>NW_023425349.1:8967500-11544841 GCF_014108415.1 Molossus molossus | reverse complement strand
TTTGCATGTTCTTGTTGCAATTGATTGTAGTTTCATGCCATTGTGATCTGAGAAGATGCTTGATATGATTTCAATCTTCTTGAACTTGTAGAGACTTAGTTGTGTCCTAACATGTGGTCTATCTTTGAGAATGTCCCATGTGCACGTGAGAAGAATGTGAATTCTGTAGTTTGGGGTATAATTCTCTGTAGATATCTATTAAATCCACTTGGTCTAGTGCTTCATTTAGAGTCTCTATTCCTTGCTAATTTTTATCTAGAGGATCTATCCAGTGATGTCAGTAGGTGTTGAAGTCCCTTGCTATGATTGTATTGCTATCGATTTCTCCTTTGAAGTCCTCCAGAAGATTTTTAATATATTTTGGTGCTCCTATATTGGGTGCAGATATGCTTATCAAGGTTATATCTTCCTGTTGGATAGATCCTTCAATATTATGTAGTGGCCTTCTTGTCTCTAGTTATGGCCTTCATTTTGAAATCTGTTTTATCAAATATGATTATTGCTACCCCAGCTTTTTTTCCCTTTCTGTGTGCTTGGAAGATTTTTCCATTCCTTCACTGTCAAACTTTGTTGTGATGTGGGTCTCTTGTAAACAACATATAGATGAGTCATGCTTTCTTATCCAATCAGCTACTCTGTGTCTTTTTATGGGAGCATTCATACCATTTACATTTAAGGTGATTATTGATATGTACTTAATTATTGCCATTTTTGTTTAGTGTGGTTCTATATTTCTTCCTATTTCTCCTGTTAATTACAGCAGTGCTAATTCTTGCAGTGCTGTGTGGTGCTAATGTATTCCCTTAGCACTTTTTTTTTCTTTTTTTTTTGTCTGTGAAGCTCTTTATTTGACCTCCTATTTGAATGATAGCCTTGCTGGGTAGAGTAATCTGGAATCAGATCCTTGTTTTCATGGCCTTGATTACCTCATGCCATTCCTTTCTGGCCTGTAGTATTTCTGTTGAGAAGTCAGCTGGGAGCCTTATGGGGGTTCCTTTGTTGTACCTGTTGCTTCTCTCTTGCTGCTTTAGAATTCTCTCTTTGTCTTTAATTTTTGGCATTTTGTTTACTATGTGTCTTGGTATGGGTTCTTCTTACTTGGGGCTCTCTGTGCTTCTGAACTTGAACGCCTACTTACTTCACCAAATTAGAGATATTTTCTGGTCACGATTTCTTTGAATATATTCTCTAACCCTTGCTCATTTTCTTCTTCTTCGGGGACTCCTATGATGCGAATGTTATTACGTTTCCAGTTGTCCCACAGTTCTCTTGAGCTGTTTTCCTGTTTTTCTAATTATTTTTTCCTTTTGGTTTTCTGCTTGGTTGATTTTTTTCTACCCTATCTTCTAATTCACTGTTCTGGTCCCAGCTTCCTCTACTCTGCTATTTAGACTTTCCAATGTGTTTTTATTTCTGATATTCATTCTTCATTTCTTCTTGGTGGTTTTTAATTTCCAACTGGTTGGTTTTTAATTTCCAACTGGTTGTCTTTTGTGTCTGTGATTAACCATTTTGGCTACCACAGTGGGCTTTGGAGCCTGCCCAATTTTCCTTGTGGTGTTGGTGTTCTGCTGTTGTGGCTCTCTCTCCTGGGTTTGGATGAGGCAAGGAGGACCCATGTTAAACACCACTGTCAAGTCTTAACTTTCCTCATTAGAGTTGCTAGCCCAGGGAATGGTATTAGCCTCTAGCTTTTTTGCCTGCAGGCTATTAGTAGTGGTCACCTGAAGAACCTTGGTTTCTGAGTTGCCTGAAAAACTCCCTCAGCTGCTCAGTGTAAGAGGATTTCCTGAGGGTGATGCAGATGCTGGTTGTTAAAGGACCTCGATTTGCATTTCAATGGCCACTGGGTGGGGGTTGAATCTCTGATGGAGGCGCCGCAGCCTCTCCCCAGGACCCTGGGAAGGAGTAAGATGACCACAGTCCTGCATGCTGCAACTCAGCAAAAGCTCTGAGCACCCTCCAAATCCTGTTTATCTCCAACAGTTCCCATCCAGTTTACCCTCCCTCTGCCAGAGTCCAGGTGAGTGGCTGCTGCTAATTTAACTTCTGTTCCTGCTCTGCACTGTGGAGCCGCTTGGGACTTTAACCCGAGGGCGCCGCTCCCAGTTAAGGGTGCCGCTCCCAGCTAAGGGCGCGGCTCCCAGCTAAGGCCATTGCTCCTGGCCGAGGCTGTAGCAGCTCCCAGCTGAGGCCGCAGGTCTCAGCAGAGGCCACAGGACCCAGCCAAGGGCCGCTGCAGCTCTCAGCAGAGGGCACAGCTCCCAGCCGAGGGTGCAGCTCCCAGCCAAGGCTGCAGGTCCCAGCCCAGGCCACTGCAACCCTGGGCTCCCGGCCTTCTCTTGCGTCTTCGCAAGCCTACCAGGATTGAGTCAGTGTCCCTGGTTATGTGGTCCTCCAAGCCACTTTTCGGTTGCCTTTTCCTGATGATTTGTCATTATTTTCGTTGTAATTCCAGTTTGGTTCTGGGAGATGGTCTGTGTAGCTTCCATTCACTCCATCGCCATTTCAGTCTCCTCCTTTTTATTTTTTAAATGAATCTTTTATTCTGGCCCTCATTGGCTTCAATCTGAACATACGCATCTCTTCACACTCAATGACATCATGTTGGCCAATTGCAGTCAGCCAGAATAATGATAATTACACTGTGAATGCTGCTATGTGCTACAAAGCAAGGCTGTCAGAAAAATAGAAATACTTTTTCAAAATGCATTAAGAGCACACCTCTTCATTTAGAATTAGGTAAAGATTCTAGCAATGGTTCCTACCATAACACATCTACTTCTGTATATTTGCTATATCTGTTTCACATTTATTCTCTTTTGTCTTCTACTCTGTTGATTCTTTAAATATATATTTATAATATTTTTATTTCATTTACCTTCTATTAAATTATTATCATGCATTATTATAATTATTCTATAATTCTGTATTATGCTGTATGTATAAAATATGTCTTCCTTTCTCTTTAATTTTTTAATGGTAGTTTAATACACAAAACATAAAATTTACCATTTTAGCCATTTGAGGTATACTATTCAGTGGCATTTAGAACATGTATCACCAAAATCTCGTTGTAGGACCTCTGAAAAAAACTGTATAGCACATCAATGTAATTTAGTACTTTGCAACTATAAAAAATTACAAATATATTGATAAATCAGTATGGAGATATATCAGTATATACTTTTAAGGGGGGGGAGCTATGTGAAAAGAGAATTTATAGCTACTACTATTTACATAAAAAGGAGGGTGAAATAAAATATACATATGTCTTCCCATATGAGCAAAAAATAACACAGGTAGAATAAATCAGAAACTAATATGATCGTTTACCTACAGGAGGTGGGGCAGAGGGATGAGCAGATGAGTAGACTTACTGTATAGTTTTCACTGTTTCTTTTGCCACTAGGAAATAAACAGGAGAATTGGTAAATAAAGGAAAATAGAACAAATCAAAACAAATAAACCTAACTATATTTCAAATTAACCCCATCAACAGACCAAAAGGAAAATAAAATAAGTAACCTAAGTAATTGCTGAACCCAGAATTTTGTCTATACTTTTCAAAACACAAAACAAAAAATCTAGAAACCAAGTTTTAAGGGTACTTAGTATATGATTGACAGTGGTATGAGTTCAAGATTATGAAACAACTCACAATGTATCCAGTATTCACAAAATAAGTATACACTGAGGTAAAGTTGATGACTCCTCACTCTGGGAATGATGCTCGTACATGGCAAAGGAGAGGCTGGACAGGACTCTACAGTGTCCAACTAGTGGAGCTATTAGTTAGAACTCAGGGTTTTAGTTACTTGTTAATTTTTTAATTTTAGAGGATATGTGTTAAAGCTGAGGACAGTAAAATGAGAAAGGACTGGTGAAATGAGCCCAGTCTGGTCTGCTTTGGCTCACCTAGAAGTCAGACAAAAGGGCCTTGGACACAGGTTCAGGGGATTAGCCCGAGATAAACTCATGGGATTTAAAGTGTATAATTTGACTGAAATATATATGCTATATATGAACATCTATACTGATCCCATTCCACATTCTTTCTGTCCCACTCCTGACCCAACTCCTGTGGGCTAACATCCCTTCAGTGTCTTAGTTTCTAGTTTTTAATCCTTATTTACTTTTATGTAAATTTCCCATGTGGCTTCTCTGAGATCAGTTAGTATTCTTGTAGGCAATAAACACCCCACAAACTTCAAAAGAAAAAACTACAGTAATTGATTGTAACTCAGAGCATAAGAATCAACGAGTCCATAATGATATAAACAAATAAAAACCCATGAGGGGGAATCACCATACTGTTTCCCCCAGCCTGTCTGTGAAAGACAAATATCATATGATCTCACTAATATGTGGAACCCAATGAACATAATAAACTGACAAAAAAAATGAACCCAGAAGCATGAATAGATGAAATAGACAGGGCAGTACCCAGTGGGAGGGGATGGGGGTGACTGGAAACAGAAGGGGAAGGGATTAACTAAAAAACATATATGCATATCCCGTGGACACAAACAATAGTTTGGCAAAGGCCAAGGAAGGGAAATACATGGGTGGGTAGAGTTGGGCAAAAGGCAGAATAAGAGGGACACCTGCCATAATGTCAACATTAAAATTTTTTAATTCAAAAAACTGAAAACTAAGGGTGTCAATGAGGTAAAAAAGGAGAAACATCTGTAACAAAAATAAAATAAAAAATAAAAAAAATCTTTAAATAATAATAAATCAGGCACCACAGCAACATAAGAATGGGAAAAAAAAAAACTGAAAACTAAATAAAATCCAGTACATTGAAAGAAGAAGAAGAAACAGAGAAAAAAAGAAAAACACAGGCATAAAATAAAAATGGCAACTAATAGCTATCTATCAATAATAACCTTAAATGTAAATGGATTAAATGCTCCAATCAAAAGACATAGGGTAGCTGATTGGATAAGAAAGCATGACCCATATATATGTTGTGTTGTCTACAAGAAACTCACCTCACAACAAAAGACTCACTCAGGATGAAAGTGAAGGGATGAAAAAAAATTTACCAAACAAACGGAAAAAAAAAAGCTGGTGTAGCAATAGTAATATCCAACAAGATAGACATCAAAACAAGGGCCATAATAAGAGACAAAGAAGTTCACTACATAATATTGAAAGGATCAATCCGACAAGAAGATATAACATTGGTAAACATATATGAACCAAATATGGGGACTCCAAAATATATTTTAAAACTTTTGGAGGACTTCAAGGGAGAGATCAATAGCCATACAATCTTAGTGAGTGATTTTAACACCCCACTGACAACACTGGATAGATCTTCCAGACAAAAACTTAACAAGGACATAGAGTTATTAAATAACAACCTATATCAGTTGGACTTAACTGATATTTACAGAACATTTCACCCCAAAGCTGCAGAATATACATTCTTCTCAAGTGCACACAGGATATTCTCAAATATAGACCACATGTAAGGATACAAAGTAAGCCTCTACAAGTTCAAAAAGATGGAAATCATATCGAGCATATTCTCAAAAACAATGGCATGAACTAGAACTCAATTATAACAGAAACACACAAAAACATTCAACACATAGAGGCCAAATAGCATGTAATTAAACAATGAATGGGTTACAAACAAGATCAAGGAAGGAATTAAAAACGTCCTGAAAACCAATGAAAATGAACACACAACACCACAAAATCTATGGGATGAAGCAAAAGCAGGCCTGAGAGGGAAGTTCATAACACTACAGGCCTACCTCAAGAAAAAAAGAAAAATTCCTAATTGACTCTCTAAGCTGCAACTTAAATATCTAGAAAAAAAAACAAAAACCCAGAGCTAGCACACCTAGTGGACAGCTGCAGACCACATCGAGGCACAACCACCCAACCATTTTCAAAAGTGAGACACTCAATGAATTGACTCAGTAGATAACAGAGCCCTACTGAAGTAAGTCTTGCTTTGTGTGGTGGGCCCTTATATGACTGATCCTCCAAGGTAGTCAGAGGCCAGTGGTCAGTGGGCACAGCCAGTCATTGCACCTGATCAACCTGAGTAAATCCCTCCCATTGATAGGCCAACAGCAATCAAGGCTCAATTACAAGAGAAGGGTGTACAGTCCATATTAGGGGTGCATCTTGAGGGTTATCAGGGAGACTGTGCCACTGGATCCTATAGGACACGCATTAAAATAGGCCACCCTACAAAACCTAGAAGACATAGCAACTCTTCCTAATACATAGAAATAAACAGAGGGAAGCACCCAAAATGAGTACACAAAGAAACATGTCCCAAGTGAAAGAACAGAACAAAATTCCAGGAAAAGAACTAAACAAAATGGAGATAAGCAATCAATCAGATGCAGAATTTAAAACACTGGTTATAAAGATACTGAAGGAACTTAGTCAGACCTTCAGGAGCTTAATGAGATTTCCAAGAAACTAAGTGAGAATATCAACAACATAAAAAAATAAAATAAATAAAAAAAAAAACAGTCAGAAATGAAGGATGCACTAACTGAAATAAAGAATAATTTACAGCCCTGGCCAGTTTGGCTCAGCAGTTGGAGTATAGGTCTGTGGACTAGAGAGTCCTGGGTTTGGTTCCCACTAAAGGCACATACCAAAAAAAAAAGAATACTTTACAGAGAATCAATAGTAGAGTAGGTGAAACCAAGAAGCAAACTGTTGAATTGGAATATAAAAAAGCAAAAAAACACCCAATCAGAACAACAAAAAGAAAAAAGAATCCAAAAAAAAGAGGACAGTGTAAGGAGCCTCTGGGACAACATCAAGTGTACCAACACTCGCATCGTGGGAGTGCCAGAAGGAGAAGAGAACCTATTTGAAAAACTAGATATACCAAAATGGCGGCAGAGTAAATGGAAGCTACACAGATCATCTCCCAGGACCAAACTGGAATTACAACAAAAATGAAGAAAATCATCAGGAAAAAAGAAACAGAAAAGCAGTTTGCGAGGATCATATAACCAGGGACCCTGACTCGATCCTGGTAGGTTTACAGAGGCACGAGAGGGAGGCTGGGAGCCCAGAGACTGCAGCAGTGTTAGCTGTGAGCAGTGCCTTAGCTGTGAGCGCCCTCAGGTTAAACTCCCAAGTGGCTCCACAGCACAGAGCTGGGACAGAGGTTAAAATAGCCACAGCCACTCAACTTGGGCTCCAGAAGAGTGAGAATGGACTGGACTGGATCTGTGTGGGGACACTTGAAATTTGGAGGGCACCCAGAGTTTTTGCTGAGTTGTGGCCATGCAGGACTGTGGTCATCATATTCCTTCCCAGGGCTCTGGGGAGAGGCAGTGGCCCTTCCCTCGGATATTCAACCCCACCCAGTGGCCATTGAAATGCAAATTGAGGTGCATTAACAACCAGCAGCTGCCCCATCCTCAGGAAATCACCTTATGCTGAGCACCTGAGGGAGTTTTTCATTCACTGAGAACCCAAGGCTCTTCAAGCAACCACTACTGATAGCCTCCAGGCAAAAAGCTAGAGGATAACTGTACTATTACCGGGCTAGAAACTCTAACCAGGAAAGTGAGACTTGACAGTGGTGTTTAACATGGGTCCTCCCTGGCTCATCCAAACCCAGAAGAGGGAGCCACAAACATCAGAACACCAACACCCACAGGAAAAACTTGGCAGGCTCCAAAGCCCACTGTGATAGCCAAAATGGTTAATCACACACACAAAAGACAAATGAAAGAACAAGAGACCTCTACTGAGGATGAAATAAATGAGGTGCAGTTAAGCAAGTTAACAGAACTAGACTTCAGAGCCATGATCTTGAGGAAGCTCAACAGCATGTGTAAGGACATGAACACCATGAGTAAAGACATAAAAATGTTGAAAATAAACCAGTTGGAAATTAAAAATCACCAAGAAGAAATGAAGAATGACATAGCAGAAATAAAGAACACATTGGAAGGTCTAAATAGCAGAGTAGAGGAAGCAGAGGACCAGATCACTGAATAGAAGACAGGGTAGAAAAAATCAACCAGTCAGAAAACCAATAGGAAAAAAAAAACAATTAAAAAACAGAAGGACAACTTAAGAGAACTTTGGGACAACTGGAAATGTAATAATATTTGTATCATAGGAGTCCCCGAATAAGAAGAAAATGAGCAAGGGTTAGAGAGTATATTTGACGAAATAGTGACAGAAAACATCCCTAATTTGGTGAAGGAAGAAGGCATTCAAGTTCAAGAAGCACAGAGAGCCCCAAGTAAGAAGAACCCAATCAGGCCCATACCAAGACACATAGTAATCAAAATGCCAAAAAAATTAAAGACAAAGAGAGAATTGTTAAGGCAGCAAGAGATAAGCAACAGGTTACCTACATAGGAAACCTCATTAGGCTCTCAGCTGACTTCTCAACAAGAAACACTACAGGCCAGAAGGGAATGGCATGAGGTAATCAAGGTCAAGAAAAACAAGGATCTGAATCCAAGACTTCTCTACCCAACAAGACTATCATTCAAAATAGAAGGTCAAATAAAGAGCTTACTGAACAACAACAACAAAAAAGGCTAAGGGAATACATTAGCACCAAACCAGCACAGCAAGAAATGGTAAAAGGACTGCTGTAATTAGCAGGTGAAATAGGAAGAAAAATAGAACCACACTAAACTAAAATGGCAATAAATAAGTACATATCAATAACCACCTTAAATGTAAATGGATTGAATGCTCTGATAAAAAGACACAGAGTAGCTGATTGGATAAGAAAGCATGACTCATCTATATATTGTTTACAAGAGACCCACCTCAAAACAAAAGACTCACATAGGTTGAAAGTGAAGGAATGGAAAAAAATCTTCCAAGCACTCAGAAAGCAAAAAAAAAAGCTGGGGTAGAAATACTCATATTTGATAAAATAGATTTCAAAATGAAGGCCATAACTAGAGACAAAGAAGGCCACGACATAATATTGAAAAGATCTATCCAACAGGATGTTATAACCTTTATAAACATATATGCACCCAATATAGGAACACCAAAATATATTAAAAATCGTCTGGAGGACTTTAAAGGAGAAATCAATAGCAATACAATCATAGCAGGAGGCTTCAATACTCACTGACATCACTGGATAGATCCTCTAGACAAAAAAAATTAACAAGAAAACACAGACTCTAAAAGAAGCACTAGACCAAATTGATTTAATAGATATCTACAGAGAACTACACCCCAAAACTACAGAATTCACGTTCTTCTCAAGTGCACATGGGCCATTCTCAAACAGAGACCACATGTTAAGATACAAACTAAGTCTCTACAAGTTCAAAAAGATTGAAATCATATCAAGCTACATCTCAGATCACAATGGCATGAAACTAGAAATCAATTGCAACAAGGACATGCAAAGACATTTGAACACATGGAGGCTAAATAGCATGTTATTAAACAATTAATGGGTTACCGAGGAGATCAAGGAAGAAATTTAAAACTTCATGGAAACCAATGAAAATGAACACACAACAACACAAAATTTATAGGATGCAGCTAAAGCAGTTCTGAGAGGGAAGTTCATAGCACTACAGTACTACCTCAAGAAACAAAAAAAATCTCCAACAGATTATCTAACCTCACCACTTAAAGAACTAGAGAGCAAACAAAAAGAAAACCCCAGAGTAAGTAGAAAGAAGGAAATAGTAAAGATCAGAGCAGAAATAAATGACAGAGTCCAAAATAACAATTCAAAAGATCAATGAAACAAAGAGCTGGTTTTTTGAAAAGATAAACAAGATTGATGGACCCTTAGCTAGATTCACCAAGAAACAAAGAGAACCCAAATACACAAAATCAGAAATGAAAGAGGAGAAGTAACAACAGACGCCACAAAAATACAAAACATTATTGTTACATAGTTAACTACTATGAACAATTATATAAAAACAAATTCAACAACTAAGCGAAATGGACAAATTTCTAGAAACACATAGTCTCAGAAACTGGTGCTGGAAGAGATAGAAAATTTAAACAGATCAATAACAACTAAGGAAATTGAAGAGGTAATCAAAACTCTCCCAACAAACAAAAGCTCAGGCCCAGATGGCTTCACGGGGGAGTTTTACCAAACGTTCAAAAAAGAACTAATACCCATTCTCCTCAAACTATTTCAAAAAATTCAAGAAGAAGGGAGATTTCCAAACTTGTTATATGAGTCCAGCATAATTCAAATTCCAAAACCAGAAATATACATTACAAAGAAAGAAAATTAAAGGCCAATATCCCTCATGAACATAGATGCCAAATCCTGAACAAAATACTAGCAAATCGGATCCAGCAATACATCAAAAAAATTATTCACTATGACCAAGTGAGATTCATCCCAGGGATGCAAGGTGGGTACAATGCACACAAATCAATACATGTGATACAACACATAAATAAAATTAACAATAAAAACCACATGATTATATCAATAGATGCCAAAAAAGCATTCAACAAAATCCAGCACCCATTTCTGATAAAAATGCTCAGCAATGTGGAAATAAAGGGATCATATCTCAACTTAATAAAGGCCATATATGAAAGACCTACAGCCAACATCATACACAATGGGCCAAAACTAAAAGCATTTCCCTTAAGAACAGGAACAAGGCAAGGATGCCCACTTTCACCACTCTTATTTAACATAGTATTGAAGTCTTACCCACAGCAATCAGACAGGAAGAAAAAATAAATAGGATCCAAATTGGAAAGGAGGAAGTGAAACTGTCATTACTTGCAGATGACATAACACTATACGTAGAAGATCATAAAGACTCCATTAAAAATTTACTAGATTTAATAAATGAATTTGGCAAAGTAGCAGGATACAAAATTAACGTCAAGAAATTGATGGCATTCTTTTTTTTTTTCTTTTTTTTTTTAATCCTCATCCGAGGACATTTTTCCATTTTTTGTACAGACAGAGTGGGAGGGAGAGAGAGGAAGAGAGAGAGAGGGAAACATCGATGTGAAAGGGACACATCAAGTGGCTGCCACCCGCACGACCAACCAGGGCCGGGGACAAACTGCAACCGAGGTATATGCCCTTAGCGGGAACCGAACCCGGGTCTCTCCGGACCGCAGGCGGACGCTCTAACCACTGAGCCAAACTGGCCAGGGCTCGATGGCATTCTTATACACCAATGATGAACTCACAGAAAGAAAAACTAAGAAAACAATCCCATTTACCATTGCAGCAAAAAAAATTAAGATACCTAGGAATAAACTTAACCAAAGAAATAAATGACCTATACGCAGAAAACTACAGGTCATTGAAAAAAAAAATAGAGAAAGATATAAAAAAATGGAACCACATAACTTTTTCATTGATTGGAAGAATTAACATCATTAAAATGTCCATACTACCCAAAGGAATCTATAGATGCAATGCGATCCCCATCAAAATACCAATGACATACCTTACAGAACTAGAACAAATACTTCAAAAGTTCATATGGAACCAAAAAAGGCCTTGAATAGCCACAGCAATCTTGAAAAAGTAGAACAAAGTTGGAGGGATCACATTACCAGATTTCAGGTTATACTACAAAGCCATTGTAATCAAAACAGCCTGGTACTGGCACAAGAACAGGCATATAGACCAGTGGAATAGAACAGAGAACCCAGAAATGGACCCCAGACAATATGCTCAATTAATATTTGACAAAGGTGGCAAGAGCATACAGTGGAGTAAGGACAGCCTCTTTCATAAATGGTATTGGGAAAATTGGACAGCTACACGCAAAAAAAAAAAAAAATGAAACTAGACCATCAACTTATACCCTACACAAGAATAAACTCAAAATGAATAAAAGACTTAAATGTGACTCATGAATCCATAAAAATCCTAGAAGAAACTGTAGGCAACAAAATTTTAGACATCATACAAAGCAGAATTTTCACTGATACATCACCTAAGGCAATAGAAACAAAGGAGAAAATGAACACATGGGACTACATCAAACTCAAAAGCTTCTGCACAGCAAAAGATACAATCATCAAAATGGAAAGGCTACCCACTATATGGGAGAGCATAATTGCCAATGATATATCAGATAAGTGGTTAATCTCCAGTATATATAGTGCTCATACAAAACAACAAAAGAGCCCTGGCCGGTTTGGCTCAGCGGTTAGAGCGTCGGCCTGCGGTCCGGAGAGACCCGGGTTCGGTTCCCGCTAAGGGCACGTACCTCGGTTGCAGTTTGTCCCCAGCCCTGGTTGGTCGTGCGGGTGGCAGCCACTCGATGTGTTCCTTTCACATCGATGTTTCCCTCTCTCTCTCTCTTCCTCTCTCTCCCTCCCACTCTGTCTGTACAAAGAATGGAAAAATGTCCTTGGATGAGGATTTTTAAAAAAAAAAAAAAAAAAAAAAAAAGAAAGATAAAGAACCCAATTAAAAAATGGGCAGAGGAACTAAATAGACACCTCTCCAAACAGGACATCCAAATGGCTAAGAGACATATGGAGAAATGCTCAACATCGCTAATCATCTAATGCAAATTAATGCAAATTAAAACAACAATGAGGTATCACCTCATACCTGTCAAAATGGCCGCCATCAACAAATCATCAAACAACAAATGTTGGCAAGAGTGTGGAGAAAAGGGGAGTCTAATACACTGCTGGTGGGAATGCAGACTGCTGCAGCCACTATGGAAAACAATATGATGTTACCTCAAAAAATTAAAATGTTTTAACTTCCATTATAACTTCCATTTGACCCAGTGATCCCACTTCTAGGAATATACCCCAAGAAGCCTGAAACACCAATCAGAAAGAATATATGTACCCCCATGTTTGTAGCAGCACTATTTACAATAACTAATATCTGGAAACAGCCCAAATGTCCATCAGTAGACGAGTGGATAAAAAAGCAGTGGTACATATACACAATGGAGTACTATGCAGCTGTAAGAAGGAAAGTACTTTTATCCTTTGAGACAACCTGGAAGGACCTGGAAAGTATTATGCTGAGTGAAACAAGCCAATCGGAGAAAGACAAATATCACACAATATTAATTTTTGTGGAATATAATGAACAAAACCAGCTGAGGAACAAAATCGACCCAGAGACATGGAAGTGGAGTGCAGACTGATCAACCTCAGAAGAGGGGGATGTGGGGGGAGGAAAGAGATAAACCACAGAATTTTACGCATGTGTGTAAACAAGGACACAGACAATAATGCTGGGAGGTGGGGTTAAGGATGGGGAGGAGTGTGTCAATGGTGGGGGGAGGGGAATATCAGTAACAAAAATTGATTAATTAATTAAAAATAAATATTAAAAAAAACAAAAAATAAACAATGAGTGGGGAATGAGGAGGAATAAGTATACAGCCTTCTTATAGAAGAACATAGAAGAAATGGCAGAATGAGATAAATCACCATTTGGCCAATACATATACAATGACTTGTCATATAAGAATCAACACTGGATGATAAATACAGAGGGTGATATTTGAATAAGGAAAACATGTTTATAGAGTATTAAAATATCTGCCCATATGATACCTACTCATTACAAGGTTAAATAATAACTTAATAAAAGTGGTAACTTTAGAGTAGAGAACCTGCCAGACACCACCTTAGCCAACTGATAAGGATAAAATCATTAGTAATTGAAAATATTCTTATCATGTGCCTTGTAATAATATGCTCTGTGGTATAACTGCTGAAAATCTAAACCTAAAACATATATACATACAAACACCTAGAAGGTAAACATAGTAAAATGTTAATCACTGAAAAAAATCTGTGTAAAGCCTGTCCTTAATTTCCTTCTTTCTTTATTGATTTTATTTTGTTATTATTTTATTTTTGTTACAGATGTTTCTCCTTTCTCTCCCATTGACACCCTCCTCCCGATCCCAACCCCTCCCTGTCCTTAAATTCTTAACATTATTTTTATACCTTTAAAATCATTTAAAAATAAAAGCTGAAAAATCCTTTGTCCCAGCTGGAACAATGCCCAAGAAGAAAGAAGTTCAGGGCATGACTGGAATCAAAACACTGTCCCCTAGGACTCCAGTCCCTCTGGCGCTTGGACACACAGCTCCCCAAAGGGCAGTCAGAAACCAGCCAGAAGCGTGGGGACTTTCACTCAGTCTCTCATTAGTAATTACCTGTTATCTTTGGACTCATTCCTTTGGAGCTGCTTAAGGAAAATGAAAGTGTGTAGAAGTGCCAAGGCCACAGATACTTCTTCTAGCTGTCTGGGTGTTGGGCCTCCTGAAGGAAACCTGAGAGTTGGGCAACAGTCTGGAGCAGAAGGTGTCTGAGGGACCAATGATGGGCACAGGTCAGAGGAACTGGAAATCTGCACTTGGCGATGAATCTGGCTGTGTGCTGGTGTGTTCAGGTATGAGACTCAGTGTCCATGATGGTGTGTTTGTGTGTGTCTGCATATATCATGTACACCTGTGTACCTATAATTTTAAAATTGTGTGTGTGCGTGTGTGTGTGTGCTGTGTATCTGACTCACAGCCCTGTATTAGTGCTTATACATCCAGTTATCATCCTCCCGACATGTGAGTAGGGACTCCTGATTCATGTCTGTGATCATAAATATTTGCACAAGTCTGAGCACCGGGAGTGAGACTGTTATCTCTGCTGGGACAAGAAGATGTCCAACCTCATAGGAACCAAGGTCAGGTCAGAGAGGGCTCAGACCTCTGCTCACCAGCGTGTGCTGGGGCACATGTGAGCTGTTTGTGGGTGACACACTCGTGTATGAGGCCAGAATGGAATGGTGTTTGCTTTTTCTGTGTGTATGTGACCATGTGCATGTGGTGTTGGTGGTGGTGTAATGACTGTCCTGTGACTGAATAGGCCTAACTGCCCCATGCTCACTGCCTCCCCAAGGAAGGGAGGGAATCATGTCTGTAATTAATAGGAAGGTGTGTGCTGCTTGTTGTAGTAAGAGTGAACTGTGTGTTCATGTGTGTTGTTGGTGTGTGATTCTTGTGAGATTTTTGAATTGTCGTTTTGTGTATTTTTGGTGATGTGTGTGTATACAGTGCATGAATTATGTCTATGTCGTGAGTTGAGTGTTTACCAGGTATGTCATGAGTCAGGTATGTTGTTCTGCATTGTGAGTGTGTTTGTGGGTAAAGTGGTCCATCATTGTGTGTTGTGTATATCTGATGTTGTGTGTTACTTATGACTTATATCTATGCATAAGCATGTTTATGAGCTATTTCATATATTGGTTATCCTTCTTTTAGGATGAAAATTTGGTCACAAGTGACTGACATTCTCAAATCAGCAGAAATAGTATTTATGTGTGAGGGGTGTCTGATCTGCAGCTGTGACTCAAGTATGTCCTTAACTGTCCTCCTTCTGGGGCACCATGAGCTGAGATAACCACACTCTGAGCAACTCCCAGGGTCTTGAATCAAACTGCTATCATTTCCATGTTGCGAGTGTGAACAAGTCGCTCTGAATGTGCAACCTCTTCTTTACTTTATTAAACATCTCAGGGAAAGGGAAATAAACCCCAGGCATCATGTTGTGTGATGTTATTGGGCAGAATCACCATCAAATAGTGGTGAGATGTTTAGAAATTGCTTAAATCCTTGGCCTCAGTTTCCACATGTATAAAATAGAAAGAATTATGCTCATTTGTGACTCTTACAGAGGCTCTTAGTAAATACTTATTGTCTATAGAAGGTTAATGTGTTTGAGTACTTATTGTCAGTTGAAAAGTATATAAATATAAAGCAATAAAATGATGTAGTACAGGGACTAAGAAAATTTGGACAATTTATTATCTTCACAGCTTTAAGATAATGCTTGGATCCCTGACACCGAAGGAAAGTTGGCACGTTTAATGGTGAGGAGCCTGGTTTCTGACACAGAGACATATTAGACTGCAGCCCTATGAAGATGTTAGTACTTGGTAATTTTCTATTTATACAAAGTAGTGATTATATATTGTTATATAAGTTCCTTGTCACATATATGATACTTGCAGATATACACAATTGTGTGTGCCATTCTATTCAATATAGAACTGAGTGTGCCTATAGGATTGAGGTCATTTATGTTTCTGTATCCTAAAAGCTACAATAGTAGATAAAAACATATTTTGGGTGCACTATAAAGAGGTTTGAACATCTGGGAATATAGGGCTGATGTGTGGTTTTAATTAGGGAATGTAGGTCACGTCCTTAGTCAAGTACAAAAAATGTTCACCATAGTGGTCGGCATTATAATGAAAGATAGTGTGTGGATATGTGGAGATATACTGGCATCACATGGTTTCAAATGAACACCCATTTCTTGCTTTTCCATAAGTTACAGCTGTGGGTCAATGGGACCCAGCAGGTGCACAGGAGTGTGACTGTGCTCCAACAAGGCCACTCAGCTCTGCAGTCTCATGTTACTTTAAGGCAGAAACAACTGACACCAGTTTGCAGAGACTCATTTTCTATTTCTGCCACAGTGAATTACTACGGTTTAGCGCTGATCTAGTGCAGAAAGTGTCCCTTCATGCTCATCAAGATGCAAACATAACAGTGGGGACCTTGCTTTTCCTGTTCACAGCTGCATCTCAGTCTTAGTAGAGGTCCCGACAATGACTTGATGTTCAATAAACAATGGTGATGAAACAGTGAATGTTCATTTGCTTCTGTGCAATGAGGTCTTGTTGACTGACTTGGGGGTTCTATGATTCCTGAAGCTAGACAGAGATAGAGCAAAGATGCACACAGCCACAGGTGTGAGAAATTAATAACAGTGTAGTTAAAATTCATGTCCCAGCTAATGTCACTATGAGATGTGATGGTCCTGGTTGTCCTTTCTAGGTTCATGAGATTCCAAACCCATCTTCATCCCCAGCAGAAGGAGAGCAGCATGAGGCCTGAGAACCAGAGCAGCGTGTCCGAGTTCCTCCTCCTGGGGCTCACACTCCGGCCAGGGCAGCAGGGCGTGTTCTTCACCCTGTTCCTGGGCATGTACCTGACCACGGTGCTGGGCAACCTGCTCATCATCCTGCTCATCAGGCTGGACTCTCGCCTGCACACGCCCATGTACTTCTTCCTCAGCCACTTGGCCTTCTCTGACATCTCTCTTTCCTCTGTCACTGTCCCAAAGATGCTCGTGAACATGCTGACTCGGCGACAATCCATCTCCTATGTGGGATGCATTTCTCAGTTATATTTTTTCATACTCTTTGGTTCTCTTGACAATTTCCTTCTTGCAGTGATGGCATATGACAGGTATGTGGCCATCTGTCACCCTCTGCACTACACCACCATCATGCGGGGGTGGCTGTGTGTGCTGCTGGTGTGTGGCTCCTGGATGGTTGCCTCTGTCCACGCCCTCTTTCATACCCTCCTCTTGGTCCGACTGTCCTTCTGTGCTGACATCACCATCACCCACTTCTTCTGTGATCTCACTGCACTTCTGAAGCTGAGCTGCTCAGACATCTCTCTTAACATGCTCGTCATCTTTGCAGAGGGAGGATTTCTTTACCTCCTGCCTATGGGTATTGTTTTGGGCTCATATATCCATATAGGAACCATCATACTGAGGGTGCCCTCCACTAAGAGACTGGTAAAAGCCTTTTCTACCTGCGGCTCCCACCTGTTTGTGGTGTCATTATACTATGGGACACTTGCAGGTGTTTACTTTTTCTCCTCATCATGGGACTCCAAAGACATCATTGCTTCGGTCATGTATACGGTAGTTACCCCCATGCTGAACCCCTTCATCTACAGCCTGAGGAACAGTGATATAAAACAGGCCTTAGAAATGTGTGACCGTAGGGTTAACTTCTTTAAGTGGCAATCACGAAATCCTCTTATTGCAGTTAGGAGCACAGTGAGATATGTCTCCTAAAATTATTGTATGGTTGATATCTCCATATAACATTAATAGAGTAAGCATTTTGTCTTCATGTATACATGCTGTTAATATGCCACCTAGGTCAATTTTGTTACTTGGATTAGTAATGATTCTTTATTCCTAATTAATATTTTTCACTTGTTCATCATGTCTTATAAGTTATATGCAAAATCTGATGAATACATATTGCACAATTATAATTGTGAATTTGTCTTTTTTTTTTTTTGGTGACATGTCGGTTTTTGCTTATGGATTTTTATGCTATGTATGAGCAACACTGATTTACCATCATGATGTCCTCTGGGTGTTTTTTTGTTTTTTGGGTTTTTTTTTTTTTTTTTTTGCCCTTTTTTATGCTGGCATCCATTGCTTCAAGCTGAAGGTGCACATCTCTTCCCACCTCACAATCAATGACATCATGTTGCGAACTGCAATTAGCCATGATAAAAATAAGCATACTATGAAAAATGCCATGTGCTACAAAACAAGGCTTTTTTTAAAAGTGAGGAAATTAGCCCTAGCCATTGGCTCAGCGGTTAGAGCATCTGCCTGTGGTCCAGAGAGACCTGGGTTCGGTTCCCACTAAGGGCACGTACCTCAGTTGCAGTTTGTCCCTGGCCCTGGTTGGGTTGTGCAGGTGGCAACCACTCGATGTGTCCCTTTCACGTTAATGTTTCTCTCTCTCTCCTTCCTACTCTATCTGAACAAAAAATGGAAAAATGTCCTCTCGCGAGGATAAAGAAAAAAGCAAGGAAATTGTCTTAAAATGTATTTAATAGCATACAACTGCATTCATAATTTAAAAACATTTCTAGAAAGGTGTCCAACATTAATACCACATCTATTTCTGATATTAGTACAGACACCTTTTATCTATAGCTATAGAAACAGATACAGTTTTAGATACAGACTCAGATAGAGACACTAGTACAGTAGGTTGTAAAGATGCAGCTTTCTTGTGGTTGGTGTTTACATGGCATTTCTTTTTCATCACATTAAACTTTTCTGTGTCCTTATATCTGTGAGGTGTCCGTTGTTAACAGTGTAAAGTTGGATTTTGCTCTTTGTATGTATAGCATTATATTTCTGGGGAATTTTATCTATTGATATCTAATATAATCATAATATATTTAAAGTTATATTTTCCATATTACTATGTTTTTTATTTGATACCTCTATTTCACATTTGTTCTTCACCCCTTTTGGTTCAATAAATACATATTCTGTTATTCTATTCCCCTTCCATTGATTTATTAACCCTACATTATTATAAATATTCTATAATTCCTTTCTATGCTGCATTTACAGATTACATCTTTTATTTTTTTAATTTATATTTCTTGTTGAAAGTATTATGCATGTCCTCCCATGTTCCCCCATCAACCCCTGCATCCTGCTCCCACCCCTCACAGGACTTCACCTCACCATTGTCTGTGTTCATGAATTATTCATATATGTACATAAGTTCTGTAGTCAACCTCTTCCCGAGTCCACAGCCACATTCCCTCTGAGGTTCATTAGTCTGTTTCATGCTTTCAATGTCTCTGGATCTATTTTGTCACCTTATTTTGTACATTACATTCTACATATAAGTGAAATAATGTGCTACCTGTCTTTCTCTGGTTGATTTCACTCAGCATGCCCTTGCAGTTTGTTGATTTATTCATCATAGCCATTCTTGCAGGTGTGAGGTGATACCTTATTGTGATTTTAATTTGCATCTATCTGATGATTAGGGATGTTGAGCATTATTTCACATGTCTCTTGACCAATTGTATGTCCTCTTTAGAGAAGGGTCTATTTAAGTACTTTGCCCACTTTTTAATTGGATTGTCTGTTTTCCTTTTGTTTGTTTTTAATTTTTTTCATTAACAAAAATAAAGACAATTTTATTAGCATACATGAGAAAATAAACCACATTTAAGCACAAACATAAAAACAATGGACTTATTTTTCCATCGTCAAGCTTGTTCTTTTTACTGGTTTCCTCCATATCAAAAGTGAATGGTTTGTCATAACCCATTACATGGTCATAGTCTCTGGAGTTTGGAAAGATACCTGGATTGACTAACAGTGAGGTGTTTCAGCGGAAGTTCCAGGGTTTGGAGCCTCAGTGGAGCTGGGACTTTAGGCCTCACCCTGCTGAGACCAGCCACATTGAGAGATCAGAGAGCAACAGAGGGGTGATTTTCAGCCTTGCCCTGCTTGGTTTGGCAGCATGGTGGTGCCAGGGATTGGCAAGGAACTGGAATTTTCAAACTGTGTCTCTAAGAGAGGCTTTTGTCTCAGAGACTGAGGGGGAAATGCAGGGCTCCACCTGCAAGTTCAGCCTGTGCTACCCCAGGAAGGAGAAACATTACTCACCACCCTCCTATAGGATGCACACACCATTTGCAACAGGAGACTGTTTGAATCATCCCTGCCTGGGCCTGGATACCCCTGCTGGCTGAAGTTTTATGGGAGGAAGAAAGAGTGGCTCAGTGTGGGGACATTCAAAGTGTGAGACCCTTGAGGACTGTTGTGTGGAACCAGGAGGAAGAGCTTAGCCCCCTCCTATGGGCTGGGCTGGCATTATTGTCAAGAACATACCCTATTGATCTATGCCCCTGAGCCCAGGGAGTCTCAGCTAGCTCCTTCAAATGGGATAGATGGCTATAGACAAACTGAACCTGCATCAAGCCACCCTGGAAGGAACTAGCGTTGGAGACCCTGGCAGAAAATGAGGGGTTTGGCTTTAAAGCAAGGACTACCTTCTCCTCACTGAATGCCTCACCAGGGATCCCAAAGTAGGTGCCCTACTAGCTCTGTCTTGGCCAGCCTAAGTACATCCTACAGCCTCTGTGCAAAAGGCTCTAGAGAAAGACCAAGCAATCTTAGGTGGAAGGGAAAATGGTTTGCAGGTAGAGGCAGACTTTCAGGAGTCTGAGTCCTATCACAGATCAGCTCCCAACTATAAGCTGAAAAAAGTCAACTGATTGGCCACTCACATGCACACACAGATCCACTAGACAGAGACACAAACAGTGGGTAGTGTAGTAGCTACAGAACAGTAGCTCAAGACTGGCTACACACTATGTCTGACAGTAACTGGTCCTGGATGTCTCCCAAGTGAACCCAGAATCAACACAACCAGCTGAGGGCCTCAGACCACATCAGAGCTCAATCAAACTAGCCACACAGCCTGCACTCCCAGAGGTACATCTTGACAGGCACCAAGATCCTGCTGTTGCTAGGAACAACTACGCCTCAGGGAGCAGCACCTGCACAACATCTCATACACAGTGATCAGGGTATACCCTTATAGTCACCAAATCTGAAGGGATAACTGCACCTACAAAATGGCCAACAGAAATCAAGCCTCAGCTACAACAAAGTGTGCACATAACCCACAATAGACATTCCTAGAGCACTGAGCTCAGGAGATCAAAGACAGTGCCCTACTGGGTTCCACAAAATATATACTACATAAAGTCCACCCCACAAACACTGGGAGTCATAGCAGTTCTATCTAATACATAGAAACAAACACTGGGAGAAAGCTAAAAAGGGGAGACAAAGAAACAGGCCCCAAATGAAACACACACACACACACACACACACACACACACACACGAGGAATCTCCTGAAAAAGCCAAATGAAATGGAGGCAAGAAATTTATCCGATATAGAGTTCAAAGTAAGTTTACAAGAATGCGCAAGGAACTTTATGAGAACTACATCAGCATAAAAAAGGACATAGAAACTATGAAAAAAATAATCATTTGGAAGAATACCATATCTGATATCAAGAATATACAGGAAGGAATAAAAAGTAGGTTGGATGAAGCAGAGGATCAAATCAGCGATTTGGAAGACAAGGCAAAAAAAAAAAAAAAAATCCCAAACAGAGCAACAAAAGGAAAAAAAGAATTAAAAATAATGAGGATATTTTCGGGAATTTTGGTATAATATGAAATGTAACATCATCTGCATCATAGGTGTACCAGAAAGAGAAGAAATTGGACAAAGGACAGAGAACCTGTCTGAAGAAATAATGCCAGAAAACTTTCCTAACCTGGTAAAAAAAAAAAAATAGAAGTCACACAGGTTCAGGAAGCACAGAGAGTCCCAATAAAGACCAACCCAAGGAAATACTCACCAACACTCATAATTAAAATGAAAAGGTTATAGACAGAGATGCTTAAAGGAAGCAAGTGAGAGACAGTTACCTACAAGGAAGTTCCCATAAGGCTGTTGGCTGATTTCTAAACAGAATTACTTCAGGTCACAAGGCATTGGCATAAAGTATTCAAAGTAATGAAAACCAATGACCTGCAACCACGACTACTCTGTCCAGCAAGGTTATCATTTAAAATGAATGGCAAAATAAAGAGATTACGACATCCAGTCAAGATGATGGCATAAGTAAACACGGTATCACCTCTTCCCACAACCACATCAAAATTACAATGAAACTACAACACAATCATCATTCAGAACCACCTGAAATCAAGCTGAATGGAAGTCCTACAACTACAAAATTAAAGAAGCCATCACAACAAGAATCAACAGGGCGAGGCCAACAGTGTGAGCCAAGTTGCTCTGAGGGGAGGCAGCTTGAGGGGCACAAGAGAACAGGGAAGAACTGAGCTGTTTGGCCTCCAGATGATGGCTGGAGGGGCAGCTTTCTTCTGGAAAGACCGTTGGAGGCCATTGTTCTTTTGATGAGCCCTTCCCCTACAGGGTAGAAGGTGCAGAGGCAGGCTGGTCCCACACCCATGTGTGGCGGATAAAAATCAGGAGAGACCTCAGCTGGGAAGTTCCTCCTGAGAAGTGAGGGGTCCCCATCCCACACCAGGTGCCCGGCTCAGGGTCCCAGTGCCAGGAATAAAAGTCCCATAACTTCTGGCTGGAAAAACTAGCAGAAACTGAGGCAGAGGGAGGCTTCGGCTGTGGAAGCCCCAACAGTTCCTTTTAAAGAGCCCTTGCACGGACTTACTCAGACTTACTCTCTCTGAGCTCTGAGGGAAGGCAGCTTGAGGGGCATAAGAGAACAGGGAAGAACTGAGCTGTTTGGCCTCCAGATGAGGGCTGGAGGGGCAGCTTTCTCCTGGACAGACCGTTGGAGGCCATTGTTCTTTTGGTGAGCCCTTCCCCTACAGGGCAGGCAGACTGCCACCATATCTGGGAATCCAGTAACCTGGCTCACACTGTTGGCCCCGCCCTGGTATTCTTTGAGGCCCCACCCAACTTTTTGGGACACCCAAGCTGTTTCCAGTGGCTTTACCATAGAATTGGCCTGTCTTGGATTCTGCTTCAAAGTTTCCTAAAATCTCTCAAACAAGCAGCATCTGATACCTGAGCCCACCAGTGCACCTGGCACCATCAGACCAGTGGACACTGTGTGTCAACACAGACCAGTGCACAGTAGTGGAGCTGTCAAGGTTCTGGTTGCAGAAACCACAAATGGCCAGGAGCTCAGCACCATCCCCCGCAGTAGCAGCCCTATTAGAGTCCAGATATACCCCAGGAACAGAGGCTGGGGAGTGTTCTATCCCCAGGCAACAGAAGCACAGACGAACAGCAGACAACCATCCCCAAAAACTACAGCAAAGGCTGAGCAGGAGCTGAGCCTCACTGGGCAGCAGCACTCCCCAGCCACCAGCAGCGAGACCTGGAACTCCAGTGGGGCCTTTGCAACCCAGTGGCTCACAAGAGAGGTGGAAAGCCAGGGATCCAGAGGAGCCTGTGTGACCAGCAGCCCACAAGAGTGGTGCGGAGTCAGGGCTCAAGAGGGGCCAATCTCAGTGAGCCCCATACTTGTTGTTAAGTGGCCCCAGGCCTGGTACTAGAAGCAGCCAGCCTTTGTTCACAACTTGGCTTTTCCTGGACATCTCCAAGCCCAGCACAAGAAGCAGCCATCTGCAGTTCATGCTGTAACTTATGCCGGGTGGCCCTGGATAGAACAAAGGCAGTGGCTGTCCTTGCCCCAGAGCTAGCACACCTTGCGGACAGCTTCAGACCACATCAAAATACCACCACCCAACCACATCCACAAGTGACACACTCAATGAGTGTACTCAGTGGGTACCAGAGACCTGCTAAAGTAAGTCTTGCTCTGTGTGGTGGGTCCCTACACAGCTGATCCTCCAAGGTAGTCAGAGGCCAGTGGCTAGTGGGCACAGCCAATCCTTGAAGCTGACCAGCCTGAATAAACCCCTCCCATTGATGTGTCAACAGCAATCAAGATACAATTACAACAGAAGGGTGTGCAGTCCACACTAGGGGTGCACCTAGAGGGCCCAGCTGGGAGACCAGGGAGACTGTGCCACTGGATCCTACAGGACAACTACAATAGTAGGCCCTTCTACAAAGCCTAGGAGTCATAGCAACTCTGCCTAATACATAGTGACAAACACAGGAAAGCAGCCAAAATGAGAAGACAAGGAAACATGTCCCAAATGAAAGAAAAGAACAAAACTCCAGGAAAAGAATTAAACAATATGTAGATAAGCAATCAATCAGATGCAAAGTTCAAAAACAGGTTATAAGGTTGCTCAGGGAACTTGGCGAGACATCCAAGGGATTTAGTGAGACCTTCAAGGAACGTAAGGAGACCTCTGAGGAATTTAGTGAGAACATCAACAACATAAAAAAAGGGCCAGTCAGAAATTAAGGATGCACTAACTGAAATAAAAAATAATTTATAGCGAATCAATAGTAGATTAGGTAAAGCCAAGAAGTAAACCATGGATTTGAAAAATAAGGAAGCAGAAAACATCCAACCAGAACAGCAGAAAGAAAAAAGAATCCAATAAAATGAGGATACTGTAAGGAGCTTCTGGGACAACTACAAGCGTGCCAACATTCACATCACAGAGGTGCCTGAAGGAGAAGAGAGAGAGCAAAAAATTGAAAAACTATTTGAAACAATAAAGACAGAAAACTTCCCTAACTTGATGAAGGAAACAGACATACAAGTCCAGGAAGCACAGACAGTCCCAAACAAGATGAGCCCAAAGAGGTCCATGCCAAGACACATCATCATCAAAATGCCAAAGGTTAAATACAAAGAGAGAATCTTAAAAGCAGCAAGAGAAAAGCAGTCCGTTACCTACGAAGGAGCTCCCGTAAGACTGTCAGCTGATTTCTCAAAAGAAATTTTGCAGGCCAGAAAGAAGTGGCAAGAGATATTCAAGGTGATGAAAAGCAATGATCTACAACCAAGATTACTCTATCCTGCAAAGCTATCATTTAGAATCAATGGACATATCAAGAGTTTCCCAGACAAGAAAAATCTAAAGAAATTCATCACCAACAAACCAATATTATATGAAATGCTGAAGGGTGTTCTTGAAGGTAAAGAAGAACAAAAATATGAACAATAAAATGGCAATTAATACATATCTATTAACAATTGATTCTACAAACAAAATGAGCAAGCAGAACAAAAACAGACTCATAGATACAGAGAAGTTTTTGTTGCGTGCCAGATGGGTGGAAGCTGGGGCGATGGGTGGAAAAGATGAAAATATTAAGAAGTACAAATTGGTTGTTAGAGTGATGAACCTCAAAGGGAAGGGAAGAGGGAGGGTGGGATGACTTAAACCAAAGAACTTCTATGCATATATGCATAACCAATGGACACCGACAATAGTGGGGGGAAGGCAGAAGGAGCAGGATTGGGGAGGAGGGGGTCAATGGGGAAAAAAAGGTGAAACATCTGCAATACATTCAACAATAAAGATGAGTTTAAAAACATAAAATAAAATAAAATAAAATAAAATAAAATAAAATAAAATAAAATAAATAAATAAAGAGATTACCAGACAAAGAAAAAACAAACTATAAAGGAGTTCACTACTACCAAACCAGCACTGTAATAAATGTTAAAGGTACTGCTTTAAAAAGAAGAAGAAATATATAGAGAAAGGAATAGGTGTAAAGAAAAAAATGGCAATAAATAAAGACCTATAAATAATAACATTAAATGTAAATGGATTAAATACTCCAATCCAAAAAACATAGGTTTGCCTAATGGATAATAAAACATGACCCATATATATGCTGTCTACAAGACACACACTTTAGAACCAAAGCTTTACAAAGGCAGAAAGTGAAGGGATAGAAAAAAATATCCCATGCAAATGAAAACAAAAGAAAGTTGGGGTAGCAATACTTATATCTGACAAAATAGACTTCAAAACAAGGCCATACCAAGAGACAAAGAAGGTCACTACATAAAATGAAAAGAATCAAACCAACAAGAGGATATAACCCTTGTAAAGATATATGCACCCAATATAGGAGCAATTAAATATATAAAGAAACTTTTGGTGGACTTTAATGGAGAGATTGACAGCAGTAGTAGGTTATTTTAACACCCCACTGTCAACACTAGATAAATCTTCCAGACAAAATTCAACAGGAAAAGCGTTCTTAAATTAAAGACTAGATTGAATGGATTTAATTTATATTTACAGAACACTTCATCCCAAAGCAACAGAATATACATTCTTCTTAAGTGCACATAGAACACTCTCAAAGATAGACCTCATGTTAGGACACAAAAAAGTTTTAACAAATTTAAGAAGATTGAAATGATATCAAGAATCTTTTTATCACAACAGCATGAAACTACAAATCAACTACATTTCAAAAATCAAACACAAGAAGATTAAATAGCATGTTATTAAACAATGACTGTGATACTGATGAGATCAAGTAAGAAAAAAAACTTTCTGGAGACAAATGAAAATGAATCCGCAACAACCCACAATTTATGGGACACAGTGAAAGCAGTCCTGAGAGGGAAGTTCACAGCATTATAGGACTACCTTGAGAAACAAGAAAAAGATCAAATAAACAATCTAGCCCTACAACTAAAATAATTACAAAGAGAACAATCAGAAAATCCCAGAGTCAGTAGAAGGAAGAAAATAATAAAGATCAGAGCAGAAATAAATGACATGGGAACTGATTTAAAGAAACAATACAATACATCAATGAAAGCAAGAGCTAATTCTTTGAAAAGATAAACAGGATTGGTGAACCTTTAGCCAGACTTATCAAGAAACAATGAGAGAGGACAAAAATAAATAAAATCAGAAATGAAAAAGGCAAAGTAACAACTGACATCACAGAAATACAAAGGATTGGGAGAAATACTTTGAACAAATATATGCCAACACACTGGGCCACCTGGGTGAAATTAACAGATTCCTAAATACATACAACCTGCCAAAACTCAACCAGGAAGGATCAGATCACCTGAATAGGTCAATAACAACTAATGAAATTGAAGCAGTAATAAATAAAAAAATTAAAAACTCCCAGCAAACAAAATCCCTGAATTGGATGATTTCACAGGTGAGTTTTTTTTTTGTTTTGTTTTTATCCTCACCCGAGGACATTTTTCCATCCTTTGTACAGGCAGAGTGGGAGGGAGAGAGAGGAAGAGAGAGAGGGAAACATCGATGTGAAAGGGACACATCGAGTGGCTGCCACCCGCATGACCAACCAGGGCCGGGGACAAACTGCAACCAAGGTACATGCCCCTAGCGGGAACCGAACCCGGGTCTCTCCGGACCGCAGGTGGACGCTCTAACCGCTGAGCCAAACCGGCCAGGGCCACAGGTGAGTTTTAATAAACACTCATGGAAGTATTAACAATTATCCTTCTCTAATTATTCCAAAAAATTCAAGAGGAGGGAAAACTTCCAAACTCTTTTTATGAGGCTAGCATTATCTTAATTTCAAAACCAGACAAAGACACTACCAGAAAGAAGAAAGAAAGAAAGAAAGAAAGAAAGAAAGAAAGAAAGAAAGAAAGAAAGAAGAAAGAGAGAAAGAGAGAAAGAGAGAAAGAGAGAAAGAGAGAAAGAGAGAAAGAGAGAAAGAGAGAAAGAGAGAAAGAGAGAAAGAAAGAAAGAAAGAAAGAAAGAAAGAAAGAAAGAAAGAAAGAAAGAAAGAAAGAAAGAAAGAAAGAAGGGAGGGAGGGAGGGAGGGAGGGAGGGGGGAGGGGGAAGGGGAGGGGAGGAAAAGGAAAATTATAGGCCAATATTCCTAAGAAACATAGATGCTAAAATCCTCAAAAAAATATTAGCAACAAAATATTATCACCAAGCAAGTTCTGCTGAGATTGTGGAAAAAAGAGAACTCTAGTACACTGCTGGTGGGAATGCAGACTGGTGCAGCCACTGTGGAAAACAGTATGGAGGTTCCTCAAAAAATTAAAAATGGAACTGCCATTTGACCCAGCAATCTCATTTCTGGGAATATATTCTAAGAATCCCAAAACAGCAATCAGAAAGAATATATTCACTCCTATGATCAATTGTTCTTTACAATTGCTAAGATCTTGAAACAGCCCAAATGCCCATGAGTAGATGAGTGGATAAAAAAAAGCTGCAGTATATTTACACAATAGAACATTATGTGGTTGTAAAAAAGAAGGAGCTCTTACTCTTTGAGACAGTCTGGATGGACCTAGAGACTAATATGCTAAGCAAAAATAGCCAGTTAGAAAAAGAAAAATATCACATGATCTCATTTATATGTGGAATCTAATGAACAAAATAAGGCCAGAGGTATAGATGCAAGGAACAGAATAACATATTTTAGTGGTAGAGTGGCGGAGTGGTGAGATGGATGGGAAGAGATTAACCAAAGCACATATGTGCATATGTACATAACCATGGACACAGACAATATTATGGGGAAGGCTTGAGGTTGAAGGGGGTTAGGTGGAGGTGGGCTAAAAGAGAGAAAATATGAGACATCTGTAATATTGTTAACAATAAAAATAAATTGCCCTGGCCGGTTTGGCTCAGCGGTTAGAGCGTCGGCCTGCGGTCCCGAGAGACCCGGGTTCGGTTCCCGCTAAGGGCACGTACCTCGGTTGCAGTTTGTCCCTGGCCCTGGTTGGTCGTGCGGGTGGCAGCCACTCGATGTGTCCCTTCATGTCGATGTTTCTCTCTCTCTCTCTTCCTCTCTCTCTCCCTCCCACTCTATCTGAACAAAAAATGTCCTCGGGTGAGGATAAAAAAAAAAAAATCAGTAAACAATAAAAATAAATTTAAACTAAATTAAATTAAAAGAGAAAAATTCGGACTTCTGGTCACGATGGCAGTGTATGTAAGCCCAGTACTGCCTCCTCCCACAACCACATCAAAATTACAATGAAACTACAACACAACCATCATTCAGAACTGCCTGAAATCGAGCTGAATGGAAGTCCCACAACTACGAAATTAAAGAGGCAGCCACATCGAGACTGGTAGGAGGGACGGAGGTATGGACAGGCTGGACCCACATTCACATGTGGCAGATAAAAATCAGGAGGATACCTCGGCTGGGAAGGTCCTCCCTGAGGAGTGAGGGGTCCCTATCCCACATCCGGATCCCAGCTTAGGGTTCCAGTGCCAGGAAGATAAGTCCCCATCACTTCTGGCTTTAAAAACCAGCAGTAACTGAGGCTGAAGGAGGATGACGCTTCTAGAGTCCCAGGAAGTTCCTTTTAAAGCACCCACACATGGACTTACTTGGATTTTCTCCTTCTGGGCTCCAGCACTGGGGAAGCAGCTTGAAAGGCCCCAGAGACATACAGGGAAGAACTGAGTTGTTTGGCACTGGGGTGAGAGCTGGAGGGGCAGCTTTCTCCTGGATAGACTCACTGTGAGAGGCCTTTGCTCTTTTGGTGAGCCTTTCCCTGGGGCAGCAAATGGCAGCCATATCTGGGACTCCAGCAACCTGGTTCACACTGTTTGTCCTGCCCTGATGATTTCCTGAGGCCCTGCCCCACCCAACCTTAGGGCCCACCCAAGCTGTATTCAATGGTTTTACCATAGAATTGGCCTGTCTTGGATCCTGCTTCAGATTTTCCTAAAATATCCTAAACAAGCAACACCTGGTCTCAGTGAGCCCCATACCTATCATTAAGTGGCCCCAGGCCTGGCACCAAAAGCAGCCAGCCTTGATTCACAGCTTGGCTTTTCCTGGGTACCTCCAAGCCCAGCACAAGAAGCAGCCATCTGCAGATCACTTTGTAGTTTATGCCAGGTGGCCCCGGGTAGAACACAGGCAGATGCTGTCCTTGCCCCAGAGCCAGCACACCTAGTGGACAGCGGCAGACCGCATCAAAACACCACCACCTAACTACTTCCACAAGTGAGATACTCAATGAATTGATTCAGTGGATACCATAGTCCTGCTGAAGTAAGTCTTGCTCTGTGTGGTGGGCCCCTATATGACTAATCCTCCAAGGTAGTCAGAGGCCAGTGGTCAGTGGGCACAGCCAGCCACTGTAGCTGATCAACCTGAGTAAATCCCTCCCATTGATGGGCCAAGAGCAATCAAGGCTCAATTACAAGGGAAGGGTGTACAGTCCATACTAAGGGTGCACCTCAAGGGTGATTAGGGAGGCTGTGCCACTGGATCCTATAGGACACAAATTAAAATAGGCCACCCTACAAAACCTAGAAGACATAGCATCTCTACCTAATACATAGAAATAAACACAGGGAAGCACCCAAAATGAGTATACAAAGAAACATGTCCCAAGTGAAAGAACAGAACAAAATTCCAGGAAAAGAACTAAACAAAATGGAGATAAGCAATTAATCAGATGCAGAGTTTAAAACACTGGTTATAAACGACATATTTCATAGAACTAGAACAAATACTTCAAAAGTTCATATGGAACCAAAAAAGACCCCGAATAGCCACAGCAATCTTGAAAAAGAAGAACAAAGTAGGTGGGATCACAATACCAGATATCAGGTTATACTACAAAGCAACTGTAACCAAAACAGCCTGGTACTAGCACAAGAACAGGCATATAGACCAGTGGAACAGAACTGAAAACCCAGAAATGGACCCAAAGCAATATGCTCAATTAATATTTGACAAAGGTGGCAAGAGCATACAGTGGAGTAAAGACAGCCTCTTTAATAAATGGTGTTGGGAAAATTGGACAGCTACATGCAAAAAAATGAAACTAGACCATCAACTTACACCATACACAAAAATAAACTCAAAATGGATAAAAGACTTAAATGTGACCCGTGAATTTATAAAAATTCTAGAGGAAAATGCAGGCAACAAAATTTCGGACATCATACGGAGCAGAATTTTCACTGATACATCACCTAAGGCAACAGAAACAAAGGAAAAAATGAACACATGGGACTACATCAAATTAAAAAGCTTCTGCACAGCAAAAGAAACAATCATCAAAATGGAAAGGCAACCCACTGTATGGGAGAACATCACTGCCAATGATGTATCAAATAAGGGGTTAATTTCCACCATATAGAGAGTGCTCATACAACTCAACAAAAGGAAGACAAAGAACCCAATTAAAAAATGGGCAGAGGACCTGAATAGACACCTCTCCAAACAGGACATACAAATGGCCAAGAGACATATAAAGAAATGCTCAACATCACTAATCATCAGAGAGATGCAAATTAAAACAACAATGAGGTATCACCTCACACCTGTCAGAATGGCCGCCATCAACAAATCATCAAACAACAAGTGTTGGCGAGGGTGTGGAGAAAAGGGGACTCTAATACACTGCTGGTGGGAATGCAGACTGGTGCAGCTGCTGTGGAAAACAATATGGTGTTACCTCAAAAAATTAAAAATTGAACTGCCAGTTGACCCAGTGATCCCACTTCTAGGAATATATCCTAAGAAGCCTGAAACACCAATCAGAAATAATATATGTACCCCCATGTTCATAGCAGCACTATTTACAATAGCTAAGATCTGGAAACAGCCCAAGTGTCCATCAGTAGACAAATGGATAAAAAAGCAGTGGTACATATACACAATGGAGTACTATGCAGCGGTAAGAAAGAAAGATCTCTTATCCTTTGAGACGACATGGAGGGAACTGGAAAGCATTATCCTAAGTGAAATAAGCCAAGCAGAAAAAGACAAATACCACATGATCTCACTTATATACGGAATATAATGAACATAACAGTCTGAGGAATACAGTAGATCCAGAAACATGGAAGTAGGGCACAGACTGACATCCCTCGGAAGAGGGGGTGGGGGGTGAGAAGAGATAAACCACAGAACTTATATGCATGTATGCATGATCAATGGACTTGGACAACTAAGCCGGGGATGGGGCGGGGCGGGGGTGGGGAGGGGGGTGCCAATGGGGTAAAAAAGGTAAAATATCTGTAACAAAAAAATAAATAAAAAATTAAAGAAAATAAATAAATAAATAAAACACTGGTTATAAAACACTGGTTATAAAGATGCTCAAGGAACTTAGACTTTCAAGGAGCTTAAGGAGATTTCCCAGGAACTTAGTGAGAAAATCAACAATATAAAAAAACAAAAACAAACAAAAAAAAAACAGTCAGAAATGAAGGATGCACTAACTGAAATAAAGAATAATTTACAGCCCTGGCCGGTTTGGCTCAGCAGTTGGAGTATAGGCCTGTGGACCAGAGAGTCCCGGGTTCGGTTACCACTAGGGGTACATACCAAAAAAAAAAAAAAAATGATTTACGGAGAATCAATAGTAGAGTAGGTGAAGCCAAGAAGCAAACTGTCAAATTAGAATATAAGAAAGCAAAAAAAAAAAATACCCAATCAGAACAACAAAATGAAAAAAGAATCCAAAAAAATGAGGACAGTGTAAGGAGTCTCTGGGACAACAGCAAGTGTACCAACAATCGCATCGTGGGAGTGCCAGAAAGAGAAGAGAACCTGTTTGAAAAAATAATGACAGAAACTTCCCTGACTTAGTGAAGGAAACAGACATGCAAGTCTAGTAAGCACAAAGAGTCCCCAACAAGATGAACCCAAGGAGGTCCACACCAAGACACCAAGACACAGCATCATCAGATTGCCAAAGGTTAAAGTCAAAGAGATAATCTTAAAAGCAGCAAGAGAAAAGCAGATAGTTATCTACAAAAGAACTCCCATAAGACTGTCAGCCAATTTCTCAAAAAAAAACTTTGCAAGACAGAAAGGAGTGGCAAGAGATATTCAAAGTGATGAAAAGCAATGGCCTACAACCAGGACAGCTTTACCCTGCAAAGCTATCATTTAAAACTGATAGGCATATAAAGAGTTTTCCAGACAAGAAAAAGCTAAAGGAGTTCATCACCACCAAACCAGTATTATATGAAATGTTAAAGGGTATTCTTGAAGGAGAAGAAGAACAAAAATATGAACAATAAAAGGGCAATAAATACATATCTATCAACAATAAATATACAAACAAAATGAGCAGGCAGAATAGAAAAAGACTCATAGATACAGAGAACATTTTGTTGCTGCCAAGTGGGAGGGGGCTCAGGGAATGGGTGAAAAAGATGAAAGTATTAAGAAGTACAGTTTGGTTGTTAGACTGATGAACCTCAAAGGGAATGGGGGACGGAGGGCAGGATGAGATAAACCAAAGAACTTCTGTGCCTAGATGCATAACCAGTGAACACTGACAATAGTGTGTGGAAGGCAGGAGGGGAGTGGAATTGGAGAGGACAGGGTCACTGGGGGAAAATGTAATACATTCAACAATAAAAACAAAAAAATGTAAAGGGATTAAGAGTTACTAATTGTTATAGTTATAGATCAGTCACAGGATGTAAAGTACAGCATAGGGAATGTGGTCAATAATATTGTAAAAACTATGTATAGTGTCAGTGGGGAGTGGACTTATTGGGGGGAATCATTTTGTAAGTTATAGAAATGTCTAACCACTCCCAGACACATGGAAGTAGGGCACAGAGTGACATCCCTCAGAAGAGGAGATGGTGGGGGTGGGGGGGGGAAGAGATAAACCACAGAACTTATATGCATGTATGCATGACCAATGGACATGGACAACTAAGCCGGGGACAGGGTGGAGGGGGGGTGGGGTGGGGGGTGCCAATGGGGTAAAAAGGTAAAATATCTGTAACAAAAAAATAAATAAAAATTCATTAAAAAAAAAAAAGAAATGTCTAACCACTAAACTGTACACCTGAAACTAATATAATATTGAATGTTGACTGTAATTGAAGAAAAGGGGGAAGAGCCACAGTCCAGGAGGCAAGGTTTCTAATTTATGTTGCATGGCCCACGTAGAGCTCATTGGAAAGGTAACATCCAAAGAAAGACCTCAGTGAGGACAGGTAAGTGAGCCATGGGCATATCTGGGCAAAAGCATTCCAAGCACGAAAATCAGCAACTGTAAATACTCTGAGGTGAGATGGTGCCCGGCCCATTGCAGGAGCATTAAGGGGATCTCAGCAGCTAGACTGGGCCAGGTGGGGAAGGGATGGTAGGTGATAAGTTTAGAGATATTAGAAAACCAGATTTGTGGGGCACTTAAAGTCATAGCAGGTATATTAGTGAAGGTTCTCCTGAAAAATAAAAACAATTGTGTGTGTGTGTGTGTGTGTGTGTGTGTGTGTGTGTGTGAAGAGAGAGATTTATTTTCAGGAATTGGTTCATGCAATTATGGAGGCTGGTAGTCCAACCTGCACAGGGTAGGCTGGCAGACTGGAAACCCAAGGGAAAGATACAGTTTGAGGCTGAAGAGAGTCTGCTGAAAACACTGTCTCTTGGTTGGGGGAAGTCAGTCTTTTTCTTAAAGCCCTCAACTGATCAGATGAGGTCCAGAGACATTGGGTAGTGCAATCTACTTTACTCGGAGTCTGCTAATTGCAATGCTAATCCCATCCAAAAAGTCTTCATAGAAACATCTAAAATAACATTTGACCAAATATCTGGATACTATTGTCTAGCCAAGTTAACACATAAAATTGATCACCATAGTAGAGTTTCTGGTTTTCAGACTGAGTGATTTGGGAACCCATCGAAAGATATTCAATAGAGGAAAAACACTAGCATACTTAATTTTGTTATTGTTTCTTAAAAACACCTAGATGTTTTTAGGTTTAAGTGACACAATACACTCCATATATTTAAAGTATATACCTTGAATAGTTTTGACATATGTATACACCCATGAAACTATCACTACAAGCTGTCAATATCATGGACTTTCCCCAAGACTACCTCCTGCTCCCTCTTTGTTCCTCCTATCTGCCCCCAGGGGAATCATTGATCTGTTTCTGTCACATCAATCAGTTTGCACCTTCTAGAAGCTTATCTAAATGGAATCATACAGAATATATTCTTTGATTGCTGCCTTCTTTCACTCAGCATAAACATTTTGAGATTCATCTGTAATGTAATATGTATCAATACAACTTACGTTCTTTTTTTTTTATCCTCAACTGAGGACATTTTCTTTTTTTCCATTTATCTTGAGGGAGAGAGGAAGGAAAAGAGAGAGAGAAACATCGACGTGAGAGAAACACATCGAGTGGTTGCCACCCACACGACCCCAACCAGGGCAGGGGACAAACTGCAACCAAGGTACATGCCCTTAGCGGGAATCAAACCCGAGCCTCTCTGTTCCACTGGCTGACGCTCTAACTGCTGAACCAAACCAGCCAGGGGGCCATCTTATTCTGTTTTTGTTCATCAGTTCATTCTTTTTATTGGCAAATAGTATTCCATTATATACATATACCACTGCTTTTTGGCCCATTTCTCTGTGGATGAATTTAGGGATTGCCCCTAGCTCCAAGCTTAATTTTTATTATACCTCAGTACTTTTTGGCATCTACCTACCTTTTTTTTTTTTTGCATTAAAAGTTGTTCTCTGCACCCTCCGCTTGAATGTGTGTGCTCTAAGAAGAATTTCTGTTCAGTTTATTCACTGCTATGTCTCCAGAGTATATATCACTGTCTTACTTTTGTGAGAACCTTAATAATTATTTAAGAGAATGAGTCAGTGAATGAACAAATGAATTCATTCAACAATTACCAACTGCCTATTTGAGCCCTAGATGATCCCTAGTGTTACATAGACATTGACAATAACCCTGAACATTTATTAAGCTTCCATTATGTGCTCATTTAATCATCCCTCAAACTTACATGAAGAGGATTCTTACTATTTTCTCTTTGAAGAACTGTAGGCTCAGAGATCTTTGATAACTTGCTCAGGCATGCTCTCTTGGTAAGGGGGCAGAGCCCTGAGCCTTTTCCCTGAGCATATAGACTCCATCCCCTACCCCTGAACAAGGCACAGGCCCTCCCCAACAGGCCCCCACAGAGGAGTGGGGAGGCCAGTACATTGAAGGGGCTTTGTGTTCTGACAGAGGTCTGTGTAGCATTTGGGAGCCTGCTGAAGCCCCTGCACTGCCTGGGCCACACACTGCTGTGCAGAGAAGCTGAAATTGTGATGCAGGGGCCACGGACAACTGGGAACCTCCTACTTCCCAACTAGAGACTTGACCAGAAGCCCGAGGTATCACTGGCATTAAGGACACTTTCTCCTGTGACTCCAGTTGCAGCTCAACCTGTCTGGCCCCTGAAGCCAATATTTCTTCCCAAGGGGCCAGGAGGATGTTGGGTAATTATCCCAGTTGACTGCTGCTCTAGTCAGGGACTTGGGGTTGTCTCCCTCGGGGATCTCTTTCTGATGCTAAAAGGAGATGTCTGCTCATTGTGTTGAAGCTGGTGAACAGACATGAAGGTCTGTAAAGGTCCTCAGTCCACCAAGGTTTGATCTCTTCCCTTTACTCCTGGGTCTCCTGCACAGAGAGTGAGGATTCGGGAAACATCGCGAAGGACAAGGTATCGGAACTCATAGCCCTGGTACACATCAGAAGGGTGTGCTGACCATCTCATAATGCTGTTTGATTAGATTCCTGATTTGGCTTTATTTGGATAGTCAGCCTACCATAAAAAATAATAGCAAAAATTTTGTGTGTTTATTTTATGCGGGATACTGTTATTAGATATTAATGTGTCTTGAATTTGAATCCTCTTATTATCTATTGGAACAGGTGATACTGGTATCTTCACATTACAGTGGCACCACCGGAGGCCAAGGACGATTCAGCTCAAGTCATCCACCTAGAAAGCGGTGGGGCCAGACCCACAGCACAAGGGATGAGTCTGCGGGCCTTACCTTCAGCCAGTCCTTGCCAGGTGTTCGCAGAGGGTCAGGGGCTGAGGAAAGAGGTCCTCTGTGTCCCATTTATTCCTGCTTCTTCAGTTAGTGACATAATGCCAGGAACCTGGATGATTAAAAAACAAGAATGAATTTGTTCTGGGTTCATTTGAAGGAAACCATGTTGGGCATTGAGGGTTGCTGGTTGTTTTGGCAGCAACCATGGTATGAATTCAAGGAGTTATTATTTTTCTCCAGGAGAAATTAGGAGATCCTACTGTGGTGGCCATAATCACACTTTCAAAGACCCTGACATTTTTTTCTGTCCTTTCATCCCCAGCAGACAGAGGAGGACCATGAGAAGAGATAACCAGAGCAGCGTGTCCGAGTTCCTCCTCCTGGGCCTCCCCATCCGGCCAGAGCAGCAGGGCATGTACTTCACCCTGTTCCTGGGCATGTACCTGACCACGGTGCTGGGCAACCTGCTCATCATCCTGCTCATCAGGCTGGACTCTCGCCTGCACACGCCCATGTACTTCTTCCTCAGCCACTTGGCCCTCACTGACATCTCCTTCTCCTCTGTCACTGTCCCAAAGATGCTCATGAACATGCAGACTCAGGATCAATCCATTCCCTATGCAGGGTGTGTAACACAGATGTATTTCTTCATATTTTTTGGTTGTATTGATAACCTTCTTCTTGGAGTGATGGCATATGACAGGTACGTGGCCATTTGTCACCCTCTACACTACACCACCATGATGCGAGAAAAACTGTGTATCTCACTAGTGGCTGGGTCCTGGTTATTTTCATGCAGCAGCGCAATGTCTCACACTCTCAGCCTGGCCAGGCTGTCCTTCTGTGCTGATCACACTATCCCTCATTTCTTTTGTGATCTTGCAGCTCTGCTCAAACTGTCCTGCTCTGACACCTCCGTCAATGTGCTGGTCATCTTCACTGTAGGGGCCCTCGGTATCATTATACCACTGACTGGCATCCTCGTCTCCTATGTCCGCATTGGGGTCTCCATCCTGAGGGTCCCCTCTACCAAAGGGATCTGCAAAGCCCTGTCTACCTGTGGTTCCCACCTCTCTGTAGTATTTCTATTCTATGGGACAATTATGGTTCTGTACATTTTCCCATCATCAAACAACTCCAATGACAAAAACATAATTGCCTCCGTGATGTACACAGTGGTGACCCCCATGCTAAACCCCTTCATCTACAGCCTGAGAAACAGAGACATGAAAGAAGCTTTGGGGAAACTTTTCAGGAGGGAGATACTTTTCTCCAAGTGATAATCACCTCACCTTCTCAGTTCTTAGTTCACCAAATGTCACTATCAGAGATTCCTCCTCGGAAAATTATGCAGAGGACCATCCTTGCTACTAACACCCACCCATCTGAGCTCCCTGTTTTGGTCACTTGCTTTGACTGTTATTCCTGTTTGCTCCCCATGAACCCAGTGACTTCATTCAAACTTCCAGGCACAGACACACCAACTGTGTTCTTTGAACCTATTTCTTTTTGCTTTAGCTTTATTTATTTATTTATTTATTTATTTATTTATGTCTCTCTATGTTTCTATAAATTTTGGATCTGCCACATACAATAGCACCATTATCTCAATTGTCTTTAAAGCACCCAACTTCTTTTAACTCAGGAGTCAAAATTATCATCCTTTACAATGACCACATATTAATGAATAGATCAAAACAATCTTGCCTTGATATATGTTTCCTCTTTAAGGTAAAAGAAATTTTGACTGCAAATGTATTTGGTGTTTGAATTTGTTAGGCATTTTTATAAGCTGCATCTTCTCATTCTTGAAGTTCCTGATGCAGATGTTGAAGAATATTGAAAATGCCAAAAGTGATGTGGTTTGGAAATGGCACTTTCATAGTGTTATGTGGACATCTTCTATGAGTTGGTATCAATATTTGTGGAACCCAGTGGTGCAGACAATTAGAACACTTAAAATGGCTGTATGAGAATTAATGATAACCCATATTTGAGCAATCGACTCCTTAGTTCCACTCAATTTTTTTTTTTTTTTTTTTTTTTTGGTATATGCCCCTAGCGGGAACCGAACCCGGGACTCTCTGGTCTGCAGGCCAATGCTCCAACCGCTGAGCCAAACTGGCTAGGGCTCCACTCAATTTTTCAAGCATGTTTGTCTAAAACTAGGAATCTCAATTTAACTCCTAAGTTTAAGGTAAGGAAATTCAGAATGCTGGCTTATTAAATGCGTCAACTGACTAATTAAATGTTTTTTGGTTTCCTAAATCTAAACACAATACAAAACTTCTAGCAGATTATTCTAATGTGCAACAAAAGTTGAGAACATGTAAACTAAGCAATTAAGAGCAATACATGTAACTGCATCAAGATGCATGTCCTGAAAATCAACATCTGCACCTGCACTGGGAGTTGCTATAGATAATTGATACAGTATAACCCAGGAGAAAAATTCTGCCTAAATTTTGCTACATAGCTAAAAGAACTTTATATCCTTGGGAAGCCTGTAGATAATGAAATGTGGACCAAACACAGAGAATCATCCCTTGATGAAGCAATGGAATAGGGCAGAAGTAACTCTGATCTCCAGTCCTATAGATGGTTATGGGTGAGAAAAGCATACTCTTCCCAAGGAATCTGCCCTGAAAAATGAAGATGGAAAAGAATAATCTTTCCATGTTAAATTTTGCTGTGAAATACATTTGTGCAGAAAGTCTTCCCTGGTGTGAAATTGTGTTAATTAAAATAATGAGAAAGCAGTCTCAATGGAAATGTCTCTGTTGCCCGAGGGGACTTCTGCTTCTTTCTTATTCCTTCATTTTCATTTACGGTTTTATTGACATACAGTTTTAAAATGTTCAACTTAACATATTTTAACATATACATGGGAAACAATCACCACAGTCCAGACAATGAACATATCCTCAAGTCTCCCTAGAAAGTTTCTTCATATGTTTTTGTAAGCCTGCCTTCTTCCCCTTATTTCTGATATTAGCAATCTGTGTCTTTTTTCCTTTAATCAGTCTGGTTTATCAATTTCATCATTTTTCTGAAAGAACCAACTTTTGGTTTTATTACTACCATATATGGCTTTTCTGTTTTCTATTTTATTAATTTGTGCTTTTCTCTTTATTATTTCCTACTATATTACTATATTGACTTACTTTGGATTTAATCTGCTCTTCTTTTTCTAGTTTCTTAAGGTAAAATCTTAGGTGACTGATATGAGAGCTTTGTTGTTTTCTGTTACAGGCATTTAGAAATATTCAGCACTTCTATTGATACATTTTTATATATTCTGTTCTCATTTTCTAGCAGTTGAAAGTTTTTCTAAATTTCCTTTATTTTTTTCCCCTCTTGACTTATGATATATTTAGTGTATAATTTAGTTCCTAAATATTTTGGGACTTTCTCCTGATGTCCTTTATTAATTCCTAAATTAATTCCATTTGGGTCAGAAAGCACACTTTGTATGACTTGAATCCTTTTAAACTTAGTAAAACTTGTTTAATGGCTGAGCATATGGTTCATCTTGGTAAATATTACATATACCCTTAAAAATGTGTATTCTGCTATGCAGAATGTTCTATAAATGTAAATTATGACAAGTTGCTTGATAGTATTGTCTATGTTTTTTATATTATTACTAATTCCTCTCTACATATCTTCTTGATTATTAAGAGAAGAGTGTTAAAATTTCCTATTATAATTGTAGAGTTGTCTTTTTCTTCTTACAGTTATATCAGATTGTGCTTCTCTTTTTTTAAACTTGTTATTAGGTGCTTATATATTTAGAATTTTTATGTTCTCTTGATGAATTTACCCCTTTAACATCATGAAAAGATAGCCTTTTTCCCTGGCAATATTCTTTGCTCTTAAGTCTAATTTGTTTAGTATTAATGTTGCCACTCCAGGCTTCTTTTTATTAGTGTTTGCATGATATATTTTTGTATCCTTTAACTTTTAACTTACTTGTGTCTTTATGTTTAAAGGGGGTTTATTATGTGCCATACATATTTAGGTTTTGCTTTTTGATCCATTTTGAGTATCTCTGCCTTTTAATTTTTTTTCTTTCCAACTTTGAAAATTTATTAGCATTTTAAACTAGCCTTTCATATTTTCAGTTTTAGAGGTAGCATTGTCCTTTTTCTTTTTATTCTTAAATGTATGGGGGACGTTGGTTAATAGGATCACATAGGTTTCAAGTGTGCATTTCTATGATATATGATCTGTATATTGCAATGTGTGTCCACCACCCAAAGTCAAACCATCTTCTGTCACGCTATATTTGGCCCCCTTTACCCCCACCACCCCACCACTCCCTTCCTTCTGGTAATTAGCATACTGTTGTATGTGCCTATGAGTTTCAGTTTTATATCCCACATTTGAGTAAAATCATACAGTTCTTAGCTTTTTCTGACTGACTTAATTTACTTAGCATAATATTCTCAAGGTCTAGCCATGTTGTAGCAAATGACAGTGTTTAATCTTTTCTTATGGCTGAGCAGTATTCCATTGTATATATGTACCACATCTTCTTTATCCAGTCCTCTATCAAAGGACATTTTGGTTGTCTCCATGTCTTGGCCACCATAAATAATGTTGTAATGAACCTAGGGGTGCATATATCTTTGTGAATAAATGTTTTGAGTTTTTCAGGTAGTTATCCAGGAGAGGTATTGCTGGGTCATATGGCAACTAATTTTTTGAGGAACCACCAGACTGTTTTCCATAGTGGCTATACAGGTCTCCATTCCCACCAGCAGTGAATGAGGCTTCCTTTTTCTCCACAACCTCTCCAACACTTGTTATTACCAGTCTTGTTGATAGCAGCCATTATAAAGGTAAGAGGTGGTATCTCATTGTAGTTTTGATTAGCATTTCCCCAATAGCTATTGAAGTTGAACATCTTTTCATGTATTTGTTGACCCTTTGTATGTCTTCACATCCTCTGCCCATTTTTAATTGGATTGTTTGTTTAGTGTTGATTCATGAGTTTTTTTAATATATTTTTTATTTTAACCCCTTGTCAGAGCTGTTGTTTACAAATATCATGTCCCACTCTGTCAGTTGCCTTTTTGTTTTGTCAGTTTCTTTTGCTGTACAGAAGCTTTTTAGTTTGATATAGTCCCATTCATTTATTTTTGCTTTTACTTCCCTTGCCTTTGGGATCAAATTCATAAAATGTTCTCTACGATCAAGGTCCATAAGTTTAGTACCTATGTTTTCTTGAATGTACTTTATTGTTTCAGATCTTATATTTAGGTCTTTGGTTCATTTTGAATTAATTTTTGTAGATGGGGACAAACTGTAATCTCCTTCATTTTTTTGCATTCGTATTTCCAATTTTCCCAGCACCATTTATTGAAGAGGTTTTCTTTTCTCCATTGTGAGATTTTGGCTCCTTCATCAAAAGTTACTTGCCAAATAGCTCATATATAATGTGATTATTGATAGGATTTGGTTTGAATCTCTCATCTTGGTATTTGTTTTCTATTTGCTTCATCTATCTTTTTGTACAGTTTTCTATTTATCTCTGCCCTATTTTAGATTGAGGCATCTTTAACAATTCTATTCTATCTCCATTGTTGACTGATTAGCTAGGCATATTTTTTTGTGGTTGTTCTGGAGCTTCTAGCAAACATTTTTACTCTATTGCAGTATAATTCAAGAAATACTACACCACTTCTAGAACATGCAACTTACAATGTACATTTCCATTTCCACTCTCCCAAACTTTGTATCATTGTCCTCATTCATGTTACTATTACATTTGTACTATTTGTACATTTGTACATTTGTTACTATTAACTCCACTATAGATTTATTATTTTAGATTTAAACAGTTAATTATATTTTAATGTGATTTAAAATTAAGAGCATTTGTTTTACATGTTTACTATTTCAATTTAAAATTGTTTTCTTCTGCTGGAGACCTTTCTTTACATGTTTTCTGATGATGAATAGTTTCAGCTCTTTTACATCTAAAAGTCTTTATTTCACCTTCTTTATCTCTTAGTACTCTAAGAGATGTTGCTTCACATCTCTTAGAGTACTAAGAGTACATTAAAGTCTTCTGTGTTTAATTCTTTGCAATGAGAAATATGCTACTTATCTTTCTTTAAAATGTATTCTTTTTCCTGAGCCTGTTCTTAAGGTTTTCTTTTTATTACTGGTTTCAAGTAATTTGACTGTGATGTGTTTCATTATAAATTTTACATTTAAAAAGTCCACTTTATTAAGGTATGATCAAATCCAAAAATCTGTACCTATTTAATGTATACAATTTGATAAGTTTAGAGATAAGTATACACCTGTGAAGTCATCACCATAACATATTCCATAAACATGTCCACCCTCAACAACTATCAGCAAACCAAATTCAACAACAACCTAAAAGGATTATACATCATGACCAAATTGGATTTATTCCATGGATACAAGGATGGTTCGACATCCACAAATCAGTCAGTGTGATACACCACATTAATCAATAGGTGTAGAAAAAGCATCTGACAAAATTCCACGTTCATTTTTAATTTTAAAATACTCGCCCTGGCCGGTTTGGCTCAGCGGTTAGAGCGTCGGCCTGCGGTCCTGAGAGACCCGGGTTCGGTTCCCGCTAAGGGCGCGTACCTCGGTTGCAGTTTGTCCCCGGCCCTGGTCGGTTGTGCGGGTGGCAGCCACTCGATGTGTCCTTTTCACGTCGATGTTTCTCTCTCTCTGTCTGTTCCTCTCTCTCCCTCCCACTCTACCTGAACAAAATAATAATAATAATAATAATTTTAAAATACTCAACAAAGTGGGTGTAGAGGGACCTCAATATAATCAAGGCCAAGTATGATGAGCCCACAGCTAACATCATACTCAATGGTGAAAAGCTGGAAGATTTTCCTCTAAGATTAGGAACAAGATGAAGATGTCCACTTGTGCCACTTTTAGATAGCATAGTATGGTACTGACAGTCCTATGAACAGTTAGGCAAGAAAAAGAAATAAAGGGCATCAAATCAGAAGAAAGAAGTAAAACTTTCACTGTTTGCAGATGATTATATATATATATAGATTCCACCAAAAATCTATTAGAACTAATAAACAAATTCAATAAGTTGCAGGATACAAAATCAATATACAAAAATCTAATAACGGACTATTAGAAAGAGAAAGTAAGAAAACATCCTATTTACAATTGCAAAAAAATATAAAATAAAATACCTAAGGATAAATTTAACCAAGGAGGTAAAAAATCTGTATGCTATAAACTCTAAGACATTAATCAAACAAACTGAAGAAGATTTAAATAAACAAAAAGATATCCCATGCTCTTGGATTGTACAAATTACTATTGTTAAAATGTCCATACATCCCAAAGCAATCTACAGATTTAATGCAATCTTTATTAAAATTCCAATGGCATTTTTTTTACACAGAACTAGAGCAGATAATCCTAAAATTACATAGAACCCAACAACAACAAAAAAACAAACAAAAAAATCTGAATAGCCAAAGCAACATTGAGAAAGAATAAAGCTGGAGATATCACACACCCTGATTTCCCAATTATATTCCAAAGCTAGAGAAATCAAGACAGTATTGTATTGGCATAAAAGCAGATACATGAATCAATGGAACAGGATAGAGCCCAGAAATAAACCCACATGTAGATGGGTAATTAATTTATAACAAGGAACTAAGAATATACCATGTGGAAAGGACACTCTCTTCAATAAATGGCATTGGAAAAACTGGGCAGCCACCTGCAAAAGAGTGAAACTGGACGATCTCACACCATACACAAAAAATAACTCAAAATAGATTAAAGACTTGAATATAAGGCCTGAAACCATAGAATTCCAAGAAAAAAACAAAGGCAGTAAACTCTTCGACATTGGTCTTGGTGATGTCTTTTTTATTTGACACTAAAAGCAAAGGCAACGAAAGTAAAAATGAAATGGACTTCCATCAAACTAAAAAGCTACTGCAGAGCAAAGGAAGCTATCAACAAAATGAAAAAGTAACCTGAGGAGGTAGGAGAAAATATTTGCAAATCACATATCTGATAAGGAGTTAATTAATATCCAAAATATATAAAGAACTCTCATACAATTACATAGCAAAATAACAATCCAATATAAAATGTACAGAAAATCTGAATAGACATTTTTCCAAAGACATTTGGATTGCCAAAAAGTATATGAAAAGATGTTCAAAATCACTAATCATCAGGAAAATGCAAATCAAAACTACAATGAGATATCACTTTACTTCACTGAATATTATCAAAAAGACAAGAAATAAGTACTGGTGAGGATATGGAGAAAAGGCAACAATTTTGTGCTATTGGTAGAAATATAAATTGATGCACACACTATGAAAAACAGCATGAAGTTTCCTCAAAAAGTTAAAAATAAAGGAGATTGATGTTTCAGGTTTCTTAGGATATGTTCCTAGAAGTGGGATCACTGGGTCAAATGGTAGTTCAATTTTTAACTTTTTGAGGTAATACCATAGTGTTTTCCACAGTGGCTGCATCAGTCTGCATTCCCACCAGCAGTGTACTAGAGTCCCCTTGTTCTTCTTTTTTAAATTTTTTATTTATTAATTTGTTTTTGTTACAAATGTTTCTCATTTTTCCCCCATTGACACCCTCCTCCCCTTCCCCCCTGCCCCGTCCCCAGCTTTGTTGTCTATGTTCATTGGTCATGCATACATGAATGTAAGTTCTGTGGTTTATCTCTCCCCCACACACACACACCCTTCCTCATAGGCTTGTCAGTCTGTACCCCACCTCTATGTCTCTGGGTTAATTTTGTTCAGCAGTTTGTTTAGTTCATTATATTCCACAAATAAGTGATATCATGTGATATTTGTCTTTCTCTGCTTGGCTTGTCTCACTTAGCATAATACTCTCCAGGTCATTCCATGCCATTTCAAAGGATAAGAGATCTTTCTTTCTTACAGCTGCATAGTATTCCATTGTGTACATGTACCACAGCTTTTTAATCCACTGATCTATGGATGGACACTTGGGTAGTTTCCAGATCTTAGCTATTGTAAATAGTGCTGCTATGAACATGGGGGTACATATATTCTTTCTTATTGGTGTTTCAGGTTTCTTAGGATATATTCCTAGAAGTGGGATCACTGGGTCAAATGGCAGTTTAATTTTTAACTTTTTGAGGTAACACCATAGTGTTTTCCACAGTGGCTGCACCAGTCTGCATTCCCACCAGCAGTGTACTAGAATGCCCTTTTCTCCACACCCTCACCAACACTTGTTTGATGATTTGTTGACGGCGGCCATTCTGACAGGTGTGAGGTGATACCTCATAATTGTTTTAATTTGCATTTCTTCATATGTCTCTTGGCCATTTGTATGTCCTTTTTAGAGATATCTATTTAGGTCCTCTGCCCATTTTTTAATTGGGTTCTTTGACTTCCTTTTGTTGAGTTGTATGAGCACTCTATATATTTTGGAAATTAACCCCTTATCTGATGCATCATTGGCTATTATGGTCTCCCATATAGAATATATGTATCCCTATGTTCATAGCAGCACTATTTACAATAGCTAATATCTGGAAACAAACCAAGTATCCATCCGTAGATGAACGGATTAAAAAGCTGTGATACATGTACACAATGGAATACTATGCAGCTGTAAGAAAGATCTCTTATCTTTTTGAGATAGCACGGAAAGACCTGGAGAATAGTATGCTAAGCGAAACAAGCCAAGCAGAGAAAGACAAATATCACATGATCTCACTTATTTGTGGAATATAATGAACTAAACAAACTGTTGGACAATATTAACCCAGAGACATAGAGTTGGGATACAGACTGACAAGCCTCAAAGGAGGGGGTGTGTGGGGGGGGAGAGATAAACCACAGAAATTACATGCATGTATGCATGACCAATGAACATAGACAACAAAGCTGGAGATGAGGCAGGGGGAAGGGGAGGAGGGTGTCAATGGGGTAAAAATGAGAAACACCTGTGACAAAAACAAATTAATAAATAAAAAATAAATAAATAAAATAAAGGAGAAACAAATGGCAGTGGAGTGAATGGAAGCTACACAGATAATCTCCTTGGGCCAAACTGAAATTACAACTAAAATAAAGACAAATCATCGGGGGAAAGCAACAGAAAAGCAGCTTGAGAGGACCATATAACCAGGGAAACTGAATTGAGTCTGGTAGGTCTGCGGAGGTGCAAGAGGGCAGTGGTTTTAGCTATGAGTAGTGCCCTCAGGGTTAAAATCCCAAGCCAGCTCAAAAGCTCAGAGGGCCGGGAATGAGCACTAAATTAGCTAAAGCCACTCATCTTAGACCCTGGCAGATGGAGGACAGACTGGACTGGAACTCTGTGGGGACACCCAAAATTTGGAGGGCACTCAGAGTTTTTGCTGAGTTGTGGTCACACAGGACGATGGCCACCTTGCTGCTTCCTGGAGTGCTGGGGAGAAGCAGCAACCCTGGGGAAAAGCAGCAGCCCCTCCCTCAGAGAGTCAACCCCTCCCAGCTGGGCTAAAGAAATGCAAATTGAGGCTCATTAACAACCAGCATCTGCCCCACCCTCTGGAAGTCTTCTTAAGCTAAACACCTCAGAAAGTTTTTCATGCAGCTGAGGGCTACAACCCAAGGCCCTGGGTAACTGAGACTAATAGCCACTAGGTATTAAGCTAGAGGATAACTGAACCTTTTCTTGGATTGCAAATCTACCCAGAAAAGTAAGGCATGCCAGGGGTGTTTGACGTGGGTCCTCCCACACTCATCCAAACTAAGTAGAGGGAGCCACAAACAGCAAAACACCAACACCCACAGGAAAAATTTGACAGGCTCCAAAACCCACTGAGATAGCCAAAATGGTAAAACAAATCCCAAATGAAAGAAGAGAATCCGACCAAAGATGAAATAAATGAAATGCAGTTAAGCAAGTTATCAGAGGCAGAGTTCAGAGCCATGATCTTGAGGAAGATCAACAGCATGCCTAAAGACATCAACACCATGAGTAAAGATATAGAAATATTGAAAACCAACCAAGTGGAAATGAAGATAGACATAGCAATAATAAAGAACACATTGGGAGGACTAACCAGCAGAGTAGAGGAAGCTGAGGACTGGATCAGTCAATTAGAAGATAGGGTAGAAAAAATCGACCAATCAGAAAACCAAAAAGAAAAAACAATTAAAAAACAGCTTAAGAGAACTGTGGGACAACTGGAAATGTAATAATATTCACATCATAGGAGTCCCTGAAGACAAGAAAATGAGCAAGGGTTAGAGAATATATTTGAAGAAAGAGTGACAGAAAACTTCCCTGATTTGGTGAAGGAAGAAGGTATTCAAGTTCAAGAAGCACAGAGAGCCCCAACTAAGAAGAACCCAAACAGGCCCACACCAAGACACATAGTAATTAAAATGCCAAAAATTAAAGACAAAGAAAGAATCCAAAAGGCAGCAAGACATAAGCAACAGGTTACCTACAAAAGAACCCCCATAAGGCTATCACTGGACTTCTCAACAAAAACACTACAGGCCAGAATGGACTAGCATAAAGTAATCAAGGTCATGAAAAACAAGGATCTGAATCCAAGACTACTCTATCCAGAAAAGCTATCATTCAAAACAGAAGGTCAAATAAAGAGCTTCCCAAATCAAAAAAAAAAAAAACAAAACAAAAAAAACTAAGGGGGTATATTATCACCACAAGAAATATTAAAAGGACTGTTGTAATTAGTAGAAGAAATAGAAAGAAAAATATAACCACACTAAACAAAAAAGGCAATAAATAGGTACATATCAATAATCACCTTAATGTACATGGTTTGAATGCTCCAATAAAAAGACACAGAGTAGCTGATTGGATAAAAAAAGCATAACTCACATATATGTTGTTTACAAGACACCCACCTCACAACAAAAGACTCACATAGGTTGAAAGTCAAGAGATGAAAAAAATCTACAAAGAAAATGGAAAGGGAAAAAAAGCTGGGGTAGCAATACTCATATCTGATAAAATAGTTTTCAAAATGAAAGCCAAAACTAGAGACAAAGAAGGCCACTACATAATATTGAAAGGATCTATCCAAAAGAAAGATATAACCTTGGTAAATATATATGCACCTAATAAAGGAGCACCAAAATATATTTTAAAATCTTCTGGAGAACTTCAATTAAGTAATTGACAGTAATAAAATTATAGCAGGGAACTCAATACCCCGCTGACATCACTGGATTGATCATCTAGACAAAAAATTAACAAGGAAACACAGACTCTAAATGAAGCATAGACCAAATGGATTTAAGAAATAGCTACGGAGAATTACACCTCAAAACTGCAGAAATCACATTCTTTTCGAGTGTACATGGGACATTCTCAAAGATAGACCACAAGTTAGGACACAAACTAAGTCTCTACAAGTTCAGGAACGTTGAAATCATATCAAGCATGTTCTCAGATAACAATGGCATGCAACTAGAAATCAATTGCAACATGAACATGCAAAGACCTTTGAAAACATGGAGGCTAAATAGCATGTTATTAACAATAAATGGGTTATCATGGAGATCAACGAAGAAATTAAAAACTTTCTGGAAACCAATGAAAATAATCACACAACAACACAAAATCTATGGGATGCAGCGAAAGCAGTTCTGAGAGGGAAATTCATAGCACTACACACCTACCTCAAGAAACAAGAAAAATTTCTAATTGACTATCTAACTTCACAACTCCAAGAACTACAAAGCAAACAAAAACAAAACCACAGAGCAAGTAGAAGGAAGGAACGTGTAAAGATCAGAGCAGAGATAGATGTCATAGAGACCAAAAAACAATTCAAAGGATCAATGAAACAAAGAGCTGGTTTTTTGAAAAGACAAATAAGATTGATGGACTCTTAGAAAGATTCACCAAGAAACAAAGAGAGAGAACCCAAATACACAAAATCTGAAATGAAAGAGGAGAAATAATAACTGACACCACAGAAATACAAAGAATCATTAACAAATACTATGAACAAATAAATATACAGCAACAAATTGGACAATCTAAGTAAAATGGACAAATTTTTAGAAACACATAGTCTCCCAAAACTGGACCAGGAAGAGATAGAAAACTTGAACAGACCAATAACAACTAAGGAAATTGAAGATGTAATCAAGACTCTCCCAGCAAACAAAAGCCCAGGCCCAGACATATTTATGGAGGAGTTTTACCAAACATTCAAAGAACTGACACCCATTCTCTTCAAACTATTCCAAAAAATTCAAGAAGAAGGAAGACTTCCAAACTCATTTTATGAGGACAGCATAATTCTATTCCAAAACCAGAAAATGACACTACAAAGAAAGAAAACTACAGACCAATATCCCTGATGAACATAGATGCCAAAATCATGAGCAAAATACTAGCAAATTAAAACCAGCAATACATCAAAAAAATTATTCACTATGACCAAGTGGGATTCATCCCAGGGATGCAAAGCTGGTACCATAATCGCAAATCAATAAACGTGATATACCACATAAACAAACTGAAAGATAAAAATCATATGATCGTATCAATAGACGCTGAAAAAGCATTCGACAAAATCCAGCACCCATTTCTGATAAAAATGCTCAGCAATCTGGGAATAGAGGGATCATATCTTGACATAATAAAGGCCATATATGAAAGACCTACAGCCAACATCATATTCAATGGGAAAAAAACTAAAAGCATTTCCCTTAAGAACAGGAACAAGACAAGGATGCCCACTTTCGCCATTCTTATTTCATATAGTACTGGAAGTCTTAGCCACAGCAATCAGACAGGAAGTAAAATAAAAGGGATCCAAAATGGAAAAGAGGAAGTAAACATTATTCACAGATGATATGATATTATACATAGAAAACCCTAAAAACTCCATCAAAAATCTGCTAGACTTAATAAATGAATTTGGAAAAAGAGCAGGATACAAAATTAATGTCAAGAAATCGATGGCATTCTTATATACCAATAATGAACCCACAGAAAGAGAAACTAAAAAAAAAATCCCCGCCCTGGCCGGTTTGGCTCAGCGGTTAGAGCGTCTGCCTGCGGTCCGGAGAGACCCGGGTTCGGTTCCCGCTAAGGGCACGTACCTCGGTTGCAGTTTGTCCCCGGCCCTGGTTGGTCGTGCGGGTGGCAGCCACTCGATGTGTCCCTTCCACATCGATGTTTCCCTCTCTCTCTCTTCCTCTCTCTCCCTCCCACTCTATCTGTACAAAAAAATGGTAAAATGTCCTCTGGTGAGGATAAAAAAAAAAAAAAAAATCCCATTTTCCATTGCAGCAAAAAATAAGATAACTAAAAATAAACTTAACCAAAGAAGTAAAGGACCTATATGCAGAAAACTACAGTTCATTGAAAAAAGAAATAGAGGAAGATATAAAAAAGTGGAAGCACATACCTTGTTCATGGATTGAAAAAATTAACATCATTAAAATGTCCATACTACCCAGAGCAATCTATAGATTCAATGCAATACCCATCAAAATACCAATGACATATTTCACAGAACTAGAACAAATACTTCAAAAGTTCTTATGGAACCAAAAAAGACACCGAATAGCCACAGCAATCTTGAAAAAGAAGGACAAAGTAGACAAGATCACAATACTAGATATCAGGTTATACTACAAAGCTACTGTAATCAAAACAGCCTGGTACTGGCAAAAAAAAATAGGCATATAGGTCAATGGAATAGAACAGAGAACCCAGAAATTGACTTAAAACATTATGCTCAATTAATATTTGACAAAGGTGGCAAGAGCATACAATGGAGTAAAGACAGCCTCTTTAATAAATGATGTTGGGAAAATTGGACAGCTACATGCAAAAAAATGAAACTAGACCATCAACTTACACCATACACAAGAATAAACTCAAAATAGATAAAAGACTTAAATGTGACTCATGAATCCATAAAAATCCTGGAATAAAATGTAGGCAACAAAATTTCAGACATCATACGCAGCAGAATTTTCACTGATCCATCACCTAAGGGAATAGAAACAAAGGGAAAAATGAATATATGAGACTACATCAAACTAAAAAGCTTCTGCGCTGCAGAAGAAATAACCGTCAAAATGGAAAGGCAACCCACTGTATGGGATAACATAACTGCCAATGATACATCACATAAGGGGTTAATTTCCAATATATATAGAGTGCTCCTATAGCTCAACAAAAGGAAAACAAAGAACCCAATTAAAACATGGGCAGAGGACCTAAATAGACACCACTCCAAATAGAACATACAAATGTCCAAGAGACACATGAAGAAATGCTCAACATCATTAATCATCAGAGAGATGCAAATTAAAACAACAATGAGGTATCACCTCACACCTGTTAGTATGACCGCCATAAACAAAGCATCAAGCAACAAGTGCTGGTGAGGGTGTGGAGATAAGGGGACTCTAGTACACTGCTGGTGGGAATGCAGACTGGTGCAGCCACTATGGAAAACACTATGGTGTTACTTCAAGAAGTTAAAAATTTAATTGCCATTTGACCCAGTGATACCAATTCTAGGAATATACCCTAAGAAGCCTGAAACCCCAATCAGAAAGAATATATGTACCCCAATGTTTGTAGCAGCACTATTTACAATAGCTAAGATCTGGTAACAGCCCAAATGTCCATCAGTAGACAAATGGATAAAAAAGCTGTGGTACATATACACAAAAGAGTACTATGCACCTGTAAGAAAGGAAGAGCTCTTATCCTTTGAGATGACATGGAGGGACCTGGAAAGTATTATCCTAAGTGAAACAAGCCAAGCAGAGAAAGACAAATATCACATGATCTCACTTATTTGTGGAATATAGTGAACTTAACAGTCTGAGGAACAGGGTAGACCCAGAGACATGGAAGTAGGGTAAAGACTGACAATCCTCAGAAGAGGGGTTGGCAGGGAGACATAAACCACAGAACTTATATGCATGTACACACAATCGATGGACATGGACAACAAAGCTGGTGATGGGGTGGGGAGGGTTGGGGAGGAGAAGGTCAATGGGGGAAAAAGGAGAAACATCTGTAACAAAAACAAATTAATAAAAATAATTTTTTAAAAAAAATTTTAAAAAGAGAATGATTATGGCAAAATGTGGAATTCATACATGGGTCAATTTTTCTGTGGATTTAACAAATTTTTGGTGGAGTGTGAGGGCTAATTTGTTCAATTAGCCCACGTTGACTGTTTCTCAATTGAAGATCTTAGGTGTCTTCCCCCTGTGTCTTCTTTCAGCTATAAAATAAATCACTCGTGCCTGTTGTTCTGTTGCTGACCGACAGACATGCAAGTTTGTAAAGGTCCTCAGGCCACAAATGCTACACCTTGTCCTTCTCAGATAATGAAAGGTTACTGAAAACATTCCCATTTGAATAAAATATTTTAAATTCATACCTCATATTTTCAGGACACCTACACGTTTACCAACCTATTTACATCTGAATTGCTTCTTGTCACTCTTCGAACTCCTTCCCTACTTTTCACCAACTGCCATGTCATCGATTTTACTGTTGTGATTTTTGTGGTTTTGTTGTGTTGTGTTGATTTATTTGATTTTTTTTTTTTTGCACCCTCCCCTTAAAGCTCTACCAGATGATGCATTTCTGTTTTATTCACTGCTGTGTCCCATAGCCAGAATGTCACCTTTATAAAGTCTTCAATAAGTATTTGTCTAAAAGAACAAATAAAGGAATTCACTTAATAATTTCCCAGTGCTCATTAAGTGCCCTGCAGTTAAGTATTATTGATGATACACCCTAACATTTATTAGACATTTGCATTTATCAGACACTGTGATAAGAACTCTAATATGTCTTGCCTCATTTAATTCTTACAACAACCTCATGAGGAAGGTACTATTCTTATCCCCACTTCACAATTAAAGACTCCGAATGTTGTAGAACTAAATTAAATTGTTCAGGAGCTCACAGTAAGTGGCAGAGTCCAAATTCAATTCAAGACCCTACAAGGTCCATCCTTTCTTTCTTCTACTTTTTGAGTGAGGCACAACCCCTGCCCAACAAGAGCCTCTCCGGGTAGTGGGGAGACCTGTGACTTCAGAGGATGCTTGTGTAGAAGCTACAAGAGCCTTGCTTGTGATAAAGGAACAGGCTTACTCTATCAACATGGATACTGAACTTGGCCCTTCCTGCCAACCACTTGGAACCACCAGATCAGACGGAAATGAACCCAGAGTGGCCCCTCTCAGAGGACATCAGAGACATTGCCTTCAGGGATTCCAGCGGCTCCTCCCCAAGAGGCCAGCAGCAATTTGTTCAATTAGCCCACGTTGACTGTTTCTCAATTGAAGGTCTTAGGTGTCTTCCCCTTGTGTCTTCTTTCAGCTATAAAATAAATCACTCGTGCCTGTTGTTCTGTTGCTGACCGACAGACATGCAAGTTTGTAAAGGTCCTCAGGCCACAAATGCTACACCTTGTCCTTTAGCTCCTAGGTCTCATGGACAGAAAGCGAAGACTAAGGAAACAGCCCAGAGCAGAAGGTATTTGAATTTATTAAGGACTAGCATAGGTTAGAATGGGCCAGGATTCTGCCCCCATAAACATGTGTGTGGGAATATGAGACTAGGTTATGTGTGTTCTGGGTGTTTCCACATGTGTCACTGACACACATGGACAGTCTTCACTTGATCAGGCAAGGCTGGGAATCTCCTTTGAGCACTGTGTTGCTTTAGTCATTACGTCAATGTTGTCTGTGTACTGTGTGTGATTCTCTGTGCTGTGATCTGAATATCCATGACTGTCTGTGAGTGCCTACATGTAGGTGCTTCTATTAAATGTTTTCTTTCAGTTCTTTGTATGACTTGCATTGTGAGTATTTTGCATATATGAGTGCTTATTTTTTAACTTGTGTGAAACAGATTTGTACCCTGGCCATTTTCATCTAGGACATTCATATATCAGAAAACAAACAAACAAACAGCAAATCATCCTTGAACAATGTGTGTGTTTATGTGTGTGTGTGTGAGAGAGAGAGAGAGAGAGAGAGAGAAAGAGAGAGAGAGAGAGAGAGAGATTGACCATAGGTATAGAGGTGTGTATATTGTTTTTAACAAACTCATGCCTCTACTAAGTGGGGATTTGAGTAAAAGGAATAGGGAGAAAGTAAAAAGTGAGGGCTTGAAACTCTAAATAAAGTGTGTGTCTGTGTCTGTGTCTGTGTCTGTGTGTCTGCCTGTGTATGGAACAATTTCACTTTCTGATGTTCCTTTTGACTCAAGACCAGAACCCAGTTATTCCCTTACAAATTGAATCCTCCTTAAGCCCTACTGGGGCCATTGGACTATGTGTGTTGAAAGGTCCAATAATTCCCTAGGGTTCATATTTCTTACTCTGGTCTTTAGCATTATCCATATTTATACTTAGGGAACATGCAGCCTCATAGTGTCCAGGTTCGGGTGTCCTCAAAATGTGCTACTTGCCCTCCCATAGCTTTGTGGCCTTACATTGATCTCTCTGAGGCCAGAAACCTTAAACATAAAAGGATAATCATTGATCCTGTACAATATTGCTCGCAACAGTTTAATCCATTCCAGGCACACAGCAATCAACCAGTCAACACAGCCAGCTGTGTAATTCTTCCCCAGATGGAGGCTGACTTTCCTGACTCTCAATTAAGGTAGCTCCACGTGAGAGAATACACTGTGTCAGCTGGGATAGCAACCCCTGGCCAAAATACTCTCAAACCTTAGGTTACAGCTTCATTACTGAGCACAGGTCACACTGCCATTTACACACAAGATGAAGGTTCCCTCACTGCTGATTCACACCCTGACACTGCAACACCATGCCTTTATCAGATTTTCTGGTCCCCCATCACCCCCTCTTCACCTCCAGAGGAGCACCCTGGTCTGGAACAAGAATCTACTGTCAGATATGAAACCCCATGTGTTGTGTCAGTTTCCTCTTCCAGACATCATATGGGCATTTTAGCTCTATCTGCCACGCCCCTGAAAAGAAATGGGAAGCATCTGTTTCTAGCAAAAAGAGCATTAGAAGACTTATCTTTGAGATCAAGTTCCACCACCACACATGTCGGTGATTCACTTCTCACGTTAGAAAAATGAAAAGTCACTGTCTTCTCTCCTTCTCAGATACAAAAATAAATATTGATTGCACATAGTTGAAAGTATGTGAAAGCCATTTGCAAACTGTAGGCTGCAGGAATATAAATGGCTGTAGGAATGAGTGATGGGCAGACATCTGAGCTGGTGATTGAGGTAATATTGACCATAGAAATCCTCTTTCAAACACTGAGATAACATACCTCAAAGGCCTGACTGTTTTGCTTAATTAAATACAGAAAGGTAGGGTATGTTCAATAGGAGTTTAGACAATAATCTAGACAAAAGGAAAAAAATGAAGACTCAGGTAGTTACTGGCCTTGTGACCATGGGTTGATTTCTTAACATTTCTTAGGTTCCACATGCATGCCTATGCACACACTGCATAAATATATATATGCAAAAATCCCTTCATTTTGCCTGGCAACAAATGTCAACTACATTAAGGTTGACATTAGGAAATAGTCACATTAATCAGGTAAAAATTAGTTCTAATAGGCATCACCAATCTTAAAGCACCTACCAGTTCTCGGGTCCTAGGGCATAGGGTTAGGTGCCCTACTGCATATAAAATCTCAGATGTGAGCCAATTGATTTGCTGAAGATAGATGCAGAGAAAAGAACAACAAAAATACGTAAAGCAATAAAATTTTAATCCAAATTAAAATTTGTAGGTTAACACAACTTCCAGATCAGCCACCTGCTCCTTTCTAATGCCCACCTCACATTTCTGGTATATTAGATTCCTAAAGATCAACCCAAGATTTAAAAGATTTATCTGGATACTCACACTGGCATGATGATATCAGATGACATATCTGTGCCCCTAATAGAAATTTATTGAGGTTTTCATTTGTCTTCCCCTGATTGTTATTGAGGTTGACCATCTTCTATATGATTTTTAGCACACTTGAGTTTCTTTTCTCTCATATACCTAGTAATCTCATTTTGCCTACTTTCCAATTGTGTTGTGTATGCATATATAAATACATTTTGCTATTAAATTATAAGCTCTTGCAGCGGGCATGTTTTGAATAGGATTCAGAAAGATGGTAACACTGGAATAACAGAAGCTAAATAAGAAGTTCTTTTAGGAAATAGTATCTGATTCCTGGGGATGTAGTAATGTCATTTGTTAATTCAAAGAGACACTTTTTCTCACACTGTTTAATCAAGTAAGCTATTTTTCAGAGTCACGGATTTTCTTTTTTATCTCCATGCATGTAGGGAAGGAGAGAGGTACCAGTGAAGTTCTTCTTATTTGAGAAGGCAGTCTTGTCAACTTGACTTGTAGGAATACAGGCAGCCTTATAATTGATTGATTTTTGATACAAAACAGAACAAATTAATAACACACAAACATTCACACATCTTCACCTCGAATAACTAGCATTTGATATTGATCTTCTACCTGGCTTTGAAGAAATGGAGCTGGAGATGCATGAAATAAATTTGGAATCAATTTTGTAAGAGGTTTAGTGGAAAACATCTCTTGGATGGTAATTCTATGGTATTGTGAGAAAACTGCACCAGAGAATGCTGACTCCATAGCTTCTGAGCAGGAGAGAAGGGTTTATAGAAACTGCAGTCCATTCCCCCAGGATCCTATTGTGAATCTTTTGTTCAGAGAGTGAAAGTATTAGCATGTTTCTGGCATTCTTGAAATAGCATTGGGTTCAGAACAAGAGAGATTCATTAACACACTCAACTTCCAGTCATTTGTTATGAACTTGGAATTACATTTTCCCTAATGTCAACTGAGAAGGCAAAAATCTTTTGGAATCACCAAGTCTCTATTAGCTGCTTGGGGTTATTATCATTATTCCTCCAAAAATGAACTCTCCTATTGCCTGCTATCAATAGAGTTTTCCCCTCAAGGGAACCAAAGGCAAAGAAGCAATTATTTCCAGCTTGTCTCTAATTTGAAGGTGAGGGTATGGAGTTGGCCACCCAACATCACTTGTGTTTTCTCCATAATTCGTAAAGTTAGAACCCATGCCCATTGCTCAGAGTGTTAAACAAGTGTGTGTCTATACATATATCTTATTTGTATTTGAACTGATCATTCTTCTCCTTGTTGTGGGATATGTTTGAGACCCTTGGAGACTCCACCTGCTTCACTGTATTCTGTGTATTCTAGAGAGAAATGGAAGAATCTTCCCTTGATGTAGCTGAAGGTGTAAGTGTTCATCACCTAAGAGGCAATGTCAGATCAGGAGTGGAATTCACATTCAGTAGTGTGATTGCATGTGTTTGTGTGTTTGTGTGTGTCCAATGTAAGTTAGTGATCTCCAGTGATAGATACTACCTCCACCACACCTCATACCAAAGTATAACAGAGAGCTTCATGTAGATTAATTTATCTCAGACTGATCCTCCATCTAATTTTTAGAGAATAGGAAAAAAACATACTTCTTCTTGCTTATTATTCATTCTCCATTAAGTCTTATTGGTTTTTCCTCCAAATTTTATCCCAATTCTGTAGTGATCTTCATCTTTTGCCATGATCCAGATGTAAGCAGGTATCATTTGTATCATTTTGTACCTGAACTACTGCAACACCATCCTAATATTTCTACCAACACTCTTGCGTTGCTATAATCTGTTCTCTGCCCAGTAGCCAGCATGCTATTTCAATTTTTCATTCATTCCTTCCTTAAACATTTTCCTGGGTGTTCTGTTGCTCTGAGAATAGAATTTAAACTTTCCATGATAGCAGAAAAGATCTTACATAATCTGGTTCCTAGATAAATCTCCAACCTTATAGCTTTCCCAACCTGATCACACTCCTCAATTTTCTTTGTTCTTCAAACACCGTAGCCCTGTCTTCTCCAAACACTTAATTAGAGTGACCATTTTTTATAATTTTTACATGATAGGCTGTTATTATTCAGGACTCATCTTAAAAAACACACAAGAGCAGGCTTCTTCACCTTAGCCTCTTGTAATTTGGCAATATCTATCAAAATTGTGAATGTATATAACCTCCAATTTCATTTCTAAGTTTTAGCCTACAGATATAAATATACAGAGATATATAGATATATATCTATATATATTTATATAGATGGATATATATATATTAATGTGAAAATGGGAAATAAATAATGTTATAGTGAAATATTATTAGAAACAGGAAAATTTTAGAAACAACTAAAATGTCCATCAGCAGCAAGTTAGCTCTTTGATTGTGGTAGGTAAACTGATTATTATCAATATGGGCACAGACAGCAAAATTGAAGGTGCAATTCATATCAGGTAACAACATTAAATTAACAAGACTTTTATTTCAGTTTTTAAAATTATTTTTATTAATATTTTTTGTTACAGATGTTTCTCCTTTTTCCCCTATTGACACCCTCCTCCCCAACCCCCCCACCCCATCCCCAGCTTTGTTGTCTATGTTCATTGGTTATGCATACATGCATATAAGTTCTGTGGCTTATCTCTTCCCCTGCAACATCCCCTGTTCTGAGGCTTGTCAGTCTGTACCCTACCTCTATGTCTCTGGGTCAATTTTGTTCATCAGTTTGTTTAGTTCATTATATTCCACAAATAAATGAGATCATGTGATATTTGTCTTTCTCTGCTTGGCTTGTTTCGCTTAGCATAATACTCTCCAGGTCCTTCCATGTCATCTCAAAGGATAAGAGATCTTTCTTTCTTACAGTTGCATAGTATTCCATTGTGTACATGTACCACAGCTTTTTTATCCACTCATCTACTGATGGACACTTGCATTGTTTCCAGATCTTAGCAACTGTAAATAGTGCTGCTATGAACTTAGGGGTACATATAATCTTTCTGATTGGTGTTTCAGGCTTCTTAGGGTATATTCCTAGAAGTGAGATCACTGGGTCAAATGGCAGTTCAATTTTTAACTTTTTGAGGTAACACCATAGTGTTTTCCATAGTGGCTGGACTTTTAATGTAATGAACTAAAAAAATGTAGGAATTTTAGAGATAATTTCAATCAAACTGGGAGAATTGGTAGATAATGTAAACTTTAGTTAACCCTCAATATGTATGGTGAGATACTTTCTCAGCTCTCAACGACAAAAATATTTAGATTGAATAAATGTTTATATAGTATATGGATTCTATGTTTTAATAGATAGACCATCCTACCCTCCTGGGGTTTTTTCCCTATTATTTTGTGAGTGTTCACATGGGCAACTCTAAGACTAAATGACATGAAAAAGAAAGAGAGAGAAATTATAGTATTGGAAAAGTATAAGAAGTGTTAGAATATGACATGAAAAATATTACTTATGAATCACTGGCAAAAATCTTGGGTTAGAAATCTAGAAAAAGGAGCTATTACTTGGTAAATTATGCTGGACAGATACAGATCTTCTTCTTTGACAGATCCAAGATACGATTGGAAAAACCAAAGTATTTCCTGGTGTTCTGAAAACTTGAATAAGAGAGATCTGGTAGGAACTGGGGAAATGAGGTGAAAATTTGGAAGAGAAACTGACTTTTTCTCCACATTTCATGACAATTCCTTTAGAAAGAGTAATGCTAGACTAAAAATGTTGAGTAGTGGCAAGGAATTTTCTTGAAGGAAGGACTGATGGCTGTGTAACAAATTATGTTGCTAGATCTCTTATGTCATTAACATAGATTCTTGTCCTTAATGCCCTTGTCTTGACCAATTACATATAATGTTTCCACCAAGTCCCCAAATCCTAATTTCTGGAAGATCCAGAGCAACCCACTAGGCTGTCTTATCTTGACCCAATCCACAAAAATAAAGCATGGTAGACAAACTATGTTACTAATTAAATATTGTTGGAAATGAAAAAATATTAGAAACAAGCCAAAACATGTATGCAAGGCATGGGGAAGATTAAGAAAGGACAACAGACCACTTGGAGAACCTCTACTAGTATTTCTAATAACTGACTGACCTAGCCATTCAGCCTAATTTTCTAATCTCAGATTTCTGTCATGAACTCCTGGACTCCTCAAATTTGAATCTGATCTAATATGATCATCATTCCGGTGTTTCATGGTTACTCCAAAAAAGACTGCATTGGTTTCTAGGCAGATATAATATCCTGATGTCAGACCATCACTAGCCCATTAGTGGGCAAAAAACAAACTATTCAAGTTAAAATTCATGTACTAATTGCCATATCTCTATTATGTCATAGTCATAATTATTTCACATTCTTTCACATTTCCATCTCTAGCAAAACAGAAGAAGACCATGAAGAGGGATAATCAGAGCAGCGTGTCTGAGTTCCTCCTCCTGGGGCTCCCCATCCGGCCAGAGCAGCAGGGTGTGTGTTTTGCCCTGTTCCTGGGCATGTACCTAACCACAGTGCTGGGCAACCTGCTCATCATCCTGCTCATAAGCCTGGACTCTCGCCTGCACACACCCATGTACTTCTTCCTCAGCCACTTGGCCTTCACTGACATCTCCTTTTCATCTGTCACAGCTCCAAAGATGCTCATGAATATGTATACTCAGGATCAATCTATCTCATATGCTGGATGCATTTCCCAGGTGTATTTCTTCTTATTTTGGGGGAATCTTGAGAGCTTCCTTCTCACCTCAATGGCCTATGACAGGTACGTGGCCATTTGTCATCCCCTCCACTATACCACCATCATGACTCAGAGCCGGTGTGTTTTGTTAGTAATTGTGTCCTGCATCCAATCCTGTGCTAGTGCCCTTTTACACACCCTCTTCCTGGCTCGTCTCTCTTTCTGTGGAGACAACACTCTCCCACACTTCTTTTGTGATCTCTCTACCTTACTTAAGCTGTCCAGCTCAGATACTACAGTTAATGAGCTGCTTATCCTCACTGTGGGAGTGGTGGTGATTACACTGCCATTCATATGTATCCTGGTTTCTTATGGCTGCATTGGGGCCACCATTCTGAAAGTCCCCTCCACCAAGGGCATCTACAAAGCCTTGTCCACGTGTGGCTCCCACCTCACTGTGGTGTCTCTGTACTATGGAACAGTTATTGGGCTGTACTTTTTTCCTTCATCCAACAAATTCAACAACAAGGATGTCATTGTGGCTGTATTGTACACCCTGGTCACTCCTATGTTAAATCCCTTTATCTACAGTCTGAGGAATCGGGATATGAAAGGAGCTTTGGGAATTATACTCAGTAGAGGAACATGTTCCCCACAATGAGCAGTTCTCCTTATTCACTGGATATAAGACATGCTGCATCCCGCACACGCAATGTGAGCATCCCTTCCTCTCTGCACAGCTGCCTCGTAGTGAATCTTGATGTGATACATGTTCTTCCATCTCTGTTTTAGCTTGGACTTAGTTTTCTTGTTCATTTTAGAGTCGTGCAAAAGGCATATTGAAAACATACTCGCACGACCATCCTTTCCTAAATGTCTTTTAAAGTTTTCATGTGATATCCCTTGCCCTACAAACATCTTAAATGTGTATACAGTCAGAACTTAATTTTTTTATAGTTTACAATACTTTATATAGATAACAAAAATATTCCTTCTGACAGTTTCATGATTTTATTTTTGTGTTTAATTTTTAACACATTTGGAATTTAGTTTTACAAATGACATGAATTAGAAATTTAGTTTATTTCTATTTTGAGTTTCTTATCAATTGTCCACATTTTGATTTTCAGTTATATGTATAGAGTGATGGTAACATAGTAACATCACTTTTTCTTTTCTAAATTGAGTCACAAATTAAAATAAGATGTTTTCTATAAAAAGCCAGAAAAAATGGTCCAGAAAGGATGGGTAGAGGCCCCAGGTAGTAAACTCAAACTGGATTGGAGCCCCTATGTCCAGGAATGACCAGTTGGGAGTGAAGCACAGTAGTGACCATATAGAGATTTTAAAGCAACTTTCAAAGGAATGATGTGATTATGGGTGATCAGTCTAATCTGATAAGGGAGGTCAGCCCTTCAGGGTGTGGGACGAGGAATGGCTAAGGAGTGAAAAAAAACCATCAACCAAAGGAGAAAAAACCTACTGAATGAGAAAAACTGTTTGCCAATGACATATCCTATAAGGAACTAATCTCCAAATATATAATAAACCAGCAGTTCTCAACCTGTGGGTCACGACACCTTTGAGAGTCGAAGAACCCTTTCACAGGGGTCGCCTATGACATAACAGTAGCAAAATTACAGTTATGAAGTAGCAACAAAAATAATTTTGTGGTTGGGGGTCACCACAACATGAGGAACTGTATTAAAAGGTCGTGGCATTAGGAAGGTTGAGAACCACTGTAAACCTTTATATAATGAACTTGCCAAAAAGAAATTATAATTGAAATTATAACCTGTTTTTAGAATAAGTGATATGACATATGGGACTTAAGGGACTTAGCTTCTGTGGTGCTTAAATAGAAGTTTATAGACTTAAATGGTCACATATATTTTAAAAAAGAATAAAATCAATTATCTAGTTACTTTCATTATGACAGCATAAGTGGGACCAAACTTGCTTTTGGATGGCCAAAAAATAAAATCTATAAGGGAACCATTCGTAGGCATTCAACAATAGGCAAAGCCAAACTGTGATTCTTGAGAGAAGAAATAGGTATGAAATACTCTCTAAATTTGCCTGTTTCGTTACCCAGGGGAACTTACAGATAGCAGTTTTAGATCAGAGTGCTGGTCTCTGAAATGAGAAGGTCGAGATTAGATTTGGGGCTACTAAAGCCCCTGAAATGTGTGCAGCAAAGTTCCCAAAAAGTAAACACTGTACGAAACTCAGGAGTGCATTTGGGGTTTAACATGAATCCTTGGCTGAGATGAGCCTGCACAGAGTGGCTGCTGCAGAAACAGGAGCTCAAGGGAGGTGACAGAGGTCACAGTGATGGGTACGTGTGACTGTTGTTAGAGTCAAAGTAGAAAGAGCTCACTGAGCACTTTCCACATTCAGGAGAGACCCCAGGAAATCCACACCCTAGGAGTATGATCACAACTGATGTAAGGGCCAAGCCCAAGAAACTAAGGACTAACCAAAATACACCCACCTGAACTAAGAATAAAACAAAACCTGAAAGATTAAAAAGGATCTGCCAGTAATGTAACTCTACCAGAACAAAACTCAACACCTTTAAAACTACAGTATAGAACTTCCGGTCAAGATGGTGGCATAGGTAAAGGCGGTATTGCGTCCTCCCACAACCACATCAAAGTTACAACTAAACTACAGAACAACCATCATTCAAAACCGCCTGGTATCAAGCTGAATGGAAGTCCTACAACTACGGAATTAAAGAAACAGCCACATCGAGACTGGTAGGAGGGGCGGAGGCAGACAGGCTGGTCCCACACCCACGCGTGGCAGATAAAAATCAGGAGGATACCTTAGCTGGGAAGGTCCTCCCTGAGGACTGAGGGGTCCCCGTCCCACACCAGACGCCCTGCTCAGGGTTCCAGTGCCAGGAAGAGAAGTCCCCATCACTTCTCGCTGGAAAAACCAGCAGGAACTGAGGCTCAGGGAAGCTGACCTGGCTGGAGCCCCAGGCAGCTCCTCTTAAAGGCCCCATGCTCAGACTTACTGAACTCACTCCCTCTAAGTTTGGAGAGGAGGCAGCTTGAGGGGCACCAAAGACATACAGGGAAGAACTGAGCTGTTTGGCACTGGAGTGAGGGCTGGAGAGGGGGATTTCTCCTGGAAAAACTGCTGTCAGAGGCCTTTGTTCCTTTGGTGAGCCCTTCCCGGAGGCGCCAGACAGTCACCATATCTGGGACTCCAACAACCAGACTCACACTGGTAGCCCCGCCCTGGTGACTCCCTGAGGCCCCGCCTGCCCAACTTTCAGGCCCACCCAAGCTGTTGCCAGTTGCTTAACCATTGGATTGGCCTATCTTGGATCCTGCTTCATATTTTTCTAAATTCTTTCAAACAAGCAGTATCTGGTCTCAGCGAGCCCCATACCTCATGTTAAGTAATACATAGAAACAAACACAGGGAGGCAGCCAAAATGAGGAGACAAAGAAACAGATCCCAAATGAAAGAACAGAACAAAACCCCAAGAAAAGAACTAAGCGAAATGGAGATAAGCAACCTAACAAATGCTGAGTTCAAAATACTGCTTATAAGGATGCTCAATGAACTTAGTGAGAACCTCAGTGAACTTAGTGAGGGCCTCAATAGTATAAAAAAGGACCAGTCAGAAATGATGGATGCACAGTCAGAAATGAAGGAGGCATTAACTGAAATAAAGAATAATTTACACAGATTCACTAGTAGAGTACATAAATCCAAGAAGCAAACCATTAATTTGGAATATAAGGAAGCAAAAAACACCCAATCAGAACAGCAAAAAGAAAAAAGAATCCAAAAAAAATGAGGATAGTGTAGGAAGCCTCTGGGACAACTTCAAGCGTGCCAACATTCGCATCTTGGGGGTGCCAGAAGGAGAAGAGAGAGAACAAGAAATTGAAAACCTGTAGGAAACAATAATGAACACTAAAGAACACTTTCCTAACTTGGTGAAGGAAACAGACATACAAGTCCAGGAAGCACATAGGGTCCCAAACAAGATGAACCCCAAGAGGCCCACACCAAGACACATCATCATCAAAATGCAAAAGGTTCAAGACAAAGAGAGAATCTTAAAAGCAGCAAGAGAAAAGCAAGGGAGTTACCTACAAGGGAGTTCCCATAAGGCTTTCAGCTGATGTCTCAAAAGAAACTTTGCAGGCCAGAAGGAAGTGGCTAGAAATATTCAGTTATGAAAAGCAAGAACCTACAACCAAGATTACTCTATCCTGCAAAGCTGTCATTTAGAATCGATGGACATATAAAGAGTTTCCCAGACAAGAAAAAGTTAAAGGAGTTTCTCCCACCAAACCGTTATTATATGAAATATGAAATGATGAAGAGTCTTTTTGAAGAAAAAGATATATGAAAAAACAAACTGGCAATGAATACATAGCTATCGACAATGGAATCTACAAACAAAATGAACAGGCAGAGCAGAAACATTCTCATGATACAGAGAACATTTTGTTGGTTGCCAGATGGGAGGGAGGTTGGGGGAATGGGTGAAAAAGGTGAAGGGATTAAGAAGCACAAATTCATTGCTAGACTGACAAACCTCAAAGGGAAAGGGGTTGAGGGGTGGGAAGAAATAAACCAAAGAACTTATATGCATAACCAATGGACACAGACAATAGTGTGGGAAAAGGCGGGAGGGGGGCGGGAGTGGGGAGGAGGTGGTCAATGGGGGAAAAATGAGAAGCATCTGTAATACATTCAACAATAAAGATTTTTTTAAAAACTACAATATATTTGCTACTAAATGCATCATCCCAAATTTCCAGCAAACATTGATAAATTACTAGACACACAAAGTACACAAAAGTGCATCATGTCAAGAAAGGAAGAGTCAGAAGAAACAGATTGAAAGAAAACACAGATTCTGAAATTGACCAAAAATGACATGGGGCAGTAATCATAAGTATGTTCATTACCTAAAAGAAAAATAATGAGTGGGGCAGACAATTCCTGTACAGAAATGAAAACCCAATATTTCTCAAATTTGGTTAAAAGCCTCAACTTACAGAATCAAGGAGTTAAGCAAATTGAAAGATATAAAAAAAGACACAACATAACTAAAGATAAAAAGAAAACCAACAGCAAAGGAAAACAAAAACAAAAACATGAAGATGCCAGAGGAAAAGGGTACAAGACGCCTGAGGAAGACTGATAAGAATTCAGCAGGTTGGGTTCCCAGTGGGGTGAGGAAAGCTGAGTTATAAGTGCAGTTTCTGTCTTTTTTTTATTTTATTTTATTCTTTTGTCGATCATGTCTTTTTGTATTAATTCTAATTTGGTTAAAAAAAAAGTGCATTAATTAAAAGTTAATCTTCAATTAATATTTGCCTTCATAACCGAGTTTTGGCCAGCTCTCCAATTTTGCACCTGAGGCAAATTTTACACATGCATTTGCCTCGCTCTAGTCTCCCCCTAATCACTAGCACTTTTTAAAAAATCACATTTCATTTGTATTTAAGTATTAGAACTAACTCTTAGCCTTCTTCCAAAATAACATAAGCTAATAAAATAACTTAAAACAGTGTCAGTGAACTTCTCCAGATGTTTTACATTTCCAATTTCGTGGTCAGTGGCCGCCACTGCTGAATGGCTTGTAATGCATGAGACATCCTGCCCAGCAAAGAATTGCCCTGCTCAACGTGTTAAGTGTACCTCCACTGAAATACTGATAGCCAAACATGCAAATATTTTCCCATTTTCTGATGATCACTGTCTTCTTCAAAAACCTTTATTGTTGAAAGTACTACAGATGTCCCCCCCCATTGCTTTCCCCCACTGACCCCTCTCCTCCCCACTCCCACACCCCTCCGACCTTCCCCACAATATTGTCTGTGTCCATTGGTTATGCATGTATGTATATAAGTTATTTGGTTTATCTCTTCCCATCTCCCCATCTCCCTTCCCTCTGAGATTTTTCAATGTTTCTTCTTTGAAATACATGGTAAGTTAAATTAATAATCTTCATAAAATACCTCAAAAGTACATGAAAACAAAAAACAACCTAATGACCAAGATTTCTCTGGAATGTATTTTTATTTATATCTATTAGTTTGGAAGGTTCCAAGCTCACAATTAGTAGATATTTGAACCTTCATTATAAAGAGATCATATGATGATCCAGAATATACTTATAATTTTATTATCTTTATATGTTTTTATTGATTTTTTAGAGAGAGAGGAAGGAAGAGAGATATAAAAACATCAATGTGGGAGAGAAACATCGGCTGCCTCCTGCATGTCCCCCACTGGGGATAGAACCAGGACCTCTCAGTCCATAGGGCAACTCTCAATCCACTGAGCCCCACTGGCCAGGCAATATGATCACTGAAATGAAAACATTTCAATGCTTTGAAGCATTTCTCAAAAGCACTGAAGAATAGTATACTTTGCATTAAAACTTATTATTCTAAACTAATGTCAACAGGAATGGCAGGATAAGAACCATGAAATATACCCACTCTAACAAGAAATAAAATCTGAAAATAGTCTAAAAATACTGTAAAAAGTCAATAATTACCTGGATTTTTCTAAGAGCATGGGAGTGATAAGGTGAATTGTGGGAACCAGGACCACTTGGAGATAAAAATACTGCATGAAAAAAATCTACAGATTTTTGAATTCACAAAAATATTTATGTGTTCCATCTAACATGCAGATTTCATTTTTCTTTTGAGTAATCAATCCATCACTCATAAAAAGCTACCGTTTTTATCACTTCTTTCTCCCAGGGGCTCAGAAATGATTCTCAGCCTTTCCCGTGCATGGCTTGGTATTAAAAGAAGTGGCACATTCTCAAAATAGATGTCTTTGACTGAAAATGAAAATATCAATTGGGTAGTACTCAGAATTTCATCTGTACTCCAAAAGATAAAGAAAAATGATGGATAATTTTTTTGGTTTGTTAATCCTCACTCCAGGATATTTTTTTCCATTGATTTTAGAGAGAATGGAAGGAAGGGTGGGAGAGAGGAGGAAGGGAGATAGCGAAAGAGAAACATCAATTTGTTACCTCCGCTCATCCCCCCTCTACCCTACAAGGGCCTGGGATCCAACCTACAACCCAGGTACATCCCCTTGACCAGAAATCAAACTCGTGACCCTTTGGTGCAAGGTGGGGGGACACCCTAACCACCCTAAGTCATACCAGCCAGGGCAAATGATGGGTAATTTTTAAGTGGAAGCTGATCAGTAAGGATTTATTTGTTCAGGAGAGTAGAATGAAAGTCCTCCTTATACAACTGTTACAAGAGCTGGGAACAGAGGGCAGGGAAGCTGCCCCTACAGATTGAAAAGGCTAAGACTGAAGATTTCAACCTAAAGCATAAAAATAGATGGTTTCACTGTCATTATTTGCAGATTATATGATATTGTACATAGAAAACCCTAAAGGCTCCATCAAAAATCTACTAGAATTAATAAATGAATTTGGCAAAGCAGCAGGATACAAAATTAACATCAAGAAATTGATGGCATTCTTATATACCAGTAATGAACTCACAGAAAGAGAAATTAAAAACCAATCCCATTTACCATTGAGGCAAAAAAATTAAGATACCTAGAAATAAACTTAACCAAAGAAGTAAAGGACCTATTCACAGAAAACTACAGGTCATTGAAAAAAGAAATAGAGAAAGATATTAAAAAGTGAAAGCATATACCTTGTTCATGGATTGGAAGAATTAACATCACTAAAATGTCCATACTACCCAACGCTGTATATAGATTCAATGCAATCCCCATCAAAATACCAATGATATACTTCACAGAACTAGAACAAATAATTCAAAAGTTTATATGGAACCAAAAAAGGCCCCGAATAGCCACAGCAATCTTGAAAAAGAACAAAGTGGGAGGAATCACAATAATATTGCGATGGACGGGCTGAGATGGCACAAAGCAGTCTGCAGCAGCAATGCAGCTGCCTTTAGGAGCTCAATGGGAAACTTCTGTGAACCTCACATCTGCCTCTGTGTCCACCCATGATGCTCTCCAGAGAGTGATAGCTTCTCCTCTTCTGCCTTCTAAATCTTTCACAGTTCCTCTCATTGGAAAACGTTAAACATAGACAATTCAAAAAAGGAAAATATAGTCACCAGCCTCACCACTACAATGCAGGAGACACCTTAGAAGTAGGTGATGATAATGCTAAGTTAACAACAAACAATGTAGTATAGGGCATAAAAACAAGGAGGATTGGGCAGGAGGCTGAGACAGTGCCCATATGCAAGTCTCGGGAACAGCATGAGGGATGCATGGGACAGAGCCACCCCAGATGAACCCACTTTAGATCAGCTGACCTGTAGCTGGATGCAGACACATGACTGAGACCAGCCAAGACCAGAAAGCCACCATGCCAAGCTGCATGAGTCAAGCCCCAAATTAAATCAGCCAAACCTCCACCAACCCTCAGACTCATAAGTAACAGAAATGCTTATTGTTGAATGCTGCTGAGATTTTTGTGCTCATTTTTATTTGGTATTTTTGTGGCAAGAGCTAACTGATGCACAGGAGTATGAAAAGGCCCTTCTGTCACAGGCAAGCTTAACATCAATGGAATGGAGTATACTCCTACCACAGAAGTGGGGAGGAAGAAGTACATTTTTTTAAAAACAATAATCCAGTATACCACGCTTCACATTTGGAATGTTGAACAAGTACTACTGAGGAGATGTAATTTTTTCTGCTATTTTTTTCAATGTATTTTTAGTTGAGAATTTGTTTTCCTCTTCTGCTGAATAAAAATCCTTACAGACCCCGTACTTTCCCTTCTAACCCTTGGGTATCAGAAAGGGCAAAGATTACTCTCCATCACAGTCTCGATTCTGTACTTAAATGTCCCTTTCCCTCCTTGGATCCAGCCGAAGGCAAGAATCTGAATGGTGTATTATCTCTTTCCTGATATTTTTCTGAAGTCTAGTTGCATTTACTGTACCCGCCCTTGTGGGGATGGAGCAAGGGGGAGAAAGGGGGACAATAATATGCTCCTCTGGTTGCTACCATCTGAAAGAGGTGTGACTCCTCTTGACCTGGGTGATGGTTAAAATGAACTCATTCTTTTGTTGTCAATTCTAGGCCAGGGGACATTCAGAGACTTCCATCTGGACTGCCTTCCTGCACATTCTCAGTGATATAACTGAAGTGTATTTTCTTCCTCTGACTGTTTCCCCTCAAAGCCCCCAGCGTTGGGGTGGTGTATCCCCTGCAGATTTCTCTCTTGGAATTTCCTAGATTTTCTAATAGGTCTTCTTGGGAAGAACTGAAAATGGTGACATAAGAGGTCTCTCTCTCACATAGTCTACCTGTGGTCCATAGGACACATTTTTGCTTTTATTGCCCCACTGTGAAAATAAGTGAAGGGATTTCCCATCCATTCTTTCTCTCCCACTCGTTCTCGCTCTCCTCCCATTTCATCGTTCCTATTGCTCTTTGCTCTTATAAAAGAAGGGGGTATATATCAAACTCTCTAAATATTACAGTTGAAGCTTCTCCCATTAAATGTAAGGTGAGGATGAAGGCATATCCCTCCAGGAAGAATTTGGGGCTCACTGCTCAGCTTTGTCCAAAAGTAGCATCTTTACAAGAACCTCTCATCTCCATCTCAGCACTTTAGATCCATATCTAGGTTCAGATGCTCAAGAGTGATGAAATTGATTATTGGGTATTTCCTATAAACATCTTTATTTTGTGTCTTACAACTCACTTTGGTATCTGGTGTCTGAAATCTTAGTGCCTCCGTTGGAATTTCCTGAGACATGCTGCTCCCTCTGCTTGTGATCATCAGGACAAGATAGAACATTGTGTGCCTGGCTAATTCTGATTTGTTAAGTCTCAGATAAAGCAGCACCTCCTCTGGGAAGTTTTTCATATATCCTCTGCCACTGGGTGGAGCTAATTGTTCCTCATCAGGATACAGCATTCCACGGAAATGATCATTGTTCTTGGCTGAAACTGTGGAGTCAGACAGCCAAGATTCAAGTCTTCCTTTCACTAATAACAAGTCTAACGTGTTTTTCACCTCTTTGAACTGGAGTTTTCCCAACATAACTCTTAGGATGTGTCTCAGGATTAAAGTAGATGATTTTAGCACATTAAATTCTCTGACTCGTCCTGGCCAGTTTGTCTCAGCAGTTAGAGCATTGGCCTGCGGTCCAGAGAGGCCCAGGTTCGGTTCCCGCTCAGGGCATGTACCTCGGTTGCAGTTTGTCCCCGGCCCTGTTTGGGTCGTGTGGGTGGCAACCACTCGGTGTGTCCCTTTTGCGTCGATGTTACTCTCTCTCTCTCTCCTCTCTCTCTCTCTCTCTCTCTCTCTCTCTCTCTCTCTCTCTTCCCCCCACTCTATCTGAACAAAATATCTAAAAAAAAAAAAATGTCCTCAGGTGAGGATTTAAAAAAAAAATTCTCTGACTGGTACCTGAGACAGTGAGGTGACATTCATTTCATTGCTGAATGTCTGCATGTGTTGGGGAGATATATTCCCTAAATGACAAGAAAGCAGTGTGTTAATTATTATGTAAGGAGAGTAAAATTTAATACGTTCTCCCTCAAAGTTCTAGAAGGGCTCAGGGTCCCTGCATGTGTGAGTGCCTGGGGAAGAAAACGCCATATTAGCACCAAAATGAAAAATTCCTTAAAAATGGAGATGTGAAAGGCCAAACATATTTTACTACAACTTAAAAACTGGGGGGAGGACCATCCCTGGTAGCTTCTATTTAATGATTCCAGGCAAAGTGACACAGCACCCTCAAACTATTTGACAGTCCCCATCACCCAAACAATATGAGTGAATTATGCCTGGCCAGTGTGGCTCAATGGATTGAGCATTGTCTCATGGACTGAGAGGTCCTGGTTGGATTCCCAGTCAGGGCACATGCCTGGAATGTGGGCTTGATCCCCAGTAGAGGGTGTGCAGGAGGCAGCCGATCAACGGTTCTCTCTCACATCGATGTTTCTCTCTTTCCTTTCCTCTCCCTCTAAAAAAAATACAAACATATTTTCAAAACAAAACCAAAAAAAGCTAATTAAATTCTATGAAACATACCCTGTTTTACTATTCCTCTAACAAGTCTAAGGGCAACATCAGCCAAGGTTTGTGAAGGAAGGAAGAAGGAAGCCAAGTGTGCTCCATTTTTAATCATTTGTATTTACGTGTTATTATGTAAATAAGATCACATGGGTGTTTTCAAAAGGTAGGTAAGTATTAGTTGGAAGAATGAATTTTCTTATGCAAGAATTTTCTCAAGGCCCCTTTCATGTCTTTATTTCTCAGGCTATAAATAAAAGGGTTCAGCATGGGAGTTACCACTGTGTACATCAATGAAGCAATTATGTTGTCATGGGTGTCACTGGGTGAAGGAAGAAAATATAGGCCAATAATTGCCCCATAGTAAAGAGTCACTACTGAGAGATGAGATCCACACGTGGACAAGGCTTTACAGATGCCCCTCGTACAGGGAACTCTGAGGATGCTGGTCCCAATATGGCCATAAGAAACCAAGATGCATAAGAATGGAAGCATGATGGCTGTTAATCCCACTGTAAAGATTACCAGTTGGTTGAGGGAAGTGTCTGAGCAGGAGAGCTTGAGCAGGGCACCAAGGTCACAGAAGAAATGAGGGACAGTGCGGTCAGCACAGAAGGACAGCCGGGCTAGGAGGAGGGTATGCAAAAGAGCACAAGCAGAAGCAATGACCCAGGACCCAGCCACCAGCATGACACAAACACTTTGACTCATGATGGTGGTGTACTGCAGAGGGTGACAGATGGCTGCATACCTGTCATAAGCCATTGCCGTGATCAAGAAACTGTCCAGATCAACAAAGAATATGAAAAAATATGTCTGGGAAATGCAGCCTTCATAGGTGATGGATAATTTCTGGGTTTGTATGTTCATCAGCATCTTTGGGACAGTGACAGATGAGAAGGAGATGTCAGTGAGGGCCAAGTGGCTGAGGAAGAAGTACATGGGCGTGTGCAGGCGAGAGTCCAGCCTGATGAGCAGGATGATGAGCAGGTTGCCCAGGACCGTGGTCAGGTACACGCCCAGGAACAGGGTGAAGAACACGCCCTGCTGCCCTGGCCGGATGGGGAGCCCCAGGAGGAGGAACTCGGAGGTGCTGCTCTGATTATCTTTCCTCATATTGGTACACTAGCTGGAGGGGGCTGGTGGAAAAAGTTGAAGGGAAAAGGTGGAATTTCTTGTGCTGAATAAATGTAGAAAAAGTATAGGTTAGGATATACAACCAACCATTTTCTTTCTCTATGTGTTCCCAGTCTCTATAAATGATAATACTAACAGTTAATCTTTATTAAATGTTGTCCTTGTGCACTGGTCTAATAGTTTACATGCAGTAACTGATTTAATAGTCTTAAACAAATGAACGAGGTAGGTACTGTTACTATTTCCACTCTTTGGATGGGAGAGCTGAGGTGGACAGTCTCACTGTCACAGCGGTAAAGAAAGGAAGAGCTGGGATTTGGACCCAAGCATTGTGACTCCAGGGTTTGTCCTCGGGAAACAAATTATTTGAAATATCATTGGCCTTCACACTTTTGTGTAATGATCTGTTTAACTGTGTATCCCCTGCTTGTCCACACATCCCATAATCATCTCTAATTTGTTCATTAGTTGTGGACCCAGAATCTGTCACAGATAATTAATGGACACACAATATAAATTTGTTGATCAAATAAAAGATGTCTCATCCAATTACATTCATCATGGCAGCCTTCTTAGGAAACTTACATCAGGCCTTATTCAACACCCAGATTTAACCCTAAAATTCCTGGGGCCCCATGTTATTTAGTTGCCACATGGCATCACATTCAAAGAAGCACAATCTGAAAGCCAAAAATAATTTTAAAAAGGAATTCTCATCTTTTCAGGGTCTCTAAAGTAGCCTAGAAGAGATTTATTTCTTAACCTATATCATTAATTATTGAAATATCTATATACATATAATTTTAAAAGGTAGGACTTCACTATAACATGTCAAATCTTACTATAAACACTACATTGATTACAACAAATAATGTATTTTTACAAAGATAAACCAATAAAACAGTGGAGGAAAACAGAGCGCCTAGAAACAGACACATTTATAATGAGGACCTGGTAATTGACAGAGTGGCATTATAAATCAGGAAAAAAAATAGACCCTTCCACTAATGGTGCTGAGGCAGTTGTCTTTCCGTAAGGGGACAATAACATTATATCACTACCTCGTACCATGCATTTAAAAAAATCCTAGATGTATTTAAAATCTAAATGTAGGAAGCAAAATTTCAGAAACAGACAAAAATTTTGTAGATTATGTTATGATCTTAGGGTAGTAACAGATTTCTTAATCAAGACCCCCCCCCCAAGCATAAAACATAAATATAAATTTGATTGCATTAAAATAGTTTCTTTAATATAACCACTACCACCACCATAACAAAGTCACAAAGAGACAAGCCATGGATCAGAAGATTAGTACTCAGGATATATGCAGAATTCCTATGAATTAATGAGGACAAGACACAAAGCTTAATCAAGATGAGCTAGAGCCCTGTCCAGTTTGGCTCAGCGGTTGGAGCATCTGCCTGCAGACCAAAGAGCCTCGGGTTCGATTCCAGTCAAGGGTTGCAGTTTTGCCCCAGCCCTGGTCGGGGTCATGTGGGAGGCAACCAATCGATGTTTCTCTCTCTCTCTCTCTCTCCTCTCTCTCTCCCCACTACCCCCCACCCTCTCTCCCTTCCTCTCATTCTGTCTGAAGATAAATGGGAAAAAAATGTCCTCAGGTAAGGATTAAAAAAAAAAGATGAGCTAGAAATTCATTTTAAAAATGAAGTCAAAATAGCCAATAAATATATCAAAAGAGGATTTACTTTCCAAGTGATGAGAGATACAAACTAAAACAATAACGAAATATTACTGATAAAGTTTTTTAAAATATATGAGAACATTGTGCAATGACAAGCATGTGAAGAAAAGAAACTCAGACATTGCTATTAGATTAAAGTAGTTCCTCTACTCTGACTATATCTTATAAAGTTGAAGATTTATATTCTCTTTAATGCAGTCGTTTTTCTCCATCTATGCTGTAGAAAAATGCTCATACTTCTTCACAAGGAAAAAGATCATATTATTATTTGCAACTTTTTAATTCCGAAGAACTAAAACAACTAATTGCCCAGTAGTCAAAAAATGAATAGACTGAAAGTTTAGTTATTCATGCAATCAATCCTATCCAGCAGTAAAATTGAATGCACTCTATACCACAGTGTCCACATGAATAGAAATCTAAAAATTAATTTTGGGTTAAAATAGATTTAAAATTATTCCTACAGTATGATATATCAAAACACTCAACAATACCATATTATTTATGGTACACATCTGTGGTAAAAGTATAAAAACACACAAATAGTATTAAAAGGTGTAAAAACAACTTCATGATGGTAGTTGACACTATAGAGAAGGAAGAAAGAACTAGGAATGGGTGGATTAAGCTTTGGCTGTGTCTGTAACATTCTGCGTTGTCCATTTTTACTGTCAGAAACAAGTGCAACAACACACCAATATTTGTTAAATCGGAGTGTGGATACCTGGGGTCAGATTTTTTTTTTTTTAAATACTAAATAATCAGGATATTGATGTAAATTAAAAAAAAAAGAAAGAAATACTCCTAAGGTCACAGTCTCCAGAAAATGTTACTGATTGGGAAGGATGCATAGAAAATGGAGGGTGAGGTGTGTTCAAATGTAGAAAAAAATCTGTCTAGGTAAGAAAATGCTGTCAGTCTGACTAAGGCACTGCACAGCTTGGCAATATTTACATCTTTAAAAGAATGACTTCATAATAATCAATGGTAAGAAGGCATTTTTCCTCTGTTTTTTCCTGTCAATTTCCAAGTTTCCTTTGAGCCTGTGCTTTCCCACTGGTAGTTTAGGTAAGTTTCACTATTAAAATTTAGGGGAATTGCTTTGACCGATCTCTATACCAAGGGGGAAATTGTCCATCCCAAAGGCCTATGGCAAAGGCCGAATCTTCTGCTCCTAGACCAGCTAGTCAAGCCTAAGAAAATTGTTGTCATAAAGATGCTATGAGGAAGTACAGAATCCATGCCCTGGTCATTCTCTCCCATTTAAAGAAGGGGCAAGGATTGCATGGTTTCATTCCCTCCTGAACATACACTACCCAAGAAGAAGAAAAGAAACAGAAGCAATAAGACAGTGTCCAGGGTCTCATCATCACTTTGTCACCTGGATTCAGAAGGCCATCCTGTACCACCAGACCTGGTTCTCCACCCCCAACTGAGTGGAAGGAAGAGTGTAATGCTGAACCGACTTAATCCAGCAAGGAAAACTTCATGTCAAGTGACAGCTGTCAATGACTACAGCAAAGCAGCCCACTGCCTCCCTATAGTATCTGGAACCAGACAGCAGATCCAGACTATGAATGAATGCTTAATCATGAGGTCTCCCAGAAACAGGTGAACATAGTTTGCTACTTAGTCCTAGAGACAAAGAAGGTTGTCTGCACAGATTCCAGTACCTCAGACCCAAACTGGTCTCCACAATCTTCATGGATTGTGAGAAATGAGAGATGGAACCCTCTCCTAAATTTCTTGAGATTCTTCATATTAGCTGGGTCAGTTTTTCTCAGGGGACGTGCAGAACTCCACCTGTGCAGCATGACCTCCTCTCTTCAACACTCTCACTGAGATGGAATGGCTGGGAGCCTTACATTTGGGGGGCCAGGCCTAGATGGCAAAACAAGGGCATTGACCTCCTCAGACAAAGTGAGGGATGTGGGGGGTTATAGGCAGAGGCTGCAGACACTGGGAGCAAAGTTACCATCTTTCCCGTTTGGCTGAGATGGCTGCAACAGAGCTAGAAATAGTCACATTGTTAATAATATCTGATTTAGCACCTAACTTGCAACAGGTGCTTTTCAAATACTGCTCACTCCTTCCCACAACCTTTCAACATAGGCATTGTAATTCTCGTGTTAGAGAGGAGAAAACTGGAGCTCTATGATGAAATGTGCCCAGTGTTACAGCAGTAGTATATGGTGAACCCAGGATTTGATACCAGGTCTCTCCGGCTTCAAAGGCTAAATTCTTCCCACAGTATTACATTATTTTAGTAACTATGTCCTCAAGTAAGACACTGCTTGCTGCCAAAGAGCACTCCAGAACTTTAGGAAATAAATCAGAAAGTTTGAGAATAAATGAAAATCTATGGTTTCAAGATATGTGCCTAGAGGGTCATATCAATAATAATGGCAATAACAATTATAATAAAAGCATTCATTAGTCACAAATTTATTGCGGAATATAGGCCAACAGCTGTGACATATACTTTATATCATAGAAGAATAGCAGGACCACAAAGAAAAGACATTATTCTTATCTAAATAGTTGGAGGCTAGGGCTTAGAGAGTGTAATAGGTCTAAAACATTCAGCATAAAAATGGACAGCCCTGGCCAGTTTGGCTCTGCGGTTAGAGCATCAGCCTGCAGTCCAGAGAGACCCGGGTTCAGTTCCCACTAAGGGCGCATACCTCAGTTGCAGTTTGTCCCCGGCCCTGGTTGGTCATGCGGGTGGTAGCCACTCGATGTGTCCCTTTCATGTCGATGTTTCTCTCTCTCTCTCTCTTCCTCTCTCTCCCTCCCACTCTATCTGAACAAAAAAATTGAAAAATGTCCTCGGGTGAGGATAAAAAAAAAAATGATGGACAGATCAGTAGACGAATGGATAAAAAAAAGCTGTGGTACATACACACAATGGAGTACTATGCAGCTGTAATAAAGGAAGATCTCTTATCCTTTGAGATGACATGGAGGGACCTGGAAAGTATTATCTTAAGCAAAACAAGTCAAACAGAGGACAAGTATCATATGATCTCACTTATTTGTGGAATATAATGAACATAACAGTCTGAAGAACAGGGTAGTCCCAGAGACGTGGAAGTAGGGTACAGACTGACAATCCCCAGAAGAGGGGGTGGGTGGGAGAGATAAACCACAGAACTTATATGCATGTGTGCATGACCAATGGACATAGACAACAAAGCTGGGGACGGGGGAGAGGGGAGAAGGAAGAGGGTGTCAATGGGGGGAAAAGGAGAAACATCTGTAACAAAAATAAATAAATAAAATCTTGTCATTTGCATTTCCCAAAATAATGGACAGGTCATTCACTCCCAGATTTATCTGATTTGAAACTTATGTTTCTAACCCCCATATTTTGCTTTCTCTAGCAGAACATGATTTGATTTAAAAAAAAATAAAAAAAGACACCTCCTCATTAAAGAGAAGAAGATGAGTTTTGTAATTTCCCAAAAGGTTTTGGATGGACGTATTGCCTCTGTCCCTAATCAGATGATCGAAAGTGAATAGAGAAACTAGGACACCAGCTACCGAGTTTACAAAGACAGCTGCTCAAAAAGTGAATTTCTCAGGGCTCCAGGGCAAAAGCAGAACCGACCGTGGTCAGTGTTTCTGATGGACTACCTAGTTTCCACCAATAAGGGAAAGGTTAAGGCAACTATGGTACACATCCATTGGGAAAAAATATCATGTGGCCAATGAAATGAGTTCATGAAAAGCCTATGTTATGATATTTGAAAGAACACAGTAGAATATGTACAGGCACATTTACAATTGTTTGCAAAATATACAAACCTCTTTTTTAAACCTGGAAGATTGTGCTCATAGCTTGGATGCAGCCCAGATATTCAGCAAAACTGTGAAAGAGATGACATTTTCCTAGAGAGGAAAATCCGAACCTCAAGGAATTGTAATTAGTATATCCACCTGTTATTCAAGATGACACCACAAAATTATATCAAATGTCTAGCACAAATCATACACAGACACACATTGCTGAGTGAAGACAACAAAACTGCCCTTACCTAGCTCAGGAGTGATACACTCAAATGCGAACAGCTCCAAGCTATGAACTAATATTTCGTTTTCTCTCCCAAAGGCTTAGAGCTAGGAATGAAAGAAAAGTCACAAGTTCAACCCTGAAGTGGGAGGAGGTGCACTCTCTCTGTCAACCAAATCCAGGCATGACAAAGGTATCCATTTTTACCAGACAGGCTGGGGACCAAGGAGACTAAGGTGACAAATTTCCAGTGAGGGACAAGGAACAATTTGGGAGTAATTACTGTGTTTCCTTAACCATTCCCAGTAGAGATGTACCTTAGCCATCTACCAAAAACAGTCAGCTCCTTTGGGAATATAAATGAGAACTTTTATATTTGCAGATTCGTTTACTTAAAAAGAATTTTCACATCGCCCAGCTGGTGTGACTCAGTGGATGGAGCATGGTCCCAAGGACTGAGAAGTCAGCAGTTCAATTCCAGGTCAGGGCGCATGCCTGAGTTGTGGGCTCAATCCCCAGAAGGGGGCATGCAGGAGGCAGCTAATAGATGTTTCTTACATCAATGTTTCTCTCTCTCCCTTCCTCTCTCTCTAAAAAATCAATAAAAACATATTTAAATATATATATATAAGAATTTTCACATCTATGAGCTCATTTAGCCCTCACAATAATTCTTGAAGCAAATAGATTTTCCCCATTTTATTTCATTTGAGAGTGGCTCAAAAGAAAATTTCCAAATGAGGATTCAAACACCAAGTGCATTAACTTCAAACCTAAAGTCTAGTTCTTTCATAGGTAGTGGAAAGATTCGATCATTTTGTGAACTGTTGCTGAATCTCATGGGAAAGAATGGTCCAGAAAGAAAAGCCCAAAGGTTGACAAACAACAAGGAGAGGAAGGCAGCTGCCCCTAGGAGGCACTGTAGAGTGTGAAGAGTAATCTGACACTTCCGGCTTGCTGAACATATAGGTAAATTGAGCTCCAGCAACCAGAGGAAGTCCTCAAAGAAATAAAAATACTGGTCAGAAAGATACTAGTGAAGGACCGAAAAATGGCGGCAGAGTGAACGGAGCTACACAGACCGTCTCCCAGAACCAAACTGGAATTACAACTATAACACAGACAAATCGACAGGAAAAACCAACAGAAAAGCAGCCTGCGAGGACCATACAACCAGGGACACTGACTCCATCCCGGTAGGCTTGCGAAGGCCCGAGACGGGGCTGGGAGCCCACGATCGGCAGCTCGGCAGCGGCCTTAGCTGGGAGCGGTGCCCGCGGGTTACACTCCCAGGAGCCCCCACAGCGCAGAGCCGGGACAGAGGCTAAAACAGCCACAGCCACTCACCTTGGGCTCCGGCAGAGGGAGGGCAGACAGGACTGGAGCTGAGTCGGGACACTCGGGGTTTGGAGGGCGCTCAGAGCTTTGGCTGAGTGCAGCCACTCAGGACTGTGGCCACATTGCTCCTTCCCAGGGCTCTGAGGAGAGGCAGTAGCCCCTCCCTCGGAAATCCAACCCCACCCTGTGGGCCATTGAAGTGCTAATTGAGGCTCACTAACAACCAGCATCTGCCCCACCCTCGTGAAAGCCCCTTGGCTGAGCACCAGAGGGAGTTTTTCAATCAACTGACAACCCAAAACTCATCAATTAACCTAGACTGCTAGCCTCCAGGCAAAAAGCTAGAGGATAACAGTACCTTTCCTGGGCTGGCAACTTTAACCAGGAAAGTAAGACTTGACAGTGGTGTTCAACGTGGGTCCTCCCTTGCTCATCTAAACACAGGAGAGGGAGCCACAAACAGCAGAACACCAACACCCACAGGGAGAACTTAACAGGCTCCAAAGCCCACAGTGATAGCCAAAATGGTGAAACACAGAAACAGAAGCCAAATGAAAGAGCAAGACACCTCCACCGAAGATGAGATCAATGTCGAGCAATTAGGCATGTTAACAGAGCTAGAATTCAGAGCCATGATCTTGAGGAAGCTGAACAGCATAAGTAAGGACATAGAGACACTGAAAATAAGCCAATTGGAAATTAAAAACCAACAAGAAGAGATAAAAAATGACATATCAGAAATGAAAAAGACTCTGGAAGGTTTAAAAAGCTGAGGACCGGATCAGAATTAGAAGACAGGGTAGAAAAAAATCAACCAATCAGAAAAACAAAAGGAAAAAACTATTAAAAAACAGGAAGACAGCTTAAGAGAACTATGGGACAACTGGAAACGTAATAATATTCGCATCATAGGAGTCCCCGAAGAAGAAGAAAATGAGCAAGGGTTAGAGAATATATTCAAAAAAATAGTGAGAGAAAACTTCCCTAATTTGGTGAAGGAAGAAGGCATTCAAGTTCAAGAAGCACAGAGAGTCCCAAGTAAGAAGAACCCAAACAGGCCCACACCAAGACACATAGTAATTAAAATGCCACAAATTAAAGACAAAGAGAATCCTAAAAGCAGCAAGAGATAAGCAACAGGTTACCTACAAAGGGAACCCCATAAGGCTCTCAGCTGACTTCTCACAAGAAACACTACAGGCCAGAAGAGAATGGCATGAAGTAATCCAAGTCATAAAAAACAAGAATCTGAATCCAAGACTACTCTACCCAGCAAGGCTATTATTCAAAATAGAAGATCAAATAAAGAGCTTCCCAGACAAAAAAAAAAAAAAAGGCTAAGGGAATACATTAGCACCAAACCAGCACTGCAAGAAATGTTAAAAGGACTGCTGTAATTAGCAGTAGAAATGGGAAGAAAAATAGAACCACACTAAACAAAAATGGCAATAAATAAGTGCATATCAATAATCACCTTAAATGTAAATGGATTGAATGCTTCCATAAAGAGACACAGAGTAGCTGATTGGATAAGAAAGCATGACTCATCTATATGTTGTTTACAAGAGACCCACCTCTCAACAAAAGACGCACATAGGTTGAAAGTGAAGGGATGGAAAAAAATTTTCCAAGCAAATGGAAAGCAAAAAAAAGCTGGGGTAGCAATTCTCATATCTGATCAAATAGATTTCAAAATGAAGACCATAACTAGAGACAAAGACGGCCACTACATAATATTGAAAGGATCTATCCAACAGGAAGATATAACCTTGATAAACATATATGCACCCAATATAGGAGCACCAAAATATATTTAAAATCTTCTGGAGGACTTCCAAGGAGAAATCGACAGCAATACAATCATAGCAGGGGACTTCAACACCCCATTGACAGCACTGGATAGATCCTCTAGGCAAAAAATTAGCAAGGAAACAGAGACTCTAAATGAAGCACTAGACCAAATGGATTTAATAGATATCTACAGAGAATTACACCCCAAAACTACAGAGTACACATTCTTCTCAAGTGCACATGGGACATTCTCAAAGATAGACCACATGATAGGAAACAAACTAAATCTCTACAAGTTCAAGAAGATTGAAATCATATCAAGCATCTTCTCAGATCACAATGGCATGAAACTAGAAATCAATTGCAACAAGAACATGCAAAGACATTTCAACACATGGAGGCTAAATAGCATGTTATTAAACAATGAATGGGTCACCGAGGAGATCAAGGAAGAAATTAAAAACTTCCTGGAAACCAATGAAAATGAACACACAACAACACAAAATCTATGGGATGCAGTGAAAGCAGTTCTGAGAGGGAAGTTCATAGCACTACAGGCCTACCTCAAAAAACAAGAAAAATCTCTAATTGACTGTCTAACCTCACAACTTAAAGAATTAGAAAGCAAACAAAAAGAAAACCCCAGAGCAAGTAGAAGGAAGGAAATAGTAAAGATCAGAGCAGAAATAAATGACATAGAGACCAAAAAAACAATTCAAAGGATCAATGAAACAAAGAGCTGGTTTTTCGAAAAGATTAACAAGATCGACGGACCCTTAGCTAGACTCACCAAGAAACAAAGAGAGAGAACCCAAATACACAAAATCAGAAATGAAAGAGGAGAAGTAACAACCAACACCACGGAAATACAAAAGATCGTTAACAACTACTATGAACAACTATATGGCAACAAATTCGAAAATCTAAGCGAAATGGACAAATTTCTAGAAACACACAGTCTCCCAAAACTATTCCCGGAAGAGATAGAAAATTTGAACAGACCAATAACAACTAAGGAAATTGAAGAGGTAATCAAGACTCTCCCAGCAAACAAAAGCCCAGGACCAGATGGTTTCACGGGGGAGTTTTACCGAACATTCAAAAAAGAACTAACACCCATTCTCCTCAAACTATTTCAAAAAATTCAAGAAGAAGGAAGACTTCCAAACACGTTCTATGAGGCCAGCATAATTCTAATTCCAAAACCAGAAAAAGACACTACGAAGAAAGAAAACTACAGGCCAATATCCCTGATGAACATAGACGCCAAAATCCTGAACAAAATACTAGCAAATCGGATCCAGAAATACATCAAAAAAATTATTCACCATGACCAAGTGGGATTCATTCCAGGGATGCAAGGCTGGTACAATATTCGCAAATCAATAAACGTGATACACCACATAAACAAAATGAAGAAGAAAAACCACATGATCATATCAATAGATGCTGAAAAAGCATTCGACAAAATCCAGCATCCATTTCTGATAAAAACGCTCAGCAATGTAGGAATAGAGGGATCATATCTCAACATAATAAAGGCCATATATGAAAGACCTACAGCCAACATCATACTCAATGGACAGAAACTAAAAACATTTCCATTAAGAACAGGAACAAGACAGGGATGTCCACTTTCGCCACTCCTATTTAACATTGTACTGGAAGTCTTAGCCACAGCAATCAGACATGAAGAAAAAATAAAAGGGATCCAAATTGGAAGGAGGAAGTGAAACTGTCATTATTTGCAGATGACATGATATTGTACATAGAAAACCCTAAAGACTCCATCAAAAATCTATTAGACTTAATAAATGAATTTGGCAAAGTAGCAGGATACAAAATTAACGTCAAGAAATCGACAGCATTCTTGTACATCAATGATGAACTCACAGAAAGAGAAACTGAAAAAACAATCTCATTTACCATCGCTCCAAAAAAATTACGATACCTAGGAATAAACTTAACCAAAGAAGTAAAAGACCTATTTGCAGAAAACTACAGGTCATTGAAAAAAGAAATAGAGGAAGATATAAAAAAGTGGAAGCACATACCCTGTTCATGGATTGGAAGAATTAACATCATTAAAATGTCCATACTACCCAAAGCAATCTATAGATTCAATGCAATCCCCATCAAAATACCAACGACATATTTCATAGAACTAGAACAAATACTTCAAAAGTTCATATGGAACCAAAAAAGACCCCGAATAGCCACAGCAATCTTGAAAAAGAAGAACAAAGTAGGTGGGATCACAATACTAGATATCAGGTTATACTACAAAGCGACTGTAACCAAAACAGCCTGGTACTGGCACAAGAACAGGCATATAGACCAGTGGATCAGAACTGAAAACCCAGAAATGGACCCAAGGCAATACGCTCAATTAATATTTGACAAAGGTGGCAAGAGCATACAGTGGAGTAAAGACAGCCTCTTTAATAAATGGTGTTGGGAAAATTGGACAGCTACATGCAAAAAAATGAAACTAGACCATCAACTTACACCATACACAAAAATAAACTCAAAATGGATAAAAGACTTAAATGTGACCTGTGAATCCATAAAAATTCTAGAAGAAAATGTAGGCAACAAAATTTCGGACATCATACGGAGCAGAATTTTCACTGATACATCACCTAAGGCAACAGAAATAAAGGAGAAAATGAACACATGGGACTACATCAAACTAAAAAGCTTCTGCACAGCAAAAGAAACAATCATCAAAATGGAAAGGCAACCCACTATATGGGAGAACATCATTGCCAATGATGTATCCGATAAGGTGTTAATTTCCAATATATATAGAGTGCTCATACAACTCCACAAAAGGAAGACAAAGAACCCAATTAAAAAATGGGCAGAGGAGCTGAATAGACACCTCTCCAAACAGGACATACAAATGGCCAAGAGACATATGAAGAAATGCTCAACATCACTAATCATCAGAGAGATGCAAATTAAAACAACAATGAGATATCACCTCACACCTGTCAGAATGGCCGCCATCAACAAATCATCAAACAACAAGTGTTGGCGAGGGTGTGGAGAAAAGGGGACTCTAGTATACTGCTGGTGGGAATGCAGACTGGTGCAGCCACTATGGAAAACAATATGGTGCTACCTCAAAAAATTAAAAATTGAACTTCCATTTGACCCAGTGATCCCACTCCTGGGAATATACCCTAAGAAGCCTGAAACACCAATCAGGAAGAATATATGTACCCCCATGTTCATAGCAGCACTATTTACAATAGCTAAGATCTGGAAACAGCCCAAGTGTCCACCAGTAGACGAATGAATCAAAAAGCTGTGGTACATATACACCATGGAGTACTATGCAGCGGTAAGAAAAAAAGATCTCTTATCCTTTGAGACGACATGGAGGGACCTGGAAAGTATTATCCTAAGTGAAAGAAGCCAAGCAGAAAAAGACAAATACCACATGATCTCACTTATATACGGAATATAATGAACATAACAGTCTGAGGAATACAGTAGACCCAGACACCTGGAAGTAGGGCACAGACTGACATCCCTCAGAAGAGGGGATGGGGGTTGGGGGGGTGGGAAGAGATAAACCACAGAACTTATATGCATGTATGCATGACCAATGGACATGGACAACTAAGCCGGGGACAGGGTGGAGGGGGGGTGGGGTGGGGGGGTGCCAATGGGGTAAAAAGGTAAAATATCTGTAACAAAAAAATAAATAAAAATTCATTTAAAAAAAATAAATAAATACACCTTTGTTTGTCCTATATATCTCACGCCTAAGAATCATTAATGCTACAATAAATTATCATTTTCATCAAGAAGTCAATTTCAAAAAACCTGAAGCTTTTCAATTTTAAGAGTCAATTTTTATGGATTGTGTGTGTCAACTTTTTTTCCTATTTGCAAGCTTGCTTTCTTTGTGGATTTTTTTTTTTTTTTGCCTATTTTTCATCCTCCTTTCTTTCCTCCCTTCCTTCCTCCTTTTCTTTTTTCTTTCTTGACAACTGTTTTTATTTGATGTAACCAAACCTAAATTTGTCAAGAAAGCAATAAAACCTCCAAAACTAGGTGATTATTCCTGTCTCTCCCAACTTTATATTTAATAATGATCACTAGAGAGAGAAAACACAAGACAACCTGGTAGATAGGTGCCCAGTGAGATACCTTTGGGTGAGCTATGGTTCCACCTGAATTCTCAGAGGCCATTCAGTCATTGGGCTTTCAGTTTGGACCTGGTTGGATCCAGTCATTGTATTTTACTCTCTCTGGAGTTTAACCGGTGTCAAAGTGTGCTTACAGCTGGGAACGCAGAGCCTGGGAAGAAGGGAGACAACGGTGTCTTGAGAGCCTTTCTCTGTGGGCTCATTCTCTTAAGTTCCCAGCACAAACAACCCTCCCACAGGACAGGTTTCTAAAGAAATCAAGGGGTTTGGACAATTCAGCCAAGTTGATAGATGTCTTTAACAGGAAATTATAAGTGTTGTTCCCTGCTCTAGGGTTCTCTCCTAGGCTAGTTACATTCTTCAATTCATCGCTCTGAGACTGAGAGACAGAAGTGAGAGTCTGAGCTTGTAGCTTTTATTTTTGATACCCAAGAATGTCTAGGACTTTGGAAGCTGATCTTTAGGTCTCCTAAAGAGAATCTCCAGACACGCCCACCAAACAGTGGATAATAAATGCAAGTAAGGTCAGTATTACAAATGGAATGGGTATTCTTTTCTCAGCAAAATATGGGTTTATATATGGGTGTAGAAGAGGAAGAACCAGAAAGCTGATTTTGGCATGGAAGAGGAAAGAATGAAAAGGAGAGGAGAGGAGAGACATGGGGTGGGTGACAGGAGAATGAAGAAACAGAGGCAGAGAAAGTGAGGAAGGAAGGAGAAAATGAGAGAGAAAGATAAAGTAAAGGGATAGACAGGAAGAGAGAAAGAAGAAAAAAGAAAAGAAAAGAAAGTGACCCAAGAGATAAAGACAAAGATAGAGGGAAGCAGAGTCTTTCAGAAGGAATTTGCTCATGCTGTAGATCCCAACATAAAGACCCAGGTCTGGACAGCTCAGAGTTTAAGCATTCCAAACTGTTAAAGTGGTTAAGTCAGGAGTTTAAGGAAGGCCTCTTACACTTTCAAACTATCTCCCTCACTGCCGGAAAGAGAATGAATTAACATAATCCAGAGTTTCTCAGGTATCCTATACTGAATTGAAATAAATAAAAATTTATAAATATTGATGCATTTTCTTTAAGGAATACAATAGTATTCTTTGCATCCTTTTATTTAAAATGTTGACTCTTATCTGAAATTTAACAACGGGTACTGAAGTCAATCTTCTAAAGGTTGCTGGGCCATTGTTGATGGTTTGGAGTACCCACCACAGAGCATCCTGGGAGCAATAACATGGCTGAGACATCATATTCTATAGTCTGGTCCTCAGTGCCACAGATGCACAATTCTACTTTGTCAGTGAACCAAGAAAACTGGCTCACATTAACATACCTCGCTGACCATTTTTCAAACTCCCTTATGTGCCAACATATAAGGAATATATGAGAAACAGGTTAAGTTTTCCAGTTTCTGAAATAAAACATACATATTTTTCATATGATAGCTAAAAAGAATTACTACAGAGTCCTTAACATTCTCAACCATTCTTCATCCCCACCTGACAGAGGAGGATCATGAGGCCTGAGAACCAGAGCAGCGTGTCCGAGTTCCTCCTCCTGGGGCTCCCCATCCGGCCAGGGCAGCAGGGCGTGTTCTTCACCCTGTTCCTGGGCATGTACCTGACCACAGTGCTGGGCAACCTGCTCATCATCCTGCTCATCAGGCTGGACTCTCGCCTGCACACACCCATGTACTTCTTCCTCAGCCACTTGGCCTTCACAGATGTTTGCTTTTCATCAGTCACTGTTCCTAAGATGCTCATGAACATACACACTAAATACAAATCCATCCCCTATGCAGGGTGTATTTCACAGATGTATTTTTTCATATTTTTTACTGATCTGGACAGCTTCCTTATTACATCAATGGCATATGACCGATACGTTGCTATCTGTCACCCTCTTCACTACACCACCATCATGAAGGAAGAGCTGTGTGCTTTACTAGTGGCTGTGTCCTGGATCCTGTCCTGTGCCAGCTCCCTTTCCCACACCCTCCTCCTGACCAAGCTATCCTTTTGTGCTGCTAACACCATTCCCCATTTCTACTGTGACCTTGCGGCCCTGCTCAAGCTGTCCTGCTCAGACATCTTTCTCAACGAGTTGGTCATGTTCACAATAGGGGTGGTGGTCATTACCCTTCCATTTCTATGTATCCTGGTATCTTATGGTTATATTGGGGCTACCATCTTGAGGGTCCCTTCAACCAAGGGGATCTGTAAGGCATTGTCCACATGTGGGTCCCACCTTTCTGTGGTGTTTCTATATTATGGGGCAATATTTGGGCAGTACCTTTTCCCAACAATAAGCAATTTCATTGACAAGGACATCATTGTGGCTCTCATGTACACAGTGGTCACACCCATGTTAAACCCCTTTATCTACAGCCTTAGGAACAGGGACATGAAAGAGGCTGTTTGGAAACTTTTCAGTAAAGTTAGATTTTTCTCACAATAATATCTGTGACTTTTATTTAAATCAGAACCCCACTTTGTTGATCTCACAGATCTGATTTTCCATTTGAATGTCTGAAAATGTTAAGGTCTCCTCAGATATAAGCCCTAAGATAAATGATGGCATGTTGAATGTACTTGGTAAACATTTGTTAACCATAATTTCATTCTCTTACTAATGATGCTCTCCTTTATGAACAATTTTTGATTAGCAAATGCTAAATCAATTTTATTACTTATTTCTACAACTTTGGGGGCATAAGTGATACAATGATATACAGTTCCATTATCCATTATTTGAGGAGATTTTTGGAAACCTTTATGTTCTGGGACCATAACCTCAGGTCTTAACATACCCCAGAATCTAAAGAATTAATTACGTTATTTCTCTACACAATCTTCTGAAGACTAAATGGGTTTTCTTTGCAACCTTATTGGTCTATTGAAATCAAAGAATCCAAACTGCTTGTCACTTAAATAAGAGGAAATGTATTACTCTCCACCCATGGGTATAAAATGTTACAGCTCTGAAGACGAAGGTCCCTTTAGATCAAGACCGGCCAGGAACACACACCCCCACCCCCCGCTTTGCTAATACTCTGTGGTTGATATTGCTGAGCCCGCATACATGGTCATTAACAAATGCATGCTTCATGCTGTCATCCTCTGTAATACGTATGCCACAATGCAGTGCATACTCTCTGAACACGTCATTGCTTCCCTACAAACGCCACTCCAGCTTCTGCACTGACTACCCTTCATGGACATCCTGCCTTCCCAAATGAAGAATGAAAGCAAATCTTTTCAAGCTTTTGTGTGCACAAGAATTCCTGGAGAGCTCGTTAAAACACAGGTTCCTGGAATCTACTACCACAAATTCAGATTCAGTAGTTCTGAGATGGGGCCCCCAAATTCGCATATATGATACTCCCACATTATAATGATGCTGTGGATCTGTGAACTCCAATTTGAAGAGCATTGGTGTAAGAAATTAAACCATGGACATTGTGGGGTGTATTTCTAGTGCCTTGCATGAATTCTGGGAGTGGGGAAAGTGGAACAAGGAAATGCCTAAATGATCTTAGTGATAGAGATATCGGTGGTTCATGTTGATATTTTCAGATTGATTCCAGCTGTGGTAAATTTCTTTTTCCAGTCTCTAATATCAGAGGTTCTTTCCTGCACTATCAGATGTTTTTGTCTTTTATATATAAATATATCAGATACTACATATCATGCTTTGTGTCATCACACCAGACGATATGTTCAAAGCACATGAAGCCAAAGCTTTGATAGCATTACATCCTGTAGCCATTGGTGGTTTGTTTTCATGAAGCCTATGGGATTTCGATGCGACTTGTCATTTGGCTAATGTTACTCAGAAACATTTTTTTTTTTTTAACTAACAATTAGTTCATCCAGGAAGCACAGTAAAATGTCCATTTGTTTCAAAGCACTATGATTTCAGAGTATCTGTATATCCGCAAAGGGACACTTGTGTTCTTGACAAGGCACTAAACAATTCTATGTTATAGGATGTCTTTTGTGTCTAAAAGCCATCATTTGATGTGCCATGCCCCTTGACATAAGCCCACAAAACAGCATTTATCTTGAATCCCATCCATATTATTGTTATTATGGGCATCCAGTTTTTACCCCAGTCTTTTCATTTATTTGTGTCTGCCCTGCGCAAAATACCATGTTTACCCAACTCCGTACATAAATATAAGACTTATTAGTACATAATCAGCAGGTAGAGTGACACTTAAGGCTGTGGTGATGCCCCAAACTCTAATCTATTTGAGGTATGAATTTGGAAAAACATTTGAGAGAGTATGATATTTGATAGGTGTGTGGAATATTAGATAGCAACGTTCCCTCATTATTCACTTATTTCATTCCATAAACTTTCACTTAGACTACTAGTAAATGAAAACCATCTGGCTTTGTTGACTGTCTTTCCACAGGGTTCCACTTGGACTTGCTTCTTCATGCATTTTCATGGGCATTTTCAAAGTCAGGTTCTGTTCTTTTCAAGGGAGCAGGACACAGGCACTAAGACAATGAAGCCCATTAGAATTCATGCTTTTGCAGCTATTACAGTAGCCCTCATCAGACCACTGACAAAAGGGAAGATTTCAAGGTGTAATATAATCTTTAATAAAGTTTATATTAATTTGTGTTAATTCAATAAAAGACTGACTTAAAATTTTAAGTAGATTGATATATTGATTTTGTATGCATTCTATGTATTGATATGCATAGAAGTAGAAATGTAAAATTATAATAATAATAAGATATTATAGCCCTGGCTGGTTTGGCTCAGTGGTTGGAGCATCAGCCTGTGGACCAGAGAGTCCTGGGTTTGGTTCCCGCTGGGAGCATGTACCAAAAACAAAAAAAAGATATTATAGAGAAAGAAAGCTATAACATACTGATTAAATAAATCCCATTCGTGGAAATAAAATTTTATGAATAAAAACCATTTTAGAAGGATAAAAAAATGAATACTGGAAGGGTGAAGACTTGGACTTTATCCTTTGTTTTCATGTCTACATTGTTTGGAATCCATCATGAAGCAGAATTCATTTTATAAGAAGCAAAAAGGAATATCCACTGGGGAGAAAAACCCCTCTCACACCCAGGTTATCACCTAACTAGGGAAACACAAATCTGGTAGTGAAGGGCCAGTAAGGAGGTCTTTCCACATCTCTTTTTGGGCTCATACTCACAGGGCATCTACCCTGATGTTCTACCCTGATGTTCTTCCTAAGGACAGTGCTTCCGCAAAGTCTGCCCTTAAAACCATCTGCCTCAGAATTAGCTGGCCCAACATATCATGAATGAGCATTTCTGAGGTGCAGCTTTGGTCTGCATCTTTAACAAGTTCCCCAGGTGATTATGCTGAACATCGAAGTTTAGGGACCACTGCCCTAGGGCATCGGTCCTGGAGGGAGTAAGAAGAAAACTGAGCAATTAATACATGTTTCATGTACGTCTCTAACCAAAAGCTTGGTGCCCTGTCCCCTTGGGTCCTTTCCCTGGTGGGTAGAGCTAAGTCTTCACACCTCCATTTCTGAAGCTGGTGAATTGAGAAAAGTAGATTCCAGGCTCGTGACTTTTCTCTCTGATGCCAGTAAAAGGTTTCAGACCCAGAAATCTGGTTTCTGGGTGTCCTACAGAGCTGAGAAACCAATCCATACTGCTGGAGGCCAGATGACTTCAACATAAAGTTCAGAGTAGAACTGGGTGTCTTTGTCAGGATCAGGTGGGTGTGTACATGAGCGCGTGCGGGCGTGTGTGTGTGTGTGTGTGTGTACAGTGATGCTCATCACTTCTCTGTGCTCTTGATGAAGGTACTTCTTATCATTCCTTCCTAAAGACAGGGATATCATAATTACCATTGACCAGTGACTCTCATACCTCTAACCCTGAACCTTGGGGAGATGAGGAATAGAGCCAGCTGCCTGCTCAATGGTGTCCTGCCTGTAATCCCTAGTATAGTCCCATACTTTCATCAAAGGCAATAAATCTTAGACTTAGGAAATATCTACTCCCTCAATTAATTTGCCTGAGTCCCATGAAAGGTGAGACAATGAGTTTCTTCACTAGAGAACTTTGCATTTTTAGCTTAATGGAATCAGTGTCACCTAATACAGTATAGGACATCTCCCAGGATCAATATTTGGTGATGAAATTTTTTCACTATTCTTGCATCCCCAGCAGACAGGACAGCGGCATGAGGCCTGAGAACCAGAGCAGTGTGTCTGAGTTCCTCCTCCTGGGGCTCCCCATCCGGCCAGGGCAGCAGGGCGTGTTCTTCACCCTGTTCCTGGGCATGTACCTGACCACAGTGCTGGGCAACCTGCTCATCATCCTGCTCATCAGGCTGGACTCTCGCCTGCACATGCCCATGTACTTCTTCCTCAGCCACTTGGCCCTCACTGACATCTCCTTCTCATCTGTCACTGTCCCAAAGATGTTAATAAGCATGCACACTCAGAATCAATCCATCCCCTATGCAGAATGCATAGCACAGATGTATTTTTTCATATTTTTTACTGATCTGGACAATTTTCTTCTCACCTCAATGGCATACGATCGATATGTGGCCATCTGCCACCCTCTCCACTATATGACCATCATGAGAGAGAGACTGTGTACCTTACTAGTAGCTGGATCCTGGATCTTGTCCTGTGCCAGTGCTCTGTCCCACACCCTTCTCCTGGCCCAGCTGTCCTTCTGTGCTGATGACACCATCCACCACTTCTTCTGTGACCTTGGTGCTCTGCTCAAGCTCTCCTGCTCAGACACATTCCTCAATGACCTGGTCATTTTCACAGTAGGTGTGGCTGTCATTACTCTCCCACTAATGTGCATCTTGATCTCTTATGGCCACATTGGGGCCACCATCCTAAAAGTTCCGTCTACCAAGGGCACCTGCAAAGCCTTGTCCACATGTGGCTCCCACCTCTTGGTGGTATCTCTGTATTATGGAACAATTATTTGGCTCTATTTTATCCCCTCATCTAGCACCTCCAGCAATAAGAACATAATTGCTTCTGTGATGTACACAGTGGTCACTCCATTGTTGAATCCTTTCATTTATAGCCTAAGGAATAGGGACATGAAAGGGGCCCTGGAGAAACTCTTCAGCAGGGTTATGGTCTTGTCTTAATGACATTTGGTCATCTTTATAATAGACACATTTTTCCCTGGATGCCAGCCCCCTAATAAGAATGGAATAAGTGTTCGGTAAATTATTGATAACTTGAATTACATCCTGTTAACAGTTAATCTCTCTTCCTTGTAATTATTTACCATGAATTGTGAAATCTGACTTGATATTATTGATTATTGCTCTGATCTATTAGACTGAGGAACTGCATAGCTAGTAGAATTTATGTCTCTCCTCTTATTTCCTGGAAATTTGTTACTTATTTTTTAAAAAAAGATTTATGGAGGAGGTAAAATTGACATATAAACGTTGTATGTGTTTATTTATTTATTTATTTATTTTATCCTCACTCAAGGACTTTTTTTTTGCATTTATCTTCAGATAGAGCAGGAAGGAGAGAGCTAAGAGAGAGAGACAGAGACATTGATGTGAGAGAGACACATCGACTGGCTGCCACCCACACAACCCCAACCTGGGCCGGGGACAAACTGCAACCGAGGTACATGCCCTTAGCGGGAACCAAACCCGGGACTCTCTGGTCCGCAGGCCGACACTCTAACCGCTGAGCCAAACCGGCCAGGGCTAAACGTTGTATGTGTTTAAAGTGTACAACTTGATGTTTTGATATGTATGCATTGTGAAATGATCACAGCCATCAAGCTAATTAATATATCTATCACCTCCACATAGTTATCCTTTTATTTTACTTTTGTGTGCATGATGAGAAGATGTAATTTAAGATCCACCCTCTTGCAAATATCAAGTGTACAGTATAGTATCATTAATAAAGTCATCATGCTTTACATTAGATCTCAAGAATTATTCATTTTGCATAACTGAAACTTTGTATATTGTGCTAAGTGAAATAAGTCAGACTCGAAAAGACAAATACAGCATGATCTCATTTATAGTCCAAAATAGTCCAATTCATAGAAGCAGAGAAGAGAATGGTGGTTTCCAGGACATAGGGGAGGGGAAATTCAGTGATGCTGAGAATGTATTGCTTTTTATGAATTGTTGGAAGATACTGGCTAATAAGACTTCCATGGCATATAGAGGTTACAGAATTGGGAATGTGTAAAGTATCTCCTTTCCTTTCCACACCTCCCATTCAGTGCTCTTTCCATATTTTCAGTTACTGATGGTGATGATGGTGGAGCAGGAAAAGAAATTGCATAGCATCCTTTATAGCTCCAGGAAACTACCCACTCTTACAAGTTTAGCTGTTCCACTTAAGGACTCACAGCTTCTTCTGGATTCTAGAAACACTGATCACTCTTATGAACTACCATAACCTTCATTCAGCAGTTCACTCTCAGAACAATGATCTATGACGCTTTCTGACTGCATGTGTGAGCTTCAATCAAGACACAGGCTCAATCCAGTAGGGAAAGAAGACAGAAAGCATCCATAGTCTGGAGCCTCCTGTTACCACCCCCCACTGAAACTGGTGACTTTCTTGTTCAATCTCTTCATTATCTATCTTCCTGAAAAATCCTTTGTATTCAGCTTAGTGACCCCAGGTTTGTACTCTGAGCCCAAGTAATCTAACTTCTTTGTCATCCTGTGAAGGGCCACATGGTTCTCTAAATTCAGACTGTACTGAGTTAAGAATAAACAGGATCACAAACACTTGTGAGACTCAGCACTATGTAGCTGTAAGAAAGGAGCACCTGGGAAAGACCAGTCCCAGTTGCAAGCTGTGTCTACCAGAGTGTGTGGCCTCGGGCAATTTACTTACCTCCCCAGAACCTCAATTTCTTCTTCCGCGTACACTGGAAGAAGAAATAAATGAAATGCTAACTTTGGCTTAGTATTACAACTGACTGAGAATAAGGATTATCAGCTTTCCTTCCCTATGCATCAGAGGTGAATTTTGGAGCAGAGCTTGCATAGATAACTCCTGAGTTATGGTGACCATGGGAGCATGGCATGTAAATCATAATCCCAATTCATAGGTAATCAGCTGTCCTAGGATACAGCAACACATCTTCTCTGGCTTGAACTAGAATCAAATAACTAAGTAACAATAAATGAGTGAGTTGGTAGGTGGGTAGATGAGGAAAGACAGTTCAGAAGAGCATCTTACTCTCTACTCTTAATATTCACTCAGAGAGTTGTCCTTGACCTGGAGCTGACGAAGGTGCCTTTTAGCATCCTAGCTTATTTTGTGGAAAAACAAAAAGTGCCCTACACCCCCACCTTGCTCTGCTAAGCTGCAGGCATCCAGTTTCTTTGTCTGCAGATTCAGTCTCAGCCAGTTTCAGAACCAAACAAAACTTGAGTAGGGCTGGAGACCTTCTTGCTAGTCTAGAGGAAGCATGCTTTGGCTGGCCTGGACACACCCATGAACATTTAGCTCAGTTTCTCTGCTTGCACTCCAGTTCTGTTGTTTGGATCCCAGATCATCTGCTGGGCCCTGTGAGGCCCACCCTCTAAAGGGGTAACACTGTTATTCATATTTTTAGCCATGGGCTAGTGAGTATGCTCTGAATGGGTTTTTCTCAAGAAATGTCAAGTCCAATTGCCTGTTGAGAAATGTTTTACCACCACCTGTCCTGCTACAGTGGCTTTCCCTGGTTGTAGATAGCCCAATGCAAACCAGTAGGTGCCATATTGATTTCAATATGTGTATAGAACTTCTGGAAGTTGCTTTGGAGCATTTCCCCTCACCATAACAGGGCTGCCTCATGACCTTCCCCAGTGAAGCATCTCAATGGGTTGAGAAAAAAGTTTGCTATATTTTTTAAAATCATGTGTGATGTGGTCCCAAGTTTACAAATACTTCTGGAAATTAATAAGCACTGACACTTCAACTGACCAGTTTGTATCCTTCTCAAATGTTAAAGCTAACACTAATCATCTTTTTACTGATATACAATTTATTTCCTCTTGTTTTGATAAATATTTAGTATAATTAGATTACTGATTCAGTTCGAAGCTATCATTTTTATTTTTTCTTCTTTTTTTATCCTCACCCGAGGACACTTTTCCATTTTTTGTTCAGGTAGAGTGGGAGGGAGAGAGAGGAACAGAGAGAGAGAGAGAAACATCGACGTGAAAGGACACATCGAGTGGTTGCCACCCGCACAACCGACCAGGGCCGGGGACAAATTGCAACCGAGGTATGCGCCCTTAGCGGGAACCGAACCTGGGTCTCTCAGGACCACAGGCCGACACTCTAACCACTGAGCCAAACCGGCATTTTATCTTCTTTTTTTATGTTGGGGTGACATTGGTTTGCCACACCACACGTTTCAAGTGTACAACTCAATAAAACATCATCTGCACATGGAATCATGTGCCCATTATACTCTTTCAAAGTATAACAATAGACAGATTTTCTTCAGTGAGAAGAATCATAACATCACAGAACCAGGAGCTCCAGCATTGACACTGTAGTTTGGGATGATATATAATTTTACATTATATATATGTAAAATTTCAACTCTGACATATAAGTTTTAAGAGTAAAAAATGATCCTATTTCGTCACATATGAAAAGTGAAGAATTAGGATCACTTAGCTTTCAAAAGAAAAACAGATAACCTTAAGTGTTGCATTTATTATTATCTTTGAATCCAAGAGTTGTTTTGTTTGTTTACTTAGGAAGAAGCTATAAATGAAATCAGGAGGGAACTCAAATATACATAATATTTAATTTACTTGTCATTAAGGATAAAAAGTTAGAGTTAATACCAGAAAAATAGTGAGACTTCCCTTTTCTCTTTTTTAAAATATGTTTTTATTGATTTTTTAGAGAGAGAGAGAGAGAAACATCCATGTGATAGAGAAACATTGATCAGCTGCCTCCTGCACGCTCCCTACTGGGGACCAAGTCTGCAACCGGGCATGTGTCCTGACCGGGAATTGAACCAGAACCTCTCAGTCCGTTGGACAACACTCAGTCCACTGAGCCACACCAGCTGGGCAATAGACTTTCCTTTTTTTGTCGATTCTGTCATTCTAGCCATTTAGCAAGTGAACTGCTCTGTGTCGGACAGTGTACCCAGCCCTGGTCCTACAGAGCTAGATAAAGACACAGCATCCACGCTAAAGAAGGGAACATTCTAGTACTGTAGAGATAGGTGAGAGTATTAAAAAAGTGCTTTAATATGCCCTGGCCAGTTTGGCTAAGCGGTTGGAGCATCATCCCGCGAACCAGAGAGTCCTGGCTTCGGTTCCCGCTAAGGGCACGTACCTCGGTTGCAATTTGTCCCCAGCCCTGGTTGGGGTCATGTGGATGGCACCCACTCAATGTGTCTCTCTCACATCGATGTTTCTCTCTCTCTCTTCCTCCTTCTCTTTCTCCCGCTCTATCTGAAGAAAATGCAAAAAAAAAAAGTGCTTTAATATAATAATAATAATAATGACTGCTTATTATATAGGATTACTGTGTGTCATGCACAATATTAAAAACTTTACTTGTATTCTCTCTTTTAATCCTCATAATAATCCTACAAAGCATATACTGTTATTGTCTGCATGTCTCAGTAGAGGAAACTGAGGCTTAGAGACAATGACATACGTATAATAAAGGGTAGCGGCACAACGGAGGATATAGTTCAGGCTGCCTGGACATCAGTGACAGCTTTACAGGAGGAGTTCTTCAGAATGTTAAAGGATGTTCAGGATTATAATACATAATGGCAGAAATGGCCATGCAGGCAGAGGGAACCAGGGCACTGAAATACCAGGGAAATGTAAAAAAGTTGGTGCTGCTAATGTAGATGTGTGTGCGAGTCAACGGAGCATCAAGAGATGAGTCCAGACAGGCAGACCAGGGCTCTATTGTGAAGGGGCTACGATGCCCTAGCTTAGAAGTCGCCTTGCAAGTGATGGAGTGCCCTTGGCTGGGAATGGGGTAAAGTAGAGATGAAACCTGGAGAAGGCTATTTGTGTTTTAGAAAGATAACCAGGAAACCAATGTGTGAGATGGTTTGAAGAGCCTTGGGGCAGGGAGCGCAATTAGAAGGTCATTGCACATCCAGGTAACAGATGATGTGTGTTTGAATGAAGATAACTGCACAGAGGGATAGAGAAGGGAGGACCTCTGAAGGTAGACCAGACAGGTCTTGGTAATTGATGTGAAACAGGTGGTAGACTAAAGCAGGGTTCTTGATTTCTGCCTCCGAGCTGATATTTAAGGTGAGGCACTTTGAATGATTTTGATTAGGTTTAACAGTCTTATGGAAGTGAGGGAACAAGTTTCTGACCACCTGCTTTTTTTTTAATCCTCACCTGAGGACATTTTTCTATTTTTTGTTCAGATAGAGTGCGAGGGAGAGAGAGGAAGAGAAAGAGAGGGAGAAACATCAATGTGAAAGGGACACATTGAGTGGCTGCCACCCGCATGACCAACCAGGGCCGGGGACAAACTGCAACCGAGGTAGATGCCCTTAGCGGGAACCAAACCCGGGTCTCTCTGGACCGCAGGCCAACGACGCTCTAACCTCTGAACCAAACCGGCCATGGCCCACCTGCTTTTTAATAAAGGGTTCCAAGCAGGGAAAGGGCAAATACCCTAAGTAGTCAAGGGGCACTAGGAAATTCTTTTTTTTTTTAAATCCTCACCCAAGGACATTTTTTTATATATATTTTGTTCAGATAGAGTGGGAGGGAGAGAGAGAGAGAGAAACATCGATGCAAAAGGGACACACCGAGTGGTCGCCACCCACATGACCCAACCAGGGCTGGGGACAAACTGCAACCGAGGTACGCGCCCTCAGCGGGAACCGAACCCGGGTCTCTCCAGACCACAGGCCAACACTCCCACCGCTAAGCCAAACCGGCCAGGGCAGGAAATTCTTCATCACCACCAACCCCCACACTGGTCCCAATGAAAAGCACATCCTACTCACATTACACCACCAAAATGCAAAGAATTATAAATAATTGCACTTCCGTGTGAATTATTTTAATGTCAACATTACATTAACCCTATTTGAAATGGGTGACCTCAAAGGAATAGAAGTGTGAACTTTGGGATGGAGGAGGGAGGTGGTGAATGTAATTGGATGTACCAAAGGAGGAATAAATTTTGAACTTGGAATACAGTGGTGACTATTTTGGCTGGATGGGCTGTAAGAATGATACCCTACTGAATAGTGATAGGCAACAGTGTCCCTTGGTGGACCTCTGTCAGCTCTGTGCTGACCTAACCCTAACTGCCACAAAACAATATTGGGGGAACCAAAATGGACACCCAGCCTCATTGCCAAGTTTGCTTGGGGCCTGTGGGAAAGAACCTAAATGCAGCCCCAAACAGGGTTTAAACATGTACTGCCCAGTCCATGGACTAAGATTCCCTGAGGGTCCGAACAGAGAAAGAAACTGGAAGCCTGGTTGCTGAGACCACCATCTGGAGAGGCTGAAGTCTGGGCTGATTGAGTGGTTTGAGCAACGGGTCCAGGACATCCGAGGGGACACGGACTGCAGGGATAACCTCCTGCATGTTCTCAAATTGTGTCATCAGGAGCCTCAAACTGTGTCTGCCAGGGGACCTGCTCCTGAAAGAGCTGATCGTGAGAAATGGAGGACATTTGCTTGCCAGTTCAAAGGACAGAAGCAAGCTGAGGGTCACTGGCCAGAGGAGACTGTCGGCAGCCCACCGCCTGCAGAACCATAGACATCAGTAGAATGAAAGGAGAGTTATAGATCCTTCTCTCTCATGATATAATAACAAATTGCAAGTAAGTTAAAGTTTTCAATATAGTGTTTAAAATTTGGAAGAAGTAACTAAGTGCATACCCATGAGATAGAAAGGAGTTTTCAGTATAAAAGAAAGGGGGAATCACAAAACCAAATACCTATGAATTTCGACTACAAAAATAATTTTTAAAAATTTCTATACATATTGGAATGTCAAGGACAGGAAAAAAACACCCAGAATAAAATGTTTTTATTTTGTCTTATTTTCTTTAATATCCATTTTAAAGGCACAAACACCCCAAATAGAAGAGGAAAAAAAAAGAGCAAATATATTAAAAGGATAATTTGAGGAATAATTACCCATTGTGAAAAATCAAATAAACAGCCCAGCTGTTGTGGCTCAGTGGTTGAGTGTCAACCCATGCACCAAGAGGTCACCAGTTTGATTCTTGGTCAGGGCACATGCCCAGGTTGTGGGCCTGATCCCCAGTGGGGGGCATGCAGAAGGCAGCCAATCCATGTTCTCGCTCATCGATGTTTCTCTCTCTCTCCCTCCCCTTCTTCTCTCTCTAAAATCAATAAAGAAAAAAAATTTTTTAATCAAAACAAATGTTCAATCTTACTAGTAACAAAAGACATGCAAGTTAAAACAATGAGATTATTTTATACCTATAAAAGTGTTACTAATTCAAACCAGCAGTGATACTGGGACAAAGCATAGTGATTAACAGCATGTGCTCTAGAGTCATGCAGGTCTCGGTTGGAATTCTACCCTCTCCAATTAGTAGCTGTATGACCTTGGTCAAGTCATTGTCCTCACTGGGCCTCAGCTTTCTCATCTGTAAAATGGGGATAATAGTTCCTACATCTTATGCTGGTATTACGTGAGACCATGTAATGAAAGCGTTCAAACAAGTACTATGTAGCATTAATAAAGTACAGGACACGTAACATTTTCAGCAGCTGCTGTGTATCTGGTATTATGGCTAGTGTGCTTTATGTAGGCTTCCTCACTTAAATGAGAGTTTAGAACTTGAGGGGATTGCTTCATATTAGGATTACTCTGTTTAGGGAAATCACCAGCAGAAAGAGTCATGTTATAATTTATGTTCCTGATGTCTCTCTCAATCCAGTTTTACCCAGGGTATAGGAAAGGCATTAAATTGTCCAGTGCATAGGCAGGAGCTCCGAGGAGGCCCGCTGGTCAGACTGAAGTGTACTGCATCCTAGCAAGAGGTTTCAGAATCACACTCCCAAGACCCAAATCTGAGACTTTGCCTCCTGGGAAAGTGATGCCCTCGGTTCCCCCAGGAACCAGCCAGAGTTGGCTGGGGAACAGGCTGCACAATGACACTGAGGTCAGTTCTAATGAGCACTTGGGAGGATATTCTATGAGCCTTTAAAAGCCTAAGAAATACTCCTGTCTTCCCAAGCCCAGAGAAGCTGGAAATGGGTCATACACTGTAGGTGGTCCTAATGAAAGCTAGATGCCATAGACCCCCACTTAGCTGACTGATTCAGAAAGGTCCCAGGCAGTTCCACACTGTGAACTTCCCATCCAGAAGAGAGAACTGGAGAATCTGAAGATGACTGAAACCAATCGAGACTTTAGCAGGTGAGAATCTGGAAGGGGTAGGACAAACAGACACATACACATGCACACATACGCAAGCGCACGCACGCACACACACTCACAAACCTCTCTCCCTTCCCAGCACAACAACTAGGCAAACATTTCTTTGATAGATGGTCTAAGTCTCTGCCTCAAATCAGAAGCCTCTTTCTAAACCAAAGAATAAATGGAATACTAAAATATTCATTCACAAAACTTCCAAAGTCACACGTCCTGCAAGGCCATTATGAAATGACCTCTCACGCCAGCTTGCTCTGAATCCTAGGAGAGCAGAAGAAAAGTGGCTGCTTTCAAGCTCAGAGAACTAGAGCCTGGTTCCCTTTACTTCTCCTTCCTCTGGTGAAAAGTAAGTATCAGGGGGACATAGTACAAGTATAGGGGTGAAAGCACAGGCTTTGTAGTCAGACTACCTGCATTTGACTCTCATTGACCATCTATCCGATCTTTAATGCATCAAATATCCCTGAGACTCGGCTTCACCACGCGCAAAGTTGCTGAGCATAACAATACCTACTCCATAGCCTTGTGAAGAATAAAGCAGCCCTGGCCGGTTTGGCTCAGTGGTTGGAGCGTTGGCCTGTGGTCCAGAGAGACCCGAGTTCGGTTCTCACTGAGGGCACGTGCCTCGGTTGCGGTTTGTCCCCGGCCCCGGTTGGGCTGTGTGGGTGGCGGCCACTCAATGTGTCCCTTTCGCATCGATGTTTCTCTCCCCCCACCCCCCCACTCTATCTGAACAGAATATCAAAGGGTGTCCTCGAGTGAGGATAGAAAAAAAAAAAAAAAGAATAAAGCAATGTCATCAGGGCGTCTGCACTTAGCAAGCCTCTGCATTCATGTTGGTGCCCAAGAGAACAGGGCGACTGAAATGTCAGTTCCCAGAGTGTATACAGGTGCTGAGGAGAAAATGGGGAAGTGGACAGGGATGAAGGAGAGAGAGTGATGGAGGAATGGGGTAGCCCCTGTCCTGTTTGTGGAGGGAGGTCCCAAGAGTGGATGGGGAGAATGAGACATCACTGACACTCACTGCGTCATCGCACATATCCTATGGCCCTATTCGGGAAGAATAGAAGGACTGCAGCTGACTGGGTGAGGTCAAGTTCTAGGGTTGGGAAGGCAAGCAGAGAAGAGGTTATCTTGTTCTTTGCGTGAGGAGGGGCAGTTATGGAGATCATACATTTCCTTTTCAACTGGTAAGCTCAATTCTCACCTCCTCCCGTAGCCTACATTGACTTCTCCCTCAAACTGACCTCTTTTCCCTGGACCCTACCATAGCATAGAAAGCACAATTTGAATTTGGATGGTTATGACCTTGACTCTTCTCTAAATGTCCCATGGGCATTTTCTTACATGGCCAATAAGATTCAGAGATGCTCATTGACAAGGTCCATGTGTTCTTTTTTCCAGCATATTTGTGGCTACAGAGATACATATCTATAAATTAATTTAATAATTAAATACTGACATATGAAAGGGTTGAATCTGAACAGGTAACAAGACCTACAAGGGATGGAAAAAACAAGCAGAGTGAACCAAACTATTGTTTCAGACTTCCTCCTTCTAGGACTCTCTGAGCAGCCAGAGGAGCAGCCTGTCCTATTTGGCACCTTCCTGGGTATGTACCTGATCACCATGATAGGGAACCTGCTCATCATCCTGGCCATCAGCTCTGACCCACACCTCCACACTCCCATGTACTTCTTTCTGGCCAACCTATCATTAACTGATGCCTGTTTCACTTCTGCCTCAATCCCCAAAATGCTTGCCAACATTCACACCCAAAGTCGGACCATCTCTTATTCGGCGTGCCTTGTACAGCTATATTTTCTCCTTCTGTTTGGTGGTCTTGACAACTTCCTTTTGGCTGTGATGGCATATGACCGCTATGTGGCCATCTGCCAGCCACTCCATTATAGCACAGCTATGAGTCCCCAGCTGTGTGCACTAATGCTTGGCATGTGCTGGGTGCTAACCAACTTTCCTGCCCTGGTGCATACACTGTTGCTGACCCGGGTGGCCTTCTGTGCCCACAAGGCCATCCCCCACTTCTACTGTGACCCCAGTGCTCTACTGAAGCTTGCCTGCTCAGATACCCACATTAACAAGCTGATGATCATCACCATGGGCCTGATGTTCCTCACCACTCCCCTCATGCTGATCATCTTCTCTTATGTCCGCATTTCCTGTGCTGTGTGTGGCATCTCATCTTCTGGAGGGCGGTGGAAGGCCTTCTCTACCTGTGGTTCTCACCTCACAGTGGTCCTGCTCTTCTATGGGTCCCTTATGGGTGTGTATTTACTTCCTCCATCAACTCACTCTGCAGAAAGGGAAAGTAGGGCTGCCATTCTCTATATGGTGATTATTCCCATGCTAAACCCATTCATCTACAGCTTGAGGAACAGAGACATGAAGAAGGCATTGGGTAAACTCTTTGGCAGTAGAAAATATTCTTCTTACCATGACAGTGATGCCTAATCCTAGTATTCTGATGTACCCGTCCTTCATCATTTCAATAATTCCACCACTCTTCCTTAAAATCAAGAATCATCATTCTTGATTTTAAGGAAGAGTTAGCAGGTAAATCTGAGTTAGAGGTATAACAAAGGGGTATTTCCACTCTGTTACTTGCCTTTGGAGTGAGGTGCTCTGCCTCAGTCTCTCTCTTGGTCCCAGTGAAGCGACTGTGACTAAAAGCAGGATATCATTCTCCGCTCTTCACCTCTAAATCCAGCATGTTACCCAGAGAGAACTAAGATGCTGGACACACACTGGAGCCAAACACTTCTCCCCTTGCGGGGCGTGGGATGAGGTGAACAAATGAAAACACAAACATGTGTTGAGCATCAACAATGTTTCTCATTGTTGTTCACGTCGGTACTTGCAGGCAGAGTTGTGGACACTAGGCAAAAGAACTTCCTCAAACCAGGTAAGTTTGATTCTATACCCATCCTCTTTCTACTACACCAACTTGTGGAGATCATGACAAATATTGATTGGTTATAATAGGAGATAAAGAATTAAATTAGTATTTATTTTACAATATTTTCTTAACATTTTATTTCTTTTTTTTTTTTTTTATCCTCACCCGAGGACATTTTTCCATTTTTTGTTCAGATAGAGCGGGAGGGAGAGAGAGAGAGAGAGAGAGAAACATCGATGTGAAGGGACACATCGAGTGGCTGCCACCCGCACGACCAACCAGGGCCGGGGACAAACTGCAACCGAGGTACATGCCCTTAGCGGGGACCGAACCCGGGTCTCTCTGTACCGCAGGCTGATGTTCTAACCGCTGAGCCAAACCGGCCAGGGCAACATTTTATTTCTTTAAATTGAAATTTCTGTTATTGTAATGGATAGGTGAAAAGGAGTCAATATTTGTCGTGTGCATACTGTGTGCCAATTTGTACTAAGTACATGATTCATCCTCTGGTTCTTTCATAAAATATTCCCTAAAATATAAAATGATAAACTAAGTGTGGTGGAAATTTTAAGGCAATAATTATATTAAAAATAGTCCAGTGGGCCCTGGCTGGCTTGGCTCAGCGGTTAGAGCTCCGCCTGCGGTCCCGAGAGACCCGGGTTCGGTTCCCGCTAAGGGCGTGTACCTCGGTTGCGTGTGTCCCCGGCCCTGGTCGGTCGTGTGGTGGCAGCCACTCGATGTGTCCCTTTCACTTCGATGTTTCTCTCTCTCTCTCTCTCTCTCTCTCTCTCTCTCTCTCTCTCTCTCTCTTCCTCTCTCTCCCTCCCACTCTACCTGAACAAAAAAAAAAGTGTCCTTGGGTGAGGATTAAAATATATATATATATATATATATATATAGTCCAGTGGGAAGTGTTATTCTAAGAAGTCATAAAGCTTTAAAATGGTTACCTTTTTGCAGTGGGTTTACAGGACATGTATGTGTGCATGTGTGTGTGTGTGTGTGTGTGTGTGTGTGTGATTATTTCCACCCCTTCTATCTAAGAAGAAAGGTCAAAGGGGGGGAGTGTGGCCAAGGGGAAATGCAGGTAAATGCAATCTTCTTCCTTTTAGAATCTTCTTTCTTTAAAACAAGACCTATTAGCTCTGGCTGGTTTGGCTCAGCAGTTAGAGCATCAGCTCACGGACCAGAGTGTCCCAGGTTCGATTCCAGCCAAGGGCATGTACCTTGGTTGCAGTTCATCCCCGGTCCTGGTTGGGGTAGGGTGGGTGGCAACCAATCAATGTGTCTCTCTCACATTGATGTTTCTTTCTCTCTCTCTCCCTTCCATTCTGTCTGAAGATAAATGTAAAAATATCCTTGGGTGAGGAGTAAAAATAAAATAAAAACAAGATCTATTATACAATACATCAAAAAGTCACTGTTTTTTTTAAAAAACTTGGTCCAGGACAAACTTGATCTTGAAACTTTGGAAAACTCTATTTCAGTGTTTCTTTATCTCTCCGGGGTGACTTGCTAACATTTTTTGTGCCAACCCCCAAATCTGATTTCCTGGTTCTAAAAATACCAAACAGATAAGAAAGTTCTGGGGATATTTCTGAGTCCAGAAAATTTCAGGTGCAGGAATATTGCCTAATATAGTATGGGTATACCTCAGTCATTTCTCTTTTTCTTATGTTCTCATCACCCCTCCTCTCGTAATACTCAGAAACCAGAGGGAGTGTGTGTCTAGAAAGAGGGAATGAGTCGGAAAAGAAGAGCATATGTATTCTAGGTAAGGACTCCAGAAATTAAAGGGCCCCTGGTGCTTTCCTGTCCCCCAGAAGTTGTAAGTGCTTTATTTGACATTTTAAAACCTATAATCAAACTTGGACATGTTTTAATTAGGAAAAGTCTTTCTCTGTAAGTAAAAGTTTAGAGACTTTATATCATATCTAAGAATCCCACTATATCCTGGGGGATATAGATAGCTAATTACAACTATGTAATAAAATTCTAGAAATGAAATTAGTCCTTTTTCCCTGGCTGGTTTTGCTCAGCGGTTAGAGCATCGGCCCTCGCACCAAAGGGTCTTGGGTTTGATTCCTGATCAAGGGCACACACCTGGATTGCAGGTTCCATCCTGGGCCCTAGTCAGGGTCATGCAGGAGGCAACCAATCCATGTGCCCACATAGATGTTTCTCTCTCTCCCTCTCTCCCTTCCTCTCTTCCACTCTATCTAAAAATATATAATAATCAGTGGGAAAATATCCTCAGGTGAGGATTAACAAAAAAAAAAAAAAGAAAATAATCCCTTACATAAAACAGAGTCATAATGTAAAGACTTTTGAAAATAATATCATCTCAAATGTATATATGAAAATACTGTTAGATATTATAATTGGGTTTTTAAGTGACAATAATTGATGTTACATAGAGGCAAGTAAGGGAGATATTCTCAAATGCTGCTGGTAGTGGGAATGGAATATAAATTGGCACAGATATCCAGAAAATAAGTTGATAATATATATTTTGAGCACTAAAAGTATCTGTATCCTATGACCTACACTTGTACTTCCAGGAGTTTGATCAAGTAAATAGTAACAAAATATTGTCAAGAATTTTATGCATAATGATATTACTCATAAGACAAAGAGAAACCACTCAAATTTTAGTCACTGGGGCTTAGTTAATTAACTTGTGCTATGTTGAAATGATGGACTATTGTGTGGGTTTTTCAATTATTTGGTAATCTATTTTTAACATGGAATAATGTTAGAAGGAAATTAATTATTACTGACTGCATTATAAATTCATTATTCATAATACTTGGCTAATAAAACTTGAATAAAATACACCAAAATATTAGGTGGCTATCCCAAGAATTATACGTGATCACTGTTTTCTTTCTTCAACATCAATTTTCAACTTGTATTTTCCACATTTTCTACAGTAAAATATTACTTTAATAATCATCAATTTAAATATATTTTTTTAATTTTATATCCACTTATGTTAGCCAATACCTGTACTACGGTTATCTGAAATTTACTCTGGCTCTCTCTCTTCTTTATGAGAGAATTGCTAGGAAATTCCATGCTGTCAACAAACAGATGCTAGATGACGTTATGATATATTCTGCTACGAGGGAGAGAGGCAGAGAGCTTCTTAGAGAAAATTAAGTATTTTTTAAATAAAAGCAATTATTTCTTCTGCATTAGAAATCAGTTGTGATGTTTTCATTTGGGACTAAAGGAGTTTTCTCTTTATCCACATGAGGATAAGAGATGTGGTGTCATAATTTTTCCAGAATTAAGTCTACATTTTATTATACATTGTATTAATCAAGGTTCTGGGTAGGGAAAAAGAAACCATCATTGGCATTTTAAACAGCAAAGAAGTTAAGTCAGGGAATTACGTGCTTACAAAGTCATTGAAAATGCTGTAGAATCACAGGCTATAGGATGAGTCTTCAAGAATAACCTTAAGAAAAATAACAATCTGACTCTTGTGGAGTACTTCTATCTCTTACGCAGTCAGGAAGGAGAGGAATCAAAAAATTGCCACTGGCACTACTGAATTCAAGAACATATCAGGGCAGCTGCAACTCAAGTATCAGAAATCAATATCAAAATTACCTCTTGATTCCCACTAACCTGAAGACTGGACTCAGAAAAGGAGGCTCCAGCTTCGACTCCCAATGCAACTGCCTCTCAGCATCTATGTATCTAGTGACTAAATTCCATGAATACATCTGACACCAAAAAAAAAATAAAAAACAAACAACAACAACAAAACAGGATGCCCACCTAATTTCAATATCCCAAATTTCACCTAAGTGTATCTAGTTGATAGAATTTAGTTCCCATCCAGAATGTGAACTGCAAAAGAGTCTGGGAAAAGTATTTTTCTTTTTTTCCAGTCTTTGAAGTATAGAAAGGTACACTAGAACAAGGTTAGAATTGATACAGAGTGCCAACTGATTGTATCTCCATCACTTATTAATAAAAACTTTTCTCTTTTCCTAAGTTAATATGTCTGATCTACAATAATTTAAGTTTTCATATGGTAAAGAAACTACCTGAGGCTGTAGAATTGAAAGGTCTAGAAAGAACATTCACTGGAGTTCACAGAAGGCTGGGAATAGCTTGTGCTCCCAGCAAGCAGAGTGGGAACAGCCTTGCACTGAGTCTTCCAAAACTATTCCCACAGTAATGGAATCCAGTTGTCCCTAGATGAAAGGTTGATCCATACATTTCCTAACAAAGCTTAAAAGTAAGCCTAAAAAGGTCAAGTACATTCCAATATAACCTGCATCTACATATTCTTTATCCAATCATCTATCGAAGGATAGTCTCCAGGTCTTGTACATATATACAATGGAATACTACTAAGCTGTAAGAAAAGATGAAACACTACCATTTACGACAACATGGATAGACCTTGAAAATAGTATGTTGAGTGAAATAAGCCAGTCATAAAAAGTGAAGAACTGTATGATTTCCCTCATAGGTGAAATATAAAACTGAAAGCAATAAATGAACAAACAGTATGGTGATCACCAGAGGGAAAGGAGGCTGGGGATGAGGTCATAAAGGGAAAAGGGGGTCAAATACACGGTGACAAAAGGAGATTTGACTTTGGATAGTAGATACACAATGCAATATACAGATGATGTGTCATAGAAGTGTACACTTGAAACCTGTATAATTTTATTAACCAATGTCACCCCAATAAATTTAATTAAAAACTGTATCTCAAAACAAAATCCAACAATATTTAAAGGAGTAAAAATACTTAAAATCTATAAACCTAAAATTTAGTGTCTGACCATCAATAAAAATTGCCAGGCATAAAAGAAGCAGACAAATATTAGTCATTAGAAAGAGGAACACTAATTAGTAGAAACAGACATGGAAATGACAAAGATAAAAAAATCAGAAGACAAGAACATGCAAACAGTCTTGTAAATATACTCTACATGTGCAGTATGGTAGAGGACACTATAAATATCTTGGGGAGAAAATGCACAACACAAATAAACACAGATTGAATTTTGGGGTTTAAAAAATATATGGAGAGAAAATAAAAAATACACTTGATGGGTTTACCAGAAAATTAAACAAAGCCAAAGGAAAGAATCAAGAACTTGAAACCATATGAAAATTAATCTAGAGTAGTTTGGTAGGACTCTCATAACAAAGTACCACAAACTGAGTGCTTACAAAACATAAATTTATTGTTTCACAGTTCTAAAGAATCAAAGATGTCAACCAAAGATGTTGGTTCCTGCCCTGGCCGGTTTGGCTCAGCAGTTAGAGCGTTGGCCCGTGGACCTGAGGGACCCAGGTTCATTCCCGCTAAGGGCATGTGCCTCGGTTGTGGTTTGTCCCCTGCACCGGTTGAGGTTGTGTGGGTGGCAGCCAGTCAATGTGTTTCTCTCACATCGATGTTTCTCTCTCTCTCTCCCTCCCTCTCTATCTGAAGATAAAAGCAAAAATGTCCCCGGGTGAGTATTAAAAAAAAAAAAATGTTTGTTCCCTCTGAGGAATATGAGAGAGAATTTCTTTCATATCTCTAGCCTACTTTTTGTGGTTTTCTGGCAATTTTCAGCATTCTTTCATTTGTAGAAATATTGCTCCAGTATCTGCCTTGATCTCCCCATGTGCTCTCCCTGTGTGCATGTCTGTGTACAAAGTTCCCCTTTGCATCAGGATACCAGTCATATTGGATTAGTTGTACCATGAATAAAATATAACTCGAAATGAGTCAAATGTGTAAGAACTATAAGTATAAAACTTATTAGAAGAAAATATTGAGAAAAATCTTGATAAGCATGGGGTAGGCAAAATTTTCTACACTAGGACACAAAGGTCATAACTATAAGAGAAAAATTTATAATTTGAACCTCATAAAGATAAAATATATCTGCTCTTCCAAAGAAACTCTTAATTAAATAATAAGGCAAGCCTCAGAATGGCAGAAAACATTTGCAAAACCTATTTCTAACAAAGATTTGAATCCAGAAGATATACAGAAGCAACTCAATCTATTTTTTTAAAGTATGTATGAAAGATTTGAACCAATATTTCACCAGAGAAGGTTTATAGTAAATCAGCATGTGTTAGTCATCAGATAAATGAAAATGAAAACCACAATGAGATACTCCAACAAACCCAGTAGAATGGCTACAACTCAAATGACTGATAATACTGGTGGTAGTGAAGGTGTTAAACATTAGAACTCTCGTGCATTGCAGTAGTAAGACACAATGTAGAGCCTTTTTAGAAAATAGGTTTTCTGTTTCTCATAATGTTAAACTTACTCTTGACCCAACAATTCTTTTTCATGCAAAGATTTGTATGCATATCTGTACACATAAACATATACATGTGACAAAGGTGATACTACAATACAAATGGTGCTGGGTAATTGAATATTTTATATGGAAGAAAGATGAATTAGAACTCACACCATACAAAAATTACTTTGAGAAAGATTATAGAGTTAAGTATAAAATGTAAAAAACAAAAGCTTTTTGGAAATAACATAGGAGAATCCTTTTTTAAAAACTTGATTTTTATGCATATGGTAGAGAAGTGGAAAAGACCGAAATGAAGCCTTTTATGATGGCAGTTTTAGAGACAAGGGCTAACATTCACATTCCTTTGACTCAGAACAATAAAAAAATAATAATAATAAGACCAAGGATATTTACTGACCAGAAATTTTTAAATACATGTCAAATTGGATTTTCAGTTATCATATCAAAATGCATAGCTAGATTCCTGGCCCAGAACAACCATCAAAAAAAAAAAAAAATCAGTTTCATTTAGCTACCATTTCTATCAAATCCAGGGACACAGAGTTTAATAGCTTACATAAATATGGATGTAAAATTGTATGCATTTGAATAACTTTACCATTTCAAATAGATTTGACTTCCAGTTTTTATTTTTATTTTTTATTCTTTTTTTTTCCTCACCCAAGGATACTTTTCGGTATTTTGTTCAGGTAGAGTGGGAGGGAGAGAGAGAGAAATATCGACGTGAAAGGGACACATCGAGTGGTTGCCACCCACACGACCCAACCAGGGCTGGGGACAAACTGCAACTGAGGTACGTGCCCTTAGCAGGAACCAAACCCGGGTCTCTCCGGAGCAGAGGCCAACACTCTAACTGCTGAGCCAAACAGGCCAGGGCTGACTGCCAGTTTTTAAAATAAAGTGAGATGAGTTAATAATTTATATTCAATTAAATATTCACTGCCATTTAAACTGATGGAAAGAACAGTTGCCAATGAAGTAAGAAATATGTTTTCAGAAGCTGAATGCTACAACAAAAAAGTGTAACTATCAATTTATGACCTCTAATCTTAGCTAAAACTCAGTGCCCAACCAATATCTACAAGTCCTTAGGGAATTCTCTTTAACTTTCCCTAAAGACTTTTGCAAATGGCACCAATACACCAATATTTGGCCAGGTTAAACAAATGAAAAAAGTACTAATCATAAAAAAACAAATACACAGCCCTGGCCAGTTTGGCTCAGCGGTTAGAGCATCGGCCTGCGGTCCGGAGAGATCCGGGTTCGGTTCCCGCTAAGGGCGCATACTTCGGTTGCAGTTTGTCCCCGGCCCTGGTTGGTCGTGCGGGTGGCAGCCACTCGATGTGTCCCTTCATGTCGATGTTTCTCTCTCTCTCTCCCTTCCTCTCTCTCCCTCCCGCTCTATCTGTACAAAAAATGGAAAAATATCCTCAGGTGAGGATAAAAAAACAAAACAAAACAAAAACAACAATACACAAATTGGACTACAATAAATTTACATCATTTATATAATGAAAAGTCAACTCACAGAGTAGAGGATTCTATCTGCATACCTATCAATCCATTTATCTACCTCCAACAAAGAAATCAAGCCCAAAATATATAAAAGTTTCTTCAAATCAATTTGAAAAAAATAGAGAAAATGCAATAGAAAAATATGCAAAATATTTTTAATTTATTTTTTTATTAATTAATTTTTGTTACAGATGTTTCTCCTTTTTCCCCCACTGATTCCCACCCCCCTCCCTCCCTGCCCTGTCCCCAGTTTGTTGTCGATGTCCACTGTTCATGCATACATGCATATAAGTTCTGTGGTTAACCCCCTCTTCTGGCGATTGTCAGTCTGTACCCCACTTCCACATCTCTGGGACTACCCCATTCCTCAGACTGTTATGTTCATTATATTCCACAAATAAGTGAGATCATATGAAACTTGTCTTTCTCTGTTTGGCTTGTTTCACTTAGGATGATACTTTCCAGGTCCCTCCATGTGGTCTCAAAGGATAAGAGATCTTTCTTTCTTACAGCTGCACAGTACTCCATTGTGTATATGTACCACTGCTTTTTTATCCATTCGTCTACTGATGAACACTTGGGCTGTTTCCAGATCTTAGCTATTGTAAATAGTGCTGCTATGAACATGGAGGTACATATATTCTTCCTGATTGGCGTTTCAGGCTTCTTAGGGTATATTCCTAGAAGTGGGATCACTGGGTCAAATGGAAGTTCAATTTTTCATTTTTTGAGGTAACACCATAATGTTTTCCATAGTGGCTGCACTAGTCTGCATTCCCACCAACAGTGCACTAGAGTTCCCTTTTCTCCACACCCTCGCCAACACTTGTTGTTTGATGATTTGCTGATGGCGGCCATTCTGACAGGTGTGAGGTGATACCTCATTGTTGTTTTAATTTGCATCTCTCTGATGATTAGTGATGATGAGCATTTCTTCATATGTCTCTTAGCCATTTGTATGTCCTGTTTGGAGAGGTGTCTATTTAGTTCCTCTGCCCATTTTTTAATTGAATTCTTTGTCTTCCTTTTGTGGAGTTGTATGAGCACTCTATATATATTGGAAATTAACCCCTTATCTGATATATCGTTGGCAATTATGCTCTCACATACAGTGGGTAGCCTTTCCATTTTGATGATTGTATCTTTCACTGTGCAGAAGCTTTTGAGTTTGATGTAGTCCCATGTGTTCATTTTCTCCTTTGTTTCTATTGCCTTAGGTGATGTATCAGTGAAATTTCTGCTGCGTATGATGTCTGAAATTTTGTTGCCTACAGTTTCTTCTAAGATTTTTATGGATTCATGAGTCACATTTAAGTCTTTTATCCATTTTGAGTTTATTCTTGTGTAGGGTGTAAGTTGATGGTCTAGTTTCATTTTTCTGCATGTAGCTGTCCAATTTTCCCAACACCATTTATTAAAGAGGCTGTCCTTACTCCACTGTATGCTCTTGCCACCTTTGTCAAATATTAATTGAGCATATTGCCTTGGGTCCATTTCTGGTTCTCTGTTCTGTTCCACTGGTCTATATGCCTGTTCTTGTGCCAGTACCAGGCTGTTTTGATTACAGTGGCTTTGTAGTATAACCTGAAATCTGGTAATGGGATCCCTCCAACTTTGTTCTTCCTTTTCAAGATTGCTGTGGCTATTCGAGGCCATTTTTGGTTCCATATGAACTTTTGAAGTACTTGTTCTAATTCTGTGAAGTATGCCATTGGTATTTTGATGGGGATCGCATTGCATCTATAGATTCCTTTGGGTGATATGGACATTTTAATGATGTTAATTCTCCCAATCCATGAACAGGGTATGTGCTTCCACTTTTTTATATCTTTCTCTATTTTTTTTTTTCAATGACCTGTAGTTTTCTGCAAATAGGTCCTTTATTTCTTTGGTTAAGTTTATTCCTAGGTATCTTAATTTTTTTGAATTGTTGGCAGTTTGATTACTATGTGTCTTGGTGTGGGCCAGTTTGGGTTCTTCTTACTTGGGGTTCTCTGTGCTTCTTGAACTTGACTGCCTCTTCCTTCACCAAATTAGGGAAGTTTTCAGACACTATTTTTTTGAATATATTCTCTAACCCTTGTTCATTTTCTTCTTCTTTTTTCCTTTTGGTTTTCTGCTTGGTTGATTTTTTCTACCCTGTCTTCTAATTTATTGATCCGGTCCTCAGCTTCCTCTATTCTGCTTTTTAACTCCTTCCAATGTGTTTTTCATTTCTGATATGTCATTTTTATCTCTTCTTGGTGGTTTTTAATTTCCAGTTTGCTTATTTTCAGCATCTCTATGTCCTTACTCATGCTGTTGATCTTCCTCAAGATCATGGCTCCGAATTCTAGTTCTGTTAACTTGCTTAACTGCATCTCATTTATCTCATCTTCACAGAGGTCTCTTGTTCTTTCATTTGGCTTTTGTTTCTGTTTTTCACCATTTTGGCTATCACAGTGGGCTTTGGAGTCTGCCAAATTTTCCCTGTGGGTGTTGGTGTTCTGCTGTTTGTGGCTCTCTCTCCTGGGTGAGTGAGGCAGGGAGGACCCACTTTAAACACCACTGTCAAGTCTTAACTTTCCTGGTTAGAGTTGCTAGCTCGGGGAATGGTAGTTATCCTCTAGCTTTTTTTGCCTGGAGGCTATTAGTAGAGGTCACCTGAAGAACCTTGGTTTCTGAGTTGCCTGAAAAACTCCCTCAGGCGCTCAGTGTAAGAGGATTTCCAGAGGGTGGGCAGATGCTGGTTGTTAATGGGCCTCAATTAGCATGTCAATGGCCACCAGGTGGGGTTGAATCTCTGAGGGAGGGGCCACCGCCTCTCCCCAGGGCCCTGGGAAGGAGTAAGATGACCACAGTCCTGCGTGGCTGCACTCAGCAAAAGCTCTGAGCACCCTCCAAATCCCGAGTGTCCCCACACAGTTTCAGTCCAGTCAGCCCTCCCTCTGCCGGGGTCCAAGGTGAGTGGCTGCTGCCAATTTAGGCTCTGTCCAGACTCTGCCTGGGAGTAAGCCTGGGACTTTTAACCCGAGGGCGTTGCTTCCAGCTAAGGGCAGCGCACCAGCCGAGAGCATAGCACTCAGCTGAGTTCGCAGGACTCAGCCATGGTCGCCTGATGCAGCAGCTTTTAGCCAAGTCCCCTGGTCCCAGCCGAGTCCGCTGGTCCCAGCCCAGGCCGCTGCGGACCGTGGGCTCCCTGCCCCCTCTGGCATCCTCGCAAACCTACCAGGATTGAGTCAGTGTCCCTGGTTATGTGGTCCTCCAGGCTGCCTTTCGGTTGCCCCTTCCTGACGATTTGTCTTTATTTTTGTTGTAAATCCAGTTTGGTCCTGGGAGATGGTCTGTGTAGCTTCCATTCACTCCACCGCCATTTTTTTCTCTGCAAAATATTTTAATAGCTGTCCGATGGCCTGGGGAACTGGCACCAGGCAAAGTGCTCGACCATTGTCTCCTTGCTCAGCCTTGTCTCCCACCCTGAACGGCCTGCCTCGAGCCTATAGATTAACTCCCATCTTATCTATTCATATTCCAGAGGCTCCATGCATAGCCCCCGCAGGGCCAAACTCTAAGAGACAAATTCCAGCTGCAACAGGCAGATATAAAAGACACAAGCCCCTACATTGAGCGCGGCTTCTAGGACTCGACCCCCGGAGTCTGTGAACCCGCCCGGAGTGCACCCAATAAAGCCTGATCCCTGTTTATTCGGCTGATTGGCTCTCCAGTCTCTTCTCTGTTTTATTCGGCGGTGCCCCCGATTCCTTACATCTGGTGCCGAAACCCGGGGGGAGGAATTGGCGACCCGGCCCACCCCAGGGCCGAGAGTCCCCCTCCTCTCCCAGCGCCGCCACCGATTTCCAGGCTCGGATCCGGAGTTGCCCTCTGAATACAACAGACTGTAAGTCATTTTTGGCTCTCTAAGGGTACTGGTTCTCCTCTCCGGGTCTCCTGTCCTAGACTTGGCCAAGCCAGGACGACCCCCGCTTCTCTCCGGGACTCCTTCGTCCCAGGGTAGAAGCTTCCCTTGGGGACGCCCATAGGGTTGCTTCTCACCCGATTCCGTCCGGGAACGAACGTTTGTCAGGGACGCCTTACAAACGTCTGCTCCCCGAGAATCAGTCCCCCTACTAAATTTGCCTCATGGGTAATTCCGAATCCAAGCCTGACCCCAAGACCCCTCTGGGATGTCTACTCCAAAATTTTTCCAAATTGGGATATTCTCAGAGTCTACACAAGGCACAGGAAAAGATTCTGAAGTCCCTTATATTCAGGCTTTGTTGGATACGCTCCGCCTCCCTCCCCCCCCAGATAATCCCCTCAGTTCCCCTGTCGCTGCCCACACCCAGGCCTGCACACCCATGGGGCCACTGTCCTTGCCTCCCACTTCATCTCCCAGTCCGCCCCTGATATCAGAAAGAAGCTCAAGAAGGTTGAGGAGGGCCCTGAAACTCCCATCCAAGACCTGGTAAAAATGGCCTTTAAGGTTTTTAATGCCCCGGAGGAGATGGCTGAAGCAGCCCCCCAGGCGAGGCTCCAGCAGAAGGTAAGCCTCCAAACCCAGGCTCTGGTAGCTGCCCTCCGGCCGGCAGGGAACCCGAAAAGACACCAGGCCCCAAAAGGGGGACCTCGCTCGCCTCCAGGCGCCTGTTTCAAATGCGGCAAGGAAGGCCACTGGGCCAAAGCCTGCCCACAGCCCAGACCACCTACCAAGCCCTGCCCCCAATGCAAACAAATGGGACACTGGAAGTCGGACTGCCCGACCCTGGCTCAATCCTCAGCACCTCAATGCTGGGGAAATGAGACCCAGGATTTCCCAGCATTGGAGCTACTAGGGCTCATGGACGACTGAGACGGCCCTGGTTCTACGACTCCAGTCACCCTCGCCGAGCCCAGGGTCACGCTCCAGGTAGCGGGTAAGTCTATTTCCTTCTTAATAGACACGGGGGCTACCTACTCTGTCCTCCCCTCCCATTCGGGCCTCACTTTTCCTTCCCAGGTCTCGGTTACGGGAATTGATGGGCTCCCTACAACTCCCAAACGAACGGCCCTGCTTAACTGCATCTTCGAAGGCCACCCGTTCTCCCATTCCTTTTTAGTAATGCCTGCCTGCCCAGTTCCACTCTTGGGAGAGATATCTCATCTAAACTCCATACTACCATCTCTTTCCTCCCCCAGCAGCCGCATCTAATAGCTTTACTCTCTGGCCCTACCCAGGCTACTGCCTCAGCTTCCGCGGTCCAGCTCTTACCGGCAGTCCACCCTGGGGTCTGGGACACAAACACCCCCTCGGTTGCCTCACATCACGCCCCCATCCTCATCAAATTAAAAAACCCATCATCTTACCCCAATCGCCCCCAATTTCCCATCTCTCAGGCTCACCAACTAGGACTCCACCCCATTATATCTAAACTCAGAAGCCAGGGCCTCCTCATTCCTACCAACTCCCCCTGTAACTCCCCCATTCTGCCTGTTAAGAAACCCTCGGGGCAGTACCGCCTTGTCCAAGACCTTCGCATAATTAATTCAGCGGTCAAATCCATCTCCCCTGTAGTCCCAAACCCCTACACCCTCCTCTCTCATATTCCCCCCCATACTACTCATTTCTCGGTTCTTGACCTAAAGGATGCTTTCTTTACCATCCCGCTACATCCTGATTCCTATTTTCTCTTTGCTTTCACCTGGGAAGATCCGGTCTCCAATATTTCCCAACAGTTAACATGGACTGTCCTCCCTCAAGGATTCCGAGACAGTCCGCACCTCTTTGGTCAGGCTCTTGCTCAGGACTTAAGGGAATGTGATCTGTCCCCATGCACTCTTCTCCAATATGTAGACGATCTTCTCATCTGCTCCCCCTCTGAAGGAGATAATATCTCAGCCACCACCACTCTCCTCAATTTTCTTTACACCAAGGGTTACCGGGTGTCTGCACAGAAAGCCCAGATCGCGACTCCCTCGGTGACCTATTTAGGGCTCCTTGTCACTCCGACACACCGGGCAATCACCTCCGACAGGTTGCAGGCCCTTAGGGACTTACAACCCCCGACCTCGGCAATGGAAATTCAGTCCTTTCTTGGGCTTATGGGGTTCTTCAGGCACTGGATCCCCAATTTTGCCCTCCTAGCCAGACCACTCTACCAGGCAGCCAGAGACACCCCCGAGGGACCCCTGACCTCCCCTAAGGAGGTCTGCCGGGCTTTCCAGACCCTCCTTGAGGCTTTGTGCTCTGTCTCAGCTCTTCTCTCCCCAATCCCCAACGACCTTTTCTCCTCTATACAGACGAAAAACATCACTTAGCCATAGGGGTCCTGGTTCATCCACTTGGCCCCACCCTGGTCCCTGTTGCTTACCTCTCAAAGCAGCTGGACCCCACTGTTCGTGGATGGCAGCCTTGCCTCCGGGCCCTCGCAGCAGCAGCAGAACTCACCACGGAGGCACTGAAGATCAACCTGCAACAGCCTCTCCAGGTTTTCACCGCCTTACCGACCTCTCAATTCTTCCAGACGCCCAAAGACTGCAAATACTGTCGGAGATCCACAAGTCTCTCCACATAGGCCCCGAAGCCCTTCACCAATTCTTATCCCCAATTCTCCACCCCGACAAACTCCGGTCGGCTATCCAGGCTGCACATGCCTCATGTTCTGTCTGTTCCAGGTCCAACAGCCAAGGAGCTTGCCAAGTGCGCAGGCCCCTACACCAAATGCGGGGTCACCTGCCAGGACAAGACTGGCAGATAGACTTCACTCATATGCCTAAACACAAACAACTAAAATATCTTTTAACCATGGTTGATACTTTTTCAGGTTGGATCGAGGCCCTCCCAACCGCCTCAGAGACTGCAGAAACCGTAGCCACTCACCTACTGAAAGACATCAGCCCTCGCTTTGGGCTGCCAAACTCCATACAATCAGACAACGGGCCAGCTTTCATCTCCAAGGTCACTGAAGCGGTCTCGGTCTCTCTTGGCATCAAATGGAAACTACATGCAGCCTATCACCCCCAGTCCTCGGGTAAGGTTGAGCGGGCCAACGGCCTCATCAAGGAACATCTAACCAAACTCAGCCTGGAACTCCGACAGTCCTGGCCTGACCTGCTACCCCTGGCCCTTACCCGTCTTCGAGCCGCGCCTCGGGGACCCTCTCACCTCAGTCCATTTGAACTTCTATACGGAAGACCCTTCCTCCTTCCTACTCCGTCTATAGACTCCCCACCCCCTCTGGCCTCATACCTGCCCTACCTCTCCCTCCTTCGCTCCCTCCTCCGAGAACATGCTAACCGTACCCTTCCTAAACCTGGACCTGACCTGGATCGGAGCTCTCCCAATCCATTTCACCTGGAGACCGGGTACTAATCAGGACCCTCTCTCCCCGACCCCTACACCCTAAATGGGAGGGACCGTACACCGTTGTTCTGACTACTCCCTCTGCAGTTAAGGTGTTGGGGATCTCTGCCTGGATCCATCTCTCTAGGATAAAGAAAGCCCCGATTCCAGAAGAGCAACCAGTCCTGGAGCCTCGCCTCACCTGCACTCCATTGGGGCCGACGAAAATCAGAATACACAAGACACCCTAATTGGATCATCCACAATAAGTCTGACTCTGGGCCTCGCCCCTCACTCTTGCCCACTCACTCTTGCCACCTTCTCTCCTTTGCTTCTGGAATCCTCCCATCTGTTTCGTACCCTGAATTTGACCCAACGCCTCCTCTATAAGGCCAACTCCACATTTGCGCCTGACTATTGTGTCTGCCTATCCCTGTCCTCCTCAGCCTACTATGCCATATGTGTGGGTCCACCTCCTATATGTGTCTCCCCACTAACTGGACCGGCACCTGCACCTTGGTATATCTCACCCCCAACATCAATATAGTCCCCCAGGACGCCTCCCTGCCTGTTCCCAATGTCACCCTGATTAAGAGCACAACGCATTTGGGAAAGGCGAGATCAATCTTGGAGCACCTGGTTCGATTCCAACTGGGCACACTGGGTTTTGCCGCTTATGGGTCCCCTAACTCTCCTTTTTCTAGCCCTAGCCTTCGGACCCTGTCTCCTGCGACTACTCTCCTCCCTACTACAAAACCGACTGAAGGCCCTCACCAGCCAGACGGTGCACGAGATCATGATGCTAAGCCATTATCAACCTCTCACCAGATCCCCAGGCCCGAATCATGCCGACATGGGCCCCCTCCCCTTACGCCGCCCCTGTCCAGCTCGAAGTAGCCAGAAAGACATCTGCGCCCCTTTGTCATTATCACAGAGTCGGGAATGTCCGATGGCCTGGGGAACTGGCACCAGGCAAAGTGCTCGACCATTGTCTCCTTGCTCAGCCTTGTCTCCCACCCTGAACGGCCTGCCTCGAGCCTATAGATTAACTCCCATCTTATCTATTCATATTCCAGAGGCTCCATGCATAACCCCCACAGGGCCAAACCCTAAGGGACAAATTCAGCTGCAACAGGCAGATATAAAAGACACAAGCCCCTACATTGAGCGCGGCTTCTAGGACTCGACCCCCGGAGTCTGTGAACCCGCCCGGAGTGCACCCAATAAAGCCTGATCCCTGTTTATTCGGCTGATTGGCTCTCCAGTCTCTTCTCTGTTTTATTCGGCGGCGCCCCCGATTCCTTACAATAGCTACTTCAAACAAGAAGATATCCCAGTGAACAATAAAACATACTAAAAGGTGTTCAAATTCAGTTGATATTAAAGAAATACAAAATAAAACCACCATGAGATATTTACACATCTACCACCAACATGGCTAAAATTTATTTACATTTTTAAATCCTCACCCAAGGATATTTTTCCATGTATCTTCAGACAGAGTGAGAGTGTGAGAGACACTCCCACACCAACTGAACCGCAACCGAGGTACGTGTCCTTGACCAAATCAAACTGGTGACTCTTTGGTCTGCAGGCCAACGCTTTAACCACTGAGCCAAACTGGCCAGGGCAACGTGGCTAAAATTTAAAAGACTAACAATCTAAAGCTTGCTGGGGATGTGGATAAACTAAAACCCCCTTACACTACAAATGGTAGTACAGTAATCCCCCCTTATCTGCGGGGGATACATTCCAACACCCCCAGTGAATGTCTGAAATCTCAGATAGTACTAAACCCTATATATACTGTTTTTTCTTATATATACATACCTATGATAATTTATAAATTAGGCACAGTGAGAGATTAACCACAGCAATAAAATAGAAGAATTCTAACAATATACGGTAATAGAAGTTGTGTAAATGTGGTCTCTCTTTCAAAATATCTTACTGCACCATACTCACTCTCCTTGTCATGATGTAAGATGATACAATGCAAACCTATTCCTGAATCTGTGCGACCAGCCCTTACTTGTCCTAAAGGGCTTGGTGTGACTTGTTTCAGGGGACCGAAGTCTTTGTACAGGTTCAATGCTTTCTGGCACGTTCCCTTCGATCAGAACAGGTTTCTGTTCATGTTTCTCACCCCTAAAGGTAATGCCTTTCCATCCTAACTAAGCACGTAACACACACTGTGGCCATAACTCTGTTTGAGATACATCAGCAAAACTAGCACAAATTACACTTTCCTTCTTCACAATTTCATGGATAGAAAATTCATTCTTACTGCAGACCTTACCAAGCTCAGCATATGATTTTTTTCTTCCCTTTTTATTTTATTTTTTTTACTGTTTATTTTTTTTAATTAACTTAGTTATTTTTGTTACAGATGTTTCTCCTTTTCTCCGCACTGATTCCCCCCTCCACCACTCTCCCCACCCTGTCCCCAGCTTTGTTGCCCATGTCCATTGTTCATGCATACATGCGTATAAGTTCTGTGGTTTATCTCCGTCCCCTACCCCTTCTGGGAATTGTCAGTGTGTACTTCCAGTTTTTCACTTAAAGGAAGCACTTATGCGTCTCTTTGGCATATCCAAATGGCCAGCATCAGTACTCTTACACTTGGGATGTAAAATTAGGGTTATTTGAACATAAGCACTGGGATACCATGACAGCATATCTGATAACCAACACAGCCACTACGTGACTAATGGGGCAGGTAGTGGATAGAGTGTGGATACATTGGACAAAGAGATGATTCACATCCCAGGTGGAGCAGAGTGGGAGGGTACAAGATTTCATTACACTACTCAGAATGGCAAGTATTTAAAACTTGTGAAATGTTTATTTCTAAAATTTTCCATTTTATATTTTCAGACCATGGTTGACCCTGGGTAACTGAAACCATGGAAACTGAAATTGCAGAAAAGAGGGTCTACTTATCAGTTTAAACCCTCTGGAGTGCCATTGGATAGTATCTGTTAATGTAGTCCCTGTGATCCAGCATTTTCATTCCTAGGTATGCACTCCAAGGAACTGCACATATATTTCTGTAATATTCTGTAAAAATTCTATAAAGGATATTTACAAGATCATCCACAGCAGCCCTATTCATAATAGTCCAAAAATTGAAATAACTTAAATGCCCATCTACATTATAATAGATTCAAAATTGTGGTGCATTTACATAATAGAACAGTATTAAAATAAATAAACAAAATATACATTAAACATTGATGAATCTCACAAACATAATGGTGAGCAAAATATATCAGACAAAATGGATAAATTGGTCTACATTAAATTTAAGAATTTCTATTCTACACAAGACACTGTAATTGTACTTGAGGATAATAATTTACAGAAGCGTTTGAATATCAGCCAAGATTATTGGACTAAGACAATGTCGAGCTCAGATGAGGAAACAGATGCCTCATTTCTGTTGTCTCCATCTATTACCCAAGTTCTTCCTTCTGATTCCCAGATGGAAGCGAATAGGGCAAGCTCAGAGCAGTGCCCACCAAGGTACTGGACAAGGGGAATACTCTCTCAGAGGATACGAGTAGAACAAGAAACCCACTTGAAAATAGCAGTGCCCTTCCCCCTCTCTTTAGGGATTCAGAAACAATTAGTTTCTGTTCCCACTAATGAGAACACTGGGACGTGCACACCTAGTAAATATCCCCAATACCAGCTACCTCCAACTCTCAGTTCCATTTATTGTGACTCCAGAAACCTGCATAGTTGCCGACATTTCATTCCATAAGGAAAAGAGGCAGAGTCTCAGGATAGGACTGTGTTGTGAATTTTCCATTATCCAAAGGGAAAGTGTGAAGGCTGCAGGATCTCACTGCTCAGTAACATCTGAGATCAGTTAGGTAAGTACTGAATCAGGGAGACCAGGGTTCTGGTCTGGGTTTTTTTACTTACCAGCTGCCTCATTTGGCACAAATCACTTCACCTCTTTATACTTCAGTTTCATAACAAAAAGAGAAAGCTCTCTCATAAGATCGTGAAAATACAATAAGACAAGGTAAGTAAATCACTTTTACCACAGTGCCTGGCAGGATGTTAACAGTCAATCCTTGTGAAATCTTCTTCTTGCTATTGTTGATATAATCATTGCAATGTTTGTGTTATTTACCCACAGTTAATAGATGACAAGGGCAGGATTGACACCTAGGTTCTCTTTTTCCAGAGTCTATACTCTTGAGCACTAAGTCATTCTGTCTCTTTTTATGGTGGGAAAGACTCAAGAGAATAAAATTACTCTGGATAATCAGGAGTCAACTACTCTGGGACTTTCTGGAATGCCATACCTCTGCACCTCCTGACTGTTCCTTTTCCAACTTTCTTCCAATGTTCTCTGTGCAGATATATCCTAGTTTCTGTTCCTCTTAAGGGTTTACATGAGGTTGTAGTGGCCAGAAGGCTGTCCAACTCTACCTGAACTTCAGTTTCTACATGAACCTTTATCTTCAGAGCCCAAAACTCATATCACTAACTCCAAGCTTGCAAAAGACAACCTACTGACTCAGTTTGAATCTGCTGATTCCATGGTTCAGTTACCTATGGTCAAGGAGCCTGGTCATACTTCATGCAATTTATCATCTTGCTCACTACTCCCCAGCTGCACTGGTCTTCCCACACCAGCCAGACCCTTTCTACTGTAAACCTTGGGGCTTTCACATATGCTGGAAGGTTTGTATTCCAACTCTTCTTTCTTCCACTCCTGGAAGAAACAAGAAATTAGCTCATTTCTAATCCAGGTCCTGAATTATATTTAACTTTCTCGAAGAAGTTTTCCCTGAGCTCTAATCTAAATTAGGCCCTCCCGTTATACTTTCTCAGAGATACCACAATCCCTATCCTTCCCAGTACTAATCAGAATTCTGACTCTGTGTTTACTTATTTAATTGTCTGTTGTCAGTCTCCTGAATTAGCTTGTAAGCACAAGGACTGTGTCTGTTTTCATTAACTTTAAATACCCTATGCCTACAGGCATTCCTAGAATAAGGTAGGCAATCAATCAATATTTGAATCAGTGAAAAATTACAAACATGGCTCCCTAGACCCACTGTGGAGGCATCTAAAGGATCTATTTCACCCTGAGTAGTTAACAAATATCTATAGCACCCATGAGAAAATATAGCACCCATGCCTGCTTCAGGAGGTGGAATTGCATAGTGGACTAAACTCCAGGTTTGGTAGAAGACAGCTCTTAGTTTGAATATTGATGTGTCCTCTTATTAGCTATGTGATCTTCGGCTAGTCAGTTGGCCTCTTGGAACTCTCTGTAAGGTAAAAAATATACTTGGCATACAGGTTGTATGGGTTAAATGATAGACATCTTTGGCACATAGTAAACACATCATAAATGATTTTTATATCTACGATCCTGAAAACAGTCCCTGAAGCCTTTGCCTTTTTGACTCTCTCATCGTCTAGGCATAACTCAGAATGATCCATACTTCTGGCTCCTCCCCTCTTAGTCTTCTTATGTTTCCAGGACATTCCCAGGATTCTGCCATTTGAGAAATATTCTAGAGATCATTTTTCTGATTCTTTTAGCTATATAATTTTTATTTATTTATTTATTTTCTATTTATTAATTTGTTTTTGTTACAGATGTTTGTCATTTTTCCCCCAGTGACACTCTCTTCCCCCCCCCCCGCCCCATCCCCAGCTTTGTTGTCTATGTTCATTGGTCATACATACATGCATGTAAGTTCTGTGGTTTATCTCTCCCACACACACACACCCTCTCCTCTGAGGATATATGTAGCCCTATGTTCATAGCAACACTATTTACAATAGCTAAGATCTGAAAACAACCCAAGTGTCCATCAGTAGATGAGTGGATTTAAAAGCTGTGGTACATATACACAATGAAATACTATGCAGCTGTAAGAAAGAAAGATTTCTTATCCTTTGAGATGGCATGGAAGGACCTGGAGAGTATTATGCTCAGCGAAATAAGCCAAGCAGAGAAAGACAAATATCACATGATCTCACTTATTTGTGGAATATAATGAACTAAACAAACTACTGAACAAAATTAACCCAGAGACATAGAGGTGGTGTACAGACTGATTAGCTATATAATTTTTAAACAGCACCTGTTGATAAAGGAAATGGCCCACTTTCCTGCTTACTTCAGAGAATTTTACTATTTGTACCTCTCAGAGTACAGAGAGGAGTGGAAACCTTTTACTCTGGAGCCCAGATCTACTTATGGTTCCTTGGGCAAGTCACTAATCTCTAGAAAACATAGCCCAGATTCACTCTGAACCCCCTATGTATTTTCTTACTCCATGTTTGTATTTTTGTCCCTACAATCCTTCTCTCCACAGTAGCTGAATGATCCTTCCATACTATGAATCAGATAGTGTCTGTCTGCTGCTTGAACACCCACCCATGTCCATGGGTCTCTGTACTGAGAATCTAATCTGTACTCCATGGTCACATGTGACCTGTCCACTTCCTCAAGCTCCTGCCCTACCACTCATCATACCTGAGCCACACTTGTTTTCTTTCTGCTTCTCCAAATGCATGTCCTCATCCAGTTTTGCATTTACTGTTCCCTGTATCCGAAACACTCTTCCACCCAATTCTTTACTTAGCTGGCTCCTTCTTATCTATGCCTTCATAGTGAGTTCTTTGCTGACAACAAGTTTAAAGTAATCTGCTGGTCATCACCATATTTTGTTTTTATTTTAGCACTTGTGTGTGTGTGTGCATGTGCACACACATGCATGTGTGTGTGTTGCATGACTTTTCTGATTAGAATACACAGCTAGGCAAAAGTAGGTTTACAGTTATTCATATGGAAAAAGACATGCAGGTTATAATTATTACAACAGCTTTATCAACTCAAAAAAATGTCACAATCCAACTGCATGAGAACAGAAGACTTGCTGTATGTTACCATTGTTTCTCTGGTCCTTGCAGCAGGGACTGACACATAGTAAGTAGAGTAGTCATTGAATGTTGCATGAACAAATGAATTTGTTTGGGTGCCTCATCAAAGCCAGGTTAATAAAGAGTTTAAGATCAATAACTCTAAAGTCATACTTTCCAGATTTGAACTTTACCTCTGACTCTTTCTAGCAGACTCAGTTCCTTCATCAATAAAAATGGGCATAATGATAACTATCTCATAGAGTCAAGCTTCAGTGAGATAATGCATAGCGATTCACACTCTGATTCCATCTTCATGTCATGCCTTTGTTTTCATCAAGATGATATTAGGACAAGAAAAGCTTGTGAAACACTATCCTCCATTTTATTCCGCAGTTACACCAACGGTATGAAACCAGGAAACCACACATTCAGTGTCTCTGAATTCCTCCTTCTGGGCCTGTCTGAGCAGCAGGGACAGCAGCCTCTCCTCTTTGGCACCTTCCTGAGTATGTATCTGGTCACGTTGGTGGGGAATTTCGTCATCATCCTGGCTATTGGATCTGATCCACACCTCTACACCCCCATGTACTTCTTCCTGGCCAACTTCTCCCTCACTGACCTCTGTTTATCATCTACCACGGTCCCTAGGATGCTGGTGAACATCCAGGCCCACAGGCACACCATCACCTATGCTGCATGCCTCTCTCAGATCTACTTCTTCCTGTGGTTCATTGGTCTAGATGTTTTCCTCCTGGCAGTGATGGCATATGACCGACTTGTGGCCATCTGCCACCCCCTTCACTACACCTTGGTCATGAGTCCTAGATGCTGTATCCTGCTGGTGGTCATGTCCCTAATCCTCACTCATTCATACGCTCTAACCCACACCATTCTCCTGGCTCAACTATCCTTCTGCACTGACAACATCATCCCTCACTTCTTTTGTGAACTTCTCCCCCTTTTAAAGCTCTCTTGTTCCAGTACTTATGCCAACCAATGTGTGCTGATATACTGGGGAGGGGCATTAACGATCTTGATCCCCTTGTTAATTATCATTTCTTATGTCCGCATCATGGCTGCCATTGTGAGAATCCCATCAGTAAGCGGGAAGTGGAAGGCCTTTTCCACCTGCAGCTCCCACCTCTCAGCAGTCTGCTTGTTCTATGTGTCTGCCATTGGGGTGTACTTCATTCCCTCCACTGATGATTCTGCCGGCAAGGACAGGATTGCAGCTGTGATGTATGCTGTGCTGACCCCCATGCTGAACCCATTCATCTACAGCCTGAGAAACAAAGACATGAAGAGTGCCTTGGGGAGACTCCTGAGCCGAAGGGCCCTGCAATCTCCATGAGTCCAAAGACATCATTTTGGTAATTTAGGGAAAATCTGCTTATAGAGTTATCTTGGTATGTACATTTAAGTGCTGCACCTGCAACTTGATAGCTTTCCAATCTGAGGCAAATTAAATAACTTTATTGAGTCCTCCCTCTTAAAAGTTGATAATAAAATATTCTTTATCACAGTGATTCTGGGAGGGTTAGAAGAAAATATCTATGTAAATATTTAAATTTACTTGTTCTAAGTCTTATGCTTAGATCTTTATTATGTTCAACAATATTCAACACATGCCTTTGAGGTAAATATTTACATTGTACAGAAGAGAAAACAAAGGCTCAAAAAGGTTTCATTATTTGCCTGAAAGGACACAGCTAATAAGAGGCAAAGCCAGAATTTGAACACAGATATCTGATTTCAAAATGCATACCCTTCATAGTCACTCTATGCCTAAATAAACATAAATCCACATATTCCTCTCAATTATTCATTTCTCCTTTCTTACTTCCCCATGCACTATTTACACACACAGTTGCAATAAAAAAAAATTTCTTCTAACACTAGTAAATGATGTGAAGATGAGGCAAGGCAAAGAAGAAGCTAGAGGATGAAGGTAAACAGCCTCAAAGATTCTGGTGCCCCCCACCAGTGAGCACGCCCCCTGCTGGAGCATAGTCTCTATTAAATATTCTGAAATGACTTAGGAATCAAACCACGCAATCAGAAAGAAGGGTGCTTGGACCATATTATTTGAGGTTCTCACTATGATTATTTTACTAAACCATCATTCTTCAGCACTAAGCCAATAGTCTATGTTTAGATCTATTTCAAAAGATAACTGTATTGACAATAGTATGGTGATTACCAGGGGGAAAGGGAGTGGAGGAGGTAAAAGATGGTAAAGGGAGCCCTGGCTGGGTAGCTCAGCTAGTTAAAGCATCATCCCATACACTAAGGTTGTGGGTTTGATCCTCAGTCAAGGCACATATAGGAATCAACCAATGAATGCATAAATAAATGGAATAACAAATAAATGTTTCTCTCTCTCTCTCTCTCTCTCTGTGTGTGTGTGTGTGTGAGTGTGCGTGCATGTGTGTGTGTGTGTACCCTTCCTCTCTCTAAAATCAATAGCTTTTTTCAATTTTTAAGAGAGTAAAGGGGGTCAAATATATGCTGATGGAAGAAGACTTAGGGTGGTGGACACACAATGGAATATGCAAATGATGTATTATAGAATTGTCCACTTGCAACCTATACAGGATGGGGCAAAAGAAGGTTTATAATTGTTCATATGGAAAATAATAAAATAATTAATAAATAATATAATAAATAATAATACGATAATAAACTCTGTTTCACATACTCACAACTATAAACCTACTTTTGCCCCACCCTGTATAGTTGTATTTATCAATGTCACCACAATAAATTAATAAAATTGTTTTAAAAGATAACTATTAATTTCATAATAGCATCTCTGCTAGGGATGCTACTAAGGATATATGCTAACAACCTACAAAGAATTTTTCAATAACACACAGGAGAAATTTTGAAAACTGCACTGTACTGCTGATTTTGTCCCTATGTAACTGTGACTCTACTGAGATCTCACTGACAAACTCAGGTTTTTAAAGTAATTTTTTATTTGTTGGTTTGCTTTTCTTAATTAATTTTTGTTACAGATGTTTCTTCTTTTCCCCCCAGATTCCCCCTCCCCCGCCCTCCCTGCTCTGTCCCCAGCTTTGTTGTCCATGTGCATTGTTCATGCATACATGCGATAAGTTCTGTGGTTCATCTCTCCCCCACCACCCCCTCCTCCGGAGATTGTCAGTCTGGACACCACGTCCACGACTCTGGGACTACCTCATTACTCAGACTGCAATGTTCATTATATTCCACAAATAAGTGAGACCATATGATACTTGTCTTTCTCTGTTTGGCTTGTTTCACTTAGGATGATACTTTCCAGGTCCCTCCATGTGGTCTCAAAGGATAAGAGATCTTTCTTTCTTATAGCTGCATAGTACTCCATTGTGTATATGTACGACAGCTATTTATCCATTCGTCTACTGATGGACACTTGGGCTGTCTGCAGATCTTAGCTATTGTGAATAGTGCTGCTACAAACATGGGGGTACATATATTCTTTCTGATTAGTGTTTCAGGCTTCTTAGGGTATATTTCTAGAAGTGGAATCACTGGGTCAAATGGAAGTTCAATTTTTAATTTTCTCAGGTAACACCATATTGTTTTCCATAGTGGCTGCAACAGTCTGCATTCCCACCAGCAGTATACTGGAGTCCCCTTTTCTCCACACCCTCACCAACACTAGTTGTTTGATGATTAGTTGATGGTGGTCATTCTGACAGGTGTGAGGTGATACTTCATTGTTGTTTTAATTTGCATCTCTCTGATGATTAGTGATGTTGAGCATTTCTTCATATGTCTCTTAGCCATTTGTATGTCCTGTTTGGAGAGATGTCTATTTAGTTCCTCTGCCCATTTTTTAATTGGGTTCTTTGTCTTCCTTTTGTGGAGTTGTATGAACACTCTATATATATTGGAAATTAACCCCTTATCTGATATATCATTCGCAATTATACTCTCCCATACAGTGGGTAGCCTTTCCGTTTTGATGATTGTATGTTTCGCTGTGCAGAAGCTTTTGAGTCTGATGTAGTCCCATGTGTTCATTTTCTCCTTTGTTTCTATTGCCTTAGGTGATGTATCAGTGAAAATTCTGCTGCGTATGCTGTCTGAAAATTTTTACCTACAGTTTCTTCTAAGATTTTTATGGATTCATGAGTCACATTTAAGTCTTTTATCTATTTTGAGTTTATTCTTGTGTAGGGTGTAAGTTGATGGTCTAGTTTCATTTTTCTGCATGTAGCTATCCAATTTTCCCAACACCATTTATTAAAGAGGCTGTCCTTACTCCACTGTATGCTCTTGCCACCTTTGTCAAATATTAATTGAGCATGTTGCCTTGGGTCCATTTCTGGGTTCTCTGTTCTGTTCCACTGGTCTATATGCCTGTTCTTGTACCAGTACCAGGCTGTTTTGATTAGAGTGGCTTTGTAGTATAACCTGAAATCTGGTAATGGGATCCCTCCAACTTTGTTCTTTCTTTTCAAGATTGCTGTGGCTATTCGAGGCCTTTTTTGGTTCCATATGAACTTTTGAAGTACTTGTTCTAATTCTGTGAAATATGTCATTGGTATTTTGATGGGGATTGCATTGAATCTATAGATTGCTTTGGGCAATATGGACATTTTAATGATGTTAATTCTCCCAATCCATGAACAGGATATGTGCTTCCACTTTTTTATATCTTCCTCTATTTCTTTTTTAATGACCTGTAGGTTTCTGTGAATAGGTCCTTTATATCTTTGGTTAAGTTTATTTCTAGGTATCTTAATTTTTTTTTGCCGCAATGGTAAATGGGATTGTTTTCTTAGTTTCTCTTTCTGTGAGTTCATCCTTGGTGTATAAGAATGCCATCGATTTCTTGACGTTAATTTTGTGTCTTGCTACTTTGCCAAGTTCATTTATTAAGTCTAGTAAATTTTTGATGGAGTCTTTGGGATTTTCTACATATAGTATCATGTCATCTGCAAATAATGACAGTTTCACTTCCTCCTTTCCAATTTGGATCCCTTTTATTTTTTCTTCCTGTCTTATTGCTGTGGCTAAGACTTCCACTACTATGTTAAATAAGAGTGGCAAAAGTGGGCATCCTTGCCTTGTTCCTGTTCTTAAGGGAAATGCTTTTAGTGTTTGCCCATTGAGTATGATGTTGGCTGTAGGTCTTTCATATATGGCCTTTATTATGTCTAGATATGATCCCTCTATTCCCACATTGCTGAGTGTTTTTATCAGAAATGGATGCTGGATTTTGTCAAAGGCTTTTTCAGCATCTATTGATATGATCATGTGGTTTTTATTCTTCATTTTATTTATGTGGTGTATCACATTTATTGCTTTGCGAATATTGTACCAGCCTTGCATCCCACTTGGTCATGGTGGATAATTTTTTTGGTGTATTGCTGGATCTGATTTGCTAGTATTTTGTTCAGGATTTTGGTGTCTATGTTCATCAGGGATATTGGCCTGTAGTTTTCTTTCTTTGTAGTGTCTTTTTATGGTTTTGGAATTAGAATTATGCTGGCTTCATAAAACGAGTTTGGAAGTTTTCCTTCTTCTTGAATTTTTTGAAATAGTTTGAGGAGAATGTGTGTTAGTTCTTCTTTGAATGTTCGGTAAAACTCCCCCATGAAGCTATCCGGGCCTGGGCTTTTGTTTGCTGGGAGAGTCTTGATTACATCTTCAATTTCTTCTTTTGTTATTGGTCTGTTCAAGTTTTCTATCTCTTCCTGGTCCAGTTTTGGGAGACTATGTGTTTCTAGAAATTTGTCCATTTCGCTTAGATTATCAAATTTGTTGCCATATAATTGTTCATAGTAGTTGTTAACGATCTTTTGTATTTCTGTGGTTTCAGTTGTTACCTCTCCTCTTTCATTTCTGATTTTGTGTATTTGGGTTCTCTCTCTTTATTTCTTGGTGAGTCTAGCTAAGGGTCCATCAATCTTCTTTATCTTTTCAAAAAACCAGCTCTTTGTTTCATTGATCCTTTGAATTGTTTTTTTGGACTCTATGTCGTTTATTTCTGCTCTGATTTTACTATTTACTTCCTTTTACTTGCTCTGGGGTTTTTTTTGTTTGTTTGTTTGCTCTCTAGTTCTTTAAGTTGTGAGGTTAGATAGTCTATTACAGATTTTTCTTGTTTTTTTGAGGTAGGCCTGTAGTTTTATTAACTTCCCTCTCAGAACTGCTTTCGCTGCATCCCACAGATTTTGTGGTGTTGTGTCTTCATTTTCATTGGTTTCCAGGAAGTTTTTAATTTCTTCCTTGATCTCCTCAGTAACCCATTCATTGTTTAATAACATGCTATTTAGCTTTCATGTGTTCAAATGTCTTTGTATGTTCTTCTTGCAATTGATTTCTAGTTTCATGCCATTGTGATCTGAGAAGATTCTTGATTCAAAAATAATTATTTGATTTTGGTAATTGCACTGTGGTAATTGGGAAAGCTGGTTATAAGGTAAGTAAGAATGCTTTTTACTATTTTTTCAATGTTTTGAAAGTCTAAAATTATTTTATAATAAACAATTAAAAACAAAAAAATGTAAAAGAAACCAAATAACACATATGTAGGAAAGCCATAAATATTTTAAATTAACCACCACACTTCTAAAAAATCACAAAAGTCAGAATAAATTACAGGGAAGTAAGCCAATATTTGGATATGTAAGATATTGAAAAAAATCACATATCCAAGTTGATGAGCTTCAGTTAAAGGAAGGCTTAAAGGGAAATTTGTTTCTCTAAATACTTACATTTAAGAAGGAAAAAGAGCATCAAACATAACATGGGTTCTATCTTAGGAGGCTGTAAAAGGAAGGACAAGATATACCAAAAGTAAGTAGGAGGAAGGAAATAACAAAGATAAATGCAGAAGCCAATGAAATATAGTACTGATAAGAAACAGAGGTAGTTAACAGAACGAAAGTTGGTTCTATGAAAATATTTAAAAATGATAAACAGCTACTAGACTAATTAGGAAAAATGAGGGCAAACAATTTGATTATATGAGGCAGGAAAGAGGATCATCGCCACTAAGTGATGATAAACTTTATTAAGTGAACAAATTTGTCAATCTGGATGAAATAGACAAATTCCTTGAAAAACACAGCTATTCAAAATGGACACAAGATTAGATAGTTCTCTGAAAACACTTATAACCATTTAATTGTACACTTTAAATGGGTGAATTGTATGACATGTGAATAATGCCTCAATAAACCAGTTACCAAAAGAAGTGGCATAATAGCAAACTGAAGACACAGGAAATAAGATTAGTGAACTCATGTCCAAATCATATAGAGAAAAAAGATTGAAGAAAAAAAAAAAATGAAGAGCTAAAAAGCCATGAGGAAAACACTCAAAGGTTTAACATACACACGAGTATTTATTTAAATTTCCACAAGAGATGATGGAATTAATGGAGCAGAGGCAATATTCAAAGTGATAGTGTCCAAGATTTTTTTCAAAACAAATGACAAACACAAGAAGTCATGTGAAATCAAAGCAGAATGAATATAAATTAAAATACAACCAGGACATTATAGTGAAACTGCTGGAAACCACAGAGAAAACTCAAAAAAATAGCAAGAGAGAAATTAGTGTGAAAGTATTAAGAACAAAGCCAGCAGATAAGAGAAGTGTAAATAAAAATCCTGCCACATTAAATCTATAGATTGCTTTGGGTAGTATGGACATTTTAATGATGTTGATTCTTCCAATCCATGAACAAGGTATATGCTACCACTTTTTTATATCTTCCTCTATTTCTTTTTTCAATGACCTGTAGTTTTCAGTGAAGAGGTCCTTTACTTCTTTGGTTAAGTTTATTCCTAGGTATCTTAATTTTTTTTTGCTGCGATGGTAAATAGGATTGTTTTTTTAGTTTCTCTTTCTATGATTTCATCACTGGTGTATAAGAATGCCTTCGATTTCTTGATGTTAATTCTGTATCCTACTACTTTGCCAAATTCATTTATTAAGTCGAGTAGATTTTTGATGGAGTCTTTAGGGTGTTCTATGTAAAAGAAACAACTATCAAAACAAAAAGGGATCCCACTATATGGGAGACCATAATTTCCAGTGATGCATCAGATAAGGGGTTAATTTCCAAAATATATAGAGTGCTCATACAACTCAACAAAAGGAACACAAAGAACCCAATTAAAAAATGGGCAGAGGACCTAAATAGATATCACTCCAAACAGGACATACAAATGGCCAAGAGACACATGAAGAAATGCTCAACATCACTAATCATCAGAGAGATGCAAATTAAAACAACAATGAGGTATCACCTCACACCTGTCAGAATGGCTGCCGTCAACAAATCATCAAACAACAGGTGTTGGCGAGGGTGTGGAGAAAAGGAGACTCTAGTACACTGCTGGTGGGAATGCAGACTAGTGCAGCCACTATGGAAAACACTATGGTGTTACCTCAAAAAGTTAAAAATTGAACTGCCACTTGACCTAGTGATCCCACTTCTAGGAATATGCCCTAAGAAACTGAAACACCAATTGGAGAGAATATATTTACCCCTTTGTTCATAGCAGCACTATTTACAATAGTTAAGATCTGGAAACAACCCAACTGTCCATCAGTAGATGAGTATATAAAAAAGCTGTGGTACATGTACACAACAGAATACTATGCAGCTGTAAGAAAGAAAGATCTCTTATCCTTTAAGATGGCATGGAAGGACCTGGAGAGTATTATGCTCAGCGAAACAAGCAAAGCAGAGAAAGACAAATATCACATGATCTCACTTATTTGTGGAATATAATGAACTAAACAAACTGCTGAACAAAATTAACCCAGAGACATAGAGGTGGGGTACAGACTGACAAGCCTCAGAGGAGGGGGTTTGTGGGGGAAGAGATAAACCACAGAACTTATATGCATGTATGCATGACCAATGAACATAGACAGTAAAGCTGGGGATGGGGCAGGGGGAAGGGGAGGAGGGTGTCAATGGGGGAAAAATGACAAACATTTGTAACAAAAACAAATTAATAAATAAAAAAATTAATAAAATAAAATAAATTATAAAGAAAATTAGAGAGTAAATCTATTATATCAGAAGTAAAATTCCTACAAATCATTATTAAAAGACTATCAACCCAATATAAATTTAGGACAGACTCTATAAAGAAAGTGTAGAAATGACCGATAGACACACAAAAATGTGCTCAACATCCTTACACATTGGGAAAATGTTCATTAAAACCACAAGATAGACTTCCAGTCAAGATGACAGCATAAGTAAACACGGTATCACGTACTCCCACAACCACATCAGAGTTACAACTAAACTACAGAACAACCATCATTCAAAACTGCTTGAAATCACACTGAATGGAAGTCCTACAACTACGGAATTAAAGAAGCAGCCACATGGAAACTGGTAGGAGGGGTTGAGGCAGACGGGCTGGTCCCACGTGGCAGATAAAAATCAGAAGGACACCTCAGCTGGGAGGTTCCTCCCTGAGGACTGAGGGGTCCCTGTTCCACACCAGATGCCCTGCTCAGGGTTCCAGTGCCAGGAAGAGAAGTCCCCATAACTTCTGGCTGGAAAAACCAGTGGGAACTGAGGGTCAGGGGGGCTGATGTGGCTGGAGCCCCAGGCAGCTCCTTAAAGGGCCCTCGCATGAACTTATTGGATTCTCTCGCTCTAAGCTTGGAGGGGAGGCAGCTCGAGGGTCACCAGAGACATACAGGGAAGAACTGAGCTGTTTTAGCACTGGAGCGAGGGCTGGAGAGGGGGCTTTCTCCGGGACAGGCGTGCTGTCAGAAGCCTTTGATCCTTTGGCGAGCCCTTCCCTGGGGTGCCAGACAGTCGCTATATCTGGGACTCCAGCAACCTGGCTCACACTGGTAGCCCCGCCCTGGTAATTCCCTGAGGCTCCGCCCCACCCAACTTTCAGGCCCACCCAAGCTGTTGCCAGTTGCTTAACCATAGGATTGGCCTGTCTTGGATCCGGCTTCAGGTTTTCCTAAATTCTTTCAAACAAGCAGCATCTGGTCTCAGATAGCCCCATACCTCTCATTAAGTAATACACAGAAACAAACATAGGGAGGCAGCCAAAATGAGGAGACAGAGAAACAGGTCTCAAATGAAAGAACAGAACAAAACCCCAAGTAAAGAACTAAGTGAAATGGAGATAAGCAACCTAACAGATGCTGAGTTCAAAATACTGCTTATAAGGATGCTCAATGAACTTATGAGGGCCTCAAGAGCATCAGAAAGGACCAGTCAGAAATTATGGATGCACAGTTAGAAATGAAGGCGGCATTAACTGAAATAAAAAATAATTTACACAGATTCAATAGTAGAGTATGTAAATCCAAGAAGCAAACCATTGATTTGGAATATAAGGAAGCAAAAAACACCCAATCAGAACAGAAAAAAAAAATTTTTTTTCAAAAAAATAAGGATAGTGTAAGGAGCCTCTGGGACAACTTCAAGCGTGCCAACATTCGCATCTTGGGGGTGCCAGAAAAAGAAGAGAGAGAACAGGAAATTGAAAACCTGTTGGAAACAATAATGGCAGAAAACTTTCCTAACTTGGTGAAGGAAACAGACATAGAAGTCCAGGAAGCACAGAGAGTCCCAAACAAGATGAACCCCAAGAAGCCCACACCAAGACACATCATCATCAAAATGCAAAAGGTTCAAGACAAAGAGAGAATCTTAAAAGCAGCAAGAGAAAAGCAAGGGAGTTACCTACAAGGGAGTTCCCATAAGGCTGTCCGCTGATATCTCAAAAGAAACTTTGCAGGCCAGAAAGGAGTGGCAAGAAATATTCAGAGTGATGAAAACCAAGAACCTACAACCAAGATTACCCTACCCTGCAAAGCTGTCATTTAGACTCAATGGCCATATAAAGAGTTTCCCAGACAAGAAAAAGTTAAAGGAGTTCCTCACCACCAAACCATTGTTATATGAAATGATGAAGGGTCTTTTTGAAGAAAAAGATAAAATATATAAACAAACAAAATGGCAATGAATACATAGCTATCGACAATGGAATCTACAAACAAAATGAACAGGCAGAGCAGAAACATTCTCATAGATACAGAGAACATTTTGTTGGTTGCCAGATGGGAGGGGTGTTGGGGGAATGGTGAAAAAGGTGAGGGGATTAAGAAGTACAAATTCATTGCTAGACTGACAAACCTCAAAGGGAAAGGGGTTGGGGGGTGGGAAGAAATAAACCAAAGAACTTATATGCATAACCAATGGACATAGACAATAGTGTGGGAAAAGGTGGGAGGGGGGCGGGATTGATGAGGAGGGAGTCAATGGGGGGGAAATGAGGAATATCTGTGATACAGTCAACAATAAAAATTTAAAAATAATAATAATAATAAAGTGAGTTTCACCATAAAAAAAAAAAAAAAACACAAGATAACACTACATACGCTTTAGAATGACAAAAATGTTAACTCTAAGATTTCTACTGTGAGAGAATATTTTGTTTTCTGACTTATTTACCTGAGAAAACCAAAGTCCAGAGAGGATATGTAAACTTCATAAAGTCACAGAGAAGACTGGGACCAGGCAATGAAGCAAGCTTTTCCCCACAATGGATACTTTAGAGACTGGTATTCCCAAATGTCTCTGCAACTTCCATCAGAGAGCTCTGGAGACTGCTAGAAACTACATGTAGATGACTTTGTTTTTCCTGGGTTCCTAATCAGGCTGGCTGGCTCAGGACATAGGATGCCCTGCTCTCGTTTCTCCTTCCTTAGAGCAGATGAGGATTCAATGTCCCAGGGGTCCTTTTTGCCTTAAACATAGGGGAAGCCGCTGTCTTTCCATTTGGCCATCAAATATGACTTCTTCAGTCTTGCCCAGTGAGGACTGAGAACAGAATGGTCAAACGTCTACCTTAACATGAAGAAATAGCAGCTCTTCTTGGCCCAGCTCAGGACTGACAGTAAGTCACTGGCCATACGTCCCCTTTTCCAGTCAGTCAAGAGAAGCAGAATGGTCCACTGGAAATTGTTTCAGGAATCTTGTTTTCATTATCAGTTATAGTGCTGAACTTGAACAAATTATAGCAGTTCTTTGAGATCTATTTACTCATTCACAAAATAAGATGGGCGTATTGGATGACTTAATGTCCATTAGCTCCTAAAAGGTGGGCAAGATAGCTCTGATCAGCAGACTATTCCCCAAGATTATGAATTTAACCTTCTGGTCCCTGAAAACATATTTTCCTAAAATCTCCATATACTCCTGAGAGGAGCTTGACATATGGATGGAGCATGTCAGGTCATGTTGGCTGTTTTCAAATGTGTAAAAGCAAGAGAATTGGGGGAACATTTCTCAGCATTGGGAAGGAGCACATGAAGATATGCTTATATTAAATATGAATTCCAAACATTAATTTTCTCTGGATTCTTTTTAAATTAAAACAAAAACAATATTTAACTCAAATATAAGATATAAACAAACCATGAATTCACTACTTGTGAAAATGTATAATTGATTACTAATTCTACATCCACAATATGATTTTTTCCATTTTCACAAATAATTTTGAATACCTTCTATGTGCTAGAACATATGCTAGACAACCTAAGATCTTCATGTAAGAGTCAGCTGTCTTATTAACTGTCTCTGTAAGAAAAAGGCAATGCTGGTAGCTAAACAATAACACCATACAGTTTCATCATAGCTTTAAATGTCATTTTGCTGCCCATCCATCCACTGATTTATTCAACAGATGAATACCAAGACATACTAAGAAGAAACAAGATGAGTAAAAATGAGTCCCTGGCACTGAGGGACATACAGTCTGATGAAAATACATAGGTAATTACAAGGCAATATGTCAAGTGTTCTACCAGAGACCCATATACAGGATTATGGGAGCACAGAGGAAAAAGCTTGAACTTCAACATCCCCCAGGGGTTGACACCTGACCTCTTGCCAGGTGGAGAGGAGGAGACCTTCAAGAAGGTAGAATAGCTAAGCAGCAAATGCATTTGGGGAGGACATGATGAGTTGTTTGAGGACTGAGTGATTCATGGACATGAACGTGCAGTGGCATGGCATTGGATAGACAGATGGAGACAGAATCACAAAGGGCTGATTATTATGATAAGAAAAAGCATCGACATTGTCCTGATGTGACTCAATAAGGAACCTCACTATGGCCTATAACATAGACTCAGTTGTCCCTCTTCACAGAGAGGGGAACTACAGTTCAGGGAAGCTAAATGAATTATTTAAACCATACTTATTAGGTTCAATATAGAAGGTGAATCAAAGTTTTCTTAGTGCAGACTAACTTTTTATTCTTTACTCTGTGCAACCCAAATGTTCTCCTTGGAAGCACATACATGAGTCTAATGCAGTGGTTTTAAGTGTATAGATATGGTGGGAATTCCACTTGGGGGCGGGGAGCATAGGAAATGCTCCCCACGTGATAGTGACACACGCCTCCAGCTTAGACCCTTGGCCAGGATATTAGACCATCTGTAATAATAATTAAGTTGAAACCAAAGGACATATTGTTTTCCCAAAAGCCAATAGTTTTATATTATATTAGTTTATTTGCCCAGACTATCAGAAGAAGTCTGATAAGATTAATTTGTGTTTGTACATATTCATTTGGAATCAGTGAAACTCTTTATGGTAGGCTGTATGCTTCTAGTAAATAATGAGATTCCTCAAGGTTAATTTACCCTGAGCAAGAAAAGTGAAAATTGGAATAAATACTCATTAATTTCTAATTCCCACTGTAAAGGTGATATAGTTGAATGAATAGAACAGACTATATCACTGTATTTCCTGCTATTTGCTAAGCTCCTAAGTCTGGATCTACTTGCATTTGGGACAGAAGAGAGAGAGACACAAGAAAAGAAGGAGTGTGGCCTCTCCTGTGAAAATCATGGTCTGAGGCCATTAGCTTTACAAGTATAGAAATTGAATCTTATCCAAGCATTAGACTGAAGTGGACTGATTCACATCAATCACACTCACAAAAGATCAATGCATAAGCCAAAGATACCAAATATCCTCATTTGCCATGAACTTGTAACTGCCTAATTGAATGAATATTAAAATTCTCTAAGGTGATGGATGTGTTAATTAACTTGATCATGGTAATCAGTTCACAATGTAGCTGTAATTATGCATTAAATATATTAAAACATCACGTTGTACCCCTTAAATATATGCACTTTTTGTCAGCTATATCTTGATAAAGTTGGAATGAATGAATGGACAGAAGAATGAATGAATTTGCTGATGGTCCATTTTCTTTTTTTTCTTTTTTTTAAATCTTTATTGTTGGATGTAAAATGTATTACAGATGTTCCACATTTTTCCCCCATTGACCCCCTCCTTCCCAATCCCACCCCCTCCCACCTTTTCCCACACTATTGTCTGTGTCCATTGGTTATGCATATAAGTTCTTTGGTTTATTTCTTCCCACCCCCCCAACCCCTTCCCTATACAGGAAGCTGAACTACAGTCTAGCAATGAATTTGTGCTTCTTAATCCCCTCACCTTTTTCACCCATTCCCCCAACCCCCTTCCCAACTGGCAACCAACAAAATGTTCTCTGTATCTATGAGAATGTTTCTGTTCTTCCTGTTCATTTTGTTTGTAGATTCCATTGTTGATAGATATGTATTCATTGCCATTTTGTTTGTTCATACATTTTATCTTTTTCTTCAAAAAGACCCTTCATCATTTCATATAATAACGGTTTGGTAGTGATGAACTCCTTTAACTTTTTCTTGTCTGGGAAAGTTTTTATATGTCCATCGATTCTAAATGACAGCTTTGCAGGATAGAGTAATTTTGGTTGTAGGTTCTTGGTTTTCATCACTCTGAATATTTCTTGCCACTCCCTTCTGGCCTGCAAAGTTTCTTTTGAGAAATCAGCTGACAGCCTAATGGGAACTCCCTTGTAGGTAACTAGCTGCCTTTCTCTTGCTGCTTTTAAGAGTCTCTCTTTGTCTTGAACCTTTTGCATTTTGATGATGATGTGTCTTGGTGTGGGCCTCTTGGGGTTCATCTTGTTTGGGACTCTCTGTGCTTCCTGGACTTGTATGTCTGTTTCCTTCACCAAGTTAGGGAAGTTTTCTGACATTATTGTTTCAAACAGGTTTTCGTTTTCTTGTTCTCTCTCTTCTCCTTCCAGCACCCCCAAGATGCGAATGTTGGCACGCTTGAAGTTGTCCCAGAGGCTCCTTACACTATCCTCATTTTTTTGGATTCTTTTTTCTTTTTGCTGTTCTGATTGGGGATTTTTTGCTTCCTTATATTCCAAATCGATGGTTTGCTCCTTGGATTTACATACTCTATTATTGAAGCTGTGTAAATTATTCTTTATTTCAGTTAATGCCTCCTTCAATTCTAACTGTGTATCCATGATTTCTAACTGGTCCTTTTTTATGCTCTTGAGGCCCTCCCTAAGTTCACTGAGGTTCTCACTAAGTTCATTGAGCATCCTTATAAGCAGTATTTTGAACTCAGCATCTGTTAGGTTGCTTATCTCCCTTTCGCTTAGTTCTTTTATTGGGGTTTTGTTCTGTTCTTTCATTTGGGACCTGTTTCTTTGTCTCCTCATTTTGGCTGCCTCCCTGTGTTTGTTTCTGTGTATTACTTAATGAGAGGTATGGGGCTCGCTGAGACCCGATGCTGCTCGTTTGAAGGAATTTAGGAAAAACCTGAAGCAGGATCCAAGACAGGACAATCCTATGGTGAAGCAAGTGGCAACAGCTTGAGTGGACTTGAAAGTTGGGTGGGGCGGGGCCTCAGGGAGTCAGCAGGGCGGGGCTACCAGTGTGAGCCAGGTTGCTGGAGTCCCAGATATGGCCACTGTCTGCCGCCCCCCGGGAAGGGCTCACCAAAGGAACAAAGGCCTCTTACAGCACGTTTGTCCCCGAGGAAGCCCCCTCTCCAGCCCTCGCTCCAGTGCCAAACAGCTTAGTTCTTCCCTGTATGACTCTGGTACCCCTCGAGCTGCCTCCCCTCCAAGCTTAGAGGGAGAGAGTCCCATAAGTCCGCGCGCGGGCCCTTTAGGGAGCTGCCTGGGGCTCCAGCCGCTTTAGCCTCCCTGAGCCTCAGTTTCCGCTGGTTTTTCCAGCCAGAAGTTATGGGGATTCTCTTCCTGGCACTGGAACCCTGAGCGGGGCACCTGGTGTGGGACGGGGACCCCTCAGTCCTCAGGAAGGACCTTCCCAGCCGCGGGAGCCTCCTGATTTTTATCCGCCACCCGTGGGTGTGGGACCAGCCCGTCCTGCCGCCCCTCCTACCAGTCTGGATGCGGCTGCTGACTTAATTCCGTAGTTGTACGACTTCCGTTCAGCTTGATTTCAGGCGGTTTTGAATGATGGTTGTTCTGTAGTTTAGTTGTAACTTTGATGTGGTTTTGGGAGGACGCGATACCGCGTTTACCTACGCCGCCATCTTGACCGGAAGTCTCTCCATTTTCTCTTTATTGGAAATATACAGGAAGCTGAACTACAGTCAGAATGCTGTTTGGTGAACAGTGAAAAGCAGCAGAACAAAGAACTTAGGCTTTTGACTCACACAATTTGACTTCAATTCCTAAATGTGTGGTCTTTGGCAAGTTTCATAATCTCTCTGATCCTCAGTTTCTACATCTTTTTTTTCTTTATTGATTTTAGAAAAAGAGAAAGGGAGAGGGAGAGAGATATTGAAATATTGATGAGAGAGAACATCAACTGGCCGCCTCCTGCATGCCCCACACTGGGGATCAGGTCCACAACCCAGGCATGTGCCCTGACCAGGACTCAAACTGGCAACCTCTTGGTGCATGGGTCAACGCTCAATCATTGTGCCACACCAGGTGGGTAGTTTCTACATCTTAATAAAGATAATCATAACACCTCAACACAGAGTTATCACTTCAGAGAATTTAGAGACCAGCACATGGCTAGTGCTCAGCCAGTGTTATTATTATTACTCTGACTTTTTCACTGAATCAGAGCAATGGATATGGATTGGATAAACTTAATGTCTAGTATTTTTTAGTTATGAGATTCCTGATGTATCCTCATTGTGGCTGCTATGGAAAATAAACATATCTGAGTCTCAAATCAAAATGTCTTCTCTGAACAGGGCTGGAAACAAACTAAGGGGTAGTCTAGGGGGGCAAACTAAGGATTTGAAACCTTCTATTTAGGTTTGCAATACATCAAGCTAATGCCTAAATACAAGAAAGCCCTGTGAGAGTAAAGGAGTCAGAATCTGGAATATACTGTCTAAACTTAGGTTTTAAAATCCAGAGGAAGAGGTTCAAACTCAGTGGAGAAGCCAGATGAGTAAGAACATCAATGTTGTCAGAGACAAAGCACAAGTGAGTCCCAGCCCTGTTGCGGGGGGGGGGGGGGGGAGCAGTATTTCATGCACTTCCAACAGCCTTTTCTTCAGGAAAGCTGGGAAGATTTAAAAGGGCCGGAATGGCCTGGCCCCTGTGGCTCAGTGGTTGAGTGTCAACCCATGCACCAAGAGGTCACTGGTTCAATTCCTGGTCAGGGCACATGCCCAGGTTGTGGGCCAAATCCCCAGTGGGGGGCATGCAGGAGGTGACCAGTCGATGTTCTCTCTCTCATCGATGTTTCTCTCTCTCCCTCACTCTCTCTCCCTTCCTCTCTCTCTAAAATCAATAAATAAAAAATAAAAGAGTACATTAAAAATTAAAACATAAAATAAAAGGGCCTGAATGGACTGGGCTACGATAAAAAATTCTTGCTCCATCACTTTTTCTTTTGTTCACACAGGGTCAGAGGCATTCCATTTTTGTTCTACTCATTCATCAGAGCTGTCTATCAGAGAGTACACCCTGGTCAACCTGTCAGAACTGCTCAGTCTCCAGATTGCCTTCTAGATGGCCACTTGGATTAATTCAATGAATCACATCCATTCATACTTTTAAAGGAATCTTTTAATTACAAAGATTATACATTCTGGTAAAACTGAGTAATGCAGAAGGTGTCACCCACAACCCTTTGACACGTACTCACTTCTCAGAAGTAAATACCTTTGATCTTTAGACTGTATTCTTTCAGTTTCCTTACTCATATACAAACATATGTTTTAATTTTATAAAAGTGAAATTATAAATACACATGCTGTCTGAAATTTTTCCTTGTTAAAAATTATTTTTAGCCCTGGCCGGTTTGGTTCAGCGGTTAGAGCGTCGGCCTGCGGTCCTGAGAGACCCGGGTTCGGTTCCTGCTAAGGGCATGTACCTCGGTTGCAGTTTGTCCCGGGCCCTGGTCGGTTGTGCAGGTGGCAGCCACTCGATGTGTCCCTTTCACATCGATGTTTCTCTCTCTCTCTCTGTTCCTCTCTCTCCCTCCCACTCTACCTGAACAAAAAATGGAAAAATGTCCTGGGCGAGGATAAAAAAAAAAAATTTTTTTTAATTGATTATATAATTATTTTATTTATAATTAAAAGTATATATTATCATGTTATATATAATATTAATTATTTGAATTCACTGTGATTAAGTAAGATGTTATTTACTTAACAACATGATTATTCAGTGAAGTGATAATCATTCCGTGTGTACTGACAGGATGCGTGCAATCCAGAGCACTTTCCATGACCCCTGCCATGTATCATGGGGACGGCCAAAATCCTTTGAAGAAGCCTTGGTGATCTGGTCAAGTGCTGACACCAAGCTATAACTTTACAAGTCATTTGATCCAAACTGTCTCTTCTAATGTGCAAGGTTATAAACTCAAGCTTTATCAAACAGAATTGTCTAACCAAAGAACTTCTTTAGGCATTGAAAAAATTTCAACACAGCAATATTTTACTGTTTTTTTGCTATTTATATTTAATAAAATGTATTCCATACAGAATTCCAGACATGGACAGAAGAAACCAGACCAGCATCTACGAGTTTCTTCTCATGGGCCTCTCTGAGCGGCCAGAGCAGCAGCATCTCCTGTTCGGGCTGTTCCTGGGCATGTACCTGGTCACCGTGCTGGGGAACCTGCTCATCATCCTGGCCATTGGCTCTGACGTGCACCTCCACACCCCCATGTACATCTTCCTGGCCAACTTGTCCTTGTCTGACATTGGTTTCATCTCTACAGTAATTCCCAAGATGTTAGATAATATTGGCTCAGGGAGTAAACTGATTTCTTATGGTGAGTGTCTTACACAACTCTATTTCTTTGGCCTCTTTGCAGATCTGGACAACTTTCTTCTGGCTGTGATGGCACTTGACCGCTATGTGGCCATCAGCCACCCCCTCCACTATTCCATGACCATGAACTCCCAACTCTGTGTCCTTTTGGTGGCAGGGTCGTGGGTGGTTACTACCTTCCATGCCCTAATACATACTCTCCTAGTAACCAGGCTTTCTTTCTGTGGCCCCAACATCATCCCCCATTTCTTCTGCGACCTGGTCCCCCTCCTGAAGCTGGCCTGCTCTAGTACTTATATCAATAACCTCATGCTCATCTTTGTGGCAGGAACACTGTTAATTGGACCCTTTGTCTGCATCCTCACATCTTACATTTACATTGCATTGGCTATTCTAAGAATTGATTCCCCAAAGGGTAAGCAAAAGGCCTTCTCCAACTGTACCTCCCACCTCTCAGTTGTGTCTCTGTTTTATAGTACTGCTATCGGGGTCTATCTCTGTCCTCCATCCTCCTCCTTAGGTGGAAAGAACAGAGTCTTCTCCATCATGTACACAGTGGTCACCCCCATGCTGAACCCTTTCATTTATAGCCTGAGGAACAAGGATATGAAGGGGGCGCTGGGAAAACTGTTCAGAAGAAAAATACTCTTAACCCTCTATTCAGGACCTTAGGGTTCTGATTCCAAGATTCAAAGCTGAGAATCAGAAATTGGCCTCCTGAAAGCCCAGCCATGGCAGCATCTCTGAACCTGGGGCTTCTTTTTCTCGTATTTATATTTCAAAGTAAAGATTGACATCTGAGGGCAGGGAGGGGACCAGTGATACAGGAACCACCAATCATCTTTATAAAGTGCCCATGCTTGGAGTAGTTTACGGTCCACTCCCACAGTGGTTCTTGTTTATTTTTACTGGGTGACTAAGAGAAGTCCACAGGTGGGGAGGCTTATATACATAGAAAATGAAAATAAAAGTCCAAATTTTTGCTTAGCTCAAGTTATAAAGGAGCTTTGGAAGATATACATCTCTACTAAAGTGAAATACAATGGAAATAATCTGATATTTTACATTAAACAGGCAGTGTTCTATAAAATAATAAGAACAAAGCTTTAATTGCAATTAAGTCCTGGGTTCCAGTGCTGGCTTTGCCATTAATGAACTGAGTGACCACTAATCACTTGATGTCTCTGAGCCTTGGTTTTCCCACTTATAAATTAAAGTAATTCGATTATGTTAGTCTAAGCCCCTCCACACATATACCCTAGTTCTAATTGTATTGTTTTAGTGACAAGAACTCAAGACTTGAAATCAGAAGTTAAAAGTCGGAACTAGAAGTCCACCACTTTCATACTGTGCAGCTTGAGGAACATTCTTTGTCTCAGTTCTGGTTTATTTTTCTGTAAAACTGGAAGAACAACTACATCATCGGATTCCTCTGAGTAATAAATGCTATGTGAACTAACTTGGGTCACAGTAAGTGATCAATAAACAACACCTATGTTGTTTCCATATCTTGACTGTCATGAAAAATGCTACAATGAACATGGGGTAACTCCTATGGTTACAGTGAGGCTTAAATGACATGAATGCATTTGAGCACTTTAAACAGAATGCCTGATGCATAGCAAACACTCAACGCATGTGCGCTATGATTATTGCCAACTACATGCCTTCGATGTTGTCTGTGCCCATATGTGTTTCGGGTTTTGAGCACTGACTGATGTGAAATCTGATAAAGAGACATCACATTTTACTTTCTAGGGGAACTAATGATTTGTGTTCTCAGAATGAACAGAGCATAAGTAAAAGAAAAAAAATGTCTGTCCAGTCAGTGTGGGTCAGTGGATTGAGCATAATCCCATGGATGGAAAGGTCCCAGTTTGATTCCTGGTCAGGGCACATGCCCAGGTTTCAGCCTTGATCTCCTGTAGGGGGCATACAGGAGACAGCCAGTCGATGTTTCTCTCTCATGTCAATGTATCTCTCTCTCCCTTCCACTCCCTCTAAAAAAAAAACAATAAAAACATATTTTAAAACAGAAAAAATGTCCATCCAAGCTGGATGCTTAGAACAGTTAAAGTTATGGGTCAGATCAAGAAGGGAAACATATGAGAATATTTCTGTACCACATTATAACCCCTATAAGTCAATAAAAAACACAACCCAGCAACCACATAGAAAAAGTGGGCCTTCTAGGAATATGCCCTAGGAAGCCTGAAATACCAATCAGAAAGAATATATGTACCCCCATGTTCATAGCAGCACTATTTACAATAGCTAAGATCTGGAAACAGCCCAAGTATCCATCAGTAGATGAATGGATAAAAAAGTTGTGGTACATATACACAATGAAGTACTATGCAGCTGTAAGAAAGAAAGATCTCGTATCCTTTGACATGACATGGAGGGACCTGGAAAGTATTATCCTAAGCGAAACAAGCCACGCAGAAAAAGACAAATACCACATGATCTCACTTATGTGTGGAATATAATGAACATAACAGTCTGAGGAAGAGGGTAGACCCAGAGACATGGAAGTAGGGTACAGACTGACAACCCTCAGAAGACGGGGTGGTGGGGGGAGGGAAGAGATAAACCACAGAACTTATATGCATGTACGCATAACCAATGGACATGGACAACAAAGCCAGGGACAGGGTGGGGGGATGGGGAGGAGGATGTCAATGGGGTAAAAAAGGAGAAACATCTGTAACAAAAATAAAATTTAAAACATAAATAAATAAATAAATAACGCTCTCTCCAAAAAAGAAAAGAAAAAGTGGGCCAGGATGTTGGTGGAAAATTCAAAGAAGAAAAACTAAAATGGTCAAAAAATTGCCCCCAGCAATTAGGAAAATAAAAAGTCAAACTCTCATAAAGTATTATTTCTTTTGTCATCATTTGGTCGGGAAACAGTAAAGAGTTTGCAAACAGTGCTGTTAGGTCGTGTGGAAAAGGGCACTCTCCTAGGCCCTTAAAGGCTGTATAAATTGGTTTTAACATTTTTTGAGGACAATCCGGTGGCACCAGTGAAATAAAAAATACACATATAGCCCTGGCTGGTTTGGCTCAGCAGTTAGAGCATTGGCCCTCGGACCAAAGGGTCTCAAGTTCGATTCCGGTCAAGGGCATGTACTTGGGTTGCAGGTTCAGTCCCTGGCCCTGGTCAAGGTTGTACGGGAAGCAACCAATCGATGTTTCTCTCTCTCTCTCCCCCTCCCTCCCACTCTATCTGAAGATAAACAAGAAAAAAAAATCAATGGAAAAATATCCTCTGGTGAGGATAAACAAAAACAAACAAATAAAAAATACACATATACTTCCATCTAGCATTTCCATGTCTAGAAAAATATATGTACACAAAGAGCCTGTAAAAGAACATCCGTGTAGTGTTACTTTTGTAATCGTCTCCCTCCCAAAAGGAGATAAGTGAGTGGCATGAGTAGGGAGATGTTTATAACTTCTGGTACATCTAATAATCTACAACATATTTTTGAAATAATGAGGTAGGCCTGATGGTGACATAGGAGAACTATGATACATTGATGAGACAAAGAAATCTCTGGAACCAATGAACTCATTTCTGGGGAAACAAAATTGCACACATGCATTTGTGCACAGGAAAGTGTGTGCATGGGTACATGTCAAAACATCAGCAGAGATCACCGCTGAGACGATGGGAAAAGCGAGAAACAGACTTAATTTTCCATACGTGTTTCACAGCTAAGTATTTTGAAAAATAAGAGTGTATCACTTAAAAGAAGGCTACATCTTCCAGGCCTCCGGCAGGGAGACACCCCATCCTTGCCATGACCATATCTAAGTTTTCCTAGGCTTTTATCTCAGTGCCAAATTTTGGAGGACACGGCAGAGAACCCTGTGTTCAGGCTGGCCTCCCAGGTCCTGGCTGCTCTCCTGGGATCAGGGGAGCCGCCAAGCCACAGCCCCTGGTTCTAACTGTGGAAGTACTGCCTCGTGGGTCCTGCTCCCCAGAGAGGCAGCGAGTCCGGCTAATGACACACTTGGGAGACTGTGCTGGGGGAACCATGGAATTCACGCAGGCACACGTGCCCCCACCTCCCAGTGCCTTTCCCAGACATGCTTTCCTGCCCCTGACGAGCAGAAGCACTCCCAGGAATCCAGCTGTTCTGCCCATCAACCCCGTCCTCATGCCTTTCTCTCTCCTGTGCTGGGCAACTTCCTCTGCCTTCTCCGAGTGGACTGCTCTGTGCTGCTGTCGACGAGACATGATGGCACGTGCTGCCTGAGGGAGGACAAGCCCAGTCCAGCCCAGCCCTGTCTAGTTGGGGTCCACGATGAGGTGAGTGCCTACACTTAGGGCCGCACACCCCACGGGTTTCTGAGCACCTCAGAGTTCCCACACTGGCTCCTAGCAAGTTCCGGAGGGAAGGCCATTTTTCTTTGACAGTATTGTGCATATTGCAGAGTTTGTCTCTGACTCCCTACGTCATCTTCGTTTTTCTCTCCTTTCCCTTCACAGTGCTTCTACCCTGCACCATCCTCAAATATGCCGTGTGTTCATGGACTCTCTCCTCTCCCCTTATTAAAACTTATCCACAAAAAAAAAATAATAATGAATAATTTAGGTAGTCAAGAGTGTTCCATTCAGGGCAGTTATCCTGATTCAAAGAGAAAATATCCGATGTAATTCCAGAGCGTGTCAATCAGCTGGGGAGGTATTATAGGTAATCAGGGTGGGTTGATCTAAAAATCGGCCCCTGCGCATGGTCGCCCACTTTGTCTTAACACCTGGCCCACATTTTTCTTTCCACATCTAGGAATTAATGACCAAGCAGAGAAAGTCAGAGAATAGGCTGCTGTCCCAGTGTCTCCTCTATTTACAAAGGTCACTTTGAAATGACAGTCTATGGCCAGACTGTCAGAAATTATGGGGACCTATCTGTGCCAGGGTACCCCAGTTCCTACAGGACTCTAATGTAAACAACTTCCCACTGCTTCGTAGGACTTGTTAAAGGGCTTGCACGTCCATAGTCTCTGGATTTTTACAAAGCCTCTGGATTGAAAGAAAGTACCACTCTTCCCATTTCCCAGATGAAGAAACTGAGGCCCTCAAGAGTAAAGTGATTTTAAGGTCTCAAAGACCTCACGGCAGACCTGAGACCAAAACCCAAATCTTCTGACTCCTGGGTCAAGACCCATTCTCACACACGACACCGCTGCTTTTTTCCATATCCTTATCTATAGCAAGATTCTTCCCTAACGGTTCCCCCTTCTCGGCTCCCTGCCCTTCTGCTGCACGCCACCTTCTTCCCCACTGCCCAGGAGCAGATGTGCTGCACTGTGGGTCAAGCAGGATAAGCTCCCGGCTACGAGGCAGATGAGGAGAACCCCAAGGTTCCAGGCAACTCGCCCTCCAGCCACTCCTGGGGCTCTCTCTAGCCTTATGGGGAGCTTTGTCACAGGAGTTACAGGGACACTTCCCAGGTAGCATCCATAGCCTGCTAACTGTCAAGCAGAGCTGAGTCCCTTTCTCAGCCCTTCCCTAGAACTGAGAGGAGACATCCCATGTTTCCTGAACCATAAACTCAGTGCCACTTGATCCGATGTGGAGAGTCTGATTACAGTGACAGACTAACAAGGGGATCAAGCTCAGGACAAGAATGAAACAAGCGTGTTAAATGGGTGAGGAGGGATAGAAAGGGCGTTGCTTCTGAGTTAGACAAATCCATGATCAATCTGGCTCTAATCCTATGCTCTGTCTTGGGGAAGTTCATTCATCCCCTGGTCCTTAATTTCATGATCTGAAAATGGGAATTATAATATCTACTCCCTAATCCTATAATAAGGATTGAACTAGAAAAAGTATGCTAGACACTTATCACTGGCCAAATGCACAAGCTAGCAAGTAGGAAAGGAAGAAACAGAGGAAATCAGGAGCTGGAATACTCAGCGGAAGCTTCAGAGGTGGCAGAGCCCAGTGGTTAAGAGCATGGAGGTTGAGGTCAGATAGAACCAAACTCAAATTCCAGTCCTAGCACCGACTCACTCTGTGACTTTGAACATGTTACAGAACCCCTCTGAGCTCCAAGCTCCTCATCTATAAATTGATATAATAGTGCCTACATCACAGAATTGCTGTGATCACCTAGTGGAAAACACACATATAAAGCTCTTAAAACAATTACTAGCTTACATTAAGTACTCAATAAATGTGGTTACAACTTTTAGTTCTCATTCATCACCATACCACAGGAAAATCAATTCAGGAGAGTTCAATTCATAATAGCATATTATGAATTTCTACACTTTTATAATTGAATAAGCAAATACTCACCCTCTTGAGTTGTACCATGGTGAGATCCTTTACTTTAAGGTGTAAAAGCAGTCAATCCCGGTGTGATGAATAAATCCATGTCCATAGGGAAGATGCTAAGTAAACTAAGGGTGTAGTATGATGTAGCCAGACACACACAGCACTCAAGTACCCAGACATAAGTGTGAAGTCCAGCCAGACCAGTTAACATTGCTTCGCCTCCCTATGCTTTGGTTTCCTCGTCCGTAAAATGAGGGTAAGTGACTGTCGCGGCTAGGAGAGTCCTGGGATTGTTGTATCATATGAAACAATGCATGTGAAAGTACCTTACATAGGGGCAGTTCTTAATTGTTTGCACTCTTTTCTCCCAACAACCTAATTGTGAAGGTTAAGTGTTCGTGGGATAGCCACGGACACAGCTCACTTGTGAACTGCCACTCTGATCTCCACCCAGGAAGCTATGACTTATGATCAGACCAAATCGTCATGATTACCCTGTGATAAGAGAGCAGACTCATTGAATGTTGCTTAGTTCTGGGAACCACATTTTAAAGACAATAACAAAGTGAAGCAATTTCAGCATAGAGAAACCTGGAGGCAAAACACTACCCTCCCAGAAAAACCTGGAGACTCTTTGTAGACAAGACTGAAAAACTGAGATGCATGGACAGGGTGCTCTCACTTAATTCTCATAACAACTCTATGAGTAATGTGCTGTTAAAATCCCCCCACTTTACAGATGAGAAAACCTAGGCTCACAGAGGGTAAGTGACTTCCTCAAGGTCATATGGCTGTTAAATGAGAGTGTCAGGGTTCTAGCCCACTGTACAATGCTGCCTCTGTTAATTGAAGTTTAGAGTTAATGTTGAAAAATAATAGACTTGCTCTTTGAGATTCCAGGAGACCACAAGCTGTCCAAGCAATATGATAGTAACTAGTGTTGCATATTATCAAAACCAATTTTTAATGATGTGCTGACAACTAGATTAGGTCTCCTTCAATTTTCTTGAGAGCATAAAATTAAAAACCCCTCGATCTAAAAATATTTGTATTCTGTTCATTAAAATCATTCATTTCCTTTGTATTTCTAATTGTCCCTTCATTTGGTTCCTTTGAGGTTTTTATATCCTGAGCCAATGCATCTAATAAGACTTAGAGGGATTAAAGTATATCTTTTATTTGTTAAGTGGTAGACAGGGTAATGCATAAGGTGACATCTTGAAGACAAAATGATTTTAGAAAAGAGAAATACAAGCCCAGCTGGTGTGGCTCAGTAGTTGAGCGTCGACCCACACACCAAAAGGTCGCTGGCTCGATTCCCGGTCAGGGCACAAGCCCAGGTTGTGGGCCCAGTCCCCAGTGGGGGGGGTGCAGGAGGCAGCCAATTGATGTTCTCTTTCATTGGTGTTTCCATCTCTCTCTCTCTCCAAATAATAAACAAAAAAATTTTTAGGGTGTCAATGGAGAAAAAAGGAAAAACATCTGTAACAAAAATAAATTAATAAAAAAAGAAAAGAGAAATACAAAAGCTGATAACCCGGAAACTGATTCTCCTAAAACCATGTCTGTATACTCTTTGAGAAGTCATTGGGTATTATCCAGGGTATGCATTCCCCAAAATAGAAACTGTTGGACCGAATGACCTCTGAAATCCCCCTCAGCAGCCAGATGCCTTGGTTATATAGCCCATCAGCAGGTTGTATTACCATGGATGAGATGCCTTGGTCTGAATTTGAGGAGTTGTGTTATATAGTCTCACTAGCATAGCCTCTAGAGCCAGATAAACATGACTGTAAGTTCAGATTTTGCCCTTTGTGAGCTTAAACTTTCTATATCTCAGTTTTCTAATTTGTAAAATAATAATAATAATAGCCTCCATAGAATTGTTATAAAAATTGAGTGTGATAATGCAGCAAAGTCCCTGGTTCAAGGTAAATGCTCTGTAAATGTTAGCTATGATGATAGTGATGGTGTTGATTATAATGAAAAATTCATACTTTGTTATTTTGGAAAATAATGATTAAGCACTCGATCCTTTTATCAACATGTGTAGTTTACATTGGAGATCAAAAGTGGCAGTAACTAAATGGCCTGCTCACAAGTCCCAGTCTATAAAAAAAAAATCCTTTTTGAAAAACAGTATAGAAGTTCCTCAAAAAATTGAAAATAGAATTACCATGTAATCCAACAATTCTACTTTTGGGTATTTATTCAAAGAAAACAAAAATGCTAATTTGAAAACATATACACAACCCCATGTTTACTGCAGCAGTATTTACAATAGCTAAAACAGGGAAACAACCTAACTGTCTGTTGATGGTTGAATGAATGAAGAAGATGTGCTATATATATAAAGGAATATCATCGAGCCATAAAAAGGAATGAAATCTTGCCGCTTGGAACAATATGGATGGATCTTGAGGACATTATGCTAAGTGAAATAAGTCAATCAGATAAAGACAAATACCATATGATCTCATTAATGTGTGGCATCTAGAGAAAAAAATTCATGACACAGAGAACAGAGGTGAAGAGTAGGGGAAGTAGGCAAAATGGGTGAAAGAGGTCTAAAAATACCAACTTCCGATTCTAAAATAAATAAGTCATGGGGATACAATGTACAGCATGGTAACTAGAGTTAATACTATATTGTATATTGGAGAGTTGCTAACAGAGTAGATTTTGAAAGTCCTCATCACAAGAAAAAAATCTGTAATCAGGTAGGCTCTTATCTTGGATGTTAACTAGACTTATCGTGGTGATCATTCCATTATGTATACAAAGATTGAATCATTATATTGTACACGTGAAACTAATATAATGTTGTGTCAATTATACCTCAATTAAAAATTAGTCATAATCACTTTTGTTCTTATGGCAACAGATGGAAGATACCAACTGGACCAGTGTATCCCACTTTGTTCTCTTGGGCATTTCTACCCACCCCAGAGAACAGATCCCACTCTTCGTCCTTTTCCTACTCATGTATGCAATCAACATGTCTGGCAACTTTGCCCTTATCACACTGATTATCTCTACTCCACACCTCCACACCCCCATGTACATCTTCCTCAGTAACCTGGCCTTGGCAGACATCTGCTTCACCTCCACCACGGTCCCCACGATGCTGCACAACATTTACTCTCCTACAAAGGCCATTTCCTACATGGGATGCTTAGCCCAGACTTATTTCTTCATATGCTTTGTAGCCATGGAAAACTTCCTCCTGGCTATAATGGCCTACGACAGATACATCGCCATCTGCCACCCTCTCCGCTATCCTGTGATTCTAACCAGAATGCTGTGTTCACAGATGGTGGCTCTGTGCCATATCCTCTCCCATCTTCATGCTCTGCTGCACACCTTTCTCATGGGCCAATTAATCTTCTGTGCAGATAACAGGATCGCTCACTTCTTCTGTGACCTCTACCCTCTGATGAAGTTATCCTGCTCCAGTACCCACCTCAACACCCTGATGATTCACACGGAAGGTGTTATTGTCATCCACGGAGCTCTGGCCTTCATCATTGCCTCCTATGCATGCATCATCTCAGTGGTCCTCCGTAGCCCCTCAGCCAAGGGCACATGGAAAGCCTTTTCTACCTGTGGCTCCCACCTCACTGTGGTGGCTGTCTTCTATGGCACCCTCACCTGGGTCTACTTCCAGCCTCTTACCAGCTATTCAGTGGCCAAAGGTCGCATCCTATCAGTCATGCACACAGTGGTGACCCCCATGCTGAACCCCTTCATTTACAGCCTGAGAAATGAGAATGTCAAGGTAGCCTTCAGGAAATGGAGGAGCCGAACACGGCTTTCTTTCTTTAGGTAAAACCCCAAAACACAGTTTAAGTTTTATCTGTGATTCTGGAGAAACAGTTTTGTCCTCACATATCTGTTTTTTTAGAACTTCTCAGACATATCTAAATTAAGTACATATCACAGATTTTATCATTGAATATTGTCCTGAGATATCTCTCAAACCCAAAGCAAATGAAACTATGTATTTAGTGTAAAACATAAGCATGACTCATTATAGGTGAGGTTGTTTTCTGAACCTGCCATTGAACGCCAGGGTTCTAACGCCCAGAGTTAGTTAGAGGCAGGCAACAGAAACCAATTCTCATTGATTCATGAAGGAAATATGTTTACTGAAAGTATATGTGGATTTTCTAAGAAGAATAAGCAACTAGTCTCAATAAAATGGGAAAGAACCACAATCAAAATCATATTCCAGAATTGGTCTGATGAGCTCACTGCCGTAGTCACCAAACTTTGTTCACTGCTACCTGTATCCCCACCAACAACCGTAACCAGCAATCGTCAATGGGCATAGCCCTTGGAGGCCTGAAAACCAGATGTGGCCACCTCCAGAAACAACTGCCCAGTTCTTATTCTTTGAACCAGTAAATGTAGATTCAAAATAAGGTGGTTTTTGCCCTGGCTGGTTTGGCTCAGCAGTTAGAGCATCGGCCGGCAGACCAGAGACACCCGGGTTCGGTTCCCACTAAGGACATATACCTCAGTTGCCATTTGTCCCCAGCCTGGCTGCGGTTGTGTGGGTAGCAACTCATTGATGTGTCTCTCTCACGTCAATGTTTCTCTCTCTCTTCCTCCTTCTCTCCCTCCCACTCTATCTGAAGATAAATGCAAAAATGTCCTTGGGTAAGGATAAAAAAATAAATAAATAAAAATAAGGTGGTAGATGCGACTGGTCAAGTCTTGGTCACTCGCCTATGCTCTAGTGCACAGGGAAACTGGAAGAACAACACAGATGCTTTTATTTTCTATAAGATAAAGGGAGGTTCTGTCTCCCATCAAGATAATTAAATGGGGGAAGTAATTCAATATGTGAGAGGGACATAATGACAAATTTCCACTGAATAAGGTCAGGAGTTAAAGATGTTCCACAATTAAGCATCATCACAGTTCTCCAACTTGCATTGCCTTAAATTCACTAGCTGTACCATTCAGAAATAACTTACACTCCTTTGTCTCAGCACACTCCTGACTTTCTACAGTTGATATATGGAACTTGTCTATGTTACTATTTGTCTGCTGGACCTGAGGAAAAGGTCCAAGAGCTATGATGTCTATTAAAATGTCAATTCTTCAGGTCCAGCCTGTGTGACTCAGTGGTTGAGCATCAACCCATGCACCAGGAGGTTGCTGGTTCGATTCCCGGTCAGGGCACATGTCCAGGTTGTGAGCCAAATCCCCAGTGGGGGCATGCAGGAGACGGCCAATTGATGTTCTCTCTCATCAAGAGAGATATTTCTATCTCTCTCTCCCTCTCCCTTCCCCTCTCTCTAAAATCAATAAAGGGGGAAAATGTTTTAATGTTAATTCTTCAGTTTCATGGGTTTAGGATCAAAGGAAAGGTGAGAGGGGCCTCCACGACATGGGGCAGAAGGTGCAAATGTGGCTGATTTAGTCCATCTGTTCAGACAAAGTTTCTATTATGAGATATGAGTGGCTATGGCACTGAGCTGAGAAGGAGTTAAAATTGTGGTAATTTTGTGTAATGAGCTAGAAGAAAATTTTCTTGTAACCTACATATAAGTGTTGGTCAAAATTTGCACCATTGAATTGGTTTAAGAAGCTATATTCCCTAAGTCTTTGACTACACTAAGATAATTAATTCTTCCAAAATATAGGGAGCCCTGGCACATATAAAATAATAATAACAAGGAAATCAAGCCTATGTTTTTGGTGTTAATCCTCAACTGAGGATATTTTTCCCATTGAATTTTAGAGAGAGTAGAAGGGGGTAGGGGAAGAGAGAAACATCTACTTGAGAGAGACACATCAATTGGTTGCCTCCTGCACACATCCCAACCAGGGGCAGGGATTGAACCTGTAACCCAGGTACATGCCCTTGACTGGGAATCAAACCAGTGACTCTTTGGTGTGTGGGTCAACACTCTATCCGCTGAGCCACACTGGCCAGGGCTCAAGCCAACCTTTGATTAGTTAGCTCTGATTTTTTTCCATTTGTCAGAAAGTATCTTATATACCTAATATTTTTCTTCTGGACTCCACCATTTCCTCTAATTTTATCTTTCCTGCCTGCTGACCCACCTCCCTCCTTTCTCTGTCTCCCCTGACTGTTACATTACTGATCCTCTTTAGTCTGAACCACCTGATTAGCCTCACCTCTTAGCACTGCAGCCTCTTCTAAGAATCCCTCCTGCTCCCATTGAAAGAACTTTCTTAAGGTAAACAAATAGTCAGAATGTAAATAAATACTTTTGAAGAGCATTTGGGCAATTCTATCAGAAAGCACTGTATTTAGATGATACCTTTCCTCTTCCAGGAGTTTATCTCACAGTTGTGAGTATACAAAACACAGAATTAGTAAAGCTGTTGTAACCATCATAATCTGCATGTCTTTTCCCATATGAACAACTGTAAACCTTCTTTTACCAACCCCTGTATATCATGAGTGATTATATATTATGTATATTTGAATATACATATATTTTATGTTAAATACACTATTGTTTATAACAGTGAAAAATTCGAAATAGCCCTCGCCGGTTTGGCTCAGCGGTTAGAGCGTCAGCCTGCGGTCCTGAGAGACCCGGGTTCGGTTCCCGCTAAGGGCATGTACCTCGGTTGCAGTTTGTCCCCGGCCCTGGTTGGTCGTGTGGGTGGCAGCCACTCGATGTGTCCCTTTCACATCGATGTTTCTCTCTCTCTCTCTCCCTCCCACTCTACCTGAACAAAAAAATGGAAAAATGTCCTCAGATGAGGATTAAAAAAAATTAGAAATAATCTTTATGCATACTAACTAAATTTTGGTTCATTATGTTGGATAGTTAGACAGATAGTATTATCTGTTCACAATTCTTCCTTCCTTTCCTATCCTAGCCATGGCTTCACTGCGGGCAAAATGTATCCCCACTGACTTTGGACTTGTTTTAGCCAGCAGTTTATGAATAGGCATAACAAATGTTACTTCCAATAAAAAAATTTTTTTTGAATGGGTTTAGACTGGTTTGCCCAATACGATACACGTACACTATGAATTGCTGTTCAGTCAATAAAAAGAATGAGGCAGATTTCCCAGCTGGTGTGGCTCAGTGGTTGAGCATCGACCCACGCACCAAGAGGTCGACGGTTCAATTCCTGGTCAGGGCACATGCCCAGGTTGTGGGCCCAATCCCCAGTGGGGGGCATGCAGGAGGCAGCCAATCAATGTTCTCTCTCCCTCTCCCTTCCTCTCTCTCTAAAATCAATAACGAAAAAATATTTAAAAAAAAAAAAGAATGAGCTCTGGCTGGTTTGGCTCAACAGTTTAGAGCATCAGACCGCGGACCAGAGAGTCCCGGGTTCAGTTCCCACTAAGGGCATGTACCTCGGTTGCAGTTTGTCCCCAACCCCAGTTGGGGTCATGTGGGTGGCAACCACTCAATGTGTCTCTCTCACATCGATGTTTCTCTCTCTCCCTTCCCCTCTCTCTCCCTCCTGCTCTATCTGAAGATAAATGCAAAAATGTCCTCAGGTGAGGATTAAAAAAAAAAAAATAGAATGAGGCAGATTAACTCCTGGCCTTACTCTCATTTCATCAATAGCCTCTAGGTACATATAGCTATCTAAATTTTTACCTAGCTTATCTCCCATGATTTCTTCATCTGTATACTATTAATAATAATAATAATAATAGAATACACATATATGGTACTTATTATGGGCTGGTCACTCTTACAAGTGCTTTATATATACAGAGTGGAACAAAAATAGAATTACCGTTGTTCATATGGAAAATAACACAATAAATAAACAATATCAAAATAAACCCTGTGTTTTGCATACTCACAACTGTAAACCTACTTTTGCCACACCCTGTATATCAAATCATCAAGTTCTAACCTTACATTTATACAATTTTTATTTTGAAAAAAGAAAATAAATTTTCTGGAGTTTCTCCCTCACTCCTTCATGACTTCAGCATCTGACTGACTCTCCACCATGATTTCATAGTCACTTTTGGAAACACTAACATCCACATAAATGGTTTTCTAACAAACAACCTGGGTTCTCAGCTCCTGGCCTGCTCAGCCTCAGCTGTCTGTTACTCTGCCCCTTCTTGCTCACTGGCTCACGTGGGCGCATCTGAGACTGCCATTCCAAATAACTGCACCACTGGTGAAATCCCAATTTTAAACTTTTCACTTCCTATCAGCTTCCATTTTTTTTTTTTTTTTTTTATCCTCACCCGAGGCTATTTTTCCATTTTTTGTACAGATAGAGTGGGAGGGAGAGAGAGGAAGGGAGACAGAGAGAGAAACATCGACGTGAAAGGGACACATCGAGTGGCTGCCACCCGCACGACCAACCAGGGCCGGGGACAAACTGCAACCGAGGTACGCGCCCTTAGCGGGAACCAAACCCGGGTCTCTCTATACCGCAGGCCAACGCTCCAACCGCTGAGCCAAACCGGCCAGGGCCATTTTTTTTTTTTTACCTCATTTAATCTACTTATCCAACTACAACAATTCTCTGATATCATTGAGAGCTATCATCCATCACCTCATTGATACCCGTTCTCCCACCTTTACAAGAATACATGTTATGGTCCAGAACTGTAAACCACGTTTTTGTAAACACCCTCAATTCTTTTGTTCCCTTTTGCTCCACCTGGCAAAATCCCAGTCCTAGGTAAATCCAACACCTTGTTTATTCATGACTGTACTGGATTACCTGATCGTCACTCCAGAACATCACCTAACCATGCTGACACGACTCACATTAAACTTGTAAATGAAATACCTAAATGAATGCTCGTATTGGCAGAGCTGAGGCTTCTCATAACACTTCCTAGTACTTCACCTTCTCAACCTCGAGCATATTTCACATAATTTCTTTCTACAGTTCTCTAAAACCACCCTGCTCCCACCACTCTCAGCTGGAGTCTTTCCAAGTGTGTGCTGTCTTCCTGCCATCACATCGGCAGCCCATCTGCACACCCTGACTTCCTCTTTGTTCCGAGGGAAGAAGTGGCTCATCTCCTAGAAAAAAATATCCCCTTGATAGATGTACATCCCATTTCAAGGATTTTATTCTTGCAATTAATTCTTTCTCTCTTGAATCCTGAATTTTTCATTATATACTAAATTATTTCGATCAGCAAAGGATGCTTAATGTCACTGGTCTTTACAAAAATTAGAAGAAACGCTCCCTTGGCTCATGTCCTCCTCAAGTTACACACCACTTTTCATCTATCATTTCAAAAATTATACTTGAGAAATGTCTATTATCACAGCCTCCACTTACTCACTTGCAATTTTATCATAAAATGACAATAATTGTCATTCTTCCCCCTAATACTTCACTTAACTGCCCTTACCAAGTTTTTCGATAATCTATAGCTTGTCAAATCTGATCATTAATTATCTGTTCTCATTGATGACTTCTCAACTGCATTTGATAGAGTGACCACTCTCATATTCTGAAAACACTCTTTCCTGGGACTCCGACATCCCAGACTTCTCCGTTCTTCCAGCTAACAGCCACTTCTCAGTCGCCTTTGCTGTCTCCGCTCCCAGACCCCTAAACGCGGGAGTGAGCAACCATCTCGGGGCTCTGTCCACAGTTCTCTTTTCTATATTCTCTCCTTCGGAGATGTTACCCCGCCCCATGGCTTCAAATATCATCTATGTTTTGTTCTGACATTTCTATCACAAGACAAGGCCTTAAGCCTCAAGAATTATATATGTAACTACCTATAAAATATCTCCACTTGAATAGATATCACAAAATTAACATGGCCTAAAACAAGTTGACTTCGCCCTCCTCCCACCATATCTACATGCCCCCCACTTCCACATCTAAATAATTACTATGTCCATTTTCACAGTCCATCCTTGATTCTCCCTCTTCCCTTATCTATTGCATTTGGTCTCTCAGTGTGTCCAGACAGCTCTACTGACCGTAGGTCCCAAATCTGACCACTTACTCCTGGTGTTAGAGCCCCCCCACTTTCTATTATCAGTGACCCACACTGTCTTTTATGGAGTGACACAAAAGCTCAGATGGAATAATTCAGTGACGGTAAGTATTGAACTGCTTATTATTACTATGAGTTGAGAATAATGAGAAATCATAAAATTATTACAATTTCAAGAGAGGTTTAGACTACTCTGGGGTGTATTGAAAAATCACTCTTCTATGTAATGGTGTTGTAACTCACGACTTCAGTACATGCCATTCCATCATTAAAGTGATTAAAGTTCTGCAGGGCATACTGATTTGTAACAATTTGGCTTAGTAATTAATCCCCCATGCCTCATATTAGATCTGACAGAGGTGAGGTTCAAGTTTGATGATTTAAAGGTATCTTTTCTGTTCCAAAGGGATGAGAGGCAAGGTCAGTCAATGGGGACAAAAGCTATTGGTTCAAAAACTCACTTCTTCCCAAACCCAAACACGAGGGAACCGACAGGAAAGATTATTCCACAGGAATGTGAACCACGCCAGTGATTAGGAGTGCAACCCATCTATTTGAGGCATTTAAAAGTTAGATCTTAACTCCTCAGACTCAGGAGATATGCTGCCATTCCCGGATGGCCTGGGAGCCAGGCTGGAAGTTTCCTGAGGGGCAGAGTTTCCTGAAAAGCCTTCGAAGAGCTCCCTTCACCTCCTGGTTCCTCAAGCTGTAGATCAGTGGGTTTAGCATAGGGGTAACTACTGTGTAAAAGATGGCGACCTGGCGATCCTGGTCCAGGTCATAGCTGGAGGACGGCCTGAGGTACATGTGGATCACAGAGCCATACAGCAGCAGCACGACCAGGATGTGGGAGCTGCACGTGGACAGGGCTTTGCGCAGGGCAGCCACTGAGTGCATGCGGGCGATGGCGACTCCGATGCGGGCATAGGAACCCAAAATGAAGAAGAAAGGGCTGACCACCACAGCTACCCCTTCAGTAAATATTAGCATTTCACTGACTACTGGTCGGGTGCAGGAGAGCTTCAGCAAGGGTGTGATGTCACAGAAGAAGTGGATGACCTGGTTGCCACAGAAGGTTAAACGGGTGACCAACACACTATAAAGGAGGCTGTTGAGGCTGACAACCACCCATGAGGTCAAGGTTATGTGCAGACAGAAGCGACGGTTGACGATGGCAGAGTATCGTAAGGGGTCACAGATGGCAACATAGCGGTCATAGGCCATGGCAGCCAACAAGTGGCCTTCCATGCTGCCCACAGTCATAAAAAAGAACAGCTGGAGCATGCAGTGGTTAAAGGAGATGGTTTTATTCACAGACAGTGTGTGGACCAGCATCTGAGGAACAGTGATGGTGGTGAGAAATATGTCAATAAAGGAAAGCTGGCAGAGCAGGAAATACATGGGGGTGTAAAGCTTGGGGTCTGAGAGGGCAACAATTACTAACAGGGCATTGCCCATAACTGCCACCAGGTACATGGCAAGGACAATCCCAAAAATAATTGGCTGTATCTCTGGCCAGCTGGACAGGCCCAATAAAACAAAGTAAGTTACTTCTGTCCTGTTCCTAGTGGCCATAAGATGCGATCCATGTTCCCTGCAACAACAAAAAAGCAAGTGTTGAGATAAAAATAATGCTGAAATTTACTCTGGGATAACTTTGAGGAAATACCTCTTCTTATATGAATGCCCCTAGTTTCCAAAAGAGTTTTTCCTTTAATTTCCCTTGATATTATCTTTCTATCCATCCACTCACTCCTCTAATCTTTAGTTTATTCCACTAAGAACCTTTCAATTTGATAGATACAAAGGACAGTAGGATGGTCCCTGCTTTTTGAAACCAGTGTATAACAAGGAAGGCATCACACTATACACAGAATGTCTTTGGTGTTTGTTATGAGCTGAAGAGCATACTAAATATCACATATTTGATTCTCACAACAATCCCATATGGTAGAAACTATAGTACTTTTAGTCCCACATTACAGATGAGAAAGCTAAGGCAAAGAGACTACGCTGTTGAAGATCTGAGCAACGAAACCTAGACTTAACCCTATCTAGTTTTGTTGGATGTAAATCCCACACTTGGCTGGCTGTCAGAGGTGGAGAAGGGGAAGGTGCCAAGGCTCTGGCCAGATGTCCAAGTCTCTACATCTTTGATGGGGGCACTGGAGTGAAGATCTGGTCCTAACTTTGTATGTCCAGAAACTTCTGTTCTTTTGGTAGGGGAGTTCATGTTCCATTAAGGCAGCTGAACTTACCTGGGATGAGAGTAGAAATGATCAATATAATCATTGGCTTTATTAATGATTAATTTTCAATGAATGATAAAATCTTACAATGGATAGACTTCTCATGTCTTTTCAGCTCAGGTTTTCCCAATAGGCAGATCTACATGATACACCAAAGAGGTAACTTTTTGAGGCTACTAAATGGATAAGAATATTTTGATGAAAATATTTTTGAAATGAAAATAATGAAATATTTTATTTTGAAGAAAATAAATTTCTTCATGAATGTGAGAAAATTAAACTTAAAATAGAGTATAAGAGAACATGTATTAAAAAGCAGAGATCTCTTATGCTAACTTTGCCCACTTCCATGTTTATTTAGGGTTTTGTTTTTTTTAACTCTTCTAGTGGTTCATACCTTTATGCCTCTAAATAATATGCTATTTGCTTATATAGCTATGTAATAATTTGATCAATTTAAGATATCTTTCAACTCTCTATTACGAAAGATGATGTTTTTGTTTGTTTGTTTTTAATCCTCACCGAGGATATTTTCCACTGCTTTTTAGATAGAGTGGAAGGGGGAGGGGGTGGGAGAGAGAGAGAGAGAGAGAGAGAGAGAGAGAGACATTGATGTGAGAGAGACACAGCAATTTTTTGCCTCCCCAATCCCCACTGGGGCCAGGGATCACACCTGCAACCCAAGTACGTGCCCTTGACTGGGAATCGAACCTGTGACCCTTTGGTCCTCAGGCTAATGTTCTAATCGCTGACTCAAACCAGCCAGGGCTGAAAGATGATGTTTTATCTTGTTTACATTATCCCCACTCTTTTCTCCTCCTCTCCCCCCTTTATAGATGATTATTTTAGTTCTCCAGTTGGTTGCTTTTTTTTGCTTTTAAGTTGTATACTTAAATCTGTATTTCTTATTCCATCAACTTCAGACTATACTTATTGTCTTCACCCCTGCACCCTCCCAAACTTTGGAAAGCTGTACCTTGATGTGTTTTTTGTCCAGATTAAAAACATATAAATTTTTCCCTGTCTGGTTTGGCTCAGCAGTTAGAGCATCGGCCCATGATCCAGAGAGACCCGGGTTTGGTTCCCACTAAGGGCACGTACCTCAGTTGCAGTTTTTCCCCAGCCCCGGTTGGGGTTGTGTGGGTGGAAGCCAGTTGATATGTCTCTCTCACATGTCACTGTTTCTCTCTCTCTTCCTCCCTCTCTCCCTCTTTATCTGAAGATGAATGCAAAAGTGTCCTCAGGTGAAGATAAAAATAATGATAAAATAAAATAAATTATGAGTTTTAACTATAGGTAAGCCTTCCAGGTAAAAGCTGAGAATCAATAGACAACTTTTATATTCATATAACTATATAAATATATTTCATTGCAGAACCAAATAAGGTGCTATAGTTGTATTTCCTCATTGATTAGTCCAGTGTTCCACCCAACTAAAGGAAAATACTCCTAACACCGAGATAAAGAACCAAAACTATTTAAGGACATCTCTCTTGGTGCTTTCTTTATAATCATCACACATGAAGCAGAAGCTTAAAATGTAAACTCATCTTTTGTCTTTATTCCTCCTTGTATCCCTCTCTGTGTCAGTGGATATAACTCAAACTATAAACTCTTGTGATCCTATTACTCATTCAAGGTAGTGGCCACATAGAGGTGTGTATATTGAGGTACAGATGAATGTGAAAGAAGAAGAGATGAGAAGAAAGGGAGACAGAATAAGTCCCTTCATGGAGAAAGGGAGGGAAAATGATCTCCAAGGGGGTGGAGGGAGTAGCAAAGTGTGCAGACTTATCCATTATGAGGGTAAGAATGTAATAAAAAGTGTATTTTTAATTAATTATATGCAATAAGAGTAGTAAGCAGCAGTAGTGCTCTGATTGGCTGACTTATGAGTCAAGATTTAGCTCTTTATCTTTCCTGTTTTCTAATATCTCAACATCACTTCCATCAGAGCCTGAGCTCTGTGGATCCTGTTGAGACAATTTTGAGGGATCAAGGATGCTGATGCCAGAGAGAAAAGTAATTTGTTAGAAGAGGTATGAAGGTATGCACATGTACAGATTTGAATATCTCAAGGTAGTAACCTAAACTGAAATCTGGGAAACAAAAAACGAAAGGAAGAATCCCTGAAATGAGACTGAGAAGTATCTCAGGTTTCCTAGTCCCCGCCTGGTGCTTCAGGGACATCTAGAGTCGTGGAGAAGGGAGGCAGCTAGAGTGTCAAGGCCGAACCCTGCTTGTTCTTGTCTTTTTCTTCTTTGATGAAAGCACAAAAGGGCATGAGTCTTCGCTGTTTTATCAATATCTAAATCTTAGGAATATGCACTAATGAATGTCTTCTTGGTCTAAATTCTATTTCAAGCCTCTACCTTGTGTTGATGAAAAAAATACTGGATCTGAGATATATAAATCAGAACTTCCTTTTTCTCTGTTTCAAGAATATATCTTCCATATCCTCACAAAATAAATGAGATCCTTCATCACACATTTCTTGTACCAGAAAGTTATGATTGCATGACTATATTCTCCATCTAAACCTTCATATTTTCATTCAAACACCTACCTTTCTATGTTATTATTGACAATTCCTCCATCACATTGCTTCCCTTGAGTATAATACTTGTACTTCATTCTATTCACTGGTCTTCTCGGTATAAACATCATACTATTTTCTACAAGAGGATTACAATGTCTTATTTTCTATTCCTTTCTATTTACCACTAGGGTAGAGTGTAACCTTATTCTCACCTTTTCTCTGTATCTAACGTCATACACTCAAGTCAGAAAATCTGGGTGGAGCTCTTAGCCACACTCTCACAATCTCACATTAGGGATTACCTTTGTGTAATTCTCCATAAAAGCCTTCTCTAGGGCAGCATATCCTAGAGAAGCAGCCTCACTTACATGTACACAGTCTGAGACTCCACCAACCCCAGAAGACTCCAAATGTGTTCGGATGAAATATTGATTAGAATGGGCAGAGCCCCTCTATCTTTCTTTACTAAGACTGTAGCTCAGAAGTCTGCTCCTTCTCCTTCCTTATACCTAGATCTCACTGAGGCAAAACCATAACGCTTCTGAAAACAATACTATCTGTAGGGAAGGTCTATCCTTTGGGGATCACCACAGCCTTGCACAATGTCAACAGTTGGGCAAGAAGAAACCTTAAGGGGAAATTAATTCTCATGTCATCACCTGAAGAAACCATCTTTCCTATACTTTCTGTAATGTCTTAACTCAGCTGCATTACTTGCAAGGCATGGGGCTGTATGAGATAGCAATAGGAGAGCTCTGACCACTGTCATGTTTCGTCCTGCTCACCAGTGACTTCCTCATTTCCTGCCCTCACCCAGTTGTATCCTTTAGCTGGATCTCATCTAGCCATCTTGCTTATCTATTTTAGAACTATCATCCTCAGAATACTTGATTTAAACAAGTCTTTGAGTATCAAAAAAAAAAGCAGAAGGTGAAACACCACATCAAAAAATCTGAGACTATATGCAAACTGGAGAGATTTTTGGTCTCATTTTAAAATATAATAATAATGACATATGGCTTATTGATAGGGGTTATGTATTATGGAAATGGTCGCAAATCGAGTACATACCAGTATTTTCCACCACGGACCTGCACAGAAGCAGCTCGGTCCTGTGCTAAAAAACCAAACTACTAATTGGTAAATGTGATCAAAATTCAGTGGGAACAGAAAAATATTCTAATCAATCAAAATGTAATCAATTTCCTTAAAATAATAAAATGCATTTATTTTTGTTTGCAGAGCAGCTATTTTACTTTCTAACCATCCTACTTACTTTGAGGAAGTGACTTCTTCCCTTAATGGGTAAAGGCTGATGGTATTGTCTAGTGCCCTCCCACTCCAGAATTTGAGGAAGGAGATAAGGGGAATGAAAACGGTTGAATGAGATTCATTTCTACCAGTCTCACCCTAAGTAGACAGTCCTGGACTTTAGGCTGTATTTTTTTTCTCCTTCCACCTGACTACTTACCCCTTCCTATGCATGTACACATCTATTACTTTAATTATTGCTCTAATAGACTTAGACATTAAATAGCAACAGCTGCTAATGTCGATGAAAAGTAACACAAATAGGCAGTTTGTCTACCACTAACGGAAGAACACACCACCACCTATGAAGAAGTCTCCCCTTTCCAAAAGTCAAGCATGAATCTGATTAAGCTTCTACATTCAACTTCAAATTTGTGGAAAATACAGAGTACAGAAGAACATGTAGTGACACAATGTAGTGATAAAATAAGACAAATCCAGACAGTAGGAAATTCCACAAGAAAACCACGCAATGTCTTCCACAAATAAACTATCAGAGCTAATAAACAAATAGAGCTTAAAAAAAAAAAATTCAGTAAATTTGTAGAATACAAGATCAACAAGAAAAATCATACACACACACACACACACACACACACACACACAAAACAATATTTGGGAAAAAAAATGTTAGAGGACTCATGCATCCCTCTTTCAAAACTTACTACAAAGTGACCACAATCAAAAGAATGTGGTACTTGCAAAAGGATAGACATACAGATCAATGGAATATAATTGAGAGTCTAGAAATAAACCCATTTATCTTTGTCAATTGATCTTTTGTTGCTGTTGACACTATTATAAATGTCTCCCATTATCCCCCCTTTGCCACCTCTACACAGCCCCCACACTCCCTTCCCTGGCCTTTACCACACTATTGTCTGTATCCATGGGCTATATGCATATATGTTCTTTGGCAATCCCTTCACCTTCATTTATCCATCCCCACCCACCTCACCTTTTTGACAAGAAAATAGCTAGTGAAGTTGAGCATAAGATGCATTTTTGTAATGTACCATTGAGGAAAAAATGCTGCCAATTATTTGTGACATGCCACAGATTTAAATTTATTCCATATAAAAGGTGGGAAAATATGATTCTCAGATATCAGCTATCAATAAAATATGAGAGCTGGATCATAGAAAATACATAGTTTCTGGAATTATGCCTGCATTTGAATCAGTGCTTCAAAGAAAAGTAGTCCTTATGCTAAAAGTATATGCTTTCAAGTTTAATCTGGCAAAGAAAAAAGTAAGGCAACATTTTGGCTCCTTTAGTCATTTGAAAGCTGTTCCTTAATATAAAATGTTAACTCTGTCGAAACAAAACAAAGATGCCTTTTAGTGTAGTGGTTCAACGACATGCTTTGGCTTCAAACAGCCTTTGGTTCAATGTATGTTTAACAGTTGCCCTGTTTTTCTAAGTCATTATAAAAATAGAGACATAAGTACACGTTATGAGGCTGTTGGGTGGTTAGCATGAAAAATAAATAAAGCACTGAGGAATAAATGTTAGTTGTCTTCCTTCAAGTGAAAATGATTTGACAATGAAAGTGATTTGTGTTTAATGACAATTCACATACTAAGGGAGCAGAGAAGACATTCCATTAGTCATCAAAAAATGTTTTTTGTAGGAAGCTTCATTTGAGCCTAGAGACCCAGGTGAAGGGAGAAATATATGAAAGTGAGGTGAGTGAATTATAAGATGTGATCAGAAATCAGTGACAGGAAGTGGGCACTCTACATCTGGCAGGGCATGTTGGGACCCTGATGTATGAATTCTGTGTGCTTTCATGAATTAAGAAGAGTAAAGATCTGAAGATGGTGGCTTCCCTAGTTGTAACCACAAGGAATGGGGGTTGACTAATAATGGAAGGGAGACCTGAGGTTGGGTTCAAAGGTTATGACACTCCCTTTTGTTGGAGGATAGAGTCATAAAGCCACAGCTACTAAACTAGCAGAATGTATCTGAACTTGGAAGGGGTTGAGCAGAAGGTGCCAATGTTGGGATACTCTGAGTAGTTGTCCTTCAGAGAAATGGAGGCACCAAGGGGAGGCCTAAGCAAAGCTCTATAGGTTCAAGGGGAAAATGGGACCCCGATGTCCTGCCTGGTACTCTGTCCTCAGTGTTACATGGGAATGACATCTCCTAGATAAGCCCCCAGAAAGGTTGGAAGAGCCAGGGACAGAAAAGTATTATCTATCTCCAACACCCATGCCAGGCTGAGCAGATGCTGCACTATACCCCGAGTCAAGGAGAGGGATGCGGGCCACTTAGAAAGGGAGAACACATAATTCCTCTGGATCCTTGGAGACAATCTTGCACTAAGTTAATAGATATTTTTTTTCTTGCTCTCTCCCTCCTCAAGCACCAGAGACTGAGTGACACGGTCTCAGAAGATACAGTCCCATGAGGGAAGCAGGGGATATGAGTATCTGTATCTGTGAAAGGGGATAAGAATCCAGGGAAGGAAGCATTCGGATTCAAGAAACAGAGATTTTCATCAGGTACCTTTTCTTCATGCTGTCTCTTGGCAGAGTTTTGTCTTCTTTTTGAGTAATCATTCCATGGAACACAAACGAGGGGAGTAAATGAATAAAATACATGAGGCAAGAACTCAATGTCCTTTCCAGGTAAGACATCAACTTTGAGAACGCCTGATGAGAAGGTAGGAATATCTGATCTCAGAGGGGTGATTAGTCCCCACTGGACACTAAATAAGAGAGCTAACTTATGTTCATGCTAAATGTTGATGTTTTTTCTATACTCGAAGGTTGAATCTTCCTTTAGCCTAGTTTACTTGTGAGGCACAGGCCTCAGGCCTCAGGATATAAAATACCAGCCAAAAAGCACAGAAGTTTGGGAGAGAACCTTCTCACACAAGTTCCCTCCCTTTCTCACTTTCCCTTCCTCTATCTTTCTTTGCCCTAAACTGTTTACGTTCAATTCAATGTTCTTTAAATGACTTTCTTGCTTCCATTGTAGAAGATGTGGAAAGAAACATCCTGACTTAAACTGATGGTTCTTCATCAATCACAAGCTAGGTGAGAGAGCTATCTCATGATTATCTGATGGGGGTTAGCCACCGATGATCCCTGCTCTGAAGCGGACCTGAACCTGATTCACAGCCCACATCTGTGGTGCCTGTGACTACTGGACCAGAGTAAAGAAGCAGAAAAGAAAATCAAGCTCTCCATTCTAGTCTCTCTTTTTCTCCACCCTCCCCCCTACCTCGAATCTGTTTCTCTATATCTCTATCTCAAAGATTTAAACAGAACAATTTAAAACACACTTTCAGCTCTGATTTTTCCATATTCAGGAAGAAGAACATTAAAGTAAATGCTCTATTAATAACAGCTCAGTGTAAGAACAAGATGGAAAGATGCTTGTTCCAGATAACAAGAATTATTTATTGACAGTGTTGTTTATCTGTAGGTGTATGTGTCCATGAAGATGTGTAACCTGACAAGACTCCCCGAATTCATCCTTTTGGGACTCTCCTCTCGCCCCGAGGACCAGAAGCCACTCTTTGCCCTCTTTTTTATCATGTACCTGGTCACCTTGGTGGGAAATCTGCTCATCATCGTGACTATCCGCTCTGATCCTCAACTCCAAAACCCCATGTATTTTTTCCTGAGCGTCTTGTCCTTTGCTGATATTTGCTACACAACAGTCATAGTCCCCAAAATGTTAGTGAACTTCTTATCAGACACAAAGACCATTTCCTATGCTGACTGTCTGGCACAGATGTATTTCTTCCTGGTCTTTGGAAATGTGGACAGTTATCTTCTGGCAGCTATGGCCATTGACCACTATGTAGCCATTTGTAACGCTTTCCACTATGTCACTATTATGAACCACAGATGCTGTATGTTGCTACTGGTCTTCTCGATAGCTTTCTCCTGCCTCCACTCCCTCCTCCATGTTCTCCTGGTGAATCGACTCACCTTTTGTGCATCAAACATTATCCATCACTTTTTTTGTGATGTCAACCCTGTTCTGAAACTGGCCTCCTCTTCTACCTCTGTCAATGAAGTTGTGGCCATGACAGAAGGGCTGGCCTCTGTGATGGCCCCATTTGCCTGCATCATCATTTCTTACCTGAGGATCCTCATTGCCATCCTCAATATCCCCTCAGCTGCTGGAAAACGCAAAGCCTCCTCCACCTGCAGCTCCCATCTCACTGTGGTGACTCTGTTTTATGGGAGTATTAGCTATGTCTATTTCCAGCCGTTGTCAAGCTATACCGTCAAGGACCGAATAGCAACAATCATCTACACGGTACTGACATCAATGTTGAACCCATTTATCTACAGTTTAAGAAACAAAGACATGAAACGGGGCTTAGGGAAACTGATAAGTAGGATTAAGTCTGAAATGGATAGGCTTTCTACTGCAACAACCAACAAAATTAATGGACCCTAACTGCAAGGGATGGGTGTGTGTGTTTGCACACAGACAGATACATGCACCAGCACCTAAGGCAAGTCTTTGGTGGAGAAATGCTCAGTCATCGTAGCTGAACCCTGTGGTTTTCCAACCTGTGGTCTCTGTCACGCCATGGCAGGACAGTTCCACTCATGTCTTAGTACCTAGACTGTGACTGCAGACTCACCCCATAGTATCTCTCCATTCCATAAAATCACATTCTCTTTACTCCTTCCATCTTTATTTGGAACCTCCCATATTTCCATCTACTTATAAATTCAGCTGAGTTTGGTCACTGAATATCCAGAACATTTTTGTACCTATCTATATAGAAATCTATATATGTGCAGAGATGTTTTTGCACACACAACCACTCTATTCACCTTGAAACTGCTAGAAATTTTTTGCAGGGGTGTGTGTGTGTGTGTGTGTGTGTGTGTGTGTGTGTGTGACTTTCCTATCAAACTAGCAGTTTCCCAATGTAGAGCCTGTTCCCAGATCATGGCATCATAGAACTACAGTCCTTTTCTTTGCATTCTCCCAACAGCTGGATATCCTGGGCTCTGGGTATTAGATCCCCAACAACTGACATCAATTACCCAACTGACTGTTAGTGAGCCAGCCTCTACACATGTTTTGGTCTCTACTCTTCCTCCCCTTCCTGTGCTCCAGGTTCATTCATCGCCTGACTCTCCCTGGGATACTTGCCTGTGTGCTCTTCTCTCTCAAGATGCCTGTGTTTCCATGTCTCTTCTGTCTTTTTTTTTCTTAAGAATAAAGATTTATTCCATATAATCAGAAATGTTTCCTATGGCCACTGGAGTAGAGTAAAAGAAAATAGATGTCAACTACTAGTAAGAAGCTTTGTTTAGAATGCCTGGTGAAAAAGAGGCTTCCGTTTCGTTGGAGAATGAATTATATGGCAATTATATACTAGTCTGATGAATCACTTTACCTTGTGCTGTGAAGAAAAACAGCAGTTTAATGTGATTCTCTCTCTCTCTTTCTCTCTTGGTGTTTGTATTTTAATAGATGGAAATGTCTAAGTCAAACAAATGAATCGTATTTTATAGTTTTTTTTCCTTATTGATTTTAGAGAGAGAGGAAGGGAGAGGGAAAGAGAGACAGAAACATCGATGAGACAGAACATCGATTGGCCGCCTCCTGCATGTCCCCCACTGGGGATTTGGCCCACAACCCGGGCATGTGCCCTGACCAGGAATTGAACCAGCGACCTCTTGGTGCATGGGTTGATGCTCAACCACTGAGCCACATCAGCCGGGCTCTCTTGTGGTATTTTAGACAAGAAATAAATGGATGATTTTAAAGTTTTTAAATGATGGAATAAAGAGTCTTTAACCTCCTTTGATTTTGCCTCAATCATCACTCATCTAGGGCAAGGCAAAGTCTGGGTAAGTATATGTTGCTGAATTTCATTTCTTTTTTTTTTATTTATTAATTTATTTCATTACAGATGTTTCTCCTTTTTCCCTGCAGATGCCCTCATCCCTATCACACCCCCTTTCATTTCTTTATTACATTAATGGCAAATTAGTTTTCACTTCCATGCCTACTCTGATCATTTAATAAGAACTATACAGTGAAAAATATTTTCCCTATCTCTGGGCTGAATGGAGAAGGATGAAAAAAGATGGACTACAATGTCTGCTATGTGCATGGGAGCAAAAAGTACTAGTACATATTACAAGCGAACTTTACAGTTCCCATAAGTCTCAAGAACAATAAAAATGAGCGTAAAAAAAAAAGGATTGAGTAGCTACTCAATAAAAATTTGTTAAAAGAAAAAAAAACAAATTGGGCATGCAGACATGCAACTTTATTTCTGTAAGTTCATTTCTACAGTTTAATTTTATTTTTGGTTTTGAGCCCTCAGTCTACCTAATGTAACTCAATTCTGACTTTTCTCAACCCAGTCAAATAATGTTGCAGTGACTTTAGATTTATAAATTAGCCCCATTCTTCATTCCCCACCTCTCACAGTTATCAGTGCTTCTTCCAAGTCCTGTTTCTAACTCTCAGGGCTTATGCAACTTCCCCCTGATGTCTCCAAAGACAGAGCAGTTCTTGTTTTAGAGTAGTCTATATTTTGACCCTATACTGAAACCTATTTCTGATATCTGACCTTACTCCATTCATTTGGCACCATGGATGATGGGTAGGGCTTGCTTTTGAGATTGGTGACTGGCTTTCATTACTCCTTCTATTCTGCAATGATGATCCAATGGAGATAGCATCCTTAGCCATCATGAAGTAGTTTTTGCCATATCCCTTCGATGTTAGTCTCCTCTCTTCTCCCCACCAACCTGGCTTTTGTCTCTCTCAATCATCTAAATTGAATGAGCCACTCTAGTCCCTTGGAAAACCTTTGGATTACCTCCAGGAAAACCCCAAGGGCAATATCCAGTCCTCTTGATGTCTACAAATCCAATGCCACTGTTTTCTATTGTCCTTTCTAATTCTAATAGCATAAGGAGCACCAAACCAGCACAGCCTCATCTGGGGCACAAGGCACACATCCAATCACTCTCAGATTCGCTGACTTAAAAGTCCTTCCACGAGCTTCTCACGCATTATCGAAACGGGTTCCTTTGCTTTGATTTCTCTTTCAAGTCTTCTCTGGGTTATGTGTGGGCCTCAAGTGATGACTCTGAAAAAATAGAATTTGCTTTCCAACACCTTGGTGTAAGACTGAATTGTAGCCTCTTCCCCCACAAAAAAAAAAAATTATAATTTAAATCCTAACCCCCAGTATCACACAATGTGACTCATTTGAAGATAGGGTCTTTTAAAAGGTAATTAAGTTAAAACTATTTCATTAGGGTGGGCCCTAATCCAAATAGCTGGTATCCTTATAAAAAGAGGTTAGGTCACAGGCACACAGAGAAAAGACCATATGAAGACACAGGGGCAACAAAGTCTAAGAGAGGCCTCGGAGAAAACCAACCCTGCAATACTTTGGTCTCACGCTTCCAGCCTCCAGAATTGTGAGAAAATAAATTGCTGTTGTTTAAGTGACCATTCTGTAGTACTCTGTCATGGCAGCCCTAGAAAGCTAACATAACATCTTTGATACTTTTCCTGGTAAGAAATAAAAAGTAAATGGTGCTTAATGTCTCAAATGTCTAATTTACAACATATGCTAGCCACCTATCTTCAATTCTGGCTGTAAAATAAGTTCTGAAAACCTGAAAGTCTGATTCATAGAAGGGAATATAAAATGGGAGACTTTAGCCCTGGCCGGTTTGGCTCAGCGGTTAGAGCGTCGGCCTGCGGTCCTGAGAGACCCGGGTTCGGTTCCCGCTAAGGGCGCGTACCTCGGTTGCAGTTTGTCCCCGGACCCTGGTCGGTTGTGCGGGTGGCAGCCACTCGATGTGTACCTTTCGCATCGATGTTTCTCTCTCTCTCTGTTCCTTTCTCTCCTTCCCACTCTACCTGAACAAAAAATGGAAAAAAGTCCTCAGGTGAGGATTAAAAAAAAAAAAAAAAAATGGGAGACTTTAGCAAAACTTCTAGCTTGCCTAGAAATAAGACCTAGAACTCAACTAGTGAGACATTGGGGTGCAAAGGTCAACATTAGAACAGGAAGAAAAGGGAACCATAATTTAAACTGAAGCCTCAAGTTGGTTAAAAAAAAAAAAAAACCCTGGTACCACAGGACCTTTGAAGCTGTCCCTGCCATCAATCCCATGTGTTATGTGGGAAATATGAGAGGGTCTTTCCTAGACCTTCCTGCCAAGCTCTGTCAGGGCAGAAGCTGTAATAGCTCCTGATTTCAACACAGGGGAGAGTAAGGCTGAGTACTCAGTCTCCTCCTGATAACATTTTACTTTTGAATCTAACTAAATTGCTTTTCCATTTCTTTCTAACATTTGTAATTAGTCTACTGCCTATGAGAGCCTATTTTAAAATGTTATTCAGCCCTGGCCGGTTTGGCTCAGCGGTTAGAGCGTCGGCCTGCGGTCCTGAGGGACCCGGGTTCGGTTCCCGCTAAGGGCACGTAACTTGGTTGCAATTTGTCCCCGGCCCTGGTCGGTTGTGCGGGTGGCAGCCACTCGATGTGTTCCTTTCACATCGATGTTTCTCTCTCTTTCTCTGTTCCTCTCTCTCCCTCCCACTCTACCTGAACAAAAAATGAAAAAATGTCCTTGGGTAAGGATAAAAAAAAAAAAAGATGTTATTCAAAGAAAAACAAAGATAAGAACTTCGGATGCACTGCTAGGATGGACCAAAAAAATGGGGGGGGGGGGGAACCAAGTACAACCAAGACTGAAAAAGAAATTTAGGAATAGCAAATTATTCTGGATCAATCTGGCTACAACATCTGGCTGTTGGTCAGCCTCCGTACTTGGGTCATACAAGAGGGATCATGGGTGCCGTGTATAAGTTTCTGCATATGGTTTCTCTCTCTGCTGGGTATGTCAGGCAGGGTCATTCTGCTCAGAAGAAACTGTGGGTAACTGAGGGGCCCAGACTTATCCTCAATGCCCCTCGATGAGTTTTAAAGGAAAGAGGAGTCATGAGATGACATATGGCTGGGGACTATGAGGATGAAGGTACCCATGGAATTCCCTGCTCTGGGCTGACCAACGTGCACCTGGTAACAGGACTTCCAGCGGAAAACATCCTGTTGTGCCAGAATGGCAACTAAATTCCAAAGCCAAGGAAGAAGGTTGTCATCCCTACGTTCTAAAGGGTGCTTGAGCACTTGGAATCTAGCCCCCACTCCTCGGGGCTTTGGGGAAGGTGTCAGCACAAGCTCTGCTAACACCAGCCGCCACTCTGCCTCCTGCTTCCCCAGCCAGTGTATGAAGAGGGACAGAGACAGGAAGGACATCAGCCTTTCGAAGTGAGAGGGATTGTTTGCCTTCCCCAAACCAAGAAAGAAAGCTCCTTAAAAATCATTTGAGACATTAGGGATGAATGCTCGATGGGAACACTGGCATGGACCCCTCAACTGGATGGTTTCCAGTTACTAAACTTACAGATCTGCCTGTGGCCATCTCCACCCAGTAGTGCAGTACTCTGAGGCCACAAGTAACAAATACATTACACACAATAAATCTTAGCCCAGAAAACTGAAAGAAATGTGAAAAAACCGATGCATCTTGGGGGAAGCTTGGGAGGAGTTAAAGAATGAGTAATATTTGAGGAACAAATAAAAGGGCATAAGGGCAGATTCAAAGTAGAGGTCTCACCAGTTTGGTGTATTGCAGGCCGGTGGGGATTGGCCAACATTCAATCAGCTGGTTGACATCACATTTATGATCACTGTTTTGTCTATAACATAGGCTGTGCAAAGTCAAAGAATTCTCTTGATGACCTGCAGAAAGTCTTTTTTAATTCAGTTTTGTCCTTCACATCAGCTACTCTATGCCCCACTCCACGACTTTATTCCTGAGACTATAGGTAAATGGGTTCACCAAGGAAGCCAATATGGCTTAGATCACTGTCACAACCTATCCCCAATCGTGTGGCCAAACAGTAGCTTGAAAAGGACATAAGTGATACTCCCACAGAACATCTTGCAATTCTGATATGGGAGTCATAAGTAGAGATGCTTTGCATTTCCCTACAGCTAAAGAAATCTTGGACCTCTTTAATAAATGGTGTTGGGAAAATTGGACAGCTACATGCAAAAAAATGAAACAAGACCATCAACTTACACCATACACAAAAATAAACTCAAAATGGATAAAAGACTTAAATGTGACCCGTGAATCCATAAAAATTCTAGAAGAAAATGTAGGCAACAAAATTTCGGACATCATACGGAGCAGAATTTTCACTGATACATCACCTAAGGCAACAGAAATAAAGGAGAAAATGAACACATGGGACTACATCAAACTAAAAAGCTTCTGCACAGCAAAAGAAACAATCATCAAAATGGAAAGGCAACCCACTGTATGGGAGAACATCATTGCCAATGATGTATCAGATAAGGGGTTAATTTCCAATATATATAGAGTACTCATGCAACTCCACAAAAGGAAGACAAAGAACCCAATTAAAAAATGGGTAGAGGAACTAAATAGACACCTCTCCAAACAGGACATACAAATGGCCAAGAGACATATGAAGAAATGCTCAACATCACTAATCATCAGAGAGATGCAAATTAAAACAACAATGAGGTATCACCTCACACCTGTCAGAATGGCCGCCATCAACAAATCATCAAACAACAAGTGTTGGCGAGGGTGTGGAGAAAAGGGGACTCTAGTACACTGCTGGTGGGAATGCAGACTGGTGCAGCCGCTATGGAAAACAATATGGTGCTACCTCAAAAAATTAAAAATTGAACTTCCATTTGACCCAGTGATCCCACTGCTGGGAATATACCCTAAGAAGCCTGAAACACCAATCAGGAAGAATATATGTACCCCCATGTTCATAGCAGCACTATTTACAATAGCTAAGATCTGGAAACAGCCCAAGTGTCCACCAGTAGACGAATGGATAAAAAAGCTGTGGTACATATACACAATGGAGTACTATGCAGCGGTAAGAAAGAAAGATCTCTTATCCTTTGAGACGACATGGAGGGACCTGGAGAGTATTATCCTAAGTGAAAGAAGCCAAGCAGAAAAAGACAAATACCACATGATCTCACTTATATACGGAATATAATGAACATAACAGTCTGAGGAATACAGTAGACCCAGACACATGGAAGTAGGGCACAGACTGACATCCCTCAGAAGAGGGGATGGGGGGTGGGGGGTGGGAAGAGATAAACCACAGAACTTATATGCATGTATACATGACCAATGGACATGGACAACTAAGCCGGGACAGGGTGGAGGGGGTGGGGGTGGGGGGTGCCAATGGGGTAAAAAGGTAAAATATCTGTAACAAAAAAATAAATAAAAATTCATAAATAAATAAATAAATAAATAAATAAAATAAAATAAAAAAAACAAAAAGAAATCTTGGAAAGAGCAATGAGGATTCACAGATCAGAAATGATGATGCAGGTAAAGGGGTCATCACAGCAGCTTGAACCTATGTCATTCCCACAATTTCACTGATACAGGTGGAAGAGTAAGGCAGTGTCCACACTGGATTGACATCACATAAAAAATGATAAATGAGGGAGGGGAAAGGGAGACATCAGAAATACTTTCAACAATAAAAAAAAAAAGTGAAAACAAACAAATTTTACCATGGGAAAACAAATAGAAAATATTCACCTCATTTCTCCCTTCCAGCTTTCAGAACTTAATAAATAAATGTCTGTTATTTATTTTAAAATGATAAATGAGACTGGAAGTGCAGAAGGTAAATCAACACACCAGAAGGAACTGCAGGAAAGTGTGGAGCTTAGAGACGGAGCAAGAGATGGCCCAGCAGAAGGATGTACTGGTGGTGAATGTGATGGTGATGTGATGGGAAGACTCACATATAGACACACTGCAATCAATGGCCATGACTGTCAGGTGATAACTGTTTGTGTCTCCAAAAGCCAAGAAGAAATATATCGATATCAAATACTCAGTATAGGAAATGAATGGTCTTTGTCTCTAATAAAAAATGTACTTGCATCTTGGGGGTCATGGTTATCATGTAATAAAGAGCAAATGACTGGATGCTCAAGAAGAAAATATGGGGGGTCTGGAGTCAAGAGTCAGAGGGAGTGGCCAGAACGATTAACAGGTTCCCCACTGAAGCAATGAGGTATGTAATTAGAGAAAGGGCAGAGAGTGGCTTCTCGTCCTCAAACCAAAAGGAGGATCTCTGGAGGATGAATTCAAAGTGGATGATTAAGTTGCTCCTTCCCATTGGCTTGAATTCACTTGTAGATATGTAAACACTTTTAAAATGGTGCCAGATTAAATTCTTAGCAATTCAGTCCCAAAAAACACATGTAAGACTACACATTTCTCTATTTCCCCACCAACACTGTATAATCTCAGTCAATCTGATGTTGGACAGGAGCATTTTGGCGCATTTCTCCCTACTGCTGCAGCAAAGCATCTTTGACTATCTTTACTGGGCATTTACATCTGCTCTCCCTTAAATTGCTTACTTAAGTATTTGACCCTTCCGGGGAGGTATTTGTTGACATTTTCTTAACAAATGGTAGTATCTCTATAAATTGAAGATATTAGTCATTTGTTTTCTATATGTATTTGCAAGTATTTTCTCCAAATAAACTATCTGCCATCAGCTTCAATTATAAAATCAACATTTTTTTTTTACTTTCCATATGGTCTAATTTGCTCATCTTTTCTTTCATGTTCTCTCTCATCGATATTTCTATCTCTTTCTCCCTCTCCCTTCCTCTCTATAATCAATAAAGAAAAAAAAATATTTTTTAAAAAGTGATAAAAAATCTTTATTTTTTTCTATCAATTATTCTTATATGCGGTACCATACATAAATTACGGGATTAAATGGACTGTGTATAGCCCTGGCTGGTTTGTCTCAGCTGTCAGAGCATCAGCCCGAGGACCAAAGAGTCACAGGTTCAATTCCCTATCAAGGACACATACCTCAGTTGGGGGTTAAATATACAGCCCTGTCAGGGTCGTGCGGGAGGCAATCAATCAATGTGTCTCACATCAATGTTTCTCTCCCTCTCCCTCACTCCTTCCCTTCCACTCTATCTAAAAATCAATGAAAAAACATCCTCGGGGGAGGATTTTAAATAAATAAATAAATAAATAAATAAATAAATAAATAAATAAATAAATAAACTGTGTATAAAGTTCTGAGACCAGCACCTGGCTTGTAATAAGCATCCACTAAATATTGTTATTTTTGTTGTTGCTGCTACTTATATGTCCCTTTCATATGCATAACGTGATAAGATAGAAGACTTGGATTTGATCATAAAAAGATAAGTTAGAGTTGCTTCATCCAGAGCTTGCTTTGTTGAAAGCTATTTAAACATAACTAGTTTAGAAACAGAAAGAATCTTCTGCTAGCTCTCCAGACTTCTCTGCTTTCGAAGTCTGTGTCCAAAGACAGATAACAATTAAATGTTGCTTTGCTTTCACTTTGCCAATTTTTCTTGGGCAGCTGAATCTTAGAGTGAGATCCAAATTTTCCTGAATTCTCTGGCCATAATGCCCTCTCATAATTCCCATCATGTGGTGAGCCAGCATATACCACTGTCCCCTGAAATCTGCATGGGATTGCTTCCTGGACCTCCCAAGAATACCAGCATCCTTGGATGCTCAAGTCCCTTATATAAAGTGGTGTAGTATTTGTATATAACCTATGCACATCCTCCCATATACTTTAAATCATCTCTAGATTACTTATGATACCTAATACAATGGAAATGTTATGCAAATGATGTTATACTAGTTATACTGTTATACTAGTATTGTTTGGGGAATGACAAGAAAAAAAGTGTGTATAAATTCAGTACAGGCACAACTATTGTAGGCCTCACTACATAGTACACATCATTAACAAGGTAACATTTCTTTTTAATATATTCAATTCAGTTGGTTGAATTTGTGGATACAGAACCCATGAATACAGAGGCCCAACTGTACTTTTTATCATACATTTTAATAAATTTAAAGATGCCAACACATGTACACGAGGTTATCATGGTAACTGATTTGACAGCACAAATCAACCATCTACAATTTTGACTGATGGAAATTAATGACCTCATTTTAACGATGAGGAAAATGAAGTTCAAAGGGGTGAAGTGACTTATCCAAAGTCACCAGCAGGTAAGTTGTCAACAGAATTCAAACTCAAATTTAACTAACTTTAAATCAGAAATGCCTGATATATGTACCCTAACACCATGGGGAGAAGCAGGAGCTGTCTGAGGCTATATCTTAACCTGTGTGAGGATGTCACCAAGGACAGCCATAACCTTCCCCACAGTCCCTTCTTGGCTACTATTTCAGAATTCTGAGCCAGATGGGCCCATGTTCTCTGACTAGGAGATGACACTTTTGCTCTCAAGATAAAGCATGCTTCTCTGAGTAGTCTGCTTCTCTGACCAGGGGCTGTGTTGAGATCAGTTGTGACCATGGTTACGTTGAGATTGACTTAATGTGCTAGGGAACAACAGGCTTAATTCCCAAAGAGAAGCCAAACTTTTGCCCCTGGATTCTATTAAATTCATCTGTAAAAGCTGCCCTGAGTGGTTAATTATCATCAAAGTAAATGAGCCTGGAGGTTCACCAGCAAGAGCTCCCCAGAGCCTCATTAAGAAAGTTGAAATTGGACCTTATCCCTCTGAGAGACCTTCTGCAGTGACAGTGGCTCAGAAACTTTTCAACAGATTTCATGAGTAAGGTCCCCTCATTTTCCCCCTGGGCTAGTCTCAAGGGGCTACATTCTGCTTTAATTATAGAAAGAGGAAAGAGGATGCCATAACTCAGGCTTTGCTTGCCTCATCTGAGGCCAATCCTCCAAGGAAAGCATTGGAGGAAGCTACTAAGGAACCAATTTTAGAGGGAGGGGATTTTTTTTTTAATTAAATGTATTGGGATGACATTGGTTAACAAGATTATACGGGTTTCAACTGTATTTTTTTTTTTTTGAGGGGGGAATGAAAGAAAGTTTAAATGGTTTATTTTCTGTCAGTATTCTCTGACTCTTTAATATGCTAATATGCATTGTGAATATACAGTACACAATATATATTTTTTGTGGCATTTTTTAAAGGTACTTAACCAGAGCACTATTGCTCAACTGTACATTTCTATGATACATAATCTATTGCATTGGGTGCCCACCACTCAAAGTCAAATCATCTACCATCACCAGATATATGACCCCCTTTATCATATCTTCCCACACCTCTTCCGTTTGGTAAACACCCTACTGTTGCCTGTGTCTACAAGTTTTTGTTTGCTTATTTGTTCATTTGTTGCTTTCAATTTTATATCCCACATATTAGTGAAATCATTTGGTTCTTAACTTTTTCTGTGACTTGTTTCATTTAGCATAATATTCTCAAGGTCCATCCATGTTGTCACAAATGGCAATATTTCATTTTTTCTTATGGCTAAGTAGTATTCTAGGTTTTTAAACCAGTTCTAGCCAGAGACTTTTTCCTTGTATTCTTTGAATAATATTATCCTTGAAGCATACAAATCAATTCCTTAATTCCTTTTGGTCTCCTAATTCAAAATCTTTGTGATAGTGTCTACTTTCGCTAAGAAGTGGTTCTTGACCTCCTCCATGGATTTAGCACATAAGAAGATCCTGCCCTGGCCAATGTGGCTCATTGGTTAGAGAGTCAGCACATGCACCCAAGGGTCACAGGTTTGATTCCCAATCAATGGTACAAACTTGGGTTACAAGTTCGATCCCCAGCCCTGCATGTGGGAAGCAACCAATGTGTCTCTCTCAAATTGACATATCAATTGTGTCAATTTCTCTCTGTGTGTGTCTCTCTGTCTGTCTCTCTCTTTCTCTCTCTCTCTTCCTCTCTGCCACCTCTCTCTTCCTTCCTTTCCTTCCACTCTCTCTAAAAATCAGTGAAAAAAAATATCAAATATCCTCAGCTGAGGATTAACCAAAAAAAAAAAGATGATGATGACGATGATGACCTGGCCTGGCTGATGTGGCTCAGTTGATTGAGCATTGTCCCAAGCACCTGGAGGTTGACTCCTGATTGGGGCACATGCCCGGATTGCAGGCTTAATCCCCAGTGGGAGATGTACAGGAGCAGCCGATTTCTATCTCTCTCCCTCTCCCTTCCTCTCTCTGGAATCAATAAAAACATATCTTTTTTTAAAAAGCAGATCCTGCTGCCCAGGACCACACCCCAGATTAATTAAATCAGAATCTCTGAGATGTGCCCTAGGTATCAGTAGTTTTAAAGCACCCACATGATTTCAGCGAACAGTCAAGGTTGAGACCACTGATCTCTTTGGAGGACCCCAGTTGGCTTGTGAAATTTGTTAGAGCTGGTATTGTCATTTTAGGTCTCAGTAAATTTATTAAATTCTTCCCCTGTCTTCCAGGTATGTTTTTATATAACATAAAAGTTTTTTGTGTGTCAAAGGAAGACAAAGAACCCAATTTAAAAATGGGCAGAGGAACTAAATAGACACCTCTCCAAACAGGACATACAAATGGCTAAGAGACATATGAAGAAATGCTCAACATCACTAATCATCAGAGAGATGCAATTTAAAACAACAATGAGGTATCACCTCACACCTGTCAGAATGGCCGCCATCAACAAATCATCAAACAAGAAGTGTTGGCGAGGGTGTGGAGAAAAGGGGACTCTGATACACTGCTGGTGGGAATGCAGACTGGTGCAGCCACTATGGAAAACAATATGGTGTTACCTCAAAAAATTTTTTTAAAAAAATTAAAAATTGAACTTTCATTTGACCCAGTGATCCCACTTCTAGGACTATACCCTAAGAAGCCTGAAACACCAATCAGAAAGAATATATGTACCCCCATGTTTGTAGCAGCACTATTCACAATAGCTAAGATCTGGAAACAGCCCAAGTGTCCATCAGTAGACGAATATATAAAAAAGCTGTGGTACAAATACACAATGGAGTACTATGCAGCTGTAAGAAAGAAAGATCTTGTATCCTTTGACATGACATGGAGGGACCTGGAAAGTATCATCCTAAATGAAACAAGCCAAACAGAAAGACAAGTATCATATGATCTCACTTATTTGTGGAATATAATGAACATAACAGTCTGAGGAATGGGGTAGTCCCAGAGACATGGAAGTGGGGTACAGACTGACAAACCCCAGAAGAGGGGATGGTGGGGAAGAGACAAACCACAGAACTTATATGCATGTATGCATGAACAATGGACATGGACAACAAAGCTGAGGACAGGGCAGGGAGGGAGGGGGAGGGGGGAATCAATGGGAGGGAGAAACATCTGTAACAAAAATTAATTAATAAAAATAAATAAATAAATAAATAAATAAAAGTTTTTTGTGTGTCAATACTTGATGGCAAGAAGACACAAAGAAGACACTAAGTTAAAAATACTTTAATTCTACTTTTCTGGTCTTTTATATTTGTTTTCTATTTTCTATTTCTTCAGTACAGAAATAACACATGAATACAGTATAGTTGTGAAATTTAAATGGAAGTTATAAAGTAAAAACGGAAAATCTCTCAATCCCACCTGAAAAACTATTATTTATAAAAATATATCTTTACATATGCAAATATAAGGATTAACAGTACTGCCCTGGCTTAGTGGCTCAATTGGTTCGAGCATCATCCCCTACATCAAAGGGTTGCAGGTTCAATTACCAGTCAGGGTACATACCTAGGTTGTAGGTTCAATTCCCAGTTGGAGTGCCTACAGGAGGCAATTGATTGGTGTTTCTCTCTCACATCAATATTTCTCTCTCTCCCTTCCTCTCTCTAAAATCAATAAAAACATATACTCAGGTGAGGATTTAAAAAAAAAAAAAAGAATGTTCAATGAATTTAGGGGAAGAATAGACGAACTTAATGAGAACTTCAACAAAGAGGAAACATAAAAACAAAACTAGAAAACATAAAAGAACCAGTCAGAAATGAAGAATACATTAACTGAAATGAAGAATACATTACAGGCCCTAGCCAGTGTGACTCAGTTGGTTGGGCATCGTCCTGTGCACTGTAAAATTGTTGGTTTGATTCCGGGTCAGGACACACCCAGTTGTGGGCTCCATCCCTGGTAGGAGGCATGCAGGAGGTAGCTGATTAGCGTTTCATTTTCACATCAATATTCTCTGTCTCTCTCCGTCTCCCTTCCTCTCTCTCTAAAAAGCAATTTTAAAATATTTTTTTTAAAAAGAATACATCATAGGGAATCAACAGTGCAGTGGATGAAGCAGAGGATCAAGTCAAAGATTTGGAATATAAGGAAGCAGAAAACACCCAATCAAAACAGCAAAAAGAAAAAAGAATCCAAAAAAATGAGGGTAGTATAAACAACCTCTAGGACAACTTCAAGTGCACCAATTCGCATCATGGGGACACCAGAAGGAGAAGAGAGAGAGCAAGGAATTGAAAACCTATGTAAAAGAAATAAAATTGGAAAACTTCCCTAACCTGGTGAAGGAATATTTCTTGCCAATCCCTTTTGGCCTGCAAAGTTTCTGTTGCGATAAGAGCTGACTGTCTTATGGTGAGTGATGTTCATGGAGGAAGCCATGTATGTGTTGGGTTAGGAGATATGTGGGATCTTTGTACCTTACTCTCAGTTTAATTGTAAACCTAAAACTCTAAAAACTAAAGTCTATTTTTTTTAAGGTCTCTTTCCCTCAAGCCAATGAGAAGTACTCGTAGGAGATCCAAAGTAAGGAAAAAGAGTAAAATAAGGCTATTTATTCCACTAACTTGCTTTCTGCTGGTCACTGTAGTTTACCTGTGTCTATATACTAGAGGCCACAGCTCTTGTGAAGGGATACTCTACATACAGCATCCCTGTTCAGGTTCTGAACCACTCCCTGTCATTGCCCCTTCATACCTACAGTTAGAGTGGCTCCTGGCTGTTGCTAGGCTAACTCACTACATTATCCCTTGACAATTTCCTTAAAGTCTACCCCTACCTTTGAAAATAATCCCTTCATTAGTCTCTTCTGTCTTGGAGTGTTCCATCTATTTCTTGCTAGGACTGACTGACTGACATAAGGAAAAAGATACTAGAGGCAAATAGACTTACTAGGGGTTTGATGTAATATGCCAAGTGAGAAACAGTAAGTCCTGAGCTAGGGCACTGGCAATGGAGACAGAGAAGAGAGATCGTTTTGGAAAATGGTGAGGAGGACGTTTTAACCAGACTTGGTGGTCAGTTAAATGGGGAAGGAAAAAGGTGTCCATAAGAGGGAGGAATTAAAAGCTATTCCCAGTTCCTGGCTTTGACAGCCTGATGGATGGCCATACCGGGCCTGGGAAAGGAAACAGTTTGGGTGTGGGAGTGGTAACGGGTATATCCAGTAGCTAGATATAAATATAAAGCTTTTGCTAAAAGAGGATTGCTTGGAAATGTGTGTGGGGAGGTAGAAGACCGAGTAAAAGCAGCTGCAGTTCAGAAAAAGCAGCTTTTCCTGTCTATCATCAGAAGTCCACAAAGCCCTTGTGTACGGCTGTCCCTTACTGACAAAATCCTGTCTCCAATCATAGAGAATTTATGCCGGAAAGAGGACATTTCTGAGGAAATATTTCATAATTCCCACTACATCCATGAATATCTAATTCCCTAACAACTTTGCTCCCTTCTTATCTTCTCAGCCTCCACATAAACCCAGCCCACCTCAAAGGCAAAAGAATGGAGTAAAGATTGTCTTCAAAAAATGGTGTCGGAACAACTGGACATCCACATGCAAAAAACAAAAAATGAATGTAGGCACAGACTTCACATCCTTCACAAAAATTAACTCAAAAATATAAAACTCCTAGAATATAATATAGGAGGTGACCTTGAATGTGGAGATAACTTTTCAGACATAACATCAAAGACATGATTCATGAAAGAAATAATCGAGAAGCTAGACTTCATTAAAATTCAGAACTGCAGCTCTGCAAAAGACTCTCAAAAGAATGAGAACACAATCCACAGACTGTGAGAAAATAGTTGCAAAAGAAATATTCGATAAAGAATTGTTATCTAATGAACTCACAGAAAGAGAAACTAAAAAACAATACCATTTACCATTGCGGCCAAAAAATTAAGATACCTAGGAATAAACTTAACCAAAGAAATAAAGGACCTATTCGCAGAAAACTACAGGTCATTGAAAAAAGAAATAGAGGAAGATATAAAAAAGTGGAAGCACATACCCTGTTCATGGATTGGAAGAATTAACATCATTAAAATGTCCATACTACCCAAAGGAATCTAGATGCAATGCGATCCCCATCAAAATACCAACGGCATACTTCACAGAATTAGAACAAGTACTTCAAAGTTCATATGGAACCAAAAAAGACCTCGAATAGCCACAGCAATCTTGAAAAGGAAGAATAAAGTTGGAGGAATCCCATTACCAGATTTCAGGTTATACTACAAAGCCACTGTAATCAAAACAGCCTGGTACTGGCACAAGAACAGGCATATAGACCAATGGAACAGAACAGAGAACCCAGAAATGGACCCAAGGCAATATGTTCAATTAATTTTTTTTATTTTTTATCCTCACCCGAGGACATTTTTCAATATTTTGTTCAGATAGAGTGGGAGGGAGAGAGAGAGAGGGAGAAACATCGACGTGAAAGCGACACATCGAGTGGTTGCCACCCACACGACCCAACCAGGGCTGGGGACAAACTGCAACCAAGGTACGTGCCCTTAACGGGAAATGAACCCAGGTCTCTCTGGACCGCAGACCGATGCTCTAACAGCTGAGCCAAACCGGCCAGGGCTCAATTAATATTTGACAAAGGTGGCAAGAACATACAGTGGAGTAAATGTCTTTAATAAATGGTGTTGGGAAAATTGGACAGCTACATGCAGAAAAATGAAACTAGACCATCAACTTACACCATACACAAAAATAAACTCAAAATGGATAAAAGACTTAAATGTGACTCATGAATCCATAAAAATCCTAGAAGAAACTGTAGGCAACAAAATTTCAGACATCATACAAAGCAGAATTTTCACTGATACTTCACCTAAGGCAATAGAAACAAAGGAGAAAATGAACACATAGGACTACATCAAACTCAAAAGCTTCTGCACAGCGAAAGATACAATCATCAAAAGGAAAAGGCTACCCACTGTATGGGAAAGCATAATTGCCAATGATATATCAGATAAGGGGTTAATTTCCAATATATATAGAGTGCTCATACAACTCCACAAAAGGAAGACAAAGAACCCAATTAAAAAATGGGTAGAGGAACTAAATAGACACCTCTCCAAACAGGATATACAAATGGCTAAGAGACATATGAAGAAATGCTCAACATCACTAATCATCAGAGAGATGCAAATTAAAACAACAATGAGGTATCACCTCACACCTGTCAGAATGTCCACCATCAACAAATCATTAAACAACAAGGGTTGGCGAGGGTGTGGAGAAAAGGGGACTCTAGTACACTGCTGGTGGGAATGCAGACTGGTGCAGCCACTATGGAAAACATGGTGTTACCTCAAAAAATTAAAAATTGACCTTCCATTTGACCCAGTGATCCCACTTCTAGGACTATACCCTAAGAAGCCTGAAACACCAATCAGAAAGAATATATGGACCCCCATGTTTGTAGCAGCACTATTTACAATAGCTAAGATCTGGAAACAGCCCAAGTGTCCATCAGTAGACGAATGGATAAAAAAGCAGTGGTACATATACACAATGGAGTACTATGCAGCTGTAAGAAAGAAAGATCTCTTATCCTTTGAGACGACATGGAGGGACCTGGAAAGTATCATCCTAAATGAAACAAGCCAAACAGAGAAAGACAAGCATCATATGATCTCACTTATTTGTGGAATATAATGAACATAACAGTCTGAGGAATGGGGTAGTCCCAGAGACGTGGAAGTGGGGTACAGACTGACAAACCCCAGAAGAGGGGATTGTGGGGGAGAGACAAACCACAGAACTTATATGCATGTATGCATGAACAGTGGACATGGACAACAAACTGGGGACAGGGCAGGGAAGGAAGGGAAGGGGAATCAGTGGGGGGGGAGAGAAATATCTGTAACAAAAATTAATTAATTTAAAAAAAGAATTGTTATCTAAAATGCTCACAAAAAGCTCTTAAAACTCAACAACAAGAAAACAAATAACTTGACTAAAAAAAAAAAAAGGGAAAAACCTGAACAGACCAAAGATAATATTAAAAGATGGCAAATAAGCATATGAAAAGATGCTCAACATCATATGTCATCAAGAAAACGCAAATTAAAACCACAATGAGATATCAGTACATACCTATTATAATAGCCAAAATCCAACCCACTGACAACCCCAAATGCTGACAAGGATGTGGAGCAACAGGAACTCTCATTCTTTTCTGGTGGGAGTACAAAATGGTATGGTTTGGCAGTTACTTGCAAAACTAACCCTATTCTTACCATATGACCCAGCAATCACACTCTGGTATTTACCCAAAGGAGTTGAAAATTTATTTTCACACAAAAAGCTACAGTTGAGGTTTAAAGATGCTTTATTCATAATTGCCAAAGCTTGGAAGCAGCCAAGATGTCTTTTAGTAGGTAAATAGATAAATAAAGTATAGTATATCTAGACAATGGACTATGATACAGCACTAAAAAGGAATAAGCTATTAAGCCATAAAAACACATGGAGGAAACTTAAATGCATATTCCTAAATGTCCCAATAAGCCAATACAAAAAGTCCACATGCTATATAATTTCAACTACACGACATTCTAGAAAAGGTGAAACTAATAACACAGTAAAGAGATCAGTGGTTACCAGGGGCTAGAAGGAAAGGAGGAATGAATAGGTGGAGCACAGAGGATTTTTAGAGCAGTGAAACTATTCTCCATGATACTACAATATACATTTGTCAAAATCCACACACAAGGTACAATGCCAAGGGTGAACTCTATGTGAACTATGGACCTTGGGTGATGATATGCCAAAGTAGATTCATCAGTTCTAACAATGTATCATTCTGGTGGGGATGTTGATAATGGAGGAGGCCATATGTGTATAGGGGCAGCAGGTATATGGGAAATCTCAGTACTGTCTGATCAATTTTGCTATGAACCTATAAAAAGGGCTCTAAAAAAATAAAATATTTAAAAGAAAAAATTGAAGAAAAATATATATCTAAAAGTTGTGCTTGCTATGCCATTTGTACATGAGAACAATATGAGTTAGTGAGGCTAAATATCATGCTCAAATTCACCCATTTAGTAATTGGTGGAATGGTATTTATTTCCTTTTTTCTAAATTTTATTTAATAATTTGAGAGAGAGAAACATCGGTTTGTTGTTCCACTTATGCATTCATTAGTTGCTTCTTGTATGTGCCCTGACCAGAGACAGAACCCACAACCTTGGTGCATGGGAAGACACCCTAACCAACTGAACTACCCAAGTAGTCAGGACCTGGAACTGGTATTTAAAAACAAGTAGTCAGGCTTAAGAAATTGAAGCAATAAAATATTTGAGAAAGGCAAACAAAAACAACAAAGCAAAATGAGGTTAAGTATTGCAAAAGCTCACACAGCCTATAAGAGGCAGAGTCAGCATCCAAAGTTGTCCTGTCTGCCCCCAGAGCCAGTACCTTAATCCCTTCCCCCTTAACACTACATCTGCAGTGAGATAGCCCTACATGCAGACATAGAGCCTCAGGGATGTCAGAAGTCATCACCTCTCCTTCCAGGTTGGTACACATAAGCCTACACACAGACATGCACAGGAGTGCATGCATGTACAGACAGGACACACGAACACACATGTGCATGGACACAGATCCAACCCTGCTGTTGCATGGCTCTAATTCCCTTCCTGGGTATGAGGCTACACCTCTGGAGCCCAGGTTCCCCACAAGCTCCTGAACACAGAACTCAGTGAGGGCATCAGTAATGTTCTCTCCTAGGAAGTCTACAGGGCCGACACCCCCAGGGCTCTGGCGTACTGGGAGGACAGGCCCCTGGGTCCCCCTTTCTAACATCAATTCCCACAGTAGAGAGAAGAACCAGCACATTTCTGAAGCTAAATGAGCACTTCCAGCAGCCTCCAACCTCAGAGATTCAGAGCCTGATCGTAACCCCTTGGCAGGCCCCAAGTTCAGGACCCCGAATTTCCTCCGTCAGGCCACAGGTAGGCAGGCTGAGGGGCTTGGGGATCGGAAACTGTGGGAGCAACATATTCATGTGATCTTCCTCCCTTTTCCTCATCCTGTCTTCTCTCCTCCATCTCAAAAGCCAGGAAACAAATGAACAAGAAAGTTAGGATAATGCAGGGCTTCAAAGCACACACTCTGAAGCTGGACTCCACCCTCATCTAGCTGTGTGGACTTAGGCAAGTCACTTCAATTCCCTGTGCCTCACTTTCATGATCTATACAGTGGGGGGCCGTAAGGACTAAATGGCCTAATGCATGTCAAGTTCTTAGAGCAGTGTCTGGCATGTGTACGCACTACAAGAATACACAGGGGAGGGGCTGCAATGAAGTGGGCATCTCCAAAAAGAATCTGGGTGAGGTGCCTCCAGCTCAGCAGAGGAACACCAGACATTGCTTTCCAGCATAAGTCCCACTCTAAGCACCTCTGGTTGATCAGATGGAGACTAAAGGTATCTTGAGACTGAGGGAGAGGGGTATTCACAAAAAGAATTCCCATGAGCATATTTTAAACGTTCAATTCCTTGGAATCTAGAACAGCTGGGAAAAAAGAGATAAATCTCTAATCTGATATAGTTGTAAAAACTAGACAGAAAGGAGAGGTCTCAGAGAGCTGAAAAGAGAAGAACCCAGCCTTAAAAGGGCCCTGCACAGTCCCTAAACTGGTCAGTCATACCTGTTGTAATGCAAACAATATAATATAAAGTTAAATATGGAAAGAACTCCTCACTCATGCCTCTAGTCTCACCTCAGAATGAAGTCACACACACCACAACACATACAAATATAAAGAATTTTTTTACCCAAATGGGATTACTCTATATACATCGTTCTGCAACTAGCTTCTATTACTTAACTAGCTTTTATCACTTAAATATTATAGACAGTTGTGTAATGGTTACATAATATAGCTTAGGAATGAGCAGCTTCCACTCTGCCATCAGATGCCTTGAATGAAAATCCCAGTTCTAACATTTCCACACTGTGCGATCTGGTGAGTTACTTAACTCTACTAAATTCTATTTCTTTATCTGTAAAACAGAGATAATGATAGTATCTATCTCTTAGGATTTGGAGGAAATAAAAAGACAAAAGACATGCAAAGCACTTAGTTCAGTGTGTGGCACATATTGAGTGCTAATTAATGTTGGCTAACGTTAGCCATTATTTCTTTAGAGATTGTGTGATATTGAATAACAAGAATATTGAATACTCTGAATTGTTTAATAATTCGCCTACTTGTGGATATTTAGGTTGTTTCCTCTGTGAGTTGCTTTGTTCATTTGTTTGCATTGTTAGTTTGGTATTATAAGCAATGCTATAATAAAAATGTGTGCACATCTCTGCGCTACACATATATGACTAATTTTAACAGATAGATTTCTTTAAGAGGAATTACTGGATAAGTAGATACATATTTTCAATTCTAGTAGAGACTACCAAAAAGTCTATACTGATTACCCTCTCATTACCAGTGTATGCAAGGGGTTTTTCCCTTTAAATATTGTCCAAAAACTGTATTGATAATCTGATGGGTGAAAATTGTATCTCAGTGTAATTTATGTTTTCTGATTGCCATCAGGATTAAATATTTCATGTTTTCTCTGATAAATGTGCTGCAGATATTTTCTTTAAGTCAATAGTTTATATTTCAGCTTTACTTATTACAGCTTTGGTGTAATTTTCACATTTTTTTATACAATATCGTGTCTTTGTTGCCTCTACATTTTATGTCTTGCTTGGAGTGGCATCCCCATACTGAGACCATTAAAATATGCTCCTTCTTTTTTGCTAAAACTGACTTTATAGTTAGAAATTTTTACTTTTAGATTGTTCATTTATATGGGTTTTATTTTTAGGTGTGGGATATATAGAAATCTAGCCTTCTTTTTCCAAAGATTCACCAATTGTCATAAATATTACTTATTTAATAGTCTATCCTTCCTACATTGCTATGAAATAAATCTTTATTATATATTGAGTTCCATATAGTTTATAAGATATGTATGTATATAGGTATAAATAATGATACACAAAATTTATTTATGTTGGTCCACTGATTTTTCTCTGTGTTTTTCTTATTGTTTTTCATTATTTGTGTCCTTAGGTTTTTAGGTTAGAAAAGTTCTCTGCTATTTTTTTTTTTCTTTCAAAATCATCTTGTCTTTCTTTAGCCATTTACTTCTCTAGATGAATTTTAGAATGACCTCAAGTCACATTAAAAATCCCGTTGGAGCCCTGGCCAGTTTGGCTCAGCGGTTGGAGCATCAGTTCCCGCTAGGGGCATGTACCAAAAAAAAAAAAAATCCCATTGGGGTACCATTGTTTCACATTGCTTAGATGTATATATGAAGGAGCAATGATGTGCAAAATACTGTATTTCAAATTGATTAGTAATGTCTAAAATATGGTATTGTTTTACCAAAGCTGGATAAATCAGTATAAACTTTTATTACCTGAGATATAGCAAGTTTTTTGTTCAATTTATTTTGTAATCAATTCTGAGTTCTTGTGAACAGAAATAAAGTTTAAGGTGTAGATGCTCAACAGGCAGTAAAGGGTGTTTTAAAGAATTAATCTAAAACATTCTGATCTAGTAAAATAATCAACACACAAAAAATTCCCTTGGGGTATTATTACAGATGCACTGAATTTTATAATTTAAGAAAAGTTGACATTTTTCCAGTTTTGCTGAGATATAACTGACATACAACATTACATAATTAAGGTATACAACATGATGATTTGATACACTAATTTATTGCAAAATGATTAGCACAGTAGAGTTAGTTAACACCTCTAACAACTTACATAATTTCTTTTATGTGATGAGAACATTTTTAGATCTACTCTCTTAAGTAGAAATTATGGTTAGCAGGAGCTGGGAAGGGTGGGTAGAGGATATGGGGAAATGTTATTTTGAAGTACAAACTTCTAACCAGTAGATAAATTAATTCTAGATATCTAGTGCACAGCATAGTGACTATAGACTAATGTACTATGAACTTCAAAGTTCCTAAAAGAGTAGATATTACTTGTTCCAACCACAAAAAAATTATAATTATGTGACGTGATATATGTGTTGCTAATGCTACACTGGTAATTATACAGCAATATATAAATATATCAAATCAGCCCTGGCCAGTTCGGCTGAGCAGTTAGAGCACTGGCCCTCAGAGTGAAGGGTCATGGGTTCGATTCTTGGTCAAGGGCACGTACCTGGGTTGCAGGTTTGATCTCCAGCCCCAGTTGGGATCATGCAGAAGGCAACCAGTTGATGTGTGTCTCTCACATCAATGTTTCTCTCTCTCTCCTTCTCCCTCCCTTCTACTCTACCTAAAAATCAATGGGAAAATATCCTCAGGTGAGGATTAACAAAAAATATAAATAAAAAATTGAATAAATAAGTGTATCGCCTTGGCCAGTTTGGCTCAGCGGTTAGAGGGTCGGCCTGCGGTCCGGAGAGACCCAGGTTCAGTTCCCGCTAAGGGCACGTACTTCGGTTGCAGTTTGTCCCCGGCCCTGGTTGGTTGTGCGGGTGGCAGCCACTCGATGTGTCCCTTCACGTCGATGTTTCTCTCTCTCTCTCCCTCCCACTCTATCTGTACAAAAAAATGGAAAAATATCCTCGGGTGAGGATTAAAAAATAATAATAATAAAAATAAAAAAATAAGTGTATCAAATCAACATGTTGCACTCCTTTAAACTTGCACAATATTATATGTCAATTATATTTTAATAAAAGTAAATAAATACCTATCTACTATCAGAAAATTTCAAGTATGTAATATAGTAGTGTTTACTTTATTCACCATGCCCTACAATAGATCCCCAGAAATTAATCATCTTATAACTGGAAAACTATACCTTTCGTCCAGCGTCTCCTCATGTCACTCAACTCCCAGTCCCTGGCAACCACCATTCTACAATCTGTTTCTGTGAGTTGGTCTTTTTTAGATTCAGTCATGAGAAAGAAGGGAATCCTGCCATTTGCAACAACATGGATGGATTTCTACAGCATTGTGCTAAGTCAAATAAGTCAAAAAGAAAAAGACAACCACGATATCATAGTATCTATATGTATAATCTATAAATTGACAGTCTTTAATATTGAATCCTCCTGTTTTAGGAATAGAATATCTCCATTTATTCAGATTGTATCTTTGTATTCTGTTATAGTTTCTTCAGCTAGAACTTTCACATTTCTTTTTACTTTTCCTTTTAGGGTTATTCCTAGGTATTTTTTTAGACTTTCCATTGTCAATTAAAATTTTTTCTCCATATGCTTTCCTAATATAAGAAAAGTATTATATTTGTATATTTGTCTTGTATCTGGCCACTTTGATGAAATGTTCATTTGTTTAAGGTCTTCAGACCTTTCTAGATATACAAGTCACTTAAAAATAATGACAGTTTTCTCTAATCAAATGTTTATGGCTCCTATTTCTTTAATTTTGCCTTTTCATTGGCTTAGACTACTATCTGAGCAATACAATTCAATAATGGTAACAGAGGCCATCCTGACTTGTCTTTTCCGTAATATTGGTAGGAATCAGACTTCTTTATTCTGGTATTTTGAATGTTTAGAATAAGGACTTCATAGTTTTTTACTCAGAAAACTAATATATTTCAATAACTAATCTCAGTAACATAGGCTATTTCTGATAACATTCCTATTTTGAGTGGCATCTCTGAACCAAAAACTTACAACTTAAGTGGTCAGATTTTATTAGCCAAACAGAAATATTTAAATACATATTAAGCAAATTTTTCTCTGAAGAGTTAAAAATTCTCCTCTGACTTCTGTGGATACCAAGGAGCATTGATTAAATCTGATGCTCACTTTTGTCCTATCCCAACTACTACAACCTCTGGAACTATCAGTAGAAGAGGATCCTAATGAGAGGCTCTCATTCACTCAAACCCTGTCTTTGAAAGCACTCTGATTAAAGGTGGGACCCAGCAGCCTCTTCCCCTGGGATAAAAAAAAATTTAAAAGGCTAATAAGTTGGTCAGGAAACAACCTAAGAAGAATCTTTAAAAAGAGAATTGAGAAAAACTCAGACAAATTAGGCTACATAGAAGGTCCTAAGAACACATCTTTAGTTTCTCATATAGGAAGCAACTTGGAATTTTTAAACTTTTCCCTTGTGAGATTTTACTCCCCATTTATCTGTAATTTCTTGAAGTAAATAATCCCTAAAATCCCAACAAATAGCAGTGGGTTTTTTTTTAAGGCTGGAGGTTAGGGAAGAAGGTATCTTGATCAAATTGCCACTCATATCTCTCCCACTCATCTCCAACCCTGTCCAGGAAGGCAAGAGACATGGAGATAAAGAACTACAGTAGCAGCACTTCAGGCTTTATCCTCCTGGGCCTATCTTCCAACCCTCAACTGCAGAAACCCCTCTTTGCCATCTTCTTCATCATGTACCTGGTCACTCTGGTGGGAAATATACTCATCATCCTGGTCATCTACTCTAACTCCCAGCTCCATACACCTATGTACTTTTTTCTCAGCAACCTATCCTTTATGGATATCTGCTTCATAACAGTCATTGTGCCCAAGATGTTGGCGAATTTTCTATCAGAGACAAAGTCTATCTCCTACGTGGGATGCCTAGTCCAGATGTACTTTTTCATGGCGTTTGTGAACACTGACAGCTACCTGCTGGCCTCTATGGCCATAGACCGGCTGATAGCCATCTGCAACCCCTTCCATTATGATGTGGTTATGAACCCACGTCGCTGCCTCCACCTGCTGCTGGGTTCTTCCACCATCTCCCACCTGCACGCGCTGTTCCGTGTGCTACTCATGTCCCGCCTGTCTTTCTGTGCCTCTCATGTCATTAAGCACTTTTTTTGTGATACTCAGCCTGTGCTAAAGTTATCCTGCTCTGACACTTCCTCCAGCCAGATTGTCGTCATGACCGAGACACTGACAGTCATTATGACTCCCTGCCTGTGCATACTCTTCTCCTACCTGCGAATCATCATCACTGTCCTCAGAATCCCCTCTGCCGCTGGGAAGTGGAAGGCCTTCTCTACCTGTGGCTCCCACCTCACTGTAGTAATCTTGTTCTATGGGAGTGCCATCTATGTCTATTTTAGGCCCCTGTCCATGTACTCAGTGGTGAAGGATCGGGTAGCCACAGTTATGTATACAGTAGTGACACCCATGCTGAACCCTTTTATCTATAGCCTTAGGAACAAAGATATGAAGAACGGTTTGAGGAAATTAAGGGACAGGATTCACTCATAGACAGAACAACACGATGGAATGTCATAATTGGGAAGTGACCTCAGAGATGATAGGTTATCCTCCTTCCTAACTATTTTTCACATGGCACCCAAGAGGTCATGACCGGTGGTGTTGAATGGCAGTAAGAGCATTGACCTGGAAGCTAGAACACTTGCTGTCTACCAGTCACCTTTACCAAATATATGCTTAATCCCAGACTAGGTACTGCTAGGAATCCAGATTTCAGGAAAACATTTTCTTCTACCCAGCTGGTGGGATAAAGCTATCTCCAAATGTGTTTTCTATAAATTTGACATCAGCTAGTCCTCAAGGAATTATACAATTCAATTAGTTTTTAGAATAAGACATTACATGGATTTGGTAGGGGATAGGCAAAGAGTCTTTGAGGAATGACCTAAGATCGTCCTTAAGGCTGGGTTGAATTTTGACAGATGAGAGCTCATTAGATGAGGAAATGGGCAGAGCACTTCACACAGTGGGAATCACCGAAGCAAGCAGAGGCAATAAACACATGGAATGTGTCTGGCATACAGTGAATAGCCCTGTGAGGCTTGTTCAATTCAAGAACAAAGAGAGTAACACCGGAAAGATAAAATGATCTGCAAAGCAGATGTACACCCTACCAACGCCAAAGTATTATCACAGTGTGAATTTTCAGTACTCAATTTATTTTCCCTTCTTCAGTCTTCCTTTCTCCACATGGACAAAATTCTCACTGAAATGCCCTTTATAACCTGAGATAAGCAATGTGGATCAGTCAGGATAAGCCAGCTTATACTGTGGAGACAATCAAAATTCTTTGGAACTTAAAACCAAAAGTCTATTTCTTATTCACACTGCAGGTCCACCATTTTTTTTTAAAAAGCATACAAATGCTGCTCATTTTATACAAAGTCCAAAGCTGATGGATCAGTCACCATTCCAACATTAATCATCACTGTCAGAAGCTGAGAAAGACTCTTGAAGATTTTGCTCTAACAAATAAATACTCAGATTCAGACGTGACTCACCACTTCTGACCACTTATTGTCCACAACTAATCTCATGACCCCACAACATGGAGCCCAAGGCACAATCCAACAATGTATTTGTACAATGGAGAGCCAAAAGTACTTGTTGATCAACATTAATAACCATTACTCAATCCTAACAACTCACAAATACATAAAAGTGTAAATGTGTTGCTTAATCAATCTTTCCCTGATTATGTTATTGTCAATAACAACAGTAATGCAAGATATATACACTCTCTGGGATTCTTTTTTTTTTAATCCTTACCCGAGGACGTTTTTCCATTTCTTGTTCAGATAGAGTGGGAGGGAGAGAGAGGAAGAGAGAGAGAGAGGGAAACATCGATGTGAAAGGGACACATCGAGTGGCTGCCACCCACACAACCAACCAGGACCTGGGACAAACTGCAACCAAGGTACATGCCCTTAGCAGGAACTGAACCCAGGTCTCTCTGGACCGCAAGCTGACACTCTAACCGCTGAGCCAAACCAGCCAGGGCTTTTTTTTTAACCCTCACCTGAGGATGTTTTTCCATTGATTTTTAGAGAGAGTAGAAAGAAGGTAGGGAAAGAAAGAGAGAGAGAAACATGGTTGTGAGAGAGACAGATCGATTGGTTGCCTCCCACATGACCCTGACTGGGGCCAGGGATCAAACCTCCAACCCTTCAGTCCCAGGCCACTGCTCTAACCACTGAGAAAACTGGCCAGAGACACACTCTGGGATTCTTTTGCCTCAATTATTTCATCAACTTATTACAACCAGCAGATTTTGTGGATCAATAGGACCTAAAGTTGAATACAACTTTAGTGGCCTAAAGGAACTCTAGAAGTTTACAGAGGCCTAATGGAACTCAGGGACACCTAAGGCTCAAAATCAAGGTCTCTACAATTGCTGTCACTAGGTCCTCTTCTAATTGTCATGAAGCAACCAGCAATTCAGGCAACAAACTTAATTTGTAGTAGCCTTCATATCTGCACAGGCACATTCGACTTTCACCACTATCTCCCATGAACCACTTGATTTAGGGATGCTGGTCTAGCAGGTCTGTACCCTTTCCACTTCCTCTATTTATGTGCTATAGTTTTCTCAGGCTTAACCACGTGCCATACACACTTTAGAATATGAAGAATGCCTGGCACATACTAAATAAATAAATTCATTAATTATAGCTTCTAGTAACTTATAAAGCTAAATAAGTCCTTTGGTCCCAGGAAACATTTGTTACTTCTGTCCTCTCTCAGCAACACATGATTACTAAGAAATCAAGATCTTTTATGTATAAGTCTACAGATATTCCAAAAAGTTCACACTAAACTTTAATAAAAGTTTTTCGATCCAAACTAGGGTGCCCAGAAGTTAACTTGGGAAAATGCTAATAAGTTTTTGGTAAGAATAAAGTAAATTCCAAATGGAATTTTTAACAGAAGTAGATAAATAAATTCTAAAATTCTTATGGATCTAAAAAGAACCCAACATAGCAAAAACAATCTTAATAATAAAGAACAAAGCTGAAGGCTTTGTACTTTATGATTTTGAAATATATTACAAGGTAGCTATAATCAAAATAGTACTATACTGGCATAGAGACCAATGGAACAGAAGAGAGAGCCAAGAAATAAACCCAAGTATACATGGACACCTAATTTTCAACAAAGGCAGCAAGAATACAAAACGAGAAAAGGATAACGGTGCTGGAAAAACTGGATATATCCACATGCAAAAGAATGAAATTAAACTCTTCTAACACTATTTCTAAAAATCAATTCAAAACTGATTAAAGACTAAAATGTGAGGCTTGAAACTATAAAACTCTTAGAATAAAACAAAGGAAAAGATTATTGACATTGGTCTAGGCAAGTATTTCTTGGATATGACACCAAAAACACAGGCAACAAAAGCAAAAATAGACACATGAGACTACATCAAACTAAAAAGCTTCTACAATGCAAATTAAATAATCCATGTAGTGGGGAAAGAAAACAACCTAGAGAATAGGAGAAAGTATTTACAAACCATGTATTCAATATGAGGTTAATCTACCAAATATAAAAGGAGTGAAAGTGACTGGAGATGAGAAGAAAGAGGAAAGTCTATGCATGTAAATTCAGACCATCAGTTCTAAAGGCTGGAAAGTCCAAGATTAAGGGACCAGGAGATTTGGTGTTTGGTGAGAGTACAAAGTCTCATCTAAATATCATCTAAATCAGATGTATGTGAGACTAGAGATATGATTCATCCTGAGGCAAAATTTCTCTCCAGCTGTGAAACCAGAAATGTGGTAATGGAGAGACCATGATGGCAGTAGATTAGGTGGAAACTACACTAACCTCCTCCCATGACCAAACTGGAATTACAACTAAATTATAAAAAATTATCCTGAATATCCAGTGGAAGACAAGCTGGAGAGAAGCCTCATAACCATGGTTTACAGAAGAAACTACACCGAGACTGTTAGGAAGTGTGGAGGCATGAGAGGGAAGGCTGGGTTATCACAGGTGGCAGCTGAAGTTCCAGAGGGATATCTCAGCTGTGGGGGTGGAGAGGAGATTTTCCCTGAGAAGTGCGGGGTCTAAACCCTAAGCTGAGCTCCCAAGACTAAAGCAACAGAATGGGGAAAGGCAACCACATAACATCTGGCTTTGAAAAGTGGTGGGGTTTCGGTCCACCAGAGAAAGATGGCATAAAGACACAGATACCCTCTTAAAGGGCCAACACACAAAATTTCATTCACAGCCACTCACCCTGGACTCCAGCACAAGGAGGGCAGAGCAGACTAGAACCACATGAGGAGAATCTTGGGTTGGTGGTTCTAGGAAAAGAGCTGAATGGTCAGCTGCCAGATCCCTGTGCTGAGTCATTCTCCCATACAGCAGAAGCCGTCTTTCTCAGGCAGAGCTTTCCCCTCCTTGCAGCTTCAGTCTGGAGAGAAGCAACAGCCCCACCCACTGGAATGCCTCTTAACCCACCCTGTGGAGTTTACACCCTGTGGAGCTTACACCCTGCTGAGAAGTAAAGCTCTTCTAGTGAGTTACCCTAACAGGCAGCCTGCAAGAGAAGGCAGATCTCTGGGTGCTTTGAAACTTTTGCTGACTTGCCCCGAGCCTTGTGCCTATAAAAGCCAGCCTTAGTGCACAGCTTGGTGCTTTCTGCATACACCCAGGCCCAGCAGAGAGAGCCCTAAGTTGTGGATCCATGATAGCTCCAAACAGGTTGCCCAGGACCAGTCACAGGCAGTGTCTGACATAACCCTGCACTGGAGTCCCTCTGAACAGGCCCAAAACCAATACATCCTGTGGCTAGTTTCAGACAACAACAAAGCAGGATCCAATAGCTTCATAAGCAACATATCCACAGGGAGATCTCAGCAGGCACCAAACCCTGCTGAGGTGAATTCCAGTTCATGTGATCAGCATCTGCACAGCAGCTTGCATGCTGCAGTGGTAGTTTAGCCTCACAGTCAGCCAGCCCTAGAATCGATCCCACACATGAATGGGCCAATCGCAATCAAGACTCAATTACAACAGGAGGGCCCAGGTAACATAGACAATGGATATTTCTATAGCATCCAGCTCAGGTGATCAGGGAGACTGTGCCACTGAGTCCCAAAGGACACCTCATACTAAGGCCACCTTACCAAGACTGGAAGGCATAGCAAATCTACCTAACACATAGAAACAAACACAAAGGGGCAGCCAAAATGGGGAGGCAAAGAAACAAGCCCCAAATGAAAGAACAAGAGAAGTCTCCTGAAGAAGAGGCAATTGATTTATCAGATATAAAATTCAAAGTAACAATTATAAGGATGCTCAACAGCATAAAAAAGACATAGAAACCATAAAAAAGGACCAGTTAGAATTGAAGAATGCAGTATCTAAAATAAAGAATGCACTGGGAGAAATAAACAGTAGGTTGGATGAAGCAGAGGTTTGAAAAAGCAATTTGGAAGGCAAGGTAGAAAAAACACCCTATCAGAGCAGCAGAAAGAAAAAATATTTTTTTTAATCCTCACCCAAGTATATTTCTCCATTTATATTCAGACAGAGTGGGAGAGAGAGAGAGAGAAACATTAATGTGAGAGAGATACATCGATTGGTTGCCTTCCTCACAACCCCAACCAGGGCTGGGGACCGAACCACAACTGAGGTACGTGCCTTTGACCGGAATTAGACCCATGACTCTTTGGTCCATAGGCTGATGCTCTAACCACTGATCCAAACCAGCGAGGGCAAGAAAAAATAATTTTAAAATTGAGAATAGCTTAAGGGACATTTGGGATATGAAGTGTAAAAACTTCCGCATCATAGGGGTACCAGAAGAACAGAGATAGCAAGGAATCAAGAAACTATTTGAAGAAATAATGACCAAAACCTTCCCTAATCTGTGCAGGAAAAAGACACACAAGTCCAGGAAGCACAGAACCCCAAAGAGGCCCACACAGAAATACAAAGGATTGTAAAAATATATTATGAATAGCTATATGCCAACAAATTGGACAATTCCTAGAAACATACAACCTTTCAAAATTAAATCAGGAAAAAGTCAGAAAATATGAATAGACAAATTAAAACTAGTGAAATTGAAGCAGTAATTTTAAAAACTCCCAACAAACAAAAGCCCTGGACCAAGCTTCACAGGTTAATTTTTACCAAACATTGAGAGAAGAACTAATACCTATCCTTCTCAACCTATTCCAGAAACTTCAAAAGGAGGGATAACTCCCAAGTTCATTTTATGAGGCCAGCATTATCCTAATTCCAAAATGAGATAAATACACAACAAAGAAAGAAAATGATAACCATACATCCTTGATGAATATAGAGGCTAAAATCCTCAACAAAATATTAGCAAACTGAATCCAGCAATACATTAAAAAGATCAGCCCTGGCCAGTTTGGCTCAGCGGTTGAGCGTCAGCCTGCGGACCAGAGAATCCCGAGTTCAGTTCCTGCTAGGGGCACATACCACAAAACAAATAAAAATAAAATAAATAAAAATATCATACACCATGATCAAGCAGGACATATTCTGGGGATGCATGGTTGGTACAATATCCACAAATCAATAAACGTGATACACCACATAAACAAAATGAAAGTAAAAACCACATGATCATATCAATAGATGCAGAAAAGCAATTGATAAAATCCAGCACCTGTTTATGATAAAATCTCTCAGCAAAAAAAGGAATAAAGGGAACTTCCCTCAACATAATAAAGGCCATATATGACAAACCCGCAGCCACCATCATACTGGGCAAAAACTACAAGCATTCCCCCTTAAGATCAGGAACAAGACCGGAATGTCCATTTTCACCACTCTTATTCAACATAGTACTGAAGTCCTAGCCATAGCAATCAGACAAAAAGAAGAAATAAAAGGCATCCAAATTGAAAAGGAAGAAGTAAAACTCTCATTATTTGCAGATGACATACCAAATATAGCGAACCCTAAAGATTTCACCAAAATACTACTAGAACTGATAAGTGATTTCAGTAAAGTAGCAGGATACAAAATAAATATCCAGAAATCAGTTACATTTTTATACACCAATAATGAACTATCAGAAAGGGAAACTAAAAAAACAAAAATCCCATTCACAATTGCTTCAAAATGAATAAAATACCTAGGAATAAATTTAACCAAGGATGTAAAAGACCTGTACTCAGAAAAGGATTAGACGCTTATGGAAGAAATTGAAGAAAATACAAATAAGTGGAAGCATATACTATGCTCATGGATAGGAAGAATTAACATAATTAAAATGCCCATGCTACCCAAAGCAATCTATAGATTCAACACAATTCCTATCAAGATACCAAGGGAGCCCTGGCGGGTTTGGCTCAGCGGTTAGAGTGTCCGCCTGCGGTACGGAGAGACCCGGGTTCGGTTTCCGCTAAGGGCATGTACCTTGGTTGCAGTTTGTCCCTGGCCCTGGTTGGTCGTGCGGGTAGCAGCCACTCGATGTGTCCCTTTCACATCGATGTTTCCCTCTCTCTCTTCCTCTCTTTCCCTCCCACTCTGCCTGTACAAAAAATGGAAAAATGTCCTCGGGTAGGAAAAAATAAATAAATAAAAAAGATACCAAGGGAGCATTTCACATGAACTAGAACAAATTTTTATGGAACCACAAAAGACCCCGAATAGCAACAACAACCTTGAGAAAGAAGAACAAAGTTAGAGGAATCATGCTACTTAATATCAAATTGTACTATAAGGCCATAGTTATCAAAACCGCGTGGTATTGGCATAAAAACAGACATATAGATCAATGGAACTGAATAGAGTCCAGAAATAAACCCACACTTTTATGGTCAATTAATATTTGACAAAGAGGCAAAAACATACAATAGGATAAAGATACTCTCTTCAATAAATGGTGATGGGAAAACTTGACAAGTATGTGCAAAAAAAATGAAATTAGACCACCTTCTGACACCATATACAATAATAAACTCAAAATGGATTAAATACTTAAATGTTAGACTTGAAACCATAAAAATCCTAGAAGAAAACACAGGCAGTAAAGAAAACACAGACATTTCTCATAGCAATATTTTTTTCTCATGTATCTCTTCAGGTAAGGGAAACAAAAGAAAAAATAAACAAATGGGACTACGTCAAACTAAAAAGTTTTTGCACAACAAAGAAAACCATGAACAAAATAGAGAGGCAACCCACTGAAAGGAAGAACATATTCATCAACACATCTGATAAGGGGTTAATATCCAAAATTTATAAAGAATTTATCAAACTCAACAATAAAAAAATTCCAATATAAAATGGGCAAAGGACCTGAATAGACAGTTCTCCAAAGACGGCAAACAAATGGCCCACTGACATATGAAAAGATGTTCACTGTCACTAATCATCAAAAAAATGCAAATTAAAACTACAGTGAGATATCACCTCACACCTGTCAGAATGGCTATCATCAATAAATCAACAAACAACAAGTGTTGGCATGGATGTGGAGAAAGGGGAATCCCTGTGCATGTTGGTGAGAATGCAGATTGGTACAGCCACTGTGGGAAAGCAGTCTGGCAATACCTCAAAATTTAAAAATGGAACTGCCTTATGACACAATTTTACTTCTGGGAATTTATCTGAAGAATCCCAAAACACTAATTCAAAAGAATATATGCACCCACATGTTCATTGCAGAATTATTTATAGTAGCTAAGATTTGAAAGGCAGCCCAAGTGTCCATCAGTAGATGGGTAGATAAAAAAGCTGTGATACATTTACACAATGGAATACTACTTGGCCATAAAAAAAGAAAATTTTACCCTTTGCAACAGCATAAATGGACCTGAAGAATGTTATGCTAAGTGAAATAAGCCAGTCAGAGAAAGACAAGTACCATATGATTTCACTCATATGTGGAATGTAATGAACAAACTGAACTACCAAGCAAAATAGATAGAGACTCACAGATAAAGAGCAAGCTGACAGCTCTGGGTGGGGGGTGCTGGAATGGTGATGGAAGGATTGAGCAAAAAAAGAAAAAATAAGAGAAAGAACTCATGGACACAGACAACAGTGTGGTGATTGTGGGGGTGGAGAGGGAGTAGATGGAGATGGAGGAGGGTGTAGGGGGATAAATGGTAATGAGAAAAAAATAAAGAAATTTAAAAATATATATATATATGATATTTCTACAACTCAATAGCAAAAAATAAAACAAAACTAACAACAAACAAGTAAAACCTGACTAAAAAATGAGCAAAGGACTTGAATAGATATTTCGCCAAAGAAAACTTGCAAATGATCAATTGCTGCATGAAAAGATGCTCAGTATCATTAATCATAAGGAAAATGAAAATCAAAACCACAATGAGATGCCCCGGAGAGTGCCAAAGACCCTCTCAGGGGATTTGGGACTTCAAAATTAATTTTATAGTATTACTAAAATGTTATTTGACTTTTTCACTCTCATTATCCTATGAGCATACAGTGAAATTCTTTTTTTTTATTTTTTTTTATCCAAAATGTGTTTATTGGGATGGTTCCCCACTCATCTTGATTTGAGGTGTGTTTAGTGCTGTTTCCTTCTGAAGGCGCATCCTTCTGTAAGCCTTGCTTTTCCTCCTGTTGGCTGACAGAGAACAGTGGAACAACCAACACACAAAACTACTGTTTGTGCATGGCTAAAGATGGTGGTGATTTTATAGCACCCTGGGCATTTTACATCCATGAAGTAGGAATTGGGGCTCTGCACCAAACGCTTCTTCTTGAGTTTCCTCTTCTCCTCTTCTGGAGAGGGATGAAGGAGATCCTTAGCGAGAGGCATATTGTCGTGGGGAGGTCGTCACCGCCGGAAAAGGCAGTGAAATTCTTTAAAGGCCACATGATGTATGACAACATGGTTCTGATGGCTAATAGAATTTGTAATGTATATTCTTGTAATTTTTAGAAATCCTAAGTTAACAGTTTTAGTATATAAATATGTGCTTTTACAGAGATTAACTCAATTTGATATCAGTACTTCTGTGATTTCATGAACTTTATTTGCTTATACCTGCTATAATCTATATGACCTCATTATCATCCACAAATTGTTAATTTGAAATCTAGTATTTTTCCTGTGTTTACATGGAAACTCAGTAAGAAGAAAGTATACTTCGTTATCTTGTTTTACAGTATTAATACTTTTAATTTAAAAAAAAAAAAAACTCAAATAAAAGTGTATAGAAGTGCCAAGGCCACTTCTAGGAATATACCCTAAGAAGCCTGAAACACCAGTCAGAAAGAATATATGTACCCTCATGTTTGTAGCAGCACTATTTACAATAGCTAAGATCTGGAAACAGCCCAAATGTTCATCAGTAGACGAATGGATAAAAAAAAGTAGTGGTACATATACACAATGGAGTACTATGCAGCTGTAAGAATGAAAGATCTCTTATCCTTTGAGATGACATGGAGGGACCTGGAAAGTATTATCCTAAGCGAAACAAGCCAAACAGAGAAAGACAAGCATCATATGATCTCACTTATTTGTGGAATATAATGAACATAACAGTCTGAGGAATGGGGTAGTCCCAGGGACGTGGAAGTGGGTACAGACTGACAATCCCCAGAAAAGAGGGTGGGGGGGGGAGATAAACCACCGAACTTATATGCATGTATGCATGAACAGTGGACATGGACACCAAAGCTGGGAACAGGGCGGGGAGGGAAGAGAAGGGGGAATCAGTGGGGGGGAAAGGAGAAACATCTATAACAAAAATTAATTAATTAATTAATAAAAAATAAAACTGTTAAAATGTAAAAAAAAACATTTAAATTTTATTTAAACCTCTTAATAGTTTATAATTTAAATTTCTTTAAGATTTTTAAATTATAATTTTTCCATTGTGTATATGTACCACAGCTTTTTTATCCATTCATCTACTGATGGACACTTGGGCTGTTTCCAGATCTTAGCTATTGTAAATAGCGCTGCTACAAACATGGGGGTACATATATTCTTTCTGATTGGTGTTTCAGGCTTCTTAGGGTATATTCCTAGAAGTGGGATCACTGGGTCAAATGGAAGTTCAATTTTTAATTTTCTCAGGTAACACCATATTGTTTTCCATAGTGGCTGCACCAGTCTGCATTCCCACCAGCAGTGTACTAGAGTCCCCTTTTCTCCACACCCTCGCCAACACTTGTTTGATGATTTGTTGATGGCGGCCATTTTAATAGGTGTGAGGTGATACCTCATTGTTGTTTTAATTTGCATCTCTCTTGCCCTGGCCAGTTTGGCTCAGTGGTAGAGCGTCGGCCTGTGGTCCAGAGAGACCCAGGTTTGGTTCCCGCTAAGGGCACGTACCTCAGTTGCCATTTGTCCCTGGCCCTGGTTGGGTCATGCGGGTGGCAGCCACTCGATGTGTCCCTTTCACGTCGATGTCTCTCTCTCTCTCTCTCCCTCCCCTTCTATCTGAACAAAAAAATGGAAAAACGTCCTTGGGTGAGGATAAAAAAGAAAAAAAAAATTTGCATCTCTCTGATGATTAGTGATGTTGAGCATTTCTTCATATGTCTCTTAGCCATTTGTATGTCCTGTTTGGAGAGGTGTCTATTTAGTTCCTGACAAAGTTATCTTATCCTCGGCTTTATTTTTTTTTTATCCTCACCCGAGGACATTTTTTTGATATTTTGTTCAGATAGAGTGGGAGGGAGAGAGAGAGAGAGAAACATCAATGTGAAAGGAACACATCAAGTGGTTGCCACCCACACGACCCAACCGGGGCCGAGGACAAACTGCAACTGAGGTACATGCTCTTAGCGGAAACCGAACCCGGGTCTCTCCAGACCACAGGCCGACGCTCTAACCGCTGAGCCAAACCGGCCAGGGCATCCTTGGCTTTATTAATGTTAATAACTTACCAATTGTGCCATGTGAAACAGAGTACTGAGTAAGTGTGGTGAAAGTGGACATCCCTGTCTTGTTCTTAATCTTAAGGGACATGCTTTTAGTTTTTGCTCATTGAGTGTGATGTTGGCTGTGGGTCTGTCAAATAAGGCTTTTATTATGTTGAGGTATGATCCTCCCCTCTGTTCCTACTATGTTATATATTTTTTACATAATTAGTACTTACATAGCACCTATTCATTTACAAAGTACTTTTCAGACATGTTTATTCAGTAACAGAGCCAGAAGGGAAAGCCAGACCTCTGTGACACCAAAATCCATTCTCCTGTCAACTACACCAACCACTCATGTAAGTTGTAACGACTGGATACTCCAAGACAGAACGCATGCATAACATGCCTTCCCATTTTCTACTTTCAGGACACCAATGCAAAGGGGAAACCAGAGTCATATCACTGAATTCCTCCTTCTGGGACTGACAGGTGACCTCGAACAGCAGGTGTGGCTCTTTGCCTGCTTCCTGGCCATGTACCTGGTCAATGTGTCTGGCAACTCAGTCATCATTGCAGCCATCACAGGGGATGCCCGCCTCCACACTCTCATGTACTTCTTCCTCTCCAACCTGTCCCTAGTGGACACCTGCTTTACAACTGTCGTTATGCCACGAATGTTAGTGAACATGCTGACTCAGACAAAGACCATCCTGTTTGCCCCTTGTCTTACCCAGATGTATTTCTTTGTGGCCTTCGGGATCACTGACAGCCTCCACCTGGCTACCATGTCCACTGACTGCTACATGGTCATTTGTAACCCACTGCATTACACCACAACCATGAATCCCAAGCGCGGTCTCCTGCTAGCGATAGCATCCTGGGTGATCCAACTCCACTCTCTTCACTCACCCACATGATTCTCATGGCCTGCCCCTCCTTCTGTGGGACCAACATCATCCACCACTTCCTTTGTGACATCCAGCCGCTGCTAACACTCTCTTGTCCTGACACCTCTATCAATGAGCTTTTGGCCTTCACAGAAGATTCCCTTGTGATCATGAGTCCCTTTATCTTCATTATTGTCTCTTACGTCTACATCACCTGTGCTGTTCTGAGGGTAACCTTCTGGGAAAGGGAGGTACAAGGTCTTCTCCACCTGTAGATAACACCTCACCAATGTGACACTATTCTATGGGACCGTAACATCTATGCATGATACATGGTGATGGAAAAAGACTTGACCTTGAATGGTGAACACACAATACAATATACAAATGATGTATTATAAAACTGTGTACTTGAAACCTATATAATTGTATTAATCATTGTGACTGAAAAAATTCAATAAAATGGTTTTAATGACTCTTGCACAGAGAAGTCCCTATTACTTCAGCAGATTTATGTAGATGAGTCATACCCTCTCAAGTCACAGGGAAAAAGTTAGTTCACTTTTTCTTTTAAAAAATTATTTTTTCTTTATTGATTTTAGAGAGAGAGGAAGGGAGAGAGAGAAAGATAGAAACATTGATGAAAGAGAACATGGATTGGCTGCCTCCTGCATGCCCCCCACTGGGGATCAGGCCCACAACCTGGGCATTTGTCCTGATGAGGAACCAAACCAGTGACCTCTTGGTGCATGGGTCGACACTCAATCACTGAGTCACACCAGCTGGGCTGTTCACTTTTTCTACATAGAAAACTGTAGAAATTTGAAGACAATGGTTGTATGGCCCACCTACACCAAATCTGTTCAATGTATTTATTTCTATTTATTTGCTGGGAAATGATACGTTTTCTTCTTTTTTTGATTACAGTCTACTTCCTTTTTTTTAATCCTTACCCAAGGACATCTTTGCATTAATGTTCAGATAGAGAAGGAGGGAGAGAGAAAGAGAAATATTGATGTGAGAGAGACACATCGAGTAGCCACCACCCACACAACCGCAACCAGGGCCGGGGACAAACAGCAATGGAAGTACGTACACTTAGCAGGAACCGAACCCGGGTCCCTTAGGTCCATGGGCCGATGCTCTAATTGCTGAGCCAAACCGGCCAGGGCTCAATTACAGTCTACTTGCAATATTATTTTATATTGGTTTCAGGTGTACAGTGTAGTCATTAAACTGGAAATATCAAGGGGAAAACTTTGCAAAGTATATGACTGTCTAACCACTATGATAGATTTTTTTTTAATTTTCTGATTTGTTTTTACTTTATTATTATTTTTTTTTTATCCTCACCCGAGGACATTTTTTCATTTTTTGTTTATATAGAGTGGGAGGAAGAGAGAGAGAGAGAAACATCGATGTGAAAGGGACACATCGAGTGGCTGCCACCCACACGACCCAACCAGGGCCGGGGACAAACTGCCACCGAGGTACGCGCCCTTAGCGGGAACCAAACCTGGGTCTCTCCGGACCACAGGCCGACGCTCTAATCGCTGAGCCAAACCGGCCAGGGTGTTTTTACTTTAAATAATGTTTTTCAATTGCAGCTGACATACAATATTATATTAGTTTCAGGTGTACAACCCAGTGATTAGACGTTATGTATAATGTACTAAGTGATCATCCCTATAAATCTCATACCTATCTAATACCATACACAGGTTTTCTTTATGAGGACTGGAATCTGATTTAGAGAGTATGGCCTGCATAGCAGATTAGGGTAGGGGGAGATAAAGCCCTCCCACTCCTGTGCCTAGGAAAGGGGTACCAGGAGCAGTGCTCCCAGAATTCCCAGGCCTCGTCACTCAAACTGCTAGGACTCAAGAACCCAGGGCCCAGAGGGCATAGCTGGGGTTGGACACTTGCCCCATTTTGTCTCTAACTAGGAGTCTGGGACTGAGTCCCAGGAGACACTGCCTGTGAAAAGTCCACGGCTCTTTCTGGCTCCTATGCCTGAGCACAGGTTTCTCCAGCCCGAGTCTTTAGTCCGTGCTGCTGTTACAGGGAAGAGAGAACCCCAAGGTACCAGCAAGTCATCTTGCAGAGAAGTAGGAATGGAAAACCAGAGAGAGGAGGCCGACCCAACACCTGGTGATGGTGATGGGATCTGAGGATGGTCAGAATTTCCAGGTAAGACCTGAAGGAAGTAAGAAAGTAGACATGGAACATACTGGTCTCTATACTGGTCTCCGTCTCTCTCTCTCTCTCTCTCTCTCTCTCTCTCTCTCTCTCTCTTTCTCTCTCTCTCACACACATCTCCTCCCCGATTTCTTCCTCCCTTCCTGCTCCTTCTTCACTCTCAGCCAAATACAACCTGGCTCTCTTAACCACCATGAGGAGGGCCTAGATTTAATATTCATGAACTCCCTGAGAATTCAGCCTGAAGTCAATGCTGATCGGCCATCCCCAAGCCCCAAACAATGGCCGATACATTAAAACTGAGCAACAACAGCCCTGGCCGGTTTGGTTCAGCGGTTAGAGCATCGGCCTGCAGTCCAGAGAGACCCAGGTTCAGTTCCCGCTAAGGGCACGTACCTCGGTTGCAGTTTGTCCCTGGCCCTGGTTGGGCCCTACAGGAGGCAGCCACTCAATGTGCCCCTTTCACATTGATGTTTCTCACTCTCTCTCTCTCCCCTTCCCACTCTATCTGAACAAAAAATGGAAAAATGTCCTCAGGTGAGGATAAAAAAAAAAACTGAGCAACAACAGTGCCCAGGACCTTTGTGCTATGCACGGACAGTCCACTCAGCCCATTTGCTCATGAGTGGCATTCAGTTTCATTCCATGCCACCGCCCAAGAAGAGGACAATCCCCATAAAGATCAATAGTTCAGCAAGCCCTATTCCATGTTTTTAACTTGAGTCTCAGAATTATTTGAGGTAGATTTATTTAAGCTCATTTTACAATTGGGATTTTTAGAAGTAAAGTGATTTGATCAAGGTGGCACAGCTAGGACTCAAACCAGTATCTGCAAATATCAAAGAGGATGCTTTATCTTGGTGCAACTAGGTCAGAGCCTCTGCCACCCAAGCATTATGATGATGATATTGATGACAATGGTATTTCCAACTCTACATATGAAACAAGTTTTCAAAGCCCAATTTCCCACAGATGGTGACCGAGGAGTCCAGTTTACCCAGGGCTGAGGGATGTTCAGTTTTAAAAACAGCAGAGTCCTGGGCAAACACAGGGGACTAGTTGGTCACTCCAGAAAGCACCCTGCTTTTGTTAACACCATCAAGAGAAAACAATTATGACACGAAAAGCTAGTATTGGGCCAGCTTTTGATATAGGCCAATCATTGTTCTAGTTTTGTACAATCCTCAACTAATTTAATCCTCACAACAACGTTACAAGTTAGGTATTGTTTTTATCCCCTTCAAGCAGATACAGAAACTGAGGCCAGAAACACTGAGCAAACTTGTTCAATGTCACAGCACACAAGCGGGCTGGTGGCCAAATGAAGTTTTGTCAGACCCAGAGGGAGTGTGCTTCATCAGTGTGTCAGAGTGTGCCATTAGCACAGGCTGGCACTGCCTGTGTGTTCATCCTTCCACACCACCCCAATGCATAAGATACAATCCCTCACTCTGTTTTTATATTCCAGGTCCTGGAGAAACCTTCAGCTCATTCTGCATTTTGATGTTTTCATCAGCCCTGTATGGTAGGTTTATGTCCACATCTTACAAATGAAGAAAATGAGGAATAAATAATTTACCCAAAATATAACGAGCAGTGAGGGTCTAGAGCTGGGAGGCGTGTTCTCTGGCAGTGTCCAGTGCATCGGGAAGCCCAGGTTCCACTTTATCCAATACTACCAGCAATATTAGTCACTGTTATCGCAATTTATTGAAGGCCTGCTCTGTGCTAATGCTTTAAATATGTCATCTCCTTTACTATCTACAATAAGTATACAAAGTGTGCACATAATTCACAAACTGAAGCTCAGAGAGGGTAAGAGGATATGTAAGCTGCTGAGGATAACACAGCCAGAAAGTGTTCCCATCTATTCTACAGGACACCAAAGTCAACATTCCAAAGGGATGATGATGATGATGATGATGATGATGGGAACTTTCATTTGCAAAATGCCTTTGAGTTTATAAAGTAACTTTATCCACATTAGCTCATTTCATGGGTCTTCAAAAGAAAAAGAGGGTAGATATCCCATCATACCCAAAATTCCTAAGTCTCAGGAATTTTGTAGTTAGTTATTAGTTATTGCTGTGTAATTAGTTATTAATTTTCTAACCTTATATACACATTCACATGAGAGAGAGAGAGAGAGAGAGAGAGAGAGAGAGAGAGCTGTGTTTAATAATTTTCTAGTAAATACACATTCCCAAAATATCTCATTCAGATTTCACAAGCCTATGAAGCTGATAGCCTATTAGAAAAGGGGGAGGAGAGTGAACTAAGATTTAGGAAGTTTCTTCCCATCTAATCTCCAGTTCGACCTCATCCAGGAGGTCTACCGGACAATGTACTAGATGACTAAAATGTGAAAGTCAACCCAACAAGATCTCCCATTATCATTGTCCATAGTTCTCACCTCTACCCATTTCCACGCCTGCTGCCAAGAGATACCAGTGTTATCTCTGTGACCTCTGAAAAGAATGCAGAAAACAGATGAAAGGCTTTGAATGATATAACTGCTTGGAGTCTATGTATATTTAAGCAAGATTTTCTTCCAAATGTTTTACTTTAAATAGGAATCAGAAATCAAACCAGTGTCTCTAACTTCCTGCTCCTGGGCTTCTCTGAACACTCAGAGCAGCAGCCCCTGCTGTTTGGGCTGTTCCTGGGCATGTACCTGGTCACCCTGGTGGGAAACTTGCTCATCATCCTGGCCATAGCTTCTGACCAGCACCTCCACACTCCCATGTACTTCTTCCTGGCCAACTTGTCCTTCATCGACACATGCTTCTCCTGCACCATTGTCCCCAAGGTGCTGGTGAACATCCAGACCCAGCAACACACCATCTCCCATGCTGGGTGCCTTGTGCAGATGTTTTTCTTCATGGCACTGGCCCTGCTGGATGACTTCCTGCTGGCTGTGATGGCATATGACCGCTATGTGGCCATCTGTCTTCCTCTCCACTACACCACAATCATGTGTCCCCAACGCTGCCTGGGACTGGTTGCTGCATCCTGGCTCTGCTCCCACCTCCTGGCCTTCTCACTCACTCTGCTGATGTCTCGGTTCTCCTTCTGTGCCTCCCATTCCGTCCCACACTTCTTCTGTGATCTTCTCCCACTCCTCAAACTAGCCTGTTCAGACACCCAGATCTTTCAGGTCATGATGTTTACTGAAGCAGCCCTTGCAGGTGTGGTCCCTCTCACCTGTGTCCTGGTCTCTTATGGCCACATCATCCATACCGTCCTTGGGGTCTCCTCTGCTGGTAGAAAGCACAAAATCTTTTCTACCTGTGGCTCTCACCTGTCAGTGGTCATGCTCTTCTATGGTACAGTCTTTCTGGTGTATTTTCAGCCCTCATCCTCCTACTCAGCCAACACTGGAATGGTGGCATCTGTGGTATACACAATGGTGACCCCCATGCTGAACCCCTTTATCTATAGCCTGAGGAACAGGGATATGAAGGGGGCTTTGTGGAGACTCTTTGGCTGGGAAAGATGTTCCACCCCATAAAAACCCTTCCCCAGAGTAGAAGCCCAGACTTTTCAACAGGCCTTCTTTCCTGGACTTGATCATTATAAATTTGAAAGACTCATATTCAAGACAGGATGGCTGCTTAGCCTTACAAGGATATGCAAGAAAATGAAGATTCTGATTTTGCAGGACTGGAATTGGGCCAACTGAGTGACGAGCACTCCCTGCAGAGTGACCTGATGAGAGGGTACATGGATCCAAGCAGATTTTGTCCAGAGCTGGGAACATCAAAAATATCAGCAAACAATTGACTTTTAGGAGGAAACCCAATGGGAACATAGTGTAGGACTGTAAATTCTTCCCCAGCCACAAGAAATGATGGCAAGACTAGGCAGGTCAGGACTTCAGTCAAGTTACTGGGCTTTGGGGACCAATTCTGATCTGCTTTGAAAGAAACTCATTCATAGGTCTTAACATGGAGAATATGACACCAAGTAAGCAGAATTTATGTGAGGCCTGAAAGGTCAAGAATATTCTAGAAAAGGATCCTAGGCATAGAAAGAGTATGAGATTTGTCTACTGTCACATATCTGGGACTAGATATTTGTCTCTGACAGATGATTTCATTTCTTATTTGTTAGTTGTGACCAGTCTTTATTCTTTATTCTTTACTTTTTAATCTTTGTTTTATTTTTTCTCCAACTGAGAAACCATTCGTGTCACTACAGTAAATATCTAAAATATAAAAAAAAAAAATTTAAATCCCTTTTAAAAAGAAACCACTGTGAATACTTTACACAAACCCTTTCTCTGTATGTTTATCTGATATTGTGAAGAGGCTGGTTTTGCCACATGATCTTATAAGATGAATATTTTCCACATTATTATCATTAAATCATCATAAACTGTTTTATAATTAATATTATAGCAGAAGCAGGTGCCATATTTATATATAGTCTTCCATTTGGGGATCATTCAATTTTTTCTAATTATTCTTACTACTATAAGTAATAACACAATGAAAATCATTGTACATAAACCATCTATATAGATTTCCCCAGGTCCTTACAATAAATTTTCAGACTCGAAGTTGCTGAGTGGAACATTTCTCTGGCTCATGATACACATAGCCAAAAGAGCTTACAAAATTGTTTATGATCTGCATTCCAGCTACATTTTGTGAGAGTCCTCCTTTCTCTGAGCCTACCAGTACGGTTGACTTAATTGCTGCAAATATAATTAGCAAAAAATTTTACCTCTTTTTTTTGTTTAATTGTTTTTGCTTACTAACTGATTGTTATCTGTTAATAAATTTTATTTATTCTTTTGTTAGTTACTTCTTCATGTCATTTGATTATTTTAGAGAATTGTCTAAGTCTTTTCTGTATTAAAGTGTTAAGCTTTACACTTTCTTAACACATAATACAAACTACACCATCACCTTTCATCCCTCAGTTTTCTTTTTGACTTTTTGACATACATGAGTTTTCCATTTACATAGATGAAACCAGTTTTAAAAGCTCCTAGTGACTCTCCCACCAGTGTTATTAGAAAATCCTTCTCTATGCAGAGTTCATATGAATTGTTTTTTCCTTTCAGTGTGATGTGTTATTTTTCATGTTTCACTGAGATATAATTCATATACCATAAAATTCATCCTTTTAAAGTATACAACTCAGGAGTTTTTGGTATATAATGTGTTACACTTTTACTGAAACATATATGACTTTTAGAATAATATCAAATAGTTAAGTGAATCTCTCCCTCACATCTCTCATTTTCTACAAGAGTTTCCTCCCGATTTCATGTCACATAATTATTTAAAAATGGAATGTGGCCTGGTTGGTGTGGCTCAGTGGTTAAGCATCGATCCATGCACCAAGAGATCGCCAGTTTGATTCCCGGTCAGGGCACACGCCCAGGTTGTGGGCCCGATCTCCAGTGTGGGCATGCAGAAGGCGGCCAATTGATGTTCTCTCTCATTGATGTTTCTATCTCTCTCTCCTTCTCCCTTCCTTCCTCTCTAAAATCAATAAAGAAAAAATAATTTTTTTTTAATCCTCACCCGAGGACATTTTTCCATTTTTTTATTCAGATAGAGTGGAAAGGAGAAAGAGTAAGAGAGAGAGAGAAACATCGACATGAAAGGTACACATGGAGTGACTGCCTCCCACACACCCAACCAGGGCTGGGAACAAACTGCAACCGAGGTACGTGCCCTTAGCGGGAACCGAACCCAGGTCTCTCTGGACCTCAGGCCAACACTCTAACCACTGAGAAACCGGCCAGGGCAAGAAAAAATAATTTTTTAAGGGGATGTTGACTATATTTGAACTCTTATTCACTCATATATACCATACACATTTCTCCTCAGACCCTTTTATTTGAATATTTTTCCCTCTGTGGCACCTTCCTTTACTCCAGGCCCACCCTGTTTAAGTCCCACATCATCTGCAAAAAAAGGTAACCTCTGCCCTGGCCGGTTTGGCTCAGCGGTTAGAGCGTCAGCCTGTGGTCCAGAGAGACCCGGGTTCAGTTCCCGCTAAGGGCACGTACCTCGGTTGCAGTTTGTTCCCAGCCCTGGTTGGTTGTGCGGGTGGCAACCTCTCGATGTGTCCCCTTCACGTCGATGTTTCTCTCTCTCTCTCTCTTCCTCTCTCTCCCTCCTGCTCTGTCTGAACAAAAAATGGGAAAATGTCCTCCAGTGAGGATAAAAAAAAAAAAGTAGCCTCTCATGCCAGACCACTCCAGTCACCTGGATATGATCTGCTTTTCTTGTGAGCTCCTCTATTCCTTTATCTAGCCTTCCTATTCCTGCTCTTCTAAGAACAAGAATAACATAAAGATGACCATTCTTGTGTGTGTGTGTGTGTGTGTGTGTGTATTTTACACATTTTATTTATATATATTACATATATATATATATATATTCCATTAGCAATAAAAAGAATGAAATCTTGCCATTTGCAACAACATGGATGACACTGAAGGTATTATGCTAAGAGAAACAAGTCAGAAAAAGACAAATACTGTATGATTTCACTTATATGTGGAATTTTAAAACAAAATAAACGAATAAGTAAAACAAAAATAGACCCATAGTTATAAACAGCAAGCTGATAGTTGCCAAAGGGGAGGGGGTGGGGGAATAAAATTTTTTTAAAAACAATTGAAAAAATAAAATGTGGTATTACATTTTAAAGTAACTCAGTTATTTTTTTAAAAAAAGATAATAAGGACATAAAATAAAATAAACATGTCCACTCTTGCCACTTCTATTCAACATTGTACTAGAGGTTCCAATCAGAACAGTTAAGTTTGAAAAACAAATAGAAGGCATCCAGATTGTAAAGAAAGAAGTAAAACTATCTCTATTTGTAAATGACAGACGTTATATTTTTAAAGATTTCTAAGAAGCCCAGCTGGTGTGGTTCAGTGGTTGAGCGTCGACCCATGCACCAAGAGGTCACCAGTTCAATTCCTGGTCAGGGCACATGCCCAGGTTGTAGGCTAAACCCCCAGTGAGGGACATGCAGGAGGCGGCCAACCAAGTTCTCTCTCGTTGATGTTTCTATCTCTGTGTCCCTCTCCCTTTCTCTCTCTCTCAAAATAAATAAAGAAAAAAAATTTTTTTAAAAGACATCCATGTCAAAAAAAAAAAAAAAGATTCCTAAGAATCCACACGCACACACACACAAAAAAAACTATTAGAACTAATAAACAATTTAGATTGAATGCAAGCTCCATCAAAATCTCAGCTGTTTTTTGATCCTTAAAATTCACTTAGAGATGCAAGGCACTCAGAATAGCCAAAATATTCTTGAGAATGATAGCAAAATTAGAAGATTCACACTTCCTGATCTCAAAACTTACTGCTAAACTGTAGTAATTAAGACAATGCTATCCTGGCAAAAGGCCAGACATAGAGTTCAAGGGGATTGAATTGAGAGTCTACAAATTAACTTTCACATTTATAGTCGATTTATTTTCAACAAGGCTGTCAGGACAACTCAATGGAGAAAGAGCAGTGTCTTCAACAATGGTGCTGAGACAGCTGGTTATCCAAATGCAGAGGAATGAAGCTGGATCTTTACTTCATACCACATGCAAAAAATAACTCAAAATGCCCTGGCTGGTGTGGTTCAGTGGTTAGAGTGCCAATCTTTTGACCAAAAGGGTCTCAGGTTCAATTCTTGGCCAAGGGCACATACCTTGGTTGCAGCTATGATTCCTGGCCCTGGTCAGGACATATGTGGGAGGCAAACAATCAATATGTCTCTCTCACATCAATGTTTCTCTCTCTTTCTCTTTCTCTGTCTCTCTATCTCTATGTCTCTCCCTCTCCTTCTGTCTCCCCCTCTCCCTCCCTCTCCTCCACTCTTTCTAAAAATCAATGGAAAAAATAACCTCCAGTGAGGGTTAAAAGTAAATAAATAAAATTAATTCAAAATGGATCATATGTAAGTTTTATGTAAACTTATAAAACTTAGAAGAAAGCATGGGAGTGAATCTTTGTGACCTGTACTGCACAATGGCTTCTTAGGTATGTCACATAAGAAAGTACAAGCAGTAATAGAAAAAAGCGGATAAATGGGACTTCATCAAAATCAAAAGGTTCTGTGCTTCAAAGATACCATTAAAGGAATGAATATCAACCCACTGAAAGGGACAAAATATGTACAAATCAAATATCTGATCATATATTTGTATTAAGAATATATAAAAACTCTTACAATTCAACAAGAAGACAAATACTCCAATTTAAAAATGGACAAAGGGAAAAAAAGTCTCTATGATGCTTGCCAGTGCCAGAGAAATGGATGTTAAGCATAAATCTATTAAATAAATAGATATCATGGATTAAATGATTCTTGTTTTATAAAATCAAAATAAATAAATATGGACAAAGGATTTGCATTTGTCAAATTTCTCCAAATAAAAAATACAAATGGCCAATTAGCACATGAAAAATGTGCTAGGGGAGCCCTGGCCGGGTGGCCCCGTCGGCTGGCGCGTCCTCCCTGGACGCCCAAAGGTTTGATCCAGGTCCGGGTGCACACAGGAGGCAACTGATTGACGTTTCTCTCTCACATCGATGTTTCTCTCCCTTCCTCCCTCTCTCCCTCCCGCTCCATCTGAAGACAAATGCAAACATGTCCTCTGGGGAGGCTACAAAATCATAAATAAATCAGAAGGGAAACAGGAAAGCCACCCACACAGGCCCGTCCGTGGGCACAAGGCTGCCCCAGAGGCGAGGGGCGGGAGCCCACCTGCTGGCTCGGACCCAGCGCAGGGAGAGGGCAGGGGGCCGGCGCCCCAGACTGCTGGCCGGGCCACAAGCAGGGAACTGACCTCCGAGCCTGGTCTCCGGGCGCAGGACCGCAGGACGAGCGGGTCTCCGCGCCCACCGCCAGGCTGGAGCTCACAGAGGCCGCAAGGGGTCGGTCGCGTCCGGCTTCCCACGTTCTCAACACCAGCTCGCTGCTCTCCCGAGGCTGCGTCCTTGGAAGTCACTGCCCCCAGGGAACCCCTGGAGAACTTCCCGTCCAAGGCCAGGGGGAGGGGAGGAGCCTCCGATTGCCCGGATGGAGCTCCCAGGTCAGCCTGCGGTCACGTCCTCCCCATGACCTCTCCCAACACTTCGTCCCCGTTGACGGACTCTTACTGTCTTGTGCGCCCCCCCACTTCCACAACGTGCCCTGGGTGTCAGCCAGGGGTGTCACTAGCACGAAGGGGGGCCGTTTGGTGGCATTCTGGCTGCATTGGAGGGAGATACAACAGCAATCGTAAAGGCACCTTCAAGAGAAAACACAGATTAAGGTAATAATGCCCAAAGTAAGCAACAGTTTTTTTTCCAAGAGCCCCATGATCTGAACCACTGATTTATCAAGTCCCGTTGGCTGGGGGTCAGATGGCTCAGGGGTTCACCTGTGTCCCCATGTGACCTTACTAAAGAGGATGCATGAGCAGACCCAGCAGGTCTGCACACAACAGCCTGCTGGGATCCTGGCACAGGGACGTCCTATTTTGCAGGACGCTATTCTCAGGAGAGATACCAGTAAAGGCTTTGCTGGTTATCACATAACACCTGGCAGGTGACTTCTGGAAGGGCTTCAGCGTGTCCTATGACTTCAAAGCCAATGGAGAGAACAAAGATGGCAGCCAAATGATCGTACATGGAAGCCAGAATGTGTCCATCTGGCCTTGAGGAGAGGGAGGTTGGCAATGTGTTACCATGGGGTGAATTCTTCTCTGTGCCCAGAGGAAACCCAGGGTGCAGCGGCCCAACCACCCAGGTAGAAGCCACAACCAGGGGTTGGTGCCATACAACTACTGATCACCTTTGCAGCTCCCCAGTATATGCCTGGGCAACACGACCAGTCATGCCAGACCAGTCACTGTCCCTTCATGTGACAGATGGCTACACAGTTCTGACAATATCCAACCATATCCCTGGTGCAACTGGGTTGGTTTTGTTGAGAGTGATTTTTTTTTCTGTTCTCATCATAGGGGTACCCAGGTGCTCAAACGTCCATAACCCAGGGTGAACAACATGAACCCAACACAAATCTAAGCAGAGCCACGCACGGCTCTGATGGCAGTATTTTTAGGAGCCTCCTGGTCAGCGGTTTGATGAGCTGCCTGTGTAAGTTTGAGTGACCGTATAAGAAGACCCAGGCCCAGGTATTGATAGTGTGCCAAAGGCCAGGTTTCTGGATCGGTATTGATAATATCGATGAATTAAGAGTACTGGTCACCACTGGCTGTTCCACTTCATTCCTGTCCCCATCCAGGTGGTGTCAGTGTTGGCTGAATAGTGACCGCAATGTAAGTGGGTGGGTTGCCCCAACTAGACCCATCTGTATAGCAGGCATCATCAAGAATGTCCCCCATTCCCTCTCTACAAGCCACAAAAATAGAGGCAGCGGGATCTGGAGGATCCACAGGCTTAGTAGCACCCATGTTTCTAGGGAGAGTGGACAGGGTGCTCCTTTGCTGCAAATAAGCATGGCACTTAGTCAACATGGGGGTCTGAGCCATAGCAAAAGTGCGTGGACAGGACACCCTACCCTTGACAGGAAGAAAGTTCTCACCAGCATATGCTGTTCCTTTGTGAAAGGCCTACCTGGAGGAGCACTTCGGTCACTGTTAGGAGCTGTTGCTCTATGGGAGTATATCAGATTTCTGCCCCCTTCCAGAGCTGGGACCAAAATCCTAGAGGTACTCTCTCTTTCTGTTGTCTCTGCCACAGTACCCACCTCATGCCTTCTAGAGCCACAGCCACATCTAACTCAATGGCAGCCCTGCCTGGGAGATGCCCAGGGTTTTCGTCTGCTTCACTAGTTTGTGGCTCTGATCTCCAGACCCACAGGTGCCCTTTCTTCAAATCACCATCATCTCTATCTTGGACTATGACCACACTCCTGGCTGGTCTCCCCTCCAATCCCTTCTGCTCACAGCAATCAGAGTGATGTTTTGAAATGAAAATTTCATCATGTCTCAGCCCTTCCTTAAACCTCTCAGTAGCAACTCACTGCTTTTAGGATTAAAAAAAATAAAAACTTAGCGTGGCCTTTAGGCCTTCACTCTTTGGCCTCTACCTACCTCTCTGGCTCAGTCACACCTCTCTCTCCATCATTCTCTGAGCTCCAGCCCATTGGCCTATCCATTTGCCAAATGTGCCATTTGCATTCCCACCTCCAGGCCTTTGCACATGCCATTGCTCCAGCCTGAAACACTCTTCCCTGTGTTTTTTTTTAATTAATTCTGACTCTTTCTCCTTATAAGATCCATGGGGAAAAAAGAGACCATGGCTATTTGGTTCATCATTAAGATCTTAAATTTAAGCCTAGGGCGTGGTAGAGTGCAAACATTAGTTATGTCAACTAACAAACACTCTGCTAACATGAATGACAGGTTGGCTATAAGATACACACAGGAATGAGGTTGCAGCTTCCCGCTCCATAACCATCTATTCCCCAGAGGCTAAGCCGCTCAGCTCTAACTTCAGGCTCAACCCCATCCCCATCTTTCAGGGAGTGGTTCTCAATCCCAGACAGACATCCCAAGTGGTTTTCAACCCTGGAAGATTTTTTAAAAATCACCTATGTCTGGGCCCACTCCCAAGCATTCTGATTTAATTTCCTGAGCGCTGACTTCATGCCTGGCCCTGACCCTGGCCTCAGGTTGCTGCCAGTCTGCTGCAGCATCTAGCACAACCATGTCTCCTTGTCTGTGTTGGATTCATGCTCTGTATGTAACATGCATGTCCAAGATGCAGACAGGGACAGAGTGGCTCTGTCGTAGAGGCAGGAAGCCTTCAAGCAGAAGGTGATATTTGAGCTGGTTCTGCAACAAACATGAAGAGTTTTCCAGACAAGGAAGAAGTTGGACATTTCAGGCAAGAGAAGCTATGTGAAGGATTAGGAGAAACACAAGAAGAATATGTGTTTGTGTAGAAGATCATAAGGCATCATAAAAACACTGATCCCCAAAGAATGGGTGGAGAAAGTGAGCCTCGGGGGCTCCTCTCATCAAGTAGCATGACTGTCTTCCCCATGCAGAGCCTGGGGACCCACTCAGCCAAACTTTTCCAATCTCTCCAAGCACCAAAGAGTGAGTCATCCCTGGCATTCCCCTGCCACTAGCTGTCACAGAGTCCCCAAAGGATGTGGAGAGAGAATCTCCATGGCGTCCAGGACAGAGAGAGGGAAGGAGGAGTCAGGAGTCAAACAGAAAGAGGCTATTCCCTGAGGGGCCAAGAACAGTATAAGACCCCCGATCCTACCTCTGGGATGAGGCATGTCCCTCATATCTCCCCCTGCCATTCTCACCGCAGGCTGGCCTGGAGCTGCTCTGCCAGAAGAACTACCCACCCACCTCCGTCCTCTAGGTATGTCCTGCCAACCCAATAACCACACACCATCACAGTGACAGCAGCTGGTGTCTGGACCAAGATATATCAAATGTCTGTGTGCTGGGGAAGAATGAGCTAAGAACGCAAACTTGACAGGAAATGGGCAAGCCGCATATTGAGAAATGCCAGGCCAGCCTTGCCAGACTTAAATGTGCTCGTGAGTATAGTCTGGAAAGAAAGAAAGACTCAAAAATTTCAGCAGAGAGAAAGGAGCTAGCAGTAAGCAGCTAAGAGAACCCTCCAGACAGCTAGAATCTTAAGATATCAGAGCTGAAAATGCTGCCCAGTTTGACCTAGGGTCTTGCTACTCACACTGTAGTGCTCAAACCAGCAGCCTCACCTAGGAGTTTGTTAGACATGCAGACTCCCCAGTCCTTCTGTTGAACGGCAGACTCCCCAGTCCTTCTGTTGAACGGCATTCAACAACAGCCTTGCGTGATTCCTATGCACAGTGAAGATCGCGACGCTCTGCTGCTCGGGGTCTCAAATCAAGATGCATTACAGAATTATCTTGGGACAAGTCTCCTTCCTTCGTTGGAACTGTTTTTTTACTTTCAAGAAAAGATACACTAGAATATCAGGATCACTCCTCATGGACAAAAAGAAAACAGAGAAATTAGTGGAGAATTAACTCTATATGTTTTGTACACACACACACACACTCAATAACAGCTACTTAACTGAACTTTGGGGATCCTTGTGTTCAAATTTTTCAAAGCAACTTAAAAGCCCTGAAGTCTCGCTGTTCCCATTTTACGGATGGAGAAATGGAGAGGCACTGGGAGCACCTCCACGCCTCACTTTGTGAAGGTGAGTAGTGTTTGCTTTCCATGTTGACAGACAGAAACACACAGGGATTTGCCACCAGCTGGGTTCTGGATGCAGAATTCCAGCCAGTCAGCTGACTGCATTCATGGAGAACATGTGTTGGGTAGACTGGAACCCCACAGTTTTCTCTTCCCCGAGAGACTATCTGACCTCCACCAGTAACCCCAACAAGGAAGAGGGGGAAGATCTCTAACATTCTGTATCCCTAAGAATAGAGAGAAGAATTAGGGATAGCCCAAAATGCTCGGTGAGGGGAGACACACAGACACTAAAACAGAGCATTATAAAACAATGGAGTAGGGCTACAGTACTGAGTCCAGTGTGCGGGGTCCCAGCCTGAAAGGTTAGGTTGTTGGGTGTTCAGATAAAGCTTCCTGGGAAAATGACCCCTGAATGAGTCTTAAACGGTAAGAAGAATCAGCTCTGGATATGGGGATGGGTAAAATGATGAAACCCTCTGAAATGCCCTGGGCCCGTTAGTGGGGCCCTATCTTTGGTTGGAACAACAGCTGTATGTTATATATACATATACATAAAACGTATTATTGTTTTGTGATTTTTCATCCAATTGTCTATTTTTTCTGCAAATTATGGTTTTAATCTCAATATGTTTTTGAGATTTATCCACATTGATACATGTAAGTAGAACCCATTCCTGTTTAATGCTCATGAGCCTTTAATTAACATTTAGGTTTGACTAGTGTTTGGCCATTGCAGACAGATCAAGAGTGCATGCACCCCTGGATGTGTCTTCTTATGTACATGTGTGAGAGTTTTCAAAAGTAAACACCGAGAAGTGGAATTACTAGGCATTATAAACTGAATTCCCCCCCCCCGGCCCCCATTTATATGTTGAAGCCCTAAACCCCAATGTGACGATATCTGGCAGTGGGCCTTTGGGAAGTAACTGGGTTGTCATGAGGTCATGAGGGTGAAGAACTCGTGATGCGGATTAGTGCCCTTGGAGGAAGAGACCACACAGCTTGCTCTCTCTCTCGCTCTGCCATGTGAGAATGCAGCAAGAAGGCAGCCATCGGCAGCCATCAGGAAGAGGCCTCCACCAGAACACAGCCATCCTGGAACCCTGACCTCAGACTTTCCAGCCTCCAGAACTGCAAGAAATCAATGTCTGTTGTTTAAACCACCCAGCCTGTGGTACCTGTGATAACAGCACAGGCCAAGGGAGTCACTAGGGTATGCACAGTTGGGGGTAGCAACTGCTCAATTGTCCTCCAAATGTCCTGATTTACATTTCCACCAGCACAATCTCACCAACATGTGACACTGTCAAATTTTATCATCCCAGCTGAGCTTCGTAGGAAGACTTTCATCATCCTCACCAGGCACATTCGGTCCCAAACATCTAAACTTGTAAAGGAAGAGAAAGAACATGTGCTCGCCTCTAGCCCCTGTGCTACACACCTGTTCTCTCGAAGGCCCTCCAACAGTTGTCCATATGAGAAATAATAATAATTAATAATTAATAATACTATAATCAACTCTGTTTTGCAAACTCACAACTGTAAACCTACTTTTGCCACACCCTGTATGTTTTCTACTTTACAATGAGAAAACAGGCAGAGAGGTGACGTGACTTTCCGGAAGCTGCACCCCAGAAGGTGACAGAACCCATGCTCAAAACCAAGTCTGCATGCTGCTGATGTTCATGCTCTTCTTACCGTTTCATACGTTCAACTAGTCTTTATTGAGTACTGCTTACGTACCAAGATCAAGTGCAGGGCTACTCTTAGCACACAGCAGTGCTCATTGTTTGTTGAATAAATATTGAATCAAGGAGCTCAGAGCCCACAGGAGAAACAGACACACACACAAAAGTTCAATAGAATGATGAAGGGCTGGGATCCCCAGTGCAGCGGGGAAAAGCTGAGTTTTCTTTGAGTACATTTTTACACCATAGTTAGTTTCTGTCAAACACAGAAAGAGGAAATGGGTTCTAGGCAGAGCGAACAAGAGGAAAAAGCACAGAGATGTGAAACAACATTACATTTTCTGGAGGTTACAATACTTTTTTAAAAAGATGTTTTTATTGATTTTAGTCGGAGGAGGGAGAGGGAGAGGAACGATTGGCTGCCTCCTGCAGGCTGGAGCCCCGCAACCCCGGCATGTGCCCTGACCAGGAATCGAACTGGTGCATGGGACCATGCTCAACCAACTGAGCCGCACCAGCCAGGGCTGGACGTCAGTTACACTGCTTTTGATCACCTTAAAGTTGCTTCCTTCCCGTATTGAGGCAAGACATCTGGTTCCATTCAGTTCGAGTCGCTGGACCTCTGTTAAACACCAGCGGTGTGCCAGGGCCTGGGTGAGATGCTTCTCAAGCATTATCTCATGGAATCCTTGCAGTTTCTTTTTCTCCTGACACAGGTGAGAAAATTGAGGCTCAGAGAGATGAGAAGTCTGGCCCATGAACACTTTCAGATCTTTCTTTCCACTCCTGGCTGTCTCCCGAAGATACCAGCCACTGCTGCGCTCTCCTTTCCCAGGTCTTCCGCCAGTGACAGGTGTCCTTCCAGCACACACTGAGACCCACAGGAGTGACCCTTTAGATCAGGAGACTCTCTGCCCCTTCCATGGTCTCCTTTCCTCCTTGGGAAACTGGAGAGGAGACTGCCTATGTAGCCATGGAGTTTTCAGTCCGTGTCCACACACTATCATCCCAGCCGTCACTCATTCACTTAACAAGTATTTACTGAGCACATACTATGTGCCAGGCAATGCTTTCAGAACTAATTCACTATTGAATACAAAGTGAATTGGACAGACAAGACTCCTGGGCTTGTGAAGATTAAAGTGTGTGATGCCTCAGAGTTAAAAACAAAGGTTTAAAAGGTTTTATCGCTTGTCCAAGGTCACAGCAAACTTGCTACCCGGTTAAGACTGAAACTCAAGTATAGCTGATTCCCAAAACAAATCGCTTTCTTCTCCCAGTTGATCACGACCTTTCTCTCATCTCCCTCTTGCTTTGTTTCTCCCCTCAGTCTCTGTTCAGCAGGATGCCTCCAGAGAACGTCACCTGGGCCCGGGGGGTCCCGGCTGAATTCATCCTCCTGGGCATCACGGATCGCTGGGACCTGCGCCTGACCCTCTTCCTGATCTTCCTGCCCGTCTACCTGGTGGACCTGCTGGGAAATGTGGGCATGGTGCTGCTGATCTGCGTGGATGCCCGGCTCCACACGCCTATGTACTTCTTCCTGGCCAGCCTCTCCCTGCTGGACGCCTGCTATTCCTCGGCCATCGGCCCCAAGATGCTGGCGGACCTGCTGCGGCCCCAGGCCACCATCCCTTACGCAGCCTGTGCCCTGCAGCTGTTTGTGTTCGCCGGGCTGGCCGATGCCGAGTGCTGCCTGCTGGCAGCCATGGCCTACGACCGCTACGTGGCCATCAGAAACCCGCTTCTCTACGCAACGGCCATGTCGCCGCGGCTGTGCCTGACTTTGCTGGGCGCGGCAGGCCTGGGTGGCGCAGTGAGTGCCACTGTCCACACGACCTTCACCTTCCGCCTGAGCTTCTGCCGCTCCCGGGAGGTCAACAGCTTCTTCTGCGACATCCCCCCACTGCTGGCCATCTCGTGCGACGACACCCGCCTCAACGAGCTGCTCGTCTGCGCCCTCTGCGGCTTCATCCAGACGGCCACGGTGCTGGCGATCGGCGTGTCCTACGGCTTCATCGCCGCGGCCGTGATCCGCGTGCGCTCGGCCGCGGGCCGCCGCCGGGCCGCTTCCACCTGTGGCTCCCACCTGGCGGCTGTGGCCATGCTGTACGGCACCCTCATATTCATGTACCTGCGGCCCAGCTCCAGCTACGCCCTGGACTCCGACAAGATGGCATCTGTGTTCTACACCCTTGTCATCCCAGCCCTCAACCCGCTCGTTTACAGCCTGCGCAACAAGGAGGTCAAGGAGGCCCTCGGGAGGGCCTGGCGCCGGCTCTGCGGTCCGGCAGGGGGCGCCCGTGCCAGGTCGGAGCGGGCTGATTAGGACTCACTGTCACTAGGGGTGAAAGTAAATGTTCCTTTGGCTTGAGTGTCCCTTGTCATTATTTGAGGGACTGCAAAGAGGAAGAAAAGAAAGCTTGCGGAAGGGAGGCAGGAAGCTGGGGATAGTCTAGGGCTGGACTAGAGTCCAGGGAGTGCTGCTACCGGGCTACCTCGGGCTCCCAATGTTCCCAAGCTCCCAGAGGTCACCGGGTGCAGGAACAGGTTTACTTGCCACTGACCTTGTAAGAGGCTGAGTCCAAGAAATACTAGGCGAGAACTGGGTTGGCTGTAGGTGTTTATAGGTTCTTGTCCTGTTAAGGTTCTTTGGGACCAGTGAGTCTGCTCCTGCTCTCCTTGACCCCAAGAAAACATCTTCAGAACCCACTTGTGCCCAAGAATGGGACTGACTGCACCCAGGCAGACTCCCTCCTGGTCAGCCTGTGTCTGCTTCTCGCTGGGAAATGCCTGAACAGCACCAAACACACAAGCTCACTCCTAAAATCCCAACACTTAGGTTAAGATGTGGCCAAGGTTACATTAGTTCAGGGCTACGACAGAGGTCAGGAAAGTGTTAGAGCTATGGGCATAGTTAGAATAGGGTTAGGATTAGGGTTCAGATTATGGCTACAACTGGGGTTAGGGTTAGGAGAGAGCCAGGGTTAGGTTTAGAATTTAAAAGCAGCTGGGAAAATTTAGGGTTGAATTAAAATTATGTAACTGTTAAGATCTGGGTTGATTTTAATTAGTAGTAGATTTGGGGGTACATTTAGGAGTCGCAGTTTGGATCAACTTGAACTCCTATTAGAAATATTTTAGGGTCAGTGTTAGAGTGCGGGACTAGTTACAACTGGAGTTCGGGTGTTCTTTTTATTGCTAGATTAACTTTCAGTGAGAGTTTAGTTAGGTTTGAGTTCTGTTAGATGTAGGTTTTACGTTGGTGTGGCTAACAGCTGTGAAAGGTTTGAATCGGAGTCTAGTTATTATGACAGTTGCCCTAGTTCAGCAGTAGATGAGAGATGGGCATACAAATAGCATTTAAACTATCAAAAGGACACATTTGGAGTCTTAATTTAAGAATTATTTAAAAGTATGGATAGTGGTCCATGTTTCTTCAAGCGTCAGGTAGGAGTTGGTTGCTGGTGGCTGGGCGTTTCAGCGTCCTGAGTATGCTGACACCACATGTGCTCAGGTGGGACACACTGTGTGTGTTGGGATGACAGCTCCAGAGGCAGAGCTGGAGTTAGGACAGGGACTGTCACAGCACTGACCTCTTGGGCAAAGATAACCACAGTGCTCCAAACCTGGGGTCGCACTGGAACTTCAGACCAATGCTCTTGGGCCTTTGTTCTCCCCCCTCCCCACCCCCACCTCGAGTTTACAATTTTGACAGATTGTCTCTCTGACTCAGTTACCTATGGGCCCTTCCGTGCAGGATAGGATGAACCCTGGGAGTTATGGCAGGCATTCTGGGGATATGGCCAGAATCAAATATCAGCTCTGGCCTGAAGCTCTTTCCAGATCTCCCAATTGTAACTGAGTTGAGGCCGATTCTGGTAAGCATTTCTCTTTTAAACCTCCTACAGCACTGTTTCCTAAGACCAGCGATCAAAACAAAAGCATTTTGGGTGTGGAAGACAGGAGTCTGCTTTTGGGACCCTTGGTGGCATTGAGGGAAAGGAGCATTCCACGGGCAAAGGACAACGCACACAGGGCCAGGAGGGCAGATGAGCGCGGAGTGAGCAGGAGACTCAGGAAACCCACCTACGTGGCTGGAGAGGGAAAGAAGTGGAGGGAACTTGAAGACGGAGGATCTGGGATGAGAGGGCAGCCATGGGTTGGATAGCAAGTAGTGGAACTTGGACCTTATTCAGTAGGCAATAGGGAATCAGGGGAAGTTCACGTGTTCAAGGTCAGCCTCACGCTTGTTCCGACACCGGAACAAGGCTACACGCAGGCACATCCCTTATGCCACAATTCACTCACAGCAATGCCCCCGCAACGCAGACCGGCCCCTACTGGAAACGGTCATGCACAGAGACACCCGCTCATAGGGCTGGCCCCCACAGACACACAGACGCTCACTCGTGGACACATTTGGTTGCACAGAAACACGATCACTCCTCTCTCTACACCCTGGTTTACAATCTTACAAACACATTCACACACACGCACACACACACACACAGTCACATACATAGTCACAGTCATACCCACACAGTCACAGCCACACAGGCGTATGTATTGCCACTGTCACCAGAGGAACAATCCCTCCTACACCCCTACACTTCCTACAAGAGGCCAGCAGAAGCTGAGGGACAGGAGGGTTGGCCCCAGAAGCTACTGCTATAGACTCTGGGCTCCCCTGATCCCAGTCCCTGTGCTGGGGGTTCAGGAGTCAGCCTGACTCTCTCTCTGCCCTTCACACGGTCTGAGGAGCTGCAGCTTCGCCATGCACAGGGCTCCTAAATATCCCCTGAGTTGGAAGCAGCACACACACACCCCCCCATCAAGCTGGGCCCTAGGGAGGAAGGATAACAAGCCCCAGACCTGAGCCACCTCCTGCCCCAGGGATGAGGGCCAGGGGAAGAGGGTGTTGCCCCTGGAGAGAAGGTAAGGTGCTCCCTGGGCCCCAAAACCTGCAAGTGTGGCCTCCTCAGACCCTCCAGTGACAAGTGATGCCTGGCCCTTGCTGCTGTTCCTTCCTGTGATGTGAAGAGGCCACAGGATACACTTAGAGCCAGGGGCCAGACTGAAAAGTCTGCAGATTTCTGAGCATGCGTCATAAGTGTGAGAGCATGTGCTGTTTGTGTGAGGCTGGGATTGCACAATACCATCACTGTGCAATGATGTCATTGAGGGGGTAGGACAGTGTATCTATGTATGTGCCCTCTAGGGTGGCACATCTCTGCTGTGACCCATCATGAGCTGGTGTGAGTGTAGCCACGTGCGTGAAGGTGCGAGGCTGTGGTCCCCCCAGGCCATGCACAAAAATGTGATTTTGTGACCAGTGAGAGGATTGGGCATGACTGGTGTGCATAGAAAGGTATGGAGAGAGTGTTTAACAGACTAGGTGGTCACTGAAATCATGAATGTGCACGGCAGGTCCCGGTAGCTGTCTTGGTGCCGTGAGCCTCCTTGAACAGCGGTACATGAATGATCATCGCCCTCTGACCTCCGGGCTATTTGGTGCTTGCATTTCACCATCTGCTTATGTGTGTGATGATCTGGGTCTGTGGGTCTCTGGTTATGCTGTCTGCTTACTTAGGGGTGAATGCATGTACTGGGTCCACATTTCTGTAAATGATGCGTTTGCCCATGTATTTGCAGAGACCAGCTTGAGGCTGCACCGGTTTGCATGTCCACACAGATGTGTTTGTGATTACACAGGAATTTCTGCAAATAGCTCAGGGAATTCTAATGCGTATTGGAACCAATTCAAACTGAGTCAGAGCAGGTCCAGTTTCCCTAAAGTCATTTTATAAGCAGGCTTCCTCCGTGTATCCACCCACTCACCCTGGTCTTCCTCCCCACCTGGAAGGTGGAACAGGATTGGAAGTTTCAGAAAATGTGTTCTACTGGGAGTCCAAGTCAGAGGATTCTTCTTACCCAACTGAGGAAGAAAAGGAAGACACTAGTGTAGAAAAGGTATTTATTTGATTTTTGATTTTTTATATTTTTTAATAGAGAAGGACATAGAAAGAAATTAAGAGAGTATTCCCTTGCAGGGAGGGCCTCAGTATAGCCTTTAGCAAATCTGTGTCATAAAACCCATCTCCTTTTAAAACCCCTCTTGGAGAATTGTGCAAGATTTCTGCAGCCCTGGCTGGTTTGGCTCAGCGGTTGAAGCGTCAGCCCACAGACCAAAGAGCTGCGGGTTTGATTCTGGTCAAGGGCACTTACCTTGGTTGCGGTTTGGTCCCTGGCCCTGGTCAGGGTCGTGCGGGAGGCAACCAAGCGATGTGTCCCTCTCATATCGATGTTTCTCTCTTTCTCTCTCTCTCTCCCTCCCACACTGTCTGAGGATAAATGAAAAAATATCCTTGGGTGGAGATTTTAAAAAACGATTTCTGCAAGGAGATCCAGACAGGATAAAATGAAGGCGTTGACACAGCCTCTGTGCTTGGGAAGTATATCTGTCTATCTGTCCACATCAGTTTCTCACAAAGGGTTGTACATCTGCTTGAGCTCAGTCAGAGTTTGATTTCATGGGGGAAGTTTTTCCAGGATATGGGGAGTCATCCAGATTCTTTTGTTCTTTTTAGTCTTTTTTTTTTTTTTTAGCAAGTCTGAGAATACCCAGTTCACCCATCCTTGAATCCTTGTCCTCGGCCACCTAACTTTGCCCTCCATCTGGACTCTGGGTTCAGCCGTGCATCTTGCTTTGGTCAGTAGGGTGTTGAGAGGCTTGAAAAGCAGCTGCCAAGCAGGACTGAGATCCTGACTTCCGGTGTCACGGTCTCGGGGTTCAGGTCCTGACCTTACTATTCACTAGCTAATTGACCCTGGGCAAACTGCTTAACTATAAACTGAGAATAAGCCTGGCCAGTGTGGCTCAGTGGTTGAGCGTCGACCCATGCACCAACAGGTCATGGGTTCGATTCCCGGTCAGGACACATGCCCAGGTTGTGGGCCCAGGCCCCAGTAGGAGGCAACCAATCGATGTTCTCTTTCATCGATGTTTCTAGCTCTCTTGCCCTCTCCCTTCCTTTCTAGAAATCAATAAAGAAAAAGAAAAAAAAAACTTTTTTAACTGAGGATAATCATATCTCTCTAGGATTGCTATGAGAATTATCTCAATATATGTTAGTCACTCTCACTAGTTCAGGCAGGTGAGAAAGAGACAAATGATGGGACTTTTAACTGACCATACTGTAAAAGTACGTACATGTTGTATTTATCCAATAATATTTGTTTCCTTTTGTTACTCATTATTTAAAGTGAGGGAATATATTACTTTCTGGTTCCCTAAAAACAAAGTCTCTAAAATGACTCTCACATGTTGCGAGACATCAATCATCCTCAGACCCAAATCCAGTCTGAGGCGCCTCTTATTTAACAAAACTATTCGTTCCCTTTCCTTTGCTGCCACCATGTGGTCACGTCAGGTTATAACCAGCACTTTCACATGTTTTGCCAGGGCTCCAGATTGAACTTGAACTTGTGATTTGGTTCTCAGTGAACATGGGTATGTAGCACTACTCTGATCAAAGATATGTAACATTCAGGGAAAAGCACTATAACAGTCTCCTCCCTGTTGTGGTGAATTCCAGTCTACTTGGGATTTTCCCCATGTAAGCAGCAAACATTCACTTATGTCAACTTAGATCAGAGACCAGAAATGACACAGTCCCTATCCCCAAGGACTTTATAATCTGCTATTATACAAACAATTACAAATCAACTTTGGCAACCACACATGCTGAAGATGGGATTACTCGACATGAAAGGGAGACCAGGTCGTTCAAGTCACCAGGATGCAGACATCTCACACTTAGGGAAAACGACGTTTCCCATTAAATTAAATACAAAATGATAGCATGAGGACAACCGTAGATAACTTATTGAGATGTTTCTCTGTGTTAAGCAAAGTGCTAAGTGCTTTACTGGTGTAACTCATGGACCTGTCTTCCAACCTATTCTCATACCCACTGTCCAGGTAGGTAAACCAAGGCACAGCCAGTACTAGAACCAGGCTTTGAGCCCTCAAGACTTTCTTAACCAATGTCACCATAATCTGCAGGAGCACACACCATGATGTGACTGCTTCTTTCTGCAGAGGTGAGCAGAAAGACTTCAGTGTCCAGAGAGGATGTGAGGTTAGATAGGCGTGAGCCTTCTTTGTGAATACCTTTCAATACAGCGGTGGCTTTCAAACTAGGTACATGTTCCATGTTCAAATGAGTTAAATTTAAAAAATAAATAGCCCTGGCCAGTTTGGCTCAGCGGTTAAAGCATCGGCCTGCGGTCCAGAGAGACCCGGGGTTCAGTTCCCGCTAGGGGTGTGTACTTTGGTTGCAGTTTGTCCCTGGCCCTGGTTGGGTTGTGCAGGTGGCAGCCACTCGATGTGTCCCTTTCACGTCGATGTTTCTCTCTCTCTCTCTCCCTCTCTCTCCCTCCCACTCTATCTCAAGAGAAATGCAAAAAAAAAAAAAAATTTAACTGCAAAGAAATCTTGAAATATTTACAGAGTTGTTCATAATTATGAAACTACTATGTGTGCATTTTATGAAAATAAAAATTAGTAAATATATAGATGTTGAGAATTGTGTTTCCATTGGTAATATCAATATGAACTCACACTTTTTGTTGTTGTTGTTGTTAATCTTCACCCGAGGATATTTTTCCATTGATTTTTAGATAAAGTGGAAGGGAAGGAAGGAGAGAGAGACAGATCGATTGGTTGCCTCCCGCACAACCCTGACCAGGGCCGGGGATTGAACTTGCAACCCATGTATGTGCCCTTGACCAGGAATCGAACCCACAACCCTCTGGTGCCCAGACCAACACTCTAACCACTGAGTCAAACCGACCAGGGCCAGACTCATACTTTAAAAGATATTTTTTCCTTCTTTGTCCACTGAAAGGGCCTCGAAGCAATGACATCCGATAGCAATGAGCACACACAGCGCCTACATTTTAGTTCTAAATGCCATTCTCCACAAGAGGACCCAGAGCTTCTTGGAAAATAGCTAATTCCAAGCCCTAAGCAAAGAAAGGAAAACCACATGATCCTGGAACATCTTGGGCCAGAAAGAAAGGAAGAACCTGAAGACTAATCAAAAGTATATAGAAATTGGCTCTCGAAAAGACTACCTCTGGCCAAAAGCACCCCTAAAGAAATGATGATAATAGACATTGAATTTATAAAAATCTGTAAGTCCATAGAGATGCTGAGAGAAAGAGAAAGAGAAAGAAGGTAGGTAGGACTGTACTTTGCAGAAGATTGCCAGGTAATAAATGCAAAAGAAACGACAGGATTAGAAAATCACTAAGGTGCCCTGGCCGGTTTGGCTCAGCGGTTAGAGCATCCGCCTGCGGTCCAGAGAGACCCGGGTTCGGTTCCCGCTAAGGGCATGTACCTCAGTTGCAGTTTGTCCCCGGACCTGGTTGGGTCATGAGGGTGGCAACCACTTGATATGTTCCTTTCACATCAATGTTTCTCTATATATATCTCTTCCTCTCTCTCCCTCCTGCTTTATCTGATCAAAAAATGAAAAAATGTCCTTGGGTGAGGATAAAAAAAAAATCACTAATGTAATAATTTGGTTCAAGCAAGGATCCTCAGTAGATACTAAAACTATTAGGTGAAAGTTTGTTGAGGGCAAAGATATTTACACAGTCTCAAAGTGTCAACATCACAGATTACTATTTACAGAGGAAAATCATTTTACAACATGGAGATCGGATATTCACCACCTTAGGTGATTAAATGTACGATCACCGAGCTGACATCAGGTACCCCCTAATTTGAAGCAAAAGAACTACATAACATCACTTCTGGGCACACTATTGTCAGAAATGGGGGTGGGGAAGAAATCAGAATGTGGGCATTCTGTAAGACAATGGGCCTCGACTCTTCAAAAAGCCACTGACCTGAAACAAGAACAAAAATAAGAGGACTGTTCTGGGTTTAAAGTAACAAAAATGCAATGTGTATGAACCTTGATTGGATCTGGTTTTTAAAAATTATTAAAGAGATTTTGATAATAAGTAGGAAAAGTTGAATATAATCTGTATTTTGGATAGTGTTGAATTATTATTAATTTTCTTGGGTGTAATGATGATACTGTGGTTATGAGTGAGAGTGACCTTATTCTTAGGAGACCCAGTGAAATTTTGGAGGCAAAGTCAAGATGTCTGCAACTTAGTTTCAAAAGACACCACACACACAAAAAAAAACAGAGATTCAACAAATGTAGCAAAATGTTAACTATTGGTAAAACTATATGAAGGGTATACAGGTGTTCATTGAAATTAATACTCTTCTAATTTTCCTGTAGGTTTTCTAAATAAAAGGCAAATGTTTACAAATTTGTTGATTCATAAAACTAGACACCCCAAAGCATCTTAAAAGATCATCTAATTCAACTTCTCATTTTACAAATGGGAACTGAGGAAGATGCTTGTCCGAGGGCACACAGCTGGACAGCTGGTGACAGAGAGAGCCAGAGTTCACGTTCACTGTTCTCCCTGCACCTGCATGGGGATGTAGATGGCAGTGTGGTTGGGGGGATAGGAGGGTTTGGAAGAAAAGACTTGGTGGAGTCATGGCAGGGAGGGGGCACCCTTCAACAGGACACGTGGGTCATAGTCACAGTCCAGACAGGAAGAGGTTGTGACAAAACACAGGCAGACCCAGAAGACTCATGGCTCCACCCAGATCAACTCCTTTTTTCTCTTCTTAAAATGTTCTCCCAATTTTCTTCCTCCAACCTATTCTCTCTATTCCTTTCTTTTAAAAAAATTTTTTTAATTATCTCTTTATTGCATTGTCACTTGATCATTTCGCTTTCCCCAAGAACATGACATCACAGAAATATGAATTTTGGAACTAGACAGACCTGCTTTCAAATCCTGGCCCTGCCCACTGATTCTGCAACGTCAAATAATCACCCCCAAGTCTTGGTTTCTTCATCTTTGCAAAGTTACTGCTTCCAACCTTGAAAGGATGTGGCATTCAACGAGCCAATATGTTCATTATTAAATTGTTGATTTCTTACCAAGTGCCAGGCAGTTGTGGACACTGGGGACAATGAAAACAGACAGCACTTACTTGAAGGCGAGCTGTGTTCTAAGTACTAGAGATAAGGACTCATGTTACTCGTCCCCATTTCACACATGAGGAAACTGGGGCATGGAGGGGGAGGGTTTCTTGCCCACAGAGCTAGTACAGCCTATTCCCAGAATGAACATTGATCATGCCACACAAGGCAGAAAACAAAGGCCCTGTCTCGGGGCGGGGAGGGGGTTCCATGCCAGTGGAAAGTGAGATCTGGAAAACTACTGAGACAGTTTGTAATAGACATATCTTGGTTTCTTTCCTTCCCCCAGCTCTATGGCTAGAAAGGAGAATCGTGTTAAAAGAAGTGGTCGGGCCCTGGCCGGTTTGGCTCAGCGGTTAGAGCGTCGGCCTGCAGTACAGAGAGACCCGGGTTCGGTTCCCGCTAAGGGCATGTACCTCGGTTGCAGTTTGTCCCCGGCCCTGGTTGGTCGTGCGGGTGGCAGCCACTCGATGTGTCCCTTTCACATCGATGTTTCCCTCTCTCTCTCTCTTCCTCTCTCTCCCTCCCACTCTATCTGTACAAAAAATGGAAAAATGTCCTCAGGTGAGGATTAAAAATAAAAATAAAAAAATAAAAAAAAGAAGTGGTCGGAGCGCTCTCCTTTCCCAATCCTTCTTCTGTGACAGAGGCCGGCACTCACCTTAATCCACAGGTCCGGGATTCTCAAACCTGATCCCACCTCCTAATCACCCGGAGGGCTTGTGAAAAGGGTGCTGGGCCACTCCCAGTTTCTGATGCCGTAGATCCAGAGAGAGGCCTGAGAATTTGCATTTCTAACAAGCTCCCCAGGGAAGCGGCTGCCTGGGCTCTGGGACCACGCCTTGAGAAACAGGGTCACAGAATCACCCACAGAACAGGTATTGTTCCCGTTGCACAGGTGAGGAAGCTCAGCTTAAGGAAGGCTACTTCCTCATGGGATGCCATTCTGTTAGTGAGTGACAGCAGGAGCTGAACTCTGGTCTGACTCCCAAACCTGTACTGTTTGCACTACACCTGAGTTGGAGATTTAATGCTAGGATTTCAACGCCATGTATGTTCATTTTATTTTAGAATTTCCATTCTTGAAAGGCAAAGTCAAGATTCTTTGAGAGCATAATATATCTCCATTTCCAATGAGAACAGAAGATGGATTGTGAAAGCTATTTCTTTTTTTTTTTTTAGAAAGAGAAACATCCATGTCAGAAACATCAGTTGGTTGACTCCCTCGTGTGCCCTGACCAGGAATGTAACCCACAACCCAGGAATGCGCCCTGAGCCACCCAGACAGGGCAGCAAGCTGTTTTTAAACATTCCTGTTCATTATCCAATAATTCCTCTTCTAGAAATCTATACTAAGATAATGGTCTAAAATATAGCCCAAAATACAAAGATGCTAAAGTACTTTAGCAAAAAACTGGGACTCTAGCCCTGGTTCAGCGGTTGGAGCGTCGGCCTGCAGTCCGGAGAGACCCGGGTTCGGTTCCCGCTAAGGGCACGTACCTCGGTTGCAGTTTGTCCCCGGCCCTGGTTGGTTGTGCGGGTGGCAGGCACTCGATGTGTCCCTTTCACGTTGACGTTTCCCTCTTTTTCTCTCTTTCTCTCTCTCCCTCCTACTCTATCTGAACAAAAAATGGAAAAAATGTCCTCGGGTGAGGATTAAAAAAATAAATAAATAATTAAAAACTGCGACTCTAAATATCCAATGTTAAGGGACTGGTTAATCAATTGTGTTATCAATCAGAAAACCAAAAGGAAAAACAATTAAAAAACAGGAAGACAGCGTAAGAGAACTGTGGGACAACTGGAAACATAATAATATTCTCATCACAGGAGTCCCCGAAGAACAAAACGAGCAAGGGTTAGAAAATATATTTGAAGATATAGTGACAGAAAACTTCCCTAATTTGGTGAAGGAAGAAGGCGTTCAAATTCAATAAGCACAAAGAGCCCCAAGTAAGAAGAACCCAAACAGGACCACATCAAGACACATAATAATTAAAATGCCAAAAATTAAAGACAAAGAGAGAATCCTAAAAGCAGCAAGAGATAAGCAACAGGTTACCTACAAAGGAAACCCCATAAGGCTCTCAGCTGACTTCTCAACAGAAACACTACAGGCGAGAAGGGAATGACATGAAGTAATCAAGATCATGAAAAACAAAGATTCTGAATCCAAGACTACTCTACCCAGCAAGGCTATCATTTAAAATAGAAGGTCAAATAAAGAGCTTCCCACACAAAAAAAGGCTACGGGAATACATCAACACCAAACCAGCACTGCAAGAAATGTTAAAAGGACTGCTGTAATTAGTAGAAGAAATAGAAAGAAAAATATAACCACACTAAACAAAAATAGCAATATATAAGTACATATCAATAATCACCTTAAATATAAATGGATTGAATGTGCCAATTAAATGACACAGAGTAGCTGATTGGATAACAAAGCATGACTCATATATATGTTGTTTACAAGAGACCCACCTCACAACAAAAGACTCACATAGGATGAAAGTCAAGGAATGGAAAAAGTCAAGCAAACAGAAAACTAAAAAAAAGCTGGGGTAGTAATACTCATATCTGATAAAATAGATTTCAAAATGAAGGCCATAACTAGAGACAAAGAAGACCACTATATAATATTGAAAGAATCTATCCAACAGTAAAATATAGCCTTGGTAAACATATATGCACCCAATATAGGAGCACCAAAATATAATTAAAATCTTCTGGAGGACTTCAAAGGAGAAATCGACAACAATGCAATCATAGCAGGGGACTTCAACACCCCACTGACATCACTGGATAGATCCTCTAGACAAAAAATTAACAAAGCAACAGACACTAGACCAAATAAAGCACTAGACCAAATGGATTTAATAGATATCTACAGAGAATTACACCCCAAAACTACAGAATTCACATTCTTCTCAAGTGTACATGGGACATTCTCAAAGATAGACCACATGTTAGGACACAAACTAAGTCTCTACAAGTTCAAAAAGACTGAAATCATATCAAGCATCTTCTCAGATCACAATAGCATAAAACTAGAAATCATTTGCAACAAGAACATGCAAAGACATTTGAACACATGGAGGCTAGAAAGCATATTATTAAGCAATGAATGGGTTACTGAGGAGATCAAGGAAGAAATTTAAAAATTCCTGGAAACCAATGAAAATGAACACACAACAACACAAAATCTATGGGATGCAGTGAAAGCAGTTCTAAGAGGGAAGTTCATAGCACTACAAGCCTACTTTAAGAAACAAGAAAAATTTCTAATAGAATATCTAACCTCACAACTTACAGAACTAGAAAGCAAACAGAAAGAAAACCCCAGAGCAAGTAGAAGGAAAGAAATAGTAAAGATCAGAGCAGAAATAAATGACATAGAGATCAAAAAAATTCAAAGGATCAATGAAACAAAGAGCTGGTTTTTCGAGAAGATAAATGAGATTGATGGACCCTCAGCTAGACTCACCAAGAAACAAAGAAAGAGAACCCAATTACACAAAACCAGAAATGAAAGAGGAGAAGTAACAACTGACATCACAGAAATACAAAGGATCATTAACAAATACGAAGAACAATTATATGGCAACAAATTCGACAATCTAAGCGAAACGGACAAATTTCTAGAGACACACAGTCTCCCAAAACTGGACAGAGAAGAGATACAAAATTTGAATAAACCAATAACAACTAAGGAAATTGAAGATGTAATCAAGACTCTCCCAGCAAACAAAAGCCCAGGCCTGGAAAGGGGAATTTTAATGAACATTCAAAGAAGAACTAATACCCATTCTCCTCAAACTATTTCAAAAAATTCAAGAAGAAGGAAGACTTCCAAACTCATTTTATGAGGCCAGCATAATTCTAATTCCAAATACAGAAAAAGACACTACAAAGAAAGGAAACTACAGGCCAATATTCCTGATGAACATAGATGCCAAAATCCTTAACAAAATACTAGCAAATCGAATCCAGCAATACATTAAAAAAAGTATTCACCATGACCCAGTGGAATTAACCCCAGGATGCAAGGATGGTCCAGTATTCACAAATCAATAAATGTGATACACCACATAAACAAAATGAAAGATAAAAACCACATGACCATATCAATAGACGCTGAAAAAGCATTCGAAAAAACCCAGCACCCATTTCTGATAAAAGCTCTCAGCAATGTGGAAATATAGGGATCATATCTCGACATAATAAAGGCCATATATGAAAGACCTACAGCCAACATCATACTCAATGGGCAAAAACTAAAAGCATTTCCCTTAAGAACAGGAACAAGACAGGAATGCCCACTTTTGTCACTCTTATTTAACATAGTACTGGAAGTTTTAGCCACAGCAATCAGACATGAAGAAAAAATAAAAGGGATCCAAACTGAAAAGGAGAAAGTGAAACTGTCATTATTCGCAGATGACATGATATTATACATAGAAAACCCTAAAGACTCCATCAAAAACCTGCTAGACTTAGTTTGTCCCGGCCCTGGTTGGTCATGCGGGTGGCAGCCACTCAATGTGTCCCTTTCACATCCATATTTCTTTCTCTCTCTCTCTCTCTCTCTCTCTCTCTCTCTCTCTCTCTCTCTCCCTCCCTCCCTCCCTTTTCCTCTCTCTCCCTCCCACTCTATCTGAACAAAAAATGGGAAAATGTCCTCGGGTGAGGATAAAAAAAAAAAAATCTGCTAGACTTAATAAATGAATAAGTAGCAGGATACAAAATTAATGTCAAGAAATCGATGGCATTCTTATACACCAATGATGAATTTACAGAAAGAGAAACTAAAAAAACAATCCCATTTACCATCATGGCAAAAAATTTAAAATACCTACGAATAAACTTAACCAAAGAAGTAAAGGACCTATTGGCAGAAAACTATAGGACATTGAATAAAAAAATAGAGAAAGATATAAAAAAGTGGAAACACATACCTTGTTCATGGATTGGAAGAATTAACATCATTAAAATGTCCATATTACCCAAAGCAATCTACAGATTCAATGCAATCCCCATCAAAATACCAATGACATATTTCACAGAACTAGAACAAATACTTCAAAAGTTCACATGGAACCAAAAAAAGACCCCGAATAGCCACAGCAATCTTGAAAAAGAAGGACAAAAAAGGTGGGATCACAATACCGGATATCAGGGAATACTACAAAGCTACTGTAATCAAAACAGCCTGGTACTGGCACAAGAACAGGCACATAGACCAGTGGAACAGAACAGAAAACCGGGAAATTGACCCAAGACATTATGCTCAATTAATATTTGACAAAGGTGGCAAGAGCATACAGTGGAGTAAAGACAGCCTCTTTAATAAATGGTGCTGGGAAAATTGGACAGCTACATGCAGAAAAATTAAACTAGACCATCAACTTACACCATACACAAGAATAAACTCAAAATGGATAAAAGACTTAAATGTGATTCATGAATCCATAAAAATCCTAGAAGAAAATGTTGGCAACAAAATTTCCAACATCATACACAGCAGAATTTTCACTGATGCATCACCTAAGGCAACAGTAACAAAGGAAAAAATGGGACTACATCAAACTCAAAAGCTTCTGCACAGCAAAAGAAACAACAATCAAAATGGAAAGGGAACCCACTGTATGGGAGAGCATAACTGCCAATGATACATCAGATAAGGGGTTAATTTCCAAAATATATAGAGTACTCATACAACTCAACAAAAGACAAAGAACCCTATTAAAAAGTGGGTGAAGGAACTAGACACTTCTCCAAACAGGACATTCAAATGGTCAAGAGACATATGAAGAAATGCTCAACATCACTAATCAGCAGAGATGCAAATTAAAACAACAATGAGGTATCACCTCACACCTGTCAGAATGGCCGCCATCAACAAATCATCAAACAACAAGTGTTGGCGAGGGTGTGGAGAAAAGGGGACTCTAGTACACTGCTGGTGGAAATGCAGACTGGTGCAGCCACTATGGAAAACAATATGGTGTTACCTGAGAAAATTAAAAATTGAACTTCCATTTGACCCAGTGATCCCACTTCTAGAAATATACTCGAAGAAGCCTGACACAGCAATCAGAAAAAAATATATGTACTCTCATGTTCATAGCAGCCCTATTTACAATACCTAAGATCTGGAAACAGCCCAAGTGTCCATCAGTAGACGAATAGATTAAAAAGCTGGGTACATATACACAATGGAGTACTATGCAGCTATAAGAAAGAAAGATCTCTTATCCTTTGAGACAACATGGAGGGACTGGAGAGTATTATCCTAAGCAAAACAAGCCAAGCCAAGAAAGACAAATATTACATTATCTCACTTATTTGTAGAATATAATTAACATAATAGTCTGAGGAAAAGAGTAGACCCAGAGACATGGAAGTAGGGTACAGACTGACAAACCTCAGAGGAGGTGGGGAGACAAAGAGATGAACCGCAGAACTTATATGCATGTGTGCATGAACAATGGACATCGACGACAAAGCTGGGGACAGGGTGGGGGAGATGGGGAGGAGAGTGTCAATGGGAAAAAAGGAGGAACATCTGTAACAAAAATAAATAAATAAATAAAAATAAATTGTGTTATATTCAAATGATGGAATATTATGAAGCCATTAAAAATTTATTTAGAATTTTTATAACATGTCAAAGTATTTATCATATAATATTAAATAAAACATAAGTAAATTCAGTTAAGTTCTCAATGTTATTAAAAACAATGAAAAAAAATTGAAAGGAAATAAACCACAGCATTCACAACAGGTATTGCTGATTCTAATAATTTCTGTACTTTCCACACTTTTACAATGAGCTTTATAATCAGAAAAACCAAGCACTTATTTTTTGTTGATTAACTACAACAGGTATTTTCAACACCCATCGCATAGTCAATTCCTAAACAGACAGCAAAAGCAAAATTGAGAATTTTAAAGGTTATATTTAATTCTAGATTACATTTTCCCTGACCCTAAAATGTACATTTTTTTTAAAGCAAAAAACAAGAGGAAAACACACAAATAAGTCCGGCTGGTGTGGCTCAGTGGTTGAGCATCAACTCATGCACCAAGAGGTCACCGGTTTGATTCCCGGTCAGGGCACATACCCAGGTTGTGAGCCAAATCACCAGTCAGGGGCGTGCAGGAGGTGACCAATTGATATTCTCTCTCATCGATGAGAGAATGTTTTGTTTCTATCTCTCACTCCCTCTCTTTTCCTCTCTAAAAATCAATAAACAAAAAAAACCACACAAATGACAATCATTATTATACATACACACAAAGAAGACTAGAAAGATACATGTAGCCCTGGCCGGTTTGGCTCAGCGGTTAGAGCGTCGGCCTGCGGTCCAGAGAGACCCGGGTTCGGTTCCTGCTAAGGGCGTGTACCTTGGTTGCAGTTTGTCCCCGGCCCTGGTTGGTCGTGTGGGAAGAAAGATACATGTAAAATAATAACGGGTATTTTTTGGCTGGTGAAATTATAAGGCTTTTAAAATCTCTCTTTAGCTTAATAATTTTTATAACGTTTTCTACAATGAACATCTATTACTTTTGTAATAAAAAGTCTGTGATGTTTTTCTTTTAGAGACTACCAACCAGCAAATTATAGCGCATCCATGCATGGAATATCATCGGCCAGTTAAAAAATGTTGAAGAACAATAACATGAAAAAAAATCTGCTCTATTGACTGACCATGCTACAAACAATACATTCAGAATGATCCCACTGTTTTATCAACAAAGAAAATGTCTATAAAGAAAACACCTTGGGAGGGAAATTTTTTAAAAATCCACATTAAACAAAGAAATTAATTTGTTAAATAAAAGAGACAGAAAGATGAGCAGGAGTGTTATTGAAAGGTCCTCCCTTAGAAAGGCTTTCCAGCTCCACCAGCTCTCATTTGTAAGTCAAACTGGTCTTCCAGCGTCAGCAGGGCAGTCAGTATGGATCCTGCCTCCTCCTCTACACTTAATGCTTGAGGGGGCACATGGAGTCCAGCAGCAGAGGTCACCCCTCTTTTTTAATTTTTAATTTTTTTTTTATTTATTTTTTTTTTGGTATGTGCCCCTAGCGGGAACCGAACCCAAGACTCTCTGGTCCTCAGGCCAACACTCCAATTGATGAGCCAAACTGGCCAGAGCTAAGGTCACCCCTCTTGAAAGGACAAACACACATCGTCTGGGACCTTAAAATAAGATCCCAATAGAGAAAGGTTCTCAGGGGAAATATTAAACTGCCTTCTTGGACTATGGATCTGATTACAATTAAATATAATTTATAATCATTAGATGAAGAAAATGTACTATTTATGTTACAAATAACATACTAACTATAGAATTATACTCCCAGAGCTGGTGCAGGCCTGAGATCATCTGAAAACAACTCCCAGGACACTGTCTTCAGGATGCCATGTAAATACTGACTGGAAATATGGATGTCACGCTGGAGAATCTTAAGTAAACAGTTCAAAAGCCTGGCTTCCTGCTCATACAACTTTAAGTCACTTTATTGCTAGTTATGAGATTATTCGGCATTCCGATTTAATCTAAGAATTTCTTGACTTTACATATAATAAAAGGGACTACAAAGAATAGCTGCAAAGCCAGAAGACACACGAAGGAATAAAAATAAACACAGAGCTGTGTCTTCCAGCCCAAACAATGAGAAATCTATGCCACCGGATTATCAGTTCAATCTATCTCCAGATCGCTATCCTCACTGTGACAGGTGGCAGAGTTATGCACAGATGTCAGAACCAAGATTTCCTTTTCTGGGAGCAATCCAAATTCCTGTAGAAAAGCTTCAAGGTCCACAGCAAAGAAATCTTCACCCAGCTGGTCAGTGACACGAACAAAATTGCCAATCAGTTCGCCCCCCTTATAGATCAGCAAGGCAGGAAGGGCATTCCTGGTGAACCGACTGCTGGCCCCAATCACTGAGCTCTTCACCCGGCAGAATTTGACAGCTGGGTACTCCTCAGCAAGGCAGATCATGCAACCATGCATGGCCTCTGTCCCTGGAATGCCGTCCTCATAGATATGGACCATGATGAGGGTGCTTTTCTGTTCTTTATCGATCATGTCTAAAAACGCTTCTCCACTGGGGATCTCAAACACCTGTCTGAACTGGGGCCCTTTGTGAAGCTGCTGCCGCATCTCTTCCATTCTCTGCCTCCGGTACTGCTGAAGAAACTCTTCATCGTCTTGGTCCTCATCCATCATGGCAAACTCCTTCAGAGTCATCTGCAGGAGGACCAGCAAGTGAGCATCAGAAACAAACTGAACACCTGTGATAACCACTCATCTGCACTGCGTGCTTGTGACTCAGGAGGCACCTTTCTCAGAGCCCCACCTGTGCTACACCTCACTGAATTCTTATGCTGACCCCATTGGAAAAGGACCTTTGTTTCCCCCACTTTAGAAATGAAGTTCCAGGACTTGAGGTCATTTGCACAAATTCACAGAGGTAACAAGTGTAAGGCCAGAATTCAGACCAGGTTATTTTAAAACCCAGGCTTTTCACTACTGTATCAGTATTGCTTCTCGATCCAAATACGCAGCATCAGATAATATTACTTCACCAGCTTCTTCCTTATTGTCAGTCCTGACAATGGATTAATTACTTTATGCACAGTTTTGTTTTTGTTGAATAGACAATAGGACATTAAGGAACTTTAAAAAGAACACTCATGCCCTGGCTGGTTTAGCTCAGCAGTTAGATCATTGGTCGGCCCTTGAACCGAAGGGTCACAGGTTCAATTCCCAGTCAAGGGCACATACCTGGGTTGCAGGTTTGATTCCCAGCCCTGGTCAGGGTTGTGCAGGAGGCAACCAATCAATGCATCTCTCTTACATCAATGTTTCTCTCTCTCCCCACCTCTTCCACTCTATCTAAAAAAATCAATGGAAAAATATCCTCAGGTGAGGATTAACAGAAAAAAGAAAAGAAAAGAACACTCATAACCCCTGCCTTGCACAAAATGCAGTCACATGCTGAAATGGCTTTTGCTTTTATAATAGCAGTTGTGGGTGGTCAAAATTAAGCTATAACCTGCTTTGCCACTTAGCATTATTGTATCATAAACATTTCATGTTTCCAAATTTGTATATATAATACATCCTGTGCCATATTTTGCTTTACCACTCCCCTATTTCTGGCATCCAGGCAGATTCTAGTTCTGTTCTACCACAGACAACTCAGCAGGGCAGGGACAGCCTCTCTCAAGACTGTCCCACGTGACCACGTGACGAGCCGTTTCCTCAGTATAAGGAAACACACTGCCTTCAGCAGCCGGCTGAAGTTACCAAAGCATCTCCCTTCTCCTGCCCTAGAGCAGCAAGACAGTCCTGCCCCCCTAACACAGCCTAGCTCTACCTAACCCAGCATGGATTAGAGTGGAGGCTGAGGGGCCAGGCTAGGTCAGAACAGATGTTACTGCATCGCAGCCAGTGCCATTCTAAATTCACTGTTTTACTTCTTCCCAATCTTCATCCCATCTCAGAGCTCTCCACTCTACCTCAGCCTACCTATTAGGGTCTTTGAGTGTAATGCCCTGAAATCATGCCTCTAGTCAAGGTGAAGGGCCCCTCATTTAATCCTCTTAACTGCTTCCAGATCCTGGCTGGTACAACCAGCCAAGAGCTGCTTTGGGTCATAGCCAAATGACCTCAGGCCCGCCTAGACATTCATCTGTGGTCACAGGGCATGGGGTGAAATATAGTCCCTTTGATACTGGGAAGAGAGAGTCAGTGACCTGGTTCCATATATCTTCTATTGTATTGCCTCATTAGCATAAATGCTCACGAATAGGCTCCCGGTGAAACAGAGCAACAACATGAAAAGAGCAGGAAAGTCTGGCCTAGAATCCTAGTTCCTGTTAGCTTTTACTAGTTGCATGACCCTGAGCAAGTCCCCTCCCATCTCCAAGCACCAGCTTCATCATCTATAAAATGGGGATAATACCACCAACCTCAGAGGGTTATTTCTGGCCCAAGGTCAGAGTTCAAAAAAGGACAGGAAACTCACATTTACTGAGCACTTTCTTTTTTATCCTCACCCGAGGACATTTTTCCATTTTTTGTTCAGGTAGAGTGGGAGGGAGAGAGAGAGAGAAACATCGATGTGAAGGGACACATCAAGTGGCTGCCCCCGGCACGACCAACCAGGGCCGGGGACAAACTGCAACCGAGGTACGTGCCCTTAGCAGGAACCGAACCCGGGTCTCTCTGTACCGCAGGCCGACGCTCCAACCGCTGAGCCAAACCGGCCAGGGCTTACTGAGCACTTTCAAAGGACCAGGCACTGTGATGGGGACTGTACCCACATGACCCTGTGAGGTAGGGATAATGCTCTCATTTAATCAATGAAAAGCCTGACTCAGAATGAAAGAGATGTCCCCACGGTCACAAATGGCTGAGCTGAGATTCGAACCCAGGTGTGTCCGAGTTATGACATGACTCTCTCTATACTTTCCCTGGCATTGCACAGCTTCTTGGAGGCCAAATCAAATATCCTATACCGCCTGAGTCACTGGCCCCAGTCGCAGCAGCCAGGCCAGCTTCTGAGAAAAGCCTGGGTGCCACGAATTACCTTCCCACTGATCTTCTCCTGGAGGTCCTTCTGTTTCTGTTGCTCCTCCTCTTCATCCAGATGGGACCTGCAGCTCATTGACAGCTTCTTGATCAGCCTTTCCATCTCCCGACACTGCTCCTCCCTTTGCTCCGTCTCCAACTGTTTGAAGCGGCGCCAGTCATTGATCACACCTTTTGGACCTGGGTTGGGGGTGAACATGGAGGTAACCAAGAAGAATGGGCAATGACCTATGGACCAGACCACATCTATCTAAAGCTCACTCCACTGACTCCACAGTGACGCTTATACAGGGCAGCATGGTCTATACACCATGATGTCCACTGCAGTATGGTTTGCAATACTTAAAGGGCCAAGCTAAGGGTTCGACGTTAGGAGATGAGTTATTTAATTAATGTTAAATAAATCATGATCCATCTACTTAAAGGAAAATACAGAAACTCTTAGAAAGAGGTAGCTCTGCCCTGGCCGGTTTGGCTCAGCGGTTGGAGCGCCAGCCTGCAGACCAGAGAGTCCCGGGTTCAGTTCCCACTAGGGGCACGTACAAAAAAAACAAAAAACAAAGAAAAGAGGTAGCTCTGTTTCCTGCCATGAAAGATGTTCAAATATATAAGGTAAAAAAAGAGAGCAAAATGCAGAACAATACAGAAAAAAAAATGTATATATATATATAAATATTTATGGATGATCATATATGTGTGTGTACATTTGTATGTTCAAAGTAAAAGGGCTAGAAGGATGTGTAAGCTATTAACAGTGGTTGTCTCTAGGTGACAGAACCTAATGGGTCTGGGGATAGAAAACTTTCACTTTTTTCTTTCTACACTTCTGTATGATCTGAATTTTTATAACACTACGGCAGATTGTTCTGTTAGTCAAGCCACCCCCCACACCTCCCTGCCCCCAACTATATATCCCTGCCCCTTGCCATGTGACTTGTAGTACCTCCTGTGGGATGAGTACATGTATCCCCAGCCAGCTGATATGTGCTTGGTCATGTGACTTTCTTTGGCCAATGGATTCTGAGCAAAAATGAGCCATTACATGTCCCCAGCAGCCCCCTCTTGCTCCCTGCACGTGGTCATGAAAGAGGCATATCTTTCAAGTGGTTCCTAGAATTGGAAGACACGTGAAACAGGAGCAGAGCTGCTGCTGACCCACACAAGGAGCACTAACACGACTAAGAAATAAACCTTTGCTGTCACAAGCCACTGAGATAAGAACTACGTGATGCCTGGCTGGTGTGGCTCAGTGGATTGAGCATTGTCCCATGGACTGAGAGGTCCGGTTCAATTCTCGGTCAGGGCACATGCCCAGGTTGTGGGCTCAATCCCCAGTAGTTGGTGCGCAGGAGGCGGCCGATCGGTATTTCTCTCACATCACTGGTTCTATCTCTCTCTCCCTTCCTCTCCCTCTAAAAAACCAATAAAAACACACTTTTTTAAAAAAAAGAATCTATATGAAGAAAATCCTTTGAAATGAAAATCCAAAAAATGCTAAGACAGACCTGAATAAATGGAAAGGCTGTGCCATATTCCCAACCAGAAAGACCCGACACCACACAAGGGTACCAATAACCCCTAAATTAATCTACTCATTTAATGCATCCCCAGTGAAAATACATGATTACACATAGGAGTACATCCTCTTGAATTTGCTTTGGAAAAATAAAAAGGTTAAAGTTAGGAAAATAATGACATAGACAAGTACTAAAGAGGGACTAGCCTTACCACACTAAAACATGTCATAATACTGTATTTGAAACCAGTGTGATAGAGTATAGTGAAAGACAAATCAATGGATAAATATATATTTAAGTGTAAAAAAAAATAAATAAAATCATAGAAACACTAAGAAAAAGCATGGGAGAGTTTTTTATAAACCTAGAGTGAATACCCGGCCAGTAAGGCTCAGTGGATTGAGTGTCATCCCATGGACTGAGAAGTCCTGGTTTGATTCCCAGTCAGGGAACATGCCAGAGTTTCGGGCTCAATCCTCAGTGAAGGGCATGCAAGAGGCAGCCAATCGATGTTTCTCACACTGATGTTTCTCTCTCTCCCTCCTCTCTCTCTAAAAAAATCAATAAAAACATATTCTTTAAAAAAATCCTAGAGTGAAAAAAAGGCCTTTTAAGAAAGAAAGAAAATTAAGAAACTATAAAATAATGCTTTTAAGTACATAAAAATAAATATTTCTTGCCAGGAAAAAACACAAGGTCAAAACACAAACAATATTTACACCTCATACCATAGATTAATTTCCTTAATATACAGCTCCCTAAGAATAAAAAGACCAACCACTCAATTTTAAAAGGAGCAAAGAATATGAAAATATCTTTAATGCTATGAAAAGAGGTTCAACATCACTCTTAAAAATAGAAAAAATAAAACTACAAGGAGTTACTATTTGTCATCCATTGAGTTGGCAAAGATCAAAAAGTGATGCCCTGGCTGGTTTGGCTCAGCGGTTAGAGCACAGCCTGCAGACCAGAGAGTCCCAGGTTCGGTTCCCGCTAAGGGCACGTACCTTGGTTGCAATATGTACCCAGCCCCAATTGGGGTAGTGTGGGTGGCAACCAGTCGATGTGTCTCTCTCACATCGATGTTTCTCTCTCCCTCTTTCCCCCTCTCTCCCTCCCGCTCTAACTGAGGATAAATGCAAAAATGTCCTCGGGTGAGGATAAAAAAAAGTGTGAGAACACAGTAGGAGGGCAAGCGTATGGAGAAACATCATCCTGCTGGTTAAACTGTAAAACAGTGCTACCTCAACAGCAATTAGGATTACTAAACTGTAAAAATGTAAATATGCCATTTCTAGGAATTTATACTAACATACTCATACTTATGATTTATGTGTTATCAAACAAATACTAAGTTGAGAAGCAGGACGCAAACCCAGGCCAGTCTGTGTTCATTACCATGTTGCTATGCATACATATTTGTATTGTACAGTGACATGGCTAGAATCATATACAGTGAAATGACACCAGGTTATCTCTGGAAGTGGGACTCGAATTACAGGGACGTAATCAGGAGACTTCCACCTGATACACATTTAAGTGACATTTTTAAACCTGTTACCAGAGCTCAGGGATTTCCAGTACCTGTGTTAACGGAGATGCCTTCGCCTGCCAACTCGGCGTCTACAGGCAGCGAACTGCTGGCCAGGGCACCCCTGCCTCCATCCTTGTCCTCGTGGTCACTGTCTTCATCCTCACTGCTGCTGTAATAGTACTGCAGTTTCTCCCCGAGTAACTTATCATCCAGGGTGGTCATGGTGCCTACGAGAGGGCAACAACCATATCAGGCCCTTTGCTGGTTGAACTGGACAGACTTGAATCTGAAGAGTAGGAGTTCACTTGTGCTGAGATTGCACTATTTAGAGGACCCTAAAAATGATTTTTCTCACCAGCAGGATCTCAACAAATCCATACCATGACCCTGTGTGATAGGGTTAATCATGTGTTTTTGTAGAAGGTAAAACTGAAGCTCAGCTAAAGGAAGTTTCTTTGCCAAATTTCACAGCAAATGGTGGAGCTGGAGCCAGGCCCCAGGGAGGCCTGACTACAAGAGACTGAAGGTGTCAGTCCCCATCTTCTGAATAAGGGACATAAGTACTTATAACAAGTGCAAGTAGAAGTCTACTTACTGAGAGGAGGTTTTATCTACACGTACATTTAGGTTTTCCTATCAATTAAGACTGCTGGGTAATTGAAATATTGGGTAAGAATCGTTAGGAAAAATGCCAAAAAGAACCATCAAGAGGATGATGCTGAGTCACTAAGTCAATCACTTGCCTGCCTGTTGCCTTCAGCCCAGCCAGCACACTGAGGGTTTGGGTGGATGGGGATGAAGCCCTACCACCTTTGGTTAAAAGAAGGGCCCATGAAAAGATTTTACCACTTTCCAAGTGTAAAGAACAACAGTTAGCGCCAATATTCTTCATCAGAAGAAACTGGGACATTTTGAGAGAAAGATACAGTTAAGACCCTCACAGCCCTGCTAGCAGATTCAGCAGGGCGGGTGAAAACAGTAGCACCCCTTCCTGGAAACCCAGGAATGCTATGCTTCCTTCCTTAAACTGCCTCGCCCACAGGGCAGGGAGCTCCAGAAAGCAGGGACCTCCAACGCCCAGCAGCAGGCCTCTGCACAATTTGAGCCCAAATGAAGACAGCCAGGATCGGTGAAATCTGGGCACCTCTGCAGTCACATGGGAAGAGGGATGCACAGGAGGCAGGGTTGACGGAGAGGAAGGAGAGGGTCTAAGGGGAGGAACAGAACCAAACAAGAGGCGTGGAGGGGCCAAGGCTGTACACTGTGGAGCAGAGCAACTGGGCGAGGGCGGTGCCCGCGGAGGGGTTCCCAGAGCAGGCGGGGCAGCTGAAGGGAGCTTGGTGAGGGCGGGGCCAGCAGACCGGTTGGAGAAGGGGGCGGGGCCTGCAGGAGGGCTGGCGGAGGGGGTGGGGCCAGTGGAGGGGCTCCCCGGGGGGCACGAAAACCTTTGTGGGGGCCCGATGGGGGTGGAGCCAGCGGAGGAGGCGGGTCAGGGGAATCTCGGGGACCCGGGGGGTCGAACGGACGCGCAGACAAAGCGGCCTCGCCCAACATCGGAATTTACCCGCTTCTTCCCCGCTGACCTCAGGGCAGTTACCTGGCCTAGCGCGGTCCGGATCCCTTCCACTGGCAGCCCCGGGCACTTGGGAAGAAAGGGAGCGCTCTGTTGGAGGAAGAGAAGTGGGTCAGCGCTTTAAGCACTAGAGAAAAGACGGCGGAGCGCCGACTGCGCGGACCAATGAGAAGGCCTTCCTGCGTCAGGGCCGATACACGCCGCCCAATTAGAGGAAGCTGCTCTCGGCCGGGAGAAGCCACGGGTCGGACTTGGGGACAAAACACCTCGACGATAGTAACACGCTCCTGTTTGCTTTTTTTTTTTTTTTTTTTTTTATTGCAATGAAGCGCTGCATTCTATATGCCCAGCTCTGAAAATTTTTTAAAAAGTAGTTACCTTTGAAGTTTTCGATACTATTCCTTGTATGTATAATTTTTAATCCTCACACAAGGATATGTCTTTACTGATTTGAGAGAACCATGATGTGGGAGACAAACATTTCGGTTGCCTCCCATACACGCCCCACCCCTCTGGAACTGCAACCTAGGTTTGTGCCCTGAGCAGGAGTCCTGCAGGACGAGGCTCCAAACAACTGAGCCTCCCGGGCCAGGGCGATATATATATACATATATATATACATATGTATATATGTATATATACAAATATATATATACATATATATATTTATATATATGTATATATATTTAACTTTAATTTTTTTTTTTTTTTTTTTTTACTGTTCTTAATCACATCACGTTTATTAGACAGAATGTGAGACAGTAAGTACTTTGTCCAAGAACACACAGCTCTTGGATTAAAAAAAAAAAAAAAAAAAAAGGCCAGGTCCATAACTAAACCGTGTGAAATCCTAGATTGTATCCTAGGACAGGAAAAGTACTTGATGGCACAACTGACAAATTTGAACAAGGTCTATCAACTAATAATCGTCTTGTATCAATCGTTTTGATAATTGTACTGCAGGTTATGTAAAATGTTAACCTTTGGGGGCTTTAGGTTAAAATCACAGGGGAATTTTACACTATTTTTGCAACTTTTCCAAAACCTAAAATGATTTCTGAGTTTTTACTGAGGTATCCAATTCACATCAGGAAGTAATTCATAGGAAGTTTTGGGTAGCCCTGGCCGGTTTGGCTCAGCAGTTACAGACCCTTGGCCTGCCTTCTGGAGAGACCCGGGTTTGGTTTCCACTGAGGGCACATACCTGGGTTGCAGTTTGTCCCTGGCCCTGGTTGGGTCGTGTGGGTGGCAACCACTCGGTGTGACCCTTTCACGTTGATGTTTCTCTCTCTCTCTCTCCCTCCCATTCTATCTGAACAAAATATCGAAAAATGTCCTCAGGTAAGGATAAAAAAAAAAAAGAAAGTTTTGTGTAAGTACAGAACTTATATGCATGTATGTGTGAACAGTGGACATAGACAATAAAGCTGGGGACGGGGGGGGGGGAGATCAGTGGGGGGGAAAGGAGAAACATCTGTAACAAAAATAATTAATTTTTAAAAAGAAAGTTTTGTGTAAATAGAATCATTTAAAATATACTAAAAGGAGCCCAGCCGGTGTGGCTCAGTGGATTGAGTGTCTTCCCATGGACTGAGAGATCTGGGTTGGATTCCCAGTCAGGGCACAAGCCCGGATTGCTGGCTCAGTGGTTCTTTCTCACATCAGTGTTTCTCTCTCCCTTCCTCTCTCTCTAAAAAAATCAATAAAATATATTTAAATCAATAAATAAAATATACTAAAAGAATACACTGTTTAATACAGGGCTCTTAAGAGAGAGATTCTTTTTTTTAAAAAACTTATCTTTATGGTTGAATGTATTACAGGTGCTCCCCGTATTTTTCCCCAAATGACCCCCTCCTCCCCAATCCTGCCCACCTCCTGCCTTCCCACACTACTGTTTGTGTCCATTGGTTATGCATATATGCATAGAAGTTCTTTGGTTTACCTCTTCCCACCCTCCTTCCCCACTTCCTTTTGAGGTTTATCAGTCTAACAACCAATTTGTACTTCTTAATTTCTTCTTATTTGTCACCCATTCCCCCCAGCCCCTTCCCATCTGGCAAGCAACAAAAAGTTCTCTGGATCTATGAGTCTGTTTCTGCTCTGCTTGCTCATTTTATTTGTAGATTCAATTGTTGATAGATATGTATTTATTGCCATTTTATTGTTCATATTTTTGTTCTTCTCCTTCGAGAAGACCCTTCAACATTCCATATAATACTGGTTTGGTGGTGATGAACTCATTTAGCTATTTCTTGTCTGGGAAACTATATGTCCATCGATTCTAAATGATAGCTTTGCAGGATAGAGTAATCTTGGTAATAAGTTGTTGCTTTTCATCACTTTGAATATCTCTTGCCACTCCTTTCTGGCCTGCAAAGTTTCTTTTGCGAAATCAGCTGACAGTCTTATGGGAGCTCCGTTGTAGGTAATTAACTGCTTTTCTCCTTTAGGATTCTCTCTTTGTCTTTAACCTTTTGATAATGATGTGTCTTGGTGTGGACCTTTTTGAGTTCATCTTATTTGGGACTCTCTGTGCTTCCTGGACTTGTATGTCTGTTTCCTTCACCAAGTTATGGAAGTTTTCTGTCATTATTTTTTCAAGTAGGTTTTTAATTTCTTGCTCTCTCTCTTCTCCTTCTGGCAGCCCCATGATGCGAATGTTGGTATGCTTGAAGTTGTCCCAGAGGCTTCTTATACTGTCCTCATTTTTTAAAAATTCTTTTTGCTGTTCTGATTGGGTGTTTTTTGCTTCCTTATATTCTAATTTAAGAATATAAGGTTTGCTTCTTGGCTTCACCTACTCTACTATTGATTCCCTGTAAATTATTCTTTATTTCAGTTAGTGAATCCTTCATGTCTGACTGGTCCTTTTTTATGTTGTTGATGTTCTCACTAAGTTCCTTAGAGGTCTCCTTAAGTTCCTTGAAGGTCTCACTAAGTTCCTTGAGCATCCTTATAATCAGTGTTTTGAACTCTGCATCTGATTGATTGCTTATCTCCATTTTGTTTAGTTTTTTTTTTTTTTTTTTTTTTTTATCCTCACCTGAGGACATTTTCCCATTTTTTGTACAGATAGAGTGGGAGGGAGAAAGAGGAAGAGAGAGAGAGAGAAACATCGACGTGAAAGAGACACATCGAGTGGCTGACATCCACATGACCCAACCAGGGCCGGGGACAAACTGCAACCGAGGCACGTGCCCTTAGCGGGAACCGAACCCGGGTCTCTCCAGACCGCAGGCCGATGCTCTAACCATTGAGCCAAACCGGCCGGGGCCATTTTGTTTAGTTCTTTTCCTGGAATTTTATTCTGTTCTTTCACTTAGGACATGTTTCTTTGTCTCCTCATTTTGGCTGCTTCCCTGTGTTTGTTTCTATGTATTAGGTAGAGTTGCTATGTCTCCTAGGCTTTGTAGGGTGGCCTGTTGTTATAGGTGTCCTGTAGGGTCCAGTAGCACAGCCTCCCTGATCTCCCATTTGGGCCCTCGAGGTGCACCCCTCCTGTGGACTGTCTACCCTTCTGTTGTAATTGAGTCTTGATTGCTGTTGGCACGTCAATGGGGGGGATTTACTCAGGCTGATCAGCTGCTAGGACTGGCTGTGCTCACTGACCACTGGCCTCTGACTCCCTTGGAGGTTCAGCAGTGTAGGGGCCCAACACTGAAAGTAAGAGAAAGACTTACTTCAGCAGGGCACTGGTACCCACTGAGTCCACTCATTGAGTGTGTCAGTTGTGGAGGTGGTTGGTGGTGATGCTTTGATGTGGTCTGAAGCTGCCCACTGGGTGTGCTACCTCTGGGGCAGGGTCACCCTCTGCCTGTGTTCCACCCAGGGCCACCCGGAATAAACTATAAAGTGATCTGCCAATGGCTGCTCTTGTGCTGGGCTTGGAGGTGCCCAGGAAAAGCCAAGCTGTGAATCAAGGCTGACTTCTTCCAGGCCTGGGGCCACTTAACAAGAGGTATGGGGCTCGCTGAGACCAGATGCTGCTTGTTTGAGAGATTTTAGGAAAATCTGAAGCAGGATCCAGGACAGGCCAATCTTATAGTAAAACCACTGCAAACAACTTGGGTGGGCCCGAAGGTTGGGTGGGGCAGGGCCTCAGTGAATCACCAGGGCAGGGCAAATAGTGTGAGCCAAGTTGCTGGAGTCCCAGATATGGTGTCTGTCTGCTGCCCCAGGGAAGGGCTCACCAAAGGAACAACGGCCTCCCACAGCAAGTCTGTCCAGGAGAAAGCTGCCTCTCCAACTCTCGCCCCAATGCCGAACAATTCAATTGTTCCCCGTATGTCTCTGGAGCATTTCAAGCTGCCTCTCCTCCACACTGGAGCCCAGGAGTAAGTCTGAGTAAGTCCACGTGCGGGCCCTTTAAGAGGAGCTGCCTGGGGCTCCCGCAGCCTCAGCCTCAGTTCCCATTGGTTTTTACAGCCAGAAGTGATGGGGATTCTCTTCCTGGCACTGGAACCCTGAGCTGGGTTCCTGGTGTGGGGCGGGGACCCCTCACTACTCAGGAAGGACCTTCCCAGCCGAGGTGTCCTCGTGATTTTATCCGCCACACGTGGGTGTGGGACCAGCCCGTCCGCCTCCGCCCCTCCTACCAGTCTCGGTGTGGCTGCTGCTTTAATTCTGTAGTTGTAGGACTTTATTCAGTTCGATGTCAGGCTGTTTAGTTCTGTAGTTTAGTTGTAACTTTGATGTGGCTGTGGGAGGAGGCGATACCGCATTTACCTACTCTGCCATCTTGACTGGAAGTCTAGAGAGATTCTTAATTTTTGGTTCTATGACCTCCTGAATTTGTCTGCAAATTTGTATGTGTGCATATTTTTCTGAGAAGCTGTTTGTTCAGGCTGTCAAGAGTCAGAACCCTCCCCGCACCTCTGTCCCCAAATTTAAGAACAGTTCATCATTAGCTCTGGCTGGTTTGGCTCAGCAGTTAGAGTGTTGGCTCTCAGACCAAAGGCTCTCAGGTTTGATTCCTGGTCAAGGGCATGTACCTGGCCCAGTTGGGGTCATGTGGGAGGCTACCAATCAATGTGTCTTTCTCACATTAATGTTTCTTTCTCTCTCCCCCTCCTTCCCTTCCACTCTCTCTAAAAATCAATGGAAAAATATCCTCAGGTGAGGATTAACAAAAAAATAAATTCTTTTAAAAAAGAATAATTCAGACTTTCTGTATTTTTGTTTGCATGAACAGCTGACTTGAATATGCTTATGATCTGCTCCAAGTGACAAGCCAGCACCCAGTAACAGTGCCTCATCATAGAAGATACCCCATAAATATTTGTTAAATCAATACTAGGTGAATGCTTTGCTTTGATTTTGATTTTTACTCACAGCTCCCTGAAGCAGGGGTCTTATTCATCCATAATGGTTTCTTGTCCCTCAAAATTCACTTAAGGCTGCAATCCTCCGTACTGCCCACCAATCCTAATACGTGCCCACACTCTCCCACTAAGGGAAGCAATTCACATCCCTTCTCTCTGATCTTCACACTCCCTTCCCTCTCCTAGCTCAGTTTATGACCTTGATTCCTATTTCAAGTGAAAAATAGAAGCAATCACAAGAGAATTGCACTTGAGTCCACCCTCACAATGTCCCAACAATCCCCTGATCAGTATCTATTAAGTGAATCTCCAGTGCAATGGATCCCACCCCTCCAGCCTAGTAAGGGCTCTGCTCCTACAGTTACTTCCTCTCCCTCCCTCTCTCCCTCCCTCCCTCTCTCTGCATATTCAGGCTTTCTTTCTACAGCATACTAATGTTTTCCTAGTTCTCATCTCTCAAAAAAATCCTCTTAGATACCATTTTCCACCATTGAGATGGTTAAGGAAAAAAAAGTTTAATAACAGTAAGACTGTGGGGAATATGTTGCTGGTAAGAGTGTAAATTGATACAACTCTCATGGATGGCAGTTGAAAAACATCCACATTGCAAAAATATACCTTTAACCAGCAATTCCACTCCTGGAAGTTCATCATTTAGACATACTTGCATGAATATATTATTTACTTTAAAAAAAAAAAAAAGCAAGGTGAAGATCATGATATATTAGTTTCCTGTCTTTTGTATAAAAACATATGAACAAATATTTGTTTATATATACATAAATGAAATCATTGTAAAATACATACATAAGAAATTAAAAGTGACCTTTGAGGGGCAGATGTCGAGTGGAAGGAAGACGTTTTATATATAACTTCATATGTGTAATTTTTAATAGTCTGAAAGTATTATCTATTCTGATCCAAAAATATTGACCTGTAAATTTTTTTTTTTTGCAATGTCATTGGCAAGTTTTGGTCTAATAAAACTAGTTAGGAAGTCCCCTCCTCTGTTTTCTGAAAGAGTTTTTGTAAATTGGTGTTTTTTCTTTAAAAGTTTAGTAGAATTCACCTGTAACACCATCTGGGCCCAGAGTTTTCTTTGTGGGAAGGTTTTCTTTTTTCTTTCTTTTTTTTTTTTTTTTATCCTCACCCGAGGATATTTTTCCATTTTTTGTACAGATAGAATGGGAGGGAGAGAGAGGAAGGGAGAGAGAGTGAGAAACATCGACGTGAAGGGACACATCGAGTGGCTGCCACCCGCACGACCAACCAGGGCCGGGGACAAACTGCAACCGAAGTACATGCCCTGAGCGGGAACCGAACCCGGGTCTCTCCGGACCGCAGGCCGACGCTCTAACCGCTGAGCCAAACCGGCCAGGGCGGGGAAGGTTTTCTTAATAAATTCAATTTCTTTAGTAGATAGAGGGCTATAGCAGGCAGCTTCTAAAGGCTCCTGTCTCGCCCTGGCCGGTTTGGCTCAGTGGTTAGAACGTCAGCCTGCGGTCCACAGAGACCCGGGTTCGGTTCCCGCCAAGGGCATGTACCTTGGCTGCAGTTTGTCCCTGGCCCTGGTTGGGTTGTGTGGGTGGTGGCCACTCGATGTGTTCCTTTCACATCGATGTTTCTCTCTCTTCCTCTCTCTCCTTCCCTCTCTATCTGAGTAAAAAATGGAAAAATGTCCTCGGGTGAGGATAAAAAAAAAAAAGAAATAAAGGCTCCTGTCTCAATAAACAATTCATTGCCTCTCAGCTCCCAATTCCCTCTTCTGTGCAATAATGAACAGAATTCCTTTAAGCATCTGTGCTTTGCAGGGAGCACGATAAGCTTTCTCACTGGAGGGGCAGTGGTCGGTGCTATGGCTGTAAAGACATCCAGTGGAGATTTTCCCCAGCCACGTGGGTCCAGCACATGTGGTCTCTTGATGACCTTGCAACTTCAGTCTGGCTCAGCAATAGTTTTTCCATGACCCTCTCAACCGAGAAATCAGTGCCCTGAAGGTTTCCTCCTCCCACCAGCTTCCAAAGGCCTCCTGCCTGTGTTGGCGCCCAAAGGCTTCCTGTCTTCTCTGGTACCAGCTACCTTCGCAAGGACCTGTGCAGCTTGCCTGTGGCTCAGAGACTGGCTTTCTGCTCGCCAGCAACCAGCTCTAGCCTGGGAAAACCAGCAAACTTCTCTGCTGCCCAGGGTGCTGAACTTCACCTTCTCCAATGAGATCTGGGCCCCTTTCCAAGTTTGTCCTTCCTTAGGTGGGGTACTCTCCCTAATCCATAGGAGATCACATGGACTTTCTTTTTATCTTAGTCACTCATTTATTAGATTTAAATAATTATTAATCAAGTGATTTAATGATTGTATTAAACTTTCCCTGTATAATCCACTATGTGGTTTCTTTCTCCCAACTGGAGATAAAGAAGTCACTAGGTCCAGACCACACTCAGGCAGAGATTACACGTGAGCACAGGTACCAGGAGGCAGGGGACTTTGGGAGCTCTATCAGGCCTTGAGTATGAACTACACCTAGAGACATGTTTCTAAGGAATAATGACAAAAGTGATGAAATGTTGCTTCCTAGATTAGGTTATAATAGATTCTGACTTTTTTTTTTTTTTTTTAATCCTCACCTGAGGACACTTTTCCATTTTTTTTTTTATTTTTTTTTTATTTTATCCTCACCCGAGGATATTTTTCCATTTTTTGTACAGATAGAGTGGGAGGGAGAGAAAGGAAGGGAGAGAGAGAGAGAGAGAGAGAGAGAAACATCGACATGAAGGGACACATCGAGTGGCTGCCACCCGCACGACCAACCAGGGCCGGGGACAAACTGCAACCGAGGTACGTGCCCTTAGCGGGAACCGAACCCGGGTCTCTCGGGACTGCAGGCTGATGCTCTAACCGCTGAGCCAAACTGGCCAGGGCCACTTTTCCATTTTTTGTTCAGGTAGAGTGGGAAGGAGAGAAAGGAAAAGAGAGAGAGAGAGAGAGAAACATCGATGTGAAAGGGACACATCGAGTGGCTGCCACCCGCACGACCAACCGGGGCCGGGGACAAACTGCAACCGAGGTAAACGCCCTTAAGCGGGAACCGAACGCGGGTCTCTCCGGACCGCAGGCCGACGCTCTAACCGCTGAGCCACACTGGCCAGGGCAGATTTTGACTTCTTTATAACTCTCTCTTTCTCCAGCTCCCCTCAGTCTTGGGCTTCTCTTATTTGCTGCTTGGATGAGCCAAGCTACCATGTTGATTGTGAGCTGCCCTTCAGAGAGGCTCCTGTGGCAAGGAGCTGAAGACAGACTTCACCCAATAACAAACTGAGGCCTTCATTCCTGCACTTCGGGAAGAGCCGACTCCTGACGGGCAGTGCGCTCGGAAGCAGACCCCTCCCCAGGAGAGCAGTTGAGATGACTGCAATGCCAGCCAATGCCGAGACTGCAGCCTGTGAGAGACCCAAAGTAGAGGTCACATGCAGATTCCTGACCGATAGAAAGTGTGAGATAATAAATTGTTGTGTTAAGCCACTGAGTTTGGGGCTAATTTGTTACGTCACAGTAGATAACTAATACAGTTATTTCAACTTCCTTTTTATCTTGAATCTGTTTTGGTAAGTTGTATTTTTAAGGGATTTGTCCATTTCTTTCTTTCTTTTTTTTTAAATCCTCACCCAAGGATATTTTTCCATTTATCTTCAGATAAAGTGGGAGGGAGGGGGGAGGAGGGAGAGAGAAACATCGATGTGAGACACATTGGGTGACTGCCACCTACACGACCCCAACCGGGGCCGGGGACAAACTGCAACTGAGGTACGTGCCCTTAGTGGAAACCGAACCCGGGACTCTCTGGACCACAGGCTGACACGCTAACCGCTGAGCCAAACCGGCCAGGACGGATTTGTCCATTTCTAAGTTAAGACTTTGGAGACCACCTTATTCATTTCCTTCAGAGGTAAGACAAAGTGCACCAGTTGATTTGCTCAAAAGTACTTTAGAAATAAAAGACTTATGGCCACACAAAAACTGTTCATAGCAGTTTTATTTGTAATAGCCAAAAATCTGAAACAACTCAAATGTTCTTCACTGGGTGAATGTTTCTAAAAAATGTGGTACATCCATACCATGGTATACTTGCTGAAACAATAAAAAGAACAAACTACTGATACATGGAACAATTTGGATAGATCTCAAGAGAATTATGCTGAGTGAAAAAAAGCCAATCGCAAAAGATTACATTCTGTATAATTTCATTTATATAACATTTTTAAAATGACAAAATTATAGATCTGGAAAACAGATCGGTGGTTGCCAGGGATTAGGGATGGGAGAACAGGGTTATGGGAGGGGTAGCATGAGAGATCATTGAGGTGATGGAACAATTCTGTTATCTTTTCTTTGTTCAGTTCTGTTATCTTTTTTTTTTTTTTTTAATGTTTTTTATTGAATTTTTTGGTGAGACAGGAAGGGAGAGATAGAAACATCGGCGTGAGAGAGAACCATCCATTGGCTGCCTCTTGCACGCCCCCCCCCACTGGGGATCCAGCCCACCACCTGGGCATGTGCCCTGACCGGGAATTGAACCAGGACCCCTCAGTCCATGGGATGGCACTCAATCCACTGAGCCACACCGGCCAGGCCAGTTCTGTTATCTTGATAGGAGCAGTGGTTCCACAAATGTACATGTGATAAAATTTCACAGAACTACTTACACATGCGTACACGCACATACACGTGTGCACGGGAGTGCATGTGAAGTCAGTGAAATCTGAATAAGGTCTGTAGATTGTTACTACTGTCAATTTCTTGGTTTTGATATTATGCTATAGTTACATAAGATGCTACCACTGGGGAAGTTGCATAAAGGGTACATGGGTCCTAACTGTATTGTTTTTGTAATTTCCTGTGAATGAATAATTATTTCAGAATATAAAGTTAAAAAATACTTGTTGATCTCATCCAGTCTTGGATGAGGTGCTGTTTACATTGGTCTCCATCCAGTTATGAGGTCGACTCTTGAGTAAAAGACCTGAAGAGAGTGAGAGATCTAGTCATGAAGATACCCAAAGTTGGTGGGAGAAGCTTTCTCTCCTTAAAGGACTAAGAGTAAAGGTCCTGTGATGGGAGCATGCCTGGCTGCCGAACACCATGGCAGCCAGTGTGGCTGGAGCACAGTGAGCAAAGCATCAGAGAAAAGACTGGCTTTCACTCTGAGTGATAGAAGCATCTGGAGGGTTTGAGCACAGGAGTGATCACTGTACATTTTTTTTTTTTTTTTTTTATCCTCCATCGAGGACACCTTTTCATTTTTTTGTTCATAGAGTGAGAGGGAGAGAGAGGGAGGGAGAGAAACATCAACGTGAAAGGGACACATCGGGCGGTCGCCACCCACACAACCCAACCAGGGCCGGAGACAAACTGCAACTGAGGTATGTACCCCCAGCGGGAACCGAACCAGGGTCTCTCTGGACCTCAGGCCGACGCTCCAACCGCTGAGCCAAACCCGCCAGGGCCACTGTACATTTTAATGGGATCACTGCAGCTGCTGTTTTGAGACTAAGCTGAAGGGCAGAAGCAGGGAGAACAGGAGGCTATCACAATTCAGGTGAGAGAATTGTGGCTCGAACTTAGGTGGTGAGAAGTGTTCAGATTCGGAGTGTATTTTGAAGGATTTGCTACTGGAATAAGTGTGAGAGCTGTCAAGGGGATAGTAACTGAAACAGGGAAGACAGGTATAGTTCGGGGAGTAAGGGGATACCAGAAACTCAGATTTGGACATGTAAAATTGGAGATAGTTATTAGAGATCCCAATGGAGATGCCCTATCTGAACTGTCCACAGTGTTGAGAATTACCACTCCCACCTTACAACAATCTTATAATCTGGTTGCATTATATTCATTCTGGTTGTATTTTTCCTCATTATCTAAATACACTTATTTACTTCTTGTCTGTCCCCCCCAACTCTAAATTCCATGAAGTTAGGGACTAGTTCACTCCTGTATCCTTGTTGCCTAATACATAGAAGATTCTCAAAATATTTGTTGAATGAGTCTCTGAAAACTTATGGAACTGAACATTTGATGATGGATGTTTTTAACGCACCTGGGCAAAGACAGGCCCCAAACCCTTTTACATTCATTATGGCCGTGGTTCCAAACTTTTCTGCACATTGGAAGCACCTAGGGAGCTGCCATAGTACTAATGTCTGGCCCCACCCCAAGACTGTGATTTAATCCATCTGGGGTGTGATCTGGGGTTTGGGATTTTTAAAACATCCCAAGGTGATTGTAATGTGCAGGTTGGACATGTGGAGTTTTCAGTTATTTTAAAAAATTGTAATCTTTGCATGATAATTACTCCAGTATTAACTATACAGGAAATAAAACCTTTCTGGAATTTCATTAAGCTGCCTCCCTTTTGCCCGATCAGCTATCCATGGTTATTCCTCTTTCTGATCTCAGTGGTCAGTCCAGGGTTACGTGTTCCACAAGTACCAGTCTGTTCTTGGCAACGAGGTCTGGGATTCTAGGCCAAATTTAATCCACTATAATGTGTAGATGTCTAATATATTCTCTCTGCAACAAATTCTATCACTTGCTCTGCCCTACTTTTCAAATCCATCTCTTTTCCTCCATCCTCGCTTTGGCCATGCTCTACACTTCTTACCTAGATTGACCTGGCCTCCCTGCTGGTTTATCTCCAACTTCAACTCACGTTACTACCAAGGTGGTCTTTCTAAAACCCTAAGTGGTTCAGATCATCAAACTTCAAAGACTCCCTAATAGTATCTTTAGTATGATATTCAGTGTCCTTCATAGAGGTCCCTACCTACCTCATCTAGCTGTATAACCCTGGGCAAATTCCCTAAGGACTCTATCTCAGTATTCTCATCTGTAAAATGGTGGCAATAATGGTCCTAGATTATAATACACCTACAGCACATAGAACTGTTGTCTGAAACATATTAAGTGCTCTAAGAGGTTAGGTAAGCTATTCCTTAAGCATTCCTTCTCCAGCAACATTTATAGCTAAAACAGGGAGTTCCAACCACCACCACCACCCCTTTTGGAAAGTAGAGCAATTCTTCAATCAGAATTCTAATTCCACTACTTTCTAGTTTTGAGGTCTTGGCTTGTAAGTTAACATCTTAGCTACAGTGAAGGGCTGTGTTTTCTCCTCTTATCTCTTTGTGGTGAAATATTATTCAGCCTACACAATCTAGCCCAAGGTCATTTTTCTTTCTTTTTCAGATAGAGCAGGAAGGAGAGAGGGGGAAGAGAGAGAAACAATGATGTGACAGTTGCCACCCACACGACCCCAACTGGGGCTGGGGACAAACTGCAACCGAGGCACGTGCCCTTAGCGGGAACTGAACCCAGGACTCTCCGGTCCATGGGCCGGCGCTCTAATCGCTGAGCTAAACCGGCCAGGGCCAACGTCACTTTTCAAAGTACCTCTTCTGGCTAACCACCACTACTACCAACCTCATCATTTCCCTTTTGGAGTTTCCATACACCCGACATTGGAACTTAGCTCACTGAGCTGGTTATTCAGATTGGTCTTTCCCCTTTTCACACTGTGAGCTTCCAGAGAAACGGCTCATGTCCCATTCACCTTTAACCTTAATGACCAGCACAGACAGGGGCTTGAAATATACCAGAATAAGTGAAACTATTCAAGGACAAGTGAAAACGGCCATTTTCTGTTCATATTCTGAGATTCCTCAGAACTGTCTTCACACTTCCACAACACAATATTCGGTATTAGTTATTTGTGTGTTCATCCCATTTTCTCCACTAGGAAGAAATACTGTGACTTCAATACTTTGAACTGCTAGTATTATCTTTGTTCTCATCTTCCACTGAATGAATGAAGTGACTGAATTGAATTAAGGAATAGTTCCATTTCTCTGGTCTATTCATTTCTTCCAGATCCTTCCCAATGATGGATAAATCTCAACTTAAGAAGTTTCTGATAGTTTAGTTAAGCCACACACAAAAAATATACCAAGAAAATCAAGATAACTAAAATATACCAAAAACTTAATATTGACACTAAACAAACAACTTTTAGGGTGGACAAATAATTTTATTTTGTGCATGCAAATACATGTCAAGTACTGCAAACTTTTCCATCAATTTTCTCTCAAACACTGAAAATCATGATGCTCTATTCTGTGAACAGCCAAAGCTAATATCTCTTCACTTCAGTCCTACAGCAAAAACACACAGAATTCACTCTTTGCTATTCACTACCATCACAACCCTCATTGTTCCATCTCTGCCCTCCCCCCATATACAGGCCTTATTATAAGTCTTAGCCTTCCCCCATTTAATCCTATTCCTATAGCACAAAGGGAAACATTACAATTTGGAAATTCAAATTGAAATAAATGGAATATAATTTATTCCCATATATATTCCCCATTTCATTGTACAGAATAATTTTAAATTATAGTTTTAAATAGAAGCTGAGTATATGCCTTAAAAATGAGCATTAAATCCATCTTAGAGATGGTGCCTGCTTTTTACATGATGGGTGTACACCATCTTTAATTTCATTTACATTTCAATCGAACAATAGATTTGCAAAGAAAATGTCTAATACAGACGTAAAAATATTCACACTAGAGCTTCACAATCGGTTGTACAATTGACAAACAGGCCTCTTTTCCCAAACTTTCCAGCTAAGCAAATTTATAAATGTAATCAATGCAACAAGAAAAACATTTCTCTTTCACTTCCAGGGAAAAGAATATGCAATAAACAGTATAAATGCAGACAGCAGTTGCTGCAAGCTAACCACAAAACTCCCAAGTGGCTGTACAGTGGATATGTGCAGTACAAATAAAAGCCACATGTGTTGTATCACAACTACAGTATAATTGTTTGCCCAGCTAAGAGAATGCATGCACTTCCATGCCTTGGGTTATAAAGTGAGGCCTAATTTTTGACAGATCGATGGAATATATGCAAATGACCTTGGCTTTTTAAGTGCAGCCAGTGTCTGTGTTCCACTGGTTTGAGGATATTTTTAAATTTTTATTTAAAAACAAAACAAAAACAACAAAACTGCCAATTTCAGACTTGGGGGAATAACTGCTCTTGGAATAAAAAATAAGACTCCACTCAAATGTGGAATGTACTGATCAGTGGCCTTGACCCCTTGTATGCCCTTGCCAGCAAAGGGATACAAAGAAACCATGAGTATAAAGGAGTAACTAGCAAATTTATTCAATTTATCCAGAAAATGGGATACTCCTTGAGCACTTTTGTTCTGCTTGCAGAAGGGGTTCTTATGTAGAAGGAGTTACAGTAAGTGATCCCATCAACACTCTTCATTCACTAAAACACAAGAAAAGTTCTTCCGGTTAACTAATACATAGTTGCAATGTAACTTTTCCCTCTAATGATTAGTTACCAATACTGGTGACAGTCTGCTCAGAAAATGACTCAAAGAAACTACTGAAGAAATATTCAGAATCAAAGCTGAAGTTACATGCTGAATCTGATCATCACAAATTCAACCCCTGTTAACAAGATAACCATGGCTTTAACATCTAAAAAAAAAAAAAAAAAAAGCAAGCTAGATGGTTTTTAAAACAATGTTTAAATGATCCCATTTTAAATTCCTACAAACTGCTGTGCATCCTTTAATTATCTCAAGGCAGCATATAAAACTGGAATGTGCTATATATAACAGGGTGGGGCAAAAGTTAAGTTTACAGTTGTTCACAGATGTCTGTGATCAACTGTAAGCTTACTTTTGCCCCACCTACTTAGCATCAACTTGAATTTGAGTGAAAGTGTCTAGATCCACACAAATGGAAATTTTCAGCCCTAGTACAGGTTTCTTTAAGTATTCTCTTGTGAGAAGAAATAGCTACTAGGAAAAAAAATCAGTGCCACTGATCCAATAAAGTACCTTCTCTTGAAAATTACAATGCACAACTTTCATGCGTGACACTGGTCTATCACATAGTATTGAAAGTTTAACTCATGGCAGCAAGGGAAAGGAAATATGCTTTGTTCAGGTACCAAGTAGATGAAATACATATGAAACTTTCTCAGAATTAACAAAATGAAGAAACCACAAAAGAGAACTACTGATACTGCATTCACAGTATCTGACGGAGGCACATGGACTTCAGAACAGAAATTGAAAAAACAGAAACATAAAAAGTCAAAAGAAAAACCCCCAACAACAAAAACATACAAACAAAACACCAGTTTCCACTTTCCAGATCTCAGACTACTTTTTTCTAATTAGAACACAGGCAACATATGCATTTCAGTAACCAACTTTACAAATTTCCTTTCCTATTGCTTTATATCCTTTGATTTCAAATATATATACATCACATGTTGGTAAAAGGGTCAAATGGCAGGATTACCCCCAATTTTAAACAGTCACATCTTATGTCTGATTTGTGTTTTTTCCTCTATGACATCAGTAGGTACCATTTTGAAGGATCAGGTAAACTGAACCTTCTTCTAAAGTGGCAGAGAACCAATGTCTTTACTCCATATTAAACTCACCATGAGAAACAGAAGATGGCTACTACATAAAGAATGCAATACAAAATAATCCCAACACAGAAACAATTCCTGTGTTGTTAGTGAGAATGAGAGTAAGTTTTTAAAAACAGGGAGTTATTGTTTTATGGGATCACCTGCTGCAAGACAAGCATTATTTTAATATAAATGTTCTGAGACATACCAATAAGGTTGGCAGGTATATACATACACTGATGCAAATGTAATTTCACTGGACAAGTAGGCAAACACCTAAGCAGTTTATCCCAAACCCCTCCAGCAGAGCACAACCACGTTTCAAAATCTCAATTTTAAAATTAAAAACATATGGTTAAATACACAAGATCAATTTATGTAGTATATATTCACCCTCAGAACGTGCTGAAGATGTTTTGCGTAGTTCTGTTGCACAGAGGGTTCTTTCCCTGAGGGCACATAAGGAGCTCTCGAACTGTTAATAGGTCTCTATTTTGTAACAAAATAGCAATTTTTAAATCTTAAAAAAAAATACATTACCTTCAACATGGAAGATCTCACTATTTAAATATCCATGAAATAGACATTATGGTTTGCATATCCTTTTTGGAAATACAAACAGCAAATAAAGTACATTGGAAGCATTTCAAATGTAATAAGCGCATATTTTATAGAAAGGTTCTGATATAAATTATATAACAATCATGTTCCTGTAATATCCTAGGCTAATTTATAATGTCAGAAATAAGTTAATGTAACATGGTTTAAAACTTGTTCCTATGCATTTCAGGTTACAGAGTGAAATAAATAAAATGTCTATAGGGATAGGGAGCACTGGCCATGGCAAAAAAGTACAGTACTAACTGAAGGAAACTAAGTCAAGGCTACTGTGCTGTTATGTTACATCTTCATAAACTTGAGTATTAAATAAATGTGTAAGATCTTCCATACTGACACCAGAATATCAAAACTACCCCTTTGTTTCTCAGGTATATTTACAACTTATCAGTCACCTTATGAGCATGTTCATTAAGACAGGTATTAAACACCAGTATTTACTCATTCTGATCAAGAAATTTCAGGGAAATGTCAACCCTCCCACCCCTGGAAATGCACACAAAACTTTTTATCAAAATCTTATCTGATACAATGCTGTGGTTTTGTAAAACAACTAAATAGCTCAGACGACCAATAACATGATCCTGTTTAAGCATTTTGCTAGCAGGAAAAGCCCTTACATACAGTACACCTGGTGAAAGATCAGCTTGGCTTAAAATATTCCAGTACAATTTTCAGAGTAAACAACTTCACAGAAGTTAATTAAAAAAATAATAATAAAAGTCAAACTAATCTTAAAGAAACAGGAAAAAACAAACTATAGGTAAGATTACCAGGAAGGAATGCCCAGCTTTTGTTTTCAAATGTTGACTGAAATTTAAGTTTCAATAAAATACCTGCAAAAAATCTGGAGCATGCCTGGTTGAACAAACTGCATACTTTCAGATGCCAAGTCAAAACACTTTCAGTCACATTTTAGCAGGGCAAATTATTCATGTTTTAAAGTATGAATAAAGATTAGCCAATGTTCTATTATTACATGGTTCATAGTCTTATAAACCTAACAGTCAGAAAAAAAGGGAAAATTAAATCCCAACATGAAGTAACAATAAACAATATTTAACCAAGATAATGCAATGAACATCCAAAATAATTAGTTTAAATTAAAAACCCAGCAATACCATCTTGTTAGTCAGTGCAAACGCTACATACAGGGTTTTCTCAAGAAAAGCTGAAAGCACCTGATTCTTTTGCCAAGTCATCAGAGTCAATAATGTACAGGCTTAAATCTGCATTTTAAAAAACTGCCATTACATTAGTGCATAATTTATCAAAATTGTAAAAACGATTCTGCATAACTTAGGAGAATTTAATATCTAGTACATCAGCTGAAAGACTTAGGCACTTGGTTATATATTTAATTACTTCCACAAGTAGCCTGTGTATAAATATTAACAAAGCAGAAACTATTCTTGAAAAATGGAAAATGGAAAAAATTCAAATGCTACAGATAAAAGCACTGCACCACACTCCTACATATAATGCAGTAAAGAAAGCTAGTATATAACCCTGCAAAATTCTACGTTAAGAACATCTAACTCCACTCTTCAAAGTAAAAAAAAAAAAAAAAAAAAAAAAAATTCATGCAAAGTCCCATGAAAAAGATAAATAAAGCAGCTGGAATGAGATGGAAATTCTCTTAGTGAAACATAAAATAGAAATAAATAAGTTAATTAAGTCTACTTTCACTAGATGTATCATCGTAGGATCCTGCTAGTTTAATAACTGAGTTGTTAATTTTCTATAGAAGCCATTTAAAATAGGAAATGGCTCAGTTACTGCACCGGATTGCTACAAACTCATAAAAAGCTGCTTGAAGCTTAAGTTAAATGTCCAAATTCCAATCACTTCTGGAAAGTGAACGTGTTTCCCTAGTAAAGTAAATTTTCTTTTTTTTTCATAATGCTTACGCAAGAGGGCTTGAAGTATCAAAGAGTCCACAGGAACTGGATGCCCCCAGTAATATCTTTTTTTTAAAAAAAATATACATTATATAATATATATTATATATATAAAAAGCTAGTGTAAATGCTTCCATGGTATGGTCACAAATTTGAAAGATGAATCTCCTTTCAGCTGTTAACCACCTTCCCATTTGCCACAACAGGTTTTAAAAAGTCATTTTTATCTTCAGACATAACATGAGTTTTCAGGATGAGGTTGCCAACGCTGACAGATGTGGTGATGGGGAGGCAACTTGCATTGCTAATGGACACTGGGAGTGGCTGGCTAAAGCAAGAAGTTACCGGCAGAATTGTTTTTTGATCCTCCCTGCGAAAAAATAAATGACATTGAAAACATATTAACTTTAAGTGAAAATTTAAAACATATGTAAAAAGTTGTACCAGATTTTAAAAGCCTCTAGCAAAGGCATATCTTTAACACGAATAAGTATCAGAGATGACTAAAAAGCTTCTATTTTTCCAAAAATTAAAATACTGGTTAATTTTAGGTCAACAAACTATCAAGTTCAGTATTAGCCCACGTTTTTGGCAGTGATTATACAAAGTAGCAATATTAAAGCCAAGACACTTTTAACAAGATTTCTAAAAGGAAAACCCTTCATGTAGGTTTTCATTCTCCATATTATAGTCTGTAAGTTTGGCTATTAGAAGAGTATAACATGATGCTAGAGCACAAAGATACATTTTTATCCCAAGACAAAGCAAATTCCAAACTACTAATATGGACTACTTTGTTAGTTGAAATTTAGCTCTTCTCTCCTAAAAATCCAGACTGACTAAATCATTGCCCATTACATAAAATCTTCCTCTCACAGGATAAAAAAGAGCCTAAAATGTATTACCACTGCATCTATTTCACTTTAAATATTCATGGTTATGAATTTTCTAACACTCACAGAATCACATGGTCTTCACCTAAACTCTGTCTCTTCTGCTCCAGTGGCTCCTTTTGGTGCTGTTGGACTGGATGTCCATTCTCCACTGCTGTTCCGTTTAGCAACTGATCATTTTGAGAACTGATACCAAGCTGTATGTCCAGAATCTCCTGAGAAAATAAAATGTTAATCTTTCAGTGTGACAGTATTTTACTTTAGTTGCCAATGGAATAAAGTTTCCTAAATATCGGTGGTACTTACTTCAATTTGTTCACTCTGTCCATCAGGTTCATCAGTATCAAGTGCCGAAAGCTCCAACTCAATATCCCTATCAGGCTTAGTATCGGTTGCATCTTCTGTAAAATCACTCTGTAATTTTAAAAAATAATAATTTTATACCTGTGGAAATTGGAGCTTCCCTTTTAAATTAAAGTGGGAAGCCTAATGATTGATCTCAATAATTATTTAAGAAATACGGGACCACAATTTTATTACTGTTACAAGTTTTAAAAGCAAGCATCTATCAGAAAAAGTCACATAAAATGCAGTAAGTAATAGCATAAAGCTGTGTGCAGCAACAGCAAACAACAAATACATTAAGTATAAAGCTGATAGGTTCAGTTTCTTTACCTCTCCATTTCTCAATTCAATTTCCTTGCTTAGAAGATTTAAGGTAAGGTGACGGCCTTCATCCAGGGAATTCCACTTCTGTTGCATGGCCAGAGCATTGGCCTCCCGCTGTAGAAGCAATGAGTTACTCTTGGCCTAGAAGAAAACAACAACAACAGTAAAGTTGGCTTCTAATCCCCATTCTATTTTTTAAAGAGGTCAAAGGTGAGTGACAAAGAACCTACCTGCTGAAGTTCAATGCTTAAAAGGTCTCCAGTACTGGAATGCTTTCTATGACAAGATAAATCAGTAACAATGAATCTGTCCCTTTAAAGAGAAACATGTTTATTGTAATAAAAGTTAAATAAGTGAAGCAGCTAAAGCAATAATGACTATATACAAGTTTTATGTAACAGATCAACCCTGAAAGTTTCAGTCATCATTCCAAATATAAAAGTAAAATTTTTTTCAGAAATTTGTTATAAAGCTAAAACTAGCAAAGCACATTTTATGAATAATTGGGGACAGAATCTATACTCTGAGGATATATAAGTCTGAGAATAGAAAATTCTAAAGAATTAAGAGTAATCTTACCGTTCAATATAATGTGATGATGTGGACTCATTACCATAAGAACTCCATCTTGAATCAACAGCATTGACATAAGGGACATAATCTATAGAAATGTAGAAACAAACTGATCAGAAAAGTGAAAAATCAGTATATAGATGTGAATGAATACTTTTCAAAAAGATCCATATTTTATCCAACTACCCATGTTCTCCTGGCTAAACCACTTAATTTTGAGTTTACTGTGTTGTTAAATGGAGAAAAATGTTCTGTACATCACAAATGAAGATAAAAAAACACAGTGTTGCCCTGGCCAGCCAGTTTGGCTCAGCAGTTGGAGCGTGGGCCTGCGGACCAGAGAGTCCCGGGTTTGGTTCCTGCTGGGGGCACGTATGGGAACAAACAAACAAACAAAAACAACAACAACACAGTGCTAGCCCTGGCTGGTTTGGCGCAGTCTGGCTGAGCATCGTCCCATGCACTAAAAGGTTGCCAGTTCGATTCCAGCTCAGCATATATCCAGGTTTCAGATTACCCCAGTTGGGATATGTATGGGAGGCAACTGATTGATGTTTCTCTCTCTCTCAAACCAATAAAAACATAGTAAAAAACAAAAAATACAATGCTAAAGAAAAGTTTACCCTTTGCAACAGCATTAATGAACCTGGAGAACATTATGCTATGTGAAATAAGCCATCAGAGAAAGACACGTACCATATGATTTCACTCATATGTGGAATTTAATGAACAAACTGAACTACCAAACAAAATAGAGACAGCCTCATAGATAGAGAGCAGGCAGACAGCTCTGGTGAGTGGTTGGGGGATGGGATTGAGCAAAAAAAGAGAGAGAACTCATGGACATGAACAACAGTGTGGTAACAGCGAGGGGAGAGGAGGTTGGGCAGGGAGGTGGAAGAGGGCATTGGGGGATAAGTGATGATGGGAAAAATAAAAACAAACAAACAAACAAAAAAACCCACAGTGCTAGAATATATCAGGTTAAGTACTAGTTAAATGGGTTACCTGATACACTGATGGGTTTAGTCGCACTTCCTTGGGAAGCAGTGGCCTGGACAGGATCCGTGGTGTGGTAACCTGTACGGGAAGATCTGGAAATTGCACCCCATTTTGAGATGATGGGTCCATCACTAAAAGGAATTATTGGGTCTTCTTCTTTTGTCCTTCTCTGAGTTTCAAATAAATGTACTCTTCTCTTAACATCTCCACTGTCTAGGTCCTGCATAAACCAAAGAAAATCAGTAATAGGACTGTTGGCAATTACTTCAGCTAGTAGTACAAACATACTTTCAAAAGACATGTAATTGTGTTTTCTGCTCAATTTAACACTAGCTATAGATCTCAATGATAATCCAACATCTATTTTAAACTACCAAACTGGGCTCAAATAATTTAAACATTAAATTCAATTTAGTTCAGAGTTATAGCAACAATGACAATGAAAGTATTCAATCATTCTAACATGCATAATATCCTCCCAGCTCCCTGAATCATACCATTAACACAGCATTTGAATTAGCAATCACATCTCTGGGCTCTGAATCGATGACATTTATACAGGAGCCTATGGTGCCACAAGACCAGGGAGAATAATGGGAAAGATGATCTTCTTCAAATTTTGTCCCACTCACACTATCAGAGAGCTGATTTAAAAAAGGAAAAAGGCATAGCCAATTAGTAAGAAATTTAAATGTATAAAATTGTAACCAATATTAAGTAACTAGTATAGAATACAGAAGCTTCGCAGTGAATAATTAAACCTTCAGTGACTAATATAAAAAACTGTCATAAATAACAAATAGTATTTTTACTATTTGTATTTATATTATTAATAGAAAACAGAATGCCTTCTCTTTTTACTTTGTCTTTGAAGTGTTCATAAGGAATTCCTGACTGATACTATTAAAACCAATCAACGAATAATTTATATCATGGTATGAGGTGCTCCAGAAAAAAAGACACACACACACACAGATTACAGTCCACGTCCTAAAGTAGTTCATAATTTTGAGAAAAGAATAGTGTGTGTAAATAAGGACACATAACTGATAAACCATACAATATTAAATAAAAAATAACAAGAACTAGAAGGGGAAGTGGACAAATTTTAAGAGACTGCAAGGATGACTGTAGAACATCAATACTCAAGTTGTAAGAATCATTAAATCTAGTTTATTAATTATATAGATAAGAAAACTCAAGGCCAAAAAGGTTAAATTACTTATCCCAAGTTGTATTACTAATAGCAGATCTATTTCCTAAAGCATAATATAAAAAATGTAAATCATTTTCTATTAAGTGGAAAATCTATCACTGTTGTCAAGATGTTTACCAGTGAGACAAATTTGGATCTAGTTAAAAAATTCAATGCTTTATTGAAATATTCATGGATAGGCCCTGGCTGGGTAGCTCAGTTGGTTAGAGCATCATCCTGATACAGCAAGGTTATGGGTTCGATCCCTGGTCAGAGCACACACAAGAATCAACCGATGAATGCATAAATAGGTAGAACAACAAATCGGTGTTTCTCTCTCTCCTTTCCTCTCTCTCTAAAAATCAGTAAAAATTTCTTTTAAAAAGTAAAAAAAAAAAAAAAAAAAAATCATGGATGAAAAAATATGTCTAAGATTACTTCAAAATAATCCAGTAGGGCCCTGGCCGGTTTGGCTCAGCGGTTAAAGCATCGGCCTTCGGTCCAGAGAGACCCGGGTTCAGTTCCCGCTAAGGGCATGTACCTTGGTTGCAGTTTGTCCCCGGTCCTGGTTGGGGTCGTGTGGGTGGCAACCACTCGATGTGTCCCTTTCACGTCGATGTTTCTCTCTCTCTCTCTTTCTCTCTCTCCCTCCCACTCTATCTGAACAAAAAATGGAGAAATATTCTCGGGTGAGGATAAAATAATAACAACAATCCAGTAGGAAGAGGGGGTTCAAATGAAATAAGGTTGACTGAGTTGATAACTGCAGAAGCCAGGTGAGGATAGACAGGGTTTATTATATTAGTCTCTCCACTTTTGTTTAAAAGTTTTCAGGATGAAGAGACTCAAAAAACTTTTTTATATCAGAAACTCTAGGAATGGAAATAAACCAGAGGAGTTAAAAAAATTTAATGGTGTGTTTAAATATAACAGTACTGAAAATACCAGGGTACATTGAAATGATCCTGGTACAAAAACTTGTGATGTCACAAACACCATGAATAATATAATAGACATTTCTGCACCTTTTGTGAAATAGGGAAGAAATATCTCAGGTAGACCAAGATTCAAATCTCAGCTACTTAAAGGCTGAATTTATTACTTGGGAAAATTACTTAACTTCTCTGAATAGGATTCCTAATCTGGAAAATATGGGTAACACCTACCTCCTAAGGTTTGTGTGAGAATTAAATAACATTATGTAGTTATGCCTAGCACAAGTAGGTGCTCAATAAATGGCAGATATAAATTTTATTATTAATAAAAACTATAAAAAATAATGAGAACTATACGGCTGAAAAGACTTTGAATTCTTGGTGGAAAAGGACTGTGACTTAATGGTCTTCAGTGTCTTACAATGTCTAGCCATAGTGCTTACACACTCTACATATACCGAACTAATTTCAGCTGCACACCAAACCACTGCAAAATATCCAACACAGTTAACCCTAGTTTGAATGAGTGCTCTGAAGTCAGTTGTTTCACCTAATCCTGCAACATCAAGTGATTAAAGCCTTTCTTACGTCAGTGCGAAAGTCTACACTGAACAGAGGAGAAGGTGGTGTTGGAGACTGTGTTGCCACAGGAAGAGTTGAAGAGACAAGAGGTGCTTTCTGAGTGTGGTACTGTGCCCACTGTTCTGGCTTTCTTCTTATCTGCTCCTCACAACTGGTCTTCAAATGACCACAAGGTTCCTAAGGAGGGGATAAAAGAAACAATCTTAATCATGTAGGGAGCAGTAAATAAATTTAATTACATTCTGTGGAAATAATGTAAACAATTTCCTATATATTTAGGACCAAAAAAATCCAATAGGTAAGTCATTCTAGCCTATTCTCCACACTTAAATGAAAGGGTCAAGATATATTAAAAGTAAAATGTGAGCACTCACTTTTGGGGTTTTGGAAAGTCATTTGTATGAATGTGGGGATACTGAAAACAAATCCAGTTCCTGTATTTTGAAGATTTCTTTTTACCTTCCCACCAGTTTGCTATCCAAACATTTACTGAGTATTAATATATTTCAAGTCCAGTTCTAAGAGCTTTGTTTTTTTTGTTTTAATGCTCACAACGACCTTATGAGGTTAAGTACTACTATTATTTCCATCAAACAGATGATAAAACTGACATAGAGAAGTCAAGTAACTTCCATAAGTCACGGTTAGTAAGTGGAGGAGCCAAGATATATATCTGGATGTTTTGACACTAGACATTGGATTCTTAACCATTACACTCTAGCAGCATTCCTATTTCCATCATCACTTACCCTTGGTAAAGGCACAGTTGTCCTTGGTTCACTTGGTTGCTGACAAGCCACTGAATAATACCCATCTAAGGAGTTAAATCTTTCTCGTAAAGACGTCTGATAAACAGACGAGTGCATCACATCCATTGGAGGTAAAGAATTGCTTCTAATAATGTCATCTCGTTGGTACATAGGTGGACGCCAAATGCGCCTGCTGTCATACACAGGAGCATACATTCCAGAAGGTACTGGAGGAACTGGTCCATATGGCTGCGGAGGAGGAGGTTGGTAAGGAGAATTCATTCGATCTCGAGGGGAAAATGTACTGTAATGATCGGCATATGGCATAGAAGCAGGTGGGAGGGAGGATTCTGGAACATTATTGGACCTCACAAATCGAGGAACACAGGGAGCCACACCAGCTGGTACCGTTGGAGGTGGTGGGTAATATCCTTAAAAATTGGAAAGAGAAATATTTAATGTAATCTTAGTAAAATCCAACATTTTATAATGGTTTAAGTCTAAAGCAATCTTTAATGTGAGAAAATAGAATAAGATTTGACCTTACTTTATTTATCCTTGCTTTTAAAAGGAACTAACTACATCCTTTCAAGATACCACTATATGAAAATCATTAACATTACTTTATTAAACTACTCTCTAAAAACACATGACAGAGCTATTAAGAGATGGTGTTAAATTTCCTTCTAGGGCATCTATTGTCACAGGTTTTGAATTAAGTAATTATAGTTACATCTCTGATTCTTAACCTTGTTAGGAGCTGGGGTTAAAACTTTTTAAAAATCTGTATAAAACATAACAGTCTGAGGAATGGGGTAATCCCAGAGACGCAGAAGTGGGGTACAGACTGACAATCCCCAGAAGAGGGGGTGATGGGGAGAGATAAACCACAGAACTTATATGCATGTATGCATGAACAATGGACTCAAACAACAAAGCTGGGGACAGGGCGGGAAGGATGTGGGAGGGGGATATCAGTGGGGGGAAAAGGAGAAACATCTGTAACAAAAATAAATAAATTAAATTAAAATAAATAAATAAAAAATCTATATAAGTTGTGTGTTTTCTTTCCAAAATTTCACCTAAGTATATAAACCAAACATTTTGCATATCATTTCAGATGATTTACAGAACTCCCTAAGCTCATCCATGGACCCTATATTTGATTCATAAGAATGATGACTTTATTTGTATATAGAATTATATATCCTTAGGGCAGAAAGAAAACTTATGGGTCATGAGATCCAAAGGATTATATTTAAATGCAAATATTCTAGATAGACATAAATGATTCATTTATCTAAGGGCAATAAAAGTTATATTAGTTTCTTTTTTTCTTAGAATTGTCTAAAATTACTTACCTGTCTGAGGGTACTGTGGGACTTCAAAGGGTATCTGAGTCCTTGGATCTTGAAAATACTGAATGTTTTCAGAATGCTGAGGATATACTGGTACTCTAGTTATAAATGGGCTGGATTTTGGAGGCACAGAATTCAGTTCTGTTCCAATATTAGAGGGCCCAGCTGAGGTAGCCGCTACATTACTTACAGGAGTCTTGGGTGGAGAACCAATTTTACTGGAGAGAAAATTTAACAAAAAGCAAATGATAAACCACTGTCTCTGACTCTTAAGTATTCCTCAGTAGGAATTTTTTGTAAAATTACATAGTAAAACAACTAACAGAAAGATATGTTAGATATTTTCATAGTGACAAATAAGGCAATGATTTTCATTGGCAACTTACATTGCCGATTCACAGCACCATAGTAGCAGATCTCTAATGAGAGCAAAAACAAAATACAAATCCCAGGCACTAATGTGACCCAACCCATCAGTCTTCTTTTACTTGTTCTTTGAACAAAAAATTTTCCTACTGGAAATTTTAAAAAATTTCTTTTCAATAAGTTCTCAACAGAAACTATTTGGTCTACCAGTAGAATTCTTTGGGACAAAGAAGACAGACATGTAAAGGAAGAGTAGGTTAGCTGAAATATAAACACATCATGGAATGGCCATTTTGTCCATTTTTTTAAATGCTGTATCCCCAGAACCTAAAACAGTTCCTGGAACACAGAAGGCACTAAGTAAGTATTAGTTGGACAAATGCAATAGTTCTTGCCACATAGTAAATATCTGCTGAATGAACAAAACTCCAATGAAATGGTTAATCACTAAATTAATGCAAAATACACAAACTTTTAAGCTCCACAGGATCTCATCATGGCTTTTAAGAAGTCAAACTTTTAGCCCTGGCCAGGTTGTGGGTTTGATCCCCAGTCAGGGCACATACAAGAATCAACCAACGAATACATAAATAAGCGGAAAAACAAATTGATGTTTCTCTCCCTCTCTTCCTTCCTCTCTCTAAAACCAATAAATAAAAATTTAATAAGTCAAACTTTTCCCAGACAAGACAAAGCTACAAGTTTACCACCACCAAACCAGTATTAGAAGAAATGTTAAAGGGACTTCTTTAAGAAAAAAAGATAAAAAATATGAATAACAAAATGGCAATAACTACATATCTATCCACAATTACTTTAATTATAAATGGATTAAATGCTCCAACCAAAAGATATAGGTGGCTGAATGGATAAGAAAACAAGACCTTTACATATATTGCCTACAAGAGACTCACTTCAGATGGAAAGACACACATAGACTGAAAGTAAAGGGATGGAGAAAGATATTTCATGAAAATGAAAACAAACAAACAAAAGCTGGGGTAGCAATACTTACACCAGACAAAACAAAATTTAAAACAGACTGTAACAAGAGACAATGAAGGACCCAGCAATTCCATTCTGGAAAGAAATTCAAACACTAATTCGAAAAGACATGCACCCATATGTTCGTTGCAGCATTGTTTATAACAGCTAAGATATGGAAGCAACCTAAGTGTCCCTCAATAGATACCTGGATAAAGAAGTGGTACAAATATACAATGGAATATTACTCAGTCATAAAAAAGAACGAAATCTTGCCATCTGAAACACTATGGATGGACCTCAAGGGTATTGTGCAGAGTGAAATATGACAGAGAAAGACAAATACCATATAATTTCATTTATATGTGGTATCTAAAACTAACAAACAAAAATAAATGAACAAAGCAGAAGCAAACTCATAGGTACAGAATACATTATCATGCTTGCCAGATGGGAGGGGAGTTGGGTGATGGGTGAAAAAGGGGAAGGGATTAAGAAGTAAAAATTGGTAGTTACAAATTAGTCATATGGGCATGTGAAATATAGCATAGGAAATATAGTCAGTAATATTGTAATATTGAATGGTGTCAGATGGATAGACTTACTGGGTGATCACTGTGTAAGTTTTATAAATGTCTAGTCACTATGCTGTACATGTGAAACTAATATAATATTGTCTAGAAACTGTAATTGAAAAATTTTTTAAATTATGAAAAAAAGAAGCCAAACCCTGGCTGGTGTGGCTCAGTGATTAGAATGTCAAACCAAAGGGTCTCAGGTTGATTCCTGGTCAAGGGCACATACCTGGGTTGCAGGTTTGATCCCCTGCTCTGATCAGGGCATATGTGGGAGGTAACCAACTGATGTGTCTCTCTCACATCAAATGTTTCTCTTTCTCTCTTTTCCCTACTTCCTCCCTCTCTCCCATTCTCTCTAAAAAATCAATGGAAAAAATATCCCCGTGTGAGGATTCAAAAAAAAAAAGAAGCCACCTGGTCAGTGTGGCTCAGTGGATTGAACTTTGTTCCATAGATTCAGAGGCTGAGAGATCCCAGTTGGATTCCCCATTAGGGCACAAGCCCGGGTTTCAGGCTCAATCCCCAGTGGGGAGTGTGCAGGAGGCAGCCACTCAATGTTTCTCTCTCACATCAATGTTTCTATCTCTTTCCCTTCTCTGCTAAAAAAAGGAATAAACATATATTAAAAAAAAAAAAAAAAAAAAAAAGGAAGCAGCAGCCAAACTTTAGCAGAGCTTAGAAATGTGGTGACTCAGGAAAATGATCATTAATGATGCAGGAATCCAATACGTTTATCTCAACTAGATTAGAAGGGTTTTTTTCCTCAAACTAGAGAAGCCCCTTTAAAAAGCTGGAGTATCACCTAAGGCAACAGAAACAAAGGAGAAAATGAACACATGGGACTACATCAAACTCAAAAGCTTCTGCACAGCAAAAGATACAATCATCAAAATGGAAAGGCAACCCACTGTATGGGAGAGCATCATTGCCAATGATGTATCAGATAAGGGGTTAATTTCCAATATATATAGAGTGCTCAAACAACTCAACAAAAGGAAGACAAGGAACTCAATTAAAAAATGGGCAGAGGAACTAAATAGATACCTCTCCAAACGGGACATACAAATGGCTAAGAGACATATGAAGAAATGCTCAACATCACTAATCAGCAGAGAGATGCAAATTAAAACAACAATGAGGTATCACCTCACACCTGTCAGAATGGCCACCATCAACAAATCATCAAACAGTAAGTGTTGGTGAGGGTGTGGAGAAAAGGGGACTCTAGTACGGCTGCTGGTGGGAATGCAGACTGGTGCAGCCACTATGGAAAACAATATGGTGTTCCCTCAAAAAATTAAAAATTGAACTGCTATTTGACCCAGTGATCCCATTTCTAGGAATATACCCTAAGAAGCCTGAAACACCAATCAGAAAGAATATATGCACCCCCATGTTCACAGCAGCACTATTTACAATAGCTAAGATCTGGAAACAGCCCAAATGTCCATCAGTAGACGAATGGATAAAAAAGCGGTGGTACATATACACAATGGAGTACTACGCAGCTGTAAGAAAGAAAGATCTCTTATCCTTTGAGACGACATGGAGAGACCTGGAAAGTATTATCCTAAGCGAAACAAGCCAAACAGAGAAAGACAAGTATCACATGATCTCACTTATTTGTGGACTATAATGAACATAACAGTCTGAGGAACAGGGTAGTCCCAGAGACGTGGAAGTGGGATACAGACTGACAATCCCCAGAGGGGGGTGTGGGGGGGAGATAAACCACAGAACTTATATGCATGTGTGCATGAACAATGGACATGGACAACAAGGGTGGGGACAGGGTGGGGAGGCAGGGGGGAATCAGTGGGGGGAAAAGGAGAAACATCTGTAACAAAAATAAATTAATTAAAAAAAAAAAAAAGCTGGAGTATAGACAAAGAAAATTAAAGGCTGCCTTTAAGTCTTGCACAGCAGATTGGTCTACCAGATGTTTACTTCTATGTATAATTGTGTATTAAAATATAGAAAATAAGGAATTTCAGGGTAATAATATTAGATAGAAATATATTGGCTTAGAGTTTAAAGATATTCTAGAACTTTATTTACTCCTTAAAGTTAAATAAAAGCAACAAGGGAAATGATTAGGATTTCCTTATAACAATAACATTGAGCAATTACCGAGTGCATTCTAGGCACTATGCTAAGTGTTTTTATCTGCTCCTTCCTTGTCAAAATGTTATATACTGTACTGTAAATATGGGTTAGTACTTTTGAGAGGACGAATTCTTAGATGTATCAGGAAAAGGCATCAACATCCATGACGAGGTTCATGGCCTCATGAAATCACGCAAGCTCTCCCAAAACTTCAGACGTAAGGAAAAAGCCAACTTTCAGGATCTAGGCTCTCCTTTGCTGCAGCCCTTCTTTCGCCTGTGCTCCTTCCTCTAATGATGAGGGCTCTCCTTGGTAACTATCCATATTTTTGGAACTAGCTTATCGTGGTATCTTCTGAGAATCCTTTTACAATAACTCCCTGTAGAATTATTCTTTTTTTACGTTCCCATACACTTAGAACACAACTCCATTACAGTACCTTTCAGAATATATTATATGGCATCTGTTTATATTTCTCTCCCAAACTACACCAGAAGACCTTTAGAGGCAGGGGGCATATGCAGTTCATTTTCATTACTACACCAGTTGGCCTGGTGTTTGGCATACAGAAGATCCACAATTCTTGATTAAATAAATAAATGACTTATTTACATTAATTAATTTATTTTTAAAAGATTTTCCCTGCTCCATCATTTTTTTTAATCCTCACCCGAGGACATTTTTTTGCATTTATCTTCAGATAGAGCAGGAGAAAGACAGGGGGAAAGAGAGAGAGAGAGAGAGAGAGAGAAACATCAATGTGAGAGAGACACATCGAGTGGTTGCCACCCACAGGACCCCAACCGGGGACAAACTGCAACTGAGGTACGTACCCTTAGCAGGAACCAAACCCGGGATGCTCTGGTCCGTGGGCCGACGCTCTAACTGCTGAGCCAAACTGACCAGGGCAATCATCATTTTTCAAATGTATATAATTTACACTTTTAAGGTATGCACTTAAGTGGCTTTTGGTATATTCATAAGGTTATGCAACCATCACCACCATCTAATTTTGAAACATTTTCATTTCCCCCAAGTGAAACCTGTACTCATTAGCATTCACTCCCCACCCCCTTTTTCCCCCAGCCCTAGCCCCTGGAAACTACTAATCTATGTTATGTCTATACAGATTTGCCTATTCTGAACATTCAAATAAATGGAAATACACACTATGTGGCCTTTTGTATCTCACTCAAATATTGTTTCATTTATGTAAATGATGCCTCCAAAACTATATCATAAGTTTCTACAAGACAGAAATATCTTATACATCTCATGTATTTTCAAGAGTGCAAAGAACAGAGTTCAGAATGAGTGTGCAAGTAACATTTGCTAGACAATGTTCTCTGATATATGATTTCTAAAATCTCCTCCAGGGCCCTGGCTGGTTTGGCTCAGCGGTTAGAGCGTTGGCCTGCGGTCCTGAGAGACCTGGGTTCGGTTACTGCTAAGGGTATGTACCTCAGTTGCAGTTAGTCCCCGGCCCTGGTTGGGTTGTACGGGTGGCAACTACTCGATGTGTCCCTTTCACGTCGATGTTTCTCTCTCTCTCTCCCTCCCTCCCTCTCTTTTTCTCTCCCTCCCACTCTATCTGAACAAAATATCAAAAAATGTCCTTGGGTGAGGATGAAAAAAACAAACAAACAAATAAAATCTCCCCCAGGGAAGACTGTAAGGATCCTTTAATAAACAAATTGCCCTATCACATGCTAACTGCAGAAATAAAGACTATAAATACTTACTTACATATCATTTATTATATGAAATCACCAGCAGTTTATTGTGTAACTAGCATAAAGTTTTTCCTAGAAGGTATATAATAGATACTGACATACTACTTACAGGTGACAAAATCTGAACACACTTTAACTCAGATTTTAAGATAAAAGAATACCAAAGCATGAGATTTTAGAGGTGTAAGCAACTTTTCAGATCATCTGAAACTTTTAAAACTTTTCCTTAAAGCACCAAAACCTCTTTGGCAAATTAAATCTTATGCTGAAATCTAACAACAATAATGGAGATGATGATGATGATGATGATGATGATAATAATAATAGCAGAAGTACCATGTGGCAGGTGTTGTTCAAAGCACACTGTAGTATTAAGTCATTTAATCCTCACAATAATAGTAGGTACTATTATTATACTAATTTTATGGATGAGTAAACCGAGGAAAACAGATTAAGTAATTGGCCTAAGATCAAAGAGCTAGGAAACAGAGAGCCAGACATTGAAGCCAGAGTTTGGCTCCAAAGATTTCCCTCTTAACTTCTACACACCAATATAGAGTATAAAGTAGAACTGTTCTAATTAAAGCAGGGGCTGGAGGCTCAAGCATCTCACCTGCTTAGGTTTCTACTTAGTTCCTTTCTGGCACCTTTATGGACTCAGTCCTGAAGTTCAAGGAAAGAAGGTGTGAGAAAACCCAATTCTGGTCCAACCTCTTCAGTTTATATTTGAGGGAAACAAAACCAAGTTAAAGTGACTTTCCAAGGTCACAAAGCTATATAAGACTATATAACTCAAACTTTTTGGTATTTAGTGCTTTTTTCTTTTCTTTTTTTTATCCTCACCCGAGGACATTTTTTCATTTTTTGATCAACTAGAGCAGGAGGGAGAGAGAGAAACATCGACATGAAAGGGACACACAGAGTGGCTGCTACCCACACGACCCAACCAGGGCCAGGTACATGCCCTTAGCGGAAACTGAACCAGAGCGGAGGACAAACTGCAACTGAGGTACGTGCCTTTAGCGGGAACCGAACCTGGGTCTCTCTGGACTGCAGGCTGACACTCTAACCGCTCAACCATACCAGCAAGAGCTATTTTAGTGCTTTTTCTACATAAAGCATTCTGCATAAAAATTCTACTAACTGCTTTTCCTCAGAAAAAAATAAAAATACTCAGGAATTTCTAAAAAGTCTAAGTAATTCATATTACGCATTTTTACATACTACTTACTTTTCAGTTACAGACTCAGAAGAAGGCCCAGCAGCATTCTGACCATTAGTGCCAACCTTCCCCACTTTCTTCACAGTCTCCAGAGCTCTTAATGCACTGTCAGCATTACGTGGGATTAGCTGGGAAACAGTGTTTTCTGCACTGGAAATTCCATTTGTACTTGGAACAACTTTCCCGGTTGTTTCAGTACTTCCTATGACAGAAATGACATTTCCGGCTGTGGTTGTGACAGTGTTGTTTACACCAACTTTATTTAGAAGAGGAAATGTTCTTACAGTTGCATTGATCTTTTTGTTCCTTAATCGATACCTGTTTTAAAAACAATCAATATATCGGTGAATATATCATTAAATCTTTTTTAAAAAGGCAATGGAAAAGATTTAAAAAGGAGGAAACAGCTTTGAAAAAGTTTTCCAGCTAAATATCATAGTCTGCATCAAATTCTGCTGTAATATGCCTCAAGAAAATAAATATGCCTTTCACTTCACCTACACACATATGCACACACACACACACAACACACACCCCTGTATATGTAGGCACATAATCAATATACCAGGCAAAGTACATATGTATTCAAATAAAACTTCTGAGGGAATGGGAAGAGATCCTTCTAAAATTTTGTCTAAGTGGAATATAAAGTACACTACGTAAAAATGAAAGAAACCATACAACATTTAGTTTGGAATCTAGAGTAAAGAGAAAGGTGTGCAAGAGTTGAAAAAAATTCTGTTGTTACCAAATTGTTAGAGTACATATTATATAATTTTAAAGAAATAAAAAAAGTAACACTCATTTTTAAATAAATGGATTAGTTTATGAGATGGTATCAGAAAGGTAGGCAGGCACAGACTAGATGACGCAGGGTCTTAAAGCCACAATCTTTATAAATATCAAAGTTTCTCATTATTTTCAATGAGCCTTATGGCAAAGTTGTCCCTGTTTTGTGGAAAATAATAAGATTGGGGTGGGCAACAGTAGCTGTAAGACTGGTTAGGAGGCAACTGTGGGTCAAGAAAAGGGGATGATAACTTGGACTATAAGAATGGAAAGATGAAGGAAGAGTTGAGAAATTATACAAGAAGCTGAACTGATAGAACTTAGTAACTAAGACAAGCAGGTTAAAGAAAGCTGACAAAGCCCTGACTGGTTTGGCACAGCGGTTAGAGCATCAGCCTGTGGTCCAAAGAGACCCGGGTTCAGTTTCCGCTAAGGGCATATATCTCAGTTGCAGTTTGTCCCCGGCCCTGGTTGGTCGTATGGGTGGCAGCCACTCGATGTGTCCCTTTCACGTCTCTCTCTCTCCCTCCCACTCTATCTGAACAAAAAATGGAAAAATGTCCTCGGATGAGGATAAAAAAAGAAAGTTGACAAAGATGATTCCTGTAACATGACATGATTTAACTGGTTGAACCAGGGTACACTGGAGGAGAGCAGAATGGAAGGTAAAAGAGGAGGATGCATGGGAATAGAAAATGAGCTCAAACTGAGTTTAAGGTATCTAAAAAAGGGGGGGGGGGGCGTCCATTAAGAGTTGATATACAGGCCAGCTGTACAGTAGAAAGGTTGAGATCAATTTTTTTGGTAAAATCTCAATGATAAATGTTCTGGTTAAAAAACAAAACAACAAAAACTTAGACAACACATAATATATAGCTTCTTTCTATCCATTAACTTTATGTTTAGGGTAAATGAACATAGAAAAAGAAATTACCCATAGAGAAGAGAAAAAGAAAAGAAAATACATAAAAAAGAACGTTAAAAAGACCAAAAGTCATAAGAAGAAAATCTGCTGTACCATTTTACCTGGGCCTTTGCTGTTATCTTCAATTGAACCTGAGCAAATAAAATTGCACATAGGGGTATTTTCATTATACACAGGTGCTTAGCAGAAACATGTATTTCAGTTATACAATGGTCTAAAATATGAACCCTAAATAAGATTCTAAGTCACTTATGTTACTCTTGCCCCCAGAAGCAAGAAGGTAGTTAATTGCATCATGGAAACTCATTGCAAACTTTAAGATTGTATGTAACACTTTCATAATGACCGAAATTTAATCCCATATGCAAGAGAACTCTCATAACCTACTTTTCAAGCTCTTCCTGAGAATGGGCAAAAGTACAGTTTGTTCCTCGTGGACATCCTCCTTGCTGTCTTAGATCTCGGCACATGCTAGTCTTATATTTGCTGTTTGGCTGGGGCTACAAAAAAAACAACAAAAAACCAGTGTGTGGGAAAGTGAAGATTCCAGGCATTATGCACTATTGGGACTTCAAAATTTCATAATTACACCTTTAATTATTTTTCACAAAAGATAAGTAATTCTTGTGCTGAAACAATTACCATTTCATCATTTCCTGTTAAGAGTTATGTGGCATAACTCTGAGTTAGCATTTTAGACATTCTTCCTAAAGATTATCTGAAACTATTTCAAATATTATGTCTATTTATTTGTCAGGTAACACAATGCCCATGAAAATACAAGATTTTCTCCTCAGTTCACAGCTGTGTTAAATTATGATGCCAAAACCAAACAGAAGCTTTTAAAAAGCACTTAAAGGCCATAGTTTGTTCCCTTAAGCTTTCCCAGGATATGTAGAATATGATTCCCCCTGAAAGTGAAAAATTAAGAAATATCTATTCATTTGTCAATTTGAGGTACAATTCTCTTTTAGGCTGGGAGTTAAGTTCACACAATGAGGCAAAATATAAAAACCTCATCCTATCTGATTTGTACCAAGATCTAAAATGTCATTGTTATTTTTTATCTTAATAAAGATAAAACATTTATCTTTCAGTCAATATTTGAATATTATAATGTCGTCTAACAGAAAAAGGATAGAAGATTGGAAAGATCACTTTGAAGTAGATTTGATCTCTGTGACTTACTGCCACCATGACATTAGGCATATTATTTAACCATTTGAAACTTCAACTTGGTAATAACAATTATCTTGCAGGTGACTGTGAGAATAAGAAATAATATATGTAAAACACTGAACACAGGGACTAGCTCACAGTAACTTGATAAATAGTCACCCTGGCTGGCATGGCTCAGTAATTAGAGTATTGGCCCGAACACCGAAGGGTCGTGATTCGAGTCCCAGTCAAGGACATGTACCTACATTGCAAGTTCGATTCCTAGTCTGTCAGGGTCTGTGCAGGAGGCAACCAGTCAATGTGTGTCTGTCACATGCATGTTTCTCTCTCTCTCTCTCTCCCTCCCTCCCTTTCATTCTCTCTTAAATAAAAAAAATAAAAAAAAATCAATGGGAAAACTAACCTCAGGTGAGGAGTAACAAAAAATAAATAATTGTTATCATTAGAATAAAAGATTTATACTTTAAATAACTCCTTCTGAAGTACACCAAAAATATATATATCCTCACCCGAGGATATTTTTCTATTTATCTTCAGATAGAGTGGGAGGGAGAGAGAGGGAGAGAAAGGGAGAGACAGAGAAACATCGACGTGAGAGGGTCACACTGACTGGTTGCCTCCCGCACAACCCCGACCAGGGCTGGGGTCAAACTGCAACTGAGGTACATGCCCTTGGCCGGAATCGAACCCACAACTCACTGGTCCATGAGCCAACGCTCTACTGCTGAGCCAAACCAGCAGGGCTTAGAAAAATTTATATTGATTGTTTATTTTTAGAGAGAGGAAGGGAGAGGGACACAGAAAAAAAATATAGATGGACTGCCTCCTGCACACCCCCTACTGGGCGGGATCAAGCCCATAACCCAGGCATGTGCCCTGACTAGGAATCGAACTGGCAACCTTTCTGTGCACAGGGTGACTCAACCAACTGAGCCACACTGGCCAGGACTGAAAATATTTTAAAAATTCAAATTCCATACACTTACAAATAGAAATTCATTATATGACAGCAATGAAGAAAAAAGTGACAATTTCTCCACATTAAAAAGAGAATGAGACAAAATGTTTGAAGGAATCAATAATCTATACTTGGTCAAAGACATGAGCAGTGAACTCATAATCAAGATACTCTCCAAACTATTGCTGTGGTATGAATTATTTATCAGGTACATTATAACTTGAGCTTCTCCCAAAAGAACAGACAATAAAAAGGTATGAGAGAGTAGAGTCACATAAAGAGTCCATTAACCAAACAGCTTGTTAAGTGTTCAGGATGAACCTGTTAGAGATAACAGCATATGTACAATAAACGTGCTTACCTGAGGTGTCTCATGGCCTTTTCTACTATAATTCTGTATGAAGTCCACCAGGCCATGAACTACTGTTTTAACAGCTACCATTGCATTTTCTAGCTGCTCCCAAGTTGGTGAAACAGCATCTAAAATAAGCCACCAAGGAGATGGAATGGAGAAATTTGTTAGCTGGAATGGAGGAATTTGTTAGCAGAAATTCTCTTGTTATTAAAAAAGTATAAGCAATTGAGTATTTTCTCATGTACCTGGATTGGGGTCTATGTTTGCAAGAAGCTCTAAATGAGGCCTCAGTCTATTTAAGTTAGCTGGGTCACCTGTTCGTTGCAAAACAATTGTCAATTCCTGGACACTCTTTGCAAATGATTCTGGAGACTGCAGCTAATAAACAGAAGACAGAATGATTTTTACTCTGGTTCTTATGACACATCTATATTCAAATGCTTTCCTTTAATCAACATACTAAACAGTTTTTCAAGTGTCTTCAGATTCCATAGTAGGAGTATCATTGGTGAATTTGATTTTCACCTCAGAATCTGCCCTATGAAATTCATCATTAGACACTCAAAAAACATATTTGTAAGCTATATTAGCTCTCTGGAGTCAGAATGTAGATGAATGACAGACTGTAAGCCAGGCTGCTTTTATGCTAATATCCTGTATTTGCTTCCTTACTGCCTCCTTTAGTTTATTTTGAAAGTTAAAAAAATAGTAATAATTAAAAGAAAAAAAGACTTTATGAGAATCAGATATTTAAAAACATAACTGGTTGTCTCTTTAGTCCCTTCAGAAGATTCCAGTACTCTCCAAAGTAACAACAATGATATAAATCAGTACCTCTAATTTCACAAACCTTATCAATAATAGACTGCATGTGTGATTTATGCGCCAAATCACCATATAGAAGTGAGGACCACTGCTCGGGTGAAATACGGAGCCCTGCTTCCATAGCAATATGAACAATTTGGGCATCATGTTCTCTACGTAATGCCTCATAACTCCGAAATTCCTCCTTTAGCTGCATCAGAGAAGAGTCTTCATCCCTCTTGGTAACCTAAACAATAGAAAGGAGAAATAAAACCCAACCCATCAGAACTGGTCTCCTCTCCCTCCTCCCCCAACAAAACCTTTATTTGGGAGTATATGAGGTGGGGGGAACCTACTACATATCAGATACCACACAAAGATGGCACAAAGAAGAAAATGTCCTTACCACAAATTCTTTTTGGAACAAAGCAGAACTTATATAACCTAATACAAAGTTCTGCCTTCCTCCAATGAGCTCAGCAGCTGGTAGGAAAGAGACATAAGATTATGGTATAGGTGCTATTATAAGGATCTATGGCAGAAATTTTCAACCAGTGTGTCGCAAAAGACACACTAGTGTGCCCCCAAATTTTAAAAACATGTAATACCTAACCCTATTTAGTCAGGGCACTCACTTTTTTTCCTTTAGGCTGCCAAATTAAAAAAATGACAGCAGACAACACAACGATAGCCTCCGGGGTGAATGAATCAAAACTATACTTTTTTTGGGTCAGATTGGCAAAAAATATAATACATTTTTTAGTGTGCCACAGAATTTTAGTAACTATTTAAGCCATGAGATGAAAAAGCTAAAAATTGCTGCTCTATGGCAATATAAAGAAAAGGCAATTAAATCTGATTGATGGAGGACGGAAGGGGTATCAGAGAAGGCTTTCCCCAGTTGAAAGCTACATTAACTGAATCTTCAAGAATGAACAGGAACCCTGGCCGGTTTGGTTCAGCGGTTGGAGCGTCGGCCTGCGGTCCTGAGAGACCCGGGTTCGGTTCCCGCTAAGGGCGCGTACATCGGTTGCAGTTTGTCCCCGGCCCTGGTCGGTTGGCGGGTGGCAGCCACTCGATGTGTTCCTTTCACATCGATGTTTCTCTCTCTCTCTCTGTTCCTCTCTCTCCCTCCCACTCTACCTGAACAAAAAATGGAAAAATGTCCTCGGGTGAGGATAAAAAAAAAAAAGAATGAACAGGAGTTCCCCAGGCAAGAAAGGGGGAGGAATAGAACTCTAAAAAGTGTAGAGTGGTAAAATAGAATCATGAAAGTCATGAGTACATAGAATAAAGGCTAACACGTAGGCTGGAAAAGAATCATAGAGGGCCTTGTATACTATGGTTAGAAATTTGGATATATGCCCTGGCCGGTTGGCTCAGCAGTCAGAGCGTCAGTCTGCGGACCGGAGAGACCTGGGTTCGGTTCCTGCTAAGAGTACATACTTCAGTTGCAGTTTGTCCCCGGCCCCGGTTGGGGTTGTGTGGGTAGCAACCAGTCAATATGTCTCTTTCCCATCGATGTTTCTCTCTCTCTCTCTTCCTCCCTCTCTCCCTCCTATTCTATCTGAAGATAAATGCAAAAATGGCCTCAAGTGAGGATAAAAAAAAAAAATTTGGATATCATCCTGAGGAAAATGGGAAGCCACTGAGAACATTTAAGCAGAGTAGTAGGTATCATGATCAGTCTAGCCAGTTAGCACTACCACATGATGATTAAGAAATCTTCTGCCACAACAAAAATAATCATTAGGGTATTTATACAGCATTAATCTATACTTGACCTAAGTGATAAATAAGGTCAAGTTACAGAGTTTCACATGTGCTAGTGAAATTATCTCATTATACAGTGATGCGGGTACATGGCCAAATAATTTCCACAAGCAATGATATACACTTATTCTTAAATCACTAAAACTTGCTGATGGCCACAGTGAAATTTGAAATTTAGTACTAAGAATACTGAGGACTAGTCCAGGGTCTGAAACTTAGATTGGACAAATCATTCAAACTATTTAAAACAATGATTTCCTCATCAGTAGAATGAAATATCCCAGACTGTTTCAATGGTTGTTTCTATTGCTCATGTAAGCACATGAGAGAACAATATGCCCCCAAAAATATAAAAATGGGGAAATTAAGTTATCATCTGCAAGTTAACTTAAAAGTATCAGTTCATAATTCACTTTGGGAATATATGAATATAGTATAGAAAAGTTTGGGGCACCCAAAATTCTAATCAACATGACCTTAGGTATAATTTAAGAAAAAGCAGAGTATAACTTAGAAGTCACAAAAATCTATATTTTGCCATAACCTATTTAAAGAAACACTGAAGAAACAAAAAAAAGAATTATCAATCTAAAAAGTAGAAATAAAAGCGCCCAGCTGGTGTGGTTCAGTGGTTGAGGTTCAACCCATGCACCAGTTAGATTCCCGGTCAAAGCATATTCCCAGCCCAGGTTGGGGGCCAAATCCCCAGTGGGAGACCATGCAGGAGGTGGCCAATAGACGTTCTCTCTCATCGATGTTCCTCTCTCTCTAAAATCAATAAAGAAAAAAAAAATTATTTAAAAAAAATAAAAAGTAGAAAAAAAGAAACCCCCAAAAACCAGAGGATATTAACACTCCTCTAACCACCATGTAAGGTACAGGGTGACTCCTTGGGTAGCATAAGCATCTATCCATCTGAGTAGTAAAGATGGATACAGGTAGCTAAGAGAATCTGGTCCTATTAAAGTTCTATTAACATGCATAAAAATTACCCACAAAGTTATGAAAACTGTAATTCCAGGTCTACTGAATCAGCACCCTTGGTTTGAAGACCACACAATTTAAAGTATGTATGAATGCTCAAGACTTACATGAGACATACCAAATCAGAATATCTGGGAACTGTCCGGCCAGTGTGGCTCAGTGGTTGAGCATCGACCCACACACCAAGAGCTCACCAGTTTGATTCCCAGTCAGGACACATGCCTAAATTGTGGGCCAGACCCCAATGGGGGGCATGCAGGAGGCGGCCAATCAATGTTCTCCTCTCACATCAATGTTTCTATCTCTCCCTCTCACTTCCTCTCTAAAATTAATAAAGAAAAAATCTTGGGGGTAAAAAAAAAGAGTATCTGGGAACAGGACCCAGGAATGCATACTTTTAAAAACTACATAGGTGATTTTTTTTTCTCTTAATGATTTTTAAAGAGAGAAGAAGGGAGAAGAAGAGATAGAAATATCGATGAAAAAGAACATCGACTGGCCACCTCCTGTATGCCTCCCACTGGGGATTGGGCCCACAACTTGGGCATGTGCCCTGACTGGGAATCAAACCAGCGACTTCCTGGCACATGGGTTGACACTCAACCGCTGAGCCACACTGGCCGGGCCATAGGTGATTCTTATGTGTTCTTTCAGTTGGGAACCACTGCATTAAACAATATTATTAACTCCCCTTATTCTGACTCCATGCAAAAAGCAAGCAAAAGTTTGCTACTCTGTTACAGAAAAATATCTACAACACGAGAATTTAAGTCATTCAAGAGTTGCATAAGTCAGTCAAGATGGCAGCATAGGTAAACACAGTACTCGCCTCCTCCCACAACGACATCAAAATTACAACTAAACTCCACAACAACCATCACTCAGAACCGCCTAAAATCAAGCTGAATGAAAGTTCTACAACTACAAAATTAAAGCAGCAGCTACATTGAGACTGTTGTTAGGAAGGGCAGAGACGAGGATGGGCTGGTCCTACACCCACATGTGGAGGATAAAAATCAGGAGGGATACCTTGGCTGTCAAGGTCCTCCTGAGGAGTCCCCCATCCCACACCATGCCTCCTAGCTCAGGGTTCCAGTGCCAGGAAGAGAAGTCCCCATAACTTCTGGCTGAAAAAAAACAGTGGGAACTGAAGCTGGGGGAGGCTGAGGCTGCTTGAGTCCCAGACAGTTGCTCTTTTTTTTTTTCTTTTTTAATTCCTCACCTGAGGATATTTTTCCATTTATCATCAAACAGTGGGAGGGAGGGAGAAAGAGAGAGAGCACGAAACATTGATGTGATAGAGCCACATCAACTGGTTGCCTCCCGCATGACCCGACCAGGGCTGGGGACAAACCAGAACCAAGGTACATGTCCTTGACCAGAATCGAACCTGAGACTCATTGGTCCACAGGCCAACACTTAACTGCTGAGCCAAACCGTCCAGGGCTCAGGCAGTTCCTCTTAAAGGGCAAGTGCACGGACTTACTCGAACCTGCTCCCTCCAGGCTCCAGCATGAGGGAGGCAGCTTGAAAGGCACCAGAGACATACGGAAAAGAACTGAGTTGTTGCCTGGCCGGTTTGGCTCAGCGGTTAGAGCGTCGGTCTGCGGTCCCAAGAGACCTGGGTTCGGTTCCCGCTAAGGGCGTGTACTTGGGTTGTAGCTTGTCCCCAGCTCTGCTTGGGTTGTGGGGGTGGCAGCCACTCGATGTGTCCCTTTCACATCGATGTTTCTCTCTCTCTCTCCCTCCCACTCTATCTGAATAAAAAATGGAAAAATGTCCTCGGATGAGGATTAAAAAAAAAAAGAACTGAGTTGTTTGGCATTAGGGCAAGAGCTGGAGAGGCAGCTTTCTTCCAGACAGACATGGTGGTGGAGGCCAGGTTGTTCCTTTGGTGAGCACATCCCCCACAGGGCAGTCAAACATACGCCATATCTAGGACTCCAGCAACCTGGTACACACTGTTTGCCCCACCCTGGTGATTTTCTGAGGCCCTGCCCCACTGAAATTTCAGGCCTACCCAAGCTGTTTCCAGCGGCTTTACAATAGGAATGGCCTATCTTGGCTCTTGTTTCAGATTTTCCTAAATTCTCTCAAATACCAGGCCTCAGAAAGCCCCATAACCCTAGATGACTGGCCTAAGGCCTGGCACTAGAAGCAGCCAGCCTTGGTTCACAGCTTGGCTTTGCCTGGGCACCTCCAAGACCAGCACAAGAAGCAGCCATCTGCAGATTGCTTTGTAGCTTATGCCTGGTAGTCCCAGGTAGAACACTTGTACAGGCTGACCTTGCCCCAGAGCCAGCACACCCAGTGGACAACTTCAGACCATGTCGAAACACCAGCCCTCAACCACTTCCACAGGCGACACACTCAAGGAGTGGTTTCAGAGCCCTGCTGATGTTAAGTCTTGCTCTCTGTGGTGGGCCGTGCACAGCTGATCCTCCAAGGTAGTCAGAGGCCAGTGGTCAGTGGGCACAGTCAGTCCTTAAAGCTGATCAGCGTGAGTAAATCCCTCCCACTGATGTTCCAACAGCAATCAAGACTCAACAGAAGGGTGGACAGACATGGTGCACCTCAAGGGCCCAGCTGGGGTGACCAGGGAGGCTGTGCCTCTAGACCCTACAGGACATCTACTACAATAGGCCACCCTAGGAAGCCTAGGAGACATAGCAACTCTACCTAATTCATGGAAAGAAACATAGGGAGGCAGCCAAAATGAGAAGACAAAGACACATATCCAAAATGAAAGAACAAAACAAAACTCCAGGAAAAGAACTAAATGAAACAAAGATAAGCAATCTAACAGATGCAGAGTTCAAAACACTGGTTATAAGGATGCTCAAGGAACCTAATGAGAATTTCAAGGAACTTAGTGAGAATGTCAAGGATCTTAGTGAGAATGTCAAGGATCTTAGTGAGAACCTCAAGAGCATAAAAAAGGACCACTCTGAAATGAAGGATGCACTAACTAAAATAAATAATAATTTACAGGGAATCAATAGTAGAGTAAGTGAAGCTAAGAGGCAAAACAATCAATTTGAATATAAGGAAGCAAACAACACCCAATCAGAACAAAGAATCCAAAAAGATCAAGATAGTGTAAGAAGCCTCTGGGACTTCAAGCATACCAACATTCTCATCATGGGGGTGTCAGAAGGAAAAGAGAGAGAGTAAGAAAGAAAACCTACTTGAAAAAATAATGACAGAAAACTTCCCTAACTTGAAGAAAACAGACATACAAGTCCAGGAAGCACAGAGTGTCCCAAACAAGATGAACCCAAAGAGGTCCACACCAAGACACATCATTATCAAAATGCAAAAGGTTAAAGACAAAGAGAGAATCTAAAAAGCAGTGAGAGTAAAGCAGTTAGTTACCTAAAATGGAGCTCCCATAAGACTGTCAGCTGACTTCTCAAAAGAAACTTTGCAGGCCAGAAAGGAGTGGCAAGAGATTCAAAGTGATGAAAAGCAACAACCTACAACCAAGATCACTCTATCCTGCAAAGCTATCATTTAGAATCAATGGACATATAAGAAGTTTCCCAGACAAGAAAAAGCTAAAGGAGTTCATCACTACCAAACCAGTATTATATGAAATGTTGATGGGTCTTCTTGAAGAAGAACAAAAATATGAACAATAAAGTGGCAAAAAATACATATCTATCAACAATTGAATCTACAAACAAAATGAGCAAGCAGAACAGAAACAGACTCATAGATCCAGAGAACTTTTTGTTGCTTGTCAGATGTGTGGGGGCTGGGAGGAATGGTGAAAAAGGTGAAAAAATTAAGAAGTATAAATTGTTAGACTGATGAACCTCAAAGGGAAGGGGGGAAGGAATGCAGGAAGAGATAAACCAAAGAACTTCTATAAGCAATGGACACAGACAATAGTTGTGGGGAAGGTGGGGGGGGATGGGGGTAGGGAGGGAGTCAATAGGAGAAAAAAGGGAGGACATCTGTAATACATTCAACAATAATGACAAGTTTAAAAAGAAAAAATAAACTAAAAAAAAAAAAAAAAGGTTGCACTTCTCAAAAACAAATAAAACAACCAAAAAAGTTGCACTTCTCATTACAAATTAAGAAAACTGATACTACATATGTAACCTTTGTTAGGGTGATGCTGTTTCTGAGGAAAAGATCTACTGTATGCACCAATAAAAGTCTGCTCTCTAAGCCTATAAAGTCAATGAAACGACCTTTGATATTGATGAGTTTACTAGAGTAAATGTCATCTGACAAAGAGGACTTTTGGCAATTAAGTCAGTATGATATCCTCTTATTCATCTAAACACCGCTTTGACACTTTATTTTTAAATTTTTTTTATCCTCATCCAAGGACACCTTATAATATTTTGTTCAGATAAAGTGGGAGGGAGGGAGAGAGAAACATCGACGTGAAAGGGACACATTGAGTGCTCGCCACCCACATGACCCAACCAAGGCTGGGGACAAACTATAACCAAGGCACACGCCCTCAGCAGGAACCGAACCCAGGTCTCTCCGGACCACAGGCCGACGCTATAACTGCTGAGCCAAACTCGCCAGGGCTGCATTAACATTTTAAACTATAGGGCAGTGGGGATAAAATTGACAGGATAAAATTAAAATAAAGTTCTAAAGTAGTGTTGTTCAAATGTCAGATATTAGTAGTTATAGATGTGTACGTACAATCAAAAACCACAAATATAATACCTTTGAGGAAAAATCCCACTTTGTCAGGATGACAATGATCTCTGTAATGTGGCTGCTTAGCTAAAAACATAATGTTTGAGGAACCAAAGATTCATTTCAATTGTTGCTCGAAGGAACTAAAAATCAAGCACTACAACTATTAGGCAGATAGTAGCCAAGCCTAATTAGTGAAAATAAGTGACTCACTTAAACATACTTCCATCATTAATTAATTATCACAAACTAAACATTCTGTCAAAAAAACCTTTTTCTGTCCGTATTGTTTTCACTTTTTGGTCTATAAAACCAGCAAAATAACCTAAATAAGCTATGTTTTCAATTTAGATGTTTTAGTTTATAGAAGTTAATGGGCTTTTCTACTGCTAAGTCCTTGGGCCTTTCTCAAGATTCAGCCAGCAACCTATATTGTTGTACCATGCAGATACTTCAAGGATTCAGCCTACTTTCCATTTCTCTCAGTACCTGTCACCACCCACAACCTATTTTATTTTATTTATATATTTTTAAATATTTTTATTGATTTTTTTAGAGAGAGAGGAAGGGAGAGAGAGAGAGAAACATCGATATGAGAGAGAAACATCGATTGGCTGGCTCCTGCACACCACGTACTGGGGACTGAGCCCAAAACCTGGGCATGTGTACCGACCAGGAATCGAACAAGGACCTCTCAGTTCATGGGAAGATGCTCAATCCTCTAAGCCACACTGGCCCATGCCCACAAGCCTATTTTATTTATTTATTTAGTTAGTTATTTTTAATCTTCACCCAAGGACATGCTTGCATTTATCCTCTGACAGAGCTAGAGAGAGAAAGGGAAGAAGAGAAAGAGAGAAACATCGATGGGAAAGACACATTGACTGGCTGCCACCCACACAACCCCAACTGGGGCGGGGGACACACTGCAACTGAGGTACATGCCCTTAGCGGGAACTAAACCTGGGCCTCTCTGGTCCACAGGCCAATGCTCTAACCGCTGAGCCAAACCGACCAGGGCATCACAAGCCTATTTTAGTTGATGAAACTACATTTCTAAGTATCTTGGGGTTCTCCCCTACCCTCTCTACCAAAAAAAACAAAACACTATCTAAATGCAGAGTGGGGGAATATCCAGTTTCACTGTTATCCCTAAGACAACATATAGGCCATCTTCAGATTAAAAGCTTTAATCTAATCACACAGAGAATGAGATAAAAATAATAATGGGGAAGTTAAAACATTCATCTACTCTTAGGAAGTTTTCAGTCTAGTTCCTGACCCCCATTTAAGATGGTAAATATAAATGAATTGGGCTTCTTTACTTTCACTATTCCAAGAGTCAAGTTTACCACATTATTTCCTTATGTTGTGTTTTGTGTTATTGACACTTTCACATTTGTTCTTATTTTCAATAGATGAAATCAATGCAGAAGGGGGAAAAACAGTTTTTCCTTCAATTCTTGTAAGAATTCTGCATTTGTGGGGGCCTCTAAACAAGGTAACACCCATTATAGGAAGCCTCTGTCTTACACACAGGCATGTAATGTTTAGATGGTTGCTTACTACTTACCTTAAAACAAGAAGCTCGATACAGTAGTTGCACAACATGACCAATACTTGTTTTTGATGCCTGAGGAAATCTTGGTTCTAGTCTTTGCACAACAAAAAGTACCAGAACTTTCCTTGAGAGAGCAGAACCATCTTCTAATGCCAGCAACACCAGTTTCAAGGCCTCTTCTTGCATAGCTAGAAGAAACATGAGTTCATGATAAATGAAAAACCCTGCAGATCATGTCAGTCACAGATTTCTTTGCTATTAGTTTACTCAGTATTTCATTAGCACAAAAAGAAAACATCACACATACACAAATAGTGTTTATTTAAAAAATAAAGTAGTCCACCCTTATCTGCAGAGGACATGTTCTAAGACACTGAGTAGATGCCTGAAACTGGATATAGTACTGAACCCTACATACAGCAGTGGGGGAAAAGTAGGCTTACAGTCGTGAGTACATGCAACAGAACTTAAGTCTTTCTTAAATTTTTTTTTCCTTTATTGATTTTACAGAGAGGAAGTGAGAGGGAGAGAGAGAAACATCGATGAGAGAGAACATCGACTGGCTCCCTCCAGCATGCCCCCCACTGGGAATCAGGCCCACAACCTGGGCATGTGTCCTGACCGGGAATTGAACAGGCGACCTCTTGGTGCATGGGTTGACGCTCAACCACTGAGCCACATCGGCCGGACTCTTTTTCTTTTTTTAATCCTCACCTGAGAACATGCATAGAGAGAGGAAGGAAAGGAGAGAGAGGAAGGAAAGGGGAGGGAGGAAGGAAGGGAGAGGGAAAGGAGAAGAGTGGGGGTAGGGAGAGAAGAGAGGGAGGGTGGAGAGAGAAACATCTATAGGTTGCCTTCCTTATCATAGGTGCCCCAAAGGGGATCGAAACTGGCAACCTTTCGGCGCACAGGATGATGCTCAACCAACTGAGCCACTCCAGCCATGCCAGAGCTTATTCTTGTATTATTATTTATTATTGTATTATTAATACAACTGTAAACCTTTTGCCAACTTAGTATAATGTTTTCTTCCTAAACAGAAGTCCTCACTTAACACCATCAATAGGTTTTGCAACTTATGATGAAAAACAACCTATGATGAAACCAATTTTACCAAAGACTATCTGATACAAGAGCTAAGTTCCTATAGCACCTCATCAATGATATAGTGAAACAATGTTAAACGAAATGTTATTCGAGAATCTGCTGTACATACAAATCTATGATGAAGTTTAATTTACAAATTAGACACAGTAAGAGATGAACAATAACTAAAAATAGAATAATTGTAACAGTACACTGTAATAAAAATTTTGTGAATGTGGTCTCTCAAAATATCTTATTGTACTGTACTCACAATTCTTGTGAAGATATGAAATGATACAATGCCTACATAATGATGAGTGAGGTGAATGACATAGGCATTGTGGCTTAATGGCAGTCTACCATAAGAGTTAACTGAACACGAGACACCTGAACAGTCTATCTAATAACCTGGATAGCTACTTAGTGACTAATGGCTAGATAGAGTATACAGTGTGGATGTGCTGAACAAAGGAATGATTCACAATGGCATGAGATTTCATCACACTACTCAGAACAACGTGCAATTTAAAACTTATGAATTGTCGAATAGCCACAGCAATCTTGAAAAGGAAGAAAAAGGTTGGAGAGATCACAATACCAGATTTCAGGTTATACTACAAAGCCACTGTAATCAAAACAGCCTGGTACTGGCACAAGAACAGGCATACAGACCAGTGGAACAGAACAGAGAACCCAGAAATGGACCCAAGGCAATATGCTCAATTAATATTTGACAAAGGTGGCAAGAGCATACAGTGGAGTAAGGACAGCCTCTTTAATAAATGGTGCTGGGAAAATTGGACAGTTACTTGGAGAAAAATGAAACTAGACCATCAACTTACACCCTACACGAGAATAAACTCAAAATGGATAAAAGAATTAAATGTAACTCATGAATCCATAAAAATCCTAGAAGAGACTGTAGGCAACAAAATTTCAAACATCATACGCAGCAGAATTTTTACTGACATATCACCTAAGGCAATAGAAACAAAGGAGAAAATGAACACATGGGACTACATCAAACTCAAAAGCTTCTGCACAGCGAAAGATACAATCATCAAAACGGAAAGGCTACCCACTGTATGGGAGAGCATAATTGCCAATGATATATCAGACAAGGGGTTAATTTCCAATACATATAGAGTGCTCATACAACTCCACAAAAGGAAGACAAAGAATCCAATAAAAAAATGGGCAGAGGAACTGAATAGACACCTCTCCAAACAGGACATACAAATGGCTAAGAGACATATGAAGAAATGCTCATCATCACTAATCATCAGAGAGATGCAATTTAAAACAACAATGAGGTATCACCTCACACCTGTCAGAATGGCCGCCATCAATAAATCATCAAACAACAAGTGTTGGCGAGGGTGTGGAGAAAAGGGGACTCTAGTACACTGCTGGTGGGAATGCAGACTGGTGCAGCCACTATGGAAAACAATATGGTGTTACCTCAAAAAATTAAAAATTGAATTTCCATTTGACCCAGTGATCCCACTTCTAGGAATATACCCTAAGAAGCCTGAAACACCAATCAGAAATAATATATGTACCCCCATGTTTGTAGCAGCACTATTTACAATAGCTAAGATCTGGAAACAGCCCAAGTGTCCATCAGTAGACGAATGGATAAAAAAGCTGTGGTACATATACACAATGGAGTACTACGCAGCTGTAAGAAAGAAAGATCTCTTATCCTTTGAGACAACATGGAGGGACCTGGAAAGTATCATCCTAAGTGAAACAAGCCAAACAGAGAAAGACAAGTTTCATATGATCTCACTTATTTGTGGAATATAATGAACATAACAGTCTGAGGAAGGGGGTAGTCCCAGAGACGCGGAAGTGGGATACAGACTGACAATCCCCTAAATAGGGGGGTGGTAGGGAAGAGATAAACCACAGAACTTATATGCATGTATGCATGAACAGTGGACATGGACAACAAACTGGGGAAAGGGCAGGAGGGAGGGGGAGGGGGGAATCAGTGGGGGAAAAAGGAGAAACATCTGTAACAATAATTAATTAATAAAAAATAAATAAATAAGGCTTATGAATTATTTCTGGAATTTTCCATTTAATATTTTTAGATGTCAGGTAACTAAAACTGCAGAAAAATAAACCACAGATAAAAAGGGTCGAGGACTACTACAATCAAACAAAACAAAACAAAAACAAACTAACAAAAACCCATAATTACTATTAAACAACAAATCAGATCACAAGTCAACAGAACTTAACATATATCTTCCATTGGTATTTAATAATCAACTAGATAATGAAAATGTTAAAGTAGAAAAAAGTCCTTATTTATAAAACACAGATACTGACAATTAAATAACATAAAGGACACACAGCAGCCTGGCCAGTGAGGCTCAGTGGATTGAGCGTCGTCCCATGGACCGGCTTGATTCAAAGTCAGGGCACCTGCCGAGTTTGTGGGCTCAATCCCCAGTGGGGCATGCAGGAGGCAGCCAATCAATGTTTCTCTCTCGAATTGATGCTTCTCTCTCTGTCCCTTCCTCTCTTTCTAAAAATCAGTAAAACGTATTTTTTAAAAAAGCCTTTCTTAAAGAAAAAGGCACATAACAGTCTTATGATAAATGGTATTTCTTAATGAATGAAACTGTTACTCTTTGTATATAATTTTGAAGTGAAAATAGCATCTCTAAGGAAACATTAAGACAATAAATCCATAAAAGACGTTTTTGAAAAAATTGATAAAACTGGAATATAAACTATAGATTGTAGTATTATATTGATGTTAAGTTTTCTGAAATTGATGAATGTACTATTATATTAACAGTGTCCTTGTTTCTAGGAAACACACTTAAGGATTAATGGGTAAAGGGTCATAAAATATGCAGCCTATTTTCAAATGGTTCATAAAATGAGCAAATAATGTAAAAATACAGCAAATTAGCCCAGGCCGGTTTGGCTCAGAGGTTAGAGCGTCAGCGCGCTGACCAGAGAGTCCCGGGTTCAGTTCCTGCTAGGGCATGTACCTCGTTTGCAGTTTGTCCCTGACTCCGGTTGAGGTTGTGTGGGTGACAACCACTCGATGTGTCTCTCTTGCATCGATGTTTCTGTCTCTCTCTTCCTCCCTCTCTATCTGAAAATACATGCAAAAATGTCCTCAGGTGAGGATAAAAAATAACCACAAAAAATTAGTCAATGCATAAAGAGTACACAGGAATTCTCTGCATTATTCTTTTTTTATTGATTGGTTTTAGAGAGAGAGAGAGAGAAGTGGTAGAGAGGGAGGGAGAGATGGAAAGAAAAACACTGATTTGTTGTTCCACATATTTATGCATTCATTGGTTGATTCTTGTTTGTGTCCTGACCAGGGACTGAACCTGCAATCTTGGCATATCTGGACAACAGTCAAACCAACTGAACTACATGGCCAGGGCCTCTGAATTATTCTTTCAACTTTTCGGTAAATTTGAAATTATTTCAAAATTGAAAGTTAAAAATACATTGATTCTCAGTTAAAAGAATGGAATTTTAGAGCTGAGAGATTATTTAATATCCAGATTAAAACTCAACCCTCCCTTTTTTCCCCCAAGTGAGGCACCAAGGCCCAAAAAAGTTAAGTGACTAGGCCAAGGTAAAAAACTACTTAGCAGCAAAATTGTAACGAGAACCAAGGACTTTTCTTTTAAAGATATAAAGTAAAATTCACATAACGTGAAAGTAACCATTTTAAAGTACACAATTCAAAATGTGGTACAACCATCAATGAACTCTATCTAGTTCTAAGACATTTTCACCACCTCGAATACTATAACCATTAAGCAGTCACTCCCCATATTCTGCCTTCAGCCTCTGGCCGACCATTAGCCTGATGTATGGTTCTATAAATTTACCTCTGAGGATGCCTCATATAAATGGAATCGTAGAATATGTAATCTTTTGTCTCATTTCTTTCACTTAACATATTTTCAATGTTCATCAACACTGTAACATGTATCAGTTTTTATTCCTTTTTATGGATGAATAATGATCTATTTATAGATATACCACATTTAATTTACCCATAGTTGATGAACAGCTCGATTGTTTCCACATTTTAACTATTGTGAATAATGCTTATACAAACATCTGTGTACAAGTATTATTTTAAATACCTGTTTTCAACTCTTCTTGGTATGCAGCTAAAAGTGGAGTTGCTGGGTCATAACTTTCTGAGGAACTGCCAAATTGTTTTCCACAGAGGCTGCACCATTTTTCATTTCCAAGTTCTTCACATTCTCACCAACACATTCCTTTTTCTTTTTTTAAAATTATGGGGAACCTCATGTATGAAGTAGTATCTCATTGTGATTTTGATTTGCATTTCCTTAACAACTAATGACACTGAGCATCTTTTCATTTTTTTTGGCCATCTGTGTAACTTCTTTTGAGAAATTTCTATTCAAGCCCTTGCCCATTTTTTCTTTCTGTCTTTTATTTTTTCCTTTATTGATTTTAGAGCGATAGGGAGGGAGAGGGAGAGATAGAAACATTGCTGAAAGAGAACTTTGATTGGCCGCCTCCTGCATGACCCACACTGGGGACTGGGCCCACAACCTGGGCATGTGTCCTGACCAGGAATCGAACCGGCGACCTCTTGGTGCATGGGTTGACGCTCAACCACTGAGCCACACCTGCCGGACCCTTGGCCCATTTTTTCCTCCTCCAGACCACAGGCCAACGCTCTAACCACTGAGCCAAACCGGCCAGGGCTGGCCTATTTTTTAATTGGGCTGTTTGTTCAGTTGTAGAACAAAGAATATTTGATACCTACACCCTGGCCGGTTTGGCTCAGTGGTTAAGAGCGTCAGCCTGAAGTCCAGAGAAACCTGGGTTTGGTTCCCGCTAGGGGCACGTACCTCGGTTGCAGTTTGTCCGCAGCCCTGGTTGGATGGTGTGGCTGGCAACCACTCAATGTGTCCCTTTCACGTTGATGTTTCTCTCTCTCTCTCTCTCTCTCCCTCCCACTCTATCTGAACAAAATGTCGAAAAGTGTCCTCGGGCGAGGATAAATAAATAAATAATATTTGATACCTAGTCCAGTGCTTATTAGGTAAGGTAAATAAACAGGAGGAGATATCCAGAGGTACCATTCTTAAATTACACATAAACGTGGATTTTAAACATTATTTTTCAATTTAACTTTGTATTGTGAAAAATTTTAAACATACATAAAAGTAGAGCTAACATGCACCGTAACACAGCTATTGCCAGTAAGGTTTCATCTTATTCCTTACCCACTTTTCTAGTTTGTTTTGACTGAAGTGTTTTTAAAGCAAATCTCTGACAACACAGTTCATCCTTAAATAATTCAGTATGTATCTCTAACATAAGAATTTTTTTTTTCAAATTTAATATAAGACCATAACCAAATCTTTTAAAAAAAAGTAATATATTTCCTTAATATCATCTAATACCCAATCCATTTCAAATTTTTTCTCATTGTCTCGAAAGTTTCTTCTTTGGTATGCCTTTAAATTAAAAAAAAAAAAGATCAATACCAGTTATCCCCCAACCCTCATTTGAAAGAAAATCCAGTTTATTTGTTGAAGAAGCAATCATTTTCCTCAACAATTTCCCACATTCTTGATTTGGCTGATTTGGCTAATTTTGTGCTGTAGTGTTTTAAAATATGTTCTTTTATGTTTCATGTAAACTAAAGGTTTAAGGTTCAGAATATGGTTGTGTTATAATACAAGCATACTTCCTATTCCATGAATCACATCAGGAAATACATAAGGCGGCCAGTTTGTCTCACTTTTAATAATAAGATTGATTAGAGGGTTCAGGATGTTATCTATCTACTATATATTTTCCCAGCAACCTTTCATCTAATGGTTTTAACAGCCATTAATTATTCTTGTCTAGACCGATAAATTTATTTGATGTTGCAAATTTGTGCTTTTTCTAATTTTAACACTTTTCCCTAAATTTATTAGCTAAAAGAGGAACCTACCCTCCACATTCTGAGAAAGTGCCCTTGAAAAGTTTATAAAGAAAAAAGAGAAAAAAATGCTTGATTTTTTTCCTATGGCTTTCCCAATTTTTAGAATAATGTGTTAGTAACCAATCAATTTTTTCTGCACTATCATTACAAAATCATAGATTTTTATGTTTTATGTTTCAATCCATTACAGTCACTATTCATTCTGATGTTCAAACTGTCCCAGTTATGTCCAGTGGGAGCCCCTTTCAATTCATTTCTATGTCCTTTGGACAAGATTTCACTGGTTTGTGATAGTTTTTTTTGCTTTCTAGCACAAGAATTCCCAGGCTCTTCTTGTACTTTTCTACCCTAGAACTGGAATAAGGCATTATCTAAAGAGTCCTGCTTCGTTTTAGTGGGAAATAGTGTTTATTAAAGGTCACAATTTGGGTGCTATGACTGTTCATTGGGTGCTAAGTCTTTTCAGTGGACTGACCTAGGGAATAGTCATTTTTTTAGAATAGAAAAAAATAAATGAGCCTGTACTTATATTGCCAATTCAGATGTCAAGACTATAGAATTTTTACAAAAATTCATGGATTTCATATTTGTATTCTTTTTTTTCAATACTGAAATCTTGCCCTTGCCACATAGCTGATCATTCCAATGCATCAAGGTTGTGGGTTTGATTCCCAGTCCAGGTACATCAACCAATGAATACATCAGTAAGTGGAACAACAAATTGATGTTTCTCTCTCTCCCCCCTTCCCTTTCTCTCTCCCCTTCCCCCTCTCTCTAAAAATCAATCAATAAAAAAACCCCAAAAACCTGAAAATCTTGCTTCCTAATGGCATTAACATAATAACTTGCTTTATTCTACTGTGTCTATATAATAGTTTCAAAATAACAGTATCAATAGAATTACGAACAGTATGAGAGAATACAATTTAGGATTTACTACATACCACTGGAGATATATAAATCGAAATACTGTGTTCTAAAGTCTTCTGAAAGAATTCATTCCTTATGAACATGCTACCAACTTGATGTATGTTTTTTTTTTTTTAGGTATTGATTTGTTTTACTCTTATTTAATTTTTTAAATTTTATTTTTATTAAAAACTAAAAGTTGTTTTATAATTATATAAAGCATTTATATGGGTCCAAAGTATAAAACAAGGTACCTTCAATGAGGTCTAGCTTCTGTCCTGTCTGCTTTCTGCCTCTTCTACATGAGTTTGTTATTTTTAATTTTTTCTACCATTATTTCTTTTGGAGTACATAAACAAATAAGGTAATGGTTGTATCTCTCTCCGTTTCTAAGATAAAAGGTACTACAATAAGCACACTATTCTACCTTGCTTTTATTTAATGTATTTACAGATCACACTTTAGCAGAATATATATATATATACACACACACACACCTTTGTCATTCCTTTCAACAGTGGCATAGAACTCCATTAGAAAGACATACAATATTATTAAACCAATCTCGTACTCATAAACATTCAGGTGGCTTCAGATGTTTGCTATTATAAATAGTGCTTTGTAACTTTATGGATGGAGCCTGTATTTTTTGTTATCTTTGGGACAGATTTTTCCTAAAAATGGGATTGTTGGGGCAAAAAGGTAAATGCATAGGTGAGTCAAAACTTTGTACCTCTTTGCATTCCTACCATTATTGGATGAAAGTATGTTTTCCCACAGCTCTGACAACAAAATACATTTTCGAACTTTTGGATTCTGCCAATCTGAGCAGTGAGAAATGGTATTTCAGCATAATGTTAACATGTATTTCTCTTTATATGAGACTCAGTATCTTTATATATGTTTGAAGGCCATTTACATGACTTTTTCCTATGAATTGTCTGCATACATCTTTTTTTTAAATTTTTTATTTTATTGATTTTAGAGAGAGGAAGTGAGAAATAGAAACATGAATTACAGAAATCATCTCGATTACAGAGGACATCGATTGGCCACCTCCTGGACACCCCCCACTGGGAATAGGGCCCACAACTCGGGCATGAGTTCTGACCAGGAATCGAACCAGCAACCTCTTGGTGCATGGGTCAACACTCAACCAGTGAGCCACACTGGCCGGACCGCATACATCTTTTGTCAATTTTTCAATTGGCTGGTTGTTATTTTTTATTTTTTAGAAGTACCTTCTGTATTAGTTATATTAGTGCTTTACATGTGAATAATACAAATCTTTCCCCAAGTTTGTCATTTTTTACACTTTGTTCAATTTTTTTGGTGATGTAATTTTTAAAAATACCATGTAGTAAAATATCAATATTTTCCCCTATTGCTTCTGGATTTTGAGCCAAAAAGTGTTTTCTACTTCTAGGTTATAAAGGCATTCACTCTTGTTTGTTTAAGTATTTCTGACCTATTTAGAATTTATATACCTATGAAGTATAAGGAATTCATCCAATTTTATCTTTTTCCACATGTTTATTCATTTATCCAAATGCCACTTATTAAAAAAAGTTTCCTTCACAAAAATAAATTCTACTTGGACTGTAATTCTAAATCAGAAAGGTAAAACAATAAAGCTTTCAAAAGATAACACAGAAAGTATTTCAGAACCTTGGTATAGGTAAAGATTTTTTAGACAGACGGTAACTGGTAATAACTATAAAAAAATCATCCCCTGATGACCCTTTATAAAAAAAAAAACTTCTATGTTCTCTAACCTTTAAAAACAATCAAGAATTTTTGATACATTTTTTCATTTTTAAGTAGTTTACTTTTCCTTTACTTACCACATTTGTAATCTTAGGCCTCTCTAACTCAGTTTTTTAATATGTAAAATTAGATCTGTGTCACCTCTCTTGAAGGACACTGAAGATTAAATGAGAAATTTACTCTAAAACACTATAGCACTGTCCATTATATAGATTATAATCAACAAAAACTGGCTTATGTTTAATTATGCCAAGCTTTGGATGTATAAATAATAAAGATGAGTTGAGTCTGGGGATTCTCACCAACCTCTAGAAATTGGCATCCTCTAGCCCTGATAACCAATAAGAAAGGCAAGATAGTGATCTATCTTACCTGGCCCTAGAAACTGGCATCCTCGAGCCCTGACAGCAGCCCATAAGTTGGCAGACAATTGCTGAGGGTTCTGGTGCTGTAATATTAGTTCCGTTACAGTTCTTTCTCCAAGAGAACGGGCTGCTCGCATGGCTCTTACACGACCTTCTTCCTCTACCAGTTGACAATTTACAAGTGTCACCAGTTTCCTTTGCATTGGACGGCTCAGTGCACTCTGGTTCAAACTAGCTACACCTTTAGGAAAAAGGAAACAAAGAAAACTAAAGTTTTTCCAATTAAAAAAGACAAGCCAATTTTTATTATCTGTATTTAACTATTAAGCCACAATTCCTAATGAGTCTCCTAAAAGTAATTTCCTTGTTTTAAAATAAACCTGTCTGTTTACTACTATCCACTGAAAATAGGAGCCTAATTTTTAGTTACTTCAAACTTTATTTAGGTATCCTGTTATCTGTTTTTTCTTTATTTAGGTTACCTGTTATGTGTCTCTCAAAAGAGAGTACCTTTGGTTTATTAAGCCGGTTTACTTAGTCTCTTTACTACAATTATTGAAGGTAAATATAAAGTTGAATGAAGAGTTTGAAAGTAATTATTATTGCCCGGGCCGGTTTGGCTCAGCGGTTAGAGCGTCCGCCTGCGGTCCGGAGAGACCCGGGTTCGGTTCCCGCTAAGGGCACGTACCTCGGTTGCAGTTTGTCCCCGGCCCTGGTTGGTCGCGCGGGTGGCAGCCACTCGATGTGTCCCTTTCACATCGATGTTTCCTTCTCTCTCTCTTCCTCTCTCTCCCTCCCACTCTGTCTGTACAAAAAAAAAAATGGAAAAATGTCCTTGGATGAGGATAAAAAAAAACAAAAAAAAACAAACAAACAAAAAAGTAATTATTATTAACAGCTCTAATTTTTTTTTTTAATCCTCACTCAAGGACATTTTTTGCATATATCTTCAGATAGAGAGGGAGGAAGAGAGAGAGAGAGAGAGAGAGAGAGAGAGAGAGAGAGAGAAACATCGATGTGAGAGAGACAACATCGAGTGGTTGCCACCCACACAACGCCAACCGGGGCCAGGGACAAACCGAGGTACGTGCCCTTAGCAGGAACCAAACTTGGGACTCTGGTCCACGGGCCGATGTTCTAACCACTGAACCAAACCGGCCAGGGCAGCTCTAATTTTTTAAATTATATACAAGACATAAAGAACACAACTTATTGACAAGATCTTAGAACATAATCCCTTTTCCCAACTCAAGGATGTTGCTCCAGCAATTCGTCTCTCTCCCCTAGCATCAATTTTTCCCTTCCCACTTGATTATTTCCATCAGTATTAATAAGAACAAGTAAGTTGTATTGCATCCATCTTAAAAATAAATCTTTATTTATCCCTCTTCCCCTACCAGCTCTTCCCTCTTTCCTCCCTTTTATAGCAAATCCTCTAGAATTGTCTGTATGTATTCACTATCTCCAATTTCTTTATCCACAATCTTTAAAACCTACTCCAATTGCCCTGGCCAGTTTGGTTCAGCAGGTAGAGTGTTGGCCCATGGACCAAGGAGTCCCAGGTTCAGTTCCCACTAGGGGCATGTTCCTCGGTTGCAGTTTGTCCCCCGCCCCAGTAGGGGTCCTGTGAGTGGCAGCCAGTTGATGTGTCTCTCTCATCAATGTTTCTCTCTCCCTCTCTTCCCCCCTCTCTCCCTCCTGCTCTACCTGAAGATAAATGCAAAAAAAAAAAAAAAAATTAAAACCTACTCCAATCAAGTTTTTGCCACTATTGACCAAAACTGCTCAAGACAATTTCCTCTACTTTGCTAAATCAATGGTCAATTCTCAATCCTTATCTTCCTTGACCTTTCAAGAGCACTCAACACAGATATCACTCCTAACTTCTTCAAACACTTCTCTTGACATGGCTTCCAGAACACCACATTCTCTTAGTTTTCTTACTTTGTCACTATTTTCCCCAGTCTTATTTTTTTGGTTTATCTTTTCTTCATGTCTTATCTATGTTAAAGGGCCTTATGATTCAGTTTGCATTTTCTTCTCTATCTACAGTCACTACTAAGGTGATCTCATCCAGTCTTATTGCATTAAGTCCATATGTCAGACTCCTAAAGTTACAGCTCCTATACCTCATTCTTTAACACATATCCACCAGTTACTCAATAGCCTTTAAGTGAAGATTTGACATCTCAAACTTAACATGACCAAAACTGAACTCCAGACCTTCCTACCTAAACCTGATCTACCTACAGTATCCTTTATCTAAATTGATGGCCTCTTTTTTCTTGTACTCAGGCCCCAAACTCAAGAGTCATACTTGACTCCACTCTTTCTCTCATACCCCATATCCAATAATTTAGGAAAGCCTCTTGACGCTATCTTCAAAATATCTACTACATGTCTCACTATCTCCACTGATTATTGATATGATACCTTTCCCTTTTATACTGAATTCTCAACAGAGCAGTTCAAAGGACCCTTTTAACATTAGTCAGATCGGCTCCCTCTGCTCAAAACCCTGGAGTGACTTCCTGGTTTGGCTCAGAGTAAAAGCTCAAATTTATAAAATGGCCAGTAAGTCTAAACATCATCTGGTTTCACTGTTTCTTTGCATCTACCCCATATTATTCTCCCCTTCACTCACACTGTTCCAGGGACACTTTCCTGTTGTCATTCTTTGAAGATACTATGCATGCCTTGGGGATTTTGCTATTCCATCTGTCTGGAACAGTCTTTTCCCAAGAACCTACATGGCTAACTACCTAGCCTCTTTCATCTCAAGTTCAAAAGCTATCTTCTTGCTGAGGCCTACACTATTACTTTATTTCAAACTGCAATCTGTCCTTCTCCCCTCATCCTAACATTTCTGATCCCTCTAAATGTATCATTTTCTTTCTATAGCAATTATCATTTATAACATACTATATAACTTGCTTTTATATTATACTCTCTCCCTTTTCTAAACATAAGAGCTACAAGGGCATGCATATTTGCTCATGTATCCCTAGTACCAAATCAGTGCCTGGTACTTACTACATGCTCTTTAGATATCTGTTCAAGAAACGAATGAGGTGGACAAGTCTCAAAAAAATCACTATTGCCCTGGTCTGTTTGGCTCAGTGGTTACGGCGTCAGCCCACAGACCAGGAAGTCTAGGATCTGATTCTAGAAAAGGGCACAGTTTGGTCCGGGCCCTTGTCGAGGTAGAGCAAGAGGCAATCGGTGTGTCTCTCTCACATCAATGTTTCTCTCTCTCTCTCTCTCTCCCTGCCCTCACTCTATCTGAAGATAAATGGAAAAATATCCTTGGGTTACGATTAAAAAAAAAAATCACTATGTCCAAAATTTCAAACAGTGCACAGCACAGAGGAGGTACAAAATAAATAGTTGAATGATTTATTCATTCAACATTTTATTACATCTATGATGTGCTAACCACTGAGTATGCAGTGATAAACAAAACAATTTCAATTCTGTCACAGAACTTAAAATAATTTATTGCACTTACATGCTTATCACCCACAATAGACTGTGGGCACTGTGAAGACAGGGACCATAACCACTCTAAGTGCTCAGTAAAATTTAATGAATGATTGAATGAATACATAAACACATAAAACTGTCTTAATAGGACTTATCAAAACTAACATTCTGCTATAGCACTGTTAGTTTACTCAATGAATACAAATATTGCATTAAGCTCAATATGTTGTATCTAATAAATTCTTAAATTAATAACAATATTGGTTATTTTCAGAAAATAGTATAATAAATATTTTCAACCAAAAAGTTTTCCAAGCCCTGGCCAGTTTGGCTCAGTGATTAGAGCGTTGGCCTTTGGACCAGAGTCGTGGGTTTGATTCCAGTCAAAGGCACATACCTCAGGTGTGGTTCAGTCCTGGCCCTGATCAGGATCATGCAGGAGGCAACCAATTGATGTGTCTCTCTCATGTCGATGTTTTTTTTTTTATTTTTTTATTCTCACCCGAGGACATTCTTCCATTTTTTGTTCAGATAGAGTGGGGGAGAGAGAGAGAGAGAGAGAGAGAGAGAGAGAGAGAGAGAAACATCCACGTGAGAGAGACACATCGAGTGGTTGCCACCCGCCCTGGTTAGGTCCGGGGACAAAGTGCAACCGAGGTATGTGCCCTTAGCGGGAACCGAACCCGGGACTCTCTGGACCGCAGGCTGACGCTCCAACCGCTGAGCCAAACCAGCCAGGGCTCGATGTTATTTTCTCTCTCCCTCCCTCTCATGCTATCTGAAGATAAATGGAAAACCCAGGTGAGGGTTGCAAAAAGAAGTTTTTCAAGAACTCTCTAAGAAAACTCATTTTCCAAAACTCAAAATGTTTTAAGAGGGTATTAACATCAAATCTGTCAAAGTAAATGTATTACTAAGTCCTCCTCACCAGTAAAAACACTTTTTGGGAACTTACCTTTACCTCCACTTAGTGGTTTTAAGTAGAGTGCCAAATCTTCAACACATTTCTTTGCAATTTCATAGTGTTTGTTCTCACCTAGATTACTTAACTTTATTGACTGATGGTCCGGTACCTAAAAACAAACAAACAAAAATTAAAGAAATACATTCATCCAGCTTAAAAACTGTTATTCATATATTTGATAATAATCTTGGTGAGTACAAAATTATAACACAGAGACATACACTGAGGTAGTTTAAATAAAATAAAGCCAAACACCTAGTAATTCTTCTTTCCAAGAATCAAGAATATCATATTTAACAGGAGGGGTTGGGTGGATTAATGAAAAGAAAGAAGCAGGTAGTTAATAGTATTGTCTCAACATTAATTTCTTGGGGTTGATAACTATGTCGTAATTTTGAAAGATGTTAATATTAGGGAAGCTACAGAAAGTTATATAGGTACTGTGTGTTTTTTGCAACTTTTTCTGAAAGTATTTCAAAACAAAAAGTAGTTAAAAAGGACAAGAATTTTTTTCCCTTTAGCACTTAGTACTTTCTTACTATTTAATGTACTTACTATATTTACTGTCCCCCCTTGCTAGAATATAAGCACCATAAGACAGTGTTCTCAATGAAAGGTCAGAACTGCAGCTCTGCCATTTCTATGAGTGATCTTGAGTAAGTTATTAAGCTGTTCCAAGTCATAGTTTCCTTAGCTGCAAAATGAAGATGAAAATCCCTATTTCATTGTGCCATTACAGAAATTCCATTTAATTCAACAAATATTTATATTTATGGAGTGCTTACCATGTGCCAAAAATAATTTTAGGCACTAGACCTCTATAAGTGAGCTAAACAGACAAATTTCTTGCCCTTGTGGAGCTTATATTCTAGTGGAGAAGAAAGAAGGCTGCCAACAAAAATAAACAAATAAATAACATAGTATGATGGAAGGCAAACAGTAAAAATTATACAATAAGAATATGAATTGAGAGTACTGGAGAGGGGTCACAATTTCAAGAGGGATGATCAGGAGAGGTTTACTTGGAAATCAAGACATTTGAAGAAAGACTTAAAAGAAGAGAAGAAATGAGCATTCTAAGCAAATATAACAGTCACTGCAAAAGCCCTCAGGTGGAAATATATCTGGCATATTTAACGACTGACTGGGAGGCAGAGTGGTTTAAGCAGAAAGGGTGAGGACAGCAGTAGATGAGTCTGAAAAAAATAAATATAAGTCACACTGTATAAGCCTGTAGGCTATTTTAAGGACCAACTGAGAGAACATTTAAAAGATAAAACACAATACCTCACCTAAAGCAGATGCTAAATAAATGGTAGCCAGTATTATTAAAAAAAGTCTACAGTATATTCTTGGATCTAAGATGCCATTGTTTGCAAAAGGCATCATTAAGAAAAAAATGATGCCAATTAAATTATGACACACTACTGATCATAGATGCATCTTGATTTCAGAGTATCTAACTGGATTATGATTATTAAAAAGAAATGTGCTTTAAAAGGAATACTTTAAATCTGAAGATACTGCCCTGGCCGGTTTGGCTCAGCGGTTGGAGCGGCGGCCTGCGGTCCGGAGAGACCCGGGTTCGGTTCCCGCTAAGGGCACATACTTCGGTTGCAGTTTGTCCCCGGCCCTGGTTGGTCGTGCGGGTGGCAGCCACTCGATGTGTCCCTTCACGTCGATGTTTCTCTCTCTCTCTCTCTCCCTCCCACTCTATTTGTACAAAAAAGTGGAAAAATATCCTCGGGTGAGGATTAAAAATAAATAAATCTGAAGATACTATGAAATGGGGTATTTTAATTCATTAAATTTTCTAAGAAGTGAATACTAAGAAGGATTAAAAAAAATCCTTACTTTCTTGCTTTAATATGTAATGCCCAATGTACAGAATCTTCTTTCTCACCTATAAAATGGGGACGATAACTACCTGAAAAGCTACAGAAAATAATTAAGAGATGCTGCCCGGCTGGTGTGGGTCAGTGGTGGAGCATTGACCCATGCACCAAGAGGTCACCGGTTCAATTCCCGGTCAGGGCACATGTCCAGGTTGTGGGTCAAATCCCCAGTGGGGGTACATGCAGGAGGCGGCCAATCGATGTTCTCTCTCATCGATGTTTGTCTCTGTCTCTCCTTTCCTCTCTCTCTAAAATCAATAAAGAAAAAATATTTTAAAAAAATAATTAAGAGATGCTGAATGTTTACCATCATATCTACACAAAGTAAGCCCCCATTAAATGAAAATTACTATAAATCTAGGGCCCTGCTCTGATTCAATAAAATGATTATAAACAAAAAATAGTAGATTTATAGCACCTGAGCAGAAACTGTACAGAATTTGATACTGACACTCTGGAAAATGGTTTCTGGTATGTTCATCCCTAAATAGGACTTATTTTATCACTTATAACATTATCCTAAATTTCAAGTGAAATTAAAAGAAAAACCAAAAACCTCCATTTTAGGGTTCTGGTTGGTTGCTCTCTGGCCAAAATTTTGATTACATTTCTTTTTATGTCTAATAAATAAATATTTATGTATAATTATATAAAATTTTTTCTTATCCACAAAATCACTTATAAATATAAGTTGTGACAACAGCATTGAACACAAAGAAATACAGACCATAATAAAATTATGGTTTTGCGTAAGAATTTATGATATTATTTAAAGAAAAACTTTTGCAGAATACAATCATGAAAATCAGGTACACTGAATATCTTTTATGTCTCAAATATCATTAAATATATATATGTATATTTCCCTTTATTGATTTTAGAGAGAGAAGAAGTGAGAGGGAGAGAGAGAAACAGTGATGAAAGAGAACATCGACTGGCCGCCTCCTGCATGCCTCCCAATGGGGATCAGGTCCACAACTGGGGCATGTGCCCCGACCGGGAATCAAGACAAAGTTCTATAATTATTACATATACCAAATTAGTAAAATCTTGAAAGCGTACCTGGGCTCCAACCAACTGGAGAAGTGCGAAGTTGACAGGAAGCACGTCGATGTCTGTGTTGATGGCAGTCTGGTCAAAAGGACAAGCTTTTCGGTGGAGTTTATTCAAGCAGGTCTTGCAAACAGTGTGTGAACAACCTAAACTGATGGGTTTGTGCACATTCTCATCAAATTCATTATAACAGATTGGACAGGACAGAAATTCTGTCCATTGAGCTGCCTGCACAGGCATTGTGGAACCTGGATCTCGGGTTAGCAGTCTAGTAGATCATTATTTTGCTGTGTAGTGTTCTGTAAGCTGAAAATGGACAAAAGAAAGAATTAACCACATATTCATCATTTACCTTTCAAAAGTTAACTGTAAAGTCAACCATTACAGCCTCAAAACCTAGCACTTCTGAATAACTCTACATGTTTGGATGTCTTTTTCTTTAAGTCTATTTGCTGAATTAATTTTCTGAAATTTTGTCCAGAAACATTATTTTAATAGTGTTCAAGTAAATACATTTATATCAGTTGCTAATATAACAATCATCAAAAAGTTCATCTATTTTTCTTAATGACATCAAATAAGCAGATTACCATTCCATATTTCATTTTTAGGAACACAGATTAATTTGGATTGCTGATTTTTTTTAAAAAGTGCCTGGCCGGTTTTGCTCAGTGGTTAGAGCATCCGCCTGCGGTCCAGAGAGACCTGGGTTCGGTTTCGGCTAAAGGCACATACCTCGGTTGCAGTTTGTCCCCGGCCCTGGTTGGGTTGTTCGGGTGGCAACCACTCAATGCGTGCCTTTCACGTCGATGTTTCACTCTCTCTCTCTCTCTCTCCCTCCCCATCTATCTTAACAACCAAAAAAAGTGTTTCCCATCAGTATCTACTACCCCAAAATATATTAAGATATGGCCTACAAGTTAGTGAACTTTGGAAACCACTGATCCAGACAGTAGCATAATGAGTCAAGTGTGAAGAAACAGCTCCGCCACCTGAATGGCCACGTCAATCAAGGATATTTGTTCAACTTGGCAGCTTCACAAAAGAGGAAATCTCTGGTCAGGACTTGATTAGGAGGCTAAATGAGGTACTGAAAATAAAGGTGTAAAAGAAAATTGTGATGATAGAGCTATTTTTCCATAAATAAAAGATCCTGACCTCAAAATATGTTACCAAAGTAAAAATAAAGAAAATATTGTCTTACAAAACTTGAATGTGGTTCTGTACAATACTTTTGACAAAACACATTTAATGATTAATAACTAATGTATTATGAAAAACTGTCAATGAGTAAGATATAGAAAAACAGCCCTGGCCAATGTGGCTCAGTTGGTTGGAGCGTCATCCTGTACATCAAAAAGTGTTGGGTTTGATCTCCAGTTGAGGCATGTGTGGGAAGCAGCTGAATGATCTTTTTTGTCTCTCTCTTTCTCTCTCCCTTCCTCTCTGGAATAATTTAAAATAAGATTAAAAAAAGAAAAAAGATATAGAAGAATAAAACAGCCCTGGCCAATGTGGCTCAGTTGGTTAGAGAATTGTCCCATTACAGAAGGGTCTTGGGTTCAATTTCTAGTCAGAGCACATGCCCAGGTTACAGAACCGATCCCCACATTGGGGCACGTGCCTGAGGCAATCAATCCATGTTTCTTTCTCACATCGATGTTTCTCTCTCTCTCTCTCCCTTCCTCTCTCTCTCTCTGGAATCAACAAAAAAATATGTCCTCAGGTGAGGCTTAAAAAAATAACAATGAAATAAAAATACTTTTTAGAAGAATAAAACAATATTAACATCTAATAATTCTAAATTTAAAAATGCAAAATATAAATTCCTATTTTGACTAATATTGTGAGAGAAAAATTATATTTGCATATGACTAAAAAGCACATGGAAAAATAACACTACTTTTTCTTATTCCTAAGATCAAAATGTTTGTTTCATAATTTTTAGTAAAATAAAATATTTAGTATCAAAACTATGCTGTCCTCTAATTAAAATCTTTAGATACCTAACTTGAATATTCTACAGTTCACAAATTTTCTGTATCTTCCAATACTAAACTTATATAAGTCTGACAAAGGCTCTCTGGTGAACAAGAAATCTAGGTATTTAGGGCAATTAAACAGCCAATGTTTTATTTCATAAGCATGTTTACCAACTCAAATATATTAGTTCCACAGAAATTAGATGTTTAAAAATGAAGTCAGATTTAGGACAGAAAAGTATATAACTGATTCTCCAATATCCCCACATCCAAATGAAGAATTTTATTAGCCTTCATTGTGCTTTTATGTTCACAGAAACTAAGGTTTTAAAAATATCTTATAAAAATAAATGATAGAGCCCTGGCCAGTTTGGCTTAGCGGTTAGAACATCAGCCTGCGGTCCAGAGAGACCCGGGTTCGGTTCCCGCTAAGGGTACGTACCTCGGTTGCAGTTTGTTCCCGGCCCTGGTTGGTGGTGCGGGTGGCAGCCACTCGATGTGTCCCTTTCATATCGATGTTTTTATCTCTCTCTCTCTCTTCCTCTCCCTCCCTCCCACTCTATCTGAACAAAAAACTGAAAAATGTCCTCGGTGAGGACTAAAAAATAAAAATGAAAATAAAAAATAAATGATAGAGCTTGCTATGTAAAAAGCACCCTATACAAACTTTTCCTCAAATAGCTCTAATGGAATGTATCTAATATACATTGCCACACCTATTAATGCCATCAATCTTAAAACCAGTTAGTTGGCTTAGGACTTTAGCGATGAGCACTAAACTCATCACTCCCTGAAACTATTCAACATTTTTAATGTTCCTCTTGCCAGGCTGAAGACTTATACTAGGAAAAGGTCTCTGAGGAAGAATAAATGTTATCTTAAATCTACTATTGAGAGCCCTAATTCAGTTAATAATTTGAACCAATAAAATATTTATCAAAACGAGATACTGCATCTATTTTTTTTTTATAATGGCTACTTGTTTGAAAATGCTAATTCTGGGAGTCAGGGTATCATAGGCCACCGAGTAATAGAAAGCTAGTAGCAAATATTCTTTCCTTATAGTTTTCCAAGATCATCCCAAAATGCTTTAAAGTTAATTAGTGTAGGGGTGGGGGAGAAAGGCATTCACGTTTGAATTAAACATAAAAATGCTATCTTTCATATTTTCACCTATTAGATTTGAAGTGTTTCAAACTATTCCAGAATACACTTGATAGTTTTATGTTATAATATCCCATATGTGTTTCTAGGTCTATAAACAGCAGATGTTTTAATATTATTAAAGTTTAATACCTAGTAGAAATTTAATATCTATAAAAGACCAATTCTGCCAAAATTTTGACAGTAACTCTGCAAAATTTTCCTTATATATATATAAGAAATGGTTTGATTTTTTAAAACATGTTTTTCTTCAGTATCATTATCAATAAATTCTAGATCCTTCAATAAAGACAAAATAAAAATATACCTACAACAGAGAAGTTCATGTAGTCCACTAAAATGTTTTATTAGCAATGACAAAATAGGACTTTCATTTCTTTAAAAAAGGTACTTTGGCCCTGGCCAATTTGGCTCAGCAGTTAGAGCGTTGGCCTGCGGTCCGGAGAGACCCGGGTTCGGTTCCCGCTAAGGGCACGTACTTCGGTTGCAGTTTGTCCCCGGCCCTGGTTGGTCGTGCGGGTGGCAGCCACTCGATGTGTCCCTTCACGTCGATGTTTCTCTCTCTCTCTCTCTCTCTCCCTTCCTCTCTCTCCCTCCCACTCTATCTGTACAAAAAATGGAAAATATCCTCGGGTGAGGATAAAAAAAAAAAAAAAAAAAGGTACTTTGTAAACATTTACCTAGAAAAAAATTTTTTTTTAATACTCATTCGAGGACATTTTCCCATTTTTTGTTCAGAAGGGGGGGTGCAGGCGAAACATCGATGCGAAAGGGACACATGGAGTGGCTGCCTTCTGCACGACCCAACCAGGGCCGGGGACAAACAGCAACCGAGGTACGCGCCCTTAGTGGGAACTGAACCTGGGTCTCTCTGGACCACAAGCTGACGCTCTAACCGCTGAGCCAAACCGGCCAGGGCAAAAATATTTTTTATGATTATAAAAAATGACAGCCTACTGTCTTTATAATTAATTTTTAAAAACATTTAAATGAACAATGGCAAGCTTAGAATATATATATGCGTAAATTTCTGGATTTGTATTAATACATTCCATAGTAACTTACTTAAATCTATGGAAATCTAAATTGCTAATAACATTTATAGTTAATATTGAAGTAGTCATCCTAAATATGCTCCCAAAACATCTCAAATTGAGATAAAATGAATTAAAAAGCTCACAACTCTAAACATGTAAAGGGATTACTTAAGAAAAACATTCTAATGAAATCATTTGTATAACTAACTTAAGTTACTAATTACTAAAATTGAAGAAGAGTAAAAAAAATAAAGTACAGGCATGAAAAACACTAAAGGTGGAACCTTAAACATATTTTTACTCAAGTAATTTTTCAGACTATAAGTCTCTCATATGATGCAAATTACAAATTTCTTTAAGAGCAAACTGCATACCAGCTAAGTACTTTCATTTTCTCATAATACACCGCCATATTATGCAGCTAGTTTATGACTATGACACCTGATTTTAAAATGCCAGAATAAAGTCTATGCCTTTCACTATTGTATAGTTTATAAATTTGTGTGTGTGTATGGGGGGAAGGGGTGTGTGTGTCTGTGTGTGTGTACATAGATAGTATTTGATAAAGATGTAAACATTAGGGCTCAGGTCTGTTAATTAAAGCACTCATTGTTTTCATTCTAATTCACCCATGTGAAAAATGTAAGCTACTGAAATGGACTTTTACAGTACTTCTCCTTTCAAAAAACCTTTAAAATAATTAGTTTTGGACCTGAGAACATAATATTTAAAGCATCCTAAGTACAATTTAGATCTTAACCTATAAAACAAACAAAACCAGTTAAAATAATCTGTAAGCTCTAAAACTAAGCATTCAAGCATATCAAAAGGACTGGAGCAAAAGGAACTGGATTACAATTTGAAAGACTGCTATCTAACGTTAGTATAATTTAGGAAAGATTTTTGACTCAAGTTTTACTTCAACCCACTATGGGGTTGAACTCAGTTTTTTTTTTAAGTATGAGGTTTTTAACTTTCAATGTCTTCTAATAGAACAGTAATGAGATGATTTTCTATTTTAATTAATATGACCAATAAAGTTTTGCTTCATTAGTGATGACTAGACTTGAAAAATATTTTTGAGACAGAACTTCCTTCTGCCTACCAAATAATGGTCACTGGGTAATTTTATTCTTCATATTAGCAAAGTCTTTTGAGTATTCTGATTTTAAGAGGATACTATGTTAGGAAATTTTTGGTTCTCGTGTGTATTCTTTTAACTCAGATCATTTATTTCTTGGAAGAGATCCTCTAGAACAGCATTGTCCAATAGAAATTCAACGCAAGGCACAAGTATTTTAAAATGTTCTAGTAGTCATATTAAAAAGGAAAAACAGGTGAAATTCATTTTAATTGTTTCTTTAACTTAATTTATCCAAAGTATCTTTTCCACATGTAATCAATGTAAAAAAATTATTGAGATATTTTAAATTCTTTTATCTTTCTGTAGTAAAATTTCAAAATCTGGTGTGCGTTTTACACTTTCAGTACACCACATTCCAAGTGCTAAATTGCTATATGTGGATACTAGCTTGTACTGGACAATGCAAACCTCAAAATTATAAAGTAATACTCAAAACTAACTTTTATTGAGAATTTGAGTTGAAAGTCACACCTACACTTAAGATGGTTTTCATAAAACTAGAAAACCCTGAGGATCACAAAAGTTACAATGGCTATGAGACTGGATGCAAAGGATTATTTTTAATTTTCAGCTAGCTTTATTTTACCACATGCTTCCTTTTTACATCAGTAGAAAGAAACTTCAACTCAGTCCAAAACAATATGCAAGCACTTATTGTAATAAAGCCTTAAGTTTACTTAGCACTCTTAGATATTACATATAATGTAGAAACTCTATTTTTGGATATAAAATTCTGTGTAAAGAAAAATGCTTTCCCTCCCAAAAGAACTTTTGCTAACTTTTTCAAACTAAAAGAAATAACAAATTACAAAAGCAGAAAGTGAACTGATGAAAACATGTGAACAAAGGACAAAGTCTTCTTACATGTCAGGCTAACACAACAGTAATAACAGATCAGGAGTAACTCAAAGGATCCACTAATGAATATGACAACAATTAAATGCTCAAAGAGGAGCCAGTTTGAATTACAACATCTGCTTTTGGAATATACGTTTAACATTTTGTTGTTCTAGCAAATTTCCAAACTCTACAATTTTTAAAACATGAATCTCCAAAAAAATGGTCTCCATTTCCTCAAGAATTGAATGTGGAAGTAAACAACAGACAAGGGATGTTATGATAGAACAGTGGTGTAGGTCTTTAGACAGATAAAAGAAGGCAATAATGGGAGAATTCATGAACAACTCTTAATGTTTCAAGAAGCCTTAATTAAATTTGTATATTTAACTATAAAACTATAAAAAGGCTCCCCGGGGTAACTAAAACATTTGTTTCTTTGCTTTTGGGTAATTATAGCAATTTAGTAGAGCAACATTAGCTTTCTCGGGTTAATCAAAAGTTCCAATTGGAACTTAAAAGTTTGACTAGTACAAAAATGAAAAGATTACTTAGGCACTTTATTTGGGATACAAAGTCATTCTCGTCACAGCGGGAGGGAGAGAATAGGGACTAAAAGGGGACCTGGATAAATGGAGAGTAGGAATTAAAAGGGAACGTAGGTGGTTATCGAAAATATAAAACAGGTTGGGAATCACGAGATTAGATCTGGTTTATGTCAGTGATTACTTGGGACTATTTTGGTGTCCAGGTTCTATCTGCCGGTATCTTAAAACTCTTCTGTGATTGGAAAGATGTAAATGACAGCTGCCCTCATCATCTCCTTCCCTGAAAGCTAAGGGCAGAGAAAAGTCGATCTGCATCTGAGAAACAAAGATGCTTTCTACCATTCTTCTAAGATGGTGGAAGAGGCTTCCCCAGGAAGGAAAAATGAAAGAGGGAAAGAAGAAAGCCGTAGCAGAATTCCCTGGCTGTTTCATGCCAGGGCTCGGCCCATCCACTGTGCGACCACTCTGGCCCGGCTCGCTCCCTCCCTCCCTGGAGGTGAAACCCTCCCAGGGTATTGTTTGGCCAGGTCCCTATTAACCACTCATCTCGCCTCCACCATCCCTGCTGTAGGACCTTGGGAAGCCCAGGGCAGAAAGCCGAAAAGCTTGGAGTACTTGGTTTCGAGAGCCTCCTCCAACCCGCCTCTTACTAACTGGTGTAGAAAGGGAAGGGAAGCCTGGCCTTTGCTCGGGTGGATTCCTTAGGGGTCAGAGGCGTCCCCTCGGCAGCAGTCGAAGGGAGGTGGCCATTTGCGCCAGGCCTTGGTATTGAAAATGCCCGACCAAGGCGAGGGGCCTCCGCACTCGCCGGACTCCCGGTCCGGGTGTCAGGTGCGGCCCTCGGTTCCCAACCCTCCGGGCACCAGCGACGACAGTATACAGGCCCCAGGCTGAGACAGGTCTCCCGCCCGACCGCCAGGGACCGGGGACCCGGACTGGGGCCCGAGCCGCATCGTGCCCGCCCCCGCCCTACCTGAGGGGGCCCGGGCGGGGTCGCTAAGGGCCGCTCCCGGGAGCCCCACGACGGCGCGGCTCGGCGACTGAGGCGCCTCGTCTCGCCGGGGCAGAGCTCGGCGGCGGTTTCACGACCTCAAACTCCATCGGGAGCTACAGGGACAGCCCCGTTGGCGGCGGCGGAGGCCGCAACCGGGCCTCCTCCTCCTCCCTCCGCCTCCACCTCCTCCTCACCACGGAGGCGGACCTGGAGGGATCTTGACCTAACTCTCGCGAGAAGATACTCCCCACTTCACGCGAGATCACGCAAGATCGGGAGTAGGGGCGGTGGAAGGGAAGCGTAGTAGCCTCTGTCACCTAGACTGCGCATCAGCTTTCCTCTGGTGGAGCCGAACCCCCATCACGTGACTAGGGAGACCCGGAGTACTGTGGGAGGTGCTGTTAGAATGCCTAAGCAAGCCGAAGGGGTTTATGGGAAACTCCCTGCACATTCATCTGCGCCTTCAGCCAGCTTCTTGGACATTGGTGAGAGCCTGTGTCTGACTGCGCTCATGAAAAGCGTGGTATCCATTTAGCATAACCGGATACAACTATATTGCATTCTTATCACTTTCCCACAATCAAATATTGCCCCATTACTCAATCCGTCTAGGTGCCAAGCGATCTCCGTTTAAAAAAAAAGAAAAAGGGAATATTTGTTTGGCAGACAATAACACATATCTCTCTATGAAAGAGAAAACTGAACTCCTCCGAAGCTGGAAGGCATCAAAATTCAAGCACAAATTCTGGCATTAATAATTCCATAAATATTTGTTGCAGGATTTTTCACAGTAAAGTGCAAGGTAGAAATTATTCTGTTTTTACAGAGGAAGAAATAGGCTGGGAATAGAGCTAGGGGAATTAATATGTATGGACTACTTACTATGTGCCAGATCCTGTGTTAATAAAATTTTCATTTTTACTACTTTTACTTATATTTCATTTATCGTCAAAATAATCCTAAAAGGCAGATACTATGTACTCTTTATTCCTGATGAGAAACTGAAAAACAGATTAAGAAAATGGCCATGAATTGTCATTAAACTCAAGGCCCTTTCCAATATAAAAACAGATGTCCGACAAATGCACTTATGAAGTAAACCCACAATGAATTAGAAGACATGTGGGAAAGTAGTTTATAAACTATAATGAGCTTTAAAGAAAATATGGTTATTACTGCCTGGAAGACCAAAAAACGTGTTGTTTTTTTAATTCAATGGCCACATGAAAGACTGTTCTCCCTTACATTTTTATTATTTTTATACTTTACTCTTTATGATGTATGACAATCCTAGGATTCCTGACAATGGTTCATTTGGTTCAGTCTTCCACTCAACTAGTGATGGGTGTGTATGTGTGTATAGCAACACAGATATGTATATATACACATATACGTACATATATATGTGTTTGTTTTCTATTTTACTGGACAGTTGTACATGATGATCTAACACTTTTCAAAGGTGGCCTGACCACTCATTATATTTAAAATTACAATCAGTATTCTCCTTCTCTGGCAATCCCTGCTTTATTTTTTCCATTTCCAAAATCTGACATACATTAATTTTACTTACTTGTTTACATTTTGTCTCCCTCCACTAGAATTTCATAAGAGCAGGGATTTTTGTTGGTATACATAACTTCTAGATATTGTAAGAACTCTGTAAATATTTGTTGAATGAATGATTAAATGAATAGCCAGGAGAAATAGTTTCCTTCTTTAAAATTCAGAGATGTAGACAAAACACAAAGCTCTCCATTCCCATCTCCAGTTTATTTCATATGTAAACATATAGGATAGTTACATCCAAGGAAAAAGGGAAAGGATTTTCTCTTACACCAAAGTAACAACTACCTTTCCAAGATCTTTTATACAAAAATGCAGTAAATGAAGAAGCTGAAGACACACATATTGCATTTTTTCCATCATATCAAAACACAAACTAAAAGTGAATGTTTAAATGAATACATTCAACACTTTAGTTTGTCGTATCTGCATTTTTAAAAAGATTTCATTTTCCTGAAATTGTTTAAGCACATCATGCAAACAGACATTCTCCTAGAAATGTTTTGAGATCACTCTGTACTAACTGAACAGGAATAAATAAATAAATAACAACCATCACTTTCACAAAACACCCCTTCCCCCCAAGCAAAAATCTCAAGGTGCTTACAAAAAATTTCACAAGAATTTTACAAGGCACACATAAAACTTAAATATAGTTCAACCATAGTTATTTTTAAACATTAAAGATAGATAATTCCTAAAACAACAAAAAAGTTTACTACTATTTGTTCACCCACCCCTATTTGCATCCCTCCCTGACAAAATGTTACCCTAGAAAGCAAAAATAAGGAAAGTATTTCAATCACAAACTATTTCTGATAGAAAAATGTTTTCATGCCTACAACTGGCTAATCATGGATGAAATGAGAAAGAAAATTAAGCACTGCACTATCATGTTCCCCAGTGGAAGAAAAACACTATTTACTTTAGAAAAAGTATCTCCAATGAAGTGCACAAATAGCAACATTTAGACACCAAACTCTCCTTTTTTGCTTTTCCTTCTTCTCTGTTCTTAGGAACTCCAGAAGATTTAAATATAAAATCACAGATTTTTAGGCCTGGAAATGATCTTACAAATCATCAAGATCAAAGTCATTATTTTGCATATAAATTTAAGAGAAGCTCAAGAAGAGGTGACCTGTCCAATGATACTAAATGGTGACTGGGGTGGGAAGTGGGGAATGAAGTCAGCTTTCTTATCAAATATGAGAGCTGGACTTTAACTTTAAAGTCTCTCCCAGAGTTAAAATTCTATAGAAAATATATTTTTCACAAGTATCACAAAAGAGATCATTAACATTTATAACAATCCACATGTGATTCATCACAAAATTCTTATAAATGGTACAAAGTATATTACATATTAAAATATGGAAGGGCTTCAACAGATACTAAATATAGCAGAAATTCTACATAAAGGTGAGGTGAGTAGAAGAGGAATACAACACCTTGAAAATAAGATATATCCAGTCAGGCTTCATTACTAAAAGTGGTTCCTGTTTTTTAGAGAATATGATTTGCCCTGCAATATAGTTTAATCTATGTTATGACAAAAAAAGTTTTGTCTTATACATAGACAAGGATATTAGAGAGCAATGGCTCATAACACAATCTGAAATATTATTCTCAGCAAAACAACCATATGGTCATGGTTTTGCTTTTGGCACATTACTGGAAATATAGCATAAAATTCTAAAGATAGTTAATGTTAATGAAAATTATTAATAATTAAGAGAACACTAATGGTGCCCATGTGATAGCAAAAAAATGAATATGTACTGACAATTCAGAGTAAGAAAGGGAATGAACTACTGATACATACAACATGGATGAATCCCAAAGGCATAATGCTAGGTGAAAGAAGCATCTCAAAAGGGCATATACAACAAGATTACATTTGTGATATTCTAGAAAAAGCAAACTATACCGATGGAGAACTGCTGGCAGGGTTTAGAATTAGGAGAAGGAACTGACTACAAAAGGGCAGCATAAGGGAGTTTTGGGGGGGTGATGGATGTGGTGGTTGCACAAATCTATACATGAAACTGTATACCAGAAACAAGTCATTTAGCAGAGGGCAACACTATTCAAGAAAGGAATTAAACCTGGCCAGTGTGGCTCAGTGGTTAAGTGTCAACCCATGCACCGGAAAGTCGCCAATTCGATTCCGGGTCAGGGCACATGCCCAGGTTGTGGGTCCAGTTGGAGGCATGCAGGAGGCGACCAATCGATGTGTTCTTTCATCGATGATTCTATCTCTCTCTCCCTCTCCCTTCTCTCTCTGGGAATCAATAAAAAAAATAAAATAAAATAAAAAAAGAAATGAGCAGTGAGAAGCAGCTAGATATGGGAAGTGTTCCTCTGTCTAATAACCTCAGAGATGTCTGCTACAAGTGTTTTGAGCACACCATTTCTATTACATAGATTCAAAATTGACAAAGGTCAATTTTATTATTTAACTAAAAAAATTAAATAAATTAAAAAAAGAAAAGGGTAGAACAAATATTTTTGGTAAAGTTCCAGTTTCTAAAAAAGTAATTTTTTAGAGCTTCAAGCTAATGGTATGATTTTAGTGGCCACAAAATTATTAGATGCCACGGCATTAAATAAAATCTAGACATTGGGGCCTAATTAATCATTTACAAAATGTGTATATTAACAAATCATGGAAATAGTATTTTAAGAAATATATAAGGAAATTCTGCTATTCTCAAGTGAATATGAATTGTGTTCTTTTATATTTTAAAACAACGGGTAACTTGGCATTTAGTTTACAATCAATCCCAAAGCAGTTGGTTAAAAAATTTACTAGTTCTATCTATTCTTAAAGTGACTAATAATGGATAACAGTGTGCTTTAAAATTTACTTTCCCTTCCCATTATCCTAATTCATTACAGTTAGTACATTGTTAGATTTTCTTAGACTTCCATCAATTATCTAGAGACTCAAAATCCAAATATGTAAATACTGCTGGATCTTGTCATTAGAATCAAGAATATTTCAGGTATATCACTGGGACTTATATAATACAAGACATGAGATAACATTCTATCTGCTTTACCATGTCTCCCACACTTTGGAATTCATAGTATACGTTTAGGAAGAATAATGTGTAGGCAGACCAAAGACAAGACCCAGCGATGAGGAGAAAATGCAGTATTACAAATGCTGCATTTCTATAGCAAGACTTGCCTACCAGAATAATATCTGGATTCCATAGCAAGGCGTGATTCTATTTATAACAGATTTTGCTTTTTGAGATCATGAATGGGTAGTTTTTCACTACTGCTCCGGCCATGGACAGAGGTTACATGCTTTTTGAGGGCAGATTTGTGCTTGAAATCCATATCACAACACTGGCATTTGTATGGCCGATCCCCACTGTGTATGTTCAAGTGGTCCTGCAGCGTGCTTTTAGCAGTAAATGTCTTCAAGCACACAGTACACTGAAAGGGCCGTATGCCCATGTGCCCTCGAATATGCCGGTTGAGATTTTTCTTCTGTGTAAATGTTTTCCCACACTGTAAGCACAAGAATAGTTTATGCATCTTAAGGTGGCGCAGATAGTTTTCAACATGAAGAAATCCTCGTGGACACCTGGGGCACTGGTGCCTCAGTGAATAAACATCCTCCATATTCTGAATCTCATTCGCTGTACCATGACTCCCTTCAGTATTCCCACAAAAGGAGCCCTGATCTTGATTTCCAGGAACTTCTGCCACTCTGCTCTCAACTGTAGAATTGATCAGTGAATGCTGTGTTTCAGAGAAATACATGCTTGCTTTTGAAGAGGTGCAAGGCTGTGAAAATTGCCCATTTTCTACACCAGCGGTACTGATAGATTCCACATGAAGGATACAAATTTCATTGTCTTTAAAACCTATATCAACTGAAGACAGCTCTGGTGACTTCGTTTCTTGTCTCTCTGATGTCAAGCTCTCTACTGTAGACTGCAAAGCAGTGCTTTCCTCTTCTTTAACATGGAAATCTAAATTTACAGGACTATCTTCTGATATTTCAATTATCTCACAGTCTTTATCTGTATTTTCTTCTTCATTCTTAACATCTGGGTTAGAGGATTGACACAGGTCGGTATGTTGATTGTTGTTTTTCATAGAAAGATCAATTTCCAGATATCCTGACAAAGCTTCTGTACACTTTTCCACAATATGGACCATCTGAAGGTAACTAGCAGCAGTCAAGTATTTCAAAAGCTCTTTCCTTTTAACTTCAAGTGCTCCAGTATAGCAAGACAGCAACAATTTTCTGCCAACTTCTGCACTCTGCAAGATGGTGATCCTGACATGTTTTGACTGAGTGAGTAAAAACTGATCTCTCATGAATGTGGAGCAAGCAGCTAAAATCACCTTGTGTCCCTGGAACTCAGTGTCATTAATATAAATCGACACATCACAAAATAAATTCTGCTGTCTCAAGAGATTCATTTTCTGCAAGACTACATCTCCTTGCTGTTCAAATTGGAAGTGCAGAACATCAGACTCTGCAGCCATGGTCACAATCTAAGCAAAATAAAATACAAACATTGATATAAGGACCGGGAATGCTTTCCTACACTGTGATAGTAAAAGCAAACAAATATAAAAAATCCCAAACCTGAACTGGGTAAAAGAATATTCAAATTCTAATCTGGGTGCTAATAGCGAACTCCTATGCCATCATCTCAAAAACCAGAAAATTAAAATGCATTTCTCTATGATCTCGCAGCACATTTTTCTTTTTTTTTTTTTAATCCTCACCCGAGGACATTTTTCCATTTTTTTTTTTTTGTTCAGGTAGAGTGGGAGGGAGAGAGAGGAACAGAGAGAGAGAGAGAAACATCGATGAGAAAGGAACACATCGAGTGGCTGCCACCCGCACAACCGGCCAGGGCCGGGGACAAACTGCAACCGAGGTTTGCGCCCTTAGCGGGAACCAAATCCGGGTCTCTCAGGACCGCAGGCCGACGCTCTAACCGCTGAGCCAAACCGGCCAGGGCTCGCAGCACATTTTTCATATTTTATTACAGGACTTATAATACTGAATTGTGCTTAACAGCTATGTTTTTCTCCTTGGCTAAATGTATGTGCCTTGTGGTGTTAACATGGACTACTAAAAGATTTCAGTTTCCCAACTTACATTAGAAACCTTAATGTAATCTCCAAACTTTGACACCCCACCCCCCCATCACTCTGTTCACCTGGACCATTGCCATGTCTTCCAACAGTTCTTGATACCAGTCTCCTATATTCCAAACTACCCTCCCGAGTGCTATCAGAATTGACATCTTTTAAAACTTCTTCCCCCGTTTTCTGCTTCCCTCTAACGACAATTCAGCCTACTCTTCTTAGCAAATAAAAGACCTTTCATGATTTGGCCCTAAACACCTTTATACCTTTATTTTTCCTCTACTCTTTTTCTTTTTTTTTTATCCTCACCCGAGGACATTCTTCCATTTTTTTGTTCAGAAAGTGGGAAGGAGAGAGAGGGAGAGAGAGAGAGAGAAACATCAACGTGAAAAGGGCACAAGAGTGGCTGCCACCCGCACAACCAACCAGGGCCGGGGACAAACTGCAACCGAGGTACGTGCCCTTAGCGGGAACCGAACCCGGGTCTCTCTGGACCGCAGGCCCACTTTCTAAGCGCTGAACCAAACCGGCCAGGGTCCTCTACTCTTTTTCATCGAAGTTCCTTCGATATTCAGATTTTCATCACTCCCAGACAAGACCCGAAAGTACCTCTGCACGTTACACTCGCTTTTCCAGCTACTCTTTCCAGCTAGTGATTTAGCTCCTTTAAAGCCCAAATCAAGTAAGACTTCTGTGACTACCCCCCCCCCCCCCAGTCGCTTGCTTCCAGAACATCACTAAATAGTGCCTGGTTCATCTGAGTTCCTGCAGCGAGCACTGCAGACCGGCACGGAGCAGAAGCAGCTTAAGGAACATCTGTTGAACTGAATCCGGACCCCAGTGGCCTGGAAGATCCGCCAGCTCGCCACAGGTCCTCCCCACCAAGCCTGCCAGGACCTCGGCCCTGCCGGCCGGGTGTCTGCAGCACCGGTCTAGCCACTCGCAGACGGCGCCCAGCCGCCCTCCTCTTCCTCCTCCTGCGGCTTCCCCACCTGCCCGAGTCTCCCTCGCGCTCGCTCGCTCGCTCGCTCACTCACCCACTCCGAAAACCAGAACCGAGGTTTCCGCGGCAGAGGCGGCCCGGACCGGAAGTTGGACTTAGCCTGCGAGGAAACACATCCGGTGTCAACTAGCTTTAGCCCTCCTGGGCGGGCTAGGCGTCCCGGAAGGACATCCCGAGACCTCCCTTCCACACTCTCCCACCCCCGCGGAATGACAGAAAGATGCCCGAATTCTGGCAAATCGCATCTCTCCAGTCCCAGTATCCGCAGCCAGCCATTCCCCTTCGTGAGTTCTCCCCAACCTCCGAATCGCAGGCGGGTTACGAAGTTGGGGTACAGCGCGTCTAGCAGACAGAATGCCCTGCGCCAGGACCACTGGGAGGCCTCACGGATCACTGTGGGCCGGGTCCTCTCCTTTCCTGGGCCATCGACAATTTAAAAGGTGACAGAGGAAAGGAGAGGAGACTGCCGTAGGGATTAGTATTCAAGATTGCCTACCTAATGCCCCGTCGGGATCTGGCCCTATCCAGAGATCCCTCCTCCTTGAATCTACCGCTTCCTTCTCACCCCCCACCCCCGCCCCGTTTCCTGGTACACCCAAGCCTTCCATCTAAACTGTTGGCCCTCCTGTTTCCCCCCGAATGCCCGATCCCTCCTCCCATTTATCCTTCAAAATCCCATCGTCCTTAAAGCCACCTTGAACTGCCCTGAATTAGCTGGCTCTCAGTTGGGAGCCTATCAACCTTTTGGCTGCCTTCATTATTGCAATTATCATTCCAGGATTGAGATCTGCATCCTATCTAGGCAGAGGTATTTAGGGCAGTGCCTTATTGGTCTTTGCATTCCCCAAGTCTAGCAATGAGAAGGCATCCAAGTATTTGTCAAATGAAGGAATGTCTGAACCAGTTCTTAAAAGCAGTCGCTCTACCCTGTAGTCAACAGGCTCTCATTGAAGTAACTGACCTAGTAACAATTTCTAGTTAACCCATATTTGCTTCTGAAGCCAAGTTCAGCACATTTGATTAATGTGTTTTAAAGGTAGGAATGAAAAAAGCATTCCTGTATTCATATTCAAGCAATTGAAAAGGAAAGGAGGGGAAAGAAAATAAACCACTCACACCAGAGCTTTAATTGTCACACTTTTATTAAGGAAACTTCCCCATAATAAGTGAAGAGGTAGTTCATAGTATGTCTAACATACAACAGGTTTAGAACAGCTATTCACCAGCTGAAATAAAATGTTCTAGGTTGTTGTTTAGGACAATATTTAAAAGTAGTGACACTGGTCACCTTCCACTTACAGATTTTCTAAAAAAGAAACTAAAACAAATTAAAACCACATCTGATTTACCTCAGAGCTGCTTCGGTTTGGAGTATGTCTTTAAAATTAAATAATAAATAAATAACTGTGATACAGTATTTTAAAAACAAAACAAAAAACAACTACGGTAAAGGGAGCATTCTCCCCTTTTTAGTTATCCTGGGGATCCATAAAATACAAATGCTGAATAACTAAGGTTTTTAAAAAGCTTCCTCTATAAAACGTATTTAATATCAATAACTTGACCACTTTGCAGTACAATCTAAGAAACATGTATAAACAAAGGAGAAAAGTCAAATCCCACCAAAATTAAGAAAATGTCTCACAGAAACAGAACACCTCTCCAGCCGAGAAATGGAGGAGACTGGAAATCACTTCAGTGGTTTGCAGTTACAAAAGATGAGAACTATAGCTTTTACTGATACAAAACCGTAAGATGCTGATTTTAAGTGATCAAAGAAAGCAAGGTAGTTTCCTTTATTATTCTTAGTATAAAATAAAATTGATATCTTAGCTCCCTAAAACCACATGAGACTGTAAACTCTGTGAGAGCAGGGACCATTGCAATCTTACCTTCATATCCTCAGCATCTAGCATAGTGTCTGGCAACAGTAGGTGCTTAACAGATGTTTCTTGAATGGCTATATGAACCCAGAAATAGTCTCCAACCAAAGAGACCAATCTATTTGAACCCATGCCTTTTAGTCTTTAAACCAGCAACAAAAATAGGACATGAATGTAAGCAACGGAAGCACTCCAACATGAATTTTCCGCGATGAAATGATGTTCAAAGGAAACAGTGAATGTTGGTTAACATGGTAGTGTCTCACTGTTGCATAGAATTGGTAGTCTTTGGCTGAGTCATATAAAAATCAGAATGCTAGGCAGCATCAATAGACCATATAATGAGTGACCTTAGTCATAAAATACCTTTTAGTCTTATCACTCAATTTTATTCTCATTTTAAATCTTTTAACAAAAGGTAGAAATTATACCTCAAATCAGATTCACATGTAATTATATCAAATTACAACAACTCTGACTACTCAAGTTAGACCTAATTTTTGGTTTATCTGTACATGTACTCTCATAGCTTAAAAATAAAAACAGAATCCTGATGGAAATTAAATAAACACTGTTTCCAGACAAGATCAGTGTCACATTTAGATCCTTTACATATTTATTCTTACCCTCGCTAACCAATACACAGCACATCAGTCACTTGGCTTGGGAATAATGTAATCTTCATTCTAACTAAAAAATAAGTAACAAAAATAAATCCTTCTGTGATATTTGCAAAATGCAGGCTGTCTCAGAAAGCCAATAGGGATTCACAAAGGTGAGCTTTTTGCTAATGTGTCCTTGATCGTGTACAAAATCTTTTTAAGCCAAAGGATAGTGAGAAGAAATGAGGATACATTTGGTCATATTTAGTCACTTATCTACTTTGGCCAACCTTGGCCAGGCCACCTCTTTGGATCCCCCCCCCCCCAAAAAAAAGAGGTGGAGTATATGCTCTCTTAAGACTCTCTAAAGGACTCTAATACTCCTATTACCTATATCTAACTCATGGGCCAGAAACTAATATGACTCAAAATTTTATTTCTGAACTATAACATGTGCTTTAGGACAAACAGTAGTTCTGTTTTACCATACTGGAAGATAAACTTTGCATTAGCGATCTATCAAACATGGCAAGGTGGGACTGTGTAGGAATATCTGAATGCAAAAGCCTGATTGCTCATTCCATGACTCACTTTTTTCATCCATTTCAGAAATTCAGATTCATGAGAAAGTGAGAATTCAGAGACTCTTAGAATATACTGGACAAAACTCTGAAGGCCAAACACCTTTCTGATGGCTAAATACCTCTCTGATAGCTAACCTCTAAAACAGTCCAAAGACTGACTCCCAAATAGTTTTTTTTTTAGAGAGACTATTATACATTAGCATGCTTGGAGCCATCCTGAGTTAAAAAGCATCAACAAGTAAGTTACATATTAATTATAAGCATTTGGCTTCTTTTGAGGAAGACTTCCATGTAAAACTGATGTACAACTGTACTTCTATCCTTTGTTGATTATGCTTCTCATGGTGATATCTTACTGTGTCTGCAGATGTTGCTGAAAAGACTGTGCTCTGGTCTATGTGAACAATTCAGTGACATGAAGTTAGGTCATGGGCCATAATACTGTTGAAAAGTGTGCTGAAAAACCTCAAATACTTGTTTATAGCCAGCTCCAAGAAAAGTACAAATGGTAGGAAGTAGATGCATTCATTCATCAGACCAGACATAGATGAATTATCAATAGGCAACCAGAAGTTCTATCACATATTCAGGCCAATAGCAATATTGCTTTATATCTTAGCCTATTTTCTGCCAAAGAAAGATGTTATTCACTTCTCTTAGCATAGCATCCATTAGTGGAGTTCAGGTGATATTATTAACTTGTTGGTACCTTCAGAATGTGCCCAGTGAAAAGCCAAAAATAGTGTCAGTCTAAAACATAAGTCAATGTTAGGTAGACAAATGGAATACTCCTTAGGAAAGGAAGACAGAAGTCACAAGATAATTCAAAACAGAAAATGAGAGAGGGCAAAAGGAAGGCAAGACCACTCCAAGTGATAAGTTGCCTGGTCTGTTAGTACTTTGATTCACTCCTACAACCTGCACAGAGGCTTTGGAGAAGTCAAACTAGCAAAATCACTCCTAAGAAGACTCAGACTATTGCCACATTTTCCATCAGTTCTAGTTTTGAGCATAAAGCCCCTTACTCAATTCACACAAGTACTATCATTCCTTAAGTTCAGCACAGCTTGGGCCAGTTTACCTGCATCCAGGACCTGTGTTGCATCAGACTGTGGCTGACACCCTTTAGAGTCTGTGACTGTTGTACATGCAAAAGAATCAAAATCCACTGTGAGATCTTGCACGTTTCTCTCATTGGCATTATCAAAGCTGTTTTTGCCATGCAGCTGTTTAAGGTGTTTCCTCAAAACTGGCTTATGTGCAAAAACCATGTCACAATAGTTACACTTATGGGGCTTATCTCCACTGTGAAGGTTAAGATGATCCTGTAAGGAACACTTCTGAGAAAAGGTTTTCCCACAGATTTTACACTGGAAAGGTTTAATGCCGGCATGCACGCGCATATGTCGATGAAGGTTGCCTTTCTGAGTAAAAGTCTTGCCGCAGAGTAGACACATAAAGAGTTTGTGCATTTTTAAATGGTTGGCGTAGTTCTCCAGGTGACGGAACACCCTGGTACACTTTGGGCATTGATGATGCCACTGTAGGCCTTTGTCTACACCTCGAATATTAGGCCCAAAGACATCTTTTGAGGCCATGACGATGTTATCACTGCCTGTGTAAGAGAGGGCATAATTGTGGAGATGGTTTTGTTCTATTTCATTTACTCTGTTTTCCACAGTTGAATTTATCAGGGAGTGCTGGGGCTCTGATGAATGTAAAGCAGTGGGTTCAGAAGAAATAAACTGGTTCTGATCTTTTTTACTTCTAACCTCTGATACATCCCCAATAGATTCTACCTTAACAATCTGAATATCACTGTCCTCCATATCCATACTGTCTTCAGATGGATGAATACAAGGTGAGTCCTGCTTTGGGGAGCCTCTGGCATCTCCCTGCTGTTCTTTTGACTGGGGAGAAGCACTCTGCGGTTCACATCCCTCTTTACTATCCATTGGTTGTTTTGGCTTTATAAACTTCCACAAGGCCTGTGTGCACCGTTCTACAATGTGGCTCATCTGAAGAAAACTCGCAGCAGTCAAGTAATTTACCAGTTCCATCTCAGGGAATTCCAGCACACCACTATAACAGGATAAGAGCAATTGTCTCCCCACTTCGGAACTCTGTAATATGGAGATTTTCACCTCTCTGGAATCATTCAGTAAAAACTGGTCTCTTAAGAAAGGGGAACCTGCAGCAAACACAATTTTATGCCCCTGTACCTCAATATCATCTATGAGAACTGTAACATCACAAAATTTATTCTCTTCTCTTAATTTGTTCATTTTTTGTAACATTGAATCTCCATAATTTTCAAACTTGAAGTGAAGGAGATCTGATCTTTCAGACATTTTGGCAGACCTAAAGAACAGAAATGTAAAAAGGATGAATTTAAGAAAATTCAAACAATGAAGAAACCTGGATTTTCTTTCCAAAACTAAATTTGTGTTGTCATATCTCTTTGTATGTATCCAAATGAAATTTTCCTTGAGAGAGGAAACACTATACTAGCTTTCAAAGGCTCTTAAAAATTACTCCTTGCCAACATCAATTGTTAGTTGCACCTAAGGAGTAGGCTTGTATCAGTATAAATAGCTTGGCATTCATTCAATTCTTTAAGATACAAGAACAGTGCTTGAGTTACTCCAAGAGCTTTTTGTGCTTCTCAAATGGAAATTCATTCAGGTTTCAGAAACAAACTAAAACATCCCAACAAGTAATAATGAAGTAACTATTTTCTTTTGCATGATACGGTGAACCTACTTCTTCAAAGACAAAACACTGTTCTTTTGCTTTGTATATTAAAGAACTGCAGTGACATTGCTTCCCCCATTCCTGGGCAAACCTCTTCTGTTTAAAATGATGTATATTTATTCACACAAGTATTTCTGCGATAAAATGAAAGTTACTGACCTGAAAGGATAATGTTTATCCTATGCATTGGACAAATCTAATTTTCTCTTAAGAAACATTTCTTGATTTAGAAAGTAAATAAAATATTGGACATAGAAAAGAAAATGAGACACTTGGTGGGAATCTGAATACAAGTGAAGATCTAATTAACTTTATTAGATTCTGTTCTTTCTTCTTTGCCCCTATTCATACATTATTACTCATCAACTGGACACCTAGAACCTGAATTCATAAATGTTTCTTGGCTTCCAGGTTCCATTCCTTCTAATCCAACTCCTACACCACCATGACATCTTTCAAAAATACAGATCTGATTATATCCAACCCCTGCCTAAAATCCTTCTGGAACTCCACATTGTCTTTTGGGTGAAGACTAACCTATTGAGTATAAACTGATTAAGTAAACCTAATAATAATTAAGATAAACATTGGCATAACGCATTCAACTACGGAGAAGGTGTCTTTGCCAAAACTCCCTGCATATTTGTCCCTTTATAGAGCGATTCCTTTGGAGAAAGTCTCCATATTCTGATTCCATCTCTCCAAATAATTTTCTGATAATTTGGCTTCCCCTGTGTATCTTTAAAGGGAAGGATGAATTAGCCATGCCAACATAATTCCAGTCCATCAGCCATTGTAAAAATAATAAATTGGCACTCTCTGTCTGTACACCAGTCTTCTATAAGATCAGTAGATACATCAGGTGTACCTTGAGAAATAGCTCTACAATCTCAGTGCATCAATAAATCTACCTTGAATTTTGAGCATTCATCAACGCTAGTTGAGAATCATGAGATAACCAGCTGCTCCTGGCCACATCTGGACCCTAAAGCCCAATTTTTATATCTTATATCATACTGACCTGCAAATGTTCAAAGAACACCAGTTCCTGAGTGTGGAGTCCAGGCTTACTTGTAATGCTCAGTGCCTGGTGCATGATAGCACTCTATTGACTCCAAGCCTTAGCACAGTTATTTCTTTAGTCTACAACACTACTCCTTGCCAATTCTGACTCCTTTATTTCCTCTGAGAGGCCCTTCTCTGCTTAGACTAAAAGTTTTCTCTACTGGACCCATAGCTTGGTACTTCTAGCATAACACTCAAAATCCTTTAATTAAACACTTGTTCCTTCCCATCCAAACTGCAAGCTTTATGGCATTAGGGAAACATCTCCATCCTGTTAAATGGGCAAATGTTGGGAGCTTGCATCTTCTACAGCCACATACTTTTTCCTTTTGTTTCAAATTCTACTTACTGTAGCCACATTACTGGCCAAACTCTCTTCTGTTCAAACTGGTGTGTACTCCTGCCACATAATATTGTGCTAAACACACGACAGTTCTCAGTTGGTGTTTGCAGAAACCATAGGATTAGTTTGGCTGTGGTAAGGAAGAGGAATTGATGTTACAGAAAGCAGCCCAGCGTCTGCAGAACCATTACAGTTCTGAGGCCATGAGAGCCCAGAAAGGAAGGAAAATGGGAATATAGAACAAAGAAAAATAACAAGATATTTCATAGACCTTGGTAACTTGATACAGAGAATGAGAAAAAGGAATGTGTAAATGTTCTAGACTTAGGAGTTCAGCTGAATGAAACTGTCATTGAAAGAAAGGTGAAATTTAGGAGGGAGACCTGGTATAGTACAGGAATGTTAAAAATATACACACATAAGTTAAAAGCTTTTTCCTTGTATGGCATTCTGAATGTCCAGATAATGAAAAATCACTTATGAAGATGAGAGAAGAGGGATGTAGAGAAGCAAACGTTGTATCAGAGAAAGATGGTGAATATCAGATAAAAAGGAAAAATCTAGGAGATGCAGGGAATATATATCAGTAAAAAAAAAGCAAAATTATATTATCATTGGTCAGTTATAGCAAATACAGTAGCTTAATATAGTCATCCTGGAAAGAATGAATGTCCCAATTTAAAATCAGAACTAAAAAATGGCCTTTCAGGTAGCCACACAGAAGGGGCATTCTTTTTTAGAGTTTAGCTTGTCCTTAGTCTACCCTCTGGTCACTATTTTCCCATTCACCCCCTAAAATGAGCAGTGATGGCTTCCATCTGTAGTGTGACAGTACTCATAATGTTTTATTTAGACAACTATACTCAGGGATCACTGTCCCTTGAAGCTCCAAAAATGAGGAGCTGGAAGTTACCTTTACTACCTCCTATCCAACTGTCTCACTAAAATTAACCAAAAGGAGCAGCTAAACAGGTATCCAGTAAAGTGCTTGCATTGATTGGTCTACTATAGATCAAGAATATGGGGAAATTTATTCTGTTTAAGAAGTTTTCTCCAGTATGTGTCAGCCCACTTTATTATTTCCCGTTGATAAACCCTTATTTCCAAGCCACACAGTTTATCCCTTCCTTGCTGCCCATCACTAGTTTCTCTTTCCAGTATACTGGTAATTATGAGGGCAGGGACCAACTGTTACTTTTTACACAAATTATTCAACAAAACCCAGCAGAATAATGAACTCTTAATATTCCCTATGAATTATTATTGAGCTATGACAGAAATACTCTTCATTATCAGGATATCATCTTTTGAGTGCCCTGGGGAAAATTTCCTGCTACTGTTTATTTTCAAAATAGGTTTAACAATATAAAACCAAAAAAATTTTTTTTAAATATCCAACTATTTTCTTATTTGTTATTTATTATTTTATTTTGGAGAGATAGGAAGGGAGAGGGAGAGAGAGAGAGAAACACCAATGTGAGAGGACATCAACTGGCCACCTCCTGCATGCCCCCCAACTGGGGATTTGGCCCATGACCTGGAATTGAACTGGCGACCTGTTGGTGCATGGGTCAATGCTCAACCACTCAGCCACACCAACCAGGCTAAAACCAAATTTTAAACAAACATTTTTGTTGTTGTTACTTTTTAAAAATAACAAAATGAAAGGAAATAATTGTGTTTCTTATGAACTGGCTCAATTTTATTTAAAAATTAGGGGAATGATAGCTAATATTTACTAAAACCTTGCTTTCTACCAGGTATATTCCTAAATGCCTTACCTAAATTGACCCCACTTAATCCTCAAAATCTGTGTAAGGCAGGTATTATTACTACCCCCATTTTGCATATGAAGAAACTAAATAACTTCCTCAACTTAAAAGAGGTAGAAAGTATTAAGTATTAGAACTGGAAATCCTACCCAAGTTTTGTGATGCCCAAATCATGTGTCAAACAACTAGGCTAGCTGAAGTTTAATTGCAGGGATAATGTTAACTGTGGAATTGTTCAGATTTCCCTTATAACTATTCAGCTGTACACTTATGATTTATGTACTTTCGTGTATTTAGTTCAATAAAAGGTTTATGATTATTTTATTTTTACTTTTTTTTATCCTCACCTGAGGACTTTTTTTTTTTTTTCATTTTTTGTTCAGATAGAGTGGGAGGGAAAGAGAGGAAGAGAGAGAGAGAGAGAAACATCGACATGAAAGGGACACATCGAGTGGCTGCCTCCCGCACGACCCAACCAGGGCCAGGGACAAACTGCAACCGAGGTATGCGCCCTTAGTGGGAACCGAACCCAGGTCTCTCTGGACCACAGGCTGATGCTCTAACTGCTGAGCCAAACCGGCCACGGAAAAAGGTTTATGTTTAAAAACAAAAAGTACAAAATAAAGTCTTATCTATGTAAAGTCTAGAGAACTTTAATAGTAAGCCATTTATGTATTAATCATATCCCTGTTTGTATTTTATTCCCTTATTCATTGTTTTACCTTGCTTTCTCACCTATTTTAACTGTTGTTTTTCCATCTTTTGTGTATTTATCTTTTTAGACTGAAACAATTCATTTGAAAATAAGAGAATAAAAATCACAAATATAATTAATTTACAGAATCCCCAATTGTAGTTAACATTTTTAAGCATAGTAGTAATTACTCATAATTTTCAGAAAAACCACTCACATAATTCTAGATTATAGCAGAGCTTCTAGTAACAGGAAGAAAGTAACAAAGAACTGATCATGTAGAATAGCGACTTGGTCACCATATCCTGATCCTTTCCTCAGAACGATTTCCAAATTCTCTCTCTCTCTTCTTATCATTGCCGTAGTTCTGGTCCTTATCATCTATTGCTTAGGTTATTGGGATTAAATCTGAATTCTTCCTAGTTTCTATTAAGTTTTGTATGACCGATTTCTCAAATATCACTTAAGATCACTTTCCCTTTGTTTATATTGCACAATTCTTCCATAATTATTTTGATGTAACAGATGTGTCAACTCATTTGAAAACTTCCCTTTGTTCAAACATGCATAACCATAAAGGATCACTGAATATTCTAGGTTGGACAGTGTTCACTGGTGTGCTGTGGGCAGTGAGAAAATACCCAAGTTCCTTATCTCCAATGCCTCTAATAACTACGATAAGGAAAACTTTTCTATTCTGTACAATAATCTCCCACGCTGCATGTCAGTTTCCACATCTACCTCATAAAAGTGTCTTTATCTTTCAACAGTACTCACAACTACTTGGAAATCTTTATCTCTCTAACACTATATGCCATTTTTAAAGATGTTATAATATACTACAGACTTTATAAACCTCAATCTTTTTCTTCTTTGGGTAACTTTCATAACACTACATTCACCAAGTTTTCACTCTTTTGCTTTGCATTTTCCAATTATTCTACATAATTTATACAGAAATATATCCTTTCTGGAAAAAATGTTTAACATTTTAGATAGAGTAAAAGTCCCCTTTCCCAGCTATTTTTCACTCAGTATTAAAGGTTTTCTAACTTTGGTCCTTAATGACTCTCCCTGCCCCCCATTTAAAATTTTTATTTATTGCCCTGGCCGGTTTGGCCCAGCGGTTAGAGCATCGGCCTGTAGTCCAGAGAAACCTGGGTTTGGTTCCTGCTAAGGGCATGTACCTCAGTTGCAGTTTGTCCCCAGCCCTGGTTGGGTCGTGCGGGTGGCAGCCACTCGATGTGTCCCTTTCACATCAATGTTTCTCTCTCTCTCTCTTCCTCTCTCTCCCTCCCACTCTATCTGAACAACAACAACAACAAAAAAAAAAGGAAAAAATGTCCTCGGGTGAGGATAAAAAAAAAATTATTTATTTTAAAGAGACAGAGGAAGATGCCCAGCCAGTGTAGCTCAGTGGTTTGAGTGTGGTCCCATGGACTGAGAGCTCCTGGTTTGATTCCTGGTCAGGGCACATGCCCCTGTTGCAGGCTCGATGCCCAGTAAGGGGAATGTAGGAGGCAGCCAATTGATGCTTCTCTCTCACATCGCTATTTCTCTCTCTCTCCCTTTTAAGTAAATAAAAACATATTTTTTTAAAAAAGGGAGAGAGAGGAAGGGATAGACAGAGAAAGAGACGTTGATTTGTTGTTCCATTTATTTATGCATTCATTGGTTGCTTCTTGTATGTGCCCTGACCTGACCAGAGATAGAACCCACAACCATGGTATATGGGGATGATGATCTATGCAACTGAGCTACCCAGCCAGGGCCCATTACCCCATTTTAGAAGTAATACTTTTATATGTCTACCCACAGAAAATAAAAAATAAAATTATGTTTCTTATACATAAGCGATACATATTTTTTGCAACTTTCTTTTCTTATTTATTGTTTTTGGAACTATATATGTTGAGTAATTATAGATCTAGTTCATTCTTTTTAAACTGTGGTACAGAAGTGGGCAAGTTACTTAACTACTGGCCTCAGTTTTCCACCATTCTTTGCTGGTCTCTTCCTCAAGGATTCACAAAATTGTATAACAGTAAGTATAATCTTCACAGCTTAATCCTTGATTTTTTTTCCCTGTGTTTTATGAAGGCTTACTTCTTCAGAATGCCTGTCTGATTTATCAGTGTTTTATTACCTTCTCTATTTTAAAAATTCTTAAATCCTCACTCTCATGGCCAACCTTAACCAAACTTAACCTCAGTTGAAACTACCCCAAATACCTGCCTTATGCTACTATTGCATCATTTGAAATGCATGATGTCTAAACTGTTGTACCATCTAAAACTCAATTAGTCAAAAATAAAAATGTGTGGAGAACGGCTCTAAGATAAGTAGATGTGGAGGCAAGGAAACCTGTTAGTATGCTATTACTCTGACAGATCAAGATAGAAATGACAAGGACCTGAATAGAGACAGTAATAATATGGATGGAGAGAGGAAACGGAATTGAGAATTTTTCCAAACAATGAACTGATGGACTTGGTGACCAAGGTTCAGAACACGAAAGGAAAGGTCAAGATGACTCCAAGAAATTTGGTTAGAGTGACTGGATGTCTTTGAGAGTGTCATTCAATGAGCTAGGGAATATTGGAGGGGATGGTCATGGGTCTGGTCTTAAAATGTTTAGTCAGAGGATCCAGCATGACATCAAGGGGAAGATCTATTAGCTAATTAGATGTGGGTCTGAAGTTGAAGAAGAGACCAGATTATAAATAGTAAGTGATAGATGGAAACATGACATATGTTGACCTAATTGTGAAAGAAACTGACCTAAAATGGCACAGATTGGAAAAGGATCTAAGACAGGAGGAAAGAAATAAAAAACAAATATATAACAAACATAAATCCATTACTTACCTTCTTCTCAATCTGGATCTCCTTCCAAGCCTCTCCATTTTCTACCAATGAGCCTACCTTTGTTTAAAAATTTCCTACTCCTTGGACTCCCATATTCAATCACTGCTTATTGCAGTAGTACAAAACCATGGATTCTGGAGCTGTATTTCCTAGGATCAGAACCCTGCTCAACCACTTGCTAGCTATGTGACCTTGGTCAAGTTTCTTAACCAGTTGTATGCTTCAGTTTTCCCAACTCTCAAATAGTAATATTACTTCATAGGGTTGTTATGGGAAATTAAATTACTTTTAAAGTAAATTAAATTTAAAAATTAAGTTCATTTACAAAAGAGCTTAGAACAGTACCTGGAATGTGCTCTATTAGCATTCCTTAGGTAAATAAACAAATAAAGCCTGTCAGTGTTCTCTGTGATATCCTTCATATGTGGCCTATTCTCAGTCTCATTTAATACCAAATCAGTTGAGATCTCCATTATTTCATATATCATCACCTCATCACTATGCTAAAATTGCTTTTCAAAAGGTCACTAATGATCTCTTAATAAAAAAAAATGCAATCTTTTATTTGTTCTGCATGATTTGTCCCAGTGGCCCCTTCTCAAAATCTCTTCTCTTGATTTCTGGGTCTTTTTGGCTGTAGGAATTCTGTATTCTTATACCGTATCTGTTTCTGCTACTACACCAACTACTACTAGCTTTGATTCCTCTTTCTGCTTCATAAATGCAACCATTCCCCCAAATTACTCCCTTCAATCTCAATAATACCTTCCTGATGCCAACTATTCCCATGGCTTCCACCTCTATGCTGATGACTCAAACCTTTACTGCTAGCCACAATATTTAGGCTCAGCTGCAGAACTGCAGTTCCAACTCTACAATGGACAGTTCCATTAGACCTTTAATTCACCATATCCAAAAAATAAATCTGTAACCTACACTAAGCTTATGGCTTTATTGCTGACAGTGGCATCAATGTCCTTCAAACACCAAAGGACTAAAACCTAGGAATCTGCTTTGATATCTTTTCTGTCCTCAACAGCCAATTTATTATGGAATATTCACACCATTCACTATGGCACACTTGCTATATTCATACTCGATTTCAGAACTTCGCTCCCGCTCACTAGGCTGATTTCATAACTCCTTACAAAAAAAAAAAAAAAAAGAATACCTCGACTTTAGCTAAAGAATCCAGAATCAGTTTATAGAAATTTCTACTTTATAGGCTGACCTCCAGAATAACATGGCTTTCTACATTGCAGATTAAACCATATCATTCTCCTCCTTAAAATTCCAAAGAGGATTCATCCCCTTTAGGATTGACCTTTTCACTATCTGGACCTTGGTCTACTTTCCCAGTTTCATATCTTTTCACACAAGTTATAGTCAGTCATTCTTTCACAGCCTTGCAACTGTTTCTTGCCTGAAAAGCCTTTCTCAACCTTCCTCAAGAAATATAATTCAGAAGTCACTTTCTTTCTTCAGTCTTCCCAGCAACTGCCCCTTGAGCAGTTAATACATATATGACTCATACATAATATACCGTAGGAGCACTTATTTGTTTATACCTGGCTCCCAAACTTGACCCTAAAAATTGGAACGCTATCTTACGAAGCCACAGCTCCTGGCACAGCGCCAGTAGTATAAAGTGCTGTAGCCAGTAGCCGATTTGCAGGAAACCCTGGCAAAAGGGTAACCTCACAGTGATTCCCGCGGGCTGGCACTAAGGCCTTTGCCTGGGCCTCAGCTCTGGCACTTCCTACAAGATGCCAGAGTCGGGCATCCAAGCCAAATGCTGGGCCCTCGGCTGGGGTCCCAGGAAGAGGTCCCTGGAGCATCCTAAAGCTCCCCACTCCAAAGGAGGAAGGGAAAGGGGCGGGGCGCAGCGTGGGCTGGGCCAAAGGCTCCTTAAATTCCCCCCAGGCCTAGGCCAGCCCCTCGGCCCCCATCCCAGTACAGGTCCTGGCCAATCCAGGGCCCCAAGGGGCCTCCATCCTGAGAGACCCCGTACCCCTGCCCGGTTCTCCGGCCGCCTTCGCACTTACAGACCCAGGGGAAGGCCGCGGTCGGTATCCGGCACAGCCAGGAGCTCCGGCCCCTCGGGGCTCCGGAAAGGGGGAGGGGCAGGGAACCCGAGCCAAAGGGGGACCCAACGGAACCGGAAGGGCAGCCCTCGTCGGACAGGGACAACTTCCAGGTCCCATGGTCCTCTCCGCCAATCGGAAGGCTCGAAGGACGACGGGGCCACGAGAGGGACTTTCCACGCTGGGGGCGGAGTGTGATCGGAGTGCAGGGAACTCCAGGAGCAAGCGTCTGCTCCTGCGACTTGGGGTGCGGAGGCTCCGCAGTGTTCGGGCTTCCGGCTTTTCAGCGGCTCCTCTGGAGCGGGGCCTCGAACACTCTGCTGCTGTCATGGGCTTGAAAGGGCGCCTCTGCATTGAAGCTTTGGTGAGTCCTGCCTAGGTGACCATTCACAAATTTCTCTCGCCAACCCAGCAGGCTCTCCTGAGCCCCAGGGCCCACGGCCTAGAAGACATCTTCATTGACTGTCCTAATGCCACTGTATCTTTAATGATCTCAAGTTCATCTGCGGACCTCCTGCAGTCCTCTTCTAGGCGAACGGCAACATTCACGACGCAGCCCCTGCCTACCAGAAAACTTGAATATTATTCTAAGAGTCCCTTTCCTTCTACTTGCCAATCAAATTGCTCACTGGGTTCTCTCTACTTGGGGAGTTGGGGGACGTATTGTGGTAGAACACACATAGTTATCATTTTAATAATTTGTAAGTTTAAAGTTCCATAGCAGTAAGTACCTTCACAATGTTATGTATTCGTCACCACTGCCATACCTAACTTCATTCTTTTGCATGTGGATAGCGTCATTTCAGCACTATTAGTTGAAAAGAGTGTCCCTTCCCCATTGAATGGTCTTGGCACCTTTGTTGAAAAATCAACTGACCATATATGTGAGGGTTTATTTCTGGGCTCTCTATTCTATTATATTGAATTGTATGTCTGTCTTTACGCTAGTAACATCATATTTTAATTGCTATAACGTAGTAACTTTTGAAATGAGTCTTCCGACTTTATTCTTTTTCGAGATTGTTTTGGCTATTCTGGGCCCCTTGAAATTCCAAGTGCATTTGAGGATCAGCTCTTACATTTCTGAAGAAAAGGCTGTTGTAATTTTGATAGAGGTTGTGTTTCTGTAAATCACTTTTGGTAGTTTAGGCAACTTAATTTTAAGTATCCTTGTCCATGAATACAGAATTACATTTTATGTACTTAGGTCTTCATTAATTTCAGCAATGTTTTTTAGTTTTCAGGGTATTTAATTCTTTTTGATGCCATTGTAAGTGGAATTGCTTTCTTAATTTTCTTTTCATATTGTTGGTTGCTGGTGTGTAGAAACAACTGGTTTTTGTGTGTTGATCTTATACCGTGCAACTTTGCTGAATTTATTAGCTCTAATAAATTTCTTGTGGATTCTTTGGGATTTTCTATATTTATGATTATGTTGTATGTGAATAGATATAGTTTCACCTCTTCCTTTCCAACTTGCAAGTCTTTTTTCTTTCCTTTTTAAAAATAGCTCTAGTTAGAATTTCCAGTACAATGTTGAATAGCAGCAGAGAAAGTAGGCATCCTTGACTTGTACATGATCATAGAAGGGAAGCTATACTATAGAGTATTGTTAGCTGTGAGTTTTTCACAAATACCTTTATCATGTTGAGGAATTTTCCCTCTATAACTATTTTGCTGAGAGATCTTATCGTGAAAAGGGATTGTAATATGTTAAGTGCCTTTTCTGTGTCAATTGAGATGATCATGTCTTTTTCCCCTCATTTTTTTTAATGCGATATATTACATTGATTGATTTTATGTTGAACCTCCTTTGCATTTCCCAGATAAAATCCACTTGGTCATAGTGTTGGTTGTTGGGAGAATATACTATGTGTACCAGGAAAGAATGTATATTCTGTCGTCGTTAAGTAGAGTGTTCTTTTTATGTCTGTTAGGTGTATTTTGTTTATTGTGATATTCAAGTCCTCTATTTCCTTATCTACTACAGATTATTCTGTTCATTATTGAAAGCAGGGTATTGAAGTTTCAACTATTGTAGAACTCTTTATTTCTCCCTTTAACTCTATCCATTTTTTCTTTATATATTTTGATGGCCTGTTACTAAGTGTTTAAATGTTTATAATTCTTACATCGTCTTGCTTTATTGAACCTTTTGTTAATACGTAATGTCCTTCTTTGTCTCTTGTAACTTATTAAAAAAATTTAAAGTCTGTTTTGCATGATCTTGGTATAACCACCTCAGCTCTTTTAGTTACTATTTACATGGAATATCCTCTTTTTTATCCTTTCACTTTCAACTTGTTAATGTTTTTGCATCTAAACAAAGTTTATTCTAGACTTAATATAGTTGGATCATGGTTGTTGTTTTTATTTATTTATGTAAATTTATTTTGTTTATTCTCACCTGAGAATATTTTTCCATTGATTTTTAGATAGAGTGGAAGGAAGGGAGGGAGAGAGAGAGAAAAAAATATCAATGTGAGAGAGACATATCAGTTGGTTGCCTCTGGCATAATATCAACAGGGCCAGGATCGAAGTGCAGCCCAGACACATGCCCTTGACCAGAAATCGAACCCAAGAACCCCCTCGCTCTGCGGGCTCATGTTCTAACCCCTGAGCCAAACCAGCCAGGACTGTTGTTTTTTAAATCTATTCTGCCCATCTCTGTCTTTTGATTGGAGAGTTTTAGCAATTCATATTTAAAGTAACAATTGATAAGGAAGGATTTGTTTCTGCCATTTTGCTATTTGTTTTCCATAGGTCTTATAGCTTTTGTGCCTTCATTTACTTCATCATTGCCTTTTTCTGTGTTTATTTGATTTTTGTAGTGAAATGTTTTGATTCACCTGCCATTCCCTTCCATGTATTTTCTATATTTTTTTGTGTGTGCCATGAGAATTACATTTAACAGTCAAAAGTTATAATAATCTAATAGAATTAATACCAACTTCAATACCATACAAAAACTCCTTCTTTTCAGCTGTCTTCTCTTTCTGTTATTAATATTGTAGATTACATCTTTAAATATTGTGTCCAATAATACAGATTAATATTTTTATGCATTTGTCTTTTAAGTCATGGAGAAAATAAAAAGTGGATTTACAAACAATAATAACAATAATGCTTGCTTTTATAATTGTCCATGTATTAATCTTGAAAGGAGATCTTTATTTCTTCATATGGCTTCTGTTTACTGTCAAGTGCCTTTTCAGGTCAACGTGAAGGATTCCCCTTAGCATTCTTTTTTTTTATCCTCACCCGAGAACACTTTTCCACTTTCTGTTCAGATAGAGTGGGAGGGAGAAAGAGGAAGAGAGAGAGAAAGAGAAACATCGACATGAAAGGGACACATCAAGTGGTTGCCACCCCCACGACCCAATCAGGCCGCGGACAAACCGAACCTAGGTCGCTCAGGACCACAGGCCAACACTCTAACCGCTGAGCCAAACCAGCCAGGGCCCTTAGCATTCTTGAAGGGCAGGTTCAGTGGTAGCTAACAGTAACAAACTTCCTTGTTTTTTGTGTGTTTTTTTCTCTTTTTTTAATTAGGGAATTTGGCCCTGGCTGGTGTGGTTCAGTGATTAGAGCATCAGCACCAAAGGGTTTCGGGTTCGATTGCCGATCAAGGGCACATACCTGGGTTGCAGGTTTAATCCCCAGCCAGGTCGGGGCTAGTGCAGGAGGCAACCAATTAATATGTCTTTCTTACATTGATGTTTCTCTTTCTCTCTCTCCCCCTCCCTTCCACTGTCTAAAAAATAAATCAATGGAAAAATATCCTAGGTGAGGATTAACAAAAAAATAAAAATAAAATAAAATTAAGGAATTTGTTAAATTACTGCTTTTTTCTTTTTAATCCTCACCCAAAGATATTTTTTCATTTATCATCAGATAGAGTGGGAGGGAGGGAGAGAGAGGGAGACAAAGAGAGAGAGAGAGAGAGAGAGAGAAACGTCGATGTGAGAGAGACACATTGACTGGTTGCCTCCTGCAGGACCTTACCAGGGCCGGGGATAAACGGCAACCAAGGTACTTGGCCTTGACCAGAATCAAACCCGTGACTCATTGGTCCGCTGGCTGATGCTCTAACTGCTGAGCCAAACTGGCCATGTCACTCCTCATTTTTGAAGAACAGTTTTGCTGGATATAGAATTCTTTTCTTTTTTATTCTCACCCGAGGACATTTTTTGATATTTTGTTCAGATAGAGTGGGACGGAGAGAGAGAGAGAGCGAGAAACATCAATGTGAAAGGGACACACCGAGTGGCTGCCACCTGCACGACCCAACCAGGGCCGGGGACAAACTGCAACCGAGGTACATGCCGTTAGCAGGAACCAAATCCGGATCTCTCTGGACCACAGGCCAACACACTAACCTCTGAGCCAAACTGGCCAGGGCTGGATTATAATTCTTTATCAACACTTATTTTCTGTCAGCACTTTGAATATTATGAACCCACTGCTTTCTGGCCTCCAATGTTTAGGATAAGAAATTGGCTGACTGTCTTATAGAGGGTCCCTTGTGTGATTAGTCACTTCTCTCTTGCTGCTTTCAAGATTCTTTTCTTTGGCTCTGTCGAGTTTGATAATTATTCTTCCTGCCCTTTCTCTCTTCTTCACCTGGGACTTCCACAGCGGTATTTTGTTTCTCTTGATAATGTCCTGTAGATCCCAATGCCTCTGTTCATGTTTCTTTTTTTGTTTGTTTTTCTGTTCCTCAGATGGAGTAAGAAGCACAAGGAGCTCATCCCTCTACCTAGACAGCAGTTGTCTTGGCAGAAACTGATGTAACTATTTTGGAACTCTGGAGTGTATTTAAAAACTTGCCTCTTCCAGGGGAAAGCCTGGTTGGTTAATTGAGGTTAATTTCAGTCAGTGTCAGTGTTCAGTGCGATAACACCTTACCATCTCCCACACCTCCAATTTATGGCAGGCAGCCATGTTTACATGCAAGTGCACTTGCTAGAGCCAGGTTGGGAAATAAGAATCTTGTTTTCCAAATATCGGGGCTCTGTGTTATGAATGCTGATTATTCTGCTTTTCGGGTCTGAGAGGCAGGCACAGAGGCTGGCTGTCATTGTTTCAAATTAGGTGTACTAGCTTCAAGAAGATTTAAAGGAATATAACCTGTTTTTCATGTTTTTCATTTTTTTATTTTATTTCATTTGAGAGCCAGACATTTAAGGATTAAGACATTCAAAAGCAACCAGTTATATGGAGGAAATTAGAAAGTCTCCATGTATAACCAGGGAAAGATGCAGGCTCAGAAAAACCCATAAAAACTCAGGCTTTCACTTTTTCTGAATCCTGATTCCTGGCACAGAGACACCCTTCAACAATACAAAAGAAAAAAACATAAACAGCAAACCCTAGGGAATTTAATTTCCAGAGCTACCATATTATAAATTTCAAATGTTCATTTTTTCAATAAGAATTGCAAAGCACACAAAGAAACTGGAAAGTATAGCCCATTTAAAGGAACAAAATAAATCAACAGTAATCATTTGTGAGAAAGCCCAGATATCAGACTTATTAGAAAAAGATTTTAAAACTATCATCAAAGAGATAGAAATTATAAAAAGAAACAAAAATGAAATTCTGTAGTTGAAAAGTATAACAAATGAAAATCAGTAGAGGGGTTAAAAATAAGATTTGAGTAGGCAGAAGAATCAACGATCTTGAGGATATTTCTTTTTTTTTTATCCTCACCTGTGGACACTTTTTCATTTTTTTTTTTTTTTGCTCAGATAGATTGGGAGGGAGAGAGAGAGAGAGAGAGAAACATCGACGTGAAAGAGACACATCGAGTGGCTGCCACCCGCACGACCAACCAGGCTGGGGACAAACTGCAAACGAGGTACGCACCCTTAGCGGGAACCAAACCCGGGTCTCTCTGGACTGCAGGCCGACGCTCTAACCATTGAGCAAAACTGGCCAGGGCGAGGATATTTCTTTTATAAATAGCTCTTGAAACCTGTTCCTTTTTTCCATTTTCTTTCAAAGTAGTTGAAGCCTTTCTGATACTAGATAGCCTCCAAAGTGTTCTATGTACACTCCCTTCCCCCACTCCCTTCCTTGTTTAGCCTTCTATATTCCTATCAGAATGACTTTGAATAACTCAAATCTGATATTTGCACTGTCCTTAAAACCTCTAAGGGCAACCACATGTCTATAGATTAAACTTCATTTTCCTTGTTTTAGCATTCGGGGACTTTACTATTCTGACTCCAGCTTGTCATAATACTTTCTCTCAGACCAGTCCCATATTCTACTCACACACCCTAATCATATGTGCTAAGGTACAAAGCTACATACTGTAAAAAGTTGAGCATATTTATAAACCAAAATTAGTTTTCTGTGATTGGCTAAAATATTAAGATATATGGCAGTGGTGATCATTGAAATAGACTATATAAAATCTATTTTAAAAATGGACTCCTGGATCAAAACTGTATGAAATGTCATCACTAACCTTGTGGTCAACATTACATCACTATTGTTATTGTACCTGAGGTAATGGAACATTAAGTATAACATATCACCTATGATGTGTGCTAGCGCAAAATGTTTTGACTTTAATCATTTAGCTTGAGATATAACTGGAAGTCATGTCTCAAGGAAATACAGGATCTAGAGGAACAAACTCAGTGATCTCTGGAGTAAGCAACTATTTGGATCCAGAATGTGGGAAAATTTGTGCTTAAAGTTGTCTAATTTCTTCAATAAACCAATGTCTTTAAATTTTTTTCTTAGGTACTAGATTAAAAACTACTTAGGGACATAACAACCAGATGCAATGTGTCGCCCTGGATTTGATGCTAACTTGGGAAAACTAGCTGTTAAAAAAATGTATTTCAGCCCTAGCCTGTTTGGCTCAGTGGTTAGAGAGTCGAACTGCGGTCCAGAGAGAGCTAGGTTTGGTTCCCGCTAAGGGCACGTACCTCGGTTGCAGTTTGTCCCCAGCCCTGGTTGGTCGTGCGGGTGACAGCCACTGGATGTGTCTCTTTCACGTCGATGTTTCTCTCTCCCACTCTATCTGAACAAAAAATGGAAAAAGTCCTCGGGTGAGGATAAAAAAAAATGTTTTTCAGCCCTGGCCAGTTTGGCTCAGTGGTTGGAGCATCAGCCTGCGGACCAGAGAGTCCTGGGTTCGGTTCCCACTAGGGGCACGTACCAAAAATAAATAAATAAACAAACAAATAAATAAATAAATTCATGTGACAGAAAAATTTGATTATAATTGGGGATTAAATGAGAGGAAAATTTACTGAAATATTACTGATTTGGGAAAGCCAACAGTAAATATATTGTTAGATTGATGGAAAATTTGAATATGATCTAGGAATTAGATGAGAGGAAAATTTACTGAAATAACGGATATGTTGTTCTTTGAATAAAGTAAATTTCTACACTGTGTTATCTAATTTTGAAAAACAATACGTCAACACACAGAGAAGGATATGTTAATTAAAGTTGTAACAATGGTGGTGGGAATGTGATGTTTTTGTTTTTTATTTTAGCCTGTTTATATTTTTTATTTTTTTCTCCAAGGCACACTATATTGATTCTGTAATAATATTTTGTTTAAAAAACTTATCTAAAGATTTACATATATATTGGGATGAACATATGAATCAAGAAATGCATGAAAGAGCTCTGACCAGTTTGGCTTAGCAGTTAGAAGGTCAGCCCAAGGACCAAAGAGTTGCGAGTTTGATCCCAGTCAAGGGCACATACCTTGGTTATGGTTTGATCCCCTGCCCTGATTGGAATCGTTTGGGAGGCAACCATTTGATGTGTCTCTCACATCGATGTTTCTCTCTCTCTACCCCCTCTCCTTCCCTCCCTCCTACTCTGAAAAATCAATGGAAAAATATACTCAGATGAGGATTTAAAAAAAAAAAAATACGTGAATGTATGGTCACCAAAATATTAAAAGTGGTTTGGTCATGGTGTCAGGAATTCAGGGCATTTTGCTTTCTTAATACTGTATTATTTGAATACTTAAAAAAAATTTTTTTTATCCTTACCCGAGGACATTTTTGTATTTATCTTCAGATAGAGCAGGAGGGAGAGAGCGACGAAGAGAGAAAAATCGATGTGAGAGAGACATCGACTGGTTGCCACCCACACGACCCCATCCCGGGTCCGGGACAAACTGTAACCAAGGTACTTGCCCTTGAGGAGAACCAAACCCGGGTCTCTCTGATCCCATGGCCCACGCTCTAACGCTGAGCCTAACCGGCAAGGCTATTATTTGAATACTTTAAAATGTGTGTGTATTATTATTGTTATTATTATTATTATATAAGTGTATAAGGAGAAAAGGAAACAAACTATTTCCAAGGGTGTTTAGCAAGTCTATTGTAATAGACAAGTCACAAAGAGGACTGTAACAGAGCACAACTTTTTCTCTGGTTGATTTGGATGCAACATCTACAGGAAAACTTTGAGAAAGTCATTCAGGAAAAGTGCATATGCTATTTGAATTAAAAAGAGTAAAGAAGAGGTTGTAGAATTATTTTATAAAGTATCAAGACTTAAGTATCACCTTCAGTAATCATTTTTTTTATTTCCAACTACATTGTAAATTTATTCAGGAAAGGGTCTTTAAAATTCATTATATTGTCATTGCATTGTATACCACTTATGAATGATTTTTAAATAAAATCGCAGCCGCATTTTCCGGTAACACTGAAACAACCTTGTTCATTTCTGTGCTATTCTGTGTGTCTCAAATAATCTCAAGGCCTTGGATATCAGAGAAGTTTTACTTCTAGACCGAATTCTGTAACTTAGGCCGGACTCCTTTGTAAAACAACAAACATCATATTCTCACATGTTCGTAGTAAAGACATGAAACACCGGGACCCATCACAACCCTTGGCATATTTGTGCGTCCTCAATAAAGGCCAGGTGAGTTGAATAACATTGTTAAGTGCTACTTTTGAAAAAGCACTGAACAAGAAAGGTGAACAGAAGGTTCCTTGCTCTGCATAGTATACCTCTTAGGCTCAACAGGTGCTACCCAGAATGCTTCCTCTCACTACCTCCCCAGGCCCCAACACCCTCCCGTGTCCTGCTTTCAGTCCCTGCTGCAGTCACAAACATAACGACTATCTGTCTAAGCCCAGCCTCTGACAGCTAAACCGAGTCTCCCAGTGCAGACTCCGCGCAGGCGCAAACTCGATGCGGCCTGAGCCCAGGTGGGGCTTCGAAGAGAGGAAGTACGCCCTTGCCCCCTGTTGTTGGGCCAATGGGACGGTGCGGCTCAGTCGCGGACCTATGAGACGGGGCAGGAGGCGGGAGGAGGGCGGAAGACGCCGTTCTCACGTGAGTAGGGGGCGGGGAGGACGCGGCTGGGCTGCTGGGGAGGCCCAGGCGACGGAGCCTCCGGGACGGCGAACGGCGGGCGGCGGAGGAGGAGACGGCGGGTCGGGTAGGGCCAGGTTTTTCCTCCTCCTCCTCCTCCTCCTCCTCCCACCTCCCCGCTACCAAGCTAGGGGGTAGGCCTCTGTGGGGAGCCAAGCTGTGTTCTCATCCCGCGGGGCTGGGCTGGCGAGACTGCGCTCAGCTCCCTGGTAGAGCCGGGTTGTGAGGGGAGCTGTGATTGGGGGGAGGGGGAGCTGCCGCGGAGGAGGGAGGGCGCATGCGCAGGTGGGGACACTCCGGGAGCCCCTGCCCAAACCGGTTCCCCCTGTCTTGGGTGGGTGTCTGTCTTCGGAGTCTTGCACTTGCTGCCGTTCTTCTGGGCCCCTAGCAAAGCCTCTTAGGCTTTTGACTTTAATGTTTTGGGCTGGGTCTTATGTTGGAATCTATCTGGCCGCTCCCTCCGCCTCAGTTTCTCCCCATTGCCCGCTGGGCCTGTGTCTGATTTAGGCTGGCCTGGGCTTGGCCTGCTGTCCTGGGCTACGCGTAATTTGAAAGACTTGCTTTCTTTTAGTGTTGTATCTGCCATCTCGTGTTGGCCTTACCATCTCATTTTACCCTCCTGCACTTAAAGTGTCCGCGGCATCCCGCTCGCCCCATCTTTAAATATCTGCTCCCCAATACCTCCTTGCAGTGTCTTGATTTTCAGCAACCTTCAGGGTTTCAGGTGTGGAGCCAGAGGATAATCAGACTTCTAGGAATTCGTTGTCTATTGCCTGGTAGTACTTTGGTCTGTATCATTTAGACTGTTACCATCTGCATCTGCTTTCGCAGGCCTCTTCATACTAGGGTTACTCGGGGATTCTTTGAATTAATCTTGCAAGCAAGAGTGATCGTGATACTGGTGCTCACACTACTAGTTCTTTGTTATTTCAAAATCCTGTTCCAATCGAATGTGAGATCTTTTAGCTTTTGTTATTTTTATCAATGGAAAAAGACTGTCAAGGACAGGTTTCATAATTCATTTGAAATTGTCATTCCAATAAACACCTGTAGTCACATAGTATGTGTAATTGGAGTAGTAAGTCCAGAGCAGTGTGTGTTTTCGGCCGCTTTGTTTATTTAGGAAGTAAAAAACAAAGGTGAATTGAACTGTGTACATTAAACCGATGTTTGAAAAGCAATTGAAAAAAAAAGCTTAGGTGCCAAGGAAGTGCACGTACAGCCCTTTTTTTTTTTTTTTAAACAAAGGACCTGTTGGCCTTAAGTGTGTGGAGAGTGCTCTTTTATATATATTGAAGGCTTTTAAGTACGGTTTACCAAAACTGCAAATGAGTAGGGGGGATAGTTCTTTGTAATCTTTCTTTGTAGAATTCAGTTTGCATTAGTATAATTTGAATCCATGATTGATTTGTATTGGTAACATTTAAAATTCACAAGTAGCTTTAATAAAATGTATCAACTCAAATTTGTAATTGAACATTGCTATTTTTGGTACACTTCCTTTTTGTTTTAGTTTTAGTTTTATAGCTCAGTTTACAGTTAGTTAACTTATCCGCGTTAAGGTATATATATATGTGCCTTTTGGCATTATTGGCATAGTGGTCTTTTAGCAGTTTACAGGTGCTTCATCAGGATTAAATGGTAATTTAGTGATACTGTAAAAGTGCAGACAACTGCTTCCTATCTTTTCCACTGTATAGTGAAAGAATTGTATTATGCACATTATGTGCATGAGGGGGACATGATTTTCCATAAATACTATATAATCTTTCAGCCCAGATTCTTTAAAGAAGTCATTGTCTTTTATGGAGTATATTTCCAGCTAGACTTTACAGCGCCGAGATTCTTTTAAAGAAGTCATTGTCTTTTATTGAGCGTGTTTCCAGCTAAAATAAAGCCTCCTTTGAAGGTCTCATCATTTCACAGTAATTGTTTTAACAAGTGACCTTTGACTACAGGCTTCAGAAAATAATTTGTTTAAATTGGTGCTACTGTTGAGTGTGCTGAGGTTTGACATAGGCTGCCCATAATATTATCTTTCCAGTTTCCAATATAATCAGATATCATTAACCTTCTCAAGCATGTGGACTAAATGAATATAAAACCCATATCGGCTCTCTTGAAACAGAACTCAGGTATTAAAGAAGTGCTAATTTAATCAACATACCTACAGTGGAATTGGACCTGACATTTGGGTGCTTTGTGTGTAACTGCCTTGTTTTATTGCTTTTCCGTAGTTAGATCCCAAAGAAAGAAAATCCAAAGCTAAAGACCTATGTCCCTTGATATATGTGAAAAAAAGTGTATCAGTTTAACAGCTGTTTCTTTTTGCAATAATTTGGTTACCTTGTTTTGCCCCTCCCACCCCCTAGTTCTCTGATGATCCTCAGATCATTCTTCTTTAGAAAATTTGCAAGTCAAAACAATGCTAGATAGACATTTTAACTTATATTGTAACCACTCTTGTTGACCCTAACAGCCATGTTTCTCTTTGTGTGCAAAGACTGTCTGACCAAATATGGCAGTTTGCAAGACATGAACACTTTAGTTTATAGAATTTAGCCTGGGGAGTTTTTCTCTTTCCAAAGCAATGGTAATACTCTGAGGTAGTCAATAGTGATAATTTTTTTTAACATTGTTCTTTCTATCATAGTAGAATTCTGTAAGGCCTACTTTCCCCCAAAATCCTCTTTTCTGCGGATAATTAAATAGTAAAAATAAACTTGCTTTTAAATTCTTGCATGACATTATATAGTATATATTACCTTGGCTCTAAAACATGAAAAAGTATATCTTAATTATATGGTTATGCTGCTGAATTTGGAGGTTTGCACCTAAGAGTTAATGCATGATTATGTATCTCCAGTTAAGGTTGCATCAGTTTTATGTTATGAATTGCTACTCTCTGGGATCTTTTAATCTGTGTGATAATAAATTTTTCTATATACTGAACTCTGACATTTCTTAAGGCACATTAGCCCGTTAGTTCCTGGGTAACTTTAACAAAATGTTATTTCCTAAAGCTTAACAATAATTTGACTATTTTTAAAACTTTTTTTTTTATATTCCATTATTTATACATTTTGATCATTATAACCCATCAACCTATGGTTATAATCTTATTTTCCATTTTCCAAGGATGACCTTTGTATCAGGAAAAGGAACTGATACGCAGAATCTTTCTTTGGGGACATATTGTAAATTTCAACAAGGGTATTAAGAGGAGCATTCAAGGCTAAATTGGAGTAAATGTTGGGCATTTGTATACTGCTGCTATAGTGAAGAGCCTTGAGTTAATCATTTTAGTATTTTTAATGTAGAGGTAATAAACTTCTATATGCCCTTGAAGTATGCTGGTAAATGGATTCTGGCAATGTAAGAGTAGAAACATGTCACATAAATACATTTTGCTGTGATATATGATTGTCTATGAATAGACCTGTTGATAAATCTGCAGAAGAGAAATGGTTATGTCTTTTTTGTTGTTAATCCCCACCAGAAGATATATTTTCCCTTTTTTTATTTTTTAGAGAGAGTGGAAGGGATGTGGGGGGTGGGACATCAATGTGAAAGACACACATCAGTTTGTTTCCTCCCACACTCACCCAAGTGGGGCCAGGGATCCAAACTGCCCTTGACATGGAATTGAACCCTCAACCCTTTGATGAGACTCTAACCACTTAGCACAGCAGCCAGGACAAGAAATGGTTATATCTTTATTGTATTGACCTGTTCAGTTCTCTGTGAATTGAATAAAAATGATTTCTGGCTAAAATCGTTTCATAACAGAAAGTCTTATTTTTGCTTTTGAGAAAAGATCTTTTCATATAGCCTTAAAAACATCTGTGGAACTTAATTAAATATTTCATTTTTTATTTTTTTATATTATGCAGTGTCTATTCCAGTGCTATTAATGAAGGTCCTCAGAAAATGTTTATTGATTGCCACGCTTATCAAATGTTCCACCATCCTTGTGTAACTGTGGACCAGGGTCTTTTTATATCAGAAAGAACATAAAACATGTCTTCTGCCAAACATTTGTGGTTGCCTATACACGTTTCCCTGAACATCAGAGGTCAAAGAAAAGAGAAACCATATTTACTGCATTTATCTTAGGCTTTGGTTATCTGTCATATTATTTGCTTGAGTGGTATTAAATTCACATAGTTTACGGAGAAATGAATAATATAAATGTTTCAGGTCTGAGTGTAGACAGGTTGATATTCTAAATGGAATAGATTCATTTTTTTTATCCTCGAGAACATTTTTTGATATTTTGTTCAGATAGAATGGGAGGGAGCGAGAAAGAGAGAGAAACATCGACGTGAAAGGGACACATTGAGTGGCTACCACCCAAATGACCCAACCAGGGCCGGGGAGAAACTGCAACTGAGGTACATGCCCTTAGCGGGAACTGAACCCGGGTCTCTCCAGACCGCAGGCCAACGCTCTAACCGCTGAGCCAAACCGGCCAGGGCTAGATTAATTTTTTTTTTCATTGTTGATGAGAAGAAACATGACTAATTTCTTAAAAGGAAGAAAAAATTTTGGATAATCCTGCATTGCTTGAAAATATTCATATTTTTATATTTATAAAACACTAATGTGAAAAGACTAGGTTACCTTAAAATCTGTACTCGCAAGTTCAGAAATATGGTCTGACCTTATGAATGAGTAGTATGTTAATATTAAGCTAACTTTTTCTGTGTTCCCAGATTTTCCAGTGGTCCTAAAGATGGGTTTCTGTTGTGGAAATGGCATCCAAATAATTTAAATACTTTGTTTCAGAGTTACTGGATTGAAGTGAAGCATACCTAGTGTTCGGAGTGGGGGGGGGGGTGCTTTTTCCTGAAATATCTACAGGAACATGGGGAAACCACTTATATGGTGTGTTTTTTTCAGGTGTCAGTGGTATTGCATTTAATCAATAGTGTTAAATGAATTTTATGTGCATTTTCTCCCCTTATATCTTTTATTAGGATACTGAGGGGAGAGTGTGAACTTTGGCATAAAAAAGATATAGATATCCCAAGTCTGGCACTTACTGGGTATATAACTAAAGATAACCTACTTAGTGACTCTGAGGCTCAGTTTCTTCACTTGTAAAAATGAAACTAATTATGCTTATATCAAGGATTAGGACTGGAAAACACCTGGCATCCTACTACCACTTTCCTGGAAATTCTCATTCACAAACGAATAGAGAGGGTTCAGTCCCCCCATTTTACATATGAGAAAACTGAAGCTATAACGTCATCCATTTCATACAAACAAGGACTGAGAAGTTCAACTCGAAGTTGGTTTTTTAAAAATATTGTATCAGACTGTTAACTTTTAAAAGTTTTAGTGAAGCTTGATTACTGACGAGAAAGTGAGATAAGTCTGAAAACATTGACTGTCTTATTTAGGCATTTTACTGTACTGATTTTGTGATTTTTATCCTAAAAATCCTATTAAGTAACAACCAGTCTTCTAAAACTTTTTTTGTTTGTTTTTCTTTTCCTTTATTGATTTTAGAGAGAGAGGAAGTGAGAGAGAGAGACAGAAATATCAATGAAAGAGAACATCGATTGGCCACCGCCTGCATGCCCCCCTATTGGGGATTTGGCGGACAACCTGGCCATGTGTCTTGACCGGAAATTGAACTGGCGACCTCTTGGTGCATGGGTCGATGCTCAACCATTGAGCCACACCAGCTGGACCTTTTAAAACTTTTATTGACCAATGAACGGATAAACAAGATTTGGTACATACATACATTGGACTGTTATTCAGCCTTAAAGAGAAAGAAAATTCTGACACATGCTACAACACAGATGAACTTTGAAGTGGTAATAAGCCAACCACAAACAGACAAATATTGGTATGATTCCACTACTTACATGAGTTCCCTGGAGCAGCCAAATTCATAGAGAATGTTGGTTGCCTAGGGGAATGGGAGTTATTGTTTAGTGCGGGGTGTTTAGCTGAAGAGGAAAATGTTATGATGGATGGTGGGGGATGGTTGTTCAACAATGTGAATGTACTTAATGCCGCAGAACTGGACATTTAAGTATGGCTAAAATGGTAGTGTGTTATATGTAATTAACCACAATTTTATTTCTTTTTAATCCTCATCCGAGGATATATTTCCACTTTTGTCAGATTGAGTGGGAGGGAGAGTAGAAGAGAGGGAGAGAGATAGAAACATTGATGAGAGAATATCAGCTGGCAGCCTTCTGCATGCCCTGCACTGGGGATTTGGCCCACAACTTGGGCATGTGCCCTGACGGGAATCAAACCTGTGACCTCTCGATGTTCAACCACTGTGCCACACCAGCCGGGCACAAATTCCTATATTTTTAAGTTTTTTTTTTTTTTTTTTTTTTTTATCCTCACCTGAGGACATTTTTCCATTCTTTGTTCAGGTAGAATGGGAGGGAGAGAGAGGAAGAGAGAGAGAATGAGAAACATCGATGTGAAAGGGACACATCGAGTGGTTGCCACCCGCATGACCCAACCAGGGCGGGGGACAAACTGCAACCAAGGTACGTGCCCTTAGTGGGAACCGAACCCGGGTCTCTCTGGACCACAGGCCGACACTCTAAGCGCTGAGCCAAACCGGCCAGGGCTAAGGTATCTTTTTTTTTAATGCATCTGGAATTGAACTAAAAGAGTAACTTCATAGTTTAAGGAAGTAAATTCTCACAGGCATTATAGGTTAAAGTTTGCCTAAAACAGGCTTTTAGGTAAACTGGTTTATCTTGTCTTTAAGTGCTATAGGCCCAAGATGAATAGTTTTGTTTTTGCTTTTTTAAGCTAAGCTGAAATTATTCAGAAAGCTTACATTAATATGGTTCTCTTAGCTCACTTAAAGTAATGAAAACAAAAACAGCTCTCAAATTCAGAGGCTGACTTAAACGAAGACACACTTATTGTTGAGCAATTAGTATAGTGATGGAAAGGAAAAGAATATTTTTTATAAAGAAGGGATGATTTTCTGTTGAGTTTTGTTAGATTTGTTCCACCCTTCCCTGGGATAGGCTGTGAGAAGTTCATGTAAAAACCAATGCAGGGAAATACATTTCAGAGCTGGGGGTTGCGGGGTAGGGGAAAGCGGAGATTAACATGGTACAGTTTTTTTAAAATACTGTATCTTCTTTGCACTCTACTTGATGAGTTTTATTTATTTTTTAAAACTTTTTTTTTCATTGATTTTAGAGAGGAAGGGAGAGGCAGAGAGAGATAGAAACATCCATGAGAGAGAACTTCGACTGACTGCCTCCTGCATGCCCCCACTGGGGATTGGGCCCACAACCTGGGCATGTGCCGTGACTGGGAATCGAACTGGTGACCTCTTGGTGTCTGGGTCAATGCTCAACCACTGAGCCACACCAGCTGGGCTACTTGATGAGTTTTATTATTTTTTTATTTTTTTGTTGTTTGGTATGTGCCCCTAGCAGGAACTGAACCCAGGACTCTCTGGTCCACAGGCCATTGTTCCAACCGCTGAGCCAAACTGGCCAGGGCTACTTGGTGAGTTTTAAAGGGCTACAAACCCACAGGATTTGGCCTGCTACAACATCTTTGAAATTTGATTCTTTTGCCGTTTCCTATCTTGTCCTTTTCTCTGAGCAGAGAGGGAAGTGTATCAGATTTGTGTTTTAGAAGGATACAACTGGCAGCAGCATAAGAGGATGGATTAGGGTGGGGAAATAATGGAGATAGGAACACTAAAGAGGAGAGATGCATTTTAGAAAAGAACAGTGGCACCTAGATATCTAGTTCTATAATTTTGTCTGTGAACTTAATCAAGTGAACCAGTCTAGCCCAAGTTTGTCATTTGAAGTTAATACCTATCTGGCAAGTTTAGTGTAAAGATTAGTATTAATGCATGTAAAGCTTCCTAGTATCATGTTGGGTGTAAAATCAGAACTCTTTAAATTTAGCAAGACGATTTAAGTATTCCCCTTAAGATTCCCTCAAGCTGCACTCATTTGCTCACTGGTTGAGCAACAAAAATGATGGGCATCGGGAGAGAAGTGATACGAGAGTATTTTGGTCTAAAGAGAATCCAGGGTATGTTTTGTGGCTCAGTGTTATTTAACTTGTTTTAATGTGACAGCTGGCTACTTGCTGAAGAGTCAGTAAGGCACACTCAAGGGTGGTTCTTTTTGGGTCTCTTTATTCCAGGCATCATTCATATTCACATCCCAAATGTGCATGTAGTATAGCATATTTGTCCTTTGTCTTCACATTACTAAGGCCTTACCAGTTAAACACTGATGAAAAAGTGTTATTTAACCAATCAAATTTTTTGGGTACTGACACTAGGCAAGGATAGGATATGAAGATAATATGAATAAAATCTAAGATCCCTCTCCACAAGTAGTTCAAAGGGACTATGTGTGCTCATCTATTTCCAGCCTTTATCCTATGGTATGTACTTACCTCTTGTTTCTGGAATGATCAACCAATAATACACTGCAGTAGAAAAGATATATAATGTTTTACTGTGTGATAAATGCTATAACTCTGTGGTAGAATTCAAAAGCAAACAAAAAGCCCTGGCCGGTTTGGCTCAGCAGTTAGAGCATAGGCCTGTGAACTGAAGGGTCTTGGGTTCGATTCCTTGTCAAGGGCACATACCTGGGTTGCAGGTTCAATCCTCAGCCCCAGTAAGGGTTGTGTGGGAATCAGCCAATCTCACATCGATGTCACCCCCCACACACACTCCATCGAAAAATCAATGGAAAAATATCCTAAGATGAGGATTAATAAAAATAAATATAATAAGCAAACGAAAGCCTTAGGAACCCTAGAGAGAAATAAGGAATATTGCAGAGGGAAATGGGGAGGTTGAATGTTGGATTGTATCACCAGCTTGCTGGTAGGGGAGAAGGACTAACTGGGAAAGCGAAGATGCAGTCCTAGCTTAGCCAACAACATGAGCAAAGTCTTGAAAGCATAAAAAAATGCATGACCAATGTAGTGAGTTATCTGATATGGTTTGATAGAAGGAGTTAAGACTAGAATGATAGATTGGCTCCAGATTTTGAAGAACTGATGATATAAAAGTTTGGATTTTTTTTTCTGTTTTTGGGTCAGGAGCAATCAAACGTTTTGAGGAAGAGGTGGGATAGGTGATTTAGATAAATGGGTTAGAGCATCAGCCTGTGGACCAAAGAGTTGTGGGTTCAATTCTAGTCAAGGGCACCAGCCTCGGTTGCAGTTTGGTCCCTCGCCCTTGTCAGGGTCCTGAGGGAGGCAACCAATTGATGTGTGTCTCTCTCACATGATGTTTCTTTCTCTCTCTCTCCCTGCCTCTTCCTCCCACTCTAACCGAAGATGAATGGAAAAGTATCCTCAGGTGAGGATTAAAAAAAAAAGAATGGGCAGAAGAAAAGGAACCTAAATGCCAGCTGAGAAAAGGTATTCAGAGGTAGAAAATGGAAGCAAAAAGAGTTTCAGAGTAAGAAAATTGTCAGCATTTTCATTTGTTTCAGTTGGTAGAAGTAAGATGAGAAGTGAAAAGAATTCTTTAGGTTTTGAAATTGCATTGCTGATTTTTTGAAGAGGTTCCTGAGGCTGAGAGATGGGCTGGGGCAGATTTTTGAGAGGGACTGCTCAGTGTGAGTGGGAATACCTGCGAAGTGGTAGAGCTGGAGGCAGTTACTACTACTCCTTCAGGCAGAAAGAGTTTCAAGAAAACCAAGGGAAGATAGATGAACCAGAGCCCTGGACTAGAGGCTGGACTAGCAGTTTATTTGTCTCAAGCATGTCAAGTTCAGTTACCAGTACCACTCACACCTCTTTTACCGAATTAAGTAGATCACTTAGTGGGAGGTGCTTTTTGCCTCTGCTAATTGCACACTAGCAAACCGATGCCACTGCCAGTTCACTTTATGTTCTGCTCTGAATGATGACAACTTTGAAACAGTACAGATATTCAGTAGTACTTTGTCCAAAAATAAATACAGTCGTCCCTCACCACTTTGCGCTTTGACTTTTGCGGCTTCACTCTAGCTTGGTTTTTCACTCTACCGTGCTAGAGTGAAGCCTGGAAATTCCAAGCGGAAAGTGGCGAGGGACAGACTGTATATAAATAAAGAATCCTACTTCGCGGAAATTCATTTATCGTGGTAGAGTCTGGGACTGATTGAATGCGATAAACGAGGGCCGGCTGTAAATTAATTCAAGTTTTTAAAAACTAAACACTGATTATCCAGGAATTGACTGCTTTCAAGGGTATGTAGGAATCTTTACCAGCTGGGTCTGTAGTGTTTTAGGGGAGATTGAAAATGAAGTTGAATCTTCTTTTGGCAAGATCGGGGTGTGCATTATTCACTATGATTTTTGTAGAAGTGCATATTTGGATGTAAAATTGTCACTTATGGCATAGAGCATTGAATTTGGGCAAAAATTTGTAAGGAATTTTGATATCATGAGACTTTTCAATCAGAAATTTCCTCTAGTGATCTTTTATATTCCAATACAGATAAAAGTAACAAGGATGAATGAGAAGTATAACATAATTGAACTTTTAGGTTTGATGCAGGAGGCTGCATAATTAAACACAATTACCTATCATTTTAAGTGACTTGATTTAGTAAAGATACAGAGAAGAAAACATTTCTGAGTTTGCACTCGCCAACCTAGCCCTTTTGGTTAATGGACATGTAATAAGGGTCTAGGCTCATCACTTGTATAAAAGAAAGAAACAAACCGTGAGTACCTACCACATCCCAGGGTATTCATGTGTATATTATTTAAAATGGGATACAAATCCTTACATGGCCTACCTTACAGAATTGTTAGGATGATAAAATGAAATGTGTGTACATTTTGGTAATCTGTAAAGTATTATACAAAGATATGACATTTTTATTAAAGCATACTTTTGCATTAATTTAGATATAAACAAATTAGAATGTGGAATTAGGAAAGCTGTATATTTTTGCCCTAATATTTGTTTCTAAATTGATGTTGCTACCTGTTAATTATTTTAAAATAGGAAGTTACTTTTTCAAAGCTCTAAGTATTTGTGCTTATAATTTTCTGTGTGTATTAGTAAATGATATATGTGTGTGTGTGTATATTCATATTCATATTTCTTGGTAAGTTTTATAAGGGCTTTATGAGATAGGTAATACACTGTTTTCACTATGGAAACTGAGACTCAGTGTGACCAAACTCACACTATTAGTAAGTAGTAGAACCAATATTTTAACTTGAGTTTTTCCCAACTCATAGTTGCATGCTTCACCATCACAAATAGGACTTTTTTTATTTTTCAATCCTCACCTGAGGACATGTTTCTATTGATTTGAGAGAAATAGAGGGAAGGGGAGCAAAAACATCAGTCAGTTGCCTCTTGCATGCACCCCAACCAGGGATTGAACCTGCAACCTTTTTGGTGTATAGGACAATGCTCCAACCTACTGACCCACCAGGCCAGGGCACAGTTATGACTTCTTATTGTCAGTCTATAAAATATTGTCTTCCTTTTTCATTGGGTGGCTCCTGCTTTTCTTTTTCATCTTTATTTGTCATTTATCCTGTTTCTTTAGCAAATATTTGGGCACCTACTATGTGCCAGGCATTGTTGCAGGTGTTAGGGACACAGCTTTTTTTTTTTAATCCTCACCCGAGGACATTTTTCCATTTTTTGTTCAGGTAGAGTGGGAGGGAGAGAGAGGAACAGAGAGAGAGAGAGAGAGAGAAACATCGATGTGAAAGGAACACATCGAGTGGCTGCCACCCGCACAACTACTGACCAGGGCCGGGGACAAACTGCAACCGAGGTATGCGCCCTTAGCGGGAACCGAACCTGGGTCTCTCAGGACCGCAGGCCGACACTCTAACCGCTGAGCCAAACCGGCCAGGGCAGGGGACACAGCTTTTAATGAAACACACAAATCCCTGCCTTCATGGAACTTCGGTTTTAGTTTGCATGATACTTAAAAACAGATGATTAAGCCCTGGCCGGTGTGGCTCGGTTGGCATCATCCTGTGCACTGAAAGGTTGCTGGTTCAATTCTCAGTTAGGGCTCATGACTGGGTTGTGAGCTCCATCCCCAGTTAGGGGCATGCAGGAGGCAGCCGATCAATGTTTCACTCTCACAGTGTTTCTCCCTTTCCCTTCCTCTCTCTCTAAATATTAATTTAAAAAAATCTTTTTCAAAAACATTATTCAAATGTAAAGTGTGTCAAAAGGTGATAGGTAGTATGGAGAAATATAGGAAGAGGGATGACAGTGTATGGGGAGGAAGCTTGTACTTCTTTGTCCATGAGAAATTAGAATTGCAGTCTGAAGGATGAAGAATTAGAATAGGGGGCTTCTTGTAGTAACTGGTACAAGTAGTTAGGATTAAAAACAAAGCAAAATTAGCCCTTCTGGTCTCAAGATAGAGGTTGTGAATACTCTAGAATTTTGCCAGGAGTACACCAAGTTCTGGGGCAAATTTTCATTGTAGAAACGAGGCAAAGGGTGGTCTAATCCAGAGCCCTTGGAGCTCCTGGACTCCCTCTTCACTTCTGCCCGTGGAGGCCAGAGAAGGGGAGTTTTATTGTATAACTTATGCAGTACTGGTTAGTGTTTTGATAAGCCTCATTTCCACTTCTGTTGCTTTCAGATGCCAAAACAAACAGTAAAATATCTTATAAAGTCTATTTTCTGGTCACCTCTTCAAAGAGAATAGGTTGAACTTTGAGCCTTCCAAATCTTCTCAGTTTCATAGTGTAAATACTGAAGTATGTTATTTTTGAGTCTAGTGTATTATACAGAGTTGTCAGTGTCTCTGAGGTCATCGCTTTAGAGGACTTTCCCAGGCCCTCTGCTATAATACTGTTGGTCACATTTTTTTTTACAATGGATAAAAGATTGATTAAACATGAAAACTTTACCTAAAGTATAAATTTTTAAAAAGATAAAGACCTTTGCCTAGTACTGAGTGTTTGGTACAGGGCACACGTTTGTGGCATCAGAAAGGCATCATAATCTAAAGGAAAGATCATACTCTGGAATCACAGATAACTGGGTTCAGATTTTGGTTTTCACTCTAACCAGTTACATTACTACCATTACCTTGCATAAGTTATACCATCTCTTTTTTTTATCCTCACCTGAGGATATTTTTGCATTTATTTTCAGATAGAGCGGGAAGAGAGAGAAACATTGATGTGAGAGAGAGAAATCGAGTGGTTGCCACCCACATGACCCATACTGGGCTGGTGACAAACTGCAACTGAGGTATGTGTCCTTAGTGGGAACCAAACCTAGGACTCTCTGGTCCACAGGCCAACACTCTAACCGCTGAGCCAAACTGGCCAGGGCCCTCCCACTCTTTCTGACGATAAATGGAAAAATATCCTCAGGTGAGGATTTTTTTTTTTTCTTTTAATGTAAAATGCTATATGGGAACAGAAATAAATCAAGTAATCCATTTGGCTCTGGGCTGAATGAGCAGGTTACTAGGAAAGGGAGGGTTGGAGCTGATGAATGAGGAGTTGGAGTTGATGGAGCATAGAAGCAGGGAAAACACTTTAGGAAGAGATACTGTGAGTGCAGATATGTGGAGGTGTTAAAGTACAGGTGCTTTGCCCTGGCCAGTTTGGCTCAGTGGTTGGAGCGGCCCATGGACCAAAAGGTGGAGGGCCCGATTCCAGTCAAGGGCACTTACCTGGGTTGCAGGATCAATCCCCAGCCGCATTCAGGGTATGCAGAAGGCAACCAATTGATGGTGTCTCTCTCTCTCATCAATGTTTCTCCTCCCCTTTTTCTCTCCCTCTCACTTTCTCTTAAAAAAATCAGTGGAAAAATATCCTCGGGTGAGGATTAACAAAAATAAATAATAAGGTACAGGTGCTTCTCAACTTATGATGGGGTTGTGTCCTGATAAACCCAAATATCATAATTTGAAGATACATTTAATACACCTAACTTACCGAACATCATAGCTTAGCCCAGCCTACCTTAAATGTGCTCAGAACCCTTACATTAGCCTACTTTTGGGCAAAATTATCTAATACAGAGCCTATTTTATGATAAAGTATTGAGTGTCTCGTGTAATTTATTTGTATTGCTTTCATAGCATCATAAAGTTGTACCATCGTAACTCAGGAACTAAGTATATATCCTTAATAAAGACATTACCTCCTCTAATATGTTTCTTAACTCCATGTTTGAGCCTTTCTCCCAACTTGTTCCCATAGTTTTTTTGTTTTCTGTTGTTGTTTTTACCCTAAATCAGTACCTGTTAACCTGTGCAGTTTGCCTCTGTTCTCAACGAAACTTATAAATTCCCTTTGGGCAAAAATCTCTTGTTTACTGTTTTCTGTTCTTCATACACTAGCTACTCAGTAAGTAGTCATTGAATGGATGAAGCAAACCTACATTTTAGAAAAAGTTTTCAAAAGTACATTGTGGCACATTCTGAATGCCACACTGCATGTATGTATGTATGTATGTATGTATGTATGTATGTATTTATTATCCTCACCCAAGGACATTTTTCCATTTTTTGTTCAGGTAGAGTGGGAGGGAGAGAGGGGAAGAGAGAGAGAAACATCAACGTGAAAGGGACACATCGAGTGGCTGCCACCCACACAACCATCCAGGGCCAGGGACAAACTGCAACTGAGGTCTGTGCCCTGAGCAGGAACCAAACCCAGGTCTCCCTGGACGGCAGGTCGATGCTCTGACCGCTGAACCAAACCGGCCAGGGCTGTCACACTGCATTTAGATTTAGTCCTATGAAATCTAGTGCTGTGATCATCTTTAATCAAGGAAATTAGTTTAACTAGAAAGCAGCAAGGAATTCAGGATTAGAGCCTTAATTAAAGCTCATTAAATGACCTTTTCTTGGAGTTGCCATTTCCTTATTTGTTTAATATTTATGATTTCTAACTTTTCTTCCAACTATAGTCAGGGATTGTATGATTCATGCTGCCAGGCGGTTGTCTAGGTGAGAGCCTTTGAAGAGAAAATAATGCTTGGCATATGGTGTATGTTCAATTAAAAATCCAAGGAATAAATCAAATTTTTTTTTATCCTCGAGGACACTTTTCCATTTTTTTGTTCAGATAGAGTGGGAGGGAGAGAGAGGAAGAGAGAGAGAGAGAGAGAGAGAAACAGTATGAAAGGGACACATCGAGTGACTGCCTCCTGCAAGGCCCTGATCTAACCAGGGCTGGGGACAAACTGCAACCAAGGCACGTGCCCTTAGCAGGACCCGAACCTGAGTCCCTCTGGACCGCAGGCCGACGCTCTACTGCTGAGCCAAACTGTCCAGGGCTAAATCAGAATCTCTTAATTGGAGCTATTAAACAGACTCTCAGAACCTTTAGTTCTTAGAGGTACAAGATGAGCATAGAGCTAGAGCTACTCACACTAACTGGTTCAAGTTCTCTGACTATAACATTGTATTGTTTGTTCTGTTGCTATTTTGGCAACCAAATGGGAACATTGCCACAAGGTATGCAGAAACAGGTTTTTAAATGGTAGATAAGTTTGAGTTTTTTTCCAGGCCTCAATAAGTAATTGAATTTTCATAAGTGACACATTTTTATTCTTACTGGAAGTTTTTGGCTTCAAACATTTTTATTGGTAATGTTCATATTGAGTTGAGTTCTAAGAAACTATGAGATGGGAAGATTGAATTTTGAATCGACTTCTGATTTTTTGCTATATAAGGTGTTTCCCAACTGTAGAATTTATGATTGCCTCCCTTGAATTTATTTTTCTTAGATGTTAATGTGAAATTTTCTTTCTTAAAAACATATGTTAGTATTTACATTTAAGTATCAATAATGTTAGGAAAACCTAGTGATTGACTTTAGTGCTTTCATTATCACCAATGTGTACAGCTTTACAAATTAAAGGACAGAAAAAGGAAGTTTAGTACTTTTATAACTTTTAAAGGCCAAGAATAGAGTTGCAACGTATGCCAAATAAATTACTATAGGTAGACAAAGTTGTTCTCAAGGAGTGTGTTTTATTTATTTGAAATCTGAAATATTTCAGCTCTGAATATTATCAAATTTTTGTATTATCTGGAATAGAAAACCTAAATTGTAAGTGGTGAAAGTCTTGGGAAAATATTTTGGAAGTTTTGTGTTTTTTTTTTTAAGTTTTTCCTTATGTACTTGGTAAGAATTAGAGCATAATTGAGTATCTGGCAGACATTCTATATGAGTATCTTTATGGTTTTTGTTTTGCAGGCATTTTAAAAATATTTAATCATTCATGAGTTGAGCTTCATTTTCTTGAGTCATGGATGACAAGGCTTCTGTTGGAAAAATCAGTGTCTCCTCAGACTCAGTGTCTACTCTTAATAGTGAAGATTTTGTCTTGGTTTCCAGGCAAGGAGATGAGACACCATCTACAAATAATGGAAGTGATGACGAGAAAACAGGACTCAAGGTAAAACTCCATAACCTAAGTTTCTTTTGCTTAGCCTTGCTAAGCCCATTGCAAAACTCGGCCCTAATGGGAAGGTACATGGACTGTAAGTGAGAACATAGAAATAACAGCCTTTCTTTTTAATGTTAAAAAGTTTTATTTACAGTTAGAGATAGTGACAAATTTATATTTGATTAAGGATATTTAATTTGATTGATTCTAAACTTCTGTTACTCTTAACTATCAAAATTAGTGCTCATAGTATAAACATTTGTCATTTTAGTGTTATTTTCACTTTTCCATTGAATTAGAGGTGATTGTTTTGGTGTATGTAGTGTAAGAGCAGTGGCAGGTCAGCAATGCTATTTATAAAAAACTAGGATTATTGAAATGGAACTTTAATTTCTTGGCTTTGGCCTCTTCTGTTTGTTTATATTTTCTCAAAGAACTATTACTTCTTTTCCCATACTCTGTTATTGTTTTGCTTTTTATGGATATAAATAAAAACAGTTTATTTGTTAATGTCATTTAAAATGTAAGTAGCTTTGCCCGGCCGGTGTAGCTCAGTGGATTGAGCATTGTCCCATGGACTGAGAGGTCCTGGTTTGATTCCTGGTGTAGGGCACATGTCTGGGTTGTAGGCTTGATCCCCAGTAGGGGGCGTGCAGGAGGCAGCTGATTGATGTTTCTCTAAAAAAATCAATTAAAAAAAAATATTAACCCTGGCCGGTTTGGCTCAGCGGTTAAAGTGTTGGCCTGCGGTTAACAGAGAGCCGGGTTCGGTTTCCGCTAAGGGCATGTACCTCGACTGCAGTTTGTCCCCCGTCCTGGCTGGGTTGTGCAGGTGGCAGCCACTCGATGTGTCCCTTTCATGTCGATGTTTCTCTCTTTCCCTCCCTCCTGCTCTATCTGAATAAAAAATAGAAAAATGTCCTCGGGTGAGGATAAAAAAAATAAAAATATTAAAACGTAAGTAGCTTTAAAAACATTTTGCTTCCTGTTTACATCTTTTCATTCAACAAGTTTTTATTAAGCATCAACTGTTGCCAAGTACTATTTTTTTTTTAATCCTCACCCGAGGACATTTTTTCCATTTTTTGTTCAGATAGAGTGGGAGGGAGGGAGGGAGGTAGGGAGAGAGAGAGAGAGAGAGAGAAACATCGACGTGAAAGGGCCACATTGAGTGGTCGCCACCTGCATGACCCAACCAGGGCCGGGGACAAGCTGCAACGGAGGTACGTGCCCTTAGTGGGAACTGAACCTGGGTCTCTCGCTCTAACCGCTGAGCCAAACTGGCCAGGGCCCAAGTACTATTCTAAATACTCAGGTTATAGTGGTGAGTAGACAGGTAAAATCCTGTGTCCTCCAAGAGCTTTTTTATTAATGGAGGAAATAGACTCTAAGCAAGTAAGAAAATGAATGTTAGTAAATTTAGGTACTGTGAAGAAAATCAAAGTGGGCCATGGGTAAAGAGTGAAGGAGCAAGTACTATTTTAGATAATGTCTTGAAATGACATGTGAGCAGAGACCTGAATGAAATGAAGAAGAAGGTCACGGAGGAATCTGGGAAAAGAGTTTTCAACAGGGAACAGAAGACAGAAAGACCCTTAGGAGGGTCCCCCTTACTAGGACAGAGATAGAACACAGTGAATAAAGTAGATAAAATGTGTCCAGGACGAGGTCCAGTGATAGGTAGGGGCTAGAGTATATAGAACTTTTTAGAGCTTTAGAAATTCAGACTTTGTTACAAATGTGAAGGGAATTTTTGGAGAGTTTTGAATGGGGCATGATCTACTTTATATTTTTTTAAAAATCACTGGTTGAGATATTTGCAATATGATAGCATGAGGATCTCTGTGGACTTGCTCCCCAGCAAAACTGGTGACAGTTATTAAAAAACAACCAGGGAAAGTCTATGGAAATGTTCTTTTTTTTTTTTTTTTTATCCTCACCCAAGGATATTTTTCGATTTATCTTCAGATAGAGAGAGATGGAAGGAAGAAGAGAGGGGAGATAGAGAGAAACAAACATCAACGTGAGAGGGCCACATTGACTGGTTGCCTCCCGCACGACCCCGGTCAGAGACAAACCACACTTGAGGTATGTGCCCTTGGCCAGAATCGAACCCGCGAGCCAAATCAGCCAGGGCTGGAAATGTTCTAAAGGGCCTACTGCAAATGAAGAAACATTTATTTAAGGAAATTGCTAAAATTTAGTAAAGATCTGTGGTATTTGAACCAAGACCTTTTTTTTTTTTCTTCTCCTCTGTCTCAGCCAAACAACATAACTTCATTTCCAGGTTGGTATAGTCAAGAAGACAGGGTTCTCTCTCCCCACCAGCTCCCAGTCACAGGGCTATCTTACAGGAAAGAGCAGGACTACAGCATTTCTCACCCTGCCTCCAGCTACTTTTTTCTGGTCGAGTGTGACTCAGTGCTGGGGGCTCCCTTTTTTTCCTCAGCCTTGACTCTGCATGGAGGCTATACTTTGGGCATAGTGCTGCTGAGTATCCTGGGATTCCAGGAGCCTGATTGCCCTTGTCTTGACTCTGGCACATAAGGTTCCACACCACTAGAGGCAAGCCAAAAGGGCTTGAGAGTACTATATCATCTCCCATACCCACCAAGTGCTCAGCTTCTGAAGATGAGGTATCACTCAGAGAAACGCATGCCATTGTCTGTACTGTCAACCTTACAGCTGTGGCTCAGAGGTTTTGCCTGTAGTGAGAAGGGGGCCATGAAACAGCTCCTGATCTCTTTCTCAAGGAACTGACTTTATTTACAAAAGAGTCTGGGGATATTCAAGCCTAAGGGCACTCTTAAAAACAGTAGATTATAGTGAAAGGCAATTGGGAGGAGATTTGTAGATTGATTGAACCTATAGGTTTAACTATAAGATTGCTGGGAGAAGACCACCTAGGATCAGAACAAAATTCAAGCACTGACTTCTAGAGCTCAGTTTGGTATGTTCTGTGGAGCAGTTTATATCTGAGTGTCTTGTTGAAAACTATATAGTAGTCAGCCACGGTTACTGGAGTTTAACGTCTAGGTGTGGTTAGAGAAGGCGACAGAGTGCCTTTTGAAAACTACTCTCATCCCAGGATGATTGTAGGGAAATCCGAATCTAAGCTCCCAGAGGAGCAACATCAAGGGCTTAACACTCTGGGAATTGGGAGAATAGAATTTACTAAAATAAGCCAGCCAGTCATTAAACAAATAAGCAAGCATAAAAAATACCAAGAGTGGAAAGACCAATACTGAGAATTGGTACAATATATTACCTAAAATTTCTAGTTTCCACCAAAAATAATTGTAAGAAATGCAGAGAAACAAAATAGAACCCATGCATCAGAAAAAAAAGCAGCATATACTGCTTGATAGCATATACAGCATGATACTTACATGTTGGATTTATATGCAAACTCTTGAAAGTAGTCATTATTAATATGATCAATGAACTGAAATAAATCATGCTTAAAGAAATAAAGTACAATGGCAGTATCAAATTAAATGAAGACTATCATTAAGGATATTGAAATTACAAAAAAAGAACCAAGTGACAGTTTTGAATGGAAAGGCACAACAACTGAAATGAAACATTCACTAGACCCCTGGCCTGTATGGCTCAGTAGATAGAGCATTGGCCTATGCACTAAGGGGTTTCAGGTTCAATTCCCAGTCAAGGGCAGGTGCCTGATATGCAGGTTCGATCCCCCGCAGGGTTGGGGGTGTATGTGGGAGCCAACCAATAAATGTCTCTCTCTCTGTGTCCCTCCCTCCCTCCTTCTCTTTCACTCTCTAGAATGAATGAATGAATGAATGAAAGAAAAAAAATATATCCCCGGGTGAGGATTAACAAACACAGAAACAAAACACTAGAGAGGCTCAATAGTAATTTTCAAATGGCAAAAGAAAGAGTTAACAGAAGATGATGTCATCAAAATAGCAGTATAGTAGTTTTCTACCATTCCGCCCTCAAAGAACACTGATTTAGACACTCACAGGTCAGAGAACCTTTGTGGAAGTCCAGGAGTCCAGCAGAGAAGTTTCAGCACAGTGCTAGAGTATAAAACAACTTAGATTGAACTCATTGAAGACAATCAAAGGAGTAGTTTCACTTTACCTGCGTGTCACTTCTACCCCAAGATGACACAATTCACTGCCTAGAGAGACTTACTCAGGTTGTGATTTCTTTCACAGGGAAAAGTGAGAGTTATGATTGAGCACCTGGCTTTCCCAGCTGTGTGAGACACTCCTAGTGAGGCCCATTCTTTTCTCATCTCATCTAGAATACTGAGTTTTGAAATGCACAACCTGGGAGCAGACAGTTTTAAGAGAGAACAGCAGCCAGGGTAGGAATGGAACATATCCTATTAAGGATAGGAGAATTCATCAGGGAGCCTACCCATGAGCCACTGGGTATGCCTTCATGCTGATCCCCACAACTGACCTATGGGCACCTCCAAGTTTTGTGCCCCTCACTCCCCCTCCCCCGTGGCTGCCTCCTGTACATACCCCTGAGGGCAAGAATGGTGAGCCTTGGCTGATGGCTACTGAGCATGCCCAGGAAGTCACCCTGGTTCTGCAAGATTGAGAGAAGCCACATACTTGTGCACTCATCACCATCTTAGGGAAAGCAAATGCAATAGAGAGCATCAGCAACAGATTGGATCAAGCAGAAGAATGTACAGTACTTGTGAAGTAGAAGACAGATCATTTGAAGTTACCTAATCTGAGAACAAAGATAAACTTTTTTTTAAAAACCCGTATTGTTGAAAGTATTACAGATGTCCCCTTTTTTCAAAGATTGAAAAAAAGTGAAGAAAGCCCATGTGAATGATGGCATACCATTAAAATAAAGAATTTATTTATTTTTTTGAATTCCAGAAGGAGAAGAAAGGGAGAAATGGGTACAGAGTTTATTTGGAGACATAATTATTTGAGAACTTCCAAATTTTGGGGAGAGATTTGGATATCCAAGTTTATAAAGCTTATAGGTCCCCCCCAAATTTTGACCCAAAGAGATCCTCTCTAAGACACATTATTATATAACTATCTAAAATCAAAGAAAAACATTTTAAACAGCAAGAGAGAAAAAAATCTCACAGGGAATGCCCATAAGGTAATAAGCAGATTTCTCAGTAGAAACCTAGCAGGCCAGAAGTGATTGAGATGATATATTCAAAGTACTGAAAGAAAAAACCAGCCAACCAAGCATCCTTTCTTCAACAAAGCTGTTCTTCAGAAATGAAGGAGAGAGAGAGATTTGGAAATCAAAGTTGAGACCGTTAATCATCATTAAGCCTTACAGGAAATGCTGAAAGGAGTTCTTCAACCTCAAATGTAAGGACACTAACTATAGTCATGCTCACTAATTACATCTCATGTAGACAGCAACATAAGGATAGGCATATGATCACTGGAATACATTTGAGAGTTAAGAAAAAGAAGCTTGTTTCTGTGATCAGCTGATTAAATGATACTAATACCATTCAATTGACTATGATTTTTCCTATCCTAACAAATTGTACCAGGACAACTGGATAGCCACATTCAATGAATGAAGTTATATCCTTACCTAAAACCATATTTTAAAATTAGCTCAAAATGAATGAAAGACTTCAGTGTAAGAGCTAAAATTATAAAACCTTTAAAAAACATAAGGGTAAATTTTCATGACTTTAGATTTGTAGTGAGTTCTGCGATATCACATCAAAATTACAAGCAACAAAGGAACAAATAGATAAAAATGGACTGCATCAATATTAAAATCTTTTCTGTTGTAAAGGGTACTATCAAAGTGAAAAAAATAACCCACAGAATGATCAGGAGATATTTGCAGATCATAAGGTAATTTTATTTAGGATATATAAAGATTTATATAGACAACGTAAATATTTTATCAACTAAATGGAAAAATAAAATGTGGTATACATGGAGTATTTTTGGTTATAAAAAGGAATGAAGTACTGATACATGCTACAGCATAGATGAAACTTGAAGACATTATGTTTAAGTGACAAGTCATAAAAGACCACAGTTGACCCTTGAACAACATTATTTTCAACTATGTAGGCCTACTTATACATCGATCCACCCCCATCTCCAATAAATAATAAAATTGGCCCTTTGTATCCTCAGGTTTCCACCAACCACAGTTCAGACAGTATTTTTGATCTGTAGTTGGGAATCTATGGACGTGGAGAGATGACTGTATGCCATTTTATTTTATTTTATTTTATTTTATTTTATTTTATTTTTATCTTCACCTGAGGACACTTTTGCATTTATTTTCAGACAGAGTGGGAGGGAGAAAGGGGGGGGGAGAGAGAGAGAGAGAGACATTGATATGAGAGAGACACATTGAGTGGTCGCCACCCACACAAACCCAACCGGGACTGGGGACAAACTGCAACTGAGGTACATGCTCTTAGCGGGAACTGAACCCGTGACTCTCTGGTCTGCGGGCCGATGCCCTAATTGCTGAGCCAATCCAGCCAGGGCTGTATGCCATTTTATATAAGAGACTTGAGCATCCATGGATTTTGGTATCTGTGGAGGGGTCCTGGAAGCAACCCCCTGCAGATACTGAGGGATGACTATAGTTAAGTTTAAGTCCAACGTTATACATGAATTTTCAACTGCTCAGTGTATCCACCTTAACCCCTAAGAGCCACATACATTGTGCAAAGGACAACTGTATGTGGCTCTATTAATATGAAATAATGTAGAATTAGCCAGCTCTTTAGAGGCAAAAGGTAGATGAGTGGTTTCTCAGTGCTGAAGGTACTGGGGGAATAGGGAGTTAAAACCTAAGGGGATATGGTGTTTCTTTTTGAGGTGATTAAAATATTTTAAAATTTTAATGATGATTGTACATTTCTGTGAATATACACAAAACCATAGTATATCCACTTGAAATGGGTAAATTGTATATGAATTGTATCCAGTGGCTCTATGGAGAATTGGCAGTAAAGGGCAAGGCTAATAGCAAGAAGAGAAGATAGAAGGCTGCTTTAGTCATGAAAGGGAGAGATAAGGTTGGCTGGGACCAGAGGTGAGTATACTCTGATTTAGGATATATTTTCAGGGTAGAGCTGATTGGTATTAGGGTGGGAAAATTAGATGTGGGATTTGGGGCACAAAGAGAAGTACACAATAATTCCTAGATTTGGGCCTGAGCTGGTAGGTATGTGGTAGTGTAGTGCCACTTACTGAGATGGGAAAGAGATAGATACACCAGAATTGGGCAGGGGAGTCACAGTTCCAGTTTAGGCCATAGTAAATTTGAGATGACTACCAGATGTCTATTTCTAGATGTTATGTAGTTAGTTGGATGTATGAGATTGATGCTTAGGAGAGATTGTGGCTGCCATCCACATTATATAGATGGCATTCAAAGCTATGGGTTTAGATGAGATTACCATAGAGTGAGTGTAGATACTGAAGAGATGAATAATAAGAGTTGATTCTTAGGGTACTTTAGTATTTAGAGATTGAGATAAACAGAAACCAGCAGAGAAGGGTGAGAAGAAATAACTAGTGAGGTATAAGGAAAACGAGGAGATTGGAATGCTTTGGAAATGAAATGAAGAAAGTGTTTCCAGAAAGTGGGAGTAACCAGGTATGTTCATTTCTGCTGAGAGGTTGCTTAAGTGGTGACTGAAAAATGATAAGATAAAAACTTGGTAATCCTTAAGAAGATAGATTTTGTTTTTGTTTTTTTTCTTTTTAAATGGAAACCAGAGGATATCAAACATTATTTTAGTTTTTTTATTTATTGATTTTAGAGAGGAAAGAAGAGAGGGAGAAATCAGTTTGTTGTTCTACTTATTTATGCATTCATTGGTTGATTCTTGTATGTGCCCTACCCAGGGATCGAACCCGCAACTTTGGTGTATCAGGATTACACTCTTAACCAGCTGAGTTACCTGAGAAAATTGAGCACATTAGCACAATTAGTGCAGGATGGGTAGTAAATGGAAAGTGAGGAAGAAGTGGCAATAAGTATAGACCACCATTGTAAGGATTTTTGCTAAAAAAGAGCAGAAAATGGAGTGGTGGCTGTAGGATGATGTGGATTTCAGGGAGGGATTTTGTTTATACACCGATAAGAATTATTCACTAAAGAGGGGTGCATTTTTGCTACAAAAGGAGATTATACTCCTTGATTAGATTAGGGAGAGGAGTTTCCTGTGTATAATGGGAGGGGTTAGCCCAAGAATAGTTTCTGGAATAGGAAGGAAGAGAGCATAAATGAATGCAGATATGAATAGATTGATCCTCTCTTTTTGAATTTCTTCCATTTGAAAGTTTTGTGAATTTTTGAAGTACTATTTGACTTAATTCTTCTTGTTTCTAATTTGATGAACCATTTATGCTAAATGGGAAGGACCCTCACGGCTCCCCCCAGAGTACTTTTATCTTATTTATCAAAGAGAGATACATCTGTTCTGTAGACCAGGAAATTGAGCAATATGTTCCCAAAATTTTAAATGTTTTCTCTGTGTATTTTATTTCTATGTAATTACAGTATATCTATACAGTATACCATTTGTGTGTGTGTGAAGAACTGGTAAGTGAAGTAGTAAGTAATAAAATCGTTAACTGTATGAGTTCTGTCATCACAGGAAAGTAAAAGAGGATAACTACAAATTTGTTGCTCAGTTATGCTCACTCTTTTTGAAACTTTTCTCAGCCACTGGTAGATTTTAAAATTGTATTGGATTTAGAAAATAAATTTAATAGGTCTGTCACTCTTCCATGCTGAAAGTGGTTTATTGAATGTTCATGTAATAGCTAGTAATCTACCAAGTGTTGTTTTAAGCACTGAGGATAAGAACTCCCATTTTGAAAAGAGGATGACCTAGAAAACCTCAAAATGCCTGTACAGAATACTTAGGAAAGCTAGATGAAATATAACAAACACATTTTTAATTGCATAGCTGTATTCTTAAGAAAATAAATAAAATCCCTGAAGAACAAAAGCCAAGAGGGAACTGAAAGTCAGAACAATACATATGAGCTGACATTGAGGCTGCTCTGCTTTTTCTTTATAACCAGTGGACTTTGGGTTTGATAATAGCTAAATTGGGAAAGAGAGCACGCTTTGGGTTTCACATAGAGAGTAGTTGGAACTGAGATTTCCTTATAAAGCACCCTTAAGGGCTACTCCTAACTGAAAGGGTTGTGTGTGTGTGTTGGGGGGGGGGGGGGGGTAGAGTAGCCTATAGTCAGAGGAAGAAAATAAGAAACCTTATATATCTTACTTAGCTTGAATGCTGGTTTGGAGGAGAGTGTTGTTGAGAATTTGTACCCATAGGCTTACTTTCATATATGTTTTGGGTTTGAGTTTACACTACATGCATGTTCCTGGGTTGGTAATACTCGTGGGGTACCTCATAGAATCAATCACAAAACTACTCTGGAGGGATATACTTGCCACCAGGCTGTGCATAGTATTCCCACAGATAACCCTGATAAAGAATAGCACACATTTAAAAATTTACAAGCATATTGAAACATCCCAAGTGTCCCATCAATAGATGAATGGATAAAAAAAAGCTTTGATACATATACACAGTGGAATACTATGCAGCTGTAAGAGAGAAAGATCTCTCATCCTTTGAGACAACATGGAGGGACCTGGAGAGTATTATGCTAAGTGAAATAAACCAATCTGAGAAAGACAAGTATGACATGATCTCACTTATTTGTGGAATATAATGAACAAAATAGACCCAGAGACATAGAAGTAGGGTACAGACTGACAAACCTCAGAAGAGGGGGTGGGTGGAGGGAAGAGATAAACCAAAGAACTTATATGCATAACCAGTGGACATAAACAACAATCCAGGGGTGAGGGGTGGGGGTGAGGAGGAGGGTGTCAATGGGGGGAAAAGGAGAAACATCTGTAACAAAAATAAATTAATAAAAAATAAACTAAAAGGTGGAAAATAGGATTAAAAATAAAAATAGAATGGACATCATGGTAGACAAAAGATACTTGATGCTTTCCTTCACTAGTATATGTTTAGAACAAAAAGCATATATATATATACACATATGGTTATATATAATATATATTACATGCAACTATAAATATTTATATAACATATATATAAACATATTACATGCAACTGTTTGCTTTTACTTCGATAAATTGGAGAAGACTGATATTTTCAGAAAATTTTTGAAGGATCTGGAATTGTACCTCTTGATCAGTGTTTTCAGAGTTTTTTGACTGAAGCCCAGAATAAGCTATATATATGATCTATTACATTGTACATACACATAAAAAAGATTTCACAGAAATATACTTTTGCTATCTGTAATATTTAAATATTTGAATAAAATGTAATACACTTTAAAAAATTTACAAGCATATACAAAGGACAGTTCATCCTGAGCAAGAGACAGCAAACCCAACAAGATCGAACTCACCAAAATTCAGCCATTTGAATTATTAGCTGTAACCTTAAGATAGGTATAATTTAAATTAAAGATTTAAAGGAAAATTTACAAACATTAGAAAAGGAAAACATTTAAAAGATCAAGCAAACTAAAAATAGAACTTCTACAAATGAAACTTAGAGCCAGTGAAATTAAAGGTACAGCAGATATGTTAAACAGCAGAATAGACATGGCTAAAGAGAGAATCAAATTCTTGAAAAGTGAATCTTAGCAAATTACCGAGAAAATAAGCACTCTCTAATAAAAAAAATCAACGTATTTTTAAAAATCTGAATTTTCCATAAAAATTCAGAACATGTGTTTTCGCTGTTTGATTGCTCTGGTGTAAGAATCTTACACCTTTAGCTCTTCGCCAAAGACACTCTATAAATGTTGGTTGGGGTACATTGATCTAGTACTTCTTAGATGGACAGTTCAGTTAGAGAATTTTTAAAACTTTAATCGTCATAGGTTTTTCTTGAAAAATCCAATGGACATTATTAAAGTTGCCAAGTTTTATTAAAATAGCAGATACAGCCTGGCCAGTGTGGCTCAGTGGATTAAACATCATTCCATTGACTGAAATCGCGGTTCAGTTCCCAAGTCAGGGCACACACCTGGATTGCAGGCTCCATCCCCAGTGGTGAGTGTGCAGGAGGCAGCCAATTGATGTTTCTCTTTCATATCAATGTTTCTATCTCTCTCTCCCTAAAAAAATCAGTAAAAACATTTTAAAAAATAATAAAATAAACAAAATAGCAGATACAGAAGTTATTCCTTCTCACTTAGTTTTGTCTAATCATCTGACCCAGTTTCTGATATTACTTGTTTTTAGAATCAAGTAATCTTCTGTAATGCTGAGCTTTTATTCTGCAAGCAAAGTTATTGAACCATGAATACACAGTTGAATTAAGGGATCAGGGTGGTGGTGAAGAAGACATATAAGTAAATATAGCATCATGATAAAATTCATCAAGTGCTAGAATATAGGTATGGTAAGAATTATATGGTAACATAATTGTTGCCTAAAGAAGAAAAGAAATGTTTCATAAAATAGGCAGCAGTTGGGCAAAGCCTTAAAGAATAATTTCTCAAAGCAGTGAGTTTTGGACATGTGGAAAGATCAAAGGCTTTAAAAGGCCTGGAGTTAGGACCACTGCTTCTAGTAGAATTATATGTACTTGCTTTTCTTTTTCTCCCAAGATGCAAACAGCCTTTTTGTCATTTGTTTTCTCTAATATAATAACATGTGCTTAATACAGACAGGAAAGTAAAACCATCATAATTCCTTTATTTAGCAAAACAATGATACATTTTGGCGGTCTTTAGTTGACTTTCAAGGATGAACTCACAAAGTGTTCTGTTCCACCCCACCCCCCTGTTTTTTGTTTGTTTGTTTGTTTGTTTGTTTGTTTTTAATCTGAGAGAAAGGAAGGGAGGGAGAAAGAAAGAGGGACAGAAATATAGATGTGAGAGTTGATTGCTTGCCTCCCGCATGTGCTGCAACCTGGGTATGTACCCTGACCAGGAATCGAAATTACCATCTTTTGATGTATAGATGATGCTCCAACCAACTGAGCCACGGCAGCCAAGCCCATTTTTTATTTTAAGTTAATGTTAATAATTCTTAATAGTAATTTTAGGTGTTTTCTCTGGTCCTTCCTTCATACAGTTAAGATAAAGAGATGAATAATCAAAACAGCTGCAGTTTATAAATGAGGCACAGAGAGATTTAAGGTCTTATTAAAGATTCCAGAAAGGGAGAATGTGAATGGATTTGAAATGAGTAACTATACCTCCCAGTATTGAAATTGAACTTCTGGTTCTTTTGTGCCTTGCTTTCTGATAAAACTAATTTATATAGTTGTTTCGAAATGGCTCAGCTTTTACAAGGAAGCTAAGTAAAATTACTGAATTTGAACCATTTTGATTTATATTTTCTTGCAATATGACATACGCAGTGGGAAGTGTAGATCATTAGGAATTTGTCTTTAATTTTTTGATCATCTGTGAATTTCTCAAGCACAGATTTTCATTTCCTAGATGTGCTTCTTTGAAGACATATACTCCCCACTGGCAAAGGGTCCTAAACTGCGTAGTAGCTTTGTGTAACTGGCAAGTCAAGTGAAGCCTAGTTGCTATTGTTGCAGTGAAGGGAAATGGGCTATAAAGTTAGAAGTAGAAAATTAAGACCAGGAAATGACTCTGCTGGATATTGCCTTTGGAACACTTTGTCCTTTGGTTCCATAAATGCAGTTTTGCTCTCAAGGAAATAGACTTGTCGACAGTTCTACCATATAAGTTATTACATTTTAAAAAATATATTTAGAAAGGACAGATGTTGTTCCAGTAATGCTTCTTATGTACATGAATAATAATAGGTGTGTTCTTGGTTTTCTCTGGACCATGGTAAGTAGAAGAACTACTTTTTTTAAAAAAGTTACTTGCTTTTCTGAACCTGAACTCCAGTAGATAGATCAGAGTTTATTTTAAAATAGCTGAAAGTGGGGTAGGGAAATACTAATTGTATACCTACTGGATGCCTACTAATTGACAGGTACTATGAAGAAATGAGATAATCCCTGTAAAAATTACAATGCCTGAAATAAATAACTGGCCAATAATCATACCATTGTGTCATTGAGTCCTAATGAGCACTGTCATTTTAGAGATGAGAAAGTTGTGACTCCCAGAGGTTAGTTCACAACCAACAAAGTTAGTGTCGGAGCCATGTCCGAAACTCAAGTCTGTCTTACTGTGGAGCCTGAGTAGGGCTGCTAAGGACAGCTGCCTGGGCTGTACTCAGTACAACCCCAGGAGGGTGCTGTTCCTATAATCCATGATGTAAATGGTGCCCCCTAGAGTTATGCTTCAAACTAGATCTTGTCCCTAATATTTTTCTACCACCTGCTTTGTAAACAGTTGTGCATAAATCATTCACCATGCAGTCTCTGTCCTTGTAAACAGTTATGTCTGTGTTTACAGTAGCTGCTAAATTGGCTATTTTATACTTGTTTATTTCCCCCTCTCAATTCAAGGCTGTTTCCTAAAGAACTCTTCCTTCCTCTTCATGTTATCTACATGAAGAGGATCACAAATCTAAATATGAACTTTATATTATTCATATTTGCTTTGCTTTTTTGTTGTTATATTTGTGCTAAATAAGTTAAAAGTCTATGTTGGACTTCAGAATAAAGTTTATTGTTTGTGAATTGCGGAATGCTATTTGTTCCTGTATTTTTTCTTGTAAATCTTAAACATTAATGATACTCTCAGAATAATAGGAAATGATGGTATTTTTGTTTTTTTAACAAAGCTAAATAAATCATTCAGATTAGATTTTATTTTCTGTAACTAAATCAAAATCTGTATCCAAATTGGATAAATTGTACTATTTTGGCTTCTGTTTTTTGCTTATATAAAATTCAGTTCTATAAACATGTATTGTGGGTGTACTGTGCACCAGTCGCTTACCTTTGGGTATATAAAGATGATTTAAGAAACAGTCTCTGCTATCTAACAATGCACAGTCAGTCTGGTTCAGGGGACTCACTAAACAAATATTCTCTGCAACAAGTAGCAACGCTAGAATAAATATATACACTAATATTTTGGTAGCACTCCCTAAGGAGGGAGCAGTGAAACCCAGAGGAGGTAAAAGAATTTAAGCTTGGTCTTAAAGAAAACAGGAGAAAGAAGATGGCTTTTCAGGAAAGTGAAGAGTCAATGTTAAGTCTAGATGCTTGAACGTTTATTATGTGTCCTGGGAAAGTTGAGTAGTTTGATATGACTGATAAGAGATGGAAAGGTAGATTGGGCAGAGTTGTGAAAAACTCATAGAATATAGATATGAATTTCGGCTTTATCTTATAGGCATTGAGGAAACATGGAAGGATTTTAAAAAATTAAGGCGGTGCACCTGGCTGGTGTGGCTCAGTGGATTGAGCATTGTCCCATGGACTGAGGTCCTGGTTCAGTTCCCGGTCAAGGCACTGTCAGGGCATGTGTCTTGGTTGTGGGTTAGATCCCCAGTGGGGGTAGTGAAGGAGGCAGCTGATCAATGTATCTCTCACATCGATGTTCCTATCTCTCTCCCTTTCTCTCTCTCTAAAAAATCAAAACATATTTCAAAAATAATAAGGCATTGTTAGATCAGAACTAGCATTTTTTAAGATGCATAAATTTATGAAAACTTTGAAAACATTTAACAATTTATCGAAGTCAGAAATATAAATTCTTTTTTTTTTTTTTAATCCTCACCCGAGTATATTTTTCCATTTTTGTGTTCAGATAGAGTGGGAGGGAGAGAGAGGAAGAGAGAGAAACATCGATGTGAAAGGGACACATCGAGTGGCTGCCACCCGCACAACCCAACCAGGGCCGGAGCAAACTGCAACTGAGGTACATGCCCTTAGCAGGAACTGAACCCAGGTCTCTCTGGACCGCAGGCCAACACTCTAACTGCTGAGCCAAACCGGCCAGGGCTAAATTCTTAATATTAACTCTAGACACTAGAATTTTCTATTGTAACTTGAATGGCACTATGAAAGAGGTCACAGCAGAGAGAAAAAAGTCATGGAAACTACCACTTTTGCAGAATGAAAGACTGTCATATGGTGTTAGCTATGTAAAGAGATAGAAGAAAGAAAAAGTGCACAGTTGAGCAAGGATCAGTAGGATGTGTGAGTAATGTGGGAATAACAGGCGTCAAGGATGATTGTGATCCTTCATTTGGCCACTGTATAGGAGGACAGTCAGCGAGTTATGATGCTTAAGTTTGGAGTGTTTAAGTCTGTCCAGTAGACAGTTGAGGAAAGGATTGCAGGAATAAATTAGTGATTATTTACGTATCGTGAGGAGGTGAAATAGCATAAGAGAGTCTATAAAATGAAGTTATTGCCAAAATCAGAATTCTGGATGAACACCTTTTGAGCAGCAGATAGAAAAGAGGAATGGTTGTATTCTTGAATTACATCTTTTATAGAAACCACTTTTTTTCTGCCTATTTTGTAGAGCTGTTTTAGATTCATGGCAACATTCAGAGGAAGGTACAGAGATTTCCCATGTAATTCTTGCCCCCACACATGCATAGCCTCCCACACTATCAATCTGTTCTTTATTTTTTATTATATTTTTAGTTTAGGAATACATTTATTAAAACTGGGGACAGCCCTGGCCGGTTTGGCTCAGCGGTTAGAGAGTCGGCCTGTGGTCCAGAGAGACCCGGGTTCGGTTCCCGCTAAGGGTATGTGCCTCGTTTGCGATTTGTCCCTGGCCCTGGTTGGTCATGCAAGTGGCAGCCACTCGATGTGTCCCTTTCACGTCGATGTTTTTCTCTCTCTCCCTCCCACTCTATCTGAACAAAAAAATGGAAAAATGTCCTCGGGTGAGGATAAAAAAAAAAAAAAACTGGGGACAGTGAAACAAGGAAGGACCTAGGATAGAAGCAACAGGAAAGAGACTAGGCCAGGTGGCTTTGGCTCATTGAAAAATCAGAGAAAAGGGGGCCTTGGAGATAGGTTCAGAGCGTTAGCCATGGATTAGCTGCCGCTGCCCATTGCTCCCCTGGTTGCAAGTCTTGGGATCCCATGGAGTTTAGGAGATGCAGGCCTATGGGGGAAGAAGAGGGGAAAGGGAAAGCATCTATGCTCCCGGGAGGGAGAGCTCACTTAATATGTTCTATTTTATTATAAGTCAAGTTTATTGAAGTAGCATTTATACACGGTAAAATGCAAACCTTTTAGATGTACAGTTCTGAGTTCTTGAATGAATGTGAACTCTTTTGTCACCATCACTTTCAAAATGCAGAATATTTTCATCACTCCAGAATGTCCCTTTGTGCTTCTTTTTAGTCAATCCTCTTCCCCCTTCCCAACCCCTGGCAACCAGTGGTCTGATTTCTGTCCGATTTCTGTCCTTGTAGTTTTGCCTTTTCCATAATGCCACTATATAAATGGAATCATACAGTATATAGCCTTTTGTGTTTAGCTTATTTTACTTAGAATAATGCCTTTGAAATTCATCCTTGTTATTGTATTAGTAATTTATTACGTTTTATTGCTGAGATATATTCCGTTGTATAGTGACACATTCCATGGTATAGATATGACCATTTGTTTATCCATTCACCAGTCGATAAATATTTACTTTATATTTACTTAGCTTAATGTGATTATGATTAGTGCTGCTATAAATATTTGCACACCGGTCTTAGTACAGACATGTTTTTAGTTTTCTTCAACTGAATTACATTAGGTATTTCAATAAATACCTAAGAGCGAGTCATATGGTAAATGTATATTTAACTTTATAAAATTTATTAAAAAACTGCTAAAGTGTACCATTTTGTCTTCCCACCAGCAATACATGAGAGTTTTTCAGTTGCTCCAATCCATGCCAGCCCTTGGTATTGTCAGGTCTGTTTTGTTTTAACGTTAGCCATTCTTATAGGTGTATAGAGTCATATTATTGTGGTTTCAGTTTTCCAAATGGCTAATGATACTGAATTTCTTTCATGTGCTTATTTGCTATTTGTGTATCTTTGGTGAAATGTCCATTTTATTTAAACTATGTTGCTTGTTTTCTTAGTATTGAGTTATGAGAGTTCTCTATAGATTCTGGATATAAATCCTGTATAAGATACATAATTTGAAAATATTTTCTCCAGGTTTGTGGCTTGTCTTGTCATTCTTTTAACAGTACCTTTTTATTTATTTGTTTGTTTGTTTGTTTTTGTTACAAATGTTTCTCATTTTTCCCCCATTGACACCCCCCATCCCGTTCCCCCCGCCCCATCCCCAGCTCTGTTGTCCGTGTTCATTGGTCATGCATACATGTATATAAGTTCTGTGGTTTATCTCTTCCCCTCCTAAACCCCCCTTCTTTGAGGCTTCTCAGCCTGTACCCCACCTCCATGCCTCTGGGTTAATTTTGTTCAACAGTTTGTTTAGTTCATTATATTCCACAAATAAGTGAGATCATGTGATACTTTTTTTTGATTGGCTTGTTTCGCTTAGCATAATACTCTCCAGGTCCTTCCATGCCATCTCAAAGGATAACAGTATCTCTTTTGAACAGACATTTATAATTTTGATAAAGTCCATTTTATCAATTTTTTTCTTTATGCATACTTTTTGTGTCCTAAGACGTTGTTGTGTCCCAAAATCATAAAGATTTTCTCCTATTTTCTATAAATTTTATAGTTTTAGGATTTACATTTAGATCTGTGATCCATTTTGTGTTAATTTTTTAATATGAAGCATTGGTTGAGATTCATGTTTTTGCATGTGTATCGGTGTTGAGTGAATTGTTCTAGCACCATTTATTTCATTACCTTTCTTCCTTGAATTATGTTGCCAACTTTGTTGAAAACAATTGGCCATATATATGTGGGTCTGTTTTCTGGATTCTATTTTGTTACCTTGATCTATATGTCTTCCCATTCATTAATACCACAGCATCTTGATTACTTATCTGCAGTTACATTTATTTAGAGATGATGGTGGTATCTGTTAGGAATGCTGTTGATATCAGGGAACAGAAGGCCCTACTAATTATGGGTTTATTTCCTGTTATAACAAGAAGTCTAGAGATAAGCATTTAAGCTGTTCATCTATACCAGGCTCAACAAACTACAGCCTGCTGGCTTAATCTAGCCTGCCATCTATTTTGTAAATCACCTGTTCAGTTTCTTTAAAATGCATATGCCCAGGCTCTACTTCGGCTGATTTAGTTGTTGGGTAGGAGGTGAGGGGACAGAGGGAGGAGCAGGTGTTTGAGTTTTAACATGGTCCCTGGTAATATTGGTAATTGTGTTATGTAGTCATGGTTAAGAAAGATTAATCTAAGGTTGGTGGTTAGAGTGTGGTGTCCACAGTAGTATTATCACCATCTCCTGGAAACTTTTTAAAAATGCAAATGATCAGGCCTACCCAGACTTAACTGATTTGAAATTCTGTTAGGGCCCAACAGTTTGTGTTTTAACAAGTTCTCCAGGTGACTCTCATGAATGCCAGCATTTGAAACCTTGATTGGCATAGCTGACTATTTCCTGATAGGCCTAGGGAAGATTAATAGGCTGTTTAAAAAAAAAACAAAAAAAACTTAATTGATTTAAGTATGCATATTATAACATTACAGATAGTAATATTGAAATTGGATTGAAGGTTTACAAATGATCTAACATAATGGTTGAGTACTGTATTGGACCTAATAAGACATGTTAGGTTGCTACTTTTAAGCTGCTTTTAAAAATCAACATTTTTGTGTGTGTACATTACTTTTTCTTAGCCTTTAAGGAAGAGTTAAGGAAATAAAAGGCAGTTCTTATGTTTATAGGCTTTATAAATGAGGGAAGAATGCAAAATAAACATGTATAAACACAAAAGACAAATATATAAACATTTTCTTTCAGTGTTAGGTATATTTTCATGATTGTTGAATATACTACAATGTAGGCAGTCAATCCAGTAGAAAACTTAAGTTTACTTATAGTAACACTTCATAGCATGTAAAATTTCTTCTCTCTAATTTAGTTTACTTTTAACACATTGCGTACCGCATAGAGATCTCTTAAGACGTATGCTAGAGACCGCACGTTTTTGGGCAAACTGCACGTTAGGTTCTGAGTTGCACTCATTTGAACCAGCAGATATCCATTCCCTACCTACTTTAAGAATATAGAACGGTGTGCTGTTTTTCGAACTTCGACCCTCAGGGCGAAGAGTCACAAGTACAATAATCCTATATTACCCTGAGTTTCAAAAACTGAAATAGCTAATGCAAGTGCAAACCTGAGTTAACTCGTGTGAGGTACGCAACGTTTGGGCAGGAAAACACAACTCGTGAGCGGTCAAAAATGTGTTAACGATAGCCTTCTCAGTTATAATTACTAATTGCTTAAACATGGAGTCTAATATCTTTCCTACATCTGTTTTCAGGAAGCTCTGAACTGTTTTTTTTTGTTGTTGTTTTTTTTTTATTTTAGAGGGAGGGAGGGAAACATCGATTTGTTCTTCCATTTATTTAGGCGTTCATTGGTTGATTCTTGTTTGTGCTCTGACTGGGGATCAAGCCCACAGCCTTGGCATATCGGGATGATGCTCTAACCAACTGAGCTACCTGGCCAGGGCTTAGTTGTCTTTCTATAGTTACTTCTTCTTACTACTTAGAAAACAGGATGGGTTCAATTAAGCTATCTTTTGTTTACTCCAGGTGATATATCTTTTGTTTATTCATCTTCAGTTCTGAAAGAATAAGGTTAATTGAAACCAAGCTCTAGTTTGTTTTATAGGTGCTTTTGAAAACACAACTTCAGAGGCTTAACATCTGTCTGGCTTTTATTTCCAAGGCAGAACTGACTGACATGTTACAATTTCCTTAGGAAAATGTCAGCAAGAAAGACTTAGACTTTTTGTTTCTTAATCATAATTTACAGACTTTAAGTTTATAAATTATAAAAGATGTTTGATTTGGGTTCTTGGATAGCCCAGAGGTAACTCTGTTACTAGAATTTTGCTTCCCTGCTTCTGTGTTGACTTGACTGGGAAGACCTCATTCTCCAGCAGTTTCATAGCCCCAACCCTTTTAACTTTGTGTCAGGTTTTAGTCTTCAGAAAGCCTCCAAATCGGCCCCCATTTTTTCATCATGACTTTCCTTTCCATAAATTCTTTAAAATTTTTTGAATAAGCACTTAATGACCATACTGGGTTTTGTCACTTGTGGTTTTCATTGGGCAGGCTTCACTTGGTTTTGCTCTTGTTTGCTTCCTTGCAAAGCAACTAATAATGAACCATTGTGACTCCAGAAAAATACTTGGCATTATTGAAATGGATTGCTTCTGTTCCTCAGGAACATTCTATACATGCATCTTCCCAGCTTTATTCAGGTGTCTCAGAACTTGAAGAACTCATTCATATCAGAGAAGTCTTCCTCAGAAAAACCAGAAACGTACTTATAGCAGGAGTAGTAAAATACATGTGAAAATTTATTACCTAATAAGTATTTTTCTATTGATAACTTCTGGAAGCAAACACGGTTTTCCTTTTCCTTAACAATAAGAGAAGCTGCTAAAGACATTCCTCTTATAACAGCATTATTTTCACCAGACAATAAAGTTACAAGTATTTTAATTGTTGTTAGTTTAGGACACTGTAGAAAACTTTTAATAACATTGACAGACTAACATATATTTCTGGATATTAGTCTCAAAGTCACTATAAACTTTTTCATGAAAAAAAAGAAGAGAAGCAGCTGCAGCTCTTATTTATTGCTTATCTTGATTTATTCTATTTTTTAAAAACATTCAGAACATATCTTTGTATCAAAAGACATGCTGATTTTCTCTAGAATGCAGACCCATTTGCATCAGGCCTGGCCTCTCTCTCTCACTTAGCTGATTGCATGTGTTTGTGACCCTTAGATTATAGGGAATGGAAGTGAGCAGCAGCTGCAAAAAGAGTTGGCAGATGTGCTGATGGATCCTCCAATGGACGACCAGCCAGGTGAAAAGGAGCTTGTGGAAAGGTCGCAACTGGATGGCGAAGGAGATGGGCCTCTTTCTAATCCGCTCTCAGCTTCATCCACCATTAACCCTGTGCCATTAGTAGGGCTCCAAAAACCAGAGATGAATCTGCCAGTGAAACCTGGACAAGGAGGTTAGGAATGCTGCATTGCTTGCGTAACTGAAGGTTATTGTTTTTAATATTTGAGTGTCTACCCTCTTCTAGATTTGATAAAGAGTGAGCAAAAGCCATGTATTCTCTAGAATCTCCAGATTCTAGATTTAGGGGAATGTGAGAGGTAAATAGATATATCATTCTGATTTCCCTTTAAATGTATGCCATTTATACCAAAGAAAGAGAAATCGTTTAATGACATTAGGGACTCTTACTTCAGAATGTTTGAAGATTCTTTCAGGAAAGAAGGAGTTTGTGTATAGTGTTGGACAAATGAAGGAGTAATGCTTGCTGAGAGATGTTCGTTCCAGGCCTGTGTTGCAGCTTTATAGGATTAGTTGCCAAAGTGAAAAAGAGCTGAAAGAGGAAATGGGCAATTAAAAAGGCTCATTGGGAAGAGTAGCTGTTAAAATTCTAAATGTTTATTAGGAAAGGGAAAGCAAAGAGATTGAGAGAATTTAATAAAGTGACCAAAATGAATGAAAGAAATAATTATAACAGTTCACAGCAGAAGACAGAGGGGTGAAGTAGTAAAGATTTTGTTTTACTTTCTCCTAAGTGTAAACTACAAAGTCAGAACAAGTTAGAAGAATCAGAAAGGTGAATCGGATCTGAATCTCAGATCACCTTTTAGATTTGGGATTGATGCTACAGTACTACCTGAAAATTTTGGTGGTATGACAGTTCTAGTGTGAGATTTATGGCTTTAATGGGCACGTCTTCTGAGGCAATGGAATATTAACTCATTAGTACTTAATTTTATAACCTAAATATAACTTGTACATTTTTACTTGGTTTTTATGTCAACAAAATATCAAATAAAATTAAAATAACCATCTCATTATCATTTCTTTCAGATTCTGAAGGGTCAAGTCCTTTCACACCAGTGGTCGATGAGGACAGTGTGGTCTTCAGCAAGCTGACTTACTTAGGCTGTGCCTCGGTAAATGCTCCCCGGAGTGAAGTGGAAGCCTTAAGGATGATGTCCATTTTAAGAAGCCAGTGTCAGATTTCACTAGATGTAACATTATCAGTGCCGAATGTGTCTGAAGGAACTGTGAGGTGAGATCGTCTTCTTGAAATATTTGTAACATTTGATTAGATTTCTGATCTATAGTTTTAGAAATAAGCAATCGTGAACAAAAGACATTATTTTATTTATGTAATGTTTAATTCTTCTGGCACTTATGTTACCATGTCTTCCAAGTATTGTGACCCTTATGAAAAATAGTCATTTGTTTAAAATGTTTTGGGAATAACTGAAATATGTTGACATGAGTCTGCCTGATACTTTATATTTTTCATGTTCCGCCAATACAAATACTAACTTGATACGTTGGTTCAATATGGAGTTTAATACTAATTTTGAAAATTACAAAAACTTGTTGGTAAATATTAACTATTCCAGAACAGTCTCTTAATTTTTAAGATGAGGAAACTGAGGCCCAGAAAAGTCTCTAGAGATGGCTATTGTTTATACTAACTAAAATCAATAACAACAATTAAATGTCTATATTAACTAGCTAAATACAGAATTCTAGATAATCAGATGAACACAGCTAAGATAAAATATCATTTCCCCCTATTATAAAATATACAGTACTTTCTTCAGAGAACATAAGCAAAAATTGAAAAATACTCAGTTCTACTCTCATTGATAAACACAGTTAACAGCTTGGTTTATTAAGACTTTCTTTGTGGCCCTGGCCTGTTTTGTTCATTGGTTAGAGCGTCGGCCTACGGATCAGAGTGTCCCGGGTTTAGTTTCAGCTAAGGGCTCGTACATCACTTGCGGTTTGTTCCCAGTTGGGGTTTTGCAGGTGGCAACCAGTCATGTGTCTCTCAGGCAAGGATAAAAAAGAAGACTTTCTTTGTATCTTTGTATATTTATATGTGTATATGTTTGTGTATGTAACTACATATATATGCATGTATAATTATATAACTGTTAGGATCGACTTTTTTTTTTTTTTTATCCTCACCCTAGGATATTTCTCCATTTTTTTGTACAGATAGAGTGGGAGGGAGAGAGAGGAAGGGAGAGAGAGAGAGAAACATCGATGTGAAGGGACACATCGAGTGGCTGCCACTTGCACGACCAACCAGGGCCGGGGACAAACTGCAACCGAAGTATGTGTCCTTAGCGGGAACCGAACCCGGGTCTCTCCGGACCGCAGGCCGACGTTCTAACCGCTGAGCCAAACTGGCCAGGGCGGGATCGACATTTTTAACATCAGTAGAAATATACATACCAATTTCTAACATGCTTTCTTCACTTAGTTTTATATCGTAACTCTTTCCATATCAATAAATATGATTACAATTTTTAATTTATGTTGGCACATGATGGATTATTCAGAAATAACCAATTTCTTTTGTTAGGCATTTTAGGTTTTTAAATGAGAAAATTTAAAATGCTAATATTAAGCATTTATTATATGGACACATAAGTTCTGTATCTATACTTTTTTCTCCTATACTTTTATTATAAATAGGTCTATTTGAGCCAACTTTTTGTGTTTTGATTTTTTTTTTCAATTTTCTTAGACATAGACTTATAAATTCCTAGAAGTAGACTTCTTGAGTCAAAGGTTTACTCATTTTTATTGCTTGTGATACATTGCCCAACAGCCATCTAGAAATACTGATCCAATTTATACCTATATCAAGGGTATAGTAGTATATATGCTTCTCTATCCTCAGAAGCATTTTGGCTTTTCATGGTAGTAGAGTTGTAGTTGTATGTGGATAGCATAGCAGTAAGTTAATTATTTAATATTCCAAAATCTGCATATGTAATTCTCAGAGTATTTAAAAAACTATTTAAAAAAGACTCACAAATCCTAATTTTAATTATATTTATTAATGTGGGACTTTTTTTTGTTTTGTTAATCCTCACTTGATATTTTTTAATTGATTTTTAGAGTGAAAAGGAGTTGGGGGGGGAAGAAACATTGATGTGAGAGAGACACATCAATTGGTTGCTTTCTGCACAACACTGACTGGGACCAGTAATCGAACCTGCAATCCAGGTACATGCCCTTGACTGAGAATCAAAATCATGACCATTCAACAGCTAAGCTAAGCCAGTCAGGGCTTAATGTGAAACTTTTTTTTTCAATTTTTATTAATTAATTTTTGTTACAGATGTCTTCCCTACCCCCCCCCCCCCGCACCCTCCTCCCCATTGGAAAAAAATTTTTTTTCCTTTTTTTTTTTTTTTTTTTTTTATCCTCACCCGAGGATATTTTTCCATTTTTTGTACAGATAGAGTGGGAGGGAGAGAGAGAAACATCGACGTGAAGGGACACATCGAGTGGCTGCCACCCGCACGACCAACCAGGGCCGGGGACAAACTGCAACCGAGGTACGTGCCCTTAGCGGGAACCGAACCCGGGTCTCTCCGGACCGCAGGCCGACGCTCTAACCGCTGAGCCAAACTGGCCAGGGCAAATTTTTTTTTCTTTATTGAATTTAGAGAGAGAGGAAGGTAGAGGAAGAGACAGAAACATCGATGAGAGAGAACATTGATTGGCCACCTCCTGCATGCCCCTTACTGGGAATTTGGCCCACAACCTGGACGTGTGCCCTGAACAAGAATCAAACTGGTGACCTCTTAGTGCTTGGGTTGATGCTCAACCACTGAGCGACACTGGCCGGGCTCCAATGTGAACACTTTTAATAAAATTTGTTTAGCACTTATTTCTTTCTTCTTTTTTTTTTTTTATCCTTACCAGAGGACATTTTTCGATCTTTTGTTCAGATAAAGTGGGGGGGAGAGAGAGAGAAACATCGACGTGAAAGGGACACATCGAGTGGCTGCCACCCGCATAACCAGCCAGCGCCGGGGACAAACTGCAACCGAGGCACGTGCCCTTAGCAGGAACCAAACACAGGTCTCTCCAGACCGCAGGCCAATGCTCTAACCGCTGAGCCAAACCGGCCAGGGCTAGCACTTATTTCTAAATGCTTCTTAGTCAGTAGTCATTTCACCAACTGAAATTATGCTTTGTTCATATTTTTTTGTTGTTAATCCTCACCTGAGGATATTTTTTCCATTGATATCTTTTAGAAAAAGTGGAAGGGTAGAAGGGAAGGGGAGAGAGAAACATTGATATGAGAGAGACACCTTCATTGGTTGCCTCCCTGTGGTGGGTGGGCCGATGTTCTAACCACTGTGCAACAGACTAATTTTTTTTAATTGATTTTAGAGAGAGGAGAAGGGAGGGAGGGAGGGAGAGAGAAAATAAAGCATCATTTTGCTGCTCTGCTTATTTTGCATTCAACAGTTGCTGCTTGTATATGCCCTCACCAGAGCTTGAACCCGCAGCCTTGGAATATCAGGATGACACTAACCAACTGAACTACCCTGCCAGGGCCATAGTTTTTATCAGAGTGCATTTGAACCTGGATTGGGCCTCCTCCTACATATTTCCATTATGCACGGGGGCTCCTGGGCTCTCCCCATCCATATCCCTGTCTAGTATTGGAATTACATAGTTTCTTTTTAGTCCTTTTATAGTTATGTCCTCATTTCTCAGAACAGAGCCTAGAATGTTGTAGGTATCACATGAATATTTGTTGAATGAATAAATTTTTGAATGAATGACATTCCTTTGATTTTCAATGAGTGGTATTTAAAAAAATTTTATTAATGATTTTTTTCTTAAGTGTTAATACTCTATGCAATTTCTCTCCCTTTATTTGCCATGAATCAAAAGAATATGCTTTATACTGACAGACAGACACATCAGCTTTTTATTCTTTTAAATAATAAAGCTGATTAGGTCATTCTTAGGAGATAATGAGAAGCACATCTTTAATGATCTATTTTGATAGTCTAATTTACTCATTATTCTAGTCTTTAGTTACAGATTATATAAGAAACGTACTTACTGATATTATTTGTGACTTCCTGATTTCCTTCCTAAAACATAGGGATTATGTAGTTTTTAATACCTTGGAATTATGTAATCAGTAACTTCAAGAATCCACATATGACTTAATTATTAAGACTTAAAATTAATGTGGTTCGCTAATTTCACAAAAGGTTTATATGAACTTCCTGTTGGAAAGATGTGTCTCAAATCACAATATGGATGTAGTGAAAATAGTCCATAATCCCTCCAATCTCTTTATATCTTTTTTTTTCCTGGACAGACTCTTAGATCCTCAGACAAACACTGAAATAGCAAACTACCCTATCTACAAAATCCTCTTCTGTGTCAGAGGGCATGATGGAACTCCTGAGAGTGACTGTTTTGCTTTCACTGAAAGTCATTACAATGCAGAGCTCTTCAGGATACATGTCTTCCGGTGTGAAATACAAGAAGCTGTAAGTCCTTAAGAGAATACTCTGTGCAAATGAAATTTCACCTTTACTCTCGCTGTTTTGAAATGATTCTAGTATTTATTATGGTCACATATAAGCCAAATGAAATTCTCTGCAAGTGTTTTGTTTATTTCAGCCCGATGGACTGAAATATGAATAAACTAAAAGTTTGGTTAACCAAAACCTTGTTGCTAAGAGTGTCAGAGGAGACCAGTTGGCTGCTTCTTGTTTGGGTTAAATAGGCATCTTGGTACTAGCAAGGAAACATTTGCAAACTATTCTTCTAGAGCTAAACTTTTGTAATTATTTTTATTGTGATAAATGTATTCAGATAGTTTCTAACAATTTAGAAAAAATTTCAGTTGTATTTTTAGTGTTTACAACCATTTCTTTTTTAAAACCCCATCACTGGCCATTTAGTATTGTTTGTTTTTTAGGCATAACAAATGAGATAATTTACCAAAAGATTACAATGGGAAATCTAAGTAATATAAAAGTCAAACTCATAGAAACAGAGTAGAAGAGAGGTTCCCTGGGGACTAGGGACAGGGGAAATAGCTTGGTAAAAAAGTACAAATTTTCATCTGTGTATAAGATGAATAAGGTTCAAGGATCTGATGTATAACCTGGTGACCATAGGGGATAAAACTGTTGTACAATTAAAATTTGTTGAGAGAGTAGAACTTAAATGTTCTCATCAAGGGAAAAAAGATAACTTGAGGTGGTGGATGTGTTAATTCATCAATGGGGGAATCCTTTCGCAATGTATGTTTATATCAAGTTACCATGTTACACACTTTAAATATCGTACCAAAATTATCCATAGGGGAAAAAAGAATTACTCCCTGCAACAGAGTAGGTAACCTTCAGCCTTAATAAAAGTATTGTATTTTCTATGATAACAGTATTGTATTTTCTATGATAACAGTCTGTTTCCTAACATATCTGGTTGTAGGTAAGCCGGATACTTTACAGTTTTGCCACTGCCTTCCGCCGTTCTGCCAAGCAGACCCCACTTTCAGCCACTGCTGCACCCCAGACTCCTGACAGTGACATCTTTACCTTCTCTGTGTCTTTAGAAATTAAAGAAGATGATGGTAAAGGTTATTTTAGGTAGGGCATCTTATTTTATTTATTTATTTTTGTTTTTGAGATTGTATTAATATGCTGTATTATCTGTGGTTCAAGGGAAGCTCCAGGTCAGATTATATAACTTTCACACTATAAAATGATTGCTGTTATAGTGGAGTTAATTTTTTTAATGTTAAGTGATAAAGGAAAAGAAGTAGGCAGGTTTGAAGAAGTAACATTTAAAGAATTTTAAAAATTCACGTGGGAAAATGTCATGATGTTATCAGATAACAGTGTTACTATCAGATAATGTCAGAAGGTAAGTCAGCTGGATTTATAGCTGGATTTGTTTTGCTGGTGGTTTTGTTTTGGTATTGGTGGGTTTGTTTATGTATTTTTTAATCTAAAGATCTTAAGGCTGTCGAAATCAAGTTTTACCACTAAAGTTTATCGGAACATGTTGGAAGGAGACAAATGAGGTGTGTGTCTGAAGTCTAAGCTTGCATATAAGGTCAGAAATAAATGGTTTGGGTTTATAAGTAAAATGAAACTTTTTTGAGTAGTAAAAGGATCTATCTAAAAGAAATAAAAACTTAGGTTTAGTTCAATTATTGCTAATATTAACTGTGAGCTTTCCCAAGTTTCTTTACATTTCCTGGCAGTAGCTTCCTTACTTATAAAATGAGGTGGATGGACTAGGATCCTTTCTAACTTTAAAGTAAAATATTATGGTCGCAAGATGACTGGATTTTTTTCTCCATAGCCCATATCATAAAATGGGTGCCTGTTGGGATTGTAATCGATAGTTGCATATAGAAGTCTCTTTTCTCTGTAACTACTTCATAAAATGGATAAAGTGAAATTTCATCAAAATATTTACTTCTAATATTTTGCTTTTAAATCAAAAGGCACTATGGCACTAATTCATTTGGAAAACTAATCATTCTTACTAGTCTCCCTTCAAAGACTTTGGAATTGTCATGCCATCTGGTGGCCAATTTGGGGTATAATGCAGCTTCCACTTTGTTGAGACGTATGAGGCATGGTGCTCTGTGCTATCTCTTTAGCTTTATTTATATTCTCAGAGCAAAACTGTGTCCTGGTGCTTCCTGCATTACGCATTCCTGCCCTATGAACTTTGTAATAATTTTTTTTCCTTTTCAAGAAACAAAAAATTTAACTACATTATTTTCCTTTATTAAAGATATTTATGTAGATTCTGTTACAAATTCTACTTAGGAACAGGAAAGATTTCTAAAATAACTCAGAAGAGAAGCACTAGAATAACTTCCTACTGCAATCAAGGTAGAATGATTACAATTACAAACATCCTTATTCTGTTTACTTTCATGCCAAGGAGATGTTATACAGAAAATTTCTGGATGGTCAGATTTGCTTGTCACATTTGTTAGGGCTTTGCTCTCTTTTTATTGCATTTTTCTCCCTGAATTTGTAGCTTATCGTAGAGAATAGTGTTGTGTAACATAATGATTTAATCATTGAAAAGTATTCTCTGTCCAATTTGAACATGTCAAACACAGTTCCCCTTATCCATTCATTCTACCATGTGGTTTTACCATAACATAAATATAGGCAAACTGCTTGTGGCAAGGATCAATGCTCTTTCTTTCATTCCTGAAAAAGTATGATTCTTACATTATTACATCATTAAAACCAGAAACATGCCTTTCACTTTAGCCCTTAGGAAGGTGGAACATTTTACCGATACCAATCAAAACTTCTTTTCTGTCTTTTTTAATCTAACCCCATTAGTTAGGCTAGTTATTTATTTATTTATTTATTTATTTATTTTATCCTCACCCGAGGACATTTTTTCATTTTTCGTTCAGCTAGCGCGGAAGGGAGAGAGAGGAAGAGAGAGAAACATCGACGTGAAAGGGACACATCGAGTGGCTGCCACCCGCACGACCCAACCAGGGCTAGGGACCAACTGCAACCGAGGTATGTGCCCTTAGCGGGAACCGAACCCGGGTCTCTCTGGACCACAGGCCAACGTTCTATCCGCTGAGCAAACCGACCAGGGCTATAGGCTGGGTACTTAATATTGTCCTTGTTTTGTATGTTAAAAAACCCAATGAAGCCCTGGCCAGTTTGGCTCAGCGGTTAGAGCGTCGGCCTGCAGTCCGGAGAGACCCGGGTTCGGTTCCCGCTAAGGGCACGTACTTCGGTTGCAGTTTGTCCCTGGCCCTGGTTGGTCGTGTGGGTGGCAGCCACTCGATGTGTCCCTTCACGTCGATGTTTCTCTCTCTCTCTCCCTTCCTCTCTCCCCCTCCCACTCTATCTGTACAAAAAATGGAAAAATATCCTCGGGTGAGGATAAAAAAAAAAAAAAAAAACCCAATGAAGTTAAACCTGGACCTCAGTTTTTTTAATTTATAAAATAGGAATTAAATGTAAAATTAGCTGGTTGAATCCACTCAGTGATATAGTAACAAGACCAAAATTATAATCTAGATCTCTTGAGATCTGTGAGTAAACTTCCACTGCTTACACTCTACACTCTGCTTCCAGTTAATGTGGCTTTTCCTTGCCCTTCAGACTCAGGACACCAAAGACAACTTTATTTTTATTGTTGATATTTTCAGTGCTACTGAGAGATGAGATTTCAGCTGACCCTTGAACTACATGGGTTTGAACTGTGTGGGTCCATTCATATACAGATATTTTTCAATAAACATAACAGCCCACCTGTCACCTGGTTTTGCATCCATGGGTACAACAACTATAAATCAAAAATAGTATATTTTTTATCCTCACCCGAGGACATTTTTCCATTTTTTGTTCAGATAGAGCGGGAGGGAGAGAGAGGAAGAGAGAGAGAGGGAAACATCGAGTGGCTGCCACCCGCACGACCAACCAGGGCCGGGGACAAACTGCAACCGAGGTACGTGCCCTTAGCGGGAACCGAACCCAGGTCTCTCTGTACCGCAGGCTGACGCTCCAACCACTGAGCCAAACTGGCCAGGGCCAAAAACAGTATTTTTGATCCATATTGGGACTCTACATGTACAGAGGGTCTGCTTAAGTTGTACGTGGGCAGGTGTTTCACATCCTTAATGTGCCCACCTTGGTCAAGAGTCAACTGAATGTTTATTTACGTTTCGGTATCCACTTAACATAGAGAACTAGTGTAACCTATTACCAGTTGAAAATTGAGACCTATGTATATCATTAGAGATGAAAATTTTGTCAGCCACAAATATTTAACAGTTTGGTATGCAAAAGTTTTCCTTTGTACATATTTGTCATTTCTAGACTCCTTTGCCAAGATTCTTTGATTTTTAAAAAAACCTCAATGTTATAAAATGTTCTTAAATTGGTTACTATGTAAATATAGAGGAGCTTCAAATTAATTTTATTTCTTCAGAGCCACTTTTTAGTTTGAGTAGGTACTCAGAACTTTCATGTACCCTTTTATAGTATCTTTTAATGGTTCTGTTGCCACTTTCTTGAAGGTATACAGTACTATGACACCATTTAGATTTGCTGCATATTGGCTGATTGCCCCATAGGCAGATGTTTGCCTTTAAGAACAAAGGAGCTAAAAGTGTTGTGTGGGAAACTAGAGGATTATTTTGGTAAAATGTCATTTTAAGAATATTTTCAACTTTTTTCTTAAGCTTATTTAAACTATATCATTATTATTTCTAAAATTACAGACATGCCTCAGAGATAATGCAGGTTCCATTCCAGACCATTGCAATAAAGTGAATAAACTTTTTTTTTTTTTTTTTATCCTCACCCAAGGATATTTTTCCATTTTTTGTACAGATAGAGTGGGAGGGAGAGAGAGGAAGGGAGAGAGAGAGAGAAACATCGACGTGAAGGGACACATCGAGTGGCTGCCACCCGCACGACCAACCAGGGCCGGGGACAAACTGCAACCAATGCACGTGCCCTTAGCGGGAACCGAACCCGGGTCTCTCCGGACCGCAGGCCAACGCTCTAACCGCTGAGCCAAACTGGCCAGGGCTAAATAAACTGAATATTACAATAAAAGTCACAATTTTTTTTTTTGGCTTACCAGACCCTGTAAAAGTCATGTTTGTACTATACTGTTGTCAAAGTATGCAATACCATTATGTCTAAAAAATCTACATACTGTTTTTCTTTATTGATTTTTTTTTAGAGAAAGAGGAAGGGAGAGTGAGAGAGATGGAAACATCAGTGAGAGAGAACATCAACTGGTCGCCTCCCACACGCCCCCCACTGGGGACCACAACCTGGGCATGTGACCCAACCGGAAATCGAACCAGCGACGACCAACCACTGAACCACACTGGCAGGGAAAAAAAATATACATACTTTAATTTAAAAGTACTTTATTGTTGCCCAGCCAGTGTGGCTCAGTGGATTGAGCATCCTCATACGGACTGAGAGGTTCCGGTTCAATTACCGGTCAGGGCACATGCTCGGATTGTGAGTTCAATCCCTACTGGGGAGCATGCAGGAGGCAGCTGATCGATGTTTCTCTCACATTGATGTTTCTATCTCTCTCTCCCTCTCACTTCCCTCTCTCTCTCTCTCAAAAGCAATAAAGGAGCCCTGACCGGTTTGGCTCAGCGGTTAGAGCGTCAGCCTGCGGTCCACAGAGACCCGGGTCGGTTCCCACTAAGGGCATGTACCTTGGCTGCAGTTTGTCCCCAGCCCTGGTTGGGTCGTGCAGGTGGCGGCCACTCGATGTCCCCTTCACGTCAATGTTTCTCTCTCTTCCTCTCCCTCCCTCCCGCTCTATCTGAACAAAAAATGGAAAAATGTCCTCGGGTAAGGATAAAAAAAATCAATAAAGGAAAAAAAATTAAAAATAAATAAATGAGACAACAGTGAATTCTGTTGCAACCTTGACTTCTTCCACAATTTCTCTATTGCATGCCATGCTGTTTAATAGCATTTTACCCACAATAGAACTTCTTCCAAAATTGGAGATAGCCTCTCAAATCCTGCCACTGCTTTACCTTAGTTTATGTAATGTTCTAAATCCCTTGTTGTCATTTCAACAGTCTTCATAGCATCTTCACTAGGAGTAGATTCCATCTCAAGAAACCACTTTCTTTGCTCATCCATAAGAAGCAATTCCTTATTGATTAAAGTTTTATCATGAGGTTGCAGCAATTCAGTCACATCTTTAGGTTCTACTTCTAATACTCTTACTATTTCCACCTCATCTGCAGTTACCTCTTCCACTGAAGTCTTGAACCCTTCAAAGTCATCCAGGAAGGTTGGAATTAACTTTTTTCAAACTCCTGTTGAAATTAATATTTTGACTTCTTCCCTTGAATCATGAATGTTCTTAATAGATCTGGAATAGCGAATTCTTTCCAGAAGGTTTTCAATTTATTTTACCCAGATCCATCAGAGTAATCACTACCTGTGGCAGCTATAAACATATTATGAAATATGTTTTCTTAAATCATAAAACTTTAAAGTTGAAATTACTTTTGATTCATGGACTGCAGAATGGATGTTATGTTCATAGGCATGAAAACAGTATTAATCTTTGTACATTGTACATCTTCATCAGAGGTTTTGGGTGACCAGGTGCAATGTCAATGAGCAGTGATATTTTGAAATATTTTTTCTGAGCAGGAGATCTCAACATTGCGCTTAAAATAATCAGTGAACCATGTTATAAACAAATGTACTGTTAATCTAGGCTTTGTTGTTCTATTTACAGAGTACAGACAGAGTAGATTTAGCATTATTCTTTTTTCTTTTAGAGAGAGAGAAAGGAAGAGAGAGAAACATCATGAGACAGAAACATCAACTGATTGCCTCCCGTATGCACCTCGATTGGGAATTGGATCCACAACCTGACTGTGCCTTTACTGGGGGTCAAACCTGTGACGTTTTGTTGCTCGAGACGGTTCTCTAACCAACTGAGCCACACTGGCCAGGGCTAGCATAATTCTTAAGGGCCTAAGGTTTTTTGTTTGTTTGCTTTTAAGTTTTTAGCTCATCTTTTTGCTGTTTTCTCACCCAAAGCGCACACAGGTACACTCAGAGCTTTCTTCTCAGTTACAGTATATTCAGATTTATGGGCATTCACCCCAAGGACCCTAAGGTTTTTGGAATGGGAATGAGCATTGGTTTCCACTTGAAGTCACCAGCTGCATTAGTCCCAAACAAGAGTCAGCCTGTCCTTTGAAGCTTTGAAGCCAGGCATTCATTTCTCCTCTCTAGTTATGAAAGCCCTAGATGGCACCTTCTTCCAATAATAAGGCTGTTTTCATCTACACTGAAAATCTGTGGTTCAGTGGAGCTACCTTCCTTAATTATCTTAGCTAGATCTTCTGGATAACTTGCTGCAGCTTCATCTACCACTTTTGTTATGGAGATGGCTTCTTTCTGTGAACCTCATGAACCAGCCTCTGCCAGCTTCAGACTTTTCTTCTGCAGCTTTCCCACCTCTGTCAGCCTTTACATGTTTAAACAGAGTTAAGGCCTTGCTTGGGATTAGGCCTTGGCTTAAGGGAATGTTGTGGTTGCTTAATATTTTATCCAGACTCCTAAACTTTCTCCATATCAGCAATAAAGCTGTTTCACTTTCTTATGTGTTGACTGGAGTAGCACTTATAATTTCTTTCAGGAACTTTTCCATTGCATTCACAATTTGACTAACTTTTGGGTGCAAGAGGCCTAGGTTTTAGCCTGCCTCAGCTTTCAACATGCCTTCCTCACTGTGCTTAATCATTTATAACTTTTGATTTAAAGTGAGAGACTGGGACTATTCCTTTTACTTCAACTCTTAGAGGTCACTGTAGGGTTATTAATGGGGCTAATTTCAGTATTGTTGTGTCTTAGGAAATAGTCTTGGGGGGTCAGGGGAGAGACAGACAGGAACGGCTAGTTGGTGGAGCAGTCAGAACACACATAACATTTATTGATGATGTTTACCATCTTATATGTGGTGTCCCAAAACAATTAAAATAGTAACATCAAAGATTGCTGATCACAGATAACCATAACAAATATAATAATAATAATGAAAAAATTTGAAATATTATAAGAGTTATCAAAATGTGACACACTGACAAAAAGTAAACAAATGCGTTTGGAAAAATGGTGCCAGTAGAATTGCTTGATGCGGTGTTGCCACAAACATTCAATTTGTAAAAAACTCATTATCTACAAAGCACAATAAAACAATGTGCAATAAAATGAGGTAAGAATGTATACAGATTTACAATTACCTTATTGCTGCTTTAGGAAGTGATAGGCAACAGCTTCCTGTTGGTCATATCTCCTTTTTCTCTGATTTTTTAAGTCACCTGTTTTGAAATTTAAAGTATCTATGGCTAAATATCTTTCCTTATATATTTAAACAAATAAAGCAATAATAATTTATTTGTCAAAACCAGTGACTAGAAAGAAAACTAACATTTTTTGAGCAGCTGTGTACTGTATGCTAGGTACTTTACAAATATATAATTTTTACAAGAACAAAAAGGAAAAAACCTAAACCATATTTTAGAGGACAAAGGAGTAGTTTTTACAGATGGTTTAGTGGATTACATACAGTAACAGTGATAGTTTCACCTCAAGAGTCAGGTGCAGCCGATATGCAACAAATTTAAATGATGTCTTATTTACTCCTTCAAGAAAAAGGCAACAGAAGCATTAATTAGCTCTAGTACCTATTCAAACTGAAAAATGGCTTTGGAGAAATAAAATTAGTTTGAAGCTCCTCTACATTTACTTAGTAATCAATTCAAGGACATTTTATAACACTGAGATTTTTTAAATCAAAGAGTGTTAGTAAAGGGGTCTAGAAAATCTGTTATAATTTGAAAACCAGATACAGAAAAGAATTGAGTCTGATTCTTTTTTGTGCCTGGTTTTCGTAACAAAAATTGTTCTGGTATAAGTCACAAGAAAATACTTTGCAAAATTAATGAAATATGTTGTTCTACAGTGCAGTTCCTAAAGATAAGGACAGACAATGCTTTAAACTACGCCAAGGAATTGATAAGAAGATTGTCATCTATGTGCAACAAACAACTAATAAAGAACTTGCCATTGAAAGGTAAACATTTTTGTAAGGTTAGCTTAAATGTAAATTTTAGTTTTTATCAATCTAGTGGAGTAATCTACACTATTCAAAAATGTATTTGTGCCAGGTGACTTGATTGGAGCATCATCCCATACACCTAAAGGTTTCGGATTTGATTCCCGGTGAGGGCACATACCTAGGTTTCGGGTTTGATCCCTGGCTGGGGCACATATGGGAGGCAACTGATATTTCTCTTTCTCTCTCTCTCTCCCCCCCTCCCTACTTCTCCATCTCCCTCTTTACCCCCTCTAAAAATCAATAAAAACGTATCCTTGGGTGAGGATTTAAGAAAAAAATGTATTTGCAAATATTTTGTTCCTTTGGGAATTCTTTTGGTTATTCAAGTGGCTACTTGATTCATTTTGATTTTTCTTTAATTAAAATTTTTTTCTTTATAGCCTGGTTGGTGTGGCTCAGTGGATTGAGCGTTGTCCCATGGACTGTGAGGTACTTGTAAGATATTCAGTCAGGGCACATGCCCGGGTTGTGGGCTCGATCCCCAGTAGGGGACATGCAGGAGGCAGCCAATCAATCATTCTCTCACATAGATGTTTCTATATCTCTCTCCCTTTCTCTTACTTAAAAAAAAAAAAAAATGAATGAAAACATGTTTTTTTAAAAAGGGGGAGAAAGAATTAAAAGATATTTTGGGGGAGAGAGATGTTTGTTGTTCCACTAATTTCATTGGTTGCTACCTCTGTGTGCCCTGACCAGGGATTGAATTCTCAACCTTGGTGTATCAGGACAGTGCTCTAATCAACTGAGCTACCTGGCCAGGGCCTACTTCATTCACTTTGAATTAACGCCCATAAATCTTTCATAAATACGCTGACTTTATGTGATAATAAAAGGCAAACATAGAATTTACTTATTTGAATTATAAAAGTGAGGGGATTATTTTGGCAATACTAATTTATTGATAATTTTAGTGTGTTCTTTTTTCCATCAGTAAAAAATTTTTTACGTGACCTAATTTAAACATCTTTTTGTGTTCTTTTTTCCAAATTTATGTCAGTTCTTTCTTTGCAGGTGTTTTGGTCTTCTTCTTAGCCCAGGAAAAGATGTACGAAATAGTGACATGCATTTGTTAGATTTGGTAAGGATTTTTTTTTCTTTTTCTAAGTTATACACTATTTTGTCAATAAGTTGCTTTACTTTATCTCATATGAATCTAAAATTAAAGCATATCTATGAATGTGTTCTTGTAAGCTATAAAGCAATAAAGATAAGGGCATTTATTTCTGACATATTTACTAGCTTCTTGACTATATGTTAGTGAATAATTGTTTATCATGTGGGATTGATGTGGGAATCAAAGGAGAAAAGTTGTAAGAGAATTGTCTGAAAACTATCAACAACTTTATAAATATAGGCAGTATTAGTATATGAAATATTTTCAAAACTAAAATCTATGTAGTAAGTTACTCACTTGACAGAAGAATTCAGCATACAGGTTTAGTTAGTAAATTTCTCTAATGTTTATACAGGTTGATATGATTTATAAGCATTTACCTTATGACTGAGTTTTCAAGAACAATTGCATAAAAAAATTGGCATATCTTTAATTTTAACTGTAATTATTCAAATACACTCTGACCTTTAAAAAAAAAAAAAAATCTGGCCCTGGCCGGTTTGGCTCAGCAGTAGAGCATCGGCCTGAGGTCCAGAGACCTGGGTTAGGTTCCCATTAGAGGCATGTACCTCGGTTGCAGTTTGTCCCTGGCCCTGGTTGGGTAGTGCAGGTAGCAACCACTCGATGTGTCCCTTTCACTCGATGTTTCTCTCTCTCTCTCTCCCCCTCCCGACTCTATCTGAAAAAAAAAAAAAAAAAAGGAAAAATGTCCTCGGGTGAGGATTAAAAAAAAAAAACATCTGGTTCTTTTTCATATTCTTACATTTTTGCAACTCCTAATTTTGAAAGCAGCGAAGTGGGAGTTTGCTGCTGTTTCCTTACTTTGACATTAATGTTTATTTTACTCTTTTCTTTAGGAATCTATGGGCAAAAGTTCAGATGGAAAGTCTTATGTTATCACTGGGAGCTGGAATCCAAAATCCCCACATTTTCAAATTGTAAATGAAGAAACTCCTAAAGGTAATGAGGATTGCTGACATCAGGGACAGAAATGTTAGTCTCAAGAAGATACCTAAACCTTAGGACCACTTAATTGACAAGTATCCATTGCTTACCTAATTCTGGTGAATCCAAAGACTTTTAATAGTTGAGTTTGTTATTAAGTTTGATATGTAAACAAAGTATCATTTCTCCCCACTCAGTTTTTCTTTCCCTGCTTTTTTTTACTTACGTACTCATTCATTTACAGGTGTCTAAATTTTATTTATTTTTTTGGAGAGATAATATATGTACATATGATTAAAAATTCAAAGGGTATATAGAGAAAAGTAAAAATCTACCACAGTCCCCAGGGCCTCACTCCATAGGGTACCACTGTGACCATTTTCTTGTGTAGCTTTTTAGATATTTTTTTGCATAAATAAACTTTTTCAAAGTATTTCATATTTTTCCCAAATGTCTTTTTTTCCCAATTAAATTTATTGGGGTGGCATTGGTCAATAGGCTCATACAAGTTTCAAGTGTGCACCTCCACCATATGTCACTTAATGGCTGGATAATGTCCTATCCTGAAAATGTAATATTTATTTAACTAGTGCCTCTTATTGAGCATTTATTTTTTTTCCCCTTCATTTTTTCTTATTATTCATAGCATTATAGGTAAATGGATAAAGGCTATAAATAGTTACTATGGTTAACCAAGATTAAAAGTTGAGAAATCCCAGTCTTGGCGAAAGTGGCATAAAGAATCTATATGTCACTATTATAAAATAGTTCAACAGTACATTTTATATGTTGTAAAGTGTATACTGCTCTCATGTACTAACTCCACTTCAAAGAATCTATCCAAGAAAAGAGTTCTCAATGAGGAAAATAAATTCTCAATACAGCAATTTATTTGATTATTTTAGATTCTTAGTTAATGAATTACCTTATTCAGATATCTTAAAAGTTCATAATAAATGTAATTACTTTTATATTAATCATATGAGCAAAAATATTTTTATTTTTTTTATTTGCTTCTCCTCTCTCTAGATAAAGTGTTGTTTATGACCACAGCTGTTGATTTGGTAATAACAGAAGTACAGGAGCCTGTTCGATTTCTCCTAGAGACAAAAGTCCGAGTTTGCTCACCTAATGAAAGGTTATTCTGGCCCTTCAGCAAACGTAGTACTACTGAAAATTTCTTTTTGAAACTAAAACAGGTATTGTATTTTTCTATAAATACTGGGGGTAGGGGTTGGTTAGAAAGGAGAGACTACTTCTGAGTTTGATTTATCATTAAACTAAGCTATCAGTTAGATTGTGTGTATTTTAAATGTATTAAGAGGAAAAATTATCTTTTATTTTTACCCATTTATCACTTTTGTTGCTCTGATTTCTTCCTGAGGAACCAAGTTTCCATCTTACTGCACTTGCCTTCTACCTGTAGAAATTCTTTTAGTTTTTCTTTGGTGCAGATCTTCTTCTGTATCTGAAATGTGTTTATTTCATTCTATTCCAGTAGGATATTTTCACTAGATATATAGGATGCTGTGTTGAGAGTTTTTTCCCCAACACTTTAAAGATGTCACCCCACAATCTTCCTGTTCCCATTGTTTTTGTTGTTGTTGTTGTTGTTGTTTTTATCCTGAGGACATTATTGCATTTATCTTCAGATAGAGTAGGAGGGAGAAGAGAGGAAGAGAGAGAGAGAAACACATTGATTGGTCGCCACCCACATGACCCCAACCAGGGCCGTGGACAAACTGCAACCGAGGTACCTGCCCTTAGCGGAAACTGAACCGGGGACTCTCTGGTCCGCAGGCCGACATTCTAACCGCTGAGCCAAATCAGCCAGGGACTGTTTCCATCGTTTTTGATGAGAAGTCAGCATACATATATTGTTTTTTCCTGTGTATATGCTAACTCATTTTTCTCTGACTGCTTTTATTATTATTTTTTGCCTTTGGTTTTTAAACATTTAACTATGATGTGCCTAGTTATGGTTTTCTTCCTGTTTGTCTTGCTTGAGATTTGCTGGGCTTCTTGAATTTTTAAAGTTATGTTTTTGGCCTTTTCTTTATTTTTTCTTGAAACAGTTTTGGGGAAAATCTGGCCCATTGTTGCTTTCAACCTTTTTCCTGCCCCATTTGTCTTTTCTCTCCTTATGGGATTTCAGTTTCATGTATTTTAGGCACTTTGGTATTATCCCACAGATTTCTGAGGCTCTATTTTTTTCAAATCTTTTGTTTTTTTCTTCAGGTAGGATAGATACTTTTTTTTTGACTTTTCACTTGACTCTTTTGTCATCTTTAGTCTGCTGTTAAATCCATTCAGTAAATTTGTTTTTATTTCAGATTTTTTTTTTTTTTTTTGAATTTCCATTTGGTTTTTTGTATATAGGTTTTATTTTATGAAATTTCCTCTTTTTTCAACACATTTTTAATATATATATCTTTGAGCATAATTATGATATATGTACTCTAAAAATGCTTGACTGCTAATTCTAAAGTATGTTGAGTTGAATTTTTTTGTTTCTTTGAATGTCTGGTAATGTGAGATTATGTATTAGACATTTTTAATGATAGGTTGTAGAGACTCTGTTATGGTCTTCTGAGTATTGATTTTTTTTTTAAATCTGTCAGTTTTTTTGGTAAAAGTCAAACTCCATTCTTTTTTTATCCTCGCCTGAGGATATTTTTCTATTTATCTTCAGGTAGAGAGAGAGGGAGAGAGAGAGAAACATCAACATGAGAGGGACACATTGACTGGTTGCCTCCTTCACGACCCCGACCAGGGCCAGAGACAAATCACAACCAAAATACGTGCCCTTGGCCAGAATCGAACCCGGGACTCATTGGTCCGCGGGCCCATGCTCTACTGCTGAGCCAAACCAGTCAGGGCTCCATACTCTTTCTTGTGGTGGGCAGCAAATGAAATCTTATTTAGGTTGTCTTGGCCCAAGTTGCCCGAGTATTTTTGCTTTGTGTCAAAACACCTCAAAAGAAATCAAGTGCCCTGGCCAGTTTGGCTCAGCGGTTAGAGCGTCAGCCTGCGGTCCGGAGAGACCCGGGTTCGGTTCCCGCTAAGGGCACGTACTTCGGTTGCAGTTTGTCCCTGGCCCTGGTTGGTCGTGCGGGTGGCGGCCACTCGATGTGTCCCTTCACGTCGATGTTTCTCTCTCTCTCTCCCTCCCACTCTATCTGTACAAAAAATGGAAAAGTATCCTCGGGTGAGGATAAAAAAAAAAAAAAAGAAATCAAGTTTACAGTGACTTAAATTGTTTAATGCGGTGGTGAGTTTGAGTCTTTGTCTTACTTGACCTGTCAGAAGCATTTGATATAGGTGCTCACTCTCCTCCTTAAATACACTTTTTTTACTTAGCTTTCAAATTGACCATGTCCAGAAAGATCTCATTATCTCATCTCCCACTTCTAAAATACTCTGTGTCTTTACTATCTCAGTTCATGGGCATTGTCTCTTAATAGTTGCTTAGGCCAAGAATTTTGCTCTTTTTCATACCCCATACTCAATCTGTCAGGAAGTTGTTTACTTTCAAACATTAACCTCATCTAAACTATTGTTTTTCCCTTGATTATTGCAGTAGCCTTTTCATTCATTTCTTTGCTTCTGCTTTTGTTTTCTTTTTTTTTTTAATCCTCACCTAAGGATATGTTTTTTTCTTTTTAATTGATTTGAGAAAGAGGGAGAGAGAAACATTGATATGAGAGAGAAACATCAATGTGAGCAAGAAACACTGGTAAGTTTTCTTGTACGTGCCTCAACTGGGGATTGAACCCACAACCTTGACGTGTGCCCTGACTGGGAATCAAATCTGCAACCTTTGGTGTATGTGACAACACTCCAGCCAACTGAGCTACCTGACCAGGGCTGTTTTTGTCTTTCTTGATATAGTTTCATCATAGTAGCCCAAGGTCAGATCACATCATTTTTCTGCTTAAAACCTTGTACCCCTATTTTACTTCTTGAAAGCCAAAGTCCTTACAGTGATTTATAAGACCCTACCTGATCTGCTGCCTATTGCATCATAAACTAATTTCTCTCTTACTACTCCTCTTGCTTGCTTTCTCTGCTCTAACCATACTCTTAAGTTAATAACTGTTTCTTCTACCTAGAATGCTCTTCCCCTGGATCCCACTTGCTATTATTCACCTCCTTCAAACCCTCATCATCTTTAAGTCTTTGCTAAGATTTGCTTATTAGCAACTCACAATCACCCCATTTAACAGTGCAGTTTTCCCTCACTCCCACTGGTACTGCCAACTCCCCTCCCCTCAAATGAAACATTAAAAAAAAATTTTTTTACAAGGGTTTTACCTTCTAGTTAGTATACCACATAATATACTTATTTTTATTTTATCTATTGTCCGTATTAGAAACCTCTACTAAGGAAGTATTCCTAACCTGTCTTATTCTCTGATTTATCCCAAGCATGTAGAACATAGTTCTCAATAAGTATTTGTTGAATTGATTTTTACATAAAATTGACAGAATTATACTGTTATATATGGATTTAGATGAATATACTTTTCTATAGCAATACATATTTTGGTTCCAGAGTATTCATGTTTGCCCTTTTGGTTATAATTAGAAAAAAGTAGCAGGTGCAACAGGAATAGAGATTTCTTTTCATTGTTGTCTTAAGAAACAGAAGTCATCCTAGATTCCATTACTGTTCTCCCACCTCTTCTGTGGGAGGAGCAGAGCATTAGCAGAAGATTATCATTTAGAACTTGGCTTTGGAGTCAGGGTATGGATCTTACCATTGACTAGCTTCATGACTTTGAGCAAGTTCCTTTAACTCTGAACCTCAGTTTATTCTGCTGTAAAATGGCAGTAATAGAATCCTACTCATAGTTTTATTGTGACATGAAGTGAGAAACTATACAACACATGGGGAATAGTTCCCGGCACATAGTATGTTCTTCATAAATTTTAGCTATTATTATTGAAAAGGACTGTGGCATCTCAGTGGGACAGAGGAGTACGATAAAACACTAAGTTGTGAAATCAGAATAACATTGATTAGAGAACCAGCTCCAGGGAAAGAGTGCTTCAGAAAGTAACCCAATTTATCAGCATCATTTAAAAGTTTAGGGTGTAAGTGAGAATAATTCTTAACAGTTTCTAGAGTGAGAGATGATAAAGACAAATTAATCATGTGATATTTTTAACACGAACTTGTATAAAAGAGATATTCTCTGTAATTAAAAAGAATGTTAAGAGTTCTGTCTCTTTAGTCTTATCTTAAAAATAAGATTCCCTTGATCTTGCTTTTCCCTTAAGGTCTTATGTTATACAGCCTTGGATTTAAAAATTGCATGGGTTTACAAGAATATTACTTTTATGGTTCAGTGTAGAGTGATATATCTAATTAGTCTAACAAATGACTCGGCAAGGTAAACTAGCCCAAATTATATGTATACCTCAGACAAAGCCTGATAGGCTACTTTCTAGACTCTTTGTGAAGGTTACAACTAAACATCATAGTAAGTATTTTCTTTGCAGAAACCCAGAAATTTATATATGGAAGCTAGAAGGATGGCAGGGAATTCCTGAGAATGATCTTTAATTTTTCTCCTTATTTGGGTAAATCCCATTGGAGAGGGCACTTGAGGAGTAAAGAGTGGGAAAGGGGGGAGAGTGTGTAAAGAATTTGAATGACTTTTTTCCATCTTAGAGCAAGTAGAGCACTGTGTGACAACAAAGTTAATTTATTTCCTTTTTTACATTCATGGCATTAAAAAATAATAGCAATAACAGTATGGAAGATGCTCAAAAAATTAAAAATGGAACTTCTTTATAACCCAGTGATTCCACTTCTGGGTACTTATCCAAAGAAACCCAAAACACTAATTCAAAAGAATATACGCATCCCTATGTTTATTGCAGTATTATTTACAATAGCCAAGATATGGAAACAATCCAAGTGTCCATCATTTTGCAAGTGGATAAAAAAGTTGGTACATATATACAGTTGGCCCTCGTTTTTCGCGGTTAATCAGTTCCAGACTCTACCGCGATAAATGAATTTCCATGAAGTAGGATTCATTTATAAATCAAATATTTTCGCAGTTAGAGCATAGAAAAACTGTTTACGACCTTCTAAATATGTTTTTTAACATTATTAGAGCCCTCTAGACATGAAATAACACTCTTTAGTCACCATTACACTCATATTACCCAATATATTAGACAAAATAGAAAATAAGACACATTAGACATTACAAATATTATTATTGTACATTTAATTACACACACAGTTCTTACAATCACTAACCTATGAAAATAGTGCATCTTGTTCAATGATGAAACAATGAAGATGAAGAGATGTACTGCACAGCAAAGAAGAGCAAGATTATTGCTCCTCTGAAGGCATGGTCTAAGTAGGAGAGTCTTCAGGTGGTGCAGTATCTTCAGCAGGTGCGTCGTCGTCTTCTTCCGCTAAAGGAGCACTAGTAGTAGGCAGTGGGTGTCTGGGTGCATGGCTGAAGAACATCATGATAAGCAGTTGCTGGCACTATCTTTTCATATGCTTAAGGAGGCTTTTATAGGGTTCTATCGCTCCATCAAGTGTATTCCGGAACAGCAATGCACGCATCATTTGTGGGTCCCATTAGCCAATCACGTCCTGTACTACCTTGATAGCTCTCATGATTTGCGAGAGACGCTCAAGTGTAAGGCCAGCTTCCTCCTCCTGACCCCCAGGAACCTCTGGCTGCTCTTCCTCCTCCTCACTTGCAGACTTAGTCATCTCCATCAGATCCTCGTCAGTTAAGGACACCTGTTCTGGATGGTACTCGGTCTCCTCAAGGATCTTCTGGAACGTGTTGTTCACGTAGTCCTCTGCTGCAGGCTGGTCAGCAGAGGCACTTTTCTCCGTGGAGAATGACACTCTTCAGATGATACCTCTTCTAGAACTTCTCAAACCAACCCTTGCTCGCCGTGAAATCCACGAACATTGCAGAAGAGGGTCCTGGTTGAGGTTCGTCCACTGTAAAGTGCTGATAGAGCTGCCTCGCCTTCCCTCAGATGATTAGCAAATCCAACGGAATGTTTTTCTTGCAGCTGTTGCTGATCCAAATGGCTAGGGCAGACTCCGTTTTCACTATGAACTTATTACGACTTGTCACGACATGCTTTGCTTCCTCATTGAAAGAGACAGTAGCCATTGCACGGGTGTTCTTTTCATCTTTACGGATGGAGCGAATGGTAGACTCATTCAAGTCATAATGGCGGGCAACCTCCATGATTTTCTTGCCATCTTTGATCATATCCAAGAGTTTCACCTTCTGGATGGTAAGCATCTTCCTCCAGCACTTAGTTTCTTTGTCAGAGGCTTACAAGAAGCAGCATGTTTAGGACCCATCGTGGGGTTTATTTATTTTTTTTATTTTATCTTTTTATTTATTTATTTTTTATCCTCACCCGAGGACATTTTTCCGTTTTTTGCACAGATAGAGTGGGAGGGAGAGAGAGGAAGAGAGAAACATCGACGTGAAAGAGACACATCGAGTGGCTGCCACCGCACGACCAACCAGGGCCAGGGACAAACTGCAACCGAGGTACATGCCCTTAGCGGGAACCGAACCCGGGTCTCTCTGGACCGCAGGCCGATGCTCTAACCGCTGAGCAAAACCGGCCAGGGCCTATCGTGGGGTTTAGATAAAAGTTCTCAGAACTCGCAAACACTTACAAGAGCAAAGATGCTTCCGATGCATAACGATGTAGAAGCATGTATGAGAAACAAACTTGCATGAGGCTGAGCCAATCAGTGGCCAGGATTAAAAGAGGATAGAATAGCCAATCAGTGAACAGCACACTCTGATTGGCTTAGTTTCACTACACCCAATGTTTTTGGAAAAAAGTTATTGCCCACACACGAGTGGTCGAGCAGTTGCACCTGGTGTTGAAGGATTTGCGAGGGTGCTTGAATACAAATGCCTACAGTCCATACATACAGTAATTTTAATTTTAATTGTAATATAGGGGTGTATAATTGACTCAATCGAGCATGCACTGTATCATTTTTACTGTCTCGATCAACTTTTTAATGAATATATTTGGGAAAAAACCACGATAGAGTGAAGCCATGAAGTCCAAGTGTGAAGTGGTGAGGGACGACTGTACATTGGAATATTACTTGGCTATAAAAAAGAATGAAATCTTACCATTTGTACCAGCATGGATGGACCTAGAGGGTATTATGTTAAGTGAAATAGGTTAGTCAGAGAAAGAGAAATTACCACCATATGATTTCACTTATATGTGAAATCTAAAGAACAAAATAAATGAACAAACAAAATTGAAATAGACTTGTAGACAAAGAGCAGAGGAGTGATTGCCAGATTGATAGACTGGGTGAAATAGGTGAAGGAATTAAGAAGTATAAATTGGTAGTTACAATATAGTACAGCATAGGAAATACAGTGAATAGTATTGTGATAAATATGTATGGTGCCAGGTGGATATTGAAAATATTAGGGGAACACTTCGTAAAGTATATGATCTTCTAACCACTATGTTGTACACATGAAATTATACAAAGTAATATTGAATGTAAACTATACTTGAAAAATAAAGTTTAGTCCTGGCTGGGTAGCTCCATTGGTTAGATCATTGTCCTGATACGCATTGTGTGTTTGATCCTGGGTCAGGGCACATACAAAGAATCAACCAATGAATGCATAAATAAGTAGAACAACAAACTGATGTGTCTGTCTCTTTCTCTCTTCTCCTCCCCCCTCTCTTTTCCCTCCCCCTCACTCCCCCTTCTCTCCCTTTCTCTTTCTAAAATCAATAAATTTAAAAAAAGATGTTTCCATGCTTGGCCAGCATGGATGGCCCAGTGGGTTGAGTGTCGTCCCATGGACTGAGAGGTCCCAGTTCAATTCCTGATCAGGGCTATATACCCGGGTTGCGGACTCAATCTTCCAGTAGGTAGCATGCAGGAGGCCATCGATCGATGTTTCTCTCTCTGAAAAAATGAATAAAAACATTTTTTTTTAAAAAAGATTTTTTCTTTTAAGAATCTAAGATTCTCTTGAAAAAGAACAAAGTAAGAGCAGTTCCACTCATTGAGGCCCTATTGTGGTCATCACTTTACTAGCTACTTTCACTTTTTCTCTCTCACATAATTTTCTTAGTGATCCAGTGAAGATAGTATTCTCATTTTATAGATCCCAAAGATATAAAATAGTAGATTTTATGGCATGTTGAGTGAAAAAGATACATACCTAAGCCTTCTATGAGTCTCAGTCAGGGTTCTTGCCTTTGAAATGTGTTCTTTTTTTCTTTCTGTAAGAGGATTTTCAGTATTTACTTAAATTAAGCGTAATTTAAATTTTTAACCACTGTGCAGTTCTCGTTACAAAAGAAACAGCAGACCAAAATTTTAAAATAGGTAGTTTCTGTTATTGCTGTAAGTATGAGAAAACAATCATAGACATGCTTTTAAAAATACATGTTTAAAAATTGAATCTTTTTTCTTTTACTAAATTTATCTGATGACTCAGTAATTTGTTTTAAGCCTGGAAACCTTCCCAACTTTGGGGACTATAATATTAAGATGGCATCATATTAGAGAAGAAATATATTAAGGAAAGAAAGATTGCGTTCTTAGATTTAAATTTTCAGATGTTATTTACTAAAAGAGGAAGAAAAAGCTCTAAAGACTAGATTTTTCAACATAAGGTGAATAAAAGACCAACTAAGCCTTGGCCAATTTGGCTCAGCGGTTAGAGCGTCAGCCCACAGACCGAAAAGGCATAGGTTTGATTTCAGTCAAGGCACGAACCTCAATTGTGGTTCTTCCCTGACTCTGGTCAGGGTTGTGTGGGAGGCAGCTAGTTGATGTGTCTCTCTCACATCAATGTTTCTCTCTCTCCTCCTTTCTCCCTCCCTCCTACTCTATCTGAAGATAAATGGAAAAATGTCCTAGGGTGAGGATAAAAAAAAACAACAACAACTTATAAAAAGACCAACTAAGCATTCTTAAAACTATAGAATTATGGAACTTGCAAAGAGACTTTAAAATGTTTTATAAAATTATTACTTTATAAATAGATAAGCTGGTGTCTGAAAGACTAAATGAAGTAGCCAGTGTCATATAGACAAGTAATTAGTATAATTATACTGGAACCCTGGGCCTCTTATTTATGTTTGCTGTGCAAGTGTGTGTGCAGCCACATGCACACATGTCCACTGAACCACTATGCTTCTCAAGATAAAAGATACGAAAATGCTTCCTGTACTCCAGCTCTTCAGCTGCTAAATCAGGTTGTTCCACTGTATTTAGCAAGTGATCTTTGGAGTGGTACTTTGGCAACTTCTGCATATCCTATTCCTCAACAACTTTCTTTTTTAACAACTTTCTAACTAATGGTTTCAGCATCCATTGATGATCCTTGCCTAAATCATTTGGTTTATTCATATATTTTCCATATTAATTTAACACTACAGAATTATTTTTCTTTACATTTATATATTTTTAATATTGGATATCTCAGTTACAATAATAGTAATATATTTAATTTATTCACTTTATCCTACTTCATCAAAGAATTTAAAAATATCTGTATTGCAGGAAACACCTTTAATATGTAGTCTTTATTTTATTGCTCCCAGCAGATTTATAACAAAATATTTTTTTTCTTTATTGATTTAAGAGAGAGGGGAAGGGAGAAGGGGGAGAGAGAAAAAAACATCGATGAAGGAAAACATTGACTGACTGCCTCCTGCATGCCCACGACTGGGGATTAGGCCCACAACCTGGGCATGTGCCCTGACCGGGCATCGAACCGGTGACCTCTTGATGCTCAGTGGTTGAGCACTGACCCACGTTGGCCAGGCTATAACAAAATCTTTATAAGCATATAAAATGTCTGTTGAGAAAAGGTACTACTATGTGGATTTATAAAATACAGATTTCAGTTACTTAAAATTCTAATGCAGACAGGCTTATATTTTTATACAGTAACTGATGGTAATTAAGCATCAATGAATAAACTTGCACCAAAATTTCTAAAATATATACAGGTTCATTTTTCAGCTTATTTACAACTTATGTTGTACAAGTTTTTTCCAATTGGAAATAAAATCCATACTTTAATATAAGTATATAAAAGTCAGTATGTAAACATCTAACTGAATAATTATTCCAAAATATTTAGTGTATTCTGAGCTTTTCTATAGATGCTTAAACAAATTTTGGGTGCAACATCTATTAATATAACCATAGTAACCTGTATATTTTTTCATTTTTTCTAGTTTGCATACATTAAAAGAGGCATATAATATGAAATTATTTGAATTGGTATAGTTTTAAACTTTTGTTCATATTCACTTAAAAATATTAGTATTACAGTTCATTGAGTAAAGTTTCAGATTTTATGGAACTTCTTTTGTTCTTTGAACATGTTCTGATATGACTGTAAAATTAGTACTGTTTTCAGAAGTCACTTGGGGTTTTGTTTTTTGTTTTTTCATTATAGTTATGTTACCTTTTGACATATAGTTAGGCTTATCTGTTTCCATACTTTTAATCTGGGAGCTTGGGGTTTTTTTTCGTTTAATTTATATTTTGAATATTTAAAATACTTTTATGGTACAAAAGTCCAAATTATACCTAGCATGTATACTCTGAAGACTTGATTTCATTTAGAGCTCCTTCCTCCATCCCTGTAGGTAACCATAATTATTGGTTCCTGGGTTATCTTTCCAATGTTTATTTTTGTGAAAATGATAAAATACTGATATACAGCATGATCAAAAGTAGGATTACAGTTGTGAGTATACAACAGTTTATTCTTGTATTATTATTGTTATTATTTTCCATACCAACAACTCTAAGCCTACGTTTGCCCCACCCTGTATTTTAACCCCCTTTAAAAAAAAACTAGCATACTGTATATACTGTTCCTGCCCCTTGCTTTTTTATTTTTATTTTATTTTTTCTTTATTGATTTTAGAGAGCAAGACAGAGAGAGCGAGAAACATCGATGAGAGAGAACATCGATTGGCCGCCTCCTGCACGCCTCCCACTGGGGATCTGGTCCACAACCTGGGCATGTGCCCTGACCGGGAATCGAACCAGTGACCTTAGTGCATGGGTCACCGCTCAGCCACTGAGCCACACTGGCCAGGCCATCTTGCTTTTTTAATTTAATATATCCTTGAGATCAGTTAATAGAGATTGTCTTCATTCTCATTTAATGGCTGCATAGTGCTGTGTAGTTTCGATAAATAATGATCTTTTCAACTAGTCCTATACTGAGGGATACTTGGATCCCTACCATCATTTGGTATCCAAATACTGTTGCAGTATAGAACCTTGTGCTTGTGTTGTTTTGATTTTATAAAAGTGCATTTGAGAGTAGATTCCTAATTAGAGTAGATTCCTATTGATGCACAAAGTAATTTTGCTTATGTAATTTTGTTTTATTTGCCAAATTCCCAGGTATGAGAGTATCTATTTCTCCACAGGCTTTTCAAGAGCATGTTATGAAACTTAAGCATATAATGGTAGTTTTAATTTATACTTTGGTGAATGAAAACAAGTATTTTTTAAATATGTTTAAGAGTGATGTTTCTTTCCTGTGAATTATTTCTTCATATTTTTTGCTCTTTGGTTTTGATCTCTTTTTTCTTTTAATTGTTAGAAGCCCTTTGAAGTTAACCCTTTGAGATGTAGTTGCAAATATTTCTCCTGGTTTGTCACCTGCCTTTTAAATAATGATGGTCTCTAGTGCTTTTCAGCCACACAATTTCTTATGTACTTGAATTTATCAAGTTTTTCCTTTAAAGCTTCTGGATTTGGGGTCATAATTAGAAATGCTTTCCCCACTCTCAAGTAATAAAGGAATTTACACATTTTTTAGTATTACTTATTGGGTTTAATTTGACTACCTTTAATCTCTGATTCATTAGTATTTTATTCTTATATATAGTGTTAAATACAGGTCTGATTCAATCTTTTTTCAAGTGGTTATCCACTGTCTCAACACTATTCATTAAAAACTCTATAATTTCCCCCCATTGATTTGAGATGGCACCTTTATCATATATTACATTTTCATGTGTATTTGGACCTCTTTCTGGTTTTTATATTTTTTATTGGTTTGTATGTTATCATGTACCAGTACTACACTGTTTTATTTATGTAGACTTCATAATGTTTTTATTTTTAGTATTTTTCTTTAATCCTCACCTGAGGATATTTTTTCATTGATTTTTATTTTTATTTTATTTTCTTTATTGATTTTAAAGTGAGAGGAAGTGAGAGGGAAAGAGAGAGAAACCTCAATGAAATAAAACATTGATTGGCCACCTCCAGCATGCCTCCCACTGGGGATCAGGCCCACAACCTGGGTATGTGTCCTGACCAGGAATCGAACCAGTGACCTCCTGGTGCATGGGTCGATGCTCAACCACTGAGCCACACCAGCCGGACTTCATTGATTTTTAAGTAGAATGGAAGGGAAGGAGAGAGAGAGACATCAATGTAAGAGAGACATATCGATTGGTTGCCTCCCACATGTACCCCAACCAGGGCAGGGATCGAACCTGCAACCCAGGTACATGCCCTTGACGAGGAATCGAACCTGAGACCCTTTAGTCTGAGGGCTGATGCTCCAACTACTGAGTGAAACCAGCCAGGGCCATAATATGTTCTAACATCGGGTAGGACTGTTGTCCCCTCCTTGTGTTCTTTTCGTGGGTTTTGCTGGATATTTTTAATTGTTCGTTTTTTTTTTCTTTGTTTTTTTTTTCCTCACCCGAGGACATTTTTCCATTTTTTGCACAGATAGAGTGGGAGGGAGAGAGAGGAAGAGAGAGAGAGAGAGGGAAACATCGATGTGAAAGGGACACATCGAGTGGCCGCCACCCGCAGGACCAACCAGGGCCGGGGACAAACTGCAACCGAGGTACATGCCCTTAGCGGGAACCGAACCCGGGTCTCTCCGGACCGCAGGCGGATGCTCTAACCGCTGAGCCAAACCGGCCAGGGCTAATTGTTCGTTTTTTTATATATATATATAAACTTCAGATTCAACCTTGTAACTCTGGAAAAAATTATCGATTATTTTTATTGGGCAGCCTTGTTATCTTTATGATGTCATTTTATCTAAGAACATGATACTTTGCTATTTATTTAAGTCTACATTTTTTTTTGTCTTTTAAGAGTGCTTTAAATTTTTATTTCAGAAAATTAAAATACAAAAATAAAAGCAGTAGTGAATTGAACTCCCATGTACTATTACCCAGCTTTAACAATGAACTTTTTTTTTTATCCTCACCTGAGGACAGACGTTCTTCCATTTTTTGTTCAGATAGAGTGGGAGAGAGAGAGAGAGAGAGAAACATTGACATGAGAGAGACACATTGAGTGGTTGCCATCCACACAGCCCAACCAGGGCCAGGGACAAACTGCAACCCAGGTATGTGCCCTTAGCGGGAACCGAACCCGATCTCTCTGAGCCACTGGCCAACGCCCCATCCGCTGAGCCAAATCGTCCAGGGCAACAACGGACATTTTTAATAGCTGGAGTACTTGACTTACAATAGGGGTCCAATTCTTGACTCTGTTTTTCTGACATCAAAAGGCAATGTTGCTATAGTTACTTCTAGGTGAAGTAACTATTTGGCCCTTTACAGAAAAGTTTACCGACTTCTGTATTAAACATTGCTTCAGGATGATTTTGAAAGGACATGTTACATTGGTTATCACATTTATGTAGTCTCTGAGAAATTTTTTTAAAACAACAAAAGTAAATCCTGTTCCCTCTCAAATTATAATATATAAAAGTTAAAAATCATTTCAAATTTAGATTGAACATATATGGAAGATTTTAATTCAGTTCATTAATGAAGGAACGGATGAGATGGTAAAACTGGTTCTAAGTTTTGAGGAACTTGAGTTTATATAGTCCTTCCTTTAAAAAAAGAATATTAGAAAAAGATTGCTAGGTTAGAAAGAAAATTGGTAATATCCTGTAGGTAACCTTTGAGTTATCTTTTTGTTGGACCTAAGTCATTTGCCTATCTATTGGACCCAAATCTACAGGTTAATATGTAACTGCATCGAGTCTGGTTCCTTAATTAATAGTAGGTAAGTCAGAATTGGGTGGACATGTTAAAACAAAGTCTGCAAACTCTACAGTCTGTGGGTCAAATCTGGCTTGGTGCTTGTTTTCATAAAGTATTTTTCAGAACACAGCCACACTCACTGTCTTTGGCTGCTTTTGCACCATAATAGCAGAGTTGAGTAGTTGTGGCAGAGACTACTGGCCCACATAGCCTAAAATATTTACTATTTGGCCCTTTACAGAAAAGTTTACCGACTCCTGTATTAAGCATTACTTCAGGATGGTATTGAAAGGACATGTTGCCATTATCTTGGCCTTCCAGGACTGGGGTAATTTTTCTTAACCCAAATCAACAATGAGATGATAAAATCTGCTCTGCCTGGCATTTCTACATCTAATGAATTTGTTATCCACCACCTTCTGTATTTTTACTTTATGCGTGTATGTCTCTTCTTGGTGTAGCCACCTATCTGGTTATCTCTGTATCTTTTCCTACAATTCTGACTTGTCCTACTGCTCTTTTTTTTTTTTTTCCTCCTTCAAGCTCCCTAAACTTGCTATAATATGGAATGTTAATATATTTAAATATTGTACTGGTAAAGTTTTATATTCCCCATTCTTAATTTTTAATTTAGGTCAGTTTAGACTGTTATATGTTCACCTCAAAGTAAAACCAAAATACAAACCAATTTTAGTTATCAAAATTTTTGTGGATTCTACTAATCTCATTTCTACCACTAACTTCTCCTCTCACTCCCTAGTTGTAGCTTTCAATGGAAGAAAAGTTTCCTACACTGTTTTAATCAAGCTGGAGGACTGGGGTGGGGCATGGAAATAAGACTTTCTTAGTTCTAAACTTTATGTTTTAGAATATTTTAAAACATTTTTTTATGTAGAATTTTGTAAGGAAAACCTTGTAGGATACCTTAAAGTAACTTGGAAGCCACAGAATGGTTAAATTTTAGTTCATTCTTAGTAAATATTGGTTGACTATTTGATAATATAGTCTTAAGACAATAAGTAAAAGTGCAGAACTAGAGTCCTGCTCAATAAAAATCCTATTTTCCTGAGGGTTTTAAAAATCTAAACGTACACTTTTCTATTTACAAAAAGTTACTTTAATATAGCTATTTAAAGTATTACTTTTTAAATCTCACACCTGTATAAAGTCAGAAGTAGTGCTCAATTAACAAGTAAAGAAATTTACCACTTAATAAAATAATATTTTTTCATCTTCAAGATAAAGCAGAAAGAGAGAAAGAGCAATACCGATACTTTATATGAAGTTGTGTGCTTGGAAAGTGAATCAGAAAGAGAGAGGAGGAAAACTACAGCCAGTCCCTCAGTTCGCCTGCCACAGTCTGCATCTCAGTGCTCAATGATACCGTCTCCTCCTGAAGATGATGAAGAGGAAGGTAAATTGTAGGGAGAGCTTCAGTTCTGTTTTGTGGTGGAGGACTTTAATTTTATCAGGGAATTGATAATGTAACATAGCATTTGGAATTCCTTCAATAATTGTAAGAGTCTACTATGTGCAAAGGACTGTGGGAGATCCAAAAATGATTAACTCAGGACCTTCTTTAAAATAATTGTAATCAAGTTGGACAAAATGAAATGTATAATTAGTCTTTTTTATAAAAATCAGTCTGGTGCTATGATAGATTAGTGTATTTGTGTAAATTTATACAGCTTCCACTTGAATGTTTTTGTCTCATTGGATTTTTTGGTTAATTCTCACCCAAGGATATTTTTTTATTGATTTTTAGACAGAGTGGAAAGGAGGGAGCCAGGGGGAGCACTGATGTCATTGATGTGAGAGAGAAACATGAACCAGCTACCTCCTGCACACCCCATACCAGATTTTGAACCTGAAACCCGGGAAGGGGCCCTGACTGTCGATCAAACTGGGACCTCTCAGTCCATAGGACAAAGCTCAACCAACTGAGCCACACCTGCTGGGCTCATTAAATTCATTTTATAGAGTCAAGTTCACTTGCCAAAAGTGGCTTCTACATATGTGCCCTGGCCAGTTTGGCTCAGTGGTTAGAGCGTCGGCCTGCGATCCAGAGAGACCTGGGTTCAGTTCCTGCTAAGGGCATGTAACTTGGTTGCAGTTTGTCCCCCGCCCTGGTTGGGTTGTGCGGGAGGCAGCCACTCGATGTGTCCCTTTCACGTCAATGTTTCTCTCTCTCTCTCTTCCTCTCTTTCCCTTCCACTCTATCTGAACAAAAAATGGAAAAATGTCCTCGGGTGAGGATAATAAAAAACATACATATGACCCTGTCACAAAACACATATATATTTAAATATACATATTGATATTTATACATTTTGGAGTTTGTACACTGATAAATGTTAGGAATCAACCAGTTGGGGTTTTCCCTCTTTTTTATGGTTATTTCTATGAACTAATCTGTCAGTCTGTCAGTCTCTGTTAGATACATAGAAGTGAGAAAGGGAGGGAAGGAGCACAGGACATGTGAAAGTTTGGGGGGCATTTTCTAATTTATGATTTATTTTTAAGGGGGGGAAAGCTGATTACAATAGAAAGTTATATGAAGCATGTGGCTATCGGAGGTTCACAGGAAGTGTTCTGGATACATAGAGGAGAACCCATTTTTCACTGTGGGAATGTGATGTGGGGCATATGAAGAGTAGTTTTAGCCCAGCTGCAGTGGCTCAGTGGTTGAATGTCGACCCATGCACCAAGAGGTTGCCAGTTCGATTTCTGGTCAGGGCACATGCCCAGGTTGTGGCCCCAATCCCCAGTGTTAGGCATGCAGGAGGCAGGCAGTCGTTGCTCTCATTCATTGATATTTCTGTCTCTCTCATATCAATAAAGAAAAATTTAAAAAAGAAAGAAAAAGTAAATTTTGAGCTGGGACTTGGAAAATTCAAGGAGAATTCAGCAGGACTATCTGGGCTGGTTTGGGCTCTCCTGGCCAAGAAAGTGCATCAACAATAGCACAGAAATGGCAGGAAAGATTGATTAGGTTAAAAGAAATAATATTCATGATTATATGGACTTTTTCAAGTTTAGAGCAAGCTCTGTCTTTATGCTTTCCATTGTTCTCTGTAATTTCCACTTGTCCTATGACTGACTAATCAACTTAGGATCACTTATTAGTAGTAATAATGGCCACCAATTACTAGATGCTTAGTGTGTGGTAGACAGGTACTTTGTTTATAAAATAAAACAGGACTAGGTTTATATAATCCTTGCCAAAAAACCTGAAAAATAGGATTCATTATTCTTACTTTGCACATAAGGAAATGGAATCTCAGAAAAGTGTGTTTGCCAAGGTCACAGAGCCTGAAATAGCAGGGAGGATTTAATTCAGGTCTATGAGTTAACAGTCTGAGCTCTAGTCTGTCATCATTTCTGTGCACTAGTTCACATAAAATAAAATACTTTATTTTAAAGTACAAAGAAAGCACATGTATTATTTTTGGAGAAGTGGCTGATACACTTTAGAGTCTCCTTGCAGAGCCAGTTTAAGTCGTGTGTTAAAACTGGGAAAGGTGGACTTGTTCCTGCAGTTTGAGACTGTCTTCTATATAACTGGTGGTCTTGAGACTTGCAGTTTCCCTGCTAGATCAATACTGCTTAAGATGGCAAAGCAAGTAAAAGTTTACAGGACTCTCCTCCACTTAAGCTCAGAAATAAAAGCAAAAACTACCAAACAATTGAGAAAGATACTCTGTTATGAAATCAGAGAATGTTCAAGTCTCCATACTAGAGAAGAGAAGTTAATATCTGCCAGTGACAAAGAAACTGGGCCCAGCTAAACAATGCCATTAGGACTCACATCTAGTTCTAGTCTGTAGCAGGCATAGATATTTAAATATAATTGAAGGGGTTCAGAAGTCCTTTACTGACAATTAACTAGGGAGAGATCAGCACTAATGGCAGCATGGCAGAATCAGGGAGCACTAGAGCACATGCTCTGTGAAGGAAGGGACTGTGACCTGTTTTGCCCCACATTGTTTCCCTTTTGTATAACAATTCCTGGTATGTAATACCATGCTGACTGGGACTGAAAAAGACTGTGTAGCCATGCCATCTTTTAATTCTCTTTAACCCACTATACAAACCAGGGAAACAGTCCTGTTGTGATCTGTTAGCTCCCTGGAAAGAAATAGGTACAGACCTCTAGAGAGGCTCCTTATCCTTAGGACATTTGTGCTTACGGGGCAAAAAGCCAACAGTTGTAAAGAGGGTGTGGAGAGGATTTTAAGAAACAATAGCCTGAGCTTTAGCCGGTTTGGCTCAGCAGTAGAGCGTTGGCCAGCAGACCAGTGAGTCTTGGGTTTGATTCTGGTCAAGGGCATGTACCTCTGTTGCGGTTCGTCCCTGGCCCTGGTCAGGGTTGTTCGGGCAACAACTAGTCAGGGTGTCCCTCTCACGTTGATGTTTCTCTCTCTCCCTTTCTCTCCCTCTCTCTCACTCTATCTGAAGATAAATAGAAAAATGTCCTTAGGTGAAAATAAAAACAAAAAAGAATAATAGCCTGAGATTTAGACTGCTGCTCACTCCCCACTCTTAGGTGCATGGAGTGCTAAACACAGATTTCAAACTACTACTATCCAGATTTGTTGTAAGATAGGTCTAATCTCTTTGAAGGAATAATCAGTCATCTCTTGTAAATTTTAGTACATTTTTGTAGCTGCCTTCCCCCAAAAAGCTGTATCATATTGACATTTTAATGAGTAGAAAATTACTTGAAGCATTAGAAAGTAGGGCCAGTTCTGGCAAAACAGTCAAGTACAAGTTTATCTTGTGCCCTGAAGCCTTGCTTTTTTCCTTATTCATCCATCTACAGAGGATGTCTCACATTCATTGTGACCTCTTCCTTATCTCACTATCAAAACTCATGATAATGCCCAAGGCAAATGTAAGAAAGTTTAATAATAAGTATCATGGGTTTCTGAGTCCTTAAAAAAATCAGTTTGTAATGTAATTATCAGGTGTGTAAAGCTCCAAACTTCATTTAGGCAAGTTAAAACAGAAAATCTTGAAATAGCACTGGTGAGGACATATGAAAACAGGTACTGTTGTACCCAACCAGTGGAAATATAAATTGGTAAAACCATTTTTTTAAGTCTTTTATTTTTTCTTTATTAATTTTAGAGAGAGAGAGGAAGGGAGAGGGAGAGAGAGATAGAAACATTGATGAGAGAGGACATCTATTGGCTGCCTCCTGCATTATCCCCACTGGGGATTTGGCCCACAACCTGGGCGTGTGCCCTGACCAGGAATCAAACTGGGGACCTCTTGGTGCATGGGACAATGCTCAACCACTGAGTCATACTGGTGAGCATATCTTACCAGCTTTAAATTTGTATTTAAATTTACTTTTCCTAATTACTTGAATTAAATTTCAAATGGTTCATTTTTAGTTCTTTTAATAGTTTTGTTCTTTCTGTTATAAACTAATGTATGCCATTGTAGAAAATTGTGAAAATGTAAAGGAGAGAAAAATATATAACTCCCATCATTCAAGGGCAATAATTATTAATATCTTGGCATAGTTCATTCCAGACTATTTTCTTTTAAAAAATTAATAGACTGTATTTTCTAGATCAGTTTTAAGTTTAAGGGAGGAAGGAAGGGAGGGAGGGAAAGAGACAGACGTGGATGTGAAAGATACATCAATCAGCTGCCTCCCACACATGCCCCGAACCTGCAACCTGGGCATGTGCCCTGATCAGGAATTGAACCCATGACCTTCTGGTTCATTGGACGATGCTCCAACCAACTGAGCCACACCACCAAGGCAAAGCTTTAGCTCTTGATGTTTTTATGTCGTATTTTGCCGAATCATCATGTAAATAAATGTCAACATACAATTACATTGTAAACACATACCGTAATTTAACAATTCTCTATTCTCCTATTGTTGGACACCTAGGTGGTTTGTAGTTTTTTTTAATATGTTTTTATTGAGTTTAGAGAGAGGAAAGGAGAAGGAGAGATAGGAATGTCAATGAGAGAGACATGAATCGGCTGCCTCTTGCATGCCCCCTGCTGGGGATTGAGCCTGAAACCCAGGCTTGTGCCCTGACAGGGAATCGAATCAGCAACGTCTTGGTGCATGGGTCGATGCTCAACCACTGAGCCACACTGGTGTTCAACCACTGAGCCACACTGTCAGGGAGATTTCTAATTTTTTTAACTTCTGTAAATAAGACTGCTGTATATTTTCATGCATAAAGCTGTTTGCTTTGGCAAAGGAGAGAGAACACACCATATTTTGAGTTCTGTTATTTTATAATTAAATGGCTCTCTTCTACAGTTGACATAATATAGACCTTTGTGGAAAACAAAAGAGAAAGAGAGAGATCACAACAACATTCCACCTAGGACCATTTTTAATTTTGTATTTATACCTGAATACTAAAAGAGAAATTATGACTTATTCTTCCAGTAAAATCTTTCAAATCTGACTGTTCCATTTCCATGTCATTCCTCTGGATAGCATAGCCACCTCTTTTACCTTTCTGTGTGTGTTTTGTTTATTGAAGATAACGATGAACCCCTCTTAAGTGGATCTGGTGATGTATCCAAAGAATGTGCAGAAAAAATTCTCGAAACATGGGGAGAACTGCTGTCAAAATGGTAAGTTAAAATAGTTCTTCTTTTCATCTGCAATTCTATTATGTTTAGTTTTAGAACCATTAATAGAAACCTAAGTATGAGGTTCATGTTCTAGAATCTGTTTTTAGACGTTTTTGAGGGTAGTAATAAATATCTGAAATCAACATTCAGAATATTAGAAACCTAATAAATTCTCATTGCTGTGGAAGATATTTATTCAAACATGGAGTCCATAGTGTGAATGACTAAGGACAGACTCCTTTATATTGAAGAGTTTAGGAACCAGTAACTGGTTAAGATAATACACAATAATAGTTAAATAACACACAACAATCAGTTAAGTGTAAAGGACACTCACAGAATCCATAGAGCCACAGATGAGACCCCAGGTAGGATTTGTCCTTATTCTTTTTTTTTTTATCCTCAACCGAGGACATTTTTGTTGTTGTTGTTTAGATAGAGTGAGAGAGAGATAGAAACATTGACGTGAAGGGGACACATCGAGTGGTTGCCTCCCGCACGACCCAACCAGGGTCAGGGACAAACTGCAACCAAGGTACATGCCCTTAGCGGGAACCGAACCCGGGTCTCTCTGGACCACAGGCCAATGCTCTAACTGCTGAGCCAAACCGGGCAGGGCAGGATTTGTCCTTATTCTTATGTGCCTAAGGTGACAGAGCAGAATGTTATAAACATGGTATATATTAACTGCTCTACCAATTACTTTTTCTACTAACACTTGTAAAATTCTGGAACTTCTCATCAGCTCAAGAGATAGTTTGACAACAGTGTTAAGGAGTACTATTCTGTAGACCAGCGATTTAAATCGTTGTGGTGCAAGAATTTTTAAAATGTTCACTACCTGACTATTTAATCAGGGGCACTGACCTCTCTTTTCTTAGACTGTAAATTTAAAAAATGACAACAGCCAACACAACAATAGCCATCTGGTGTGAATGAATCAAACTTATATCTATTTTTGTCGAATGGACAGAAAGATATATTTTTTGGTGTGTCGCAGAATTTTAGTAATTAGTTTATGTGTGCCATGAAATGAAAAAGGTTGAAAATTGCTGCTATAGATTGTCTTAAAAAAATACATAACCTGCAGGTATTTATTAATGAAACCAGAGACACTCTGATTAAGTCAGTTTGGAGAGATGTTTATATAGTTTCCTTTTCCTTCTGTAGGAAGCCAGGGTGAGCTGAAGAAAGGCTGAGCTGGAAAGTGATCGCTTCACTTCTCTCTTTCAGACTTTCTGATTATTAGGGTCATCATATAAGTGCCCCATGGGCCTATTACTTTGGGGTTTGATTTTTCTCACATTTTAACTGTTGAAACTTTTCACTCTATTCTTGGAAAAACAGTCTCGCCCTGGCTGGTTTGGCTCAGCGGTTGGAGCATCTGCTTGTGGTCCAGAGAGACCCGGGTTCAGTTCCCACTAAGGGCATGTACCTTGGTTGCGGTTTGTCCCGGCCCTGGTTGGGTCATGGGGGTGGCAACCACTCGATGTGTCCCTTTCACATCGAAGTTTCTCTTTCTCTCTCTCCCTCCCACTCTATCTGAACAGAAAATGGAAAATGTCCTCGGGTGAGGATTAAAAAAAAAAAAGAAAAGAAAAACTGTCTCTCCATTTTAAAAAACTTAATTTCCTTAAGTGACAGGACTACAAATGGGCATCATCTACTCCTAGCACTCTCACAATGCCTTACACTTTTGGTAAAATACTCTTCACATTGGGAAATATCAAGTGTGTACAGGAGGAAAATTCTAACCAAAGCATGGTTTGTCTTCCCATAAGTGGTTTTATTAAATGAACTCTGAAAAAAAAAAACCCAGGGGAATGAATAGTTCTCATTTACTTTTGCTATTGCTTTAGCAGTCAGAAGACAAACAAATTGTGATGTTCTCATCACAATTATATTTTCAGTTCAATGTCTTCGGAGTGTTTGCACTGCTGCTGGCAGGAATTTCTTCTGTATACAATGCAGATTTCTGCTCTAAAATAGAAATGTAATTGAGTCTAGAATGGTTATGTAATAGGGTATTTAAAATCATTTAGATACAGCATTTAGATTCTAGATTAGATGAACTGACCAGCATTTTATACATTGCTTGGAATTTGTTTTCTTATCAAGCTTTGTTTATTCATTTTGTTAATTCATTTAATTATCTCCTTCTTCAAATATATTAACTGAGTTTCCATGTATGAACAGTCTTCAGGGCATTTAAAACTGTTTTTCCTGGTTTCACTCATGTCTTCAGAAATAATAGAGTTTCTCCTCAATTCATTTACTTGTATTTTTTTTTTTATTATTGTTTTAGAGAGGAAGGGAGAGGGAGGTAGAAACATCAACGTGAGAGAGAGACATCGATCCGCTGCCTCCTGCACACCCCCTACTGGGGATTGAGCCCACATCCTGGGCATGTGCCCTGATGGGAATCAAACGGGGAATTCTCAGTCCATGGGACAATGTTTGATCCTTTGAGCCACACTGGCCAGGCAAATTTTTTATCATTATTATATGCGTTCTATAGATAGGAAGCATCACCATATTATGGAATTTTGGAGTCTGGTAGACAGGGCTTCACAGACTACCTGTCCTACTTCCAAGCTGTATCATATTGGGAAAGCAGAGACAAGACATAAACAAAAATGGTGGTTTCAATGAAAGTTGATTTATAGAAACTGGTGGATTTGGCTCGCAAACCGTAGTGTACCAATCCTTGAATTAAGGAGCAGAATTACTCGTGTTGTTTCTGCTCTAAACTCTTCAGTTCTTATATGTATATTTTTTTCTAAGCAAAGACAATACTGTATTGAATTGTTTATAGCTCTTGCATTAGGGTACTAGCAACACAGAATTAACCATTAAAAAAAATTTTTTTTCTTTATTATGTTTAGAGAGAGAGGAAAGGAGAGATAGAAACATCAATTGGCCGCCTCCTGCATGCCCCCTATTGGGGATCGGGCCCACAACCTGGGCACGTGCCCTGACGGGGAATCGAACCAGCGACCTCCTGGTGCGTGGGTCGGTGCTCAACCACTGAGCCACAGCAGCCGGGCAGAATTAACCATTTTTAAATGGACTATGAATTCTGCTGGAATTCTGGAAACATTTTGAGAAAAGTCTCAGACACCTTTTTATATTTTGATAGTGGTCATATTGTATCAGTAACTTCTGCTTAAATCTGATAGTCACAGGAGCTTCTCCATGTCAGAAGCCTGCTTTATTGACTCAGTAATGGTGGCTTTCAAATCACAAAGCAGGTGTGATACAAGATAGAACATTTATTGGTCTTAGAATTTGAGGGTTACCTCAGTCATTGAATTGATTTCTCTGAATTTCTTTCTTCATTTGTAACTACCACCTACCTCATGCTTGTTATAATGATCAAATAAAATTGTATGCAAAACACTTTGTATGTCAACACCAACATTTTAAGATACATTTATTTTCCTCGTTTTATAGATGAGATAGATGAAATTCAAAGACTTCAACTTGTTTTGATGTTATTATATAGCAGAAACTATCTTAATCAACATAGTCATTCAAAAAAGTCACTTGAAGCAAGGTTTACTGAAAACATTTCTTTTTATATTTATTTTAACTTAGAACAGATATTTATTTTAATTTAGAGTATATAAATACACTGTCAATTGTCAAACAGGGCCAAGCCCTTATCTTTGGCTGTGTGCCCACTGATTGGGAATTTTGCTTCATCTATCTTACATAATCCACAACCATAAAGCTCTGGTTTCTAGTTTTGCTTATTATATTTTATTTTTTAAGTAGAGCAATAATAAAGATACTTAGGAAGTATTCTGACTGCAGAATTCTTTCCTCTGCCCAGTCTTTTATAGTTATCTTGGCCACATCTGATTCAACAGCTTTATATTTTTCTTTATTAGTATGTGATCTTTATTAAGTCTTTGTAAGTCATTTAGTTTAGTTTTTATAAAAATAACACTTTTTAGAGACTCTTTCCCTTATATACTTGTGGATTATGGCTTTATTTTTAGGCATCTCAACTTGAGTGTGAGACCAAAGCAGTTGTCATCCTTAGTAAGAAGTGGTGTTCCTGAAGCTCTTCGAGGAGAAGTCTGGCAGCTGCTAGCAGGTTGTCACAACAACGACCACCTGGTAGAAAAATATCGAATTCTCATCACAAAGGTAAGGGGATGATTATTCAGCTTCAGCATTAATATTTTTGGAAATTTGTTACAAAAAGACTGTGGCTATTTGATTTCCAATAATTTTTACAATTATCTAATGTAAGAACAGAACTATTTTTTTAATGTTTTTATTGATTTATTTTAGAGAGACAGGAAGGGGGAGAGAAATAGAAACATCCATGTGAGAGAGAAACATCAGTCTACTGCCTCCTTCCTGCACACCCCCTGCTGGGGATAGAGCCTGCACCTGGACATGTGCCCTGGCGGGGGAATCAAACCAGGACTTCTCAGTCCATGGGATGAATGCTCAGTCCACTGAGCCACACTTGCCAGGCAAGAATAGAATTTATATCCACTTAGCCACACTTGCCAGGCAAGAATAGAACTTTTATACTTCTAGCCCAAAGTTATTTCTAGTGTTGGCACAAAGGAGAAGGATAGTTTTTATTCCTTGATTGACTTCATCTCAGGGTCAAAGGATGTTCTCTATCCGTTGTGTTCCTAAATTCTTTTTGACCATAATTGCATTTTTAATTAGATCAGTTGTGCTATGTAATGTGTAAAAAAATTATTTATTTTAATCCTTTTCACATGTCACAGAAATGTTCTCTTTGTAGGTAAGGCCTACTTCTAGTTTCTACAATTGGAAGAACATAGTTCTGTTATCTTAAACCAAATTCCCTTTTAGCTCTTTTCTTTAAAGTGAAGAGTTCTCATTTTTTATAGTATCCCTTCTCAAGTTCATGCATTCTCAAGGTTTTGCAAACGAAGTAACAAAAACTGTTCCTTGCACGAGCATATAGGAATTTGAAAAATAATTTTCTGCAAGATTAGGTAATGCTTTGTGCCTTTGTAACCATGTTATTGGTTTAAATTTCTATTTTTGTTTTCTCAAATTCTTGAAATGTTCATATTCAGGAAACAGTTTTTCCAGTGGTGTACTAATGAGTGAATTTCTCAGTACCCTCAATAATATATCAGAATTTTTCAGTGTGACAAAAGGTGGGACTTCTGTTAAAACTGTATTTACATCTTATAAGGGATGAATAATACTGCTATAAAATTTTTATTTGAAAAACTTTATAAGGGAAGAACGGCATTTACACATGAAATTGGATCTTTCCACATCAGAAAATGATAATTATAATTTGTTAAAAATATTCGTGTACCTTCTTATCTTATTTCCAGACAGATGTTTTTTCTTTTAAGAACTAATATTCTAATTTCCTCTATTATGTTGATATAATTGTTTAACCAGGATTTATTGAGTGCCTGTATTACAATCATTATGCTGGAGCTAGGAGGTCAAACACAGAAGCAATTAACTATCATATGGTAGACATATGTCACGTGATAGTCTGAAAAAGCACAGTCGGGGCATCAAAAGTAGTGATAAATTCAGCCTGGGAGAATAGGGGAGTCTTTGACAGGAACATCACATTTAAGATGGATCTCAGAAAAGAGCTCCCCAGGCATGGAAGGATGGAAGAGCTTTGTGCTCGTAGCATGAATGGAGAATGAGGGTATGTAACATGTAGAGCCAGCAAAGGTACACCTAGCCAGTGTTTTTCTTTTATTGGAAAGTCATATTTTGAGTGTAAAATTCTCAGTTATAACTATCTTTCTAGTTTCTCTCTTGAAGTCCTTTGAAATGTTTGGCCAAAAATTATTTCTTTTTAGGAAGAGGGGAGAGAAACATTGATGTGAGAGAGACACGGCAATTGGCTTCCTCCTGCATGACCCTCACCAGGGCCAGGGATCGAACCTATAACCCAGGGACTCGCCCTTGACCAGGAATGGAACCCATGACCCTTCGGTCCAAGGGCCGACACTCTAACTGCTGAGCCAAACCAGCCAGGGCCAAAAATTATTTCTTAAATATTTTTGGTATGGCTATTCATATAGATAATTTTAAAGACATGACGTTTTCTGTTTTTCTGGTTCCATGAAAATGGTGAAGACTGTTTTTTGAATAGGAACTTGATAATTTACGTGAGGTGTAAAAAACATCAGCTGTTAACAAAATCTGATATATTTTATTGTTTTACATATGCTGATGTCATGCATTATGTGTCACATTAAACTATTATTATGCACATGGCTAGAACCAAAAAAGATCTTTAATGATGTATATATGTTAATTTAAATTGCTCATAGATGATCAGAAAATACAAATTATTTAACCATCATAATATTGGCGAAAACTTTTTTTTCTTTATTGATTTTAGAGAGAGAGAGAGAGAGAGAGAGAGAGAGAGAGACAGAAACATCAATGAGGGAGAACATCGACTGGCCGCCTCCTGCATGCCCCCCACCGGGGATTGGGCTCACAACCTGGACATGTGTTCTGACCGGGAATCAAACTGGCGATCTCTTGGTGCATGGGTCGATGCTCAGCCACTGAGCCACATCGGCTGGCACTGTTGTTTCACACTACAGTGTTATTTGATGCAAGTTGGTATCGCTTTAAATGCAATTGTATAGTCATGCAGCATGTACTAGTCTGTATCTGACTACTTTTGCTCATCCATTTTGAGAGTGTATCTGTAGCTCTTTGTTTGTTTGTTTTCATATTTTTAATTGCTAAGAGTATTCCATTGCATCAGTAAACCATACTTTAAAAAAAAATCTATTTTGCTATTATAGATGTTTGTCGGGGGGTTCCCCCCATTTTTGGCTATTATGCAGAAAGTTGCTTATGAACATTCTTGCATATAGGAGGTGCTATAGTCTGCTTGTTTTTGCCTCTCGAAATTCATGTGTTGAAACCTAACCTCCAAGGTTATGAGATTAGGAGGTGGGACCTTTGGGAGATAGGTCATGACAGCAGAGCCCCCATTATAGGGATTAATGCCTTTATAAAAGAGGCTCCAGAAAGATCTCTTGCCACCTTCCACCATGTGAAAACACAGCAAGAGGTTGGCAGTCTGAAACCCAGAAGACAGCCTTTACAAGAACCCAACCATGCTGTACTCTGATCTTGGACTTCCAGCCTCCAGAATTGTGAGCAATAAATTACTGCTGTTTATAAGTCATCTGGTCTGTGGTATTTTGATACAGCAGCCCAAACAAACCAAGACAGCAGGATTTGTACATTCTATTATATACACTCATACACACACAGAGACAATAATATTTACGTGTGTGTGTGTGTGTGTGTGTGTGTGTGTGTATATATATATATATATATATATATATTACTAATTTTTGAAGCTATTCATTCTGGACTTGGGTTCTTTGCCAGGTATATGCTTTCTGTTCTGCAATGTCACATATAATATTACCTTCGAGGGTTTTTTTGGCTTCACTTCAAAGACTAAATTTAAAGGAGGAGAAAAGAGTGACTTGATTTATAGAGCAAATGTAAAAAAAAATTAACTTTTTTTTTAAAGGTATTATTTGTTATAAGCAGTAGAGTTTGGAGATACTCGTCTTCCTGTTTTTTGGTTTGTTTGTTTGAAGTGAAAACTTTTTAGATTTTTCATCTCAGGGAAAAAAGTATAGTAATAACTCCCAGTTAGAGCAAATAATATGTGTCAGATGCTTTACTAAGCACTTCATATCTATTATCTTATTAGTCCTAAGAAAATCCTTGAGAAGTGGTAATTACTATTTCTTTTTAGAAATTAAGACATGGCTTCAGTGAAGCTTAGTAAGTTGCTTATAGTCACTCAGCTAGTAAATAAATGATAGAGGACATAGATGGTAGAGGCAGGATTTGAACTCAGGGCTGACTGCAAAGGTGGTTCTTTTTTTTATTACCCTCCCTATCTGTCTGTCCCCAAACATAAATAATTTATACAGATATGTACTCCTATAGAATTCCATTTAAACAAATATAATTATATGCTTATCTGTTTGTCTGTTTGTTTTTAAGTGTAATCTTATCCAACCATTCTTCTATTGGTAAGCATTTACTTTGTTTCTAGTTTTTAGCCTCTAAATATTTTTTTTACTAAACATCCTTACATGTGTTCTAAATCTTTCACTTTTATGGAATAGTCTCAGAAGTGTGATCGCTGGATCAAAGAGTAACATGTTTTTTAAACTGTTTATTCAATTTTTATATTTAATTTACTCATATCCTGTTTGCTTCTCTGAAAGGCTGTAATAGTTCACAGTTCCACCAGTAATGTAGGAATGTATGTGCTGACCCATACTCCAAACATTTGTATTTCATTTTTGCCATCTATGGGTGTAAGTGATACCACATATCTTTGGTTTGCAGCTCCCTGACTGCCAGTAAATTTGCATGATTTGCTCCTCCATGTATTACCTCTTCATATTCTTTGTACATTTTTCTATTTAGTTTTTTTTAAATGTCACTTTGTAAGCACTCTATATGTTATTATGTACATTGATCCTTTGTATCTTTATTATAAACGTCTTCCTAAAACTTTAATTTTTTATGGATTTGATTTTATGGTTTCATGCCATACAAATATTTTCCAGTTTTTATGTAGAAAATTGTGTCTTCATTAAGGTCTCCCATATCTCTAGATTTTGAAAATGTAGTTTCCAAGATTTTCTTGCAAGACTTTTATTGTATGCATTATATCTTTACATGTTTTTTTTTTTTTTTTTTGATACGTGCTCCTAGCGGGAACCAAACCGCGGGACTCTCTCTCTGGTCCGCAGGCCAACACTCCAGCCGCTCAGCCAAACCAGCCAGGGCATATCTTTACATCTTTAATCCATTGGGGATTTATTTTTGTACATTGCATATGAAGGTTGTCCAATTTTATTTCTCCCAGATGGGTAAACAGGTGTGCTACTCCTGTTTTCCTAGAACTACCATCTTTGTTATATCTTAAACTCTCATAGATACTGGGATTGATTTCTAGATTGTCCCTGCTTATTGATCTCTTTGTGTATTTCTATACCAATACTGTTTTGGTTAAAGTGGCTTTGAGTTATGTTCTAATATCTGGTAAAGCAAGTTTTTTTTTTTCACTTTTTATTTTATATATTTTTTTTATCCTTTTTTTTTTTTTTTCCATTTTTTGCTCAGGTAGAGTGGGAGGGAGAGAGAGGGACAGAGAGAGAGAGAGAAACATTGATGTGAAAGGAACACATCGAGTGGCTGCCACCCGCACAACCGACCAGGGCCGGGGACAAACTGCAACCGAGGTACGTGCCCTTAGCGGGAACCGAACCCGGGTCTCTCAGGACTGCAGGCCGACGCTCTAACCGCTGAACCAAACTGGCCAGGGCTTTATCTATTCTTACATATTTAACTTTCCATGTAATCCTTAAAATTATTTTCTTTACTCTTACCACTACAACCACCCTATAAAGTTATATAAGGATTCTAATTTAAATCACAATTAATTTACATATTGATTTAGGGTATAAGTTATATTGTTATAATATTTTTATGTCAGATGTTATTTTATAACATATATGTTGCCTTCATATATATATGTTGTGCCTCTTCTGTTAAATGTATTTCTAAGAATTATCATAGAATGTTCTTGCTATAGCAAATGGAATATTTTCCAATTCTCATTTCTAGGTGCTAATTGCTACAACAGAAAACAGACATTAATTTTTTAAAATTTTCTATCCATCTACCTCTTGATATTTTATACTAGCATCTTTTGACTTTCAGGTATATGTTAATATCAGCAGCAAAACCTGTTTCACTTTTTTTTTACTGTCTATGTAAGCTACTAAATTGTTTTGGCTTGGTTTTGGTATTTGATAAAAGTATTAAGACAATGTTAAATGATGGGGATCATAACTAGCATCTCTATAGAGTTCCTGATTTTAATTAAAATGGTTTGAATTTTTCAGTCTTTTGTAATGAATGCTGTTTTTTTTTGTAAGTAATTTTCTTCTATCTCTGGCTTTGAATTTTACTAAGAATATCTACTGAATTTTATCAAAAGCTTATTCAGCACTTAATATGATTTCCTTTACTTTGTTGATAGATATATAATCTATCAACGTATGATAGATTTATTGATATTGAACTACCCTTGGCTTTATGGAATAATTTCTGCAGACCGAACACTCCTAGATCCTTTGTTTTTTGTTCTTTCTGATCTTTGACCAAGGGCTCCTCAACCTTGATCTCTGGAAAGAATGTGTCAGACAGATGCTGGGGAAAGAAATCCTTATAAGTAATCCACAGGGACTCCATGGCTTCTCTTACCACCGTTCTAAGACCTGTATTTGTTTATCTCAATCAAATAAATTGGAGTTAAGAATGGAGGGGAAATAGGCACTTTTTGGTCTCCAGTTTTCAGAATCATCCTTTGGTCCTTTTTCCTTTTGGTTATTTTTCACCTTTATGTCAATGGCACTTCTCTTCCTTTTATTTATTTTGCTTAATAGCAAACATTTACATCTAAACTGCTTCCTTAAGTGATCCTTTTAATAATAGAATAATTAAATAGCAATATATTCTAATGTTTTTTTCCTTTTTTTTGTTTTTTTTTTATCCTCACCTGAGGACATTTATTTTTGGATTTATCTTCAGATAGAGCAGGAGGGAGAGAGGGAGAGACAGACAGACAGACAGACAGACATTGATGTGAGAGAGACATATCGACTGGTTGCCACCCACAGGACCCCAACTGGGGCCGGGGACAAACTGCAACCGAGGTACGTGCCCTTAGCGGGAACTGAACCCGGGTCTCTCTGGTCCGCAGGCTGACCCTCTAACCGCTGGGCCAAACTGGCCAGGGATGATGTTTCTTTTTTCTTCCATTCAATCAGACTTGTGTTTTCTGAAACCAATTTGCATTGTTTTCTATAGTGGTTTCAGTAATACTTCACTGGTAAGACTGCCATGTGTTTCAAGCTTATGTAGAACCTAAACTAGACCATATAACCAATGTTTACATTTCAAATTGTCCAGCCCTGGCCGGTTTTGCTCAGTGGTTAGAGCGTCGGCCTGCAGTCTGGAGAGACCCGGGTTCGGTTCCCGCTAAGGGCACGTACCTCATGGGCTATTTGGGGGAGGGGGGGGAGGACAGGACTCAAACTCAGTATCTAATTTTCCAGAATGTTAAAGCTTAAAGGAAGATCAACCATTTACTTCAGCAACCTCGTTTCACAAGAAGAAATGAATGATCACAGGTGTAGAAGACCTCATTTGAGGTCACATAAACTAGGAGCAGAGCTGAAACTAGTACCCAGGCTTCCTAAGTCCATGGCCAGTGCTCTCTTTGCTAAATTGACCCCCTTTTTGTTTGGTATCCACAGGCAAATTCTCATGATCAAGTATTAGTGAATCCTTGAATATTACCAGACCTACCAGAGAGATATTTTTAAATTAAAAACAAACAATCTGTATAATAATAAAATTATCATTAGATTTTTTTTTTTAATACTTTTTTTTAAGTTTATTTTTTCTTTTTTTTTTATCCTCACCCGAGGACATTTTTCCATTTTTTGTTCAGGTAGAGCGGGAGGGAGAGAGAGGAACAGAGAGAGACAGAGAAACATCGATGTGAAAGGAACACATCGAGTGGCTGCCACCCACACAACCGACCAGGGCCGGGGACAAACTGCAACCGAGGTACATGCCCTTAGCAGGAACTGAACCCGGGTCTCTCAGGACCGCAGGCCGACGCTCTAACCGCTGAGCCAAACCGGCCAGGACTCATTAGATATTTTTAAGTTATTTTTCCAGATTGATAAAATGTAGATGGGCCGCCAGAGCTTCTCTTGGACAAACAATTTGATTTTTTTTTTTAATCCTCACCAGAGGACATTTTTTGATATTTTGTTCAGATAGAGTGGGAGGGAGAAAGACAGAGAGAAACATCAACGTGAAAGTGACACATCGAGTGGTCGCCACCCACACGACCCAGCCAGGGCTGGGGACATACAAACAATGGAAAAATGTCCTCAGGTGAGGATAAAAAAAAAAGATTAGAAACATTAAGTTTGATCCTATGAAAATTGCTGATACTTGACAATTTTTGATCTACCATAGGTAATTACTTGTGCATCAACCTAATAATTATATGTGAATTAAACAGTTATCATACTAAGGCTTTACTTGAAAGTTTTCAATCTAAAAGCAGAATTGTTTGTTGTTTTATTAGGCATTTGTTACTTAGTCAAAAATACAAAGTAGAAATTAAAGGAATAAACATACCTTTGAAAGTCAGCTTTGTGCCAGTGCTATGTGAGGTCTCTTGGATAGGCCAATGGATAAAATATACCTGTTCCCTGGTTTGGGGGGAGTTTATAGTCTAATGAGGGAAACAGGATATTACAGAAGTTTCATGAGAGCTGTACATATTGCTGTGTGGCAGATGCACAAAAGGACGTCTCATCTAAGGAGTCTTGTTCAGAAATTATCCAGGGAGGGGGTGATTTTGGGGGTGGAATGGGGTACTACATGACATGTGTGGTGTTCAAAGTCAGAAGGAAAAGAATGTGCTCAAGAGTTAAAAAGAGCTTGGTGATTTAGCCCTGGCCGGTTTGACTCAGCGGTTGGAGTGTCTACTAAGGACCAGAGAGTCACGGGTTCAATTCTAGTCAAGGGCACGTACCTCAGTTGCAGTTAGATCCCTGGCCCTGGTCAGGGCCATACAGGAGGCAACCAATCAATGTGTCCCTTTTATATCAATGTTTCTCTCCCTCCCTCCTTCCTTCTCTATTTGAAAAAAAAATCAAGGGAAAAATACCTTGATGAAGATTTTTTTTTAAAGCAGGTTGCATCATATAACATATATCTCCACCCAGGTGTGCAGACCTTGCATGCTTACAAATACCAACATTTGTTTATTTTCTTTTGCTGTACTGGATCTGTTTAACTTTATTTAGAAGGATGAATTGAAAATCGAAAGATACCTGGAGGAAAGGACACTAAAAATACACATTTTCTAATTAGCTGAAAATTGTCATCATTTATGATATTACGAGAAGAGCCACAATAAAATCCCATTTTGCATTGTTTTAATTGGGCACAAACAAGATTGTGTTTTCTGAGAAACAAAGGCTAATTGGTACCATGAAAATTCCTGTAATTTACAAGCCTGGTGGAAATGGTACCTTTACTTTTCCTTCGTTTGTTACATGTTTGGGTACTGTGTCTCAGCAAACTAGAAGCAAGACATGACATTGCAAAACTACAGGATAGCGTTAAAATATAGTAAGAATGTAAATCCTCTTCTGTGTGTACACTCTTTCTGCAGTATTCAGAATGGGTGAGATTTTCCTTATTTTTCTCTTGAAAAACTGATTTTTAAGTTTGTTTGTTATTTTGGTCATCTTTTTAAATACTGGCCAACATCCAGTGAATCACGAGAGAAAATAATGCTGAATATTTAGGCTTTTAGCTAGAACTTGTGCTGCTGAATTATGATTCCTCATTAGCCATGCACTGTTAATGCACTTTCATTCTTCAACATTGCTCTTCGTTCCTTTGGAAACTGCTACAAGAAAATAGGAATTTCCTCTCAGCTTTACCCCTCTGGCAGTGTGTTTCAATCTAATTCCCGGCTGGCACTCTGTTCCGGTTACTACCCCTTCTCCTTACTAGTATTTTGAGTTCTGTTCATGTACCAAAAGGGGGATTCCAGACAGACGAGGAAACAGCTTTGAAACACTGCACTGCAGGCATGTTCCGTTATTCCCCCACTGTGCAGTCTGGAAATCGGGGAGTGCCTCTCTGGTGATGAATCTGAATGAGCTGCTGAAGATGCCTGCACAGGCATTTTCTTTCCCTTCCCCCGCTGCTTCCCTTTCCCAAGCCCCCTCTCTCCCTATTTCCCCTCCTACTCCTTTATCCCCTCCCTCTGTGTCTCAGTTCTGCAGTAAACCCAGCTGAGGCACATTCCTGCTTTGCAAGGCTTTCTGTTAAGGATGTTTTGTGGCTTTTGTTTGGATTGCAGCATGCAGAATTACAGGTAACACTCAGAAATTGAGCTAGACAGATAAATTCTGTTGAAATGTTTTCAGAGAGGCAAGGTATTACACGGGAATCAAGAAAATAAATTACTTTAGCTAATTTTATTCATGGTAATTATGGTAAAATATTTTCAGAAATGCAATAAGCAGATTTCCTTTTCTCCCCCAAAAGCCTCCATTGAAAGGAAAATGGGGGTAGATTGATCTGACTGCGCTTGATTTTGTTTTATGTTGATCATGAGAGCTTGCTGTTGCTGCACCTCCTCTAGAGTAAGGACCAATTAGTTATGTGGAGTGCTACTGAGGGTAGTACTGGGTGGGGTGGGATGGAGTGGGAGGGCTGATACCAGCCTGAACTAGCCAGATTCTTTGATTTTTGTATTGGGATGCAAAATGTAAAATGCTCTTTCCTTTTCTTCTATCAGCTGTTCAGAGGAGACTCATTACAACTCCTGCTGAAGCTCCTAATTTTCTTCCCTTCTCTTCTACCCCTACCCCCTACCCTCATTGGCCTGAAGACATTGCACTCAGAATTTGCCTTACTCCCCTGGCACTATGTGTGTGGTAAACCTGATACTATGGCCGCGTCTGGGACTGGCCAGACCACTGCTGCTGGCTCTCCCTGTTCCAAGGACTTAAAGGGAGATTGCACTGCAGGCAATGCATCAGAGCAGCAGCATCGCAAGCCTGAGGACTGAGGCTCCTTGGGCATTATTACACACACACAGAGCTGACCGCAATGACAGCAGCTGCTCCTTCGAACTGTTGGCAGCGGCCAAGCGGCAGCATGAAGTGAGAGATCACTCCTGAGCTCAAGATGAACTCCACCTTGGATGGTAATCAGAGCAGCCACCCTTTTTGCCTCTTGGCATTTGGCTATTTGGAAACTGTCAATTTTTGCCTTTTGGAAGTGTTGATTATTGTGTTTCTAACTGTATTGATTATTTCTGGCAACATCATTGTAATTTTTGTATTTCACTGTGCACCTTTGTTGAACCACCACACTACAAGTTATTTTATCCAGACTATGGCATATGCTGACCTTTTGGTTGGGGTCAGCTGCCTGGTTCCTTCTTTATCACTCCTCCACTACCCGCTTCCAGTAGAGGAGTCCTTGACTTGCCAGGTGTTTGGTTTTATAGTATCAGTTCTGAAGAGTGTCTCCATGACCTCTCTGGCCTGTATCAGCATCGATAGATATATTGCCATCACTAAACCTTTAACCTATAACACCCTGGTTACACCCTGGAGACTACGCCTGTGTATTTTCCTGATTTGGCTATATTCTACCCTGGTCTTTCTGCCTTCATTTTTCCACTGGGGTAAACCTGGATATCATGGAGATGTGTTTCAGTGGTGTGCGGAGTCCTGGCACACCGACCCCTACTTCACCCTGTTCATCGTGATGATGTTATATGCCCCAGCAGCCCTCATTGTGTGCTTCACCTATTTCAACATTTTTCGCATCTGCCAACAGCACACAAAAGAAATCAGCGAAAGGCAAGCTCGATTCAGCAACCAGAGTGGGGAGACTGGGGAGGTGCAGGCCTTTCCCGACAAGCGCTATGCCATGGTCCTGTTCCGGATTACTAGTGTGTTTTACATCCTCTGGTTACCATACATCATCTACTTCTTGTTGGAGAGCTCCACTGGCCACAGCAACCGCTCCGCATCCTTCTTGACCACCTGGCTTGCTATTAGTAACAGTTTCTGCAACTGTGTCATTTATAGTCTCTCCAACAGTGTCTTCCAAAGGGGACTAAAGCGCCTCTCAGGGACCATGTGTACTTCTTGTGCAAGTCAGATCATAGCAAAGGACGCTTACACAGTTAGGAGCAAAGGCTCTATTAATGGATGCCATGTCTGAAGTGATTCGGATATTGGGTCATTGTGTGTGTGGGAGGCGGGGTGTCCTTCTTGTCTCTTCGTATTCCTTGTTCATGAGAAAATCTGGGACAAAATAATTTGACTCTAAGCAATAGGAAACAAATGATCCATCCAAAAAAACCTTCTAAATTTGTAGAAATGGTTTTTCTTAAAGAGTGCTTTTAAATCAGAAGAATCAGGACCATGAAGATAAATTGCTCTTGGTTCCAATTTTTGTAATGTCATGGAAATGACTACAGTGCTCAGATTTAAAATGAATAAAGTCGTATCTCACACCTCTCCAGCTGGCATGACTGAACCTGGGTGTGAAAAGTGTCAGCATTTTAAAAGTCATCATTTTCTTGTTGTTTTTCTGGGTTCTTTCCAGTTTTTTGGGCTTCATATGCAATTAATTTCTTTTAACGGGGAATATTAAAATACAGTGATGAATTAACAGAGTTTTTAAACATTGTGTATGCCAAAGTATAACACTGCAAGTTTCAACACTGTCATTTAGAAATTCAAATGTTTTATGTCTTATTCCCTTGAGAGAATTCTCAATACAGTGAATAATGTGGACATTTAAATAGTAATTTTAGAATTTGCGATGAACTGTGATGCAAAAGTACAGTCACATACTAGACAATTTATGAAGAACTGAGCTACTTTTTGTACCATGCTTTACAGAGATCTAAAGAAGTGTATGCATAGAAAGTGATTCTGTTGCAGTATTTTTGCCCATGCCTTTGTGTATGTGTGTATTGAGAACATTTTAATTGAGTTAGATTTCACTTTTACAGTAAAGTGGACATTTAACTAGTCCACTTTTTAAAATAGAAAGGGATTAATTGAGATATTCTTTTTGTAGTTAAATGGAATCAACTAACAAAATAGCAACTGATTCTTTTTCAAAGCATTCTTTTAGTTAGTTAAGGAATCCACATTTGGATAAGAGTAGAAATTCTGATTTGTCTATGTCTCTCATTGCTGTTCTCCTTTGGTATATAGTTCTTTTCTTAATATTCTTTTAAAACCAAAGTACTAGCAAAATCTATAGGATTTTATTATCTATAGAATTATTAATTGAGAATGCTGTGTATTTGTATGTAGTAGTGATGTTTTGTTCTTAAAGTGATTATTTTTAGAGCAAAGGAGAGAAGGATCTCCCAGCAGCTCCAGGCATGAGAGTATTTCCTCTACTGGTTTTAATGTTTTGAAGTCTTCAGGGGACTTATGTGATCTCTGCCTTTGGCTAGTAGTTGTAATCTAAATGCAACAGTAATGTTCAGTGAGATGGAAGATGGAAGAAACCCAAGGGATGTGGGTGAAAGTAGATTTTTGAATCCAAGAAAGGACATGGATATTTATAAAATAGGCAGATATGCTTTGGTTTCCCAGCATGATATAAAGAAGGTTCCTACCCCTTTTAAAATAAAGGGCAGCTTTATGATTTTAGGTTTTAGATATCTATTTGATTTTAACCTCAAATGTGTTCTATTTAAACTTTTTTTATTTTAAGTGATTAATATATAAAATTTAAATTTAAGATTCTGAGTACTTCCCCAAAACTTTCTTGCTATTTATATTTAGCATTAGAAAATTTGATTTAAGTTGTTTCAAAATTTAGAATTCATATTGAAATTGCAAGTTAAGTTAGCAATGTCTTTAAATTGCCATTTCTAGTGGAAAACCTTTTCTCTTGAATTCTAAAAAACAGTTGTATACATTTCTTCTTTAAGCAGCACAGTTCTAAAAAAATTTTTTTTCATATATGCTGGAGAATGTAACCTATTCAGATTTGCACAGTTTGCTTGAGAATTTTTAGTTAAGCAATTATGGGAATCTTAGACTTCGTTTTTACAAAAAATTGATATTAAATCGCTAGATTTTACTTTTTAGGGGGCTGAGAACCCTTTTAATCTTTTTCTCCAATAGGATCCCATCATATGAGAATGGAAAAAAGAAAATTTTTGTTTATTTTCCTGGAAATGTTTTTTTAGTGACTGTAAAGACAACCCTTTTAATAAAAGGTTTTGTTAATATATTTTTATATTTTTGTTCTAATACCAAATTTAGATGTTAGTAGAAGGTTTTGTTCTTTTCTTCACATTAGATACTTTATCAGTGTATTGGTCTAAAACTAAAGTAGAAACTGAGTAGATTGAATAATTTAAAGATAAATAAAGCTCCCAACCCCCTCGCCAACTGATACTTGCTTAATGTCAGATGTTTCCCCAGTTTATCTTGTCTTCATTGGACTTTATAAATTCTAAGGTGTCAGTTCCAGTCTCACATTTATTGTCTATATTGCTTTTTAAATTTTCCTTTGTGTGTGTATGTTGGAGAAAGGGGACATGCCTGGATGCAATCATACAGTCTTCTGTGGCTGGGGGCAGTTTCTATGTGATACATTTAGAGAGTTTGTATTTAAATAATCTTTTCTTCTTGCCATATTTAATCTACCATTCAATGACATTTGGGTTAAATACCAATCTGACTAGTTCAGAATGAGAAAAAAGCATATTTTTAGACTCAATTACCTTGGGCTTTGGCAAGACAGCACATTTAACTTTATATGGTATATGACTGATATCAGAGGAAGCATGAACTTTTGGTGATTGTGTTGAAATTATTTCATAGTACATTTTAAAATAAGATCATACTAGTTGTATTTATAAATTTGTTGTGTAGTTTTTATACAATGATTTATTTCAGTGAAGTTGTATTTTTTTCTTTAGAGCAAAAGGCAATTACAAAAAGACAAGTGTTCCACTTTAATGAAAGAACTACCTTACACCAGAATGGATATTTGAATATTTCATGGACCCGTTGAATCACCCTAAATTCCATTTTGGAAAGGATTTTCTTTAGGCTTTATTGTTGGGTAAATTCCTTTTTGAGCGTTTTATAATGGCTTTTCCTTTTTACTTGAATAATGTTCTCAGTGTTTTAAGGATTGAAAAAACTTGAATTTTTTGTGCTATAAATTCATTGTCCACCTCTTTGAACTTGAAAATAAAGCAACAAGGCTCCCAGATAATAGAATGGTTTCTGAGAGCTTTCTAAGCTTTTCAGGTTTGATTTAAAAATCTGCATGGTGGTTTTGTAGGAAATGTTTTAATTTTACTGACTATATGTTTTTGTGTCATAAAATATGTGTTAAATAAATTATTGGCAAACCAAAACTTATTGTTTTATGAGCAAGTTTGAAGAAATTTAAGGGTGGGAGAATTGTGACACTGTGAGATTTGTTAAAAGTATTTATTAATTAGTCTTTGTGGATTTTTTGCATAATTTTTTCCATTTTAGGTTGAAGAATAATATGTTAAATATACATATTAATATATTTTGCAGACCCTAGGAATATTCTAGACATTTTTTATAGCTGTAAAAAAGTCATTTGGCTTTTCTTCAAAATTTGAGAGACAAAGGGCTTCACAATATGCTTAAAATGAATTTTGAACTGAGAATCAGAAAATCTGGGTTACTGTTATTAATTAGTTTTTTACTCCTTTGCTTGTAATATTAACAGCCAGATATCACCGATCTTTTGAGAAAATCTCACATAAAATATACAGAGCCCAGAAGAAAAGAAATCAGAGGAAACAGAAACAGTGCAAGTCACAGAAGAAAACTTAAAAAAAAAATTGAACAGTAACATTTTCAGACATTGTTCATCCATTAAAAGAGAATCTGATGCCATAAAAAACAACCAGAAAGATGATGAGAAAGAGCTCTTGAGATTTAAAGTATAATCAGACATTTTAAAAATTGGAGAAGTTGGAAGATAAAATTGAAGTAGGCCAGATAGTGAAACAGAAGACAATAAAGTAGACAGAAAGCAGGACAAATTAGAGGCTCGATCAAGGAGACTCAGTACCTAACTAGCATGATTTTTAGAAATAGAGTAGAGAAAAAGGAAATTCTCAAAGAAATATCACAGAAATTTTTCCAGAACTGAAGGATATATGTTTTTATAATGAAAAGGACCAGCTTAATGTAATTTTAAAAAAGACTTTGACAGCAGATTATTATAAAATTTCAGAACTCTGGGAATAAAGAAAAACCCTAAAAGCTTCTTGGTCTGAAGTAGGGGAGGGAGAGTGGAAACATACTTAGTTACAGAGATCTGAATAGCATTGGACTTTCCACCTTAATAAAGCAAGAAGGTAATGAGGAACTTCGAAATTTTGCATAGTGATTTTTGACATAGAATTGTATGCCCAGACACACAATTATTCAAGTGTGAGAGTAAAATAAATCCATTTGAGATATACAGGGTCTCAACATATTTACCTGCATTACATACATCTAGAAAGTTACTGAAAGATATGCTTCCCCAGAATGAGAGATAGAATCAGGAAAGAGGAAGATACTGAACGTAAGATAAAAGGGCTCCCGCCCTGGCCGGTTTGGTTCAGCGGTTAGAGTGTTGGCCTGCGGTCCCGAGATACCTGGGTTCAGTTCCCGCTAAGGGCATGTACCTCGGTTGCAGTTTGTCCCCAGCCCTGGTTGGGTCGTGCGGGTGGCAGCCACTTGATGTGTCCCTTATCAGATCGATGTTTCTCTCTCTTCCTCTCTTTTCCTTCTACTCTATCTGAACAAAAAAAATGGAAAAATCCTTGAGTGAGGATTAAAAAAAAAAAAAAAAGGGCTCCCAACATAGGGGAGAGGTGAAGAGAATTCCCACAGTAATAGGAAAGGAAAGTCCTAGGAAGTCATATGTGCAGCAAACCTAGAAAGCATCTCGTCCAAATGGGAGCAGATAAATAGAGCACTGGGAGTTACATCTTTAGAGAGCAGTAATTGGGAGGAATTGACAGTTCTGTTAGGTTTATAGGGAAAGAATTTGGGCCGTAAGACCTTTTGGATACAGAGAACACTGAAGGAAAGGTGGTACAGAGAACACTGAAGGAAAGGTGGGCAGGTGCGGTGGGCAATTATCCCTGGCCAGTAAGGTTCAGTTGGTTGGTTGGGCATTGTCCTGTGCACCAAAATGTTGCCAGTTCAATTCTAGGTCAGGGCACATGCCTGGGTTGGGGGCTCAATCCCTGGTAGGGGGCGTGCAGGAGGCAGCCAATCCATATCTCATTCTCACATCAGTGTTCCTCTCTTTCCCTTTCTCTCTCGCTAAAAATCAATAAATTAGCAACTTCAGAAAAAGCAAAGTTGAAAAAAGGAAATCTAATCATGATATACTCTGATTCATTTGTGAGCAATATTGGTTTAACTAAAATTGTAGCAAAATTATGTTGAGAGTCATGATGCGGGGAAGGGAAGTATATGTGTGTGGGGATGAGGTTGGGGACTATAACAGCTACAGTATCATCTCCCATACTAGAAAGTCTGAAAAAACCACCAAAGCACTGGCCAGTTTGGCTCAGCAGTTAGAGCTTCAGCCCGTGGACTAAAGGGTTTCAGATTTAATTCCCAGTCAAGGGCATACACCTGGGTTGCAGGTTCAATCCTAAGCCCTAATTGGGGTCATGTGGGAGACAACCAGTTGATGTCGCTCTCTCACTGTCTCCCTCCCTTCCACTTTATCTAAAAATCAATGGAAAAATATCCTCGGGTAAGGATTTAAAAATATTAAAAACCACCAGAAAATAGCAATTTAGTTATTTTGTTCAGAAATATGAAGAAGAAACAAACAGATTAAAAGTGGTTGCCTCTGGGAAGCAGCGAGCAGGGTAAGAGGAATAAAAAATCTGTTTCTCATTGTTAAGTTTAGTACTACTTGACCTTTACAACTGTGTGGGTGTATTATTTTTTATGAAAAGCGTAGACCACATTTAGGAAAAGGCAAATACGTTTTAGCAAAGCAGAGAAAAACTAGGAAGCCTAGGTTTAGAACATGTTACTAAAGTAGAAAATGAGGGTCTGGTAACACTGTATTACCTGTGGCCCTCTACAGAGCTGTTTTCTGGCACCTCATTTTATCCTCCTGGGAAGACGGGCAAAGGGGATTTTTTATCCCTTTTACAATTGTGGAAACCAAATTTGGGGGCTGTCAGACCTTTTTGATTCCTAATCCACTATGTCACTGTGCCTCATAAATATATGTTTGGATCTTTTTTAGATTCTTAACCCTTGTTTTTTTACCAAGAGAAGACAGGTATAGGAAAGCATCTTTTTTGACATAGTGGTAAGAAATACACAAAAACAAACAAGTGTGAGTGGTGTGTGCACATGCATGTGTGTGTAATGAGCATGTGTGTACTGGTATACAAATATCTACAATACAAAACCTGGCATTATGAGATCACGGGAGTAATACAGAATACCATGTGGTAGGTATTCTTAGGTAAGGAGATGAGTTAGATCGGTTGAAAGCAGTATATGAGCCTGGCCAGTGTGGCTCAGTGGTTGAGCGTCGACCCTTGCACCAAGAGGTCACCTGTTCGGTTTCTGTTCAGGGTACATGCCCAGGTTATGGGCCAAATCCCAGTGGGGGGCATGTAGGAGGTTGCCAATCCATGTTTTTGCTCATCAATGTTTTTCTCTCTCTCTCTCCCTCTCCCACTCTCTCTCCCTCTCCCTTCCTCTCTCTCTAAAATTAATAATGAAAAAAAATGATTAAAAAAAAAAAAAAGCAGTATATGAGATGGGCTAAGCTCTGGGTAAGCAGGATTTTATAGTCTTATCTCCCCCTACTGCTTGAATGAGATTGACATAAATTATCCAGCTGAACAGGATTAAAGAAACCCAAAGGATTAATAGATAAAAGACCCTAATAAAGTGACTTATAATTATCAAACATGAGAAACAGGAGAAAGTCCTTTGTGAAGAAAAAGCACATCTTCATATTAAATTACCAATGCTGTAGTCATTTAATGAAAGATTTATTGGTTTGTTAACAAAAGATTGTATTGGTTTGAACAAAATACAGAAGTAAAACTTCTCAAAGTAAAACTTTAAATTCTGTGTTTATTAGCTTTCAACAACTATTTATTGAATTTGAATTAGTAAGACAGTATCTGGGGGAGAGAGCAAAAATTACAGTATTGAACAGCATGATTTATTTCTGAAATTTCTTCCAGAAAGACTGGGGAAATCCCCACTGCTGAAGCTATTTATTTATAGCTAACCCCCCCCCCCAAAAAAAAAAACCGAAAAAACACATTTGTGAGTCTCTGTCATCATTGGCTTTTGGGGAGTAGAATATGACCCAGAAGACATTTTTCTTTTCTTTTTTTTTTTTTTTACTTTTTTCATTTTTAAAAGTTCTCCTTCATGACATGATAGATGTAAGGATTGAAACCATTTCTACTTAGATTATGTTAGCATCATCATACTGGTGATGTATATTATACCATCTACAGAGCCCTGGAATTAAAGTTAAAACAAAATTAGATCCTACCTCTGGCAATTTATTAGGTAATCTCAATCTGTCTGAACTTCAGAAGGCTACTCATCTTTAAGTGAAGACAGATAGCACCAACATAGGAGTCGGTTCAAGATCAGATGCATGTGACATTAATAGTAAAGCTTTTGCATTGTTACTTAGTGTTCTTGGATCACTTTCTTCCCCTTAAATAAGAGGGAAGGTAGTGAAAAGAACATGAATCTCTGGCCCTTGATTTTCTACTCTGTAAAATGGATTATACCCCCTCATTGGAATTACTGTGAAAATTAGAGACTCCCACATTTTAGGAATGTAGAATTGTGCATGGTGGCATCATAGAAGCTCAGTAAAAGGTTGCTGCTATTATTTCTTTGTCACACAGAGGTCAGAATCTCCCAGTGATTTCCAGGGCCTGCTGCAAATCAACATTGATTCCCAGGGGAAAGGCCTTGGGTGAATGTGGGGTGGCTTGGGGGATTTCCTTCTCTCAGGGAACATAAACTCTTCAAGTCTTGTCTTGATGGTTTGTTCTATGAAGATACTGATGTCTATGTATTTTGTCCAGCTCTTATAGATGTTCTGCAGGAGGATTAGTCTCGTACAATTCTCAGACATTAAGATATATATATTTAGATGTACTTCTTCGAGGAACAAGTCATTGGGGCTTACAGTAACTGTTGTATCAGGATAGAGGTGGACAAGAAATTTGGGACTGAAGTAGAAAGAGGTATCATTTTAGTTGAACTTTAAAAATGAGTTGTATGCCCTGGCCGGTTTGGCTCAGCGGTTGGAGCGTCAGCTTGTGGTCCAGAGAGACCCGGGTTCGGTTCCCACTAATGGCAGGTACCTCAGTTGCAGTTTGTCCCCGACCCTGGTTGGGGTTGTGTGGGAGGCAGCTACTCAATGTGTCCCTTTCATGACGATGTTTCTCTCTCTCCCCCTCTTTCCCTCTCTATCTGAACAAAAATGGAAAAATGTCCTTAGGTGAGGATTTTAAAAAAAAAATGAGTTGTATTAAGAAAAAAGTAAACTTGTACAAGAGGTATTTAAACTTCAAAGGCCTGATTAAGAGAGGGGCCATTTATATACTTGAGGCATAAAGAAACCATATAATATATAGCGATTAAAAGTATATTCTGGGGAGGCAGACAGACCTGGGTTTGAATTCTAGCCTAGCCACTAACTAGCTGTGAGACCTAGGGCAAGGTATGTAATCCCTCTTAGTCTCTTCTTAATTAAAGGCACTGTTTTATGCAAATATTGAAAAGATGAAACGAGCTAATGAGTGTGGTGCTCTTAGCACAGTGCTTGGCGCTCAGTGAACATTCAGTACATGTTAGCTGGTGCTGCTGTCTTCCCAGTGAATAGGACAGCCTGAGTGAACCAGAGGTTTCAGGTTGAGGTATAAAGGAGAGTAAGGTCAAAAGATAAATTGGGCCTACCTGGTCTGGAATAAATGCTAAGGGATTTGATTCTCATTAGAAGTTGGAGATGGACTTAAGATTTTTGAGTAAGTGAATGACATAAATATAGAACCCCAAAATGACAGACCTTGAAGATCACCTAAAGATCACAATTAGGATCTCCTTCAGAATAATGATCAAGTTCATTAGTCACAGAACTGAGACTAGAATCCAGGTCTCAGCTCTCCCTTAGCCTCAGTCATGCCACCAAAGTAAGTCCAAAGGATTATTCAACATTTGTCAAGTGCTTAGAAAATGGGAGTTTCCAGCGGGATTGGAAAAAAGAAAAGTGTTTAGATTTTGGTATGTATTAAATAAAGTAAAAATAATACTTTGAATCAAATTAAGTTTTGTAAAATCTTAGTTCTCTTGATCACTAGCAACCACCTCAGAAGTGCTGCTAGGGGAAGTAAGTATGAATGGATGGTTCTAAAATGACTTCATTAGTGTTTGTAGTATTTTATTGCTTGTGAGATTAGAGGGTGAATTTTTTGCTGAAATGAAATCAATGATAACTGCTTGTTCAGTACCTTTTAAAGCTGCTGTTAAGGATTTTAAATATAAAAATTGAATACGAGGAGGACTTTTACTACCTGTGTAATAAGGGATTACAACATAGATAGTAAGAGAATTTGGTTAGGATTATACTTAGGTGCTGATAGTTTTTAAGTTTTTAGAGGTTAATAGAAAAAGATCTAAGTAAATACAGCTTAATAGATTAATGATGAAATAAGATAGCTTTTAAATGTTCATTTCTTCATCATTATTTTTTGAGATTAGTTCTTTAGTAGAAAAATTAAAATCTCCAACATGATTTTTCTCATATGTTGGGGGTCAAGGAAATATAACTTTTGCCTGAAAGCTATATCAAAATATGTAATGGCCCTGGCCAGTTTGGCTCAGCAGTTAGAGCGTCGGCCTGCGGTCCGGAGAGACCCGGGTTCGGTTCCCGCTAAGGGCACGTACTTTGGTTGCAGTTTGTCCCCGGCCCTGGTTGGTCGTGCGGGTGGCAGCCACTCAATGTGTCCCTTCATGTCGATGTTTCTCTCTCTCTCTCTCCCCTCCTCTCTCTCCCTCCCACTCTATCTGTACAAAAAATGGAAAAATATCCTCGGGTGAGGATAAAAAAAAATAATAATAAATAAAAATATGTAATGGAAATAGAGGGTGAAACCCAGAACATATACCTGTAATCTGTGAATATGTATATGAACACAGACTTCTTACAGAATTCTAAAAGCAGTTCAACAGTACACTGCTAAAGAGGTTTATGACAGTAATATTCAAATACAGGTTCTCATTTTAATGTTTTGTTAACTGTTATATGAGCAAGGAACTCTATAAAGTTTTAAAGTCATATTTTAATATACAACCATTTTACAGCTATATATTTTTGCTACTATTAAGCACATATAAATCTGACTTAAGACTTATTTTCAGAAGAAACTAACTTTTTAAAATAAAATGGTATCGCCCTGGCTGAATTGCTAAGTGTTTAGTGCATTGGCCCTCAGACCAAAGAGTTGTGGGTTCTGGTCAAGGACAAGTATCTCCATTGTGGTTTGGTCCCCAGCCCTTGTCGGTGTCATGAGGGAGGCAACCAATTGACTGATGTGTCTCTCTCACATTGGTGTGTCTGTCTCCCTCCCTCTCCCCTTTTTCCCACTCTGTCTGAAAATAAATGGAAAAATCTCCTTGGGTGAGGATTTTTTTTAATGTTTAAAATAAAACAGTATCTTAAGCATTATGAAACATTTTCTTAAAAATTGTAATTTGATTGATTTGGTTATATAAAAATACAGCTTGAGAGGTATGTGGATCTTGTAGTTTGTGTGTCTGTGTTGTTTTAGAAGTGAGTGATTTTGAGAAGATTTTATTTTTAGCACATACTTTATAAAATCTTAAACAAATAATGAACAATACAATCTGTATTAAGCTATACCGAGAGGGCATTTGATATACAATTTTGCTCAATAATATTGAAAGTCATTACAGTTATCAGAAACATTCATTTGGAATATGACTTTGTATTAATAATTTTGTGGCTTCTAATTTAACTAACTCATAAATTACCTCCCTACCACCTTTAAACTCAAAATGACACTTTCTGTGTTCACTTTTGTCAGGTAACAGTTTTTTAGTATTTCCTGCTCCTTGTCCTCCCCACAACGGATTACTGTGAAGGCAAATCAACAGTAGCAAAGCAGGAAAAGGTTGCCAGTGCAGTTAGCATTTATGCCTTATCTATACATGATTTGGGACAGTTTTGCCAAACATTGAATAATTTTCCTGTGGGAAACTTGAGCCCTAAAAGGAAATGAACATAGCTAACAGGCTGCGTGTCACATGGGACTTAAATTTATTTTTGGAATGGCATTATCATGCCATATTTGGATTGAAACAATAGCAGTACATTATTTTATTAAAGAGCTATTTTTTTTTCTGAAAAAGTCATCTAACATTACTTTTGTTATACTATAGATTTATCATAATAAGGATAGAACTGTTAAGCTGATATAGTGTTAAAGTATGTATTAAAGTTAGAGACACTAATTTGGCAAACTTTTCTGGAACCTTCTTTCTGAGTCTGTTTTCTGTGATAAAGATTCTTTGGCAGTTTGTTGATTATAATACATAGCTGTCATACTCTGGTAAGTTGTTTTTTCTATCGGAAGGCAAAAAGAGAGTAAATAAAGATTAGTACCAGTGGGGGTTGGTATGGTTATTTGATTTTCAAGACAATCAGAGTTCTTACTAAATGAGACAATGATAATAGAGAAACCCAAATGGGTTTCTGACTCTGAGAAATGATTTTTTTGAAAAAGATAATCAACAAAGTTACTTTATACTGAGCTCTATGGTGTTTTGCTTAGCATGGCTCATAGGTTGAAAAAGCACTTGTTTAACCATTTATATTTTGTGTCATTTTTTCTGTTGCCTGATTTATCTTCTTTATCATTTCATTTGGATAAGATGATGTTGGTAAAATACAATGGATTTCTGAATTTCATACTATCTGGAATTGCAGATCCCCAACGGGGCACTAAATCCCAAACACAGGAAAATCTGCCAAACACATTTTGTCAATTGGCCTCCCTCCCAAGGTTGAAAATATGCCAACATCATAAATGGCAAGTATGATGGGATGGAGATACCAGTGACGTACAAGACCCCATGCTACCTGCTCTCCATGCAGTATCTCATTTGTTTCTCATAAACTCTGAGGAAGGAACCATAGCATAGATTTTACAGAGAAGGATATTAAGGCTCAGACTAGTTAAGAGACTTGTCCAAGGTCACACAATTAAAGTGGGGGAGGCTATATTCAGAAACAGAACTGCCTGACCCCATTGTTAGAGTTCTGTTTATTATAGTGTGATCTCAGTAGAACACCCAAGTTCTGTCTTCTCTGTTCTTTGTTAAAAGTCCAACTCCAGTTTTCACATAGTTGTGGCCAGGTTCTGAAATGCCTTCAGTTACTTCCATGTTTGTGGAAATCTAGTTCCAGTTCGCTCTCTGTGTTATGTATTGGAGCATGTGTTGGGAATGGAAGATTTAAAGCATTAATTACTGAATACCTACACAGTATTTTATTTGTATATATGTTAAAGATCAATTTCTTGTCTCTTTTTGGTTCAGCTTTTGAAGTCTTTTATTAAGTATTATTCAATGACAGTTTTACTGGAATTATTATTTTTGCCTCTAAGAGCAACTCCCCAAGATAAATACATAAAGCAGTATCTACCCACAATCCAGTCCCCACTAAACTGAAGTCCCTGCTGCACTGGTGTGGAAGAGTGGCGCCGCAGGCCGAAAGCACACTGATTTGAGGAGCAGTGGAGCTAGTCACACAGGGACAAGTAAAAATATGTGCATATAGGTGCACACGTTTTATGTTCTTCAAATCTGCGTCCAAGGTAAAGATGTGTTTACATTGTCCATCAATCAGATATATTTATTTAAAGAATTCTTGTTGATTAAACTATGAAATGGACTTGAGGGGCTTTTTCTACAAATACACTGCATTTCATATTACTAAGGTATAGAGGCACTGTACTAGAATACTTATAATTCAGCAGTGTAGGAAAATGTAAATAAGGAAGAGATTTGGAAAACAGAGGTAGAACAGGAAGATATACACAGATATACAGGTCATGAAATTCTGTGTTGTTTAAAGTTGGACTGTGAATTTGGTCCTGAGTTTCCTGGAAGCCAAAAGAAAAATGGATATTTAATCATTGTCCATGGGGGGAAATATCCATATTTCTGAAGGAGAAACAGAATTTCTGAAAGGGACACTGAATTTCTGATAGGGACTCTGGTAGGTATCGTCACCTATCTCACCATGCAATACAAGGTTCCAGTAGCAGTTGTAATTTTTTTCTTGTTTTGTTTTGTTGTTGTTAATGTTTTATTTTTTAAATAGGGTCTCAAAACATGCCAGTAGCACAATTTTGTGAAGGTGGTTCTTTGAAATGCCAAGATACTGTGGTCATAAAATACATCTATCTAGCCCTGGCTGGTTTTGCTCAGTGGTTAGAGTGTCAGCCCCGTGGACCAAAGAGTCACGGGTTCGATCCTGGCCCTAGTTGGGGTCATTCGGGAGGCAACCAATCCATGTGTCTCTCTTATGTCGATGTTTCTTTCTCTCTCTCTCCCTCCTGCCTTCCCACTCTGTCTGAAAATCAATTGAAAAATATCCTTGGGTGAGAATTTTATACACACACACATATGTATGTATATGTATGTATGTATGTATATATGTCAGGCCTAATCAAAGAATAAAACCCAGGATAATTAAAAGATTACTGATTATTGTTTTTTCACTTTGTTTTTATGTTTAAGAGCATATATTTCTCTTTCTACGTGTCATCAGAGCCTTAGTGATTTCTGCTTTTTCATAAACAGTGGACAGCCTTCATCCAAGGAAGCACTTTTATATGAGTAAAAGAAAAAACACATTTTCAAAGTCTGTGTCGTCCATTTTAGTTACAAGAGTCTAGAAAACAAAAGCTTTTTTTTTTTTTTATGTATTGGGAGTTATAAATGCCACTGACTACTGATAAGAGAATTTCTTCACTTTCACAATATATTTATTTGGATTAAGAATGTGGGCTAGAAAGAAACCAGTTGAGTTCTAATACCAGCTCCTCATTTTCTAACCAAGTGATTTAGCGTCTGTCTTCATTTGTCAAATGGGAGAAATAATAGAACCCATCTCAGAGGGTTGTTACAGTAGATAGATCTGTGTGATCTCTCTGTATATAAGGTGCTTAGAACAGTGTCTTAGCTTTTGTTATTGCTGCTTAATTATTTCTAAGTCTGTCAAAGTGGATTTGTCAAAATTACTCTGACAAGCTGTAGCTGACTTAAGAGCAAAATGTAAAAGATTATTACTGTGAAGCATATTGTCAAGATAGGATATGGTATAATGGATTTGTGGGATTTTGGTGTTTCTGTTTTCTTAAGTGTTACATAATGGCTTTTAACAAAGCATGTACAACATTCTGGACTAGTTTTAAGATGTAACTTTTTCTTTAGGCATTAAGCTACTATGGAAATAATAATGTTCCCAATGCTGGTTATTTCTCATGGCAGCCTTCCATTTCATTTTCTTTGTTTTGGGTACTTTCTTTTTCTTCCTGTCATTCTTAGCGTTCTATTTTTTAACTTGAGTTTACAAAGGGTGTGTATTCAAAGAGTTTCCGCCAGTTCCCAGTACCTTGTTAATCCTGAGAAGTTACCCAGTGAGCCAATTCTCACAGTAAGGTATAAAAATAGTCATCCAGAAAAATTACAGAATGTGGTACCACTATTTGAACTAATGGACGACTTTCAAAACCAACACAGGGAGAAGAAAACAGCACAAACATTATCGTTTTCTTAGATTTTTCTCTGCACAACTTATTTTAGAAGAGTCTTAACATTTTAAAAAGTAACAAAGCCTCACCGTTGCTTTATCATATACTCTTTTAAGAGCATAAGAATTGGGGCCAAGAAAGAAATAATCTAGAAATCAGTCACATGAAGAGAACATACTTTTGATTTCTTTTGAGCTTATACCCAGTGTTCATTTCACCAGTTTTACTGAGCCTAAATGTTCATATTGTATAAGGGGGCAATGCCCCTCCCCCCACCTCTCTCTTAATACAGCTTTAGAGAAAGCAAGAGACATTGATTTGTTGTTCCACTTACGCGTTCATTAGTTTCTTCTTGTGTGTGCCCTGACCAGAGATCAAACCCTCAACCTTGGCGTATCAGTATGATACTCTAAGCAATTGAGCTACCCAGCCAGGGCCTTTTCTTTTAATAAACTTTATTTTTAAGAACAGAGACATAGAAAGGAGTACAGTTCAGACTGACAAACCTCAGAGGTGAGGAGGGGTGGATGAGATAAACCAAAGAACTTATATGCACGTATGTATAACCAATGGACATAGACAACAAGGCTTGGTTGGGGGTGGGGTAGGATAGGGGGGAGAGTGGGGGGGGGAGGAGAAACATCTGTAACAAAAATAAATGAATTAAAACAAAAAAAACAAAACAGTTTTATTGTGAAAATAGTACAGTGTTTTCATATCCCTTGTACTGTTTCCCCTATTATTAACATCTTAACATTGGTATGATATATGTTATAATTAATGAACCAATATTGATACATTATTACTACCCAGAGTTCCTACTTTATTTAGATGTCCTTAGTTGTTACCTAACATTGTTTTTCTGTTTCAGATCCTATCCAGGATACTGCATTACATTTAGTCCTCATGTCTCCTTTTGACTGTAACAATCTGTTAGATTTTACTTGTTTTTGATGACTTGGACAGTTTTAAGGAATACCAGTCAGATATTTTATAGAATGCCCTTCAACTGCAGTGTGTCTGATATTTTTGTCATGAGGTTTATAAGTTTTGAGGAAGAACACATAAGTAAAAGTACTGTTTTCATTACCTCATATCAAGGGTACATACTGTAAGCATGACTTATCATTGTTTATGTTGACCTTGATGATCTGGCTGAGGTCATGTTTGTCAGATTTCTCCACTGTTAAGTTACTCGTTTTCCCCCTTTCTACACTACGTTCTTCTGGAGGAGTTCACTCTGCCCAGCCCTCACAGCTGCAGGCTCCTCCATGAGGGCAGCATGTCTACGTAAGCTGTTTGGCATTCTTCTGCATGGCTGATTTGTCTCATTTCCCTATTTGTTTATATAAGTATGGACTCATGGGTATTTATTTTATACTTTACATTATAATCCAGTATTATTTCATTTATTTAATTGTTCAAGTTGTCCCAGCTTTAGCCACTGGGAACTCTTTCACTTGGCTCCTGTGTCCCTCTGACAACTCCTGTTGTGGGTTTGTGTTCTTGGTAGTAGGAGATTTGGGGAACATTTCCTAACTCCCTGGCACTTCTGTGTGTTTCAGACTCATCTTGTACATTTCCTACCCCAATCCTAGAATCAACCATTTCTGTAAGAAGCCCTGGTTCCTTTTATTGGTAAATTAGAAACCAAGATCCTGACACTAGGTGTGCTTATTGCTACTGGGTGTTACTGTTTCTGAGCCATCTCAACAGACAGGTAGTGCCTTATTATCAGTCACCATATGGGTTCAGCACATAGTGCGTTGGCGTTAGAATGGGATGGAGTCAATAAACTTAACATGCAGTTCTTTGCAACTTTAGATACAGTTCTAGTTATATATAGACTGGGGGTAGGGGGGTAAGACAAGCAAGTGATTGTTCCAAACCAGAAGGATGATTGCTATAAGGATTCTAACCATGCGGTGTCTAAATTGATGCAACTTTTCTGGAGGACAGATTGGCAGAATAACTCGAAATCCAAAACACAGGGTTATGCTGGATCTTTGGAGGAATAGAGTGGTTATGGAAACCATCTCCTTTCCCTTAAGGATCACAGCTCTACTTTTCAGCTTTGTTTATAATATCAAAAGAAATAGAACAGCCTGAATATTCCAAAGTTGGAGATTTGTCATAGTAAATTATTGTATAGCTATGTGTCAAGTTACTGTGCATGAAAAATGCTGGAGTAGGATAATTGTCAAGTAACATGAAAAGATGTTTACAGTTAGTAAAGATTAATTTTTAAAGCAGTGTAAATCTATAAAAATAACTATGTAAAGTTAGGTATCTGCCTACCTAAGTTAGTTATTTCTGAGTTGTGCAATTTTTTCTTTTTTATGCCCCTCTCCCAGTGTTGTTATTATAAGGAAGCAAAAAAACACAACAAAACCCATTTTATTTAAAATAAGAAAACAAAGAGTTTTTTATACTAAGAAAACAAAAAGTTAGGTTTTTAAAATATATATACAATAATGCCCGGCTGGTGTGGCTCACTGGTTGAGCATCGACCCATGCACCAAGAGGTCGCCAGTTCAATTCCTGGTCAGGACACATGCCCAGGTTGTGGGCCCGATCTTTCGTGAGGCGTATGCAGGAGGTGGCCAATTGATGTTCTATCTCATCTCTCTTTCTCTCTCCCTCTCCCTCCTTCTTTCTCTCAAATCAATGAAGAAAAAAGTTATCTGCTTTCTGTAACTTATGATTTTGCCTATTCTAGAATTTCATATACATGGAATTATAGATAATAGTCTTTTGTGTCTGGCTTCTTAACTTAGAACGTTTTTGAGATCCATCCATGCTGTGTGTATCAATAGGTTTTTCCTTTTTGTTGCTAAGTACTATTCCACTATGTGGATATACCATCTTTTTAGTCCACTTACCCATTGGAACACATTTCTGTTGTTTCCAGTTTTGGTTGTTATTAATAAAGCTGCTATGAACATATGCGTTCAAATCTTTGCACGTATTCATATTTTCATTTCTCTTGGTTAAATACCTAGGAGTAGAATAATTCAGTTTTATGATAAGTGTATGTTTAACTTTAGAAGAAACTTCCAAATTGTTTTCAAAGTATTTGCACCATTTTACATTTCCACTCAGCAATGTTTGGGAAGAGTTCCAGTTGTTTCACACCCTTTGCCAGCACTTCATATCCTGGATCTTTTTAATTTTAGCATTTAGTGGGTGTGTAGTGAAATCTCATTGTGGTTTTAATTTACATTTCCCTGATGACTAATGATGCTCAATTTTTTTCTAGAGCTTATTTGCCATCTATATATCTTTTGTGGGGTATCTATTCAATCTTTTACCGTCATTTACCCCTTTTTAAAATGAGATTGTCTCCTTATTTTCTTTAAGAGTTATATTCTAGATACAACTTCATTATCAGATAGATTTTAAAGATATTTTGTTTTGGTCTTGGTTTACATTTTCATGTTTTTAACAGTGGCTTTTGTTTTGAATAGTAAATTTTTAAATTTTTGATGAAGTCCAGTTTATCATTTTTGTTTTGTGATTCATGACTCACAGGGACCTCTCTAGATAGCTCTGCAGCTCACTCTGTTCCACTTTTTCTCTTCAGTGTTCTGACCTACAAATTCTAGTTACCTTGCCCACCTGAATTCTCTCTCTTTTCTCAACTCAAGGGGACACTCTCCACCTCCAAATTTGTTTCTGTTCCCTCTCCATGTGCTGCAGCCTTGAAGCTGCCACAAGGCAATGGCTACTGTAGTCTTAGGTCTCATCTTGCATTTAGTCATTTTGTCAGAAATCGCCACAGTTCTTAGCTGCCTTAACTGTTGTTATATATGCCAATAAAGCTCCTTGGAAAGCAGTTTGGCAATATCTTTGAAGGTTTTAATAGTTTACTGGTTAAGAAAGAACATAAGTTTTAAAGTTAGTCATTTCAGATCACACAACTGCGAAGTATTTATGACCCTGGGAACACAGCCGAAAGGCTAGAGAAATTACTGGACAAGAGAGGAATATCACTTTCATTTTTCATCTTGAAACAGGAGTGTCAGGCTCTTGGATGGTGTCCTGAATCTGATGTAGTCTCTTCAAGGAGAATCAAGGCTTTTGTCTTGGCTATGAAGACAATGCATTGTTAAAATAGAAGGTTGTGTTTCTGTGCTCCAGTTCTTTAGCATGTGAGCAAATAAAATTTAACAAGAGGAATATATTAGAAATAGCTGCATGCTTGGTATGTTTTATGACTAGGATTGTTGACATTATTGACATTTGTTCAATTTTAGATAAGTCATGACAAAAGAGGAAACCATGTTTTTTGGGTTTTGTTTTTTTTTTTTAGCAAAAGCAAGGGATAATTTCTCATAGCCTGTTTGAATCCATTGGCATTTGGTGGACTAGCTTCATATTGAGCAGACTGTGTACATTTTTATGCCATTTGCCCCTAGGATAAGACCTAGTTAAGGGGCCTCTCTCTTCTTTTGAGAAACAGACACATGGGCTTCATGCCAAAGGATAAATTAAAGCAGCAATTTTTGTACCCATTTTTTTTTTAACAGGTGCACTTTACCTCCTTTTGAGATTAGATTTAGTATTTTCCTATGGGAAGTCTATTTTTATTAGCATATTTTACCTGTTACAATAGAAAAGTCACCAGCTGACTGAAAAGTCACTTTCTTGCAACAGGGATAGAGTATACATGAGGGATAGAGGGTGAATCAGGTTGTTTTTCTTCGATTTTTTTCCCTCCCTTAATATTAGCTTTTTATTTTTATTTTTATTTTGCTTGAGTAGTTGGTCCCTGAAGACATAGTAACTCTGGGCATTGTGTATGTGTATATGTGTACCTGCAGCATTTTAAAGCATGTAGATGAGAAGACCTTGTTGTATAAAACCAAACAAATAGGTACATGATTGACCACTAAGACTTCTCTTCCCTTATGTTTCCACAGGAGTCTCCCCAGGACAGTGCTATCACCCGGGATATTAACCGGACATTCCCAGCCCATGACTACTTTAAGGATACAGGAGGAGATGGACAAGATTCCTTGTATAAAATATGCAAGGTATTTCATGCCAAAAAAAAAAAAAAGGACTCAGTTTTGAATTGTTGATTTGGTTTTTTGAGATTAGGCAAGCGATAACTACAAAGTGGAATATGTGTTTGATGTTTAAGAATGAAAAAAAAGAGAGAGGGAAGACTTTGTGAAATCAAAGTAAGAAAGAATTTTAGACTATGATGAACAGGAATTAATTGGAAATAAATGGTAGAACTCCTTTTAATTAGGACTTTCAGATAACAGTCCCCTGGCTCCACATTTAGACTTTCAAAAATTGATTTTGTGAAACCAATTGGGTTCTGTAACATTGCAAGCTCCATTTCACAGTATAAATGAACTTGACACCTAGGACAAGTCTAACAGTAGGAAATGCTAATCCCCATCCAAGTGAATTTTAATACTGCAGCCTAATAAATAAATGCTGGGAAATACTGATGACTATCAAAAGGTCTGTACCTGCAAGTTACAAAGGAAATGATACACTGTTCAATTTCAGTAATTCCTTTTCTAGTAGATTTTGGTAACTTCAGAGTCAAAAGGAGAAGTTGGGACCAGAGTTCCTCAGCCTTTCTCTGTTCCTCTATCTTTTCCCCCCAAAGCTAATCAAGTATCTATTTAACATCTATGTATGAAGTACAGTCAAGGCACGAGATGTGTACTGAAGGAACTTATATATTATGATTGAAAAGGCAAAACTAACAACTAGATTTAGGACAGGCTAGCAATAAAGGATGATTCTCCAATCTAGGTGCTTTAAACTATAAGGGCAGTTACAATTTAGAAATGTTTCTTGGGTTTTATTTTAATTTCCCTATATGCACAAAGCTATGGTTTGGGTTGTAATCCTCTCTCATCATCTTTTCTTAGCCCTTCTCGGTTGTGCTTGCCACTTAAGCAGCCAATTCAGCTTCCTAGAAAGAAACCCTGTGCTCACTGCTTCTGACCCTGCTACCCTCTAGTTTCTACCTCATGATGATCTTTGCACAACTCTCTCTACTCTTGATTTCTCACCCTCCTGGTTGTGCTCTCACTTCTCTCACAACTCTGCTCACTCCCTTATTTCTTTCCTTCCACCTACTTCTGAAACAGAGGTCTTTCTCCTTAGACAGAGGTGCTCATTCAGTAGTTGCTGTGCTCTACACTGTCTCCCTGCTGAGCCCTTTCACCCCCCCCCCAAAAGCTTCAGCTGTCACCACTACACAGATGTTCCCAAATCTACATTATCTCAAGGCCTAAATTTCCATCTGCCAGTTGGTTGCCATGTAAAAGTCTGTCAAGTAAATCAAACAAAACAGATCTGAAAATAGAATTTTTTTATAAACATGTTTTGCACTCAGCCCTCAGTATCCATGGGTGTTGCAACTGCTGATTCAACCAATGGCAAATCAAAAATATTCAAAGATTTTTTTCAGAAAGTTCTAAAACCAAAATGAATCTGCAATGTCCCAAGCATTATGCTGAATCCAGGAGAAGGAAGTGATGTGTAGGCACACCCTGCTGTAGTCTATATGCAAATATTGCATCATTTTATATGAGGGACTTGTTCATCTGCAGATTTGATATCCACAGGGACCCTGGAACCAATCCCCTGTGGATACTGAGGGAAAACTATGTTATGAAAAAAAAATTTTTTTTTTTTACTTTTAGAGGGGAAGGGAAAGAGTGGGGGGCACATCCATGTGAGAGGGAAACATCAGTTGGCTGCCTCTTGCATGCCCCCTCCCAGGGATCCACAACCTGAACATGTGTCCTGACTAGAAATCTAACGGGCGCCCTTTGAGCGTACAGGATGATTCCCAACCAATTGAGCCACACTGTTCGGGATGAAAATTTTCAGGCACATATAAAAGTTGAATAGTGTAATTGTGTATGTCTCTCCACCTAGATTCAGTATTTGTCAACATATTGCTACAATTGCTTTATTAAAATTTTTCCTGAAGTAGTTTAAAGCAAATCTCAGACATCATGATTCTAAATTCTTCACTATACATCTCTAAAAAATAAGATTATTACCCATCTATAGCACCCATCGTTATCCATCAGTATCATCCAATAGCCACTCCTTATTCAGATTTCCCTAAATGCCTATAATTTGGTTAGAATCAGGATGCAGTAATATTCATATTATGTTGAGTGTTCTCTCTCTTTTAATGAAAAATAGTCTTCCTTTTCCCCACTGTGTGGATAGAATCACTTCCCTGCTTTCAGTCCCTCCCTTTGGCCCTGTTGAGTTTGTTACGATTGACGTGTCTTACAGCCATACTCCACTGTCTGTCCACTGCCCTGGTTTAGTTCTCTATCATATTGTGCCAGCACTTTTACAGGTGCCACCTTTCATTAGTCTCCCTGCCTGTGGATTCTAGCCTGTTTATTATCTTCTCTTTGTAGACTCCAGAATTGAATCATTTCAGTGGCCTCCACTGAAGCTTTTAATGCTTCCCCATAACACACAGAATGAAATAAAATAAGTTCTTAGTTTATTTTCTGGTTCTAGATTTCCTTAGCTTAGTATTAAAGGCATTTTATAACATATCCTGGTGTATTCCCTAAATATTTTGTTTCAACCATATTGAACTTCTCACTGTACTCTGGTTGATTTACTTGTCAAACTTCCCAACTGAACAGTGAAGTTCTCAAGGGCAGGAATCATTTCTTATATTATGTTACCATGTGTAGCACTTGGCACCATGCTTGGCATTAAATGTCGGATTAATGAATGCCTTTTCTTCTCCATATTTTTTATAGTCTCCACGAACCTTATGTTCCAAACATTTCCCAAATGTATCATGTACTTTCATGTGTGTAGGCATTCCTTCAAGCTTTTCCATGAACCTGAAGAATATGCTCTGCTCCATTCTCTATCTATAGACATACATTTTTAGCCTAGTGCATAATTGATTAATCCATGTGCTGAGTACATGGATGACTGAGAATAGCACATCAACTCTGATATAAATACTATGATTATTCTCATCTTACAAATAAAGAGTGTAAGTAATATGTTTAAGATCTAGACATAGACATTAGCTATTGTGGGATTTTAGCTCAACTCAAACTCTGAAGCCTGTGTTCTTTCTTGAATAATCAACTGTTGATTGATACCTTCACAAACACTAAGCTGTGTTTGCATCTATTACTACTAGTTTGTAACACAGTGTTAACACTTGTTAATTTGCACACATTTGAGTGGTACCTCATTGTATTATAAGCAGGTCATTTCTAAGCTCTGAGCACATCTTGTCTTTCAGGAAATGTATTTCTTATTCTGTAGCCCTCTCATCAGATAAGGTTTGATGAAATGGAGGCTATAATGGAATTATATTAAATTATATATAATGGAAGTTTATTTATATATAGTATTTATATATTTATACATATATAAAATATTGAATTACCTAAATTTATGAAAGTGTGATTATAATATGTAATTTAAAAGCTGGAGTTTCACCAAAATCTAATGATAAAACCTGTGTATATGTGGACTTAATTTTAATCTAATAAGCATTGGCATAATGTTTTGCTAAGTGATCTGAATTTTAAATATACCCAATTCTAAATTGCCTTCTTGGGACACAGAGGAACCTTAGCACACAAAATAAGTGGACAATGAAAGAGAGTTTCATTAGAAATAAATTTGTCAAATAGGAAATAGCATCTTGAATCTATAGGAATTCCCCTTTCCATCACAACTTACATGAGAGCTACAAATATTAATCACAAAAAATAAAAATCTGAAAAACAACTAAAGAACCAAAAAGCAAACCACAAAGAATGTTAGATGTCAATATTCTGTTAAAGATAATGTTTGGAGAGATGGGTAGTGATCCTCCGCTGCCAAGAAAAATACAAAATCAGAATCCCAGAGTAGTCCCTCTTATCAGAAAAGTTATTACTGGCATTGCAGAGAGAATTGTATTTTGGTATCTTTGCCAAAACACTTTTTCCCAGCATGAAGATGAGTAACATTAACAGTGTTTAGTGAGTGCCTACTATGTGTGAGGAGCTGGCTAGGTTGACTAGGACATCAACCCAGTCCCTGAAAAGCTCACAGTCATGAGAGGGTGGACATTTAAAATGCAGTGAGCCCTGGCCAGTTTGGCTCAGCGATTAGAGCGTTGGCCTGCGGTCCGGGGAGACCCGGGTTCCGTTTCCGCTAAGGGCACGTACCTTGGTTGCAGTTTGTCCCCGGCCCTGGTTGGTCGTGCGGGTGGCAGCCACTCGATGTGTCCCTTTCACATCGATGTTTCTCTCTCTCTCTCTCTCTCTTCCTCTCTCTCCTCCCACTCTATCTGAACAAAAAAATGGAAAAATGTCCTCAGGTGAGGATTAAAGAAAAAAAATGCAGTGAGGTAGGTGCTCCAACAACCATACATGTGTAGCAGGTACTATAGAAGTACAGAGAAGAGAGGGAATTCTGGGGGAGTGGAATATGTTTGGAGCCTGAAGGAAGAGCATATTTTTCAAATAGAGGGAAAAGCATGAGCAACAACAAGGAGTTATGACAACCTTTTTTTTAGTGTTGAAGTGGTGTTTGCTTAACCTTCCCTGCTCCTTGGCAACAGAAGGTGGCATGGTGACAGTTTTATTTATTGTTGAGTAAAAAAAATGGTATTGGAGAGAAATGTTTGCATTATTTATTGACCATCAAAATGCCACAGTGGAATGTGAGTAGCATCTTCCAGGTTCCTGTTTTCAAAGTTCTATAGGTCAGCTGTGGCCCACGAGTGACTATGTTCATTTACACCTCCTGTATTGTTGTTTTCAGGCTTATTCTGTGTATGATGAAGAGATTGGCTATTGCCAGGGCCAGTCATTTCTTGCTGCCGTTCTGCTCCTCCATGTGAGTAAATGAGTCTCTGTTATTGCTTAGACATGGCCTGCTTCAGCTTATACTAGCCTTAGACTTGAGCATGGTCTTAGATTGGCTTTGGCCAGACTCTAGGACATGAGTTTTAACTCCTATATGTGGAAACCTTTTTCTCATTTACCGTCATTGTGGAAGAGAAACGTGAGAATAAGTGAAACTGTTGAAAACTGGTACAAGGGTAGACTTCATTTTTATTGCTGGGATGATTGGGTAGACTTTAGTCTTAGTTGGACCCTTGGGGACATTTTATCCTCTCTAAAGTAGTCACATCATTAGTAATTTGTTTTGGGATTCATGTATTGGGGTGGGAGGTCAAAAGGTTGATTTTCCTTAGTGCCATTTTTTCCATTCACCCTCCAACTTACTGATATTTTTTTCAGATCAAAAGCAAAATGGAAAAAAAGTCTTAAGGTGAACACCTTATACTCCACCTAATTTACCAATTAATATTGTTTCATACTGTTTTCTCTATCCCTCCCTCTGCATTTTCTCTTTTACACACACACTTTATTTTTTTATCAAAAAAAATGTTTTGGGAAAATCAGGAGCAAACATCAACATACTTCACTCCTAAATACTTGAGTATGTATATCCTAAGGACATAATCATAATATCCAAGAAATTCCACACAGATTCAGTATTGGCTTGCACACAATTCACATGTAGTTTTCCCCATTGTTTACTCAGTAAAGTCCTTTATAGGTTTATTTTCTAATCCAAAATCAAACTACCGCTTGCCCCCCCCCCTTTTTTTTTTTTGGCGTATTTCATACCACTGACAATTTTGCAACGTTTTAGCAAATTATCTTTTAAAAATTTCCCCATTCTTGATTTGTCTGATCATTTCCTAATGACTCAAGTTAAAATGTTTTGCAAAAATACACAGTTCATGTTAACTGAGAGTTTTTGAGCACCTGTTACGGTCTGTGCTGTGCTAGAGATCACGAGAGAAGAATGTAGACATGGTCCCAATTCTTGTGGATACAGTTAGTGAAGCCGACCACCTATAAGCAAAAAGTCACACAAGTATATCATTGTTGATTTCAATGGTGCTGTGAAGACAGTAAAAAGTTTGATGCAAGATTATAACAAGGGAGCCACATTTAGATTCCAAGCTCCTCTGGGGAGGTAACCTTTAAGGTGAACCCTGAAAAATGAGAAGGGTTCTCATTTAACTTTTTTAACATTGTTATGAAAATAATAAAAGTATTTTAAAAGCAAGAGAGTAGAGAATAGAACATTCCCAGAAAAGGAAATAGTATGATATATAGAAGCACTGAAATTGGGGGAACTTGGCATATGGAAGGAGCTGAAGAAAGGACGGTAGGACTGGAGCATCACGAGTGATGAGGAGAGGAGAGGAGAGGGAGCTGGAGAGGTGACAAGACCTGCCTCGTAGGTCCGTGGAGGCCTGGCCGAGAGGGCTGGATTTTGTTACTCTAAGCCATGTTATGTTGTAATACAAGTAAAACAAAAACCATTTTCTGTCTTGTAACTGAACCTAGCTTGTTGGTGTTGAGAGGCATGTAGAAATATAAAGCTGTGACATTAATAAAGAAGTCAAGCCCTGGCCGGTTTGGCTCAGCGGTTAGAGCATCAGCCTGTGGTCCCAAGAGACCCGGGTTCGGTTCCCGCTAAGGGCATGTACCTCCGTTGCAGTTTGTCCCCGGCCCTGGCTGGTCGTGCGGGTAGCAGCCACTCGATGTGTCCCTTTCATGTCGATGTTTCTCTCTCTCTCTCTCTTCCTTTCTCTCCCTCCCACTCTACCTGAACAAAAAAATAGAAAAAATGTCCTCGGGTGAGGATAAAAAATAAAAAAAAAAAGTCAAGTATATGTAAATAATGTGATGATTTGATATACATATGCATTGTGAAATGCTCACACAATCAAGCTAATTAACACATCCATCATCAGGTAAAGTTTTTAAATTTTGTTTTGTTGTTTTAGGCAGACTTCCTATCTCCAAGTCTCACAAACCTATGTGGTTTGTCTTTGTTCTCAATTTCAGTCCAAGGACATTTATCCCCATACAAGAATCACAACCCCTCTACTTTTTTTTTTTTTTTTTTTATCCTCACCCGAGGACATTTTTCCACTTTTTTTTTTGTTCAGGTAGAGTGGGAGGGAGGGAGAGGAACAGAGAGAGAGAGAAACATCGATATGAAAGGAACACATCGAGTGGCTGCCACCCGCACAACCGACCAAGGCTGGGGACAAACTGCAACCAAGGTACGCGCCCTTAGCGGGAACCGAACCCGGGTCTCTCAGGACCGCAGGCCGACGCTCTAACCGCTGAGCCAAACCAGCCAGGGCCACAACCCCTCTAAAATAGATTTTCTGATAAAATCCACAGTGTCTTTGTTTGAATTCTGTGCTGCTTGCCATTTTGTTAGATGATTTGTCAGCGTAGGGCAGGTGTTCCTCCTCACAGAAAGGCTGCTTGGGGTCAGACCATGTCTCCCTCAGCATGTGGAAGAGTGAAGTTGTTTTTCTTGACAAAGACCCCAAAGGTCTGGTCCTTTGTCCCCAAATCCTTAACGTCCAATAATAATATGCTGTATTCTCAGTTAGTACTTAATATGACTTGTTCTTTAGCTCTGTTTTATTCCAGTGATTTCTGTGCTCAGCCCACCTCCATCGTCTTGTTCCACAGAAGCCCGCCCACCTTCTTGACATTTTGAAGGCTTGCTACTGACACACCAAGCCTTAAATAACATTTCCAGTGCTTTTTTTCTATTTTGAAAACTAGATATTTTACCAGGTTTTCAGGGAAATATTTTTCTATAAAGCTATGGAAGATGTAGGTATTGTTATAAATAGGTAACATCTGTAAATAGAAGGAGGGTTTTGGTAGTATTTTAAGTATTACTGTGAGTGATAACTGTAGTACTTTAAACATTACTGCAAGCCTTAGAATATGTAAGATTTCTCTAGCCATCTTTTTAACAATAGTAAGGGAAAAAAACAAAACAAAACATTTTTACTAGAATGAAGTGGCGGCTAAGGAGGTAAAATTATTTACAAGATCTCATGATTTAGGAAAGATGAAACCTACACTTGTGTACTGGCCTGTCCTGTCCTCCCTGCAGAGCCTGTCTCTGTCTCCCCCTGGCAAACTCGGGCTCTCCTGTTCCTGTGTTCTCCATCTTTCTGCCTAATTCATCTTAGAGTTATTGTATCTGGTTGTATGGGAGGCTCCTCAAAGACAGGAACAGTGTCTGGTACAGAGTAGGCACCATTGGTTGAGCCCTGGCCAGTGTAGCTCAGTTGGTTGGAGCGTCATTCCGTATACCACAGGGTGGCAGGTTCAGTTTCCAGTCAGGGCACATACCTAGCTTTTGGGTTCAATCTTTGGTTGGGGTGTGTGCGGGAGGCAACCGATTGATGTTTCTCTCTTCCCCTCTTTGTCTCAAATCAATTTTTAAAAAATACTTAAATATTTTCTGGTTGAGTGAATGAATGTTATGAAGTACTGAGTTACTGCTTACCACTAAATTTCATAGTATCCTGATAAGAGAGGAGAAGGATGAATTTAATATACTGAGAAAACTTCTGTATGTTTTGTGATCCTCACACCCCCCCCCCCCATTCCCTGTCTGTTACAGATGCCTGAAGAACAGGCATTCAGTGTTCTGGTCAAGATCATGTTTGACTATGGTCTCAGGGAGCTTTTCAAGCAAAACTTTGAAGATTTGCATTGCAAATTTTACCAGTTGGAGCGCCTCATGCAGGTATAAAAAGAAACCCTCTTGCATTTGCAGTTAGAGTGTAGTCTGGGGAGAAGGGGTTGAAGTGGTGCCAAGGAGCAGTGTATTCCTTAGACATCAGGGTTTAGGATGGGTTTTTGTTTGTTTCCATTTCTCCTCATGTGATGATGATACCAAGGTTAATTAGGTGTGAGCCTGCGGGGTGTGAGCTGGGTTTTCAGTCTCATAAAACACTCAAAATATCAGATGACTTTGCAGGGGCAAGAAATATTTACCAGGGCTCTGAAGCTGACTGGTTAGGAATCTCTTAACAAAAGTGAAACAGACTTTCCCAAACATTTCATAACTTGTAAGGAAAAACTTCCTTTCCAAATATTTGTCACCATTTGGGGATTCCTCTGTAGAGCTAGTTTGTGGACTGGAAAAGGAAGCTGAGTGCCAGTTTTAATACCAGATGATACATGTTCTTCTGAGCACTTGGAGGTTTTTAGAAATACACAAGTATATGACTTTTTTGGCCTATTCCTGTTAGATTTATGAGCCTCCTGAATGGGAGCTGAATAGCTGTATATGTGCCTAAAACTAATTAGTTTGCTATTTCAGGAATACATTCCTGACCTGTACAACCACTTCTTGGATATAAGCCTTGAAGCTCACATGTACGCCTCCCAGTGGTTTCTCACACTTTTCACTGCAAAGTTCCCTCTCTACATGGTCTTCCACATCATCGACCTGCTGTTGTGTGAGGTATGTATCAGAAGCCACAGCACTTGGGATTGTTGCAGTGTCCTTCTGTGACAGCTGTCAAAACAACTTGTTCTGCTCAGATGTTTTATTTCAGGGCTAGGAAATCCAAGTTTAAGTGCTTCTTCCTTGGGCTGCAGCTAACAACCACATTTTGTTAAAGGCACTCTCTTCTTTAAAAAGAAAACATAAAAGCATACATTAGACATTTATATTAGTTAGTATTAGGTTTAGCTTAATTTTTGAAGAAATCCAAAACAACAACAGTTAAATAAAGCAGAGGTTTATTTTTCATGTAAAAGAAATCAGGTTGCCTTCCCTAGAGTATGATTCATCCTTACGGCTGAGTAGAGCTTGAGCTACCACATCTGGGAGGGTTAGAGGACAGGAGCAGGTGCACACGTTCTTTTTAAAAGAGACTTCCTGGAAGTTCCACCTGCATGTCACTTACCTCTTATTGGTAAGTGGAAATGAACTTAGGTACATGACCACACCTAACTGCAAGAGAAGCTGTTTTTTGTGTTGTTTTTTTTTAATCCTCACTCGAGGACATTTTTCCTTTTTTTTGTTCAGGTAGAGTGGGAGGGGGAGAGAGAGAGAGAGAGAGAAACATTGATGTGAAAGGGACACATCGAGTGGTTGCCACCCGCACAACCCAACCAGGGCTGAGGAAAATTGCAACCGAGGTACATGCCCTTAGCAGGAATCGAACCCGGGTCTCTCTGGACTGCAGGCTGATGCTCTAACCGCTGAACAAAACCGGCCAGGGCAGAAGCTGTTTTTTTAAGCTTAGTAGGAATTTGCTAAAAATTGCGGGGGGTGTCTGTTGCTAAAAGAAAGTAGACATTAGAGTAAATAACCGTCTTTGCCACAGTATAGTTTTGGGGTATGTGTGTATTTAAGAAGAAAGTAACTAATTTCAAAAATAATATGTTTATTATAGAAAATGTAAGCCAAAAGATTCAAAGATTCTTATCTCCCTAGAGGGTAACTGTTTTTTAACATTTTGTTATATATTCTTTCAGCCTTTTTTTGCATTTATATATGTGCATGTATAATTTCTATATGGAATAATTGTTTTCTCATATGGAATATTATGTAATATATATTATGGGCCTGAATATATTTAAAAATATGATTATGCTATATATACTCTTTGGTAACCCCTTTTTTCATTTTATATACTTGAACATCTCTAGACACACACAAATATATACCATCTTCTTTTTATTTAATCTTACCATATGCAAAACATATGAAAATCCATTAAAAAATTTGTACTTTCTACCCAGCTTGAAACATTATATAAGAAATTACATTACTAATTACACCATTATTCTTACTTGCTGCCACGTATCCCATATTTGGATACACCATATTTTATGTAACCAATTCCTAATCTCAAACCTTTGAGTTGTCTAGTTTTCACTATTATAATCAACCAGTTATTAAGTAGCGAGGGGCCCAGTGGCATGCTAAATAATTTAAATAAACTTTTCAAACTAATTAGTTCAATTAGTTCAGAAAACCCTTGAGAGAATATTAGTTATGGACATTGAGATCCAGAAACTTAAATAGTTTAACTTGATGAGCGGATGTTAATGCCCCCCTCTTACTAGTGCCTCCCCACACGCATACACACCCTGCTGGTGGGATGAAGGCAGGCAGGTTGGTGGGAGCCCTGTGCGGAGTCAGCTTGGGATACAGGGCTCCCAGCAGTCGCTGTTCCTCAAGTGGGGCCACACAGAATCAAGTTCCACCAGGAGTTACTTCCTGATTATCATTTTGGGAGTCTAACGTTTTGGTTTGGAAGTATGGGAAGTGTTCTTACTGGATGTGAGAATAGGGCTAGAAAAGCTCTTTTCTCACAGGAAGGGGAGACTGGGTCTACTTTAAGTGGTGTGTCAGTGGTCGCTCTGTAGTTTTTACTTTCCACAAGGTGTTTTCAAGATATTCCATTTCTTAATTAATGTTTTACAGTTACTCTAAAATTGTGAGGTATTCTGAAGACAAATGGCTTCATAGTTCAGATGTATACACTGAAAATGTTCTTTTTTGTTTTCTTCTGTAGGGAATAAGTGTTATTTTTAATGTCGCCCTTGGATTATTAAAGGTAGGCCATTTATTCATAACCCGAGTTATCTGGCTTCTCTGTTTAGCACTTGCAGTGGCTTGGTCTGTGTCTCGTTCTGAGCAGCCTGTGTGCTCTGACGTGTCCCTGGCAGTGGGGGTGTGCAGGTGGCTCTGGCAGGGCTGAGGAGTGGCTTCTGGGGATTATGAAGTTGCTGGGATTATAGAATCCTTCCTGTGCATCTTCAATACAAAGAGCCTTTTCTCTACATGTTATATCTTATTTCTTTCCAGACATCCAAGGATGACTTGCTGTTGACAGACTTTGAAGGCGCCTTGAAGTTTTTCAGGGTCCAGCTTCCTAAGAGATACCGCTCAGAAGAGAATGCAAAGAAGCTCATGGAGTTAGCTTGCAACATGAAGGTAAAATCGTTTTTGCATTAATTTAGATTTTTGTTATTGTTCAGTCCATGTCTCACTATTCCTGACCAAACCATTAGTATTTATAATACATTAAAATAATAATGTTTTCTTTTTGTATCGTATATTTTTTACAGATTTTTTTTTTACAGATTTTCTCCTCATTTTGGAGAATTCTTTATTTAACTTATATAATACAATATAGATAAAATAAAGTTCTTCTCAGTTAACATAATTAAGAATAACAACTTTCCCCACATCAAAAATAAAAAATAAAACCACAAACAAATATCAGAAATGCCAGGTGTGCACTGTATATCAGTTAGATGTTATAATGGATATTTTTTGACATTTTGCCCTTCCTTCACAGTCTAGACCTAAAATGATGGCTTCCATAGAATCCTAAATTAGATACTTCTGTTTTCCCCAGCTTTGAGATGTAATTAATATATAATGTTGTGTAAATTTAAGGTGTAAGTGTGATGATCTGATACATGTATATATTTCAAAATGTTTACCATGGTAGGATTAGTGAACACATCCTTCATCTCACAAAATTACTATTCTGCGTTGTGATGGTAAGAACATTGAAGTTCTGCTTGTAGCAGCTTTGAAGGACATAGTCCAGTCTTGTTAACTATAGCCACCGTACTCTCCCTGAGGTTCCTGGAGAGTCTGTACCCTTTGACCAATATTTCTCCATTTCCTTGCTCCTCAGCCTTCCAAATAGTTTCATCTGTGCTATTTCCTGTGCATTAAATCTTATTGCTTCCCCCAGCCCTTCAACTCTAGGAAAGGTATTATTTCCATTTTAAGACCAAGCAAAGCAAAAAGAGGTTGTAGCCCCCTAGAATAGCTAGTCAGTGGCAGAACACAGGTTTCATGGTTTCTACTGTGCTGTTCTTTAACTTTCATTATTTATTGTTGTGGTCAGAAATTTCCTAATATGAAATTAATAATACATGGAGGAAACTCCCTCAGTTTTTTTCACTTCCAGTGGCATTTATGATTTGTATAATTTTTTAAGGTAAAAAAATATATAGGGTTTTCTGTGTCCACATAATGAAATTTAGTTTTTAAAAAAGAAGTAAAAGTAATTGGAGGAATTTAGTTTGGGATTTTCAGCTAGAGTCAAATGGGGGACAGAATAAATAGTTGTATTCAGAATCTTTAGGGTGCGTAAAAGACTATCGTGTTTACTTTATGTGACTCCATAGAGTAAAACTGGAATTAGTGTGTTGGCACAGATGTGGGTGAGAAGCTTCACTGTCTACTGAATAGGGCACAGACTAGGCATTAGGAAGATCTGAATTCAGAGCTGTTCAGTTTTTTGAGGGGCAATCTTCTCATCTGTTCGGTAACATTGGACTCTGGTTCTGGTTATATGTCACACTAAGCTAACACAGGCTACCCTTCTTTAGATACTTAGAGATGCAAAATACAATATGAACCAAGAAATGTTAAATACCTGGGTGAACTTGAAAGGAAAAAAGAGAAATGCCCAGGTACTTAAAGCAAAGTAGCTTGAACCCAGTGTGTGTGAACTGATAAAACGGCATCCTGTGGGAATGTGGAGGCAGAGGTAGGTATTTAATGCTCACACAGACACATGATATGCCTCAGCCCTCAGCAGGCAGCTGAAACTGAAACCTCTGCATACAGTTAGCACCTTGGAGCTGCTGCTGTGTTTTTGAAAGGGAGATTAAAATTACCTATTAGCCCAAGAACAACAGAAATCGTAACATAAAATTATTGGGGTGTTTAAAAAGAAAAGGAAGTAGAACTTCTAGAAATTAAGATAATCATTAAAGTTATCATTCAGATTAAATTTGTGATATATTTCACAAGTATTATGGATAACGTTAAATGATGTTTTACCATGTGCCTGGTCGTGGTTCAGTGCTTTTCTGTATGAGGATTGACTGTAGCATTTGTACATTGCTTATTTGCCACACTGGCTGGTAACTAGTAAGGGTTCAAGAAATGGTGGTCACTACTATGATTGCTTCCTCTCTGGTTTTGAAGCAGATATAAAACACTTTTCAGTGACATTTTCGTGGATGCCAGGTTTGTGCACAGAGCAGAGAACCAAGTGAGCCCTGAGGTTCTTTCTCTGAGTCTGTTTCCATCTCAGTCTGGTTCAGCACACAAGAGGATCTGCCTCCTACTTGTGATTTCTTCCCCCCAAAGCCTGCCTCTTACTCAGTGTTCCATCTCAGTTCATGTACCTGGCTGGTTGCTCAAGCCAAAAAGCTTTCTGTCATCCTGGACTTCTCTTTCTCTTCATACTCCACATCCAAACCTATCATCACAATATATCCCGAATCTGGTAAATTCCTGCTTACTTCATCACTAACACCCTAGTCTGACCATCACCATCACTTTTCTCCTGGAATATTCCAGTAGACTGCTTGGTCTTCCCGTTTCCACAGTGGTTTCTTCCCAGGCTGTTCTTGATCCCATCTCTCCCTTGCTTAAAACTCTAATGGCTTCTTAGAATAAAACTTGAGTTTTAGCCTAAGCCTGCAAGTCCTGGCACCATCTGACCTTTTGGTGATCTCTCTGATTTCATCTCCTATTTTCTCCCCCTTACTCTTTTCACTTCAGACACACTGGCCTCTTTACCACTCCGAAAGAGGCCAAAATGTTCACTCCTCAGGCCTTTGCCCTGGCTGGTCTTTGCCTGTAATGTTCTCCTCGGTGCCTGTCTGGCTTCACTGTTGCCTCATTCAGTCTTGGACTCAAATATCATGCCATCAGAGAGGCCTTCTCTCATTACGAGTTTGAAGTAGCAGCTCCCCCAACCTTATCTCCTTACCCTATCTTATTTTCTGCTTATAACTGCTTCACATTATTTTATTTGTTTGTTTATTAATTCCCCTTTCACACTAGAATTAAGCATGTGACCAAGGAGACAAGACTTTTATTTATTTCTGAATCCCCAGCACAAGAACAGGATCTGGCGTGTAAATATCATTTGAATGAGTGAACAAATGAATATGCTGTTGAGTCTCGACCAAGTGGTTTACAAACAAGAGTTAACATGGATTTGGGCAAGGCTTAAAAAGTAGCTTCCAGCCAAAGATTTTACCTTTTGGGTTTTCATTAACTTGAAACACTTTAATAATATATCGATCCTTTATTTCCATAGTTCAGATGAGCGGTGTCTGATGTCTTCTTTTTCTTGCCTGTACTTTCAAGGAATTAGAGTAGACAAGGCTGCACAGCACACGCATTTTGTGCTTAGGTGCGTATTCCTTCTGGCCCTGGAGAACTCTGCATGGCCCAGGTGTACTTTGGAGGATATCCCTCCTTGCACATGGTTTCGGGGTGAGAAAGAGTAATTTTTTTAAGTTGATTCACAGCTTGGAAAGCTTTACAGATTCACCAGGATATGAGAGAATGAGATTTTTCTGCTAAAATGTGGGATTTGGTGTGTACAGTTTAGTTAGTGATGATTAGTTGTGCTCTGGCAACTATACTTAATATTAGCCAATATTAAGGGAAATATAGGCAACAGTTAAGCCAATTATTGGCAAAGAACCTCAGTCACAGTATAACTTGCCAGCTCAAAATAAGAAAATCCTTGGCAAGCCTGTATGCATCATGTAGGCTGCATGCGGTTAGGGGTGCCTGTCAGCAGAGGGCATGCGTGTGATCACCTCGCGGTGCAAAGCCCCTCTAGACACAGAAATCTGGGTTCCTGCTATGGAATGGTTTGGAAAGTAGTTTTTAAATTTTTTAGTGTAGAATTTAGAAAGGAAACATTGACTCTGACTCATTGAAATTTCATTCCATTATTTTTTTAATAATTGTGGGTTGGTTTTCAAAGTTGTAGTTCCTGATTAAGGTATGAATTAGGAATTATTTTACCAGTCCAGGAAACAGGTACCTATTTTTCTTGTCGTTGTTGTGTTTTAACATTTATAATGTTGTAATTTCTGGTATTTGTATAGTTTCCAGAAATATATCTTCCTCACGATTCCCTTTGAGGTACGGAGGGCAAATCAAGTGTGGAAACTGAGGCTTATAGAAGTCTAGTAACTTACACAACTGGTACTGGCTGGGCACTGACGAACCCTGGTGGAACTCAGGCCTTCAGACTACATTCCCAGTGCTTTCCACTCCATTGCACTTGCCTCTTCTCATTGCAGTTACCTCCTTTGTTGTTTCTTGTGGCAATACCTAAATAGGCCACTAGATGGGGGTGTTACTCAAAAAAGGCCTGTGTTCTTCCCTGTACCTGTGTGTCCCTTTTCTCTAAGTCTTTCTCTGTGTCTGTCTTTACTTTCCTCTCTTTTTTCCCCCTGTATTTATTTTTAGAGGGAGAGAGAGAGATAGAAACATCAGTGAGAGAGAACATCGATTGGCCGCCTTCTGCATGCCCCCCACTGGGGATTGGGCCCACAACCTGGGCATATGCCCTGACTGGGAATCAAACAGGTGAACTCTTGGTGAATGGGTCAACACTCAACCGCTGAGCCACACCGGCAGGGCTACTTTCCTCTCTTTTTCACCCTTTTACATCTCCCATTTTCTCTCCTTCTCCTTAGTTTATTATGGGACTGACATTTATTTTTTGAGGAGTTTTCGATCTCCTGCTCTTAATCTAACATTTAACAACGTACATCAGAACTCATTTAGCTATACATTGACTTTCTCTTTTCTTATGGGTCAGTGTCCCAAAATAGAAAAATTGTTTCCACTTCTGGAAGGAATTTTATTTTTAAAGATTGTTCCAGGAATTCATGAATGGCCCTAGTAGCTCCATAGCCCTTTCACACTCATAACTGTACTATGCATTGTTTGGGTGAGGGGAGATGGGAATAAAACTACATTTAGGTCTTTTAAATTTTTGAGTTAAGAAATATATGAGAGCAACTGTTTCTTTATATCTATACGGGTATTTTAGAGAAGAAGTCAGATATATGAGGCTAGTTTAGAAGAAGCAAGAAGCATGCTGGAGGAGATGGCTCCGTGGGTTTCTTAGATCAAGCTTGAAGGCTTGACCTGTTGTTGTAGAATCCTGCCTAAAGTGAAATGTAACTTCTGAACCTTTCTTCACTAGAGTTGGTTATTTCAAATATAAAGTGGTTGTGCTAGACCTCAAACTACCTGTAAGAAAGATGTTATTACAAAAAGCAAATAGCAGTATCGCCAAATTAATGTAATTCTAATCATTTGCTACTTGGAGAAACAGAAAATTCTTTGGCATTCGGGAATATTTGCTCTTGGGAGATATTTTTATTCATAAGCTAAAAGCCACACTAGTTTGAATTTCATTCTCTGTTTAGATCATTTGTATAGTTATTGTATGTTAGGATTTTAAGCTCTATGATTGCACTGACTTCATCAGTCTTTATTTGATGTGTTCACAGACTCTTCCATAATCTCTACACATAGTAAGTGAATCCTTACAGTGACCACATGAGGTCATTTTTCAAATGTGTGCATGAAGCTTAGAAAATTGAAGAAAACTCCCAAAGCGTCTAGAGCTCCTAAGAAGTGATGGAGTAGGGATTGGATCCTGGAATTTTCAGATTCTAAAGTCTGTGCTTATTGTCACTGTGCTTTACAGTAAATGAGAGATTGAATAATTGGACAAGCTTAGTCTCTGTGTCAGTGTTGAAACTCTATGTCTATGTTTATACTGTAGCTAAATTCAGTTTTTCTTGTAACTAGACTAGGCTATAGTTTTACTTCTTTGCCTGTTCTTACCTTTTAATTGGATTTCACGAAGAAACTTCCTTGAGCAGCCGCTCTCTTTTTCTGCACTGTACCCTAAAATTTTTAGTGTCACAAGGGTAGCAGTGGTCACTACCTTCTTTTAATAAGTTGGTCTCCCTTGGTCCTTATCTGTTTTTGGATCTCTGCTACTACTTTGCTTCTGCATTTTAGAAAAATACTCTGATAGGAGGACCAGAATGCCTAATTGTATTTCGTGATCTTTGAGGGAGTTTGAACTATTTGAACAAATTAAATAAAAAGGCTCAGAAATTATTTTTTATTTTAATTTTTTTATCCTCACCCGAGGACATTTTTTCATTTTTTTGTACAGATAGAGTGGGAGGGAGAGAGAGCAAGAGAGAGAAACATAGATGTGAAAGGGACACATCGAGTGGCTGTCACCCGCACGACCAACCAGGGCCAGGGACAAACTGCAACCAAGGTACATGCCCTTAGCGGGAACCGAACCCGGGTCTTTCCGGACCGCAGGCCGATGCTCTAACCGCTGAGCCAAACCGGCCAGGGCAAGGCTCAAAAAATAAATGGAATGTTGATTTGCTTCAAGTGGTTACAAGTGTAGGCCTTAGAGTTGCACGGATCTTGGCTCTCATCCTGGCTCTGCCGTGTGACCCAGGGTAGGTTAACACAGCAGGGTTGGAGAGAGAACAATAAGGTGATGCCTTTAATGCAGCTTCTGCTCTTCTGAGGATCATTATCATCATCCCTCAAACACCAGTGATCTCTTGGCCTGCCTTGTTTGATCTCCTCTGCCTAGGCATCTACTTTCCTTAAGTCAGTTCAAGTCAACAAATATTTATAGATTTTCTTATATGCCAAGAACTGTACTCAGTACTGAGTATGCTACAGAGGTGGATAAGAAGCAAGAATCACCCCAGATTTGTGTTCATTCGCTGGTGTCACCACTTAGCAGACTTGGCCCTTAACTTTAGACAAGTCACTTTATTTGTCTAGGTCTCAATTCCCCATCAGTAAAATGAGGGCAGTAATTCCTACTGTACTCATTTTAGAGAGTTGTTTGGAGGATTAAATAAAATAGTAAGTGTAGAGGTATCTTGTTATCTTGATAGTCCTGTGTAGGTCTCAGGTTCTTTTAATAACTGAAAAGTTAAGTTCTTGCCCCAAACATTAAACAAAAGGAAGATGGACTTGAGTCAGATTTCTTTATTTAGCATGAGAACTTTGAGGTCAGGATCTCCTTAATGTACAAGACCTCTTCCTACCCACACAACATCCTTGAATCCTGCCATTCAGAGCTACTAACATTCAACCCCCCACCTTCACTGGCTCCCTATCTCTCCAGCCCAGTGAGGGTTCTGACCTTTGCAAACAGTTTCTTAAGCCAGACTTGGAAATCAGCTTCTATTTCCTATGAGCAGCCTGTTTCCTGCTCTTCTGTGTTTAAATGGCTCATTGTCTGCAGGACCTGTACAGAGGATAGTTCTGCCTCTGATTCAGGAGAAGAAGGCAGATGTTAATATTACTAACAAGTAGTAGCTACCGTTAAGTAAAAAGACCTCACTGTTTACCGGGCATTCTTCTGAGCTCTTTAAATGTTTTATGTCATGTGATATTCATAACAATAGTTTTTATAAGGACTGTTGGGATTTTCACAGCTGAGAAACCTGAAGCCGAGAAAAGGCAGCTTGCCCTCAGCATACAGTGAGTCCTCAGCAGAGCCAGGACTCTGGTTTTGGTTTGCCCACCTGCAGGTTGTACCACCTCACTCCCACGCCTGTCTGCAGACACTCTCTTTCTCCATCGATGGGCCTTGACCTCCCTGCCTGTTCTAGAGGTTGATCGGGGACCACCTTTCCCAGGGCAGGTAGCACATGTTTTTAGGAATTATCCAACTCCTCTGATGGACTGCTGACAAGTGAATGACCAAGGGAAGGGACTTGAGACTAAACTTGTACTTCTACCAAAATATCAACTGGCATGATCCAAGTCTTCACTGTCTAATTCAAGGTTTCTTAACCGGGGACAAAGGATAGGCCTCAGGAAGCCTGTGAGCCCTCTGAAATGGTCTGTAGCATGTTCTGTTGCTGTGGGTGGTGTGGGGGCAGAGTTGCCGTCTGCTCTTTTACGGGAACAGTGCTTTTTATGGGAACCGTGGCTCTCAGGACACTTTCAGAGTGGTTCTGTTCCTAACAGCGTTAAGAACTTCTGTACAGATTGCAAGGGGGTATAAAATTGGTTTTACCTAAATTACAAACTCAGCCTTATTCCAGGAAACTATTAGAATTTTTCTCCCAAAAGTACATTTAAATAAAAAAATTCAAATATAATCATTTTTTAAAATTCTCACCCAAGGATGTTTTTGTTTCATTTTGTTTTGATTTGATTTTTGGAGAGGGAAGAAGGGGGGGGGGGGCAAAGGGGGAGAGAGAGAGAGAAACATCAATCGGGTGCCTCCCACATGTGCCCTGACCAGGAATCGAACTGGCAACCTTTTTGGTGTAGGGGGCAACACTCCAAACAACTGAGCCACCCAGCCAGGGCTAAATATAATCTTCTTTGAGGGTAAAAATGCCACTGTGTTTGAAACTATGATTTCCAGACTTCTGATAGAAGTCAGCCAACAGTGGGTGTGATTCCAAGCTCTGGGTTTGATTCCATAGCTCCCTACTTCCTGAATTCAATTTAAATGTTATTGGTGTAAGTAATAGGCAGACAAAATGATCCTTGGAATTTTTAGAGTGGGGACTGTGTCTCTATTCATTAAGTATTTTCATGCTTACTGTGGGCCAGGAATAAGAGTTCCAGTCCTGTGAGTTTGCATGTTGTGATCTCTACATCTTTGCGTCACTGATGCCTAGCAAAGAACACTGCCCATGGCGCTCAGCTGTCGGGTAAATAAATGTCCCCACTTTATCCTGATTAGATTAAAAGGAAGGCCGTTGGCTTTGATTTGTTCAGCATCTGATTATTGAGTACTGATTGTGTTCCAGGCATTGAGCTAGGCACTGGAAATACAGTGGTAAGCAAAACAGATGAGGCCTGCTTCCTAGTGGGAGGACAGACAATTAAGTAATCACATAAATAAATCATTGTGAACTTGGACAGGTGCCGTGGAGGAAGTGCCCTGATGCTATGAGAATAGGTAACAAAAGACCTGGCCCAATAGAGGGAAGGCGGTGTCAGGGAAGGGTTCCTAACGAAGTGATGTTGGAGCTCTGATCTGAAGGCTGAATAGGGTATGGGCTTGTCCAGGCAGAGAGGGACCAGGATTGTACTGTACATTCACTTTGGTTGCCATTTCCATTCAGAAGAAAGGTTGATACAAAGAATGGTCAATGTCACCCTGGCCCGTTTTGCCCAGTGGTTAGAGCATAGCCCTGTGGACCCAGGGGTTGAAGGTTTGATTCCCGGTCAAGGGCATGTACCTGGGTTTGTAGGTACAATCCCAGGCCTTGGTCAGGGTCTTGCAGGAAGCAAGCAATTGCTGTCTCCCTCCCTCCCTCCTTCCCTCCCTCCCTTCCATTCTATCTAGAAATCAATGGAAAAATATCCTTGGAAGAGGACTAAAAAAAGAATGATCAATGTAATGTAGCATTTCTGGGCACTCTGTGCATGGGCGGGGACAGTGATGAGGGAGACACTGTTCTGGCTTGGAGGCATTGATAGGGGACAGGCAAGCTCAGAGGTGGGTGCTGGTCTCTCCTGGATGCAGCATCATGTGGCAGCTTGAATGGGTGCTTTTGCTGCTGGTGCCTCTCCGTTCCCCATGGGGTCTGTTCATCAGAGGCAGCCTGAACTAGTTGGCTCTGGTATGCAGCCACCCATGCTCCAAAGGTCAGGATCAACTGCGAGCCTGTTATAAACAGTGTTGGGGAGTGAGTTCAAGGGAGAGAGGGCGTAAGAGAGAGACCGAGAACCAGTGAGGCTGAGAAATGGGCAGGGAGCCTAAGCTGGTAAAGAAGGCAGCTCTCTGGACCGGCAGGCTCTGCGGAAGATGGTGGAGCTTTGTCCGTGGCAGTCCTGTTAGAGCAGCCTGGAATAACTGTGAGAATTCTTTCTAACAGCATGCATTTTGATTACTTAATTATAAGAAGAATTTATTCTCAATGCAGAACACTTTGAAAACATGAGAAGCACATAAAGAAATGACCATATCTTATCATGAAAATCTAAGAACCAAATGAGATAACCAAATGTGAAGGGTTCAGCATTTATCAGGTGCTCAATAGACACGCACAGCTGTTACAGTGCTGAGGGAGAATCAGCCCTTTTGCTCTGAGAATGAGGCATTTACAATAAGGGATAATGAAATGTAGGAGAAATTATTTTGTAATTGGCCTTTTTAAATGTATGTGTATAGGGAAAAAGTGTGAATTCTTTCTTACCCCAGCACAAGAATGAAAAGGTGGAGAATCCTGAAGATTTGTGAGAATGTTTTGTAGGATTTGGTGTCAGTTCTGTTGTTTTTTTGTTTTTTTTTTTTGTTTTTTTTTAATAAAGCCTTAAGGGGAGTCTCAGATCCCCTCACCTCCTTGTCATTTATCCAGACTGACAGCAGAGCCCTGGGAGGAAGTGTTTGCCTCCCGCAAGCCTCATTCAGTTTCTGTTCCTCCCCTATTGATCCATTAGGATTGCTTATAAATTTACTGATCACATAGATGTTTTATTTATGCGCTTTCTTTGTGAATCACATATATAATAAACGTTTACCCCAGCATTGCCCTTAACCGCAGAAGATCTGGGTTTAAAGATGTCACTCTCCTGCTTGTATAGCCTCACCCCCAAGTGTTTAATGGACATTTCTATAGACTACAGCCAGGGCACAGTGCTGTGTTCGTGGCCGCCTTCCCTTGGGCAGCATCCAGACTCCAGGATCAGCTCTGGTCGAAGCAGCCTGTAAACATCTCGACAAGCACAGGAGTCCAGAGTCAGAGGGAGAGGAGCACCCGGCAGCGTGAGGGAGATGGAAAGGGAATGATGGAACAGGGACCGGAGGCACTACACACTTGGCCTGTCCCACCCCCTTTTAGGCCTCAGTTTCTTCAACGAGGGAGTTGGACTAGACTACCTCAGAGTTTCCTAGTTATCGGGAACAGGCAGCTAAAATTTGTCTCAGCGTAGTGCTGATTATTGAAGCTTTGGGAAGGGATGAATGTTAGCTTTGTGACCATTCCTTAGGTTGAACATACCTGTTTTATCTCTTCTATTTCTTATATTTCATAATTATTAAAAATATAATTTTAAAAACACCAAAGAGAATGGTTGGTGGTTTAGAGGAAGGAATCAAACAAAAGACTAAGAGTTGTATCTTGAAAGGAATTGCTGTGTTACGGTCCAGACTGGAAAGAGAAGGGCTACCCAGTGAAGGAGGGAACAGCCTGCCAGGTAGAAGGAGAGGTAAGAGAGGAGGGGATCGATCATGTTAAAGCATGAAAGTCAAGGAATGTTGAAGTCTAATTGGGGATTGATAGAACCCACTGGATGGAATGAGAAAGAAAACACTTGGTGTCCTTCAAGAGGGTACTATCTGTAGAGTAGTCAGAGCAAAAGCTTGATTTAGAGACATTACGGAGAGAGGCTATGAAGCAATGGAAGTAAAAGGCATAGGTGAACCTGTGGTTTGCAGTGGTTGTTGGTAAGAAAAGCTTGAGAGAAAGGACAGTAGTTCAGTGGGTAGTAGAGCCGCCAAGTGGAGTGTCCAGCAGACCTGTGCTTTGAAGGGCAGAGGGAACGGTGCTTGTTTGACAGCAGCACAGGAGCTCGTAGCGAGGAAAGTTAATAGATGGTAGGATAGTGAGGTGGCTGCAGCTTGGGCCTTGGATGGAGCCTAGCTGCCTGGGTTCAAATCCCAGTTCTGCTGGTGCCTGAGTGACCGTAACCACCTTATTTCTCAGTTAACTTGCATGTAAAATGAGGATAAGGATGAAAATACTGTACTCGTAGAAGTGGCAAGAGCTCAGAGACTGGAAGCACCTTGCAGCAGTACTGGTATGTGCTCAGTGAGATGGTGGTGATGGCGATCAGGGACAGTAGGACCCGGCCTCAGGTGGGAGGAGCTCCCTGTAGGCGCTCCTTCTAACACTGTTAGTAAAACTGTATGAACCAGTTATCCCCAGCAGAATCCTGGACTGTGCCCCATTCTGATGATTTCCCTCCAAAAATAGGAAACACCACTGCCATAGTGACTAGGGATGGCCTAATTTTAGTGAAGCCCCTGAAGCATCCACCACTTTCTGATACTTTATAATTTGTGCTGTGGTTTATCCTACAGATTAGTCAGAAGAAGCTGAAAAAATTTGAAAAAGAATATCACACCATGAGGGAGCAGCAGGCCCAGCAGGAAGACCCCATCGAGCGATTTGAGGTTCGTTTGCTTCTGGCCGATGCCATGTGAAGAGCCTCCAGCCTTCCGCTTCATGTTATTGTCCGTGTAACAGCCTTGTTGTGTTGTTTTAAAAATTCAGTTGCCGCTGTTTCAAGGTTCAAGTTTCAGTTAGAGTTTGCAAATAAGAAAACAAGTTTGTTTCACTTCAAACCAGCTGCCTAGTTTGTTCCAGTTCAGTGGCCCTTGGCACAGTTAATAAGATGTAGCTACTTGACAAGGTCGCTGGAGTCAGTGTTTGTTGATGGAGGTAGAAAATGAGAAATTACTGATTGGAAGCACATTAGGACCAGCTACGCCTCCCACGATTTCCACAGGACTCAAAGTAGTTTTGAGGGTTAGCACTGAGAAGTTGTCATTTTCATCTGATTTTTATGTGTCATTTAACCCTTCAGCGGGAGAATAGGCGTCTACAAGAAGCAAACATGAGGTTGGAACAGGAAAATGACGACTTAGCCCACGAGCTGGTGACCAGCAAGATCGCGCTGCGCAAGGACCTGGATAACGTGAGTCTGGCTCGGCTGGCGGGGGGGATTGTGTCCAACACTTGACTTCTCCCTTAGTCATGTGAAAGCCTTGATTTCCGTGCGTGGTGATCTGGTTAGTCACCGTCCTCTGCAGATACCCAGGCTCCTGTCAGCATCCCCTCCCTCCGCTCCTTCAGGGATCAGCAGGCTCCACGAAGCCCTCCTTACCACACTCTCCGCTCCTTAGACACACAGCCCTTGGACTTCTCCTCAAACACTGTTGGATTGAGAGACCTTCTGGCTGAGTCTTAAGCTGTCACAACTGGCAGTAGCGTTTAGTCACTGTGACTTTCTTAACCTCTCCCAAAACAAGAAGAGACTTTGTTATCTTGCATATCACATGCCTGGTGACTAAGCACGGCCGATGGTAATAAAGCTCCGTGCCCAGGAGCCTGATGGCATCCGTAGTTTCTGTGGGCAGATGTGCCCTACTTTTTTTTTTTTTTGCCTCTCCTAATCTTAAAAAGTTTGAGGTGATAGCTTTTCTGTCAGCGTGTTTGCCCATTCTCCATACCACAAGCTTTCCTTAGAAGAAGTGTAATCTCTCATTCATGGTTCAGGTTGGAGGTTGGCGAACTTCATCTGTACTTTAGGCTTGGGGGCCCTGTGGTCTGTCCCAGCTGTTCAGCTCTGCCATTGGCACGAACTAGCCACACACGGTGGCTGTCTGCTGATAAGCCTTGTCTATGGGAATCGGTGGGCTTGGTGCATGGGCCTTGTTTGTCCACACCTGACTTAACTTTCCCTGTCAGGCTCCTAAGATTATTTTTCTGCTCATTGGTTGCCTAAGGTTCTAGAAGTAGGCTCAGGCTGTTGAGGGTTTACAGGGGACTTGCATGATGTAGTGAACCCTGAAGGGTTTGCTCCCCTGAGTGTGTATGGCATACTGTGCACAGCTGTGTTTCTCTGAGAGTCTGTGCTTCCCCAGAGTGGCTCAGTGGACAGGTGGGGAGAGAGAAGGCACTATCTGCTGGTTCTTAGTGCTTCTCTTTAGAAATAGAATAGTGGAATAAAACATTTTGAGCAGGCCTGGATTCTAATACCAACTACTGTACTTTCAAGTAGACAAAAATGTTTGTTGGGGGTTGTGGGCAATAATAGTTGTGCCCGGAACATAGTGAAAATGACGTGATTTGGTATATATGGACACAACGCCCCCCACCCTAATCTGGCACTGGTAGTGTTAGTCTCCTCTGCTGTCTCCTTGTCAGCTACAAATAGCACGTGTGCCTGGGAAGGCTCCTTTTTCCATTTCTGCAGGGAGGGTGTTTCAAGGTCATCAGCCCTCAGTAACCAGAACCTGGAGATCTCACTACTTTTTGGTTCCCCACAGTCTGCTCATCAGGGTTGAGTTTCCTCCCCATGGTGCATATTTCCAGCATGCCCTGTGTTCTTCTTTGCAGAAACAGTATATGCATCACTCCCTCATCCATCAGGCATTTCTGCCAAGTGGGTGAAGGAGGCCAGTGTGCAGTGAGCAGGGACCGCTGAGGCAGGGCCACAGTGTCCACCAGAGACGGCCTTGGGCAGCTGCGGACCATGCAGAAAGGGGCGAGAGAATGGATCCTAGACAGGAACTGTATGCTCTACAGTAAAGTTGTGTTAAAAGGCAGCTTACACCAGAATTCCAGGTGGACTTCTAGTTTGCACTCCCCAGTCTGACAGGCTCCTAGACTTCCTGCTGACCCTGAACAGTTAAACCTTGTTCATGTTGTCTCATCCTGACACAGTAGTCAAGGAGGTAGGGGTACATTCCTGAAATCAGAAGTGAGAACTGGTAAAAAGAATATGAATTCCCACTTACTGAGGATCTCTGTGATGGGCACTATGATAATAAGCACTTTGCTACACTCTGATAACCATATATATATATGGTTATATATATGTGTGTGTGTGTATATATATGTTATATATATACATACACACTTTTCTTTTTCTTTATTGATTTTAGAGAGAGAGGAAGGGGGGAGAGACACAGAAACATCGATGAGAGAGAATATCGATTGGCTGCCTCCTACATGCCCCCCACTGGGGATCTGGCCCACAACCTGGGCATGTGTCCCGACCAGGAATCAACCTGGCGACCTCTTGGTGCCTGGGTCTGTGCTCAACCACTGAGCCACACCAGCCGGGCTGATCTCCTTATCTTTGCCTTAGCCCTCTGAGGACAGTACCATGAGCCCCACTTACAGATGCAGATTTGTTGAACAACCAGGAAACTTGAGACTCAGAGAGATGAAGATACCCAGGAAGAAGCAGAGCCAGGAGTCCAACCCAGTCCAGGCTTTTTCTTCAGTGCCACACTGTCTCCAAAATAAATGTGGAACATACGAGCCCTGGCCAGGTAGCTCAGTTGGTTAGAGCATTGTCCCAATATGCCAAAGTTGCAGGTTGGATCGCTGGTCGGGGCTCATACAAGAATTAACCAATGAATGCATAAATAAGTGGAACAACAAATGATATTTCTGTTTCTCTCTCTCTCTCTCAAATCAATCAAGTAAAAAACAAAAACAAAAAAAAAGCCCTATGATTTGTTGTCATAACTACATCAGAAATGTGAGTCCAGGAGGACCGGTGATAGTCACATTACAGCAAATGTTGGTTTTTTTTTTAATATGTTTGTTTGTTTGTTTATTTATTTATTTAGAGAAGAAGGGAGAGAGAGAAGCATCGATTGGCTGCTTCCTGCATGCTCCCCACTGGAGACTGGGCTCGCAACCTGGGCATGTGCCCTGACCAGGAATCGGACCAGGAACTCTCAGTCCATGGGACAGCACTCAGTCCACTGGGTCACACCGGCTGGGCTTAAAATGTTCTTGAGCCAACAGCTAGCCGCTGCTCTAAGTGCTTTGTATTTACTACCATCTTCTCAAATCCTCAGAATAACCCATGTTGTACAAGGAATACAATTACGATCCCCATTTTACTGATAAGGAAACTGAGGCAAAATGGGTCATACTGTTAGTGGCAGAACCTTCAGATTGAAACTCAGATGACCTGGTGCCAGAGCTCACACTCCTGACTTGGCTCAGAGGAGAAGGGTGCCGGATACCTTTAGGGCTCAGGAGCATCAAACGGGTCCTGTCCTCCAGCCGTCTGTGCTGAGTAGGCAGAACTTCCCCACACTGCACTGTGGGTCCCTTCCAGGTTAGTTCTCTTGTTTCTACTCTGTCATCACCGAAGTCAGTAGTTTCTGAAGTGAAGAATGTGGTTCTCTCACCTTTTTTTGACTTCAGGGACTCACATTTTTTAAAGAACTTCATTCCTTTCAACTCTTCCCTTTCTGAAACCCAGAGAAAAGCTCTGGTGTATTGCTTAAGGATTTCCAGAACCCCCTTTGTATTTTCCATTAATTTTGCATCACTTTTGTTATTCCTCACCTGTCACTTTTCTTGCTTGGCACAGCAGCTATTGAGAATTTCTGCTGAGAGAGTACCCACGCAAGGCCCCTGGCACAGGGCCGACAGGAACACGTCTGAGCACGTCAGTTCTGCCCGGTCGCTACAGGGAGACTGCCCTGTGAGAGTGAAGGAAGCTCTCAGGCGTCCACCTGCCCAGAGTTGAACATGGGCTCCTTTGCTTGCTAGTTCTGTGACCTTGAGCAGGTTGCTAAATTTGACCCATTGAATTACTTTGACTTTATCAAAAATCAGTTGACCTGCCCGGCCAGTGTGACTCAGTGGTTGACTGTCGACCCACGCACCAAGATGTTGCTGGTCCAATTCCCGGTCAGGGCACATGCCCAGTTTGTGGGTCCGATCCCCAGTGAGGGGGAGTGCAGGAGGCGGCCTTTAGGGTCTCTCTCATTGATGTTTCTATCTCTCTCTCTCTCTCCCTTCCTCTCTCTCTAAAATCAATAAAAGAAAAATATATATATTTTTAATCAATTGATCCAACATACATGGGTCTCCTTGATTCTGTATCTGCCCCATTGAATCATATGTGTATCCTTAGGCCAGTATCACAGTCTTAATTACTATAGCTTTACAGTCTTAAAATCAGGTCATGTGAGCCCTCCAACTGTGTTGTTCTTTCCCAAAAATAGTTTATCTATTCTAAGTCTTTTGCATTTCTATATAAATACTAGATTCAGTTTGTGAACTTAATAGAAATAATAAAGCCTTCGTGCCCTGGCCAGTTTGGCTCAGCAGTTAGAGTGTCAGCCCGCGGACCAGAGAGACCCGGGTTCAGTTCCGCTGAGGGCATGTACCTCGGTTGCAGTTTATCCCTGGCCCCTGTTGGGGTTGTGTGGGTAGCAACCACTCGATGTGTCTCTCTCACATCGATGTTTCTCTCTTTCTCTTCCTCCCTCCCTCTCTCACGCTCTATCTGAAGATAAATGCAGAAAGTGTCCTTGGGTGAGGATTAAAAATAATAATAAAAATTTTTTTAAAAATAAAGCCTTCGTGAATTTTGAGTGGGGTTGCATCTATAAATCAACTTGAGGAGAATTAACATCTGACCAATAATTGAACCTTCTAGTTCATGAATATGTGAAAATTTTCATTTATTTAGGTCTTTCTCTATTTTAGCATTGTTTTTTAATTTTCAACTTATGAAATTTGCACATATTTTAATCTGTTAAAGGCTGTTCTCATTGCATTTTGCAATCGTTTATTGCTAATTTCTAGAACTACAGTTGATTTCATAACCTTGTATCCTGTGACCTTGCTAAATTCACTTAACGATTCTAGTAGCTTTTTGGTTTATTTTCCACATGCACAATCATATCATCTCCGAATGAAGACAGTTTTACTTCCTTTCAAGTCTTGATTCCTTTCTCCCTTGCCTTCCTGCACTGACCAGGATTCAGAGCCATGCTAGACGTGAGTGGGCCTCCCTGCCTGCTGCAGGTGTTAGCTGTAGCCTTTTCATAGGTCAGGTTGGGGAAGGTTGCTCTTTGCTGAGAGCTTTGATCATGAATGTGTGTTGAGTGATTATTTTCTACTTCTCTTAATTCTGTTAATCTGGTAAAGTAAATCAATTTTTCAGTGTAAACCAACCTTGCATTCCTAGGAAACTTGATTTTTTTAGAGATATAGAGAGAAACATCTGTGTGAAAGCAAAACATTGATGGTTTCCTCCTGCATGCCCCTTGCCAGGGGTCAAGCCCAAAACCCGGGCAAGTGCCCTGACTGGGAATGGAGCCAGCAACCTTTCCATGCAGGGGATGATGCCCAACCAACTGTTTGATGGCAGCCAGGGCTGTCTTGCAGTTTTTTGTCTCATTTTTGTTTAAAAAAAAATTTTTTTTTCTTCATTGATTTTTAGAGAGAGAAAGGGAGAAGGGGAGAGAGGTAGAAACATTGATGAGCGAGAACATCAACTGGCGCCTCCTGCACGCCCCACACTGGAGCATGTGCCCTGACCTGGAATCGAACCAGTGACCTCGTGGTGCATGGGTCAGTGCTCAACCACTGAGCCACACCAGCCAGCCTGCTTGTGTCTCGTTTTGATATCAGGACAATGCTGGCCTTTTAAGATGAACTGAAAAATGTTTCCTCTTATTTTCTTAAGTACTTTATGTAGAATTGTTTCTTGATGAAATCTTTAATTTCCAAGTGAAACCATATGGGCCTGGGGTTTTTTAGGAAATTATTTAATTATGAATAATTTTCTGCTAAGAAAACTTATTCAATGAATATATTCAGTTTATTTTCAGATAAGGACTATTCGAATTTTCTAACTCTTCATGTGTCCCTTTTAATAATTTGTATCTTTCCAGTAACTTACTAGTTTTAATTGTCAAATAAATAGGCACAGAGTCATTGCTAGTTCCTTATTCTTTTTATATTTAAAGGACCTGTTGAGATGTCCTCTCTTTCATTCCTGATAATTTGTGTCTTTTTTCTTAATCAGTCTAACTAGGAATTTATCAGTTATTTTATCTCTTTAAAACTCAGCTTTTGGTTTCATTGATTTCTTTTTCTTTGTTTTGTTTTATTCTGTTTTTTATTATTTCCATTTACTGGTTTTTTTTAATTTAATTTGCCTTTTCTAGCTTCTTAAAGAGAAAGCCTGAACATTGCTTTTTTAAAATAAGCATTGTTATAGATCTCCCAGTAGCACTATTTCAGCTGCATTCTGAAAGGCTGTGTTTTTATTTTTCTTTAGTTTCTTTAGTTTTTGTGGTTTTTCTTTTGACCTGTGAGTTAATTAGTAGTGTGTTGTTTAATTTTCAACTATTAGGGGTTTTGCTAGATATTTTTCTTTTGATGTCTAATTGAATTCCATTGTGATTAGAGTACATTTCCTTTCTGATTTTAATCATTTTAGAATATATTTATGATTACTTTAAGGCCTACCATACGGTCTGGTTGGGTGAATGTCGCACATGCACCTGGAAAGGGTGTGTGTTGGGATGGAATGTTCTACAAATGTCGGCTCAGTGCAGCTGGTTGGATGTTGTCAGACCTTCGTAGACTCGAGGGCTTTCTCCCAGGGGCCCTGTCACTTAGTGAGAGGGCAGTGAGGAGCCTCTCATTGCATTTACTGTTTTCCTTTCAGCTCTGTCAGTTTCTGTTTTCTGGAAACTGACGCGTACATTGAATTGATGCATACATTTCTGCTTATTACACCTTTTTAATGGAACTACTTTTTATATTATGAAATGTCCCTCTTTGTCCCTGCTAATACTCTCTGTTCTGAAGTCTACTTTGTCTCATGTTAATATAACCACTCCAGCTTCCATGGTATTGCATGGTACATTCTTTTACTTTTAACACATCTGTGTCTTTATATTTAAAATGGGTTTTTGTAGGCAGCATATAGTTGGGTCTTGCTTTTTTAATTCAGTCTGATAATCTGCCTTTAATTGGAATGTTTAGACCAGTTATATTTAATGTAATTATTTATATGATGAATGTAAGTCTACCACCTTGCTCTTTGTTCTCTATTTGTTGTGTTTGCCTTTTCTTTTTCTCTCTCGCGCTCCTTCTCTGCCTGTATGATTTTACTTTATCACTTCCTGTGCCGATGAGCTGTTCCAGAGCTCTCGTCCCCCGAGCCCTGCCCACGGCGTCCAGCCACTCAGCATCTCTGCCTCCTTCGCCCTCTGAGGCTTGTTCTGTGAGGAAACCCAGGGCAGCAGTAGGGCTTACCTTGTTTGTTTTCTTTCTCCCAGGAACCATGGTTCCACATTCATTGTTTTCAGGGTCTGAAAACAGTAGTTTTGTATATTCTGCCCAGTTTTCGTTTACAGTGGGAAGTCCCTGTTAGTACTTCATGACGGAAGTAGATGTCTGGATTTATGCTTATTACCATCTGATGTCCTGTCCTCGTGCCCATGTAACCAGAGTGACTGTTCAGCGGTGGTGGCATTAAAGGACCCTCTCTGGGCCACCCTTGGCTCTGTGCCCTTCCCCGTGTTGGAGTTCAGCTCGTGGAGTGATGGCACAAATGCTGACTTAGTGTCACGTGACCTGGTTTTGGGTTCTAGCTGTGCTTTGCATCGTGAGAGCTGGGGGAAGTCACTTCCCTACCTGATTTTTTTATAACTTGAGGAGTCAGGGTGGGCAGAGAAGACTCAAGTTAGAAGACTTCATGACCTGGCTACTCCATACTTTTTAGCATCACCTCAGTGTTGATTATTATCTACCATGGGAGTGATGGCGAGTAAGTAAGAGAACTGAAAAATGTGCCACAGGCTCCAAAGTACTGCTCAGGAGACGGGCCAAATCCGGGGGTGGACAGGTCATGGGTCATTCAGTTGGTTAAAGTAAAACAGGACTTTTTAAAAATAATTTTTCTTTATTGATTTTAGAGAGAGAGGAAGGGAGAGGGTGAGAGAGATAGAAATATCGATGAGAGAGAACATTGATTGGCCACCTCCTGCATGCCCCCTACTGGGGATCGGGCTCACAACCTGGGCATGTGCCCTGACCAGGAATCAAACTGGCAACCTCTTGGTGCATGGGTCGACACTCAACCACTGAGCCACACCGGTCAGGCATAAAACAGGATCTTTAACAGGAGTTCATTCTCCTCACTAGTTATTTCCTGATGTTCCCCATTTCCCTTTTGAGTTCTCCTGGGAATTGAACTAGAGATGATAAGCCACTCCCCAGAAAGGACAGGCCTTACCTGTAGGACCCCATTTAATTGCATGCACGACAGTTTACCAGTGATTAATGACCTTTGGAGTTTGCATGTCATGCCATTCTCAGTTCTCCTTTTAAGGTCCCAGACCTCTGGAACCTATTCCTTCCAAAGACGACGCGTCAGAGGACATGTGGTCTAGTGGAGAGCACAGGGGCTGTTACCCTGCACTAGCTAGGGGTCATTTCAGGGACACCTCCACCCATTGTCAGAGGAGGTTGTGTGTAAGGAGCCAGCAGAGACCCTCTGTCTCGAATGCTCTGTAACTAGGAACCACCGCCTGTTGCCTTGACTGCCCTCTACCGTGCTACAGTCATTCACTCTTCAGTGTCCTGGGACTGTCCCGCAACCCACAAATCTCCCTCTAGACCTTTGCATGCTTTAGAAAAAAATTGGGGTGGAGGATCACCATTTCAGATAATAAAACAGGGTGTCAGGAGAGTGGTGGCCTCCTTTATCAGGTGACCGGGAGAGCGAAACGCAAAACTTGTTTGACGAAGCAGAGGAAAACCAGAATTTATTATTACTATTAATGATGATGAGATCTACCTTTTATTGAGTGTTTACTATATGCCAGGCACTGTGCACACTTTATCCCGCAGATGAAGAGCCTGGCACTCAGATAGGCTTTCAGTGACTTGGCCAGTGGCACATAGGGAACAGTGGGCTTGAGCACAGGCTATCTGATGCCACAGGCTGTGTTCCCAACCACTGCCTCTGGGCCAGAGACTGGGCAGGCACTTCAGCACAGCTCTAGTCTCAGTGTGACCTTGGCATCTCATTTCCCTGTCCAGGTCAGTTTTTCTTCATCTTAAAATGGGATTGTGCTGGGCGATTCAGACCCCTTCCAGTTCTCAGTTCTTGTTTGGTAACAGTATCTCTTAAATGTTTCAGGCTGAGGAAAAGGCAGATGCACTGAATAAGGAGCTGCTTATGACCAAACAGAAGTTGATTGATGCAGAAGAAGAGAAAAGGCGGCTGGAAGAAGAGTCTGCTCAGGTAAGGGAACTTCACCCTCCCATAACCCTCTCCCTCGCAAATGCCTAAAGGTTGGGGGCTCGGCTGGAGGCTTCCTGTTGGCACTGGAGAACCCAGAGAGAGCTGGCTTCAGTTTCTCTCCGGAGACCTTTTTTATTTACTGTGTAAAGCATAATGGTTCTGAATAATTAAAGCATGGAGGAGATAGTGGGGGCAAAGCCCATCTCCCATTGGGGCAGGAGAAATTCCTGTGTGCCCGCATCTGAGTGACAAAGAAGAGGGTTAGCATTTCTGCAGAAGGAAAACAGACACCGTAACATGTCTGGCTCATCCCCTACCTGTCCACTGACGTTTCGCTGACAGAGCAAACTGTGGAAGGCTTGTCCACAGCCAGCTCTGCAGTCCCTGTGGCCACAGACCTACAGCCATAGGAAGAGCTTTGGATGCTGGGTGCCCTGGGGTAACGCCCCTCCCCTTATCCCCCAGTTTTCCATAAAGGTAACTCCCTCTGGTCTCAGGGCTGCCTGAGGTGGGACGTGACAGGGCCCTTTCTGCACAAACTCAGGTCAGGCACTGAAGCCGCCGTGGTCCTCCATGAGCCCCCGTCTGTGCCGTGCTGTCCCGCACTCAGGCCCACGGGCGGGTTGCCCTCAGACAGAGGCTGGGTGTTTTTGGAAGGTTTAACTGTTCTCTCCCTCTCTTGGCCTCAAGAACAGGGGTTAATACTGCCAAGATCGAAGGAAGAGGGAGTGAATTTGAGCCTTTCCAGAGCTAGGTCAGGCACTTCTTGGAAAGCGCTTTGTCTCTGAAAACGTTCACTCTGCTTTTTAATGTGTGCAGTTAAAAGAAATGTGTCGCCGGGAACTCGACAAGGCAGAATCTGAGATTAAAAAAAACAGTTCTATCATCGGTGACTACAAGCAGGTGGGTCCGTGCACCCTGTAACTGGGCTGTGTTCCCTGGTTGCCCCAATGAAATGTGTCCCTTCCTCACCCCAGGGCTTCTGGCTCCAACAAGTCACTTCCCTGCCCCGGCCACGTCACCTCGCTGGTTCCCAACTAGAATACGGGAAAGAGCCTCAATCTCGGATCGTGTTGGTAGAGCACCAGGCATAGTGAGTGCCCAGCATACACGTAGACACTTAATAAGTGAAGCCACACAGTGTCCTTGGGACATTTCAGATTCGAGTCGAGGCCTTCTGTTCATGTGTAGTCATGAGGTGTAGAACCAGTTCTCTCCCTGGCTGTTTGCATTTTAAGAACATAGCCAAACTGGTCTTGTCCCTTCCTATACTGGGATCTCACATGTGTTTGGAAACCAGTGGCCACTGAGTGTAGCCAGAGGAGCCTTTGCTCCCCATCAGCCCTCAGCCCTCCCGAGCGGTGGCAGCCTGCTAGGTGCCGTCTTCTTTCCTCGTAGTGGAGCCCAGCTGCCGCCATGGAATTCGTCCCTAGTCCAAGTGTGCAGTAAGGGCCTTGTTCAAGAGATTGCCACTTGATACTGTGTCTGTTTCTTTAGATTTGTTCTCAGTTGAGTGAAAGATTGGAGAAGCAGCAGACAGCTAATAAAGTAGAAATTGAGAAAATTCGGGTAAGTCTTCCTTTACCAGAGACATTTTAAAGCACCTAGCTCAGTTTATGGCTGTACTCACAACAGATTTGGGGGGCGGGGGAGAACTTTGATTTCAGAAGTGAAAGAAGCTGCCAAATACCTGCTGGGGCGCCTGTCCCTGCCCGGCTTAGTAATTCAAAACCAGTGCTGTGCCTGTTTCCTCTGGAGGGGAATACAGATGAGGCCCAAAGAGCTCTGGCTTTAAAAGATCTCAAAGTACAAGGGCCCTTGTCTTATCAGTGTGCATGACACCCTCCTCTGGGTGGTTCGTCAGCAACAAAACAAGCGCCACAGGTTTCCAGTGCCGCCCCTGGGCAGGGAGGCCTGCGCAGCCCAGAGCCTGGAGCTCGGCTTGGCCTGAGGTGGGGTAATGAGGCCAGGGCCTGGGAGTGACTTTTCACCCCCACCATCCTGCGTAAGGAAGGGACACACCCCTCCGAGCTCACTTCTGCTGTCCTACCCATCTCGGTGCCACGAGGACCTGACGTTTTAAAGTACAGCGGAACTTGGCACCTGCGTTCTTGAAGCTGCACCTGTATTCGAATATGCACCGAGCTTCACTGAGATGAGTCATGTACGGAAAGATGCTCTCCCAGCACGTGTACAGTCGGGGGCGAGAAGGGGAGTTCGGTGCTCATGGCCATGTCTGCTCGGAATGTTTCATGGGAGCAGAGACACCCGGGCCCTGTTGTGAGAGGTGTTTAACCAGCAGGAGCTTATCTTTTTAATATAATTTATTTTCTGATTCTAAAACTAATAATACTCATTGCAGGAAATTTAGAAGAGTAAATAAAACAAAACCGTAGACTCCTGTCCGCACAGATAAACCCCCCACTGTGAACACGGCGGTGCCTGCTCTCTCCGTCCTTGTCTGTGTAACAGGCAGCTCCGTCTGTTCTAAGATGTGCCCATTTCACATTTGCATCTCTGAAATCGGAGCGTGTTTTATAACAGGGCTCTTTGTGGTTTCGTTGGCAGAATATTTTCTTAGAGGAACATGAAATGATGTTTCTGACGGCCACTGGCATCTTATTTTGATGCCCTGTGGCATATATTTTAACCACTATACGTACATTTTTGTGTACCATTTTACCATGTTATGAAAAAGTCCTCAGAAACTTCTTAGAGGCTGCACACTTCCTGTATAAAGACAACAGAGTTGAATCTCTCCCAGGTGTTGGGTAGCTTATGCCCCCTTTTTCCTTCTCTCTTTCGGCAGTGAAAATCCTTGTACATAAACGTTACCTGGTCACTGCTTCTTCATTTTTTTAGCCAAGGTTCCTAGATATGAGATTACTGACTGGATCAAGACGTCAGAATGTTTGTATTGCTTTCGGGATGTAATACTGAAAGGTGGCTTTCCCACAGGCTGGCTGCCTGCTTACAAAGAGATGAGTTTCGGAAGCCGTAGTGCCCCACTGCGAGGCCACCTCTTGGCTCCCCGGGATGGGGGTGCTCACGCCTTCTAAAGGGCCAGTTTCTCTCCTTGTCTCTTCACATCTGACATTCAATTTCAGCAAAAAGTAGATGACTGTGAGCGCTGCCGAGAGTTTTTCAACAAAGAAGGGCATGTAAAGGGCACCAGCGCAAGTAAGGACGTTTTAGATGAGGACACTGATGAGGAGAAGGAGACGCTCAAGAACCAGCTGAGAGAGATGGAGCTGGAGCTGGCACAGACCAAGCTGCAGCTGGTGGAGGCTGAGTGTAAGATTCAGGTAACAGCCACCCCGGGCCGCCCGGGGACGGGGCTGCCTCTGCTCTGGTGCCTGGGACTGAGGGCGCGCGAGGGCTTTCCTGGTGTGGGCTGGGAGTGCCAGGAATGATCTGTGTGGGCTGGGGTTCTTTTCCCCTTTCAACTTTGACTGTGATCCTCACAGGAAGAAGCCCATTACTTGTTACTTACCAGTGGATGTTTAAATAGTATTTGGCCTGTTGTAAGCATTGGATTGGACTTTTCCATAATGAGAATAATCATCAAGCTTGGAAACATTTTGGTGGAGCAGAGAATTTGTATTTTGAAACCACCACTGTGCTGTCCAAGTCTTCAGCCTTGCATGAGTCAGTGGCCTCTACTCGCCAGGCTCCTCCTCTGCAGGTGGAGGTGATGGGGGAGGACCGGAGGAGATAATGCCCAGAAAGGGTTTATTTAGCCCAGTGTCTGAGGGCTTCACAAATGCCGGCCGGCGTGTCCCAGCTCCCATCAATTAGCTAGCTTTGTGACTTTGGACATATTAACCAACTTATTTGAGCCTCCATTCCTGACGAAGAAATTGGGGCTGATGTTGGTCACCTTATACCGCATAGATTTGTTCCATCAGCTGGTGCTGAGCACGTGGAGCCAAGTTCAGGACGAAAGCTTAGGCCTGGTCTCCCACATCGCACCCACTTACTGGGCGCCTGCTCTTGGCCAGGCCGTTCTCGATGCTGGGACTGCAAAGCTAAGACATGTTTCATGCGACTGTCCAGGACAGCCAGTAGAGGCAGCAGTGAAGCAGCAGTGTCTGAGCTGTGGTCAAGAATGGACTGTGGCTGCAGAGGAGAAAGAAGAGGGGGCATTCCTGGGGGAGGGAGCAGCACACTGAGCAGCAGGGGGAGGCACAGGCTTGCCCAGGGGAGCCTCGGGAAGTAGGGGGGATGTGGTGCTGAGCTGGAAGACTCTGAAGGCCCCCACCAGCACCTCAAATGCCTTGCTCTGGAGTGTAGACTTGAAGAGTCTTTCTGGAAATCCGTGGTGCTGGCCCAGCTGGGCATGAGCTCATGTGCCTGGTGTGAGCTCAGTGGGTGGACGGGGGGGGGGCTCGCTTAGGAGGTGGCTTGAATAAACCAGGCAGGGAATGAGGAAGCCTTTACTAGGAAAGATCCCACCACGTGAGGATTCCCGAGCGTTAGCATCACTTTGAGATGGGGGGGGGGGGCTTCCAGAGGCCTCTCGAGAGTCTGCAGACTGAATTCCCATCTAGGCTCAGCCCTGGCGCCTTGGCCACACCCTCACGCAGTCTTCCTCTTTCAGGACTTGGAGCACCATCTGGGCCTCGCCCTAAATGAGGTGCAGGCCGCCAAGAAGACGTGGTTTAACCGAACACTGAGCTCCATAAAGACAGCGACCGGGGTGCAAGGGAAAGAGACTTGCTGAGAGCAGCTGTGGCCTCCAGACACTGTCAGACACAGGGCACCTTTGCTGCCTTTGGCCAGATGTGATGCTGTGACATGTCCCCGGACCAGCTGTACCTAAGTCCGATTCCTACAAGTGTGTTGGCAGGTCATGGACCAGAGGTCCTGAAGCAGGCAGCCTCTGGGGTGAGGCTCCTAACCACTGACACTAACAGGCCTGCTGTCCCGACAGCTGCTCTGGACACTCTAGAAAATCACTCCTGGGGCCTCCCCAGCCCCCAGCCCCGAGGCTGAGGCGACATTATCAGAGTTGGGGTATCTTTTTAGGCTGTTGGTTTTTTTCTAAATCTTTAATTTTTTTTTTTAATACACATATATATTGTGGTGAGGGTAGGGTGGGGTAGGGCAGAGGATCAATAACTCCAGTAATTCTTACCTGCTTCAGTACCAGCAGAGGGTCGTCCAGGTGGGTAACGAGAAGCACTTTGTTTTGAACAGGTTTCATGGTTGCAGTTGAAGCCACCTCGTTTTGTTAAACTAGACAATGCACAGGTTTTTGGTTTGGCATTATTCACATTTCGGATCAATTCTATGCAACTCTCATGGTTCCTGTTGTTTTTTAGTGTTAGCTGCCAAAATGACTTTATAGGGCTGGGGTGGGTGACCGAGAGACTGGATCAGTCAGAATGTGGGCAAATCTTATTTTGCTTAATGTGTCATGTGTGTATGTATATATATCTGTCTATATATCCATATATAGGCAGATATATAGAGATATATATACAGGTAGATATATATATATCTTTTCCCAGTGCCCCCAAATGACAGTGTTTAAATCCCAGACCAGGACTGATCTGCACAACTGAATTATGTGGTTACTTGGGCACTTCATCTCACTCAAGGTCCGCCAGGCTGGCCCTCCTCGCCCTCGAGCTGGGAAGAGCTCCCTCACTTCCAGATTCCAGGTGTTTTGCACAGTAGATCGTGTAAGTGAGGACACTGAGCTGTGTGTATCTGTGTAGATGTGCGTGTCGGACACACAGGCCAGGCCCCGTCCTGCTGGCCGTGTCGCTCCCTGCTGGGCCCTCCGTGGAGTGTGGCTGGGTGCAAACCTCATTGTTCGGATGGCGGCAGGTTCTCGGTTCAGAACTATGGAATGGAGGTTTCGCACCTTCTTAAAGAAAAACAACAGACTTTTAATTTATATGGCATTGTGCTGATAGACTGTCTTGCAGGTGGTTCGTCTTCTCCGCGTGGTTGGAGGTAGCTGGTTACCAGAGGCGCTGGTTTGTATGTAGACACTTGGATTGTTTTGTATCTTTTCCCGTTGGCTGTACTGACACTTGCTGAGGTCATCTGTGTTAACAGGAGGGAACAAGTGGCAACCCCTACTCCCCACACCCCTCCCCGCTTTGTGTCTTTCCTGTTCAGTTACCAAATCAGCTGTAAGCCCGTCTAACACTAGGTGCGTGGACATTGTGTTAGGGTAGTTCCAGTGTGTTAACTTTATGAATTGAAATATAAACCATAAAATTGTATTACTATTTCTTCTGTTGGTTTTATTTTAACAGCATATTCATTAAATATTTTGGTACAAACAGCATTGCTTTGTAAAAACTAGTTTTATCATATGTGCTCCTGCCCCACCCCCACCCCCACGCCGCCACCATCAGAGAAGACCACCCTCTGAGCTGACAGGGGTGAGCCCCAGCCTGCACCTCCCCTGTGGCCTGTGCCCCCATCAGAAGCACTGCCCCCCTGAGAAACCAAGTGCCACGCTCACGGGGAGGCACTGTGTGTGTGTGTGAGGTTTAGGGAAATCATAAGGGTGTACTTAAGGCTTAAAAGACAATAGCTTCTCACCAGGCTGCAATGGGAAAGGGAATTCCCACCCAAATTGTGAATGTGAGGGGGAAATGGCTGAAGGGCAGAAAGGAGGGCGGAGTTATGGGGCCCCCACCTGACCGAGCCGTCTTTGAGATCGCTGCTTTCTGTTCCCTGGCGGCTGCCCCGCACCCCTGCACCCCTGGGGTGAGTCTCCTGACCCTCTGCCGTCCTTACCACCTCACCCCTTCTCTGCAGCAGGAAGAGCAGTGCTCCCCAACCCCACTGTTCCCCTCTGCTTGACCTGCCTGCCTCCCAGGACCCCAGCTATACCCTGCTTTTGGGTGGAAGTGGTTAAGATACAGGCCACGAAGGGAAGGTGGTGAGTCCCTCTGAAGCTGGGCAAGTGCCAAGCAAGGGGCCTGGGCCCCAGCAGGGCCTCCAGAACAGTGGGGTTCCTTTGCCACTCAGGCTGGTGGGTGTATTTCCGGGATCCACTTTCCTCCTGACCCAGGGCAAAGGTCGAGTCCCAAGGGTCCCAGTGTTCAGGAATGAGGACTCGGCAGAAATCCTCACCTCTGCAGCTGTGCCCTAGCCCAGCCAAAGGAGTCCACACGCAGTCCACCTCGGCACACAGGCCTCCGTGACTCAGCTGGGGTCCTGCTTCCGGGGAGGTCCCCGATGACGCTGAGACCCAAGATAATAACCACCTGTGCACGAAGTGCTGTAGCAGGTGCGGGATCCGGCGAGAACCGCAGGGCCGTGTACTGGCAGGGAGAGTTCTCCGCACACAGCTGGGCGACTGCTGGCCCCGGGGCGTGGAGGGGCAGCCTGCACGGCCAGGCCGGGGCTGGGCCCGCTGGAGGGCGAGGCCTTGAAGGGGACCACTAGACAGTTTTAAGCCAACTTTCTTTCAATCTTTGATAAGTTCCCCATCAGTCCTTTAGGAGAAAATACCCAAAATTTAGTCTGAAGATGGGTGGTAGAATAGGAAAGCCAGATTCTAAAAAAATTCGAAACTTGCTGAGAAAGGGGAGGAAACTCCAGGAAGATAAATTGAGCTTTTAGTATATGGAGTTGAGCTCACCTGGGAAACAAGTTGGGGATGTCCAGAGTCGACACACTCGGGAGCGGAGTGAGCTCGCCACCACGGCAGGCTGTGGGCGATTCTGTCCTGTGGGTCGTCCTGTGAATCCTACTAGTTGTCGAGAGCACACCTCACACTACCAGTTGTCACGACCAAAATGTTCCCAGGTGGGGGTAGGAGGGATCCCTGGTTGAGGACCCCTGCTCTGCATGTGAGCTGAAGCTAGAGGGGGAGACTGCCCAGGGCTATCCCGGTTAAGCAAGGGCGGGGGAAGAGAGGACACGGAGCGGAGCAGGGAACGCGGCTGTAGGCGCCCAGAGGAGCACACACAGACTCCACCTTGGGGTGAGGGCGGGACCAGAACGGCTCCCTGGATTGGGTGACTGGGAAATCCCTGATGCTTCAGGTGGGGTGGAGAGGAGGAAGTGCGGACTTTGAGAAGCCGGCTGTGAAGGGAGCTGAGGCAGGAAAAGTGTAAGGCTTCCGGCTGGGAGATTCAGAGCCTGGTTCTGACCGCGACCATGGCTCTTCCTTGCCTGTTCTTGGGGCTGCTCACAAGGCACGGGAAAATACAGGACACGCTGCACAGATGTCCAGCAGGCCCTGCTGAGCGGACCTCAGGTCTTGTTAATAACTCTCAGGGGAGGGAGGCAGCTCAGAAGCAAAGATAAGTGGCCTCCTCTGACTTCACATCTCCCAGGCGTCCTGCCCATGTCCCAGTGGCGGGAGCAAGCAGAGGGGTGGGGTTCCAGGAGAGAAAAGGCTACTCCCAGCTCTGGACTGACCCCACAGGCATGAAAACCAGAGTCTACACAGGGGAGGATGCAGGTGACGTGGGCCCCTTGGGGCCTGGTTGGCCTCTGGGAACCCATAACGTCGTCGGTGTGTGGATTCTAGTGCTTCATTTGATCAGAGAGGTGCCTGATGCTGACGAACCTAAGATTCGCCCGGGGGTGGGAGGGCGGGCAGAGACCAGGCAGACAGACAGGAGGATCGGGACCACGCAGCGGCTGAGCACCCATGCCCTGAACACGAGGACTGAGCATGAGCACTGAGCTCTCTACCCTTCCCCATTTTATAGGGGAAGAAATCGGGTCCATAGAGAGGTTCCTGGCCCACGTCCATCACTCCCAGTGACCGTGTGGGCAGCAGGTGGGTGCAAGCTCTCCGCCCTCGCCCCAGACAGCTCGGCGCAGCGAGCCGCCCTGTTCGTGCCCTGGGCTCAGCCCGTCCCCTGGGGATTGTAAGGTCCTGTCAGGCCCTGCTCCTCTCGCGTGCTGTTCCCCCTCTGGTTGTCACACCCTATGAAAGTGAAGGCGAAAGGCTTGCCTGTGATCCCAAGAACTGTGATTTGAACCTTTTCTACCAGCTACCACGACCTCCATCTTCTCTTTCAGGGCCCAAGGGCAAGGAAGGCCGGCTCCACCTCGAGCCCACGAAGGTGGACGAGGATGGGAGCAGGGGATCTGGCGGTCAGTCCTGGTGCGGTTGGGAATCCAGTCTGGGGGTTTTCCAGGGAGAAGGCGGCCGAGTTGTAAGATGAAGGCACAACACGCAGTGCCTGTCCACACAGCTCGGCTTACCTGAGGCAGCAGCACCACCGCGGGGGCGGCTCCCAGCCCTGGGGCAGCTCGACCGCAAAGGCTCGAGGAACAGCAGGAGCTTCAGCTTTGCCTTCAAATTGCTGCTGCCATTTGGAAGCTCCATTCCTTGGGCACGTCCCTCGCTCTCTGAGCTTTAGTGTACTAAGCGGTAAATTCTGGGGAGAGGTGTGAGGATGAAGAGTGAGTTGTGTGAAAAGCACCTGTAATTCGCTGCTAGGTTCCTTCGAGGTGGTGCACACCTTTTGCACCATTAGCACAGAGGACCGTGAACAGAAAGTAGGCCTTGGTCCCTGATCCCCTCGTAGGAAGGAAAGATTTTATCATGTGGACTGAGTCATAAGTGGTCGTGCACTTGACCTTTTTATCAAAGTCAGCACCTTAATTTAATTAGAGGTGGTCCTGCTTAAGACAGAAGCTTTTATTTTTATTCATCCAAATGGGGAAAATGCAACATGTCAGGGCATTCCAGACAGACTGCAGCAGCCAGAGGCGGTCAGTCCATGGCAGAGTCCAACAGTCAGTGCGAAGGCGCCCAGCTTGGACGCAGCCTGTGGGAGTTGGGTGGCAGAAAGTCCCTTTGGATGAAGGCCAGGCATCTTTGGGTGAGGCACTGCTCTGGTGACAGTCCACACACGCTGCTGCTTCGACCGCTGGGAGGTTTCAAGTTCAGAATCCTACATGAACCACTGACCCGAGGGCAAGGACAATCCATGGTGCTCATGGTTTCCAAAGTTGTTTAACATAATACACAACGAAGTTATTGCAAGGACTTTGTACTACAAATTATACTATTTACACTTGCGTATTCAGAAAACACAGTAAATAGATATTGTAAATAGACTTCTAAAAATTACCTTGGCCACCACCAGAGTGAGAGTAAGGTATAGCCAGATGTCATGTGCATAACTGTGTGGTGAGGAAAGACTTCTCCAGAACCCCCAAGGCTGAGCAGGGCCACCTCCTTTGTGAGGCAAGCCCCTTGTTGAGCAGCCCAGGGCTTCAAGTCCAAACTGGCTGCCTCCTTCCCAAAGAGGTCTGTGTGGAGTGGGCAAGAAGCACGTCTCAGAGGCCCCTCTCCAGGAGGACTGCAGCCAGCAGACCAGAATGCACAAGAGGAGCAGGGCCATCAGCCCCGCTGCTCCTGAAAGTGCCCTCAGCTCATTGGGACTACCTCAGGGGACAGATGTGGCCGGGCCTCAGCCAGCCATGCACAGAGACCAAAGGGTCACAACAGGCCAGCAGATAGACCCCTGGCGCAAGGCCCGAGTTCAAAGATTCTTTGGGAGAAAATGGTAAACACTGCTAGGGGCTGAAGGTGGGAAGTCAGCTCCAAACTCAGAGGACAAAGGCAGGGGATTCCCCCTCCAGCAAGTGTTCACTTGGCCTCCTCAGTCCCTGCAAAGGAAGTCTGTCTGGAGGTTGGAGACAGAGAACCAGCCTTGATTCCTGGGAGATGCAGAAAGGCCCCTGATCTGAGGACGCCTACAATTTGGCTCCCCAAATGAGTTTCTAAAAATGAGTCCTCCTGTCCAGGAAAGTTGGTATGACAGCTAAGCCACCTCCCACACAGCCATGGCAGGGCCACCGCTGAGAAACAGCCACACTGAGTGAGGGAACAGTGATGGCTCAGTGCCCCCCACACACACAGGAGGGGTACAGAGCAAACCAACCTTCACAGTCAGGGACACGGTGCCTCTGATGGAGCATTTCCACATGCCAGAGGAGAGTCTGGGGACCTGTCTGGCCCACAGCAGTGGGGGAGGGTAGTGAGACGATCCACGTGAGGGTAGTGACACGGCTGTGCCAAGGAACCACAGGAGCGGTGCTCAGCCTGGAAGAAGCGGGACATGGACAGTGCCCCTTCCTACCCGTGGGGAAGGGGCTCCTGAAGGTCATCTGTGCTGTGCCCTCCTAGCCCTATCCTTAGTTCAGTCCTATGGACAAAAAGAACCTGACTTCCCAGCAACAGCAGAAATATTAGATTGGAGTAAAAAAAAAACCAACATTTTGACCATCATCCGTTTTACTAAAGAGGAAAATGAGACATAGAATCGAGCCTATTACCAAGGGCCTTGAGCTCCAGGGCCTCCTTGGGAGACCAGAACCACAGCACAGGGCTGAGCTGCCTGACAAAACGCCACACCTGCGTCTCAGCCAGGCCCAGCCTCTCCACTCCCCCGAGCCCAGAAGCGCCTCTAGAAAACACAAGGAGAGTTCCTCCCAGAACTGAGAAGTTACCCACCCACAATCAGACCATGGGAGCCCCCTCCATGCCCCAAGAGGCACACACACCCCAATGAGAGGGAACCAGGCAAGCCCAATGGGCACAGCCAACATAGCTCGTAGGCAGAGTCTCAGCAAAGACAGGACCTAACTGCAGAGCAGGCAGCATCCAGTTTTCAGGTTTCCTACCCAGACACCCACCACCAGCAAAACCTTCCCCCAGGCCTGGAAGGCTGCCCTGGGAACAGGGTGCACCTGTCTAGTGCCCGGGTGCCAGATGCCTCCCCTCCTGACTCAGTCCCAGAGGACCAGAGTGCCACAGGCCACACAGAAGCCACCTCCCTGACCAAGGCGGCGTGTGGGTCTAAACTACATCCACAGTCCTGTCCCGAGTCCAGTGAAGCAGTCTCTGCAGACACTCGTGTTAGGTCTTTCTTGTCCCTGCTGGTCCTCTCCTGGCAGCTCCTGTCATGACACGTGAAGCGCCACAGCCCCACCCCACTCCAGCTCACCCGGAAGGACACTGGTGGCAGCTCCACTCACTTGCCTAGAAACCTCTCTGCGGAAGTACCGGGAGTCGAGGGCGCTACATACAATCACGTTTTGGCGCCACCCAAACTGCACTGAGCGAGGGCCGAGCACCACGCCCGCTGTGTCTCGGCCTCCTGTGCGCCATCTGTGAAGTGCGTGAGCTGCTTCAGTCTCTAGACACAGGCCTGGCCCCAGTAGTCCGTAGGTCTCCTCTGTGTGTGCTGGCCACAGGCCCAGCCCTGTGCTCGGAGGATGGGCATCGGCTCCATAAAGCTTTTAACGCCCCTGCCACGTGATGCGATGTGAAGCAGGGATGGGCTCCCCCTAGCAGCAGTTTTTTAACCCTATTCACCAAGGCACCAAGCCAGACAGATTTGAGGCAGACTGCTTCAGTTGCCTTGCCCTTGGAAACGGTCTTTAGGGCAGCGAGAGAGAAGGCTGCGAATGGAAGGTTCTGCCGGACTCCGCGTCGTGAAAGCATGGCACGCACTAGCCTACTGAAGCAAGTGGCCAGAAAAGCCAGGAAATTCAGGGCCTCTCTTTCTTGTTCTAGAACCAACAATAGCCAAACCCTTGGCTGAAAAGTCCAGGCTAAACTGAAAGGTACCGTTTGTGACCACAGACTGGTGTCGCAGGACAGAGGGGCGTTCAGAGTGCGTCCAGGGTCAGTGGATTTGCACCTCCTCCGCCGGCTTCCCCAGCGCCCGCAGGAGGAAGTCCACACTCCTGAGCCCAACACTCGGCCCTTCACAGGCTGCTGCACAATGTGCCCGTTGGTCTCCACCATCTCCTGGGCCCAGCCTTCTCTTGAGCTGCCTCCCCACTACGCTCTCCGTCAGTGCCCACCTCTCACTTAAACCCTAAGGCCTCCAGGGCAGACTCGCCTTCCTCATCCTCAGTGTGCAGTCAGACCAGGTGTTCAGGAAGCCTTTGTGGGCAGCTGGATGAGCCCCAGCAGATGGCAGGACGTTTCCAGTGAGGGTTAAGCCGCAGGTTGTAAGGCAGGGGTTGGCAAAATAGCCCCAGTAACTGTACTGTGAGTAGGATTTGAGGGACCACAGCCAGGCTGATCCAACGGCCAAGCTGCGTAGCTGCAACAGCCAATGGTCTGCAAGGCCTCAGGTTTACTATCCTGGCACTTTACAGAACAAGTTTTCCACATCTAGGGGACTCTAGTGCACTGCTGGTGGGAATGCAGACTGGTGCAGCCACTATGGGAAACAATATGGTGTTCCCTCAGAAAATTAAAAATTGAACTGCCAGTTGACCCAGTGATCCCACTTCTAGGAATATACCCTAAGAAGCCTGAAACACCAATCAGAAAGAATATATGTACCCCCATGTTCATAGCAGCACTATTTCAATAGCTAAGATCTGGAAACAGCCCAAGTGTCCATCAGTAGATGAGTGGATAAAAAAGCTGTGGTACATATACACAATGGAGTACTATGCAGCTGTAAGAAACAAAGATCTCTTATCCTTTGAGACGACATGGAGGGACCTGGAAAGTATTATCCTAAGCAAAACAAGCCAAACAGAGAAATACAAGTATCATATGATCTCACTTAGTTGTGGAATATAATGAACATAACAGTCTGAGGAACAGGGTAGTCCCAGAGACGTGGAAGTACATCTGCTGGTGGGACTGACAACCCCCTAAAGAGGGGGTGGTGGGGAGAGATAAACCACAGAACTTATATGCATGTATGCATGAACAATGGACATGGACAAAAAGGGAGGGATGGGGGGGAGGGGAGGGAAGGGAGGAATGAGGGGGGAGAACATCTGTAACAAAAATTAAAAAAAAAATTTTCCACATCTAAAGCAGCGTTCCCATATATTTGTGTATTGTGACACTGAAAGAGGTGATATCGTGTGGCCCATGGGAGTGACAAAAAGGCTACTTGTGGTTAGAGACATCTGGCCTGGAGTTCCGGCTCTCCGCAAAGGCTGATGGGATTAGTGTCTCAGTGCACCTGTGACCTTTCATAGTTCTGACCTAAAGACTCAAACCATAGCTGCCTCTTTAGCCTTAAGTCCCCACAGAGCTATAGAAACAGAGGTGCAGACACCCACCCTGACTCCTCCTCAGGTCTCCCCGTCCAGGATGAACCCGAGGTGGCAGGACCAGACAGGCACAGACCTGAGGCCCAAAGCAAACCCTTTGGTTATCGTACAGTTTCACATTTATTTCCGTCCTTAAACTACTCTGTAAAGCAAGTCTATGCCTTCCCACTGGCTGAAGACCATGTCTTATAGATGTTGAATCAAATAAGCTCCAGCCCTTGTCCACATAAAGAAACCAAAACATCAATTTTTTAAAAAGCACAAGGCACCTGTATGAATGAATGCCCAGTACCTGTCATTCCCTTGGACTGGCGAGCCCAACAGAGCAGCGACTCGGGGAAAGAGTAGGATGCTGACTGACCAGCCTGCACCGGTCTACCCGCTGCTAAAAGACACTTCCAGAGAGCACCCCCCTGAGAGAGCCGGGCCCAGGAACCCCCTCTTGGCCCAGTGGAGATGGCTCGCGCTGTGCCGCAACTCCTCGTCACTCCCCTCTGCCCTGAGCACCCTCCTCCCAGCCCCTTCCCCATCTGGGTCCCAGTCGCCGACTGAGCACTGGCCCCGGAGAAGCGCTTGGGCAGGCGCCTGCTCCCCTGGACATGGTTGCTGGCCCAGGGCTGGGCACTACCAAGCCTACCTTCCTGCTCCGTCCGGGAGAGAACCTGGCCTGGGAGAGACCACTCCTGCGTCTCCTCCCCTGTGTGGCCCTCAGTCAGCCTCCTTCATCCCTCACCTGGAGTCTGCAACTGCCTCGGCCGCTAACCCTTCCTGCCACAGCCGCCCTCCAGAACCCTGCACCGTGTTGGAAGATGGTGACCACTGAAGGGCATCCGCGGCGGCCCTACTCTATACATCCCACCTGCCACCCAACCCGCCTAACCAGACGGCTTCCGTTAACAAGGACCTCTAAGCTGTTCCCAAATGGCCATGGCCATGCCCACCCCCCATGACATGGCACCACACCGTACAGAGCAGACTGCTACCCAGCTCAGAAGCCCTCTGTCAGGTCCTCTGCCTCTGAAGTCTCTCCACAGGCCTGCCTCCGCTGGACCGAAGGGGAGATGCCACAGCTTCCCCAGAGCCCTCCCACCTCCTCCCTCCCGTGCTTCCCTCTCCCCAACACACAACCCGGCGAGCAGCAGTAGGTGGCAGTGGATGTTCCCCAATAAATCGTTCCCAAGAGGGGAGAAGTGGTCTTGTCTACATCACCAGCCATGTCCGCACTCTGTCCAGACTGACATCCCTGGAAGAAATTCCTCTGCATCAGCCGGACAATCGGCTTCTTGCTTAAACATGCCGGGGCGCTGGAATGCGCCTCTCACCACAATGCACCCAAGGCAGCCCCGTCTACCGCCATGGGAGACACACGGTCGCTCAGTCTCACTGACCAGAAGTTTCCACGTCCCGATGACCACCATATTCATGCAGCCTCCATGGGCATGAAGGCTGACACTTTATGACGGAAGGGTCCAAGGAGAGCCCAGTATCAGGGCACTTGGGAAACGTGGCCCTGTGAGGTGAGCCTTGGGTTAGTGCCCGTCAGGAAAACCGTGCCAGGAACAAAGGTCAGGCACACTTGCAGCTCACAGCAGCGGTCCTTCCCTGTCCCTCCAAGCCCATGCTCTCCAATGGCAGCTACTGGTGTGCACGTTATTGTAGGGTTCAGCTACAGGACAAAACGAGAGTCTGTGCAAACAGACCCAAGTGCATAGCTGGCACCAAAAAAACAAAATCCCCACACAGGCTGCTTGGCCCAAGGCCGACCAGTCCAAGAGCGAGCAAACGGTTAAGCCTGACGTCTGGACAGTTTTTCTTCCCATGGAAGGTGGCAGGGGTGAAAGGTGAGTTGAGTTTTGCTTGTTTTGTTTCAAATCAAGAAAGGTAAGTAGACTACATCATGGGAGAGGAGACTGGCTGAGGTCTTGGGGATCAGGACAGGCTGTGGTCTAGACCAGTAACATGTACTTCAGTACTGAGCACAGAATCATCACAATGGGAGGGCCCAGCCCCAAGTTATTTTGTCCAATCCTCCATTTCCTCATCAGTGAAAGGAGAAAATTTCTAGATCCCACAACTGTAGTGTTCAAATCTCATCCCTAAGAAAATGCTTCTGTTAACATTTCTTTTATGTGGTTAAAAGCTCACTAGTTAGGAGCCATAAAAGTTGCCACAAACAAGCTGGGTGGCCTGGAGGCCTCGGGCTCCCAGCTCCCTGCTTGTGCAGTGGGAGCAGCCCGTGCAGTGGGAGCAGCCCGTGCAGTGCGAGCAGCCCGTGCAGTGGGAGCAGCCCGTGCAGTGCGAGCAGCCCGTGCAGTGGGAGCAGCCCGTGCAGTGGGAGCAGCCCGTGCAGTGGGAGCAGCCCGTGCAGTGCGAGCAGCCCGTGCAGTGGGAGCAGCCCGTGCAGTGGGAGCAGCCCGTGCAGTGGGAGCAGCCCGTGCAGTGCGAGCAGCCCGTGCAGTGCGAGCAGCCCGTGCAGTGCGAGCAGCCCGTGCAGTGCGAGCAGCCCGTGCAGTGCGAGCAGCCCGTGCAGTGCGAGCAGCCCGTGCAGTGCTCCCTCCGGGTGGACGGGCAGAGCAGGGACGGCTGTGGTGACTGGGGGAGGTCTTTGCTAAGTTGTCCTCTATGATGCCATAGGTCCCTGCTCTAGGCCTCACTTTCTTTTTTAAAAAAAAAGTTCCTTCCTGTTGTTCCCGTCCAGGATATGGCAGGTGGCTCAGAAAAAGGGCCAGTTGCCGAGGGTGCTGATAACTTGGGTGAGGGAGAAATACCTTCCCTTGAAAAGGTGTCTGCATCCATTCCCATGTCCACTGAGCCCCAGCAGAGGCCCAGTTGACACTCGCTGGCAAAGGACCTGGTGAAGTGGTTTGCAGCACAGGAGAGCAGACTGGTTTGGCAGAGCGACTCACACAGCAGTCACTCAGAGACCTGCGGCCAACCTAGAGCAAAGCCTCCTCACCCCAGGCGGGCAGCTGCCCTGGAGACCCCTGCAGTCCGAACAGCCCACTGCAGACTGCCCTCAGCACTTGCTCAGGGGCCTCGCTGCCCTTCCCCTCCCTCCGCCTCTGCCCCAGTGAAACAAAGCCTCACCTGCCTGCCTTCAGAGTCTGGCTCAAGCCTTTTAAGACATCCCCATAGCCAACCTCAGGCCAGACAGTGTCCTCAGAAAGCATTAATTAGCTAAATGAAAATATACTCAATTTCTCATCGATATTCAAACAAAAACAAGCTTCAAATACAAAAGCTTCCTCAGTTTATGCAGCCATACCTTATCTAGTGTGTTAAGTAACTTTTTTAGTCAGTCTGAAAGAAAACTGTCCTATTTTCGGCCAGGATATCTAGTTTTAAAAGGGGTAAAGACAGAGAGCCTACATTCCAGCCTAGAGTCTAGGGTGGCTTCTAAGCCTATGAGCTTAAAAGATCCTGCAAGGCCCCTGGCTGGTTGTCCAGGCCCTCACAGCTCCACTGGGCCCTGCCCCCGCGGCAAACCTCCTTCCTGGCTGCGGCCTGCTTGCCCACATTCATCCCCAGACTTCCCATCCACAGTGGAGAGAGGCTTAGGCACTGAATGGAGCTGGGTTTCATTCTTGACTCCAGCATTTAACTCTGAGCCTCGTTTTTTTCATCTGTAAAATAGGGATAATACCACCTCCTAAAGGTTGTCTAGAATTAAGAAGAACGTCCAAGTGTCTGGCAAACACAATACAGTCAAACCTCGATATAAACGGACCTTAAAGCCGAAAGTCTGTTATATAAAAAAACTGGGTTTTCCAAATGCAAATGTTAAAAAATTAACAAATTAGTTAATTTACCTGTTTTTACTTATGTAGACACATTTCTGTAATTAAAATTAAATATGTATGAAAAGTTTAATTTCACAGAAAAGTTTCCTAATATGTATTGCAGTAATTTTAAATTTATACTGAATAGGTCTAGTAAATGGGTGCATTCACCAGTCACCTAGAATAAACAAATGCTCATGGCGGGGGCGTGCGTGGCTTAGTGCATGTCAGAACATCAGTAGGCATGAGTTAAAACTGCTGCAGAAGGTCACCCCACACAACAGAACCAATTACCTCACGAGATGCAGTGTGATCACGTGCTAATCATTCGCAGAATATTGTTTATGAGTGGTGACTCTTGGATTCAACTATGTAGACTAGCCCCACCAGTGTGGCTCAGTGGATTGAGCATTTGTCCCATGGACGGAGAGGTCCTGGTTCGATTCGGTCAGGGCACATGCCCAGGTTGCAGGCTCGATCCCCAGTAGGGGGCGTGCAGGATGCAGCTGGTCCATGTAGCTCTCTCACATGGATGTTTCTATCTTTTTCCCCCTTCCTCTCACTCTAAAACAAATAAATTTAAAAACATATTAAGCCCTGGCTGATTTGGCTCAGCGGTTAGAGCATTGGCCTGTGGACCAAAGAGCTGAGGGTTTGATTCCAGTCAAGGGCATGTACCTCGGGTGTGGTTTGATCCACAGCCCTGGTCAGGGTCATGCGGGAAGCAACAATCAATGTGTCCCTCTCACATTGATGTTTCTCTCCCTCTCCCCACCCCTTCCTCCCTCCCTCTCTGTCTGAAGATAAATTTAAAAATAAATACATAAATAATCCTCAGTTAAGGATTTTTTTTAAAAAACACAAATATGTGGACTATAGCTGTAGATACAATATTTATGTCAGCATAATTACTATCATGTTTTTCCCAACATATGGCCTATTCGATAAAATCTATTAAAATAACTGAATAACAAACATATAACCTGTTAATTTATTATAAGCAAATCTTGGTTAAAATTATTTAAAAATTAACAGAGTTTAATGTCCACATACAGATTGGAAATTTTGTCTGTTAAATCCAAAGACTGTTAAACCGAGGTCTGCAAAATTGAGGGTTTACTGTCTATTAAGTTAGCATCTTCCTTCCCTCACTTTCCTTGCTTCCATTCCTACTTCCTCAATCTATTGCTGCTCACAGCCCAAAATTGACCTAAACTGAAGACTACTGTTAACTGAATACTTAGGACATTAGCTGACACTTGAATGCAGAGACCAATCATCCACACAGTATAAAAGGGTCAGGACAGGAGAAACTGAAACAAAGCGAAGAGACCAGGCTGCTGGGCGGTGCTAAGAGAAGTTCTCACAGCAGCCAGGCTAATCCCGCAGCAAAAAGGATGACTCAGGACCATACACCTCCAGCTAGGATATGCTAATCAGACTTGCTTAAACTCCCCTCCCCCCCCGGGGGGGGAGGGGGGGCAGCGGCAATTTCCACGCTACCCACCAACAGAGGCAGCACAGTTTGTTTGCAGAAAGGACAAAGTTCTACTGAGAAATAACAAGAGGCTCCTTAGAAGCTCCTTAGAAGGACAAGTAATTAAGATACAAACAATTGATTGGTCAAAGCAAAAAAGAGGCCCGCCCTCAACCTTGGCTCCATGAGGCAATGATGACACCAAACAGCCACAGGGGAGGAAAAGAGTGACTTCTATCAGGTCACGTGTTATACAAACATCTGGAGTTTAAGAAAAGCCCCTTGAACAGAATGTAAACCTATCCTATTTGCCTTTATGGTAACACCCAGTCCTTGTCTGCACAGTTTTTCTAGCCTTAGAGCATCCCAGAACTCAGTCTGCATTCTCCATGGAGCTCAGCTGCTAGCAGACAGGGACACACCTGCTCACCTTTCCTTAAAGGCTCCTGAGTCCACAGACACGTGCCCGCAAGAAACGGACAGCAAGACACACAACCTTTACTCAGTCCAACAGTGTCAGCATCTACCCAGTTTTCTTTTTGCTGAAAAGCAACTTACCAACTGTGTCTAGACAGATAAATGGATGGATAGACAGACAGATAGGTTTTTTTCTTCTAAAATTAACAGACAGAAAGGAGGCCTTATGTAGTGATGGGTGTAGATTTTTTTCCCCCTCCAAAGTGCTGAAACAAACTGGAAGACAGAAGCTGCAGGAATGCTATTCAGAGAAGCATCTGAGTCAGAAGCCTTCTAAGCATGCTGCCCAGACCCTTCTTGCTTTCCTGCAGTTTCCAGTAACTTGCTTTCCACCTGCCAGGCACTGGTGACTCTGAATGCTGGATTGCAGGGCTAGCTGTAATCAAACACACTCTTTTTTCTTACTGATGATATCGAAGCCCAGCCATTCTAAACACACTGAAATCCCACACAAGTATTTATGAACCACTGGCATCAGCCTGGCCAGCGATTTCATCACCACAGCAGAAAAGTGAGCATTTTCATTCGGCACAGATCTGCACTGACCTCCCCACATTAGCTAACTAAATGTTGGCTTTGTTTTCTCCATCTAACCCCAGATGCTAGGACGGCCTCTCCCAAAGCCTGGGCACAGCCCGGGCCTGTCGGCACTAAGGAGCCGACACAGCTCTCCCCAGAGCAGGCCCCACACCTGCTTCTCAGCCACCTGCGAGCACAGCCTCGCCCCCGCACCACTGTCACCTCGGCCAATCATGGGAAGAACAGTCATCAGTTCCTGAGTACTGACTGTGTGCCAGGTACTCCTCGAAGCACTTTAGTGTATCAACTCAACTAATTCTTGAGCCCCTCGGGAATTTTCTGGAGGGGGAGAAATTCTTTGGTCCAGGTCCCCACATGGTTTCTGTTCCCTATTTCTAGCTGTGCTGTAAAGCTTACATAACCACCCTGGCCAGTCTGGTTCAGCGGCAGAGCACTGGCCAGCGGACCACTGAGTCTCGGGTTCAATTCCAGCCAAGGGCACGTACCTTGGTTGCGGTTCATCCTGGCCCTGGTCAAGGTCACGCGGAAGGCAACCAGTCGATGTGTCTCTCTCAACGTTGATGTTTCTCTCTCTTCTCCCCCCCTTCCTCCCCCCTCCCACTCCGTCAGAAGATAAATAGAAAAGTATCCTCGGGTTAGGATTTAAAAAAAAAAAAAAAAAAAAAGGCTTACATAACCTAATTTGCATTATGGTGCTATTTTAAAAATCTCTAAAGATCACTGCTTCAAGCATCAATGGAAGCTGTTAGCTCTTACCTAAAATGATTAATGTGAGAAAGGATATCTATTCTTACAACTAACTTAACTTGAATTCTTGATTTAAAACTGTCTTTCTAGAAGATGCCACTGGAAAGGAAGGGGCTCATTCTTATATAAGCAGTACCAGCTCTATGCTCCATACATAACCATTAGAGAGACACACCAACACGGAAACTCACCTCGAGGGAGACAATTTTTGACTCCGAAGTTGTTATTCATTTACTCCCCATCTCCCCCTTCCAAAGCCTCCTGGTAACACTGAGCAATCCGTGGCCACTGGGTGGCATGGCATCAGTACCAGTCTGAATAAAACAGAACCTTTCTTGTTCTGATGACTACAGAGAGCCCCGCCCCCACCCCAGCAAGGAGGCACAGGCTTGAGCTCAACGGCAGTTACAGGAAAGCCGTTCACAGAGCAGGCTGTTTTCAGCTTCAACTGTTCTTAATGGCCTGGTTTTCAGGGCTCCAGATTGCTCGAATTCTAACTGCTGGGGAAAAGGGGGAGTCTCCTTAGTTCATTCCCCTACCTCACTGAAAATTCACATCCACTGCAGTTATTAATAAGATCTAAGAAACAGGAAAGTAATGATGATTTATTAGAAGGATAAAATTCCCCTCATTTGTCATTTAAAAAAAATGTGGTCAGTACTTGAATTAACCAGTTTGTTCTTTGCTATTATAAAATCTGCTTTAAAAGGACTTGGGTATTTGTTACTCATTTCATTCAGTTCACTTACGTGCACAGAGGTCCATAAACATAAATCAGAGTTGGTTTCAAGCTGTCAAAACTGGCAGGGAAATACTTAAAATGAGTGAATTTCCAAAAAATGCCCATTTTAGTGATGTCAGAGGGCCCTTTTTGTTAATTTACAAATAAACTACTAAATAAATTAATAACCTTTTGCCACTGCTAATGCATTATCTGCCTCCCAACCTAATAGGCCTGATCCCACCAACGAGGAGACTCTTCAGACTTAAAGTGCTTCCACTGGGCAGACCTCTGTTTTGCTGACACCCAGAGAAGGACCTGGCACACAATGGGCACGCGGCTGTTTGATCAGGACTGGAACGTACTTGGTACTAGGCAGCTAGATCTCATACAACCTTTTACAGAAAAGCCACATTCAATGTACATACAGATTCTGCATAGAAAAGTTGTTCCAGCAATCTTCAAGTTAGTAATAAAAAGAACACTGCTACTTAGAGACAAATATAAAACATAAAATTCGTTTTAATCTATATATATATAAATACAGCCTTAGCACAGAACATCTGACACATGAGAAATCATCCATGGAACACACTAAACGCAGAAAATCCTTGTGAAAATATTTGGCGTAACCCTCACATCTTTTCAGTAAATTCCATGATGGCTGAAGGAGGTGGGAAATACATCATCAAGCTACCTGACCTAGAAGGACGGGTGAGTTGCCTTATGTCTATTTGGTCTCTGCAGACTGGGTCTTGCCAAAGTGGGTTCTGCAAATAGTTAGCTTAACTCAGTCAATTACATATTTTCCCATAGTTACCTTAATATTTTGGTGTTTGTTTTTTTCATTTTCTATTGCTTTTTTATTATATATATATATATATATATATATATATATGGCTTCTTGCTGCTGCTGTATTAGGGCACACAACACAGATCAGAGATTTTCATTTCTCAGAGAAACTTCTCTCCTGAGAAACTGGCACTTTGCTCCTCAGCCTGTGCAACAGCTACATAGAAACGGGCCCTGCCAGCACTGTCACCAACTTTGCTGCTCGTGGAATTCCAGCATTTTGGCCAGAAGAGCGCCCTGACGTTACAATCTTCTCAGGCAAACTCTTTCCACCACAGAATCCTTTTCTTTAAACAGGTACGTGTGTGTAATTCACATATATGTTATATCATAAGTTTCTACACACACACACACTTAACTCAGCAAACATGAAATGTCTCTTAAATAGAAAGTAATCAAACAAGGGTATTAAAACAAACGCTGAAAATAATTATTTTACATTTAGATCATACAAACTTTTTAAAGTAATGTGATGGCATAAGACCTAAGAGATCAAATAAATACATCATATATGATTGTCATATATGCATGCATGTTGTGTTCATTGATTTTTAATTACTTTTCTCTTTAATCAGAAAGTAAAAGAGCTTACCTTTGTATACTGAGAGCACAGCTTACAGTCACTATATCTCAGCCTATTTTATACAAGTGATATGGCTACGAAGGTCCGAGGAGAACGAGAATAAAGTGAGATAAACGTGCTGAAAACTGCTTAAAAGTATTAACCTGAAATACACAGAGGGTCCAACACCAGTTTAAAATACATTAACGAGGTATTCCCAGCTCTTCAACAAATAATGGTGACTGACTGATTCATGATTTTCAAACATTCACCCAATTTTTTAAAAAAGAAGAAAAGGTTAATGCCAGCACGATCTGCCAGCGTTTCGTCCCCGGGAACAGACTGAGAGGACTGCAGACGACCTCAGGACTCCGAACTGCACGCACCGCGCACAGCATCGCGTCGGCATGAGGTATGTGGGAAACCGCTGGACCAATTACCTTGCACAGGACAGGGGGTGCTCCTGAGCCTGAAGGAACACAGGCTGCAGGCCACATCCCCAGCTGGACACCAGCCCCCATGCAAAGAATATGGCTTCAAGGAGGACCCCTATCTCTGAGAAATTATAATAGCGCTAACTGACGCAGTCAGGAATGCAACTATCCAATATATGTGCTAAAAAAGTTTAAAAACGGTCAGAAGGTATAGCACAGCTCACACACTAATTCTAAGTTCTACATTAGTTTGTAAACTCCCTGACAAGAGACTACACTAGGAGGAGTTAAGTATAGATATTGCTAAGTTTCCAAAGGAAAAGTTTTAGAACAGACACCGTGGCTTTGAGTAAAGTATTGCTCTTCTCTAGAATGTTCCAAAGGAAGGTGTCAGAGTGGCGTATCTGACAGCTGGAAGCCCCAGCGGGTCACATTGCTCTTGGGACCAAGACACAGAAATTGCCATTTCAAGCCAGACAACCTGATGGTTCTAGAAGTCAGAGAAGAAATCTTGAGGGCCCAAGTGAATAATAAATGGTGCGACGCTCAGAGGCTGGCAATAGGGGCTGTCAATGGAAAAACCACCTACAGTGGGGAAAAGAGCAGAGAAGCAAAACTTTATGTTAATTTCACAGAATTTGGTGAAGCCAAGAGCTTCATTTATATTTCTCTGCTCTTTCAGCTGTAAGTGGAATTTTCATTACAAAATGGAGGGGTGAGAAGGGCAAAAGGAGGGGGACACTTAATTCATTACAAAATTGAAACAGTTGAACTTGCAATGGTTACCACTTCTAACAAAGGACTGACAGCTCAATTATTTTAAGTAAAGCAGAGAAATGTAAAAGTTTGCAGCAACTGGGCAGGTTTACAACATGGTTAGTAACTTCCAACAAACAACAAAATTTAAAAAAAAAAGGACTTGGTAGAAACCATTTGAAATGACTGCCATCATGTTGGAAAACAGCACAGCTCCCTTTTCACCATTATCCAGGGGTTGAGCTATGAAGCTGAGTCAGCTACTTCAAAAGAATTTTCTAAAGAGAAATCTCCAGAGAGATTCCAACTTGGAATGCAAATTTGACGATCAATTTCAAATGACAATACAGCTGCAGCTGCCAATTAATAGTATTCCAAAAACAAAGAGGACTATTGTAAATATTTAATTAATAAAAACTGGACACTACCAGCCATGCTTTTTCTTCTCAGTGATGGCTCTGTTTCATCCATAGGTCAGCAAAACAAATCAATGAAACATGAAAACTCCCAGCCAAAATGGGCCCTCCTGCTTATGTCTAGCCACTAATGCACAGGACGAGAATGACAAGTTCACAGCTGTTTCTAGCAAGTGATGAGGTTTTATTAAAGAATCACCCACCACTAATAAAGACAAAAGGTCAAGGAGCAGAAGTAACAAACAAACCACTGTGTAATAAATATACGTCTGAGATGTGATGCTAGCATTTGTTTTTAATTGCCCATTTCATTCTCATTTAGTGGTCCCAAAGAACCTGGTACATCAATTTGCCACATTTTGTGAAGCCCATTCTCACTGATGGGCAGTGTTCCGCTCTGAGAAACAGAATCTGAGAGGGAAGAAGCTAATTCATACTAAAAACAGACATTTTTAAGACACAGCAACTTGTAAATATCGACATGGGACCACACTGTTGCCTTCATGGGGGTGAGTACCTTAATGAAACCATTACCTTCTAGTAACATCATAGGCCTTCCAAACAAGGTGAGAATGCAAGTGGAAGACTTAGGTCTGTACCCTTTACAGAATAGCACAATGGCACCAACTCATCATCTGTCACCAGCTTAACCAGGTGTCTTAAAAATAAATGCTGACCCATGGCTGAAACCTGTCACTTTTCACAGCAGCACTCAACAAGAACTGGGACAATCGAAGAGCAAGTTTTTATGGGGACCCTGTTGCTGCTTTAGATTCTGATGTAATTGAAGAGGAAAAAAAGACCCTTCAATGAACCCCAGAAAAATTGCTAATCTTCTATCTGCATCAAAAAACCAGGGAGTGAGCACAGTTTCTTACAGAGTGAAGAAGGCCACAAGAACAAGAGAGGGTGACTGATTGATTAATTTATTATTTTTTAAAACTTGGGAATTCAGAAACTAAAATAATCACATTCCTCCTTTCCCATCTCTGGGTGGTGCCATCGTCCTGATAAGCAATGCTCGGGTAACAGAACCCCCTGATCGTGGGGAAGCCCTTGCACAGCAGGGCACGAAGGGCTCACAAAGTAAGGCTACTGCCAGGACTCACAACCGCCTTGGCTTTACTTTAGCAGTTTGCTTACAAATGGATGGGTTTCTAGGGCTAAGTTATTATTGGTTTTCAATTCCTTGTAATTTGATACCAAAACATATCAAAAATAATAAGCTAAAACAATATTCAAACCCATATTTTATTGGCTTTAATTACACACTTCAATATTTACAAAGTTAAAGTTAAATGAAAAGTCTCTATTGTATTAAAAAAAAAAATAACTACAGCCTGAATTAAGTGCCCTGGGGCAGATACATATCAATCAGCTAGAATCAAGTGGCTGCGTCACGAACCAGGCAGTACTCTGTGGTACAACAAAGCAGTTTATTTGTGATCAGTGTTTGAGACTCTATACATCCTTCACAAATTTAATTTTACATAATCTGATACTCCTCTTAAACTCTGAACTGCTAGGCTTATTTCCCTACAACAGAAGGGCTGGTATAAGTTATTTTCTGGAAATGAGGTACCGTTTCACAAACTAGTTTCTTTTTTTGTTTGTTTTCAAGTTTTAGAGAACTAAATTTGCATTTGTTAAAATCAAAAAGTAGGAAAGATGTTCTTTACAAATAATTTTGATCAAGTATGTTTTCAAAGAAAGCAGGATAAAAAGGCTTTATCTCTAACATTCTGTGTTGTACTGTACTGTTGTTCAACAGGAATTAGCTTCTGTCATTTGCTAAAAGAATGAGTAGTGGGGAACAGGATATGTTGGGAATTTCATAACGGGTAACAGAACCATTCTCTTGGGTAAACCTACAGAGAAAAGAAACGGAGAGGACTCCGAATAAGTTTGATAATCCAATAAAAATTCCAGGTTAAAAAAAGTCTTAGAATCATCATCATTAACCTTTTCCAGATTAGTCAGTCAACATGCACCCTTTGGGAGGAGGCCCACAATCTCTCACAGACCTCCAATTTTGAAATTGCTCTTAATTTGGAGTGGTAAATATTATCAAAATATTAAAATGGCTAAATTGTAGGAAGAATGATACTCAGAAAGCAATTTCATATGAGTGAGCTGCCATGAATTCTAAAAATCAAAAGCAATGCTATTGATTAATATTCTAAAGTGACTCTAGAAATCTGTATTCGTTCTCCGTTTGGCAAATCACCTTCTACAGGAGAAACGGATTGTCAAGATTGAAAGCACATATTTCTGTGCAGGCCTGAGCTCCCCAGAAAGACAGCTCCAAGTGGAGCCATGACCAGGGGCTGCACCTGCTAATGGCTACTGCCAATATTGGCATGGCAAATCTGGAAAGATTAATAATTACTTTCTTAATTTTGTAATTAATGAGTTCTTGTGGCCTCGCAAACTTCTGCATACTCAAGCATGATTTGAAATCTGCTCCTATTTCTTTTCTAATCTTTAACCTATGGAGAAATCACAAAGCAGCAACAGCAGGTATTCAAGAGCACCAGATGATCAGAGGGAGAGTACCCCACATGCAACAGCTTTACAAAGGCCAAAAGACATATTTACCTTACAGCCAAAATAAAGCATCGTTTTAGTAGGTTGGCATCACATTAACATTTAAAACCAAATCTTTTATGTGAAAAATGGGGGCATCAAATTTCAGCAGCTTTGGAAGTCAGTTATATGGCACACTGAGGAGAGGAGCCTTCTGTAGTGGGGCTCAGAGGCCGCAGGGTGAAAGTGCAGTGTTAGAGAAAAGGGAGGAACAAGAGAGAAAAATTAAAAAGATGGAGGAAAAACATGAATGCAGTTTAGAGCCTAGAAATAAGTGTTTAAAGGGAAAATGGAGCTCTAGCAAACCTTATCAAGAACGTGAGACTGACTAAGAGAGAGACGCAGACGAGAGGCCTGCCCTCGGAGCAGATGCTCTGGTGCTCACACAGCACATCAGAGTGAGGCTCGTGGGTCAGACGTGTCCGGGTCCCTGAGCAGACCTGAGTCACAGGGAGGATGCAGTACTCAGGATACCCAGAATCAAAAGGAGCAGGACAGTTTGACTTCAGGGGCAATTCTGGGTGAAAGCACATTCTTGAATGAATCCTCTCTTCCTACTCACGCAGATCTGAGAACAAGGGAATCTGGGGGAGCCTTGACCCAACCTGGGTGTGCCAGAGGGGACAGACATTCAGGTAAAGGATGCAACTCTAGACTCTGCACTTTGCCTTGAGAAAACTTTTCCCACACATTTGACCCCTGCGGCTTCTCCACATCTTTCCAGGATATAAACTGTCTCTCTTAAAGGGGAAAAAGGTCAAACTGTTCACTTTCTACTTATTTCTACAGTTACGAAACCAGATGAAGCTTCAATTTAGCAGTGTCTTAACGTTCACCCAAACAAAAATGGAGAAGCTGATGCATGAAGAGAAAAGGGTAGTGAAAGGCTTGAGGCTCATGTGGAGGACTAACAGGCCAGGTGGCCGTATACTCAGGGTCTCCCTGTCATGTACATGTGTGCCCAGCCAGGGGCTGCACTGAGACACACACTCTCACATGCCCACACACACACTTGTTCCCTTCTTCTCTCAATGACAAACATCCTGCAGATGGCTGATTCTAGAACATGTAGCACCTGAGTTAGGAAAAATGTCTAAGAGGGCATATCACTGACTCCAAACCTTTTGCCTCCATTGCCACATAAACCTCATTCAAAAGCTATCCAAAGGGCCACTGAGGTTCACTCCTGCATTTGTTTTATTTTTGAAAGGAGAGGGGGATGCTCCTGTGATTTTCTAACACGTACTACAGTTTCTGCAGTGAGCATTTTGGGACCACTGCTGGCGCTGCCCATCACCTCTCTAGGATCTGTTTACTCCACCTCTAAAGCAGAATTTCTAGAAAGGGATGATGGCTACAAATTTGAAGCCAGCATTTCCTACCCTAACTTAAATCACCCACAGTTCACATAGTTTCCAACCAGAAACTTCAGTGTAGCTACATAACTGGCAGGCAGCCAAGCTAGAAACTGCGTTTGGCCCTTCAGTAGCCTTTGAATAGAGTATAAGTTGGCTGTAAGAACTACTTAAAATACTTAATTTCAGTATGGTCAGAAACAGGCAATTAGAACAAGCAGTCCTTCAATCAGGCAAAGCGAGAGAAGAGCAACTCCAACCAAACCCAGAACCACAAGGTTGTGGCATTTTCAAAGGGAATTTAAGTTGGGTCACTAGAGTGAATGGGTCTGAGATCCTCCAATTCATTTAAAGAAACCCTAGATACAAACTGTGCTTGGGATTGCTGTGACAGAGTCGCTAATAGGAGAAACCAGTAAGACGTGTACATACCATAGGCAGGGGCAGCTGTGCTGTAACCATATGGTGTTCCATAGCCTAGTGCAAAGAAGAAGAGAGCAGATCAGTCCAGGACAAAGGGAGCTGGCACTAGCCAAATTCACAAGTACCACCGGGCCTGGCACCATGGGCCCTAAAGACTTCTTCCAAATGCTGGATGAATGAGAACCATTCCCAGACTGGCTCGGTCTACTGATCCCTTCAGGTCTGCTTAGAGTGGAAGCTTTCTGCATGGCTCATACGGCTCCCCTGACCTACCAGAACATCCTGTCTCTGTCTCACTACACTTACCACACTCTATTGTAATCATCGACTCCTCATCTGCGTTCCCCCGAAGAGAGGCAGAGACACTCTGCATCACCTGAACCTAGCAGAATGTCTGGCAGATAGTAACCACGGGCTAAAGAACAAAAGAATACTCAGAACCACTGAAATGACCAATTCCTCAGAGGTGGAAAACAGAACTTGTCAAGCATCTTTGCAGAAAGCAGTGGCAGAGCAGGCGGGGCTTCAGCCGCCATTGCAGAGGGCACATGAGTCAGGCTGTGGCCAGAGGGCGAGGCCCATGCCTCGCTGCCCTCTGAACTCCTGGCCCCGGACAGGGTCTCTCAGTAAATACAGGTGAAATTGACATTAGCATCTGGTGCCTATGAAAAAAGGTTCATATTGTCAAAAAATATATATAAAGAACATGAAAGATTTTGAACCAGTTCTGGCACAAGTGTCTTTAATGTCCTTAGACATATGAATCTGAGCTGCCATTTCCTCATCTGTGAAATGGGAACCTTCCAAGCTACTTTGTAGTGTTGTAGGGTTTAGAAATACTATATTAATAAAAGCTACAATCTTTAATCTTTCAATAAAACAACTTTAAAAAATATAAATACTAAATCACTTGGGTAAATTTCTTGGAAAAACTGATTTCAAAAATAGAACAAGGGCACGAAATGCATGGGCCTTTCACATTGTACCCACAACAAAGCAAGCTCTTTTACATTACAATCCCCTTATCTATATCATTTCTCTTGCTAGAATTCTTTTTCCTCCTTCTCTAACTGACCAATTACAATTCATCATTTACATCAGGACAAATATCACCTCCTCTGTGAAGTCTCCCAGGCTTGCTGGTTACTCCTTTGCCCACTCATGTTACAGCTTACATCACATTGTATGGTGTTTACTTTAAGTGTCTGTTCCTACTCTATCTGACCCCAACCATTCACTAGGGCAGATGCTAGGTCTTGGTCATCTTTGAATGTCCAGTTCCAAATATCATTTGACACAAAACACTGAAATGTACACTGAACAAGTAAACTGCTTTTAGGGACTAATTGAAACATTACCTGAGAGATGAAATTTTTTCACTTTTAGTCTATACTTTATAAAATTGGGGGTAGTACAACTTAAGTCTCATCTTTACTCTTAGTCTTTGATACTCAGTGGTTACTTTAAGAGGACACCATGCAGCTGAAATAAGCAGAAAGAAATAAGGAGTAGGAATCGTAACAGAGGCCAAAAGAGAAATTGATGCTTAAGAAAGTGAATTATGCATCAAATACAGGAAAAGGCAGCTGGTTGGCTAAGGCTACAGTTTCAAGGGTCTTAGCACAACCTCCTTAGACAAAGAGGAAGCTAAATTACTGAGCTGGCCACTGAGCAGGCCACGGGGGCTGTAATCCTGACTGCACCTCTCACTACCAAGGTGACTTTGAATTGTACCTGTTATTCAACCTCTGAACCTCACAGTCTTCTGTAGTAATTAAGTTGACAGGGAAATGTAATTAAATAATATATGTAAAGATACTTAACTACAGCCCCTGCTGCACAGTGTATACTCCACAAATGGCAGATAACCTATTCATAATCTAAACTGACCTCCTCTGAATCTTCTCTAGGCTGTAAGAGAACTTCATTTTTAAAAGCTTCAGGAGTCAGGCCTTTCAGAGGTCGATGTGATGACCTAAGAGAGAAGCTGCTATAGGCAGACACACCTGGCAACAGCTAAGAGAAATGCTTCCCTTTGCGATTTACTGCCATTAGACAATGGCTGCTGACCACTTGAGCAGGAGGTTAACCAGCGTTCCAAGACTAAACAACCACAGACACAACCAACGAAGCTCCAACAGAACATGTAATCAAAGGCAAGAAAGCTCATCTCAGTAACTTGCCTATTATAGTTAAATGAGAGCCGCTTCCTTAAATAATGCAGTAAACAAGGCAAAAAATTATTAAATTGCAGTAGAAATAGTGAAATGCACAAAAGAATGTCTTCATTTGGACACAAACTATATCAAACTATAACTACCCTCCCCCTCCCCCTGACACTCATCTCAATGTCTCCTTCAGTGGTACAATCATCTAGTTGAATTCCTTTAGTAACAATCCTAGGACATAGCCTTGAAACGTCACTCTTTTTCATTCTCTATATTAAATCCATCAATTTTGCTTCCGAGGAATCCTTCAATCTACTCATTTCCTGCCACCTATCTACTTCCTTACACCCAATGGAGACACCCCACTCTTTCCTGCGGGGACCACTAGTTTACAAAAACCTTAACTTGTCTTGTCATGACCACCCTGTTCTACAATCACACTAGAGTCATCTTGCAAAATAAAGCCTGATCTCGTCAATTCTCTCCTTAGAACCCTTACAACATCCCAACTTAGGATTCCAACCAAAATCCAAACCATGGCCTCCAGCTGGGTTTGGACTGGGACTGAGCATCCATTTAGCTCAAATCACTCTCCCACCCCACCCCACCCCACCCAAGGATCCCCGCAGAACATCCTGGCCTTCTAAATCTTCGAATGAGCGAAGTTCCCTGCCACCAGCACCACAAGGTCTCTCCACGTGCTCTTCCCTCCGTGTGAAACTCTCTTCCACCCCACACTCTTCCCTAGTTAACTCCTATTCAGTCTTTAAAGCTCAGTTCAAGTGTTACTTCTTCAGGGAAGCCTTCAGGGACCCAACAGACTAGATCAGGATTCTCTGTTATATCCTGCCACAGAATCATGTTCTTCTCCTTCATGGAGTCATCTCAGTTGATAACAGTAATTATTTGATTAGCATGTCTCACCTTCAGAGCAAAATCCATGTCTAGTGTGTGCCAGAGCAGGCACACAATATTTGAATGAATGAGTCTACTATGTACATGACATATCTCTGAGTTATTCCCCTACTGGGATCAACTTCTGGAAGTAGAATTACAAAATCCCATCCTCCATACAGCTTCCCAAATAGTCTATTCTAATTCTTTCTTAGGAAAAAAACCACAATCTAGTAAACTTAGAAGTGTTACATAAAAAAATAAAATCCAATCTGCTTAAAACAGTCTTTTTTTTTTTTTATCCTCACCCGAGGACATTTTTCCATTTCTTTGTTCAGATAGAGTGGGAGGGAGGGAGAGAGAGAGAAACATCGACGTGAAAGGGACATGTCAAGTAGCTGCCTCTTGCACAACCCAACCAGGGCTGGGGACAAACTACAACCGGGGTACGTGCCCTTAGCGGGAACCAAACCTGGGTCTCTCCGGACTGCAGGCCGATGCTCTAACCAGCCTGGGCTACACTGGCCAGGGCTTAAAACCCAGTCTTTGTAACAATTTCATCTTCATCAACAACTATAAGCAGCTTACTTGTCAGGTTAAAAGCTCCACACCTTCAGTACTGCAGAGAGCCTACTGAATGGAGCATGTGCATCTACTGCCGAAATGACATAAGGGGGAGAACAGAAGGCAGAGAGAAGGCACCTTTTCCCATCTCCCTCAGCCATGTGGTAAAATGCAAAGGATAAACTTTGGAACTGCAAAAATCTACATACAACTCTTTGTTTGGCCTTATCTCCCTAAACCTTAGCTTCCCCATCTGGAAAGCGGAAATAACTTCTACGTGAGGAAACACTGTGAGGATTAGAAAAAATTAAGTGAAATCACTTACATGAAGGTAGTTAGTACCCTGGCTGGGTGGCTCAGTTGCTTAGAGCATCAATCTGATATGCCAAGGTTGCAGGTTCAATCCCCAGTCAGGACGCATACAAGATCAATCAACAAATGCATAAATAAGTGGAACAAAAAACTGCTCACGCGCTCTCTCTCTCTCTCTCTGCCTGCACCTCCCCCTTCCTCTCACTCTCTAAATAAATTAAATGAAATTAATTAAAATTAAAAGTAAAATAAAATAAAATTAAAAATAAAAAGTATCTGGTGTAGCCCTGGCCGGTTTGGCTCAGCGGTTAGAGCATCGGCCTGCGGTCCTGAGAGACCCGGGTTCGGTTCCCGCTAGGGGCACGTACCTCGGTTGCAGTTTGTCCCCGGCCCTGGTCGGTTGTGCGGGTGGCAGCCACTCGATGTGTCCCTTTCACATCGATGTTTCTCTCTCTCTGTTCCTCTCTCTCCCTCCCACTCTACCTGAACAAAAAATGGAAAAATGTCCTCCGGTGAGGATTAAAAAAAAAAAAAAGTATCTGGTGTATAGTAAGCTCGGATAAGTAAGTTCCCCTTTTTGTACTTCTTTAGTCTGTTATCGTTCCCAAAGACAGAGTTAAGGAAATGCTAATAATGGCCTGGCTTCACCCCAATTAACTAATCTCTTAGCAGTTATTTTTCTGTGCTGTTAACACCCAACCTGTCTTCTATGTCCCCACTGAATACACTCTGCTCCTCAATACAAATTCCTCAAACTATGGGACATCTTTAGCTTCCTCATTGTCAAAACACATCCCTCCAACAGACAATAACACTGCTCGTCTGTCCTGCCCACCAGAAAGCCTCTAGTCAGCAGATTCCACAAGAAAATCCATGACATTATGTAGATTCTCTTCTTTTGAATTTCTGTGCACACCCATCCTATACCTGTGTTATGTTTCCAGAGATTGTGTATAACCTTGGAAAATAAAGGAGATGCTGTTCCTCAAACTTTGACCCAGAAAACGAGGCAGATCTCTTACAGATTGTACTGTACCTGGAGCTATGTAGCCAGGAGCAGCTGCAGCCCCAACAAAAGCTCCCCTTGTCAGAGTTCCTCTTCCTCGGCCCCGAACAGCCTGGACTGCTGCAGACACAGCTGTATTCACAATACCCTTTGCCTGTTAAAAATAACACATTTTCATTACTGAGAGAGAGAAGAACTACCATCCTATCGTCTCTGTAATGTACAACCTCTATGAGAAACTTGAGGCTGTAGATGAGACAGTGCCTCGTCTATGACCTTGAAGCTTCACTTTACCATCTGCAGAATGGAAACAATGCTTACGTTACAGAGCTGTTCTGGAGAATATGCTGAGCACATAAAAGTATGCAAATAATTTCTTTTCACTTGAAGATTACCCCCAAAAGAGTTCATTTCCTACATACACATTTCAGTATCAAATTACATCCAAAGTCTGACTAAAGTAATTATAAACACTTGATCAAAATTCTTGACTTCTCCAGCCACAGACAAAAAATACTGCAACAGCAAACTACCCAGAACAAACTGAGAACCTGAATGGGGTTTTTGTAAAACAGGACTGAGATAGAAAGACAGAAGATGTGGATGCCAGTTTCTGCTCTAAGTTATTAAGACCTTAGGAAAGACATGTCATTTCCTTGAGCCTGTCTCTTCTGTTTTGTGTGTGTGTTTGGTGTGTTTCTTCTGGTGTGTGTGTGTGTGTGTGTGTGTATGTGTGTGTGTGTGTTTTTAAATAAATAAATACCAATTCAAAGTCCCTTCTTGCTCTAAAATGCATGGAGTCTGGTAAAATCCTATAATCTCTCAAGGGGAGTCTGCCCAGTAATTAATTGTAAAATGAGGAAGATGATGCCCACTGTGCTTTCTTTACTTCAGAGTAGAAAGAGCAGCTTAAAATATAGATATATAAATAGATAAACAGAGATAGAGATAGAGATAGAGATAGAGATAGAGATAGAGATAGAGATAGAGATAGAGATAGAGATAAAACTCTGAAAAGTTGACTAAATCAAGGAATAACAACAGGGCTGCTAAAACACCCCTTTCCAAAAGCAAAATGTTAAGAGAACCAAAGACTATCTAGTTTTAAATTAAATATTATACTTATTTTTTAATGAAAAGCTAGAAACTACTAATATTCCCTACCGCAAACAAGGAACAGGGAAGGAGGCAGAGCCTCCGAGCTCCCTGCACGACAAAGTCACAGTGTCTCAGAGCAGACAGGCATCCATCTCACATGGAGACACCACCACCCTTTGCTCCTCCTCGGTCAGCCTCCACTGCTAGTATGACTGGGCAGAAGGCAGTTTCAAGAATGAACATATCATGCACAGAGAACTGCCATTTTCCTTTCTGGCTGAGAAAAATCAACCCACACATCCAAAACACACTGCTTCTTGGCTGTTAAGCACACTGAACGCAGGAGTTCTATAGCTTCTAGTATGGAAAATTTCTAAAAATGAGTGAACTTCTAGCAGACATTTATTCAAAAGTAGTCAGGAAGGAACAATCTGGCAGTAACAGAGTGACCTCACACAAATCGAGGTAATTCCTTCTAGAACCAAACTTATCTACCTAATAAGTCTCTGCACATAGGCTTTTTTTTGTTTTTTGTTTTTAATCCTCACCCGAGGATATTTTTTCCATTTTTTTGTACAGATAGAGTGGGAGGGAGAGAGAGGAAGGGAGAGAGAGAGAGAAACATCGACGTGAAGGGACACATCGAGTGGCTGCCACCCGCACGACCAACCAAGGCCGGGGACAAACTGCAACCAAAGTACGTGCCCTTAGCGGGAACCGAACCCGGGTCTCTCCGGACCGCAGGCCGACGCTCTTAACCGCTGAGCCAAACTGGCCAGGGCTGCACATAGGCTTTTTAAACACAAATGAACTGACAAATTACAAGATGTAACTCATATCAAAGTAAACAAGGTAACAATGATCTATCTCCTAATTTAGAACATATTCTAGACGATTTAGGAAAACAAAATCCATTCTCTCTACACGTCTTCCTTTGCAATTTAAACGTTATTTTTATTTAATTTCAGTAAAAGTCAGTTTTACTTGTTTATATTTCGAATCCTAAATTTAATCAGTGTTTATTATAGTAAAAAGAAGTTGAACACAAAACAAGTTTCTAACATGGTATAGTAAGCAATAATAGAATGCTCATGTCTTTGGAAGGAGAAGAACCTGCTTTTAAAGAAAACCTCTACCATCAATATTTTAATTGTTTTTTCTATCACATAATATATTCAGACATTATTACACAAGTACTCTCCATGAAGGAGAGAATGTGTAATACTTATATCTGTGTCTTTTTTCCTTCACAATCATGCACATGGTATATGTCTAGAAAATATTTTTGAATGCATTAAAAAAAAATGGTTAGAAGACTCTGTTATCCAAAAGTATGGAATTCGGAGGCCATCTTTTCCAAATACCTTGCTAATCCCAGGCTTTAGTAGCACTGATATTCCCAATCAACAGAAGCAACACAGGGTCAACTTCTACTGTGCCATCCCAACAGAAAACCCAAAACAAATACTGCAAAAGTTCAAAACTGAAAAGGAAATGGAAGAGCATCTGCAGGCTAATGAAAGAAAGCCCAAGTCCTCTTGGCAGCTTCCCTAAACCAGACAAATGCTAACATCTCATTCAAGTCCAAATCCCTCAACATTCCACCTAGTCAAGAATGACCTGAAGGCCCCAAATAATGCTAGCAGTCTCTTTTTAATATATAATTTGCCTAGAACAAGCACAGAACAGGGAACCAATGACATTTATATTATTAATGACCTAATCCAAAGAAAAGATTGCTAAATCCAAGAAAAACAAATAATTTCAGAAAAAGCTAAAAGAGGCACAAAAACAAAAAAGCAAACTTAATTCAGGGAATAATTTTCAAAGGTATTACAAAGGGTTAATGCTCAACTCATACCTGAGGGAGAACCTTCTTTTTCTTATTATTTGCTGCATTGGGTCCAGAAAACAGCTTCTCCAGGGCAGCTAGCGCCGCACTCGCCTTTGCCACCTTCTTATTTGGACCTGCACCTCTGAATTTCTGTCCATCTACTTCCACCTAAAATCAGGAACAAACACTCCGCAGTTATTCCATGCAACTCCTCTGTGTAGTTTAATTTAAATGGATCAAGACACAGAAAACACCAAAAGGCAAATAGTGCCACAATAATTGACTCAGTCTAACACTCCTTTACATGTAAGTTCAGGATGTTTCTGAGGGGGAAACCAGTTGGCCTGTATCCAGGTACACACCTCCATCACAAAGCGCTTGTCATGGCTTCCACCAGTCTCCGAGATGAGTTCATACTTAAGACCTCTTCTTTTTTCATTGAGCTCCATCACAGGATTTTTGCCACTTGCTGTGAGGATAGGGCCCTGAGTTCTTACCTAAAAGGAAATAATTCAATCAAGCAAGATTTCAAAGTATTAAATTTCTTATTATAAAATACTACTATGTCTCTGTTGAAAAAGAGGCTCAAAATTGCATTTTAAAGCATTTAGGGGCTAATGCACTGTCAGCTCCATAGACAATTGATGAAGTACATTGAATGGTATGGAAACTCTACAAGCAATAGACATCGGAGTCAGTCATGGGGCTGACTGCCTCTGAAGCAGGGCTGTCCCAGCAGATCAGCGCTCAAGAGCAATGCAGCCTCACCCTTACCTGGCGCTAGAGTCCGATCTGTGGTGCTCATGTTCTAAGAACTATCATCTAAATGACGAACAAAGAGGCTAGAACAGTTGAGATTCACATGATACCTAAGCATTCACTGTACTTTCACTGTTAGTGTTTGGATAAAAATAACTCAATTTTGTTGGGAGATGAAAAGAAACTGCCCATTCACATCTCTCTGTCTCTCTAAAGCAGTGGTCCTCAACCTGTGGGTTGCAATCTCTTTGGGGGTCAAATGACCCTTTCACAGGGGTCACCTAAGACATAACAGCAGCAAAATTACAGTTATGAAGTAGCAACAAAAATAATTTTATGGCTGGGGGTCACCACAACATGAGGAACTGTATTAAAGTGTCACAGCATTAAGAAGGTTGAGAACCACTGCTCTAAAGAGATGTAAGGGCAAGTACGGTGAAAACAGGGGGTTGCCATCCCAACGGAAAACCCATGGATTTCTGAAATTTAAAAAAAGCAATAAAAGTAGTCATTCCCTGTCCTCAAGGAGCTAGAGTGTAGTGGGAGAGACAGATAAAGTCACTGTAAAACAATGTATATTATAGAATGGGTATAAGTTATGGAAACATAATAGAAGAAATCACTTCCTAGGGCCATCAGGATGGTTCTCCTGTAAGTGACGATGTGAACTCACCCACAAAAGGGAAGGGCCAGATCACCATAAGGAGGAAACAAAGGCGAAGGGCATTCTGGACAGGAGAAACATCAAGAAGTTCAGTTGGGCTGAATGAAGGGGTGAGGAGAGTAAGGTAGAACACCTCACTGGAAACACCCTTGGTGGAGCCAAATCATAAGGAATTTGTACCAGGCACGTGGGCTTTGTGTCTTGGACAGTGGAGAACCACTGAAAAGACTTTCACCTAGGAAAGTTCATAATTAAATTTCTGTTGTAGAAAATTACTCTAGAAGTGGTAGAAAGAACTGACTTGAAGAAGGGTAAGAGTAGATGGAAGAAAAGTAATTCATGTAAGAGTGTGAAGGCTCAAGTGAAGAGAGAAGTTAGCACCAAAAATATAACAAACTGCAAAATATTACAGCTATGATTTTGAGAAAGACCCAAAGATTGAGGACTTTTTGAGGTTAGCGATCATGTCTTTAATTCCACCACAGTAATTGCTCAAGAAATGCTGAACCAAGAAATGAATGCCCAAAATAATTATTATGTATATAAACCTGATGGAGCCCTGGCCAGTTTGGCTCAGCAGTTAGAGCGCTGACCTGCAGACCAATGAGTCACCAGTTCAATTCCAATCAAGGGCACGTACCTCAGTTGCAGTTCATCCCCAGCCCTGATGCAGGTCCTGCAGGAGGTAACCAGTCAATATTTGTCTCTGTCTCTCTTTTTCTCTCTCCCCCTCTCCCTCCCACTCTATCTGAAGATAAATAGAAAAAATATATATCCTCAGTGAGGATTAAAATAAATCTAATGGACAGCAGGATTCTCTTAATAAGTACTATATGCTGATTTGATAAGTGGTCGATGCTATAGAAGTAAAACATTGGACTATTTTTAAAGACAAATTTCATAAACACTTCTGGATCTTCTGTAATAAATATCACTTCTTGAAGAGGTTTTACAATCTACATTTTAAAAATTTCAAGGCAAATTTCCCAGTCTCCAGCTTTAAAAGGTAATAATTTTTAAAACCAGTCTATGGTGATCTCTCTCTGCTTTCCAAATCTGAAAGCACTTTTATAAAAATGTGTCAAGACATAAAAATATTTGCATTCTAATCAGCCACTCCTACTTGGAATGACTAGGGCTTTGTCCCTGCTCCAATGATTCCATCACACAGAAACAAAGCTCTGATGTATTCACTACCAAAAGCTCCACATACTCGTGGCTGCCACCCTGCGCTCTCCCTTCTTAGTTCCCTCTGAACTTAACAGTCTGAGCCTCATAATTAATGAGCTATTTCTCAGTATTTCTAACACTGCCAGGAAAACATTTGCCCTGCTTATGACTTCCACTTGTGAATGACCGACTAGTCCTCTCAAAAGGCAGGCATCATGTCTTCTGTCCTCCACAACATCACACGCAGTCAGGCACGGTTCTTACAATTCCTGGCCCCTCAGGCTCTACATCGGCCCACCTGGCACTTGTACACATTTTCTTTCACAAATCCTTTACACCTACTAGTCCTTCCGTCTAGAACACCTGCTTTCCACCTCTTCCCTTAAAAATTCTACTCATCATCTAAAACCTAGCTTACATTTTAGTCCCTTTGAGTTTACACGTGTGTAAATTTCACAATCACTTCCTACTTAGAGATTTGACATTATTATATTCATTTTGCAAAGAACTAATCACATTACAGTATAATTAGTTATAAATATGTCTTTTGCTCTCTTGGCCTGAGGGCATCTTGAGGCGCTGGACACAATTTCCTCAGCAACTGGCAGTAAGCAGGTACTAAAAATAGTTTAGTCCTTAATAAATACTTATTCTTACAAATGACAAAATGCTTTAAATGTTAACCTAAGCTCTTGCTGTTACTTGAAAGCCAATTCTTCTTACGTAGAATGCAATAAACAAGGGCTCGACTAATTCTCCAATATGTTGTAAATACAGTGCTTGGATTCTGCCCCATTTTGTTGTCTGTGGTTATAAGCTCATAAGCCAGGACTTCTCCAGAGTCTGAGGAACATACTATGTCAAGGATTTTATATGCTTTTCTCAGAGCTGGTCCAACTCAATGATGACCCACTGCCCCCAACTTAGCACAAACTTCAAATAATCCTAAATTTTCTCCAAAAGACCTTTGGTTTTTTGCTCTTCAGTTATTGTTAATATACTTGCGAAATGTGGCAAAAGGGAAATGCTAGTTAAATATGTTGTGCAGTACACGATATGTTTTTTTTGTTTTTGTTTTTTATCCTCACCCGAGGACATTTTTCCATTTTTTGTTCAGATAGAGAGGGAGGGAGGGAGGGAGGGAGGGAGGGAGGGAGGGAGGGAGGGAGGGAGGGAGGGAAAGAGAAACATGGATGCGAAAGGGACACATTGAGTGGCTGCCACCCACATGACCCAACCACGGCCGGGGACAAACTGCAACCGAGGTACGTGCTCCCTTAGCGGAAACCGAACCCGGGTCTCTCTGAACTGTAGGCTGACGATCTAACTGCTGAGCCAAACTGGCCAGGGCAGTACATAATACATTTACAGATATTTTTATTTTTTTTTTTTTTACATCCTCACCTGAGGATATATTTTTACTTTTTTTTGAGAGAGAGGGGAAAGGAGAGTGTGAGAGAGAAACATCAACGTGGGAGCAGAACAGCAATTAGCTACTTCCTGCACAACCCCTACGGGGATCGACCAGCAACCCAGGCATGTGCCCTGACCAGAAATCCAACCAGTAACCTTTTGGTTTGCGGGACAACGCTCCATCCAAACGAGCCACACTGGCCAGAGATTTTCACTGATATTTTAAGAATTAAATGGAAAACTAAAAACAAAAATAACAAGATGTAAAACTGCTGGATGGAAATAACCAAAATATTAATGATGGCTGCCTCTAGAATATAGATGTTTGTATATGCTTTTGATTTCATTTATATTTTTCCATCTCCCTCAAATTTTCTACAAAGAACATTATTTTCTAAGGAAAAAATATATAAGTATACCTCTAAGGTACTGGAGGTTTCAGTTGTAGAATTTCCAGTATTATTGCTTGAGTTTGAAGACACTGTTTCATTTTTGCTTTCATTATCTGATTTTTCATCGGAACTCATACATTCAATATCTGCATCAAAGCCTGTTGGGTATCCCATTGCTTGCAACACCTGTACAAATTACATTAAGATTCAGTTTTATTCAAACCACAGACACTCAATGAAATACTGAGAACAACATTTTCAAGTCCACAACATTTGAATTCATGAACTATCTTGGAGGAAGAGCAAGATGACACTAAATCTACAAATCCTTGGTTTTACCTACCAGTGTTATCACCATAAAATTTGGGAAAGCCTCCTCAGAGTAATTAGGTTTAAATAAAGAATTGATAGAAATGCAAACCTGAGGTTGCTCCAGGTTCATTTTATTTGGAGATAAGAGATAGAGAAAATAAACAGCATAGACAAGTTCAACCAATGAGGTGAGAGCAAAAGTAAAATAGCACATTGTAAAAAGTACATTCATTGGACTAGAAAGGAAAAGACATCAGGACCTATTCCTATATTTCTCCTCTGGTCCTCAATTTTCTAATTTGCAAGACAGGAAGACTGATTAGTTGATTCAATCCATTAGGAGAAATTAGCAAAGAAAGGCAATCCGGAGGTTTTCTTAAACTTGGAATCAATTTTCCGGTCAATTATAAAATAACATCTAAAGTTTTCTACTTTTGACCTCTTGGCTTTTAACTTAAACCATAATGAGACTTGAATAAAAAGATTCAGTCTCTAGGTTTATTCTCTATGTTAAGTGAACCAGGAACAGTTTTAGGTTTGTATTTCTATCCCATCCTCACAAGGACTGGTTACTTTATGGCTTGGCTACCTCCAATGTTCATTCTTCTTACAGTCCCATTCAATGCCTGGCATTTCTAATCTTTTTTAAAATAAGGTTCTCAGAACTGTGTGTGTGTGTGTGTGTACACCCACACAAACAGATGCAAGCATGCCTTTTAAAACTTCCTTCTAGATTACACAGCTTTTCAGTTTACAAGAGAATATGTTTACCAGCATTTTTATAAGCCTCTTTAAAACGGGTTGATATTGCATTATCAGTTACGAATTTAAAGGTTCATATAAGCAAATATAGAGATAGGTTCCTAAAGACCCCTATATTTGTTTTAGCTTTTGACTAATGTTTTAAGTTGCTGGAATGTAAAATGTAAAAGCACATCTACTTTTTTATAATCCCAGCTATGTCTAACAGGTATCTCTCAAAAAACTACTCTAAAAACTAATTAGAGGGTGCCAGGGGCTGGTGACCTGGAAGGGGATTCACTACAAAAGGACAGAAGAGGAATTTGTGGGTGAAAGAAGTATTTTATATCTTGACCAAGGTGGTTACATGATTATGAACATTTGTCAAAACCATATATAATAAATGATTAATTTTACTGTATGTATATAAATTATACCTCAATAAAGTTGGTTTTCAAAAGACCAAATATAAACTCTTCTGATAATCACACAAATGACCAGCCAGGCAGCCCAGCCTTTATAAACAATGTCATCTTATACAAAGGATTACCAATATAAATAAAGTAGTATAACTCTAAACAAAAAAAGAGCATAAGAACTCTGTACAAGAGAACTTGAAATTAATTGACCCAATTCATATGAAAAATCTGGCATTCTGCTGAACACTTCAAATCATAAATGAATTCCTTATATTGATAGATAATAAAGCCAAGAGCCCTTTTTATTAACATCCTGAATTCTAAAAGTGGTCAGGTAGTTCTTTACACTAAGCACACTCACATCATTTGGTTATATCCTCACCAATATTTTCTAAAGAAAACATCTACTCCACTGAGTCTTGCAAATATCCTCTTCCTGAGAAATCACGTCTCTGAGAGAACAGTTATTAGTCTGGAATTAACACTAGGTAACAAGCTGCAACTCAAAAGCCAAGAGTCACCCGTAAATTTGATTTGTTTACTCTAATAAAAACTGGAGACATGCAGTTTCCCCAATTTAACAGTTAAATTTAGCTTCATTTAAATTACTTACCATCACTTCTCTCTGCCTTTTTCTCACGTATCAAATTCATTTATTTACTTGTTATTATAGTAACTTATTTCAATACATCTATCGTATATATAACATGGCTACAGTATACTCGCAATGCCTCAACTGACAAAAATATCAAATTAAGTCATTTTCTATGAATACATAATTCAGTGATTAGTATATGCTATAAAAGTTTTTTTAAAAAGTGAGTTCTCAGAGCTCTGGAATGAAAGTTTGTTTGAAATGAAAATTAAGGCCAAAAACCCACTATACCAAAGAAAGGTGAGTTTCAAATGTCTAGGAAACAAACCCAACATAATAAACACATCAAATGAGCTGAAATTTACAAGATGCTTTCTGAACACAAGGTGACTGGGAAATCCAGTGTAGTCATGTCTTTTTTTCTCATGAGAGGGATTGAGACTGATAAAGATGACCCCAAAAGACTAGGGGCCAAGAGTGAAAAGAAAACACATAAACACGCATCTATCCTACAGCTCTCCCCTCAAAACAATGTCACATCTGTGGCTGGCTGACAGAGACTGACGGCTGCAAGAACCTCTCTAAAGAGCCTTCACCTTGTGCCCCATTCTAACTAATCTTTTCCCCGCAATGAAGAAGAGTCTTTCCATGAAATACAGCTGATTTTGTCCCTAAAGGTGCTCTTTGTGAATCTAAAGAGAATGAATTAGAAGAGGAAAGAGAAGATTGACCGCTGTAGGTTGCCTGATGCTGAGCAGCTAGGCTCTTGTGGCAGAAACTGATCTCTTCTTGTTTTGATTCTATGGTATGATTTGTCTTCACAGGTACTACCTCCTACCCAAGCTATTGAATAAGGAATGCAAAGATTTTTATCAAGTGGGACCTCCTTTCATAAACATATGTTGGATATAAAACTCTCAAACTCATACAGAACCTGTAACGTGGTATATAACCTTATGAATGGCAATATATGCCTGACAATAGAAATCTCAATACATATAATGAATTAATGGATCATTCAAATGGGCTTTCTTCTTGACCTAATAATTCCATCTGTTGAATATATCTTAAGGGAAAATCATACTAGTTCAAAAAGATGTAAAAAAAGATGTAAAGCAATCAACAGGAAGCATCTAACTCTAAAAGAGGATACGTGACATTGTGGTGGAATGATAATAATGAAATATTAGGCCATCAGTAGAAATGAGAACAATCTTTGTGATAACTATAAAAGACAATAAATATATTTTTAGATGAATAAAGAAAACATGACCCTATTTTAAGTATATATTTGGTACGTCCCATCACTCCTTACCTGAAATCTTTGGGGCCAGATTATTTTGAGAATTTATAACTTTTCAGAGTTTAGAAAGCTACTACAATATATTTTGCAAATCTCCAGTGGTATCTCAGGTGCTACCCCATGTTTGGGCAAAGAAATATATAAAATATTCACACTAAATGGAATAAAAAGTAAATAAAAATAACCACACATCAATTCAGGTCAGGTTTTCCCATAAAGTGAGTTTGCATCAAACTTAGGAAAGTATTTTTCATTTTCAGTATTTTTTGAATTTTGCAATTGTAGGTTAAGGGGTGAGGGGTGGAATACATACCAAAATATTAACGGTTATTATGAGAACAAATAGCATCTAAATCTTGTCCTATTGCAAAATTTGCCACTCTACTAACTCACCCAAATTTTGCTGGATTGCAACTTGCTATGAGGTCACTCATATTACAAGTTATTACAAAAACAACCCACAAACTGTATCTCTGCATCATAGGTGCCTTTAAAGGATATGATTGCTATCCCCTTTTTATGAAGACCTACCCAAGGAGAATGCCCACCTGATCTTTAAGCCAAAACAACTGTGACTCTCATAAACAAATGTCCTGTCCATTCTTATGTCATAGATAGTACATCAATATTTTACATGCTTTTTATGTCAGATGTCAGAGAACCTAGGTCTATATTTGTGACTTGTTCTCAGCATACATTGTAGCTAAATTATCAAACTGTATTTTTAGCCTTATTCCTGGATTCACCTTTTCCCTCATTCTTGGCTTTCTTCTTCTGCCTCATAAACTCATACTATTTCATCATACCTAAAATACCTGTTTTATAAACAAGACAGAACATAAATATTGTTTCATATTTTTAAAGCTTAGTTATTTTTTTTTGCATTGTTATTACCTGACATGTAATTTATTTATTTATATATTTGTTGTCTGTTTTCCCATCCTATCACACTAGAATGCAAGCTCCAGGAGGGCAAAGACTTTGTATCCTTAGTTCTAGGATAATGTTTGCATCTACATTAACTATACTTGTAAAATGGAATGATCATGAAAACAGACTAATTATATCTTATACTGTTCCATAACAGAACATAAGTGAAAACTGATCTTCAGTCTATATGACCTCTGACATTTTCACATGCCTCTGCAAGAGGTCGCATGTACTTTTAGAGAGATTCCAATATTTAGACATTTTCCACAAACCTACGTGAATGACTAATTGGTTCAACCCTGGACTGTATTCCCTAAAACATACTCTGAAATACAGAAAAGGTCCCATGCACAAAGGTAATGACCAAATTTATGGCAGAAAAAAAATCTGCAAACAGTCAGCCTGCGGTCCAGAGGGACCCGGGTTCGGTTCCCGCTAAGGGCATGTACCTCGGTTGCAGTTTATCCCTGGCCCTGGTTGGTCGTGTGGGTGGCAGCCACTCGATGTGTCCCTTTCACGTCGATGTTTCTCTCTCTCTCTCCGTTCCTCTCTCTCCCTCCAACTCTACCTGAACAAAAAATGGAAAAATGTCCTCGGGTGAGGATAAAAAAAATAAAATCTGCAAACAGCAAAATATCCAATGATAAGGAAATAACATTACATCTATATCATGTTACTCATACAGCCATTAAATATTACTTATGAATCTTTTAATACATGGAAAAACACTCATTACATGTTAAATAAAGAAAACCTGAGGATAAAGTTACATATACACTATAAGCTCAACCTAAAAAAAGAAACAAAACAAAAAAAACTGTACATAAGCCCTGGCCGGTTTGGCTCAGCGGTTAAAGCGTCCGCCTGCGGTCGGGAGAGACCCGGGTTCGGTTCCCGCTAAGGGCGCGTACCTCGGTTGCAGTTTGTCCCCGGCCCTGGTTGGTCGTGCGGGTGGCAGCCACTCGATGTGTCCCTTTCACATCGATGTTTCCCTCTCTCTCTCTTCCTCTCTCTCCCTCCCACTCTGTCTGTACAAAAAATGGAAAAATGTCCTCGGATGAGGATAAAAAAAAAATAAAATAAAAACTGTACATAAATAAAACATATGTATATAACTATTAATCATCTGCCTCAGATACACAACTGACATTTTTATTTCTTACTTTTCCTTCTGTATTTCCCAAATTTTGTATAATCAACACATTTTACAACCAAAAAAGAATTTTGTGACCCAGAAATGACAATATTCTTTATATTATTAAAATCTAAACAATTTGCCCTGGCCGGTTTGGCTCAGCGGTTAGAGCCTTGGCCTGCGGTCAGGAAAGACCCGGGTTCGGTTCCCGCTAAGGGCACGTACCTCAGTTGCAGTTTGGCCCTGGCCTTGGTTGGGTCGTGCGGGTGGCAACCACTCGATGTGTCCCTTTCACGTCGATGTTTCTTTCTCTCTCTCCCTCCCACTCTATCTGAACAAAATATCAAAAAATGTCCCTGGGTAAGGATTTAAAAAATATATATAAAAAATTCAGTTAATTTCCTATAGGAAAATAAGCACTTTATCTACAACATAAAATAACAAAGCACAGGTAAATAAAAGACATACAGTACCTTCACTGCTACATGAAGTTTTGCTGTTTTCTTGGATGGTCCTGAGGCTTCGTATGTTGTACCATCCACATCTACAGACATTGTGAAGACTGGGGCATGGACAGGGCCAGATTGAGATAAGAGCTTATACTGAAGCCCAGGCCTGATTTGATTTAGCCTCATTAGTGCATTCATAAGGTCTATTGCTTTACTATCCAAAACTGTTAAAGAAGAGATCAGACATTAAACCATTTTGCTTTAATGTATGCATTTGTAGGTTCCAGTGACCACTATAAACTCAGATTTTTTAAAAGCGAGAATTTAAAAAACACATATATAAATTAACTTCATAAACAATTATAAAATTACTTCTAAATTATTATGGCAACATCACTATAAAAGTAGTATGTGTTACTATATCTTATACATTAATTTTAGTTTGGCAATATTAATATATACTAAGCCAGCAATTTTCAATCAATATGCCACAAGAATTTTTAAAATATGCAATACAGTACCTATTAGTCAGCAGCACTTACCTCTTTTCTCTTAGATGTCAAATAAAAAAATGACAGCCAATACAACAATGAATCAAAATTACCTATACCTATATTTTTTGTCAGAACGGCAAAAAATATAATACACCTTTTGGTGTGCTACAGATTTTTAGTAATTAGTTTGTGTGTGCCATGAGACGAAAAGGGTTGAAAATCACTGTCCAAAGCAATGACACTTGGAAACAAAAGAAGTTATTTAATCATCAATTTCTCAGTGAAGATCTATTCCAAAAACCCCCATTCAAATCAATTCAATTCTTCACTTTGTAATTTTTATTTTCCTGACACTATAAATCCTTTCTACTATACATCTATAAGAATAAAGATTTTAAGTACTTTTCCTTAAGTTCCGTTTCATCTTCTTATTGGGATCTTTATCATCCCCTAATCCATCTTCAAATGGTCTCTTCAGAGCTGAAGACCCAGCACCTAAAGAATTACAAAAGGTTCATTACCAGTTAAAACAATGATTCTACTTCCTCTACCAAACGTATCTGATGTGTTCAGGAAGGGAAATCTTAGGAATCACAAGGACCAATAGAACTCTTTCACTGAACAATTAAATTACTATATTCATAATCTTGTAATAGCAAAAACTTTTAACATAAATCTTCATGAAACAATATTATTCCTTTTTATAAATATTTATGTTCCCATTCACTCATACATACAAATACAAATATCTATGCATATATTCACATCTATAATATGCATAAACAGAAAAAAGGTCTGGAAAGATATATATCAAAATGTTAAAGGTAGTGTTTTCTGGTACTAGGATTCATTTTTACTTATGTCTTTTCAAATATTTCTATAATTTAACATTTATTACTTGTATAAATATTTAAAGTTCACACGTTTAATCTTAGGCTTTGGGAAATCTGATTATTTCTCACACTACAAAATACTCTTCTGTCTGCCCACTCAAATCCTACTTAAGATTTTATTTACAGTTCATCTTTTCTACGACGTTTGCTTCATTCAGCTTTCTCTCACCTCAACTTTCTTTAAAAAAAATTTTTTTCTTTATTGATTTTTTTTTTCAGAGAGAGAGGAAGGGAGAGAGAAATAGAAACACTGATGAGAGAGAACATCAACTGGTCGCCTCCTGCATGCCCCCCACTGGGGATCGGGCCCACAACCTGGGCATGTGCCCTGACCAGGAATCGAACTGGCGACCTCTTGGTACATGGGGCAATGCTCAACCACTGACCCACACTGGCCAGGCCAACTTTCTAAAAGAGTTTCTATGGTATCAGAAAGTGTCCAAGGTGCTGGTGTGTCACTAGCTGTTTTCCAAGTCTCCTTAGTGCTCTATGAATGTCCAAGATATTGTTCTTGTCTTGTATCTTTAAAATTATCACAAGACTTAGAAACAACATAATGGGTGTGGACCAAAACTAACTGAACTGATATAATGCAATTTCTTGGGTAAAGCAGCTGGTTCATAATGCTGTCAGGCATATGGCTTTGCTGTCCAAGTTAAAACTCATCAATCTGTCCAAGTATTTGAAAGAACTCTGTGTCTTAAAAACTGGTTGTTGGGTTTCTCCTAAAGGAAAGTTATGCTCAAGAAAGTCATGCCACAAGACTTCCAGATACTTCTAATGAAATCGTGTAAGAATACCACTACATATTCTCTGATCATCAAGATTTGTTGTCCCACGGGACAAACAATGACTTCAGCACTTGCCTGAGTCAATGCTTACCACTCAGGTCAATAAATCTTGATGTTCTCTTCTACAGAAGGCAATATCTGTTTATATCTGCTTAGTATTATATTTCATCTACATTACATAAAACCAAATGTCCCAGTTTCCCAAAATGCAGTCTTTAAGAGATAAAAGTTCAAAAGGAACAAAGTCTACTCAAATCATTCAACCACTCATTAAGTTACATTAAAAGCTGCTCTGATTGTGTGGAAATCACAAACGCTTAAACACACAGATCTCTTCTCTAAATCCTCCAGCTACATAGAGTTCTATGGATTAAGCTTCATTCTCCCATCCCAGCCACTGTAAAACAGCTGTACAATATGGGGCTAATCATAATAGTAATCGGGGCAGGGAGGTTGTTTTACAAAACACAAGTCATTTTCAACCTCTATAATATCTAGAAATGAGAAATGATCATTTAAGAGGCAACAATTTTACCCTGGCCAGTTTGGCTCAGCAGTTGAGCGTTGGCCTGCGGATCAAAGAGTCCTGGGTTCGGTTCCCGCTAGGGGCACATACCACCATACATACATACATGCATAAATGGCAACAATTTTTAAAAAATAATATGAGAGTGCTTACCATATGCCTGGCACTGTTCTTAATACCTTACATGTATTAACTTATTAATCATTACCCTTTGAAGCCTGTACTTTTTATCATCCTCATTATAATTTCATTCTATGTATTCATTCAACAACAAATATTGAGAATTTTCTATGTGTAGGATAACTTTAGATGCTGGATACAGAGAACAAAACAATGTCTCTCTCTCTCTTCCTCCCTTTCTTTCTCCCGCTCTATCTGAAGATAAATGCAAAAATGTTCTCGGGTGAGGATAATAAAAAAAAAAAAATTATTGAGTACTCAAAAAGCTTTGTTTTGTGGGTAATATCTATCAATACTGAACATATTAGAAATTATAACAAAAAACTTTAATAAAAGAGTATGAAAAAAAATCATTCCATTAGCTATCAAAGTGACGATGCCATCACATGTCATAATGCAGCCTCTGGAAAACTGTACACTCTTGAAAGAGTGGAAACCACACACACAAAGCTCTAGTAGTATTATGAAACAGTTTTGATCTTGTGAACTCCATGAAGCCTTTAGACCCACTGGAATTCTGTTGTCTAAATAAATAAATGATTGGGCTGGTACACTATTTTCATCATATAAAAATTATTAGAGTAATATCAACTGTGGAGGTAGGCTGGGTCCCAGGTGAAATATAACTGATGTTAAACATCCCACCTTCTAGTTTAATAGGAGTAAAGGGGGTGAGGGATATTTTTCTGTGCTATAACAAGGAGAGTGAGTGGATTTATGTTTGAGACTGCTGTATTGGAGGAACTGAGTTAGGCATCTTATTCTGTTAACAGCCAATAAAGTGGGGGGTAATATCCCTAGGACAGAGAACAAGTAATTGCTCAAAGCCTAAAGCTAGTAAATAATGGGGCTATGACTGGAACCCAGGTTACACTGACCTCAAAGCCTATGCTTCCTGCTGAAACTGTGAGTTCAAACAGACTAGTACAAATGGAAGATACTTCTGAATTTTCCAATATACTTTTCTCTTCCTTTATATTTCGTTTTGTCTTTCTTAATTATGTAACACTTCTAAGCACAGTGATAACATCTCGTCCTAGTTTGTGGCTTATCTCTTCTCTTAGACCAGGGCTTCTCAAAGTATGGTTCCTATATCTATGTAATAATGGAATCTGGCCAACATAGCCAAATGAGTTCATCACCAATAAGAATACATAAAAGGAGCTGATGTCACTGATGGCACAGAAGAGCAGAAAGTCAGGAAGAAAAACAATATAGTTATACATGACTTGGATTAACAAAATTTTTTTTAAATTAGGGTATAATAGGTTCAGGTTTATAACACATAATGATTCAATATTTGTCTATATTGTGAAATGATCACTACAATAAGTCTAGTTAACATCTCATTAACGATTATTAAGCTCCCTCAGCTCTAACAAGAGATACATCCCAAGACCATCTCTACCACTGCCCATGTCCAACACCAATAAAAAACTTTCACACTCACCTTCTTTATCAGTAACTGACCAGGAGTATTTTTGAAAAGGCTTACTAGATGGAAGGGGGTCCATCTCCAGCACTTTATAAATTTGGCCAAAGGCTGACAGTCTTAGTGCATGCTGAAGAACAAAAGATCATATTTATTCAAATTTCAACAGCCATGTATAAATCCCTTAGACCATCTCACTAAAAAGACTATTCATTAAATGCTAATGCTATGACAGAAAAAGTCCCTTTAACAACAGGCAAGAAAATAGTGTTTAACTAGAACAATTCAGAAAATAAAATGATTATATCCCTCTAATAGATCACAGTAATGTGCCCCATCTTCTACCTGGGCACTGTGGGTAATATCTTCTTTTTGCTGGATGGTCATATAGCTCAGAGCATCTGTTGGATCTCGCTCACAAGGATCATGAAGACCAGGACCCCCTTTGGCAAAGGCAAAAGAAAAACACAATTACCATTTAGGACTGAGTTTAGAATTCAATAAACTCACACACACACACACACACACACACACACACACACACAGAGAGAAAGAGAGAGAGAGAGAGAGAGAGAATGGAGAGGGAAAAAAACTAAAAAACTACATTTGCTTAATTAAATGGAGTAAAAAGGATACTCTCATTTTCAATGTTAGCACCTAAATGTCCTCATTTTACTAAAAGTCACTTATATAGCTAAGTTCAAAACTGGGTCTTGCTGTGAGAATTCAGACACAGCATGATAAGTCATCCCCAATCTTTAAGGGGATTACATATGGGATATAAAACTAAATTTAATTTTTCCAAATTAAACACCAGAGTGCAAATAGTGGACTTCATACATTTTAACCAAACATCTACATTTTCAAATTCAGAGCTCTAAGTAAAGCAAATTCATAGAAGACACAATATCTTATTAGTACCATTTATGTTAGTATATATAAAATGTAAATTACATTTAAAGAGAGTTTTATAGTATTTTCCAACATACAAATATCCTATTTGCTAAAATTCCAAGTAAAACAACTCAACTCCTACATATTACTTTCCTCTTCAGAGGACAAATTTAACAAATATTTAGGAAAACAAACCAAAATAAGATTTTTCTGATTCTTCTGCCTCCGGAGTTTGAAACCCTTACCAGGAAGTAGTATTCCAGATGCCAAACACTCCATTACTCGTCTCAAGGCCTCCCCAGCGCCCAAAGGTCTATTACAAGTACCTATAGACTTTTCACATATAAGCTCTAGTGGCTAGAAGATATTAAATTACAAATTAGTACATGCATCAAGTGTTAAAAGGATTCCTGTTAAATGTGAGCTGGCATTTCTATCTACAATTAAGACCAAAAAAGTGAAAGTCAATTTATCATTTAGGGCCCAATTAACCTTTCCCCTTTATCAACTTTTACCCCATCTAGTGTTTTTAAATCAATTTTTGAGATAATATATTCAGAGGACATTTTGTTACAAAAACTTTATTTGCAGTTACCCTGAAAGAATCACTTAAGAAATTGTGGTCATCTAATTGATTTAACAAAAATATAACAAGCCTTCACATAAATTAGTAAGCTAATAATTAATCAATATTCATTCAAACCCAACCAACTCTCTCCCACAGAACCTAGGAAGCACTCAAACCATAAGACTTCATTTCAGACAGCCTGCCTCAATTACTACAATTAGAATAAATGAAAGACCAAATCTCCATATCTAATCAGTTTAAAAAGTGATGATATCATATGAAAGAATAATTGCTAAGTTAATTTAAAATGACCTTTTAGAGCTTTGTTTTATAATGTTCTTAATTGTGGTCTCAAGTAGGTCAGGCATAATAGTTTCCAAATAAAGTTTTGCAATATACATTATAAACTATGTCCATACTGTTCACCTGACTTTAATTACTAACATAAATTTATTTTTACATGTCTGCACTCAAATAAAAAGAAAAAGAAGGTACGGGAGCCTTATAATGGCATGTCACTCATTTCTATCTTAAATGGAAGGAGCACTTGAAGGAGCAATGAGCCAGGCAAGGAGCTTTCATGAGCAGTAGTGAACACCGCAGAGCAAAGTGCAGAAGACACTCACTGCTAACCTTTGTTAGAAAAAAAAATCTCAGGCTCTGTCTGTAACATGAATTATGATAAAGTAAAAGAGACAAGTTAAATGCATAAAAAAGAATTCATATGAAAAAAATGCATAATTTTTTTCCAGAAAAAAAGGCAATGCATACCTTAGCTAACTCAGAATATAGCCATTTCATAGTAATATGTAACTTCTACAGGATTTCCTCTGATTATAGTTTAGAAGTTGCTTTTAACTGTATTTCAGTACTTACCCATCCTTTTAATGGTGCCCACGTGGGGACTCTGTTGCACAAATCACGCAGAATGCGAAGGACAATTACACATGATTTTAATCCATTTGCCCTTGCCTAAAACAAACAAAATGATTCCAATATCCCTGTTGAAAGCCACTCTTTGTTTAAGCACACTGATCATGGATAGGCTCTTTAAAGTGAATGCTAGTCAGTCATTCATCAGTTGTCAAACAAATTTTTTAAATCAAGTTATTAAAACAGTATAATTATAATTCAGAAAGACACATTTTATAGTAAAACAAGCACATTACTAAAATTGCTTTTATAACCTCATGGCAACCACATTCTGGGCCACTATCTTAACTTTTAACTTTTCTCACCCATGTTTGTATTTTATAGGCTATCATTTGAAATTCAGAGTGCTAAGCTGAAAAGTATTATAATTAAACATCAACTATAATAGAAGCTATAGGCACTTATCTAAATTAACTCATTTACTCTTACAATGACACTATAAGGTAGAGTACCCCCATTTTATACTCTACACAGAAACCATTAAGTGGCAAGTATTCCAAATGAAACCTATACAAGGGTATAATAGCAGTTAAGATAATAACAAAGAGCCAACCTGAAACCATTTGGCATGTCGAAGAGACGCCAAGGCGTTCAGGCATTTCTGCCTGTCCAATAAGTCCGGAGGATCTTTCATCGCAACCTTTTCTAATGGGAAAATAGGATAGAGAGAGAGAGACATACAATTTGACCAAGGAGTTCCTGTCAAATTACCAAACTATAAAATTTTTAAAAAGAGAAACATTTGAGTGAACTAATAAGACTCCCAGAGGATTTCATGATTTGGATTTGTTGCTTTTTTAAAGTTACATGCAGTATGATTACTATGGTAAAAAGTCTTCAGAGCCATTCTGTGCACAAGTACAAGAGGAGCACAAAGGCATTCGTTCAGTAAACAAATCAATGACTACTGCTACATACAATCTGGGATCTTATTAAACATGTATAACATCAGAGGGCACAAAATAGGTATATAGCACTTTTTCCTTTGGCAGGGTGCAAAGAGTAGAAATCTGGAACCAAGAGCAATGATAACTATTCTCTATAGAAGGAATCTTAATCACTAATCAATTCTTAAGGAAAAGCAGGGCTCTTTCGTGTAATCAATTTGAGATATACTAAGAATACACTGCATATGGCAATTTTATGTTCTCATCCAACAAGATAACCATTTTACCCCACTGATGAGAATGGTTTAAGTGTATTCTTGGAGTTCCCTCACTCCTTCTTTTCTAAACCAAAACTGCAAAAATGAAATATATTTCAAGTTTTGTATTATACTTTTTTTTAAGGACAGCAAAGAATACTAATTACAGCTAGCTGACATGCTTTAACATTTTAAAGCTGGATTAAATGGCCCAAAGCAGCAAAATTAAGAATTCAAACAGGTGATTAAGGAAAAATATCCATATTTGAGAAAATGTCACATGATCCTGAATCCAAGGTTAGAGAGCCAAATATATTCCCCTCTAAGCCAGTGGTTCTCAACCTTCCTAATGCCACAACCCTTTAACACAGTTCCTCATGTTGTGGTGACCCCCAACCATAAAATTATTTTCGTTGCTACTTCATAACTGTAATTTTGCTACTGCTATGTCTTAGGTGACCCCTGTGAAAGGGTCATTTGACCCCCAAAGGGGTCACGACCCACAGGTTGAAAACTGCTGCAGTCTAAGCTATTACAAAGGGAGTTTTTCAACTTTTTAAAGACTTGGTACATTATTTAAATGCAAATAACATACACAAATGTTTCTTGGGAGAAATTTTGTCTAATTCAATTAAGTCAGATTCACCATTCTCTTTTAAGAACTCTTAGATGTACGAAAGTCCAATACTTCTTTCTAGTATAATCATGATAATCAGACTTGATGGTATGCTGTGAGGGCCAATTGATACAATACCAATATTTTAAAATATGACATAGATAACTGGTACTTTGGTTTCCTCATTTACATGATTCTATTACGACAAATTTACTGTATATTCTAACTGCCAGCTTTCCATTAACTGAAACCGAAAGCATAATGCCCAATAGAGGAAGAATTGGGATTCTCTTTTTAGGCTGCAACGCTCTAAAGGCTGAAGTGCTACACACTTATTTTCTGACCCAGTGAGCTCTACACACCAGATGTTTGCACTGTTTCACATTAACCTTTGCCAACAAATTCACAACACAGTGTCTCCTCTCACTACCCCCTTTTACTTAAAAAATGGGCAGCCTCAAAAAGAAGGATTAATGTGGATTCATTTATAACCATAAACAAATGTACTATGGGTTTTCACGTTATAGGTGATCTAGTTCCCAGACTTGCTCAATTTTGTCTTTATAATGACACAAAACATACAACTCACTCATTTTAATGTTGTATGTCAAAATGTTTGGGGTTAATGCAAGCATCTGTGTAAAGCTCACATACCAGATCAAACAAACTATGATAAATGAATGATTAGAATCTCTTGAAAGTTAGACATAACAAAGGTTGACTGACTGACAAGTAATGTAATTCCAAAAGAAAGGTATGGGCTGTACTTATTTTTTTTAAATCTCAATCTTTAAGTTAAGAATAAGGCAAGTTTAGTTTTATTTTACCATCTTACCAAGTAGAAAGGGGGCGGGAGGGCAATGGAAGAGAGAAGGGAGGCAGAGGAAGTTTGGATATGAAAAGACAAAATAAACCAAAACTCTTTTTGACCTTTCTAGTACTTTCATCCAATGGTCAGAACTTGTAAATAACATCTCATGCTCGTTGCAACACAGATATTTTTAAAGGGGGACAATGGCAAAAATATGAAGATACTTCATCCCCAAAGTCAGAATATAACCACAAACTCTTATTTAAAAAAAAACCTAGAGGCATGAGCTCGCTGCAGACAGTCAACGTTTGGAGGCAGTAGCTTCCACTAGCAGGAGATGGAGGGACAGGCAGTGAGCAGAAGACCTGCACCAGATCCCTTTTACATCACCATCAGAATGGCTATGTTTCTTCCTGCTCTGAGAGTCAAAATGTCAAAAGATCCAAAATGTCTCAATACTCATAAGGTGGGACACAGTAGAGAACTTGCAATAATTCATCTCATTTTATCTTCCTCAAAGTTTTTTATTTTAAAACCATGTAAATTCACATGGTACTACAGTACTATTTATAAGCCCTGCTTCCCTTCCTTTACATATTAATAATATACAGTTTTACATATTTTCATTCTTTAAGAAAAAAATGACTTAATATGGTAATCATAGAATTGCTGCCGAAAAAACACTGCCACTTCTCATAGCAGAACGTCAAGTTAACATTTTTGTATGAACTTCAATGTAGGTGTTTCAATTTTGTGGGGAAGCAAAGCTTTTCTGATAAAAAGCATCTTGGAATCTTTAAATTAGAAACAATGGAACTGTGAGACCTTTCATTTTTTCTTGTAGTGACCAGTAAAACAGATTAAGAAACAGTATGGGAATTTAAAAAAGAAGAAGAAGAAATAGTATGGGGGATGGGCTTGGGGAGTGACAAAAATGCCAAAAGCAAAGAAAACAACTTTTAAAAACATATTGCTCAGTAACCTGACATCAGGGCATGAAGGTACATAGGGCATTCTGAACAATGGAAGCACTGGAAAAGAAGCCTATTATGCCTAACTTTATTTGGTTAGAGGTTAGATCAGTGACCAGAAACACACCAAACTACAGGAAATGTTGGTCAGTTTCTCTCAATTCATTACATGCAAGCTAACTCTGTTCTCATTAACAAAAACACTAGCCTGGACATGGGGCAGAGAAAAGCCAGAACATGACTGTGTTAAACAGGAGTTATATGTCTGGAACCTGGGCTCCAGGTAAAATAATTGAGCTGGGTTATCATGAAGACCTCCTTGATAATGTGGATGGAACTGAGCTACTGAATACAGACTTTTCTAGTTAGCCTAAAGCTGAGCTACTAAGTACATGCTGACAGGATTTTTTAATTAGCCTGAAGATATCCTTGCAGCCCCTTCTCTCAACTCCTTGAGGCTTTGTATAGAACAGGCACTATGCTTCAAACCACTGCCCATGCAAAACATCAGGCCACTATAACGTGCACAGGTAAACGTAGCACTAAGGCAGATCAGAGAGACTGTTTTCCTAATTTCCAGTAGCAATGTTACTGGTATGACTTTTTTTCAGTGCCTCAGGAGACAGTCAGCCACTGGAAAGATAATGGCTCAAGGTTTGCACTGGATTTTAGATCTAGCAGTTGAGGAAGGCAGGAAAAGAAAGCCTGCAGCATCGCTATCATCCCAGTTGTGATTTCTGGACTGTGAGAATCTAATGCCTTCACCTAACAGGACTCATGCCAGTGAACTTTTGTCAAGATGTGTCAGAAGTCTGCATGGTGCCTATGGGAAAAGGGACTCTTGGGCAGCCTCTCTGTGAGCCCCTGAATATCGCCCCAATACCAAGGACAGAGGTTTATCCTAACCTAATAAGCAACATGAGTCTCTGTAGTTTCCATGTCCACCTGGTTTCAAACTGCACTGTAAACAGAATAAAGAGCTGATTTACCACCCTCACAGCAAACACACTTCTGGTTTAAAATCACAAGCACCGAAAGAAGCTGAGACTGTGTATGCTCAGTATAACTAAATTAGTTAAGATGCTCCTACACTTATCCTAGACAGTAATGGGAAAGCAGACAGCACATTAGACTGACAGGAACTGGTACAATGTGATGATATGTTCCTCATTTATAAAATAGGGCAATTATCCACCTCAGAGGGCTGTTGTGAGAGTTAAAATAAGTCCTATATGACAAACTGCTTATAAAACAGTAAGTTATTTTATACCCTAACAGCTTGAATTTTGACATGCCCATTGTTAATGCTTCTTACATACCGGACAGTCCTATTTAATCAAACAATATGTGGCTATGAAAAGTCATTTAGCAGATTTTTTTTAATTGCCTACTATGTATTAGGTACCATCACAGGAGCTAGGAAAAAGGTTAGGAGTAGTGAAAAAGATACCTGCCCTCAATAAAATCATACACTATATAAAAAACAAGCTTATTATTAGCACTGTAGCAAGCACAAAATACTGATCCCAATACTGCACTTCAATGGGGCTTTAAGGTTCAGTTCTTCAGACCTATCATGTACACATTATTCCCACTGTGAACTCAAGGCAGTCTGAGTAGGTGAGTTTACACTGTGAATCTTTTTCTTAAGCTACCAGCATTTACTGAGCAACTACTTTATGCTGGGTATTGTACAGGTCACAATACATAAACTCTCTCATTTAACCCCAAACAACTTTCTAAAGTATATATCATCCATATTAAAAAAAAATGTTTTTTTCTTTATTGATTTTAGAGAAGGAGGAAAGGAGAGGGAGAGAGAGATGAAAAAAATCGATGAGAGAACATCAACTGGGTACCTCCTGCATGCCCCCGACTGGGGATTTGGTCCACACTACCTGGGCATGTGCCCTGATAAGGAATCGAACCGGCAACCTCCTGGTACATGGGTTGATGCTCAACCACTGAGCTACATGGGCCAGGCTATTATCCACATTTTAAAATGAAGAACCTGCCCAAAGTCACATAGAAATAGTAACTAATGGAATTAAGAATTGAACACCTGACTGCCAGGCACCAATGTCTGTGCTTTCCCCCCATGCCTCTTTAGCAGGAAGCATGCAGTCATGGGGAAGGGTTATTCTACAGCACCCTCAGTAAAGGGTTAGAATATGGAAAGACAACTGACAGCACAGGAGGAATCTTACCTGTGAAATACTAAACAATACCAAAGAGATTCACGACATACTCTGGCCACTGACAATGTAAACAGTGATCTGAAATGGGTACATAGATCCACTTCTGTAGACAACCCTGAGGAGAGTGAGCGTGATGCCCTCACCTGTCCCAGTCCTCCAGTTCTCTCTGCTCTCAATCACACTTTATTCCCCCCGCTTTAGATTTTATCCAAATATGAACCAGGTGAAGACAGGGAAGAGAAAGATGTGAGGTATATGCTGTATATATCGTGAATAGTCTGTTTGTTTTGTGGGGAGGGGAGAAATTGAAACTCTACAGAAAAATACTCTGAAAACGTTACAATGTATTTTTTTTTAACTAGGAGAAAGAAAAGAGTGGAGATTTTTTTTAAAGGGATATCTCTCAGTCTTAGGAATTCCTGGAACCCTAATAATCTTGTGCTTTTACTCTCCGCAGTTGGGAAGAACTGCATCAGCGGAGCATTGGGGGGGGGGGGGGGGGGGGGGGGCGGGGTCTGTCTAGTGTAAGGAATCAAGTCCCACAGAATTATGTAGCCAAGGTCTCAAACACTCAAATTTGCCCAGGAATACACAAAACTGCTAGTACATATGAAAAAACAACAAAAACCAACTGTCTTTGACAAAGCCCAGGTTAGACAAAATGAGCAAATTAGAAGAGATAACAAGTGAGTCAAAAGGGCTGGGAGGTTGAGGACAACAGCAAAGCGAATCTTTCTGCCATTCAAAAGAAGAGGAAGTAACATGTATAAAACATTAAAGCCAAGCTGATTCTTTCACCTTACCTGACCCCACACAACAATGTTTAACATCAGCTGATGAGATTCAGCCCTTAAAAGGTCTTGGGATCCTTTAGTAAACAAACATCTTGAACAAACACCGACTCTCCTACTTTACCCATCCTATAAACTAGTCTTCCAAGAAGGGTGCACTACACTAAGAATCTCTTTTCAGTTTCTCTGAACAGAAATTAAAGTTATAAAAGCAACAGACTTAGTTTAAGGGTATCACTGAAAACTATGGCAAAATTCCATGTAAGTACATAAAACCCTAGGAAAAAAGAAGACTGTTGTTCTCTTAATACTTTCAAAGAAGTAATGGAAGGGATGCCTACAGCTACAAGCAAACATAATTAATATAGTCTTTGGCAACTTCAGTCTTTTTCTCATCTCTCTATACTCAAATAATTTTTAATAATACCTATAATTATAACTCTACTTAGAAATGGTTAGTTTTACACTGGGGGGGTCAAGTAGAACACAGCTTACCAGAATTAACAGAATTATCTTGATACTTCAGAAATCATTTTATAGTTCTACAGTTAATGGTGAACTGAAAAGCTGTTAAAGAAATTAAGCCATTTAAGATTGGTTCTTCAGAGGTGTTAGAGATACTATATACAGAAAAAAAGTACATGCATAAACCCAATTATAGATTGGATGCACTTTAATTTTAAACCATAACTCATAATTATATCTAGTTTATATCGTTAGGTTTGGTATAGCTGATTTAGTTACCCCAAAAGCTTTTTAAAAGGAGTCTATCACACGTCTGCCAAAACTCAAAGTTCTAACATCACTGGTAAATGTCTTTCTATCTTTATTGTCAACTTAAAATAAATTAAGAAACTGACCAATATTTCTTACTGCACTGGCATTTCAGGTTGGGGAGTAAGCAAGGAACTTGTTAAATGTCTAGTAATGAAAAGTAGCAATAGGGAGTCTCCACTGGCCCACAGGCCACACTGCCTTTACATTGTTATGACAGAGAGAGGCCCCTGGTTGGTCAAAGGTCTCACACAGGAGAAATACCACATGGTAAGTTTCTAGGGACAGAACTGAGAGGCAGAAATAAGCTAACTTGACAGGATAAAAACATCAGAAAAAGCAGCTCAGCTCCATGATTACTTCTCAAAACTGAATAGGTTTCTCACTCTACTTTTACAAGTTCGACACTGCCATAGACAAATTCTTTTTAACTTCAGAAGAAAGTTACTTTCAAGGCATAATTCCCATATACATCATATTCAAAATGTTAACAGGATCACAAACCTCCTAGAAAAAACACTTACTAAAGATTATTTTAAAAATTCAATTCCCTAATTTATATACCTTACATTATAAAACATATTTACACATGGGCAATTATGTAAAAAGCATACATCTTATAAGGTTATATAGAGTTATTACAAGAGCAATATACAAATGAGTAATTTGAACCACACTGAATAAATTTCAAAATACTGTTTGGTCCACATTTAATCCTGAAGTTAGACCTAATGGCCAAACTATACAGAACAGGTTGAATGACAGCAGTAACAACGAAATACCAGACAAAGTAAAACAGAACACCAAAACAGTATAAAAATTAGAGCTGTGAACAACATGATAGGCACAAGTATTTGAATTAACACGTTTTATATTTCAAATATATACATTTTTGCAAAATATAGTGATTTATGTGAAACAAAACTGTTTAAAATACTGTAAGTGGCATGAAACAAATGAAGACAGTTATTTCTTAAATCTATAAAGTACAGTTAACATAGCACTTAAGAGAGGTTCTTCATGAACAAAACAAATATATATACATATATATATATGTGTGTATGTACCTCCATCCTTCTTCTCCAAATCATCCCTAATTAGAGGGGAAGTAAGTATCACCTTCAAAGTTAGTGTGGGCTCTTTTGTATTCCGAATTATAATAGATGCCTCATCTACACATTGTTCCACTTCATATTTCTCTTCTGTGAGTTTCTGAAAGTCACCAAGATTTCAAAAACATCCAATTAGATTAAAATTTCAAAAAACAACTGCCCCCTAATTTTTAAGTGTTATTAACTACTAGTAATATTGTGCCAAGAAAGTAAATAAAGTCATTAACTAGTTCTTTAGTTTAGGAATAACTTCTCTCTCCTTCCAACTTATCAGCAAATCCTCTATCTCCATTCCTCAAAAAGCAACCACAACATCAACTCTCTATACAATTATAAACAGTATTTAAATTCATTCTTTATAGTATTTGAAAGTAAAATACCAACAGCATCATTATGTGATAACAGGTAAAAATTATTATTCTTTACAGTATTACAAAGAACTATTGTAGAAAAATAAATTGCTGGGCATGCTCTCTAAACCAGTACTTTTTTGACAGGACAGCCTAAAAAGGAACTCCTACTTACCAATGACTTACAAATTTAAAATTATGTAGATTTACATATAAGATTATATAGATTTCTAAAGAGAATCAAGTAAGAATGAATAAAAAAGAAGCTCTGCACAGTCACTCATCAGCAAAAAAATAAGCATAAACTAGTAACTTCCCTTTTCTAACTACAGGTCTCAAGAGATCAATCACTCCAGTGAGACCTATCATTTATGGGACAAGTCATTTGACACCCATAGGGAAACAAATGTACATTGATTCTTTCAACAATACTCAATTTAAGAGTTTTCCACAAAGTAATCATCAATTAGAATCATATAAGTTGTACTTAATATATCACTATACATTACACACACACACACAAAATTACACAGGGTCTTTCTTGGAGGTGAAATTTATTATCTACTACCTGACATAAACAGCTAAATGGAAACACTGATGGGTCTCTGCTCAGCAGTGTACATTAAAAGAACTCAAAGCCATTTACATAAAAAGAGTATTTTACCATTAAACATTTCAAAAAAAGATAAGAAGTAGAAAACTCATTATCTAATTTCAAATATAAGAAACCAAGGAAGAAAATGGCCACAAAGTAACTGGAAAAAACAGAACAGAACTAGAATGTAGAGTAAAAGTAGAAAACTGCTTCCATTCATTTTACTACTATAAGAGCATTAAAGATGTCCATCAGAGAATGAATCAAACTAAAATTTTCCATTATGCATGCAGATCACCATAAGACACATCCAAAATAATAAACATATGGTATAAGTTTGGGACTAGACTAATTATAAGTGATTTCTGATTTTGGTCATCCTTTTCCTCCCTTCTTGCTCAAGGAAGTTCTAAAATCACCCCAGGAAAAAAATATGTAGAGAAAAGATATGGAACAACCTCAATTAATTAAGGTATTTAGATAACAAAGTTTTGCTACAGTAAGTGCTCAAAAATATTTTTTTTTAAACTCATAAGAAAATAAGATCATATCAGAGATTGGTTTTCCACACAAACACCAAGAAAACGAGGAGGAAGCAGGGAGTAAAAGCAAAAATCATCCTTTAAATGATTATATAGAATATATTAGCAATAATAACGTGTTTGTACTTGTATGTATATTTGGGCATATATGTGTACATGTATACAATCTAATGAGATGGATGTACAATTACATCCCCATTTTATTTGGGTATCTTTACCCAAGTACCTATAGTAATGGATCTAAACATCACACAAACAAAGCAGCTGGTTTCACTACTCCATAACTTCATTGGCTATAATAAATTGAAACATTTCTTCTCATCATTTCCATTATTAGTCTTAAGATTCAGGCCTCTTTTACCTTCTCCAAGAAGCCCTACAAAGACCTAAGGCTATTTGTGTCATGTTTTGTCTTCTCTTGCCTAAAAAGCCCCAGTCCCGCCCTGGCCAGTTTGGCTCAGCGGTTAGAGCGTCGGCCTGCGGTCCTGAGAGACCCGGGTTCGGTTCCCGCTAAGGGCACGTACCTCGGTTGCAGTTTGTCCCCGGCCCTGGTCGGTTGTGCGGGTGGCAGCCACTCTATGTGTCCCTTTCACATCGATGTTTCTCTCTCTCTCTGTTCCTCTCCCCCCCTCCCCACTCTATCTGAACAAAAAATGGAAAAATGTCCTCGGGTGAGGATAAAAAAAAATTTTTTTAAAGCCCCAGTCCCTTTTAAATCTAAACAGGTTCAGCCCAGCCGGTTTGGCTCAGTGGGTTGAGCGTTCATCCCATGAACCGAGAGGTCTCAGTTCAATTCCCAGTCAGGGCATATGCCCAGGTTGCAGGCTCAACCCTAGTAGGGGGTGTGCAGGAGGCAGTCAATTGATGCTTCTCTCTCACTGATGTCTCTCTCTCCCCCTCTCCCTTTCTCTCTCTTAAAAAAAAAAAAAATCTATAAAACATATTTTTAAAAATCTGAACTGGTTTATACAGCCTGCACTCTCTCCTGTGTCCCTCCCTTAAACACTTGCTAGTTCAACAGGAGCATTTTAAAATTGTGGTGCCCAAAAATAAAGATCCCCACTCAGGAGAGGAAAAAAGTGCAGAGTTCACACAGCTGTGGTCTGCACAGAGAAAGCTCTACTAATGCAGACTGAAGCTTGGACCAATCTCCTACATCTTCAATACCAGAGAAATGTGAAAGACTTTCAGATAAGAACTTTGATTTATTACAGCACTTGTTTTCAACTCTTTTCCACCCTAACATATGAGGAATATGAGCATTCTCGTAAGAAATAGGACTCACTAAAGGAAACAGAAATGGGGGTGAGATGGCTGGGAAAAAAGACTAACATAGCCAACCACTTGATTATTACCTTATAATAGGTTTAAATGTACAATGTTCACTACACTAAAAGCAGAAATACAGATTAAATTTTAAAGCAATATAAGAAATAATGTAAACAAGAGGAATTTTATTAACATTCTAATAACAAAAGATATAGTTAGCCAGAAACCCGTTATTGAGCTTTCCACTTCTTTAAACTTCATTGTACTCCATGTCACTGGCCACTCTCCCTCTCCAGTGATCACAAAGAGCTTTAAAAAATGTTTTAAAGAAATAAATTTAACCCTAAGAAAGACCAGAAACATTTCTTCATCAGAATAAAAAATAGAAAAGCCAAATGTTTGTCACCTTAAAAACTATATGTTAAGATCTAAGACAGAATGATAAAATAAAATAGACATTCCAAAAATTAATACAGGGGAATGTGTCAACAAGTAACACAATTTGACTATCAAGAATGCTAGATAAAAAAAATACAAGATGGCCCTGAGCGGTTTGGCTCAGCAGTTGGGGCAACGGCCTGCGGTGCGGAGAGACCTGGGTTTGGTTCCCGCTAAGGGCATGTACCTCGGTTGCAGTTTGTCCCCGGCACTGGTTGGGTCATGTGGGTGGCAGCCACTCGATGTGTCCCTTTCATGTCGATGTTTCTCTCTCTCTCTCTCTCTCCCTCCCACTCTCTCTGAACAAAAAATGGAAAAATGTCCTCTGGTGAGGATAAAAAAAAGAAAAAAAAAAAGATGATTTTGATGAAAGAAAATGATCCACTAACAAAGCTAATTAAATGACAAGTTTAAAATTTCTATTACTTTAAAAAAAAAAAAAAAAAAAAAAGGGCAGGAGGACTTTAGAAGAAATATAAATAAAAAACCAACAAAGAGCCCTGGCCGGTTTGGCTCAGCAGTTAGAGCGTCGGCTCGGGGACCAGAGAGTCTAGGGTTCAGTTCCTGCTAAGGTCATGTACCTTGGTTGCAGTTTGTCCCTGGCCCCAGCTGGGGTCGTGTGGGTGGCAGCCACTCGATGTGTCTCTCTCACATCGATGTTTCTCTATCTTCCTCCCACTCTCCCTCCTGCTCTGAGGATAAATGCAAAAATGTTCTCGGGTGAGGATAAAGAAAAGGACAACAAAGAGAACATTCAACAACTCAAAGTTTGGACCTTGTGGACCAGTATCTATTTATTTGACATGGATATAAGGACTAACTGATATGAAATCATCAAAAAACTACAATCTAATGATACCACAATAACACATCTAAAAATGAAAGATGATCACAGCTTCCCAATTAGTGATGCAACTGGTCCTCGGAGCAGGCTAGCAGAGCTGGTCCTAGGGTTGCCTTCAGCCCTGAGGAGCTTTCAGCCGTAAGTAGCATCCTCCAGAAAGCATTCTAACATGAAAATTTCCTAAATGCATCACCATGTAAAAAAGGTTTGGAAACAAGGAACTAACTTTGCGCTAACAGAATGAATGGGCTGACTGTCAAAGTAACTGAGTCTTCGATATTAAAAGTTATTATTTATGCAAGTCTCCAGTGGTGTAGGCTCTTTTTGATCTTTCAGTTCTTTTCTGCATTATACCAACCCTTCCAAGAGTTTCACAATGCTGAGAGACCTCGTCTGGAAACCATGAAGACTCTCTCAGCAAGACACACCTGAAAAATTTAAGACTGTACCTTAATAGCCATCTTAATTTGGTAAATATATCCAGAGAATTTGCTTTAAATGTGATGAATGAGTCACTGATCCAGAGTAGCAGCATTCCTTTTGTCTGTATCCTTTATTACCACCAATTTCTTGTTACTGAATTCAAAGTTACTACCTATTTTCGTCTTTTTACAAATTCTCCTAGAGGTGAAATTAAACTGTACTCACCTGAATCTGAATAGGAAGATTATCTTTGACTGTATTTAACAGAGTCTCTGTGGGTTTTTCTTTGCACATTAAAACCAGCTCCAAGTCCATATCATCTTTAATCAGCAAGCCTTTTGCAACCAGGCCAATTCTCATTACACCACACAATGTCCGACCACCTTGATCCCTAAAAATAAAAGTCTGAATGATTACTTTTACAACCTATTTCCCAGACTAAAACTTAATCATTCCTTGGCTTCCTGGATATCCATGTGAATTAATAAGGGAGTATATAAATCCAGATATCCAAAATTCCATAAAACTGAGTTTCCGATAAGGCTCAAAAAGTATCTATCTTCCTCAAGAAATCAACATGGAGCATAATTTAGACAACAGATTTAAAACTTTTTCATTATACTATATTGTTCAGAAAAATCCAAATATACTACATCTCCTTAAACACTTTTTCAAACTTTAAAAAATTCCTATTATATTGTTATTGGTAATTAAACAATCTGTGAGAAACATGAGCACCATGGTATACTGAGAAAGCATCAGGTTGGAAATTTAAAAGCCCAGAACTCTACTTCTAGTGATGCCTGCTGGTATCCAAAATGTCAAATGGCTATTAGTTAGATGAGCCCTAGTTCATCCCTTCTAGCTGTATCGTTCTAGGAATCCACAAAAGTTTATGGGGAAAACAGAATAATGTGATAAAAGCAAAGAGCTGAGGAAAGAACAGATCAAAGATAATTTGCCAGGATATGTATTTTGAATAGAATAGTAGCTAAAAGAACGAATACTCAAAGGATATCAAGTCATGAGTGGTGCAAAAAATAAAGTTAGCAACTATCCTTGATTTACAATGTCTTATTTGTTCATTTTCCTTAATCACAAGTGAAAAATATAACTAAGCTGAGCAGTCATTCAACAACTAAGCAAATGTTGAATACGGAAAAAAACTAAAGGAGATCCAATCACTCCTGCTCCTTACAGGCTTACACTGTGTAAGTGCAAAAGCAGTAACCTGCTTAAAGGGGGAAGGGAAAGTAACATCTGAGGACAAACTGCATGCCATAATTCTCATTTAAACCTCAAACAAGCCTACATTTGAAAGACAAAAAATGTGAATCTCAGGAAAGCTAATTAATTGTTCAGGTTCACAATGACAAAGCCTGGATTCTAACTCAAGTTGGTTTGACCACAAGAATGGCTGCCTCCCAAGTACAGAAGAGGGAGAGGTCAAAATTAAAAAGGAGCCCTGGCCAGTTTGGCTCAGCGGTTAGAGCGTCGGCCTGCGGTCCGGAGAGACCCGGGTTCGGTTCCTGCTAAGGGCACGTACTTCGGTTGCAGTTTGTCCCCGGCCCTGGTTGGTCGTGCGGGTGGCAGCCACTCGATGTGTCCCTTCACATCGATGTTTCTCTCTCTCTCTCCCTTCCTCTCTCTCCCTCCCACTCTATCTGTACAAAAAATGGAAAAATATCCTCGGGTGAGGAAAAAAAAAAAAAAATTAAAAAGGACAAGCAGCCCTGGCCAGTTTGGCTCAGCGGTTGGAGTGTCGGCCTGCGGTCCTGAGAGACCCGGGTTCGGTTCCCGCTAAGGGCATGTACCTCGGTTGCAGTTTGTCCCCGGCCCTGGTCGGTTGTGTGGGTGGCAGCCACTCGATGTGTTCCTTTCACATCGATGTTTCTCTCTCTCTCTCTGTTCCTCTCTCTCCCTCCCACTCTACCTGAACAAAAAATGGAAAAATGTCCTCGGGTGAGGATAAAAAAAAAAAAAAAAAAAAGGACAAGCAAAGCAACCTAAAAGTCTGACTTCAGCCCAGCCTTGATTTGGTTAGACAGAAAAAAGGTAATTCTAGCTGGAGGCAAAAATCAGCAGAGTGGAGAATAAACTAGAGAAAGGAAAGAAACAAATTGTGATAATGGAAACAAGACAGTAAATTATAAATAATCCAGTCACTGGTTCAGTGCCTGGCACACCTTAGAGATTCATAAATGGTAAATCAATAAAAAAACTTTAAGGCTAGTCAAGTATAGAAAAAAATAAAAAGCAAGTAACCCAAGTGTAGGGAATTCTTTAATATTAAGAACAGACTCAGGCCCTGGCCAAGTGGCTCAGTTGGTTGGAGTGTCGTCCCATACACCAAAAGGTCCCTGGTCAGGGTGAGTATGGGAGGCAACCAATCAATGTTTTTCACACTGATGTTTCCTCCCCCGACCACCACATTTTTTTAAAAAACATACCCTTGGGTGAGGATTTTAAATAAAAAGAAACAGCAGCCCTGGCCGGTTTGGCTCAGTGGCTAGGGCGTCAGCCTGCAGGCCAGAGAGACCCGGGTTCGGTTCCCATTAAGGGCGCGTGCCTCGGTTGCAGTTTGTCCCCAGCCCTGGTTGGTCGTGCGGGTGGCAGCCACTCGATATCCCTTTCACGTCGATGTTTCTCTCTCTCTCTCTTCCTCCCTCTCTCCCTCCCGCTCTATCTGAAGATAAATGAACAAAAAAAAAAAAAAAAGTAATGAGCTTCACATATATTAATAGCTCAATAAATAATAACTATTAATCCTTCAACAGGATCTATATTTTCTCATACCTAGATCTTCGCTGAGATTTTTTTTTTCAACTTTCATTGCCTGCACCAAAACCCTACCCATCCTCTAAACCAGCAGTTCTCAACCTGTGGGTCATGACCCCTTTGAGAGTTGAATACCCTTTCACAGGGGTTGCCTAAGACATAACAGTAGCAAAATTACAGTTATAAAGTAGCAACGAAAACAATTTTATGGTTGGGGGTCACCACAACGTGAGGAACTGTATTAAAGGATTGTGGTGGCATTAGGAAAGTTGAGAACCACTGCTCTAAACCTACTGGCAAATGCTACCTCCTTCATCAAGTTTTTTCTGATCCCCAGAACCAGCATATAATCTCTCCTTGCTCTGCACTTTCACATTTTAGTCACAGGAAATCAAAGCAAAGATGCTAAGAAAACTGGATCTGGAGTCCAACAGACTTAAATGTGAATCCTGGCTCTACTACACACACTCATTCAGTGACCTTAAGCAAGTTAAAGTTTGTTAACAATTCCAAGTCATTTTTAATTTAATTTTTATTTTTGGGGGGCGTAAGCAAATCTGAAGCAGTGAAAGTGTGGCTCAGTGGACTGAGCGTTGTGTCATGGACTGAGAGGCTCGATCACCAGTAGGGGGCATGTAAGAGGCAGCCGATCAATGTTTCTCCCAGACATGGATGTTTTAATCTCTCTCTCTCTCTCTCTTTCTCTCTCTCTCCATTCCTTCCTCTCTTTAAAAAAATCAATAAAGTCCTGGCCAGTTTGGCTCAGCGGTTAGAACATCAGTATGCAGATCAGAGAGACCTGGGTTCGGTTCCCGATAAGGGCACGTACCTTGGTTGGGGTTTTTCCCTGCCCCAGTTGGGGTCGTGTGGGTGGCAACCACTCGATGTGTCTCTTTAACGTCAATATTTCTCTCTCTCTTCCTCCTTCTCTCCCTCCCGCTCTATCTGAAGATAAATGCAAAAAAAGTCCTCGGGTGAGGATAAAAAAAAAAAAATCAATAAAAAAATATTTTAAAATAAATAAAAATAAAATGGAGGCAGATAATAACAGAGACTAGTAGGTTTATTGTACAATAACGTGGAAAATAATCTGGCACTCTAATTGGCATGCAATAAATGGTAGCTATTATTAACTAGCCATTATTAGCTCACTTATTAAATTCTATATCATAATTATGACAAACTTGGTCTTCTCATACTTAGCAAAGAGCAGGACTGAGCAAAGAAACTAAGTCCTAATTCAGTCCTGAAGTTGAATAATGAATTTGAATATAGAAGGTATTGTAAAGCAAGCAACTCAAATGTAGAGAATTACTTAAAATTAAGAACAGAATCCTGCCCTGGCAGATTTTGCTTAGCAGCTAGACTGTAGACCTGCAGACAGAAGGGTCACAGGCTCAATTCCCGATCAGGGACATATACCTGGGTTGTAGGTTCGATCCCCAGCCCTGGGTCGTGCAGGAGGAACCAACTCATGTGTGTCTCTCACACTGATGTTTCTCCCTCTCTCTCTTCCTCCTTTCCTTCCATTCTATCTAAAAATCAATGAAAAAATATCCTTTGATGAGGTTTAACAACAACAAAAAAAGTAAAAATAAAAGCTGCCAAACTGTGCCTGACAACAGAAGTTCTTAATAACAATCAGCTAGCCCTCAACCATCTTGTGCCCTATGCGGTGATACTCAGTATATACCAGGAGTACAGTATGTGTCTATTATCAAACACAGCTTTATTCTTGGGGGTGTGACTGACTCTGGTTTAAACAAAGTAAGAACAGACTCATTCTGCACAACTTGAGTTCTACCATGTGGGAAGACTCACAGACAAGTGCTCAACCGGTAACTAGTCCACAAAATGGAAAGACTTTACAATCAAGAGCATGCACACAGGGAGCACGTCACCTTTTAAAACCTTTAAAACACAGTGATCTTGATTCAGTTGAGCAAAAGTCTACTGGAGTACTTTCCAAAAGTCTACCCAGCCATGAGAACAAACTGAAGATGTATTAAGAAGGTCATGAATTCCACTAAAAAAGGAAACCACTTAAAAATGGTGAAATTGTAAACTGTATGTTATATATTGTACAATTTTTAAAGTTTAAAAGGGTATAAACACATTCCAAAGTACAATGTGAATATGGAGTGTATGACAATTTAACTTCCATAGGGACTGGGATATACAAAACTAGATTATTAGATAATATTACTAATTAACATAAACTCCAAAATTTGAGTATCTTTGTTAAAGCCATATGTGAGAAAAAATGAACTGCTGCCAAGAACCTTGAAGCTGACAAGACTACAACTAGATACAATATATATTACCTATAAACCATTAACAAAGTCAAGGAATTATTTTCAACTGATAACTGATACTGATTATCTTTGATTTGAAAATGAAAAGGTTACACAATATTTCTGTGAAGAAATCAATTTATCAATACTTTCCCACTGTTATCTACTTATTACATTGATTCAGAATTAAATCTGCAAATGATTCTATAACTTCCATACTCAATTCACAAGTCTTAGCCAAAGCAACACTCTTAATCCTATTAATTCAGTAGTTAAATTAGCTTCATCTTTCAAAGTCAATCATACACTTAATTCCAATCATAATGACACTGCTCAAAACAGTAACTCTAAGCTTTTAGTATGGCTTAAAAAAATGTCACAAAGCCGAAGATGGGGTGAGGGGGATGGGGAGAAGGGTGTCAACTTGGTAAAAAGGGAGAAACATCTGTAACAAAAATAAAATGAAAAATGAAAAAAAAAAGTCATAATCTGACTCCAGTTTTCATCAGCTTCATCTTACTAATCTCTTACTATTATTAAAGCACTGAGAATACTCTGCTATAATTGTTGAAGGTTCTGGCTCCCAGTAGGCCTTCTTGCATTCTACAAATATCCAATGAGCATTTACTATATGGAAAACATTGAGAATCAACACAGTAGATACAGTTAAAAACACCTTTAAATACCTTTTGCCGCACTCTTTTTTCTATGCCAAGGTTTTAAAATATCTGACAAAAATGACATTTTAAGATTTCCCCAGAAACCAAAAATACTACTATTTATGTCTGAATGTAGGAGGCTGAGCCAAAACATGAAAAGGATGACTTATCACTTCCAAAAAGAGATTTCAAAGGGCTTGGTGCATTCTCAAAAGGTATCCTGCACAGGTCCTCTTTTTCTGGTCTAATCACGCCTCCTTTCATGTTTTCCTTTCAAATTTAACTCAGAAAAACTCTACAAATATTCACTTCTTTGTTTACAATCATATAAGTGAGAAAACCCAAAGGACACCATACACCACACATAAGCCAGAGGGTGGGACCCTGGACTTTCTGGGTACTGCAGTAAAGTGCCACAAAGGTCAGGCCACACTCACTTGGAACAGGTGTCTGTGGCCTCATCCTTCTTCATTTCTACCTCGCCCTCTGTTTTTGTGCCTTTATTTGTTTCATCCAGCCAATCTGAGACATGTTTAAGAGCACATTCAACAGTAGACACCATATTCTGAACAGCTTCAAGTTCCTCCGGAGATGGATAGATTGTTGAATGTTTCACCATAACATGGCGATCATCATTGGCAAAAGACCTAATAGATCTCTGTCAGAAGGAGAAAGAAAACAATTACTTCAATTAAAAATAAAAACATGTTACCTGAAAAAGATGACAAATATGCCTGGGCAGTGTGGCTCAGTGGATTGAGCATCATCCCATGGATGGAGAGGTCCCGATTCCATTCCCAGTAGGGCACATATCCAGATTGCAGGCTTGATCCCTACTAGGGGGTGTGCAGGAGGCAGCCAATCGATGTTTCTCTCTTACATCGATGTTTCTATCTCACATCAATGTTTTTATCTCTCTCCCTTCTTCTCCAAAAAAATCAATAGCCCTGGCCGGTTTGGCTCAGCGGTTAGAACACGGGCTTGCAGTCCAGAAAGACTGGGGTTCGGTTCCCACTAAGGGCACGTACCTCACTGCAGTTTGTCCCCGGCCCTGGTTGGGTTGTGAGGGAGGCACTCACTCGATGTGTCCCTTTCACATTGATGTTTTTTTCTCTCTCTCTTCCTCTCTCTCCCTCCCACTCTATCTGAACAAAAAATGGGAAAATGTCCTTGGGTGAGGATAAAAAAAAAAATCAATAAAAATTAAAAAAAGGATGGCGCCCTGGCCGGTTTTGCTCAGCAGTTAGAGAGTCAACCTGCAGTCCAGAGAGACCCACATTCGGTTCCCGCTAAGGGCACGTACCTCGGTTGCAGTTTGTCCCCAGCCCCAGTTGGTCGTGCAGGTGGCAGCCACTTGATGTGTCCCTTTCACGTCGATGTTTCTCTCTCTCTCTCTTCCTCTCTCTCCCTCCTACTCTATCTAAACAAAAAAATAGAAAAATGTCCTTGGGTGAGGATTAAAAAAAAAAAAGGATTGTAAATATATTTAAGTCAAGTCATAGTATTAATTATCAAAATGTTGTGAAATAGTTCATGTTGACACAGTAAAAAATTGCTCAGAAATAAGAAGTTAACCCTCATTCCACTGAACACACCAAAAAATTAGAGATCTTTCATTCATGCTTGGTAAGGTTCACCCAGGTCACACTTGGAATTTATGTATATGCTACCTTTTAGCTGAATCTGTGTGTTTTGAATCCCCCTTCAGAAAGTCACCCATTATCACATATCATCTGCAAGAAACAGACAACTCCTAACTTCAAGATAGTATCAGGAAATGCATAATGGTGACTCATGATGCCCAGTCTCTCCTTTCAAAACTGCTGGAGATTTGTGCATCTTGAAAAATTGAGATTTCATAATACAGTAATAACACAAAATACAATGTTATGTGTAAACACAAGAAAAACCATAGACACATTAGCATACTATTTACTATTTGGCATTTAAAACTTTGGTGCAAAGCTTTAATACTTAAAAAAGTTTAGTAGGGAACATTACAAATTCCAGAACAAGAAAAATACATCCAGGGTGGAGCAAAAGTAGGCTTACAGTTGTTCATATGGAAAATTATACAATAATTAATAATAATGCAAGAATAAACTGTTTCGCATACTCACAACTGTAAACCTACTTTTGTTCCACCCTGCATTGCAAAAGAATCAACTTTCCAAACTAATTTACAAATGTATTACATTCTCAGTCAAGACAGATTTACTTAGTACTCAAAAATAATTTTATAGCTCATTTGGGGGAGGGGGGAATCAGTGAAAGTAAGAAATATTCTACAAAGATGGATGAGTGGTACCATTATGCTGAAACAAAATATCAAAAATTTAAAAAGCAATAATTAAAATAACATGCTGAATCCAGAAATTAGTGATGCAGATTAAAGCCTAGAAATAGAATGAATTTCATGAAAATATATTAGATACTTCACACTCATGAGTCACACATCAAAAACTTTGAATATTTCCAAATTTACAAATACCATGAAGACACTTATACCAGTACAAAGCAAAATGAACATAGATAACTTGCTGAGTTTTCATAAAGCAAAAGTATTCTATTTTTTAAAGTGTTGCTACAGTGTCTTTACTTACATAAAATTATGTACTAGTAGAGATGGTAAATATTTGTTTTAAAGTCTTTACCACCAAATAAAATATTCCCAATTTTTATCAGTGTTCTTTTGTTTTTGTTTGATCAATATTTTTAAAATATATCAATTTGGACACCAGTAAATTAACACTACAGTATAACTGTTCCCTGTAAAATGAAGCAAACTAAAATGGTCAGTAATCCGTTGAAACCCTGAATTATCATATAAAAAAAACTAAAAGCAATCACAAAAGCTTTCTCTTTTCTAGATAAAAACCATCTTTACCTAGATTTCTTTCTTACTCAAAATCCACAACCAATTTTCAAACTAGAGTCTTTTGCCACAAACCTTTTAATTACTTCATGAAATTTACTCATATATCACAAAATAACAAAAAAACAAAAGAGCCATATAACAAATTAAAAATGCTAGGTTTTTCTAGGGATTATAACTTTGTTGAATTGCTCTTTAGAGAAGAAATTCTACTAACATGTTTAGTTCTGGATGGTAGAAAAAAAAAAGTGTTAACCTGGGATTTTCCATTTTTATGGTGAGCTACTAAATTACTTAAATTACTCAGTCCTGCACACAGGCCTCACCATAGTAAAATTATAGATTGCTAAGTACACAAACCCTTGGTGTGTCTCTCACAAATAACACAGACTGCCAAAGTTAAATCCGAGAGTCAACTGGATGTGACAGGACAAGCATCATAAAACAATGGTGAACGAGCTGGTGTGGCAGTGGATTGAGTGTCGTCCCATGGACTGAGAGGTCCCAGTTCGAATCCCAGTGAGGGCACATGCTGGGTTGCAGGCTCGATCCCCAGTAGGAGGTGTGCAGGAAGCAGCCGATAGATGTTTCTCTCTTACATAGATGTCTCTATCTCTCTCTCCCTTCCTCTCTCTCTCTCTAAAAATTAATCAATGAAAACATTAAAAAAAATTTTTAAGGTGAAAAGAGGAATAAAAACATTACAAAAAAATTGGAGGGTGACCTTATTTACCCAAAGAAGCTCCAAATAGATTTTTTTAAGTATTAAAAAATTGAATTGGAAGAACTATGCAGAAACAAAGTCCTCATTCAAATCTGAAATATAATAGGAAAAATTGAAAACCATCTACCAACCAATTAAATTACATAAAAATACAAAATTTCTACACCAGAAAATCTAAGCTAAATTTAAAATAAACTAGAACCCTGGCCGGTTTGGCTCAGCAGTTGGAGTGTCGGCCCTCGGACCAATTCCCAGTCAAGTACAATTACCTTGGTTTCAGGTTCGATCCTGGCCCTGGTTGGGGTTGTGCAGGAGGCAACCAATCAGTGTGTCTCTCTCACATCAATGTTTCTCTCTCTATCTAGAAAGGACAGTGGAAAAATATCCTTGGGTGAGGATTAAAATTAATTAATTAACAAACAAACTAGAAAAGATAATTTCATCCACTATGACCAATAATATAATATATAAAGCATTTCTTTAAACTAAGAATACCAAGACCATAATAGATAAATCAGCTCGTCAAATAATTCACATGGGAGAAAACATTAAGTCAATGTCATTTTTTTTATACGTTTTTATTGATTTTTTAGAGAAAGAGGAAGGGAGAGAGAGATAGAAACATCAATGTGAGAGAGAAACATCCATCGGCTGCCTCCTGCATGCCCTCTACTGGGGATCAAGCCCACAACCCAGGCATGTGCCCTGACTGGGAATCGAATCTGGGACCTCTTAGTCCATAAGACTGAATCCACTGAGGAACACTGGCCAGGCAAGTCAGTGTCCTTTTTTTGGGGGGGGGGGGGGGGGTCCTGTCCCCTAGCGGTAACCAAACCCAGGACTCTGTGGTCCGCAGGCCAATGCTCCAACTGCTGAGCCAAACCGGCCAGGGCAAGTCAGTGTCATTTTTCACATCTCACCATAAAACTTGTGACAGAAAATCCCAAGTCAACATTTTTCCCCACTATCCAAAACTAAAATATTAGAATTTCTTCTCTGAAGAGCAACTGTAATTCTTAGAACAAGTTTTTAAAAGATCAAATAACACTTAAAGAAACATCATCAAATTTACTAAACAACATATTTCAAACACACTAATGATTAATATTTTTGTGCTTCCCCCTCCCCCACTTGTCTTTTTTAAGCCTTTTCTCAGTTACACACTATGGTAAAAATTCACACAACATCCTCTTGAAACAAAATACTAGGAAGGAAAAATTCAGCATATTTTACCAATTAAAAATCTAGGCACCAGAGGTTATGACCTCATCTAATATCTCAAATTCAGAAATATGAACCTTTCACAAAAAGTGAGATTTCCTTGATATTCAGTCCAGTGTCCCCGATACGCTTAACACTTGACCCTATTATTTTAAAAGCATGTGGGAAACAGTAGCTTTTTGAGTTAAATACACATTTTATAAACTCCTACACCATTCATATCACTAGTTAAAGACTGGCTCCGAATTTTTAATTTCCATGAGGGAAAAAAATGAACTGCAGGTAGAAGACGAAAAAAAAAAAATTACACAATTTCAAGGTCAAAGTCACATTAGCCATTTGTATCCGTTTGCTAATGCCAGTTTTATTAGAAAATATTATTTATGAGCATTCCCTCCTTTATATTTAATAATTTATAGCCTGCAGGCTCATGGGGCTCCATCTTGTGGTTTAAAGGGCTCATAATAAATCTGATTCATTTCTTTGCCTAAATAGTAGAGTGAGTGCCTTCTTTATCTGATGCATTAGAGCCAAAAATTAACACCATTGTTTTTCACTTGCCCTCCCTGTTAACACTTCCAATTTTAAGCTATTGGAATCTTTTGTAACTTAATTAAAAAACATAAGTAATAACCAACCATGGTTTTCTATCGTGTTTTAGCTTCTTTTTCCGATCCTTTCCCCTCTTTCTTGTCGTCTTCACCAGACACTGTTTTGTGTGACAATACCTCCTCATAAGCCTGAGTCCCCTGACAGCTCAGAGTTAATACGGCAAAGAAGTTTGAAGACTGCTCTCTGGTTTACACCTGCAAGAGAAAATGAAAACAACTTTTCAAAAATGCTTATTACAATTAGTTTCATATCTGAGTGTGGAGCTACAAACATGTTATCCAATAAAAAGAAACAATCTTTACAATGGAAAAACTACCTCACTTCAAACAAAAAGCTAAAACATCCCTTGAAGGCCTAGGCCCAAGAAAGAGTCTAAGTGATATGGCCAGAAAAGCAACACTACTGGTAACTACAGTGTGGCTGGCAGCTGGCTGACTTGCTCTCAATGAGATAAATGCATTAACAGACTACCAACACCACAATATTACTATTGTTGCAACAATGTTGCAATTAACCTTGAGAGTTTTCTATTGGAAACTGGTATTAGTCAGACCTATCCAAAAAGTAGGTAAGATATCTGAAAATAGTCCAGCCAGTGTGCCTCAGTGGTTGAGCATCAACCCATGCACCAAGAGGTCACCAGTTTGATTCCCGGTCAGGACACATGCCCAGGTTGTGGGCCAGATCCCCAGTGCGGAACATGCAGGAGGCGGCCAATCGATGTTCTCTCTCATCGATGTTTCTATCTCTCTCCCTCTCACTTCCTCTCTCTCTAAAACCAATAAAGAAAAAAAAAAAAGATGCCTGAAAATATACCACCACCATCAATTATAACCATGAGGCTTTTCAATTTGATATTGCCACCAGACAGCATATGCTGGCACAAAGTTTTTTCTTTAATCATTTTTAGGCCAAAAATTCAGAATGTTTTTTTGGCTCTGTTTCCTAACTCCTAAGAGATTCTACTTCCCCCTCAACCTATTATGCACTGTTATATGAGATTCCTGAATATCCTCTAAATCCTGACTTAATTACCCATGGATGACTCTTGGCCAAGATCCCACTGTATTTTTCTGCCCTGAGGCCTCATCATCTCTTTGTTCTACCTTTATGAGATTTTATTCCAGACGGGGGTAAAAGTAAACTCTTCTGAGTACTGATGACACGCTTTTAAATTATAAGACAGCTGTTTAAAAAAATACTAGCAAATGACTGTCAAAATACAACACATGCTTTAACTATGTGGATATCAGGAATAAGCTACACACCATACAATGAAACAGCTTCCTCTTCATTTCAGTATCTTTCCTTTAAATTAAATTCCTTTAAATAAAGAATCCCCCTTATTATTTTGTTTGTAACAGTTTCCTAGTACAATCCAGTTACTCCCTTCAAGACAAAAATACCCTTTTTTTTTTTATCCTCACCCGAGGACATTTTTCCATTTTTTGTTCAGAGAGAGTGGGAGGGAGAGAGAGGAAGAGAGAGAAACATCGACGTGAAAGGGACACATTGAGTGGCTGCCACCTGCACGACCAACCAGGGCCAGGGACAAACTGCAACCGAGGTACATGCCCTTAGCGGGAACCGAACCTGGGTCTCTCTGGACCGTAGGCTGATGCTCTAACCGCTGCGCCAAACCAGCCAGGGCAAAAAATATCCTGTTTTAATTTGGGGGGACCAGGAAAGTTACAGGTGTGACATTTAACTCTCCCAAATACTGAAAATGAAAAAAAACAGACCCATGATTATAATCAAATGATACTCAGCTGTAACCTACATGCAAAACTATTCATATCCTGTAACTAACTTCCCTGACTCTGGTTTATGAAACCTACCATAAATAAGCTAGTGAAACATGACTAAAACAAACAAACAAAAAGGTTATGTAGCCCAGTTGGTGTGGCTCACTGACTGAGCACAGACCACTGGTTCTCAACCTTCCTAATGCTGCGACCCTTTAATACAGTTCCTCACGTTGTGTGTGGGTGTATCTGCATGTGAGTGGACCCGCCTGAAGACAGAGGAGCAGTGTCTCGGTTCCTAAGACCATCAGAAATATGTCTTAGGCAACCCCTGTGAAAGGGTCGTTGGACCCCCCAAAGGGGTCACGACCCACAGGTTGAGAACTGTTGGCGCAGTTCAATTCCTGGTCAGGGCACATGCCCAAGCTGTGGGCCCAATCCCCAGTGAGGGGCATGCAGGAGGCAGCCAAGTGATGTTTCTCTCTCATCGGTGTTTCTAGCTCGCTCGCTCTCTCTCTCTCTCTCCCCTTTCCTCTCTCTAAAATCAATAAAGAAAAAATATTTTTAAAAGAACGTTATATAACTGAACTAAGAAGTGAAACTTACTTTATTTATACATATCACTTCAAGGTAAAGCAGGCACACACACATGCTGCAACTCACAGAGTCCTTTCATACAACAAAGAACCTAAAACTTGATCCCATGGTAAAAAAAAATATCTCAAAGATTCTTTTGTCACTAAAATCATACCTTCTACAGAAAGATTGTACTACATACTTTAGAGTCTCTGGCATTTCCCATTCCCAACCCTACTCTTTTCTAGGGGATTCAATACTTAGCTGTGAATCCGGCAGCCAAAAAAGATTGTTATTTGTTCAACTGAGAATTGAAAACAAAGTCCACAAGCTCCACTCTTTAAAAAAGTAAAGGCAATAAATCAATCAACCATATTAAAAAAGTAAACTGGAAGCAGAAAAAGCAGAAGGCTCAAATGCTGATGCTATAGTAGATAGACTGTGGATGGCCAATATAAAAGTACTGTACTCTTCCATCACTTAGCAGAGATTAACCACCCTCACATACATCAAGAAGCTCTGGGAACCTCAGGGTGTTATAGCACAGTACAGGAATTCATAATAAAAGCAGTGTTATCTCAGAATCGTACTCTGTTGGTGCTTGTAAAATGAACTATGAAATAATCTGGCCCAATTCCACCTACCCCTCATTTTACAAATGAACTACAATCAGAAATATTAAGGTCACACAATTAATCAGGGACAAGGCATGGTCCAGAACCTAAATCAAAGCCCAATGCTTTTTCCCTACTGTATCAATCTGATTGAGAAAAACAGTTAACTGTAAGCAGATAGGAAGATACTGCAACACATTTTTAAACAGTTTCTCTTTTTTAAAATGGATAAAATTATAGCCTTCAAATAAAAGAACTCAACTTTGCCATTTAAGAGCTATTGTGACCTTAGAAAAGTATATGACTCAGAAAATCACTTAAGTTACTTGGGTCTCAGTTTCCTTTATCTATTCCACTACTGATAGCTAACATTTAGTACAGACTAAACTCATAGTCTGTGCCAGGCACTGTTCTAATAGCTTTTCATACATTATCTCATTTAATCCTTAACAACAATCTTTTTTTTTTTTAATCCTCACTTGAGGACATTTTTCCATTTTTGGTTCAGAAAGAGTGGGAGGGAGAAAAAGAGAGAGAGAGAGAGAGAGAGAGAGAGAGAAACATTGACGTGAAAGAGACACATCGAGTGGCTGCCACCCACACAACCAACCAGGGCCGGGGACAAACTACAACCGAGGTAGGCACCCTTAGCGGGAACCCATCCAGGTCTCTAGACCACAGGCCAACGTTCTAACTGCTGAGCCAAACTGGCCAGGGCCTTAACAACAATCTTAAAGACTGTCTCTAACACACCAAGGAAACTAGAGCATAAAGACGTTATATAACCTAATTAAAATCACAAAAGTATTCAGTAGAGCCTTCAAGATTCACACCTACACAAACTCTTTCAATAATATTTTTGCTCTAAAGGCACTCACACTTGTTAGAGGATAAACTTTAGCTATTTCAAAAAATATGCCTATGGCCCTGGCCGGTTTGGCTCAGCGGTTGGAGCGTCAGCCTGCGGTCCAGAGAGACCCGGGTTCGGTTCCCGCTAAGGGCGCGTACCTCGGTTGCAGTTTGTCCCCGGCCCTGGTTGGTTGTGCGGGTGGCAGCCACTCGATGTGTTCCTTTCACATCGATGTTTCTCTCTCTCTCTCTCTGTTCCTCTCTCTCCCTCCCACTCTACCTGAACAAAAAATGGAGGGATGTCCTCGGGTGAGGATAAAAAAAAAAAAAAAAAAAAAAAAAATATGCCTATGTAATTACAAAGCCCGTACAGCAGCACACACAGGCTTTGGACTCAGACATGCCTAGATTCAAGTACAGGCACACCTCATTTCACTGCACTTCCGTTTTATGGCTCTTCACAGATGTTGCCTTTTTAAAAAACTGAAGGCAAGACCCTCCAACATCAAAAGGATTGAGACTCACTTTATTGCAACACTCTGGAACTGAATCCTCAGTATCTGAGGCATGCCTGTAAGCAGCTTTGTCGCTCCACTTCTTGAAGGCCACAGCCTTCTCACCTATGCAATGAGGTGAATAGTATCTACTTCAAACTAAATGAGACAGGTTATAAAAATACCTAAAAGTATCTGACAAATAATACACACTCAATAAATGACTTCAGGGGAGAAGAAAACCCTCAAATATCAAATAAAATATTTTGTTTATACATCAGAAACAAAAGAGCTGAAAAACAGCTTAGAAAAATATTAGCTGTGCTCTACCTGTTAAGTAAGAGTACTTTATACAGCAATTGAATGTATATATATGTATAAGCATGTGTGTACATGTGTACGACTTTATCAAGTACTGTTTTTTTCAATCAATAAACATTTTTTAAGAACAGTTTGAGCCCTGGCTGATGTGGCTCAGCAGTTAGAGCATTGGCCCTTGCACTGAAGGGTCAAGGGTTCGATTCTGGGTCAAAGGCACATATCTGGGTTGCAGGATTGAACCCCAGCCCCAGTCAGGGCACATGTGGAAGGCAACCAATCGATGTATCTTTCACATTGATGTTTCTCTCCACAACCCCTCCCACTCTCTCTAAAAATTAATGGAAAAAAATATCCTTGAGTGAGGATTAACAAATAAGTAAATAGAACAGTTTGAGATTTACGGGAAAAAAAACGAGTGGAAAGTAGAGAGAATCCCATGTTCTCCTCTCCACCACACATACATCTTCCTATTATTAATATCTTGGATTAGCATGGTACATTTGTTATAATTAATAAACCAAGGTCAATACAATATTAACTAAAGTCCAAAGTTTACATTAGGGTTCACGCTTTCTGTTGAATATTCCATGAGTTTTGACAAACGTATAATTACATGCATCCATTACTGAATCATACAGAACAGTTTCACAGCCCTAAAAAATTCCATGCTCCACCTATTCAACCCTCCCTCTTTCAAATGTCATAGAGCTGAAATAATACAGTATGTAGTCTTTTCAGATTAGCTTTTTTACACTTAGTAATATGCATTTAAGATTCATCCGTGTCACTTCTTTTTATCTCTGAATAATATTTCACTGTCTGGATGTACCACAGTTTGTTTATCCATTCACCTACTAAAGGACATCTTGCTTGCTTCCAAGTTTTGGAAGTTATGAATAAAGCTGCTATTAACATTTGTGCCAGGTGTAAGTGTGGACATACATTTTCAACCCATTTGGGCATGATCATAGGATCATATGGTAAGACTATGTTCAGCTTTGTAAGGAACTTCCAGACTGTCTTTCATCCAAAGTGGCCACACCATTTTACATTCCCACCAGCAACAAATGAGAGTTCCTATTGCTCCACATCCTCACAGCATTTAGCATTGTCAGTGTTCCAGATTGTGGTCATTCTAAACAGGTGTACAGTGGGATCTCAATGCTCTTTCATATGACGTGGAACATCTTTTCATACACCTATTTGCTACCTGCATGTCTTCTCTGGTGAGGTATCTATTTACATCTTCTACATATATTTTAATTGGGTTGTCTGTTTAATTGCTGTTTAGATTTAAGAGTTCTTTGAATATTCTGGATACCAGTCCATTATCAAATATGTGTTTTGCAAAGATTTTCTCCCTTGTCTTTTCATCCTCTAACAGTGTCTCTTAACTTTGGTAGAGCAAGTTTTAAATTTTAATGAGTTGTAAATTACCAACTTTTTTTTCCATGGATCACACTTTTGATAGTATTGTATCTCTTTTTTAACTAATCTTAAAAGGTGAAAAGCTTTAGAAAAGCTAAGCAAACTGCAAAGCTAGGTTTTTGTATATATGAACATTAGACCCTTTTCCTAGGAGCAAATCCCAAAACGGAAAAATGATTGCTCTCTATATTCAAAATATGAAACTTAGTCAAATATTTGAAAATTTTTATGAAATGCAATTAAGAGAAAATATTTTAAATTAAAACAAAAAAGTTATTTAAATACATTCACTTTCTTGAAGAATTCCATGTAATGTCTTGCAAACTGTGATAAGAATTCAGGAAATTATTTCCTCTCAAAATAGTAACAATAGAAAACTTTACATTTTGTTAATGCAAATATATGCAACTTCACCAGAAAAAACCATGTAAAAATAAAATATCACATCTCCACTATACTAAAGATGGACAAGATAAAATTAGAAAAAGACACCTCACTGATATGACAAGAGGCTCACTTTAAATTATATATTTAGCCCGGCTAGTATGGCTCAGTGGATTAAGCGTCGTCCTATGCACTGAGAGGTCCTGGTTTGATTCCCAGCAGGGGCAGATGCCTGGGTTTCCGGTTCAGTCCCCACTGGGGGGGGCGTGTGGGAGGCAGCCGATGGATGTTTTTCTGTCACATCAATGTTTCTAACTCTCTCTCTCTTCCTCTCTATCTACAAAAGAAAAATCAATAAATTATGTGAGATTTATGAGTAAATACTTATTAATTCCCTATTCTGTACCTGGTACTATGCTTGGTAGTACAGGGGATACAAAGATGAATCAATTCAGACACACTAAAAGAAGAGTGAATACTACATATAAATTCAGTACTCCCCCAAAATCCATCCAATAAATTAAACTTTCTCTTCATGGTGGCATTCAATTTCTGTTCAAAACTCATGTGAAAAGAATTGAATTTCAGACTTTCAGTCAAGATGGCAGCGCAGGTAAACACGGTATCGCGTTCTCCCACAACCACATCAAAAACTACAGAACAACCATCATTCAAAACCGTCTGAAATCGAGCTGAATGGAAGTCCTACAACTATGAAATTAAAGCAGCAGCCACATCGAGACTGGCAGGAGGGGCGGAGGCGCAACAGGCTGGTTCCACACCCACGTGGAGGAAAAAAATTAGAATACCACCTCAGCTGTGAAGGTCCTCCTTGAGGACTGAGGGGTCCCCATCCCACACCAGGCACCCAGCTCAGGGTTCCAGTGCCAGGAAGAGAAGTCCCCATAACTTCTGGCTGGAAAAACCAGTGGGAACTGAGGCTGAGGGAGGCTGTGGCTGCAGGAGCCTCAGGCAGCTCCTCTTAAAGGGCCCGCTCACGGACTTACTCCAACTCACACCCTCCAGGCTCCAGCGTGGCGGAGGCAGCTTGAAAGGACCAGAGGCATATGGGGAAGAACTGAGTTGTTTGGCATTGGAGCAAGTGCTAGAGAGGTGGCTTTCTCCCAGGACAGACGTGCTCTCAGAGGCCTTTGTTCCTTTGGTGAGCCCTTCCCTGGGGCAGCAGACAGCCACCATATCTGGGACTCCAGCAACTTGGCTCACACTGGTAGCCCCGCCTTGGTGATTCCCAGAGGCCCTGCCCCCCCACCCCAACTTTCTGGCCCACCCAAGCTGTTGCCAGTTGCTTTACCATAGGATTGGCCTGTCTTGGATCCTGCTTCAGGTTTTTCTAAATTCCTTCAAACAAGCAGCATCTGGTCTCAGCTAACCCCATACCTGTTGTTAAGTAATACACAGAAACAAACACAGGGAGGCAGCCAAAATGAGGAGACAAAGAAACAGGTTCCAAATGAAAGAACAAAACAAAACTCCAGAAAAAGAACTAAGCAAAATGGAGACAAGCAACCTAAAAGATGCAGAGTTCAAAATACTCCTTATAAGGATGCTCTTAGTAAGGGCTTAATGAACTTAGCAAGGGCTTAAAGAGCACAAAAAAGGAGCAGTCAGAAAGGAAGGAGGCACTAACTGACATAAAGAATAATTTACACAGATTCAATAGTAGAGTAGGTAAAGTCAAGAAGCAAACCATCGATTTGGAATATAAGGAAGCAAAAAACACCCAATCAGAACAGCAAAAAGAAAAAAGAATCCAAAAAAAATGAGGATAGTGTAAGGAGCCTCTGGGACAACCTCAAGCGTGCCAACATTCGCATCTTGGGGTTGCCAGAAGAAGAGAGAGAACAAGAAATCGAAAACCTATTTGAAACAATAATGGCAGAAAACTTCCCTAACTTGGTGAAGGAAACAGACATACAAGTCCAGGAAGCACAGAGCGTCCCAAACAAGATGAACCCCAAGACACATCATCATCAAAATGCAAAAGGTTCAAGACAAAGACAGACTCTTAAAAGTAGCAAGAGAAAAGCAGTTCATTACCTACAAGGGAGTTCCCATATGACTGTCAGCTGATTTCTCAAGAAAAACTCTGCAGGCCAGAAGGGAATGGCAAGAAATATTCAGAGTGATGAAAAGCAAGAACCTACAACCAAGATTACTCTATCCTGCAAAGCTGTCATTTAGATGGCCATATAAAGAGTTTCCCAGACAAGAAAAAGCTAAAGGAGTTCATCACCACCAAACCATTATTATATGAAATGTTGAAGGGTCTTCTTGAAGAAAAAGATAAAAAATATGAACAAACAAAATGGCAATGAATACATATCTATCGACAATCGAATCTACAAACAAAATAAACAGGCAGAACAGAAGCATTCTCATAGATACAGAGAACATTTTGTTGGTTGCCAGATGGGAGGGGAGTTAGGGGAATGGGTGAAGGGATTAAGAAGTACAAATTGGTTGTTAGACTGACAAACCCCAGGGGAAGGGGGGGTGGCGGGTGGGAGGAGATGGACCAAAGAACTTATATGTACATATGCATAGCCAGTAGACACGGACAACAGTGTGGGGAAAGGAACGAGGGGGGGCGGGAGGGGTTGGGAAGGGTCAATGGGGAAAAATGAGGAACATCTGTAATACATTCAACAATAAAGATAATTTTTTTTTAAAAAATTGAATTTCAATATTTTCCTCTAGAAATTTCCTTTTATTTTATATGTATAATATGGCACTCAAGGGAAGACTAAACCCGAAAACCTATAAACTACACATACCTACACCAAAAATGCAGCTATTCATCCCTATCCCAAAACACGCAATGATGGAAAAAGCAAATCCCCCCCCCCCCCCCATCATCAGAAGCCTTGCAACACCGAGCTCAGGGCAAAAGGTCTTTTCTCAATTCACAGTTTTAAAAGGGCGGCAATGGCTACAATCCTAATACAAAATGCACTGTACAAACTGGCTAAGTGGAACCGGAATGCTTTCTGAATGCTGTCAGTGAGCAAGTGGAAAAGATATTATCAAGCCACCAAAGAAAGTGGCAATAGAAAAAGCACATCTTCTCACTGAAATAAAGGGGCACTAGCCCTTCCCAGTCCCTGAACTGTGTGGCAGAACTCTATCAGCCAGTCAGAAGGCTCATCAAAGAAATAATAATTAAATGCATCTGCCTTGACAAGTCTTTATTGAGCACCTGTAATATGCCAGCCACTGTTCTGGGTATTTAGGATATAACAGTGAACAAAAGACTAAAATCCCTGCCCTTGTGGTTCAAGTCCAGAGGGGGGAAACAACCAGAAACCAGTAACTGTAAAAACATGTAAATTAAACAGTATGTTAGAAGGTATAAAGTACTTTGGGAAAGAGAGAGGGGAGGTAACAGTGCAAGTGTATAGAGGGGGATGCAATTTTAAACAGACATTCCATCCTCATTGAGAACGTTAATACCTCAGCAAAAGGTTTGATGTGGGGAGGGAGTTAGCCATGCAGGTACCTATGGAATGAGCATTCCTGGCAGGAAGACTAGGACTAGTTCGGTGGAGGAACAACAAGGAGGCCAGTATGGTAGGGTAAGTGGAGGAGAGAAGAGCTTCCAAGACACAGGGGTTGCAGTAGTGACCAGATCATACAGGACAGAGGTTGGCAAACATTTTCTTTAAAGGACAAAACAATAAATACATTAGGTTTTTTGAGTCATAGTCTCTACTGCCTTTGTAGAGCAAATGTAGCCACAGACTACATGTGAACAAATGGGTGAGGTTGTGTTCCAATAAAACTTTACTTATGGGCAATAAAATGTTAATTTCATATAATGTTCATGTTACAAAATATCAATGGTTTACTTTTTTAACCATTTAAAATCCAATTTTAGCCTTAGGTCATATTAAAACTGGCACTAGGCTAAATATGGTCCCTGGGTCATAGTTTATCAACTCCTAATACAAGAGGTCACTTGAAGGACTTTTACTTTGTGTGAGATGGGGAGCCCTTTAGAGGGTTTTAAGTGTACAAGTAATAATATTTGACTCATATTTTTAAAAGGTCACTGTGATTTCTATGTTGAAATACACAGTGGAGAGGACAAGGGTGGAAGGAAAGAGACCACTTAGGAAGCTTCTGTATATATTCTGATCAGATTCTGTATATATTCTGAAGGTAAGATGACAGGACATCCTAGCAGAATGGATGTGCAGTGTGAGTGAACTGGAGGCATCAGGAGTGACTTCAAGGTTTTCAGCCTGAACAACTGAGTTAGGGAAGACGCAAGGAGAGCAGATTTGGGGAGTAAGATCAGACGTTTCACTTGACCATGTTAAATTTGAGGTATTTATTAGATATCCAGCTAGGTAACTAGATATGAACCTATAGTTTTTAAAGAATTAGGATATAAATTTGGCACTTTTCAGCATATAGGCAGCATGTAAAGCCACAAGATTGTCAAGGAAGTGTACCAATTGGCAGGTGTACCAATGAATGGTAAAAGCTAGAAGAGGTACAACCACAGTCACAGAAGGAGTGACCCAAGAGGTAGGAGGCAAACTAAGACTGTGCTGTTTTGAAAGCCAAATAAAGAAAACTTATGAGGCAAGCTCCTTGAATTAAAAAAAGAACAAAAACAAAAAACAGGAAAAGAGATATAACACAAGAATGGAAATCCTGAGTTTTAGTCCTCATTTTACTAAGGATGCTTATGATTCAAAAATATCTCTATTTCCAAGTTTTGTATACTACTGTGTAAAGTAATTCTTTCATGTTTTACCATTCACAGAAATGTATCCTCTGCTATACTATTCTATTCCCACTTCAAGCCATCTTTGGAGAAAACTTTACCTTGAGAACATCAGGTAAAAACCTTCAATGACTATTCATTACCTTACCAACTGGTATTCCACTCAGATATATTCAGTGTGGCACCAAAATTCTCCCGTAATACAAAACTAATGTAATTTTTTTCCCTGGCAGTTCTCTGTTCCAGCCAAAATGGAAATGACTCTTCCCTGGAACACCCTGCAATGTGCTACTGCTAGGCTTCAAGTTCAAGCTTTTCCTTACCAGATGGACTACCATTATTTGTCATTATTCTACTCACTAAATGTCCATCTCAAATCTACCCCTCCATTAAAGCTTTTCCTAATATTTAAGCTTAATAGAATTTTTTCCTTTTGAGCCATCCAGCACTTTTTCAAGTTCTTTTTTTTTTAAGTTGAACCACTTTTATTTTATTTTACTAATTAATTTATTTTTTAAATTTTTTTCTTTATTGATTTTAGAGAGAAAGGAAGAGAGATAGAAACATCGATAAGAGAGCACATCAACTGGCTACCTCCTGCATGCCCCACACTGGGGATCAGGCCCACAATCTGCCCTGACCGGGAATTGAACTGGCAACCTCTTGGTGCATGGGTTGATGCTCAACCACTGAACCATACCAGCCGGGCTAATTAATTTTTGTTACAGATGTTTCTCCTTTTTCCCCCACTGACATCCCTCCTCCTGATCTTGCCCCCTACCCGGTTCTTTATAACATTTCTATTGCTCAGTTTTAGTTATTTTTATCATAAGCTCCTTAGTGAAATGACTTAACCTTTATCTCCACAGCACCAAGTACAATGACCCACACTCAGAAGCTCAATAAAAATCTGAATTCAACTCTAGATTAATCTTTCCTTAGAGAGTGCCACAACTGCAGAATCTAAGAAGGTTCTTTACTATTTAGCTCACTGACATATGTTCCCCTTTGCTCCTGGCATTATTCTTATTAATTTCAGTAACCACATAGATGACTCTTCTAAAATTCTGGCCTTTCCTCTCCTTATACTCCTTTCCTTCAATGTTCTCATCTTCTTTCCTACTGTAGACATACACTCCTCACCAGGGACCATAACCTATTAATCCCACCACCTTTCACTGTCCTTCACCCTTTTCATGCCTTCACTACTGTCCTTATCCAACTGAAATTACACAATTCATCATTTATCATTCACACCAGCAGTTCCCTTTGTTATCCTCTCCTGGAAAAACCCCAACCAACCCACACCAGTAACCCTGGACAACAGAATTGGGGGGAGAGAATCTTGTGCTAATTGATCTTTTTTCTAAATTCATGATCCAATAATTAACAGTTTTCAAACAGTGGTGGTACTGCAACCCTAGGGGATTTGAAAGTGTGAGATGGAGTTTTCTGGTTGTCACATGGTTGATAACACTGGCATTTGGTACCCTGGAATGCTAACCATCCCAAAATGTCCAAGGAGCCCCACTGGGGGGGAAATCCATTCACTTTCCCACTTTCTTTATGATTATTTCACATCTTCTCTTGTCTCTTCAAACATCTCTACATCCTTTCCATATCCTCACATTCCACTCATCACCTTTCTATTTCAATCAAAACACCAACCTTGCTGCATCTTTTCCCATATATTCTACATTTTTTCGGTTTATTATTAATGAATTGTTCCAATTCCTGTCTAATCCAAATCTCAACTCAAAGTCAACTCAAGGATATCACTCCAGTAATCACCTCCTCTCCTCTCCTGAATAACTCTCCTTGATCTCTTGCCTCCTCACAGCCTGATTCTCTGCCCCTCTTAGGAGATACATAATTCTTTGCGTTTACACTTTTGATTTTCATTTCCTCCCGTTATTTCTTAAATTTACCCCAACTGGCCTCTCACCACAAAGCTCCACTGAAACAACTCTTGTTAAGGTCCTCCAGGACATCATGGTGTTTAATACTGTGAACACTTTTCAGTCCCCATCTTAGTTAACCTCTCAGCAATGGGTGACACAGTGCACTGCGCCCTATTTGAACACTTTACTTCCCTTGGCTTCTGCCCAGTACACCACTCTCTTAGGTCTCCTCCAGCTTCATAAATTACTCTGCCATCTCCTTTCTTTTTCATCTCCATGACCTCTAAATAAATGCTGGAGTGCCTCAGGACTCAGCCCTCACACTTAATCTCTTCGCTACCTCACTGTGTTCCATCCACACTGGTATCCTTGATGTTTCTCAAACAATTCACTCATACTCCCACCTCAGAGGCTTTACACTTGCTAGTTTATCCCAGATATCCATATAATTCCTTCTCTTACTTCTTCAGGTGTCTGCTCAAATGTCATCTAATCTGGAACCCATCCCTGATCACCCTATATAAAACAGCAACACCTCCTCCAGCACAACTCTGCCCCTGTTTTATTTCTCTCCATAGGATCTAGCATATGGTATCTTTGCTTACTCTTTGTTTTGTACAGCTAGAATAATGCCAGGCACAAAAGAGAAACTAAAATAGATTTTCTCATATAACATCACATTCAATGTTCACAGCAGCCCCAAAAAATAGTGGAAAAGAATTAGTGTAAACATTTTCATAACACTAATATAACAAGAAAGTTAAGTGATTTGTCCATGCTCACACACAGGCAGAGATATCCCTAGAACTGGAGTCGGGTCTCTAGCATCTTATACAATTCACATCAATGTCTCCACAAGCAAATCAAAGAGCAGATGTATATTTAATTTTGCACAGTGATCTTCAAAAAGTCAGCTGGAGTTCTAGTCCTTTAAATCACAATCAGACATGAAGTTGCACCTAAACCTATACATTGCTTCAACAGTATTTTCTTCTCACTAAAAGGCTGTGGTGGAGGTCATTCTATCTTTAGAATTTACAGATCTTGTGGCAATTCTGATTAAAAGGGAAATGGGGTAATGTGCCAAGAAACAGTTAAGTATTCAAGTATTCTCTGTCCTTCTGTGCCCACTGCAGCACACTAACAGTGACGGGTAAACCGGCTCTTGGTAAACAAGCTTCAAATGGTGTCTCTGGTTCTACAGACTTTTTGTTGCCCTTCTACAGAACATACCACGGCAGAGAAACCATATCTGGAAACAGACTGGACATGATTATTTCTCTCTTACATAGGTTTGCAAAACAACCTCAGAACCTACTATCTAGTTATAAACAAGCAGTATTGTTAAAAATCATCAATTTTAAAATAAACAGAAGTCATTTTGTTTTCACCTTGGCAAAATAGGTTCTGATAGCAAATAAAATGCATAAATTCACCAAGTATTACGTCAACACAGAAGATTTTTCATATATAGCAGTGCTAAAAACTAAGAAATATATTAGATCCTTCAGTAATATAATAATTTAATTTCCAGACTCTTGGCAACACTCGTTCTCTTCCTGGCATCCTCTGCCACAGTTGGAAACTGTGTATCTAGGTCAGAAAAGACAAGTAGCTTTTCAGAACAGCTCAATATCTTTGGCACAGTGTTAATATAATTCAACCCCATCACAAATTTCTTTTAAAATATACCCTGATGTAAATCACAAGATTAGTACTACTGATATTTATGAAAAGTCACTGGAAAAACTTACTTAAATGCTAGATTTAGAAAAGTGATAGAGGTAATGGACTTAAGAAAAATATTAGATAGGCAATACAATGTAATTAGTGTAAGAGCAATGTATGAAGGGTCAGAAGATTTGCATTCTAATTCCAGCTGTGCTATGACTGAGCTGGCCAATTTTGAACAAATTTCCACCTCTCTGGGCCTCAATTCCTTCCCTTAAAAAAAATTAAAACAACAATGAGGTATCACCTCACACCTGTCAGAATGGCCGCCATCAACAAATCATCAAACAACAAGTGTTGGCGAGGGTGTGGAGAAAAGGGGACTCTAGTACACTGCTGGTGGGAATGCAGACTGGTGCAGGCATTATGGAAAACAATATGGTGTTACCTAAAAAAATTAAAAATTGAACTTCCATTTAACCCAGTGATCCCGCTTCTAGGAATATACCCTAAGAAGCCTGAAACATCAATCAGGAAGAATATATGTACCCCCTTGTTCATAGCAGCACTATTTACAATAGCTAAGATCTGGAAACAGCCCAAGTGTCCATCAGTAGACAAATGGATAAAAAAGCAGTGGTACATATACACAATGGAGTACTATGCAGCTGTAAGAAAGAAAGATCTCTTATCCTTTGAGACGACATGGAGGGACCTGGAAAGTATTATCCTAAGTGAAATAAACCAAGCAGAAAAAGACAAATACCACATGATCTCACTTATATACGAAATATAATGAACATAACAGTCTGAGGAATACGGTAGACCCAGAAACATGGAAGTAGGGCACAGACTGACATCCCTCAGAAGAGGGGGTGGAGGGGTAGGAAGGGATAAACCACAGAACTTATATGCATGTATACATAACCAATAGACATGGACAACAAAGCCTGGGATGCGGCGGGGTTGGGGTGGGGAGGGGGGTGCCAATGGGGTAAAAAAGGAGAAACATCTGTAACAAAAAAATAAAAAAATTTAAACATAAATAAATAAATAAATAAGCAAGCTGTGGCCAGTTTTGCTCAGCGGTTAGCGCGTCGGCCCATGGACCAGAGAGACCTAGGTTTGGGTCCCACTAAGGGCACGTACCTCAGTTGCAGTTTGTCCCCAGCCCCGGTTGGGGTTGTGTGGGTGGCAACCAGTCGATGTCTCTTCATCGATGTTTCTCTCTCTCTCTTCCTCCCTCTCTCCCTTCCTCCCTCTCTCCCTCGCACTCTATCTGAAGATAAATGCAAAAATGTCCTCAGGTGAGGATAAAAAATAAATAATAAATAAAAGGCCTGGCTGGTGTGGCTCAGTGGATTGAGCCCTGTCCCATTGACTGAGAGGTACTGATTCGATCTACGGTCAGGGCACATGCCTGGGTTGCAGGCTCAATCCCCAGTAGGGGGCATGCAGGAGGCAGCTGATCAATTTTTCTCTCTCACGTGGATGTTTCTCTCCCTCCCTCCCTTCTACTCTATCTAAAAAAATCAATGGAAAAATATCCTTGGGCCCTGGCTCGTTTGTCACAGTGGTTAGAGCATTGGCCGATGGTCCAGAGAGACCTGGGTTCGGTTCCCACTAAGGGCATGTACCTCAGTTGCAGTTTGTCCCCGACCCTGGTTGGGTCACATGGGTGGCAACCACTCGATGTGTCCTTTTCACGTCAATGTTTCTCTCTCTCTCCCTCCCTCCCTCCCACTCTATCTGAACAAAAAATGGAAAAATGTCCTCGGGTGAGGATAAAAAAAAGAAAAAGAAAAATATCCTCAGGTGAGAATTAGCACACATACACAAAAACAGATAATTGGGGAAATTTGAACACTGAATATTGATAACATGGAATTGTTTCTACAGGGTAATACTGGGTTTCTCTGGAAGGGGTTCCTATCTTTTAGAGATATATACAGTCATCCCTCGCTACTTCATGCTTCAACTTTCGCGGCTTCACTCTATCGCGGTTTTTTCTAATGTAAAAGTGAAGCCACGAAAGTCGAAGTGCAAAGTGGCAAGGGACAACTTACAGTAAATAAAGATTCCTACTTCGTGGAAATGCATTTATCACAGTAGATTCTGGAACTGATTAACTACGATAAACGAGGGCCAATTTACAGATAAAATGACACAAAAATCTGGGATTTTCTTTAAAATAATCTAGTTAAGAGGAAGAGGGAGAGTAAAATAATATTGACCATATGTTGATAATTACTGATAGGGGTTCTCTATACTTGTATATATTTGAACATTTCCATAAGAAGGTTTTTTGTTTTTTTTTGGTACGTGCCCCTAGTGGGAACTGAACCCAGGACTCTCTGGTCCGCAGGCCGACGCTCCAACCACTGAGCCAAACCGGCCACAAATTTACCAAGAATCTAACCAACCAACTTTCAATTTATTTGTAGTAAAATGAGATTTTCATATGTCTTATTTTCTTCAGACACACTCTCCTTTAGAGAATCCATTATGTAACTGCACAAAACCAAAGCATGTGAAATTATAAAAGAATAAAAGCATCTTGGGGAACAACTTAGTAATAACTAACAGTCAAAAATGTAAATATCTTACAAGTAACAATACTATTTCTGGTTACATTGTCTGGAGAAACTCCCAACACAAAAACACAGTAAGTTGAATAATACCAATGTTCATTGCAACACTGTTCATTAACAAAATACTATAAACCTAAATATCATCAACAAGAGAACAGAGACATAAACTGTACAGTTAATGAACTACAGTGGTACATGTCATCACATCTAAACTCAAAACAATGTTGAGTGAAAACACTAGTTGCAAGATAATATGCACAGAGTGATGCCATTTATATACACTTAACAATGCACAAAATAATGCTACATATAATTTATGAATACACACACTTTTCATTCAAGGTAATGACAAACAAAAGATTCAGGAGTGGTTATCACTGGGAAAAGGACTAGTACAGGATCAGGAAGAAATACACACATGGTACATATCTGAGCTACAATTTCTTAGAAAAAAATCTGAAGCAAATTTGGCAAAACAACAGCATTTGATAGAGGTGTGTGGTGAGTGTATAGTTATTTATTATATCCTATTTTGTCTATATTTCAAAATATTTTAAAAATTAGGTCCACATATGTAAAATATTCAGAAATAAAAGGAACTTTGGCTTTCTTTTGTTGTTAATCCTCACCCGAGGATATTTTTCCATTAATTTTTAGATAGAGTGAAAGGGGGGGTGGGTGGGAGAGAAACATCAATGTGAGACACATCAATTGATTGCCTCCAGCATGCACACAGACCTGGACTGGGGATCAAACCTGCAACCCAGTTATGTGCACTTGACTGGAATCGAACCCGAGACCCTTTTACCTGCAAGCCAATGTTCTAACCACTGAGCAAAACAGGTCAAGGCAGGAACCTTGGCCTCTTAAACAGCAAAATACTTTAGCTCTGGTCTTAAACCTTCAGGGATTAACAAATTTTTCAATGTATAATAAATACTGATATTGGATAGAAGATACAAGACAGTTCCCTCATCAAAGAAGTCTGTAAAGTTGTTGCTTTTTGTTTTTTGTTTTAAGTGGAATGAAACTTATTCTACCCAGAATTATCCAGGGACTATAACCTAAGACATTCAAATAAGTGTTACAGTGCAGGATAAAGTCACTGTCACTGTTATGAAGGTCCCAAAGCACTGCAGAAGGTAATACTGCCCAGAAACATTCTGATTTTAAGTAAAAACTCAAGTGATACTTATATTAGGGAAGATCTATGGAAAGCTTTATTTCTCAAATCTCTAATCTGGCAGAACTCAACCTCCAAATTGTCTCCCCTGCAGATTTTGTCAAGATCTGATTATAGGCTTTGTTATGGGAAGGAAGGTCTAGAGTAGGTTTTACTCTAGGGCAGAAGTCAGAAAACTTTCTTAAAGGGTCAAACAGTAAATACTGTAGGCTTACAGGTCCTAAGTCTCCATGGCAACTACTGAACTTTGCCACTGTAGGATGAAAGCAATCAGACAATATGCAAATGAATGGGCATGGATATGTTTCAGTTAAACTTTAAAGACATAGTTTGCCAATCTCTGCTTTACCTTGCAGGTCTTTCTAGTGTTTTGCTCACATGCCAGGGGTCTTTCAATTCTGGCTGAACCAGATCTTTAAAATCCCCCACCTATACAACCTCTAGTATCTGTGTCCATATTCAACCCTGGGGCAGCCACTATGGTAAACCTTCCAGTCTTTCTCAGTCATTGACAGCCCAACCCTCTGCCACAAATTCACAAGGGACTCACACAAACATTTGGAAACCCCTCCTACACAACTTCCTCTCCTCCAGTGTTCTGTCCAGAAGATTCTAGCCATTTTAACTGTCCTAAATTCTGAGCCCAGCAGTTAGGCCACCATGCTCTGCTTGGATTCCAGATCAGGAAATTGTTCTCAGGCAAAAAGCAGGGACACTCATGGGGTTCATTTCATGAATTTCAAGATCACAGGCCTCTTCCCCAAAGCCTGAAAGAAACACCTCATATCAAGGTTTTATATGGCAGGAAGGCTAATCCAAACTAGCTGTTCCATTACAGTCAGGAGCGAAAGTCTTAGTCAAGAAACATTCTAGTTTCTACTATATATCAAGATCTCTTCTGGGGCAGAGCTCAATCTGAATCTATGTTGTAATCCCAAAGGGCATTATGGTGAGAATGACTAGCCATTCATTCATCCATCCAACTAATACTTAACAAAGCATCTTAATGTACCAGGAAAGTCCTGATTTTTTTTTCTTCAAACCTCAGTATTAGCACAGCATAAAGTAAGACTATAATTTGCCCTACAAATCACACAGATTTCAGGTAAAGATTAAAGTTGAGAAAATGCATATAAAAACACTTGATAAAGCATGACGCAAACCCAAGTTATTTTTGTGATGGCAACAATTACATCCTTACCAATAAAGCACAAGTTCTCCATGTACACGTTCCCTACAAGCAGAAACAAGATGTAAAAGAAAGGCTGTGAAAGAGCACAGTGGGTGTTAGTGCATGCGCTCTGGAGAGCAGGGAGATTCCAGAATTCAAATCTGCTAGAGAACAGAGTGCAAATACAGAAGTAGCCAGAGACGTGGGTAACTGTCATACTAATGATGATAAGTTGAATAAACAGCAGAATAGCATTTAAGTGAAGTACTTTTTGGAAATTTCAAATCAAGGTATAGTTATTATATAAAACTTTTTAATATAGAGTCCAGAGAAAGGGTAAAGCATTAAAAAAAAAACATAGGCTGACGAGAGTTTAGGGGAAAATCGTGCTAGAAGACCAGTGAAGCCTATCTCAGGTACCTGAGTTGAAAGCACAGATGTGAATCCAGCTTCTAACAAAGGTTTATTTTCTACTCGTATTTGGAGGGAAATGAGAAGTTATATACATTGGTATATTCTAACATACTTCTCATCTGCTTTCATTTTCTTTAACTATCTTCTTCCTTCTCTGTTGTCCTACCACTGCACTCTCAGGCCTTTAAAAAAAATAAATGTCAGCTCTAATGTTAACAGATATTGGCATATAAAATGAGAAAAAGAAAGGCAAATAAGTAATTCCTGAAAGACACAAGTGTTGACTAAAAAATGAAATATATTTGAGTATATTAAAATCAAGAACTTTTAGTTTTCAAAAAACACTCTAAAGAAAGTGAAAAAACAACTTATAGCCTGACCAGTATGGCTCAGAGGATTGAGCATCAACCCCTGGACTATGAGGTCCATGTTCAATTCCCAGTCAGGGCACATGCCAGAGTTTCAGTCTCGATCACCAGTAGGGGGCATGCAGGAGGCAGCTGAGCCATGGTTTTCTCTCACATAGATGTTTCTCTATCTCTCCCTTCCTTTCTCTCTTAGAAATCAATAAATATATATATATTTTTTTTTAAAGTTATAAACTGAAGAATTCTGGAATACATGCATTCAACAGAAGTATCAAAAATATATAAAGACTGACTTAAGCCCTGGCCAGTTTGGCTCAGCGGATGGAGCGTTGGCCTGCGGTACAGAGAGACCCAGGTTCGGTTCCCGCTAGGGGCACGTACCTCGGTTGCAGTTTGTCCCCGGCCCTGGTTGGTCGTGCAGGTGGCAGCCACTCGATATGTCCCTTTCACATCGATGTCTCTCTCTCTCTCTCTCTCTCTCTCTCTCTCTCTCTCTCTCTCTCTCTCTCTCTCTTCCTCTCTCTCCCTCCCACTCTATCTGAACCAAAAATGAAAAAATGTCCTCGGGTGAGGATAAAAAAAAAAAAAAAAAAAGACTGACTTAAAATCCAAAAGAAAAGGACAAACAACCTAGGAAAAGGGAAAAAAAAGGACATGCACAAGCATTTCAGAGGGAAAAAAATACCAATAAAAATGTGAAGAGCCAAGGCCAGTGTGGCTCAGTGGTTGGAGCATCATCTGGTATACTGAAGGGTCTTGGGTTTGATTCCCAGTGAGGGCACATCAGGTTCAATCCCTGATTGGGGCTCATGCAGGAGGCAACCAATCAATGTTTCTCACATTGCTGTTCCCCTCCCACCCCCACCCCCCCACCCCCGCTTTCTTCCCTCCCTCTCTCCCTCCTCCTCTCCCTGGAACAATGAAAAACATATCCTGGGGTAAGGATTTTTTAAAAAGTGAGGAAACATTAATATCAAAAGTGATCAGAGAAATGCAATAAAAATGAAATACCATTCTATATCCGTTCAAGAAGAAAAAATTTAAAGTTTGATAATACCAAGTGTTAGAAAGACATGGAGCCACAAATTCTTTTGCAGATTAAAGATAGGAAAAAATGTTTGACATAATTTCTACAAAGTGAATAATCCCACACTCTATTACCCAGGGATTTTATTGCTACATATACATGAAAAGAAATATACATGTACAAGGTATGTATTATTAGAATGTTCATAGCAGAACTGTTCACATTAGCAAAACCCTGAAAAACATGCAAAATGCCCATTCTCAGGAGAATGAATGAATGAATGCCATAGATTATTAATCAGCAAAGTGAATCTCAGCAATACAATGTTAAGTAAAAATAATAATTATCAAATGATCACATACAGAATATCTTTTTGATAAAAATTAAAACTAAAATTAAAAGATATACTTTCTAAGAATCCATAAAGATATGATAAAGCTATACAAAAACAGAAAGCAAGGGAATAATGAACACAGAATTCAGGCTGTGAATTCTGTAGAGGGAAGGCATGGGATAGGATAGTTGGGGGAACCTGTACAATTAGATGTAGGTGATTAAGAACCTACCTGTTGTTCCAATGGTGGGTTCAAAGAGGCTTATTACATTTTTAAAAATAAGAATAAAACAGGCTATACAAGGGTCAATGAGAACATGTAATAACCAAAAATTATGGCAAATCCATTATCCAGTTCTGTGTACATTATATCCAATTTTTAAAAAAGCTTCTCAGCCTGTGTTATTTTTTACTAAATTGACTTTTAGTCTTCTTGGGGTATAATTTTTTGTTAAATTTACTCAACTATAAGCAGTTATTATACTATTTCCCTAATGTGGATAACTTAAAAACTATGAAATGCTACATAGTATATTGAGAAACAAGTCACATACTATGATTTGACTCATTGTGTATTTGATACAACAGTATTCCTGAAACTACATTTTTTTTTTTTTTGTCTTTTTTTTTTTTTTTTATCCTCACCCGAGGATATTTTTCCATTTTTTGTACAGATAGAGTGGGAGGGAGAGAGAGGAAGGGAGAGAGAGAGAGAAACATCGATGTGAAGGGACACATCGAGTGGCTGCCACCCGCACGACCAACCAGGGCCGGGGACAAACTGCAACCGAAGCACGTGCCCTTAGCAGGAACCGAACCCGGGTCTCTCAGGACCGCAGGCCGACGCTCTAACCGCTGAGCCAAACTGGCCAGGGCTGAAACTACATTTTAATAACTACTCTTAGCTTGCTACATATTGGGAACAGAACAAAAACTTCCATGATCCATAGAAAATATCCTTCCTTTTTACAAGATGACTTATTTCACACTTAACCCTTAAAATATAGACACAACTCAAAAGTCTTCTAACTCATAAGTGACACTTTCAAGTCAACCTCAGTATTTTTTCCCAACCTTCTGTTCAGAAAAAGAACAAGTAAACTGCAACAATTTTTCCTTAATGCAGATTTTCTTAATTATTAGAATAGTTAAAATTAGGGTTTTCATAACAACTAACTCAACCACTTAATAAATAAATGCATATGGTATATATGTAACACTTCAGGAAAAAATAAGACTATAAAAAACAACTTGTACTCAATTTCTGCATTTTATAATTTCCAATTAATATGGTATTTAGAAAACTATATATTCACCTACCTCTCACAGGTTCATGAAGTAAACAATAAAGTATAAATAACTGACAAACACTCATAGAGAATAATCTTCAGGGGTCGGGAAGAAATAAACCACAGAACTTATATGCATGTATGCGTAACCATGGACATAGACAACAATGCTGGGGACAGGGCGGGGGGAGGGGGATCAGGAGGAGGGTGACAATGGGGGAAAAAGGAGAAACATCTATAACAAAAATAAAATAATAAAAAATTTTTTAAAAAAGAGAATAATCTTCATTTTAGGGTCCCCTTGCCTGAATTTCCAGTGGAAAACAAATTTCAAACTTCAAAAATGATGTATTTATTAGTTGGAAAGCTTTAAACTGTTCACCCATCTGGGTAATACAAAGCCCTTTCCCCAAAGAGAGGGAGAGAAACAAGGGGAAAGACCAAGTAACACAATAATATTGTGAAAAACTGATTCAGTTATTTTGTGGAGTGTTATTATTTACCTGTCAAACACTCCTAGATCTCCTACATTTTCCCAAGGAAGAAAGAGCCCTCACATCACAATCCAGAATATTAGCTTCAAATAAGCAGGATAAGAACATTAAGGCTGCCCTGGCCAATTTGGCTCAGTAGTTAGAGCGTCGGCCCATGGACCACAGAGACCCGGGTTCAGTTCCTGCTAAGGGCACGTACCTCGGTTGCAGTTTGTCCCCAGCTCCAGTAGGGGTTGTGTGGGTGGCAACCACTCGATGTGTCTCTTTCACATCAATGTTTCTCTCTTTTCCTCCCTCTCTCCCTCCTGCTCTATCTAAAGATAAATGCAAAAATGTCTTCAGGTGAAGATAAAAAAAAATAAAGGGTAACTTAAAAAAAAATAAAGAACATTAAGGCAATATGAAATAGGAGTATTTCCTACCTGCATCATCACTATGCAGATAAGATACCAATTAGTGAATAAACTTGAGTCTTAACACACACATCCCTATATTATATACAGCAGTTCTTATAAAGTATTACATAAAATAAATTCAGTACACAGACAATCCTGTGTGGTTCAAAGTCACAGATGAAAAAACAGACTCAAAATAAGCAACTCTTACAAGACCACACGACCAGTAAATGGCAGTGATTAAATGCAAACTCAGGTCTGCTGATGGACTTTTATTCACAGAAAACAACAGAAGTCAGAAGACAGGGGCTATAATTACGTTGAAATGGCCACTAAAGCCATAAAGTCCTCTCCTTGGCCAGGAAGTACTATCGACTTCCAGAAAAATAATGTCTCTTACCCTATGTGCTTCACAAGGCTACTATGAGGATCAGCTAACAGTCATGGAAATATTTTGAAAAGTACACTGTTACATAAACCGGGTAGATTACCCTTCCAACCTTTAACCAATGATAGTGAGTCCTGAACTCAAGGGACAGCAATACAATACTAGGAGCTTGTGACTGGTGTTTTTTCAGCCTGCAACAAATTCTGCAATTCAAGAAGAATCCTATCTAAATCTCAATTATTCTGTGTGTGATTCATAAATGAAAAAATACAACCACTAGATTCATTTATCAAAAACTTGATAGTTTACAAGACAGGAGAATAAACTAAATTCTCTCTGCCTGAAAAGGCCTTTCCACCAATACCTAGGAGTAATAATTACGATGCCACAGTAATAATAGCAAGCGCTTGCTGTATGCCAAGCACTCCCAGCTAAGCATTTTACATGCCTTACCTTCATTTAATCCTCAAAAATCCTCTGTAGGATATATGAGCATATCAATTTTACAGAGGAAACAATAGCCTAGAGGAGTGAAGCAGTATTATCTGAGATCATCAAGCAGCTAGTCAACAGATTTCAAACCAGACTACCTGTCTACAGACCTGGAGCTCTTCATGACTCACTGCTATAAACATCTGCTAAAAAAGCCCACCCATCTCGCCCTCCCTTCAGCACCACATATACTAAAACTGGACGGATAAAGAGAAAATTAGCATGGTTCCTGCACAAGGATGACATGCAAATTCATGAAGCATTCCATAAAAATAAAAAACAAAAGAGCCCACCCATCTCAATACTTCTCAGGAAGCCCTCCTTCATTCCCACCCAAGTGTAAAACTATTTCTCCCTCCAAAGCACCATTTCATTTCCTCTCTTGTGATAACACTACCTACCTATGTCACATATTATGAACAAATTCTATTACCATTACCAACCTTGACATACATACACACATATGTAAATGTACACACACACACACACACACACACGTAAACAAAAGCAAGCATGTGGCATACCTGAGTCTGGTTCCTCATCCCTGAGGAACCATCTACTTCAATAAGACTTGTTTTGAAACTAAACAAGAATTTCTGTAAGAAACTTAAACATAAGTGTTTTGCCCAAAACCATAGGGTAATTAACAAAGCCAAGACATGAATTCATGTTTATGTTTAATAACCTATGTTACTAAGCCAGCCACCTGATTCCAAAGCCCAATGTTCTTTAATAATATCTACACAGCTCACCCAATCATTTGGCCTCTCAGGTGTTAATTCCTTTTTTTAATCCTCACCTGAGGATATTTTTACATGTATCTTCAGACGGGGGGGGGGGGGTGGAGAAAGAGAGAGACAAATCCATGTGAGAGAGACATATCGATCAGTTGCCACCCGCACAACCCCAACCGGGACTGGGGACTAACAACAACCAAGGTACGTGCCCTTGGCCGGAATCAAACCCGGGAGTCTTTGGTCTGCAGGCCGATGCTCCAACCACTGAGCCAAACCAGCCAGGGCTCAAGTTTTAATTCTTAAGGCTGGAGGTGGGGTAGGGACCAGAACCATGCAAATCTCATTTGCTACTCAGTTAATAAATATTTATTGTAGTAAAATTATAAAAACTCAATCAATGCATTGTTAGTAATATTCAAAAACTGAGAGAGAATGCTCTCAGCTTCCAAGTGAGATTCCAGACTTTTATCTTTCCAGGGCACAAAGTTAGGTCTACTTCCCATTTCCAATAACTATAAGAAAGAAAGGATTTCTGAAATCTGATTTCCTACTTTTTGCTGGAAATCAGACTCAAACCTGCTTACTTAGTCACCTCTATTCTCAGAAATAAGATGCTTAACCCTTGAAATGAAAATTTCTAAATACCCTCGACTTCTTACTCTACCCTGACCATGCATTGAGCTTAGACAGTGCCTTCCGACCTCTACACTTCACAGCCCTTTGCCCAGCTTGAATTGACATAGCCCTCCCATATGCTCCCATGCACTAGTTTTGCCTTATGTTTTACCATTTACCAGTTTGTAACCACATGTTCTTGGAGGCAGATACTATGTGTTAGTCTGTGCTGTATCTCTATTACATATCAGTGTCTGGATAGTAAGCACTCAAATATTGGTCAAATAAATAAACAAACGTATAAATGACTGATGACCCAATTAGGACTCTGCGTTGCTACTTCTGGTGGGACATATGAGCACCTCATCATTCTCCATAGCTGCAGCACAGTCAGACTCATTAACAGTCTTGCTATGGAGCTGTCTCTCTACCAGGCTCTATAGACAAGTAGGTACCACATATGACTACAGCTACTGTGCACCCTTCAGTTACTGAAAAACAAATTCAAGTTCATGAGGATATGCTTCAATAGAGATGCTGCTGCTGATTCATTCTAAAGGTGTTTTACTCCCAGATAATTCATTTAAGGAAACTGTTTATATAACCAGCAAACACTGCTGCCACATTATACACAATTACATGACCAACCTTGTAAAATGATCACTTTTGTAGTTAAGCCTGTATTTTTGATCCCCCATGTTCCACAGAGTGTACCAGACACTTTAATCCTCTAATTTAGTATTACATCAGCCCTACAAAGTAAACAGAGTATGACCAGTCTCCAATTTAAGGTTGAAAAATTGAGACTCAGATGGTTAAGTAACTTGCCCAAAGGCAAATCTATAATTTGAACCCTAGTCTGTTAGGTGCCAAAACCTGTGGCTCACTACCCTAAAGGGACTCCAAGTAAAATACACCTGCCTTATGGGCTTGATAAGGTGGTATCAATCAACTAAACATTGTGTTAAGGGATCAGGAAAATACAATCATCCAATAACTTAAAATGTAAGGTTTGGCTTTCCATTTAGTATTATATACAAACTCAACACACACCAAAAAATAAAAGGAGCTTCAAAAATCAAAACTGTCAATGAAAAAGAGTTATATGATCCTAAACAATACTGTCATAAAAAAATTTAAGTTAGAAGTTGGCCTTTTTCAAAACAATTATTCAAAATGATGGAGCAAAAGGATAAAATGACCATCTGTTAACAGGGTAGTTAAAGGTTAAGAAAGCAGACCACAAACAAAAAAAAAGAGAAAAAGTATCTTATTCCAACAATAACAGACAATATGCAAAGTTACTCCCTACCAATTATAAGAAACACAATATGGAAAAGAAGAAAAATGTGACAGCATTTATAGGAACTCTCTCTCTCTCTCCCTCTCTTTTTGGTTAATTCTCACCCAAGGATATTTTTTCCCTTGATTTTTAGAGAGAGAGTGGAAGGGAAAAAGGGTGAGGGAGAAGATGGGAAAAAAAACATAAATCGAAAGAGAGACATCGACTGGCTGCCTCCTGCACACACCCCAACTGGGGATGGAACCTGCAACCCAAGTAAGTGCCCCTAACCAGAAATTGAACCCATGACCCTTTGCCAATGCTCTAACCACTGAACCACACCCGCCAGGAAGAGAAATTCTCTTTTTTAAGAAAAAATTGCCAATTAAAACAAAAAGGTTCAAATAATTAGTAATTAGACCACAGAATATCTGAACTACAACCTAAAAGACAGTGTGTTTAGTGACTCTAGATTTACATGTACACTGACAGGCAATTGTGCTAGTGAAGTCATTCCAATTACAGTAAAACCTAGATATAGCTAATTTGGGAGAAGGGGTATCTGTTAAAGCTGAAAGTGTGTTATATAATAAAGTAGGTTTTCCGCCTGGCTGGTGTGGCTCAGTGGATTGAGCATCATCCCATGGACTGGGAGGTCCTGTCAGTTCCCAATCAGGGAACATGCCTGGGCTGTGGACTCAATCTCCAGTGAAGGGGTGAAGGAGGCGGCCGATCAATATTTCTCTCTCACAGCGATGTTTCTGTCTCTCTCTTCTTTCCTCTCTCTCAAAAAAAATCAATAAAATAAATAAAGTCAGTTTTCTGAATGGGTATGTTACAAAATTAACAAATTAGTTAATCTGTTTTTACTTATATAGACATATTTGTGTTATTAAAATTATGTATGAAGAGTTCAATTTCACAGAAAAGTTTTCTATGCATTTCTACATATTTTATATATTAGTCATTTTAAATTTATACTGAATAGGTCTAGTAAATGGGTGCATTCACCAGTCACCAAGAGTGAACAAAGGCACATGGCTGGGGCGTGGCTTAGCGCATGTCAGAACACTGGCAGCACCAGTTCAAACTGCTGCAGAAAGTCACACCACGCAACAGAACTAATTACCGTTATGGATGGGTTGTGATTACATGCTAATCATTCACAGAACACTGTTTACTAGTGGTGACTCTTGGATTTAAATATGTAGGCTAGCTCTGGCCGGTTTGACTCAGCGGTTAGAGCGTTGGCCTGCGGTCCGTAAAGACCCGGGTTCGGTTCCCGCTAAGGGTGTGTACCTCGGTTGCAGTTTGTCACTGGCCCTGGTTGGTCGTGCGGGTGGCAGCCACTCGATGTGTCCCTTTCACGTCGATGTTTCTGTTTCTCTCTCTCTCTCTCTCTCTCTCTCTCTCCCTCCCTCCTTCCCTCCCTCCCCTCTCTATCTGAACAACAACAACAAAAAATAACAGCGAAGCCCTGGCCGGTTTTGCTCAGTGGTTAGAGCGTCAGTCTGCAGACCAAGGAGTCTCGGGTTTGGTTCCCATCAAGGGCACGTACCTCGGTTGCTGTTCAGTCCCTGGCCCTGGTCAGAGTCGTGTGGAAGGCAACCAGTTGATGTGTCTCTTTCATATCTATGTTTCTCTCTCTCTTCCTTCCTTCCACTCTATCTGAACATAAATGGAAAAAGATCCTTGGGTGATGATTAAAAATAATAATAATAATAAGCCCTGGCCAGTTTTGCTCAGTGGTTAGAGCATCGGTCCACGGACCAGAGTCCTGGGTTCGGTTCCCGCTGAGGGCATGTACTTCGGTTGCAGTTTGTCCCAAACCCTGGTTGGGGTCGTGAGGGTGGCAAGCACTCGATGTGTCCTTCTCACATTGATGTTTCTCTCTCTCTTCCTCCCTCTCTCCCTCCCACTCTATCTGAAGATAAATGCAAAAATGTCCTCAGGTGAGGAAAATTAATTAATTAATTAATTAAAAAGTAAAAAGAAAAATAACAGTGAACCTGGGTTGCAGATTCTATCCCTGTTGGGGTCGTGCAGGAGGCAACCAATCAACAAGTCTCTCTTGCATCGATGTTTCTCTCTCTCCCCCCGCCACTTTCCACTCTCTCTCAAAAAGAAAAATATCCTCAGATGAAGATTAACAACAAGAAGACAGTGAATAACAAAAACATAACCTATTAATTTAATTATAAGCAAATCTTGGTTAAAAGCATTTTAAAATTAACAGGGTATTAATTTTCACATGACATATGGAGTAGAAATTTTGTCCATTAAATCTAAAATTTATTATATCGAGGTCCACAAAATCAAGGGTTTACTGTAATGCGTATCTACATAATTTTTAATAAAGTCACTATATAAAATTAAACCACACAAAGTTACAATTAGCTACTAGTTAGGTTATTGTCACTAAGGCATCTGATTTAATGCTATTCTAACTTTAAAAGAAATATATGGTGTCCATTCCTAAATTGTTTTCCATTCACCTTTATGACAATATTTAGAGACACTGGCATATTAATATTGCAAATCCACACTGCTTCTCTGACATGTTTGCTTTTCAGCTTCTTAAAGATTAATGAGACTTCACTTAAATGCATTTCTAGCCTGTCAGTCCTGATGTTTCAATGGCTTCATACAATTTCCCTTAGAATAAAATTTTAACAGAAGGCAGTTTTGTTTTTGTTTTTTTCCCTTTATACCTATGGAGGAAGCTTAATTAGCATCCTCAGGTTATATACAATTTCCTAAAGAGACCAAATTTAACAGCCCAGAAATGTTTCTAAATTCAGCAACCAGCACAATTCCTATACCTTTCCTATGGCATCTGTATAAGCTTCCTTCTAGGATGCACTGTTTCATCACAGATTTAACTAACATACCTCTTTCCTCTTTTAGGCCTACAGATTTTTAACAAGGAATGTTTTCTTCACTATTATTTTTATTGGTAAATGAATTAACTGAGGAGTGGGTTAGAAATAATATGTAGCCACAAAAATGATGCAATAGAGAAATAACCTATGTTAATTATATAGTTTATCTATACATTAATAAAACTTCAAAGATTTTACATTCCCTACACCTAGGTAAGGAGGTGTGAAAATATAATTTAGTCAATAATATTTATCCCATACACATTCTATTGGTGCCTAGAATTATGATTAACTATGTGCTAGGTAGGCATTGGTTGCGAACATGTATAATCTCATTTAATAACAACAACAACAAAATGATGCCTAACATTTAAATTATGCTGTGTTCCAGGTACTGATCTAAATACACTGCACATATTAATTTATTTAATCCATACAGCAATATTATAAGGTAGGTACTATTATTTCAAATTCATAAATGAAGCTTTGAAATGTTAGTTTACTCACAGTGTAAGTGAGGAAGTGATAGAGCTATAATTGAAATTTAGGTTGGAATATTAATTAAGTCAAGCTCTTACCCTCTAAGTGATACTTTCCACTTTCCTTGTATCACCCCACCTCGAACAACTCTTCAAGGACTCCCTTAGACCTAAAAGACAGATACTAGGAATGTATAGTTCTTACTGAGGCACCACCTCACATACAATCTTCTCTCCAGTATTTATAAACTTCACCTTGAGTTAAATTAACCTTGATTCCATTTCCCAACTCTGTCCTTCAGCCTTCCCATGCCACTTTTCATGTGATTTACCCCTGCCTAAAACAGCCTCTACAAAATCTGCCTGGGTTCAAAGTTCCACCTCCTTCATAGAACATTATCTGACACTTACAGCCAATTGTGAAACTCAGTTTGCATAAACTCTTGCAGTAATTATTGCAAGCTATCGTCATTTTAACTATTAATCACATACTGCCTCACACTGCAATTTCAATGTTTTGGCATGCTCTCCTCCAAACGATAAATTGAAGGTCAGAATTATGTCTCAAAATCTGGTATCTACCTCGGTCCATAACAGTGTTATACATATAACAGGAGCTTGATAAATACTGTTGAACAGATAAATGTGTACTTTTATTTAGCGAGAGGCAGTGAGGCCAAGTGTTTCAACAAAGTACAGGAACTAGTGTCTGACAAACCAAAATTTTAATCTACCATTTGCTAGCTGTTTGGCGAGTTGTCCTAAGTTTCTATTCTCATCTGTACAAACAAAAATAAAATCTGTATCTCACTGGGTTGTTTTAAAATTTAAATGAGAGAAAAAAGATTACTTTCAAAGGAGAGACAGATGGACAGTTCTCAATATTTTTGGAAGCTAGAAACCAGGCGATGGTATCTTCAGCATACTTAAAGAAAATTGCCTGGCCAGTGTGGCTCAGTGGTTGAGCATCGACCCATGCACCAAGAGGTTACTGGTTCGACCTGGTCAGGGCATGTGCCCAGGTTGTGGGCTTGATCCCCAGTAAGGGGCATTAATGGTTCTCTCTCATATTGATGTTTCTATCTCTTTCTCCCTCTCCCGCTCTCTCTAAAAATCAATTAAAAAATTTTTTTAAGTGTCAGTACAGAATTCTAAACACAGACTATACCCTTCAGGAATGAATGCAAATAAAGGCACTTTCAGAGAAACAAAAACTGAGTTTGCCACCAGCAAACTGTACTATAAGAAGTTTTAAAGGATATTCTTCAATCAGAAAGAAAATTATCACAGATAAAAGATCAGAGATACAGCTCTGGTCAGTTTGGCTCAGCAGTTGGAGCGTCAGCCCAAGGACCAGAGTCGTGAGTTCAATTCCTGTCCAGGGCACATACCTCGGTTGCAGTTCGGTCTCCAGCCCTGGTCGGGGTTGTGCAGTGTGGGAGGCAACCAAACAATGTGTTTCTCTCACATCGATGTTTCTTTCTCTCTCTCTCCCTCCCTCCCTCCCACTCTGTTCGAAGATAAATGTAAAAATATCCTCAGGTGAGGATTAGAAGAAGAAAAAAATATATATATATATGTATGTGTGTGTGTGTGTATGAGATACAGATAGGAAAAAAAGCAAAGAAATTGGTAAATATATGGGTAAATCCAAATGACTATTAACAGTTATAACATTATATAAAATACCATATTGACTTATGGAGTTTAAATATATAAAATAAATTATACAACTATAACAACATATAAATTGAGATTAGGATAAAGGAAGTATTCTAAGATGCATATATTGTCAGGATAAAGGGTAATGGTATTAATTTACAATAGGCTCTAATAAGTCAAAGATGTATGATTGAATTTTCTCAGACTATTACCAAAGAACTAAAAAGACTGTATAAATTCCAAAGTTACTAAGGGGGAAAAATGATTTATAAAAAAATACCCTCAGTACAATGCCGCATCCTTTCAAGGTAGGAAACAGTAACTTTGCAAAGATGAAGAAACCAAAACTTAACAGGGTTAAGTGACTATTCCAAGTTGCAGAGCCAGTAGGCAGAGGTAGGTTTTGAAAGCAGGTCTATTTCCAAAATTTGTTATTTCCGTGATGTCATCTTCTTGGTGGAGAAAGTAAAATGATAAAGTGACAATACAATAAAGAGGTAAGTTTTAAAAAATAGTGGAGAGAATAGGTTGGAAGAAAAAAATAAGGGAAAGAATTTTAGGAGGAGAGAAAAGAGTTGAGCTGAGGGAAGCCCTAGGTCTCCTGGGCCTGCCTATGTTTCAAGTCAGAACCTTCATATTTACTATTCAAAAACAATGTAGCTGGTGAGGCAATTTTCTGTTTGGCTGCAAAAACTACACACTATCAGTAATTGGAATTAGAGGAGACACAACCATTTCATCAAAGGAAAGCTTCTGTTTTCAAATTGTTTTTACTAAAACAGCTTGTCTTTTCCACATATTTTTCTTCAAGAACACATGTACATCGTTATTTTAACAAAAAGCATACGTCTTAAAATTTCAGGTATTAATGGGGGAAGAGCACAAGGTATAAGAATTATGTCCAAAATAAATAAATAGCCCTGGCCGGTTTGGCTCAGCGGTTAGAGCGTCGGCCTGCGGTCCGGAGAGACCTGGGTTCGGTTCCCGCTAAGGGCACGTACCTTGGTTGCAGTTTGTCCCCAGCCCTGGTTGGGTCGTGTGGGTGGCAACCACTCGATGTGTCGCTTTCACGTCGATGTTTCTCTCTCTCTCTCCCTCTCATTCTATCTGAACAAAATATCGAAAAATGTTCTCGGGTGAGGATAAAAAATAAATAAATAAATAAATAAATAAATAAACCTGTATCAAGTCCTAAAGTGATTACAAAATCCTCTTTGCATAGCCCTGCCTTTCAGTCACAGAATATGGGTAATAAGTGATCTTCCTGTAACCCAGTAGTTACACTGCTGATGGGAATGTAAAATGTCAATTTGGAAAACAGTTGATAGCTCCTCAAAATGTTAAACACAAGGTTACCATAGGACCCAGCAATTCTACTCCAGGGTATGTATCTGAAAGAATTGAAGACACACATTCACACAAAAACCTAAATATGAATGTTCATAGCAGCATATTTCATAATAGACAACAAGAGGAAACAACCCAAATGTCCATCAATTGATGGATAAACAAAATGTACTACATGTCCATGCAATGGAATATTATTCAGTCATAAAAAGGAATGAAGTTCTGATACATGCTACAACATGGATGAACCTTGAAAACAATATAGTAAGTAAAAGAAGCCAGATGCAAATAGTCACACATTACATACCTCCAATTATATTAAATGTCCAGAATAGGTAGATTCATAGAAACAGAAAACAGAATTAATGGTTACCAGGAACTGGGGGATAAAAAGAACAGTGAGCGATTGCTAAGGGGTATGGGGTTTCATATGGATGATGAAAAAGCACTGGATTTAGACAGTGGTGACGGATGCACAACTCTGCAAACATACTAAAAACAACTGAGTTGTACACTTAAGATGCTGAATTTTATGGTATGTGAATTATATCTCAATAAAACATAATAGAAGAGAGAGAACAAGGGGAAAGACACTAGAAACAGTTGAATAGTGACAACGATTTCTAGATTTGCTACAACGGCAAGCAAATAAATAGAACAGTACCTGGCACTGAAAGAGGGGTCAAGAGAAAGTATCTTTAAGGTGGGAAAAATAACACATTTATATGCAGATAAATGATCCAAGAGAAAAAAACTGTGATGCATAAAAACTGGAGTGGGCAATTCTTGGAGTAATATCCTTGAGTAGTTGAGGGGATGGTATCTAGTACACAAGTGAAGGACTGTCTTTGACAGACATGCAGATAGTAGATAACAGAAGGGCGGAATGCAAAGTGTTTCAGTTTTCTTAGTGAAGTAGGAAGCAAGGTCATCAGATGAATGTGAGAGAAGGTGTTATGGGTTTACAGAAAAAGGGATTGGCATAAAAGAACTGTCTAGGAGAGTGATAGAGTGAGTGGACTAGGTACTATGATTGGCTGGCAGCATTAAAGACCCACTTGGGTTCAAGGTCATGAATTTAAATACAAGATCAATTAGCACAGGTGTGTGCACATGCACGTGTTTTCCAGCTATGTTCAGATGCTCCAGTGTAAGTACAGAATAGGAGAGTCAGATTTAACCAGAGTTGTAAATTTTGCCAAGTGAATATGATAAAGAAAAAAGGACATGAGAGTTGAAAATATATTGGGAAGAGCCCTGGCCAGTTTGGCTCAGCGGTTAGAGCGCTGGCCTGCGGACCAAAGAGTCATGGGTTCGATTCCAATCAAGGGCACGTGCCTTGGTTGCGGTTTGGGCCCCAGCCCTGGTCAGGGTCATGCAGGAAGCAACCAGTCAATGTGTCTCTCTCTCTCATCAATGTTTCTCTCTCTCTCTCTCTCTCTCTCCTTCCCTCCTTCCCACTCTGTCTAAAAATAAGTGGAAAAATATCCTCAAGTGAGGATTTAAAATAATAATAACAGAATATATGTGGAGGAGTTTGTAAAATGATTGACTAGGAATTTAAGCAGGGTGAGAAAGGAAGTGAAAACATCAAGATAAAAGACAATGAGCCCTGGCCAGTTTGGCTCAGCAGTTAAAGCGTTGGCCTGCAGTCCAGAGAGACCTGGGTTCGGTTCCCACTAAGGGCACATACCTCAGTTGCAGTTTGTTCCTGGCCCAGGTTGGGTTGTGCGGACGGCAGCCGCTCAATGTGTCCCTTTCACATCGATGTTTCTCTCTCTCTTCCTCCCTCCCTATCTGAACAAAAAACGAATAAATGTCCTCAGGTGAGGATAAAAAAAGACAATGAAAATGTGGTAAGATCAATGAATCTGAGGTCCATGAAAAACAAGATCACTAGAGGAGGAGAGTTCAAATAACCAGAGGCCAGTATGTTAGAAGGATCATCTAGCCCTGGCTGGTTTGGCTCAGTGGCTGGAGCATTGGCCTGTGGACCAGAGCGTCCCAGGTTTGGTTCCCTCTAGGGGCACGTACCAAAAAAAAAAAAAATTAATAATAAAAAAAAAAAAAAAAAAGAACCATGTATATGTAAGTCATGCCTAAATGATCAAGCTCAAGAAATCATTCTAGTTTCTGAACAGCAAATGGATTCTTATAATTATCAAATAATTTTGCATTCAGCTGTCATTTACATGCCCTCCTCAACTCAGAAATTGGCAAGTCCCATGCATTTTTTTTTTTAATCCTCACCCAAGGACATTTTTTCATTTTTGTTCAGACAGAGTGGGAGGGAGGGAGAGAGAGAGAAACATCGACGTGAAAGGGACACATCGAGTAGCTGCCTCTTGCATTCATGACCCAACCAGGACTGGGGACAAACTGCAACCGAGGTACGCGCCCTTAGTGGGAACCGAACCTGGGTCTCTCTGGACCGCAGGCCGACGCTCTAACTGCCAGGGCAGTCCCATGCATTTTTATCTATTTATTTTACCTATTTAGTAACTTATGTAAATTTCCTAATATACTCCTGAGCATAATCCAAGTGCTAATAAATACGTATTCATAGATCCATGCAGTAAGGGAATGAAAAGATAGACAAGTGAGCAATTGTCCTTTCTCTATCACATACATCTGAAACAATCTCTCACCATTTACAGCTGTCTGCCTTTCAGACTACAACGCACACACAATTAATTTACCAATCATTGTCCTTCATATTTACTGTTCAAAGACACTGCAGCTGGTGAGGCAATTTTCTATGTTTGGCTGCAAAGATTATACACTATTAGTAACTGGAATTGGAGGAAGCAGCCATTTCATCGAAAGAAAGTTTGTTTTAACACTGTCTTCACTAAAACAGTTTGTATCTTCTACACATTTTTCTTTAAGAACACAGGTATATCATTATTTTAACAAAAAAGCATACTTTTTTTTTAAAAAAAGTCAGGTATTAATGGGAAAAAGCACAAGGCATAAGAATTATGTTAAAAAAAAAAGATAAACTTGTATTGAGCTCTAAAGCAATTACAAAATCCTCTGCAAAACCCCCCGTTATTGAATGTAGGTAATAAGTGATCCTCCTATAACCCAGTGGTTACATCTCTGGACATAAGATTAAGAAACACAGGGACTTTTTTAAGCTAGATGCTGTGCCCTAGCACCCACAGAAACCAATTTAATTGGTCTGGGGTGGGAGCTAGGTTATCGGTATTTTTAAAACTCTCCAAGATTCTAACATACAGCCATGCTTGAGAACTACAGACCTAATCAAATCCTTTCCTCTATATCAGCATCCCATATGTCTCCTGTACTTAGATTTCATATCCAAATGCCTTCTACACACCTCCATCTGGAGGGTTACATGGACACCACTAATGCAAATGTCCAATCCTAAAGTCAGCATCTTTTTCCCAAACGCATTTTCTCCTATGTTTTTGTTCAACATTTTAGATTGTGAAATATAACTTACATACAGAAAAATGTACAAAACATATAAGCACAATTTAATAGTCCTAAAAAAAAAAAAGTGTCCTTGCAGGTAACAGCCAGATCAAGAAGTGTTTAACACTAATTAGCACTTCAGTCTCCTGTTATTTCCAATCTTGGCTGGTATCCCAATTCACCTAGTCACCCAGGTCGGAAGATCAAGAGGTATCATCTTAAGATTTCCCATTCTCCCCCTAAATTCAGTAAATCCCAAGTACTGAGGATTTGACTGCCGAAATATTTTCCCTCTTTTTTGCTGCCTTTTTCTTAATCCAGGATCTCAATAGGATGAAACTGTCTCCAGTCCATCCAATGAAATGACTTATTTTTTTAAACTTATCTTTATTGTTGAATGTATTACAGACATCTCCCCTCGATCCCCCTCCTCCCCACTTCTGCCCCCCTTCCCTTCTCCCTTCTCCACATTATAGTCTGTGTCCATTGTTTATGCATATAAGTTCTTTGGTTTATCTCTTCCCACTCCCCTCTTTGAGGCCCATCAGTCTAACCACCACTTTGAACTTCTTAATCTCTTTACTTTTTTTCACCCATACCCACATGCCCCTCTATCATCTGTCAACCAACAAAAAGTTCCCTGCATCTATAAGAATGCTTCTGTTGCCCTAGCCGGTTTGGCTCAGCGGTTGGAGCGTTGGCCTGCGGTCCGAAGAGACCCAGGTTCAGTTCCCGCTAGGGGCATGTATCTCGGTTGCGGTTTGTCCCCAGCCCTGGTTGGGTCATGCGGGTGGCAGCCACTTGATGTCTCTCTCTCGCATTGATGTTTCTCTCTCTCTCCCTCTCTCCCTCCTTCCCACTCTATCTGAACAAAAAATGGAGGGGTATTCCTCGGGTGAGGATTAAAAAAAAAAAAAGAATGCTTCTGTTTTGCGTGTTCATTTTGTTTGTAGATTCAATCACTGACAGATACATATTACCATTTTATTCTTCATATTTTTTATCTTCTTCAAGATCTTTCAACATTTCATATAATACTGGTTTGTGGTGATAAACTCCTTTAGCTTTTTCTTGTCTGGAAAACTCTATGTCCATCAACTCTAAATGATAGTTTTGCAGGACAGAGTAATCTTGGTTGTAGGTTCTTGCTTCTCATCACTCTGAATATTTCTTGCCACTCCCTTCTGGCCTGCAGTTTCTTTTGAGAAGTCAGCTGACAGTCTTATGGGAGCTCTCTTGCTGCTTTTAAGATTCTGTCTGTCTTTAACCTTTTCATTTTGATTATGATGTGTCTTGGTGTGGGCCTCTTTGGGTTCATTTTGTTTGGGACTCTCTGTGCTTTCTGGACTTGTATGTCTGTTTCTGTCACCAGGTTAGGGAAGTTTTCTGTCATTATTTTTTCAAATAGATTTTCAATTTCTTGCTCTCTTCTTCTGATACCCCCATGATGCAAATGTTGGTACGCGTGAAGTTGTCCCAGAGGTTCCTTACACTATCCTCATTCGTTTGGATTCTTTTCTCTTTTTGTTGTTCTGATTGGGTGTTTTCTGCCTACTTATATTCCAAATTGATTGTTTTGCTTCTTGGCTTCACATACTCTACTACTGATTCCCTGTAAATTATTCTTTATTTCAGTTAGTGCTTCCTTCATTTCTGACTGTTCTTTTTTTATGCTCTTGAGGTCCTCACTAAGTTCACTGAGCATCCTTATATCCAGTATTTTGAACTCTGCATTTGTTAGATTGCTTTTCTCTGTTTCGTCTAGTTCTTTTCCTGGAGTTTTGCTCTGTTCTTTCATTTGAAACATGTTTCTTTGTCTCACCATTGTGGCTGCCTCCCTGTGTTTGTTTTTATGTATTTGGTTGAGTTGCTATGTCTCCAAGGCTTCATAGGGTGGTCTATTGTAGTAGGTGTATAAGGCCCAGTGGCACAGTCTCCCTGATCACCACAGCTGGGCCCTCGAGGTGCACCCCTAGTGTGGAGTGTACACCCTCTTCTGTTGTAACTGAGTCTTGATTGCAAAGCCACGCTGTGAACCAATACTGGCTGCTTCTAGGGCCAGGCTTGGGACCACTTATCTAGAGGTAAGGGGCTCGCTGGGGCCAGAGAGACTTTAGGAAAATCTGAAGCAGGAGCCAAGACCAGCCAATCTTACAGTAAAGCCACTGATAACAGCTTGGGTGAGCCGGAAAGTTGGGTGGGGCAGGGCCTCAGAAAATCACCAGGGTGGAGAAAACAGTTTAAGCCAAATTACTGGAGTCCCAGATATGGCACCTGGCTGCCTGCCCCCTGGAGGAGGGGGTCACCAAAGGAACAACAGTCCCCACCACCATGTCTGTCTGGGAGAAAGCTCTCACCCTGGTGCCAAACAATTCAGTTATTCCCTGAAGTTGCCTCATCCACGGTGAAGCCTAGAGGGAGTGAGTCTGAGTAAGTCAGTTCAAGGCCCCTTTAAGAGCAACTGCCTAGGACTCCAGAAGCCTCAGCCTCCTTCAGCCTCAATTCCCACTGTTTTTTTCAGCCAGAGGTTATGGGGACTTCTTTTCCTGGCACCAGAACCCTGAGCTTGGGGGCCTGGTGTAGGATAGAGACCCCTCACTCCTCAGGGAGGACTTTCACAACCAAGGTATCCCTCCTGATTTTTATCCGCTACACATGGGTGTGGGACCAGCTCCCCCCTCATCCTACCTTAATTTTGTCATTGTAGGACTTCCATTCAGCTAGATTTCAGATGGTTCTGAATGATTGTTGTTCAGTTTAGTTGTAATTTTGATGTGGTTGTGGCGGAGATGAGTAGCACATTTACCTACACCGCCATCTTGACCAGAAGTCCCCTGAAATGACTTCTTAAGGAAATATCTGATTGTCACCTACTCTTTCTGGCTTCCTATATCTTAGCAAGGTAAGGTTCTCCATGAACTGGCCCTGATATCTATTTGTCTATTTCCTCTCTCTCTCTCTCCCCCCTCCACCAAAACAAACCTGACCCACTTCTAAAATTACACAAATGTACTAACATACTTATAATTACCTGAAAACTTTGTGCCATTTACTATCTTTCTATTGCTGTTCTTTTGTAAAGCATATCCTCCTTTACCACTGCTGTACTTGAATTTATCTTTCAAAATTCAGCCATCAATTTCTCCAGGAAGCTGTGCCTAACCCCCACTTCACCCCCTAAACTGCGCTTCATTCCCCCTCCATGCTATTCCTGTTCTTAGAATTATTATTATTATTATTTTTTTTTTTTTTTTTTTTTTTATCCTCACCCGAGGATATTTTTCCATTTTTTGTACAGATAGAGTGGGAGGGAGAGAGAGGAAGGGAGAGACAGACAGAAACATCGACGTGAAAGGGACACATCGAGTAGCTGCCACCCGCACGACCAACCAGGGCCGGGGACAAACTGCAACCGAGGTACATGCCCTTAGCGGGAACCGAACCCGGGTCTCTCAGGACCGCAGGCCGACGCTCCAACCGCTGAGCCAAACCGGCCAGGGCCCTGTTCTTAGAATTATTTAACAAACTTGTAGCTAGAAACATTTTTCGGTGTCAGCCGCACTTACAATAGCCCCACACTTGTTCTGGGTACTGTCTCTTCTATCCCCCTTTGCTTCATCCATAAAAATAGGTTTCCAACATGAGATATGTACTTCAAAACCCTGTCCTCAAGCATAGCTGGACCAGGGCTGGGCCAATCAGATTTTACCTCCTAGGAATTTGGACCAACATTAGAAAATTCACCTCAGAGTGGCTGAGAACTGTTAGTTTTAAAAGCAAGGTGTGTGGGCGGGGGGCCATATTCTACCATATTGTACTAAAAAGAAGAGAAAGCAGATCTTCAGAGAAAAGAAAAGACAGATGGGGGGCAAAGTGAAAAAGGTAAGAGAAGACAGTGCTGGGGGCCTTCCAGTTCTTGGTTCCAGTCCCTTCCTAACGCCCCTTTGAATTCTTGTCCTTGAGTTCTGAAAGCAAGTCCTGTATCTTTAGATACTGCTGGTTCCTCTTATTTGCAACTAAAAGGTCCAAGTACAACACTGAATTTTCTTTCTCTCTCTCTCTCTCTCTCTCCCCTCCCTCCCTCCCTTCCTTCCTTCCTTCCATTTTTTTTATCCTCACCCGAGGATACTTTTTGCATTTTTTGTTCAGGTAAGAGTGGGAGGGAGAGAGAGAGAGAGAGAGAGAGAGACATCGACGTGAAAGGGACACATCGAGTGGTTGCCACCTGCACGACCCAACCAGGGCCGGGGACAGACTGCAACCGAGGTACATTCCCTTAGCGGGAACCAAACCCGGGTCTCTCTGGACCACAGGCCGATGCTTTAACGGCTGAGCCAAACCAGCCAGGGCTGAATTTACTTTCTTACACATATATTTATCTATTTATCCTATTAGCACCATGAAGACAGAAGTTGTGTCTTCATCTATCTGTCAGACTGACACATACCCTGGAAAATGTCAAGTGGTGCTCAATTAATGACTGCCATCCATTACACACTTTTTAAAAATTGTTTTAATTGGTTTTAGAGGGAGAGAGAGATAGAAACATCAATGAGAGAGAAACATCGGTTGGTGAACTCCTGGTGCATAGGACAATACTGGCTGGGTCATGCCAAACTTTTTATTTACTTATTTATTCATTTATTTTTAATCCTCACTGAGGATGTTTTTCCATTTCTTTGTTTTCAGATAGAATGGGAAGGAGAGAGAGAGAGAGAAACATCAATGTGAGAGAGACACATTAACTGGTTGCTTCCCACACGACCCCGACCAGGGCTGGGGACCAAACTGCAATCGAGGCACGTGCCCTTGACCAGAATCAAACCGACTTTTTGGTCTTCGGGCCAACACTCTAACCACTGAACCAAACAGGCCAGGGCTGAGCCAAACCAGCCAGGGTCAAACTTTTTATTTATTTTTTATTTATATATTTTTTTTATCCTCACCGGAGGACATTTTTCCATTTTGGGAGGGAGGGGGGGGGGGGAGGGGAAGGGAGGGGGAGGGAGGGAGGGAAAGAGAAAGAGAGAGAGACATCTACGTGAAAGGGACACATCCAGTGGTTGCCTCCCACATGATCCCAACCAGGGCCGGGACGAATCGCAACCAAAGTATGTGCCCTTGACAGAAATCGAATCCATGACTCATTGGTCCACAGGCAGACGCTCTAGCTGATGAGCCATACCGGCCAGGGCCAGAGTCAAACTTTTTAAAAAGTATAAACGAGTATTGAACTCCAGCTAATTGTATGTATGTCAAAGTGTTTAGGAGTAAACTGTAAAGATGTCTGCAATTTATTTTGAAATACATCAAAAATAAGATGGATTGATAGACAAATAGTAGGATGAATAGATGGACAGATACGTGATAAAGCAAAAAAATAACTGTTTAAGTTGAACTACTTGTAGAATATATGTTTGCAATACAATTCAACTTTTTTGTATGTTTAAACTTTCTAATAATAAAATGCTTAGAGAAGAATATAATAGCAATTGCACTGGCTTGTATGGAAAAAGTCCATATACAACATACACATTAACTAATTTTATTGCCCTCTGCCTTAAAATGGAAATTCAAAGGACTTCAATAGAAAGATAGGTACCTAGGTGATTTCCTTTCACTGATTAGGTTTTCAAAGTGTTTCATCTGTCTTACCAGTTCACAAGCTTGTTTCATAATGACAGCAGTGAGATACAATTAAAATGTAAAACTAAATACTTTCAATTTCATGCCTCCTTTAAAACTAGTATAGTTAGAATTATTCAGTCATGTTTTCTATTATCAAGACCATGCATCAAGTCAAAAGAAAAAGTGCTGGCATCAATCTAGTTAACCTTCCCTTGACAAGTCAGAAAAACACATCAGGAGAATAAGAACTAGAAGATAAGAACACAGAATCACAGACTGCTAAAACTGGATAAAAAAAACTACAAGATCCTTATTTCTCAAAAGAGAAAACTAAGACCCAAAAAGTTGAAGTATCTTGCCCAAGGTCACCAAACAACTATCAGCAAAGCTCACACTCCAACCCTGGACTCATGACTGAAAAGGCCCAGTGCTCTTTCCATCCTCCTCTGTAGTCTTGAATACAAGAATCACATTATGTCCAAGGTTCAAATGACGTATCTTATAGTTCACTGTAACTGAACTTCATTAAAATGAGCTGAAAGTTCCGTCCCATTGTTTTAAGCAAATAAAGAGGCATAAACAGAATTTTAGCAGGACACTGGTCTGCATCTCTTTGTGGTAGAGGCCAAAACTTTACAAATACTCTTTCAAAAAGTGAGTAACAAAGGTGCAGAAGTTGGAGTATAAACCTTTTTTTTCCCTAATTCAGTCTATTTTTTAATTCTGAGCGTATATGCTAAAATAATGCATTACAGAAGATATGCATAACTGTATTTATTCCTACAAAGGCATTCAAAGAATGCTAGTCTGTGTTTTCTAAAGACCTCAATTAGGCTTTAGTGAATTTATCATGAAGACACTATATTTCTACTGCTATCCTGTCATACAATGGAAACGCTAAGAAAAGACTGGATCACTTAAGGTACAACTTCAGGGAAACACACTGTTATCCCAGTGAACTATATATAGATCACAAACCAGATACAAACAGAATGGTATTTCTTTGTGTCCCTTTCATGGCAAAACTAAAGCTGTAAGGAATGTTGGAAGGCTAGTTTGCTATACTGAACATAAATTTAAACCATACTACTTCTATCTACTAAAATTCAGCTGTACTATAGTCATCTCTTCTGAAATAATTTAGGAATAGAGTGCCCAACAAGATAGGGTTTCAAGAAAATATATAAATAAGTCAATCAGAATGAGCTTGCTGCCTTTGTTATATTAAAATGGGGATGTGTAAAAGTCTCCACTTTACTTTCTGATTAATAATCCATCTGTACAAATATTTAACATTCTGCCACAGTCCACAGCTTCCAATCCTAAATCAGTTTTACCCAAAATTCTGCTGCTAAAAATGCACTCTATGAAGAACATTTCAACACTGATGAAATACTCAAAATACTAAAGAATGGCACCTTATTTCCTGATGTATCCGCAAGGGCTTGAGGTCGCTAAATGCCTATATAAAACTAAGCCACACCAGCTCTAGAGTATTACGTACTGTATTTGGGGGTTTTAGCCAATGTATTTCAGGGCTCTAATTCAACAGGCAGGGTTAATTAATTAATACAATGGCCAACCCCACACAAGGTGATGAGAACATCTATAAAATCCCTAACAGGAACTTAATAGCTTCCAGTGCTCTCACACAAGGTAACACATAAAAGATAAAAGCTCCAAAATGACAGTTTCTCAGAAAGACATTATTTGAGGAGACTGTAAAGCATAGTGAGTAAGAAAACAGGTCCTAAAATCAGACTGCTTGAGTTCAAATCCCTGCTCCGCCACTTTCTAAGTGTGTAATCTTGGAATAGGAAATTAACCTCCGTCTCACAAGTAGAAATAAAAGCAGTACTCAACTCACTGAGTTGTTGTGACATTTAAATGGAAAAATCCATGTTTTAAAGCTACTTAGCAGAGTGCATGGCACAAGAGCACTCGGTAAATGTTAACTTTTACTATTAAAATTATAAAATTCATCCTAATACTGCACTATTTCATTGAGCTGTATAAATAAGGAAGGCTACTAGAATGCTTTGAACCACTTAGCTGGTGGTGCAAAGTATTCTAGTAGATATGCAATTAAATCAGATTCCCTTAAAGGAAAATGAAAAGCATCTAACTTCCAGTAACCAAGGAAGACAGCTGCAGAAAAGCAGCATGACCTAGGGTCTGGCTATTTACAAACCATTACAGTGACCAAGAGAAGAAAAAAGAGTGCATTGTACTAAGACAACCCAATTTCAGCACAGGCTGTACAGGAACTCTTATGGCATTGTTTTTCAAAACAAAAAGTCATACTAGAATCCCACATATGCACACGAATTTATAAACAGTTGCGATCCAAATAATCTAAAGATGTGAAGGGAGACTAACCAAGAACATTTCAGAAAATTACTCTGCCTTTATAACAATAAATCTTATAACATAAAATAGAGGGAAGCCCTGGCCGTTGCTCAGTGGTTAGAGCATCAGCCTGAGGTCCAGAGAGGCCCAGGTTCAGTTCCCGCTAGGGGCGCATGCCTTGGTTGCGGTTTGTCCCCGGCCCTGGTTGGTCGTGCGCGTGGCAGCCACTCGATGTGTTCCTTTCAGGTCAATGTTTCTCTCTCTCTCTTCCTCTCTCTCCCTCCCACTCTATCTGAACCAAAAATGGAAAAATGTCCTTGGGTGAGGATTAAAAAATAAACAATAAAATAAAATAAAAAAGAGAGAGCTTTGATATTTGTACACATAAAAGAGAAAACCCATAACGGACATTAACCCTAGGTATATCATAAAAATAATTTCATATTTTTTAAAAAGACACCCCAAAAATAAATCCTATATTATAATGCTATCTGCAGAGCAGGTACAATTTCAATAAATTGTATGGGAAAAAAGATAAATCCAATTATAACATTATTCAAGTTCAGAATAAGAATCTTTAAGTGTTTCCCCAGTAGTGGCAGTAATGTTTATGCTTTGCTACCACTAAAATTAACAATACATAAAATAAAATAAAACAAAAAATAAAAGTTCTCTGAGTACAGAATGCCTAACCTGCCCTACCTGCCTATCCAAATCTTACCTCTCATTCCTGGGCCACATTTACCTTCATTGTCACAATGAGGCCCAACAAAGATGACTTCTCCAACTTCTTTATTTGTACCTGTACTATAAATTTAGGCACTAGGGCACAGAATTCTTTGTATTCATTTGAGTAGGACTAATCACTGAAAGCAAAATTCCTGCAGGGCAGGCATTGCCATCTCCTTTTGCTATGTTATTCTTACAGCTGGAGCAAAGTAATAATAATTATCACCTACAATTTACTGAATGCCTCACACTGAGCGAGGCACTATGGACAAGAATTTATGAAGCAAGTTTAAAAAAAAAAGAATATCTGTGAACCAGCCACCCAACACGAGAACTAGTACATTAATTGAAGCAATTCAGTCTTCATCTTCACGGCAGTCCTGAAATGTCACAAAGCTATTAAGTGATAGAGCCCACATTCAAACCAGCTCTTCACACTGAAAAGCTGATTTTCTTTCCACCATACCTTATTCTACTACCTGGACTAGCTCTTCTCCTCTGCTTAAAGCCCTACCTATTCTTCAAGACCCAACTCCTTCAAGAAATCCTCTCCAACTGCCATAGCTTACGCTTTATTATTTTTTACTTCTCTTTTTACCAAAGTTCAAGGAGAGCAAGGTCTATTTTTTTAAACTTCTTTTGTCATCCTCTCTAATTTTAGCATTATGCTAGCTAGACCCAGAGTACTCAATTGCTTTAAATTCAGTGGAATCTCAGTTCTAAAACATAATTCATTCCAGAAGGCTGTTCAAGAAGTGATCTGTTCGAAAACCAAATCATTTTGCCCATTAAAAATAATGTAAATTGAATTATGGAATCTATTCCAGACCCCCAAATGATTCTATTTTAACCTTTCTCATATACAGTATGTGTCTAAGCTCTATCATTGTTCTCACAATTTTCTTTTTCAGTTTGCTGCTATCACTAACCTTCTTATGATCCATGGTGATTTACTGTATGTATTTAATAATAATAAGCCTCAACAAAAGCAAAAGATGAAAGAAAATATTCACAGCACAATTGAGATATTAACGCAAGGCTTAGTGGTACACGGACTCATTCATGCACTCTCTCCTTTGTCACTTGAGAGATGTGTGACTGATCACACAGGTACCAGCATATGAAAGTGTTACTGGGTCGAGAATTGGAGTTTTGCTGGACAACTGAGACTTTTTTCTACGAACAACTTGGTCAAGAACAGAACTGTTCAAGATGGAAGATGTTTGAGAGCAAGGTTTGACTGTATAATCAATTTTCTTATTTATTTATTTATTTATTTATTTATTTATTTATTTATTTATTTATATTTTTGTTACAGATGTTTCTCCTTTTTTACCCCATTGAATGAAACCATTACACAGTTTCACATACAAAAATTCTAAGTATTGCTTGCCCACCACACCAAATGAAATCTAGGGTTACTGCATTTTCTTTAGTATTATCAAGTTCATGAATTCAAGGGGACAAACTAAAAAGAAACAGGCACTAACGGCTAAACCTTCTGTCTTTTCTGTCTCTGCCTCTACTTCTTCCAGACCTCATAAAACTCCAGTGCTCCAAGACTCTGTCCTAGGCCCCCTTGTTTTTCATCACACTTTCTACTAAGTGGCCTATCCCAGTTTCATGACTCTAAATAATGTTTATATACCACATCACCATACTATATCTACAACCCTGTTCTCTACCTGGACCCCAGATTGTCTATCCAATTAGTGACTGCCATCAATGAAAACAAATGATCAAAACAGAACTATAAACTGTTTCCCCAAAACCTACTCCTTTCCAAAGTCTTACCCATTTCACTGAACATCAATAACCATCCACCCAAGCTCTAAAAGGAAAAAATTCAGCCCTGACATACAGATTGTCAACATATCATATTAACTCTACCTCTAAAATATATCCTGAATTCTCTTAGCATTGTCTTTCACCTGAACTGAAATAGCCTCCTAATTCATCTTCCTCTTTTATTCTGACCCATATGTACAATCCTTTCTCCATACAACAACTGAGCTATCATTTAAAACATCAAACCTTTTCACTGTCCTATTCAAAATCTTCCCATGGCTTCTCATCATCCTAAGAATAAAAATCATACTCCTCACCCTGGTTTATGAAGTGAAGTCCCAGCTGATCTGACCTCCCACCTACTCATGGAATTCCTCTGTACTTATCTATATCTATCTCTTCATCTATCTATCCTTTCCTCCCTCCCTCTCATTACACTCCCATCACTGGGTCCTCCTTTTCCTTCCTCCACATACCTCTTGTTTCCTTGCACTGTACCACTGCACTCACTATTTTCTCTGACTGGAACAGTCTTCTCCCCTTTTCTTCCTAAGACTCTTTCTTAACATACAGATCTAACACAAGTAAGATCTCAATCAAGTAGCCACTCCATCACTCTATTTATTTTTAAATAACGGCATCTTTTTTTAGAAAATATATTTTTATTAATTTTTAGAAAGTAAAGAAGGGAGAGAGATAGAACAATATTGACGTGAGAGAGAAACATCGATTGGCTGCCTCCTGCATACATCCCCACCGGGATTGAGTCTGCACCTGGACATGTGCCCTGATCAAGAACTGAACCGGCAACCTTTCAGTGCACGAGACAATGCTCAACCAACTGAGCCACACCAGACAGGACTATCACTCTCCTATTTTAATATCCACCTATTTTAATTCTCTCCATACCACTTAACTGATATATTTGACTATTTACTTTTTCCACACAGAAACATAAGGTCAATGATAGTAGGGACATTGCCTGTCTTATTTACCAATGCATTCCAGGGACTAAAATAGTGCCTGGCTCACAAAAGAAACTCATAGGATATTAAATGAATACATTTATGAAAAAATGAACAATTGCTTCTATTTCCATTGCTCTACTAAGGGGGGGGGGGGTTAAAGTTGACATTTTGCTAGTTATAAACAAATGTCTCTCCAATTTAAGTACTTTGAGTACTTTCTCTACAAAACTACTTCTCTCTAGTCTCATTCCAAGCTATTAAAATCCAATGGTAGAGATGTACCATGGTAAAGCTGTCAATTCTCCCCAATTTGTTTTATCAATTTGTTCTAACATTCCTATCAACACCTAGAATTGCTAACACAATTTTGAAAAAAGAAAAGGGAGGAATCATTCCACCCAATTTAAAGACTTCTTGTGTAGCTACAGTAATCAAGATTGTGTGGTATTGGCAGGATAGATACATAGGTCAATGAAACAAAATACAGAATCCAGAAGTAGACCCACACAAACATGCCCACTGAGTTTTGACAAAGGTGCAAAAGCAATTCAATGGAGGAAGGATAGCCTTTTAAGTAAATGATGTTGGAGGAACTAAACAGCCACAGGCCCAAAATAAAGATCTCTGATCTAAACCTCATACTTTATACAAGAAAACTATTTCAAAGGAGATCACAGACTTAAATGTAAAACTATAAAAACTATTTTTTTAATCCTCATCTGAGGACATTTTTCCATCTTTTGTTCCAATAGAGGTGTGTGGGGGGGTAAACATTGATGTGAAAGGGACACATCGAGTGGCTGCCTCCTGCAGGACCCAACCAGGGCCAGGGACAAACTGCAACCGAGGTACGTGTCCTTAGCGGGAACCGAACCCAGGTCTCTCTGGACCGCAGGCCGACACTCTAACCGCTGAGCCAAACCAGCCAGGGCAAAACTATAAAAACTTTTAGGGAAATATATCAGGAGAAAATCTTTAGGACACTAATAAATCAAGAGTTCTTAGATCTGACACCAAAAGCAAGATCCAAAAAAGAAAAACCTAATAAATTGTACCTCATCAAAATTAAAAACTTTTCTATGAAAGACCCAGTTAAGAAGATAAAAAGACAAGTTAAAGATAGGAAGAAATGTTTGCAAACCACATACCCAATAATAAAAAAAATAAGCAATCCAATTAGAAAATGGGCAAAAGATGTGGACAAAAATTTCATTGAAAAGGATATATAGATGGCAAATAAGCACATGAAAAGATGTTCAATATCATTAGCCATCACAAAAATACAAAAGCACAATGAGGTATCACTAAACATTTATCTGAATGGCTAAAATACAAAATAATTCATTGTTGGTGGAAATGCAAAATAGCATAAGCCCTTGAGGAAAACCACTTGACAGTTTCTTACAAAGCTAAACATACAATCCAGGAATTGTGCTTGTAGGTATTTACCCAAATGAGTAGAAAATGTAAATCCACACAAACACCTGTACACAGATGTTTATAACAGCTTTATTCATAATTTCCAAAAACTGGAATCAACCAAGAAGTCTTTCAATAGAATAAATAAACTGTGAGACATCTATATAGTGAAATATTATTCAGCAATTTTAAAAATGCTCTATCAGTCTGGCAGGTGTGGCTCAGTGGTTGAGTGTCAACTCACAAACCAAGAGGTTGCCGGTTCAATTCCCAGTCAGGTCACATGCCCAGGCTGTGGGCCTGATCCCCAGTGGAAGGCATGCAGGAGGCAGCCAACTGATGTTCTCTCATCAATGTTTCCATCTCTCGCTCTCTCCCTCTCACTTCCTCTCTCTCTAAAATCAATTAAAAAAAAGGAGGAAAAAGTTTAAAAAAATAAATAAAAATGCACTATCAAACCACCAAAAGAGGGGGACCGAAAAATGGCGGCGGAGTGAACGGAGCTACACAGACCGTCTCCCAGAACCAACAGTTGGAATTACAACTACAACACAGACAAATCGACGGGAAAAACCAACAGAAAAGCAGCTTGCAAGGACCATACAACGAGGGACACCGACTCGATCCCGGTAGGCTTGCGAAGGCGCAAGACGGGGCTGGGAGCCCACGGTCGGCAGCAGCCTTAGCTGGGAGCAGCGCCCACGGGTTACACTCCCAGGCGGCTCCATAGCGCAGCTAGGACAGAGGCTGAAACAGCCACAGCCACTCACCTTGGGCTCCGGCAGAGGGAGGGCGGACTGGACTGGAACTGAGTCGGGACACTCGGGGTTTGGAGGGCGCTCAGAGCTTTGGCTGAGTGCAGCCACTCAGGACTGTGGCCACATTGCTCCTTCCCAGGGCTCTGGGGAGAGGCAGCAGCCCCTCCCTCGGAGATCCAAACCCACCCTGTGGGCCATTGAAGTGCTAATTGAGGCTCACTAACAACCAGCATCTGCCCCACCCTCGTGAAAGCCCCTTGGCTGAGCACCAGAGGGAGTTTTTCAATCAACTGACAACGCAAAACTCATCAAGTAACCTAGACTGCTAGCCTCCAGGCAAAAAGCTAGAGGATAACAGTACATTTCCTGGGCTGGCAACTTTAACCTGGAAAGTAAGACTTGACAGTGGTATTCAACTTGGGTCCTCCCTCGCTCATCTAAACACAGGAGAGGGAGCCACAAACAGCAGAACACCAACACCCACAGGGAGAACTTGACAGGCTCCAAAGCCCACAGTGATAGCCAAAATGGTGAAACACAGAAGCAGAAGCCAAATGAAAGAGCAAGACACCTCCACAGAAGATGAGATCAATGTGGAGCAATTAGGCATGTTAACAGAGCTAGAACTCAGAGCCATGATCTTGAGGAAGCTGAACAGCATGAGTAAGGACATAGAGACACTGAAAATAAGCCAATTGGAAATTAAAAACCAACAAGAAGAGATAAAAAATGACATATCAGAAATGAAAAACACATTGGAAGGTTTAAAAAGCAGAGCAGGGGAAGCTGAGGACTGGATCAGTGAATTAGAAGACAGGGTAGAAAAAATCAACCAATCAGAAAAACAAAAGGAAAAAACTATTAAAAAACAGGAAGACAGCTTAAGAGAACTATGGGACAACTGGAAACGTAATAATATTCGCATCATAGGAGTCCCCGAAGAAGAAGAAAATGAGCAAGGGATAGAGAATATATTCAAAAACATAGTGAGAGAAAACTTCCCTAATTTGGTGAAGGAAGAAGGCATTCAAGTTCAAGAAGCACAGAGAGTCCCAAGTAAGAAGAACCCAAACAGGCCCACACCAAGACACATAGTAATTAAAATGCCACAAATTAAACACAAAGAGAGAATCCTAAAAGCAGCAAGAGATAAGCAACAGGTTACCTACAAAGGGAACCCCATAAGGCTCTCAGCTGACTTCTCACAAGAAACACTACAGGCCAGAAGAGAATGGCATGAAGTAATCAAAGTCATGAAAAACAAGAATCTGAATCCAAGACTACTCTACCCAGCAAGGCTATCATTCAAAATAGAAGATCAAATAAAGAGCTTCCCAGACAAAAAAAGGCTAAGGGAATACATTAGCACCAAACCAGCACTGCAAGAAATGTTAAAAGGACTGCTGTAATTAGCAGTAGAAATGGGAAGAAAAATAGAACCACACTAAACAAAAATGGCAATAAATAAGTACATATCAATAATCACCTTAAACGTTAATGGATTGAATGCTCCCATAAAGAGACACAGAGTAGCTGATTGGATAAGAAAGCATGACTCATCTATATGTTGTTTACAAGAGACCCACCTCTCAACAAAAGACTCACATAGGTTGAAAGTGAAGGGATAGAAAAAAATTTTCCAAGCAAATGGAAAGCAAAAAAAAGCTGGGGTAGCAATTCTCATATCTGATAAAATAGATTTCAAAATGAAGACCATAACTAGAGACAAAGACGGCCACTACATAACATTGAAAGGATCTATCCAACAGGAAGATATAACCTTGATAAACATATATGCACCCAATATAGGAGCACCAAAATATATTAAAAATCTTCTGGAGGACTTCCAAGGAGAAATCGACAACAATACAATCATAGCAGGGGACTTCAACACCCCGTTGACAGCACTGGATAGATCCTCTAGGCAAAAAATTAGCAAGGAAACAGAGACTCTAAATGAAGCACTAGACCAAATGGATTTAATAGATATCTACAGAGGATTACACCCCAAAACTACAGAATACACATTCTTCTCAAGTGCACATGGGACATTCTCAAAGATAGACCACATGATAGGACACAAACTAAATCTCTACAAGTTCAAGAAGATTTAAATCATATCAAGCATCTTCTCAGATCACAATGGCATGAAACTAGAAATCAATTGCAACAAGAACATGCAAAGACATTTCAACACATGGAGGCTAAATAGCATGTTATTAAACAATGAATGGGTCACCGACGAGATCAAGGAAGAAATTAAAAACTTCTTGGAAACCAATGAAAATGAAGACACAACAACACAAAATCTATGGGATGCAGCAAAAGCAGTTCTGAGAGGGAAGTTCATAGCACTACAGGCCTACCTCAAAAAACAAGAAAAATTTCTAATTGACTGTCTAACCTCACAACTTAAAGAATTAGAAAGCAAACAAAAAGAAAACCCCAGAGCAAGTAGAAGGAAGGAAATAGTAAAGATCAGAGCAGAAATAAATGACATAGAGACCAAAAAAACAATTCAAAGGATCAATGAAACAAAGAGCTGGTTTTTCGAAAAGATAAACAAGATTGATGGACCCTTAGCTAGACTCACCAAGAAACAAAGAGAGAGAACCCAAATACACAAAATCAGAAATGAAAGAGGAGAAGTAAAAACCAACACCACGGAAATACAAAAGATCGTTAACAACTACTATGAACAACTATATGGCAACAAATTCGACAACCTAAGCGAAATGGACAAATTTCTAGAAACACACAGTCTCCCAAAACTATTCCCGGAAGAGATAGAAAACTTGAACAGACCAATAACAACTAAGGAAATTGAAGAGGTAATCAAGACTCTCCCAGCAAACAAAAGCCCAGGCCCAGATGGTTTCACAGGGGAGTTTTACCGAACATTCAAAAAAGAACTAACACCCATTCTCCTCAAACTATTTCAAAAAATTCAAGAAGAAGGAAGACTTCCAAACACGTTCTATGAGGCCAGCATAATTCTAATTCCAAAACCAGAAAAAGACACTACGAAGAAAGAAAACTACAGGCCAATATCCCTGATGAACATAGATGCCAAAATCCTGAACAAAATATTAGCAAATCGGATCCAGAAATACATCAAAAAAATTATTCACCATGACCAAGTGGGATTCATTCCAGGGATGCAAGGCTGGTACAATATTCACAAATCAATAAACGTGATACACCACATCAACAAAATGAAGAATAAAAACCACATGATCATATCAATAGATGCTGAAAAAGCATTTGACAAAATCCAGCATCCATTTCTGATAAAAACGCTCAGCAATGTAGGAATAGAGGGATCATATCTCGACATAATAAAGGCCATATATGAAAGACATACAGCCAACATCATACTCAATGGACAGAAACTAAAAACATTTCCATTAAGAACAGGAACAAGACAGGGATGTCCACTTTCGCCACTCTTATTTAACATTGTACTGGAAGTCTTAGCCACAGCAATCAGACATGAAGAAAAAATAAAAGAGATCCAAATTGGAAAGGAGGAAGTGAAACTGTCATTATTTGCAGATGACATGATATTGTACATAGAAAACCCTAAAGACTCCATCAAAAATCTATTAGACTTAATAAATGAATTTGGCAAAGTAGCAGGATACAAAATTAACGTCAAGAAATCGACGGCATTCTTGTACATCAATGATGAACTCACAGAAAGAGAAACTGAAAAAACAATCCCATTTACCATTTACCATCGCGCCAAAAAAATTACAATACCTAGGAATAAACTTAACCAAAGAAGTAAAGGACCTATTTGCAGAAAACTACAGGTCATTGAAAAAAGAAATAGAGGAAGATATAAAAAAGTGGAAGCACATACCCTGTTCATGGATTGGAAGAATTAACATCATTAAAATGTCCATACTACCCAAAGCAATCTATAGATTCAATGCAATCCCCATCAAAATACCAACGACATATTTCATAGAACTAGAACAAATACTTCAAAAGTTCATATGGAACCAAAAAAGACCCCGAATAGCCACAGCAATCTTGAAAAAGAAGAACAAAGTAGGTGGGATCACAATACCAGATATCAGGTTATACTACAAAGCGACTGTAACCAAAACAGCCTGGTACTGGCACAAGAACAGGCATATAGACCAGTGGAACAGAACTGAAAACCCAGAAATGGACCCAAGGCAATACGCTCAATTAATATTTGACAAAGGCGGCAAGAGCATACAGTGGAGTAATGACAGCCTCTTTAATAAATGGTGTTGGGAAAATTGGACAGCTACATGCAAAAAAATGAAACTAGACCATCAACTTACACCATACACAAAAATAAACTCAAAATGGATAAAAGACTTAAATGTGACCCGTGAATCCATAAAAATTCTAGAAGAAAATGTAGGCAACAAAATTTCGGACATCATACGGAGCAGAATTTTCACTGATACATCACCTAAGGCAACAGAAGTAAAGGAGAAAATGAACACATGGGACTACATCAAACTAAAAAGCTTCTGCACAGCAAAAGATACAATCATCAAAATGGAAAGACAACCCACTGTATGGGAGAACATCATTGCCAATGATGTATCAGATAAGGGGTTAATTTCTAATATATATAGAGTGTTCATACAACTCCACAAAAGGAAGACAAAGAACCCAATTAAAAAATGGGCAGAGGAGCTGAATAGACACCTCTCCAAACAGGACATACAAATGGCCAAGAGACATATGAAGAAATGCTCAACATCACTAATCATCAGAGAGATGCAAATTAAAACAACAATGAGGTATCACCTCACACCTGTCAGAATGGCCGCCATCAACAAATCATCAAACAACAAGTGTTGGCGAGGGTGTGGAGAAAAGGGGACTCTAATAGGTACATTGCTGGTGGGAATGCAGACTGGTGCAGCCGCTATGGAAAACAATATGGTGTTTCCTCAAAAAATTAAAAATTGAACTTCCATTTGACCCAGTGATCCCACTGCTGGGAATATACCCTAAGAAGCCTGAAACACCAATCAGGAAGAATATATGTACCCCCATGTTCATAGTAGCACTATTTACAATAGCTAAGATCTGGGAACAGCCCAAGTGTCCACCAGTAGACGAATGGATAAAAAAGCTGTGGTACATATACACAATGGAGTACTATGCAGCGGTAAGAAAGAAAGATCTCTTATCCTTTGAGACGACATGGAGGGACCTGGAAAGTACTATCCTAAGTGAAAGAAGCCAAGCAGAAAAAGACAAATACCACATGATCTCACTTATATACGGAATATAATGAACATAACAGTCTGAGGAATATAGTAGACCCAGACACATGGAAGTAGGGCACAGACTGACATCCCTCAGAAGAGGGGATGGGGGGTGGGGGGGTGTGAAGAGATAAACCACAGAACTTACATGCATGTATGCATGACCAATGGACATGAACAACTAAGCCGGGGACAGGGTGGAGGGGGGGTAGGGTGGGGGGTGCCAATGGGGTAAAAAGGTAAAATATCTGTAACAAAAAAATAAATAAAAATTCATTAAAAAAAAAAAAAAAAAGACAGGAAAAAAAAAAAAACAAACACCAAAAGACATGGAGAAACTTTAATTGCATATTGCTAAGTGAAAGAAGCCAACCTGAAAAGGCTACATATGATGTTCTAGAAATGTCATGGAAGAAGATCAATGGTGGCAAAGAGCTGGAGGTTGGGGAGGGACAAATAGGTGGATTACAAGAGATTTTTTATGGTAGTAAAACTATTACGTACACCATAATGGTAGATACATACACATTCATCAAAACACAGACTGAAACCTAATGTAAACTATAGATTTTAGCTAATAATGTATCAATACAGGTCCAACATTTTTAACAAATGTACCATACTAATATAAGATGCTAATAAAAGAGGAAACCAGAGTCCTGGCCGGTTTGGCTCAGCGGTTAGAGCGTCAGCCCACAGACCAGAGAGACCCCAATTCAGTTCCCACTAAGGGTATGTACCTCGAATGCAGATTGTCCCCAGCCCCGGTTGGGGTCGTGTGGGTGGCAGCCAGTCAATGTCTCTCTCACACCGATGTTTCTCTTTCTCTTCCCCTCTCCTCCTCCCACTCTATCTGAAGATAAATGCAAAAATGTCCTCCGGTGAGGATTAAAAAAAGAGGAAACCAGCAAAGGAGAAAGGTATATATGGGAACTCTGTATTATCTGATCTGAACTCTGTAATATCTATTCTGTAAACCTAAAACTGCTCCAAGTAATAGTCTATTAATTTTTCTTAAAATAACAATGGTAATATCAAATGCTGGTAAAGATGAGGAGAAACTGAACCACTCATGCATTGCTAGTATGAATGTAAAATGCTACAGCCTCTCTGAAAAAGTACAGTAGTTGTCTTTCAAAACTAAAAATGCATTTACCATATAACCCAACAGATGCCCTCTTGGGTATTAATCCCATAGAAATGAAAATTTATAACATAAAAGACTATATATATGAATGTTTACACCAGTTTTATTGCTGACAGCTAAAACCTGGAAACAATCCAAACTGATGATTAAAGAAACAGTCACTTAACCTACCTGCCATGGAATACTGGAATATTACTCAGTTATAAAGAACTTTTTTTTTAAATATGTTTTTATTTTTTAGAGAGAGAGAGAGAGATAGAAACATCAATGTGAGAAGAGAAACATGAATCAGCTGCCTCCTGCATGCCCCATACTGGGGATCAAGCCCACAACCTGGGCATGTGCCCTGACAGGGAATCAAACCAGGACTTCTCAGACTATGGGATGAACACTCAATCCAGAACCACACTGGCTGGGCAAGAAGAACAAAATACTGATACATGCAACAACTTGGATGGATCTCAGAGGAATTATGCTAAGTGAAGAAGGCCAATTTTAAAAGTTTCCATACTGTATGATTCCATTTATGTAACATTCTTAAAGTGACAAAATTATATAGATGGATTATTATTGAAGTTGAATGTTAGGTTCATTTTTATCTGTAAAACTTCTATAAATATAAAAATGGAACTATTAATCTGGCTTTATAAAATCTTTCAAGCAAAATGATTACCATATTCCATTTAAGATTTAACCTAAAATCAAAAGAAAGGATTTAAAACAATCTCATGACTTCTACTAATTTAACTACCTATACACAAACCATGAGAACAAGAACATAAAGCATTTCAAATAAATGCTCTTTTCCACCTGCATGTGAAAAAGCCGCAGTGGCAGCATAAGAAACCGATTTAAAACTAAATGTCTTTCGGGAACACTAAACACACCCAAACAAACCCACATACCACATAATTCAACATATCCAGGCAGCAGTGGTTAAGGAATAGAATGGCATGGACACTGCAAGGATTTGGCAGATTGACTGATGAAGAGAGATTCACATTTCCTTTGCCTTTAGCTGTGCCTGTTACATTACCAAAATAGTTTTTGGTTTTAGGTATGTTTGGGGGAGGGGTGGGTGATCACACTGTACAAAATGTTAATTTAAAATAGAGTCTAAGCCCAGGAAAATTAAGTAAAAAAAACAAGAACACTATAACGTAACACAAAAGTTTTATGTTGCTTTAAACATTAAAGTGATAAGGTCATTTTTAAATATGTGTAATCTTTTTACAAGTTCAGAAGAACCACAAATTATGGAGCTACAAACCACCAGCTATTCAAAAGAAAATTGTAGCTTATAAAATATTGGCCGACTGCCAGTACAAATGAATTTTTTTCCTTAAACAAGCTTCACAAGCCACAATACTCTTTCAAAAGATTATAACCATATTATTTAATCAAAGAGTGATGTATTAGACAGTAAAGGTAAGTCAATTCTTGACCTAAAACAAGCTGTAAAAGCCCACAAACTATTCCTCACCAATATAGTAAAATCTCACCTTGGAAAAAAAGATCTGGAAATTTTTAATTCATTACTATTTTACCATAATTTCATCAAAGAATTAAGTATATTAAATGCCACAATAACAATAATAAAAAACAAGCTTTGGAATCCAAATACCAATAAATACATTTAAAAGGGGAGAATAGCCTGGCCGCTGTGGCTCAGTGGTTGAGCATCGACCCATGCACCAAGAGGTCACCATTTCAATTCCTGGTCAGGGCACATGTCCAGGTTATGGGCCTGATCCCCAGTGGGGGAGGGGCATGCAGAAGGCAGCCAGTCAATGTTCTCTCTCATAGATGTTTCTATCTATCTCTCCCTCTCCCTTCCTCTCTCTAATATCAATAAAGAAAAAATATATATTTTAAAAGGGGGGGAGAATAACCATGACCCAATCCACATCCACAATCCACACACAAAAGGCTATCTTTGACAAAATGGCAAAATCCTCACTACAATCAAAAAAATATTTCCTTTAATGTACTGCCCAAATGGAAAGGTAAAATAAGACACTCTGGAGACAAATCCCAGCAACAACTTCTTAGCTAGTAAGTAGGTTGAACAATTTACCATTCCAGGTCTCACTTTTCTCATTTCACCCATTTAAAACTCATTCTACCCAGCACTATATGTCACATGTGTTACCGAGAACACTGCATTAGTTACTTTTTCATGAAAGTTTTAACTCTCCAGCCAGTCTACAAACTACTGAAGAGAATCTTTTTTCCTAATGTATATCTTTAGTAGCACCTTAATACAATGTCTCATATATATAAAAAGCACTGATATTCAATGACCAGTTCATTGATGTTCAAAATTAGGCCACTTTTTATTCAAGGAATAAGACTGTCTCTAAGATTTAGGCTTGTACAACAATCCATCCATTATAATTTCCAGATTATACATTATTAAAGCTGCAGTTTGCAAACCTGGTCACTACCTTCAGTTTACCCATTTGTCTAACTCCACAGTTCTCTGGACTCCTGGAGGTCTTTTCACAATAGTACTTAGACATTATATGCCTTTTTAATTCTCATTCCCTCACAAGTATAGAATTTTCCAGAGAATACATAATGTGTGGAGTATTATGTAATGAAATGTGTCACATTTGGAAGCTCTACATAATTCAGTGAATCAACATTTTCCAAATGACCAACGCATGATGTTATTCATGTATGCATAAAAGATTAATTCAAAATGTAACAAACCAGTGGATTTTAATGTAACAGAATAGAAAAAGTTTACTAATCTGGTTTCAGATTCCATTAAGAAATTACCATTTGTCAAGTTGTGGTATAGTATCAAAGAAAAATACCCACAATAATGTGAAAAGGCTATTAAAATACTCCTCCTCTTTTCCAACTTCAAATGTGTGTAAAGCCAAATTTTCTTTATATACTTCAACCAGAACATACCACAAGAGACTAAATGCAGAAGTAGCTTTCAGAAACCCAGCTGTCTTCTATTAAGCTACATATTAATGAGATTTGCGAAAATGTAAAGCAATGCCCACTCTTCTAAATTTTTTTGTTTTGGAAAACAGCTATTTTTCATTAAAAAGAAATCATTTTGGAGAAGTGAAGGAACTAGACAGATATTGGTCAAAGGTTACAAAGTTGTAGTTATATAGGATAAATAAGTCTAGAGATCTACTGTAAAGCATGATGACTAATATAATAATACTGTACTGAACACTAGAAAATTTGTTGAGTAGATTTCATGTGCTCTTTCCACACATACACAAAAAAAGTACTATATGAGATATTGATATGTTAATTAGCTTAGCTGTAGTAATCATTTTACTAGGTATGTTTATATCAAAACAGCATGTTGTACACCTTAAATATATACAATTTTTAATTTAAATTTTTTTTTGTACATGCCCCTTAGCGGGAACCAAACCAAGGACTCTGTGGTCCGCAGACCGAAGCACCAACTGCTGAGCCAAACTGGCCAGGGCCAATTTTTAATTTTTAAAGTCACCAAACAACATTTGTAATAAGCGAGAGAGAATATTTTAACTGCATAATAAAGAGTTCTGGAAAAATACATGCTAGTCTTGACTGCAGAGATTAACATGTATATATGAAAAAAATGAAATAAATTCATTTTTTTATTTGGATTCTACATTATTTCAATTTACATGTATTACTTTTGCAATTTGAAACAAAAATTTAAAAACCTAAAATCTTTATATATTTTTATGTATTCAATCTGTGTTAATATACAAGTTATTTTTAAATGAATTACAGTAAAATATATACTTTTATCAGATATAATTTCTAATATAAATATCAACAGATATAATTCACATAAATAAGAGATCTTTGGGGTCCTCCATGATTTTTAAAGTGTAAAGGAGTCCTTCCCTGGCCAGTTTGGCTCAGCGGTTAGAGCGTTGGCCTGTGGTCCGGAGAGATTCGGTTCCCGCTAAGGGCATGTACCTCGGTTGCAGTTTGTCCCTGGCCCTGGTTGTTATGCAAGTGGCAACCACTCGGTGTGTCCCTTTCACTTCGATGTTTCTCTCTCTCTCTCTCTCTTCCTCTCTCTCCCTCCCACTCTATCTGAACAAGAAAATGGAGGAAGGTCTTCGGGTGAGGATAAAAAAATAAATTTAAAAAAAGAGTGTAAAGGAGTCCTGAGTTTAAAAGTTTGAGAACCGGACTTCCGGTCAAGATGGTGGCGTAGGTAAACGCAGTATTGTGTCCTCCCACAATCACATCAAAGTCACAACTAAACTACAGAATAACCATCATTCAAAGTCACCTGAAATCAAGCTGAATGGAAGTCCTACAACCACAAAATTAAAGAAGCCGCCACATCGAGACCGCCACATCGAGACCGGTAGGAGGGGCAGGGGCGGAGGCGGAGGGGCTGGCCCCACACTCACATGTGGAAAATTAAAATCAGGAGGACACCTCGGCTGGGAAGGTCCTGAGAACTGAGGGGTCCCCGTCCCACACCAGGCATCCCACTCAGGGTTCCAGTACCAGGAAGAGAAGTCCCCATAACTTCTGGCTGTAAAACCAGGGGGAACTGAAGCTCAGGGAGGCTGAGGCTTCTGGAGCCCCAGGCAGCTCCTCTTAAAGGGCCCGCACACGGACTTACTCGGACTTGCTCCCTGTAAGCTGAGAGGGGAAGTAGCTTGAGGGGCACCAGAGACATACAGGGAAGAACTGAGCTGTTTGACATTGGAATGAGGGCTGGAGAGGGGGCTTTCACCTGGACAGACCTTGCTACCACAGGCCTTTGTTCCTTTGGTGAGCCCTTCCCTGGGGCAGCAGACAGCCACCATATCTGGGACTCCAGCAACTTGGCTCACACTGTCTGCCCCACCCTGGTGATTCCCTAAGGCCTTACCCCACCCAACTTTCAGGCCCACCCAAGATTGGCCTGTCTTGGATCTTGCTTCAGGTTTTCCTAAATTCCTTCAAACAAGCAGCATCTGGTCTCAGCTAGCCCCATACCTCTCGTTAAGTAATACACAGAAACAAACACAGGGAGACAGTCAAAATGAGGAGACAAAGAAATAGGTCCCAAATGAAAGAACAGAACAGAACTCCAGGAAAAGAACTAAGCGAAATGGAGATAAGCAACCTAACAGATGCTGAGATCAAAACACTGCTTATAAGGATGCTCAGTGAACTTAGTGAGAACCTCAGCGAACTTAGTAAGGGCCTCAAGAGCTTAAAAAAGGACCAGTCAGAAATTAAGGAGGTACCGCCCTGGCTGGTTTGGTTCAGCGGTTAGAGCGTCGGCCTGCGGTCCTGAGAGACCCGGGTTCGGTTCCCGCTAGGGGCACGTACCTCGGTTGCAGTTTATCCCCGGCCCTGGTCGGTTGTGTGGGTGGCAGCCACTTGATGTGTTCCTTTCACATCGATGTTTCTCTCTCTCTCTCTATTCCTCTCTCTTTCTCCCACTCTACCTGAACAAAAAATGGAAAAATGTCCTCGGGTGAGGATAAAAACAAAAACAAAAAAAGAAATTAAGGAGGTACCAACTGAAATAAATAATAATTTACATAGTCCGGCCAGTGTGGCTCAGTAGTTGAGCATCAACCCATGCACCAAGAGGTCGCCGGTTCGATTCTTGGTCAGGACAAATGCCCAGGTTGTGGGCCTGATCCCCAATGGGGGGCATGCAGGAGGAGGCCAATCAATGTTCTCTCTCATTGATGTTTCCATCTCTCTCTCCCTCACACTTCCTCTCTCTCTAAAATCAATAAAGGAAAAAAAAATTTATTTTTTTAAAAAGAATAATTTACAGATTCAATAGTAAAGTCAAGAAGCAAACCATCGATTTGGAATATAAGGAAGCAAAAAACACCCAATCAGAACAGCAAAAAGAAAAAAGAATCCAAAAAAAATGAGGATAGTGTAAGGAGCCTCTGGGACAACCTCAAGCGTGCCAACATTCGCATCTTGGGGTTGCCAGAAGAAGAGAGAGAACAAGAAATCGAAAACCTATTTGAAACAATAATGGCAGAAAACTTCCCTAACTTGGTGAAGGAAACAGACATACAAGTCCAGGAAGCACAGAGCGTCCCAAACAAGATGAACCCCAAGACACATCATCATCAAAATGCAAAAGGTTCAAGACAAAGACAGACTCTTAAAAGTAGCAAGAGAAAAGCAGTTCATTACCTACAAGGGAGTTCCCATATGACTGTCAGCTGATTTCTCAAGAAAAACTCTGCAGGCCAGAAGGGAATGGCAAGAAATATTCAGAGTGATGAAAAGCAAGAACCTACAACCAAGATTACTCTATCCTGCAAAGCTGTCATTTAGATGGCCATATAAAGAGTTTCCCAGACAAGAAAAAGCTAAAGGAGTTCATCACCACCAAACCATTATTATATGAAATGTTGAAGGGTCTTCTTGAAGAAAAAGATAAAAAATATGAACAAACAAAATGGCAATGAATACGTATCTATCGACAATCGAATCTACAAACAAAATAAACAGGCAGAACAGAAGCATTCTCATAGATACAGAGAACATTTTGTTGATTGCCAAATGGGAGGGGTGTTGGGGGAATGGATGAAAAAGGTGAAGGGATTAAGAAGTACAGATTGGTTGCTAGACTGACAAACCTCATAGGGAAGGGGGGTTGGGGGGTTGGGAAGAAATAAACCAAGAACTTATATGCATTATATGCATAACCAATGGACACAGACAACAGTGTAGGGAAAGGCAGGAGGGTGGGGCAGGAGTGGGGAGGAGGGGGGTCAATGGGGGAAAATGAGGAACATCTGTAATACATTCCACAATAAAGATAAATTGAAAAAAAAAAAAAAAGTTTGAGAACTACTGGCCTAACTAAATGTAGGTTGATTTTGGTGTTCCGCATACTAGGTCCATTTCACTTAAAGAACACAGAAATTTCCCAGGAAAGACCCATGTCAACACTGTACAAGTTGGAGCAGTATTCACTAAGCTCTTGACAAATGTTTTGCACTCTTTTTGCAGTAAGCAGTTCTCCTATAATGAACAAACTACTTAGAGTTTTCAGTGAAAGGATTTGGCAAAAATATCAACCATTCTCATTGATTCCCATTTCATAAAGAATAATCACTTAGCCATACGACCTGTTTTAAGTAATCAAAAAAAAAAAACAGTACAACATAACAGACAGCACTTATTGAGCTCACAGCATGTCGGGCACTGTGCTTTCCTATATTATCTCATAATCCTCACAACCCTGCAAACAAAGTATAACAGCAAGAAACTCAGATGTACTTGCTAAAGGTCATACAGTTAATAAATGGTGGAATCAGGACTCAAAATCAGGTCTATGTGACTCCAAAGTCCAGTGCTCTCTCCACTCCATCAGGCTACCTTCACAACACTAGACTGGAAATCAGACCTGTCACGTACCATCTGTGTCCTTGAGCAAGTCACAACTTCTTTCAGCCGGTTTTCTCATCTATAAAATGAGAGATAGGATCAGTGTAGCTGATCTCCACCAAAGTCCCATCCACAGCTGATATTCTTGAATTATGATTCATCACAATCTCAACCCTACCTACAATCTTAAAAGGCCTTTTGTATACTTTTCTGAACCAAACAAGTGAAATGATACATGTAATGGGGAAGTAATGAGTAAAATTAACAAACTAGGATATAGCTTTTCATGCTTTAGTATCAACAATCATCATAAAACATACTATAAACAATAAGAAGGCATTGTGTACTTCCTTGATCCCAGGCAACCAGAGCTTCCTTCTTTGACATAAGCTTGGGCATTCAGCTAGCAGACATCTCTGAAGGTGGAAAGATTCTGCTAGCATGCAACATAGAAACACCTAACTGAAGGATTGCTATGGGGAACAAATGCCTCATCATTAGTTTGTATAGGAAGCACCATCTACTCCTTAAGGTAAATTATACAATAATCAATGGAGATATCTGCCAAGCATTTCTGAGAAAAGGACAAGCTGCAGGAAATCATGAAAACTGACACATGGCACTTTAGAGCATACACATACAAATCCAAGAAGAAATGTATTGACTGCCCGGCCCATGTGGCTCAGTGGATTGAGCATCATCCCATGGCCTGAGAGGTACCAGTTCAATTCCCAGTCAGGGCACATGCCTGGGTTGTGGGCTCAATCTCCAGTAGGGGCGTGCAGAAGGCAGCCAATCGATGTTTCTCTCTCACATCAATGTTTTTTTCTCTCTCTCTCCCCCCTCCCTCTCTCTCTAAAAAAAAAAAAAAGTCAATAAAAACATGTTTTTAAAAAAAAGTTGAAAGGTCTTACAGCTAATAAGTGGCAGAGAAAATATTTGAAACAAATATGACCAACACCTAAGCCTGTACTCTTCATATCACATTTTTGCTGGTTCTAGAGAGAATGAAACCTCATCCCTAGGTCAAACAGAAAAATAATGTGTAATATTTGAAACAAGTTACAAGGACATTTTAAACAAAAGTTTTTAAAAGCTTGAAATCCATTTTATGGAAGTACCTACTATTTAGATATTAGTAAAAGTCACAAGGTCACAGTGAAAAATCTATTATTTATTTGGATAGCTATCAATACACTTAAACTCAGAACATACAAGATGGCTGCTATTGCTATAGCTTATATTCCCATTATGCTCACAAAACCTAAAAAGATCTCTTTTGTCCAAAGTAGCCAGGAAGGTGTCTTTTACGTGACACCATTTTTTTACCCCAACCCCAGCATACTGAAGCAAATTACTCCAGTGCTATTACTCAGAAGAGAAAGAGGTGTCATTCAAAGCACAGTAGAAAAATGACAGGTTTATGAGGTGATTTCTAGCTACTTTCAAAGAAATAATGGAAAACTGGCCCACTAAAAGTTCTTTCAAACTTTAAAATAGCTAAAATGAGTTTGTTTTTTAATAAGGGCAACGTGTAATTATAAAATCCTTCAAAACAGCACAATTTGAGTTATTCTTCATTGGCAGTGAGCCACCACTTTTTAAAAGTATCTCAAAATAGGAATTCAACCACCCTGGCCAGTTTGGCTCGGCAGTTAGAGCATCAGCCCAAAGTCCAGAGAGACCCGGGTTCGGTTCCCACTAGGGGCACGTACCTCGGTTGCAGTTTGTCCCCGTCCCTGGTTGGGGTCGTGCAGGAAGCAGCTACTCGATGTGTCCCTTTCACGTCGATGTTTTTCTCTCTCTCTCTCTCCCTCCCGCTCTATCTGAACAAAAATGGAAAAATGTCCTCGGGTGAGGATTAAAAAAAAAAAAGGGAATTTAATCACCCTGGCCAGTTTGGCTCAGCGGTTACAGCATTGGCCCACGGACCTGAGAGTCCCGGTTTCAGTCCCCGCTAAGGGCACGTACCTCAATTGCAGTTTGTCCCCGGCCCCGTTTGGGGTCATGTGGGTGGCAGCCAATCAATATGTCTCTCTCATGTCGATGTTTCTCTCTCTTCCTCTCTTCCTCTCTCTCTCTTCCTCCCTCTCTCCCTCCTGCTCTATCTAAAGATAAATGCAAAAATGTCCTCAGGTGAGGATTTAAAAAAAAAAGGGAATTCAACCAAGGTCGAGTGCTGTTAAGACTAATCATTAACTACTCAAGCAAATCGATGTATGCTTTTAAAAGCAAATCAAATAACAATTCACTAAAAGTAAATGGGAAGAAAAAAACTGAGAATTTGTAAGAACAAATTTCAGAAGCTACTTCTGAAATTTCTTCGTTTGCATTTATCTCCATTAGAGTTCCAAAGCTTCCAAAGGGTATTTCCTATTTTGCTTTTCCCCTATAGAATACCCATCATACGTAACTGGTCAGGAGAGAGTAGCTACTACTGCAGGTACTACCAGGACCGACATATAACTCCTCTTCCCTTACACACTGTCCTAAGACAATGCCTAAAATCCCAGATTTAGTGAAGAGAACACCCAATTTCTGGAACCAGACAGACATGGATTCAAACCCCAGGTGCACAATTTACCAGTTAAGTGACTCTGAACTTATTGAACGAGGCATAGTTTTCTTATCTGAAATACTGCAACCATTCAGAAAGGCTAATGTGAAGATTAGAGATAATTTGCATAAGGCACATCTGTTATTAGTACTGTTAATCATTATGTACCTGACACTTTCTTTTGTAACACTGCCACTGTTTATAAAGTAATACATCTACTACTAAATAATAATAAAGAGGATTCTATTATTCACTGGCAAATCAGAGGTGAGTGACCTATAAAACAAACCTGCTATTGTTGACCTTGTCACAGTAACAATTTTTATTTTAATTGCTTAAAATTTTTCAAACTGCTTAATGGGTCAAAGGTTTTACTTTGGAGTGATAGTAATGGAACTAGGCAGAGTCATGGTTGGTCAATATTGTGATTGTACTAAAAATGCCATTAAATTATTCAGTTTAAAATAGTTAATCTAGCCCTGGTTAGAGCATCGGCCCTCAGACCAGAGAGTCATGGGTTTAATTCCAGGAAAGGGTACATACCTTGGTTGTGATTCAATCCCTGGCCCTGGATGGGGTTGTGCAGGAGGCAACTAAACAATGTGTCTCTCTCACATCAATGTTTCTCTCTCTCCTCCTCCTCCTCCTAACTCCACCTCCTCTGCCCTCATTCTATCTGAAAATCAATGGAAAACTATCCTCGGGTGAGGATTAAATAAATAAATAAAATGGTTAATCTAAAAAAATTAATTTTAAGAAATAATGAGGAAAAAATACCCTAATTGTTCTTATTGAACATCATGAGGTGCCAGCAATGTAACCAGTTAAACTAAGTGTATTGGAGGTTTTCTGGTCCACATTTCTAAAAAAGCAGCTCAACATGGTAGAAGGAGCCCCAAACTCAGAGGTAAAGAAATCCATTTCTCATCCCAACTCTGCCACTAGTTGGATGTGTGATTTTGAGCAAATCCTTTAACTACTAGATATATCTTAAGTTCTACATCTGTCAAAGACCTAAGCAGGGCTAAAAGAATGTCACAGGATTCTCACAAGTTTAAGATGTTATACTTTATATCTTTGGCAAACCAATTTACATGGAAATAAAATTGCATAGATTAAAAAAAATAATAACTACAATATCTGCTAAACTAAAAGCCACCACACTTCCAGTGAGCTGAAAATATAAATTATCCTAAACTGGAAATTTTTGTTTCAGGGTAACTGGCTCCTACTGACTCCTATTTACTGGAAAACAGAAACAGACCCTATAATATCAGTGCCAAAATCATTCACCAACATTATGTATGAGCTAAGCACAAAGGAAAAGGCTTAATTCAAAGATGACTAGTATGATAGATAAGCTCAAGGTCACCATTCATTCTGAACCAAGCTGGTGAACTGTAAGTTCTTAACTAATAAAACTCAATGTCTTTTATTCATCTATTAAAAATGCATTAAGTGCCCAGCTGGTGTGGCTCAGTGGATTGAGCATTGTCCCGTGGACTGAGAGGTCCAGGTTTGACTCTGGTCAGAGCACATGCCAGGATTTCACACTCGATCCCCAGTAGAGGGTGTGTAGATGCAGCTAATCAGTGTTTCTCTCTCACATCAATGTTTCTATCTCTCTGTCTAAAAATATCAATAAAAACATTTAAAAAAAATTTTTTTAAGATTAAAAAAAATTAAAATAAAATAAAAATGCATTAAGTGACCAGCCGGTGTGGCTCAGTTGGCTGAGTGTCGTCTCATGCACCAGGTCACTGGTTCCATTCCCATCCCAGGCCTAGGTTGCAGGCCAGATCCCCAATGGGGTCGTGCAGGAGGCAGTCGATCGATGTTTCTCTCATTGATGTTTCTATCTCTCTCTCCCTTCTTCTCTGAAATCAATAAAAACATACTTTTTAAAAATACATTAAGTGTAAAAACAAATATGCATAATCCTATAATAAAAATGTATACATTAATCAACACTTTGCAAATAATTTTGTCCTATAAATAACCTTCAGGTAAAAAACTTCTGCTGCAAGGTTCTAAAAAGGATGTAAATCTAAAAGAACCTTAATCTGCCCTGGCCAGTGTGGCTCAGTCGGTTGGGTGTCATCTTGTGCACCAAAAGGTTGCCAGTTCGATTCCTGGTAAGGGCACATGCCCAGATTGTAGACTCAATCCCTGGCAGGGGGTGTGCCGGAGACAGACAACTGATCCATGTCTCTCTCTCACATAAATGTTTCTCTCTCCCTCTCCCTCCCTCTCTCTCTAAAAATCAATAAAAACATATTTTAAAAAAAGAAAAGAACCTTAATCTGTTCTTGAACTTGTCTGGAATAGAAACTAAATCCTCTGATATCTTCTGGCATTTTGTTAAGTGCAGGTTGTTAAACAAATGTTTTTGACAACAGGCAAACCAACACAGGAGGTGGGGGGAGGGATGAAATAAACCAAAGAACTTATATGCATGTATGCATAACCAATGGACATAGACAACAATGCAGGGGGCGGGGTACTAGAGGGGGGGAAGGAGAAACATCTGTAACAAAATAAAGTAATAAAAATTGAAAAAAAAAAAAAGAAATGTTTTGGCAATGAACACCTTAACTACCATTAATTAGAAGGTATGTCCTCCTCCAATGTGCCTCTAAATCCTAATGGGAGAAAGGGGTGTGTGGCATGATTAAAGTGACCTCAACAGTGATCAAGGTGACTAGATGGGAAGTCTCATCTGTTGGTTTCAAAAGACAGACAGACACTGCTTAGATATCCATAGCCAAAGGAAAGCTCAAAGGATATATTTAAGTTGTATCAAACTGCTGAGAATACATGAAGTGCTTTACAACCCAGAGCAATTTATCTAACAAACTTATGAAACAACTGGAGCCACTTACAAATCAAAAGACAACTTTGGATGCCTTATCAGAAGTTTCCCAAACCAACTATCTAGAATCAGACCCCAGTAATAGATTAGCAATTAAATTTCCCTTTTCCTTCTGGCAGTTATATCAAAATGAAGGTATAAAGCCACAGATGCACAACCTTTCTAGAAAGATCCCTGATTTTCTTTTTATCAGAACAATCGTCACCTGGATGTCACCATCACACTTGCAAATTCAGTATCAAAACTAAACTACACTTGCTTCTCTTGAGTTCCCCAGGTGCCTGATCAACCAGGCTTGAAACCTTGTAAATCTGTTGCTCAGCCCTCATATCCAGTTACCCAGTTTCATTAGTTCCAAGGCATCCTTTTTATACTCATGTCCACTACCTTTACCACTTTTTTTCTCAAACCATTCAACAGCATCTTAATCAGTGTATTCATTTCAGCCTCTTTTCACACAATTGTCAAATTCATAAAGACAGCCCTAATAATGTCCCTCTACTCTTTTTTTTATATTTTTTTAATTGATTATTTATTTATTTATTTATTTATTTTCCTTACCCGAGGACATTTTTCCATTTTTTATTCAGGTAGAGTGGGAGAGGAACAGAGAAAGAGATAGAGAAACATCGACATGAAAGGGACACATCTAGTGGCTGCCACCCACACAATCAACAAGGGCAGGGGACAAACTGCAACCGAGGTATGCACCCTTAGCGGGAACTGAACCCCAGTCTCTCTGGACCGCAGGCCAATGCTCTAAATGCTGAGCAAAACCGGCCAGGGCTTAATTGATTTTTTTAGAGGGAGGTGGTAGGAGGGATAGAAACATCTATCTGCTGCCTCCTGCATGCCCCCTACTGGGGATCAAGCCCTCAATCCAGACATGCGCCCCAACCAGGAATCGAACCGGGACCTCTCAGTCCATGGGATGACACTCATTCCACCGAGCCACACCGGCTGCGCTCCACTCTTCACCCAAGGATATGTTTTCATTGATTTTTTTATAGAGAGAGGAATGTGGCAAGGAGAGAGAGAGGAGTGGGGAGAGGGAGAGAGAAAAACAACGAAGTGAAACAGAAACATTGATTGTCTCCTGTACATGACCCAACCAGGGATCAAACCCACCCACAACCTAGGCATGTGCCCTGACCAGGAATCGAACCCACAACCTTTTGGTGTACAGAACAATACTCCAACCAGCTGAGCCACCCAGCCAGGCCCTCCACTCTTGCTCAGAAACCTTTCACTGAAGCTGCATTGTTGACAGGCTAAAGTTTGAATTCCTCATGCAAGGCCTTCTATAAGTGATTCCAACATTCCTCTACAAATTTACACTCTACGAAGACCTTTCATTTTCCCTATCTTTAAGTGAACCACTTGTTCCTTCCCACAGCAATCTTGAGCATTCTTACTTTGCTAATGCAATTTCCTCCATATGGAATTATCGTCTCCATTTTCTCATGATCTAAACCTACTTGTTCTCCCTGGCTCAGCACAGATATCACAAATCACATTATCTCTGAAGTCTATTCCTTATTTGGAAATAATTTCTTACCTGGATCATTTTATCACACCTCCCTGACTGTAAGCGCTTCAAGGTCAGGGTCTATGTATACTTTATCTGTATCCCTCAATGCAACACAGACTACGCATAGTACATAAGGACTCAAAATCATGATGAAAAATTAACAATAAAACCTACTAGTAGTCTTAAGAAAGGATACTCATGAAGAAAACAGATATAAATATATCATAGACCTTAAGGTGCACAGTATTCCTTAGCAAAACACTACAGCTAAAGCATCCTTTACAAAGTAACAGACTACAACTAATAAAATAACGATTCATTCAACAAATACGCAAGTGCCTAATTAATACAAGGCACTGTTCTAGGTGCCTAGAATCTACAGAATACAAAACCAGCATTAATTCTTGCCTTAATGAAGCTTATACTCTAGTAAAGGGGAAAAAGCAATAAACAAAATAAAATAGCAAAGTATATTATAAGCTAAATGGTTGAAGTGGTATGGAGAAAGAGGACAGAAAAGGGAACCCAAGGAGGACCAGAAACAGAGGAGCTGCCATTTTAATAGGATGGTAAGGGAAGGCCTCACTGGAAAGGAGAGATACGTGCAAAAATTTGAAAAAAATGATGGTGCCACACAGATCTGAGCAATAGCATCTGTAGGCAGCATAAACAGCAAAAGCAAAAGACCTAAAACAGGAATATGCCTGACATGTTAAAGAAACAAGAAGGCCATTGTGACCAGAATGGAGTAAGCAAAAAGAAAGAAAAAATCAGGTCAGAGAGGGGAAAAAAAGGGATCGGAGCACATAAGGCCTTTGACAGGACTTGGCTTTTTACTCTAAGCAAGATGAGGTATCACCGGAGAGTTCTCACTAGGAGACAAATTCTGACTTACCTTTTTTAAAGGCTCATTCCTGCTATCATATTGAGGATTATACAGGGGCACGAGAAAGAAAAGAAGTCTAGTGCAACAGTACTTCAGAAGAGGTGATGGAGACTTAAATAAGTAAAAGTAATGAAAAGTGGTCAGAGTTTGGATATATTTTGAAGATAGAACTGGCAAGATTTTCTGATGGGTCAGATGTCAAAGTCATGTGTGAAAGAAAGAGTCAAGGATGATTCCAACTTTTGGATGAGCAACTGGAAAGATGGAGGAAGATGCTATTTACTAGGATGTGGAAGACTACAAGAGGGGAGAGGGTAGGCGGGGCAGGGTAAAGATCAGGAGTTTGGCCCTGACGGGTTTTGCTCTACGGTTAGAGTGTCGGCCTGTGGTCCAGAGAGACCCGGGTTCGGTTCCTGCTAAGGGCACGTATCTCGGTTGCAGTTTGTCCCCAGCGCTGGTTGGTAGTGCGGGTGGCAGCCACTCGATGTGTCCCTTTCATGTCGATGTTTCTCTCTCTCTCTTCCTCTCTCTCCCTCCCACTCTCTCTGAACAAAAAATGGAAAAATGTCCTCGGGTGAGGATAAAAAAAATTTAAAAAAACAGGAGTTTGGTTTGGGAGAAGTTCAATTTGAGATGCCAATGAAATACATAATTTGAAGTGTCAAAGTAGGCAGTAGGATACACAAGCCTAGAGTTTCAGAGATAAAAATTTGAAGAGTCATCAGCACATACATGTTGTTGAAAGGTATGAGATTAGATGGGGTCGCCAAGGGAATGAGAATAAAGAGCAGAGATCCCATGGGGCAGTCCAGTATTAAAAGGGAGAAGTAATGAGTAAGAACCAACAAAGGAGACTGAGAAGCCAAGGAGTTAGAAGGAAAAGCAGCAGAGTATGGTGTCCTAGAAACCAGAGCAGAAAGGATTTCAAGGAAGGAGGCATTCACTGCAACAAATGCTGTTAATAAGTAAGAATTAATCTTTGTGGTTTTTTTTTTTTTTAAAATGTTTTTACTGCCTTTTTAAAGAGGGAGGAAAGGAGATAGATAGAAACATCCATATGAGAGATGTCCATGGGACAACGCCCAATCCACTGAGCCACATTGGCTGGGTAACATTCTGGTTTTGACAAGAGCAGCCTTGGTAGAGTGATGGGGCTGAAAGTCTCATTACAGTAGGTTTAGAAAAGAACAGGAGAACTGAAGATGAATAGAAAACAACTTTTTCAACAAATGTTTCCAGTTGAGAAACTAGCACAGCCGGTGTGGCTCAGTGGTTGAGTGTCAACCCATGCACCAAGAGGTTGCCAGTTCGATTCCTGGTCAGGGCATATGCCCAGGTTTCAGGCTCAATCCCCAGTGGAGGGCAAGCAGGAGGTAGCCAATCAGTGTGCTCTCTCATTGATGCTTCTGTCCCTGTCCCTTCCTCTCTCTCTCCAAAATCAATTTTTTTTTTAATTTAATTTTTAAAAAAATAAGCTGGGAAAATGGACTGTAGTTGGAAGAGACAGTGTGGTCAAGAAAGGATTAAAAAAAAATAGAGCCCTGGCCAGTTTGGTTCAGCGGTTAGAGCGTCGGCCTGCGGTCCTGAGAGACCCGGGTTCAGTTCCCGCTAGGGGCGCGTACCTCGGTTGCAGTTTGTCCCCGGCCCTGGTCGGTTGTGCGGGTGGCAGCCACTCGATGTGTTCCTTTCGCATCGATGTTTCTCTCTCTCTCTCTGTTCCTCTCTCTCCCTCCCACTCTACCTGAACAAAAAATGGAAAAATGTCCTCCAGTGAGGATTAAAAAAAAAAATAGATGTATCCCTGATTGGTGTGGCTCAATTGGTGGGGTGTCTATTCTGGTCAGGGCACATGCCCAGGTTGTGGGCTCCATTGCCTATGGGGGGTGTGCAGATGGCCAATCAATGTTTCGCTCTCACACTGATGTTTTTCTCTCTCCCTTCCTCTCTCTCTGAAAATTAATTTTAAAATCTTAAAAAAAAAAAAAAAGATGTGTGCTGACTGAAATGAGCTGGTAGAAGAATAATGAAGGATGCTGCAGGAGAGAGAGGGAGAATGAATATGATTTTAACTGTTACAGAATTTCAAATAGTCCAATGAAGAGAAAATACACTAGGTTAGTGGGTAATAATTCCAGAGTACTGTTACTCTTTGTGATACTAAAGAACGTAGGAGGGCAACCTATAATTCTAATCCACATGCAATAGAAGGCTCAGAAGAGAGGCTAGGTCATTTACTGAGAATCTTCATGTTAGGCATTTTATATGTTATTTCATTTAAGCTCAAAATAACTTCAAGAGGTATTATCTTTACATTACAAATAAGGAACCAGAAGCTCCGAGAGAGCTAGTTATTTGATTAACGCACAAAGCTGGTGAGTGGTAGAGCTATGTTTCAAATACAGCTTTCTGAGGATTAGATAAGAAATGGTCAATTTAGGGGAGTTAGTTTTGTGGTTAATTTTTTAGGTTTCTATCTGTAAGAAATTAAAGTATTTATGGAAAAGTATATGATGTCCAACACTTGCTGTAAATACTCCAGCAAAAACAACAAAAAGTAATTGTGAGTGGGGAATAGATAAAAGAATATCAAAATGCTGGTAACTGTGGCAGGTAGTTGACAGTATGTGGAAGTTAACTGTACTATTTCTCTTTTAAATACATTTTTTAAATGCCATGATAAAAAATAAAAACCCAACTGCTTGCAAGTCAAATTACTTCTAAACCTACCCTTAATTTTAACTCAATCCTTCTTTAAAAAAAATGCTATGTGCTTCATAGCTTATAATTTTCTTATCTTCTTTAATATTCACTATAACTCTATAAATTAGAGATTGTATTCCAATTTTACACATAAGGAGAGAGATCCACAACTAGTAAATAGGAGGATCAGACCTCAAGCCAAGTCTTCTAGCGTCAAAACATTCTTCTACTACCCAATAAAGAGACCAAGGTTGTACACAGGGTCATCTCTGGACATACCTACAAGGAGGACTCTTTCCTTAGATTTTTTGCTATTGCATAACCCTAGGACCAAGCTTCTTAGGAAAGACAAGCTTTATTCCAGTCAGTCTGAAAAGAAATACTCAAGGCTTGACTAGAAAAGACAGGTTTCAAATTTGCCCAGCCATCAAAACCTTCCTTACCAAATTCAAAGACCAACAGGAAGTTGATATATACAACTTCTGAAAGAGTGTTCTGAAAGCCTGTCTATCTCTGTTCTTTTTTTTCTAATTTTGTTTTCTTTATTGGTTTGTAGAGAGAGAGGAAGGGAGAGGAAGAGAGAGATAGAAACATCAATGAGAGAGAACATCAACTGGCCGCCTCCTGCATACCCCCCACTGGGGATTGGGCCCACAACCTGGACGTGTGCCCTGACTGGGAATCAAACTGGAGACCTCTTGGTGCATGGGTTGATACTCAACCACTGAGCCACACCAGCTAGCCTAGAATCAACTCTTTACACCTCTATTTCTCCAAATGTAATACTCTGTTATTTACCTACATTACACAGCTATTATGGTGACCCATGTCCAGGTATGTGAACCCTGAGCTCTAGAAATAAAAGATACTACTAAATAATAATAATGACCAATTTCAAAAGCCAATTTTGTATAGTTCCAAATTTACCAGAAAGCTGGCATACCAGAAGGCATACAGTTAATTCTTATTTTTAGATACCTTATTTTTTTTAATTTTTATTGATTGACTTTAGAGAGAGGAAGGGAGGGGGAGGGGGAGAGAGGAAGACAGAAACATCAATCAATTTGTTGTTCTACTTATTTATGAATTCACTGGTTGATTCTTCTGTGTGTCCCTTCTAATGTGAACCCATGACCTTGGTGCATCTGGACGACACTCGAACCAGCTGAGCTACCCAGCCAGGGCTAAGATACCATGTTTTTAAAAGCCTTATCACTAATATGTTTGAAATCTGTTCTTCCACGCTAACCTGAACATTACAAGTTTACTTACAGCTTTACTTCAAAAACAAGGGGAAAATATGCATACTAAGGTCTCCAGATATTTATTCTTTGCAGCTGCTAACCTACATTATCAAAACTGCACCCTGGCCGGTTTCTCAGTGGTTACAGCGTCGGCCTGCAGTCCAGAGAGACCAGGTTCAGTTCCTGCTAAGGGCATGTACCTCGGTTAGTTTGTCCCCAGCCCTGGTTGGGTCATGCAGGAGGCAGCCACTCGATGTGTCCCTTTCACGTTGATGTTTCTCTCTCTCTCTCTCTTCCTCTCTCTCCCTCCCACTCTATCTAAAAAAAAAAAAAAAATTGACCCAGTGATCCCACTTCTAGGAATATACCCTAAGAAGCCTGAAACACCAATCAGAAAGAATATATGTACCCCCATGTTCATAGCAGCACTATTTACAATAGCTAAGATCTGGAAACAGCCCAAGTGTCCATCAGTAGATGAATGGATAAAAAAGCTGTGGTACATATACACAATGGAGTACTATGCAGCTGTAAGAAAGAAAGATCTCTTATCCTTTGAGACGACATGGAGGTACCTGGAAAGTATTCTCCTAAGTGAAACGAGCCAAGCAGAAAAAGACAAATACCACATGATCTCACTTATTTGTGGAATATAAAGAACATAATAGTCTGAGGAATAGAGTAGACCTAGAGACATGGAAGTAGGGTACAGACTGACAACCCTCAAAAGAGGGGGTCGTGGGGGGGGGTGGGAAGGGATAAACCATAGAACTTATATGCATGTACGCATAACCAATGGACATGGACAACAAAGTCGGGGACGGGGTGGGGTGGATGGGAAGGAGGGTGTCAATGGGGTAAGAAAGGAGAAACATCTGTAACAAAAAAAATAATAATAATAAAGGTTAAAAAAAAAAACTTCAATACTTTTCCCCTCTGAGGTTGCCAGTTTTACTAACTAAAACTGTGCTGTCCACAGTACATAAGTTAAAAACTACCCAGTATCCAATACTTCATTAGGTTAAAATGCAGGTTGCCTAAGCTGTACAAAAACCTCTGTTTAAATGTAATGTTTGAGGAGTTTTAGATTTACTAGGAATTGGAAACATCAGAAGAATAAACTGCCTCCATCTTAATTTTAAAAAACAAACCACTTCTTTATCAGGTTACTTACCTAGCTGTCTTAAAATGTACTGACTTTAATTTGGGCTGACTGAACACAGGTAACCAAAGTTATAGACTCCATTTTCACATTAAGGGCCGATCTATTTACAGAATGATCAATTGTGTGTGTGTGTGTGTGTGTGTGTGTGTATGTGTATACATATATGTGTGTGTATCTATCTATATATATATATTTATCTATCTATCCAGGGAGATATATATATATATATATATATATATATATATATATATATATTTGGAGCCCTATCTATCTATCTATCTGGAGCCCTACTAAGAAATCTCAGGTCTGGCAAAAAAAAAAAAAAACACCTTTGAGCCCTGCCCAGTTTGGCTCAGCGGTTAGAGCATCGGCCTGTGGACCAATGAGTCATAGGTTCAATTCTGGTCAAGGGCACGTACCTAAGTTGCAGTTTGGTCCCCGGCCCTGGCCGGATCGTGCAGTAGACAACCAGTTGATGCGTCTCACATCAATGTTTCTCTCTCTCTCTCTCCCTCCCTCCCACTCTATCTGATGATAAAAGACATATATCCTCAGGTGAGGATTACAAAAAAAAAAAATCTTTAAAAAAAAATAACACATCTTTGAACCTAAAGTCAACGCATGTTTGAAGAATTAGACTGGCAAAACAGGTTAAAAAGCATACTTTAAAAAACTAACTTGTGTTATGTCAATAGTATTAATATGGCTAAATTCAATTCATAAACAAAATGCTGATCTGCTCAATAGGATATTGTGAAAAGCCCTGCCACCTGGAAAACTGCAAAGAACAGGAAATTCTGCAGGTGCAGGAAGAAACTACATCTTATCCATGACCCAGAAAAGCCTCAGCATTTATTACACAACTGCTGCAGAATTCTCACTTTTCAAATGGAAATGAACCATGAAGTCACACAATGCAAGGCTGTGACTTTATTATTGATATAATCAACTGTACCCTTTCAAACTGTGCTAAAGTTAACTAAAGAAAGCAGATGTTCTATATCGTGTTAGGTATGTCAGAAGTTGAGAATTTGAATATGAAATAACTAAAATCTAGGACTGCTACATTCATCAGCAATATATATATGGAATGTCTTTTGTGAGAGAGATTCCCTACTTCTCAGAAAGTATACATTTGACCCTCCGGACAAGAAATCACTCAAACTGGGCATGAAAATGACCGATCACATCATCTGGTCATCTCATTATTCAATGCAAGACCTAAAAGTTCTGGTTCAAACATTTAAATATTTTTATCACCATTAATCTGGTCTGATTACTTTATTCCTTTCTGTTTTGACTAACATATAAATTTAACTTACATCTCTCAATAAACAGTTTTCTAAAATTAGACTGGATTATGAAGCCTCTCATAATTACCTGACATAAAGTTTTTCTACAGCTAAACAAATTTTTTAAACAACTCAATTTTCACCCGGCCGGTGTGGCTCAGTGGACTGAGCATTGTCCAATGGACTGAGAGGTTGCGGTTTGATTCCTGGTCAGGGCCCATGCCCGGGTTTCGGGCTGGATCCCCAGTGAGGGGCATACAGTAGGCAGCCGATCAATGTTCTCTCTCTCACACTGATGTTTCTCTCTAAAAAAATAAATTAAAAAAATAATAATAATAATAAAACAACTCAATTTTCCAATAAATGAAATAAAAAACAGAAGAGCTGTAAGATAAATAATGGTGTCCAAAAATGTTACATAAGAGTAAGTAGATCAGCTAGCACAGAAAGACTACTATCAGGGCTCGGTATTACCAAGCTCAAGCAAATTCATGTCTAATAAAGCAACTTACTATTTACATTTTTGTAATATCTATCATGACCAGCATTTGGAGGCTCTGGCGGCTCTTTACAATAAAACAAATATAACATTTTAAAAGCATTTAAAAATTATTGCCCCTTAAACAGAGTATAACCTATCTATGAGCTTGGAAATTCAAATGGATGGGTAATTATTTGACAACTAAACCTTGCAAAAGGAAAAAGTATCAATAAATCTGAAAAAGGAGGCTTAATGCCACTAGAAGGGATAGCTCTTTTTTTTTTTTTTTGCTCAAGTCACTCATAATTGATCAATTTTCTGAAAAATACATAGAAAAATGTATTATGTTTATTATTCCTGATTTAAGAATTGAATTCACCAAGTGACGGAAGTGCACTGTCTCTGGAAATTCAGGCTTAGAAATAATCTTGGGCTATAGCTAAAACTCAGAATGTTTCTCACAAGCTTCTGCTTTACTCAAGAATTCACACAGACTGCAAAAATTAGCCAGGAAAGACAATAGACAGAGCAAAGAATGAACAAACTTCAATTCACAGACATCTCCGATATTCACAGAAGTTTCATCCCTATCAGTTTCTCACTACAAATTAACCTATTTAATGCCAAAATCTAAAGTATTAATTATTGTTTAAAACCAGGCTAGAGGAAAAAAGGAACTAAAGAAATAACATCTATCCCCCATATTTACAAAGTTCTGATCTTCCTGAAAGACTTAAACTTGTTTTATATAAACCATCTCAGTTCTCATGGGAGGTAGATAAAGAGTCAGGTTTCTGGAGGAGAAACAAGCACAAAGGGATTAAGTATCTTGTCCAGCAAGACCAATGAAAATAAAACCAGACCCAATTATTTAGCCTACAAAGTCTAAATAACCTTCTTTCCTTGGTTCATAAACTTAGCTTAATATTTTAAAGTGCCTACAAACTATCCCAAACCACAGAACTTCACAGAACAATACAAATGATCAGAACACTATGCCAGAAATGAGTATTCTGAGGAAGAAAGTACTGCTTGCCCCAATTCATTAAAATGAACACAATGGACTTAAAAATACAAAAGGAAACAACAGCCATATTGAAAAGATTTTTCAAAGGTCACTCTACCCATCTTACATACTACTAGTCAAATTCTCTTCCAGGGAGCCAAAGGGATCAGACCAGCTATGCTCTTTACAATTATATTCTTTACATATATCTAATCTCAAAATACTGCTAAGTTTCGATGGAAGGCATATTATACTCTAAAAATCTTTCCCTCCAAAAATAAAATATTACAGCAATGCCTTCAGAACATTATTTTGCTGCCTTCATAATATACTTCAAATTTGGATCTCAAAATGATTATCTTCCAGTTTATTTTTTATTTATATTTACAGATTCAGATTACTTAAAATGTGGTGTTCTACTCAGCCCTCATTATGTTTAAGCAAGATTCCCACTTTCAAACTTATTATTTGAACTTACTTATAATGGCTGCATTAAAATCCTTTTTAAATTGACAAAAGAGCAAAAGTAATCAACCCAGAAAGCTTCCCAACATACCAAAGCAGACCTTCAATTTGAAATCATACTAGGTACCACATTCCACACTACTTGGAAGCCCACAAAGCGATAACTGAAGTTATTTCTGCAATGTGATAAACTTTTCTTTTTCAAAATCTGACAAACTAAATTTTCAATTGTCAAAGGGGAAACCATTTTCCAAGATTCTAGAAAATCCTGCCACAGATCACTTGAATGAGACCTACACTGAAATGTCTGTGCTCAAACCCCTAAAGGTTATTTCCTATGTGTTTGGCAAGCTGATATCCCTATCTCCACACAACCCCAGAAGTCTTTCCTCAATAAAACTAACACTGCCCTCAACTCAAATAAAAATACCCAAAAATCCAAAAGCCTCCAATTAAATTTTACTTGAACTATTTAGGAGAAAAGGCTGACATCCAGGATCAGGTACTTACACACGGAAAGTTAAAGAGTCGAAGAGCTCCATTCCAGCCACTTCTGAGTGCTGGATGTATTTATTACCTCTGCCTGCCTCTAGCATGGGACTCAGATATTACATCATTCAATGTCTGAAAACTGCCCCATTACCCAGAAACCACCAGCGTATATGAGACACTGCACCAAGGTATCCCTTCCTCCCTCTCCAATACACAGTCCTTGAATGTTACTGACACGGAGCCCTGCTGTTACAGTATCTTCACAAAGATATCTGTCCTGTACCTGCTGCATTCCTATTTCTATTCACTTTTGGTGTATGCCTCTTCTGTCTGCCCACTCATCAGACCAATGTACTAGAATGATACCCCACCACACACCTCCTCCAAATTTAGGAATGTGTGCTCAGCTCTCCCTTATCCCTTCCCCATTCATTGGGTTCTGGAACTAAAATCGGTCTTCATGATCTCTCTGACTCTAGAAGCATGAACTCTAGTTATGGTACAGGGTCTACTGTCCTCCATATTCCACACAAACCCCACACACGCTTCAATTTCTCTAAATCTAGAATTTAATCTCCTCTCGTTTGATTTTTTTTCCCAACTTCTGCACTCTGCCCTTGCTTATACTTCCAGTGACCTAAAATTGTGGCCCCTTTAATTTCTGCCAAGTCTCCCTTTAATCTCTCAAGACTAAGAGTTCTCCAATTTCTTCCCACACTTCAGCACCCTGCTCTTCCACACTCTTTTAAGCAACCTCTTTTCCTAAATCTCTCCACCTGCATAGTCATTTCCTGCCCTACACCTGGGAATCCTATTTCCCACTACCACCCCAATCCAATAGACAAGCTATCTTCTTCTAGCTACAGATGGGCCCATACATCCCTACCTTGCTTTTCCCTTACCCCATTATAGGTACTACACATTCCTACATATCCTCTCCCCCCAAATATCCTGCTTTTCCCCCTTTTTCCCTCTGTTCCCTGCCTAACCACTTCTACCAGACAAAATCTAGCAGCCCAAACCCTTGCTTCCCTCCCTCCATATGTTGTACTCCAGACTTGTATACCTTTTCTTCCAAGCCATCCCTTACTGCTTCCCTCTACTGATTTCCCTTCACACACACACACCAGCACCCTCTCCTTTTTTCTCCCCAACTTCCCTCACACTTCCTGCTCAGAAACATTTTCTTCCATCTGTCCCCACAGCTCACCTGCCACTCCAAGAACACGTCCTTCACCCCCTACACCTTTGGCCTTCCATCTCACACACACTCCACCTGTGCCCTCCAAGATCCCCAACTCCAAAGTTTCTGTCTGCTCCTGCATCTTCATCCATACTTCCAGCAAAGACACCCTCCATTTCATTCACTTCTGCTAGAAGCTAAATGCCCTGCTCACCTCCTACCCAGACGTCTTTTCCTACCCGACCCCCATCACCTTACTCCACTGTCCCCACTTCTCTCCCAAACTCAGGCCCAGCCCCAATCACCTTCCCCCTTCCGCCCTGCACTTATCTCCCCTGAGCACCACTACAGATGGACACCTGCCTCGTCTCCTCACACGTTCTCCTCTGTATGTCCCGTCTGCCAGCCTCCACACCCTCCCACCTCCCTCCTGTCTCCCCTACACTCCTCCAGGCCAGACACTGTGCTCACAACCCTCACAGATCTCCTGAAGCCTCTGGGCCTACCCTCGCACACAGCTCCAGCCGAATATCCTCCATTTCCCTCGCCACCGCTGGGGAGACCCCTGGACACCCTCCCTCTCCCTCTGCACACTCACCCTGTCACACTCCCCCTACCCGGACACCTTCCTCCACATTTCTCTCCCCATCTGGCTGGTGGTCTTTATATCTGCCCCCAAACGCAGCCCGGACCTGCCGCTTCTCCCATTCCTCCCCCGAATCCCCAATCTTCCCGTCCACTCCCATCACACTCGCTCCTACCCTCCCCAAAGCGTCCCTCACACTCTCCCGAACCCCCACAAACTGCCCCCCCCCCGGCCGCCTAAACGTCCTCCTTCCCTCTCGCTCTCGCCCCGGCCCCCTTGGGCGCCCCGAACCTGCCCGAAGGCCCTCACCCTCCATAGGGCCGGATCCCTCCACCCTACCTTCTCCCCCACACCAGCCCGCACCCCCCCCTGCACCCGAAGCCCCTCCCCGGCGCCCGTCCCCGGTGTCCTCAGACACCTGCCCAGAGCCCCTCGCCGCCGCTTACCCAGACGCCCCCAGCGCCGGTCCCCCACCCCGTCCACGCCCTCCCCTCGCTGGGCGCCGGAACCCCGTCCCCGCGAAGGTGAGAAAGGCTGCCTGCTGCCCTTGCCGAAGCGGCCGGGGCACTGCAGCGGCGGCGGCGGCCACAATGCCTGAGCCACGGGGGCCGGGATTGCTCTGCGCCCCGGCCGCCGCCGCCGCTGCTAAGGACGCACAACAAACAATGCGGGGCCCGGGCCGGCTCGCCAACCGCCTTAACCGCCGCCTTAACCCCCGCCCGCCCGCCCGGGACGGCCCGCCGCGCAGGCGCCTGCCCCGCCGCCGCCGCAGCCTACCCGCGCCGCCGCGCTCCGCCCGCGCCCGGTCCCCGCTCTCGCTCCGCCGCCGCCGCCACCTCGTCAGCCCGCGTCTCCGGCTTCTCAGCCCAGCGGCGGCGGCTGCGGCGGCTGCTGCCCTGGTGGCGCTCGCGGCTCCGGTCTCCGCTTCGGCGGCAGCGGCGGCAAGCACGTGACGCCGCCGAGCGCGCCCATTGGCCGGGCCGGGGGGCGGGCCCCGCGGCTGCTGGGGAACGGAAAGCCCGCCCCCTCGCTCGCCGCGCGCCCCCTCCACGCGCACTCTGCCGCACCTGAGAGCGCCGGCCAGCGCCCGCAGCCACGGTGCCGCGCCGCCGCCTGCGCCAACTGCGCACCTGGGGACAGCAAGGGGCCCACGCTGGTGGCGGCCGCATGCACCTGTGAGCGGACGCTTACGTAAACTGCGTCCCCACCTTCCTCCCGGTGCCAGGCCTCCGCCCGCTGCAGCACCTGAGCCCCGCTACGCTAGAGGCGTAACTGCTGCGGAGCGGGCACGAGCTGCGCAGGGAAGCGAGCGAAATGCACGGAAACTTCGTAACTAACGAATCTGGGAGCGGCTCCGGGCCCCGCGCTGAACCCGGCTCTAAGTACCCACGCCCCAGTGCGAGGTGCACCCCCTACCCCAGCCGCTTCACAAACAGAGTAGGTGCTGCAGTACCTGCCCAGGTGGAGGAGGGGGGAGCCCTATGGCTTTTGACTTGTTAAAGGTTGGATCCCAGCCTCCGCCCTCCTACACTTAGCAGCTGTGTGACCTTGACCAATTGCCGAACCACTCTGATCCTGTTTCTTGGTCAGGGAAACTGGGACAATAAATCCAGTTTAAGAACTGTTGGAGTCCCTACAGCAGCAGCCCCATCAGAGTCAAGATATAACCCCCCCCCCCCAAAAAAAAGAACTGTTGGAGTGATGGAAAAGACAATAGATGTGAATTCTCCTAGAACATAGTAGGCACTGAACAGAAGTTGCAGTAACCACCTCTTCTCCCATCCAGAATGGATGGACCACCCCCCCAACCCACTCTCTGATAGAGTTTGGGGCCAGGGCCTCTGACCTCTTTATAGTTGGGTCAGACTTTGGCTGAACACTACCCAGGCAGTTCTGGGGAAGATAAGATTTGCTTTTTATTTTAGAGAGTCACAACCAGCACCTTCTTACCACCCAGGACTCTGCCAGTCAGTTTGGCCATTACTGAGTACCTGCTGTATGCCGGGTGCTGTGCTGGGTGCTAGAATGCATAGGGGGATGAGACAAGTCCTTGCCCTAAAGGAGTTCCTGGCCTGCGGCAGAAATGACCTGACCATAGAGGGCTGGGAGAAATGGGGTCCAGGGGGGAGCAACAACAGTCCCCTTCCCATCTTTCTTACATACCAGACTCCAATATTTTAGCAGCTCTGCTTCATTCACGGGATAAAGTGTGAACATTCTAATTCAACTTAAAAAGTTTTGGTGACCTGTTCCTAAATTCCAAGGTGCAAGCCTTTCCCTTTGCCTGTCCTTCAGGCCAACTTGACGCTGCAGCCACACTGAACTTCAGAAGTGTAGTTGCTGGAGTATGCCCAGGTTTGTAACACTTCTGAGCCTCCTGAGCCAGGTGCTAAGCCCCAAATTTCTTTCTATACCCTCTCCTCATTTTCAACCACCCACACCTTTCTTTAATCCTGAGAAGCTCCTTGCAGTTCTTATCAGTGAGCTCAGAACCTACTCTCTCAGGAGCTGCTTGGCTGCCTCAGACACATTGTTTAAACTCCCTCTGTTTTGCACATAGCCTTTCAATCATGTGTTCTGTGGCACTACATTGTAATTGTTTAGCTGTCTGTGTCCTCCCCAAACTGTAAGCACCTTGAGGACTGGGTCATCTCTCTACTTGAGTGGGTTAGGGGGAACTACTCATACACATAAAAGGAGATCACTGAAGCTGGGCTTTACAAGAAGAACATGAATCTGCTGGAGGGAGAAGAGATGCCATGGCATAAAGATCTGGGTTCAGTGTACACTAGCTGTGGGACCTTGGAAAATTAGTCTAGGTCTTAGTTTACTCATCTATCAAGTGAGACTATAATAGTGCATACCTCATAGAGTTGTAATAAGAAGTCAGTGAAACAACATATCTCAGGTACTCAGTATGGTGCCTGGCACTCGGTAAAATTACAAAACTACAAAAATTTTCTAAACGGGAGGACTGCATGGCATTAAGTATTCAATAATATCTCTTATTTCAATATATTTATTGAGTTTATCATTCTAAACATTTCTGACAAAAACATGGAAATGATACAAAAGTAAAGAAAATGAGAATTTCAAATATGTCTCTCCCTTCCTGCCCCCCACTCAACTCCTTCTACCCCTAATCCTATCTCCCAGGGAAGCTACTGTTAAGTTTTTCATGTCCTACAATGTATGTCCAATGTATGCAAAAATTTACATATCTATAATGTGTTATGTAATACTTGGATTCTGCATAGGAAAGAGTCAGAAAAGAGTAAACACCAGTTACTATCATTATTCCCGGAAAGTAGAATTGGGTATCGGATGGCAGACTTTAAATATTTCCGCACTGTTTTAATATTTTAAAGAATGTGTATATGATATATTTTTTAAATTTGTTATTGAGGCATATATGCATATCATAATATTCACTCATTTCAAGTGTATAAGTCAAGGACTTTTAGTAAGTTTATTGAGTGGTGCAACATCAAAATAAATCCGTTTTCGGACGTTTTACAGATTTCCCATAAAATCCCTTTACCTTTTTACTGTTAATCCCCATTCCCACCCCCAATCATAGGCAACTACTAATCTAGTCTCTGTCTCTCTACTTTTGCTTTTTCTTCATGTATTAAGTACACTTCCTAAAAAAATCAAATAGATGTTTTAGAAAGAAAGAATAAAAGTACTGCCTCTTAATCCCACCCAGCAACAGCAATCACTGTTAATATTTGTATCTCTTGTTCTAAACTTTTCCTATGCATATGAATATATAACTTTTACAAAGATAGATTATAGTAACACTTTCAGTTTTTATTTTTTCACTTACCAATATAAATACACCTTTTTTGTGTGTCACTCAATATTCTTTTGCATAATGGTATCTTAAGAATCATCTAATTGCCCTGGCCGGTTTGGCTCAGCGGTGGAGCGTCGGCCTGCAGTACAGGGAGACCCTGGTTCGGTTCCCGTGCCTCGGTTGCAGTTTGTCCCCAGCCCTGGTTGGTCCTGTGGATGGCGGCCACTCAATGTGTCCCTTTCACATGGATGTTTCTCTCTCTCTCTCTCTCCCTTCCTCTCTCTCCCTCCCACTCTGTCTGAACAAAAAATGGGAAAATGTCCTCAGGTGAGGATAAAAAAAAAAAAAAAAAAAAGAAGAATCATTTAATTAAGCCAATCCCCTATATTAAATATTTTGGTTTTTTCCAGTATTTCCACCCTTATAAACAGGGGAAGGTAATAGACATTGTAAAGTTCTAGAGCTCAGTGAGCTTTGAAATCACTCCTAATTTCAAACATTAGCACTTCCTGTTTCATCCATTCATTGCACAAATATTTACTGAGAGCCTACTATGTACTAGTCCCTAGGGATCCAAAAGGAAGCAAACAGCTACACAGGGGCTAGAGGCCAGTGGGAAACATTTACATTAATCAAATAACTTTGAATAGCCTACAGAGAAGGGAGCAGCCAATAGAAGGAAAGGTAGGTGGTGGGTTGGCTCCTCTGCATGAGAGGAGTGTAGCCTTTCACAGCTCCAAGTGCCTTCACACCCTTAGCTCATTTGACTCTTCCATCTCTCCACTGACCAAAAGGAAATAGAGGGCTTGGAGGCCCAGGGAAGGAAGTGAATTGCCCAAAGTCCCCGGGCCAGGAAAGGGCACAGCTGAAATTTGACTCTGGTGTGACTCCTAATCCAGGGCTCTTAGTCCCAAACGACATCAATGAAGAACCACATTGAGACAGAGGCAGAAAACATGTAGAGTTGCACAATTCAATACAATAGACAGTAGCCACAGGTGGCTATTTAAATGTGAATTAATTAAAATTAAATACAGTGTAAAATTCAGTTTCTCAGTTGCACTTGGCATGCCTTTTAACTGATCCCTCCATAGCTACATGTGGCTAGTGGCTACAATATTAACTGGCACAGATTTAAACATTTCCATCATTGCACAAAGTCCTATTGGTCAGTGCTGACCTCGGAGAACAATCATAATTAGTAGTAGTAGTAGTAGTAGTAGTAGTAGTAGTAATGATAACTTACTTGTATATTATTTTCCAAAGCACTTGCCCTGGGAGGTAGAGAGTTCAATATGGTCTCCCTGCCTTTATTTCTCCACCCATCCGCCAACCATAGGCCAGTTCTATAGAAAGAAGCTGAAGACAGAAAGGGGGCTAGTCCTGCTGTGGGTGTGGGTAGGACATAGGGGATGTGACATCTCTCAACTTCCTGCCATCATGTTTCTAACTCTTCCTGTATCTCCAGCCATTCTCTCTTTCTTATCTCCATTTACAAAACCAGCTCCTCTCAACAAAGACCAGATCCTTTTACTATGCCTGGACGCCCTCTTTACCTACCTTCTAAGGATTTTCACTCCTTAATCCGCCCCTCTCTGTTATGGTCAGCCTCTCCTTCCCTGATGGATTCTTTCCATTATTACCCAGACAGTCTCTTCCACTTTTTAGGGAAAAAGGAAGGGAGGAGGGAGGAGGGAAGGCAACAGGGAGGGAGATGATACCCAGGTAATCACGTGTACCTTACAGTTTGAGAAGCACTGACCCAACATCAACAATTACAAGTGCCAATTGGAGGCTCAAATACAATAGCAGAACTGTTGTGCTGACATGATTTTCTGAAATGGTGAATTACTCTAGGTAGAGTTGAACACAAAGTATACTCTTCATTCACTTTGCATAGTATTTGCCTCCCTGGAATATTAAAATCATGCCACAATAGACTTTGTCTTCATATGGAAAATGAACTTGGTTGTTAGGCGCAGATAAATGGATACAGGACTTTCACCTACATGAATGTTCAGTGTAACATTCAAAAAGTTGTGGAATACTGTCCATGCATTGCTGAGCCTTTAGCATTCCTGGCTTCCCCCCAATAAATGTCATTATGACTACCCAATCTCCACTACAACTATGTAAAAGCCCTAAGTGAGAACTATGGTTCTAGGCTCTCATTCAACAGCCTACTCAGGATCTCTAGATGTTTCACATGCTCCTCAACTGTCCATTAACTGCCAGCTCTTTTTCTAAACCCCAAACCTATATCCCATACTGTTTCCCAGTTCAGTTCCCTTACTGAGGCTATATTAGCTACTGATACTGAATGATCAGCAGTCTGAAAATTTCACATGGGTAGAATGTATGTCTGATTTGTTTTCTGTGTATCCCTTAGAATGGTGTCAGGCATATAGTAGTCACTTAATAAATATTTATTGAATGAATACCCCCCAATTTTTTCCCATTCCTCTTCCTCGGGCAACAAACCCAAAAGCAATTTGGAAGGAGAGGAATGGACAAGAAGCACAGGGATTCCTGGTCAGGAATTCCCCAATTCCTACAGAATGTCTTTTAATATCTAATATCTACTTTCTGTCAGTCCAAGATGAAAAACAGCCCAGAGCTACTGCTGAAACTGTCCCACCAAAGTTCTCATCAGAGGAGTCTCCCTGGAGTTCTGGGGATAAGGCCCAGATTCATCAGCCTCAAGCATAAAATTTCTTTGAAGTCTTTCATTTTATCTTTAAAACCCATGCAAATTTCACCATTTATTCCTATGTTTGTTTCAACATAAAAATAATGTTTTTAATTACTTCCCTTTAGAAGAAAAATGTAAAGCCTATTTTTCCAACTCTTTGAGTAATAAATTCACACTCCAGAAAGATGCTTCTTATCTATCCTGATGTTCTATTTCCTAGCACACCACTACCTAGCCCTGGTGGTAATTAAACTAACAGCCAACATTTACTAAGCACTTATTATATGCCACACAGTATATTATGCACTTAACATGCATTATGTCTTAAGTCCTTGAAACAATCCCATGAAGTAAGTACAATTTTCATCTTAATTTATAGTTGAGGAGACTAAGGCTCTGGAAGGTAAGTAATTTGCACTACATCACAGAGCTGATAAGTTGAAGACCTGGAATTCAGCTCGGAGCTCAATCACTGTGCTGTTCACCCCAGTCTGAAAAGCCAGCTTCTAGACTTTTAGAACAAAAAAAGCTTTCAGACAACCGGAAGGCTCTACGAAATTACCCAGCTTCAGTATTCTGCAAACCAGGGGAAGTTCTGAGGTGTCTGCATCTCTGGTGGACATATTTTTAGGGTCCACAATTCTTGTTTTTAGAGAGAGAGTTAGAATCATCAATGAGAGAGAGAAGCATCAACATGGATCACTGCCTCCTGCACACCCTGCACTGGAGATTGAGCCTGCAACCCTGGCATGTGCCCAGACCGGGAATCAAACCAGCAACCTCTTGGTGCATGGGTCAAAGCTCATTCACTGAGCCACACTAGCTAGGCAGGGTACACAAGTTCTAAGAAAAGTTTCTAAGTGTGTGTCTTGGTTTCAGTTACAATCCACAGATAATAATAATATAAGTATATTCTGGATCACTGGGACAGCCACCTTGTAAATGAATCCTGACACCCAAAATTTAGTTCTTTGGTGCAAAGTGACTGCCTAAAGTGATGAGTTGAACCTTAAATACAGATATATTAGAATGGTGATCAGATTTTCAAGCCAGTCAGAAATTGTTTCCCTTAAAGTGGTAATTCTAAGCTGGGGGAACTTTTGCTCCCAGAATCCACCCAGGACATTTAGCAATATCTGGAGATACTGTTAGTTGTGACTGGCATCTAGTGGGTAAGGACTAAGGATGCTGCTAAACATCCTACAATACACAGCAGCCACTCGCCCTCCCCCTCTCCCACCACCACCAACAAAGAATCATCTGGCCCAACATACCAATAGAACTGGGATTGAGATATCACATTTTAAAATGGTTTCTATGGCCCTGGCTGGTTTGGCTCAGCAGTAGAGTGTTGGCCTGCGGTCCACAGAGACCCGGGTTCAGTTCCCACTAAGGGAGGGCATGTACCTCGGTTGCAGTTTGTCCCCAGCCCTGGTTGGGTCGTGCGGGTGGCAGCCACTCGATATGTCCCTTTCACGGCGATGTTTTTCTCCCTCTCTCCCTCCCACTCTATCTGAACAAAAAATGGAAAAATGTCCTCGGGTGAGGATAAAAAATAAATAAATAAATAAATAAATAAATAAATAAATAAATAAAATGGTTTCTATGGGAAAGAAAGAGAACAGAGTGGAGGGGAATGGATTGGAAGTGCAGCTTCTCTGAATGAGCATTGTTACAAAGCTGTGACTTTGACATCTCATACATGATTCATGTAAATATTTAAATAATTAAATCATATAAATTTTAAAATAATCCCTAAAATGAAAAATAAGCCAAAATATGAATATAACTTTATATGAAGTTGACAATACACCCACACAGAAAAAAATGAATTAATCCAACTGACCTTAAAACAAAATGTTTTACTACATATCTTCCATGAGGCATATTCTAAGGATAAAGGGGGAGAAAACAACAAAGAAATCTTAGACTTCTCTCAGTAATCTTATTGTTACTAATAATTTTAGTATCGCTATTAAATAATGTCTATCATGCCCAGCTGGTGTGGCTCAGTGGTTGAGTGTCGACACATGCACCAACAGGTCACCAGTTCAATTGTCAATCAGGGCACATGCTCAGGTTGTGGGCCAAATCCCCAGTGCCCAGTGGGGGGCATGCAGGAGGTGGCCAATCGATGTCCTCCCTCATAGATGTTTCTATCTTTCTCTCCCTCTCCCTCCTCTCTAAAATCAATTTTTAAAAATGTCTATCATGGATAAGACATTTTAGTAATTACATCAATGTTGTTAGAATCCAAGATTTTCAAGACAAAAGAGTTACAAGTATAGTATCAAACAAGTTAAGTAAAAAACTTATAATTTTAAATCTGAGCTGGAACTATCAACATTGCTATTATCTCCTAGAAATTTCATAAGAACTGGAGGGTTTTCTTTTTTGTTTTAATATTTTTTCTTTATTGATTTTAGAGAGAGAGGGAGAGAGAGAGAGAAAGAGCTATAAACATTGATGAGAGAGAACATCAACTGGCTGCCTCCCACATGCCCCCACTGGGGATCAGACCCACATCCTGGGCATGTGCCCCGACCGGGAATCGTTCCGGCGACCTCTTGGTGCATGGGTTGATGCTCAACCACTGAGCCACACTGGCCAGGCTGGAGGGTTTTCTTTTTAAAAAGGAAATCAGTAAGTATTTATTCTGCCTTCCATTATAAACTATGGTTTGGGGGAATCACCTAGCTCCAGAAGTTAAAGAAAAGTTCTTATACACAGCAGAATTTCAGCTAATAAGTCAGAAGAAATGCTAAAATTAGATCATCATCATTTTTCAAATTCTAATAATATACTTGATTTAGGCAACAATCATCAATACATGGTAAAACCTTTGAATGAAAGATTGATAGGAAACTTTTCAATGAAGAAATAAGGTGTCGCCCTGGCCAGTTTGACTCAATGATTAGAGTGTTGGCCCGCAGACCAGAGAGTCCTGGGTTCGGTTCCCACTAAGGGCATATACCTCGGTTGCAGTTTGTCCCTGGCCCCGGTTGGGGTCGTGTGTGTGGCAACCAGTTGATGTGTCTCTCTCACATCGATGTTTCTCTCTCTGTCACCCCCACTCTTGCTCTAGCTGAAGATAAATGCAAAAAAAATAAAAATAAAAAATAGGGTGTCATCACCTAAGCCCTCTGATGATGTGAGCTTCTACACTAAGTACAGGGATTAGAGGTACAAGTGACTTATACCATAAAGAAATAATCAGCCAAGCCCTGGCCAGTTTTGCTCAGTGGCTAGAGCGTCGGCCTGCCAACCAATGAATCTTGGGTTTGATTCCAGTGAAGGGCACGTACCTCAGTAGGGGTTCATCCCCGGCCCTGGTTGGTTGGGGTCATACAGGAGGCAACCAGTCCATTTGTCCCTCTCACATCCATGTTTTCTCTCTCTCTCTCTCTCTCTCTCTCTCTCTCTCTCTCTCTCCTCCTGTCCCTCCCACTCTATCTGAAGATAAATGGAAAAATATCCTCTGGTTAGGATTAAAAAAAAAAGAAAGAATCAGCCAAATTCAGAATGTGGACTCTTCTACGGACAACTGACTTCCTTCCTTCAATAATTAAAAAGCATGACAAAGAAAAATGGGGTTGGGGGAGAAGGGACTATTCTAGATTAAATGTGACTTTAAGAGCTTTAAGAGCCGTGGCCGGTATGGCTCAAATGATTGGAGCATTGTCCCATACACTGAAAGGTCACGGACTCAAATTCCCAGTCAGAGCACATTCCCAGATTGCTGGTTCGATCCCTGGTCGGGTCACGTGCAGGAAGCAATAGGTATTTTTCTCTCTCTCTCAAAAAAAAAAAAAATCAATTAAAAAAAATTTTAAAAGACCCCTGGCTGGGTAGGTCAGTTGCTTAGCATGTCTACGCCAAGGTTCAATCTCTGGTCAGGGCACATACAAGAATCAACCAATGCATGCACAAATCAGTGGAACAAAAATTGGTTTCTCTATCATCTCTCCCCTCCTCTCTCTCTGAAATCAATAAAAAAATATATTTAGCCAAATACAGTAATGAACTTCCTTTATATCTCCATTTAAACATCCTACCAGTAATAAGACATCTCTTGAGACAATCATGGAAATTTGGATATGTACTACATACTAGTTACTATTAAGGAATTATTGTTGATGATGTTAGGTGTCATAATGACCTTGTAGTTATGCAATAAAATCTTCCTTTTTAAAACTGCACACTGAAGTGTTTAGGGTGGGGTTGCAAAATAAAATACAATGTCACAGGAGACATACTTATACTAAAAAATTATTTATTGTTATCAAATGTAACCATATATTTTCATTTGCTGAGTCTGGCAATCCTAACTTAGGGGTGTGATAATATGATGTCATACTTAGCAACAATAACAAATGGGCCATCAATTCAAGTATGATGGAAATGATTGTTGAAACTAAATGATGAGTAAATAAGGTTTTACTGTACTCTGGGTCTATTTGGAAATTTTCATAATAAAAGTTTTTTAAATGGAGGAATTAATTAGTATATTACTCAGGTTTGAGAAACAATGATCTAGCCCAATTCTCTTCTGTAAGAATGAGGGGTTGGTGGATGGATGATTTGTAACCTTGTGATATGCATTCTCACATCCTGGCCAGCCTAGGATCAAAGTGTATGTGTGGACAGACAGGTTTGACTGGAAGGCAGGAAAACCACCTCGAGTGCATATAAATGCTTCGTTTTCATGTGTATAAGATAAGGTTTGCATGACAAAGATTGGAACACTGCCTTGCATGGCCAATGAGTGGTAGGACTCAGGAGTGTCTAGGTTTGTTATTTTTTTTAGCTTTGAAGTCTCTTTCCACCGTAAAAAGCAAGAGACAAGGCTAGGCTGTATGATTTTCAGAGACACCATCTCAAGAAAATAATTTACATAAATCCACATGTAACTTGGGGAACCAATCTGCAAGTAAATTGGGCTGCATCCAGAGATCTGGAGCATTTGCTCCCTTGCTATGCTCCCCCTCACTCCTACCAGCATGTGCTTGTAGTTCATTGCATTGTGCCAACCCCCCAGCAGGCCGAGAGAGACGGCACCTTCTTCTCAGAAAAGTAAACTGAAACCCCTAGAGGGGAAGTGCCTTGCCTGAAGTTAGACAGCAATTGAGTGGCAGAGCTGGGACTCAATTCCAGATCTCCTGACTCTCAGGATTGAGGTTGTTCTCATTTCCGCAAAGTGGACAGACCAGGTGTTTCAGGCCACAAGCCTGGGTGTGTGGCACCACTCTCTGAGTGGGAGTGCTCTAGAGCAGAGGCAGGATTGGGAGAAATGAAATGAGTTGTAGAATGTCAATGTGTCCAGCTGTAGTAGCTTTGGGGCATGTGCTTGAGTTGTATGTGGTCAGTTCCGAAACATCTGTGAGCATTGTTTCATCTTCCAAAAGGAAAATAAGAATATTTATCTCCAAGTTATCATAAACATTAAAATGAAAAGTAACTAGCCCAGTGCCTGGTGTTAGCAAAGATTAGTGAAAATAGATGATATTCTGGTTAGCTACAGATGTGTAACAAACCACCCTTTAAAACTTGCTGATTTAAAACAACAGTTTAATATGATCTCTCATGGTCCTGGAGGTTGACCGGACAAAGCTGGGTGATCCTCCTTTGGGGTCTCTCACACAACTGCAGACAGACGTCAGCGGGAGCTGGATTCATCGGAAGGCTCAACAGGGCAGAACATATACATAGTCTCTTCATATGTCTTGGACTTCTCACAGCCATTGCTTTTAAAGACTGTTGAAACTAGTCCTAGGACTGGCCCAGAGTCACTTTCCCTGTGTTCAATTGGTCAAAGTAGTCACAAGCCAGACCAGATTCAAGGGAGTGGAGACACAGACTGCACAGAGGAGTGGAAGGAATTGGTGGCCCACAATGGGAGGAACAAGCTACACAGATGAGCACAGCGACACTTGTGAAGCCTGAGAAAATGCATTTTCTCTGGTTCATTGCTCCATGTAAACCCCTCTCAAATCTATCCCCTTCTCTCCATCCTTTCTACCACTATCTCAGTCCACCTCCGAGAGAGAGTGGGCCTCATCTCCCTTCATTCTGCTCTTGGATAATTGTTGCCTGCCCCCCGAGAGCTTTCCAGAAGACCAGATAGCAAAGATAAAACGGGCCGCTTAGAAAGGTGAAACTACTCACTGGCTCACTGAGACATTTAAAGGGAAGAATCGCCGGGTCCTCTGATTCTGCCCTCACTGGTCTATGTTCCTTTCCAAAGCTCCCTTCTTAAAAACAGGTCACGGAAATTGTCCTCGCTGAGTCCCAGTGAGTTTGGATTTCTTTAAAAATAGCTTGTTCTTCAAGTGCAAAAAATAACATCTGAGATGTTTAAGTGTGAAACACACCTTTGTCATGACTCAGTACAGGCTGAATGGAAGTTTATTAAACTTTTCCCAAAGAAAAATGTCCTCATGAACTAAGAAAGCCTGAGAGACGACAGCTTGGGAATGAGGAGGGTGGGGGAGCAGAAAAGAGACAGGTGGAGTAGTGAGGAAAGCAGCAAAAGGATCTTTCTCATCTCTGTGGCTTTCACAGACCATTCTTTCCACCTTGAATGACCTTCCTCCCACAGCCTGCCTGATAATGCTGCCGTCCTCCTTGAAGCCTAATTTACATTTCACCTCGGTTAGGCCTTCTCTGACCCCTCCAGGCAGAGTTACTCACACCCTTTGTTCTCAAAATGCTTTGTACACTGTCTTTATTATTAGCACATTGTGTTGAAGCTGTCAGTTTACAGGTCTGTGTTCCTTCTTAGACTGTGAACTTCTCATCAGCAGGGACACAGGGTGAGTCATCTGTGAGCCCCTTGGCCTGGCACCCGGCCTGGCACAGACTGGGTGTTGGGAAAGGTTGCAGATAAGAGATGGTCTCACCGGGAGATGCTTTAAATCCTTTCATTCCTCGTTCTACTTTCCAAATGCCTTCTGACTCTCTCCACACTCTCCTAATGCCAAATCTTTCAATCTACCTGCGTCTGAGCCCATATGCTCTGCCTTTCCCTTGGATACAATGGGAGAACTGTCCCTGCTGCTACCCAAGGCCACCTGCTCCCTGTGTCCACCAGATCACATGCCCTTTGTTCCTGAGACTGTCTCCCTTTCTCCTGCATTGTTGATAATTTTACCTTTCTTGTAAGTTATTTCCACTAACATACAAATACTCTGCACTTTTTCTCAACTAAACACACACACAGACACACACACAGACAACCTCATTTCTCTACTATTATCCTAATTCTCTCCTCAACCCACTCCACTCTGCTCCATTTGATCTTAAAATCACCGGTGATTTCCATGTTGCCAAGTCCAAATAATTAGTTCTTTCTCTGCCGTGGTTTACCTGACTGCTCAGCGGCGTTCCACACCACCTTCCATCTCTTCTGGAAACGCTTTCTTCCTCGGTTTTCAGGATTGCATACCCCCCTCACCTCTCCTCCACACTGCTTGCTCCTTCTCAGTCTCCACGGCCAGATCCTCCGCTGTAACCTACCCCCGAAGGCTGGAGTGCCCCCGGGCTCAGTCTTCAGGTTTTCATGGTCAAACTCATTCCCAAGGTGACCCGTCCAGGCTCGAGCTCTGCTGTAGCCCTTGATGACATTTAGATTTCTATCTGTAACCACAACCTGGATTCCAGACTCAATGGTCTACTGCCTAACCAGCATCTTTCACGTGGGGGCCAAAAAGGCATCCTGAACATAATATATCCAAAACCAAACTTGTGATTCCCTCAATTCATCTAGGCCTTCCTCAGGGTCCCCTGTATCTCAGTAAAAAGCACCACAATTCACCCAGTTACTCAAGCCAAAAGCTTTGGACTTCTTTATCTCTCCTCCCACACCCAAAGCCACTATTTTAGTAAATTCTGTTGGCTCTGCCTTCAAAATATACCTAGAATCTGACGTTTATTCACAACTTTTCCCGCTACAACTATTGTCTAAGCAATGGCCTCTCTTTTTACTTTTAATATTATTTTGTATTGATTTCACATGTATAGTAAGCAAATCTAAATGTTATCAAGGGCTACAATCTTTGCTCTTTCAATCTTTTTCAACTCAGTACCTAGAAAGAGTCTTTTGAAACAGAGAATCACGCTCAGTGTTGTACACAATCTGCCAAAGGCTTCTCCTTTTACACTTGAAATAAAATCCCAAGTCTTTATCATGCACTATAAAGCCCCCCACACTCTGAGCCCTGCCTACCTCTCCCACTGCATCATTTTTCACTCTCTCCCTCACTCACTGTGCCCCAGCCTCACTAGATTCCCTGTTGTTTTTCAAACGTGAAGCATGTTTCTGCCTCAGGCCCTTTGCACTTGCTGTTCTCCAACCTCCAAACATCTGCAAGGTTCACTTCATTCAGGTTTCGGCTCAGATTTCCTTACTCAAAGAGGCCTAAATTTACCCTCTCTTGCCCTGGCCAGTTTGGCTCAGCAGTTAGAGCATCGGCCTGCGGTCCGGAGAGAGCCGGCTTCAGTTCCCGCTAAGGGCATGTACCTCGGCTGCAGTTTGTCCCCGGCCCTGGTTGGGTCGTGTGGGTGGCAACCACTCGATGTGTCCCTTTCACGTCGATGTTTCTCTCTCTCTCCCTCCCTCTCACTCTATCTGAACAAAATATCGAAAAATGTCCTCAGGTGAGCATAAATAAATAAATAAATAAATAAAATAAAATTAGCCTCTCTAATCCCTTATTGCACTTTATTAATTTGTTTTTTATTACATGTCTCCCTACTCCCTAGATTGTAAGTTCACAAGAGCAGTATTATTCTGTCATTGTCAGTTACAGCTTTATCCCCAGTGACTAGAAAAGTGCCTGGTAGCCCTGGCCGGTTTGGCTCAGCGGTTAGAGCATTGGCCCGCCATCCAGAGAGACCTGGGTTCGGTTACAGCTAAGGGCACGTACCTCAGTTGCAGTTTGTCCCTGGCCCCATCTCTTTCACATTGATGTTTATTTCTCTCTCTTCCTCTCTCCCTCCTGCTCTATCTGAAGATGAATGCAAAAGTGTCCTCAGGTGAGGATAAAAACAAAAAAGTGCCTGGTATACAGGAGGCGTTCAATAAATTATTGAATAAATGACTACCTCACTGAATGAATGAATTCATTTCTGTCTATTTCCCCTGCCTTAGGCCAGGTTTCAGTATCTTCCATTTGTGTGGCAAAATATGGCCACAGATTTACCCTATCAAATGCATACTCATTTGACATGTGACATTGTCATGCCTCCTATGAAGAGGTAGAGTCTATTTCCCCACCCCTTGAATATGTACTGGTCTTGTGAATTGCTTTGGCCAATGGAGGGCGGCAAAAGTAAATATGACTTCCAAGGATTGGCCTTAAGAGACTTTGCAGTTTCTACCTCCCCTCTCTTGCTGAGAAGAACTCTTCTAATGCTAAGAAGAAATCTGGGATGAGAGACCACATGGAGAGAGGTTCAGTTATTCCAACTGGCCCAGCCCCTAGCCAGCCTTCCTGTTGAATGCAGCTGTGTAAAGGAACACAAGCAAGACCTGCAGAAGAACTGCCCAGCCAATCCACAGAATCATAAGAAATAATAAATCATTGCTTTAAGCCGCTAGATTTGGGGGCTGTTTTGTTACACAGCAACAGATAACTGATACAGTCTGGATGGTTGCAGGGGCTTCCACTGTAGGTTTTCCTCCTCCAGTCTTACAAACTCCAGTTCTGCTCCACTGGTCACCTGAGTGGTCTTTCTAACTTGAACCCCCACTGGACTGATAATTTTGTTAAAAGTCTTCAGTAGCTTCCTATCTTTTTGTTTTGTTTTGTTAATCCTCACCCAAGGATATTTTTCCACTGATTTTTAGGCAGAGTGGAAGGGAGGGAGAGGGAAGGAGGGGGAGAGAGAATGAGACACATCAAATGGTTGCCTCTCAACAGACCTCCAACTGGGGCAGGGGATCAAATCAGCAACCCAGGAATCGAACTGGCGACCCTTTGGTTCTAGGGTGGATGCTCTAAGCATTGAGCTGAACCAGACAGGGCATTAGCTCCCCATCTTACAGGATAACATTGAGCTTCCACATGGTAGTGTACGCAACCCTCCATGACCCAGCCTCTGCAGACCTCTTCAACCTCATCTCCAAATACAGACGGCACCCTCTGGGTTAGGCCCCTGATAATAGCAGCAGTTCTCAGACTCTGTGCATCAGAATTACTTAGGAAGCTGCAAAAAAATTTCAGTGCTCAGGCTCCTCCCCCAAAGACTCAGAGTTAATTGGTCTGAAATGGGACCCAGGCAACAGTATTTTTTAAAAGCTCCCAGAGGGGATGCTAATGTATAGTCAGGGTTGAGAACCATTGCGCCAGAGGATCTAAAAGTGTATTTTAAAATTGCTGATCTTGCCTTCAAGGAAATTCAAAGCTTCAAGGAAAGATTAAATTATGCTCAGTGCCCTTTTAGCATTAAGTAAGCAATATTGTGTTCTAAGTTTTGGGAAATTGGTAATAGACTCTATGAGAATATTCTTTAATTATATGAAATATTAAATTATCAATATTTTATTTCCTCAAGTCTAAGACACATCCCTCTCATATTTAAATGTTTCTGAAATCAGGCTCCATGTTATTATTAAATGTGTACATTTAATGTTCCTTTATTTCATGAAAAGACAGTCAACAGACTAAAGGTGTGTTTCACTGCTGATGGTAATTACAACCAAGGAAACATCTTTCTGGGACACAGCACTGTCATATGCAAAGTACTATAAGCTCTTTGATCCTGATTGATTCTCTGATCAACCTGGTGAGGTGGAGTTTTTTCATTTATTCATTTATTTTATTATTTTTTGATTCCTCACCCAAGGATATTTTTACATTTATCCTGAGAGCAGAAAGGAGGGAGAAAAAGAGAGAGAGAGAAACATCAGTGTGAAAGAGACACATGGACTGGTTGCCTCCCACATGACCCCAACTGGGGCTGAGGACAAACAGCAACCAAGGTATGTGTCCTTGGTCAGAACTGAACCCGGGACTCTTTGGTCTGCAGGCCGATGCTCCAACCGCTGAGCCAAACTGGCCAAGGATCATTTTATTTTATGTATTATAACTACTAAGATTTATTGAACATTTACCTTGGCCAGACTCTGTTCTAAATGCATTGCAAATACTATTCCATTTAACCCCATCAACTCCAAATATGACCATGGTTTATGCACAGGGAAGCTGAGGGCTGCAGATTTTTTTTTTTTTTTTTTATCCTCACCGGAGGACACTTTTCCGTTTTTTGTTCAGATAGAGTGGGAGGGAGAGAGAGGAAAGAGAGAGAGAAACATCGATGTGAAAGGGACACACACCCGCACGACCAATCAGGGCCAGGGACAAATTGCAACCAAGGTACGTGCCCTCAGCGGGAACCGAACCCTGGTCTCTCTGGATCGCAGGCTGACACTCTAACTGCTGAGACAAACCGGCCAGGGCGGGCTGCAGATTTAAGTCAGTTGCCCATGGTCACACAGCTGGGAGGCTTAGGGAGTGTGACGATACAGTGCACAGGGACTCTGAATATGCAGGTTTTCAGGAGATGATCCTTCTGCTTATTTCTCAGAATAAAGTACAGATGCCTTAACATGGCATCCAAGGTCTTTCACAATCCATCCCAAACCTATACTGCAATGAAGAATTCAGAGCCCCCAGGTAGAGGACGGTCATCAGCTAAGAAGAATCCCAGTAATTAAGGGCCCACTATAGGCCAGCCACTCTGCACATATTATCTCTGATTCTCCTATCTGTAGGAGGGTATTTGCAGGGGATATGGGTTGGTTTTGCTGCTATGACCTTTTCTCTTTCTTCTGGGTTCTCCTTTGGGTATCACCTCTGCCCCAGAGTTTGAAGTCTTAGTGAGGTTCTCAATCAAGATGTCCCGCCCCCCCCCCCCGGCCAAGGCATAGGTGAGGGACCCTAGCTAGGCCCATCACTCTCTAAGGAGCTAAACCTTTATCAGAGCCAGGCACAGTCCAACAAATTGGGTAGAGTTGAATCATGCCTGAGTCAAAGCCCTGCCAATAATAATAATAATAACAATATTTATTGAGAGTTTTGAGTGCCAGGCATTCATTTAATCCTCATGACAATCCTATCAAGTAGGCTCTGATACACTCTAACTTCCCTAGCTAGCAGATGAACAAACCCAGGAAACAACCCAAGGCCACACAGCCTTGATGGGCTGAGCGAGATCCAAACCCAGACAGTCCAACTCTACAACCATGTGCTTCACCAGCAATGCCACAGCTTTTTTTTTTTTTTTTTAATTATTTATTTTATTTTATTTTTGTTACAGATGTTTCTTCTTTTTTATCCCATTGACACCCTCCTCCCCATCCCTCCACCTCATCCCCGGCTTTGTTGTCCATGTCCATTGGTTATGCATATATACATATAAGTTCTGTGGTTTATCCCTTCCCTCTCCCCATCACCTCCTCTTCTGAGGGTTGTCAGTCTCTACCCTACTTCCACATCTCTGGGTCTACCCTATTCCTCAGACTGTTATGTTCATTATATTCCACAAATAAGTGAGATCATGTGGTATTTGTCTTTTTCTGCTTGGCGTGTTTCACTTAGGAGAATATTTTCCAGGTACCTCCATGTCATCTCAAAGGATAAGAGATCTTTGTTTCTTACAGCTGCATAGTACTCCATTGTGTATATGTACCACAGCTTTTTTATCCACTCATCTACTGATGGACATTTGGGCTGTTTCCAGATCTTAGCTATTGTAAATAGTGCTGCTATGAACATGGGGGTACATATATTCTTTATGATTGGTATTTTAGGCTTCTTAGGGTATATTCCTAGAAGTGGGATCACTGGGTCAAATGACAGTTCAATTTTTAATTTTTTGAGGTAACACCATAGTGTTTTCCATAGTGGCTGCACCAGTCTGCATTCCCACCAGCAGTGTACTAGAGTCCCCTTTTCTCCACACCCTCACCAACAGTTGTTTGATGATTTGTTGATGGCGGCCATTCTGACAGTTGTGAGGTGATACCTCATTGTTGTTTTAATTTGCATCTCTCTGAAGATTAGTGATGTTGAGCATTTCTTCATATGTCTCTTGGCCATTTGTATGTCCTTTTTGGAGAGGTGTCTATTCAGCTCCTCTGCCCATTTTTTAATTGGGTTCTTTGTCTTCCTTTTGTTGAGTTGTATGAGTACTCTATATATTTTGGAAGTTAACCCCTTATCTGATGTATCATTGGCAATGATGCTCTCCCATACAGTGGGTTGCCTTTCCATTTTGATGGTTGTTTCTTTTGCTGTGCAGAAGCTTTTGAGTTTGATGTAGTCCCATGTGTTCATTTTTTCCTTTGTTTCTGTTGCCTTAGGTGATGTATCAGTGAAAATTCTGCTGCGTATGATGTCCGAAATTTTGTTGCCTACATTTTCTTCTAGGATTTTTATGGATTCACGGGTCACATTTAAGTCTTTTATCCATTTTGAGTTTATTTTTGTGTATGATGTAAGTTGATGGTCTAGTTTCATTTTTTTTTGCATGTAGCTGTCCAATTTTCCCAACACCATTTATTAAAGAGGCTGTCTTTACTCCACTGTATGCTCTTGCCACCTTTGTCAAATATTAATTGAGCATAATGTCTTGGGTCCATTTCTGGGTTCTCTATTCTGTTCCACTGGTCTATTGCCACAGCTTTTTAATTATATTCTTCCTTAGGTTCTGTGGCTTGGACCTTTCTGAGCCTGGTCCTATGTTCTTGCCTCTAAGTCAGTCATCCACACTGCAGCCTTCTCATCAATTCCCTTTTTACTGGTGAATCAGAGTGGTATTTGTTGCTATGACTAAGAAACCCTAACTAATTAAAGCATCACTATCCCTGCTTCCAGGGCAGGGGTCTGAAGCTCTAGGGAGATTTAGGAACTAAAATCACCAGCTAGTACAGTAGTGATGAGAATAGGAATAGCAGCTAGCAGGTATTTAACTTGTTTAGCATTAAATGAGTGCTTACTACAACATTGGCTATGTGCTAGGGGATTTACATAAATTATTTCATTTAAACTTCACAGCAACCCGATGAGATCAAGCTGTTTTTATTGCGATAGAATTCACATGCCAGGAAAATTCATTCTTTTACATTGTATGATTCGGTGGTTTTTAGTATATTTACAAATTTGTGTACCCATCATCACTATCATCACCAGAATATTTTTATCATCCCCCCCAAAAGAAATCCCATACCCACTCAGTCATTCATCATTCTTTCCTCTGGCAACCACAAATCTACTTTCTGTCTCTGTGGATTTGCCTATTCTGGAGTGTCATTTGCCTATAGATTTGTCCATTCTGGAAATAGAATCAGAGAATATATCCTCTTTTGTGACTGGCTTCTTTCATTTAGCCTAATGTTTTCAAGGTTCATTCATGTTGTAGCAGGTGTCAGTACTTTACTCCCTTTTATTGCAATATAAAGGTCCATTGTATGCCCGGCTCCTGTGGCTCAGTAGTTGAGCATCGTCCCATGCACCAAGAAGTCACTGGTTCTATTCTTGGTCAGGGCACATACCTGGGTTTCGGACTTCTATCTCTCTCTCCCTCTCCCTCTAAAATCAATAAAAAATGAATAAATAAATAAAAGGCCATTGTATGGATTTTGTTTATCTACTCATCAGCTGATGGAGATTTGGACTGTTCCCACTTTTTAAGCTCTTACAAATAATACTGCTGTGAACACTTGTGTGTAAGTTTTGTGTGGACATCTGTTTTCATTTCTCTTGGGGAACTACTGGGTCATATGGTAACTCTTTATTTAACCTTTTGAGGAACTGGGTAGGCTATTATTATCCCTATGTTAGAGATAAAAAAATTATGCCCAGAGAGGGTAGGTTGCTAAGAGCCACACAGCTGAAGAGTGGTTTTGGAGTCTGGTCTGGCTGTCACAGGAACAGACATCACTGTTCTCCCTGAGGAAACCTTTGTTTTAAAAACAATCACTAACTGTGAGGCATTTTCCAGCAATGTTGACATCTGAGCCATTTAATGCCACTTCAACTCTCAGCAAAACACATTTTCGTCATTGTTGTGGTCATTGTTGTTGTCACCATCATCATCATCGTTTGTTGAGTGTCCACTATGTCTCTGGCATTTTGTAAACTATTTGTTTTACATTTTAAAACAGGGAAGCCTAGTAGGGATTTGGGGGTCAGACACCCTCTGGGTTTGTGTCCATCTCTGCCATTTGGACAAGAAATGTAACCTCTCTGAGCCTCAGTGCCCTCATCTGTAAAATGGGGCCAATAATAGTAATTATCTTACAGAATGATTGTGAGGTTGCATGACTTAGCACAGTAAGAAAGCAAATGCTAGTTTTTGTGTTGTTGTTGTTTTAATCCTCATCCAAGGACATTTTTTGCATTTATCTTCAGATAGAGCGGGAGGGAGAGAAGGGGGGAAAAGAGAGAGAGAAACATCAATATGAGAGAGACACATCAACTGGTTGCCACCCACACGACCCCAACCGGGGCTGAGGTACGTGCCCTTAGTGGGAACCGAACCCAGGACTCTCTGGTCTGCGGGCTGACGCTCTAACTGCTGAGCCAAACTGGCCAGGGCCAAATGCTAGTTTTTAAAGTCATAAATGTGTGTGGAAAGTTGATTTTAGAGAAAGAGGATGGAAAGGGGAAAGAGAGAGAGAGAGAGAATCAGAAACATCAATTTGTTGTTCCACTTACTTGTGCATTCATTGTTTGATTCTCGTATGTGCCCTGACCAGGAATCAAACCCGCGACCTTGGTGTATTGGATGACACGCTAACCAAGTGAGCTACCCAGCCAGGGCAAGCAAATGCTAGTTTCAACAAGAGCTTGTAAAAACCCTCTAAAACCCATCTCCCACACACATTTAGCAGATAAGAACATGGAGAATTTTTTTTAAATCCTCACCTGAGGATATGTCTTTATTGATTTTAGAAAAAGGGAGGGAGGGAGAGAGACAGACAGACAGACAGACAGACAGACAAGACAGACATCGACGTAAGAGAGAAACAATGATCAGTTGCCTCCCGTACACACCCAGACCAGGGATCTAACCCACAACCTAGGTATGTGCCCTGACTGGGAATCAAACCAGCAGCCTTTTAGTGTATAAGATGACACTCTAATCAACTGAGCCCCCGGCCAGGGCTGGAGAAACTTGATGTAGCCTGTCCAGGTCCTAAGATGGGGTGACAAAGATGTTTTTTATTTCACCTTTGCTGTTTGTGTTATTGGTCCATGGCTTGCTTTCCCCACTCCATCTGTGGACCACTCCGACACGCGGATTTCTCCATCCTGCCCTCCTTACAGAAACTGAGTAAGGACTATCCTTTGAGGACCCTACTGATTCCCTGCTTGTACCCCCATCCCTGATTTCAAACTGTCTGTGTCTCCCAGGACATCTCCCCAGAGCTCTGGCTGCAGCTTTCACTTCTCAATACCTGGCAGCTTTATATGCTCCAGGAAGACAACCTGAGTGAGAGGAAAGTGTAGGCTTTGCAATCCTGAGTTTGAATTCTAGCTGCATCACTTAGACAAATGGCTTAATTCCTCTGATCTTCAGCTTCCTCTCTGTCAAGTGGGAACAACTGTTTAGGGATTGCTAAACTGTGAGAATGTATGTGAAGCATCTGGTCCAGGTGCCTGGCGCACCATAGGTGCTCAATAAATGCTCACTACCCTTCTCTAACTCGGTTCCCCTCTTGGGGTGGCAAGGAGAGGCAGAAGCTTCGGGAGGACAAAGTTCAACGATGGAGTCCACAGGGCAAGAAAAACAGCTTGGCAGCTGGAGTGAGAGCAAGGGATGATTCCGGGGTGGCGGAGATCAAAGACTAAACTATGCAGATTATTCCTTTGTTCCTTGTAGTATGCACTTGCCTGGATGCCTCCTGGGGTGTGAGGAGAGGCAAACTCACACCATATGCACACAGATACACAAAAGCACCATGTGCAAACATGCACACGAACCTACATGCACACAAAATAAACCCTTCCACATCACAAACACACACGTGGTCATGGGCATGTATGTATGCCCTCAAGTACATGTACATATATTCCAAACACATACTCATCTACATGCTCAGGCAGTCATTCGGAAGCTCATGTGCCCATGAACCTGTATTAATGCACAACCACCCAGGTTCATGCAAGCACATATGTTCAAGCAGGTGCATGCATGTTCACAACCACAAACCCACACAGGCATGCACACAGATGCTTATCCACGTGTGCACACACTCTCTTTTCAAATCCGCGACTCTAAATAGAAGCATAAGCTGCAACATATGTGCCTCCCTGTCATTAGCGCAGAGGCTTTTCAAAGACAGCTTTGCAAAATAATGTAGAGAAACTGGCAGGGGTGCCAAGCCCTGCAGGGAAGGTTGAAGGGATGGGGGTTGTCCTGTAGGTAGGTGAAAGGGGACAGGGGATAAGATGGGTCTCTTAGGGAGAAAAGACAACCCCTGAAGCCACACACTATCAACACGAATCTAGATTAACCAAAGGTTTGTACCAGGGGTTCCCAGATTTACTGCTCACCAGGGCTGTTCACAACCAAATAGGCTCAAATCAACCCTTAGCCTCTCCAATAGGTCAGGCACTGTTCTAAACCCTCTATGTGGGTTAACTCATTTAATTCTCAACAAAAATAATCTTCAACAATAATATAATAACTGAATATTATTATTCTCCTCAATTTTCTGGCTGAGGAAACTGAGACAGAATACCAGCCCCCTCCAAATGATGGGACACCCAGATTCTGGCTTGACCTCATATTCTGAGTATGTTTCTAGACTTGTTCCAACGCCATCTGCAGATTCCCTAGTGACCTGCCCCTCCTCACTCCTGGAGTGTCCACTGCCCTCTGTCACCAGGCAGGACATGAATCATTTGCTAAGAGCACATACCAGAGAAAGCTAATAGGATTTGGAAGTTGGAGGTAGGGACAGGGCCAGTTCAAGATCCGTGTCAATGGGGAGGTGATCTCTTTTTTTATAGCTTTGTTGAAGTATAATTTATATGCACTAAACTGTGCATATATTGAAAGTGTACAGTTTGGTGCATTTTTGGCGTATATTACACCCATAAGCCATCACCACACTCAAGATAATAAACATGCCCTGGCTGCGTAGTTCAGTTGGTTAGTGTCTTCCTGATATGCCAGGGCTGCGGGTTCGATCCCTGGTCAGGGCACATACAAGAATCAACCAATGAAAGCATAAGTGGAACAACAAATGGATGTTTCTCTCTCTCTAAAATCAATAAATAAAAAATAAAAATAATTAAAAAATATATAATAAACATAACCATCATCTCCAAAAGTAGGAAGTAACTTTTTTAACAATTTTTTTTTCTTTATTGATTTTTGAAAGAGAGATGGAAACATTGATGAGAGAGAACATCGATTGGCCGCATTCTGCATGCCCCTCACTGGGGATCGGGCCCACAACCTGGGCATGTGTCCTGACCAGGAATTGAACCGGTGACCTCTTGGTGCATGGGTCAACACTCAACCACTGAGCCACACTAGCCAGGCAGGAAGTAACTTTAAAGATGAAACATGAAGTAGAAGTTGGCCAGGTGATGGGAGAATAAAAACATCTCAGGGAGAAGGGACCCCTCTAGCTAAGGCGCTACAGAAAGAAAAAGGAAGTTTCAGCTGAGAAACTGAAAGAATTTCTGAACTGCTGGAGTGTGTGGTTGAGAGCTGAGGGGGAAGGGGGACAAAAAAATAAATAAAAACAATTTCTAGAGCCAAGATTACTTAGAGCCTGCCCTTTCAGTCTAGCCTTTCCCAGCCTCCCTACCCTGCTACACATTTGCTGGTCCCCAAGATGAAGGCAACTGAAAGTGTTTTTTCCATGGACCAAGAGAGCATGGCTGTCACGCATGCAGGGAGCCCGCGGTAGCCTATTTCTAGAGGCTAATCCTACAGGACCCACGGCAGCATCCACTCAGCTCTGAGCGCGCAGCCAGCCAGGTAACTGGTGGGCTTTAACATTTTTAATCTCTATTTAAAAATCTATAAGGATTTCATAAATTGGTTTAAAAATGATTATTTTAAGAGATTTTAAAGTAGCAACAATTGCCCTGGCTGGTGCGTTGTCCAGTAAACTGAAAGGTTGTGAGTTCGATTTTCACATTCTGAAGTTTCGAGTTCAGTCCCTCGTTTGGATGTGTGTGGGAGGCAATCAATCAATGTTTCCTTTGTAATGTCTTTTTTAACTGACTTCTTTTAGAGAGGGAGAGAGAGAGAACCATTGATCAGCTGCCTCCTGCATGCCCCCTACTGGGGATGGAGCCTAAAACCCAGGCTGTGCCCTGACAGCAAATTGAACCAGCGACCTCTTGGTGCCTGGGATGATGCCCCATCAACTAAGCCACTCTGGCCAAGGCCCTATTGATGTTTCTTTCTTACATTGATGTTTCTCTCTCTCTCTCTCTCTCTCTCTCTCTCTCTCTCTCTCTCTCTCTCTCATCAATAAAGACATATCCTCGCAAGAGAATTAAAAATAAAATTAAAAAATAACAACAATCTCACCTACTTGGATATAACCAATATTAGCATTTAGATGTGACAAGAAAAAAAATTCCAGGTTGTTCTAAATTGAAATTACAGCCGCCAGAGAGAGAAACTGCTTACATTCCTGTATGTGTGTTGGAATTTCCAGGTGGCTATTTCTGAGATTATCCAAAAAAGAGAATAGCCAGGCACCATGGAGCCCCAGGAGCCTCCGCTTCTTATTTACACATGAACTTTCCAATCTGCTGCCCACAGCTAACCCACAGGGTGTACACTTCTTCCTTGGACTCTGCACCTGTCCCAGAACTAGCCCTGCTCCAACTTCTCCCAAATTTTCAGCACAGCTTTACCACTTCCTCCCCTGCTTGATGTATAAAAATGCTCGCAAAACTCGGGGGCCACGGACTTGCTATCTTTCCTACCTGGACATGTTGCTGGTGGTTTAGACTCCAAGCCCCCAAGACCAGGTTTTTTTTTTTGTTGCTGTTTGTTTTGTTTTTTAATAATAAACTATTTATTTCAAAAAGACTTTCAGCCCAGCTGTTGTGGCTCAGTGTTTGAGCATCAACCCATGCACCAAGAGGTCACCGGTTCAATTCCTGATCAGGACACATGCCCAGGTTGTGGGCCCAATCCCCAGTGGGGGACATGCAAGAGGCAGCCAATCCATGTTCTCTCTCATCAATGTTACCATCTCTCTTTCCCTCTTCCTTCCTCTCTCTCTAAAAGCAATAAAGGAAAAAAAATTTTTTTAAATAAATAAAAAGATTTTCAAGCTGTAGAAGCTAAGTTTATTTGCTTAGTCCTGGCCAGTGTGGCTCAGTTGGTTGAGCATCATCCCATGCACCAGTTCTGTTCCCAGTCAGTGCACATGCCCGGGATGCAGGCTCAGTCCCCAGCAGGGGGTGTGCAGGAGGTAGCTGGTTGATGTTGAGCTCTCATATCGATGTTTTTTTCTCTCTCCCTCTCCCTCTTCCCCATTCTCTCTAAAATCAATTATACACACACATGTGTGTGTGCGTGTGTGTGTGTGTGTGTGTATTATATATATTTGTTTTACTTAACAGGTACATATTTTTAGTCTTTTTTTTTTTTTACTCCTCACCCAAGAATATTTTTCCATTGATTTTTAGCTAGAGTGGGAGGGAGGGAGGGAGGGGGAGAGAGAGAGAGAGAGAGAGAGAGAGAGGAGATAGAAACATCAGTGTGAGAGAGACACATAGATTGGTTGCCTCCCACATGACCCCAACTGGGGCGGGGATCGAATCTGCAAGCAAGGTACATGCCTTGACCAGGAACTGAGCCTGCAGCTCTGGTCCTCGGGCCAATGTTCTAACCACTAAGCCAAACTGGGCATAAATATAGCTCTGTAATATTAATTATAAACAACTCTTTACTACTGTATTTAAAAAGTACTGTGATAGGCTTTCTTGCTCATACACCTGTACACAATCCCTTATTTCCTTAATATAGTCAAGGAATACGATTACACATCTTTAAAAATCAACATTGTTGAGCCCTGGCCGGTTTGGCTCAGCGGTTAGAGCATTGGCCTGCGGTCTAGAGAAAAATCAACATTGTTGAGAAATTACACATTTTAAGGACTTTGATATATATATATCGCCAAATTGCTCTTCAGAAAGGTTTAACTGGATTATACTAAAATTTGCAGTACACAAATGTTTCTCTCTCTCTCTCTCTTTTTTTATCCTCACCTGAGGACATTTTCACATTTATCTTCAGATAGAGCGGAAGGGAGGAGGGAGAGAGAGAGAGAAACATCAATGTGAGAGAGACACATCTAGTGGCTGCCACCCACACAACCCCAACCGGGGCCAGAGGCAAACTGCAACTGAGGTATGTGCCCTTAGCAGGAACCAAACCCAGGACTCTGGTCCATGGGTCGATGCTCTAACCGCTGAGCCAAACTGGCCAGGGCACATTTGTTTCTCTTAACCACACTGTTGCCAATACATGGTATATACTAGCAGGTTTTTCTTCTAAAGTTGGTCAGTTAAAACACAGTATCACAGCCTGGCTGGCGTGTCTGAGTGGATGGAGCATGGTCCCATGGAGTAAGAGGTCCTGGTTTGATTCCCAGTCAGGGCACATGCCCAGGTTTCAGGCTTGATCCCCAGTGCGGGGTGTGCAGGAGGCAGCCAATTGATGTTTCTCACATTGATGTTTCTCTCTCTCCCTCCCTTCTTCTCTCTCTAAAAAATCAATAAAAACATATTTTTGGGAAAAAAAAATAGTATCACAATGCTGCTTTAATTTGCATTTTTAATAATTAGCAAGGTTAAGCATTTTTCATATTTATTAGTCGTTTGTATCAGTTCTACTTTCGTGGATTTTCTTTGCCCTTTTTGTTTAACGTAACAAATAATTTCATTGTTTTTTTCTAATTATTAAAACACTACATTCTCATTGCAGAGAACAGAAAGGGACCACAACTCTAAAGCCACCTTTTGGGATATTGATATTAAGCTGGTTATTAAGAAACAAAAGACTCAGAAAGAACCTTTTCCCCTCCTCTTTTCCTGCCTAAGACATTCAGATGGTAAGGCCTGCCCCAGGAAGGAAATGTTAGGATATGTGCCTTAGCCTCATTTGAACTGAGTACGGTGGAGGGGAGGGCTCCAGGCAGGGGCCTGGTGGCTGGATCGCCCTCTCGGTCCCACTGAAGCGAGACTTTGCCTGCCATGTGTGTTCTGCTCCGCCTCAATTATCTGTAAACTGCTCATTCTCACTTTCAAAATATATGTTTTTACTGATTTTAGAAAGAAAGGAAGGGAGAGGGAGAGAGAGAGAAACATCAATGTGAGAGAGAAACACCTATTGGTTGTCTCTTGCACACACCCAACCAGGGTCGAACCCGTAACCTATGTATGTGCCCTGACCGGGAATCAAACTGGCAACCTTTCCGTGCACGGGACAAGCTCAGCCAACTGAGCCACACCAGCCAAGGCCTCGTTCTCACTTCTGACATCTAAGATCGCATCCCCTCTCCTTTTCTTGTCTAAAATGGTACATATACCCAAATTTGCCTCACCGTCTCTGGGACGTATTTCATACTTACATGAATTTCCCATGCACAACATTAAAATTTGATTTTCACCCGTTAATACATCTCTGTTACTGTGATTATTAGCCCAGCTGGGAAAACTTAGAAGATAGAGAGAAAGCATTTTTTTTAGCCCCCTCCCCCCCAACACATACATACTCTTCAGAAAGGCTGAACCTAATTATACTCAAATTTGAAGTGTACAAGTGTTTCTTTCGAGACCCTGTTGCCGACAATAGCAGGTCTGTTGTGTACTAGCAGGTTTTTCTTCTACAGCTGGTCAGTTGAAACATAGTATCAAAATGCTGCTTCAATTTGCATTTTTAATAATCAGCGAAGCTGAGCATTTTTCATGTTCATTAGGCATTTGTATCATTTCTACTTTCATGGATCTCCTTTTTCTAATTATTAATACTCTACATCCTCATTGCAGAAAATTTAGAAAAGCATAAATGTAAAGAAGAAAATAAAATTTAGTCAGATACCCACAGTTAAAAATACTTTGGGTTTTTTTCTCAGACAGAGAGGATTAGGGACAGATCATGCAGTTAGAAAAACAAAATAGAATTATACTCTATATAAGGTCATACTGCTTTTAAATGTATTACAGAGCAGTGATTTTCCTGTGCTATTAGGTATATACTGTTTTTAAAACAGTATTTTAATATGTGTGAAAATGTAGTTATACCATGATTTACTTAATAATTGCTCTAATTTAGACATTTAGGTTCTTCCAATTTTTTGCTTTCATAAAACACAGAGTAATAAATACCAGACTCCCACGTGCTGTTTCCCATTCAAATGTAGGGCCTTTACTCACACTGTTCCCCTTCTTCATCAGGGAAAGGCCTCCTGAGCCTTTGAGATTCAGCTTAATGTACACTCTCCTGATTCCCCAAGGAGAGAGAGCTTTGGTCCCATGCCGGTAGCCCTGTAACATCATTTTCACATTCTTTGTGTGAGTTCCCAGTTCCTCTACTACTCTGTGTCCTTGGGGACAGGAACTTCGTGCTCAGATCCACCTCCCCAGTGCTGAAACTAGTGCCTGACAGAGAGTAAGGCTTCATACGTGCTTGTTGTTGGAGAACTGTCTCTCGGATAGCGTAATATTTGATTCTAGAACGCACACTCTGACACGAAAGCTGTCATCAAAGACGTGCAAGTTAAAACACAAAACTTCTCATCCAAATGTCTCCCAGGAACAGCTGGGTCAGAGCAGTTGGCTAGCTGCTAAGGTGTTTAATACAACCCCAGTTAATTAACAAGAAAAAGATTCCTCTGTGGTTTGCTTCACAGCAGAGGACAGCAGGAAGCGAGGCTGGAGACAGATTCCAGCTTCTCTTCAGGCTCACTTTCGGAACGGTTCGAGCTAACAGGTAAGGGGAGACAGGTGCTGTTTCCGACCCAGAGCAGGCTACTGAAGGGCTGCCTGAACTCCCCTGAGTCTGGCATTCCCAGCCCTCCACACACTCCGTAGTGATGGCAGGAGAATAAATTAATCAGTACAACCTCTGCGGAAGCAGCTTGACAGTATGACAGTGTCTAACCACTCTGACCTCGCATCCTGCTGTGAGAAATGCAAACTATAGAAATACCAGCTCAAGTGGGTGAGGGTATGTGTGTGAGCATGAGCTGTTACTGCATTGTAGGGGAAAGAATAAACAAAGTATGCTTTATCCAGCCATTGAACGCAAGCAGATGTTACAAGAATAAGGTAGATCTGTATGTTATGAGATGACAGTGAAATCCTATGTAGGACTACATTTTGCAAGACAACAACGAGTTATATATGTGGATGAATGTACAGACACACACACACACACGTAAAGATAGGAGAAAACATCTTGCAGGATGCACACCTAATCTCTGGGGAGAGAATTGTGAGAAGCAGTACTTTCACTTTCTACCATTAAAGATGTGGGTTGTTTCCATTTTTATAAACATATACTAATTTTGTAGTTAAAGGGAAGATAAAGCCCTTTATAAAACTGGTTTCCAATGACCTTTTCAGCCTTGACTCTCAGGGCTTCCTCATTTCAGAGATAATCGAGTTAGAATGATCACTAATAACGTAAATTGCGTTTTCTTTTTAAGCATATAATACCCACTATGTGTTTTGATTGTCACAACTAACGCAGGACAGACGCCATTATCATCACCTCTAATTTACATCTCAGAAAACTTGGATTCATGTGCTCTGGTCTTGAATTTATCAAATTGACAAAGAAAAAAAAAAATCCATACCCAATGTTAGTGGAAATGCTAGAAAACAAACACCCTCTACTCTGCTAATAGGGAGGGAAAATCAGTGTAAGGCTTCTGGGGAGCCATTTGACAATGCGTATTAAAATTCTTTAAAATCTGCATCCCTTTATCCTAGCAATTTCTTTTCTAGAAATGTATCCCAAGGACATAATTAAGGACGTGCACAGAGTTTCAGCCTCAAAGATGTTCATTTAGAAGATGCTTATGATATTGAAAAATTGGAAACCACTTAAATATCCAAGAATAGAAAATTACTTAAATAAATTATGTTCCATTCATATGAGAGAATACTCTAAAGGCATTAAATAATGGTGAAGTCGAATATTTAATGACAGGGAACACAGTTTATGATGCATTTTAAAAAGTAGGTCACAAACAGTATGTATGATATGAGTTCATTTTTGCTTTTATGAAAGAAAGAGAAAAGAATATAGGTAATATGTATGCATAGAAAAAAGGTGGAAGAATGCACTCCAAAATGTGAGTACTAGTTCCTCTGGGGCCTGAAATTGCCAAAGGTTTATTTTCATTGCCTCCCTTTCTTAATTGTAATTTCACGATCCCCCCTTGCTAAATGTCTTACAATGACAGTGTATCACAAAATTGTATTACATTTTTTTTAAAAAAGAGTCAGCTCCTTGCTCCTATCCCTGAAGTAACTTTTGTGGTCTTGCCTTTGTGTCTTCTTCTCTCACTGATCTCTGCCCTCTCTACTCCCCACAAATCCTGCCCATCTGCAAGAACAGCTCTTCTAAGACGCCTGCCATGATCTTTGCTGGCTTCCAGGCTCCCCAGCTTACACTCAGCTTCCTCTCCCACTTGTATGGGACATGGTGTCATGCGATGCTGCCAAAGCAGGCCGGGACATGGCTCATCAGCCCGGATGCATAAGACCTCTCTAACAAGGCAGCTCAGTTCCTGATCCTTTAAATAGATCTGGCTACTTACACAGCAGGTATTTAGTGCAGGCCCTGCCGCTGGCTTTCATGGGAGGCTCTCCAACTCAACTGGTCTCTGTCTGTTCTGCATGCTTGGCTCATTAATCCCGTGGCTGTGTCCCAAAGCTCCCGGTACCTGGTGTGCTCACCTGGCTCTGACCACTGTTCTGCCCACGCTTTGGAGTTCACCTCCCGTTTGTATCAGTGTCTGGGTAATAAGCAAGGTTACCTTCCTTGTGGTCTTCAAGGCCTTCACCAATCACCTGCACAAAGTCAAGTGATGATAACAACTATAGGTCTCATGCAGCAAACCTCTACTATGTGCTAGGCACCCTGCTAGGGGCCTTAAAGCCTAACTCCTTTCATTTGCATTATAATAAACATAGCCATCCTTTAGCAGCCATTCTCCACCTGTGGTTGGTGACCCCTTTGGGGGTCCAACGACCCTTTCACAGGGGTTGCCTAAGACATAACAGTAGCAAAATTACAGTTATGGAGTAGCAATGAAAATAATTTTGTGGTTGAGGGTCACCACAACATGAGGAGCTGTATTAAAGGGTCGTGGCATTAGGAAGGTTGAGAACCACTGCTTTACAGAGTCCTTCCTCAACTCTTGACTTGCACCCCCAGTCTCCAAAGTTATGAGAGGCTCAGAGAGGTAAGGTGAGCTGCCCAAGGTCACAGAGCTAGTAAGGAAGGGGTAGTGAATCCTCCTCTCAAACCAATTCTTGTCAGAGTACCAACTTCACCCCCTTAACTGGTACCCTATGTTGCTCCTACAATCACCCTATGGGATAGGTGTGAGAGATGAGAAAACCGAGTTTCAGCAAGGTTAAGTTATGGTTCAAGGTCATTTCAGCAGAGCATCAGAAGGATCCGGGAGTTCAGACATGGGAAGATGCTGGTCTGGGCAAGGCACTCGATGAATAAGAGGGTCACAAAAGGGGAGAGTCTGGTGTGGGTGAGGAATGGGGCTGGAGACCCCCCAAGGAAGTAAGAGATTGAGGGCTGGGCTCCAGTCCTGGCAGAAGTAAAAGCTGGATAGGGAAACTTCCTAGGGCTCCCCTCCACCCCAGAAACACACCTACCTCTCTTCCACAACACAGCCACTACTGCTAGGTTATACCTGCCGCTGTTCCCCTTGGCCTCGGCCTCAGGAGCTGGGTGTGGCTATGTCTGTTGACCGGGTGGGGGCGGGGTGGGTCTCGGAGCCTTCTAATATCTGAGGGGCTAAGCTAAGACTGCCACTGTTCACCTGCTAGATATGGAGCCGCCAGGAGCAGGGGCAATGCCTCATACCACTTCCCATCAGCTGGGGGCATAATGAAATCCAGGTGGTTGATTCTGGGTGCCTAAGGTGACAGGGTGAATCTGGGCCCCAATGTCCATGGCTCCAGTCCTGGCTTTGCCAATATCTTTCCCTGGGACTCTGGATGTCTTGCTTTCCCTCACAGTGCTGTAGTAGCTCCCTTTGGGGCTGTGGAATGGCGGCGTGTGGGAGGCGCTTTGAGAACTAGAGTCAAGAACAGCTGGTGCAGCCACTGTGGAAACCAGTCTGGTGATTCCTCAGTAGGTTAAACACAGAGGTACCGTATGACCCAACTATTGCCCCAACAGATACTTCCAAGTATTTGCCCGAGAGAAATGCAAACAGATGTCCACACACAAACTTGTACATGAATGTTCATAGTGTCATTCATAATAGCCCCAAAGTGGAAATAACCCAAATGTCCACTAACTGATGGATGATAAACTATCCTTACAATGGTAGGATATTATTCATTCATAAAAAAGAATCAAGTACTGCTTACATGCTACAAAATGGATGAACCTTGGAAATGCTACGTGAAAGAAGCCAGCACAAAAGGCCACTTAAATGTATGATTCTATTTATAAATATTTTTTTTAATCTTTACCTGAAGATACTGTTCCATTTATCTTCAGACAGAGCAGGAGGGAGAGGGAGGGGAGAGAGAAAGAGAGAGAGAGAGAGAGAGAGAGAGAGAGAGAGAGAGAGAAACATTGATATGAGAGAGACACATCAACTGGTTCCTTCCTGTATGACCCCAGCCAGGGCCGGGGACAAACCACAACCAAGGTGTGTGCCCTTGATTGAAATCAAACCTGCGACTCTTTGGTCCACAGGTGGATGCGCTAACCACTGAGCAAAACCAGCCAGGGCTATGACTCCATTCATATGACATGTTTAGAACAGACAAGTCCACAGATACAGAAAGTAAATTAGTGGCTGCCTGGGGCAGGGGAGGCTGGGAGACTGCTCATGGGCACAGAGTTTCTTTGGGGGTGATGAAATGTTCTGGGAATAGTGGTGAGGGGTGTACAACGTTGTGAAGATACTAAAAATCACTTAACTGCACACTTTCTGTGTTTTTTATTAATTTTTATTTTGAGAGAGAGAGGAAGGAAGAGAAATATAGAAACATCAATGAGAGAGAAACATGAATCAGCTGCCTCCTGCATGTCCCCTACTGGGGATCAAGCCCTCAACCTGGACATGAGCCCTGATTGGGAATCGAACCAGTGACCTCTTGGTCTATGGGTTGACTCTCAACCACTGAGCCACACCAACTAGACTGAGCTGTACACTTTAAATGGGAGCATTTTACCCTGGCCGGTTTGGCTCAGCGATTGGAACATCGGCCCACAGACCAAAGAGGCATGGGTTCGATTCCAATCAAGAGCAGGTACTTTGGTTGCAGTTTGGTTCCCAGCGTGGTCAGAGTTGTGCTGAAAGCAACCAGTTGATGTGTCTCTCTCACATTCGTGTTTCTCTCTTCCCCCCTCCCATTCTGTTTGAAAATAAATAGGAAAAATTATCCTCAGGTGAGGATTAAAACACAAATAAATACTCCACTGTATGCTCTTGCTACCTTTGTCAAATATTAATTGAGCACATTGCCTTGGGTCCATTTCCGGGTTCTCTGTTCTGTTCCACTGGTCTATATGCCTGTTCTTGTGCCAGTACCAGGCTGTTTTGATTACAGTGGCTTTGTAGTATAACCTGAAATCTGGTAATGTGATCCCTCCAACTTTGTTCTTCTTTTTCAAGATTGCTGTGGCTATTCGAGGTCTTTTTTGGTTCCATATAAACTTTTGAAGTATTTATTGTAGTTCTGTGAAGTATGTTGTTGGTATTTTGATGGGGATTGCATTGAATCTATAGATTGCTCTGGGTAGTATGGGCATTTTAATGATGTTAATTCTTCCGATCCATGAACAAGGTATGTGCTTCCACTTTTTTATATCTTCCTCTATTTCTTTTTTCAATGACCTGTAGTTTTCTGCAAATAGGTCCTTTATTTCTTTGGTTAAGTTTATTCCTAGGTATCTTAATTTTTTTGCTGCGTAAATGGGATTGTTTTCTTAGTTTCTCTTTCTGTGAGTTCATCATTGGTGTCTAAGAATGCCATCAATTTTCCTAAGTGAAACAAGCCAAGCAGAGAAAGACAAATATCACATGATCTCACTTATTTGTGGAATATAATGAACATAACAGTCTGGGCAACGGGGTAGTCCCAGAGACATGGAAGTGGGGTACAGACTGACAATCCCCTAAAGAGGGTGTGAGGGGAAGAGATAAACCACAGAACTTATATGCATGTATGTATGAACAATGGACATGAACAACAAAGGTGAGGACAGGGTGGGGAGGGAGGGGGAGGGGGGAATCAGTGGGGGGAAAAGGAGAAACATCTGTAACAAAAATAAATTAATTAAAAAATAAATAAATAAAATACAAATACCCCCCAGTAAAAAACAAACAAACAAACAAACAAATAAATGAGAGCATCTCATGGTATGAGAATTGAAAAACAAAACAAAACAAAAATAGCCCTGGCCAGTTTGGCTCAGTGGTTAGAACGTCGGCCTGAGGACCAATGAGTCGCAGGTTCAATTCCGGTCAAGAGCACTTACCTAGTTTGCAGTTTGTCCCCGGCCCTGGTCGGGGTTGTGTGGGAGGCAACCAGTCGATGTGTTTCTTTCACATTGATGTCTCTCTCTCTCTCTCTCTCTCTCTCTCTCTCTCTCTCTCTCTAGCTCTTCCTCCCTCCCTCTGTCCCTCCCTCCCTTCCACTCTATGTAAAGATAAATGGAAAAATATCCTTGGGTAAGGATTAAAAAAACAAAAAACAGAATAACTAGCATCTACCTGGTGTTTCCTCCCCCCTGCTCTGTCCTAAGCTCTTCCTACATATTCCCTTATTTAGTCCTCACAAAACCCAAAGAGAAAGAACTCTCATTGCCCCTATTTTGCACATGAGGAAACTGAGGCAGAGGAGAATGGATAACCTGCCCAAGGCTGCACAGCTGCGGCACTGCACACGCAAGGTCAGTGCAGCCAGCACACGCCTCCTCTGAGACCTCACGGAATTTGGACAACCTTTCTGTGTGAACCGTCTCCCTGTCCACCTGCCTGACTCGCTCATGGGCCTGGGGAGCAGACGTCTTACCCACTGCCTCCCAGCTCGAGGCCTGGCACAGAAACGCGAACTGAATGGACAGAATGGTGCTGTCTGTGCCCTCTCGGCTGGTTTGCAGAGAAATCGACTTTTCACAAAAGCACAGCATCCGCTGTGAAATGTTAGGGCTGCCAGACGCCGCTTCACACACCCTGAGGTTGCTGAATAGAGAGGCAAGAACCACCTCAAATCGAGACAAAATGCATTTGTGGTTTTGAAGGAAAAGTCGTTAGAAGACACAGTCTGTCTCCCAAGGCCAAGGTTGCTCCAATTCCGTTTACTTAAAGCCGAGAGAAGACCATCGCTGCCCCGAGTCTGGGTGGCTTGCAGGAAGGAGTGATTTTGCTGAGTGTCCCCCACTAACTGCAGGAGAGAGAGGGCGGGAGATGGTGGGAGCCAAAGCAAACATTCTGAAGTCAGAGATAATAGGGGAAGGTAGGAGGAAAAGGTTTGGAGGGGAGCAGGAAACAGGGTGGGAAGGAAGGGTGGGAAGGCAGGAAGTTTTCTGAGCTTTTATGAAAAGGTGGCCCTCCCCTGTTTGGGGGAGGAGCCCGGCTGCAGTGGAAACCAGAGCTGGTCCAGCCCTGACTAGTCCAACAGCCTCCTCCTGGGCCTCCCCATCTCCAGCCTCACCACCCCTCTCCCCTCCCGTCATCCTGCCTTTGAGCCCAAGGGAGCCTTCTAACACAGAGGTGGCCCTCCCCCCACTGCGCAGAAGCCTTTCGTGGCTCTCTGCAGCTGGAGACCCATCTCGACGCGGCATTCCAGGTTTCTGCCTCCACGTACCGGCCCCAGCCCTCCGGGTCATCTCTGCCTCATTCCCATCGCTCTCTGTGGCACCTCCCTGAGATCCAAGGCACCAAACTTCATGTTCATCCCTAAACGAACTCTGCCTTTCCTGGGTTTTGTCTTATCTCTTTTCCACAGATGTCTTGCTTCCTCAAATAGTTCTTTGAGGGGTTTTCCCCTCTTGGACTCCCCCTCTGTGTCTAGCCCAGGGCTGGTGGTGGACCGTGTGCTCAGTAATTGCCACAAGAACTAATCAAGTGGCCAGAACGATGGGCAACAGAGGATTCTGGACAATTAACCTGTCTGGTCAGCTCTTATCTAGTGTGATGTCTTAGGTTGGGTTCCCCAGGAAGCAGATTCTGAGAAAGGATCAAGGTCCAAATGGCGCATTTGAGAGGTGAGCACCAATACAGGTGCTTTACAGGCAGGTACGTATCAAGCACCTGGGCTCCATCCCGCTGGGATTTCTGGGCAACAGTATGAAATCCCACTTAGAGTTGGTCCACCTTGAGGGACAGGGCCGCTGGGGTATTCACCTGCCACCTCCCATTGGTCTTGGCTGAGGGCGGTCCCCGGGCGCTATGGTGGGCTCGCAGCGGGGCTGATGGGAGCCTGGAGTCCGAGAGTCACAGCTGCTTGTTGTAGGACCCGAGGGACAGCTTCCCAAAGAGCAGGAGGGAGTGGGGTGGGAGTGGGAACTGCTAAGCTTGTTATTTATTATTTTTTTATTTTAGAGAGAGAGAGAGAAAAACTTCAATTTGTTGTTACACTTACTTATATATTCATTGGTTGATTCTGGTATGTGCGCTGACTGGGTATCAAACCCGCAACCTTGGAGTATCGGGCAATGATCTACTCAGCCGGGGCGAGCTTGTCATTCTCATCTCCAAATGTGGACCCTGCTCTCCCAGCCTCTGTGCCTTTGTTGTGCTATTTCCACCCCTGACTGACCTCTTCCAGGCCTTTTCTCCACCAGCGGGTCGACTCCTACACCCCCTTCGTGGCCCAACCAAGTGATCTCTCTCTGCCAGGCTTCTCCTGACCCAGCCAGTGAGTCACTGCCTCTCTCCTCCTGGCCCCGCCTCGCTTATCACTTGGCACAGTCATGCCCACAGCACGGCCTGCTCTCACTGTGCAGTCGTGGCCTGTGGTCTCGTCTGCCGCCCTCTGGACTGGGAGGGCCCTGAGGGCCGGTCCCATCTGGTTCATCTGAGTCCCTAGCACCCAGCAGGGAGAAGGTGTCCAGTGAGTGAATGATTGAATGCAGGAGCAATGATGATATCAAATATTCATGAAGTGCTTACTATGTGCCAGACTCTGATGACGTATTTAACCTACACAGCCACTCATGAAGGTGCTGCCATCATCGCCCACTTTCAGAGGAGGTGTCCGCAGCGCAGAGGACCTGAGGATCACACCCAAGCCCCACAGCTCTAAGTGGCCGAGTGAGGGATGGCTGAGAGGACCCCCGGGTCCCTCAGGAGCTCCACACCCTCCACAGCAAGGTGAGCACGGAGACGTCGCTGGCCCAGCGCTCCTCGAAGCTGTCTGGGCCCAGGGAAAGGTCTGATGGAGGATGGTGAGACTAGATGGGACTGAGAGAGGGCCCAGGGGCTGCCCACCGAGGGTCTGGAAAGCTGACCAGGTCTTGGATAAGTGAGTTTCAGAAGAGCTAAGTGTAGGGTCCTGTGAGAAGTAGCCTGGGCTGGGGTGTGGTGGGGTTCAGGTCACATGATCGCTGGGGGGGTGGGGCAGCCAAGGTAACAGACTCTCCCAGCCACACAGCCCCTGACAGGTTTCTAAGCTGTTTCTTAGCCATGATTCCATGTGCTGCTCACTATGCCCCAACCCTAGTGACATGGGAAGATACGAGTCTGCCCAAGGTCACTACTGGAGCTGGGGCCTCAGCTGGTGTGACTGACCCCAAATGCAGTCTCCCTTCCACTGTCTCTTAGCTCGCAGTCCAGTTAAGATGGACCCTGCTGGACAGACTTTGCTTTCGTTGAGGGCTGGAGGGGGAGAGTAGGGGAGAGACAGAGCCAACATTAACTCAGGTTCTCAGTGTGTACCAGAAAATCTCATTCCAGCCTCAGCACAGCCTTACGAGAAACGGTCCTTACCCCTTTTCAAAGTTGAAGAAGCTGAGGCCGAGAGAGGTTAAGCCACTCAGCCAAAGACACCCAGAAAGCCATTAGAGAGCTAGGATGGGGGCCCCAAAGCAGAAATTCTAGCAGGAGGATGGAAGAAGGGGGCATTGGAGGGATTGCCAAGCTGGATTCAGCATGTGCACTGTTTACCTACAATCTATTGACCTTCATGCAGTTTGTATCCAGAGCGCCCTCACACCTCAGAAGACAGGGCCTGAGACCTGAATCTCAGACAGTTCACCCTACCGTAGGCATGAGGACCCAGCCAAGGTCATGAGTAAGAGGAGGACGCCTGTTGCTCCTGTGGCCAGAGGCAGCTGCATGGACTGGACACAAACAGAGCAGTCCCTAAGAATGGTGCCTCAGGGGTTCAGAGGCTCTGTGCAGCTCCCCCGGGGGTTAGGGAAGGGCAGAGATGCAGGGAGGCATTTCAGAGGATGAGATGGTTTTGTTAGCCACGGAAGTCCTGACTGTTTCATACCATTTTATTTGGCCTCTGGGGAAAGAATTGGCTGTGATCCAGCAAGGGCGAAAGCACAGAGGCGCAGAGGTGTTTTCCAGAGACTGAGCTGAGTCGGATTCAATGGTAAGAGAGACATCCGTTCAGAAAGGATGACCGTTTCCTGGGAATCACCAGGCCGGTTGAGGGAAGGTGTTTTTCTAAGTAATGTGAGAGTGAGCTTGTAGTGACTGTTTCAGTTAGCTTTTTTAAAAATTTAAAAATGTCCTCACCCGAGGACATTTTTCCATATTTTGTTCAGATAGAGTGGGAGGGGGGCGGAGAGAGAGAGAGACATCGACGTGAAAGGGACACATCAAGTGATTGCCACCCGCACAACCCAACCAGGGCCGGGGACAAACTGCAACCGAGGTACGCACCCTTAGCGGGAACCAAACCCGGGTTTCTCCAGACCACAGGCTGACGCTCTAACCGCTGAGCCAAACCGGCCAGGGCCCGAGGACATTTTTGCATTTATATTCAGAGAGTGTGGGAGGGAGAGAGGGAGGAAGAGAGAGAGAGAAACATTGAGTGATCGCCACCCACACGACCCCAACTGGGCTAGGGACAAAGGGCAACCAAGGTATGTGCCCTTAGCGGGAACCAAACCTGGGACTCTCTGGTCTGTGGGCTGATGCTCTAACTGCTGAGCCACACTGCCCAGGGTTGTTTCAGTTAGCTTTTAAGGAGAGTGCGAAGTCTCCTTCGTACAGCAGAAAGTTTTGGGATCAAAAGGGAATTCACCCTGTAGTTAGCATGGACTGCACACAGTTACCAAAGGTATTTAAAAATGAAAGCCCAAAGGTTACAACTGTGTTGTCTTTGCAGAGTTTCCCAGACACACTAGTGTCCCTTACATCACATGATCCGCATAACCTTATACGGCAGAAGAGTGGTCAGTGTACACTTTTCATTTTTTTTAAATAGCATTTTTTTTTATTCCTCACCTGAGGATATTTTTCCATTTCTCATCAGGCAGAGTGAGAGGGAGGGAGAGAGAGTCAGAGAGAAACATCAATGTGATAGAGCCACATCTACTGGTTGCCTCCTGCACGACCTGACCAGGGCCAGGGACAGACTGCAACCCAGGTACTTGCCTTTGACTGGAATCGAACCCACGACTCGTTGGTCCTCTGGCGACGCTCTACCACTGAGGCAAACTGGCCAGGGCATAAAATAGCATTTTTAAAGATATAACTCACATTTAAAGTGTACAATTCATTGGCTGTTGCTATAGTCACAGAGTTGTGCAACCATCACCACTATCTGATTTCAGAACATTTAAAAAAATAAACCCTGTACCCATTCGCAGTCATTCCAAATTCCTCCTTTTCCCAGCCCCTAGCAACCACTAATCTACTTTCTGTCTCTACAGAGTTACCTATTTTAGACATTTCATATCAATGGAATCATATAACATGTGGTATTATGGGTTCAACTGTGCCCCCTCAAAATGTGTAAGGTGAAGTCCTAACCCCTAAGTCCCTCCAAATGTGACCTGGTTTGGAAATAGAGTTATTGCAGGTGTAATTAGTTACAATGACGTCACTGGGGGCAGCAGCTAATCCAGTATGACTGGTGTCCTTATACAAAGAGCAAATTTGGACACAGGGAGAAGCCATCTGAAGAGGAAGGCAGAGATTGAGGCGGTGCTTCTACAAGCCAAGGAATGCCAAAGATTGCCAGCAAACCCCCAGAAGCCAGGCAAGAGTCACAAAACACAGTCTCTGCCACAGTCCTCCAAAGAAGGCGACGTCGCTGACACTGTGAGCTTGGACGTGCAGCCTCCAGACACTGAGACAATACGTTTCTGTAGTGTAAGCTGCCCAGTTCCTGTACTTTGCTACGGCAGCTCCAGCAAAGTAATTTTGTGATTGGCCTCCCTCACTTAACATCACGTTTTCCAGGTTCATCCATATTGTAGCATGACTCAGAACACCATTCCTTTTTATGATCAAATGATATTCTATTGTACAGAGAGACCACATTTCATTTATGCATTCATCAGTGGATGCACGTTCGGGTTTCATTTGCTATTATAAAAGATGCTGCTATGAACATTTGTGTACAGGCTCTTATGTGGACATGTTTTCATTTCCTGTATATCCCTATATTTCTTTTACAGGAATGGAAACCAAGGTTCTAGAGGGTGATTTGCCCTAAGTTTCCAGTTAGAATGTAGAACTGTCCCGCTAACCTAGATCTGTTTGCTTTCAAATTCAGAGGTTTTTCAACTCTATTAGGCTATACACACTCACGCTCATGCCAATTCACACACACACACACACACACACCCAGCACCTGCAAATAAGTACTTCTCTGAGCCCACTGCTTTGCCCAAAGTGCAGAAGTTCAGCAAAGCAATCAACCAGAAGGGGCATCATGCTGAGGGAGATAAATGAGACTTCCAAAGAATACATAAGTCAGCACATTGATTCGAATATTACCGAGGGACAGACCGAAAACTTTCAAAGGGGTATCAAGAGGTGAGTGGAGAGCAAATGGCTGAAACTTAGCCTTCAGCAGTGTGCACACAACTTGTATCGATCGCGACGAGATTTCTGGATATGAATGCACTTTACCAGAAGAATAGTGCGCAAGTCAAGGATGTTTACGTGGAGAGAGCCACGACTGAAATCTGTCTGGGGCTCTGCTGACGGAGGGTGGGACAGCTTGCATAAGCAAAGCTGCTGGTGGGCAGGGCTAGTGCAGGAAGATTTGATTTCACTGTTTCTGTGAGTGAGCAGGATCAGAAGCTATTCTGAGCGGCCTCCAAGGAAAAGCGCCAGAAATCATAAATAAAGAAGAAGCCAAGCGTGTCCAGTGGCCGTATCAAATGGGACATTCCTGAAGAAATGTGTGAACACGGTATCTTTCAAGCTGCTGATTCTTTTATTTATACACGTACATATATCACCTTAGTTCCCAGCAGCAAGAGCACTCAGCTAGTGAAAACTTAACGTATGGCAAAGTAATTGGGGACGCGGAGGAAAAAGTAGCATTTCCACAGAAATGGGAGACTCAGCCACTCATTTAACAAATATTTACTTTAGACATTCTCTGTGTCTATCATTCTGTCCCCACTGTTCTCCAGTCCCTCACACTGCTTCATTTTTTTTTCTCTTTCTTTCTTATTGCTCCTGAAACATACATTGTAAGTGTGTTTACTTGCTTGTACTGTGATGGTTGATTGCATGTGTCCATTGGACGGGGCCTCGGGGTACCTGGACATTTGGTCAGACACTCTGGGTGTGTCTGTGATTGTGTTCCGGATGAGATTAACATCTGAATCGATGGACTGAGTAAAGCAGATTGCTTTCCCGCACGTGGGTGGGCCTCCTCCCATCGTTTTAAGAGCTGAGTAGAACAAAGACTGAGGAAGAGAGAGCTTGGCCTTCCTGACCGTTGAGGGGGACACTTTTTTTTCCTGCCCTCAGACTAGAACGTACAGCACAGGCCTCTTCTGGTTCTCAGGCCGTTGGCCTCAGACAAGAACCGTATCACTGATCTTCCTAGGTCCCCATCTTGCGAAATGCAGGTCTTGGACTTCTTAGCCTCCATAATCGCATGAGCCAGTTCTTTGTAATAAATCTCTAGATATAAATATAGATGTAGATGTAGATGTAGATGTAGATGTAGACACAGATACAGATACAGATACAGATACAGATACAGATACAGATACAGCCCATTGGTTCTGTTTTCTGGAGAACCTTAATACACTGTCCACCTGCCCTCCTGGAGTGTGAGGTATCTCACTCACCTCACTTCCAGACCATGGCTCCAGCCTCCCACATCATCTCCCTGGTTCTCCTCTGACTCTCCCCAATCCATTTCCCACAAACTGGGCACGTCATTCTCCCGCTTCAAGTCTCCAAGGTTTCCTGTGGGTATGGAGGGTCCCACAGTAAGAGGTGTCCAGGCTCCCTGTTCTTCAGTACCTGTCCAGGGAACCGTGCACGGAAACGCTCTGCCCCCGTCTGACTTAGGTGGTCTGACGTTTCTCCAGATTGCCTCAGGTCTCGGGGCTGCTCCCTCCCCGATCTCAGCATCGCTTCCTTGGGTGAGGGACCCTCGTCGGTCCTGACACACCTGTCAGCCATGCTGGGCCCTCTCCCTCTTTCTCCCTTGCCTCCGTCCGAGAAGGGACGAGTCCCAGGAGCTCAGGCTCACCAACAGATCGGCCCTGTCCCGAAAGCCTGGCTCTTGGCTCACTTGTTGGTAAGCGCTCCAAGACTGGCAGCCCCCATCCTTTAGGGGTGAGCAGGGAAAGAGGAATCAGAGTCGGAGGCAGACAGGGACCCCCCCGCCCCCCAGCTCTGCAGGGAGGAAAGAAGCCAGGAATAGGCTCTCAGGATGCCCACAGGCCGCATGCTCTTCAGGGGAGAGCTCCAGCCTGGGACTTAGGAGACCTGGGTGCTGGTCCCTTTTCTGCCTTTGAACCCCGAAGTGACTGTCTGGACTCTACTTCATTATGTGTTGATGACGCTAGAAAGCTTCACTGGCCTCTCAATGAGGCTGAACTGGTGGTGTCTTGAGACCTGAGCAAAGCAAGGGTAGAGACACCACTTCAAGGTCACGCAGGGGGTTTGGTCGAGGAGGGAGCATAGCATCGCTGGGTAGCTGGTCCTGGATTCGCACCTCGCTGCACCCCTTAGTAGACCCAATGTCTTAACTCTCCAAGTCTAATTTCCCTCGTTTACAAAATGGGGTCATTAATGCTTCTGTCACAGAGTTGTATGAGGATTGAAATAAGTAAGAAAGTATATGCACTGTTTCTAGAGCACTCAACATATGTCAATTTTTTTAAAAAGTTAATTCCTGGCCCTGCTGTTCTCTCTGTGGAGTGCACACATTTGAAGTGTTCATCTAAATCATGTTCCCTTTCCCTCGGAGAAGCTGCAGCACCAGGCTCAGCCACGGCACCATGTCCACACTATGCAACACTGTTCCCTTGGCGGTAGCTGATTGGACCAGAGGTGATTACCTGACCCAAACGGAGCCAATCAAATTGAATTTCGAATTGGGACAGAGATACCAGGCAGACTCTGCTGGATGCTTGAGTCAGCAAGGGATGTGTTTGAGAGCCAAGTTTGCTTGAGAAAACAAAGAAAGAAAGGGAGGGAGAGAAGAAGGGAGAACAGGAGGGAGGGAGGGAAAATGGGAGAGAGGAAGGATGGAAGAATTCCTTTATCACTGACTTAATCTGGTCATCTACTGACCAAGGTGTTGGTCACCTCTCCAGACACCTATCCCTGAACTGTCCAGGCTGAAGGTCAGTGATATCCTGACTGACGTCACCGCAGAGATGTAGTCGGCCCCTGCCAGGGACCCCTCTGGGGAAGACAGGGTTCAAAGGCAAACAGGAGGAAGGATTTTGCTGAGATGTGCTGACATTGGCCAGGAATCATCTCTTCCTTCCAGGTGCAGGGTTACAGGCACACTCAGAAACACTCAGAGCATCGCAATAAAGCAAGCATTGCAATAAAGTGAGTCGTAACCTTTCTGCTGGTGGAGAAGGGTCTTACCTTCAATTTGTAAAAACTCCACATCTGTGAAGCTCAATAAGGCGTGGCCCAATAAAATGAGGTACGCCTATAAATGGGGGTTGTGTGGCTGAATTAAGGGACAGACTCAGGTGGTCCCTGGTGAGGGTTCCCATTGAGGATACCCACAGCAATAAGGAAGACAGGAATCTAAGCCACCTGGGCGAGGAACACCCTTCAGGGTCCAGTGCTGGCCTAGTGTCCAGGCTGTGGGGTGCCATCTGCCAGAGCTGTTCTCTGTTCTAGGGCCCCTCCACCTCCACTAGCTCCTCCATCTCCACCATCCTGCTCCCTCCCTGCCAACCAGTGGCTCTCCTACCTTCACCTCACCTCCTGGATGCTGCGGCCACTTATTTATTCTTGGCTTCTGCTTATTGCCTTCTCTTGGTGTCTCTTGGCTTCTGCCCTTGCAAAAACAGAGCTGTCTCTCCAGAGGCTCACTCTTTTTTTCTTTTTGTATCATCCTCACCCGAGGACATTTTTCCATTTTTTGTTCAGGTAGAGTGGGAGGGAGAGAGAGGAACAGAGAGAGAGAGAGAGAAACATCGACGTGAAAGGGACACATCGAGTGGTTGCCACCTGCACAACCAACCAGGGCCGGGGACAAACTGCAACCGAGGTACATGCCCTTAGCGGGAACCCAACCCGGGTCTCTCCGGACCTCAGGCCGATGCTCTAACCGCTGAGCCAAACCAGCCAGGGCCAGAGGCTCACTCTTAAACCCCGAGAGAGGGGTTGTGTTGGCTCAGTCAGTCACTCTTACCTGTGCTGTGCACTAGTGTCCTGCTGTCCTGCCTCCGAGGCCACTGGCCCGCTTGTGGGGTGTCTACCTTTGTGTCAGGTGCACACCTTAATCCAGTATGCAAGGGGTGGGTCACACGGGTAGCTTTCTTCTAGAAGGGGCTGTGGGCATGGCAACTCGGAGCCTAATACATCTTCCTTTGCTGTGGATGGGGAAGGAGCACATCAGACGAGATTGTGGAGGTAGATATGCTTTGAAAAGTATAATGGGCTGTGCTGGCACCAAATATTAATTATTGATTAGATTAACAAGGCCATTATGTCGCTATTTGTGGACGTTTTGCTCCCTAGAACTTGTTGGCTAAGGGCAGTGGTTTCCGGCAGCCACGATCTTTGATTCCCGACCATCTCCAGGAAAACCGCTGGGGCTCCCAGCCCCCCTGCTTCTTCCCATCCGGGCTCTTCGTCCAGAAACCACGCCTGCTTCACTGGCCGCTCTGGCCGCTCAGGGCTCTCACCACTGGCCCACAGGTCCCCTTTAGGCTCCCCAAGGGTCCCCAGGTGCTTTTGCTTTAGAGGTACTTCCACGAGGAACTGGGAACATTCCAGACGGCTGAGGATCCAGCTTCCTCTTGTTTTTCTCTCTGCCGCAGGAAGGTGGGGGAAGGGAGCGTGGCTGTCCACAGCTCCCAAGCCCACGTATTCTAGCCCTTTGGGGAGAAGGCCTCTTCCTCGGCCAAGATCCAAATTCCAGAGGAGGGACCAAGACTGATTCAGCTTGGGTGTGAGGTCCATACCGGGACAGTCAGCTGTGGCCAAGGGCCACGTGGTAGAGACATGGCTGCCAGGAGCCTGCCTCTGTAGCTGGGGAGGGGCATCGAGAGCCTCCACAGGTGCTGACTGCAGGTCCCTCGCACCAAGGAAACTGGCACACGTCTCAGTGGCGCGCTGTGCCACCAGATCTCTCCCCAAGGCGTGAGCCAGTGACCCAGGCTGGCGTCCGGTCACCTTGACGCTCTACTTCCTCATGGAGCTTCCTGCCCCCTCAGGGCCTGCAAAACAGCCCTTCCTCTCTCCCTTTTCCCTTTATGCCCCCCATTCCCTTCCCTTGTTCCGAAATCCAAGGGATGGAGGTTGGGAGGGGCCAGCTTATCAGACAGTTGGCCCTAGTTTCCCAGAGTGCCATGCAGCTTAGGCCCCTCCTCTCCTGCCTTTTCCTTTTCTTTTTCTGGTAATAACTTTAATGAGATATAATTCACATACCACACAATTCACCCATTTAAAGTATACAATTCAATGTGTGTGTGTGTGTGTGTGTGTGTTTTAACCATAGTCACACTGATGGAAACATCAGTACAATTAATTTTCAACATTCCACAGCTCCATTAGCAATGCTCCCTTTCCCCCGCCCCCCAGCTACAGGTAACCCTAATCTACTCTGTCTCTGTCGATTTCTGGACATTTCATATAAATGGAGTCATACAGTATATGGTCTTTTGTGACTGGCTTCTTTCACTGAAGAGGGTTTTCACAGTCTATCGATGTGGCAGCAGGTATCAATACTTGATTCCCTCTCAGGGTGGAATACTATTCCCTTAGTATGGATATATACCACAGCTTACTGATCCATTCATCTGCTGATGGACATTTGGGTTGTTTTTACTTTTTGACTAATGCTGCTATGAAGATTCATTTCCAAGGTTTTGTGTGGACATCTGTTTTCCTTTCTCTTGAGTATATAGCTAGGACTGGAATTACTGGGTCACACACGGGCGTACCTTATTTTATTGCACTTCTTACATGTTGCTTTTTTTACAAATTGAAGGCAAGACCTCCACCAGCAGAGAGGGCACAACTGGCTGTAAGGCAGTGGTCTGGAACCAAACCCACAACATCCCCGAGGATGCCTGCAGTAGCTCTACGTTTAAGTTTTTGAGGACTTGCCAAAGCAGTTTTATATCCCTCCGGCAGTGCACAAGGTCTCCAAGTCCTCCACATCCTCGCTAACACTTGTAATTATGTGTCTTCTTGATTATAGCCCTGAGAAGTTCCTATTGGCCATCCTTGAAGGCCTGCTTCTCTCCTGCTTCCTGGCTTCTCTCCTTGCAACTCCCCCACCTCTCCTAATGACTCCACATAACTGGGCCTTTGTAACGCACGTAATGCAATGGGAGGCCCGGTGCTGGGGCCAGAGGCAGAACCAGCGCCCCTCTGGCACATGGCACCATTCAAAGAGAGATTAAAGAAAAGCTCAAGCAAAGCCAGCTGTCCAGCAGCGGTGGTCACAGGTGGAAGTTGCCACTGGCGCTGCTCCTCCGAGACAAGGAACTGGCCCTGAGGTGGGTTTGTAAAACAAAATTCACTGAAGAGTTTCTTGTTTGTTTTCTTGTGCATATCTGGTGTTCAATCCCCACTGTTCTGAAAACAGCGCTCTGGTTTTCTGTTTGTCTGTTTTTATTTCTGTAAGCCTTCACCCTTCTTGGTGTATTTGGGTTAGAGGGGCCTCATCCCAATCCTCAGATCCAGAGGTAGCAGCTCACTGTTTGGCCAATCGCGATGAATGCTTCCGAGTGGCCACATGACCCAATCTGCAACAATGATAATCAGCCCCGGGACCATTTTTTTTTAATGCCCTTGCTGGTGTGCTCAGTGGTTAGAGCGTCAGCCTGCGCACGGAAGGGTTGTGGGTTTGATTCCCGGTCAAGGGCACATACCTGGGTTGCAGGTTTGCTTCCTGGCCCTGGCTGGGGCGTGTGCAGAGGCAACCAATTGATGCGTCTCTCTCACATCGATGTTTCTCTGCTTTTCTCTCTCCCCCCTTCACTCTCTCTCAATGGAAAAAACATATCCTCAGGTGAGGATGAACAAAAATAAATAAATAAAAAACTTTTTGAAATTGCAGTTTACGCTCAATATTATTTCGCATTAGTTTCAGGGGTACAGAATAGTGGTTAGAGCATCGTGTACGTCACAAAGCGTCCCCCCGGTTCTTCCAGCTGGCACCGTCCTTAGTTATCACGAGGTTTCTGACTGCGTTTCCTATGCTGCAGTTTACATCCCCATGACCATCTGTGACCACCAGCGCTCAGCCTGTCACCTTTCCCGCCAGTTCTCCCAGCCCCGCCCCTCCTGGGATTTCTCTAGATGAGCCGATGAGTCAGCAGGAACACTGCTCTGTAGAGAGACATGAAAGAAGGAGAGATGCAGAGAAAAGGCAGAACTGGGGGGTTGCGTGACCTCAGAGGCAGCCTCTACATTCCTGCTGTGGATCCCAGGACGTTCCCCTTGTTTTATAATACGCCTTATTTTTAGTTGAAATTCTCTATTAGTCAAAATGCATTCAGATTCACAAGACAGAAGCTCAAAGCAAATTAGCTTAAGCAAGAAAAGAAGAGTTTTGGGGGCTCGTGTAATTGGAAAACTCAAGGGACGAATCCAGGTATGATGGGAGTTAGGGCCTCCCACATCATCCCTAAGAAGCTGCCTTTTCTTTGTGTTGGATTCATTCTTAGGTAGGTTTTCCCATGAGGCAGAAGAAATGGCCCCAGCAAGTCCAGGCTGGATGGACAGCCCTGAAAGGCGGCCCGTCCTTCCCACTTCAGTCATGTTGCAAACTTTCCCACGAGGCCAGGTTCTGCACTGCTGGGCACTGAGGTTGACTTTCAGCCTAAAGAGGATGGGGTGGGAGGTGGAGAGAAAGAAGAGAACCGTGTAACACTTGGTTAGTATCTACCAATGTGGGGTCCTCTAGGCCCACTCACAAGTAATGGAACACATTCACCACCTCCAACAGAGGCCTTCGAGGAGGGCCGATCCTGTTCAGGGAACGCTTTCTGAACCCAAGTTCTTCCTGGGCTTGAATGTGTGAAGATGAGCAGGTTTGGGCACAGGGCCCGAGAAGCTTGAATTCTGCCTAGAACAATAAGAATAATTTGGAGGGGTAGAAGATGAAGATGATGATGATGGCAATAATAATAGCTAACATTATTAACACTCTGCCTGGCCACTGTGGCTCAGTGGTTGAGCATCGACCCACGCACCAAGAGGTCACCGGTTCAATTCCTGGTCAGGGCACATGCCCAGGTTGTGGGCTAAATCCCCAGTGGGGGGCAAGCAGGAGGAGGCCAGTCTATGTTCTCTCTCATTGATGTTTCTGTCTCTCTCTACCTTTCCCTTCCTTTCTCTCTAAAATCAATAAAGGAAAAAAAATTATTAACACTCTGCTAAGTGCTTCCTGCGGATTTATTGCTTTATGAAATCCTCACAACCAATTCTATTCAACTTTTACTATCCTCATTTATAGATGAAATTGAGGTTCAGAGAGGTTAGGTAATTCTCCTAAGATCACACAGGGCTTAAGACACTGAGCCAGGCTCACAGAGCCAGGCCAGCGAGGAGCAGAACTTGCATTTAGCTGCTGCACTATTTTGCCTCTCAAGACAGAGAGATGAAAAGGGAAGATGAAGAAAAGAGTGAGGATAAGACTGGGGAACTGTGCGAGGTAAAGGGGCCCATGAAAAGCTCCCAGGGGTGGGTGAACCACAGGGCTTTTTTTTTGAGAGAGAGAGAGAGAGAATGGGAGGAAGGGAGGAAAGGAGAGAGGGAAAGAGGGAGGAAGGGAGGGAGAGTGGGAGGGAGGGAGAGAGAAACATTGATTTGTTCTTCCACTTATTTATGCATTCATGGGCAGTTTCTTATAAGTGCCTGACCTGGGCCCACAACCTTGATGTATCGGGATGACGCTCTCTCTAACGGAGCCATCCGGCCAGGGCTGTTAAGAGCAGGACTGTCCAATGTCTGTCTGAAGCTGGTTGACTCGCAGCACTGGAAACCCTCACTCTGCCTTCACTAAGTCTCCCTCCGCGTACCTTACACACAGATACCTGCTGCGGTGATTCTGGTGCAAACAGCAGAAGGTGCCTGCTGCCATCCACGCCTTAGTCAGAGCCATGTAAAAACAAACAGCAGGCCTGGGTCGGCTGCCCAACCCAGACGCTAAGCGAATTCAGCAGAAGCCGCAGCTGTGATGCAGGGGGGAGTGTGAAAACGCGAACCGTTCCAGAACTCTCCCAAGTCCTGGGGAGAGCTGCGCATTTCCACAGGATGTGGAATACGGATTTGGGCTGCTATTTTTGGAATCATACGAGACAGGCGGCCCTAGCTGACAAATGGGCTACACACCGATGGCAAACTGAGACTCAGGGAGGCCCCAACCCCTGAGAATATCAGCTCCCCTGCATCCTCAGGTCTCCAGCCTTGGGGTGGTGTTTGAAGATCAAGACACCCTTTCATGTTTGGCATGGGGTGAGCTGATGACATAGATGAGAGACCAGGTAGGGGCTTGGAGCCCTTGGGTGTCAGCCTCTGACCCAGAGCATAAAACCCTCTCGTCAGAACTGGGCATGAGGGCAGATGCAGATTAATTTTCCGGGGGGAGAGGGCTGACTTTGCCGCCTTGGACGGGGAGGGTCCCAGGGCCTGGCCTGTGGCTGCGTCTGCAGATGGGCCTCAACTGGCTCTGCTTGAAGGAGAGGAGAGAGGGGCAGAGAGCCAGCAGCACTTGGCCAGGGCCTCAGGAAAGGGAAGGAGACCAGGCTGGTAAACTCCGATGAGGAGTCTGGAACGCAGGGCTGCGGTGGGAGGGTGGCTGGCTTCGGGCGCTGCCTCAGAGCAGTGGCCAAGGCCGAGGAGAGGGAAGCAGGAAGCAGGGAGGTAAACTTGACCCGCTGCCCACCTGGGCTGACTCAAGGCCATTAGGTCTCCCAGAGCAGCTGAGAGATGCATCCGGTGAGCCCAGGGGCCAGGCGGGTCCTGCAGCTTTTCCCCCCTCCTGGAGGCTGGCTCCCTCGTCCTCCGTGCCCCTCGCCTGGCCTCTCCCCCGAGGCCTCCCAGATCCCGGCTCTGAGAGACCCGCCCTCCCCTCCGTCACCCGCTGGAGTGCCACAGACCCCTCAGATTCAGAGGCCCCACCCGCAGTGAGAGGCATGGGGTCTCCTCTCCTCAGTTCCTTTCCCTACTCCCGACAAGGAGCCGCCTAGACCTCAGGTCCCCGCCAGAGCCGTGTCTACAGGGGTGGCCCCGGGAAGAAGTGACCCCACTCTCGCTGCCTCTCCTTCCTCTTCCATGGGATCTTGGTCTCTGCTACCTTCGCACCCGCGCAGCAGAGGGGGTGGGGTAAGCGAGGGCCAGAGGCTTGTTTCTGCTGACTCCTCTGGAAGGTCATTCACGTGACCTCGATGCTCAGCCTGGCCCACTGGCCCACTTAAGGTGATGGGATCCTGAGCTTTAGACTTGGCCTTGGAGGGAGAGGCCCCCTTGGGCTCAGCACTGGGTTGGGGCAGAAGCCCAACCGACAACACAGTGACCCCGTGTTTTGTAGGTGTGGGTCCCCAGACCTTGTAGGGAGGGGTGAGTGGAGAGACAGGTGTGGAACTTCCTGGGTCCTCTGCCTAATACACTCCACACAGCCTCGGTCCACCCGTGTTCTAACCGCCTTTCCCTCCAGCCCCACCCCGGTCAGTGTCCCCTCTGCAAACAGCTTGCTGAGGACCCCGGCTCGCTGGACTGCCGTGATGGCACAGCTTGATGATCCCAATGACGGCCGCCAGCTGCCAGCCGCTCCGCCGGTGGGCAGGCATGCACCTTCCACAGTGCCCTTGTCCACTTGCTCCGTCCAGGCAATTCGGGTTATAAAAGCAGTCTCATTCTGGTTCCGATCTGGTCATCTTACACCTTGAGGCTGGGATTTGACTTTACCATTCTTCTTCGCCGACCAGGGGCTTGGAGTGTGAATCGTGTGTGTGTGGGGGGGGGGGGGGTAGTAGAGTGGTCTCTCTGTCACACACACTCCCCTTCTCCGGTTCACGCCCAGGGAAACAGCTGTTCTCTGACAGGCTGTGGTCCCCTTCTGTGAGTCACAGCTCTGGTGGACTGAAGGTAGTAGGTGGAGGACCCCTCACCAAGGTCCCACTGACCAGACTCAATTCCTGGCCCCTCCCCAGGCACTGGTGGTCCCTCCCCGGACAAAGCTGCACCTTCCACTCACCCTCAGCTGGCACCTCGGCCACTTCTCCCGCGTGAGCCTCTGGCCCTGGGCTGAGAGGGCACCAAAGAACCTGCAGCCTCCTCCCCCTTTGATCCCTGTAGCCTCTTCTCCTCTGGACCCAGGGCCTTCCCTGGACTGGCTGCCATGGTCCACTCTGGGGGCCCCAGGGCAGATGGCCCAGTCCCCAGGAAAGCCCTTTGGTCATAGCTAAGCAGACATCCAACCTCTTCTTGTAGTCACCCCCAAACTGCACATGCAGTTCTCTCGAGCTCCCATTTCTCAGCTTTGGGGTGGGACCCACCACAAGCCCCTCTCCACAGACATTTCTGTGATCGCTTTCTCCAGGTTCTGATGTTCTGCAAGGTACAAACCCACCAAACCTGTTTGGCCTCTCCCCCTGGAGGCATAGAGTATCCTGGCCCTCTTCCTGGTGACTCTGACCTGTTTCATGACCTTTGGAACAAAGATTCCTACCAGGACCTCTCAATGCAGTCACACCTACCTGGCCAACAGTATCTTCCCAGACTGGGGACCAAGAACCCGGAAATCCTGGCCCCCATCCTCTTCTGCCCCCTGCCTCACAGCGTCTCCTCGCCATCAGACCCACTCCCTGCTCCCCGCCCCGTCAGGGCCCGTCCTCTCACACTGCACCCCGCACTGGTTTCCACCCCACACTGCACCCCGCACTGGTCTCCCTGCCTCACTTCCTTCAAGCTCCTAAATGTTAGTCTTAGTTTCTCCCTCCCCACCCTCCTTTGACTGCTCCCTGCTACCGGAGAATATTCCGACTCCTTACTCCTGCATCCTTGGCCTCTCTCAGTTTGGACACTGGCCTCACTCCAGTGAAGTACCCACTGCTCGGCTCCGATGGCAAACAGGTCTCCGATGACAAGCGGCAGTGCGCCCCCAGCCCTGTGTGAGGGCTGTGCAGGTGGATCAGTGGGCAGGGCAGCGCCGTGATCCAGGAGTAACGTCTGCCATGGGCCCAGGGGTTCTGCCACCCTGTTCTGGTTTTACCAAACTGTCCACTTCTTCCGACCTGGGGTCCACCCTGGCCTCTCCGTGGCCCACAGACCAGGTTACGGCCACCATACGCTCTCCACTCGCCTCCAGACTTGCCACATCCTCGCCCATGCCGTTGTCCAGCCGAGACTCCCCGGTTCATTAAGTGTGTCCCACTTGCCCACCCGTCTGTTTACCAGGGGTGACCTTGCACCTGAGCTGGTCCGGATTAACACTGTGGTCTCGGCTTAGTTATTAATGGCACCCCTTTCGCTTTCCCAGGTGCCCAGCTTGCGCTTTGAGTCGTGTACACGCGCCCTGCCTCTAACACAGAATAGGCTGAGGGCCTTGTATCGATTTCAGGTCTGGTTTGCCAGCGCCCAGCCCCACGTCTGGCACAGACAGGGATCTTGGACTGGAGTGGAACTGAACCGGTGGGAAGAAAGAGAGAAAGCAGACACAAGGGTGAGAGGTGGAGAGACGGTGTCAGATTGGCATTTGCCTGTGGAAAAGCCAGGCTCCAATCAGCCTGCAGGCCAGTCCCGGAGGGGAGGCGCCTGGAGAGAGAGACCATACTGGCAGACAAAAAAACACCGTCCAGGAAGGCCCCGATCCTGCTAGTGTGCACACGTGTCATCGTCGGAAAGTAAGAGATCTAAAAATACAGCCAACAGACAAAGAGGAAGTGGGCACAGCGGCAGGCCTGGGGGTGTGTGTGGGGGAGTGGAGGCACTGCCCCCCCCCTCTTAGTGCAGGCTCAGGTGGGGTCCTGGCCAAGGGGCTGGAGCCCCCGGCTGCAGCTGTGTTCCTGCTCCGAATGACCCTCCTTTCCTGGCCTCTTTCTTATTGAACCCCTTTCCCAGAAGGACTTCTAGAAAGTCGAACCCCTTTTCCAGAAGGACTTCTAGAAAGTCGTCACCCCTCCTCACAACCTAGATTAGTTCTTCCTGTTATACTCACTCTGATCTCTCCTCCAGGGCTCTGTTGTTAGACCATTACCCATGTGATCATCTCCCTAACCTTGACCACGCCCCCATGACTTAGCTCAGAGAAGCTGAGAACAGGGGTCAGAAATCAGGCGCTTGGACTCAGATCCCAGCTCCACCCTTTACACAGGCTGTGTGGCCTTGGCACATTTTTTCCCACCTGTCTGTGCTTCACCTGTAGATTCTCTCCTGGTCAGTAACACGGAGACAGTGATGCCCCTCGCGGGGACACATGAGGATACTGTGCTCTGAAGCCTGTCGGGCACTGAGCACCTTCCCTGACGCAGCCTAAGTTCCCTCACTACTGCCTTCAGGGCTACCGCTCCAGGGCCAGGTTGAAGGGACATTCTGGCCTCACCCCGTACCATCCAAGAGCCTGGCCTGTCCAATAAACAACTACGGAATGAATGCATTTTTCTTTATGTAGTACCTGGTTCCTCCATCCCCCCTCCCCCCCCAAAAAAGACTTAAGGCCACATAGCAATGAATATCTTGAGGGTTTTGCTCATTTTAAAGCACACTCAAAATGTCAGTGATTTCTCCTGCTGGGACTGCTGGCTCCTTCCCTCCCGGAGTGCGGGTCTCTTGGAGTAAGAAGATTTGTACCCCGAGCAACAAGCAGCGGAACTGGAACATGCCTCAGGCGGCTTCTGGCCGCTGGTCCCAGGCCTGTCCTTGAGGCCTCAGCCCAGGGACCCTCCGAGAGACCTGAGGATGAGGACGCTGGCAAGTCCTGGTGGGACGAGAGCTGGGGCCCACGCTGCCTGGCAGCCCCGGGCTGGCCGGCCCTCCCTGCCCAGGCCTCCGAGGGAAAGTTGGGGGTGTGAGGACAACGGAGCCATGTTTTAGTTAAACGGTCGCTCTTGGTGGAGTCCCAGGGAGCCTGAATAATTGACAGTGTGGTCAGCAACTGACCGCTGACTTCCAAGCGTGGTGGAAATCGATCTCCTCAACAACTTACTGGCCCGGCCCCGGGAGGCCCCGGGGGTCAGAGGTGACGATCGCTGCCCCATGCTTAGTCCTGCTCAGGCAGTGCCTGGGCCCAGTCGGCAGACCCACCCCCGGGGCCCCGGCCTGCCCTTCTCTCCTCCAGGTGGTGGAAGGGGAAAGTGCTGTGCAGGTCGGAGTGGACACAGCAGCGGGCAGGGAAGAGGTGACGGCCAACTTGGGATGTGTTCAGTTGGAGCAGCCCATGGTGTAGCCTGGAGGAGAAGGAGCAGACACAGGACAATTGGATCTGGAGCTGCCGGGAATGAAAGTTCAGGAGCTCTCTGTGGCCCTGCAGCCGCAAGCGTGGAGGAAGCCCCAGGGCGAGTGTCCAGTGAGGGGAGGACTCAGCACAGGCGCTGGGAGGCCACCAACATGGAAGGAAGGGCCGTGGGCCCAGGAGGATGAGACCACGAGAGCATCAGAGGGCTCCTGGGGAGGGGCTCCTGGGGAGGGCTCCTGGGGAGGGCTCCTGGGGAGGGCTCCTGGGGAGGGGCTCCTGGGGAGAGCTCCTGGGGAGAGCTCCTGGGGAGGGGCTCCTGGGGAGGGGCTCCTGGGGAGAGCTCCTGGGGAGGGGCTCCTGGGGAGGGGCTCCTGGGGAGAGCTCCTGGGGAGGGGCTCTGGGGAGGGCTCCTGGGGAGGGCTCCTGGGGAGGGGCTCCTGGGGAGGGCTCCTGGGGAGGGCTCCTGGAGAGGGCTCCTGGGGAGGCTCCTGGGGAGGGCTCCTGGGGAGAGGGCTCCTGGGGAGGGGCTCCTGGGAGAGGCTCCTGGGGAGGCTCCTGGGGAGGGGCTCCTGGGGAGGGGCTCCTGGGGAGGGGCTCCTGGGGAGAGCTCCTGGGGAGGGCTCCTGGGGAGGGCTCCTGGGGAGAGCTCCTGGGGAGGGGCTCCTGGGGAGAGCTCCTGGGAGGGCTCCTGGGGAGGGGCTCCTGGGGAGGGCTCCTGGGGAGGGGCTCCTGGGGAGGGGCTCCTGGGGAGGGGCTCCTGGGGAGAGCTCCTGGGGAGGGGCTCCTGGGGAGGGGCTCCTGGGGAGGGGCTCCTGGGGAGGGGCTCCTGGGGAGGGCTCTTGGGAGGGCTCCTGGGGAGGGCTCCTGGGGAGGGGCTCCTGGGAGGGCTCCTGGGGAGGGCTCCTGGGGAGGGGTCCTGGGGAGGGGTCCTGGGGAGGGGCTCCTGGGGAGGGGCTCCTGGGGAGGGGTCCTGGGGAGGGCTCCTGGGGAGGGCTCCTGGGGCGGGGCTCCTGGGGAGGGCTCCTGGGGAGGGGCTCCTAGGGAGGGGCTCCTGGGGAGGGCTCCTGGGGAGGGGCTCCTGGGGAGGGCTCCTGGGGAGGGCTCCTGGGGAGGGCTCCTGGGGAGGGACCGGGTGAGGCAAGGTGAGAATGTGGGAAGCAGCCAGGGAGGATGGGGACAGAGGGCTCATCTGTCAGGGACCCCTGCAGGGCAGTTTTAGGAGAGTCATTGGGTGGGTTGAAAAGAGAACTTGATTTTCCTATTAGCAAGGTCCCCAGAAGCAGGGACCTGAGTGGAGCTTAAGGGCACTCCCACCCCCACTCACGGATGCCACCCTGGATATAGCTAGGATTTCCACCTAGTCCAGTCCAGTACACGTCCTAATTATTAATGACAGTCAAGCCTCTTCCAATCTGGTCCCTGTTGTCTTCTTTAGCCTCTTCCCCCCTAACTGTCACTGAGAAAACTCCTATTCACCCTTCAATCCCACTTGGTGTTAGTTTTTAATCTTCACCCGAGGATATTTTTCCATTAATTTTAGATAGAGTGGAAGGGAGGGGGTTGGAGGGGAGGAGGGAGGGAGGGAGGGAGGGAGGGAGAGAGAGAGAAACATCGATGTGACAGAGATACATTGATTGGTTGCTTTCTGCCTGACCCCAACCAGGGCTGGAGGTCAAACCCACAACCCAAGTATGTGCCCTTAACAGGCAATCCAATCCGCAACCCTTTAGTCTGCGGGCTGACGCTCTAACTGCTCTAACCGCTGAGCCAAACTGGCGAGGGCTCATTCCCACTCTGAGCATCGTCTTCACCCCAGGCAGTTCCTGACACCTCCCCACACAGAGTTAATTTCTCTCTCTCTCTCTTTTTTTTTTTAACCTCACCTGAGGACACTTTTGCATTTATCTTCAGATAGAGTGGGAGGGACAGAGGGAGGAAGAAAGAGAAACATCTCTTCGAGAGGACAGGTCAACTGGCTGCCACCCACACAACCCCAACTGGGGCAGAGGACAAACTGCAACTGAGGTACGTGCCCTGAGCGGGAACTGAACCTGGGACTCTCTGGTTCGTGGGTCTGCACTCTAACCGCTGAGCCAAACCAGCCGGGGCTCGCTCTCTCTCTCTTTTTTTTTGGCATGTGTTTGCTCATTCATTCACTCACTCACCATGTTGACTGCATACCTACTATGTGCCAGTCCTGTGCAGCCCCCGGAATTCAGTGGGAACAACACCGACAGCGACAAACTCCATTTGCAACTACTTGAGGCACAAAACGGGAACACAAGGAGACAATGAGTAACCACACTGCCAGGGCACAGGGTCACAGCTGGACCTGGGCCGAGATGCAGCCAGCTCCCTCCCCTCCCCTCCTCTTCTCTCTCTCCCGCTCTCCTGCCTCACTATCTCTGCTCTCTCTGTAGCTTCCCTCTCCTGCTCAAACCGGCTTCCCGTACAGTGTGGAAAATGTGACTGTTCTTAACACTGGAGTCCCCACCAGGGAGAGAATAACTGTTCTCTCCCCCACCCCACTCCAGTTCCTGCTTGAAAAACAAAAACTGCAGAGAAGGACCTGGTGGGCCCGGCTTGGGTCAAGAGCTCATGCCTCCTAACCAATCGCTGAAGCTGAAGGGTGAGGTCATATGGCAACTCCTGCTGGGACCACCTACCTCTGGGAGGAGGGAGAAGAGCTGGCCCAGAAAGAAGTAAGGGTCTCTTTCCAACGGGACAGTGTGGGGAGGATGGGTTGGTCCTCAAAGCAGTAGGTCTCAAGGCAAAGGGCCATGTAATGGAGGAAGGAACCCTGATACCCACAGTCCAGAGGCTGCAGCCCAGGGGGGTCCTCGCCTTTTGGATGCCCAGGACCCCTTTGGCATTGAGTAAAGACTACGGGGACCTCTTCTCAGAATAGTGGTTTAAAATCCATAAAATAAAATCCATAGGATCACAAAGAAAACCAATGGTGTCGGTTCTGCCCATAGGACTCTTCGTTTTCTGAGTGTGGAAGGAGCATGACAAGACCGGTTCGTTGAGATTTGCTTCGCAGTCTCCTGGAGGGAAGAGATGGGAACTCTGGCCTTTCCCTCAAGGGGAGTTGGGAGAGCTGCCTGCAGTGTGGGTGAAGCTGGCAGCAAAGCAAATCCTGGAGGGAGTGGGTTGGTGGCCCCGGTGCAGCACCAAGGCTCCATGAGGCGGGGCGCTTGGCTGTCCTAGGTAAAGACTGACTTATTAACCTAAAGCAGCTGTGTGGAAAAGGGTCAGGTGGTGCAGAGGGATTGGAGGAACAGGCTTGGCGGGAAGGGCACCCAGAGAGTTAAGGCCTGGCCAAGGTGCCATGTTGGAAGCTGCCACCTGCCAGCTGGTCACAGTGGCCCCTGCTGGTGCCTCCAGCCATGGAGCTGCTGTGTCACACACCACTAGGTGCCATTCTGCTGCAGTGGCCTTTAGCAGTCTCCCTGACTCTGTGCCTCCGGGTCACTCAAGATTCAGAGTCCTGGGAGGGTGTGTCCTGTTGGCTCCACTTCAGACCACATGCCCACATGCTAGCTGCTGGGGGTGCAGAACATCGGCCCCAACCAGCTTCCGTGGCGGGGGTCGGAGTCCTCTCCTCGTCTTGGGATTCCCCACATAGTTACTGGTTAACCAAAGCAGCAGAGTCTGCCGCAGCCGGCTGAGGGGTGTGAGCGAGTGAACTGAGGGGCAGGTCACCTCTCCCGTGAGAGCGAGGCCTGTGGTGTGTGACGTGACACGGCGCCCTGCGGGGAGAGGCTGCCCCGAAAAGGAAATGCTACTGGGCTCAAGACAGAGAAGAGGGTCTTTCAGGAAATGAGCCAGGCCTTCCAGGTTCTTCTCTGCAACCCTTCAGCAGCAAGGACTGTTGAGTCCTTTTGGACTGAGTTAGCAAGGACCCTGGGAGTCTTGGACTCATTGTGGGTGTGCGTTCTCTCTAGAGAGAAGTAAATAGACTTCCTGTGATCAGTGGGAGAGGAGCTCAGAAAAACAAGTCCTTTTTCTGAAACTCAAGCTGGGGACACGAGCTGCCTGCTGCTCCGCCCTCCCTGCAACAGGCTGAACATGGCCCAGGCAGGTTATCTTCCCAGGCACCTCTGCCCTACGGCCTCCAGGCCAGGGCCAGGCACCCACACCGGCCAGCTATCCTGTCGTCTTCCTCCTGGGCACACAGCCAGGCTACGTGTCCCAACACCTCCTGCAGTTAGGGATAGAACGTGGCTTACGATGGGCTGATGGAACTCGGACAGAAGTGACCTGGGCCACTTCCAGGCCTGACCTAAAAAAAACCTCCATAAAAATCCATATCGCCCTGGCCGGTTTGGCTCAGCGGTTAGAGCGTCAGCCTGCAGTCCCCAGAGATCCGGGTTCGATTCCCGCTAAGGGCACGTGCCTCGGTTGCAGTTTGTCCCCGGCCCTGGTTGGTTGTGTGGGTGGCAGCCACTCGATGTGTCTCTTTCACGTTGATGTTTCTCTCTCTCTCTCTCTCTCTTCCTCTCTCTCCCTCCCACTCTACCTGAACAAAAAAATGGAAAAATGTCCTCAGGTGAGGATAAAAAAACACAAAAATCCATATAAAGACGTGAAATCCTCTGAATTTCCCCCCCCCGCCCCCTCCAGTTGAAAGCAGGTGATTATGAGGCCCTAAGGGAAGGTGTAGCCACAAGAAGGAGGGAGCCTGGGTCCCTGAATCTCCGCGTGGAAGGCACACCCCCAGCTGGGAAACCCGCCACGTGAACCAGAACAGCCCCACTGTGCTGCTGAGGTGGGAGGCCTCGCCATGGCTGCAGCTGGAGTCACCACACACTCAGAACGTGGTCGCTGAGCCAAGTTCTTCTATGATCCTGGACGGAGCGCTGCACAGTCCTGGGCCTCCGATCCCTCAACTACATGACAAGGCACTTCAAGGGCCTCCTCCTTCTGGGGGAGGGAGGGATGTAGCCACACACACACTCCTGCACTGAGGATGCTCTGGAAGGACAGACCCTGGAATGCCTTTCTGGACACTGTTTCTTCCCAGCACCCAAATGAGGACGGCATCCCGGAACCCTGTTCCTAACAGACGTCAGTATAACAAAAGCACAAGCCACAAACCAATAAAATGTGATGACCAACACCAGTGATAAAAATGTGTGTGTGTACATGTATTTTTATAGCTTCCTGGATAATAAAAGGAATTGCATTCTAATTGGATGCTTCTGTGAGTCCGTGTGCAGTGCCTCTGCTCCCTCCCAAGTGCAGACAGCACTGCAGGGAGAGGGGGTGGCCGCGTCCGCTCTTATTACCTTGGGATCCTGTGGGACTAAATGGCCATCCTTGTTTCGGGTTCTTGCTCACTCCTCCGGGGCTGGGGGGGGGGGGAGGGGGGCGTGCAGCCGGAAGGGAGGAACAGCAGATGTTGTCGGAGGGAATTTCCTCCCCAGCTCCTGCGAGGGTCCCCCTGCCTCCTTCCCTTTCTTATGGGGAGCGCAGTACCTGTGAGGCTGCAGGGCGGGGCTGGGACTTGGTCACTCAGGCCCATACTGTGACAATAGCTCACACGTATACACCAGGCTCTCCTCTAAATGCTCTGTATACACTAACTCGTGTATACCTCATGATAACCTCTTCTTTGGTGGTGGGGGTGTATTTTACAACCAGGGAAACTGAGACAGGGAGAGGTTGAGAACTCGCCCAAGGTCACGCAGCCAGTGAGTAGGCAAGTTGGTATCTCACCTAGCCAGCTGACTCGGCTCCAGAGTAGAAAAAAGGTTTTGATCCTAACCCCCAAGGCCACCAGAGACGGAGGAAACACTGAAGCTGTAGCTCTCCACTGGGGGTGATTCTCTCCCCCCAGAGGACACTGGCCAATGTCTGAAGACATTTTCGGTTGTCACAAGTGGGGAGGACATGCAACTGGTATCTAGAGGGTAGAAACCCGGGCTGCTAAACATCCTACAATGCACAAGACAGTCCCCCTCGTTCCCATCCCAAGAAGGAATTATCCAGCCCAGAATGTCAGCAGCGCTGAGGATGAGAAACCCTGCTCTGAAGTCAAACAGCCTGTAACCTCTGCCACTGCCTAGCTGTGTGGCCCTGGGCTACTGACATCCCCCCTCTGAGCCACAATGTCTCTTCTTTATTGATTTTAGAGAGAGAGGAAGGAAGAAGGAAAGAGAGATAGAAACATCAATGAAAGAGAACATTGGCCACTTCCTGCATGTCCCCCATTAGGAATTTGGCCCACCACCTGGGCATGTGCCCTGACCAGGAATCGAACCGGCGACCTCTTGGTGTATGGGTCAACGCTCAACCACTGAGCCACACCGGCCGGGCATGAGCCTCAATGTCTTTAGGAGAACACTGGGGATGGCAATAGTAAGACAAAACTTGACGCGTAGGAAGCGCAACATCAATACCGATTACTGTAGTTTTCATTTCATTCTTCCCTGCCTTCCCCACCCTCTCACCCTGCCCCAGGCCCTGTCACATTTCCTGACCGAGAAGCAGAACCAGGCCCTTCACAGTGAGCCTCGGAGAGTATGAGTTCATATTCCCCTGCTTGCTCCTGGCTGTGCCGACGTCTTCAGCTCCTCTAATTACTTATTTAAAGGCTATCGATTCCTTGGCTGCTGCTGCTGGGAGCCTCGCAGAACTGCATGTCTCACAAATAGCAGAAGCGCCTGGGCCTGGCGACTGGGCCGAAGCCTGACATAACCAGGCAGGGGGTTATTTTCGCCCGGGATGCTTGTAAAATATTCATGTGCTGATTTAAATACCGAGGATGTCAGAGCAAAAAGGGCCAGAGAGATCAAATCAGCAGAGCTTGCCCTCCTCTGGAAGGAAATACAGCTGGACAAGGTGGGGAGGGAGCCCAGGAGAATGGGGACTGGCACCTGCAGGTTCAAGACCAAAACCAGGGCCTTGGACTCCAGGTGTGACCTTGGGCTCAAGGTGTGACTTTGGGTGGGTCACTTGCCCATTCCAGGCCTTTGATTCCTTATCTGTAATGAGGAGGGGAGGTTGTAAGGCTGAAATGAGATAGCTATGTAAGAATAAACTTTCTTATATAGTTTATTGTGCCCAGCCGGTATGGCTCAGTGGATTGAGCCCTGTCCCATGGACTGAGAGACGTGGTTCAATTCCCGGTCAGGGCACATGTCTGGGTTGTGAGCTCGATCCCTAGTAGAACTCGTGCAGGAGGCAGCCGAACAATGTTTCTCTCTCACATCAATGTTTCTATCTCTCCCTCTCTCCCTCTCCCTTCCTCTCTCTCTAAAATAAATAAATAAATTAATTAATTAAAATAAATAAATACACTTTGCACAAAGTAGGCCTAAAAAATTAAATTGCATTTGAAGCCTGAATTTCTTCCTCTAGAAATTTCCTACAGTTGTTAGAGCTACATGAAATGACAGATGTGATCACCTTATACCAGGCCAGAGACAAAGTGATGGCTTGTGAGCGTTAAGAGTGTTTAGCATGCAGTAGTGCCCAGGTGCTGTGCTAAGTCCCAGGTGCTGTGCTAAGTCCCAGGTGCTGTGCTAAGGGCTTAACAGGCACTAGTTCTCTGAATCTCACAGTGACCAGGGGGAAAGGTATGAGTTTCCTGAGTCACAGTAGTGTGCCGAAAATCTAACTTTTACAGGGGCATGGGGTGGGCTGGGAGAGTCCTGATTTGTAATGTTTGCCAATTACCTTGGTGTAAATACTCCACAATGGCCAATTTCAAGTTAGCAACATGATGTCACTGAACACAGAGCTGTGATGAGGTGTACACACCCCTGGATCTCTACTTACAGATGTGGAAACAGGCTGAGAGAGGGGTTGAGTGACTTGTCCCAGAGAAGTGGCTGAAGCAGGTCTCTCTGCCTCCAAAGCTCAGCCCTTAAGTGCTTCTCAGGGTTGAGCTGAATAGGGTCACTGAGGTCACCCTTGTCCTCCCCTCCTAACCCTAAGCTCAGGAAGACGACAGAACCATACTTAAGGAAGCACCAGCTCTAGGCCGGGCCCTGTGCCAGGCAATTAGATATGACATTCTCTTATTGATTCATCCCCATCAACCTGTGGGGTAAGAAGAGGAAACTAATGCTCAGATAGACAAGCCCGAGTCCTCAGAGCTGAGATGCAGAAGAAATGGGATTCAAACCCAGGCCTCAATGACTTCAAAGCCCACATACTTGTCTGCCCACTACCTGGCCAGGCCCTCACCTGGACCCCCAGCCCACAGATCGGCCAGATCCATTGCAGGAAGGGGATTTTATGGGAAAACCCCACAGGCATTTTTAGGCTTATTTTTTTCAAAACCCCAACCCCTCCCTCTGTCTCCGTGGTATATATTTGAATCAACCAGGATTTGAAAAATAATCAGCCAGGCCCCACATCAGACCATTTGACCCGGAATCTCGGGAGGAGGGTGAAGGCAAGGAGAGTGGAGTTGAAAGCTTTCCTGGGAAGCTCTGCCCCGTTCCTTTCCACCCCTCAGAACAGGCGGTCGATGGGGAAGCGTCTGACCCCAGAGAAGAACCCCACAGTGTTCATGGCCACGTGGCCCTCGGAGAAGCCGAGAGTGTGTTGGTATGGGGTTGTTTCAGGGCCTGAAGAGGACACCATCAGCCTCAGCCTCTTTGTGAATTAGTTCTCTTGCCACAGAGCTGATCTCCAAGAGCTGATGCCCTGGACAACCACAGACGGCAGCTTCTCCCCAGCCCCCGCCTCAACAGCCCCTGCCCGCTCGTTCAGTCACTTACTCACTGCATGGCTGTGAGCTGCCTCCTGGGGGCCAAATACTCGGCGGGTGCTGGGGATACAGCCATGCCCAGGGACGCAGTCCCAGCCCCGACGGAGCAGATGGCCCAGCGGATACAGGGGAGGAAGAACACGTGCTCTCCCTCCGGTTCCTGGGCAGAGACTGGCTTCGTTCAGAAAAATGAGTTATACTGCAGGAGGAGAGCATTCACATCTTGTTTCTGAACAGGAAGGCGAGGAAGGGAAGTAGGGCAGGAGGGAGAGAGCTTGGGATGAGCTCAGAGGGTGGGAGCTGCACTGGAGCGGGTTCTGACAGCACCTGTTCAACTCATCCGAGCGGAGGCAGGGTGGGCCCTGCTCGGCCTGTGAATCCCCAGGAAGGTGCGCAGCTCCCGCAGGGCCTGCCGAGTGAGGGGCTCAAGGAGGAGTCTACGCCCGGGGACATGAAGAAGGGCTGGGAAAAACAGGTCTGTGTGCCCAGGCTCCCGGGGTGGAGGGCTCGGGCTGGATCCAGTGTCAAGGGCCTAGCTGCACGGGGTTCCACGGGAAGGCAGGCTTCCTATCAGGTAACTGCCCGCGTGAGAGGCACATGGCAGACAGGCGCCTGGCGTTACAGGGTGCAGCAGGCCCCCGACAGCGCTTGCGGAGCGGGAGATACTAGCTCCCCCTGGTGGGGAAGTTCTTAGGGGCCAGATTTTGTGCCGTGCACGCCACACACGTTATGTCTTCGAATCCTCACCAGCTTTTTATGAGGTAGCAACTATTATGCCCATTTACCAGCCAAGGAAATGGAGGCTCAGAGAGGTGATGTGACTTGCCTAAGGACACACAGCTGTATGCTGCACAGCCAGGATTTGGATCCGGGGCTTTATCATTTGAAATCCACGCTCATGCCCGGCCGGTGTGGCTCAGTGTTTGAGTGTCAACCCAGGCACCAAGAGGTCACCAGTTCGATTCCCGGTCAGGGCACATGCTCAGGTTGTGGGCCCAATCCCCAGTGGGGGGCATGCAGGAGGCAACCAGTCGATGTTCTCTCTCATCGATGTTTGTATCTCTCTCTCCCTCTCCTTTCCTCTCTCTCTAAAATCAATAAAGAAAAAAGAAAAGAAAAGAAAAGAAAAGAAATCCACACTCATAACCCCTCCCCCATACATGTTGCCCTACCTTCTGCTTCTCCCTTATTTGAAGGCTGGCAGGTCTGCGGATTGGAGAAGGGACAGAATTTGCATGCACACTAGGCCACCCACTGACACACACACCCAATGACATACATACAAATGAGCATTATCAGTCCTCCCGGTGGCTGAGGGTCGCTGGGCTCAGAGAAGGAAGGGAACCTGCCCAAGGTCATAGATGAGAAAGCAGCAGAGCTGGGGTTGGAAACCAGGCACCTCCCGGCCTGGGGCCTCTGCATGGCCCCCACAGCTGTGTGATGGCAGTGGCTGCCCCCTGCCCTCAGCCCCTGTAACACTGTCAACACAGGGCAGCAGGCACTCCGGTCTCCAGAGCAGGCCCAAGTGGGCCTCAGAACAAGGTCATCCGGCAGCCCACGAGTTCACCACCTTCCCAGCCCCGAGAGGCCACCCACAGGGAAATCTTTAACCGGTGTCAGGTTCATTGCCTTTGTGGTGGAAAAAAGACAAGGCATGCATGCAAGGAAGATGGGGCCAATTCCTGCCTAACGCATCCCGTTTGGCTGAGTCAGCACCGCGGCCAGGCCTCCCTGGCCTCAGAACAGACGCCAGGAGTGTGCAGATACGCTGGAATTTCCCCGCAAGGACCGGCATGGGCGGCGAGGCGCAGAGGGGAGGTGGGCTGCAGTCCGAGCCTCTGGTTCTGGTTTCCTTCTCTATCCACTGCCACCCTGCTTCTGCCCCATGTCTCTGAAAGGCCCACTTGTCTCAGAATTGCACAGCACTCGACAGTCTAGAAAGCCCTTACAAAGAGCTCTACAGTCTCCAAAGTGATTTGTGATGCTGAAGTGCTTTTCAGATTATAAAACGCTAATCTACAAAAGCCTCCTTAATGCGGCAACGTTTATAAAATGCTTTGCAAGTCATAACGCGTTTTACAGTTTGCAACGTCCTTTGCAGCCCAAATATGCTTGCCTCTCCAGAGAGGACTTCCCAGTCTGCAAACCCTGGTCACACCGCTCGCCTTATTCGAACTGCAGTGTGGATCCATGGTGAAGGCTAAGAATGATACCAATCACTTGAGAGGGCCAGGCACGCTTAGGAATGATTTATGGATGTTCACATATTTCATGGGCACGATGGCCCTCGGAGGTTGGTATTATTACCCTCCCCACTTACAAATAAGGATGGCAGGGCACAGCCAGGTAAAATGTCTTGCCCAAATGACAGGACTGTTAAGTAGCAGAGCGTGGACTTGAGGCATTGATGTTCGATAAAATGAACGCAGGTTTTGTGCCCATTTTTCAGATGAGGAAAACAGAGGCCCAGCTCTGCCTTGCCCACTGTGTGACCTCAGACTGGTCTTGGCACATCTCTTGGCCTCCCTTCCTTCTCTGCAGAATCAGAGAGATAAGCCCTGCCCTGCTCTCTTCCTAGCTCTGAACAAACATGAGGTATGGGGGTGACAACTGTAGCTGGGGGAGGGCCAGGCAGGAGCACCAACCTTGGCTTTGCTCCCTGTACCAAGGCCATTGTGCGGCAGGAGTCCTGTCTGGGTTTCCCTGCCTGGGGCCTGGCTCTGCTCTGTACAGACGGTCACTCGAGGCCTGTCCTGAGACCTGGCTCACACACGGGAGCGGAGAGCAGGGTGAGGGCGGAGTGGAGCAGGGAACTCCTCTGCAGGCCCCACTCAGGGAAGGCGGCTGCGGAGGGGAGGCTGCTCTGCCCTTGATCAACACCAGTGAAAGCCCAGAAAAAAAATCACACAGGCTAACCCCGAAACCCATCGTACAGACGGGGAAACTGAGGCGCAGGGAGAAGAACTCACTTATGATTGAGCAGAGATTTGGATGCAGAGGTGGGACTAGAATTTATTTCCAGGCTCTTCCCATGGCCCATGCTGGGAACTGGCTTTGGATCTAACAAGGCCTCAGACCATTTGTTCATTCGTTCATCCATTCAGCCAGCTAGCCAGTTATTCAACAAACATTTCCTGAGTATCCTTTACATGCGATACCCTGGAGATGACAATGGAGGGTACAATTATGGTCCCCGCTCTCATCAAGTTTATAGTCTAGAGTTGTCCTGTCTGATACGGTAACTACACGTGGCTACTGGGCACCTGAATGTGCTCGTCCAAATTGGGATGTAAGTGTAAAAGACACCCTGGATTTTGAACATGTAGTATAAAAAATATATATATATATTTAAAGATCTCAATAAGCTTTTATCTTGATTACACGTAGAAATAATACTCGGGATATATTGAGTCAACTTCAGCTGCTGCTTTTTTAAAGAAGTGGCTACTAGAAAATTAAAATTTTAAATTATGTAAGTGCTCACATAACGCTGGCTGCGCAGCACTGGTCTCCAGGGGTCCGAACAGGAACAAACGACTCCAACGGCAGCCCCACCTTTATGCCCCACCCTGGCCAGACGGCAAACAGGCTCAGACCACCTGCCGAAAGCTGATCTGGGACATGATCAGGGTCCAGGAGATGGGGCCAACTTACTTCTGGTTCTTCTCGTCGCCAGCCAGTCCCCTTGAGGGTCCCTGGGGGTCACTTTCACCTTTCTTCCTGTTTTCTTTTCTTCTCCCCCAGGCCCTGAAGCCAGCTCCCCTTCCGGTCCCATTTCATGCTACAACCGCCAGAATCTACACGACAGGCACCTTCTTCCCCTCGCAGGCCTTCCTGAGCAGCCCAGGGCTCGGGGGCACCCCCCCTGTGGCCACGCACCTGCAACCATTCCTGGTTCCGGCCTCACCAGCTGTGGCCCGCTACCCGTAATGACCCATGTGATTACAACTGAGCTTGGGGCCTTGCAGGGAAAGCAGAGAGGCAGCTGACCAGTGGAGGAGGCCAGGGAGGCAGGCCTGAGGCTCCAGTGCAGGTAGATATAACCGGAGGGGAACAGCATGCCTGGCAAAGGGAACAGTAGCTGCAGGCGCCCGGAGCACTCAGCTCGGAAAGGTGCTGAAAGAGGTCCCCATGGCATGGCTGCGGCTCAGAGGTCCGAGGCCGTGGTGGGAGGTGGGCTCTAGGGGTGGGCAGAGGCCAGATCACAGAGCCTTGAAGGCCTCACTAAGTTTGGTCTCTATCTGGAAGGCACTGGGAGCCATAAAAGGCTTGTCAGCAGGGGAGTTCCTAGAAGCCTGGAACCCTGTCCCTGAACGAGGATGAAGGGGGGGCAGAGCCTGAAACAAGCTCTCTTTTCTTTGGAAAGTTGGTGCACGGCAGGGATTGCTGGAATCCCGCTGCCTCCTTGCTGTGTGACCTTAGCCAGATGATCGACCTCTCTGGGCTTTGGTTTTATCATCTGTGAATGGGGGATAACAGTCATGATTATCTGAGAAGGTTTCTGTGATGACTCAAAACATACCACGTGTAAAGTGGTTGGTACAAAGAAGTTCACAAGTGGTTGTCCCCCTTCTGCTCCCTGTCCCCTCCATGAATGCCACCCCACCTGTCAACCCCGGGTCCCCGCTCCTCAGGCAGCAGGAAGCAGGTCGGAGGAACGATTCCACACCCGCCAGAGTATTTATAGCTGTGTTCTGTCAGCTCGCCGTTGTTCGGTTACATATGTATTTTTACATTCTCTTCTGTCGCACATGGTTCCTTGGTGTGGTTGAGAAATGGCGGGGGTGGGTAGATGCAGAGGGTGGCAGGTGTAGGAGGTGGACACAGATGGCCGAGGGCAGCCCCGAGGGACCTGAGGACCCCGCTGAGTCACTTGTCTCCCCGGTCAGAGACCATCCGTGGCTCCCACGGCCCTCTGCACAGAGTTCAGCCTCCTCCCTGCGGCCGAGGCGGCCCGCAAACCCCACTGCCGTATGCGTATGCGCGTCACCTGCTCTCTGCTCCACACCCGGAGCAAGGGGAGCTGGACCTAGCTCTGCCGCTCACCAGCGGTGTGACCCTGACATGACAAGTCCCTTGATCTTCGGCGCCAACATTTCCTTTCCTGTAGAACGGGGTCACCCCTTGCACCTCACTGAGCTGCTGTGTGGATTAAATGTAAATAGGCCTGACCGTGAATAAATAGTAGCTCTCACTGAGTGGGCTCCAGGCCCGTGCCTCCAGGCCTCTGCGTGGGCTGTCCCTCTACCAGGGATTCCTCCTCCTCTCCCCCACCTCCACCTAGAGAAGTCCTCCAGGCCCCTCTCCAGACCTCAAGCATTTCATCCTCCCTTGGAGGGAATGGTGAGTTCTTTGCCCCGATATTCTTTCTCTAGAGATAGATCGCACACTCTTTGCTTCTAAAAACAGCCCTCGCCCCCCCAGTACAAAGCCCTCCTGTGGTCCCCCTCTATCCTCCCACTTTCCCCCTTGGGGGAGTACCGTGTCCCCATTCTACAGATGAGGAAGCAGATTCAGGAATGAAAGTGACTCATCCAAGGTCTCTTCCAACCCAGGACTCAGGACTCAATGGCCTGTGGTCACTGCGACGACAGTCGTGAGCATCCCCACGTCCTGCAAGCAGAGCGTCTTCGGAATCCATGGTTGGTCCAAACAGCCCTTCCCCACAGGTCTTGGGTCTCTTCTCCCAGGTTTGACGTCCACCCAGGCCCATCTCTCTGACCTCTGACCTTCTGCCCTGCCAACCCAGAGCCCAGGGTTCCTCATTCCCTGACTCCCACGGCTGGGGCTGGCTGCACGCCCCAGCTCTGGTGCACTGAAGTGTGGAGGGGCGGGGTGAGGGCACTGTTGCTAGGCAATGGCCTGGCAAAGAATTCAAGACTCCCTGGCAGGAGAGAAAAGGGGCCTGTTCCTGGGAGCTGGAGGTGGAACAGGGACAACAGCCTCCACCTTTCCTCCACTCCACCAAGACTTACAGCTCACCTTCCCTCCCGTGCATCCGTTCACCACGACCCCCACTCATCAGTCAGCTCGCGACTCGTGTACCTGCTGCCTGGTGAATCCTGGCTTCGCGGACTAGCCCTGTGTCAGTTTCCCCACCTCCCAGGGCACACAGGGAGCCCTTTGAGTGTCTGCTCTCAGGATGACGACTCCATTCACTATTTCCAAGCACTGAATCTGTGCCGAATGTCGGCCATGGTGAGAAACTCAGCCGAGAGGGAGGCAGACCAGGCCACAGCGCAGCCAGCACGAGCCTTGCCTGTCACGGGTCCAGATTTCCTCCCACTGTTTCCTGGGCACAATGGGGTGCTGAGGACACGGGCTGGGGCTGCACCCTGATCCTTTCCTCGCTGTGCCTGTGCTCTCTCTGACAGATTTCACCTCTCCTGACTTGGGTTTTTCTGTCTGTAACAATCTTACTTATAGCAGAAAGGACCTTATTGGACCTAGTGAGGCTGAAATGAGATCACACATGACCTTCTTTGGGGACACAGTCGGCTTTCAACAGCCGTTGTAATTGCCGTTACTGGTGCATGGTGGGAGTTGAGCCCCCCAGAATGTTAGGACGTTCCCAAGGGCCAGGACCCAGTTTCTCCTTCCTTTCCTCTGCTTGCTCCCTGTTCCTGCACCTGCTGTCCCCTCCTCCACGTGTGTTCATGCTGTCCCCTCCTCCACGTGTGTCCACGCTGTCCCCTCCTCCACGTGTGTTCACGCTGTCCCCTCCTCCACGTGTGTTCATGCTGTCCCCTCCTCCACGTGTGTTCATGCTGTCCCCTCCTCCACGTGTGTTCATGCTGTCCCCTCCTCCACGTGTGTCCACGCTGTCCCCTCCTCCACGTGTGTCCACGCTGTCCCCTCCTCCACGTGTGTTCATGCTGTCCCCTCCTCCACGTGTGTTCATGCTGTCCCCTCCTCCACGTGTGTTCACGCTGTCCCCTCCTCCACATGTCTTCATGCTGTTCCCTCCTCGTGTGTTCACGCTGTTCCCTCCTCCACGTGTGTTCATGCTGTCCCCTCCTCCACGTGTGTTCATGCTGTCCCCTCCTCCACGTGTGTTCATGCTGTCCCCTCCTCCACGTGTGTTCATGCTGTCCCCTCCTCCACGTGTCTTCACGCTGTTCCCTCCTCGTGTGTTCACGCTGTTCCCTCCTCCACGTGTGTTCATGCTGTCCCCTCCTCCACGTGTGTTCATGCTGTCCCCTCCTCCACGTGTGTTCATGCTGTCCCCTCCTCCACGTGTGTTCATGCTGTCCCCTCCTCCACGTGTGTTCACGCTGTCCCCTCCTCCACGTGTGTTCATGCTGTCCCCTCCTCCACGTGTCTTCACGCTGTTCCCTCCTCGTGTTCACGCCGTCCCTCCTCGTGTGTTCATGCTGTCCCCTCCTCCACGTGTGTTCATGCTGTCCCCTCCTCCACGTGTGTTCATGCTGTCCCCTCCTCCACGTGTGTTCATGCTGTCCCCTCCTCCACGTGTGTTCACGCTGTCCCCTCCTCCACGTGTGTTCACGCTGTCCCCTCCTCCACGTGTGTTCACGCTGTCCCCTCCTCCACGTGTGTTCACGCTGTCCCCTCCTCCACGTGTGTTCACGCTGTCCCCTCCTCCACGTGTGTTCACGCTGTCCCCTCCTCGACGTGTGGTCACGCTGTCCCCTCCTCCACGTGTGTTCACGCTGTCCCCTCCTCCACGTGTGTTCACGCTGTCCCCTCCTCCACGTGTGTTCACGCTGTCCCCTCTCCACGTGTGTTCACGCTGTCCCTCCTCCACGTGTGTTCACGCTGTCCCTCCTCCACGGTGTTCACGCTGTCCCCTCCTCCACGTGTGTTCACGCTGTCCCCTCCTCCACGTGTGTTCACGCTGTCCCCTCCTCCACGTGTGTTCACGCTGTCCCCTCCTCCACGTGTGTTCACGCTGTCCCCTCCTCCACGGTGTGTTCCGCTGTCCCCTCCTCCACGTGTGTTCACGCTGTCCCCTCCCTCCCGTGTGTTCACGCTGTCCCCTCCTCCACGTGTGTTCCACGCGTCCCCTCCTCACGTGTGTTCACGCTGTCCCCTCCTCCACGTGTGTTCACGCTGTCCCCTCCTCCACGTGTGTTCCGGCTGTCCCCTCCTCCACGTGTGTTCACGCTGTCCCCTCCTCCACGTGTGTTCACGCTGTCCCCTCCTCCACGTGTGTTCACGCTGTCCCCTGCTCCACGTGTGTTCACGCTGTCCCCTCCTCCACGTGTGTTCACGCTGTCCCCTCCTCCACGTGTGTTCACGCTGTCCCCTCCTCCACGTGTGTTCACGCTGTCCCCTCCTCCACGTGTGTTCACGCTGTCCCCTCCTCCACGTGTGTTCATGCTGTCCCCTCCTCCACGTGTGTTCACGCTGTCCCCTCCTCCACGTGTGTTCATGCTGTCCCCTCCTCCGGAAATAACCTCTGTGTCTCCAGGAGCTCTGCATCGTTCTCAGAGGCTTCAGGCCCCAGCTGGGCGGCTCACAAAGCAAGTCTGGGTGCAGATTATCAAAAGACCCCCCCCTCCACTTACCCTGACACACTCAAGCCCCCAGAGCCCCCTTTGCTGAAGGGGCCAGGGGGCTGGCTGCAGTCGCACTGAGCCAACTGGCTCAGCTGGGGGGGGGGCATCGCTCCTGCGCTTCTCACAGCTTCCGTCCCCCGAGGCCAAGCCCAGGGGGCCAGCTTAGCAGGTTCCCTGCCCACCGGCTCCCTGGGGCCCAGAGAACAGCCCTAAGAGAGGCCATCCTTGTTACACCCACTCAGCGCCCTGGGCCGCTTCTTCCCAGCACTTAGCGCGGCGGTGATGCACTCGGGTTTGTGCCTGTGTTTATTTAGTATGTGGCTCGTCCACCCGCCTGTGCATCAGACCTGCTGACAGAGGGGCTCACTGCACGGCTGGGGACGGGTGCGACTAATGAAGGGGTGGGAGGAAGGAAGGATCAGCTACGGACCAGCCAGCGAGAGCGGTGGCTATCTTCGTTATTGTTGCCAGAATAAAATGCCATCGACCGGGTGGCTCATGAATGGCAGACATTTCTCTCTCACGGTTCTGGAATCAAGGTCAAGGCGCTGGCGGATCTGGTGGCGGCAGCCTGTCACCGCACAGGGCAGAAGGGGCCAGGGGTCTCTGGGGCCTCTTTCTGAGGGCACTAATCCAGTTCACGAGGGCTCCACTCTTACGACCTAATCACCTCCCGAAGGCCCCACTTCCACATGCCCTCCTGCTGAGCGCTAGGTTTCAACATATGCATTTCGGGGGGACATGTGCAAATCATACAATAATTAATAAATAATAATACAAGAACAAACTGCGTTTTGTGTACTCACAACTAGAATCCATCATGCTTCTGCCCACCCCGTCTAGGAGCAGAGAATGGGAAACAAAGTATCAGGAATCCTTGGGGCGAGTCCCAGCTCTCCGCTTGGGCCGTGCGCCCACGCCGGGCCTCGGCTTCGTCTCCCGGGCCGTGCCGAGGGCAGTGGTGCCCACCTCACGGATGTGCCTGTGGGAGGCAGATGCTATGAACCGGAAGGCCCCGAGCAGAGGAGGGGTGCTGAGGTTGGGTTGGGTCGCAGGTTCACAGACTTCATAGCTCCCCCGCCGCCCTGGACAGGCTCAGGGACAGCTCGCACAGGTGACCCGTAGGGGACTCTTTGGGAGACCAGCCTCTGTTTGCGCCTGGGTCCCACAGAAGGGTCCAGGGTTTGAATGCTGGTTCTGCCATGTCTGGGGTATGAGGCAGGTCACCCCCCGCCCCCCGGGGCCTGAGTCCTCATCTGTGCAGTGGGCGATAACAGGACCCCACGAGGTGGTTCTGAGGAGGCAGCGGGGCCATGAGCGCGGGGCCCGGACACGCTCCTGTCTGGGAAATGGCAGCTGTTGCGATGATTCTTCTCGTTCTTGGTTCAGATTGTGGCTCGCCCAGGAGGGAGACCCTGCTGTTTCTGACAGAGCGCTCTCTGCGCAGTGAGATGCGGGGCCGGCTTCCGGCCGACGCCGACCCCGCTCTGCGTCCCGCTTATCACCCCTCCAGTCTGTCCTAGGTGGCCCCTGCTCTCCGTGGGACCCCGGGGCTCAGCCTGTAAGCAGTACTGAGTACTGGCGACTCGGATGGGGTATCGTTTAATGCTCTGTCTATGCCAAGTACCTCTGACGGGGCTCCCGGAAGAGATGCTGAGCCGGAGGACGGCATCAGAAGATACACTTGCAAGAGGTAGGGGGGCGGCACAGGTACAAGCGGACCTGCGATCCGCGGCAACAGAGGCCGCTGCAGGGAGGCCCGGAGCTGTGCCGGCCCTTCAGAGCTGTTCCGGTGTGGGAAGGGAGCGGGGTCTTTGTCCTGCCACATCGGTCAGGCACTGGCCGCCGGCTGCCGCGGCAGAGGCATAGCCCAGGAAGCGACCAGCGGTCGATGCTGCCAGCAGCTGGGACGGGTAACGGGTGCCACAGAGGGGCTCTGGAGCACTCAGTGTCCCTACACCCAGCCTCGGGGCTCTGGCCTGGACCAGGGTCTCAGCCGGACACTAGGAGTAGAAGATGAGACACGGAGACTGCAAGTCCCGAAGGATCTTTGTCCCCAGCCTCCAGCACAGGGCCTGGCTGGGCAGCATAGGCCTCATCCCCGTCTGGAGGGAGGACAGAGTGCGAAGTGGAGCCCTGAGCCCCACTGTGTGGGCCAGAGAGTCAGCCTCCCCCAGAGGCTCAGAGAGGGTAGACCACCTGCCTGAGTCCACACAGGTGTTCAGGGCAGAGCCAGGACTGGGACCCAGGACTGGCTGAGTCCACGGCTTATGTTCCCTTGGCCACACCAGGCTGTGAGCTTATTAGAAAGCGAAGGCTGGGAATGGGAGGAGGAGCGCCCCCCTCGGTCCTGCAGCAGGGCTCGAGTGCCTGCCAACTCTGGCCGCCTCTGGCCAGCCCAGCAGGACCCATGCCCAGGGGAGGGAGTGGCATCTTGTGGGCGGGTGACCCTTCCTGGGTAATGAGACCCAGCCAGTGGTTTGCAGGCCTTACAATATGAATAATTTATTTGCAACCAAGTCTGGGAATTAGAAACCGTTACTGGATAATTTATTTAACAGGGCTGCTGCGGGGGAGAGGGGGAGGACTTTGAACCGTAAGAGGAAAGTGCATGTCTTGTAACTGGATCGAGGGAGGCCCACAGCTCGGCCTCCTACCAGTTTGGGGACCTCGAATAAGTGGTAGGACGTCTCTGTGCCTCAGTTTCCTCAGCTGTGACACAGGGATAATAACAGATGTTAGAAGGATTAAATGACCCTGAATTTAGAGCGTGCTTAGAATCATGCCTGGCTCAGAGTAGGTGCTCAGTAAGTGTTCGTTGAATGAATAAATGAAAGCTTAGAAATAATAACAGGAATGGACTTACTTGAGCATCTGCTTTGTGGCTTCGCTCCAAGAACTGGAACGTCACTGTCCCACAACACCCATGTCTGATACTACACGTGAGAAAGTAGAAGCTCGGAGAAGTAACCTGCTAAAGCGCACACCGCGAGTCTTGGCCCAGCAGGGCTCTGAACCCAGCCAGGCCTCTCAGACTCCAGGGCTGTCCACTTACCCGCATTCCTCTCTCATGATCTAGAGCACAGCCAGTGCCTATTAAACACCTGACTCCTGCTTCACTAGAACTGTCCCTCCCACCCTTTAGCCGTTATTGAACTGGGTTGAAAAAGCACACACAACAGCACTGACCAGCCAGCCCAGTTGGTTAGTGGTCCTGATACACCCCATCCGCCAAGGCTGCTCTGTCCAGCCGGTCAGGGCACAGGCAGGAATCACCCAGTGACTGCACAGACAGGTGGAGCAACAGGTGAGCAACTCACCCCCCGCCCAGATCAATAATACTTTGAAAAGTTAAAAAAATAATAAATGAATAAATAAATAAAATAAAAACAAACACAACAGGTGGTCAAGGAGATCGTGGCCCTGTTTCTCGGTGAGGAAAGAAGCTCAGAGAAGGACGTGGAATGCTCCATCACACTGCTCCAGGTCTCCCTGCAGCCGCACGCTCAGCTCTGGGTGTCTGCTCACCCCAGGCGGTGCTCCTGGGGCAGAGGCTGTCTTTGTGCTGCCTGACTCACAAAGGTTCTCATTAAATATCAGAGAAAGGAAGGAAGGTCAAAGGAAGGGGGAGAAAAGGAGGGAGGAAGGAAGGGAAGGGAAGGAAGGAGGAAAGAAAAACTCCTTTATAAACTATATAGTAGGTCTCCCTCCATCTTTACATCACCCCTGTCCGCGCTCCTTAAGACAGACGCACACTGGAACACACCCACTCACACTCCGACTGCGGTGAGGAGAGTGTGGGGGCCGAGCCCCTGGCCCCCCTGAGCTGTCCGGGCACTTGCTGGGAATCAACCCTGGCTCTTCCGATCAGGTGAGGTGCCCTTGGTCTCCCAAAGGAGGCCGGACGTGGCCTGACCCAGAAAGGCCTGGCAGGGTCTCCGGACACTCATGAGGACCTTGGTGCCGGTGTGGCCTGGGTGTGAGCAAAGGGCTGTGAGGTGTGCTACGCGTGAGTCTGTCAGGGGGTGTGAGTGCTGTGCGTAGATGTGCATCGACGGGTATTTCTGAATTGTGTACATGTCTGCAGAAATGTGCACGTGTGTGTGTCCTGTGTAGGGGTGTGGATATGAGTACTGAGATTTGGAGTGATCATGTTTGTGAGTGTGTGAGCACCTGTGCATGTGTGTAGGTGCCCTGGGGGGGCATCGTGTGGGTGTTTGCACACTCTGTCCAAAAAAGTGCGTGTATGTTAGCTGATCCGTGGAACCTTGTATGTGTACCTGTGTTTGGAGAGCATTTCCTGTGTGGTATGTAGTGTGTGTGTATAGCATATAATGCGTGGTATGTGTGTGGCATGTGGTGTGCATGCATACATGTGTGTTGTAACACGTAGCATGTGGTGTGTAGTGTGCATGGTGCGTAGAGTATGTGGTATGTGCTGTGTGTGTTTGTTGTGCAATTTGCACAGTGTGCAGAGAGAGACCCAAGGTTGGGAGTCAGGAGCTGTCCCAGTTCCAACTTTGCTACATGACCTCAGGTTAGTCTGCCCCTAGCTAAGCCTTGGTTTCCCCGTGTGCCAATGACTGTTCATCCTAGCTGGTTTGGCTCAGTGGTTAGAGTGTTGGCCCAAGGACCAAAGAGTCATGGGTTTGATTCCAGTCAAGGGCACGTACCTTGGTTGTGATTCAATCTCTGGCCCTGGCTGGGGTTGTGTGAGAGGCAACCGGTTGATGTGTCTCTCTCGCATCGATGTTTCTCTCTCTCTCCTCCTCCTCCCTCCCCTCTATCTGAAAATCAATGAAAAAAATATCCTCGGGTAAGGATTTAAATAATAACAATGATAATAATAATAACAACAACAACAACTGCTGTTCGGATGGGCTGTAGATCGGAGACCCTCGGCCCACGGCGGAGGCAGCCGAAGTGGGCAGCGCGGCTCCGTGGGCTGTTGTTGCACGTTACTGAAATCCTGCCGGCATCATTTTGGGCTGGGATTTACTCTTTCCATCAGATCGAAAAGGAAATGGAGTTCCTGTTTCAGTGTCTGCATTCGTTATTCATTTTTGTTTTCATAAAAATTTAAAAGATTGTGCCATTTAGACTCCAGTCAAGAGGCCAGTCCTCCTCCCAACAGGGCCCCTCGCTCCCTTCTCTGCGCCGGAGCTCCTTCCCCAGTGCCAAGCTGCGTGGGCCTTGCCCGCCGGAGGCCTGCCAGGGCTCCCCAGGCCGCGTCCAGCACCTTCCTGCCGGCGCCCCAGGCGCCCCCTGCTCCCTGCACTCGGCCACGCTCTTGAACCTGCCCGCCTCTCCCTGCCCCCTGGCCGTGGATGCCCGCCTGGAATGCCGTCTCCCCACCCGGCCGGTCGTGTAGGACGGTCCTTGCGGGAGGCTCGCAATGCACTTGCACTCTTACAGTTTGTCTGCTAGCCACTCTGACTTGGGGAGCTCTGGTCCATTTCTGTCCCCCACTGGGCAGCAGTTCTGGCGGGGATGGGTGTTGCTGTGGACAGTGGTGTGACCCTGGGTGGGGTGTCCCCTTCTCCCCAGGAGGGTAGGGGCAGGGCACAGGGTGGGACAGGACAGGATGTCCCTGCCTTCTGCCCCATCTACTCCCAGCTGAAGAAATACCCCCCTCCCCCCATCGCACAAACCCAGGGGCTAGAGGACGAGGTGGCTGGAAACTGTGAGCCCCTGGACTTGGTCCAGGCCCTGGCAGGAACCCCAGAGCCGACATCTGAGTGGTGGGGTGGGTCCTATCCCCCTCCTGGAGAGGGGTGGAGACTGGCCGCAGCGGGAGAGGGGAGCCTAGCCGATCCTGGAGCTCCCCCTAGTGTCACCAGAGAGGCCTGCAACATGTCCTTCAGGCTGGGGACCACCCTCCTCCCTCAGCCCTATGGCCAGCTCCTGTCTCCATCCTCATCACTGGGGTTCACCCAACTGGGATGTTTGGATACACTCTGGCTTTCTCCCTCTTTCTTAGTCCCAGCAGATGCCAAGTTTTGCTGTTTCTGCCCCAAAATGCCCAACCTTGCTCTTCACCCTCCTCTGCCCTGATTCAGACTGGAGCCCCCGGAACCCTCCTCTGCCCTCCTGCAGTACTTTCCACACTGGCCGGTGGTGTAGAGCCCAGGGCCTCCTGGGCATTGTTTTTGGCATGGGGGGTGCTTTCGGTTTTCATGTGACAGGGGTGGGGGGCACCGCTGGCGTTTTGTGGGTGGGGCCTGGGATGCTGGACACCTGCAATGCACAGGACAGTCCTCAAAGGCACAGAGAATAACATCTGACTTTTGACTGTCCTGCCAGACATTCAAGTTTGTAGGTGTCTGAACTGAGCCCAAGTCTTACCTATAAATACAGAGCATTTCTGCATGAATGCTCTGAATTTTCACATGCACTGAACTTGCTAGAAATACAACTTCCATGTAAATTGGAGGACTGCTGCTTTCTCTCATTCAGAAGCTTATCCAGAGTTGTCACCATACTGAAAAACTACGGTTTTCATGTCAACGCCACGTGTGGTGTCTGAGTTGCCAGCCTGACTTTCTCTTTAAAATTTTTCTTTTCTTTTTATTGATATCAGAGAGTGAGGAAGGGAGAGAGAGAGAGAAACATCGATGAGAGAGAACATTGATTGGCCACCTCCTGCATGCCCCCCACTGGGGATTTGGCCCACAACTTGGGCATGTGTCCTGACTGGGAATCAAACCGGCGACCTCTTGGTGCGTGGGTCGACGCTCAGCCACTGAGCCGCACCAGCCGGGCTCAGATCTTCTCTTTATCAGTCTGCACTGTGGTTGTCACATTCAGGGCCTTCTGTGGATAGGCGCAAGCTTCACGTTATTGTATTGCATCCGAGTGATGTCGATAAAAGTATTTTCTCCTTGAAATACATATCATCTTAAATTACTTTCCTTATTAGTTTAATCAAATCTCACTTAGCTCTTGCCAGTCACTGTTCTAAGTGCTCCATGAGTCATTCCTTGTTTAATCCTCATAACAACTCTATGCAATCAAGTGCTTCACAGAAACAAATCCCCTTTTCACTGGGGAGCTAACGAAGGCACAGAGAGGTTAAACGACTTACCCAAAGTCACACAGCTGGGCAGTGTAGAAGCCAGGATTTGAACCAGTGTCTTTACCACTGGGGAAGCAGATCCCCAAAGACCCCAACATTTTGGAAGGAAAGAGAGCAAGTAACAGGGAGATAGGAGGGAAGCCAACGGAGAAAAGCCTGGAGGGAGTTAGCAACGGTGGGGCAGGCCCTAGAGAGACATGGTGAGGTCAGTGCTGAAGGTGGTCCTGCATTTGGCCACGAGGTGGCGCATGGCAGCTGCTGGACAGCCGCTGGGGGGTGGAGCTTGGATGGGCTTGACCTGGCGCCTATCTAATGGGGGCTCACTGTAAAAGCTCCAGTGTTTGTGTTTGCATATCCGGAGACTCGGGGCTGTGGGAGCCTTGCCACCTCCTGTCCCCCCACTCCCCGGGGCTGCTTGGATCTCTTGGGAACCTCTGAAAAGCAAAACTAAAACTTGTATTGCCACTTCAGATAACTACAACAGTCCCCTCAGCAACACGGGGTACACCCCAAGATGTCCAATGGATGCCTGAAACCACAGACGATACCGAACCCTGTATACACTATGTTTTCCCCATACAGACATACCTAGGCTAATGTTTAATTTCTAAATTAGGCACTTAAGAGATTAACAACAATAACTACTACTAACACGAAACAATTAAAATATACTGTAATAAAAGTTATGTGAATGCGGTCTCTCTTTCAAAATACCTTAATGTACTGTGCTCACATTGTGATGATGGAAGATAATACGATACCTAAGTGATGAGATGAAGTGAGATACTCAGAACAGCATGCGCTTTAAAACTTATGAATTCTTGCCCTGGCCAGTTTGGCTCAGCGGTTAGAGTGTCGGCCTGTGGTCCAGAGAGACCCGGGTTTGGTTCCCGCTAAGGGCACATACCTCAGTTGCAGTTTGTCCCCGCCCCAGTTGGGGTCGTGTGGGTGGCAGCCAGTTGATGTGTCTCTATCACATTGATGTTTCTCTCTCTCTTCCCCCCTCTCTCCCTCTCGCTCTATCTGAAGATGAATACAAAAAAAAAAAAAAAAAGTGTCCTCAGGTGAAGATAAAAAAAAACCAAAACTTATGAATTATTTCTCGAAATTTCCATTTAATGTTTTCGGACTGTGGTTGACCACAGGGGACTGAAGCTGCAGAAAACAAACCCACGGATAAGGAGGACTATTGTAAAGCCTTCCACGGTGGGAACTATCACTCCCATTTTATAGATGGGAAAACTGAGGTCCAGGGAAGGAAGTCCTGGTTGCGGTCACTCCACAATCAGTGGTGGAATTGGGCTCAAACCTGGATCTACTGAGCTGAGGGGCCTGAGCTTTTCATATAGGGGAAGAGGGGCTTTCATGTAGGGGGAGGAGAAACCCCTGCTCACCCGAGAGGCAGGGGATTAAAGGTGTTTGGGAGGAGAGTCCCAGAGTCCAAGGAGGAACCCCCAGCCCAGAGGGAATGAGACGCGAGTGGAGACGCAGAAGGGGTATGGACAAGGGGTCCAGCCAGGCCTTTGGTTCCCCTCCGAGCACTTTCCTGGGTTGCAGGCCCAGTGTGGCCCCCAGCTGCCCACACCCTGTGTGATGCCCACTGCTCCCTTCCCTGAACTTTCACGGGCTGTGGCCGGTCCCCTAGAGCAGCCCGAGGGCACCCTCAGTCACTGCCCAGGTCTGTACCCTCCGGATGCCAGGAACACATCGCAGAGGGTAGCCAGGGCCTGGCGGCTCCAGTCTGTGGTCACTGAATTGGGGCAAATGGGGATGCACCGGCAGAAACTCCCTTCAGCAAGGGATGCTCCCTCCCCTGGAGCTGAGGGCAGTGGAAGGGGGGGGGGCTGTTTTTTGATGTTGTTGTGCCTTTGAGATGACCTGGCTTCCTGGGTCGATTCCCTGAAGAACTCCTCTCCACCCAAACAGCATTGCCCTCTGCGGCCTGGAGCAAGCAAACATCAAGTGCAGCAGCAGACTGTGAGGTTAGACAACTAGGAGGACTTCCCGCAGGGGAGCAGGAAAGCTTGCTTAGTTAGAGCTGCCACTCCATAGAATGGGCTGCCTCGGGTTGTGGTGAGGTGTCTGCAGCTGCCAGCAGCAGAGGAGAGCTCTTCAAAAGGGAGAACTGGCTGGGGGAGGTTAGGAGGGTGAAGGGAGACCGGGCACTTTCCGAGGGCCACCGTGACAGGCTGTGTGGCAGTGAAGAGGGGGAGTGGGACCAAGAGCCACTGAGAAGGAACAGCTGCCAGAGCTGAGGTTGAGTGGATGTGGGGAGGGAGGGGGCGGCGGGCAGCAGGGTGGTGGTCCCCTGTTCAGGCGGGAGCCAGGTGGGAGGGCGCTGGGGTTCTGAGTGGACTTGGGGGCTCTGGAAGGCAACTGGACGCTCAGGCCTGGGCTGGAGGGGCCCAGGCTGAGGGAGCTGGGGTGTTCCAGCAGGGGTGGCATCACTGAGGACTTGGGAGTAGCCGGCCTCATCTGGTGAGAATGGCCCCACAGAGCAGACATTTCGGAGGAGGCTGCGAGGTGGGAGGAGAAGGGGGTGGGGGTGTCAGGAAGGGGAGAGTGGTGGGCACTGAGCTGAGGTCCAGGGGTCCCTGATGCCTCTGGAGCCCCGGCCTTCGGGAGCCTGGGTGCGTCAGACCCCTCCTCCAGAACCCTCGAGGTGGAGCAGCCTGGGAGAGCCTGGGCTGGGGGAGGAGGCGGGAGAGGAGGGAGGGAGGGGCCGGGCCTCTGTCCATGGCATTAGTGCTGGTTGGAGGGAGAGGGGGGTGCGAGCCAGCCAGGCCGCCTGTTCCCATAGCCGCCGAACAGAGCGTGCTGCCATGGCCAGGCCGGGGACCCGGGACCCCAGGCTCCCAGCCCCTTTCTTGCTGCTGCTGCTGCTCTGGGCCCCTGCTCTTGCCCTCCTAGCTGGTGAGTTGGGGCACAAGCCTGGGGGTGACCTGGGGAAGGCTCTGTCCCCACAGCAGACACCCCAGGCCCTGGGGCTGTCCCTGTGGGTGCCGGCCCAACGGCAAGGCAGGGGCGCAGGCCTGAGTTGTGAGGTGCGGAGGCGCTGCTGTGGGCCACTGAAACTTGTGTGGAGTGTGCCTGGGGCTGGGGGCTGCTGCCTATGGGGGGCTCTGTGGGCCGCTGTGATCTGGGCAATGCGGTGGGGCTGTGTGTCTTGGGAGGGGTGCTGGGGCTGGGAGTGCTGGGTCTGAGGCCTGAGCTGGGTAGTGGGGCGCAGGTGGGGTGTGTTCAAGTTGTGAGGTAGGATGAGCCTGACTTGTGTCTGACTCTCAGGGTGGTGGGCTGTGTCCGAGCGCGAGGGGTGGGGTGTAAGTTGTCCAGTGGGTTGAACTGTGTCATGGGGGCCTGGGGTGGGGGCAGCAGACCCAGGCTAGTGGATTGGGTTGGAGAAGGGAAAGGAGACCCAGGGGAGCCGGGTACCTGCCTACGTTCCCCCCATTTGTGCCTTAGCCCTGCCTACACTGGGGGGCTGCAGGTGCTCTGGGGTCCCGACTGCTGCCCCCCTCAGCCTTTCCCAGATGGAGCCGAAGGGACTCCCTGAGCCAGACCCCACTCACCAAGCAGTTCCTGCTTTTGTCCAAGGAAATACACGTGTGCACAGGCCTGGACTTCTTCCTGGGGGGTCCGGCGCTTTGTCTTGGTCACTATGGCGACTAGAACCAGGCCTGGGAAGTCCCCTGCCCCACCCCCCCTGCTGGAGGAGGGAACCAACCGGGCAGTGGCCTGGGCTCCACTGTGGCTGGGGAAGCCTCCACCTCCTCAGACTCCCAGGGTGTGGAGTCGAGCCCCCCTGGACCCCTTCCTCTCCGGGGGCCTGGCTTACAAAGCCTTCATCTCCTCCCCCTCCTCCTCTCACAGGGCCCTTGGGGAGGATGAGGGCCCCATTTTGCAGTGGAGGAATACAAGGCTCAGGAAGGGATGGGAGCTTATGAGCTGGGCCCCAGGCGAATTCGGGGCTCGTGAGGAGCTGGAGCCTGCTCTCTACACCGAGGGACAAGAAATCCTGGTCTGTGGATCCAGTGTCTGTCCCGTCCTACAGTGTACACATACACATTCATGTGCACACACACAGGGGCTCACCTGCACACACGCACATGCATGCACTCACAAATCACACCTGTGCGCACACACACGCCTGCACACGGTGTGGCATGCACCAGGGCACACACCACCTCATGAACAGGTGTCCCACTTGTAGACCCACCGACATGCACTCATACACACACCTACATGTGCCTGCACCCACCAGTGCACATGCGTCGGCATGTGTGCGCTCACACTCTTGCACGTTCATGTGAACCTTGAGGCAGAGCGAACACCAAGTAGACTGATGCTGCAGGAGATGGACTCACAGAGACACACTTACCCGCACACGACCCTGCGGGGGTGTCCGCGCCAGCCTTCCCCTGTGGTTTCTCCCTGGGGATCCCTGAAAGCTAGGGCAGGGACCCTGGGCGGGAGCCTGGCTGCCGGGAGGAGGGGGCTGGGGACTGCATGGCTTGAAAAGCAATTTCCATCCCAGAGGGCCTGGGGGTTCCGGAGACCCTGGGCCCCTGGCTCTGCTGCCCGTCCCGCCAGGCCCTGGGTTGGCCCCTCCATCCTGAGCTCACTCTGCCACAAAGGCCCTGCTGGTTGCTAGGAGAACACCAGGCATCTTGGAGTACAATGGGGCACGTTGGGCTCTCACACCCCTCCTGCTGCCTGAATACCCAGGGAGCCTGGCTGACAAAGGGGCAGCGGTCCAGTCCCCAAGTCTGGCCCCACCTCCAACCAGAGCGGGGTGGGGCCTGCAGGACAGGCAGGGAGCGGAGAGCCACGCACACACGTAACCGCTGTCGAGATTTGCTTAGAGTGTTTGCCCCAAGTAAAGGTCTGTGGACGAGTGACTAAATAGCACCGGCCACTACGTGGTTGACCACTGGACTAACACGACCAATTTAATTCTCACCACAGCCCACAGTACCCTCAGTTTACCGAGGAGGAACGTGAGGCCCAGAGGGGGTCAGTTACTTGCCCAGAGTCACAGAGCTAGTGGGTGGCAGGGCCAGGCTATGAGCTATGCACTAGCCGATGTAAAGTGACATCTCTTCTCTGTGCCTGTCTAAAGAGAACAGATCAGCTAACTCCAAGGGCCGTTACAAGATCTGTTGAGAAAACACCTTGTTCTTCAACTTAGGTTTGGCACGGACTCCCCAGTTTCAAAGGAGACTTTAGACAGAAGCCGGAAGCCCACTGGTAGTAAAAGGTGAAACAGTTACAGGTGGCTTGTTGGGGGGCAGGCTGGAGCCCACCTGCTCCATCCGACCCTCCCTGCGGAAATGCCTCTCCGGCCCAGTGCTCTGTTCCAGTGCCAGGAACAGGGTAGGACGAGAATCCCTGACGGTTATTGTTGTGGTTACTGTTATCAAAATTATGCCTTTTAACCTGAGGGGTAAACATTTGTAGACGAGTATTCCAAACTTCCCTGCCCTGCACGGCTGTCGCCAGATAAACATTCCCCTCTGCCAGGAGCGCCACCTCCATGAAATCGTGGGTGCTTATTTTTAAAGTGTTTTTCCCTTTGACTTTGAGATTAAACACATTTTTGTTTACTTTCATTTTTTTCATCCTTACCCGAGGACATGATTTTAGAGAGAGAGGAAGGGAGAGAGAAACACTGATGTGAGAAACACTGAATGCCTCCCGCATGCACCCCAACTGGGCACTGAACCCACAACCTCGGGATGTGCCCTGACTGGGTACAGAACTGGTGACCTTTCAGTGTATTCCAACCAACCCAGCCACACTGGCCAGGGCTAAATCTATTTTCCAAATTTATTAAATTTACTGGGGTGATTAATAAAATTATATAGGTTTCAAGTGTGTAATTCTATGATACATTATCTGTATATTGTGCTGTGTACCACCCCCCCCCAAGCCACTGGGTGGCTCAGTGGTTGAGCATCACCCCATTCACTTAGAGGTCGCTGGTTCAATTCCCAGTCAGGGCACGTGCCCGGGTTGTGGGCCTGATCCCCAGTGGGGGGCACGCAGGAGGCGGCCAGTCGATGTTCTCTCTCATATGTGTTTCCATCTCTCTCTCCTTCTCCCTCTCTCTCTAAAATCAATACAGAAAAAATAATTTTTAAGGGTACTCTCCCTCTCGTCTTGTCCAGACGAGCAGCTCCCCGAACCCCCAGGAAACAGTTCTCTCAGGAGTGGCAGTTACCATGGGCCTGGGGTAAGTGCCCAGAAAGCCACGGCGGCTCGCTCTGCCCGGGCAGACACTCACACCTCCGCTCTTTGTTTTAGTTCTTACCCAGGATATGTTTTTATTGATGTTTATAGAGAGAAGAAGGGAGAGAGAGAGAGAAACACTGATGTGAGAGAAACATTGATCAGTTGCCCCCCCAACAAGCCTATACCAGAAATTGAACCCTCAACAGGCCTACACTCCGACTGAGCCACCAGCCAGGGGGGAGCCTCCATTCGAATACTTGTGCACAGAGCCCCGTCCAGTGCTGGGGAGGGGGGGCTTGGATGCTCCATGACAGCACAGGGCTGGCAATTCAGTTTGCCCAGTGGGACTCACACGCACCAGGAGATGTGTGCACCTCTCCGATGTCTGGAGACATCTGCTTCTTAGTTTTCTGAGAGACGGTCCTGGGCAAGTTTATGACCTCTGAGTTAGAAAAACAGTTTTCTTAACAGCGCCCATGTATTCTGGTTTAAGTCAATATAGTAATGCGATCACAGATGCAAGACGTGTAGCACAGCCCGGAGCACAGAGTACAGACCCAGTAAACGGCTGCTTTTCTTGTCATCCTGTCCTGTCCACGGAGAAATTTCCTTTCCCTTGTGGCAGTGGGCTCTGGGCCTTCCCAGGGCTGGGCAGCAGGTTGGAGGGGAGGGGCAATGTCAGTTAATCCCTCCCCTGCCAGGTCATCCCAGGCGGCCTTAGAGGTCAGGAGGGATTTGTAAAGATAAGCACAGGCCCCTGGTCACCCTGGCAACAGGCCCTGCCCCTCCAGCCTGGCCCCTAGGACAGCCCCTCGCTGCCCAGGTCCTTACCTCTCCTCCCCTCAGCCCTGGGCTGCTCCTAGGAGACAGAGAACCTGAGGTCAGCAGTTCCCCAGCCTCGAAGTGTAAAGGAATCCCCAGGGAGCATGCTCCAATGCAGATTCTCAGGCCCAGGCCCAGTGGTTCTGAATCTCTAGGTCTGGAGCCGGGCCCAGGAGTGGGCATTCCCCACACAGGCGGAGGGGGCGGGGCTGCAGTAGGGACCTGGGTTTGACCCAAGCCCTCAGGGGCTGTGGGACTGCTCCACCTCTGAGCCTCGCTTTCCCCAGCTGTGCGGTAACAGTACTGCCCACCTGCTCAGGTAGACAGGAAGACTGAGACTGCGCAGAGATGCAGTCCCTCACATGCGGGCTCTTGGCGCTGCTGCATGCCTCCCGGGACAGCCGGCTCCCTCCTTGTCTGCCTGGCTCTGACAAGAAGGACTCCTTCCTCCCAGGTGCAGGACTCTCACTCTGTCCTTAGGGCCCCACCCACCTGCTCCCACCTTCCCTACTCCCCCAGGCGCCATGTACCCAGCCTGGCCCCACGGATGAGGGTGGTGCCGCAGGACCGGCCAGGGCCCTTCGTGGGGAGCTCTGATTACTGTGCTCCTTCTCCTGCTGAGCACAACAGCCAGAGTCCTCACTGAGGGCCACTGGGTGCCCGGGCTTCACTCATGTCACCTCAGTGGCTTCTTGTAACACCCCACAAGGTGGGCACCCTTTGCACCCCAGACACAAGCTGGGTCCATCTGATGCCCAAACCTGTTCCTTCCATGAGGGAGCTCCATTCACTCCTTCCTACCCCCTTCCCGCACCCAGCCCTGGGGACTGGCCTAACCTGACCAGCCACAGCCGCTGGGAATGCAGAACAGAAAGCGGGGCTGCCCATAAGCCCCTCAGAGAGGCCCAGACCCGCCCTGCCCACACCCGGGACCAGGCCTGGGAGGGGGCTGGGGATGGATGCCTCAGGCTGGGGAGAGGAACTGTGGTAGAGGGGGTCTGCGGACCCCAGGGCCCTAGAAAGTCATCTGGTCTGACAGCATTTGAGACCCTCTGCCCCTCTGCCATGTGGCTGGCCCTGGGTGAACACTAGGCCCCCATTTGGGTCAGGGAGTGAATGAGCCCATGTTGAGCTGTACCAGGTGCTCTGGGTGCTCCCAGGGTGGGGGTGACAGTTGGCTTCTCCCCCGGGGTCTATTTATTGGTCAGTATGTCCATCTCCCTGTCCCCATCCTGCTTGGCCCTGGCTGGAAGGGTGGGGGTCAGCCAGTGGGCAGCCCTGCCTTGTGGAATGTGGATGACGCCTGAGAGGCTGCTGAGCCTTATCTGGGGGTCTTCACCAGCATGGGGGAGGGGAGGTGCAGGGCCTGGTTAGTGTCTGGATGACAACTTAGTTGGGGAAGGGGCACCTCTCAGAGCCCCAGGTGCGGGGGGGGGGGTGCCTCCTTTTGTGGACGGCTCCCCATCCCCCATCACCTATTGAGCTCCTACAAGTGGGCATATGGCTGCAGTAGCTGAGGCTTTGACTCCTAACACGTCCTGTGAGGCAGGGACTATCAGTGTCCCCTTTCAGACTGGGAACGGAGCTCCACAGGGAAATGACTTGCCCAAGGTCCCAGCTCTAGTAACTGAGCTGAGCTCTAACCCGGGGCTGCGTTACTCCAAAGCCTGAGTTCTTACTCCAGAGGTACCCGGACAGGCCCGGAGGGAGAGGAGGCTGGCTCTCTACCCGGCTGGGCTTCCAGATCAGTAGGTGACGCCCAGCAGAGGGGCGCAGCATGGCTCAGGCAGCACAGCAGCCTGGGCCAGGTGCTCGGTCAGCGGGTCTCCATACCTGCCTTGTGCCCTGTGACCTGAGCCAGGCTGGCTGCTCACGCATTTGCCAATGAGGTCCAGAGAGGGCCAGGGAGCCTGTGAGGAGTTCCCAGGGCAGTGGGGTGGCGATGGGAGGGGAGGAAGGGGGAAAGAAAGGCCTTTGAAGTCCTCCATCTTCAATTTCACTCAATTTCACGCAGGGATGGAGTTACCAGACCCCCAGCAGGGGTGGTAGAGGGGGCAGTGGGAAGAGCCCCATCCTGGACCTTCTGGGAGGGAGTAGGCCACAGATAGGAGACCCAGAGGAGACCCCCTCCCTACTGGGGCTGAAACCAGTGGGCAGACCTGGAAGGCTGTCCCAGCACTAACTGGCTGTGTGGCCTCAGGCAAGTCCTCACTTTCTCTCGAGCCTCAATCTGCCCTCCTGTAAAATGGGCATAACAAAGCCTGCCTCAAAGGGGTGCTGCAGAGATGCAAGGAGACCATGCGGTGCACAGCTCTCAGGATGCTGTCTGCTCACTAACCCTCAGCGGAGAGCCTTGCATCCCAGGTCCTATTTCTCTCCTGAGACTGTCCCAGTCCTGGGGGTAGATGTGTGCAGCCTACTGGGACCTGGCTTGTAGAGCCCCTGGCCCACCCTCCACCCTATTGAGTGTGGGCAGACCCCTGCTGCTTTCTGGCTCGGGGTCTAGGGATGGGTGAGAGTGGGGAGGGGCGTGTCCGGCAGCCCCTGCCCACCCCATCTCCTCTCTCTACAGGAACAGTGCCTTCGGAGACCCCGAGTGCCTGTGCCTCAGACCCGTGCACTCCAGGGACCGAGTGCCAGGCTACGGAGAGCGGCGGCTCCACCTGCAGGCCTACAGAGCCACTGGGCTGTGCCACCCAGCCCTGCTACCACGGAGCTCTGTGTGTGCCCCAGGGTCCAGATGCCAATGACTTCCGCTGTTACTGTGTGCCTGGGTTCCAGGGCCCACGCTGTGAGCTGGACATCGATGAGTGTGCGTCCCGGCCCTGCCAACACGGGGCCACCTGCCACAACCTGGCTGATCAATACGAGTGCCACTGTCCCCTTGACTATGCAGGTAATGGCTCTGGCTGTGCCCGGAGGAGGTCTGTAATGTCGATGTCCTTGGCTCAGAGTGTGAAGTCTCAAATTCAGCTTTGACTTTACTAACCCCCCCCCCCCCCCCCGGAGTCTGGCAGCTCTCAGGAATAGCCACTCTAGGTCTTGCTATGGAGTTGATGCCTCTCGGGCTGATGTGGCAGCTCTGGATGAGACTGTGAATGTGTAGGCACTAGTACGGTGCCTGGCACAGAACGGGCACTGGACACGTTAGTTTGGTCCCTTTTAGAGTTCCGTTACGTGCTAGGCATGGAGACACCCCCAGGAATCTCTGGTGGGACGGGAAGGCAGATATGCCTGGTTTGGCTTCAGTGACCACCGTCTAGACAGTTGTTTCTCGCATCTACTCACTCCAGACCGGGGTCAGGCTGCGGTGCAGATTGTCAGCTCATCTGATGATTCTAGAGTATGAACACCCCTGGTGTGGTTCAGGTTGTAATATGGACCCCTGGAAGGCCCCAAAAACTCCAGCACAGAGACACTGGTGGTCTTGTTCAAATGAGAAGGTAGACGTGCCCCCAGGGGCCCCTGCGATCTCCAGTGGGAAGTGGGGGATAGTGTACATCCAAGTGCTGGCACTGAGGAAACACTGGCTTCCTCCTCCAGAGTTGGGCCCAGTCCCAGTCCCATCCGTGCTCCAAGGCAGGAGCATCAGAGTGGGTACCTAGAAGCCGGGACGGAAGGCGCAGCTGGGGACAGGTCTGGGAAGAGGCCAGGTCTAGGGAAGCTGGGAGCCTGCAGTACAGACCTTCTGGATCCAGACAACTCTCCCTGAGGGCAGAGGGCAGTTCAAGGTCACCTCAGAGCAAGGGGTACAGGCTGGGGTGCTGAGTGCCAGGGGAGGGAGCTGACAGGGAAAAGGTGAGTCTCAGCACATCGATGAAAATGAACTCTGGAACAGGGTTCCATGTGTCTTTCTCATCATCTGAGAGCCTCAGTGTCTGGATATGTGTGAGTGAGGTCACGGACAGGGCCTGTGTGTCCACCAGTACTTGTGGGCGATGCTCCCCTGCATGCCTCCGCGCTGAAACCCGGTGTGAGAGCCAGCAGGTGTGCGCGCCCGGGTGTGCAGTGCGCAGACGCTCCAGGGAATGCTTTTGGGTGAGATGTGAGCGCGGGAAGGGGGGGGGCGTGTCTGTGTGACTCATTTCTCGGCTCCTCCTCCGGTTTGCAGCCAGGCGGGGGAGGTTGGGATTCCAGGCAGCCTGGATCTGGCTCTCCCTGGCACAGAGGGTGGGAGTGGAGCCAGCGCAGGAGTGTGGGGTCACAGGAAGGAGGGGCTGTTTTGTGCTCACTGAGAGGGGAAGGGCGGAAGGTTCCTGCTGGAGCCATCTGGGCCCCTGGCCTCCCATGACCAATCATTCCTCATGACCAGTCCCACTTAGGGGCAGGGGCAGGACCACTAGAGTCGACAATGACATGTAGGACCCACAGAAGCTCAGCCGTGCATCTCCACACTAGGATTCCCCATCTCCCTTCACCAGCACAGCCTCCTCCCCAGAGGGCCACCCAGCCCTCTGGGTGTTGCCCAAGACTGAGGGTGTCCTGAGACTCTGACTTTCAGTTTTAATAGCAAGACAAAGTGGGAAACACCAGAAAGAGTTGTTTACCCTACTCCAGCATCTCCTGCCGGGGTATGTCCCTCTCTGGGGTCCGTCCTTACACCTTCTTCAAAGCGAGCAGAGTGAGCCTTCAAAAATGCAGATAGGACCATGTAACTCAGCTGCTTAAACTTTTAGTATAAGCCCAGACTGTGTTACCTGGCCCCAAGGCCCGGCCACGTTGTACCCCTGCCTCACGTCCTCTACTGTCCCTAGCTCCCCATGCTTCCTGCGCCCTGCCACAGGGCATCGTGCCCGGCCCCCAGCAGGTCTGCACAACAGTCTCGAATCCAATTTCTCACCCAGCTCCCTATCCTAGTCTGTGAACCAACAGGTTCTCTCCGTGCATCCTCACCTTCCACTGGCTCCTTGTAACTGGAACTGGTGTGAGTCGGCCTGACTCGGCCTCTTTTGCCCTCCCTCCGTGTGACCTGCCTCTGTCCGTGTCCCCGGCCTGCCCAGGCGTGAACTGCGAGGTGGAGGTGGACCAGTGCGCCTCAGCACCCTGCCTGCACGGGGGCTCGTGCCTGGACGGCGTGGGATCCTACCGCTGCGTGTGCGCGCAGGGCTACGGGGGCGCCAGCTGCCAGCTGGACCTGGACGAGTGCCAGAGCCAGCCGTGCGCGCACGGGGGCGTGTGCCACGACCTGGTCAACGGGTGAGCGGGCGCCGGGTGCCCGAAGGCGGGAAGGCTGCGCGGCGGTTCCGGGGACGCGGTGGAGGCAGGGGCTGCAGCCGAGTGCCTACCCCGCTCCAGGTTCCGGTGCGACTGCGCGGACACGGGCTACGAGGGCGCGCGCTGCGAGCAGGAGGTGCTGGAGTGCGCGTCGGCGCCTTGCGCGCACAACGCGACCTGCCTCGAGGGCCTCGGGAGCTTCCGCTGCCTCTGCTGGCCAGGTGCGCGTGCGCATGCGCGGGCTGCGGGCGCGGCCTGGGGCGGTGGGATCCCGCACCTGTGCGCACGCGCCCTCAGTCCACCAGCCAGAGTGCCTGCCTGTGGCTGCCACTTCTCCCAGCCTCAGTCTTCCGATCTGCAAAATAGGGCTAATCATTACTCCTGCTCCCATGGTCGCTGCGAGGAGAGTAAAGGGGTGATGTTCACGAAGCCTTGGCACACGGCCTTGGCACACGTGCAAAGTGCTCACTTCTGGTAGTACCGGTGAGATGGTGCTGAACCGGTTGAGGCTGCCGTAGTCATTCCTACCCCTCGATGTGTCCCTCTCTCAGACCAGTTCTGAGCTGTTGTCTCAACCTGTCCCTGGGCTGGGCCGGCATCTGATGGGTTGGGGTGCGGCCACTGACTCCGTGCGACCTGATGGCCGCGTGTATGTGCCCCAGGCTACAGCGGCGAGCACTGCGAGGTGGACGAGGACGAGTGTGCTGCAGGCCCCTGCCAGCACGGGGGCCAGTGCCTGCAGCGCTCCGACCCGGCCCTCTACGGGGGTGTCGGGGCCGCCTTCCCCGGCGCCTTCAGCTTCCGCCGTGCCGCGGGCTTCCTGTGCCGCTGCCCCCCAGGCTTTGCGGGTGAGCTCCCTACCCCCTTCCCGGGCAGAAGGTGCGCCGGTGTCCGAATGCGTTGGGAGGGATGCTGGGCTGGGCTCCAGCGCCTCTCGTTGGGCCTCAGTCTCTAGCTACACAATAGGCCCTTCTGGCCCTGAGGGCACAGTCTGGCGCTGTGGGCGCGGGTGGGAACCACAGCTGGACCTCTTGCAGGCGACGACTGCAGCGTGGACGTGGACGAGTGTGCCTCAGGGCCATGCCTCAGTGGAGGCCGCTGCCAGGACCTGCCCAATGGCTTTCAGTGTCATTGTCCACATGGCTACACAGGTGCTTGGGGGTGGGGTGGGCACTGGGGCAGGGAAGGTCAGAGGTGGCGGGTCTGGGGTAAGAAGGTTCCTCTGGCTGATATGTAGAGGCTAGATTGCTGGAGGAAATTAGGGAGGAGGTGGGGACAGTGGCAGGTGACAGTCAAGTTGGCACTGAGCTGGGACCTGGGCTTTGGAGGTGGGAATGGAGGGGACCAATCAGGTTGAGAAATATTTAGGAGGGACACTCTACAGGTCCTGAAGGTTACCCAGGTGTAAGTGGAAGGTCAGGGGTACTGGCTAAGTATCTGTCCTGGGTGCACTGGGTAGAGGATGATGAGTTCAGCCTTGTCTACATTGAGTCTGTCTGTGGAGCACACTCAGGAGGAGCCTGGGTGGGGACTGTTGGACCAGGGCTTGCGGCCCAGGGTGTGGCCTGGGCCGGAGTCAGAGACTGGGTCAGGAGTGTAATCCTGACAGCCGGGGCCATGGGTGGCTGAGATTGTCAGGGAGAACGTGTGGAGTGATGGGCAAAGAGAACCCTTGACACCTGACATCGAAGGGCTGGGCAGAGGCCTCGGGGCCTGAAGGAGGGATGAACTTGACCTTTGGGGAGCCGGACCCTGTTGGGCAGGGATTGGGGGTGCAGAAAGCCTCTCCTTGCCTCAGGGACAGCAGACACACACACAGACGCCCTCGCACACGGACCCTGGGAACCCAGGACTCCTCACGCAGAGTGGCCCTGCCCCCTCTGGAATGCCGGTGACACTTCCCCCACACTGCCCACATTCCTGCTCAGGCACACTGCCTCCTCTGCCTGCCAGGGCTCCCGGCACAGGCTCCCCTGCCCAGGGGAAGGAGGTAGTGATCACCACGTTGCCTCTACCCTTCACCCACTGGGGCTCAGTGTCTCCACCCTTGGGTGGCCAACTCCCCTGTGTGTCCTGAAAGCCCATCTGCTCCTGTGGGCTGTGGTCCCCGAGTCCTGCCTCATGGGTGCCTGGCACACAGTGGGTCCACCAAGCATGCCCTGCCTTTGAGGAGCATTCTCTGTGTATTTGTTACCCCCTCACCACAGCCCCATGAGATGGGGGGTTAAGTCCCCAAATTACAGAAGAGGTCTTAGAGGCTTCAGAGAGGGAGTGTCGTCCCCTCAGGTTCCCCAGTGTCAGCAGGAGCTGAGCTCAGCTGATGGGTGACAGCGAGGTCAGGTCTCTAAGGTCAGAGACCAGGAGGGGGAACCCTGGCTGTGGGGCTGGGCTCCTTGCCACTGTCCACCCCCATCCTCCCTGTGGTTTGCGCTGGGCGTGAGGGAGGCCAGTGCCTGGCATTCCTGAGCAGGGTCTGAGGAGGCAGCCAGGCAGGGAGCTCTGCTCCCCAGCCTCAGCGCCCGCCCAGCACTGTCTGTCGGACATCTGGGGAAATGCAATGAGGCCGCAGGCTCTGTGGACCTTCCTGGGGGACCTGTGGCTCCTGGCAGGTATGGAGAACTGTGGCTTTGGGCAGGGGAGGTGGACCTAGTTGTCTTCAGCAGAGACTGTGCTGTCTGTGGGCTGACTGGGGCCAGGATTCAAATCCTGTGGCTTCTTTGGGCTGAGGTTCCTCCAGCTGGCGTGTGGGAGCAGGGCTGGCCTGGGTTGTTTTGTGGAGGCTCTGGCTGAGCTGGGGTTGGGCTGTGGCCTCTTGGCCCAAGCTGGGGCCAGAGCACCTGGCATGGCAGCTCCTGGGAGGGTGAAGTGGCCCCTTCACATCCTGTGTGGGGGCCGTAGGGCAGGGGGGCTGGGAGATTAGAGCATGGGGGCTACTTGGAGTGCCACAGATGCATCCACCCACCTCCACTCGCTCCTCCATTTCATCACTCTGTCCGCAAAAGCCATGTTAGGCCCTTTGCTGGGGACCAGTGCCATGCATACTCAGGCCCCTGGAAGAGATATTAGCTGCGCAAACAGATGCTTTCAATATAAGATTCTGGGGTGCTGTGCCTGGAAGTGAGCAAGGAATTGGGAGTGACACAGTAGCTTGGGGTTGGGGGTCAGAGAAAGCCTCCAAGAGGACTGGCCCTTTGAGTTTGGGCTTTGTAGGATGAGTAGGAGTTTGAAAGGCAAGGTAAGGGAGGATGAGACATTCCAAGCAGAGGGAAGAGTAAGAGCAAAGCCCCCGAGGCAGGAAAAGCTTAGAGGAACAGGCAGTTCAAGGTTTGTAGGGAGTAGGGTTGAGACTTGAGTTCCTGGTAGGGCCCAGCCCGTAAGGAATCTCGAATGCCAGGGTGAGTACTTGGACAAGCAGCGGAGGAGTCTGGCCGAGAGAACCTGGCTGCTTGTGGAGATGGGTGACAGAGGGGGTTCTGAAGCCAGGCAGACTGGAGGAAGCTAGACTGTGGGCTAGAGAGCAGGTGAGGCAGGAGAGGTGGGGTGGGAGAAAAGGCAGATGTGAGAGTGTTTAGGGCATTGAATCCACAGGGCCCGGGGACTCACCAAACACAGCAGAGAAAGGGGAATCTTGGGTTTCAGCTTCCGGGGACTTCAGGGAACCATGAAAAATCCTTTGGAAGTTGGAAATTGGTTTGGTTGGTAGGTACTGAGGAACCAGTCCCCAGAGGCATGCAAGCTCTGGGTCGAGACTATGGTTCTGGCCTTGGGTGCTGAACCTTGGCCTGGTCTCTCCCGAAGGCCTGACATGTCAGGAAGCTGTGGACGAATGCCTGTCACAGCCTTGCCTCCACGGCGGGACCTGTGAAGACATCGTGGCGGGCTACACCTGCCGGTGCCCGGAGGCCTGGGGAGGGCGTGACTGTTCCGTGCAGCTCACTGGCTGCCAGGGCCACACTTGCCCCCTGGCTGCTGCCTGCATCCCTACCTTCGAGTCCGGAGTCCACAGTTATGTCTGCCGCTGCCCATCTGGTACCCATGGACCTTCTTGTGGCCAGAATACCACCTTCTCCCTGGTGGCCGGGAACCCTCTGCAGGTGTCAGTGCCAGCTGCTGGCCCCCTGGGTCTGGCACTGAGATTTCGCACCACGCTACCTGCTGGTGCCTTGGCCACTCGCACTGATACCCAGGACAGCTTGGAGCTGGAGCTGGCACTGGCGGCAGCCACCCTGCAGGCCACACTCCGGAGCCACGGCCACACGGTACTCGTCCTGAGGCTTCCAGACCTGGTCCTGGATGATGGCCACTGGCACCAAGTGGAGGTGACACTCCGCCTAGGGGTCCTGGAGCTGCGGCTCTGGCACGAGGGCTGCCCTGCCCAGCTCTGCGTGGTCTCCGGTTCTGTGGCCCCGGCTCCTACAGCTTCCACGGCCACACCGCCTGCCGGGTTCTGCTCTGTTCAGCTGGGTGGTGCGGCCTTCGCAGGCTGCCTCCAGGACGTGCATGTGGACGGGCACCTCCTGCTGCCTGAAGACCTGGGGGCAACCGTTCTCCTGGGCTGCAAACGCCACGAGCAGTGTCAGCCCCCACCCTGTGCCCACGGAGGGACCTGCGTGGACCTGTGGACTCACTTCCGTTGCGACTGCCCCCGGCCCTATCATGGTCCCACATGTGCTGATGGTGAGGAGCGAGCCAGGTGGGCCCGAGGCATACACCATGCCTTCCCCCAGCCCACCGGCCTCACGCCATGGCACCCTCTCTCCCTGCAGAGGTTCCTGCTGCCACGTTTGGCTTGGGGGGCACCCCAAGTTCTGCATCCTTCCTGGTCCACCAGCTGCCAGGCCCCAACCTCACTGTGTCCTTCCTCCTCCGCACTCGGGAACGCGCTGGCCTGCTGCTCCAACTTGCCAACGACTCAGCAGCTGTCCTGACAGTGTTCCTGAGCGAGGGCCAGATCCGGGCCGAGGTGCTGGGCAGTCCTGCTCTGGTGCTCCCCGGGCCCTGGGACGATGGGCTTCGCCACCTGGTGACACTCAGCTTCGAGTCGGACCAGCTGCCGGGCTTGGGGCAGCAGGTGCATGTGGGTGGGAGACTCCGCCCTGCTGACGCCCAGCCTTGGGGTGGGCCCTTCCGAGGCTGTCTCCAGGACTTGCGACTCAATGGCCTCCACCTCCCCTTCTTGTCACCGCTGCTGGGGAACTCAAGCCAGCCCAGTGAGCTGGGCAGCAGGCAGTCCCGGAACCTCACCATGGGCTGTGTCTCTGAGGACGTGTGCAGTGTGAGTGTTCTGGAGAAGGGGTGGGCCCCCTGTACCCAGCATGCCCAGCGGGGGTCAGCATGTCTTTCTCTTAGTGAGGAAGGCACCCTGCCCAAGGTCCCATGTCAGAGAGTGGCAACGAAGGACTCATAGCCATCTCCTCTCTGGCCCAGGTGCTCTTGTCCTCTGGTGGCTCACATACCTCCTTCCCGTCCTTGGGTGAGACAGACACCCTGACCTAGGCAGGGGCTGTCTGAGCCGTTATGCAGGAACTGTGTGGGGGGACTGGAACCCCCTTGGCTCATGAACAGAGCACCAGCCCTGGAATTGGAATAGCCTGGGTGTGAACTCTGGCTCCTCTATTTACTAGCTGAGTGACTCAGGCAAGTGGTTTCTCCTCTCTGTGCCTCAGTTTCCTCATCTGAAAAATGGAGATGATAGTGGCTTCCTGTTTGTTTGTGAGGAGGTAATGTGTCTGTAGTAGGTGCTCAATTAAGAAGCACTGCAGTGACAATTATGGTGGGGTGATGCTACCGCAGGCCTGAGCAATCCCTGTCCTGATTCTCCTGCAGCCTAACTCCTGTCTCAATGGTGGGACTTGTCTGGTCACCTGGAATGACTTCCACTGCAACTGCCCTGCCAACTTCACAGGGCCCACGTGTGCCCAGCAGCTGTGGTGCCCTGGCCAGCCCTGCCTCCCACCTGCCACCTGTGAGGAAGTCCCCGATGGCTTTGTCTGTGAGTGTGTACCCTGGGCAGCCCACATGTGTGTAGTTGGACACCTAAGCTGGGTTAGATCCCACCCCTAACCTCAAGGCTCATAGACCAGGATGCCGACAGTTCCAACCCAGTGTAATTGGGCCACTTCATCCAGCAGGACGAGCTTTCTGGAGGAAGAGAGCATTCGCTAGATTGTTAAGGTCTAGTAAGACTCTGACATGGCATAGGGATGGACATTTCAGGGAGGGGAAATGACATGTGCAAAGGCCCTGAGGTTTATAAGAACAATTGAAACACAACTACAGTCGTTCCTCACAACTTTGCGCTTGTACTTTCGCGGCTTTGCTCTGTCACGGTTTTTTTCAAATACCGTACTATACTATATTTGAAAAAACCGCCAGAGAGTGAAGCGAAAGTCGAAGCACCAAGTGGGGAGGGACGACTATATATAAATAAAGAATCCTACTTTGCGGAAATTCATTCATCGCGGTAGAGTCTGGAATGGATTAACCGCGGTAAACGAGGGCCGAATGTACAGGTATTAGGATGGATAGGTGGCCAGGAGCCTTGAATGCTAGGCCAGGCAGCTCAGGACTTCCCCCCAAGGGCAGTGGGGTGCCACGGGAGGGTCTTAGCTGGAGAAAGTTATGATAAGCATTTTAAAAAGCTGACTGCATTTCATTAAAATGCATGATCAACATTTTTTAAATCTTCATTTAAAAAAGATGACTTAGCCCTGGCCAGTTTGGCTCAGCGTTGAGCGTCAGCCTGCAGACCAGAGAGTCCCGGGTTCGGTTCCCGCTAGGGGCACATACCACACACACACACACACACAAAGACGACTTATTGCAGTGAAGAGTAAACCTCTGTGATGAGACAAGGAGGGAAAGGGGCGGCAGATTTGGGGAGGGATTCTTATTGCCTGGTCCGCCCTGGAGGGTGGGGTGGGCACCGGCTGGGGGTGGGGAACTGTGAGAGGGTGGAAGTGAAGGTGGGGCCCACAGACCCTGGGATTAGATGGTAAGTGGCTGCATGGTATCCTGACCCTCCCCCGCCCCCGCTGGAGAACGGAGGCAGCAGATGGTATCACCGTGTTGGGCGGGGTGGGTGGGTGCGGGCAGGCCATCACCAATGCTCCCTCCCCCCACAGGTGTGGCCGAGGCCACGTTCCGCGAGGGCCCTCCCGTTGCCTTCAGCGGGCACAACGCCTCGTCGGGGCTCACTCTCGGCGGCCTCTCGCTGGCCTTCCGCACGCGCGACGCCGAGGCCGGGCTGCTGCGCGCCGCGGGCACCCTCGCCGCCGTGTGGCTGGCCGTGCGCAACGGCTCGCTGGTGGCCGGCGTGCGCAGTGGCCGCGGCCGCGGTCTGCCAGGTGCGGTGCTGCCCGAGCCCGGGCCGCGCGTGGCCGACGGCACCTGGCACCGCGTGCGCCTGGCCATGGAGCGCCCCGCGGCCGCTGCGTCGCGCTGGCTGCTGTGGCTGGACGGCGCGGTGACGCCCGTGGCGCTGCGCGGCCTGGCCGGCGACCTGGCGTTCCTGCGCGGCCCGGGCTCTGCGCGCGTCCTGCTGGCGGAGAACTTCACCGGCTGCCTGGGCCGCGTGGCCCTCGGCGGCCTCCCGTTGCCCCTGGCGCGCCCGCGGCCCGGCGCCGCCCCCGGGCTCCGAGAGCACTTCTCGGCCTGGCCCGGGGCGCCCGCCCCGCGCCTCGGCTGCCGCGGCGAGCCCGTGTGCGCGCCCTCGCCCTGCCTGCACGGCGGCGCCTGCCGCGACCTCTTCCACGCCTTCGCCTGCGCCTGCGGCCCGGGCTGGGAGGGCCCACGCTGCGAGGCCCGGGCCGACCCGTGTCGCTCGGCGCCCTGCGTCCGCGGCCGCTGCCACGCGCTCCCCGACGGCCGCTTCGAGTGCCGCTGCCCGGCGGGCTTCGCGGGCCCGCGCTGCAGGTGCGCGCGGGAGCGGCGGGTTCGGGGTGCGGGCGGGACCCGAGGGCACGGGGCGGGGCCGGGGCCTCCGGGCCCTCCTTGCGAATGGCCGCCGCCGGTCTCTAGACTTGCCAGGTAAGATTCGGGGCACCCCGGTATATTTGGATTTCAGGTAGGCAGCGCCCTTGTCTGGGGATAAGGGCGGGGAACCCAGAGCTGGTCTCGGAAGAAAACCTGGATTGATGCTCTCCTGCCCAGTCGCCCACCATTGCCGTCCATCCGCATTAGTCCCAGGGGTCGGAGGCAGAGGGAGACGGCCCCTGGTCATTCTGGCCTTGACGCCCCATGCCCTTTGGAGCCACGTTTATGGAGGGTTGTCTGGCCCAGGCCAGAAGTCCCTGTCTCCGCCGCCCCCCGCCCCCGCCACTACCCCCGCGTCCCCCGAAGGAATGTCAGGTCCAGTGTTATGTTTAGGAATGTGCTTTTGTTCTGAGGAGAGTCCTTACATTCTGTCAACTTCCCAAGGAACTGGACCATGGGAAAGATTCCCAGCCTGGGCCTAGAGGGTGTACACGAGGAGGTGGGGCTGCAGCAGCAGAGCCAGCCCCGTGTCCCATCCCTTCCACCTCAGACCCCGTCCATGACTGATACAGGGACTGCTGGAGGTGGGCGGGAATTCCGCAGATGACCACACAGAGGCTCAGGCGGCCTGTGATCATGGGTGGGGGTGGGCAGGCCCCAGGAGTCCTGCCCCAGCCCAGCCTCTGTCTTTTCTCCCCAGGTTGCCTGTCCTGCCAGAGGAATGCAGCCTGAATGTCACCTGCCTCCACGGCAGCCCATGTGAGGGTGGGCCGCAGGGTGCCAACTGCAGCTGCCAGGACGGCCCTGCTGGCCAAAGGTGGGTTTGAGGGCTGGAGCCTAGGAAGCGGGCTGGTGAGTGTGGGGAGCTGGGCAGGGCGGGTGAAGTGGGGTACTCACCTTCTGAGTCCTCACTGTCATCACAGTGCCAGACAGTCCACCTTTGGCACTTTCTGGGGTGTCCAAGACCATTCTCTGCTCTGCAGACACCTGCGGGGAAGTAGTTGCCTGGTGGTTTCCCGGAGCTCCTTGCATAGGCCACCTGCCTCCGGACGGCCTGGGGAGGCTGTGAGGGTGCCGGTTCGGGCCCACTCCTGTGCTTCTGGTGGAGTGAGAGTCACATGAATGCCGGGCAGGGTGGGTGGCGGGTGACTCAGCCTCAGCACCAGGCAGGGCCCAGCCAGGCAGGGACAGTGAACGGATGAGCTGTGATGCCTGAGAAAGGGGTTTGAGGAGCTAAGGAAAGCAGCTGGAGGAGCTCGAGGCAGCATGGGGGAAGCAGTTTTCTCCCCTCCACCCTCTTCTCCGCCTCCCAGGTGTCAGCTCTCCTGTGAAACTAACCCCTGCTTGAATGGGGGCACCTGCCGGGCTGCTGGTGGGGTGTATGAATGTATTTGCAGCACAAGGTTCTCGGGCCAGTTCTGTGAAGTGGTGGTAAGTTGTGTCCGAGGAGGAGGGGTGCCCTGTTTGGACTCCATTAGGTGGTGGGGCGGGGGTTACCGCACCTGTGGAACTGTTCCTAGAGCAACCCTGTCGTGGGTGGGCAGCACAGGGAGACCAGGTCCCTTCCAAGCCCCCATGCAGGAAGTGTTTTCACTCTAATGAGAGTCTGGGGGCCCCCACCATCCCTCTGGGGACTGGTAGTGAGACAGCTGGGCTCAGCCAAGTCCGATCCGGGGCAGGATTCAGGACCCACCGCATCTTGGAGTCTGGGACTTAGGTCGGTGAACACAGCCTGTAATCATTAAAGGTTTTGAACCAGGATTCTGGAGGAGGAATATTTGAGGAGCCCAGGAGTTTGAGCTGGAGTGGCCTTGGCCACTGTGAAGGCAGCCCCTGACCCCAGGGAGACTCAGTTGAGGAGGGGCCACAGGCCACTTGAGCTTGAAGCTCCCTCTGGCCTCCTCCCCACCAGGGGGCGGGGCTGCCCTGCAGGCGGAGAGCAGGCAGTGAGCTCGGTGGGTGCTGGCTGGAAGGGAGGTGGGCAGGGAGCCTGGGCAGGAGCCTTGATCTCCACAGGCTTCTGGCAGCCTGGCTCATAAACCTGCAAATTCCCTCAGCTTCCGGGACTGTTTCCTTTCAAGTGGAACTTTTACAGCCTCAGGCTCTGCACCTATCTGCCCAGGCCCTGGAGATAATGCCTTCACAGCTCCCCAGGAGTTCCTGGGGTGGAGGCTGCTGAGGCCCACTTTTATCTACAACCTTGGGACCCTTCTCCAGGGCTGGGCTTGGGGCCCAGGTCACAGGGGCTGGGAAGCCTTCAGGACAGAGGCAGACCTGGAGTCCTGATTCTGGACTTTAGAATTCCAGCCTTGTGGAATCTGGGAGGGGTACCCTGGGAGACTGGGCAGAGATGGGGCCCCCAAAACCTGGTCTAGCCTCCCTGTTGCGGGGGGGAAGCAGGCCCTGCTGGATTCTGAGCTCACTGTCAGCCGGTCAGCCTCCCTGCTGCCGCCTAAGATTCCTTCCGCTTTGGGGTGAAGCACGGTCTCCATGGACACTGTAAAACACCAGGTCACCCGTCAGGATGGGGAGGGGTCAAGTCCCCATCACCTCAGAGTGAATGAGTTTATTGTGGGGAGGAGGAGGTCAAATGGCAAGGCTGGGCACTGAGGCCCACCTTGGCCAGTGACAGAGGGGCCTCGACTGGGACGTGAGGCTGAAGGATGGTGGCATGGTGTTGGGGCAGATGGAGAAGTGCCAGTCCTGGCTTGCCACCGACTAGTCACGGGCCCGGGGAATCCGGGCAAAGCCTGTTTTCTCACCTACTGCTCCCCGAGTGCTAATATGCAGGAAGCCCGTGAACAAAATGAACCCGGCTCCTGTGCTCCTGAAATGAGGGCGGGCGAGTTCTCATTGCTGCCTCGCCAGGCCGGCGAGGTTTCTGGGAAGTGCCACGCCCTGCCCAGCTCAGACCAGGCGCTCAGCAAATGCCTCCTCTCCTAGCCGAGCCGGAAGCCCTCTGTCATATGGGAATCTCCACCAGAGGCTCTGACAGGTGGCTCCCTGGCACCTGCTTGCATACCCCCAGGGCCTGGTCTCTCCCCACCTCCCAGGGAAGCCTGTTAGCTCTCATTTTCTGCGAGCCAGACCTGTGCCCTCGGCTCTCTCCCTCCCTCACTGCCGGGCCTCCTTGTCGCATCTCTTGCAGAAGGGCCTGCCGCTGCCGCCGCCGTTCCCGCTGCTGGAGGTGGCAGTGCCCGCAGCCTGCGCCTGCCTCCTCCTCCTCCTCTTGGGCCTCCTCTCAGGGATCCTGGCAGCTAGAAAGCGCCGCCAGTCAGAGGGCACCTACAGCCCAAGCCAGCAGGAAGTGGCCGGGGCCCGGCTGGAGATGGACAGTGTCCTCAAGGTGCCACCCGAGGAAAGGCTTATCTAGGCCTGAGGCCTGCCTGGCTGCCAGCTCCAGCACCGCGAGGTCCTGAGCACTGTCTACCTGGGCACCCAAGGAGACCGCCTCCAGAGCCTGTGGGGAAGCGGCTGCCCTTCCAGGCCGTGGGCAGCTGCTGCGGGGCGCAGGACACCTGCTGGGGAAGTGTCCCCTTTGCTGGCAGCCCCTGCCTCTGTCCCATCGTGGACTGAGGAAAAGGGGAGCACTCAGGGCAGCAGAGAGGGGCCCGGCAAGGTGGTGGACAGGGCACACGTGGGTGCACACGGTGTGTCCAGGAGTGTGCATGTGTGTGTGTGTGGCATGCGTGTGTTCCTGGGGACTGCTGCTCTGCAGAGTTCAGTGTGTGTGCTGGGCTGGGCTTGTGGGTGCAGGCCTGCCCTGTGGGCAGGGCAACCCAAGGCTGCACGTCCTCCCGGACACCAGACCAGGCTTGCGGAAGGACCAAGGCCTCAGCTCCCAGATCTCTCTGCAGGCTGCGCTGGTCTTGGAGGCAGCCTAGAAATGGGGGTGGGGGTGGGCATAGTGGCTGCTGGCTCCCAGAACACACGCTGCTTTGGGCAGGTCTGTCTCCGCCTCGTGCCAGAGCCAGGCCCACTCGGGAACAGACCACAGCCAGGGCAGAGCGGAGGGGCCGAAGACCAGGAGCGGCCGGCCCCCAGGGCTGCTGGGCTGGGAGCCCTCCTCAGCCGTCATCTGCAGAAGGGCCGAGCAGCCCCAGCCTCCATCACAGGGCTGTTGTGGGGTCAGCGGGGACAGCGGCGGGAAAGAACTTGAAGTCATTAAACTCAAGTCTGCTGGGAAGGGCTGTGGGTCGTCCTTTCCGGTGTCAGGAGTGGAGGGAAACAGTGGGGGGAGGGGCACCTCCCCCTCCCCCTCCCCTCTCTTCCCGAGCAGAGCTGTCCTCTGAAGCCCCCTGCAGAGACCACTCCTCACCTTGGGAGGGTCCAGGGAAGGACTCGAAGCCCCGAGAAGCTGGCACCTGGGCTGGGCTGGTCCTGCGGACACACATGCACAGGAACTTGCCACCTGGCTTCCCGTCTGCCCTGCAGTGCTGCCGCCACACTGGGAGCTCTGGGCCCCAAGGGGCACCTGCCTGAGGGCCTGGCCTCCTCAGGGTCCTTTCATCCCTGCCCTGGAGATGTGCCCCTTGTCCTTCCTGTTTCCCAGGCCAGTGCCTCCTGTGCCAACATGTCAAGGCCAGGAGGCCCTTGACATTTTTATTTTATTTTTTAATTAAAAAAATTTTTAATTTATTTTTATAGAGAGAGGAAGGAAGATGACATCGATGAGCGAGAACATCAGTTGGCCGCCTCCTGCACGCCCCCCACTGGGGATCGGGCCCACAACCTGGGCATGTGCCCTGACTGGGAATTGAACTGGCGACCTCTTGGTGGCTGGGTCAACGCTCAACCACTGAGCCACACCAGCTGGCTCCCCTTGACACTTTTATTTATTTTATTTATTTTTATTTTTATTCCTCACCTGAGTATATTTTTCTATTTATCATTAGATAGAGTGGGAGTGAGGGAAGGAGAGACAGAGAGAAACCTCAGTGTGATAGAGACACATCGACTGGTTGCCTCCTGACCAGGGCTGGGGACGAACCGAAACTGAGGTACATACCCTTGACCAGAATCGAACCCGTGACTCATTGGTCTGTGGGCTGACGCTCTAACCGCGGAGCCAAACCGGCTGGGCCCCCTTGACACTGCGATTGGGCGTCGGCCTTGCCCGGCTCCAGGGAGGCACAGAAGTCCAGCCCAGGTGGAGCCATGTGTTGATGGGGTGGTGGGGAGGTCGGGGCTGAGACTGGGGGACGGGGTGAGCAGCGGCTGGGCTAGGAAGGGCCTGAACACTAGGTTGAGGGTCTTGCCCTGTAATGGGTGGGGTCACCTTTCCCCAACTTTCCCCGACTCCTGGCAAGTGTGGAGGAAGCCTGGTGCCGACCACTTAACAACAGTTGGTGCCGTGGTTAGTTTGTCGTGGATTTGGCCAAGCTGTGCTCTTACAGACTCTTAAAGATATTTTATGTGGAACCACAACATATAAAATCTGGGCCACTCTTTTTTAGAGGAGCCCCATGGTCTCCTCTTTTGCTGAGATGTCATTGTCAAGGTCAGTGTGGGGAGGAGGAGCAGGGACAGTTGATGGGTGTGCTTAACACCCACTTGGCGCGTGGCCCAGATCTCCCCAGGGCCGGCGGCAGGTCTGCAGGTGCCAGGCTCCCGCCCCTCTAGCGAGAGGTCCGTGGGGTGAACTCCCAGCATCCTCGCACCTGTTCCTCCCTGGAGCCTGGGCGCCCTCAGTTCCATCGGTGACCTGCCCACCCCCATGCTCTGCTTGGGAGGGGAGGGGGCTGAGCTGGTCTCAGGCCCGAAGGAGAACTGGCCGGGGTCAGATCCCTCCGGCGGCCCTGAGCTATGGCCACCGCCTCTACGGGACGGGGTTCTGAAGATGGCTGAGGCCTCCCTCCCGCCAGCTTCCTCAAGGACACAGGGATACCAGCCTTCTCCCCAAGAAGATTTTATTGAATGCACACACAAAATTCTTCCTTGGGTTTGCAAACTCGACATGGCAGGTGGAGAGACAGCAGCGTCCCTGAACAAGGAGCACCAGCCCCAGCCCGGCCAGGGGGCTCACAGGCTGGCTCTGCTTCCCGGGCCGCTGGTACCTCTCGACTCCCCTTGCCACCCGATGGGCTGCCCCATCCCCACAGGGTTCAGGGGTCTGCCCAGGATGGGTACAACTGGACCCGGACAGAAACACCTGTGTCCTGGAGGTGCCCACATGGCTCAGACACGATGCCTCACCCCGTCCTAAGCAGCGGAGAATCCTCGGGAGACTCAGAGAGAAGACGCGCCTGAGGGGCCGTGGCGGACTCAGGAAGGGGCCGTGTGCTGGCCAGAGCGAACCTCAGCGCCAGGCCTCCAGGCCTCGCTGACCCCCCCAGGGGTGGCCCCCCAGGCACCAACAAGGCTCCTGGGGTTCTGGGACCGCCAGAGACCCCCGTGCCCTGCAGATACCTCTGAGACTGTCTGACCATTCACAAATAGGAAATGAGAAATCAGGTCAAAATGCTCACAATTTCCTGCATGTCTCAGATGGTTGTTTTCTTAAATGGTTGGGTCACATTTCAACTTGGTTTATTGAAACTATTCAATTTCAAGATTCATCAAATCAATAAAGTAAAAAGGAAAAGAAAGATAAAAGGAACAACAACAAAACATTTCGATTTAGCTTTGGTGACATTGGCCTCAGGACTTTCTCTGCTGGCGAGAATCGTGGGGGGCGGGGGTGCTCCTAGCCCTCCAGCCTCCAGGCTGCGGAAGCGCCCTCAGCTCTGCTCAGTGCCCTGCTCCCCCTCACCCAGGACTCCTGCTTCAGTCCTTGGGGTTGAGCTTGGCCTTGCAGTTGGAACCTGGGTGCCTGCAGCTGAGCTGCGCCCCAGCCGCCCCACAAGACCGGAGTCTGAGCCCATAGGATAGAAACAGGCCAGGAGAGCCCGTAGGATCCGCTGAGCCCATAGGATAGAAACAGGCCAGGAGAGCCCGTAGGATCCGCTGAGCCCATAGGATAGAAACAGGCCAGGAGAGCCCGAACTCCAGCTTCCGATGCACTCAGGTTGACCTGTAGCTGGTTCTCATCTAAAATCCCAGTTGCTGGTGCTCCCAGCCCCCCGCAGGGCTGGCGGGGGCTGGCGCTGGCTATCACGAGGGACCTCAAAGATCCCTCAGCCCCCAAATCCCTACCAAGCCAGAAACAGCTGAAGTTTGGGGTGGGGGTGAAGACTTACAAGAACCAGTGTGCATATTGCTAGAAGGTTGGAAATGCCCCGCCAGGTAGATCCTGTTTCAAACTCCAAACCGCGTTTCTTGTGCAGATAAGCTCACGCCGCGGGTACCACTGACACCTGTGCCTGTCGGGGTGTCCTGGGCCAGGTAGGACGGGACAGGGCTCGGGAGGAGAGGCCTTGAGGTTTCCAGGGAAGGAGGGGAGGACTGGTCTGGGGCGATCACTGGCCCAGCTGACCTCTTTAGTGCAAAACCCAGCAGGGTGCTGGGGAGGGCTGGTGGCAGGTGGGATGGCGCCCAGGAGCTGGGTTGATTCCCAGACCAGACGGGCGCCTTTCTCCAGAGCAGACCTCCGAGATGGGCAGTGTGGAGGGGAGGCGGCGGCAGAGAGGGTCCCACGCCTTCCTGCCCGCCAGGAGAGCCTGGGCTGACAGACAGGAACCGCAGGCGCTGGCCTGGGTGCCGTCACTCGAAGGTCTCCCACTGCTTCCTGAGCTGCTCCACCGAGCCCCGGGCCGGGGCCGGGGCCGGCGCCGGGCTCACGGCTTGCTTGGTTTTCTGGAGCAAATCCTCAAAGGGGTCTCTGGCCTCTCGAGCAGCAGAGGGCTGCGGTGCCGGCTCCAGGCCCTGGGAGGGTCTGGGAGGAAGGAGTGGGGGGTCTCCAGGCCTAAGGGCCAGCCCCTGCTTGGCCTCAGCAGCCCTGGCACTGGAACGGACCAAGGGCAATGTTCGGATCCTCGAAGGGGCGACTGTTGGGGGGCCCAGTGGCTGCAGGGGGCTGGTGTGGGCACCCATGGGCATCTGACCAAAGAGATTGGGCATGGAGAGCGCAGACAGGTTGGGCTGAGATCTATATGGGGGGCAGAAGCCAGAGCTGGACAGCAGGAAGCTGGGGGCAAAAGCTGGGCCCAGGGAGGCAGGAGGGGCCCCGAAGGGCCCGGCTGGTGTGGAGACCAGGGACATGGCAGGCAGCGCGGCTGGCACAGGTGGGACAAAGGGGTTGAGTGACTGCTGTGGAAATGGGGCGGGGGTCCCTGCGGGGGGCAGACTGAACTGGGGGGTGAATGGGGTGGCTATATTTGGGGCTGTGGGGCCTGGCGGAAGGGCACTGTCCGGCCGGGCTGTGTTAAGTGGGTCCAGGAGGGCCAGCAGGGCATCACTGCCAGTGGCCGCAGCCCCTGGGGCCAGGCTGAGCGGCTGGAGCAGGGTGGGGGGGCCCTGGGGGGCAGCGCTGGGGAGGGGGGCAGCGCGCCTTTCCCGCTCAGCCTGCAGCCACTCCGAGGAGAAGGCACCGAGGGCGGCGCCAGCAGCTTGCAACTTGGCTGGGCGGGCGGTGGGAGGCGGGGGCACGATGCCCAGCTCCGGGGTCTTCCTGCCCTGGGGCCGGGGGATGGTGATGCTGCCCGGAGTGGGGGCGGGTGCCGCCTCCTTGTCACCGAGGTTCAGGACGCTGTCCTGGTTCTGGGGCCTGCGGGGCAGGGCTGGGGCGTTCCCAAGCAAGGCTGAGGGCTTCTCGGGGGAGGTGGCCAGGGGCTTGCTGCAGATGGCCATGTCGTCCTGGCCCAGGCTCCAGAGCTTGTTGTAGGGGTGAGCGAGCCTCAGGGCCCCCGGCAGCCCGCGGCTCCTTTCACTCCTGCCCAGGTCCAGCCGCTGTGGGAAGGAGAGGGAGGCAGTGACACGGGCCGACCGGGACCGACGGGAGGGCAGCACATCCCCACCCACACCCCTCCTGTGTGCCGGCAGGTTCCAGGATCAGCCCCTGGACTCAGGGCAGTTGAGGGCTCAGCCCCGGGTGACCAGCAGAGCCTGGGTCTGTCTCGACTCCATGCCCAGGCTGTTCTGTTGGCACCAAGGGTTCCAGAGGAAGCCCTTGTCCTTTTATGCCAGGGCTGCCAGGTGGCTTCAGGACATTCGCTGACCATCTACTGGCCGGGTCCTTTGTACTTTTCCAAGCATGTGGGCACTTCCTGTCACCTGTGAGTCCAGGCGGGCAAGTGCGGCTCAGGCTTGGACGGGGAAACAGGACTGGGCGCAAGTCCCAGCTCAGCCACTCCCCCGCTCCGCGGCCTGGGCTCCCCTCCCTGCTCTTGGCCGAGGGGTGCACAGGAGTCCCGGGCTAGGTGGGAGCCCTGGGATCCCGCTGCGGGACCCAGACAGCAGACGGCCTGCAGCTGAAGGAGCAGCACGGAGCGGACAGAGGGGGTGTGACAGATTGCAAGCCACAGTGGGACACCCCAGGTGACTTGTGAGCAATCCAGTCTCTCCAAGGAGTCTCCCTGGTGGGGGTGGGAGCAACCCCAGGCCCCCGGCAGTCCTGGCGAGAGAGGCTGGGCACCAGCCCCTCTGACATGCAGATGGAAGTGGGGCAGGCTCCCGTCAGGTCCGACACGCTCTCCAGGGATCCCCGAGAGGAGGTCGGCCGGCTGGCCCTCCTGGCACTGACCCTGAGCACCGGCTGAGGACCTGGGAAAGGTGGCTGTCTCCCTGCCACGTGGGGACCCGCAGCCAGTGTGCACGCTCCAGCCCCAGCAGTGCCCGCCCCCGCCCCCACCTTACCTGATAGTCAAAGGTCCCCGGCTGTTCCCTCAGGTCTTTGGGGGTCCGAAGATCCTCCAAGCTCTTGGCCTGGCCCAGTGGCTGCAGTGGCACCTCCATGTCCAGGCTGCTGAAGATGTCTCCCAGGAGGTCAGTGCTGGCAGCCCGGTCGGGTGGGGCTGGCACAGGGGTCCCGGGCGCCCTGGCTCGCGGCTCAGGGCTCTCCGCTTCGCCTTCCGCACTGTCCGACTCCTTGAGTGTCCGGTAGGGCTGCGGCCTGCGAGGAGGCAGAGCAGGCTGGACCCTCCCGCCCGGAGCCTCTGTGGCAGAAGCAAGCAATCCCCACTCCCAAGAACTTCCAGGTCTTGAAGATCATACCCAGGAGCCCTGGGGACAGGAGAGTGTCCTGGGTCCCCGAGGGCAGTGGCACTCGGATAGACCTGGACTAAATCTGGGTTCTGCTGGTCACTGTGCGACCTTGGGCAAGTCACTGTGGCTCTAACTTACGCTAGAGGAACCCGTCTGGTTCCCACCCAGTCACGGGGCCCGTCGGATCAATGGCTGGTGGGGAGCGGGACACGGATAGAAAGGGACAGGCAGCCAGCCTCATCCCTAGGCTGTGGCAGTCAGGTCTGGGGAACAGTTTTTGGGAAAGGAGTTGGGGAAACTCCCCTCAGCGGCCCAGCACACCCCGCGATCCTCAAGGAGAACCTGTGCTGACCTTGGTTCCAGCTCTGGTGGTGCCATCTCCCGCTTGGGGGCTTGGGCAAGTCACTTAACCTCTCTGAGCCTCAGTGGCTCCGTGCTGCAGAGTGCACCTCCCTCGCAGGAGTGGTGGGCATTAGGTGAGCGGTGCCTGTGCACAGAGCGCGCGGAGGCTAACAGCATGACGTACATTCATGCACCCAAACCTCAGTGACAAGGGGTTTCTTTCTCACAAGCCTGAGCCCCGGGGCACCACTGCGCACGTGGAGAATGGTGCTGGACAAACCCTGACCTCTAGTGGCGCCCAGGCCAGAGCAGCGCCCCACCTCCTCTGACCACAAGGCCGGGGAGGCTGGGACCCCGAGGGGGCGGTGTCTGGCAGAAACTGCCCAAGACTCTGGTGAAGCGGGGGAAGGCCGCCACCTGGTGGTGCAAAGGCTCACTTGCAGGAAGCAGGCGGGAGACGGGGAGGAGAGGGCTCAGTCTGGTCTCTGGGCAGGGACTCCGTTCACCTGTAACATCTTGCTGAAGCAACCAAAGTAGCCCGTGAAGGAGATTCACATCTCTACCTCACATGAGGAAACGGAAGCTCAGAGAAGCTAAGTAACTTACCCTATGCCACACAGCACTTGGCAAGAGGTGGAAATGCGAGCCAAGTAGGAGAGACTTTAAAAGTCCTCACTGAATGACTAAGCCATCTGTACAAGGAATTAGAGCCCCTTTAACAAAATTTGAACACAAAGAAGTAGATAAAGTCAGTGTGCTTCATATACGTAAGGAAGTAGTGTTCATTAAAAATAACCCATTTTAGCCCAGCCAGTGTGGCTCAGTGATTGAGCGCATCCCATGGACTGAGGTTCCGGTTCGATTCCCAATCAGGGTACATGCCCCGGTTGCAGGCTCCATCCCCACTAGGGGGCGTGCAGGAGGTGGCCAGTCAATGTTTCTTTCTTTCCCTCTCCCTTCCTCTCTCTAAAAAAAATCAATAAAACATTTTTAAAAAGAAAAAAAAAAAAAGAACCATTTTGTTTGGAGTTAAGGTGGGCCAGGTCCTGTGCAGACATGCACAAAAGCCTCCACTTTTCACAGGTCTTGGCTAAAGGAGTGAGCACTATCCATTATTTGAATACTTCAGGCACCAATTAATTTAAAAAGAATGCATGACCTGCTGGACTCTGTGGTGGGGGAGTCCTTGGACGTCACCCGGAGTGCCTTTACCTGCAAGGTGATGTGGATACCTGCATAAACATTTCTTATTCCAATGTTTCTATCTTTAGTTAATAGTAGAAATAATAACTGATACGTTAAGCTTATGGTATGGTAGATGTTATTGCTTAGGACAAGGCTAATTTTTTAAAGTTTTAAAAGAAACATCTTAAAAGGCTCACGCTATGGAGAAGGTGGCATGTGAAATGAAGCTCAGGCAACGCTGACTCAGGCCACCACTTGCTAAGTGAGGACACCGGGAAGGGATCGACTTGCCGGTGGTCACAGGTGAGCTGGTGTCAGAAAGGGCCAGCCCCCCCCCCCACCTGTCACAGTGGCAGGAGCAGAGCTGTGGGGTTCTCAGGGGCCCAGCCCAGGAGGGGGCAGAGCAGGGAGAGGGAGGGGAAGAATCCCCTGTTCCATAAACCTAACTGTTCACTCTGGGGTTATGTGGGCCCCTTGGTGCCCAGCAACGGGAAGGTCCCTCCCTGACAGGCTCCCATTAAAAACGTTACAGCCTGTCAGCACACACAGACCCGACCCCTTCGCTCAGTGCCAGCTCGGGGACACTTGTGGGTAGAGGGGCACAAAAGGGGAATAGAAAAGCTTAATTTTGAGGGGTGGCTGGATTGTGGTAAATGTTCTTTTTTTAATTCCAATTCATAATTCGTATGAGGCTTGGCCTATGAATGATAGTGATAAAAGTTATTTTAAAGTCAGAGCAGTAAAATGTTTGGATATGCCAGAATTATACACACATTCCAGAGCGATACGTTTTTCTTGTTTTAAACTTAAAATCGGACCCTCCATCTCCATGGCTTTCCAAGACGTGCTGAGACCAAGGACCTGGGCATCACCAGCAGGCAGGTCGCAGCCACCAACCCCAGTGACGGTAAGCGCACTTCCCCGTGCGAGGAGCAGGGACCCTTGGGCCTGTCACACCTGGACAGTCCGGCCCCTCGTCACCGAGCTCCACGGCCACAGCCCCTGTGGGCTGGCAGGTCGAACGCCCTGACCAGAGGCACACGAGGTGGCATCCGCCCTGCGAGTCAGCACTGGGGCACCGGACGTCCCCCCAGCACAAGGGCCAGCAGCACTGGCCACCTGCCCCCAGGCTCCGGGGAGTCACCACGCCCAGCCCAGGAAAACGGAGGAAGGAAGGAGAGACCATTCAAAGGGAGCGGAGAAGAAAAAGCTCTCGGTGAAGCCAGAGCTCGGGCCCTCTTCCCGCTGGCTCTCATCGTCAGAGGAGTCCTCGGACAGGAAGACCGCATAGTGTCGCGAGGGCTTTACCAGGCTGGGGCAGAGGGAGACAAGAGAGAAGAGAACAGTTAGGAGGCGCCCTCAGGACTCCACGTGGGGCGGGGGGCCCAGCTGCCAGCCTTGGGGGAGGCCTGACCGGCCCCCAGGTAAGGAGGCTGGTCCCAAACAGAAAAGAAACGGTGGGCTTGCCACGTGTTAAGGGCTTTAAACCAGGATCCAGACATCCATGACCTGCTAATTCCACTTCCACTTAGATAACCCGAAACATGGCCAAGAATTACGCACAAAGTGTCCACCACTGGCACGTTTATAACATTAAAACATGAAACAGCCTAAATTTCCAGCGACAGGAAGCTGGAGAAGTGAATTCCGGTGCTGCTGGCTAACGTTATGCTCCCCGTGACTGCATGTTGACAAAGGGACCTAAACACCAGACGCAGACGGGCAGAGACCACCTTCTCCATCTGCAATGGAAAACGCAGGCCGGAAAGTATATGTCTCAGTGTCTACGACAGCTAGTGGAGCAGGGCCCCCTGCCCCTTTGTTTTTCTGTGTCGTCTACATTTTCTACAATGTGCATATCTATTTCAATAATTAGGGAAAACTAAAAAACAAGCTGGTTGGGGAGGGCAGGGAGCCGCGTGGGGGGGCGCTCGGGAGAGACCCTTTCTGATGAGCGGCCGCTCTCTGGCATCTCTCAGATGCCTCTTCAGAGAGTCTTTCATCTGTGATGTGGAAATTAAATATTCATTGTTATAAAAAATACATCTCGCTTGTCAGCCACCTGTGAGCTCTACCTCTACCGACACGAACACACAGCCCAGAGACGCTCCACGCGGCTCCTGAATTACACACGGACAGGCCCCCGAGCGGTCAGACCTGGGTTCGAACGCCCGCCCTGCGGCCAATGCCCGGCCCCCAGCTGGGAGCGGGCAGTCCACAGCCCTGCCCTGGACAGCAGGCGGGGCACGTGCCGAGGATGGCCAAGGGCAACAGTAAAGTTTAAGGAGACAGTGGGTAGGAGACACTAGGTGCCTGAGGGGGGCCACCCCCTGCCCCTCACCCCAGCAGTCTCCTTTCTTTGCTTTATACGATGCAATTCCACTCAGTTTTATCTCAGGAAAAAGCAACATGTCTAAGAAAAGTGCGCAGGAACCACGGCTGGAGGGCAAGTGAGGGGCAGCAGCTGCCCGGGGACTGGAGTGGATTCTGACCTGTCTTGGCCACGACCTGCCATCCTGGGTGCTAAGCTGGCTGTCGCCCAGGAACTCGGGGGCTGGCTCCCAGGGCCCCACGCACCCCAGCACATTCACACCCAACCCCTGCGCTTCCTCTTGTCCCCTTGGAGGTGGCCAGGCGGTCCTTCCTCCTACCGAAGTGGGGGCCGAGACGCGAGAGGGGAGGCCACCTGCTCGGGCCGTGCACAGGGAGGTGGCCAGCACAGCATTCCTGTCCTCCCCCAGGTCGCCATGCAGGGCGTGAGGGTGACACCGTGGCCCTTCCTGGAGCAGGCAGAGCATGGCTCGGGCGGGGACTTCCCTCTGGGCTCCGGAGAGCAGAGCGGGAAGGTTTCATTTGCAGAGATGCGCACTGGCCACCCTCAGGACAAGGCTGCTCGGCTCTCCCACTGCCACCGGGACAGGAGACAAGGTGCAGCACAAGGGCCACTCTGCACACAGCCACCGAATCCTGTTCTGAGTCACAGACCCGGCCTTGTCACTCTCCTGCTTAACGCCTGTGAATCTGCTCTCTGAATCGCAGTTTCTTGGCGATCGGCTGTGTGGTGAGTGGTCCCACTCGGTAAAGCATCAGGAACAGCAGTGTGCAGACGTTTGGGGATGACGCTCTGGGTGGGCAGGGGGAGGGCTGCGGAATGGCAGTGCCCAGTCCGAGCCCCAAGCAGGGCAGACACCATGGATCTGCCTCTGCCCATTGGTGCGGCCGCCCCCTGCCTCCCCCATGCACCTGGCGCCGGCCCTGCCTGGTGCGCTGACCGCTGTCCTGCTCCGGAGGGCAGCCCGATGGCCCTCTCCGCAAGCCTTCCTGGAGGCCCAGCTGCAGAGCTCCTCCTTGGGACACGTGAATCTCTCGCCACTGTATTCCTGAGCTGAGCTCAAGGGCAGGGCCGGGCTCCTTACCCCCACCTGGAGCACAGCATCAGCACAGTCCAAGTTTGCTGACCGAATGAGTGGCAGCCAGCGTGCTGGGGGGACAAGGCACCCATTTCACCCATCTTCACAGCCACCAGAGTCCTGGCGTCCCTTTCACCAGCCTGTGTCTGCAGTATAGCAGTGTTCCTCTCCGAGTCCCCGTCGTCCTCTGGGATGCTGAGACCTGTAGAAGGGACCATGTTTGGGGGCAGGGAGTAGCTGGGAGTCTCAGGAAAACGTCTTAAATAACATCCACATGTACGCACTGTGCCAAGGACTTTGCACAGGTTACTTCTACCTCCCAACAGCCTAGCAGGAAGGTCTCAATATACTGCCTTTATAGAGGACGAGCCTGTCACTAGTCCATCTGTCCATCCACAAATCCAACCAAGAGGCACTTCCTGGGGGCCTGCTGTGAGCGGACGCAGTGCTAGCTGAGCCCTGGGAGTCGCTGGCAAAGGAGAGCTGTGACCAAGTGACCCCGCCAGGAAGTGAGGAGCAGGGACTGCCAGCAGGGGGTGGTGCAGGTCTATGAAGGGCTTGGGAAGCCCTCCAGCCCACCTTGAATGCCTCCCAACAGCCATCCGAGCATGGCCCCCCCGCCGGGTTCGACAAGGAAGCAGAGGCCACAGCCTGGCGTGTGCACCGGATGCCGCTGCAGCTGCAGGAATGTCTGGATTCGTGGAAGAGCACAGGGCCTGTGTGCTGCCCTGGACCTCGGTGCCATCAGTTCAGTTCACGGCGACCTCCGCTGGCGTGTCCTGGAGGGAGGCTGGGAGAGGGAGCCCGATGCCAGCTCACTCTCTGGCCGGCTCTGCTGGCCACGCCAGGCTGGCTGGGCAGTGGTTCCAGAGGCTCTGGCATCGCGGACACTCTGTCTGGCTCTCGAAAGACAGAGCGCCCAGGTGGGAACTGGGCCGTGTGGTTTGGTCAGATCAGAGCGTTTTCAGTCCAGCTGCGGCCACACCGGTGACCTTGAGGACGCCAGCAGGACTCACGAGCGTTGAGCTCAGCGCTGTGCGGACAGTTCCTCATCACGTCCTATCGCATCCTCACTTCGCAGATACAGAAGCCAGTGCTCAGAGAGGGAGTCGCCTGTCCCGTGTCACACAGCAGTTCAAGGCCGACCGGGGAATCGGCATTTCCCTGACTCCACACCACTCTGCGATCCTGCCTCTTCGGTTTGTGGGTCTGGAACAATGAAATAAGGTGTAGGGTGTTTCCCCTTCCCCTTTCAAGAAAAGGTGAGATTTCAAAATAAACTTATTTAAATTCAGCTGCTCATGTTCTTCCATGGAACATACAGTCAGATATTTGTCAGAGATAAAGGATGAACCGTCGAAAACGTCCAGGTTTAAATTTTTTATTAGCTTAAGGCAGAATATGAAAAAAAGAAAAAAAAAAGTGTACCTCTTCCCTCATTAACCCAATTCAGCGACTACCCTGCAGCCTGCCACCCACCACTTGCCTGGATTTTATTATACACAAATTGCTGTCTGCGAACCAGCTGCCCAGCGAGGGCTGCCGAGTCCGGGCGGGAAAGAAAGGCCCGCCGTCCATCACTGTCCGGGCGCGTCATCTCCCACGCCGCTGCCGCTCGCCCACCTCCTCGGCACACACTCCCATGCCGGTGACTTCCTGAACCCTTTCTAATGTTTGGTTTAACGTGTCGCCGGTTAGCACGCGCGTGTGACAGTGGTGACAGGCGCGGCTGTTCCTTTTTAAATACCATGTCAGAGCGCGGCGTCGGGAGCGGACGTGCGCCGTGGCTCTCGCCGCGCTGGGATCGCACGGGCTTATTTTTTAATGAGGAAGATCTGCATCTTGAGAGTTTTTTTCATGTGTCACATCGCGTGGACAAATCAGCGGCACGTCACGCTGGCCCAAAATGAAATGCTGACAAATGTAGATATTTCAAATTTAATTGACATTTAAATGTACTTGAGATAAAGAAGGGGGAAATCAGCAAGGACTTGGTCTCCGGAGGCAGTGAAGGGAGCTGGTGATCATTTCTTAAAGGATCATTTCACTCCAGCACAGAGATCTTCCCTGTGAATGTACCGACCGCTCTGGTGTCCCCTGATCACGGCCCGTGGGGCTAAGGAGCAAGGACAGCCCAGGACAGCCCAGGGCTGCCTCCCCGGTGGAGGCCCGTCTGTCCAGCCAGCCTTCCGCCACCCCCACGTCCCAGCCAGACGACCTCGGGAAAGTCACCTTACTTCTCTGAACCTCAATTTCTTATCTGTAAAATGGGAAGTTTACAGCCCTCCGGATGGTCTTGTAACAGCTGAACAAAAATGTCTGTAAAGGTCTTTACATAACACCTGGTGCACAGTGAGCGTCCAACCACTACCCAGCTGCCACATTCACCTGCCGACAGACAGATTCCTGCCTAGGTGTTGAAGGACAAATAGGGTGGTCCCTGCCCCCAGAGACCTTCCCAGTTAAGGTTCCTGGTCCCCATCTGGGCCTGTCCTAGCACATCAGAACCCTCTGAGGGGACCCTGCCGCGCCTCCCGGTCACCGGGACATAGGACCCTGCCGCGCCGCCCTCACCGGGACACGGGACCCCGCCGCGCCTCCCCCCTCACGGGGACACAGGACCCTGCCGCGCCGCCCTCACCGGGACACGGGACCCCGCCGCGCCTCCCCCCTCACGGGGACACAGGACCCTGCCGCGCCCCCCTCACCGGGACACGGGACCCTGCCGCGCCCCCTCACCGGGACACAGGACCCTGCCCCACCGCCCCCTCACCGGGACACGGGACCCTGCCGCGCCGCCCCCCCACCGGGACACAGGACCCTGCCGCACGCCCCTCACCGGGACACGGGACCCTGCCGCGCCGCCCCCTCACCGGGACACGGGACCCACACTCCGACCACACCTTGGCATGCAGACAGGCTAACAACACAGAAGAGGCTCCGAAGGAAGCCAGAGGGCCTCCGGGCAAACGAGCTCAGGCGGGGCCCACAGAGGAAGCTGGGGAAGGGCGCCGGAGCTATCCACGTGTGGCCCGGGTAAGGGCAAAGGCTGTCTCAGGGAGGGACAGCTGGACACAGACACACTGGGCTAGCACCTCTGCACTCAGTTGTGTGTGAATATCTACTTGAAAACAAGGTGCGAATCACTGGAGGGCATCTTCCTGTCAGAACTGTCTAAGTGTGAGACTAGGTCCTTCCACCCCACTGGGACCTGCTTTGCCGGAGGGCAGTGGTTGGGGTGCACTTGGCCCACTTGGGAGGTACATGGGGACTGGGCTTTCAACCGTGACCGTGGCAGAGGCTGCACAACGGCCTAGCGTGTTTCTGGGAAGAGTGGGCACAGGGAGCTGGGGTGGGGCGGGGTTGGCAGGGACCAGGTGTGCAGGGCCTTGAACCCAAGGACAAGCCCAGTCGAGGTTAGGGTGGTTGAGGGCTGGGCAGGCAGCAGGGAGGCCCCGTGGCCGGGCCCTGGTCTCCTCTCTCGGCTCGGCTGTGCCCTTTGCCCTCCCAACCTTCATTCATCCATCCACCTAATTATTGATCGACCTGTGTGTTCACGTGTTCATTCCTCCTTTTAACAAAACTCACTGGTACCGATTTCACACGTCCACACCCGTGCCCAGATGCCCTGGGAAGTCCTTCCCAGGCCACTGGTGGACACCCCGAGGTGGAGAGGCTGAAGCACAGGACGTGGGCTTTGCCCCACTTCAGGCTCTTTGGTGGAGGGAAGACGGGGCAGGGACAGCCCGGGGCACTGTCCCGACCTGGAAGAGAAACTGAACAGACTTCCCTGCTCTGACGGCAGCCCCTGCCTGCCACGGGCCCCAGGGCCCATGCGCTCTCTGTCTGCCGTGGTGGACGTGGGGTGTGGTGGGGTGTCAGGTGAGAAAGCGGTGGGCCTGGACGTGAGACCCGGCAGACCCAGGTGCACGTCCCAGACCCAGGCACCCCTGAGTGTTCGAGCCTTGGTCCCTACGGCTGGGCAGCAAGCGACGCCTTCACAGTGAAGACTGGGGAGCGGGAGGTGAAGGGAGACGAGGACACAGGCAAAAGGGGGTCACTGGGTGGCACAGCCCTCACAGGTGCCTGAGTGAGCCGCGTCTGGAGCACGGAGCACCTTCTCCCGGCGTCCGGCGCGGCCCTGGGTGGCGCCTGGGCGTCCTGGGCTGCTGCACGCCCCGGAGGCTCCTCGGCAGTCCCTGCTTTCCAGTCTGGGCCCAGGCTCCATGTCTGGCTTCTGGCTCAGCTCGGTCCCCAGGCCCAGAACCCACTGCAGGAGGGCAGGGGCCTGGTCAGGTCAGGGGCCTCTCGCCTTGCTAATTGGGTCTGGGGCCTTCTGCTCGGTGTTTGCACTCCCGGCTATTCAGAGAGCGGGTCCTGGCAGCCTGCCAGTGGGTAGTACCCAGACAGCTGCCCTACCCCCTGGGGCCGGGGCCCAGCTGGCATCTTGAAGACATGCTGCTCGGCTGCCCGCAGCTCCTGGCTTCAGCAGGGAGACGCCGGCGGCTTCACAGTCACATCCTAAGCACACCTGCACGTAGTAGGCGCTCTTTACACATCTGTGGTTGTTAACTGACACCCCGCCCCCATCGCCAGGCTGCGGGCTGTGCGCTCCAACCTGCCTTCAGTGGTTCTTTTGTTCGTTCTCAGTGCACATCTCTGAGCAGAGGCTGGGCTAGGCTCTGGTCCACGAGCTGGACACACGCTGTGCCCGGAGCCCTGACTCCCGGCCTGGGTGCTGGGTGTGCACAGCCCATGGGAGGTGAAGACTACAGCGCAGTAGGTCAGTGCTACAGGGGTCGCCCAGGGAATGTGGGTGGGGGAGGGGAGGCGTCGGGGTGTCAGGTGGTTGAGGCTGCAGCAGTGGCTGCAGATGGCAGGAGGGACTGGCTATGCACCCCCGTGGGCAGGTTCCCACGTCCTGTTCCTCGGGGTGTTCATAGGCACTGTGTTTGAACACAGAGGGCAGAGGCTTGCCCGGGTCTGACCCTGCTCCTGCTCCAGGCCACCATCCCAGCAGAGCTCACGGACCACACCCCAGGGCAGCTCTGGTTCTGGGAGGAGGAAAGGGGCTGGAGGCCTGTCGCTGAGCGGGAGGGCGCCGAGGCTGAGCCCAGGTCTGGAGGAGACGGGAGAGCAGCGTGAGTGCGGCTGGCCCGAACAGACACAGCTGCAAGTGTCCCGAGACCCATCCTCGGGCAGAGCTGTCGCCAAATGCTCTGGCAGCTCTTCTGACTCGGTGTAATCCTCGGGGCTGTGGGCGCTGGGGTCACGCAGTGTGCTGCAGATGTCCGGACTCCTCCCCAGCAGCGTGGGCTGCAGTCTGGAGGGCAGACTGCCCGCCCCGCCAGCACCGCCTGCAGCCTTCTCCTTGGCAGGAGGTGCTTCTCCCCGGCCACACGCCCCTGGGGGCCCACAGTTCCGGTGGGAGAGCAAAGGCACACGTCTTTTGGAAAGTTATTTAGCAACACGGAGCAGAAACCTGCCTCTGCAGCGGATGAGGGTACGGATTCTGGCGTTAAAGAGACATTTAAAACGCAGCTCTGCCACTGGCTAGCTGTGCAGCCAAGGGCAGCGGCAGCCTCTCAGGGTCCGTCACTTCCAGTAAACAGCCGGACTCTCGTGAGGACTCAGTGGAAGGAGCGTGGGAAGCGCCCACGTGCAGAACTCGGCTAACGGCAGTGCTACGCGCTGTTCCCGTGATGATACAGGTGAGGACACGCCGGGAGGGCAAGGACATCCACGCCGGCATCTGTATGTGAGTGGAAGTCTGGAACCACCTGCAGGTCAGGCTGAGGCGTGTGGCGAGGTGGGCACGCTCATCCATGAGGAGGGCTGTCCACAGCCACCTGCAGGTCAGGCTGAGGCGTGTGGCGAGGTGGGCCCGCTCATCCATGAGGAGGGCTGTCCACAGCCACCTGCAGGTCAGGCTGAGGCGTGTGGCGAGGTGGGCACGCTCACCCATGAGGAGGGCTGTCCACAGTCACCAGCAGGTCAGGCTGAGGCGTGTGGCGAGGTGGGCACGCTCACCCATGAGGAGGGCTGTCCGCAGCCACCAGCAGCAGGAGTTCAGGGACAGGGCGCCGGTCCACAGGACGGGCGTCGTGGAGGCGGCAGGTCCGCACAGACGCAGGAAAGACGGCCGGAGTCTCAGGGGTGCTGGTGAGCAGCTGAGTAGGAGGGTGCAGAATGAAATCGTCTCTTCCCTAACTTCCAGACTGTCTGTAAGGCCGCTGGGTTATTTTTACAAGTAAACATTATTTGAAAGGAGATTTTGCGTGGCCCTGGCCAGAGTGGTGAGCAGGGCCAGCCTCTGGGCCTCCGGGGGCCGAGTCTGGACTGGTCTCCTGAGTGCAGCGGAACTTCACACAGCCAGCCCGCGGCCAGTCCGGACTCGTGTGCCTGGGGGGTGTGCTGTGCCTCACCCCCAGACGTGAGACGAAGGTGATCAGGACTGGCGGCCTGTCAGATCCGATGCATGTGGACTGCAAACCCCTTAACCACCAAGACCCAGGAAACAGCCGATGTCTGGGTTGTCGTGAAGATGAAATGAGGTGAAGTCTGCATGGAACCATCTCCTGTTCTCTCAGCAGCTCTGGGAGGGCTGCTGCCCTGTCCCCTCCTGCGGTGAACGAAGACAGCCTGGCAGAGAGGCATCTGGGGACCAGCAGGTCACCCCGCCTCTGGCCAGGGTGCCCTGGGCCGCCGCTGCCCTCCCACGCAGAGAGTGCAGTCATATCAGGTTCTTAACAAAGAGCCTGGAGGGTTCAGAAGAAAGGGTGAGGCCTCTGTCCTCAGACAGTCTCTCTCTGAGCCTCAGTCTCTCCATCTGTAAAATGGGAAAGCCACTGCTACCCTTCACAATCCAAAGCGACATTCAGTGAATATGCTTCTCTTCCCTTCCCTTCCCCAGATGGAAACACCCAGGCCCCAGCGGACACTGCTTCTTTGGCAGGAAGAGGACTGAAGAGCTCTGGTTCCCAACTCCAGGGAACCGGAGAAGGAGGGTGGCATGGGCCCCCCTCGTAGGACCTGGAGCTGTCTAGGAAAAGCCAGACCGCGGTGGACCCCCATGGAGAGTTAACTGAGAGAATGAAGCCCAGCAGCATGCGGAGTCCCGGCCCTGCCCCCTCGAACTGGATGACCCTGGGACACGGTCCAGTCCATGTTCTGAGCCCGAGTCCCCGTTCTGTAGAGGGAGAAATGAACAGCAGCCCGAAGGGCCCAGAACAGAGAACAGGAGAGGTGCTCCACCCTGCTTGCTGCTAGCCGGCCCCTGACCCCAGCCCTGCTGCTGGATCCCTCCCACACCAACTCCCACCCAGGGAGTGCTCGGGGCAGTCCACCAGCCCTGTTCTGAATGATAATGGGAGAAGCTAATAGCTCTTGGGGAGAAACAGTTACTGAATGTTAATTAGCTAATGTTAACTGAAGAACCGAGGGATGCTTTCCCCAGAAGTCTTTCTGAAGTGTTCTTCCAATTGCCATCAAATGGTTTTAAGGGGCAAGGACACCTCCTGTTGATTCAGGAAGAAAATCTGACATAGGAATAAAATTCATTTTGGGAAAATTCAGGTCCACACGAGTCAGCACGGGGATTCCCTTTGAAGGCCTCTTTTCAAAACCCTAAGTAGCTCACACCTAGTAGGGTTTCAAAGACATCTGCTGAAGAATGGGTACACAGATGGACAGATGGACATCACCTGGAAAGGAAGAGACAGACTGCAGTGGACGGACTGGCCAGAGCGTGGGTCCTGAGGAACCCCAGACCGAGCAGGCGGCCGGGAGAGGGGCTTGTCGTAAGCAGTTCCATCTCTCTGTCCACAATGTTAACTATTTAACATGCTATTTGAAAGGAAGAGTTGGGGCAAGAAGTCAGGAAGACTGAATCCCTCCCTCTACTTCAAAGATCCCTTACCTCTCCTGTCACCCAAATCCTCCACATTTCCCACGCACTCAGATGCTGCCAGTGGAGAGAGCGATCCAGGAGTCCAGAAAACCAGGCCAGATTAAAGGCCCAGGCACCGATCTGTGTGCCCAACACGGAGCCACCAGCAACAAAGGCCCATTAGAATTGGGCTCCTGCCTGCTGGCTTGTCTTCTCGTGTCTCCCAACACAATGCTGACAGATTGGGGGAGCTGGTTTCTTTCCTCCCTAGAACAATATTTTATGAGGAGTCTGTTTTATTAAAATATTTTCCGCTGGATGCTTCCTGTGTTTCAAGAACTTGGTCTTGCCAGCTGGAGCTGATGACAGTTGAGAAAAACACATCCAAGCGCTGTTGTGACACGGCATGTGGAAGTGGAGGGGCCAAGGTGGGGGTGGGGCACATGGGAAAAGACGCAGGAAACACCCGGGCCGCACCACGAATGTCAATGGCATTATGGGAGAACAGCCCCCACCCCCACCATTAACACATGTGAACAGAAACTCCTGGAATGATGTCCCAAAGCGCACCTCTATCTGTGACGTACGGTCACAGAGAACCTGTTTGTTTACTGTCACCGCCAGTGTGCCAACCCACTAAACCACCCCCCTGCCGCCAGTGGTTCGTCTCAGCCCCACGTCCGCTGAACAGAAACCTGAAACAAGGCACACTGAAGAAGAAACAGGAAGCAGTGCTGACACAGTTCTGGGCACGAGCAGGAGGCCGGGATTACCAGACCCTGGCTCTGGCGCACACTAGCGGCATCTCCTATCACCGCTGGAAAAGCAGCGGCGAAAACAGACGCGATTAGGAGACCCAACCTCTAACCGGAGCCTGGCCACAGAATGGGTAATGCTTCCACCAAATGTGCAGTGATGTTGGTCTGGGTGACTCTGTGTGGTGCAGGGGTATTCTGGGTTCACATTTCAATATCTACAGGCCAAGACCCTGCACCACAGTGCAGTGGCTAAAAGACAGCCCAGATTTAAAGTGGTGGCTTTAAAGAAGAGTGACTAGTTTCATACCCCTAGGGAGAAATCTTTAGGGTCTGAGAAACTCTGATGCCATTCATCATTTTCTCCACAAGGGGGCAATCATCATCCATGCCAGTCATGGCCAGGGACCTATTCCTCAATACCCCTACTGTCCTATTGTCAGAGCAAAAGTTAAACCTACACCCAACTTCAGGAGTCCTCTGTTCCAAACTGGACATAACCAAGCATCTCCCAAGACAGACCTGCGCGCTTGTGCGTGTGCGCGCGCGCACACACACACACACACACACACACACACACACAGTCTCCTACAGCTCTGGGCAAGCTTTGAGGGCTGCCTGGGGAGGCTGACTCTCTGACACAACAGTCTCGGCCAACACCGCACTGTAAACCAGGGAATCCTGGAGGAGCTGCAGTGTACTGCAGTCTGGGGTCGGCCACAGCTTGACATTTCAGAACAGTTTCTTCCCTCGGCTCCTTTTCTAGCTGGGGCCCACCATTTCCCGAAACTTCTTCCCCTGGACCACTTCTGAGAGTAGAGCAGGCATGAGGAGCATTCCCCTCTTCACCCAAGGGACGTCAGGGTCCTTGGGCAATGCTTTCGGTTTCCCAAACAACCCGACTGAGATGTTCTCATGTACTTTTTCAAGGGATCACAGGAGGCCAGTGTGTAGCTGAGTTGTGTGGGCAGAGCCCAAGGGCTGTGTGCCTTGGGGACAAAGGGAGGCAATGCACCCCGTGATGGAAGCAGTGGTCCCTGCTCCAGATGGGGGGTGCACAGCTTTGGGCCTCACCCTATCCAGGCAGCTCTGGCCACTGCTTGTACACCTGCCTCATCATTTACCGCATCTACCCAACATCTACCAGGCAGGTGACTCTAAGGTGGGTCCTATGCTAGGTACAAACCCGAGCGCCTGCCCTGTGGGCCCTGGGCCTGAGGGGAGGTATGAGAACAGAGCCCAGATAACATACAAGCTATGGCACAGGTAAGCAAAGGGGATAGGACAGTCCTGTGTATACGCCTAGGCTCTGGAGACCTCGAGCCCCAGGCCTAGGAGGGGGCAGGCCCTCCTTAAGTCACCTCCTTGACTAGGCTCCAACTCTCTCCTCCTGACCCCACATCTTCAGCATCAGAAAAGGCCTGGAACCTTCTCCTGAGCCTGTCTGAGTACCCTTTGGGCAACACCGCTCAAAACCCAGCCCAGGTGGCCGGCTGCTTGGCCTCTGGGCCTCCCACTGGTGTGACAACGGCCAGCAGCAGCAGCATGAGGTCAAGCCCAGCTCCTGACTGGCCTCTCTGAAGCTCCCGCCTGGGCTCCAGGAAAGCCTTTCAAAGGTGGGGCAGCGAGGGGGCCGGAGTGCTGGCCCCGCTGGTTTTGCAGACGGAGGGGCGGGGAGCAAGGGGGAACTCACTGCTCGGGGCTTGAGATGGACGTCCTTCGGCCTTCAGCCGTGATGTTGCTCTTCGGTCTCCTCACAACATGTGGGCGGGGAGGGCGCACCTAGAATGGGCACGGGGAAGGACCCCAAGAAAGAGTGAGTTGGAAAGCCGTACAGGAATATTCGGAAGTTTAAGATAAGCAACCCCCAATAAATGTTGAGGAATCTTTACAGCATGGGCCACAAAGGCTCTGCTAAACCCCACCACACCCGAGCTGGAATTCCGGGCCTAAATGGGAAAGCTTCTCCGGAGAGCCTGGGCCCCTCATCTGCAGGTCGGGGCCCCTCCCTGCCTCTCACAGGGCTGCCACGGGGGCGCAGTGAGGTTCTGTCTGCACAGGACCCGGACCAGAGGTCCTCAGGTCCATAAGGCCCCACTCACCGCTTCTAGAACCCAGAAACCGGTTTTGTAGAACAAAAAGGTGTTACTCAGACTTTGTATTTAGGGTTCATGTGCTTATTATTATTATTTTTACAATTGAACTACAGGATGTTTTTATTTCCCTCTCTAAATGGGAGAGGGAAGAAAGCAAATAATAGCACTGGAGAATGCCACACAAATCACTGTCTACTGCCCAGGGCATCCCGTCCGTGCAGCCCCCACCCCCAGCAGGGTTGAACATCCTGGGGGGTGCTACACGGCGGGGGTGGGGGTGTACGGACAGTGGCGCGTACAGCTTCCTAACCCACAGCTGAGCTGCGGTGACAAGATGGTTTCTTTTTCCTGATCTGCTGACTCCTTCTCCCCCTTTGGAGCCCGGGCTGGGAGTCGGGCGAGAATCTCCGTGCGTTTCCAGTGCCAGAGAGGCCGGAGAGGGCTCAGCCGAGAAAGTCTACCTGCGAGTTTCACAGCCAGGAAAGATGACTGAGCCCCGTGCAGGCGGCTTGCTCTCTCTGCAGATGAGGGACCAAGCGGGAAATGCCACAATGGCTGAGGTTCTCGGGCAGGACAGGGAAGGGGAGCACACAGGCTCCATGTCCGGCCCGCCCTCTTCTCTGAACCCCACCCCCACACAATTTGTGGGCGACACAGCACAAAGGCTTAGGAACACAGATGACAGAAGTTGGCTACGTAAAAGACAAGTCTTTATAGAGTCTGATCAAGCCCTCAGGTCTCCGCATGTCTGCTCTAACCCTAGTTTTCCCTGTAGATTGGCCTGTCTGATCTCAGCCTCCTCTGGCAACCAAGATGTGGCGAAAGGAAAAAAAAAGCCAGATGCATCCCACCAGACCTGCTGCCTCTGAGGGGTGCCGTGAAGACCCACTGGACGCGCCGGCTCGGGGCTGGCACACACTGGGGCTCCGTAAGCGCTCACCTTGCTTCTCCTGAGGGAGACTGTCAATAACAAAAGGAGCCGGGGTGGGGTGTCCCTGAATGAGAAGACCTGATGTGATGGCCTTACCCTTGCCTAGCATCCTGTTCAGTCTGGTATTCGAGTGGTCCCTCAGCCAGATTTTTAGAAACAAATTAATGCCGCTGCCTGGAATCTGAGAAGTGCATAAGAACGTTGCTATTACCATCGCTGTTGTTAGAACGGTGCTGCCACAAGCCGACATCCAGTCACCATGTGCTGGGTTCCAAGGGATACGCCCCCACCCACTCTGACGGTGAACTGGTTTCGGCCGGGCCAGAGGCGGCTGTAAACAGGATCACCTGGCTGGAATCTCCCCCAGACTTCCCACCACAAAGGCGGGCGTGCCGTGGGGCGAAGGCGCAGCTCCGCCCTGCCCCGGGCGTGCAGGACAGGGCAGACATCAAGGCCTGCCGGCCTGTCCTTGCACATGGCTGCTCCCTGCTACAATAAAGGCGGGTTAGGAATGTGAACTTGGGGCTGAAATGGGGGGATTAAGTTTGTGGCAACCTCAACTGAACTTGCAACGTGGTGAAACATGGGGAAAAAGAACAACAGAGCTAATTAGACGCGCTGAGCTGTCAGAGTGCCGCTGAATGGCTCAGCGCCAACAAACAAAAGGAATGGCTTGGCAATGAGCAGGATCGATGGAGAAGACTGCTTCATTAGGGATGATAAAACAGACAGAGCGGGAGAGGGGAGGGGCAGGGGAGCGGGAGGCAGGGGCAGGGGAGGGGGAGGAGGCACAACAGACCTGGGGACAGTCAGTCACCAGCACCGTTACTGACACACCCAGAGTCACACACACCTGACTGGTGTGGACAAAGCCAGACACAAAAATACACTCACAACCATCCAGAGACATGCAGAGACCTTGAGATTCCAACATGTACACATCTCACAAACACACGCGCGCGCACGCACACATGCACACGGGCGGCCTCAGACCTACAGCTAGAGCCGCAACCAGGCAGACACACAGAGACAAAATGGTTTAATTAAGCCCAGATCACAAGGCTGGCCCGTCATTTTCAGGGATCACATCGTGGTTCGGGGGTGCGCAGGAGGGGTGGGGCTGGGGACGAGGGGAGAAGCCACATGCGTGCACAGCAGCGACCACTGGCCCCACAGGGTTAGAATCCCAGCAGCGTCAGGGGAGAAAATGCTAAACAGGGATTTTGAGCTCTGTTCAAGGGGGACTTGAGGGGAAAGTTGGGAAACCAGCCAATTCCCCACCGGATTTAAAACCTGAGAAATCTAAGTCGGCGGGGTTAAATGTGTATTGAATACAAAAGCACTGAGTACGTTGGATTTTAATGGTGAGTGAGAAGTAATAAATAGAGAGCTTATAAAGTGCTTCGCGTGCACCGACCACAGCCTGCCTCTCCCCGTGTGCCCCGACCCACGCCCCTCAGCCCCCGCACGGCAAGGCGGTCTTCTGCTCTCGCTTCTCTCTCTACGCAGAAAATCTCCATCCTCGGGTACCATCTGAACTCCGGCCACAGGTGCCAGGCTGGCCTCCGGGCCCCACCACCCTGGCCAATGGCTGCACTTCCGCCCGGAACCTTTGCAGCCAGGTGACCTGGCGAAGCTCAGCTGGGGGCCAGGGGCTCCTGACACGGGAGCTTGTCAGACCATCCTCTTCGCGGTTCTCGAGGGGCTGTATATCCCCGGCCTTCAGGCTCACCCCTAATGTGCAGTGGTGCCCACTGGACATGTCTGGATGAGTGCAGCGGAGTGAGCAGACCCCGGGGCGCTGGGGCCACAGGGCTCTGAACGCACACACCTTCTAGGATCCCAAACTAGCCCCACAGTGACCCTGCTTGGCAGGTGTTCGGGTTGGCAGGAGTGTCTGTGTCCACTTCATGCTAGGGACTATGCTACGTACTAACTGTACACACCCTCATTACCCTCGCCAGGTAGGTTATGCTACACCCACTTTATAGACGATGAAACGAAGGCTCCGAGAAGGTCGATGTCTTGCCCAAGTGTGGCTGGGCTGTGACTCAGACCAGGGCAGGCCTCTCTGACTTCTGAGCCCGGAGAGCTGGTTCTGCAGCACCCTGACTCTTCAGTGCACCAAAGCCCCGGGGACCCGGGGCATGCAGCGGAGTGGGGCTAAGTCACCTCCTGCGCCAGGGCAGGGTTCGCATTCCCACACGCTCAGCTGCGAGAGGGTGTGGCGACCTCTCTGTCCCCACTGCACGAGTGCCCACACCATGCCCACCAGCAAGACAACACGGAGTCCCGGCAGCTGTCTCTACATCAGACTTTTCCCGAGGAGAGCGATCCTGACCTGCATGGTGCTTTCTAAGACTCGCTGCCTGCCTGGGTCCTAACCTCTTGAGATTTCTGACCGCTGGGCTGGCTGGCTGGCTCGAGGAGTCGGGGCAGAGGCAGGCTGGGCCTCTTCTCAGCCCGGTGGTCTCAGCTGCGCACGGAGGAAACAGACCTGCCTCGGCCGGGCTGTTGTGAAAACAAATAATCACACGTGTGTCTCGCACAGTCCCAGGCACATGAAAGTGCTCAATAAATGTGAATCCTCTTCCCGTCTGTGTCCCTGCCGGGACCTACGACTGCCCAGAGAGGCCACAGGGGCAGCTGCTGCTGCTGCTTCCTCTGCAGGAGCCCCTGCCACGCACCTCACCCTGAGATGGGGGCGGCGCCCGGGGCGCTGGGCACGCGGAGACTCCTGTCTGCAGCTGAGGGACTTGGCCAGGTCACCAAACATGGTTTCTCATCTCTACGCTGGGTGGGACAGTGCCTCCTTCAGAGTGGCTGTGAGGCTCACCAGGTGGTGTGCCCAAGGTGATCTGCTGACCAGGCGAGTCCTAGCAGATGACTGCTATTAAGAAGCTGTCTCCTCAGAAGCTGTACGATTTGAAACCTGCTAGGAAGACCAAGAACGTTTCCTGTGTGCCAGGCTCTGTGCTGGGCACTTTACAGCCGTCGGGCGCTCGTGCTCACAAAATCCCTCGTGGGTGAGGGTTTGGCGCAGACAGGAGCGGGCTCAGAGCTCCAGTGCTCGCCACGGTCACGCAGCTCCGGTGCCCAAGTCCGGCTCTGTCTACGCCCCCATCCACGTCGCTAAGCACTGTGCTGAAACTCTCTCTAAAGACTGGAAGCGACCGCCTGTCCCCACACTGGTCTTTGTGCTGTTTGTGCCTTTGGTCCCCACAGTGAGCAGACGCGTTCCGGCCTCTGGACAGCTGCGCTGGTCCCCGTGAGTGGCAGCAGCAGGGGTCCATCGCGACTATCACCGGCGAAGGCACCTAACCCCCAGCCTCCACCCCAGCCCTCTCACTTCCACACACGGCAGGGGAGGAAGGAAACAGTCCCCTGGACCTTCCCACATCCACAGAGAGAGCAGCCCCTAACGCTGGGTGTGCACCAAGGAGTGGACGCAGCCCGGTCCAGCCCGGCCCCTGGCACCCCGTGCCCCGACACCTTTCACAGCGTGGACTTGGACAGGTGCACTGAGGGTGGGAGGGCGCTGGGCACCCATTTTGGGGAAACCCTGGTCGCAACCAGCCAGCCGGGGATTCAACCCCTTTTGCGCAGCTGCAAGACCGGTGGCCACTTTGAACACAAGACAGAGAAACTCCTCTCTTGGGAAACAGTCCTCACCAATGGGCCCAGCAAGTTCCCACTTTGAAGAAACCTGCTGAAGTCGCGAGGCCTCGGCACGGCCAAAGTCTGAGCTTACAAGGAAGGTGACTTCACCGCGGCCGAACTCGGGCCGCACACTGTTTTCCACGGCGTTTCTCTATGCAAAGGCCGTGCGGGTCTCCGTCTTGCCTACCCCTCTGCCAAGTGTGGGTGGGTTGGTCGCACGTCATCACAGGGGCCGGGGCACTCCACCGAGGCCCGCGGGAGCACCTGTCTCCATCTCAGCTGCGCCACCTTCTCGGGGTGCAGCCTCCGCCCTTGGGAGGGACATCAAGTGAATTTCCGAACCCAGATCTGGCGAGACGGAGCCCCTGCCGCCAGACTTTGGGAGACACTCCAGCGCCCCGCACACGGCACGCACACGGCACAGCAGCCCCGCGACCTCCACCTCGGACCTGCAAGTCCCTGAACTGCTTCCCCAAAAGGAGGGAGAGGCCAGAAAATGCAAGTTCGGGTTCATGCCACGCAGAGAGGGAAGCTGGAAACCCCAATCCCCGGTTTCCTTTTGCAAGGCAGCTGAGTTCAAACTCCCGAGGTTTAGTCAGGCGGGGGCAGCAGCCCAGGCAGTTAGTCGGGAGGGCAGAACCACCGGCTACTCACGGGCCTCGAGCGCTGTATCTTGGGAGGCGGCGGGCGAGCGGGACGGAGTCTTTGTGGCTGTATTAAAGCGAAACTTAAAACATCAGTACACACGGAGACGGTTGAATGCGTTTGCACACACGGCTTGGGAGCAAGCATCCATCCCCAAGCCACAGCCCTCGACCACTTGCTTCCCACCCCCACACTGACTGGTGGGTCCCGGGTCCTGCACATTGCATGTCTGAGGCCCTTTCTTCTGCCAACTTCTTCACTCTAGCCTCACCCCTGCCTGGGTCTCCTCAGCCACTGTCCACACAGGCCGAGGGGGATTTCCCAAAGTGCAATACGACCCTGCCACACCCCACTTGGAGACTTCTGCTGTAATGCCCCTACCCTGCCCACCACCCATCCTTGGGTGACGGTGCAGCAGGGTCTCGACTGGCATTCCAAGACCTCCAAGACCTGGGCTCCGCCACACCCCACACATCCTTCTCATCCATGCTTCCCGGGGCTGACCCCAACGGCCCTAGGTTCTCACGCCTTGTTTCCTGCCCGCCCTCTGGGGGATGACTACCCAGTCCTGATCTGCCTGGCAAATGTTTACTTGTCCTTGAAGATGCTGCCCAGGTCAGATGATGCCTTCTGTGCTCCCTGCTCCCTGGGACTTATCATGAACAGGAGGTACCTGCCCCATTTCTCAGTATCTTTTTTTTTTTTTTTTGCATTTATCTTCACATAGAGTGGGAGGGAGAGAAAGAGAAACATCAATGTGAGAGAGACACATCGAGTGTTTGCCACCCAAACGACCCCAACCAGGGCCAGGGACAAACTGCAACCAAGGTACGTGCCCTTAGCGGGAACCGAACCCGGGACTCTCTGGTCCACGGGCCGACGCTCTAACCGCTGAGCAAAACTGGCCAGGGCTCCCATTATCTTTTAAAAAATTTTTTAATAAATTTATTGGGGTGATACTAGTTAATAAAATTATATAGGTTTCAGGTGCACAATTCTATAATACATCATCTGTATATAGCATTGTGTGTTCACCACCCAAAGTCAAGTCTACTTCTGTGACTGTATATTTGACCCCATTATCTTTCAAATGTTTAAATCCTTGTGCCTGGGAAGAAAATATATGCTCAATAAATGTCTGATGAAGACACAAAATGGTACAAAATGCTTGGCTTTTGAAATCTGGATTTGAATAAAAAACACAACAGAGCACAGGCTTCTTGGCTGTGCCCTCAAATCCTTTCTCTTGAGAGTCGAGCTTTGTCCTTCCGACGGCTGCCCGGGCAGGTGCCCTCGACAGTCTGGGGAGGAAAAGCCCACACAGGCCGGAGGCCTCGGACTTCAGCAAAGCCTGGGAGGCTTCCGGCTGCTTCCTGCCCGGCCCACCACCGGTTCCTCCGACGTCGTCTAGGCCTGCCCTGCCCACGCAGGAGCCCATGGCCACTGTGGCGAGTGAATTAAGACATGCCGTAAGGGTAAACAGCACACTGGATTCCAGAGGCTTAGTGTGAAAAAAGAAAGTAGAACACCTCAGTAATTTTCAATAATGATTACATGTTGAAATGAAATTATCTCGAGTATCTGGGTTAGTTTATTAGAATAGACTTGCATGTGTGGCTCCCGTGACATTTCCCTTGGACAGTGTGCTCTGGAGGACCTCCCTCCAGTTGGCCGAGGGACCCTCCAGAGAGCAAACCTCAGAACTCATTCTCTGAACCTGGCTCCTGGAGGGGGGGCCCTGTGTCCCAGGCATCCCTGGGTCCCAGTGCCCTGCACAGGGCCTATCAGAGTGGTCTGTGGGGAAAATTCGCCAAGGGACTTGGTGGAGAACTGGGGTCCTCAAGGCACATCTAGAGATCACCTGGATAGAAAGATACTGCGGCTTCCCAGATCCTGTGCCATTAGCGGGGGGCGGGGGCCAATCCGTGCTCAGTGAGCCTTCCTCAGTCGGAGGCCATCTGGGGCTGAGGACGTCACCCACTGGGCCTCCCGACTCACAGAGCTCATCAGGAGGGAAGCAGGATGGGGAATGTGGAGCCACCCTCTGAGGTGGGGTGCTGAGAGGCTGCCCCCGCCCAGATGCCCGACCCAGACCCCAACCCCCTGCCCGCACACACGCACCCTCTCCTCCGCTCTGCCCCCCTTGAGCGTGGCCACTCCACCGCTCCAGCTCCACAGCCCTCACTAGTTGGCACCATGCCCGGCCGCTCCCCTTCCCCCTGGCAGGGTGGCCATGTGGCAGAGGCTCAGGGGGCAGCTTCTGGGGTCCGACAGTCTTGGACTGACCCTCAGTCCTCCACTTGAACTCTGGGCTCCTACAGGTCAGTGATTTTAGCCATCCAGCCTTACTTTCCTCATTGGTATGCGCAGGTAACGGGGCTCCCTACCAGAGGGGCTGCCAGGAAGACGCAATGGGATGACGTTCCCCAAGGTCTCCCCACAGCACCGCCCGGAGACAGGAGCAACCATCCCATGAGCAGGTTTTCCCGCCTCCAGCTGCCCCCCAACCCATTTCTGCCTCTACTTGTTCCAGAGTGGACTTAAACAAAACACAGCACACGCCCAATCGTGTCACTCGCCGGCTCAAATCATCTCGGCGGAGGGCTGGCATCTCCCGAGGTGTCGTCTGAGAAACACCACCCTCGGAGATGCACTGTGCGAAGGGAGAGGGGGGGTTTCCAGCCAGACAAGCTGGAAAATGCTGTCTACTGTCTTGTTCCATTTGGAGATTCACAATGACAGCACAGGAAAGGAAGTCCTTGCAATAAAAAATAACCCACCCTACACCGGCAAAATTCTATTAACTCCTTTTGCTTGTTCTTTGAAAAAAAACCCCAAATACTTTTATTAGCACTTATTTTATGGGCTTACTCCCGGGCCATACATCTTTGCTTCTTCAGTTTCTTCCGGGGTATGTTTCTTCTGTGCGCCCTCCTCATCTGGTGTAGAACCATCTGCTCTTTCTCCGTGGCGTCACCTCAGTGTGGCAGGGAGGGCGCGTGTGGGTCCATCCGCCCGTGCCTCCGTCAGTTCCGGGCCACCTCCTGGAAGCTCGTTCACCTGGATATGCTCAGTGGCCATGGGACCTACATCCAAACCCCGAGGTTCAGCATTGCTCTGCATTTTTAAGCGTGTGTACCAAAAGTTCAGCGCCCTTTTTGGGCCACTGATCCCGCGTCCAGCCCCATTGGGCACACGACCAACTCCGCCCTGTAACGACGGAACGGCACACATTGCTCCTGCAAAGTCATATCCTTCAGGTACTTGGTGGCTTTCAGATGTGCATGCATCCTCTTTTTAATTTTGTTCATCCTCACCCAAGGATATTTTCCCTTTGATTTTTAGTCAGAGTTGAAGAGAGGGAGAGGGAGAGAAACACCAATGTGACAGAGACACTACAATTGGCTGCCTCCCGCACGACCCTGATCAGGGCCAGGATGGAACCTGCAACCCAGGCACGTGCCCTTGACTGGAACCTTTGGTCCTCGGGCTGATGCTCCAACCACTGGGCCAAACCAGCCAGAGCTGGATGTGTGTCCCCTGAACCTGGGCAGCTTCATGAGTGTTCTTAAAGAGAACTCAAAGATTTGGACCTCTTGATTTGCATGATTTTGTGGGGTTTTCTGGGTCAAGTGAATAGCGAACCATTTTGAGAGGTCACCTCAGGCTGCTTTTGGGAAGAGACTCCTTTTTTCTTAAAAGTTCTGTTTCACCAATTTATTTGAACACAGATTCACTTTCCCTACGGTACCCATTAATGACCCCTTGGAAAATGCTACCTGAAGTGTTCAAAGCCCTCCAGACCCCGAGCCCCATCCACAATCCTCTGTAATCTTATCTCTGGTACCCCTGCCACCACGATGCCCACCCCACGGGCCCTGCTCACCCACTTGCTTTCCCGCAGTGCCTCGTGCATTCCTATGCTTCCCTGCTGGCTCCTTGGCCAGAAACACCCCCCATTTCCTTCCGTCTCATCCTTGGTGCTAGGATTCGCCCTTTGCTACCTCAGGCACTGCCTCCCCCGGGAGGCCCTGCCCTTTCCTGAGCATGTGGGTCAGGTGCCCCCCCCCCCCCCACGTCTTCAGAGCACAGAGGTTGTAATTACTAGCTTACTTGTTTCATTGCTCTGTTTCTCCTGGGGTCTAGTATAGTACTAGGCACATAATAGGTGCTCAGCAAATGATTTTTGGCAGAAACTTCCTGGCGTATGGAGAAACTCCACAAGTGCTAGTTCTCCACATTCTGTAATCAACTTATTTTCTTTTGATTGTCACCAGGAAGTGCTGGTTCTTTTGCACCTGAATTTATAAGTGGTGGGAGGAATGCAGCCCCTAGAGCACACCCCACCGGGAGCCAGCAGTGTTGGCCAGGGGACTGAGACACCAGGAGAGCGCAGTGTGGTAATGTCCTGGGTGCAACCATGAGGGCCCTCTGCAGGGTGCAGAGTGCATGACGGCACTGCCCAGAGCCAGGTGGACACGGACACTGCTACACGCATGCTTCTCCTTCCTGGAGGACAAAGACTTGGGGGCTTCTAGGCCGCATTTCCCAAACCTGCTGGGGTGGGGTGACCATCGAGGACACAGGCTGGGGAGAGCGGAGTACTCTGAGGACAACCAGAACAGGCCACAAGGATGAGGGAGTGGTGTGATTTGAGTGGGAAGAGGGAGTAAAGAGAGAAGCCAGGGAAGAATCAACTTAATGCACCGTTTCCCAGAATGTGGCCCCAGTGAATCTGGGAGGGACTGAATTGGGAGCCAGGACAGTGTGAGGGGCCCAGGGAGCGCCACACAGGTGGGCCAGGAGCTTCCCGAGGCCAGGGCCCTGCTCTCTTCTTCTCTGCGCCCCAGCCCAGCCCAGGGCCTCTTCCCATGGCCCAGTGGGAGGAAGCATATCCTCTGTGGACAAGGAGGCAGACTGGAGAGAGGTCCAGTGGCCTGCTCAGGACCCCACTTGGTAGCGGGGAGCACTGGGAGTGGGTCCCGGGCCTCCTGACTGTGAATCCAGTGTGCTTCCCGCCGCTGGAGGTGGTGGCTAAACCAGAAGAGCCTTAGAGCAGAAGCCGAGAACAGAGCCCGGGGCACCTCTGCACAGAAATCACGGCGATGTGATCCTCAGTCCGCTCGCTGGGTCAAACATGGCTGCACCTGAAGGGAGTTCAAAGAGCCAGGCCCTTGGCAGTCTGGGGCTAAGAGGAGTTCCAGCGTGGACCCACGGGCACTTCCAGAGCCGGGCTGCGGGGGCCGGGCTGCCACGGTCAGCTCAGCTCGCGGGCACTTCCAGAGCCGGGCTGCGGGGGCCGGGCTGCCACGGTCAGGTCAGCTCGCGGGCACTTCCAGAGCCGGGCTGCGGGGGCCGGGCTCCCACGGTCAGGTCAGCTCGCGGGCACTTCCAGAGCCGGGCTGCGGGGGCCGGGCTCCCACGGTCAGCTCAGCTCGCGGGCACTTCCAGAGCCGGGCTGCGGGGGCCGGGCTCCCACGGTCAGGTCAGCTCGCGGGCACTTCCAGAGCCGGGCTGCGGGGGCCGGGCTGCCACGGTCAGCTCAGCTCGTGGGCACTTCCAGAGCCGGGCTGCGGGGGCCGGGCTCCCACGGTCAGGTCAGCTCGCGGGCACTTCCAGAGCCGGGCTGCGGGGGCCGGGCTCCCACGGTCAGCTCAGCTCGCGGGCACTTCCAGAGCCGGGCTGCGGGGGCCGGGCTCCCACGGTCAGCTCAGCTCGCGGGCACTTCCAGAGCCGGGCTGCGGGGGCCGGGCTCCCACGGTCAGGTCAGCTCGCGGGCACTTCCAGAGCCGGGCTGCGGGGGCCGAGCTCCCACGGTCCGCACGAGCAGCTCCCTCCTGAAGGTCATGTTCTGTTGGGGAAGCACTCACTCACGGGCTGGAAGGATTCCTCCCGCGTACTCTTAAGGCACAACTATGTGGGGTCAGGACGGGGGTCAGGAGAAGACACAGCCTTTATCCTTAAGGAATGTATGGTCTGATGGGATTTAACCTACACCACAGAAAACGAGCTTTCTTAGAGTACAGAGAGTCCTTGGTGTAACACACAAATGTACTTTGGTTAGAGAGACGTGGGTTCACGTGCCGGCTCTGTCCTTGCCCAGCTGCGCTCCACACTGGCTCTGCCACGGGGGTGAGCCACTGACCTAAGTCTCAGTTGACTCTCATGTAAAACAAAAATAACTCGTGAGTCACACTCCCTGGTGTGAGGATGCCACGGCGTGCAATGTACCATGTAAGGTCTGGCCTGGAATCCTCACGAGGACACGGGACCATCCGATCCTCTGTCCGCCCGCTGGGCCCACAGGTCCTCCCAGAATAGCCCTGTGGGTGTGAGGACCTTGGCTTCCCGAGGGAGTGCAGTTAGTCCAGTGCTGTTGAAGGAGACTGGATTTTAATAGTAATCTCTTCTATTTATATGATGCGCTTCCCTTTCAAAGCTTTCCTACTTCTCCTCTTTCCTTTGAGCCTCATCCCCTGGTGAGGCAAGTTAGAGAATAATTGTTTCCCTGCTATAGAGGCAGGAAACGGGAGGCCCAGAGAGGTGAAGGGACTAGTCTGAGGTCACAGAGCTAGTCTCCTCAGTCCATTGTTCTCCTTGTCAGCCCAGATCTCCAAAGTCACCCTCAGTCGGTTCTGACGTGGCTGCGGAGACCCTGCCCTTCTGGACGAGACTGTTGTTAGCTGTGCCATCTCTGTCTGAGCATCCTTTCCGGTGCTTTCCAGACGCATGTGATTAATTTGTTCGTTCATTTAACAAATAGCAGAATATGGTCTATGCAGGATGGGGGCACCTCTGTGAGCCGCCTGCAAGGGGCTCCCACTCTGACAGAGGGGAGAGGGGTGCTGAGGCCTGCGGAGGTACAGAGGAGGGGTCTTCTACCAGATGGCGTGGTAGGGGAGTCAGGTGTCTGGTACAAGGGAGCCACAGGGGTCCGACAAGACTCGAGTGAGGGTGAATATGAAGACGGGGAGGACCTTAGAGGGGCTGGTGGGGGGGGAGGGGGTCACAAAATGTAGGGCCTTGACTGCCTGAGAAGTGTGGGTCTTCTCCTCAGCACAGTGGGAGGGATGCAGGCAGGAGGGATGATCGCAGGTCCTGGTGTCCTTGGTGTAGATGGTTGGGAAGAGGATGGGTGGACAGACACTGTTCTGAGGACAGACACTCCCCTCCAGCCACAGGGGCCTGCCCAGAACTCCATGTTGTCAACCCGCCACCCCCGGCAAGCGACTGCTGGGAGAGGCAAACACGAGGGTGAGCCCGAACGTGTGATTGACATGGTGTCCCCGAGAAGGGAGGAACTCTATGGCCTCTGCCTGGCCTTTGGTTTGTGTCTGTCAGCCGTGCAGGCCAGGTGAGTATGCTCATTGGATGTGAAACCCACATTTATGAGGACAGCATCTGATTTGCAGTTAATTTGTTGATGCAGCAAAACACATTGTTTCCAAAAGGTCAGGAGGGGAAGTCCTGTTGGAATATCAACTTAATTACCTGGGCGGCATGGATAAGTGGGCGCCTGCATGGGGCTGCTCGGCTGCAGGAGCTGACTTGGGCTGAGCAGTGGGTGCAGGGGGAGCGGGGGGGTGGGGCAGCCTACACGGTGGGCAAAGCCAAAGCACTTCCTGTTGGCCTTGTTCCTGGTGCCTAACCAGCAATTTGTCGGCAGGGGGGATCTTCATGCTGGAAAGAGGGTCATCACCCCATTTCACAGATGAGGGAAGGCAAAGACCCGCCCAGGGTCACATCGAGCAGTGGATGCCCGGCTTTTAGAAGTGGGTTGAAGAGCTCACCTCGAGGTGGCTGCAGGCAGGAGCAGGGTCCTGTGATGCATATAGGAAGGGGCTGGCTGGTCAGGAACCAACATACAGATTTACTCAGTTCCCACGGAGGGCACACCTTGGACTACCCCTGCAGCATCCCTCTGGGGTCGGAATTAGCACCTCCATGTCACTGCTGGGAAAGCAGGCTCAGGGCGGGAGGACAGGTGCTACCTAAGGTCACATAAGGGGAACGTCCAACTCAGTGGGTTGACAGACCAGACCCTAACCAGGGACTGTGGTGTGGGGAAGGAGGCAGAACACAGACCCCAAGGCCACAGGGACCAACCAGAGTGATGGAAGGCCCAGGATGATGCATACAAAGCTTGGGGTGGGGAGGCAGCCAGAGCCCCTGCAGCTCCCCTTTCCGGGGGCTGGAGAAGGTGGGTGTGCCTGATGGCAGCTGGAGGCACGAGAGCTGGCCTCTGAGGACGCCCCAAAGCGGGCCTCAGGTCCTTTGTGTCTGAATGGTGCTCTGAACCGTTCCCTTCCCATGAGGCTCCTGTCTGGCCCACAGAGAGGAAGCCCGGAGGCCACAGTGGGGAGGCTGGATAGATGCTGGGGATTTCTGTCCCAGGGACGTGTCCCAACCAGATACACTGCCAGGAATGGAGAGGGTAAGAGAAAATTCACAATTAAACTCTGTCACTGCTTAACGAGGAAAGAGTTCACCTGGTTAATTTTCCTGGCTAGTAGCCACGTCGATGCTCTGACCTGTGCATGAAACAGCCCGGCTGGGAGAGGAAGACAAAGCTTTCTGTGGCTTTACAAAGGGCCTCTGGGCTGAGAGCAAGGCTCCGCTAACTCCTCGGGACTGGAAAGCCGCTATTATGCAAGGTATGGAAATAAAAGAGGGCTTCTTTTGATATGCCTCCAAAAAGGAGTGTATTGAAGCCATATTTGTGTGGAGTGTCTCCTTTGAAATGCCCAACTAGCTCTCTCGGGCACAGCTCTCGCCTGTCCCGACTCCTGTCATTATCTCCAACCCTCTTCGTCCACCCTCCACAGAGCTGATCCTGCTTGTTGGGGAGGATCAAACGCTCGCCTCCGCTTCAGAGTGCCAGCAAGGACGGCTGGGGAAGAGCAGGCGCTGCCCCGTGGCCCTGCTCTGGGCCAGCGGCTCTGGGCAGGGCTGGGCCCCGGAGGGGACTGGACGCTCAGGCCCTGGAGCATCGGCAGCGGTAACTCGGAGCTCCAGGCTGTCATCTGGAGGGATGTTCCCTGCTCGGAGCTGTACCTGTATATCAAGGCTGAGGAAGGGGTTGCCATCCCGCCCACACAAGGTGATAGATGAGGAGGTGCTTCTTCATGGGAAAGGGGGGCTGGAAGGGGCTCTCATCTTGGAGCACCATCGACGGGCCAAGTGTTACTCTGGATATCCCAGTCAGTCCTCAAACTCTGGAGAGAGGCTCTGTGATGACCCACCTTCTGCAGCCGGGGAAAGGAAGGCCCCGCCCGACTCCTACAGCAGTTAGGAAGTCCTGGGGGAGGCCTACGGTTGTTGGGCTCCATGTGCTCTGCAACTTGCTGTCCCGAGGCACCGCCCGTGAGGGGTGCTCAGGCCTGAGGAGGCCCTCGAAGACGAGCCGCAGCACTCTGTTGGGACGGGAAGCCAGCGTCTTTGGAGAGGGTGTGCTTAGGAGTCAGTGGACTCAACAGTCACCTTGCGAGGCCGTTCTCGAGGCGGGCTGGTGCTGTCTGCAGGGAGCGCCGAGCTGAAGGACGGCTCTGTCTGGTCCTGAGAGCAGTGCGCTCCCCTGATGTTGACAGGAGTAGTATTTTGTAGTGGTGCTGGTTAATTTGTAGTGGCATTTGTGGTTTGAAGCCTTGTCAAGATCCCTGATTACTTCCCGTGCAAGGAGCTCGGCTGACGGGGAAGTTCACATGCTGAACAAAAGCAGCCAGGCAGCTGTGAGGGAAGGCTGTGAGGGGGCTGGGTGACCCCAGCGCTTGGGGGACAGAGGCAGGGGGAGGGAGGACAGCCAGCAGTGGGGTGGGGGAGGGGAGCCTTTTGTTTCTAGTCAGGTGCAGCTGCTGGGTCTGAATAGGTGGCATCCCATTGGTGGCCTGAGGTCGGCACCAGATGTAGCTGGTGGCTGGGCAGGGGCAAGGAGCTTTGCTGACACATGCCATTCTCTGCCCAGATAGGAGCAGGAGGGTGTGCACTGCTCTACCTATACCGGGGTGCCATCTGGGATGCCATCCAGGGTGCCTGGGTGACATTCCCAGTAGGTGGGGGATACAGGGAGGGGCTTCCAGATGTCAGGAGAGATGATCCCCCTCTGATACCAGCAGGGACTACTGTTGGCCTGTGCTAGGAGCACTATATGCCGGTCTCTAATGGTCTCAAAAAGCCTGCAGAGAAGGTACAACGCCCATTTGGCAGATGAGAAAACTGAGGCTCACTTCTCCAGGCATCACAGCTCACAAGTGGTTGAGCCTGGAACCAGGGTCAGGTTGTCTGACCCTGAAGCAGCCCCGGCTTGTTCCATCAGACCCGATACACAAACAGCAGAAGGAAGATGTTGGAACTTACCCCTCAAGACTGAGGGTGCTTCCTCTCCCAGGGAGTTCTCCCCGATATCCTCTGACCTCTCTGTCCTGCTAAGTCCACTCTGACTGCACAGAAAGGTTTGTCTTTGCAGCTGCCTGCACTTCGCCAGGCCCGTCTGACTCGGTGAGGGTTTTCTTGCTGCATTTAAGGGCCAGGGCCAGCTCAGCAAAACACAGGCTAATTCATCATCTCTGGAACGATGTCCACCCCGAGCATTACACCGCTAGGAAATTAAAGCAAGGCTCTTCCCCTGATTTTGCAGTTGCATAGAGAGGATCGCACGGCACCCTCTGGGAAGGGAGGCAGGAATTACGAGGGCCTTCTCGCTGCTCTCCCTGCCGCCCGAGGCCCGGGTCCACCTGCAGCCCGGCTGGTGACGTCCCTGTAGAATGTCCTTGGCAGGCAGGCCATGTAAGAGCCCGCCTCTGCTCCGATAGACCCATGTCCACCTCGGCACAAGCAGTCACTTCGTCCCGGCCCCACAAAGACCCTGCCCTGGCCCAGTGCCACTGCCCTCCACGACACACGTGCTGGTCCCGGTGTCCTTCCAGCACCTGCCCACCCGGAGGGCCTGTGCATCCCTCAAACCTCTGTCCCTTCCTGGACACTGGTCCCTCTTCCTCCTGGCTCCACAGAGCTGGGCTTCGTCCCCCTCCCCCAAGTATGATGGGCTCCTTGATGGTGACACGTGTCTAGTTCCTATCTGGACCCTTGGCTCTGAGCACAGGCCAACACTCGGTCAGTGCAAAGTGCCTGCCCAAGACTGGCGCTCGCATCGGATCACCGGTAAGGCCTTCGCCCAGCATCTGACTGGTCCGGCCCAGCTGGTCACTGTCCGTCACTCGAGCCGCTCTGTCCACAGGGCTGGCAGCATTTCTGGCGTGCTCTGATTAGGAAAAACCCCAATTTCAAGGTGTTCTGGTCTAACAGGTTGAGCCCCACGGCCAGCCCAAAAAGTAAGAGCCTGTTCAGTGGAATGCCAAGCGGGAAGCAACAGGAAGCTTAGATGTGAAACACCCCAAGATTCCCCGGCGTGTCTGCAGCCAGCCAGCCAGCCGTGTTCACCAGACAGAGGGGTTTTTTCTTCCCTCGGAACAAATGGATGGAGCACCTGGTTTAAAAATTCCTGGACCCTGGAATACATTTCTATCTGTGTCAAAGTCTACCCTCCGCCGCCTCAGCAGAGTTTAAAATCCTAGCTAATAGGTTAACAACTGTTTTTCTTCAGCTTCAAATGAAGAATATCAGAAGGTTGGGGGAATATGCAGCTCTCCAATTTGTACGGACTGCACACAGCTCCCCGCAATGTGTGTTTGACAGGCCTGACATTTTGTACCGCTGTGAGATGGGAAAACGTGTGACATTTTTATTCATGGTGGCGTACGCCCTTGTAATGATCAGCTCTGGTCGCTGTGCTTACCGCAGCAGCCCCAGAGCCCTCGGAGAACAAACAGGAGCCCAAGGTGCCAGCAGTTCGACTGCCTTATTAAACACCGCCAGGATCCTAACGAAGACCAACTGCTGGAAAATCTCACTGTCAAATCCTCAAGGACACTGTCAGCGCACAGCTAACTGCATATATTTTTCATTTAAAACACTGAAATCTAGCATTGTGCCATCACAGCCGAGGGGAGGGGCGCCCGTTCCAGCGGCCATTCTGTCAGCTGCCTCTTTGGGAGCTCCAGATGTTAGAGCCAGATGCCCAGTGGGGTTCGGAGCGAGACAGGGAACCAGCTTTCTGAAAACGCAGCCCTGCCTTCAGGGTGAAAGGCTGAACGTTATAGGGGTCTGGTAAGAGTCACGTGGAAAGTCAACCCACTGGTTCCCTGCACGTTAGCCCAAGCAAATCTGCATAATTAGAAAATGTGCCCCTCGCCACCAGCCAGCCATCTTCCTGTAGGTGCAACCCACTGCATCCTGCAACTTGGTGCTAATCAGCCTTCTGCTTGGCGGCAGACCTCAAGACATCTGTAGGAACACACGGCCGTGGTGCGTTCCACACCTTGGTAGAAAAGCTGTGCCCACCTGCAGGCTCACCACTTGCCTCAACTCAGAGGCCTCAAGGTCAGTGGGCAGGAGGACCCCCTTCCCCTTAGCAGTCGTTTCTAATGCTGATGCACATGGATGGATGGAAGCCAGTCACTTGGCAGGTGCTCGGAGCTTCTTGTGGTTGTTACACTAGGTGATTTGGTTATGGCTGCATATGCGAACGTACTGATATATTTGCTTTGTAAATATGCATTATTTATAGAATGCCTTTATTTCCATAGCCTAGCCCTGGTGCACCAAGACACACTCTGCTATTTATTTATGGGGTCTTTGGCATACCGGGCCTAACGATGCCTGTGTGTGGTTCTTGCAGGTTTGCAACAAACCGTAAGTGGTTGGCTAAACAACTGGATGTTCTCCATCCATCACTGGCAGAGGCTTGCATTTTAAGGGGCGCCCGTAAAGTTGGTTTAGCATAACACTGTACATCATCCCTGGCGGAACTGACCCAGGACGCTGCAGAGCTGGCGACCCAGACACTAGGAGCCATGGCACTGCACACCCTGGGAGAGCGGCGAGGGGTGGAGCAGGCTCTGGGCACCCTGGTTACAGGACCCAGAGCAGTATAACAAGGCAGGCAGCTGGCAGACAACCCTGGGGCAAAAACAGGATTGTGAGGGTGGAGGTCGCTGTACCCAGTTTCCTCCAAGCCTGCCGTTCTGTCCCTCAGCAGAGTCTTCCACCTTGGGCTGCAGGGGGAGGTGTCCATTGGCCCTGTGCACCCCAGTGGACACTCCCTTCGTCATGGGCTGCACCTCAGACCTCATTAGAGAGTGCACTTCCACAGCGCCCACTGGGGGCGTCGCAGTCACCGGGTCTCCTGGGTCTCTCTCTAGTCTTTCCCTCACTTTCACCCCCATAAGCAGCGTCCTGGGTCAGGCTCCCACTAGCTCTCACCTGAAGGTTAGCAGCATCAGTAGCGGCCTTCCGGCCTCACCTACTTCCATCCCTTCCCAAAGGGTGGTGGCCCCAGAGGAAGTGTTCTCAGATGCCATTCCTTCAAAAACCATCCCTCCCTGGCTCCTGACACCCACGGATGTCTCAGGCTCCTCCAAGGCCTGGCCATTGCCTGCCTCCGCAGTTCAGCTCCTGGTCCTCCCAGCTGCATCCTGGCCTCTGCTTCTCCACACTAGCCTGAAGTCAGACTGTCCTACACTCCACACACGTTCTTCTCTGTACCTGGAGTGCCCTCCTCTTCTGCTCCACCTGATAGACAACTCATCTTTCAAGATCCAGCAGAAATGTCACTTCTTCTGAGAAGCCTGCCTTGGTTCCCCAGACATCCTTAGGGCTCCTCTCCAGCCAGTACATTTACATCTATTTGCCAGCCTGTCCATTTCCATATGACTTGGTGGCTGTCTCTCGCAGATGATGAGTGCCATGAAGGCAGGACCACATCACATCCCTCTGTAACCCTGGGGCCTTTGTCGGGGCTTAGTATCTGACATACCTCATTACATGTTGAATAAGTAAAGGAAGGAATTAATGAGGGCATAAAAGAATAACTAAAGTCCTGGCCGTTTTTGCTCAGTGGTTAGAGCATTGGCCCGCAGACCAGAGAGTCTCAGGTTCGGTTCCCGCTAAGGGCACGTATGTCAGTTGCAGTTTGTCCCCGGTCCTGGTTAGGATTGTGTGGGTGGCAACCAGTCGATGTGTCCCTTTCACGGCGATATTTCTCTTTCTCTCTCTTCCTCCCTCTCTATCTGAAGATAAATGCAAAAATGTCCTCGGGTGAGGATAAAAAAAAAGAATAACTAAAAACTCCAAGACCTCAGGATTTTTCATCACAAAGACAGAAGGGCAGCAGAGGAAGAAGGATTCTTCTTGGTCCGGGCAATGGGTGGTGTTTGGCAGACAGCCCTGGGGCAAAAGCTCCCCCCTCCCTCCCAGTCTCTGTAGAGAACAGTCCCCTGGTCAGCACGCCTGGACAGTCACTGCCTCCTGGCCTTCTGCTGACTGCTACACTCCACCTGGCTTCTAAAGGCAGCATCTCACCAAGGCGGGGCCTGCTGCCCCTTTGGAAACATTCACTGTCATCCTCCCCAAGTGCAAACAGGTCTCTCTCTAGAAGCAGTTTGGGATGGGGCATCCCTGGGAGGGCCAGGGGGTGGCTGGGACCCCGCTACCACATGGCTGATGGGCAGCACTGTGGCAGAAACCCAATAAGGCACTTGCAGGTGATGCTAATCACCATCACACTCTGCATTCTAAGTGGGATATAATAAATGATCCCTCGGGGCAAGTCTCTTTTTGTACTTTTACTACTTTTTTTTTAATCCTCACTCGAGGACATTTTTCGATATTTTGTTCAGATAGAGTGGGAGGGAGAGAGAGAGAAACATCGACGTGAAAGGGACACATCGAGTGGTTGCCACCCGCACAAACCATCCAGGGCCGGGGACAAACTGCAACCAAGGTTCGTGCCCTTAGCGGGAACTGAACCCGGGTCTCTCTGGATTGCAGGCCAACGCTCTAACCGCTGAGCCAAACCGGCCAGGCCTGTACATTTACTACATTTAAAAATCCTTTGTAGTATAAACAAAATGGGATAAAATATTCCAGACTGACGATAGAACTAACCCAGTAGTAACAATGACCTGAGTTAGGGACACGGTCAGTGCAATCTCATGAAGTGTGCAGGAGGCTGGCAGGCAGCCTTTGCTGCCAGGACCTGCTGTCCTGTCCAGTTGTCCCAGGTCAGAAGCAGCCAGTGCTTTGCATCTGAATCCCTCTTACCAGCTGGGGCCGGGGCTGGGGAATAGGGGAAGGCCCTGGGCTCTACAGAAAAGTGGGGCAGTCGGTATCCCAACTGCATCAGTCTGGGGAGTAGAACGTGAGAAATGGCAACCCTGCCGAGAACACTGCCCAGGGCCCCACAGCCCCACAGGCATTCAGAGGGCAGCATGGATGTGGCTCTGGCACCCCCCACCCCCCGGGTATTACAGAATCCCAGGCTCTGTTAAGTTTATTCTGGGAAGAAAGCAAAGTCCCAAATTCAGGCAACAGCCATGAGCCTTAGCCAGGAATGAGGGGGAAGCACAACAAAGTGACCTTGACCTCCACTGCTACCTAAGCCACACTGCTGGATTTGAAGCGGGTTCCCCAACACGGGCCGCCACAACCAGATGCCTCAGGAAACAGGTGTAGCTGAGGGGAGAGCTCGATAAGAGGGGTTGCGTGAAGGGAGAGCCCAAGCTCTAGCATCAGGTAGATCTGGTCTGGAATTCTTGCTCTGCCATTTACTGTGTGACCTTGAGCAAGTTGCTTAACCTCTCTGAGCATCAGCTTTCTGTGGATAATAATAACTGCATTGATTATAGAGGGTTGTTGAGAAGATTAAGTGAGATGATGCTTGCGGAGGGGCCTGGCTCACACACAGTAGGTCCACATTATAATGAAAACCAACCCAGTCCATCTGACCTCTTTTTATCCTGCCATCTCTCAGTCCTTGTCATTCCTCTCCCTGCACACAGTCAAGCTGATGACTTACCAAGTGCACAGAGGGCTCAGGGACGGATGGCACAGTGTGACAGGCAGCTCCTGCACAGCAGTCCTGCGGCCACGGGGCGAGGACTCCCTGCACAGCCACTGACACCGCGCTGACTCTCCCCGAGGATCCTGCTTGCGGGATATAATTTATTTTCAATACTTTATGTTTTATTTCCTCTTCCCTACTGTGATAAACTCCCCACCTTTGGCATAGAGAATTCTAATCTGGGAAAATGCCTCCTCGGGTCTCGCTGAATCAGATTCCCTGCTCTTGTCCTGCTGGGCTCGCTGTCGCCCTGGCAGGGAGCTGGATTCCGAGCTGCTGCCGCACAGACTTTAAAGGGAAGGCTGTTTTCAGGCTCTGGCCAGTCCTCTGGCAGAGACCTGCTGTCACACTGTGAATGCAGACAGACTCGGGGGACGCAGGAGGCCTGTCACTCACGCACGGCCCGCACGATGAGTTCCAAAGTGACACAGGCACTGCAGGGCACAGCTGCCCCTTTGTGGGCTTGTCGTGCGCTGTGACCGGCCGGTTGCTCACAGAGGAGTGCCCAGGGCTGCCCTTACCCCATCCCACGATTCACTCTCTTAGTTCACTCACTCACCCCTCGGTCACCCCCCAATTCTCACTGGGCAACTCATCAGTGCCAGACCCTGTGAGGGTGCTAAGGTCCCAGAGATGAGGCCGACGCCATACCTGCCAGGGACAGTGGGTCAGCATAGGGACAGTGCTGCTCAGGTTTGGGTGGGAATGGCTCTGTCTGGGGGGTCAGGGAGGGCTTTTGGGGGAAGGAGTGCTTGAAGCGGGCCCTGACAGGTTGGAGGAATCTTGTCAAGTGGAACAGAAGAGCAAGGACACTCCTGGCTGTGGGGACAGTAGGGCTGATTCATCTCTGGGTTCCTCCAGCGCCCACATGCCCATCAAGAGTGGTGCCGCTGTGCTGGGGACTAGAGAAGAGGAAGGGACTCTGCCCGGGGCGGGGGAGGGCGCTCAGCAGTCCTGCAGTGAGAAGGAGCTGCCCAGAGTGGAGGATGCAGGGACTTGCAGACCGGAAGACCGCTGTGGGCTGGGCAAGTTCTCCTGACCACCAGCAGGTCTGTGACCAAGGGAGGGATTCTGGAGAGGGCCCGCCTTCTGAAGGGCTGAGGGCCCGCCTGTCTCAGCACTTGCTGGTGTTGTCTGACGTCCTCTGTGCCTCACAGGCCAGTGGAGGAGAGGGACGCACACCCTGGGAACAGGAAGAACACCGACGCGTGGTGGAGCTGGGGTGGAGAGGTTTGGCGAAGGCCACGGACAGATGAAAACACTGCACTGCGGGAAGCCTGTGCAACAGGGAGGGGAAGGTGGGTTCTGGGAGCTGCGGGAACAAAGGGGGTGCACAGAAAGCACAGGTGTGGCCGAGCTCCCCATGGAGCACGGAGCCGGGGGCCAGGTCAGAGCCGGGTGCTCTGCCCGCGGAAAGGACCGACCACAGCGCCCAGCGCAGAGCCCTGCGCAGACCTCCCACCCGTGGGACTCCCACTTCAGTCTGCCGGGCTCCAGCTGACCGGCCCCCATCCATTCCTCTGTGTATTTCAGTAGGGCCTTCTCGAGACAATCCCTTGGGCCAAATAACTGATTTAAAAGGCAAGGATTCTCTACTACAACCAGCGGAGAAAGCAGCAGGGATAGCTTGGGCCAGGTACAGGAATCGGGGCTTCAACAGGAAGCCAGCTGCTCCCCGCCCATGACCAGGCTAGCACTGTGGCCACGTTCGGTCTCTCAGGTTCAGAACCCTCAGCAAGTACCCGAGACATGGCCTGAGAAGGCTGCTCCCACCATCCTAGGAGGAGCTCCTGCCTAGTCCGCGAAGCCAGTGAGGAGCAGGGGTGTCACTCGAACACTGCGTTTATCGGCACCGCTCTCCAGCAAGGCAGCGGTGGCGCGCTGGTGGGCAATCACTCCAAGGACCAGACTGGCTGGAGTTTATAACAAATGAAAAGGGGACCCTGAGACGCCCCGTGGCATGGACACACAGCACAGATCCGGGCCTTTCGAAGCCACCAGATATACTCCATCCATCAGGACTGAGTTAAATCACCCACTGCGGGGCGGTGGGCCCCTGGAGTCAGGGACCATGTCGCAGAGTAGGTATTAGTGCTTGCTGAGCAAGCGACCCAGGCCCTTGGCTCTCTCTCCACTCCCGGGCCCTGAACTGCAGCTGGCTTGCCACACTCCATTCCCAGAAGGTATCACAGGCCACTCTACCCATCACCAGAACCTGCGACCTCTGGCCCTGACTAGCCATTGCTCTTCTGTCCCCTCTCCACCTGGAGCCCTGGGTAACCTCTGACCTTGATTCTCAGCCATGCCTTCTCTTGGTCTCAAGATTCCCACAGCTCTGGGTGTAAAACTCTCTCTGCCATCAAACAAGAGGACAAAAGGCTGGGACAAAGTCTCCCCTTCGGCCACTATGCACATTCATCAGTTCGACCTGTTCACCCTTCTTTTGGTAACAGCCCCCGAATCTCCATTCCAGGAACCGCCCCTCCTTCACCCCTCAGGTCTGTTCCAGGCAGGGCCCTGCCCATGCACACAGAAGACTCTTGGCCACGATATTTGTCTGAGGCAGGCGTACGATCAAAGTGGGTTCAACGAGTGAACCCTATGCCTTGGGTGAAAGTGACACTCACTTTGCTGCTGGCCTCACACCTGGACAGACGTGGTCTGAAGCCGCGGTGGTCACCCTGCCACCAGGAGGGGAGAGCCTGCCTGAGGATGGCATCAGCAGGGGAGGCAAAGCTGAGAAATGTAGCAAAACCCCCAAACGGGTCTGATTGACGGAACCGAAAAGGGGCGCTGGAAAGGGAACACGATCGGGAAACAGGCTCCAGGAGTGCGTGCAGAGAGCTCGCCTGGGCTACGAGAGCACGGACGGGCAGTCAGGACAAGAAATGACCGGACCGCAGACACTGCTGCTCACCTGCTCATCCTCATGCCTGATGGCCAACCTGCGCCATGGCCCCTTCTGCTCACCGTCTGGATCAGACTTGGACACCATCATCTGCCCTTTCCAGGGCCACCTGCTTGATGATGCTAGCCCCCCTGGGTTTGGCTGTTGACTTTCCCACCAAGAGCTGTGGGGACGCAGGTCAGTGACACGTGTGCAAGCAGGAGGGCTGCCACTGAGGTGCGTGTGCTCAGAGCCAGGGTGACAGCTGAGCACTGGCCAGCGGGAGGCTCCACTTCTCCCCACTAGAGAAAGAGCCTGGTACCACGGAGGGCCTGTGTGCCAGCCCTGGGATGGATGATGTCTCACTCTGTCCTTACAATGACCTATGGCGTGGGCACTATCCTCCCCTCCAAAGACAAAGAAACTGAACTCACTGAGGTTGCATAACTCACTGAAGGTCACCAGCTAGTTAGTGAAACGGCTGAAATGTCAGTACAGAGCTTCCTGATTCTAAAGTCTCTGCTTTGCGCTCTCTACCCACTGCCTCCACCAACTCGCCTCTCAGCAGTTAAACATTGGGGGCATGGGGACCGAGTTTGCTCTCTCCCCGTGAGTGGTCTGTGTGTATCTGTGAGTGTGTGCGGGCGTGTGCGTAACTTTTGGGCCATGCCATCTGAGAGCAAATTTCAGACACGATGGTGCTTCATCCTAATACACTGCAGTGGGCAGCTCCCAGGAACAGAGTGAACCCCTGACAACCAGGCTGCTGACAATACTGCTACCACATCACCCAACATCCCAGTCCACTCGATCTTCAAACCTTCCAATTTCCCCAAGAATGTCTTTAAAACTTAAAAACAATATCCAAATTAAGTCCGTCCTTTGCACTGGCTGTGTAGCCTGGCCTCCTCTGCAGCTACAAGCCTGCTTCATCTGACACGAACGAGGGGCGCCAGGCCTTTCCTTCCTTCGGCCGTCCTCTCCTCAGCTCCCCTCCTCCCTGGGCGACCCAGCGCGGGAGCGTGGGGTGCCCTCGTTCTCCCTGCCCCTCCGCACCCCTCCTTTCCTGGGCAGGTATTTCCAGACCTTAGCAGCTCATAAAAACACAAAATAAATGAGAGAGGATCTAAATTCCTATAATACAAAGACGTTTCCACTTGCAAACAAAACCTTTATTTATGGAAAGAGATTTGGAAGTAGATTTTGGCCACTAATGGAGTATTCATTATTTTTCAAATGAACAGAATTATAAGCATAGCAACTGAAATAAAAAAAAAAAAAAAAAACTTGCTGGACACACAGCAAGTACTTAATAATCAATTATTAATCAATTTAAAAATCCACATCAATAATAAAACCCCAGGACGTTTACTGACGGCCAGGCCCTGCGGTGAACTTTCCAGAGGCTCACGGTCTCATGGGAGATGACAAGCACTAAAGCAATAATTACAAGGCTGTGTGAGATGCAGAGTGTGTGCCACGTTCTGGGCCAGCAGAGACAGGGACACCCAGCTCCGCCCAGGAGAGTCAGCAGGATTTATAAACGAGCTGCCCTGACAGTGGACGGGCAGATTATGAAGGGCCTCACCCCAAGGGTGAGGATGCCATCTCTAGGGGAGGCTAGGAGCAGGGAGGTGACACGGCCACTCATGCACGTTGCAGATGGACCCTGCAAGGCCATGTGGGGAGTGCAGTGGCGGGGAGCCTGCAGGTCAGTTAGGAGACTGCAAAACAGTGCAGGCGAGTGAGAAGGCAGCCTGAGCCAGAGCGGTGACAGAGGCGATGGAGAGGACATGTGAGCAATGTCCAGGGGGCAGAAGGGAGAGGCTCTGAGTGGGGGTAGTGGGGTGGGAAAAAGAGAAAGAGTAGGAGGGTGAGTTTGGTGAGGAGCATAAGTTCAGACCGTAGGCCTGTGGCTTGAGGTGTCCAAGGTGTTTGGGAGGCGATGGCTGAAATGAAGGGAACTGTGTATGACTTCCAAGCTCAACGGGGCAGCAGGGATTTCTCAGGGCACTCAGAGCCATTGCTGGCCAGCTTTACCAGCCCCGTTGAGAGTGGCACTAACCACTTGCTCAAGCTTGCAAAGCCAGAACTCTCCAGAGGCACAGAAAAGGAGGACACCGCATTCCAAGAGCTGCTCCAAGGGGAGCACCCAAACCAGTGAGCCCTGGGACTCTGGTATTGCTTGGACAGAACTTTGGTTTAACTGGCTTCTCAGATTTGACATTATAGAGGTTTAGAAACCTTTGCTCAACTGGGAGAATGGAGGTACCCACTTTTTGGAATCTGTCAACTGGGAGGCAGTCAACTACTTTGTCTGCAGCTCAATCAACTGGGGGAAACACAACCACGGGGGTGTTGGAGCAGGTCTGCCATGACATTCTCCAAGGAGCCCAACCTCCCACCTGCTGAGGAGGTCCAGCCCCTGGCCGAGGCCCACAGCCAGCCCAGTTCCTCTGGCCAGGGAGGGTCAGCTGCCCACGGCCAGGCAGCAGAGGTGCTGCTGGCTGTGGAGTGTGAATTAGCTACTGATTCAGGCAAATGTCTCCCGAGCCTGTTTCCGGGTTTGTACATGAGCACGATACCTTCTTTCTTACCAGCTGAGGGTCAAGAGTCATTGAAATGAGCAGAGATGTGAAAGCACATCATGGTCCCTCCAGCTTACTCCAGGCAGAGGGCAGAGCAGTTTCCATTGGGGTGCGATCTCCGATTCTCAGAAGGGGAAGGGTCGAGGCCAGGAGTTCTGGCTGAGGGGTGCCTAGGCCCTGCGGGGGGCACTGCTTGCTCGTTCCTCCCACGGCCACACAAAGAGGGAACGTCCCTCCCCATGCCAGGAGAGGAAAGCCGGGGAGCTCCCTAGCTTCTCTGTGCCCTCCTGCTCACTCCTGCCCAGAGGAGGAGGGTCCCTCCCTCGGAGAAGGAGATCCTGGGACAAGGCACTAAGCATGTCCCTGCCTGTTGGGGGAGGTCACTGAGAGGACATGACTGCCGGTTGACCCGAGAACTGGACCTGGGCCACTGGAGGCTCCTCCCTCCTCCCGTCCTTGGACCGGAAGTTCTCCCCACTGTTCCCACAGTTGGAACCATCTTCAAGGACGTGACCTTAAAAGCGCAATAAGGGGTTGAGACCATCTGGATGGTGTATGGGACCAAACTCAGTTAGGTCCTCTACATAAGCTTTAAGATCCTGGTGGCGGGTGCAGAGACTCATCGTGTGGATGCCCAAGACAGGCCTCATAAGTAAGTTCCCTTGCTTATTAACCCTGCCACCTGCCAATCTGGAGAGGCCACCTCTCTTCACTCTCGCCCTGTGCTCTGTGGCGAGGCAGTGTGTGGACCACTGGGCTCCCCATGGCCACTGCCTGCAGCTGCCCTTCTCTGGCTGGAGGAGCTCAGTCCTTGAATTCTGAGGGGTCGAGCAAGCCCATTTGATCTCCCATCTACTGCAGTACCCTCCTTGCAGTGAAGAAGCTGGCATTTTTATCTTGTTTGTCTCCTGGGCTTTATTTTGTGATTCTGAACTTGAGAGGTGGGAAAAAGAGTTATTTAAAGCCTCACGAAACCTAAACATTTTCCAAGGTAGGAGCAGGCATTCTCATGCTTGAGATTTTGAACTCTTTAAAGAAGCCAGACATGAGAAGGCTTCAGGGGCGAACTAAACACCCATCTATTTTGCTCTTGTCTGGAACCATCCGCATGGCTCATCACCAGCCCAGAGTGGTGTCATGCATGTCTGCTTTAGAAAACAAATGGAGTGTTCGTGAGTTTAATTCGCTGACCAAATACCTTTTAAGTACAGGGTCCAACTTGGGTCCTGGGGGTGAAGAGGTTGCCTCTGTGGGGCCCTCAGAGTGCCCCGAGGTCACCTTCCTGACTCTGGATTGAGCCTGTCCCTTTGCTGGCCGGGCTCCCTCTTGCTGCCCCAGGAGGAGGAGGCTCAGCGAGGCAGAGCCAGGTCAGTGAGCACCTTCTCTCCCTGGCAGAGGCGACTCTTGCTGAGCACTGAGCTCCCCCTCTCACTGCCCCCAGAGCTGCTGTCTGAGGGCTCCCTGCCACCCTGCCAATGTCTCCCTGGGTGCCCCTGGCTGGCTACATGGGCACTAGTAAGGGAACTTACTTTCGGACAGCTAAGTGCTCTCAAAGAATAAAGCCCACAGGGAAGCAAACTCCAGGCAGGGGTCTTCCTGAGGTTGGCGTGCACGGTCTGGCTGGGTCGAAGGGTTTTGCTGGGACATGTCAGCTTTAGCAAATGTATCAAAGAGCTGAAGTCTCTGCCTGGCGAGGGAGCTGCGGTCAGACTGTCCTAAGTTTTGGTGCTGGTGATGTGGCCCTGGGCAGGTCCCTTCCGGTGTCCGAGCTCTAGCTCTGCAACCGTGAAATATGGCTAATGACTCCTTCCTCAAAGGGCTATGGCAGAGGCGACAGGTTTCAGAAGGATGTACACTGGGGGGCTACATGAGTGGTTTCAGTGACACATGGATGGACAGTCAAAAAAATTTTTTTTGATATGCCTTAGAAAAAACTTGGACTCGTAGATCAACCTTATGATTTTACCAATGTCACGGCTTCAGATGGGGCTAAAATACAGATGTCACGTCTGAGTCTGTTTAAAGGAAAATATCAAATCAAAAAGTAGTACCGATGGTAGGAGAGTGTGACAGAATTTTTGAAATGCAACCCAAAAGACCGCTCTGAGAATGTGAAGTCCCTAAAACTCTGCCTGCCAGCAGCAGGCGCTCTTGAAACGCTGCCTGTCCCGGTCCCTGGCCCGTCAAACCAGGCCAGGGCAGGACCAAAGGACAACCTAGCTGGGGGCAAAGCTGGAAAGAGTTAAAAGAAGGGTCTGCGTTTCCCAGCCCATCCCCCAGCAGCTAATCTGTCAGCTAATGAAGAAGCGGCCGGCACAAGTGAGCTAGCAGGCAGTTCACTTACAGCAAACTGATTAGGAATGTTCAACCAACAGCAGACTGTAGACCTTTCCAGAGAAAATAAATAGAGTGTAGACTGTATGCAAATGTGTTTGTCACTTTGACAGCACGTCTCAATTAAGGCATCTCGCGGCTGTGGGTAGGCTCCACGGCTGCAGCTGGAAGGGAAAGCCGGCTGCATGGCTGATACTTGGGGCTTGACCTTAATCCGCATGCATGCATTAAAACCCCTGCCTTCCTGCACACTTGCATAATGCTGGCAGCCACGTGAGGGAAGTGACAAACGGGGAAAAAAGCCACTTTCATCCTCTCCAGTTTACAGACCTGTGAAGGCACAGACAGCTCTTATTTCAACAGAGTTTGGGGTGGCTTTTTTAATTGTTTGTCCCCCACCCGCACACACACACTCTTATTCTGCATTTAGCTGGGAATGACATTAAAGCGTCTCTACTTCTTCCTGAAATGGAAAGAAGGTCTTTCTCCATTTCAAATAGGGCCTCCTTTTTTGTGTTTCGAAAATGGAATGTTTAACACCATGAAATCCCTCTCCCCCGCCCCCTCTTTCTCTGTAATGGGCTCCAAACTCCAGCGAGGGGCTCTTTTCATGGGAAGGTTCCTGTGTGCAGGAATGAGGACAAAGGCAGGCAGGAAGCTGCTCTGGAATGCCATGCTGGCGACGGCGGGGCCGGGCTTTCAGCAAGCCCAGCCAGGGAACCGGGCCGGATTTCTCCAGCAGGGCCTGAGCCTCCAGGGGGCAGCTCGTCAGGGGCGCAAACATCAACGAAATTTGAAGATAATCATCAAGCAAACGAGCTCTGCCCCGTGGATGCTTCTTTCTTATGCTGTATTTCAATTTTTATAATGTCCCTTTTAAGTGTAAAATCAGGAAAGTTTAAGATGTATGAATGTATTATCTGAAAATATTGATTACAGAGGAAGATTCTTATGTTTTAACAAATTCACACCTTGCAATCAAAACCCATAACAACAATTACATTAGTTCCCTTCATTTCTAAATAGCTCTATGCCTGGTACACAGTAGAAACTTGATAAAGGTCTCTTAAAAACGAACATTTTAAAATGTATGCTTCTAACTCCTTTATGTGATAAAACAGCAATCATGTTTAATATAAAATCACAAAGACTATTTTAATCATGCTTCATCTAATAAATAGCTAAAGAATCAGGAGATTTCAGAATAAATAACCTTGTAGATTCTTATTATATCTTGTTAACAGAACCATTTCGTATAAACCAAAAAATTATGACTCTTGCTAATCAAGAGAGTCAATGTAAGCGTAGTAGGGGAGGGTAATACAATCTTTTTCAACCAAAAATATAACCACCGGTAAGAAATGGATAAAAGAATTTCAGTTTCTATACAGAGTACCATGTTTTACTTAAGAGAAAAAAAATCAAATAGACAATTTTTCAAATGCTCACTCAGGTCGCCAAAATAGTTGGTTACAGAATCAGATCCCTAGAATTCCAGTGTGGTGCTTACTCTGAGAAGCAGGTCTCCCGATAGTGATTTTCAGGAACTACATTAATAAAGAACTCCTAATTGATTTTCTAAAGAGTTTGCTTGTTGCCTTTTATTTGGAGGTGCAGAGAAGGGCCTGGGATGCTCAAGTGTTCTAATGAGACGCTTGGCTAACAGGCACCCTGAACGGAGCGCCCTGGGGTGGGAGGCAGCGGCTGCCCTTTAATAACTTCACTCAGGGTTCAGCTAGTTTATGACCAGAGCCATGCTGTTTCCTCAAAGTTTTTGAAAATTTTCCTTCAAAACATGTTTGCACCAAATAAATACTGGAAGATGTGTAAACTCCACGGAATTATTTTACCATGGAGCTGAAATGAGAAAGCGCCAGCTGCGTGTGTCATGGCTTCTGAGGCAAAGCAAAGCAAAGCAAACCCAGACCAGTCAAAGGGCTGGGGTGCATACCTGTCCGAAGTGGACTGTGATTGGCCTTCGGTCTTCTCGGAGCTTGGGGTCCTTGGCCTCCACCAGGGGGGACGGCATACTCTTTGGTAGTTGCTCTTCCAAGGTGGGGGCACAGCCATTCTCCGTGATGTCCTGTGGGGAGAAGTCAGCCAGGGGTTGGTGTCAGGGTCTTGGCACCTGCCGTGAGCACAGGTGCTCCCTCCAACCCCAAAGCTAAGAGCCAGGCCATGGAACTCCCTCTGGGACATTTAGAGCCCATCTTCCTGCTAGAGATAAAGGACTTCCGAGGGCTAGAGAAACCCAAGCCATACACTTTAAATTACAGACAACATAGTGATTCGCACTACTGGGGGCGACAACCATTCATCCTCCTACTGTACAGGGCTATTTTCATTTTCACATGTTCACTTTGCCCACATGCGGACACTTAAAAATTACTTTCAATCACAGCTCGTGCATAACTTGATGTTCTACTTTTCCCACTATATTATAAAGATCTCCATAGTGTTGTATAGTCATTACAATGACAATTTTAATGATGCATAATATTTCATTAAATAGCCATACATAATATAATAAACCATTCTACTACCATCAAGCATTTAAGTTGTTACTTTCCCCTTAACATCACAGTGATGAACACTGCAGTTTTTCTTTCTTTTGGATTACCTTTTTCACAGAAATTCTTAGGAATACAATTACTAGGTCAAAAGATATAATCATGTTTAAGGCTTTTTATTCATTCTACCAATTTGCTTTCCAATTTACACCACTATCAGCAATGGATGCGTTGAGAGTTACAAAGTACTCGTTAGCCTTATCGTTTTAAAAATGTATCGCTAATTTAAGAGGTGAAACATGAGAACTCATTGTTGTTCTAATTTGTATTCCTTTGATGATTTGAGAGTGTGGACACTTCTCCCACATTTGTTTACTGGTGATACTACTGTTTGTGAAAACAATGTGTTCTCCCTCCCTCTTTCTTAGTCCTAATCTTTCCGGCAGAGAATGAAGAGACGGAAGTCTGATTCTATGACTTGGAGAAAATTTAGGATGCTAAAGTCATATTTTTAAATTTAGAAATTTACATTTAATTTGTGCTTCTGATGACTGAAGTCAAATTAGAAGGAGAGGAAAAGCCCAAGGTGTCAAAGGCAGGTAATGGCTCCTTTGGCTAACGCTGGCAGCTGACTATATACATGGTTCTTTGGGATGTGTGGGTGGTACCCACTTGTACAATGAGGACCACATGATTTATTCAAGTTGTGAAACTGCTTAAATCTTCATTGAAGCAAGGCCGAGAATAAATATACAAATAAAACACATTTAAATGGTTATTTTTCACCAAGTAAAAATAGCTCATAGAAATAACAAATACAATTTCCAATTCTTTTAATTGCAAAAACAAGTACACATTTTGGTGAACAAAACACACATTTTTAGCACTCATTAAATACCGCATATAAGGACTTAACCATTGGTTGTTCGTAACTCCTCAGCCAAATGGAGAATGGGGGTGCGTGCAGGAAAGTGGTCCCTTACGAAATAGTAATGCATTAAGGCCGAAACACATGTAACATCTGTGAGCTTTGGTCTCCTCATCTGTAAAATGGGGATATGGTAGCTACGAGCAGTAAAGGGTAATGTAACATGAAAGTGTCTAGAGCATTAATAATGGGCTATACTTGGTGTTCAACAGACTACAGGAATTTCTGTGTGTGTGTGTGTGTGTGTAAAGTCAACCCCCCACACCCAGCTGCAGTCTGTAGTCGGTTTGGTACAACACCGGGGGATGAGCACCTCTTGGTTCTGCAGGCAGGGCTCATCAAGCAGCCCACAAGTCCTTCCCGGCTGAGGCTCAGTGATGAGAGAGGTTGCTGACAGCCAATTAGAAATGGCTCTTTTGGAAAGGGGCTGCCTTAAGGTGCTCAGGTCAAGTGGAACAAAGAGGGGGAGGGGCTCCTTCTGAGCCAGAAAGTAACAAAGGGCAAAAGGGGCATTTTGGATCCAGTGGGGTTACCTAGAGGACAGACACAAGAGGTTGAATGAAGCCAAACAGTAAAAAAAAAATCACTTTTTGTTCAGGAAAAACATTGTAAGTGTGTGTGAGTGATTGGCTAAGAAAAAGAAATGGAGCAGTAAGTTAACACAGTAAGAAAATACTGATGGTGATGAAAACTATAAGATGATAGCTATTTTAAACATGTATGTGGTAGTTTGGGGAAAATGTCTTAGTTTAAGCTTACAGGTGAAAACATTGTCTTCTGGTTTTGTTTTTCACCACCTGGTAGCTCTCTATCTGATCTTCCCAATTCACTCAACCTCTCTGCAACCTAGTTCTTTATTTTTACAAGGGGGAGACCACCTCCTGCTTGGGAAACTTCAAAGCCACTGGGACAATGGGTTAAATGAGATGAAATGTGAGGGAGCATTGAAAAATGTTACAATACTGTGCAAATTGAAAGTTAAATCCTTACTCCTGCAAAATGGGAAGCACACCATCTGAAAAGAGCCGCCCCGTGGTGAGCGCCTCCTACTGGCAGGCACTTTCCCAGCCCCTTGACCTTCACTGTCATACTTCGTTTCCACAACAACCAAGAGGCAACAGGAGTATCACACTTTTCTAGGTGAGAAAACAGGGCTCAGAGAGGGCAACTTCTCTAAGGCCACGCAGCTAGAAAGTAGAAGAACACAGACCTATGTGATTTCTGGCACTGAAACTCTATCAACGTTAACAATAACAAGTGCAGGTTTTCTGAGATCAGGAGACGCTCAGCAAGTCATTAGCTGTGATCTCCTCAGAAACCCTTTCCTTACAAGACCCTATGCTGCCTTATGATATCCGGGCACTTATCTTATCCCCACAGACTGTGAATTCCTTGGGGTTTGGGTTCTCTGCCTCAGAGCCTTGAATAAACTACATGTTCTCCAACAAGTCTTTGTAAAGTTGAGTTGCACATTTAGAAGGCAAATGTGTCCAATATACAAACATGTTTGTGTGTCAAAAAGTTGTGCAGCACATTCGTTTTATCTAGTTAGAGGACCCGAAGATGCCAAAGACTTCTTGCAAGTCTCCAGGCTTGCCCCACCAATTTATTAACTTCTGCACTATTTCTTCCACCTGGGGAAGGACAACTGCTTCCTCCCCGGAGAGCAGAGTGTGGGAGGAGCCTCGGTCAAGAAAGAAATAGGGCCAGTTCACATCCTGCTAGCAGAGGTCTTACACAGAGGAGGGAGCCAGTAACAGCAAGTCTTGGTACCCATGATTAAAGAAATTGTGGTCTAAGAGCTAACTGAGAAGCTGCCCGCAAAGGGTATGGAAAAAAGGCAGTCTTAGACATTTAAATGGCAATATAAATGGGAAATTTATATCAAAACCCTAAAAGAGGAACATGCCCTTTGGCCATTAATTCCATTTCTAGAAATTTATCCTGATGAAGTAATCAAGAATTCCTGCAAGGTTTTATCTATAGGATATTTGCCTAGAAAAAACTGGAACTAACTTAAGTGTCTAACAATGGTATTGATTAAGTAATGTCTATAAGTCCCTCAGATAAAATTGCACATACGTATTTAAAACAATGACATGTGGAAGAAACAGTCAGTGGTCTGGGAAATGTTCAGGATATAGTAAGTGAAAATGCAGGTTACAAAATAAGATCATTTTTATTTTGTCTGATTTGTTGAATTTTCTTCAATCAACATGTTTTTTGTTTATAAGTGGAAAAAAATACTGTCAAAATGTCATTTTAAAAAGGGAAAACTAAGAAGCTGACAGGAGAGGTAAATCTGTTCCTGCCTGCAGGGTCACACAGAGGAAGTCACTAGACAGAGCTGCCGATCAGAGGCCACCATGGGTGGCACATCTCTTCCCAGAAGGCAGGGACAACATTGGACGAGCCCTTGGACAGAGTACCCACGAGAGGCCAGGAGGGGGTCAGACACGGAAACAGCGGAGGCTGTGACTTCATGAGGCAGAGATGTGACAGAGCATTCCTAGCCCAGGGAGCTGGAGCACGGCCTGGCTCAGGAGTGGTGGATGGCAGCTGGGGCGTGCCAAGAACCTCCTGCTCAAGGAGGTGGAAGGTGTATAAGGTCTGAAGGTTTTATCTAGGGGAGTGACTGGGTCAGATCGGGGTTCTAGAAAGACTGCTCTGCTGGCTGTGTGGATGACCGAAAGGGGGTGACCCTGTGCCAACTGTGTTCTGGCGGCATGTGCTTGGGGGCTTGGGCAGATTGGCTGCTCCAGATTTGGGATGTGAGAAAACAGACAGGATGGAAACTCCAGTTCACTGGGTGACTAGTAAGGGTTGCTGTTTAAACCCATTACCTCTTTTAATCCTTAGAACAATCCAGTAAAAAAATCTCTATTTCTCTTAGATGAGAAAAACTAGGTTCACAGAGGTCAAGTAAATCATTCAAGGTCACATAACTAATATCTTAGAAAACCAACACTGAACCTAGCTTGTCTGCCTCAGAAGTCCAAATACCAGGCCACAGTGTTGGGGCTTACAGAACCCCGCGGGTGTGGGCAGGGGTCTTACCACCTCTGACTCAGACTGCTGGTCTCCATTTTCAGATTTGGGCGGTGCCCTTCTTTTCCAGTCTACTTCACACCCTAGCACATGCAAATTAAAATATGAATACTGATATCAAAACAGCATCCAAAGCTGGAATTTCCAAGAGGGAGGAGACCGGGAGCTGACAGCTGTGTGTGAAGGTGTGAAAACGTCTGTTCTACAAGAATTTACCCAGATCTCCCTGACCCGTCACGGGTGCTCCCTCACTCCCTTCCATACACTCGGGAACGTCTGCCCGAGACTCAAGCCTTTGATGACCCAGTGAGCTTGCTCCTTTTAATCACAGAAACTAAATCAGCATGCTTGATGAATCTTTTAAAGATCAAATATTTAGAAACATTTGATGAAATCATTTTGATACCGAAGAAAAAACATTTTTTCAGGGATTCCCCAATAGGCAACACCCCCCCCCCAAAAAAAAAAACACAAACAAACAAACTCATCCTCTTGAGAGACTCTTACTGTGCCCTGCAGGTGAGGAGGAGCAGGGCATGTGATGCCAGCCGGGTGCCGTGCTGTGACTGGATGCAGTCTGGACGACCGCGAGCCCCGCCACGCGGCCTTGTCCGTGGCAGGAGATGCTCAGGGGCAAAGTGCTCCGCTCTCCCTTTAGGAAGAACGCTTAGGTAGGATCTTTGCCATTTCCCTTCTTCCTAATTTTGAGCAAGTCAGACTTCAAAGGAGGCCAAGCTGTAGATAAACTTGACCACCTTGCTCCATTTATCCAGAGAAATATGTTACCCATCCTTCCTTTTTTGTTGTTGGGCTGAAGCAGAGCAGGTATGGAATAAAGCCACGATACAGTATCTAGTACAATTATTGGCCAGTGGTCACACGATACCCTGAAAGCTCCCGCTTCGAACGCTTTGAAAATCGACAGCACAAATGAACAAGGGATGGAGAAGGGGCCCTGCTCAGTCATATTAGAGATGGACCCTTCACACACCATGGTGACCTCTCCACAGGTCGGCCCCACATTTTTTATTTGCAATTCAAACCCAAGGCGAGGGCACAGAGGGCAAGACTGGGTTCTTGATTATATCTGCGAGGTCACCATTGCTATGCAGCTAGAGAGGCCAGGTGGCAACCCAGTACATTTGAAAACTGGATCTTTGTTCGGAACTGCCTCAATTTCACAGCAGAAACCAAACTTGAGATGTCTGTATTAGATGTATGTGGGAGCCACATCGATGTTGCCACAAAGAGGGGAGGGAACAGGGGGGAGGGGAGCAAGAGAGCCAGGGAAATATTTCCTGCAGCAGTGAGAGAGGTCAGAAGAAGCCAAATCCTACATTAGCTCAAGAAAGGGAGCTGGAAGATCTGCAGAGGACCAGGTCCTGTCTGCCCTGAACAATGCTAGAGTTTCAGGGACAAAAGAGCTCCTCCAAGCACAACTGCCAAGTATCAGGTCTGGAGAGAGCTGTAAGACTGAAGGGGGGAAGTGAAAATTGAAAAGGGTGCCCTAATGGATCTGTCAACAGTCCGCTGGTGACAAGCTCCGTTTCTATAAAATGCCTTCACCGTGTGTGTCACCTGAAATGTACTGACACTCTCTACAGGACATTATCTCCTGAAGCTGTTCTTGAAAAGGCTGGCAGGGGGAAGAGGAGAAGGGGAGGAAAGTCTGCTTCAGATACTATCAAGGAAAGAAAGGACAGAGAGATGGTGTGGAAGGAGAGAGATCTGGATTGTTTAAGTGAACCTTTGAACAACAGCATCAAAAAACCTGAGCATAACCAGTTATTTGCAGAAATGTTACGTACCATGAAGAAGGGGTTTTCTTAACGCTCACGTGTACGGGAGGCAGTGGCCTGCGGAGAGCAGGTCTGACCAGTGAGGCACAGCTGTCCTCTGCCTGAGGAGGGACCCCTTTCTTTGCTTACTTCAGGTAATATTCTAATACCAGCCAGAGTCTGGGATGCAGCCATTAGGGGGAAATCTGGTGAGATACCCCCCGCCCCCCATTTTATACCTGCAATCCAATCCAGTTACATGCGATTGGGATAGGAGATGAAAAGGTATATATAGGTACTTAAATAGCATCCGAGTAAAGAAGTCCACCTGCCAGTCTTGGGCAGGGTGCAGCAGACCATGGTGAAGGTCTATCTGGATTTACATAACAGGATTTTAATTTTAGGATTTAAATCTCAGTTGCTAAAAATTCACTCAGTTGAAACAAAAAACTTAAATGCTTAGAGCAAATTATTTAGCAATTAAAAGAATGGACTCAATTCCTTTGACCATTTCAAGTTAATGAGAGGTTCCTTCTAACTTCATAAAATTAAAACTGCTTTAAATTTTTTAAAAACTGCCAAGAGAGACCAAGGCCCTGATTAGATGGCACATTTGGGGTGTGTGGGACAGAAGGAATCAATCCCAACATCTTTTGCTTCAGGAAGACAGTATGAAAGCCTGCAGTGGTTAAGACCAGAGATGCTGGCCTAGATGGATCTGGAATGTAATCCTGGCTCGGCCAGCCTCAGTGTGACCCGTGGGCAGACGATTTCACCTTTGAACTGTGGTCTCCTTAGATGGGAAATGGGAATATTACCCTCTGCCCCAGGGTGGTTCCAAGGATTAAATGTGAAAGCTCCTAGCCTGGGCCATCCTTAGTGCTCAGTGAAGGGTGCTGGCAGTAACAACGATGACGGGCACTCACAATGATCTGAAAATGCCCTCTATTAGGTTAACCTTCCCTGTACACGTCTAGGGAATCAGGTAGAAGAACTCTGAGTCAGGATGTAGCCTGTGTGAATTTGTACGATTTTACTGATGGGCCATGAAGACAAACAGAGCCACTCCCTGCCCCTGAGTCTCAAACACAAACTGCTGGGCTCCTCTGGGTTGAAACCACCACTGTGAGGAGAGCCCACAGCGTCCTCCTCAAACCCACCCTCTGCCCTGAGCCTGCACAGCGGTCATTTCCCTGGAGATGCTTCTTGGTTTTGGTTACAACCGGTCCCAGGTCAGCCGTAGGAAGGAGTGGTCCAAGATGGAAAGACCGAGCCAGTCTCTGCAGACTTGGGCGGACCCTGGGCCCAGTGGGGTGGGCAAGGGACAGGCCGACAATGGTAACTCTGAACTCGCTTGCCTTTGTGGGTTTAAGCCAGTGCCTTAATGATATTTGAAGACAGTTTTTTGTCTGTGAATATTTATAACAGTGTGAGAACTCCCGGACAGCTGGTAATGCATTTTGAAGTGTGTTAACAACACTGTATCAAACAGCCCTCTATTGATCACATCATACTTTTTTGTGGCCACGCATTTCATACACGGTGCTTATACATTTTGAATAAGAACTTCAAGTACCTTTTGCTTCAAGCGGTTTTTCACCTCTTTTATTCCCATTTTTGCATGATCTTTTGCCTGCATGAAAAATTAATTTAAGTTAAGATTCCCTTTCTGTTCCCAGCAGGGACTAGGCTTGATTTCAGTCCGTCGTGAATCACCTTCTCTGATTACTAGAAAAAAGGGAAAATGGGATCATCAAGTCGAAAACATAATGGCTATGAAAACAAATACAATTTTAAAAGGTTAAAAAAGAAAACAAAACCCTCAGAGAGGCTACAGAGATTTTATTTTCTGCATTTTGATGGCACAGATATTTCCCCTTTCGACTCTCTCTGATTATTTACCTCAGCCGCCTGGTGACAGTGACCAGTAAGAGCTGAGCAGCAGCGCTTCTGGCTGCAAGCTTCAGAGTGTCTGTCCCTTCCCCAGGCCAGGGCCTCAGGACCGGTTTTCTGTCCAGGCTGAATGGCCTGAATGGACACATCGCTGGGTCTCTCCAGTGCCACTTCTCAAATCTCATTTCGACAGACACCCTTTTATTTTCTGTCACATTAGACCTGTGTGGTTCTGTTCGCAGCCACCCACCAATAACTATAATTTAAGCAGAGAAAGGACTAACAAAATTAAAAATGGAAATAAAACAAAACCACCCCAGTTAAGTGGCTCACAGTCAAATCAGCAAGGAAGAGAAATCACGAGAAACAAATACTTGAGGCTCGTAAAAGATGAAGCACCGGGGACGGTCGCGTCCCGTTTTCACTGCTGTGCACAAGGCTCACAAACAGCATTTCTGATGGGGCAGTGGTGACAGACGATGCAGAATTTGGGACAAGAATTAGGACGTGTCTCCCATATAAACACTCTTCAGTGACCTGCAAAGGAGCCATCTGTTTTGACGTAACAATAGGGACACACAGGAAAGGTTTGCTAGAACACCCGAGAGACCTCCTGGTCTCAGGGTCCCCGCATGGAGCAGCCAGATTAAAAAGCTACATTTTAAAAGCTAAAACCTTTAGCTCCCAACTTGTGGCAACTGTAGGCAGAAACACTTTAAATTAAAAATGCCACTGGCCTGGTCCTAAAATATCAATGCTAAATGATTCCAGGAGCAGCGAGAGCTTCACGAACAGCACAGCAGCTGTGCCACCTCTGCGGGCAGGGCCAGGTGTGTTTAGGAGCTGCCACCTCTGCGGGCAGGGCCAGGTGTGTTTAGGAGCTGCCACCTCTGCGGGCAGGGCCAGGTGTGTTTAGGAGCTGCCACCTCTGCGGGCAGGGCCAGGTATGTTTAGGAGCTGCCACCTCTGCGGGCAGGGCCAGGTGTGTTTAGGAGCTGCCACCTCTGCGGGCAGGGCCAGGTGTGTTTAGGAGCTGCCACCTCTGCGGGCAGGGCCAGGTGTGTTTAGGAGCTGCCACCTCTGCGGGCAGGGCCAGGTGTGTTTAGGAGCTGCCACCTCTGCGGGCAGGGCCAGGTGTGTTTAGGAGCTGCCACCTCTGCGGGCAGGGCCAGGTGTGTTTAGGAGCTGCCACCTCTGCGGGCAGGGCCAGGTGTGTTTAGGAGCTGCCACCTCTGCGGGCAGGGCCAGGTGTGTTTAGGAGCTGCCACCTCTGCGGGCAGGGCCAGGTGTGTTTAGGAGCTGCCACCTCTGCGGGCAGGGCCAGGTGTGTTTAGGAGTTCTGTCATGCTCGGGAGCAGACTGTTTGGGTCCTGAGACCAAGACCAGTACTTACAAACTTATAGACAGTCTTCATGGCCGGGTTGGCTTTCGTTTTCACAGTATTCAGAATTGCTCCACTTCCTTTCTATAATAAAAATGTCAATTAGCAATTTGGACTGAAGATGTAGTAGGCCAACAGCAACAAAGACCTCTTCTCTTTAATCAAGTTAAGCAACACTTCAAGAGTGCGTAATTTAATTAGAGAAATAGGCCTGGATGGGAACTGGTCCCAGGCCATTAGGTATGGCCATGGCAGAATCACTATGGGTGTTGGGGCGGGGTGGTTGGGATGGAGACAGTGATGAGCTGAGGGGGACTCCAGGCTTAGTACTGTGCTTGGCACCTGTCCACTGGCCGGAAGGAAAGCCCATCACAGGCTCTGAGGTAAGGGCTTCCCCGCAGGATTCTACAGCTTGTTGAGATAGTCTAGTTACCAGGACAGCACTGAGGTACGGCTCATAACAATGGACTCTATGGCTCCTACCAAGCTGGGGCAGAAAACTGGGGGCCTGATTACCCAGGATTACCTGGCTGTGCCATCCCAGCCATGCACCTTCCTGTGCTCGCCCTCTGTTGTTTTTAATCACACTGGTAGGCTGCCTTCCTTAACATCTATCTATAGCTTGAGAAAGAGAAAGAATGAACAGCCATAAGTGTTAATCATGGCTTTAGTGTAACTCCAACACACCGATTTCTTGGCTCAGTTCTTTAGGAGAGCAGGGGAAGAAGAGGAGACAGGTGAGGAGGAGGAGGAGGGGGAGGGAAGGCTTTTCCAGCACACAAAGGAGGCGATGAATGGGTACGAAGCGCACAGGCATGGGCTCCCAGAGGGAATGTCCCGCCAGGCTCTCGGGGCACTGGGCACAGGAGGGCTGGTCTCTGCCTTCAGAGACCTCCAGTCTGGAGGGCACAGGAGAGTGGGGGAAGCTCATTGTCTGGAAGGCCAGAGGAGGCTTTAGAGGATGAAACATCTGGCCTGGTCCTGAAGGAAGAGTAGGAGTCTGTGTGGGGGCTGGGAAGGATAAGAACATCCTGGCGATAGGAACTAGCACAGGCACAGTGTGGAAGCTGAGAGGCCATGGCATGTCTGTGAGGAACAAGTGGGCAGTGCATCATGGGAGGGATGGCAAGTGGGGCTGTGAGGCCAAATGGGGTCAGCTCACAAAGGGCCAGGATCAGGAGTCTATACTCTAGAGCAGTGGTTCTCAACCTGTGGGCCTTGACCCCTTTGGGGGTCAAATGACCCTTTCACGGGGGTTGCCTGAGACCATCAGAAAACACATATTTCCGATGGGCTTAGTAACCGAGACACGGCTCCTCTATCCGTCTCCAGGCAGGTCCGCCCACATGCAGATGCGCCTGCATACAACACGAGGACCTGTGTTACAGGGTCGCAGCATTAGGAAGGTTGAGAACCACTGCTCTAGAGGATTTTTAATCAAATGTATCACATAATCAGGTCTGTAGTAGTTTGGAAAGATAATTCCAAATGATTTGAACAGAGAGACTGGATCCAGTGACTATATGAAAGAATAAGATACAGTAATGTGGTTATTGGGATAAACTTTTAGCATAATTTCTGGTGACCCTTGTCCATATTAGAAATTTTGTGTTTTAATTAAAAACATTACAATTTGACCTAGAAAGCATTCTATGTTGCAGGACAATATGAAATTTTCACCTACTCATTTATTCCATACTGCTTTCCAAAATTACTCAGTATTCAGTTTCAATGGTCCTTTGGAATAGTAAAACTCTCTTTATCAATCAATCAACAAGTCCTTATTGCTTGTCTATGATTTGCCAAGTGCCATGTTTGGCCATACCAGCAGAACAAAAGAAGTCTTTCAGTGAGGAGCTGCTTACTCTCGGCCAACTGCAGCCACTTCCAAGGGACCCGCCTTGGCAGCTGCGCACTTGGCCCACGAGCAGGGAGAACACTTATCACATTATGTTGCAGTTGCCTGTTTACGTGCCTGCCTCCCAAGCAAGATGGGAGCTCCCCAGAGCAGGCCTGTGTCTGCTCCCCACTGGATCCCCCACTCGGGAATGGCGCCCGGCACACAGGCCTGCAGCCCGCGCTCACTGGTATAACGTGAGAAAAGGCAAGACTGAATTCTTCAGTGGCTTCTGAAGCCCTAAGCACCTGGCTTCTAGTGCAGCAAGAAACTGTCCACAGGACAGCGAGGGCTGGAAAGGTCTCTCAGTGATGTGCTCTCCATCTGCCCAGGAGCCTTGGCTGTGAGAAACACTTCAGAGCAGCAAGAGGGACATATTTTTGGTTTTCCCAGGACAATTTCCCAATTGCAGTCGCCCTGGAAGGAGACACCCAGAAATGCTCTAAGATGACGACATCCACTTGACACGCCTTGGCCGGCATCCAGGGATGAAGAGGTTTCTCCTGGCTCTCCTCACCCTCACCAGGATGCTTGGACAGCCTCACCCGCCAGTTCCACCTGGCTTTACAAACAAAAACATCTTCAGCTGACAGCATGGAGTGCCCTGGGCGAATGACAGCCTTGTGGGTGGCAGGATGGTGCAGGGCCGCCAGGAGGCGAGGGGGTGGGGGTGGCAGGTGGCTGGGAGGAGAGCACACTTACCCGGACGGTGAAGAGCCACTGGTGGTACAGTCTGTCGCTGCCTGGGGAGAGAGGAGTCAGAGCACTGTCACACACAGCAGGGATGTGCGTCCCGGAGCTCCCCCAACTGCCCTGAGCACGCAGGCCTGAAAGTTCAAAATCAGGAGAACACGGAGGCTCCCTGCCCTACGCCCGGAAGGAGGCAGCAGCCAGGTGCTGCCACAGGCTCTCTCTCAGTGCCTGGTGCCCTGGGCACAAAGCAGTCGTCCTCGCTGCCCTCTGGAGGGCAGAGCCCTGGGTTCACTGCCTCTCGCAGCCTCGCCCGCCCTCTGCCGCTCCTCCTGTGCGACCTTTCTGTGCGACCCCTGTGCCAACCTCAGGGAACGACCAGGGGCTCTGACTCGCCCCCCAGTCCTCCAGTCCTCATGAATGCTGCTCCCCTTGCTGGCCACTGCCCCTCCCCCCAGTCACTAAGCCACAGTTTAGATGTCATTCCCGCCAGAAGCTTCCTTCATCTGGACAGGGGACACATCCTGAAAACCATCTCTCTGAAGTCCTGTGAGCTACCCCAGCAGGAAACAGGGCGTGCGCCCCAGGGCAAGCGCGCTGCTGGACACGACTCGGTGCTCAGCGCGGTGGAGTGGTGACTCGGAAAGGAAAAGGGGTGTTGTTGGGGGCCTTGTTCATCTTACCTGCTGGGCTAGGAGGTCTTATCAGCAAACAGCTTTCTAGATGTCAGAATGGCCTGAGTTACGTTAGCAACACAGAAGGCCCATCTTCTCCTCAGAACAAATATTCAACTGTTGAACTACTCAAGCCCGCCTCCTCTATGAAGCTTCCCCGTTGCACAGCGAGAACTCAGAGCGCCATTCTAATGGCACAACATCCGTTTCCACTCTGGTTCCTGAGCTCGTTTCGTCTGCACTTGTCTTTAGTTACACATCTTTCTCCTCTCAGTTTAAAAGCTCCCTGAGGGCAGAACTGGGTCTTCCATGTCTTACTCTGCAGGCCTCTGGACCCAGCAGGTGGCAGGAGACGCTTTTCAAGGCCGCCATGGCCCTCTGGCTCGCACACTGTCTTCACTGATTATGTTCCGCATGCAGTGCAGGCTGCTTGGACCCGTACAAGGGATTTTGTAGGTGACAGTTCGCCTGACTTGATGAGTTTAGGATGGCCAGTTGAATTATCAGCGTAGTCCAGACCAGACATGCGCCCAGCAATAAGAGAAGGCCAGCAGCAAGATTGTTGTTATTTTGCTTTTAATTTTTACTTTGCTGCCAAAGACAGAGGCTTGGGGTCTTGGAAAGCATGCCGGACTGGGATTCAGGAGGTGGGGTTGGCCACAACACCTGCCTGGGCCTCTGACCCCCTCTGAAACCTGAGAGGGTGAGCCCTGCAGTTCTGAAGGCCTGCAGAGACTGGCCCTCCAGTGCTTTCCAGTTTGAAGAAACACTGACTGAGCAGGGTCTGTCCGGGTGACTGCACAAACCTCTCCTCGTGGCCTCTGATTCAACTGTCACAGGAATCCTGTGAGGCAGGCACTGTCACCCACAGCAGAGGTGAAATGACTCGACCACATTCCCACCGCTACTAAGGAGACAGTCCTGACCAGAATCCAGGTCTCCTAACTTGACCTCGAGTGTTTTCCACTGCACCAAGCTGGCCCCCCAACAGAGGACTGCAGATGGGCCAATATGCATCTCATCAGACTAAGAGTGGTTTCTCAAACTCTTCAAGGCCAAGGTTGAAATAAGTTTCTCCGTGACCCCAGTGAAGGAAATGAAATCACTGGTGCTCCTCGCTGGGTACACCCTAATCCCACATTAACAGCACGCAGCACAGAAAGGAAAATAAAACGTTTCTCACCAGCATACTCGCCCATGTTGATCTCCTCTTCAAAAACATCACTGAAACCTTCGCCGGAATTGAGAAGGTCTAATCTACCATCAATAAACTAAAAAGAAAGAACAGAACAGAACTGTGCACAAAGGAACAAGGAGGAACACCACTCAGCTGGTACCTTAGTGTATGACCAAAGAACCGCCACACTTGCCAAGACAGGAAGGACCTTTGGAACTGTACATTTCAAAACAGGGAGTTTCTAAAAACTGGCTGTGTGGTTTTAATAACCTGCAAAGCCGCATGGCATATTTGCAAGGGTCTCCTCACCCAATCCTGTCCCCAGACCCTCCTTAGCTGTGGCCAGAGTCCCACCCATGTTTGCAGCCTCAGTGCTCAGGGAAGACAGCTGTGGAAAGTCCTGCCCGCCAGGAACCCCGATGCAGGCCAAGCTAGGGAGGCCAGGCACCTGTTTGAAGAGCTGCAGCTGGGTGGCATTCTGCAGGAACTGCCTCATGGCTCCCGAGCGATAGTGGGACACGAAGGCCTCTTCACAGAAGGTGATTGGCTCCTCCTGGGAAATGGAGGCGAGAGGATGGTTAGAGGAATGGAGCGTGAGGGGTCATTTCTTAAACTCGGCTGGCAGTGCTTCTACCTCTGCTAATTAGATTAATTAGATCCTCATCTACCTGGTGAAGTGGCTATTATCATTGCTGGCATTCTAGTCTCTGGATGAGAAAGCTGTGTTGGAGAGGAAGTCATTGCCCAAAGTCACAGAGCTGGTAAGAGGCAGAGTGGGACCAAAGACTGGAGTCCACCCCCGCCCCTAGCCTCATACATATCCCAACAGCAAGTCAGCGGGATGGGCCCTCTGATGTGATGACTTCCAAACTTTTCACTTTTAGAAGCAGAACCCTTCTTCAGATAGCACCTTAAGTAGGAGCAGCCCTGCTACATAAATCAGCCAGCTGCTCTGTGGGTGCTGGGTTGGTGGTTGGGATCTCCTGGCTTGGTGGTCTTCCCTCCACAACCCCCTCCCTGCACCTTAGCAGTTCCTGAGTCACCAGGTGTGGAACACGACTGGAAAACCATTTACCCAGTGATCTTAACCAATAGCAATTGTTTATAATTTTAAAACAATTATTTATATGGAAAAGCAGGGATGATCAAAAATAATATTTACCATCCAGTCAATTTTTGTACATAAGCTGTTGGATAAGGAAGTTTGTTTTTGCCAAGCTATGTTTTATGGGTCAAGCAAATGACACCCTAAGCTTAAAAAACATCCCATCTTGTAGCTGGCACCTCAATCCTTCTTTGAAGGTATCAGGGTGCTCATCTATACAGACAAGACTTTAGTTTTAACGGTGTATTCTTAATTCTGAAAGATCAGCTTTTATATCTAGAACTGAGTTAGAGGTACCCCTGGCTTCCCAGGCTTCGTGGCAAACAGAGATGTTTGAAGCTCCACTTTTATCCTGTTTTAATGAGTCACCTAAGTGTTAAATTTACTGTCTAGCGGCTGTAGATTCCGAGCTCCTCCTGCTTCGATCTGGCCAGTATGAGCTCCTCACTGGGCAGACTGGGCACAAAGGCTGCAAGGATGGCCCAAGAAAGTAGGGTGAGGGGAGTATTTAACTTTATACAGTTACACCCCTAATTTTATAAAGGATCTGAGGCAGCTTACATGAGTACACAGAACAGAGGAAAAAAGTAGAGCTTGAAAAGAAATAAATATATAAAACGTAATTATTTGGGAAAAGAGTATATGATTTCTAAAATTAAGTTATGAAATCAGCTCTGGGTTTCCTGGCTGTTGAAGCAAGGGAAACAATGCAAATTTTACATTGTCTATGAGAAAAAAAGCATACCAGTTCCTCAGGGAAAAAGACAGCTTTCATGCCATTTATTACTTCGCACAGCTTGACATCTTCCTTGCGAGAGATCAGCTAGGGAACCCCAGCAGAGGCCCAGCAGAATGCCATTCCTGTGGCCTGAAGTTTTGCTTCTCACCCTTGGGCCCAGAGCAGAGCAATGAATTCTCTCTCCGTGACACAGTGGGACTCATACTCTGAACGACTCCGAATACATATCGTCAGCTCCGACATTTTTCCTGAGCTCCAAACCTAGGTCACCATGCCCACCTGGATGGCCCACTAGCACTTCAAACTCAAAATGGCCCAATCCCACAATTATTACCCCATTTGCATTGTACTCCCAAACTGTCCTTCCTTCCTTCCTTCCTTCCTTCCTTCCTTCCTTCCTTCCTTCCTTCCTTCCTTCCTTCCTTCCCTCCCTCCCTCCCTCCCTCCCTTCCTGTCAATCATAGCTCCCCACAGTAGACCTGTCCGACTTCCTAGTCCTTCCCATTTACCAGTGCAGTGTCTCTGCTTGTCGCTGCTCTCCATCCACGACTGGCACAGGCCTGACTGATGTGTGGAGGGTTAACTCTATGTCCCTCTCCTGTTTCACTTCTCCCAGTGACTCCAACTCTTCAGGCAAAAGTGACTTCTAACATGCAGATTGCATCATGTCACTGTCCAGTCAAGAGTTTTGTTTGCAGAGATGTTGCATTTGTTTATTTGATTAATGTCTGCTTCTTTCACTAGACTACACGCTTCACATGTTCAGGAAGAGTACCTGCTTTGCTCAACATTGTACACCTATTGACATGTATGTCACATACACGGGGTCCTGGAGGGTGGGGGAGGAAAGAGAAAGTCCTAGCCCCTTAGCTGGGCAAACAAATCCTTCCCGAGCTGACCATCACTTTCTTTTCCAGAGTCTTTGTGTCCCTTCCTGTGGCTCCCCACATGCCTCATGCTCCAAATACCCCCTAACCACGTGTCGTATCCTTTCTCACTCTCTTCCTTGCTTCTGCCAGCTCCATTCCTTCTACCTGGGCCGTCCTTCTCATAAGCACAGGTCTTTTTGCCGTGGTCACTCACCCTGCTTGGCGCTCTCACAGTGTCTTGTGCATCCCTGGGTGCTGGGTAATCTGCACCAGTGCCCCCTGTGACCAGGAGCTTGAGAGGGCACAGACCTTGTTGGACTAATCTCTACACGCCCTGGGGACAGCACAGCATCCCCCCCCCGTTAGAAGCTCAGGGATGTGGGTTAAAGAAACAGAATGAGCTTGACTCTAGTCCCCGTCACAGGAGCCCTGCAGTCTTGGAGAGGCCGAGCCACTGCTTGCCTGACAGGTAAAGAGGTCTCAGAGAACGCTGCCAGGTGAGTGGCACTCGTGTCCAGGGAGCTCAGAGCTGCTCTGAAGGAAATGATGAGTTGTTAGCATTCCCTCCTGGAGCTTTGGCCCAGCACTGCCAGGAAGGAGAAGTCTACTGAGGGACCAATAAATTCAAGAGAGTTTACAACCTGATTTGTAGGTGAGGGTGGCCTGAGGCAGGATTTAGCCGCAGGAGAGCAGAAAGAATCTCATCTTTAGGGAGACATGAATATTCTGGGCCTGTTGTCTTTTCACTGGAGGTGACATCCTTGGATCAGATGTCTGCGTCACAAGAACAGACAAAAGGACATGGGCATGGATGGAGGGTTCAGGGAAATGTGACAATGGGAACTTTTTCTGCAAAGAGCTTGAAGAACAGCATCAGCTGTGTCCATCAACGTGGAAGCAAAATCCAACACCCAAGGCAGTGCTACTAGGGCAGGGTGGGCACAGTTTGTCCACAGGAAAAGGAAAAGGAAAAGGCTAATCATCTCAGGGCAGCAGGGCTGGAAATGTGACAGCAGGCCTGTGACATCAGAGCCCGGAAGGGTGAACAGGAGGTGGGTGAGCACGTCCCACCCATTCAGGGCAGGGTTCTATCCTAACCCTGCTGGAAGGCAGGGACACTGTGTAAGGGTCTGCGTGGCAACAGGCACAAAGGGCTCCTTTCCTGGGAGCTACTCGCCTTCCAAGAAAATGACAATAATCAACATTTCACCTAATCGTTACAGAATAACTGAGGCCAGGTAATAGCCCAAGGTCATACAGCCCGTAAATGGCAGAATCAGCGTTTTGCACCCTTGCGGCCCCCGAAGCTTGGCTGCTGCCATCATGCACCCACTGTAGGCGTGGTTTTCTCTGACCTCAGGCATGCGTTGGAGAGCAAGAGAAGTCTTTTCAAAGGTGGAACCCCTCAGGTTCTCCTGCCGGACACTCAAAGCACCAGTCACTCAAAGACAAAGGGCCCAGGAGTAGGCAAGCCGGGTGTGAAGGATCCTTCGGCCACAGGCCCTCCAGGATGCCAAGCCACTCACACCAGCTCTCCCGGCCCACCTCCTGCAGTTGAAATGGCCGCCCCAGCCCACTCTGTATCGGGAGGAGCAAGGCAAGGTGTCTTGTTAATTCTTCCCTTTGTAAGAAGTGCTGATTTAGTTCTCCTGTTAGGCTGATTAAAACTTTTGTCTTCTTCAGCGACACTCTAGGAGCTGGGGCTCCTGGCTGATAGTGACATTAATTCAGGGAAGCCAGGCCGTGAGCATTCAAGCTTAGATCGCATTAGTAGAGTTTTCCATCTATGACCTGAAGGACAGTTAAACACAGCTGCTTAACCCTATCAAGGATTTTGTTACAAAAAGATAAGTTTACTCTCAGATTATCTTCTTGACATATGGAATCAATTGAAAATTCCATTATTAATGAGTCAATCTTTGTTAACAGGTGAAGTCGGCGATTCCAAAAGTTTTTGATATTTCCAGAAATAGATGGATTCTACCCACAGCATTGTGGGTACTGGTATAAAAATAAAATCTCCCACCAGATTCTTCAGCAACTTTCCTCTTCTACTGATCCATACTTCAAGTATTAAATTATTATTTCCTCATAAATTTAATTTTAATCACAACTTTATGTGCGCATTTATTCTGAGTCTAAGAGAAAAAAGGTGTTATTTCTTTATAAACCTTGCTTAAAATAAAAATAAAAAAAGCTAATTCATCCATCCAAACATTAAAAAACAAAACAAAACACCTACTATGTAACAGGCTCTGTGTTAGGAGAATACAAAGATAGATAAAACATAGCTCCTCTGAGAACACTACTACTCCGGGGAGGAGTGAGGAGTGGATGAGGGTACGATGACACAAGAACGGCACAATGTGACGTTCACAGCAGCGTCAGTCACGACAGCAGAAGACGGAAGCAGCCCGAGTGTCTACAGATGGATGGATAAACAAGATACACACACAATGAAATGCTGTTCAGCTTAAACAAGGCAGGAATTTCTGGCATGTGCTGTAATATAGATGAGCCTTGAAGACATGCTAAGTGAAGCAAGCCAGCCACAAAAGGACAAATACTGTCTGATTCCACTGTAGACAGAGTGGTCAATTTCACAGAGACAGAACACAGCATGTGGCTGCAGGGGCTGCAGGAGGGAGAATGGGGGGTTTGTTGTTTAATGGGGACAGAGTTTCAGTTTTGCAAGATGATAAAAGTTTGGGAGATTGATGGTGGTGATTATTGTACAATGATGTGAATGTACTTAATGCCACTGAACTGTACACTTAAAAATGGTTAAAGCAGCCCTGGCTGGTTTGGCTCAGTAGTTGAAGCGTCAGCCTATGGACCAGAGAGGCCTGGGTTCAGTTCCTGCTGGGGGCATGTACCAAAAAAAAAAAGATTAATGTTTATTATTAGGGAAGATGGGCAATAGGTACTTGGAGGTTCATTGATTTTGTAAAAATTTGAAATTTTCCATAATGAAAAGTCAAAAATTAAAGCTGCTGTTATCAAGGAACCTTGACTGGTTGGGGAACAAATAAGTACAGCATAGTGTGACAACTGGCATTAGCCGAGGGCTGGCTTTGTTATTTTTGGTAAAGGCACCTTTAAAAACGTAAAACCATTTTTTAAAAGTTTGATCCATTTAAGGTAACACAACATGGTGGACAGAGAACATATCTTGGTGTCAGAAAGACCAGGACTTGAACCTTGCCTCTAACCACATGTAACCACATATGACCTCAGGTGACTTGTCCTTTTTTTTAATTAAAAAAAATTTTTAACTATGTTTTTATTGATTTTTTTAGAGAGAGACAGACGGAGAGAGAGATAGAAACATGGATGTGAGAGAGAAATGTTGACTGGCCGCCTCCCTGCATACCCCCACCAGGGACCGAGCTTGCAACCTGGGCGTGTGCCCTGACTGGGAATGGAACCAGGACCTCTCAGTCCACGGAATGACACTCAATCCACTGAGCCACTCCGGCTGGGAGACTTGTCTGTCTTCATCTGTGACAATCACTCAAGGATTACTTGGAAGATTAAAACAGATTACAACAAATATTTTCCACAAATAGCTATTTTCTTGAGGGCAGAGATTGGGTTTTACCAGGGCTGGCAACATAATTTGGGGGACTCAGTGCAAAATGAGTCTGCAGAAAAAAAGTGTCTCACTAAAATACAAAGCTTTTTTCTTTCTTTCATGGACTTGTTCTAGACCTATCATGGCGTTTTTAAGATTTACTATTTAATGTCATTCTATGTAAAGAAAAATAAAATTTCAAATTATTAGCAAGAGTTTTCCTGTTCAGCTTTACATTGTGCAATGCCAGTTTTAAATGCTAACATATGTGGAGTCCGATTTCGCAATGTGTACATGCATTTGTATTCTGTTCTTACCAGACAGTGGAAATGCTGCACAAAACCGGCTCTTATTTCAGTCCCCGACTTACACGTATTCTACTATCGTCTCTACCTTGCCTCACTGGGGAGCAGGGACAAGGCACCGTGGCCGCTCCCTCTGTTCCTCTCCTTCCATGTCATCGTCCTCACAGTGACGGGTTGGCTGGTGCACGGAAGTCACACGAGCGAGAACTCTGCCGGGTTTCTGTGGTCACTCTGTCCCTCAGCACACCACTGCCTTCTTCTGGTGGAAGCCAAGTTGGCCTCCAAGGGCAGTCAGTGCCCACTGCTCAGTCCAGACATGCACACTCTTGCCTGGTGCGCGTGCCGAGTCTTGTGAACTCCCACTCACCGCGGGTCCCCTGGAACTCCGTGCCACGGGGCATGGAGCAGCTCCACTGGGATGGCACCGCTCTGCGGAGGGTGCGCACTGGAGCGTATCTCCTCTGCGCATGCTCGAGCTCCACTGCCCATCAGGCCTCACTCCCAATACAGTTCACAGGTGAACTTGTTAAGAATCTCAACAGGTGAAGCAGAGCATTAAGCGGAGCGCAGGGCCCTGCGACTGCCCGGATCTCGCCCATCTTTTCTCCCTGTCCCTCCCCAGGTGGAATTCTCCGCAGGGGCCCGGCGCGGCCTCTGCGAGCCATCCGACGCAGCGGCACAGAGCATCTATCTTCAGGCAAGCTTGTGGGTTGATGCAAGTGGGGTTTCTAAACTCTTGAGCACGACTCTGCCCAGCTGGCTTTTCTTGCTTATGACATCCCATCCACCTTTCCACAAACCTCTACTTTCAGAAATTCTGGGGTGTCGACTGCCCCCTAAGTTCTTCATGCATTCTCACTCCTCTGGCTTCTCTCTCTCAAGGTTTCTTTGTGAAAACCTTACCTGATGCCATCAATATCCCCACACCCAGTTCCTCCCGATGTCCCCACACCAACTCCTCCTCCGGCAACTGCCAGCTCCTGGCGGGCAGGCTCCGACCCCCTCCGGGGCTGGTAGCAGAGTGTCACCCGAGCCACTGCAGGAGAAGGCGGAACACTGCCCTGCATGCAGGTGGGCACCTCTCACATGCTGCAGCGTCGGGGGTGACCTGCCTCAGCAGAATGCTGTGGGACACACAGGAATGAGCAGGGTGGGTGGTCAGCAGCACTCGACCTTGGCCATGCAGCGAATCCCGAGGGGCACTTTTAAAGTCCCAATGCCAGGTCGTTTCTAAAACTCCCCAGGCGACTCCGACACAGTCAAGTCTGAGAACCACTGGTGTAGGTAGAAGTGACTAGCACAGCACCTACACCAGCCAATATTCATTTAAAAAAATTTGAGAATAAAGAACTAGAATAAAACAACCAGGGAATCTAGCCCCATCTATCACCAGCAGTCCCAACACAGTTGCATTTTGTTTAAAAACCTCCAAATCCCTAAGAAGACACTTAGATCATTGGCCAAAGTGCAGCACAGCTGAGAACCTTGCTCATAAATGTGAAGGGTGCTTCCTCAGCCTCCCCTAGCAGCCAATACCACCCTGCAGGCCATGTGGGACTCTCCCTCGGCCTCAACAGTCCCAAGGCCTGTTCCTCACAGGGTCAGCCGTGATGGCTGCCAAGGAACCGGGGTGAATTCCAGCCAACACAGAGAAGGCTTATTGTGGTGTCTGGCCTAGAGTGCCTGAGCCTTACTAGAAGCCAGGGCGGGTGGGAGGGAGGGCTGGGACAGCAGGATGAGATTCCAGGACCCCCAGTCAGCCAGAGCATACAGGGGTTTTAGGGAGAAGGGACCCAGTGTCAGCTAAGCACTTGCTCTGGACCAACCTGACCCCCATGCTCAACAAATCTTTGCCAGTCGATGCTCACATGTCTCCCATTTTACAGATGAGGAAACGAGTCCCACGCAGGTGAAGTGTTTGACCCACGGTCCCCTAGCTGGTGGGTCTGAATGATTCCCAAGTCCAAGCATGCTCTCCCTCCACCCTCAGAGGCATAATGTCCACACTCGAGGGTCACCAGGGTGGACTTGGGAAGGTGGTCACTGAATGGCCAGTCAGATTGCTTTGGTTGGGCTGGGCCAAGCCATACTTTGGACTGACAGGACCACAATGGCCTTCTGAACCATTTGTGTGCTGGCCCAGGCACGCCAGGGACAGACTCCCAGCCTGGGCCTCTGTCACTATAACAAGCCCTAAACAAAGAATCAATGTGTTATTGTGAAGCTGGCTCACTGTTCGGATGATTTAAGTCACGGGAAATGTGGGTGCCTGACAAAAGCTACTCCGATGATTTGCAGGGGCAGGGACGGCCGGGCCGACAGTATCTGCCCGAGCTGGCCAGCTGCTCCGGTATTGACAGAAGCCCCCACACACACTTGCTAGATTACAGTAAAGACATTCAAATCACAGGCGCGTCGGCCCACGCCTCGGCTCCTCTGTGCCAGCAGCCCCTTCCTTTTGCATTAACCGAGACACACAGGGAGAAGTCAGGAAATTCTGATTAGCGGAGGAATGGCAGATGAGCAGGGAGGCCTGTGGAGGCCGAGGAGACACAATGAAGAGGGTCTTCATGCATACTAGCTTAAGATTTTCTTTCCATAAGAAATGCAGATGGGAGCCGGAGTGACAGGGAGGGCAGGTGCAGTGATTAAAAACAGCCACCGTTTACTGAGCACCACTCCGTGCTGGGTGGTTTTACATGAACTGTCTCTCTTGGTCATCACGGCAACCCCAAGGTCGGTGTTGTCAGGATCTCCATTTTGTGGACAAGGAAGTTGAGGCTCAGAAAGGTAAAGTCACCTGCCTAAGGTTGCAGAGCTGGTCGATGACAGCCAGGGTTTGCAGCAGAGTCTGCCTGGCCCTGGGGCTCATGCAACATACTATTCTTTCTCTTTGATTAAGAGAGATGATCACAAGATAGTATTTGACTTAGCATCTGCCACCGGGAGGCTCTAGCAATTCAGAGATGCATCATAGGCCATGATGAAGACAGTGGGCTTTGGAGAAACAAGTGTGAGCTTTGACTCCACAACGTGCTTACAGGAGCCGTGTCCTCCTGTTGGAACCCCATTTTCTTACTGATGTGCCAGAAATAATCCCTAACTCATGCCATAAGCATTCAGTGCCACCAAGGGGCAGCAGCTAGTCACAGGGGAACTGACACAGGTGAGCAGGCAGCCACCCCGTGCTACAGCAAAGCGACAGCTGTCTCCCCAGTACAGAAACCACACACTCGTCGAGATCTCAATACCAAACACCTCCTGGCTCAGCCACCGTGGCTGTCCCTGTTTGCCTCACTATCACTGACAGCCAAATTAAGAGTTTTGACCTAAAGACTGTTGTATTCCAAAGTCCCAAGGGGATGTGCCAAACTGATTAGAGACAAGGATTTCAGCTTCTTGGGAGTGAGAAGACAGTTCGAGAGCATATTAAAGAGAGCGTGTTTTTTTTTTTTTTTAAAGTTATTTATTGATTAGCGAGAGACAGGGAGAGAAACATTGACTTGCCGTTCTACCCATCTATGTACCCACAAATGGACTCCTGTGTGTGCCCTGATTGGGATCAGACCTGAAACCTTGGCATACTGGGATGACACTTCAACCAATAAGGCCACCTGGCCAGGGTGAGAGGGTGGGTTTTGAGCGCCTGATGGAACTCTGGGAGAAATGTAAATCAGCCTGAAGAGTGATCAGCAGGAGACCAGTTAGCTGTAGCAATAAGAATATGGGACTCACAGCTCCAGAGGCTAAAGGACATGGAGATAAAACTAGAAGCCCAGGTTAGTCTGTAGAGAGGAAAAATCACAACCCTCCGAGTTAAGTGAGGAGAAGACGGACAGATCTCACTAAAGATATGCTGCCCACAGTCTTTGGTGACCTGCTCTTAGGGCTTCCTCCGGAGCACTGTCCACATGCTGACCTATCCCGCTCACTGACTGGTTCACTTATGTGTGACCATCTCTCTCCCGAATGCCACTTGTGTAGGGCCGATCTCCAGTGCTGGATGGGGCTTGGTGCCCAGGAGGCTTTGGTGGCCATTTCAATGATGAATAAATAGCAGCATTGTGAAAGGGAAAGGGTACAAACAAAGAGTCCAAACACCTGACTTGGCCTTGATTCCTTTTCCTTGTCTAGGCCTCAGTTTCTTCGTCTGTAAAATGGGAAGGTGCTGAGCTGGACACTCTTTAAGGTACTTCCTAATGCTAACACATGTTGGTTCTAGGTGCAGAGAGGGCCTTTCTTTTTCTTTTTTTTTAATGTTTTTTTTATTGATTTTAGAGGAACAGAAAAGGAAAGGAAGGGGGAGAGAGGGAGAGGAAGGGAGGAGGGGGGAAGGGGGGAGGGGGGAGAGGGGAGATAGAGAGAGAGAGAGAGAGAGAGAGAGAGAGAGGGAGGGAGAGAAAGAAACATTAATCAGCTGCCTCCTGCATCACCCTGGTCAGGGGTCGAGCCCACAACCTGGGCATGTGCCCTGACCAGGAATCGAACCTGTGACCTTTCAGTGCACAGGACTACACCCAACCAACAGAGCCACACCAGCCAGGGTGAAAGGGCCTTTCTTTACGAGGTCTCCCACAGTTCCTCACAGAGAAACGTGTACCAATAAACAGCCCTTGGTACAGAGTTGGGAACAGAGCATGACACTTATTGCCATGGAAGTGGGGTGAAGCCCTAGACCCTCTGTGACTTGTTTTCTCATTCACTAAATGGGAGAGATACTTCCTACCTCACAGGGCTACGTGGGGATTAACAGTTGAGTCAGGTCAAGTGCCAAGGGCTGGACTCCTAGAGAGGCTAAAATATGTCAGTCTTCTACCCCGAATAATGGCAGTTCTCTTACGGGGATTTAGTTCAAGCAGCCCTGTTTCAGGGCATGTGACATGCACCACCTGCCCAGGACACATGTTAGGTCTGTGGAGTCCAGACCATAATTCAGCCCTGGCCGGGTTTTCCCAGTGGTTAGAGCATCTGTCCGTGGACCAAAGGATCACGGGTTTCATTCCCAGTCAAGGGCACCTGGGTTGCAGGTTCAATCCCTGGCCCTGGTTGGGGTCATGCAGGAGGTAATGGATTGATGTGTCTCTCTCGCATCGATGTCTCTGTCTCTCTCTCTTTCTCTCTTCCCCTCCCACCCTTCCACTCTCTCTAGAAGTCAATGGAGAGACATCCTAGGGTGAGGATTTTATATATATATATATATATATATATATATATATATATATATATGGACATGACTCAGAGAAAGGAGAAAAGGGACCACCACCAAAGCTGCCTTCTGCAGAGTCCCTGCTGTGGGCTGGGACGCAGCAGGCACAGGACCTGTGGCTGAAGGCTGGACTGGCATAAGGACCCTATTCAGGGGCTCTTTAGCCTCCCCTTCCAGAGGAAGGGGACGTGACTCGTCCAAGGCCACAGTGGTGGGAAGAGCCAGAGCAGTACTGGAGTCAGTGCTGTCCGACCCCACAGCCCAGGCAGGCTCTCCTCACCACAGCCTACAGCAACCTGCGCACGCTCAATTGCCCAGACACGGTTTTCTCTAGGTTTCCAGGGAATTCAAGACAGCAGATACTTTCCCACACAGGAGTGTCCTTTTGCACATGATGCAGCCGCAGCCCACGGAGCCCAGCCTCTAGACCAGGTAGTGCCCGGGGACTCCAAAGAGGCTCAGTGCGGCACAGTGCTCGCTCCATGACGGGAAAGCAGGTGAGCCTGTTCCCTCACCTGGACACTGAGCATATCACTCACTTTACACTGAAGGTTTGAAATGATACACTATTTGTCAAGGGCTGTTGCTGAGCAGCACACACCAGGTGCTCAGGGGAGGACACTGTTGTAATAGCTCTTTCAGAGGCCCCTTGAGAGCTGGGTGCTACATCTTGTCAGAACCTCGTGCACCTGTCACTCAACAAATACCTGCGACTGGGGTGCTGGGAGAGCACAGCCAGGGTGACTCTGCTAGGGTGGGATGGCTCCCAAGAAGTCCACGGGGAAGAGGTGATATATAACGGAGCGCCAGGGAGGCGCAGGCGCTGGCTCGGTGGGAGGCAGAGGTGGGCATGAGCAGAGGAGCAGGGCAGCACACCGAGGAGCTGGTGTGCCTGGGGTTCAAGGGGCATATCCCGGATGGGGTGAGAGTGAGGTGATTCTTTTCTTTCTTACTTGGGGGCAGATTCACTGAGCGCCAGAGACCTGAGAAGTGGGGGATGCTGGTCCCTCAGAATACACAGCCACTGAGGAAGGTGGAGAAATCACTCAGCATGTGCTGGCAGCCTGCCCCAGCTACCCACCGGGCCTGAACGGAGCCTCCTGCATCCGAGGCGCAAACACCACTCACAGGGAAACTTACCGAAGGGGCTGCATTTGCTCCAAGCTTCATCCTCAAATCCTCCCACACAGGCCAGGCTACACCAGCAGCCACCATGTCACTCCCCTTCCCCTGGCTCCCAAGCCTGCAGATCCACGGGGAGCGTGCAGTTGGAGAGAAGACCTCAAAGGTGTGACCCTGCGCATCTCACCAACCACAGTTCCTCACTTCCCCAGACACCCTGCCTTCCCGTAACTCAGAGCCGGTCACAGTTCTCTAGACAGGTCCGTGAGTCCCCTGCCTCTGCATGTGCTGTGCCCTCTGCCAGGAAGTCTTCCCACCCCTGCTTTCTCAGGATGTGAAGTCCCCTCTCATCTGTCAAGGACGCACTGGGGACAGATGCTCCGCCTTCTCCCTGCCTCGGCCCCTGCTCTGGGTCCCACAGCCCCTGTGCTCACCCCCACCACAGCAGTGCCTGGCTCCTGTCGGCTCCCTCACTGCATGGTGGCCTCCTCCAGGGTCTGGGCAGTGGCTTATTTGTCTCTGCACCTCCAGTTCCTAGCACAGTGCCTGGGTCAGTGCAGGGCCTCTGATGCTGCTGAATGAATTATTCACTGCAGATAAGGCAACAGGAACACTTCTGAGAAAGAGGCCAAGGGGGTGGAGAGCAAGACAGACTGATGGAGGGTGTGAGGACAGGGTTAGCGGGAGGGAGGGAGGGAAAGGGAGAGCATAGTGTGCACGCAGGGAGGGAGGCAGCGGCCGGAGCGCCGGCTAATTAGACCACATGTGCAGAGCGGCATCTGGCTCAAAGCGCAGCAGTTTACACGGCTCCTGGAGTTGTCGTGGAGACAACCACATGACCAGCCTGGAGCTGAGACTCAGGGGCAGCAATCCAGATGCACCCCTAACATATTCTGACAGAGAGCAGATGGGCAGCTATTTGCAGGGCCAAAAAATGCCAACTCCGCTCCCCTCCAGACCCGCGTGCCCTCACTGATCATTTTCATCTTGTAAAGTCATTCTTATCTGCCCTGGAACCACCAGTTCCTCCCGTGTAGGAATCAGTGTGAGAGCTGCTATTTTTGTAGTTCCCCGACCATCACAACTTCTGGCCTGCTCCTGTGGGTGAGGAAATGTCACAGCTCTAATGAAGGAGTCCTCGACACTCGCTCCATGGCTGCAAGGCTCCACCCCACCCCCAGCTCCTCTTCCATTAAAAGTGTCTAAATTCCTCACTCCTCAGGCCACGCCGAACAGACCCAGGCTCCAGAATGCTGCCGCAGAGTGTGGGAAGGGCACTCGCCTTGGTCATGCATTGTCCTCTCTAAGCTCAGTTTACTTCTCTGTAAAATGGGCTTTGTAACATCTACTTTCACAGGAGTAGTATGAGCATTAAGTTAGATAATTACGGAAGAGCCCTGGAAATTATAAAACCATGTACAATTTTTTTTTACTGGGATAAAAGTTCTTACAAACCTCAAACATGTCGAGCAGAAAGCTCCTAGGAGCTGAGTGGGAGGGGATGACAAGGTCTCAGGCTCTGTAGGAGACGGTACTTTGAACCACATGTGTGCAAGTGTCTCTCATTAATGCCTCTGGTGAAGTGTGAAAACATCAGTGTTGGAGGATTGAGCTGGGTTTGAATTCTGGCTCTGATCTTGCCAGCAGTGTGATCTTGAGTAACTTAAAACTCTCTACAGCCTCAGTTTCTTAATCTATAAAATGGGAGTAATTACCCTTACTGCCTATGAGCTAATTCCGACGATGAGAATTAACTGGGATGATACGTGTAAATTGCCTAGCCGCGACTGTTTAATACAGTTCCTCATGTTGTGGTGACCCCTGAACATAAAATTATTTTTGTTGCTACTTCATAACTGTAATTTTGCTACTGTTATGTCTTAGGTGACCCCTGTGAAAGGGTCATTTGACCCCCAAAGTGGTCATGACCCACAGGTTGAGAACTGCTGGCCTACCACACAGTAAGCACTCAGTAAACGTTAGTTCTGCTTCCCTTCTCCCTGATCACTTAACTAAATCACAGAAGAGCGAGGCTGAGAAAGAGTAAAACAGCACGGGTTCCAGTAGAGTGGGTTGGAATCCCACTTACCGGCTGTGTGGCCTTGGGGAAGGACTCCTCTGTTCTGAGCCTCAGCTTGCTCTTCTAGAAAAAGAGAAGAGGGGCGACTTCGCCACGTTGTGTGGTTTGAAGGAAACAATAAACATAAAGCAGTCAGCATCCAACAAGTGGTCGTCATTATGATCTTCCTCACCCTCACTGAGGGATCTTCAACCCTCTGGGGAAAAACTCCTTTGATGAGGGTCTAGCCTGAGCCACCGATGCCACACTGTCTCAAGAGAAACGAGTTTCACTTCTGATGCCTGGGATGTAGAGTGAAGTGAGGACCCGGGCCAGCGGGATGTACTGCTCCGGGTGCACAGGGCAGAGTGGCCCAGGCCCCAGGCCGCTGCCTGAGTGGCAGGCAGGGCAGGCTGGTCCAGGTGCAGGGAGGCTTATTTATGAAGCACGGCAGGGTTCCCGCTGCCGCTCGCCTGCCTGCCGTCGCAGGTGTGGGGAAGGCCCGGCTAAAAATACTGCTAACGTGCGTTTGATGTCGCCCAGCAGAGACTAATGATTGTTTTAAGTAAATATTAATTATAGGAGTTGCCGAGATAGAGTGCTGGAGTGGCACAAATATCCCTACTTCTACCTACGTAGGCGAAGCGACCATTTGGAAAGAAAATTTCTTACATGTTTCCACCAGGGAGTTATTTAATGGTTGGCGGACTCTAAATATTTTGGGATTCCTGGTTAAAATATTTTGGAAGTGTCTTTATACGCGAGATGTAGAGGTTTCCTCACTTGAGAGATGATCTTCTCCATAACAAGAGCCGATTCAGTTCTGCCGAACCCTTTACCACGGAAACTGTCACAGTGGTGTGCAGGAGCCAGACTCGGTTCAAGGCCCAGCACACTGGCTGGCTGATCTTGGGCAAGTATCCATGCAACAACCCGGAGGTGGGGGTCACCAGCCTTGGGTCTAGCCCTTATGTTTTTGTCCCCTCGGGCATGCTCCCTCCCTCCCTGAGTCTCAGCTTCCTTACCTGCATGGAAAGCTATTTACTGGTCATTTTGAGCAGTGGTTCCCACCTCTCCTATCCCAGGGGGACTCGCCTAGCGAGGTTCTCTTTAGTGAAGATTCTTGGGCCATGGCTCAGACCTTTACAAAGCTGCCCAGATGATTCTGTTGCATTTGGGTGGGAGGTGGTGGTGGTGGTGTTGGTATAGTAGTGACAACAGACACTTTCATGTGCTGACCAAGTACCAGGCACCTTTCCATGTTTTACACATATGCATTCGTTAAAACCTCATAACAACCCCATGAGGTAGATATTACTGCTATCTCCATTTTACAAGTGGCACAGAAATGGGAGGTAGCTTCTCTAGGTCCACACAGCAGAAACTGACCCAGGTGGTCTTGCTCAGTCTGTGCCTGACCTAGAGTCTCTTCTTCATCACTGTGGCCCAGTGCCCAGGGCAGAACCTTCTGGGGTAGGTGATGGATATGGTCACCAAACTGTTAGGTACTTCTACAAAGGCTGTTATCTCACAGCATCCCAAGAAGCTGGAGGGGGTCATACCTTCCGATGAAGGGACTGAGAGTGGGACAGTGTGTTCGGCAGCTTATGGCCACTTCAACAGTGAGTGGTGGGACTGTAGCCTAGTGAGCAAACTTCTGCTCCACAGATGGATGTAGAGATTAGGTGGACATGAGACCCCTTATAAACAAAATTGCTTTCCAAGTCCTTCTGATAGACTGCCTCTGCTTCTCCCAAAGTGGTTAGCTTAAAGACAAGGGCCCTCAATGAATAGTTGTTGACTGAATGGAGACTATGACCTCATGTGGTTCTTGGAGAAGAGCAGGTTTTCAGAGGGGTCTTTATGCCCTGGGCTCTATCACTGGGACATGTGGACAATAACCGTCCCACACGAGGCCAAGGCATGCACTAGTCAGGGCCCCAGATTCTGACTTTCTAGAACCTGGATTCACGAGCTCTTAGCCCCCAGTCTCTGTGCCCAAGTCCCTACTGTGGTAGACAACGCCGAGAGAGGAGGCGGGACTGCATCTACCCAGCAGGACTTGGGACGAATTAAGCCCAGGTAACCAAACCCGACCTGACCTTGCTCTGCACAAGTCCACTGTGAAAACCCCCACCTCCCTTGTTATGGTCACATTATTAGGTTTCCCGAAGCTTTTGGAAGACAGTCCAGCTCCCAAGAAATGGCAAGCCCCTCCCAACACTGTGGCTGGCAGGGGTCTTATGCGTGGGAATATCGAATCACCATGACTGTCCCTCTTTCCTTCCTCATAACAGCAGCAAAATGAGATGCAGCAATAGATGGACATACGTGATAAAGCAAGCATAGTAAAATGTTAATGGCACAATGTAGACGGCAGATGTGCGGTGTTTACTGTAAATTTCTGTCAACTTTTCTGCATATTTGAAAATGTTTGTAACAAAGTGTTGGGGGAATCCACAAGGGGACATGCTATACTGGACTTGAGGGAGCAAGGGTGCTGGTGGGAATATGTTACTCTACCATCAACTCGTCTTGGGGGGTATCAGACATGACATCATGCTATCCAAGTTACTGCTGATCTAGTGACAGGGAGGTATTAAAAGTGAGTCATACAATAAAGGAAGACAGACAGTCCAATTAAAAATGGGCAGAGGACATAAACAGACACTTTTCCAAACAGGACATACAAATGGCCAAGAGACATATGAAAAAATACTCATCGTTACTAGTCATCAGAGAGATGCAAATTAAAACAACTATGAGGTATCACCTCACACCTGTCAGAATGGCCGCCATCAACAAATCATCGAACAACAAGTGCTGGCGAGGGTGTGGAGAAAAGGGGACTCTAGTACACTGCTGGTGGGAATGCAGACTGGTGCAACCACTATGGAAAACACTATGGTGTTTCCTCAAAAAATTAAAAATGGAACTGCCATTTGACCCAGTGATCCCACTTCTAGGAATATACCCTAAGAAGCCTGAAACACCAAGCAGGAAGAATATATGTACCCCTATGTTCATAGCAGCATTATTTACAATAGCTAAGATCTGGAAATAGCCCGAGTGACAATCAATAGATGAGTAGATAAAAAAGCTGTGGTACTTTTACACAACGGAATACTATGCAGCTGTAAAAAAGATCTCTTACCCTTTGAGACGACATGGAAGGACCTGGAGAGTATTATGCTAAGCAAAATAAGCCAGTCAAAGAAAGACAAGTACCACATGATCTCACTTACTTGTGGAATATAATGAACAAAATAGATCCAGAGACAGGGAAGCATGGAATAGACTGACAAACCTCAGAGGGAAGGGGGTGGGGAAAGGGAGAGATAAATCCTTAAATAACTTATATGCATGCATAACCAATGAACACAGACAACAGTATGGTGAAGGTGGGAGATGGTGGGAGCCAGGAGGAGGGTGTCAAAGGGGGGAAAAGGAGGGACATCTGTAATAATAAAAAAAGTTAATAATAAAAGTAAAATGCAAGAGAGAAAAAGTGAGTTATAAATTAAAAAAAAAAAAAGAACCAAACTATTTATTTTATATTTCTATGAGCCAGGCACTGTTTAAGCACTGGAACAGTAATAACCAAACCAGGCAGGGCCTCTCCCCTCGGAGAGTGTGGGGGCACCATGCACATGAACAAACAAATACATGTGACATGTAAGTGAGGTGCGTTTCTTCTTATAGATCTGAAAGGAAAGCTCTGGAAGGTCACATGACTTGCCCCAGACCTCACAAGTAGGTGGTGTGGGGTCCACATCTAGGCACATCCGAGTCTGCAGTCGGTTCTTTCCTCTGTCACCTGCCACCTTTCAAAAGGTCGCTAACAACATCAAGCCTCTTTTGCTCTAATGAGAGGAGCAACATGGAAAACTGACATCCTAAGATCATTTCCGGTTTCATCCTAGCCCCTCATCAGACGGAGTCCCAGACACCAACAGACAACTGTTTTAATTCTCTTCGTTTGGAAAACCTTTCAGCTTCTAAGGTGGCTTCCCAATCTTTACCTCATTTAATCCTCACAAGACCCTGGAAGATCATTCTGGAATTCCTGTAGTTAGCAGCTCCTTTGACCTGTGCCAGGCTGTCTGTTCAGCCCTGCAGTTCCCTCTGCCCTGGGCTAGAGGGCAGAAAGAAAAGAAAAACTGTCCAAAGAGAGCATTTGCATGACAGGGCTTTGATGGACAGTCCCAGGCCTTTCTCGGCCCACTTGGCCCGTCCGCCCATGCAGGACCCAGAGGCCTCTCCCCGAGGACCGAAGGGCTCTGTGGAGGTGCTCCAGGAGCCTCTCGCTTCTCACTGTCTTCAGAAGACAACTGCAGAGGGATTTGTGGCTCTAGCCTGGGGAACTATCAGAAACCATTCCAAGAAGCCCTGGAAGGAGCTTTTATTTAGTAGTGATGAATGGGTAAGGCAAATGTCAGTGGAATTCATTTTACTAGCAATATATCCTCTGTGTCAGGACAGATTGCCCCCCCCCCCCCAAGCAAAAGAGCCAGTAATCTGAGTACTTACGAACAAAGTTACTTTGACGAGAAATACAAGATAACAGATTTTTCTGCTGTGGGGCTACCTTCTAAATATTCTTACCCCTGATCCCTCTCTTTGACCCTGTGTGGCTGCCCTGGTTGGTTCCCAGGTCTCCTCATCTCCTCCCTGGGCCTGGCTCTCTCTCTCCGCTTATTCCTGTTGTCATCCCCCCCCACCCCGGGATCTTCCTAAAGGGCCACCCAGACCATCTGATCACCTTGCACCCGCTTACAGCGCTGCTCCTCGCTGCCTTTGGGAGGGCTCCAAGGCTCTTCTTAGTTGGCATGCAAGCCCCCAAAGGCCCCTCAACCATAGCTCCTGAGACCTCCCCTGTAAACCAAGTCTCGATGTTTACAAATTGCCAGTAGCTTCTCTGACACATTATTTCAGACCCCGCTGCTTTCCCCTTTGCCTGGAACATCCATCCCTCGCTCCTTCATCAAGCGGACTCCTACCCATCTTACAAGGCCAGGTGTCACAGCCTTCCTGTCCCCTTGACTGTCCCCCTGTAGGTCTCCCTCTGGGCTCCCCCAAGCCTACCTCGACTGCATTACATACAGTTCCGTGCTTCCCTGCCAACCTCCCCCTTGAGATAAGAGCTCTTTATGGGCAGGAAGTGAACTGTCTTATGGTCCACAGCGCCCTTACGGAGCACACAAGTGGCACTGAATATTTGGGGTGTTGAGTGAGTGAGTGAATGAACAAATGAATGAATAAAATGTCTACAGTCATGTATGGAAGTGAGTCCCATGAAATGAAGCTGCTTTCTGAAAAGTCAAAGAACACTGAGATAGTTTGGAACAGACCTATCTCAGAATTCTTCCTGAAGCAGACGGCGTCACAGCGAGGCTGTAATTATAGACGCACGCACACACGTACACATCGTCTAAAAAATTCATAGAATGTACTTGACGATGATTTTTTTTCTTATTGGAAACCTGTTACAATCTCGCCCACTGTCAGTCTTAAACGTCACTTTTCAGGAAGATGGCTGCTGCCAGGAGACATGCATTTCAAATGCAATCACAGCTCATGCAGAAAGTGCCTCTTTTGCATCTCCAAACTGGAGGGAATTCAGGGAAGGCAAAGCGAGGTCATTCCAATCTTCAGAGGCTGATTCAGGAGGAGAAATCATGAGGTGAAAATATGCATGCTCGAAGTAAATAGCAGCTATTAGTTGGTGGACATGGCAGGATGGCGACTACCTAGAAACCCACCAGAACATTGAGGAGGCACAGAAAGAAGCAGAAACAGGGACAAGGGGGTGGGAGAACGAGATGGTGGGGAAAAGCCCAAACAGGAAAGAAGACACATTACTGACTGCCTACCTGTGCCAGGTACTGTGCAAGCTGGCATCACTTGTTCAGCCTCTGCCCACTAGCTTTCATGATTCTGCTTTTAAAGGTGAAGAGACTGAGGTTCTGCGGGATTAAGAAACCCAAATAAAGAAGTGGTAGGGTCAGGGTCTACCTGCCAACCTGCCACCTGTTAGCAACTGAGAAGTGTGCAGTTGGCATCGCTGTCTGCTATTTATCAGAGCTAGGATAATCAGGGACGGCTGCCTGGAGGGGGACACTTGGGCTGAATCTGATTATGCTTCTCTGTGCCTGCTCAGAGCAGACCTCTGTCCCCGGGTCTATGAGGTACCTGTCCTAAGGTCCGTGAGCCAAGTGATGTTGGGCCAGCACGAACCCAGCTGTCTCCCTTAGGAAATGGAGCTGATGGTGCCAACCTCATGGGATGCTGTGAGGACTGAAGACACTGGCACATGGTAGGGACTCACTAACTACATTTTTTTTTTTTTTTGTAACACAAACATTCTACATACTGTCAATCATTCCCTTGGCCTGGCAAACGTGTCCTCATCCATTAGGACTCAACTCACAGGTCTGCCTTCAGGAAGCCTTTCCCAAATTTGCAAGGAAGGGCAGTCCTTGTCTCTCATGAATTCAGCCACTAGTTGCTGAAAGCCTACTGGGGGTCAGCCCCTGCGTACTGTGGACAGCTACCTAAGCATGGTCAAGCAATCTCACAGGTGTAATGACCACCTGGGATGATAGCTTTGCAGGAGCGGATCCTGCTGCTGGCCGAGCATATAACAGCGCCAAGACCCAGTCTGGTCTGGAGAAAGCAGAACGTGCTCCTGGGGAAGTGACACGTGAGCTGGGAGAGGAAGGGAAGCAGGAGGCCCCCAGGCCTTGTTGGGACAGAAGACTGCAGAGGGAACAAAGAGGAGGCTAGAACACAGCGAGCAAAGTGGGAGGGTATGCGGAAGGCTGGGCACAGAGCATGCAGGCCCGTGTAGGTCAAGTGGTCTTCAAGCAATGGGGGAGCCCTGGAGCTGGGGGGAGGGGCAAACGTGCACGTTGGAAGGATTTTTCTGATATCTCTGAGGCCAGCGGTCTGCCCAGGAGGCACAGTGGAAGCAGGGTGCCTACCGAGGCAGGCAGCGGAGAGGGGCAGGAATAAAAGGGAGGCAGTCAAGAGCCATTTTAGGAGGGAGAGTTGATGTGGACTGCCATGGTGTGAAGCTGGCAGACTGGCCACCACCCTCCCAGCTGAGAACCCTGGAGACGCAGGTGGGACCATGTGGGATTCAGTCCCCATGCCCTCTCCTCCCTCTGTCCAGAAGAGGCCCCGAGCAGGGGCAATGCTTCGCTCACCACTGCATCCCCACCCCGAGAGCAGGGCCTGGCACAGAGGTGCTCCAGAGACGCCGGTGGGTGGATGGATGGGGAGCTGCTCTGCTCTGCCACGAGGCTGCCTGATGCCCCCCGGCGGCCTCTGAGAACTCAGGAAGCCAGTTCCGAGCAGAGCGAAGCCCGGCCTTGCCTCCTGCCTCTGTGGGCAGACATCGCTCCTGGAAAGCTCACGGGTGTCTGCCGGTCTGCCCTTGCTCCGCACGGAGGAGGCCCTCGGTGCTCTGATGTTGCATTCTGGACGGGTTCTGAGGGAGCGTATGTTCTGGGGCGGCTCGGGCTCTGGACTGAGAATCCCACCTCTGCCTATCACTCTTACGTGACAGTGGGAAAGAGTTTAGCTTCCCAAGCCTTACTTTGTCGTTTGTAAAATGGGCATACTGCAATCTACCTCACAGAGCTGCCATGAGGAACAGCCAGATTTTGTTTTAAGATCCTGACTCGGGGCCAGACACGTAGTAAAGATCAGTGGTTGGTAGCTGTTACTATTGTCCTGATTTGAGACACATCTTTGTTTACAAAAATAAAAGATCCACTCAGTCCCCTAGGACTACGTGCACACCTGTGTCTTCTAGTAACTGCAGTCAACCCTATATAAGCTATTCAGTATTACCTTAACTCATTTGAAACTTTGTCTAAATCTGGCCAGAGTGACCTGACTTGTTGAGTTGGCAGCTCTGGTCTTTGGGAAGCCTGTGTGCTTGTCCTAAAAGTTTCTCATTCAGACTCCGGAGAGCCTGCGCCAGGAGACTTCCCGGTCATTCGGTCAGCCTCCAGCCCGCAGGCCACGCAGTGAGGGCAGGCAGCTCTGCACAGGTGGGTCTGGGTCTGAATCCCACCCTTATTGCTAAGTGGCTGGGTAGCCCAGAGCAGATCTCTCATGTGGGGCCACGGGCTGGGGTGAGGACTTGCCCCCCCAATCCCGGTGTCTGCTCCCTCAGCACCTGCACAGACCCACGCAGGTGCACTCCGGCCTGCCCTTGGACACTGTCCCTCCCTGCGGTAAATCTTGTGGTGGTTGTCTGGCTTTCAGGGTGGCTGTCCCTCCGTCTGACAAAACTAATTGTGAATCTACTATGTACTGGGTGCCACGCCAGGTCTGGGGAGGGTACAGTGGACAGCAAGTCTAGAGTTTTCACCCTGATTTGAGGGCCTCCCACTTTGCTCCTGCCTACCCTTCCTGACTCCTCCCCTGGCTCCCAGCCTTAGCTAAGAGCCTGCAGGTCGGGAATGCTCACGGCATGCTCTCACCTGAGCCTTTGCTCAGGTTCCTTCTGCACGGTGGGGCCTTGCTCACGTCATCCCAGCCTGACTAGGACTCTTGACCACCCTGGCCCTCAGTGCAGGGTGTGGCACGAAAGGGAGACCCTGGGCAGGAGTTGTGGGTACACTGCCCATAGGGGCTGGCAGACCTGGTTCCACTCAGCTCCATACCCTTCCATCTCTGGCACCTAGGACAGGTGGCATCACCACTCTGCCCCAAATCTCCTCTCCTGTAACACAGAGGTAGCAATATCTGCCTCCAAGTTTTATTTCGAGGATTACAGGAGACCCATGGTAGGCATGGAGTAAATGGTAGCCACTGTAACTGTCTACGCCACTTCTTGCCTGTCGCTCCCACTAGCTCGGGGGCTCCCTGAGGGCGGGAGCTGTGCCTGCCATCTAGGGATCCCCGTGTGAAGGCCAGAGCCCTGCGTGCCTGCAGTGAGCAGTGTGACGTCTTGGGGAAATGTGTCCCTCTATATCAAAAGCCTGTTTGGTGCTGAAGGAGTTAAAGTCTGTTTGTGCTTATAAACAAGCCCCGTTTCAGCTCAGCACTATCGCTGGTGTGAGTCACAAGGCTTAGCAGGTGTGGGCAATAATTAAAGGCTTCAGCAATCTACCTGGGCAAGGTATTTTTGCCTCTTATTCCAAAGAGGAAAGTCTCTCTACGGAGAGCAGAGGAGCTCATTAATGAGACTAATTAGGTGTAAAGGGGGTAGAGGCTGGCATCAGCTGCAGCTTGGAGGAGCTAATCATTAAGCTCTGTAATCTCCTCCACTGAACACAAGCAGATCAGGCTTAGGGGCTGCAAGCAGGGCTCCCACACCTGAGTACCTGACCACAGGCTTTGGAGAGGCTGAAAGGCCTACCTCTCCCCCTGCCATGCTCCTCCAGGAGATGCAACACACATATACAACACACACACGCGTGCACACATGTGCGCAGCATGGGGTCGGCTTCCAGGGAAAGGAGCCAGACCATCCAAGAAGATGCTTTTCTCTTCGTGTTCACTCACCTCTGAGGAGCATGTGCTGGGAAGCTGTGCATTTGGTTTTACAACGCGCTTTCCTGGATAGAAGGACTGGATCAGAGAAGATCCTTCGTGGCCTCCACATGTGGAAGAGAAAAGTCTCATGCCTAGAATTCCAGATTTTCTGGCCACCACTAATGTTTACTCAGCACAGGGTAGATTTCTCTTTCTGTGTCCACCGCCTTCCTGGCCTGTGAGCTCAGTGACACTCAGGCGGGGGGAAGATTCCCCATGATCTCCAGTGGCTGGCATCCCAAGGTGTCACTGATACACGGGATGCCTGGCGGGACGGATGGGGAGAGGTGGGGGACGAGAATGGATGCAGATTCTGGCACTGCCACCTTCTCAGCTCTGTGCCTCTGGTCAAGTTACAATCAAGCCCAAGTCCCTCATCTGTAAAAGAGCCTAAGATGATCATGGGTGCAGAAGCACTTTCAAAAGGACAAACCATTTATAAAAGTGGTTCACTTACAATCACTGTGTGTTCACAATTTCAGTAAGAGAGAGGCTGATCGTGAGAGAATGAGAAAGTACTTCCAATAAAGTCCCCACACTGGACTTGAGATAGCCAAAGGGCAGGGTATCCTTGGGCAAGGCCATGGGAGAAATGCCTAGAATCTGGGCTCTCAGATGCCGGCACTGGGGAGGGTCTGTCCTGTTTATAGAGCTCACTCATCACGGCTTTGGGCTCTGCCGCCAGCCAGCCTGGGATGCTTTCCATCTCAGCAACAGGTCCTTGGAGACTCCTGGGAGGCAGGAAGAAAGAGCTTGGCTCTTTGTCTCCCCTAGGAGACCCACTCCACAGAGCAGCCCTGTCACCTTCCACACCTGCAGCCATGTCCAGCAGGATCTCTCAGAACATCGGCACCGGGCCACATATCCAGCTAACAAACCTGGAGGGTCAGGTTTCTGGTGACGTCCTTCTTATCCTCAGAGCCTTAGCTTTGACATGAGCACCATGGTGAAGCTTTCCCCGGTAGTGCCTCCCCCACTCCCAATCTTCTGTGGTCCCTCCATCATCTGGGCACTCCCATCAGCTAGGGGCTAGGCACGTGACCCAGATGTGGCCAAGCATTTTCCTCTGAGAGTTGATGCACAGACCCTGCAGGGGGCAGGGCCTCACTTCAAGCTCTAAGGACCACATAGGCCCTTATGGCTCTATCACAAAGCAAAAGCATGTTTGAAAATAAAAACTAACAGGCAAAGCAAAGCAAAGCCCAACAGTGGTCAAAGAGAGAACCAGACAGTATCAGCTGAGTTCCTGAATCCAGCCATGCCTGCACTAGGGAGGCCTTAGACTTCTCAGTTACATAAGCCAAGAAATTCTCCCTCTTGCCTTTTTTTGCCCAAGTTGGGCTTCTGCCATCTACAACCAAGACAGGCCAAACCAAGTTTATCCAAGTCCACGGCCATTTCAGTCAGCTGCAGGTTTATTCATTTCCTCCTCCAATATTATTGCTGCTCTGTCCCAACTCAACAGAGTCTCCATACTCACCTCCCACCCCTCCTGTCCTTTAGTTATGAGCCAAAGTCACAATTCTTGACCCGAGACACACACAGACATGGTGGGACCCAGCTGTTCTCCGACCATGCCTGTGGCCCCAGTGGCTCTCCTGGACACAGCTGTCAATGGACACTTTCTGACCCCCACATGTTCCTTATAAAGAGCCCTATTTGTGTCTTAAAGGTTTTTTTCTGACGTCTCTTAGTATGTTTTCCACCATTTTTTGGGTCTGAACAACAAAAATAACAAAAACATGAATATACACAATGCCCTAAAATCCAATAGATTTAAAATGATTAGATAGAAGGGGTAGGGAAACTGACGTTGTCTCCCACGAAGCAGCGTGAGCACGAGCAGCGTGAGCACGCCGACGGGGTGCCGACACGTGTGACACTTGTTTCACGTACGTATTACAACCCCTTTTACAGATGAAGAAGCCGAGGAGCAGAGGCTCGAGCAAGCTGCTTCCTGTCACCGCTTGGCCCGTGCCTACTCCTTCCCCTTCAAGGCCCAGCTAAGTGTTGTCTCCCACGTGATCTGAAACCTTCCCGGAATCTCCGGCAAAGCCCCACAGCCCTCCATCCAGTCACCGCAGGGTGTCCATCTGCTGGCTACAGCTGGGCCTCCGCCACCAGAGAGACCTAAAGGCAGAGACTGGTTTGCATTCATCCCCACACTCTGGCCACCAGCACAGGGCTTGGCCCAGGGTAGGGTCGCAATAGATGCTTGCTGGAGTAAATGGACGAGTGACAGTCATGATTTGAACCCCTGCCTTTTCAACTGTAAGCCAGACAGAGCTTCCCCTCCCACAGCTGCCTCCGGAGGCAGGCAGGCTGGGTAGTAGAAGTGGTTACAAGACCAGAGGGAGCACGGACAGTGGTAATAAATATGTAAAACCCAGAATTCATCATATCCAGCCAATTCCAAATGCAAAAGACACCACACCCTCTGAGACAGACCCCAACAAAAGAGTCTGGTTTGCAGCAGACAATCTGAAGAGTGGATCAGAATTGTTCCATCTGACTCAAGAAAGCATTCTCTTCTTCTTCTTTTTTTTTTTTGGTACGTGCCCCTAGTGGGAACTGAACCCGGGACTCTCTGGTCTGCAGGCCAATGCTCCAACCACTGAGCCAAACCGGCCAGGGCAGCATTCTCTTCTTGACAGGCAAGATATCCACAAGGCTCACCATCCTTGATTAATCCTGTGGCTGTGAGATCATCCCCCACCCCACCTCAGTTTCAGTTCTGTAAGAGACCCTCCCTGTGGTCCCTGAGAGGTCTCACAACCTGATAGCACTGGACTAGAGACCCTCTGGATAGGAACCTCAACATCTGTAAAGCCCAGATGTTCCTCTCTTAAAGAGACAGTGTTATGGCAAATGTCAACATTACACAAAGTAAACTCTGTCCTCTGAGGGGGAAATGCTCCATAAACCAGAAATAGAGTGAGTATCCCTCATGCCGCGCACTTGAAAACAGGCACATTCCTGTGGTGCTGCCTTCATCTGCTCTCCCTAAAGAGAGAAAGGGCCTGCCACCCGGGAGAGCTGGCTAATGCTTACAATCTGGCCAGGCGGGAGGTCTGCGAACCCTCCACTGCAGCTTCCCACACTTGGGACATTTCCTACAGAGAAGGCTTCAAAGGTAGGAAGGGGAACAAACACTTCCCCTCTGTCCTATGTCAGCTGAGAAAATATCTTTCTGCTCCCTCTGCTAAGCACACACACACGCGCGCGCACACACACACACCCACACACAGCTACAGGAGAGAACCCAAACTATAGACCTAGCTAGAAAGGAGGGAGTGGGTTTGAGACCATATATGAAGGTTGTGCCAAAGCACATGATCTGAAGTTAGGCATCTGATTCCTGCTCGAAGAACTTCCTGGGATTAAGAGATTAGGGAGAGTGGGAAGAAGCACTCCCTTCTTGGGAACTGCCTACGTACAGTGGTGGCCACAAAGGGAAGGCTCCCATCTATGGCTCCCAGCACTCACTAGATTGGTCTTCATCACCAGCTATAGGACAGACAGTTCTTCAGCAACAGCCAACAAGGGAAGATGTAAGGGCTACTGAAAACCCTCTTGACCTAAGTCCCCAAACTTCTTCCCTATTGACTCTGCCTCAATGGCACGAGCTCCAAATAAAATTCTCCATCTGCCTGTGATACTGAAGGCCTCCGTTAAATCTTATAACTTCTCTTAAAAAAAAACAACACACACACAGAAGTCAAGTTCAGCCCTTATCAATTATTAACACTTTAGTGAAAACTGATCAATCCATTTGGTGTCTAAAACCAGAAGAACAAGTCACACTAGACTTTGCATTTATTTTTCTAATAGGTCCTAAGGCAGCTTGGGGGTAGGGCTGGGCAGGAGGCAAGGGACTACCTTAGATATGCACATGCTGGTGTTAAGTGAGAGACCTAGAGATACTCAGTCTCCATGTAGGCAAAGTGGAAAAACATGGGCTGAACGACCACAGCCGAATGGTGGGTCTGTAGCTATGGTCGAAACTGTTGGCCCACATGCTTTGTGTGTAGCTGAACTCCTTACTTTGTTCTCATCCCACCAACATCATCAATAGAGCCTTAGAAACACAGACAATGCTGATCAGATCTGTAAAGGACATGGTGACAGCAACAATTAAAAGAGCCCTCAGAAGACTGAAACAATGGGCTGAAGCTAACGAGTTGAGATGTATTTGGGACAAATGTAAATTCCTACACTTAGTTTCGAAAGACCAACTCTAGAATACGTCGAGGCGACCTGTTCTAACAGCGATGTATACGGCAGGTGCTGCGATGGCCAGCAGTGCTGTACAGCTGCGGAGGGTGCAGCCCACCCACAGTCACAGCAGGAAGTCGCGAGCTGCACCCAAGCGCGGTAGAGGCCAATAGAAACAATGCGAGTGGCAGAGGTAATTTAAAATTTTCCAGTGGCACATTTGAAAAGTAAAAAGAAACATGGGAAATTCTAACAATGTAGTATATTTTACCCAATGTATAAAAAATTAGTTTTAACCTATAGTCGACATAGAAAATTACTGACAAGTTTTATGTTTTGCTCATACGAAGTCCTGGCAATCTGGTGTCTATTTCATCCTTACAGCACATCTCCGTCTGAACCAGCCACACTTCACATGTTCAACAGCTGCATGTAGCCCGTGGCCACTGTGCTGGACAAACCAGAACAGTGCCCACCTTCAAGGAGCTCACTAGTGAGGGTCTGCGGCGAACCTCCCTAGTATAACGTCAGCCTGCTGGTGCTCAGCTAACTGCAGTGAGCAAGAAAGGTCTCTGAGGCTCGCCCCACTTAAGGACTTTGTGAGTGCTCCTCCTGCCCCCCATGGAAAAAGAACACTACCAGTGGCCCTTATGAACTGAAAACTGGGGCGCCTCCAGCCCATCTAAGAACCCGGGAAGCCCAGAGCTGTGTGGGTGTCTCACCTGCTGCTCATTACACTAGCAGTAGTCACTGCAGACCCTCACTAGCGAGCCCCTTCAAGGGAGGACTGTGCAATGGCCCCACAATGCCTGTGTCTGACAACCAGTGACACAGCAGCCTGTGAGAGTTGGCCTGAATACACTGTCACACCCCAAGGAGAGCTACATGCACCTTTAGTATAAAGAAAGCTGGCTGAAATAGAGGGCTCTCAAGGGACTTCTTTGGGGTGGCAGAGGAAGACAACAGAGATGAATCTCAGCTGGGGGAGCCTGGGAAGGCCTCCTCTTCCTTCCCGGACATTCAGAGGGTTCACTGTGTGTCAGGCTCTGGGGGCTATAAAGACTCTGGTGGGGCTTCTGTCACTGAGGTGCTTCCAGCCCCAGGAGACATAGGCAGGCACACAGATAAGGGTGACAAAGGGCGTAGGTGTCAGGACACAGGACTGACGGTAGAAAGGAGGGTGGAAAGAGGACGGGGTCGATCCCACCTGGGCTGTCAGGAGGAGCATCAAGAGGAACAGGGGGTGCCCCCTGAGAGCCTGGTCGTGCGGACCCTGGAGGGCCTTCTAGCAGAGTGCGCGGAGCAGCCCAGGTGCTCAGGAGCAAGCCTCTCCGTGGGAGACTTGGGGTGTTGGAGGAGAATGTGAAGGGAATTTAAAAAAGGTCACTGGCCACATGATGAAGGTCATGGATGCCAGGCCAAGGAGTTGAGACACTGTGCTGTAGGGACAGGGGGACATAGAATAAGTTTTAGGATGAGATCTGCCTGGAACAAGTGTACATATTTTTTAATACAAGAATTTTTTTTTTTTTGTTCTGCCTTCATTTTAGTAAAAATGAAGCATTACGGAGCTGGCAATCATCTCTGCATCCCAAAGACAGTGCGACATGTGATAATGACTGTGAAGCGCAGCTAAGCCTGTTAGCAAGAATGACCAGGGAGTGAGAGGCAGGAGTGATGCATTACCTCCTGCCACTGTCTTTGTTTAAGGATCATTAGGAAGGGAGCCATTAGAAAAACGCTAGCCAGGTAATAGGAGGGAAACAGGTCTTGGCAGGGCTGCGTTACCCATGGAGAAATTAGCAAATAAAATTCAGAGAAGAAAGCAGGGGCTTCTGCTTACCCAATGAGGCTCTTGGGGAATAATGGTACATGTGGCTACCACTGAGGAACCCTTGATGAGGCAGCAGACTTGCCCAATACTCGGTGACAGGCTTCAGGTGAGCAGAAGCATCCTTCCCAGTCAGGGCTGTGATCTCCAGGCCCCTGGCAAGAGCTGGCCCTTGACCCCTGAACCACTCTCCCAGGCTCTGGGTTATGCACAGGGATGATGCAATGACTTAGGTGTGGCCTTGTCCTCTGGAAGCTCACACTCCCTGGTGGGGTGGCATTCCAGTCTCACGGGGTGGGTCGCAGGGCAGGCCTCATCTTCCCCATTCCACGTGGAAACTGATGGGGGAGGCAAGGACTAGGTTTATTCAAGCACCTAGTCCCTGCTACATTGCTTAGCATCAGGTTCCTCTTGTTGTCGTGATCACTGGGAACACCAAGAGCATGGAAGAGGAGAGGTGACTCACTAGTCAGAATGAAAACTGAGAGTGGGAAACTGCCATTATGGCAAACGGGTTGCCCAGAGAGTGGTCCCATCTCTTCCTGTCCCTAATTTTCTTAGGTTTCAGACACTCCTTCATCTAAAACACCATTCACTGAGTGCCTTTTACAGGCCAGGAGCTAGAGACCAAGAGCTAAAGGTCACAGCCCTGTTCTAAGCTGTGCGGTCCAGCCTGGCACTTCTAACAGGGGTGTGCACAGCTTAAGGAATTTAGCTTGGGCAGCGACCTGATTTCTGAGGGTCAAAGGCACACAGTTTGCCTAAGTGGCAGCTTAGAACCACTGCTGGGTGATGGGCACTGCTCGGGAGGTGCAGGTGGGAGGCACACAGGGTGTGGAGAATGGACTGGGGGAGAATGTGGAGGCCGGGAGACCAGAGGGCAGCTGCTTCTACCAGCATCACTTCATGAACAGCTTCTGCTCTCCCTCCTGAAAGCAGCTGGAAGAGAAAGCAGACATCTAGGGGGAAGCTGGATGATGTGTCTCCGGGACTCGAACAATATCCTGCAAAGGTTTCTGGGGAAATCCCTTCCCCCAGGCGTGCCACATTCCAGGGAAAGGGATCTGGGCAGGCAGCCCAAGGCTCTCCACAGCTCCCAGTGGCTGGCACAGCAGAGTTCGAAGTGGGCCAGGGCTGGGGGTCTCTCTACGATGGCTGCTCCAGTGCCAGGAATCTTACGTCACCTTGTACTGCTGGAAGAAGCTCCAAACTTGAGGCTGGATCCCTCACAGCTTCAATGTAGCGAATGATCCCAGCTTTCTACGCTGGTTCTCCAAAGGAGCCTGGAGCAGTGCGGCAGACATGGGCCTGGAGCGGGCCTCCTCTGAGTTTAACTCCTGGTCCTGCCACTCACCAGCATCCAGGGGAGTCTGGACATCCAACTGCACCTTCTCTGACCAACCTCGATCCACCTATGAGGCTGGCAGAGTTGGTGGCATCTCAATTTCATAGATGAGAAAACTGAAGCGAAATGACTTTACATGGCTTTCAAGGGATAGATCCAAGGCTACAATCCAGGACTCTTAATACTGACTTCAAGATTTTTCTGTAGCCTCTGGGGCACACCTTCAAGAGCGCAGCTGAGAAGACTATTTCAGTTCGGCTCTCAGACGGAGACCCTCCCTATTCAGGACATGCCGTGCAAAAGCCATGTCCTAGTCAGGCCCCCGCAAGCTGCCCTCCATCTAGGAGCCCCACCTACCTCAGGGCCGTGCAGCACCGCCTACTCATCTTTCAGGACCTGTTTCATGTTACCTTCTCTCTAAGAAGCCTCCAGGCTTCCCTTTTTTATATTTTTCTTATACATCCATCTATTCCAACCTATCATTGTCTCTTTCATTTTTTTTTTTTAATGTCTAGCTCCCTCTTAGGATTTGAGGAGCTCGGGGACAAGGAGCTATGCCTCATTCATTTTTATTTTTATTTTTAAATCACCAACAGCTACCAGTGCAGGACACATGCTGGGAGTCAAAATAATGCTTCTCGAATGCCTGGTCTCAGTAAGGTCCCAGGAGGAAGAGCTTCCATGAACACCCTGAAGCTCTTCCCTCCATGGGCAGCCATTCACATGGCCCAAGTGGACCGTCACAACCCACAAGACAAAGCCTCTTTTCCTCTTTAAAGGAAAAACTTAATAAGCCATGTGTGTTCCAAATGGCCTCTTTCTCCGGTGTGCAAGACACCTTGGGGTGGGGTGGGCAGAAGGCAAAGGGGAGGGGCAACATATCAGGTCTGCGTGGTCAGAGATCAGGATAGTTCCATTCGCTGAAAGAACTACCCCCAGATCAACGCTAAGTACGTGATGTCCCAATTACTTTAGAAGGGCAATAGGCTAGGCTTTTGGATTCTTTCAAAGTCAAGCAAGAGTCCTGCTATGAGAGACTCCTCCAGTTCTTGGCCTTCTCTTTGCTTCTAACTTCCCTTTTGGAGTTATCTCCATGGCCCATGACAAGTGTTTAAAGCACACTATTTTTCTATTGTTTTAATGGCCCCAATAAGGGCACCATTGTTCCTGAGTGGTATACACGCTTCATTCTAGTAATTAGCTGTCAGAGAGGACCCGACAGCCGCCTAATGTTGTCCGCTCAAATCATATTAGTGAAATGCAATCCACTCAAATGTCCGGATGCATATCTGTAATTGCATTAAGCAGAGAGACCGGGGACAGCAGGATCAAACTTCAGTCTGAACAGAGCCTTGCGATCAAGCACATTAATCCATTATCTCTTCAGAACCTGACAGCCAATTAATATACCCGGCTTTCATACACCAGGCAGAGGATTGATGTCCCTGTCATGGTTCTGTTTTTAAAAAACCATTAAAATGACTGTTTGTACTCAGGAATGTCAAAGTAAATGCTGGGTGTAATGTTTCTAATCAAAATCAATTGTCCCAAAGGTGGAAAGGTAAGAAACAAACTTTAGAGGAACACTGTCATCTCTCCCAAAAAAAGGAAATTTAAAGATCTGAGAGCCTCATTGCTTTTGTTGGTGCTTTTAACAAAAAAGTAGCTAAAATTAAGCACTAGTCAGAGTTCAAAAAACTCTGCTGCATCAGGTGATTTTGAACAAGACGTGTTCAGCATGGGTTCCTTTTTATTTTTAACACAAACAGGTCTTCGTTTTAAGGACTTCACTGGTATTTACAACTAAGCACATAAATACGCAGAGCAAGACGGCCCAGCCTGGAGTTTCTTGCTTCACTTCACAGAACACACTTTGTTAGTCACCAAAGCTGCCTGCACAAATTAGAACTTCGTTGGAGCTGGGAAGGCAAAAATGAGAATAAATACCTCCTCGAACCTGCAGAGCTGCACAAATGGTCCATGAATCAGACCACGTGGAAGAGTGTACAGGTCGGCGGTGCACTCAGGACTGTGATAAATTTAATTAGAAGCTGCTATTAGGATACTGTTATTGATGGGCTGGAGCACATGGAGATAAAACTGCAGCCTATGGCCCACGGATGTCCCTGGTGGGGACCATCTTGGTGGGGTTGCTCGCACTGCTGAAAGCGAACGCGTTTGGGGCTCAGGGCCAGAATGTGCGTTTTGGGGCTTCCCAGGATCCGGACCCTCTCTGCCGCAGTCACCACCCCATATGTTCTGCCACACAGCCACCAGGGCTGCTCACCTGCATGATGGGTCCCCTGTTCACATTTTCCTTGAGTGACAACTTTCTCTGCCAAGCCCGGCATTCCTTTCTCGGCCAAGTTTGGCCTGATTTCTGTGGGGCTCCCAGCCCCATGCTGGCCTTTATCACAGCACCTACCAACACTGGCTGGAAGTGTCTGTCCCCACGCTGACTTCCCTCACCTGAGCGTGCACAGCAGGAGCTCAGGGATGACGGCCTAACTGGGCCTGGCATGTGGCAGTGACTCAAGAAAAGCTTGCAGAATCCAACTGAGCATGAGCGTTTCTAGGGTCCTTGGTGTGAATTTCCACATTGGTTCTCCACTCCTCTCAGCAGCACGAAAGAGTGCCGTATGGGCACTGTTCCAACTGGAAACACTACGCGGGCTGAACCTATCTTCTTTGCTAACCATGTAAATACTAGCTGTTTCTAGTAGTTTTTCCATAGACCCATCTCCCTTCCACATAAAAAAACAACTCTACCCCTCAAGCTAAGTCCCAAACCCTGGGAAATGGGACACTGACTTTATAAGCAAAACCACAAGAGGAGCAGTTGCCTCATCAACCCAGACCCCGTGCCAGGAGAGGGGAAGGTCATTACTGTGTAGGAGCCCTAGAGTGTATGTGGAGATGTACTGGTACAAAAAATGATGTGTGAAATTTTAGGGTTCATGTCAAAAAAGCACTTTTATTTATTTACTTAATCCTACCCGAGGACATTTTTCCATTTTTTGTTCAGATAGAGTGGGAGGGGGAGAGAGAGGGAGAGGGAAAGGGAGAGAGAGAGAGAGAGAAACATTGATATGAAAGGGAGTGGCTGCCATCCGCATGACCCAACCAGGGCCGGGGACAAACTGCAACCAAGATACGTGCCCTTAGCGGGAACTGAACCCGGGTCTCTCCGGACCGCAGGCTGACGCTCTAACCGCTGACCCAAACTAGCCAGGGCAGAAAAGCACTTTTAGTAGAAGAATTTACAGGTTGAGAACTAAGATGGTTTAACTATGTAAAGACTTGGATGAAATAACTCTGGGGAATTCTAATTATAAAGATGAGTTCTGGACAACACAGGAGGCTGGAGGAGGACAGAGGGACACTTAGCATTTACAGAGTCCCTACTGTGTGCAGGTGGCACATACGAGCTCAGTCTCATTTAGTCTCCATGTCCACCCGTGCGGCAGGAATTGCTATTCCTGCTTTACTGAGGAGGCTCAGGGAAGTAGGGTGACTTGTCCAAGACCACCAGTGTGTTGGTCAGGAGCAAATCCAGTCTTCCTTATTCTAAGCCCATCCTTTCTCTCCATACCATATCTTACCAAAGGCCAGCAATTATTCTCCTGTAAAAGTATTTTAACTACTATTAAAGCAAAATACTATTCAAGCCCTGGCTGGTTTGGTTCAGCAGTTAGAGCATCAGCCCACAGACCTCAGGGTTGTGGTTTTAGTTCCCGGTCAAGGGCCCTGGCCCCGGTTGGGGGTTGTATGGGAGGCAACCAATCGATGTGTCTCTCACACTGATGTTTCTCTCTCCCCCACCCTTCCATTCTATCTAAAAATCGATGAAAAAATATCCTTGGGTGAAGATTAACAACAACAACAAAACACTATTCAAAATATCCAGGAGCTTGGAAGAAGAAGGCACATAGCAGAGATGTGAGCAGAGGTGTAATGGAGAGGGCCTGGCTTGGGAGCCCAACAGGCTGGTGTTCAACTCCTGGTTCACTTACTAGATGCACAGTTTTTGCCAAATCACTCAGTCAATTTCAACACTCAGTTTCCTCGTCTGAGTTATGGGGATAAAACTATATACCATAAAGGGTTGTAGGGAGGCTGATGAACTTAAAACATGGTGTTTGGTGCATGACAACAACCGCTATTTTCCAGCCCTTACTTTGTACAGGCAGTACTCTAACCCCTTTGCAGATGATGACTCAATCAATGCTTACAGCAACCCCAAGAGGCAGAGACTATTATTCTAACTTTACAGACGAGAAGACAATAAGAAACTAAGGACTCACCAAGGACACTCAGAGCTGGTGTTTGGACCCAGCGCCCACGTGCTTACCCACTACTGTCTCCTGCTTACAGGCTGATGGCAATGGTGCTAATTCATCCTTCGAGGCTCGGCGCAGTCCCCTCTTCAGGAAAGGGACCTCTCCTCTGGCTGAGCCTGCTGCTCCCAGAGCACTTCTCGCCCACATTAAATACCTCTGACTCCTCTGCCATCTCTGAGCACCTGGCAAGCAGGCCTGTGTCCTCCCCTCTCGGTCCTCTCAGAGCCCAGCACAGAGCAAGAATCTGCCACTCACTGAGCAAGGAAGCATGAGCTCCCTTCACACCTGGGCAAACAAAAGTCCCACGCTCATTCCAGCCAGTCAGCTTACATGGAGGGGGTAGTTAAAAAGTGGAAAGTCTAAACCTTTACCCCCCCACCCCCGATTTCATCATCTGAGTGATTTTAAATGAAGCAGGTCACCTAGAATACACCATGGTCTCTAAATGAACAAACATTTGTAAATGCCACTCAGAGAAGACAAGATGCCAAAGGCCTCCACAGGTCACCACATTCAGGATTCCAATCACGCCAGGTTGGCAGACAGGATGGGATTAGAGTTTTCTTAAAAGCAAATCAAGGCAGCAAAGGAGCCAATTTCAAGCTCTCTATTAATCCTGATACTGTCATAAGTGGATCATCAACATTCAATCCAAGAGAGAAAATAAGTTCACACATTTCCCCCTTCACTGTTTGGCAAACTCCTATTTATCCTTTAAAACCCACTGCAGATACATCTCCTGTGAAGCCCACACTAATCCCTCAAATGGAGTTCATCTCTCCCTCGTCTGAACAGGCCTCCATGATCACACTTAATACACTGCACTCAGTTCTCCAGGTCTCCCCATTTGACCGTGAGGGCAACGATGGTGTTGTAGAGGAGTCTCCAGCTCTAAGTCAGTGGTGGAACTACAGAAGGAACTTGAGAGCACATGCTAAATTTAAAGCAAAAATGCCACTCAAATCTGGGGTTCTCATCTCTAGCATTAAGGCCAGGATCTAACCATTAGGCTCAACTTAGCCCAGAGGCAAAGTAAAATAAAGCCCATTCACTTTCTTTCTAACGTCTACAGAGAAACATTTCTGAGCAATTTCTTGAACAATCTCCTCAGAATTATAGGGAGAGTAGTGAACGGACAGACTCAAGTTCAATTCCTGGCTTTGCAAGATCTAACTGTGACCACGGCTACTTAACAAAATCTTAGTTTGCTCACTGATTGAGCAGGGTAATAGCACTTACCTTATAGGACTGCTGGGGTGAGTAAATTAAATAATGCGTGTGAGGTGCTTTGCACAGTGCCTGGCAGCTGGTCAGTGCTTTCAAAGGGAGGCGCTCTGGGGCAGGCAGGACAGCTCAGTGTTAAGATCATCGACTTAAGACCTGACCACCAGCCATGTGACTTTGGATAGTCAACCACTTTCTCTATGCCTCTTTTTCCTTACTCATCAGAGTGGAACAATAGCAATTACCTTTTAGATGGTTTCAAGGAATAGTTGGGTGTGTATGTGGAAGTACCCAGCACAATCCCTGGCATATTGTAGGCCCTCAACAAACGACTGCAGGGGACCATGGAAACCTTTAGCACCGGTCTTCATCTTCCGCCTCTGGCCTCCTAAAATCGAGCCCTTTCCAGTGTCAGCCATCAGTATTGTCTGTGAGCTCTTGAAAGGCTGCCAGGCAGATGACTTTAAAAATCAGCATCTAGCCAGCCTCTTATAGGACTCATGAAAGGCTTACATATCAGTGTGAAGAAGGTGTGAACTGTACTCAGAGGGGCTTCTCCTTCAAATGCACCTTGAACAACTCCAGCGTAATTCCCTTTCTGATACCGGAGATATGCTCCCCCAGCTCCAGCTCCTCCTCCAGGCCAGAATGATCTTTCTAAAGTGCTGACGGGGTTACTTCAGACCGGAGCTTGTTGTTTCTTCTGACCGGAGCTGTCCAGTGGAACTCCTCATCTCAAGCTCTCTGTCCTAAAGCTGGCTCCACAGCATCAACAGGACTTCTGCCTCAGAGGGTTCGATGGTCAAAAGTCTGAGAAACACTGGCTTACACCGAGTTTAGTATGGGGTGTTGCTGAGGTGTATGCAGTCATTACTGTACACTGTGTTCTTGCAAGAGGGGAACCGAGACCACTGTATTCCCAGAGTCTCTTGGCCACGGAACCCTTTTTATTCAAAGAACACTCATTACTACAGTTTGAAAAACAATGGGAGTACTTTTTAGAATGAAACTTTTAAGATTTTTCACAAGCTTTCCTTTCTAGTTTTGTCCCTCCCTCGGCCCACCTCCATGTTTCATAAGGCAGAGCTCAATGCTTTGCCTCAATACACTGCACCCTTCTTTCCCGCGTGCCTCTGTCTAGAATGAATATCCCTTCTCCATCTGGTGAAACTGCACTCACCTTTCAAGGTCCAGCAAGGTATCCTCCCTCTGTGACACCTGCCCTCATCCCATCTCACTTACCCCCCCCGCCCACAACCCCTGTCCCAGAGTATATTGTAGGGATCCCTGTTAATGAAGGCATGACCTCTACTTGCTTTCTGCTTCCTCCCTACCCCCACCCTGGAAGTAAGTTCCTGGGAGGCAGGGCCATGATGAATTTGTCTTTGCACACGTGGTGTGAGGCCTGCACAGAATAGCTGCTCATTTATGCTGAGTAAATGCAATGCTCACTGAATGTCAGGAGAAACCAGTGTATGCAAAGTAATAAATTTTTAAAAATATGGTTTAAATGGCCCTGGCCGGTTTGGCTCAGCGGTTAGAGCGTCCGCCTGCGGTCCGGAGAGACCCGGGTTCGGTTCCCGCTAAGGGCATATACCTCAGTTTGTCCCCGGCCCTGGTTGGTCGTGCGGGTGGCAGCCTCTCGATGTGTCCCTTTCACATCGATGTTTCCCTCTCTCTCTCTTCCTCTCTCTCCCTCCCACTCTGTCTGTACAAAAAATGGAAAAATGTCCTCGGATGAGGATTAAAAAATATATATATGGTTTAAATGCCTTAATTTTTATAGACTTAAAGACTTTATTTTATTATTAATCCTCACCTGAAGATATATTTTCCACTGATTTTTAGAGTGGAAGGGGGGGGGGGAGACAGAAAGAGAGAGAGAATTATCAATGTGAGAGAGACACATCAATAGGTTGCCTCCTGCACAGCCTGGACTAGGGCTGGGGATTGAACCTGCAACCCAGGTATGTGCTTGATCTCAATCAAACCCGTGACCCTTTGTCCGAGGACCGATGCTCTAACCGCTGAGCCAAACTAGCCAGGACTAGACTTAAAGACTTTTTATGTCTCGGAACATAAATCCTTAGCACCTGACTATAAATTCTTAGCGGATTTTAAAGTATCATGTACTTTCTGCTCTACTGAATACTGAATGTGAGAAAGGCAGAGCCAAGGGGCCTTCAGAGATCTGCTGACCCCACTCTGTCATTTTAGAGATGAAGGAACTGAAGCCCGGAGAAGGGAGGGGCTTGCTGGAGGGCAGCCTCCCGATGTCTGGCCCAATCTCTTTTCCCTGAAGCTCCACAGTCTACACAGGCAATTCCTCAGGGCTATGGAGGTGACCCATGAGGGTCTCACAATCCAACCGCCGCCTCATGCCCAGCTGAGCTGAGGAGAACTTCTTTATAATGACACCAAAATGATTCTGCTTGTTAACTGTGGACTCAACGGTCATGCTGGGCTGCAGCACATACAGAAAAGGCTATAAAAAAGCAGTAAGATATGACACGAGAAAAGCCCCCCATCCCAGAGTTGGCTGGTATTCACTCTTAGTGTTAAAGGATGAATTCTTTAGATAGTCGCATATTTCTTCATGATAATGCCGAAGGAACTCGGTGATAATTTGGCATCAATATCCAACTTATGTTACCTAACATATTTTTGCAGCTACAACTCCCTGCATGAGATATTTTATATGGACAAATCTATGGTGATTGGTAAATTACAGAATGTACAAGTACAAATGCTTCTAGAAAATGGGACTTTATGTAAATATGTGGTTTTCTATACAGAAGCCATGCTACCTACACACACAGGTGGGATAATGGATGTGCACACAGAGAAACCTTGGGGAAGATAAGGTTTGCCTTTAAAAAGATATGGGCTTATTTCTTCCTTAAACAATGAATTGTGAAGTGGGGTTTATAAGTACCCTCTACATCTTGCAGCATATAAGAAACAGCTTTAAAAGAGTTAACATATCCATACCAGAAGTCCTAACAAATTGAATCTTATTTAATTAGATATTGTATTTGGGGGGGGGGGAAATGAAATAAAATTCTTTCATTAACGAAACCAAACTCCCTTAAAGGCAACAATATGTTCCTCTCTGTCAGGACAGAACGGAATGAAGTCTTTATTTTAATTGGGGTCAGACGAGGAGCCATTTGGCTTCACAAGCTTTGTTTATCAGCCCTGAGCTTTATGGCTGAACCGGAACGTGAAATATTCCATTACACAACCGGTCCACATAAAAGCCCACTTTCCCAATGGTTTTTCATATGCTAAATGCTGTAAATATAGCCAAACTAGCTTTAAATTTAGAAATAGAATATTTAAAGATTCCCCAGTGACATGATGACCCTAAGATGGCCTTGGGTCAGCACGTAGCTTCCCTCAGACGAGCCCTGTGCCCCAGAGGAGTAGGCTGGGAGGGCTGTCCACGGAGAGCGGCTCCCCACGTGCCTGAGAATGCCCCCGTGTGCACCTAGACTGAAAGGGCCCACAGACGACCAGCATCTGCGGGAGCCCTGTGACACGGCAGGCTCTGAGACACAGCATGGTGACTGCGAGCGGGGGCTTGGCAGCCAGTCTCTCTGCACTAAAATTCCGACTCTCACAGGTCCTAGCCGTGTGACCCCGGGCAAGTCACTTAACCTTTCTATACTTTAGTTCTAGTTGCCTGTACAACAGGAAAAATAATAGTATTCATCTCATAGGGTTGTTGTGAGGATAAATGAGTAATATGTGTCAAGTGCTTTAAAGAGCACCTGACACAGAGTAAGCACTATTGTGATTACAGCTAATAAATATTTCCACTTGGCCTGGCCGGTGTGGCTCAGTGGATTGAGCATCGTCCCATGGACTGAGGGGGTCCTGGTTCAATTCCCAGTCAGGGCACATGCCAGGTTGTGGGCTTGATCCCCAGTAGGGGGCGTGCAGGAGGCAGCCAATTGATGTTTCTCTCTCACATTGATGTTTCTATCTCTCTCTCCCTTCTTCTCTCTCTCAAAAAAAAAAAAAAAAAAAAAAAAAAATCAATAAAATAATTTTTTTTTTAAAAAGTCCACATTTGTCCTTAATATAAACTCCCAGAAAGAAGGGTAACTAAGGCTCTTTCACAAATGAAGAACCAGGCTTGCAGAGGGAAGTTATTTGTCCAGGGTCACACAGCCATTTCAACCCAGGCTTGTCTTAAGTTCAGGGTTCTATTTCCATTGAGAGATGTTGCTTTCAGGACAAAAAGAATAAATACATAGTCATAATACTGAACCCAGAGATGGCTCAAAATTTCCATGTGTTCTTTAAAAAAACAACAACACATAATATTTTCATATGGGTAACTGGGCAGAGAGGAACAGTTTGTAATCACATAACTTCAGTCCAAAAGGAATTCTAAATAGATAGACCTTATTATTAGGAAAAGATGACATAAGGGATCTGATTAGTAAATAATTCAAATTTTAAAAAACCAACATCTTTACGATGACTAAGGATCACAATAATTATGATTAAGTGTATTAACTAGTTCATTATATGTTTATGTGCAAAGTTCTAGACTGAGAGCCACTCATCATGAGAGAAGATGCTTTTTCTTCCTCAAATGCATTCAAATAGGACACTAATACAGAATAACTTAAAATAACTAGTGTTCAGAGAGTCAAAACAGTTTCCATTTCCACAGTTCATTTAACTTTATTCAGCTCTCCTTAAAATAAATTCACTCAGAAAACAACTTTCTTTTTATCTTTGAAGTTCTAGCATCAAAACCCATCTAGAGTTGCAGGATTCTTTTTCAAGCACAACAGCAATGGGTTAATAATGACATTACTCGACAGCTCCCAAATAACACAGGGAAAGAGAGATGGACTAACTGGGAAAATACTGCCTCAGCTAGACTTGGCAAGTCCAGAGCCAATGTTACACAAGATGAGGCTCCGAGGACGAATCCGGGGAAGCAGCACAAGTTTGGCAAAAGGCACATTTTTTTACTTTCATTTTCGGTGATGACAGTGAGATCATACTGTCTGCACTTCATAGGAGTGCAAATTCCAGCATGTCTGAAATCCGCATTCACAATGCTTACAGAAAAAGGAACCATTTCAAATGGAATGCATCACTCATGGTTTGTAAATTCCAAGACGATACCCATGAAGTTCTCTATACATTTCCCCATTTCTATGAAATGCTGCTCTGGAAAATGTAATAAAATGAGCTGTTTCTGCAACTTCACAGTAGGTATTTTGATTTGATAGTAAATCAGCTTTCCTTACTTTTTTCATATAATTACATCATGATTTTTTGACACATAAAAAAGCTAAGTGCACTCCACATGTATGTAATTCACTAATTGCACATCTTCAGTGAGGAAAAATGCTTATTTTAAGTTACTGATTCTTTTAACCAGAGTTCAAAGCAAAGGTGCCATGACCATCTAAATAAATATCCAGGCAGTGTCAGAGGTAACCAAGGAGGGACCAGGTGAAGTGTGAAGTGTTAATGGTATCTAAAAAAGTACAAAATATGAGGAAAAAGACAAATATGCTGAACTTCCAATTATCATAATGTTGTCTTCTTCTTAACACATTTTCAAACTTGAGAAAACACTGAAGCCAGAGGAACTGAGAGTCGAGTACCCCCAGCTGTGTCCTGCATACATCTCACCCTGTGTGCACAGTTTATTTAAACACAATGTAAAATTATGACTTACAAAATGCACATTTACGTCACAATACACCATCAGCCTCCAAAAGGCACAGTGAAGGGAGAGACCGGGAAATGAAGAATGAAGGGAATCCATGAGAGGAAACCCTCTGTGTCTGACTGCGTAATAGGGATCCTGTTTCAAAGGTGAGCGGGGGATGGTGCATTTGCTAATCATCACACCTGGACACACACCAGTATGCATAGGTAATCTGCAAAAATAAGATGCCTGGTGGATAGCAAATGCCCACGTGTAACCACGGATGGGCTCTGGCTCTGAGAGCAAAGCAGCAAGATGGATGTGAGGAGCTCCCCTGTGGAAGAGGTTCGCTATCAGCCAGCACGCGAGGAAGCACAAGAGAGGCACCACTTGCTGGCCCGGACAGTTCATGGAGCTGGGAGTCACATGGGTTTTTAAACTGGCACCAGTTGACTAAACCCATCTGACCCTCAGTTTCCTCATGTGTAAAGTGGGGCTATAAATGCTTGCTGGGAGGTGCTGCTGGATTAGAGATACTGCAGCCCAGTGTCTTTCACCTGGGAGGTGCTGTCCCATCTACACGGCCCTGGCTTTTCAGCCTTCTTTCCAGGCTGCAGATGGATGGCACGTTCCCAACCAGTGCACAAGGCATCACGCCTTTACTACTCCTTGGGTGGCACTAAACAAGCCTCTACAATTTTAGATAAGGTGACAAGAGGTGACAGCCTGCCAATTCTCCAGCCCAGGCCAGACTTGCCTCCCAAATTCCAAGGCCTGTTTTTCCAGTTGCACACTGGATGCTGCCACTAGAATGGCCACGTGCTCCTCAAACTCAGCACCCCAATTCTGTTTCTTCGTTCCCCCACCCTCCATCAGCCTGCTGCACCCCAGACTTCAGCCAAGAAAATCTCTACTCATTTACTCATCGGATTATGTGCTCAGGGTCATCCCTCTTCTGAGAAGCCACCTACTTCCGATGAAAGCACCTGCACAGTATCTACAACTACCTCTGCCTCCTCGTTCCTCCTCAGCCCCTCCTGGATCACCGGAGCTGCCCTCTTCAAAGGCTCAGCTCGGAAGTAGACACACGCCCCAGCCACTGCTCCTCCTGCAGCCCCAGCAGATGCCGGAGGCCCTGTGCACCCCACCTTCCGCCTCTGGAAACAGCCACTGCACGCAGAGCTCCTCAAAGACAGACTGTACTCATTAACTCTCCTGTTCCCTGAACCTACTCCAGACCCAGGCCTGCAGTGGGCGCCCAGGACAGTGGGTTGAATTTGTTGCTTACAACTTTGTGCACATTACGCACACACATACGCTAAGCTGATTAAGAGAAATGCTGAATGGAATGACCAAAGAGTGGGCTCACAGGAACAATCACCACAGGACAGGACACAGACAGACTGTGTGGTTTGAGTGGCACTTTCCACCTTAACAAGCACATGTGCACCTGCATCTTTTGTAAACAGCAGCCACAGCAGCCACATGAGATGGTTCGAGTGGGGATCATCATTCCTGGGCTCTGGGTGAGGCAGTCAAGGTGAGGAGAGGGACCCATATGAGATCCCATGAAGAAAGGTGGTAGAGTGAGGTGGGACCCAGGGGTTTTGGAGGCCCCACCTTTGGCCTCTCCACCAAACCATGCCCCCCTCAGCAACCAGAACTGCAGAAGGGTCAGTTCCTGCTCACAATCCAGCCCCTGGACTGGTGCCCACTGCTTACAAAGACAAGGGTTGTGGCTCTTAGGCATTCCCCAACATGGGGGTTGGGGGCACAAAATACGAAAAGATTCCTAATATAGGAGCATTTTATTTTATTTTATTTTATTTTATTTTATTTTATTTTATTTTATTTTATTTTTTATCCTCACCTGAGGATATTTTCCCATTTTTTTTTTGTACAGATAGAATGGGAGGGAGAGAGAGGAAGGGAGAGAGAGTGAGAAACATCGACGTGAAGGGACACATCGAGTGGTTGCCACCCGCACGACCAACCAGGGCCGGGGACAAACTGCAACCGAAGTACGTGCCCTTAGCGGGAACCGAACCCGGGTCTCTCCAGACAGCAGGCCGACGCTCTAACCGCTGAGCCAAATTGGCCAGGGCTATAGGAGCATTTTAAAGATGGAACAGTTGCCCTGGCTGGTGTAGCTCAGTTGGCTGAAGCGCTGTCCCATGCACCAAAAGGTGGCAGCTTTGATTCCCCGACAGGTCACATACCCAGGTGTGGGTCTGATCCCTGGGCAAGGAGTGTGCAGGACTCAACGAATCAATGGTTCTCCCTCATGTCGATGTTACTCTCTCTCCGTCCCTCCCTTCCTCTCTCTGAGATTAAAGAAAAAGATGGAACAGTTGCTTCAGAAGGAGGGAAGCTCCACCCCAGAGGCGTGAAGCAAAGGCTGTAGAGCCTTGTGGAGGGGGTGGGGGTGGGGTGAGGAGGATGCAGAGAAGTTGGGCATAGAACAGGTGATAAGGCCACAACATCTTTCCAGTCTTGAGGGTCTCAGATGCAAGTACTCACTAGGAAAACAAGGTGAGCTCAGACCAGGTCAGGGAGCTGTGTGGAGGCCTGCTACCCTCCTCCTCCTCTGATTGCCAAACTCCTACTCATCCCAAAGGCCCCAGCCAAACATCCCTGTCTTGGGGAAGCCTTCCCAGAGCCTTTTATAAGGTAAGAATCCCGCCCTGGCTGGTTTGGCTCAGTGGTTAGAGCGTCAGCCCATGGACCAAAAAGAGTCACAAGTTTCATTCTGGTCAAGGGCAAGTACCTTGGTTACGGTTTGTCCCCAGCCCTGGTCGGGGTTGTGTGGGAGGCAACCAATCGGTGTGTCTCTCTCACATCAGTGTTTCTCTCTCTCCCTCCCACTCTATCTGAAAATAAATGGAAAAATGTCCTTGGGTGAGGATTAAAATAATCCTTTTACTGTGCTGTCACGGCCCTGTGTAGGTGACCGTTCTGTTGAGAGCCAGATGTCACAGGCAGTGAGACCTCGGCCCTGCCCTGGCTCTGGCATTAGAAGGGTGGCCCCAGGAAAGCGACGTGACTGCTCTGAGCTCAGGCTCTGGCAAGGGCCTGTCACAGAGGAAGTGCTCAGGAAGGGGCAGCTGCCAGTCTGCACTGCAATCACCCGCTTTACCGGCTGAGATCGCACCGAGGACAAAGCAGCTGCTCGGCCAGTGTTGGCCAAGAATGGAAGGAGTCAGCAAGCGACGGTCAACGGCAGCAGCAGTGCAGGAGAATGAGGCCCGGCTCCAGGGCAGACCTAGGTCTGGTCCTGGCTTGGCTGCTTTCCAGCCCTGAGCGGAGAAAATCCCCTCATATTTCCAATCCCCCATTTCTTCAATGGTGCAGTGTGACCAATACCAGTATCTGCACCCCCTCCCTGCTGTCTGCTGCATGTGGTACACAGGACTTGGTTAACTACAGTGCCAGGCCAACATCGACGACTGTGTGTGGCAAGGCGAGGCTGGGGTGCGGACAGGAGACAGAAGAGCTGCAGCCCAGCTTGGCTGGGGGGCGGGAGCTGGCTGTGGTCCAGGGTTCCTGGGCTCTCAAAACAAAACCCCGCAGTTATCAGGGCCTTGTGACTTGAGGGCTTCCACTTTGCTTGTATGTGGAAGCGGTGTGCGGTCAAACACACAGGAAACCAAAATCAGAGAGGAAAATGACAAAGGGGGAGAGAGAGAGAGAATACAGAGGATCGAGCAGGTCAAAGCATGCCTGGAAAATAAAAGCTCCAAACAAGAACCAGCAGAATGGCAAAAAGGCAAACAGACGATCAAAAGCAGGAGAACAAAATGCGGGCCGGGAAGTCAGTGCAAAGAATTGATTAGTCAAACATATGAATCTCTCATGCTGGAGCAGAAATATCACAGCCCTGGCTCCTGGCTGTGGAGCCCTCTCGTCATAATGGGAGCTATGAAGAGGCCAGGGAATAAAGCAACTTTCATTTTTCCTCTGTGAACGCAGAGGGCCCGGCCCCAGGAGGACCTCGCCTTGTGCTGGCTTCGAGGGGGAGCGTGGCCCCTGGCCACAGGACTGGGGTGCGAGTGAATGGGCCGGCACTTGGCTCACTTCACTTGAAAGCTGAGAGGCCTCTACAGATGCACATCTCGGGCAAGAACAGCATCCTGGGACATGGACTCACAGATTCAAGGGAGGAGAGGTGAGTGTCCTCCTCAGCGTCATGGGGATGCGAGTTCCTTCGCTCTCTTTTCAGTGCTCCTTCCTTGCTGCATGGCCACAGGCTATGCCAGCAGCTAGTGATGACCAAGCAGAGCTCAAACAGGAGCCAGAAACTTAACCGGAATGACGCAACTGGAAGACTGCCAAATCTGCGGGGTGGCCCCAGAGAGGGCGCATAGAAGCTGGGCTGGCAGCAACAGAAAACCATAGGCAGCTTGGAGCCGTGGAAGGAGAGGATCTGGAGCCAACAGATGTTGGTTCTAATACTAACTTTGCCATGGTGATGGGCCAAATCGCCTCATCTCTCCGAGTCTTGGTTTCCTAAGCTGGAAAATGGGGACAATGACACATACCTTAAGGGTTGCTGTGAGGATTAAATTAAATGAGATGTCTTCATAGCTGCCTCACAGCTGTGCAATTTAGGTGATATGAAGAAGACACGTTACCATGTTTTAAAACATTTCTGGTATTTTGGAAACTTGAGAATGAGCTACATAACTTGTGGCTCTTCTCTGAACAGGCTAGGAACTCGGATCACTCAAGTTTACTACTATCGAAATGCCATTCTGAGGCCTGTTCACCTGGTGGGCTCCTGTGCGCCGCCCGACCTGACCGCTGGGATGGAAGCCTCTGGGAGAGCTTCCCTGCTGACTTGGAGTCCCAGAGCAGCCAGGCCACTGTGTCCCTCCCACCCACGACGAGCATCAGTCCAGCACGGGGGAAGGAGCTCTCTTTGGGGTCAGAGACTCAGGTTAGAAGCCCCATCTACCACTGACAGGCTATGATAAAAGGTCAGTTTCTAAGTTCTCTATACGCAGTGTATGTTTGTGTTACTGGAAATTTAAAGTAGGGAATATATTTTTTAGGGTGGGTCCCAAAGGACAGGTGCGATCCAAGAGAACTGATGCAGCTGAAAGATTCTCTACAGACCCAATGCTACACTGTAACTTTCTCAGTCAAAATCACCCTCTTTCCCTGAAGGCAACTGAGGCACAGGATCTGAAGATGTCAGAGCTGGAAGTCTCTGGATTACATCCAGTTAATCTTTTCCTTTTACTGTTGGAGAAACTGAGGCCTAGAAGGGTTAGATAACTTGTCCTCAGGTTACACAGAATCTGAAAGTACTGCTTTGGTTTGGTGCTGTCTCCGTCTGGCTCCAAACTCAACATACAGAGCCTTGCCTTTGACACTGGGTAAGAAGGGGCAAGCTGGCTGCCGCATGGACAGGATGGGCTGGTCAGCACAGCTGCTGCCTGCTGCCTGGAGGGCAGACGACTGTGCGGAACAGCGGGACACACTCCTGCTGTGATTTCCTGCACAGCCTGCTCGGGTGTGTGCTCGAGACACATCTTAGGTGAGAACTCGGTCTTCCTCATCTCCTCACGGCAGCCTTGCCCAACACCTATCCCCAAAACCTCTATTCTGTAGGATGAAAAAGACAGGGTGCAACAGCTACTGAAAAGTAAATGGCAACAATTATTTTAAGAATTCTCAGTCTGAAAAAATGGTAACATGTATGATAAACAAAGGGTTTATTAACTTAATATATAGAGTTCCTAAAAATCAGAAGAAAAAAATTGCCCAGTAGAAAAATGGACAAAAGAGTCATAAAGTTTACAGAAAAAGAAATACAAATTATCCTTACATTTAAGAAAAGATATTCAACCTCACTTGTAATAATGGAGATGCATATAAACTTTACTGAGATATCACATCTTTTCCAGGTTCAGCAACATATTCTATTGGTGAAGCTGTGGGGTAACAGGATATAAATAAAAAATAATATAACCCATATGGAGAGGAATTTGGTAATATCTAGCAAAATTACCCATGCAATTACCCTCTGACCCAACAATCTCACTTCTAAGACCTATTCCAAAGATATATGTGATACATGTGCAAGGCTTTTTGCTGTGATATTCCTTGTAATAGCAAAATCTAAAGAACACCAATACGGTATACTGACACACCCATGCTATGAACAAGAATAATAGCACTAGGCAGCTGTGAAGAAGAATGATTAAGATCTCTCTACCCTATTACGGACTGAGTGCCAGGACACACTGAGAGGAAGTAAGTGCATGTAGCAGCTACTTTTTAGTAATGGAGAAGGGTTATGGGGGAGGAAAACATCAGGGTAGAAGGAAAAGCCTGATTTCTCTGAGTAAACCTTGCTATAGATTTTATATTATGTAAAGAATTTACATCATCATAAAAAAATTAAATTTTAAAGAATTTCTAAAAATTGAAAAGATAATGAAACAAATGACCCTAACTATATATTACGCTGTGCTATAACTACCAGGAGATAAGAACTGACACACCCACAGACTGTATTCTAACTGTACATCCTCAGGGAGTTCTTTAAGGATAATATCAAAATAATCATAAATTTAATTTGAGAATTATTGGCAGCAATAAAATCGATCTTCACATTTTAAAACTATTATGTGTACATTGTATGACAGAACAAATACATCCATTGTATCAATATTTTTAGGAACCAGTATTTTCAAGATAATAGAAACAGACAAGTATAAAATAAAGTCAAGTAAAAATACTGAAATTTTAAATTTGAAAAGAAAATATCAGTATGAACTCTTATTTTTCTTTCTTCTCAAAAACATACATCTTAAGATGAAAAGCTCTAGAAGCAATGGAAGATTGTAGTGATGACCACCTCCAGTGTTTAGAAAATGGTCTTAAAATACCAATTCTCCACTGAAAGGAACCAAGGCTTATTGAAGAAAGGGCTGATTCCAGATCTGGGACAGGAAGTGTACAAGCTGAACCTGAGGCACCCAGTCATACTGGAATGTAGTCACGAATTAACCATCGGATAACCCGCATTGTGGGACATTCTGTAAAATAACTGGCCTGGACTCTTCAAAAATGGCAATGTTGTGAAAGACAAAAACAAAACAAAAAGCAGAGGGTTTTCTCTAGATTAAAGGGCACTAAAGAGACAATAACCAAATGCAATGTGTCATGCTTGATTTGAGCTCAGGTGTATTGTAATAAGATTGTATCAATGTCAAATTTCTTGAGAGTAATATGGTTTTGTGATTATGATAGACAATGTGCTGATTCTTAGGAGATACAGGCTGACATATTTTGGAGTGGTGTTATGAAATCTGCAACTTACTATCAAATGGTTCAGCAAAAACAAAACAAAACAAAACAAAACACCAACCAAACAAAAATAAAACAAAACAAAAAGTGTAGTATGTATAGAACATTACTTATCAGTGAATTTAGATGAAGGGTAAAAGGGTATTCATTGTACTATTCTTTCAACTTTTCTATAGGTTAAAAAATGTTTTAATAAAAAAGTTAACGAAAAAAGAAAACATCAAATTATTATTTTTAAAAGATTTTACTAACAGTGAAATAAAATTGCCTTAAAATACATCAGCAAAAAAAGTGAGGAGAGTGGGACAGGAAAGGAATGAAATATGACAATGATGTTAATGGTTGTTGAAGCTATGTGATTAATACATGGGAGAATCTTTACTCTGTATTTTGGTGTATATTTGGATCATGATAAAAAGTAAAAATAAAGTCCCACTTCAGAAAACATTATTTGCTACACATTTATAAGAAGGCAAATACCCAAAATACATAAAAAACTCATGTAGCCCTGGCTGGTATAACGCACTTGGTTGGAGCACTGTCCTCAAAAGGTTGTAGGTTCGATTCCCAGTCAGGGCACATACCTAGGTTGCAGGTTCGATTTCCAATTGGGGTGTATATGGGAGGCAACTGATTGAGGTTTCTTCCTCCCCATCCCTTCCCCCCACCTCAAAAAAAAGAGCTCATATACATTAAAATAAACTCTGAGAGCCCAGCAGATAATGTGCAGAAGGCAAGATTCATAACAAATAAGTACCAGGCTCATAAACATGAAAAGATGTTCAAAGTCACTAGTAATCAAAGAAACAAAAATTAAAACAGAATTCAAATTTTTCACATATTATATATATAAAGATTAAAAAAAATAAAGATTGAAAGACTTCTAGTTGTAGCCCAGGTGGCTGTAAATGGAATGTTGATAAGAATAAATAACAGTAAAACATTTATGAAGAAGTAATTTGGCAAGTGTAAAAACTTAAAGATATGCATATCCTTTAATCTAGCATTGGCATTGCTGGAAATTCAGTTTGAGGAAAAACTCAAATGCCAATGAATCTCTACATATAACGTTGTTCACATCAAAACAACAACAACAATGTAATTTCCTTTGAGAGGCACAGTTCAGCAAATCGTGGCACATCTAGGCAGAGGAATTATATAATCATGTGCAAAGACAATGTCTCAGGTGTGAGGGAAATCTGAATGATGAAGACTATATCAGCTCAATTATGTAATAAAGGCATAAAAACATTTGAAAAGGGATATACCAACATTTTTTATTTATTGATTGATTAGAGAAGGGAGAGAGAGAGAGAGAGAGAGAGAGAGAGAGAGAAAGGTTTGTTGTTCCACTTATTTTTGCATTTATTGGTTGCTTCTTGTATGTGCCCTGATCAGGGATCAAACCCGCAACCTATTTTTCAGATGTTGTCTCAACCTGGACTTTGCCCATAGACATGACTAGTGTAGATTTTCGTGATATATTGGGATGACACTCTAACAAACTGAGCTACCTGGCCAGGGCCACAGATGCACCAAAATTTAATGCTGGTTGCCTCAGGGTGTTAGGAATGTGAGTGACCAGTATTCTTTATGCTTTTCTGTCTTTCCCAAGTTTTCTGCAATGAAAATATGTTACTTTTATAATCAGAAAAAAATCGACATTATTATTTTTCAGATGTTGTCTCAACCTGGACTTTGCCCATAGACATGACTAGTGTAGATTTTTGTGATTGTTCCTGTTATTACAAGAAGAGAAACTTCACAGGTAACTGGGTAGCCCGGGGTGGTATCAGAGATTCACCTATGTAGGATGAATTTTAACGAGCACAAAGGACCCTATAAGTAGGAACATTTAGAGGCAATTAGTTGGTAGCAATATTATAAATAGAAAAGGAGCCAAATAAATGTTTCCTGGATATCATTAACTTAGTTGTAAAATAATTCAGAGTTACTCTGGTAACCCCATATACAGAAGGCACTCATTATAAAGACAGCCATGTGTTCAATAAGAAAATGTAGATGCAGAGATGGCTCTGCTGTACACAACTAAGATATTCCCACGGAGACAGCAGTTCTCAAAATATCACCCTTAAAAACAAATGCTTCATGTAGGAAAACAAGCCCAGCACAAAGCTAATTGAGTTGGTCTGGCCCACTCTCCCAGAATCCAGCTTTCCAGCTCCTCTGCTCTGGTTGGATCTGAATGCCATGACCCGCTGCAGACCAATTCTTGGAACTTTCTTATTTGTAAAGTGGACATACTAATTTACTTCACAAAAGAATCACTGTATAGGAGTACAGAAAAGACTAGAGAGGAGAGGCCATGGGGATACCCTAGCACAGTGCCTGGCAAGTCTTACTGATCCATTCCAAAAGAGCTCAGTACCCGCCCTTTCCACTCTCACCATGCAAGTCCAAGCCACCCCTATCTTCTGTCTGAGTGACCTTCTAATCCACTGGTTCTCAACCTTCCTAATGCTGCGACCCTGTAACACAGGTCCTCATGTTGTATGCGGGCATATCTGCATGTGGGCGGATCCGCCTGGAGACGGATAGAGGAGCGGTGTCTCGGTTCCTAAGACCATCGGAAATATGTGTTTTCCCATGGTCTTAGGCGACCTCTGTGAAAGGGTCGTTCGACCCCCAAAGGGGTCGCGACCCACAGGTTGAAAACCACTGTTAATTGCTCTCTGTGCTTCCACTAAGGTTTCCCTCCCATAAACTTGATTGTGTCACACAATCAAAGTGTTCTTAAAACCCTCCACTGGCTTTCCATTGACTTAGAATGAAATCCAAATTCATGTCCTGCCAGGCCTTGCATGGCCAGCCCTGCCTAAATCTCTAAAATCTCTAACTACAACTCATGCCACCTGGGCTCCCCGGTTCCCTTTGGTTTCTGCAGGGTGCCATGTTACCGTTCCCGCTGCCTGGAATCTATCTCCCCTCAACTCAACCTGGTGGGGTAATTCTCCTCCTTCACCTCTTCGGTGAAATGGCAGCTCCAAGAAGGCTCCTTTTGACCACTTCATCTGAAGTAGAGGCACTGGAGGACAGCTCAGATGAAACATTTAAACTGATACATCTGTCTGTCTCCTTGTTGACTGTCTGTTTCACTAGAATGCAAGCTCCTTGAGGACAGAGGATCATCTTTTTCTAAAAGTCACCACTACTGATTGCCTACACAATTCCCTCTTCTCCCGCCTAACAGACCCCATGTTGCTCATGTGCTGTCCTCTTTCGTCAGAACAGGGTTTCAGGTCCCATCCCAGAGGCAGGGGGTGGGTCCTCACGTTTAAGCCAATCCTAGTGGTCTCATTTCCTTGTCAGTGATTGGTTAGGGCATGGACATATGACTAATTTCTGGTCAATGACACATGAGATGAAATTACCAGTTCTCGGATTTTCTAAATTTTAAGAGGTAATTTAGGAGATTGCTGTAAGGATGTAATGCCTGGAAGAGACACAGTCATCTTGAGACCACAAGGTAAGCATGCCTGGTGGTGTGGCCAAAGCTGAGGCAGGCAGACTGAAGAATGAAAGAATGAAGTTCTTGATATCATCAGTGAGTTGCTCAATTTGCCAATCACTGAACTGCCTATCTCTGACCTTGCCATAATCAATAACTGAGTCTACATTATTCCAGCCAGACTTCTGTCACTTGCAGCTGAGAGTTTCCAGTAACACTATTCTGTCCCCCCATCTAGTGTGGTGTCTGCCACATAGTAGGCACTCAATAAACCTTGTCTGAATAAACAAATCAGAGTGTTCAATGTAAAGTATTAAGAAAAAAAATCTTGCTTCTAGAGTATGATTCATACCATTTCTAGGAGAAAAGTGTTCAGCTTTTGTTTCTTTCTCCCCTCTTGCTTTTTTATTACACAAACTACATTAAAAGAAAAAAGAAGAAGAAAACACTGAGAACACGAGCCTACCATCCCCACATGGTACAGGACTGAGCTGGCACAGCCAGGGTTCCTGGTGTGCACGGTCTGCCTCCTTGCACCGAGGCAGTTTCGGGCAATGCAGTCCCTCGGCCCAAGTGCACCACACCCCCACATCCTGCTGCGACTGCACCTTAGGTACCAGAGCATCATACAGTTAATTTTACAAATATCTTAGGAATAGGAAGAAAAGCTTTTCATTGGCTGGTAAGCTTCCTGGCTTATTCACAGGCAAAATTTTAAATGTATACAAAACATCCATTTCCAAATAAGCTCCATGGGAGGCAGCTTAGTGGTTAAGAGGCTTTGGAATCAGACCTGGATTTGAATCCTGGCTCTGCTACCCTTAGTTGTTGGGCTTTGGGAAAGTTTCTTACCTTCTTTGAGCCTCAACTCATGTATAAAACAGGAATAATATCTAATTTATAGATTTTTTTTTTGGTAAGACTAAGTGTGGTACTCATATGTCACTTAGCTTTCAGCCTAGTATATTGTTAATGCTCAAAAGAAGCTATAGTGATAATGAAATTTTCCCTATGGTAATCTTTAAGTTTCATGATTCCTTAAAGAAGGGTCTTGCATGTTAAAGGGTATGGTTGTTGCTAAATGCCATGTGCCACAAGTCAAATGCGATCTGGCTTCCCAGTGTCACCAAAGGCTGACCTCCTTCCTGGGAGACAGTGAGGCCCAATGAGCACAGGCCTTAGAATCATTCAGAACTGGGGTCTAATCCCAGCAGTGCACTCACTGGGGGTGACCTTAGCTTTGACAGTAAATCTGTGCTCTTTAGTTTCCTCATCTGTAACAGACACCATGCTGCCCCCCCACCCCCTGCCCAATGTGCCTATGGACTGAGTGACAGAGCACAGGGAAACTGTCTAGTACAGTGCCTGACACATAGGAGGGACACATTACATACAGACTCCCTTCCATTTCTTTCTTTTATTAAAAAAAATGTGTTTATTGATTTTTTTTTTTAGAGAGAGAGGAAGGGGGACAGATAGAAACATCGATGTGAGAGAAACATCAATCGGCTGCCTCCTGCACGCCCCCTACTGGGGAATTAAGCCTACAACCCAGGCATATGCCCTGACTGGGAATCGAACCCGGGTCCTCTCAGTCCATGGGACAATGCTCAATCCACTGAGCCACACTAGCCAGGCCCTTCCATTTCTTTCAGTATCAATTCTTCCCTATCACATTCAGGTTAAAACCAGAAGTTCTTTGCTGCACAATGAACTGGGCCCTCCCTGGCAGGAGGGCATAGGAATGGTATAGTTGGCTTTAAAAAGATGACTAAATTGCCCAACAATAGAAATGTATAAAATAAACCTATCCCCACAAATGTTTTATTCGGTTTTAAGGCCCTGCTGTGCCTGCATCCCGCTACCCCCTTGAACATGGGGTCTGCACTGCTCACTCACACGGGGAAAATTGGCAGACCTCTTCCCTACCCAGAGCTGCTACTTGTGCCCTCTGCCCGAGGATGGCAATGTCACAAGAGCAAGGGAGCAGCACAATGCCCAGAGATTTATGAAAATATGCATCTGAAAAAGGGAATGCTGTGCAGAGAGCAGCCAGTGTGGGCAGGCCTGGTGCATGGGAGCAATTAGAGCTGGTTTGCAACAACTCAGTGTTGTTCTATTCAATTGCTTAAAGAATTGCCATAGCAACAGCAGCCACACATAGTAAAGTGGCAGCAAGATGGAGCAAACACTTGAAAAAGACTCTCTCTTGTTAACCCTCCTCCCCTCCCCAAAACGCATAAAGAGCCATTTTCTTTCTCTAAAATAGTCTTCCAGTCAATGTCCACACTGCATGCCAAAGTGACTGACTAGATGCCCATCTTTGTTTTTTCTTCTTTTTTGGGGGTGCTAATAATGATAATAGCAGCTACCTTTTAATGAGCTCTACTATGATCTTGGTTGATGAAAACTTCACTTAATAATTCCAACAGCTGGCGTCTACTGAGTGCAAACGGTATCTGCACTGGGGATGCGAGGCATCCTGGACACTCCCTGCCTGCAAGGAGCTTGAAGCCTAGCGAGACGGAGCCATACACAGACCTACTAATGAGAGGGGCGGCACCTGAGTCATCTCAGTAGGCACCCACTATGTGCCAGGAATACAGAAGTGAATGAGAAATCCCCTTCCTTCAAAGAGCTCACAGTGGGGGGCAAGGTGGGGTGAGACACATGGATGCAAAGCACTAATGGGAGCCACATCTAACTGCTAACATGTGGGATTTAGGAAGGCCATATTAGGTCATTTACTTGACCAAAAACCCCACCAGATTTCAGGAGGGGTGTGTGGGAGGGTTGAGCATGTAGACAGTGCTGCCTCCGAGCAGTTGCTGGGCTATTATAACCCCCTTATGTGCGATAGCGACAGTGGGCTAACCCCCAACTGCAGGCCACATGCTGGCGTGGCCCTTCAGTTCCTCGCCTGGGGTGGCCTCCCTCCCATGAACCATGGGAAGCGAGAATTCTCACTCCATCTGCACAATACGATGTGCAACCAAAGCTCCCATGATTGTGGCTTGCTTTTAGGGTCAAACAGCTAGCAAGTGACAGAGTTAGAGAGGTGAACCCAAGTCATCCAGATTAAAAAGCCCATCGTGTTTATTTGGTATGCTGAATAGGGCGAGACCGATAGGTCACTAATGGAAAAGTTCACAGCGTGTTCTTGAAACATGAGAGTTAAAATTGAAAGACATCTCATACTGTAAAATTAATCCATTCTTAATGAAAAGGAGAACTGGTAAAACCAACCAACCAAACAACCAACCAACCAACCACCCACCCACCCACCCACCCACCCAACACAAAGAAGTGGCAACTCAGGGCCTTGCTGAGGAGCTCCGACTGCCAGAGGTAAGCGCACTTTGACTCAGAAAGAACGTGATTCCACGGTCAGATAGTTCAGAATAAATGTACCTCAAAGTATTTCAGCGTATGGATCATATGCAGAAATGATCTGGGTCTGCTCTTTGGAATCAGCATCACAGCTGATAACCATTAGGGCGCTCTTAGGCCAGACTCTGGAGTTCTTAAGAGGTGTTAACAGCCGGGGCCCTGAAACTCCCTGAAAACTAAGTGAACAACAGAACAGGACCTTTGTGCCAGTAGAGACAGCATGATGAGGGAAAGGGTGATCTGTTCATATGTCTGTTCAACTTCACCAGTTATTAGGGAAGTGCAAAGCAAAACTACAGTGAGACACCACCTCATGAATGGCTGTTATCAACAAGACAGGCAATAACAAGTGTTGGAGAGGTTGTGGAGAAAAAGGAACCCCGTTCACTGCTGGTGGGAATGTTGACTGGCACAGCCACTATGGAAAACAGTCTGGAGGTTCTGCTCAAGAACAGAGTTACCGCCCTGGCCGGTTTGGCTCAGAGGTTAGAGTGTCTGCCTGCGGTCCAGAGAGACCCGGGTTCGGTTCCCACTAAGGGCATGTACCTTGGTTGCAGTTTGTCCCCGGCCCTGGTTGGTCATGTGGGTGGCAACCACTCGATGTGTCCCTTTCATGTCGATGTTTCTCTCTCTCTCTCTCTCTTCCTCTCTCTCCCTCCCACTCTATCTGAACAAAAAATGGAAAAATGTCCTCAGGTGAGAATAATAATAAAAAAAAAGAATAGAGTTACCATTTGACCCAGCAACCCTTCTGGGTATCTACCCCCAAAATTTGAAAATACTTATTCGCAAAGATATATGCACCCCTATGTTCATTGCAACATTATTCATAGTGGCCAAGACATGGAAACAACTGAAGTGTCCTTTGATAGAGGAATGGATAGAGAGGATGTGGTACATATATACAATGGAATACTACTCAGCCCTAAGAAAGGATGAAATACTGCCATTTGCAGCAACATGGATAGACCTTGAGAATATCATGCTAAGTGAAATAAGTCAGTCAGAAAAAGCTAAGAACCATATGATTTTACTCATATGTGGCATATAAAACTGAAACTCATAGACACAGACAACAGTATGGTTACCAGAGGGAAGGGAGATGGTGGGGGTGGTGAGGTGTAGTAAAGGGTAAAGGGGACCAATATATGGTGACAGAAGATGATTTGACTTTGGGTGGTGGGCACACAATACAATAAATATACAGATCATGTATCATAGAGATGTACACTTGAAATCTGTATGATCTTATTGACCAATATCACCCCAATACATTTAATTTAAAAAATTAAAAAAGAAAGAAAGAAAGGGTGATCTGGTGGTATCTTGGGGACAAAAAATATATGTAAATTGGGGAGGTGACCTGGCAATGAATGATATCTTTTATATATTACCCAAGGGGAAACATTCCTCCTTTCTGATATCTACCTAAAAGAGGCCACTTACATGAGGCTTCTTACAGAAGATTCAGACATATTGAGAATAGAGTATATATAATTCTTGGCACATGGTAGGCACTCAATAAATAATCTTTGAATAAATAATTAACAATATTCTCAACAATATGCTTAAGCAAAAACAATATGAGGATTCAGAAAATTCTTTCAGTGATATCTGTGGGCCTGATGGTCTGGCTTATTTCAGGACTAAGCCCAGAGTGAATCTGGAAATAAAGACTGTGAACTCAAATACCTACAGCGGTCCACAAGGCACAGGGATGAGTGACAGCAGCAGGTGTAAGACATCGGGGACTGGTGACAAACAGAGCAAGTATGCCTGTCTCCAAATATTTGGAGGCACCTACACAGGTTAAAATACCACTTGACAAACCAACACTTTTAAGGGCTATGTTTGTTAAATGTGGCCCACAGGCTGTCAGCTTTGACCTCTGACAGAGAAATGGATGGGCTATCTCTGTCTTCCTATCAAAAATCTCTCTACAAATAATGTCTCAGACTGACCATGGGTGGGGTCCGGGCAGTAACAGTTGAGGGCTGTCTTCACAGAGGGGTCTGAAGATTGTCATCCTGTCCCAATGACTAAGCATGTGTACCTTTGCATTCTGTAGAGCTCAGATGAGCAGATGGTAGTGCGCACTCTCATTATGGACACCGAGGAGCATAACCAAATGCTTAGCTCCAACTTAGCTAGTTGGAGAAGACAGATGGACTTCAACCCAATCTGTTCCACACCTGGAAAGCCAGGGAATTAGTCTTTATTTTAACCACTGAAAATGGGAAAATAGCCAGAAATAGACTGTATCTCTCTTGCTGGGCATTTCCCATCCATTGGTTCACTAATATCTCTGAACCACTCTGGGAAATAGGTACAATCACTCTGTTTTACAGATAATTCAACACCGAGTCTCAGGACAGGAGGAGACATGTTCAAAGTCACACTGTGACTGAGCAGCAGGGGCAGAATCCGAACCAGCAAGCCTCCTTCCCAGCACGCCTCTTGCTGCGGAGGCACGTGCAGTCGGCGCAGCCGCAGAGCAGCGCTCTCGAGTTCTGTGTAGAAAGGGCTCTTTCTCCTCCCTTCCAGGGCCTGCTAGTGGGTACAACCTGGCTTCCTGAGTTAAACTCACCTGTGAGGGAGTGGGAAGGTGACTAAAGGAAGGAGCAGAGCAAGAACCTCAGCCTCCTTTTTTGAGGGCACCCCTGAAATAGGTGCTAACCATCTCAACTCCCAGAGAAAAGACACTATTTGAGAGTTCCCTCAATCACCTGTATGCTGATGTAGGTGGCAGACAAGTGCCACAAGCCAGAGGGCAGAGAGAAGTCTGCTTTAATGGGGTCCTTCTCTCTGATTAATTACTCACTGAACAATGATCAGCTGCATTATGACCCGCCCTACAGGAGCCACAAGGGGAAATAGTTTAAGAACTTGCCCCAAACATAGGACAACATAAGGCAGTCCCTGGAAAGCCTGTTTCCTTTCGACAAATGAGTGAGCCCCCAGCCTTAGGTACCCCCCTCAAACCTTCCAGGTTAACCCCGCTAGCACTGTCCACCATTCTATATTCAAACCTCCACCACCATCCCCAGCTACTGACCCCTGACTCTGTCCCTAACCACTGTCCATCACACACATACTGCCGCCTGGATGTCACAGAGATAACTAAAGCCATCAGATAGACCCACCTCCTCCTTCACCTGGACACCCAACCTTTCAGGTTTCCTTCCCTACTGATACTCAGGCAGAGCAGCAGAAGTCTGTTCTCTGCTCAAAGGCCACTCACTCTGCTTTGGCAAACCCCTTCCTTATCATGGACAGGGTTCTGTCAAATACCCTATTCTCCCCTGATTCTTTCTCATCAGTATTTCAATGTGCTCTCGTTTCTTTTCCCCATGTTAAAACAACAAACACTACTCCCCCCCAATATCCCCTTATCCCTATAGAACCAGCTGGCTACCACCACTCTCTCTACCCACTACCAGCCAAACTGACCAGAGCAGCTGTCTAACCCCAGCCAAGATTCCCAGGAGCTCCTGGCTGAAACCCACAGGAGATCCTGTCTTTACCCAGTTAACCTCCCTTCAGTGGCCAGGGGCTGTTTGCTGGGGGCTCTCATGTGTTATCCCGATTTCATTCCCTCTGATGGACCTCCTCTGGCTCCTTCGCCAGCTCCCCTTTCTTCGGCAGTCTCTGAAATAGAGATACTCTCTGTCTTATGCTCTCTTTTACTTCTGACTTTATATACTTTCCCTGGCTAGTTATTTACCACCCAAATGCTGACATCTCCCACCTCTGTATCTCCATTCTGCCCCTCTCCTGATCTCAGGATTCATATTCAAACCTGCTTCATTGGACATTTCTTGGATGGATGTCCATTGACATGTCACATACAAAAGAAATAAAATTGAACTCATCTTCCTTCCCAAACTGGTTATTCTTCCTTCATCCCTCATTCCTTCAGTGAATGAGGATAGCCCTGCTCAGCCACTGGGTCAGTCTTGCTTTATACTTTTTTTTTATCCTCACCCGAGGACTTTTTTTTTTTTTTCCATTTTTTTGTTCAGATAGAGTGGAAGGGAGAGAGACAATGAAAGAGAGAGAGAGAGAGAGAGAGAGAGAGAGAGAGAGAGCGCGCGCGCGCGCGCGCGCAAAACATCGACATGAAAGGGACACATCGAGTGGCTGCCTCCCGCACGACCCAAACCAGGGCCGGGGATGAACCGCAACCTAGGTCCGTGCCCTTGGCCAGAATTAAACCCGTAACTCACTGGTCTGCGGGCTGAAGCTCTAACCGCTGAGCCAAACCGGCCAGGGCCTGCTTTATACTTGTGATTACTGAGACCTGTGGATTCTAGGCCCTCACGTTTCTCACCCCCCCCCCCCCGCCCCACCCCAACTTCTCTCCATCCCTCAGTCACTTCCGTGGTTCAGATCACCATGATGGTTCTCCTGGACTATGGTGACAGCCTCCTGAGTGGTCTCTGCCTCTAAGCTTGTCTTCCTATTAATCGTTTCTTCTTACACTACTGCCATAGCCACCTTTCCAATGCCTGCACATTCATGAAACCTCCCTGCTTGAAGACCTCCACAGCTACCCCACTGACATCAGGATTCGTTTTAAGCTCTCTGACATGGCTTATCAAGTCCTCCTGATCTGGCCCAAATCTACCCTTAAGTTTCATTTCCTGCCATGCCCCTCCCTGTGCCCGTGGCTGTCACTTCCTCTGCCTGAGGATGCTTTCCCTCCCTCCTTTCCCTAACTAACTCTCACTCCTCAAATCTCACCTCTGGGGCACCCTCCTTGGGCCTCAATTCCTGCTTGGGCGCCCCTCCCAGGGTCTCCCACATCATCCTCTACTTCCCTTCTGGAGCACTCATTAAACTGTATTGTGATTGTCTATTTGCTTGTCATTCTCTCCACTGTCTATGCCATTCCTTGTTGCCAAGCCAATGCTCAACCTGATTACTGACACAGGACAGCAGGAAAACACCGATATGTGGTATGAATCCGCTTCTAACCTTGACTCTGGATCTGAGATCTGACTTGCTTTGTGACCTCGGACTGATTGTTCGATGTCCCAGAATCTCAGTTCCCCATCTGTAAAACTGATGTTCCACCTACCTCTCAGGTTGCTGTATTAAATAAGATGACATGTGAAAGCACCTGCCACCGTGCAGGGTGCCTAATAGGCTTCAGAAATGTTTTCTAAAATTAAGTGAAAAAGTCTAATTATTCAAAAAGGACACTGGAGGTGCATGAGAACAGAGCTCGCTGGTAAGATACATGACCAGCACTCCATCTGCAATGATGAAAGAAAGCTAAAGGCAGGAGTCACGAACTCAGTATCAAAGCTTTTCTGTGTAAAGGAGGGGATTCCTCCAAAGACACTAAATTAGAAGAACTTAGTTTCCACATGTTATTCTCATTACTTTCCCAGCAAGCCACTGAGAAAGTGAAGCCATTTTTTCTTGGGCAGCTTCTCTAGGACACTGTTCTTGCAGAAAGCCAACAGTGTTGATCTCCTCCAGGACTGGGGTTGCTTGACAGAAACCGAGATGGGAAGACTTGCCATGCTCACTGCTGGAGCCTGATGGCATGCATAAAGTCTCTGCACAGACTCCCACGCCAGAATCCTAGAAGTCAGCCTGCCTTTCCCTCCAGCCCCACGTTCTTGACAGACTGATTTCATCTCTTAAATCTCAGAATCGTTCTCTTTGCTCTATTTCCACTGCTTTAGAGTTCTGAGCTCAGGTTTTCTTCCCAGAACTATTATAATAGCCTTCTCACTGCTCTTAGTCTTGGTCTCATCTCTTTCCTTGATGCCTTCAGAAAAGCAAGTGTTCCCTGCTTAAATCCTTCAGTGGTTTACTGACTCTAGAAGGACACCCACACTTCCTGGGAAGCCTTCAAAGAATTCCACATCCTGGCCCCTAGCTCTCCGTGTCATCTTTCAAAGACATACCCTATAGTCCAGCCATGCAGAACAACTTGGGAGTTCTCTCATAAAGGGGTGCGCTTGCTGTTTCCTCAGTTTAAAATAATCTTTTGCTTTCTAGAAAACTCCTTCAAGACCTATTTCAAGTAAGAATCCCCCTCTGGGAAGCCACCCTTAACCTATCTTGGCAGTTAGCTGATCACATCTTTTGTGCCGCTCTTTTCTGGCACCTCCCTTCGTTATGCATCGCAACGGTTTCTTATGGTTGTTTTCTTTTTTAAAAATTTTTTATCCTCACCTGAGGACATTTTTCCATTTTTTTGTTCAGATAGAGTGGGAGGGAGAGAGAAGAAGAGAGAGGGAGAAACATTGATGTGAAAGGGACACATTGAATGGTTGCCACCCGCACGACCAACCAGGGCCGGGGACAAACTGCAACCAAGGTACGTGCCCTTAGTGGGAACCGAACCTGGGTCTCTCTGGACTGCAGGCCGACTCTCTAACCACTGAGCAAAACTGGCCAGGGCTATGGTTGTTTTCTTTGTGGGCCTGTGAGTTCCCTGTCCAGTAACAGATGATCAGTATAATATTTTTTAAATTAATGAATAACAAAATAACGGACATTTCACCTATCTTTGGCTGTAATGCCCAAGCTGAGTTGTGTGAGCTCCTACAAAATGTTACTGAACTACTTGAGATACATAACAAAGAAATTATAAGAGGTGATTTGCACAGAAAAATATCTGTGTGAACTTGAACCCTTCCCTGTGCTACTGCCGTGATATTTAACACCCGGCACTCTGTGGACGCTTAACAAATGTTGAATAATAATAACAACAATAGACTTTTTATATTTATAGAATAACACTGTAAACATTTCATCACTTCCCCATGGCTGAAAAATTCTAAGTTTAACATCTGCCCAATAAAACAAAACCAAAATTCTGTTACCGAGAAGAGAGAAGTAATATACCAACAAACCTTGGTAAACAGTCTATTTAGACAGCCAAAAGAATGGGAAAGTTAAAAATTTCGTCTAGCACATGGCATCCTGCAGTCTTGGGTTGAAGTCACATTCATCCTCCCAATTACATCCACCCACATGACAGAATAATGCCATCATCTAAAGCTATTTCACTGTTCTGGGGTTTTAACTTTGGGATAAACTCATTATTAAAAATGATATAATTCAGAAGTTAGGCAGATCTGGGTTCAAATGCAGGCTCTAGTTCTTACTAGCTGTTTTGCTTAGGACAAAATCCAATCTCAATGTTTTTAACCCATACTATTAGGTGAATATCATCTATTTTGGAAGATAATACTAAAGAGTTCAGCAGAACGAAGCAAAGAGAGATCAAGAGCAAAAGAAGATGAAATGGTAGTTGAGGGCATGTATACTAGATTGGGAAGCTCCAACATGTTTATAAGAGGAGTTTCCAGAATGAAAACCAAAACCAAAACCAAATAAACAAAAGAAACCCTAGGCTTGGCAAAGATAATATTTGAAGAGATGATGCCTGAGAATAATCCAGAATTAAGGAAAGACATGAGCCCTCAGACTGAAAAGACACTATGAGTACCAAGCAGGATAACGAAAACTAAACCCATCCCTAGGTATATTATAGTAAAATTGCAGAATATAAGGTTCCTGGAGAGAAAGGATGACAATTAGATTGACAACAGACTTCACCAATAAAAACAGATGAAAAAGACGCTGCAAAGGGTGGAAGGAAAACTGTCAATGTAGTTTCATACCCAGACAAAGTGTTCTTCAAGTCACAGCAAAATAAAGATATTTTCAGATATACAAAGACATAAGTGTTTGCCATCTTCACTAAAAAAAAATAGTAAAGATACAATTCAGAAAGAAGAAAAGTGAACCCACAGGAAAACAATTGTGAACACAGATGTCGATAAATTGTAAAACTAACTACAGTCTATATTTTATTGTTAATGTTGTTTAAAGAAATGAAATCAATACTCTAATAAAAATAAGATTTATATATTGGGGGTCCAATGAATAAAGTATATTAAAATCCTTGTATTGTTTAGGAAGAGAATAAAGATACCAAATAATTTAGAATTGTTAATTTATATGATTTCCATATATGCAGGTTTATTCTGTTTTTCAGTATTCTGGGCTAAACTCCCAAAAAAATCTTCCTGGAAAAGCAAAATGTCTGTCTTTTCAATTTTGTACATGTATTCTTCCTAAAATATTTTACAACTAGCTTGCCTCAAATTAAGCGCATGTTAAGCTAATCTACTCTGTAGAAGGTTTGTTTCGGATCATCTGCCCCTCCTTTGGTCTTTTTCCAGCTGAGTCATTTTCCCTTCCCTTTTTTTTACTTAATTTTTCACACCTGAACTTCAGTTTTTTTTTTAATCTTCCCCAATACTCTACTCTTTTTCTTCCCTTTTAACTTTTTGACATAATTTCAGATTTACAGAAAAGTTGAAATAGTGCAAAGAATTCCCATTTACCCCTTCACCTAGATTCTCCCGATGTTAACATCTCACCACATGGCTTTATCCTTTTCTCTCTTCCCTTGCACATGTGCATAAATGCACACACACACACACACACACTATTATATCATTCAATATTATATATGTTTTATCCGTGTAAAATGTTTCTTTGAACCATTTGAGAATAAATTTAAGACATGATGCTCCTTCATCCCTGCATACTGAAGTATAGTCAGTTCTGCTACAATGGGACAGATGCTTCCTAAAAACCATCATGCTTAGGGCCACAAGGCTCAAACACTCCATCAGTGACATGTCTAAAATAATACAGACACCTCATAAAAACAATAGCACCACTTTATACATGTTCAATGGGTAAGAAATATAGAAATACTGTAATAACTGTTGTTCTACCTTGAAACAGACAGACATGAAGTTTGCTCCGGAAGTGGGTGCCAGAAGGGTTGCAGTCTGTGAGTAGATTGTGAGGTGGTGGAAGATGGAAAACTGTGTCACTACTGTGGACAGGAGGTGTGTGGCTCATAAAACCTGCGGTGCACTGAGGTAGCTGGCAGATGTTAGAGGAGCATGCATGCGTACGCTCTGTGTACTCCTACACGCCTCCATTCATCCGGGTGCAGTTTTCTGCACTCACCTGGTATTTCTCACAGATGATATCATGCATAATCAAACATGAAATTCACATTAGGCTCAAATTGTTCCCCAACATATCTGTTGCATTAAACAATCTTGACAACAGGCAATACAGAAAACTGATGTATTTCCTAGAATCAAGAATGTTCTCTTAGCCCTGGTCGGTTTTGCTCAATGGTTAGAGCATCGGCCTGTAGACCAAAGGGTCTCGGGTTTGATCCCGGTCAAGGGTATGTACCTCAGTTGCGGTTCGGTCCCTGGCCCTGGTCAGGGTTGTGTGGGAGGCAACCAGTCGATGTGTCTCTTGCATCGAGGTTTCTCTCCCTCTCTTCCCCTCCCACTGTACCTGAAGATAAGTGGAAAAATGTCCTCAGATTAGGATTAAAAAAAAAAGAAAGAAATGTTCTCTTACAAAACCACAGTATAATAACCAAAATCAGAAAATTAACATTAATACAATAAAAATCTAATCCACAGCCTTTATTCAGAATTCACCAATCATCCCAATGTCTTTTTACAGCAAAAGAAAACCATGAATCACACACTGCATGCCGTTGTCCTGTCTCTCAGTCTCTTTTAATCTAGAATAGTTCTTGGGTCTTTCTTTGTTGCATTGCAAGACATTAACATTTTTGAGTTCAGGCCAGCTATTTTGTAGACTGTTCCTCAGTTCAGATCAAACCCTCTACTCTTACCTCCATCTATCATTATTAACGCCTGAAATCTTCCTGAATGTGATTCAAGTGTGGAGGTGGGGTCTGTGTCTTTCATCAGAGCTTCCTTTGAAGAATCAGGTGAAATCTGCACTGGGAAACCTGGAAAATGGCAGTTACCTAATTGCCCTTAGGAAAAAAGTTCCTTCTTATTAAAAAGCACACAGAAAACCCATACACCACAGAAAGCAATTGGTTTACCACAATCCAAAGTACAGGAAGTACGTCACTCACCAGACAGTCATTTTTAGAAGTCTGACTTTCAAATCAATTCTTCAGGAAGGCTCTTGTGAGTGGAGGAGGAGGACGGGGAACTAACATTTTTTGAGATTCTTATGTGGTAATTATCCACATTATGGTAATATGCATTTAATCCTCATAACAGCTTTCTGTATTGCTCTAAATCTCCCACTCTTTCTCCCATATTTTACTGTATCTCCCAAGAAAGGCAAGGGTTCTCGTGGCTATTAATCGGCAGTAAAGGAGCCAGCACCAATGCAGCCAGGCGGAACACGGGTCGGCGATGCCGGTCTCACACGTGGACGACCATGCGGACAGCGCTGTCCCGCTTCACCCCGCGCTGGCTCTCAGAGACGACGTCCCCACACCAGTACAGCTGGGACATTTTACATAGAAACTGCAGGGTTACAAGTTCATATTTGGATGAATTATCTTATTTTGGCTTCCCCAGTTTCTACTGTTGATACGTTTTTCCTGAAAACAAAACAAAAAACCAAATTTCTACAGAGCCGAGCCCGGTGTCTGAAGCACAGGCCTACACTCATTTGCCACGTGGCTGCGGGGAGCTGGGCTTAGTGTGGGTGCCCAGTGTGTGTTCTGAAGGCCGCTTGGAAAGTGCTTTTACTCATCTTAATGGTGGGCTTTTCCCCAACCAGATTCTTGACTAAAAAGAAGAGTATAAATACATCCTCTCCCTCAGCACACCACAGGCATGGCTATGGAATCGACAGAAACGGCCCACTATCCGTGGCATTCTGCAGTTTAGAACGGGAAGGTTCTAATGAACACAAAATGAGAAATGGTATAATAATACCACTATTTCTCTAGACGACAGAGAGTGCCTCCTGACTCCGCTACCCGAGAGGAAGAAACGGCGCACGGTGGGCCTCCTGGACGCAGACCGCGGAGCTGCCTTGCCATCCCCTGTGCTGCAGGTGATGGAGGCCAGAGCACGCGCCTCTGGAGTCTGGGGTTCGTGGCTGTGGTTTCTCTGTGTGAGGTGTCTGAAGTGCTGGAAATCAGAGGAAAAGAGTCTTCCCACTAGTCAGGTCAGTTTTAGAACAGGGCACATGACGCTGCCACTGGTGAGGAGGTCGTCAGGCCACCTGGGCCTCTGTTCAGAGCTGCAGGGAGCAATTCACTTGTCCAACAGAGTCTCTGAACTCCTTTTCCTTAGAAAGGCCAGTAAAGGGCAAAGGCCGTGAAGTGGATTTTCTGTGGTTAGTTCCCCCATATCTGGGGAAGAATGTTCACGTACACACGCCCTTCGACAGCCTCAGCATGCGGGGGAGCCACGTTCTCGGACCCTCCAGAAGTCTGAAATGGGTCACACCGGAGTGGTCTAGCCTTGCAATCTCTGAGCTGCATTTTAAATATAATATTAGGAAATTATAGAATTTGGGAAATTATCAACACCATGACTATGCAAACAGCAAAACCTACACTGTAGAAAACTACAGGCCTGGTGTCTTCAACAAGTAAATTGTAATGAAATAAAAGGAGTGGAGGAGGAACATAGAAGTTAAAAGAATTAAAGGCCATACCATTTTTTTTTTTTTTTTATCCTCACCCAAGGATATTTTTCCTTTTTTTTTTGGTACAGATAGAGTGGGAGGGAGAGAGAGGAAGGGAGAGAGAGAGAGAAACATCGACGTGAAGGGACACATCGAGTGGCTGCCACCCGCACGACCAACCAGGGCTGGGGACAAACTGCAACCGAGGTACGTGCCCTTAGCGGGAACCGAACCCGGGTCTCTCAGGACCGCAGGCCGACGCTCTAACCGCTGAGCCAAACTGGCCAGGGCAAGGCCATACCATTTTTTAAATGACCAAGACAAAACTTGAAATAAATATTTAGTGATAAAGCTTTTTTTTGTTTAATATGGAGGTCAGGATGGTGGCTGCTTTGGACGGGAGGAAGTTTCGAGGAAAGGGTTTCGGGGTGGGCAGTACGCTCTCTCGTCCTGGACAGAGCTGCTCTTATAGCGATTCGTTAAGTCATTCACTTGATTAAGGTACTTTTCTTCATGTTTTACAACAGACAGATTTTTAAAAATGTATAATGATACCTATCTATTGGGAAATATCTTAAAGACTGAATGTCAACATTTCATTATAAATAATGTCATCATGATAAGAACTCTCACTATCTTTTTCATTAAAGTGCACATCCTGTCTTTCCTTTGAAAAAGAAAACTTCATACTTACTCCACTGTTTCCTCATAGGATAGAATGTAGAGAAAGCTCAGCTTTAAAGAGTTATTTTATGTATTTAAAAATACATTGCTAATAAAGAGGAGGCTATGCATGAGGGGGACAGAAGGCATATGGGAAACCTCTGTACCTTCCTCTCAATTTTGCTGTGAACCTAAAACTGCTCTAAAATACAGTATAAAGTTTATTTAAAAACAAACCTGTAGTATTATGTTCTTTCCATGTGCCAGGTACTTGGCTGTATTACCTCATTTAATCTTCACAACCAGCTGATGAGGTCGATTACACTTGTTCTCACCCTTTCACAAATGAGGAGACGGAAGCACAGAGGGGTTAATTAACTTGCTCAGAATTATATAGATGCAGCCCTGGCCTTTTAGCTAAGTGTTTAGAGCATCGGCCTGCAGTCCAGAGAGACCCAGGTTCGGTTCCCGCTAAGGGCACATACATCAGTTGGGTCGTGCAGGTGGCAAACTTGATGTGTCCCTTTCATGTTGATGTATCTCTTTCTCTCTCTCTCCCTCCCTCCCACTTTATCTGAACAAAAAATGGAAAAATGTCCTCGGGTAAGGATAAAGTTAAAAAAAAAAATTATATAGATGTACAAGCAGAACTCAGGTCTATCTGACTCCTATGAGCAGGTTCTACATTGGATCCATCTCTTAGTGCCCAGTATCTACCTATGGAATTAAACTGATTTACTGAATACTAAAGATCAGGAACGGGTACTAAGATTACATAAACCACTACATATAACACCACTTCTTAGCAGTAGAGATAAAAGAGGCAATGAGTTCATTTGAGCCCAGCAGTCACAGAGACCCTTCTCTAGGGCAGAATGGTCTCCCCAGCACTAGGGCTTGAGTCCAAGCTGGCAAGATGCTTTCTGCATCCAGATTAAATGTGTTTGGGAAACCGAAGAGATGAAAGACAGCTACACGCTGCTGACAGCAGGGAGTGCAGCAGAAATGTTTTCTGTACCCTAGGAATGCAAAGTTACCACCCTGACACATCGAGTTATCAACTCCAGACTAAGAAGCGAGATGTTAGAGTTCATGTTTCTTCACTAGATGCTGGAAATCACCACCACCAAGGATCTGAAGCAGCCTGGGACCAGTGGGGAAATCACGAGTCCTAGAGACAGACAGACCTGGCCCCATCCTGGCTCCAGCTCTCACCAGCACCGACTCATCGGGGGGGGGGGGGAGGGTTCTCTTTATCCCTTTCCTCAGCTACTTTTTCCTGAAACACTTATCATCACTTGCCACATTATATGATGACTTTCATCTCTGTTTCCTCTTTGTGTCTGCCTAGAGCTTAAGACTGAATTCGAGGGCTGGAACTTGATTTTGTTCACTGCTGCATCTCCGAGAACCTAGAACTGTGTATGGTATAGTAGCATTGGAAAGTGCTTGTTCAAAGTTGTTGATATAAATCATTTCAACCCTCTGCTTCAAGTTCCTTATCTGTCAAAATGGAGATGATACCATGCACACTTAATCAAGAACATACAAATAAAGGGCAAGAAGCAAGGGTTCCCTATATAGGGGTTATTTCCCTTCCATACTTCTTTTGCATAACGCTCATCAATAGAGGATAAAACTATTTAACTCGGGATAAAACTTCCCCTTTAAAGAATAGTTAAGGACTGTTTAAGTTGGCCGCTGACTTACTCAGGACACCCTAAGAACCTACAGATCATCTTTAATGTTGTGAAGATGAGAGTAAAAATGTATCACAGTAGGAACATGAGCTAAGAAAGTCTTAAGCCAAGGGCATATGGATAATGCCAGCGAGCTGTGACTTAAGCGAACAGGGTGCGTGGAGATCTGCCGGGTCATATCACTAACAGGGACCAGCAAACCAAACATAAAGGCTCTCTGGTGAGAGGCTTCCCCCAGATCCTGCCACACCTCCACGGAGTGTGACTGCTGGTGAATTGGGCATTCGCTGGATAAAAGGGACGCTGCCTCCCAGAGAACAAGTACTTTATGCCAGCCATCTCAATGAGTTTTAAAAATAGTTTTGTGAGGGTGGCATTGCATCCCCATTTACCAGATGAAAAGCCTGTTTTCCGAGAGGAAGTGACTCCCAAGGTTTCACATCTCTTAAGAGGCAGCTCCAGGAATCTCAGTGCTCAGCCTGCTCTGAGTGGCTGGCTGCAGCGGAGCACCTCTAACACCCGAAGGCTCCACTGCAGTTTACAAGCTTCCCCTGACTCCAGCGCCCCCGGGAAGTGAATATATTAAGATAAGAAATTAGACACATACTAGATAGTAATTGCTACCTAACAAAACTTTGCCAATTCACTGAAGTTTGGAGTAGTCAATTAACATCTGTGGATTTCTAACACTCCTGTTAGCTCCAGGCTAAGACCTAAAAGTTTGAAATGCCTTGCTCTCCGTCCATTGTAAGACAGGAACCAGCCAGGCCTACGTCAAGGGAGCCCTGTGAAGATATCATTTAAGCAGAGATTTTCTTTCCCATTTTACAATTGAGGAGCTAAAGTTCAGAAAGGTATAGTAACTTGCCTAGAGTCACACAGTTGAGAAGAGGCAGAGTCCAGGTTAGCACCAGGTTTAACAATAAATCAGGGGGCTTTTAACGTCACATTTATTATTTACCTGGGTGCATGTGTCACGAAATAGCCTTACTTCTGGGATCTGGTCTGATCCTAGACCTGCCCTTCACTCTTCTGCTCTACTCTGTACAGAAGGGAGGCTGAGCTCCCTGGGTTCTCAGGTCAGCTGGCTTCCGGTTTGGTCTGGCACACGTGAGGAGGCCCGGGTGAGAGATTAGGAGGAGGGTAGAAGGAAGAAGCTATGTCTTCTCTCTCTCTACTTGAGTGGGTTGCCCAGCATGGCTCATTCACCTCCTCTCTGACTCATGCGCCCACTGCACAGACCCACAGGTTCCAGCTTTAGTCAGGTGAGCCCAGCCCTGGACCCAGGAAACCACCCCTGCTGCTGCTCATCTCTGGATGACCTTTCTGCCCTCTTTTGAGTCTCACTTATCCCTCTATCAGTTGAATAACCATTTCCTTGAATTATGTTCTCTCTTGTAAACACATGAAGGGGTTTCTGTTGTCCTCGTTAGATCCTGATTGATGCACTGATCAAGTTGTTGGACCAAGGGGACCAGGTGCCAGCCTGGGTCCTGAGCTGAGAAAGCTAAGTGATGGCTGGGCTCTATGTCTCAAGACCACCTGTTGGCTACAAGGTGGCCAGACAAGAAGAGCTTTAGAAAGAAACACACTTCTTTCTCCAAGGTTCACAGTGATGAGACGGGGGTAAAAGGACTCAGCTGGTCTCCCAATTCCATTGCCGTAGAGCCAGAGAACGTCATCACACTCCACCAGCTAAGCAGCGTTTCCCAAACTGTGGGGAGGAGGAGAGGACGCTCGGAATGCTAATAGGTATTCTGGGGGAGAAAAGCCTTTTGAAAAATGTTCAGTGAAATCAAGTTAACCAGATTTCTTTACAGCAGGGCTTCAGTAATATGCATTTAAGTATCTAAAGAAAAAAGTTACAGTATACAACATGCAACAATCCCATATTTTATGTGACCAGAAAACATATCAACATCTTGTGGATCTAATATATCAAGGAATGCTGATCTAGAAATGCTGGTTTGTGGGATCAGTGCTAAAACCCTTTTGCAGCCTTCTAGGTCTTCCCTGGACTGGAGCCGACCCCCTGTCCACTTCCTCCTGGGACACACTCCTTTTTCCTGCCGTGCCCCGGCCACAGCACCCGACCATGCCACATCATTTCCAGGCCCCTTGCCTTTGCATGAGCTACTTTCTGCCCTGCTCCTGGGGAAATGCTACTTTTCCCACAAGGTGCCACCCCAGCACATCCTTCCCTGGAAACCGCCCCTTCGCCCCCAGGTGGAAGTGACTCCTGCCTTTGGATGCCGACCACCGGTACAGCATTCTGCGACAGCAGTTACCAACCTCTGCCTCGCACTGTCCTTAGAACAGCGACCAAGAACAGGTCACATCTGTGGGGATACAAATACCCCGAGTTTAAATATTTGTATCATTTTCTGCTATCAAAGCTTGATTATAATTGACTTAAAATTCATGTTAAATAAAATAAAAACTCCATTGCTATGATGATCTCTAATAAGTTAACCTTATGTTACTGTGGCTATTTTTATTATGATGACAACAATTGAGTTTTTACAGAATCCTAAAATCGATGGGAAAACAACCACCATCAAGAACGCTCAGCACCAGGATTACCTCTGTGAGGAGAAAGTTCGCCACTAGGTGTCAGTCCAGGAAAAGAGGAGGGAAAGCTGTGCCGGCAAGTGTTTTACTTTTCAGCCAATTATCACCATAAATATAAAAAACTTAAACAAAATATTAAGCAATTAAAATAATCTATTAAAGGAATGTTTTAAAAAATATATCTAAAATGTTGACATTTCCCCTTTGCAAAATAGTTTATAAATGGTGTTAGTTTAACCTGCATTTTTTCAAGACGAGAAACATTTGCACAGATTAGAGACATTGACTCCTAAGAGGAAACCAGCTCAGTTTTCTTCTGAAATGCCCTGAGATTGTATTTAATACGGACCATATGGTAATCACCGCTGTGGCAAGCAGTCGGAGGAAAGAGTGGTTGCTAAATCAGGCAGATGGAGGGTTCGAATCCTGACTTTGCCACTTCTTAAAAAGTGACATAACCAATCCTCATCTTGATTTCTCATCAGTAAAATGGGGCTACACCACTCTCTCCAGATGGGGACTATAAAAATCAAATAAGGGAATATGTATAAACAGTAGTATACAATAATGCTTCATATAATTTTATTTTCCTTAAGACTTCAAGTCTTAATGATTTATTTAACAAAACAATGTTTCAGCTCCCAAACAACTAAAGACATTATAAGTAAGAACTACTATAATTCCAGTCCCTCCACAGATAATTATTGAGGACTTTCTATGTACCAGGCTCTGTGCCCAGGACACATGAGTGATTGCCACACTCCACCCTCTTCTGGAGTGGGCTTCCATTTCTTTGTGAGGGTAGCATGAGACTGAATGTGATGTAGCTGTGTATTTCTGAGAATGTATCCACACCCCATAGAAAACCAGTGTGGATGCATGTCCAATGTGGGGTAGAGGGAAGGAAATTTACAGTTTTATCCTCTAATCATCATAAATTCCATAATGTCCTCCACAGAACAAGCCCACTTCACTCCATCTTGTTCCTGAACCTGTACTACATGCTGGGGTATAAGAAAGAATGACACAAAATCCTGTTCTTAAGGAGCTCACAGTCTAGCTATGCACATGAAGTCATATGTGACTGTTTTAGGCTCTAAATTATCAAATGTTATCATTGCTCGAAAATGGATCGAAAAGGTTTCCTTTTCAGAGCCTCATTGAAAAAGTAAAAGACCCTAAAACGGCATTATTTGACTTAATACCCCGGTAACAGCAACCACGTCACTCTGCTACAGCGTCCACAAAGATACAGCATTTAAAATTGCCACAATGGGATCAGCTTACTCCATTAATATATGTGCCTCTTGTATTTTCCTAACTAGAACTGAATATTTACTGCACATGGTGATTTAACAGACGGTGATCCTCTTCAGATCCTAACTGGCTATCACACAGCTGCCATTTGTGCCTTTGTTTGACATTTACACATTCACGTTGGTGTTTGTGTCAGATTCCTCTTCTCATGCTCTAAGATGAAGCTGTGGATGCTTTTTCAAACACTAAGCATCTACATTGTACAACACTGAAACATGACCACCAGTCTTTCAATGCACAGTGTGGGAAAGAAGGTATCACTCATTTGTTCATCCATCCATTCAACACACATTTAATAAACACCTACTAATATTGGACTATGGGAGGGACACCAAGGAACACAAAACATGGTCCCATCCTATGAGAACAAAGTAAGAAAGCAGATAGATTATTAAATGAGATAAAACATTATTAGAATTTAAAGCCTAGAATTCCTTCTGGATGGTCTAAGATACACTAACTGCGTTTTATTTTTCAAGTATTTTAGAACCTATGAGAATTTAATTTCATCATATTTAGTGATGCTCTTTGAAATCGTTCAGTGAAGCTTGATCATCGTGTTTAAGCGGATTTCCTGCCAGTTCTCATCTCTCACTTAAGGACCTACTTTTGTGGGCAGTCTACTTCTAAAACAATGGTTCTCAGTTCAGCCAGCATTCATTGTGTGACTCCAAGGTGCCAGGACTCCCAAACTGTCCCTGAGCAACACCAGTGTCCCTGGGAGGTGGACAGTGGAGATTTGGTGCCAATATCAAACAATGGTCCTCTTATTCCAATAGACCAAAAAAAAAAATGTTTTGATGAAATAGAAAAAAGATTCTCCATAATATTTTCTCTTATGCATTTTTAAAACTGACTCAAAGACATTTTTAAATTTTAAAGCCTTGGTACCTACCACCCCCACTCGCCTGGTGCTGGTGAGTGATAACATGAATGAATAAATACCGAACAAATATTGAAGGAAATAATTAAATATGTGATTTCTTACAAAACCTTTATGTATCATTTGAGATAGAAATGAAATTTTCCAAGTAAAAGATAGGAATAAATAGGCCAGAATCTCACTGTTTTTTTGTTTTTGTTTTTTTTTTAATATATTTTCTAGACAGAGAGAAAGGGAGAGAGAGATAGAAACATCGATCTGAGAGAGAAACATCAATCAGCTGCCTCTTGCACGCCCTCTACTGGGGATCGAGCCCATAACCCAGCATGTGCGCTGACCCAGAATCGAACCAGGACCTCTCAGTCCATGGGACAATGCTCGATCCACTGAGCCACATCAGCCGGGCAATCTCAGTGTTTTGAATGGCTTCAGGGAGTCTGATACTTGCTGAAAGTAAGGCTATCACTATTCTAGAACCTGGCGGTCTCTGTCTCCTCCTCCTCCTCCTTAATGTTCTTATGGCCACTATCATTTAGTTGATATCTACTACCAACAAAAACACTGTGCTGAGTTTTATATACCTCACTGGTATTTTCTCAATAGTCCTACAAGCTTAGCATTATTTCCATTTTAGATATGAAAAAATTGAGGCTCAGAGCCAGGATTATAATGCAGGTGAACTCAAAGACCATACTCTTTCTATCACACTTGGGCTCCTGAGCCACTGAGAGCCATAGAGCTATGGGTCCCCTGAGACCTAGTGGTGGGAGTAGCTCACCCCTAACACCGCTTCATCCCAGGACATGATCTTGACTTGGGATGAACACTAACATGAAAACACTGGTAGCCAGTAAGTTAGTTACGAGCCCCTTCTCTAGTCCACTGTGACGTCCACTGCAGCCTCTGCTGTCAATGCATCTGTTTATCTCAGGCCTGTAGGTTTGGGCTATAATTCCATGTCTGCTTGCCACAAATAAACTGGAAAATAAGAAAATCTTTCACAAACTTTTCCTACAGGACATTCATGGGTACATATCCATGCTCCACAAACACACCACTGTCCACTTAAAAACAGCATAGGCCCTGTGTGGAAAACAATTTGGTGGTTTTTCAAAAAGTTAAACATAAAATTACCATATGAACCAGCAATGGCATGTCTAGGTATATGCTCCAAAGAAGTGAAAACAGGCATGCAAACAGATACTTGTACAGGATGTTCATAGCAGCATATTCACAACAGTCCAAAGGCAGAAACAGCCTGTGCCCAACAACAGATAAAGGGATGAACAAAACGTGGTATATGCATATGGCGGAACATTATCCAGCCTTGAAAAGGCAGTGCTGACATGCTACAGTGGGCATGCATCTTTAGAGCAGTGGTTCTCAACCTTCCTGATGCCGTGACCCTTTACCACAGTTCCTCACGTGGTGTGTGAGTGAATCTGCATGTGGGCAGACCTGCCTGGAGACAGACAGAGGAGCAGTATCTCGGTTCCTAAGACCATGAGAAATATGTGTTTTCCGATGGTCTTAGGTGACCCCAGTGAAAGGGTTGTTCAACCCCCAAAGGGGTCACAACCCACAGGTTGAGAACCGCTGCTTTAAAGCATTATGCATAGTGAAATAAGCCAAACACAAAAGGGCGAAAATGGTATAATTCTAGTTACATGAAAGATCTAAAATAGGCAAATTCATAGATGGAAAATAGATTAGAGGTTACCAAGGGCTGGCGGAGGGGGAAATGGGGAGTTATTGTTTAATGGATGTAGAGTTTCTGTCATACATCACTGTGAATGTAATTAATGCCACTGAATTATATACTTAACAATGATGAAAATGGCAAGTTTTATGTTGTATATATCTTTTACTACAATTAAGAAACAAACAGAAGCATGGGCTCTAGGATGGAAATGGGGTCGATTCCCAGAGCAGCCCAGAGGCGCGCACACCAGCCCCTTCTGGGTTCATCTAGGCTCCCTTTCCGATCTCCTCACTTCCTTAGCTCTTGTCTTGTTGTATGGTACCTATTGTTTTAGATTTCTCAAACTTTTTTTAAAGCACCACATGGAGGCACAAACAAATTAGTAACATCCCTGAGATATGTCCTGGGTGTCCTTTGCTTGCTGAGGTGGAGGGCAGGGAGTGCGCCCCATGATTCCGAGCTGCTCTGAGGCTGAGTCAGAGGACATGTGCTTCCCCAGCACGTGTGACAAGTGGGCACTCGCAGTCAGGCTCCTGCAGGCAGACTCATACGTATTTCCCTACTCAGAAGGCTTCAAACTAGAGTAGCCCATCTTTATTCATAAAGATGTTTAGTGGAGTATTAATTGTAATACCGAAAGATTGGAAACAATCTAAATGTCCAAGAGGAAGTGGTCACTGCAATCCTGGCAGCTGTACGTGAGAACGTGTTCTGCAGCTGTGTAAAAATGCATTTGACACGATGTGACATGGAGGAGAAACAAAACGTTTAACTTAGGTTTGATAGCAGCTACATAAACACTTGGCATAATGAAAAATAATTAAAGAGAATATACAAAAGGTAGTTGAGGACTTCTTTTAGTTCAGTGGGACTTCGGTGATATTTTAATTTTTCTAGTTTCTAAATATTTTTCTATTGCTTATTACAATAAAAACACATATAAATTTTTTTTTTTTTTTTAAATCATGAGATCAATGGTGTTACTCAACCAGGAGACAGATATATATGGTGCTTTCCTGACCTGCTTCGACAGAGTCTTGTCCATTCATGCTTGAAAGCCGGGCTATCAGTCTGCTTTTATCTTAACTTCTCTGGCTTCAAGGGATTTTAGGTGGATAAATATGACTCAGCAGAATCATGTGCACAATCAGGGGCTGTAAGGGAGATGATGCTGGTGTAGCCACAGCTGACTCTGGAAGCCAGGTCTCTTGGGATGAACTGAGCAAGCAGGACTGGAGGAGGGGGCTGCTGCCACACAGCCTCCCTCACAGACTCTGTCTGTTGATGCCCTCAGCCCAGCATCCACTCCCTGCGGACAGGGGCTGTGCTCTACTCGTCCTGGGGATGCCCAGCCAGCAGGTCGGCCCGGAGAGAGCCGCACGAGCTTGCCGAAGAAACAACCTCAGCGTGCTCATCTATACTGGCCTTCCCACGGATGCTGGCATGGAACTGGATGTGTCTTAAAGCACCAACAACCATCAGTTCTGCTTTCTGACCCAGCATTTACCAGGACCTGCAGTGGACGGATGTGGGGACAGGCACCTTCACACATACTGTCTTAAGACGACTCCAGGTAACATGAGCTATGAAATAAGAAACTCTGAACAGAAAAAGGGATGAAATGAGAAGACATAGTCTGTTTTTGAAAGTTCTTTAAACTAAGGCTACTGTGCTATGAAATGTCTTTCAAAGAGAGGGCGGTGGGCGTCTTATTCAGATTTCATGATGACATAGTTTTAAACAAAGAAGTAAAAGTAAAAGTCTTGTTAAAATTCATTTGTTCTCTATAGGCAGGAGAAAGGGAAACTTTCAAGGCAAATTCAAGAACCACACTACTATACACATCCTCCAAAAGTTGCAATCGTCCACCAAGCTGAGAAAGGATCCTTGGCCTAGCAATTAAAATCATTTGTCTTTTATCCTCATCTTGCCAAAAAGGACCCCAGCCCTAACTAGTTAATCCCTAACACATACTGCTACTCCCAGAGTTGCCTGGCAACTGCTAGGAGGCGTGTCAGAGAGCAAGAAAGGCCTAAATAAATGAGCTGCAGCCTGGCTGCGCTTGACATGGATAAAGGGGGTTTTTCCGAATGGAGCTGCCTGGCTGCTTGTGGTTCTGTCATTTAAGTGGAGATGAACAGGTTGGCTTGGCCGATATTGTTAAATATCTTGGGCTTTGCACCTGATATTCTTCGGGTGACTGAAAAATGGGTCACGTGCCCTGTGATTTGCAGACACTGTCCCCTCTGCCAGGCAGCAGGAATCAAAAGCCTACAGAGAGGACGGGATGCAATGTGTCCACACTGAGCAGAGACCCGGGGCAACGCCCAGCCTCACGCTCTTCCCTGTGCCTTCATGTCCCTCACCCGTCCTTCCACCCACTGTTACCAAATATGCTCACTGATGCCTACCCTATGCCATGCCCCACGCCCGCTGCTGGGAACGCAGGGAAAGAGTTAGAAGTGGAACATGTGGAAACCAGAACAAAGGCAAGCAAGAGGGTGTGGTGGAAGGAACCTGAGTTTGGAGTCAGGCCGACCTGAGTCTGCCCCTGGCTTTCCTGCTTACCAGGAAGTCCCCCCAGATCTGAGCCTCTACCTCCCATCTGTGAAATGGATAGTGAGGGGCAGTGGTGGGGAATTACTGAGATCACAGATGAAGCAACTGAGAGATGAACCGAGCTCCGACCTTGGGAGGCTGCTGAGCAGGTAGGAGACGTAGCCGCTGCTACGTCTTACTTTCTGACCCTCAGCACTGCCCTATTCCACTGGCCCTAAAGAGAGACACCACCATTGTCAAGACCACCATGTTTCCTTTTTAAAAACCAAGTCCCTGTGACTGCAGTGACCCAGGTCTCACAGCTGCAGCCCCTGGCCCAGGCACAAAGCCACACACCACACCGGGTATGGCACCCCACAAGGCCCTCCACCTTGGACTGTTCTCCCACTGCTGGCTGCTGCTCGGACCCTTCCCAGCAACATCTCAGAGGTGCTCCCGTCCGGCCAATGCCTGCTTCTGGCCGCCATCTTTCTCCTCACCTTTGTATCAGAGGCCTTTGGTGTACGCAATCCTTTGACCCAGTCAACCCATGTCAGGGATTCTGCCTAAGGAAATGATTCAGAGCACACATGGAGATGTATGGGAAGTGTTGTTATCCCATTTTTGTGGATGAGGAGAACTGGCCAGCTTTAAATCTATGGTTTAAAACCCATCTAGGCAACGTGGTGATGATGCCCAGTCAGAAAATTTCAGGCCTTCTGGCTTCCCTCTTGGCCTTATAGAAAAAAGCCATTCTGGTACAGGTGACTGGGACTGAAAGCATGACAAATCTGCCATATTTCAGTGATTCTAAGACACAGATTTCTTCCCACTGTAACCCTTCTGAAATCAGATGTCTCACAGCTGATGGCAGCTTCGATTATTATTGGCAGATGCTTTTCTTTCTCAGTGGTACATCTTATGATTGAATAGCAACTGAGACTCAGTGAAATGTACCATTTTACAACCAGCCCATCACCCTATCCTCAAAGTGCTATTTTAATGGCTGTATAGTAGTCTGTCGTATGAATGTACTTAAGCAGTTGCCTATTATGGACACTTAGTCTGTTCCATGTTGTCACCATTATAAATACTGCTACTGGGAACACCTTTGCATTAAGCTTTCCCTGTTTTCTTTTCTTTTCTTTTTTTTTTCCTCCCCCGAGGACACCTTGCACTTTTTGTTCAGAAAGAGTGGGAGGGAGAGAGAGGAAGAGAGAGAGAGAGAAACATCGATGTGAAGGAACACATTGAGTGGTTGCCACCCGCACGACCAACCAGGGCCGGGGACAAACTGCAACCGAGGTACGTGCCCTTAGCGGGAACCGAACCCGGGTCTCTCTGTACTGCAGGCCGGCGCTCTAACCGCTGAGCCAAACCGGCCAGGGCCCCTGTTTTCTACTTTGAGCATCATTATCCTCTCCCAGGTCCAAATCTTGGGAGACATTTAGACATTTCTTGCCCATTGTCTCCATATTTTTTATCTATTACTATATTCATCTAGTCGTTTCTTCTTCATGGTACCTTTTCCTGGTGTAACTACCAGAGGGCTCTTTTCTGAGCTCCCCTAATTCCCATGGTCTCCGTTTCGTGCTTCCCTTTCTGCCTGTCACTGTTTTACTGTCCAAACGTGACTTCAGTCACACAGCATCTCTGCTCAAAAACGTACACTCCCTACAGGGTGAAGTGCACACCCCCAGCCTGGCATCCAAGGCTCCAAGTTCTCCTGCAGCCCCATCTCCCCACCCGAACCCCTGCCTCCAAGCCTTTGCTCACTCAGTTCACTCCACACCCACCACAGGAAGGGATTCTGTCTTTCTTTTCCCAACCCTTACCCATCAGACCCAGGTCAAGTTTCACTTTTCCTGTGTTTTATGATGTATTGGATCCTTATGACCACCTGGAGATGTAGAATGATAGGTGTTCGTATTTCATGTTGAAGAACTGAAGTTTAAAGGGATTAAGTGGCTTGATCAAGGCGGTACAGCCTAGAAGTACAGAGACAGGCTTCAAACTCCAGGGCTTTCATCTTTAAGTCTAACACCTTTCAGAGCCACGTGCAAGTACAACCATAAACTTCTCCAGAGGAGCAGCTTGTGCCTGATCGCATGCCCAGCAACGCGCACCAAGATCCTACCCAAGTACATGCAGCCACGAGACCATGGCGAGGGTGGAAACGCATCGTGCCCGTCAGTTCTCGGCACCCCAAGGGGAGGACTGAGCCAGTTGCCTCGTCCTCATTTTAGAGATGGGAAGACGACAGAATTTTTCTTGATTTATACCAGCTCTCAAATGACACCAAACCTAGCTGATCTGGTTGGGTCCAAGGTCAGGACAAGGAATCAGAGCCACCTCCCTTGGAGACAAGCAGAACATTAGAGGACCTAAGGGAAGAATTTCTTAGGAAGCAGAGGAGGGTGCCTCCCTTCTGTTATGTGACCATGACACTGACTGCAGCTGAGGTGGCCTAGAAAGTCAGGTCTAAATGCTGGATGGAAGACGAGACGCGAGGAGGTAGTGGCACTCGGCTGCAGCTCCCTGCACACCCACTGCCCTGGCCATTTCACAGACAGTAAGTCCTGGGCGAAGACAAACATGGTGTCTGCTATTACTCTGCGTCTCAGACACATGATGGAGTCATAGCAATAAAAAACACCCTTCCCCTATGGGCAGTGCGACCCCTCCAACTAGGCTGGCTGTGGCTGCCCTCTCACCTGCTCAGGATGGAGGGAGCTCTGTGCTCCTGAGGAAAGGCCTGTCAGCAAGGTTCCAAAGTTCTCTCCTCCGTGGAGTGACCCAGGTCCCGGGCCAACTTTTCCATCCTCCTTGGCCAAGGCCATCATATGCAAACTTCTCATGGAAGCTGGGAAGTTGGTACTTTCACTAGTTTTAGGGTTGACCTGATGTCTTCAGACCCTAACGATAACTAAGGAGCTCACAGGGCAGGCAGGGGATACGAATGGGCAGCGGGGGTTCAGAAAGGTTGAAGGGCCGCAGAGGTGGATGACACTACTTCCCAGTCCTAGCATACTGGATAGTTACTCACACCAACACCACCCCGGGAGCCTCTAAGAAGTGAATTCCCAGGAGGCTTTCTATTCTCAAGTGTGCAGACGAGGTCCCTATCCAGGAACAGTGGGAACTCATGAACCTTGGGACCAACTGGCTCCTCCACTGCTTAGCCAGTCACGTCTGTTCTCTGAGCCTCAGTTTCTACACTGGGAAAATGTAGATGGTTATTGCTACGTCGGTCTTACTGCGAATCCTCAGCGAGAGCAGATGCGTGTGAAGGGCCGGCATATATCAGTGCTCAGTGCTGCTGTCCAGCAGGGGAAGGGGGGCTTAACATTCAAAGGAGCAGTGAGCGTCTCAGTCCTGGCTGCACGGCTTCTTGTGCTAGGAGGTAGGGCACGGGGGGATGCTCCTGGCCCCCCACCATACAGACACACAACCTCTTCTAGGTGAATTCAACAACCAGGCAAATTGTGGTGTTTTCGTGGTCTCTGAGGAACGTTTCTTAGCCCTGACCAAACACGGGTTTATAACATGCCAAGAAGTTACTCACCGGCTCAATTTTCAGAGCGTTCCGGTAGCTGCCGAAGAAAGCAGCTTGGGCCTTGAGGAAGGCTCTGGCTACACCATCGCCAGTGGTAGTGGAGACCTTCTTTAGCCGGTTCTTCAGTGAAGAGATCTGGGGATCGAGAGAAGGGAGACAGGTTGAGGGCAGGGTTGGAGGATGGCTGGCTAAGGGTTCTAGAAAATCCCTGGCCAGGGATCAACTTGATACCTCGGCTGCTGGGAGAGCAAAAATGCCTTCAGTGTGAGGGCAGGTTTCTGACATTGGAATCAGTGTTGCTTCTATGAGAGCACAGCTAATGAAAACACAAATGAAACCACTTTCTAAGCAGTTACCACGTGCCAAGTAAGTGCTTCACATAAAATTTCTAATTTAATTTTTTCAATAATCTTGCAAGGAAGAAATTAGTGTTCCTATCTTACAAGGGTGAAACAGCCTCAGAGAGGTTCGATCACGTGCCTGGGAACAAACCTAAGAAGTGGCCAAGTTGGAACATGAATGGGAGCCTTGTCATCTGACCCAAAACTACACAAAGATTTTTAGTTCTAGTTCCAGTCCTTCCTCAAATTACTTACAAATATTAGAAATAAATTACTTGTTTATAATAATATGTTGTTATATATAATTAATAAATATATGTTTTATGTAGCTCACACCTAAAGGAATAGTAGCAGTTTATGGATAAGCACACATATGTTAAAAGAAAATAGATAAGAAAGCCATGGCAATAGGAAAAGTAGCCAGGAATAAGGTCTGACACAGTGGCTAGCAATGAATTTTTTACTTAAGAGCCTCCTAGTGGTCAAAGCAAAAAAGGGATACATAGGACATTGTGAGATTCTTGGGTCCATGCACTACAAACAAACCAGTTACCCAACTGAACACAGATTTTTTTGAAAGTGGGAACTAAATACAATTCTCCCTATGAGTCCCCAGTGCAGGAATGACTATGTGATGGTTGTTGCCCTCAACATCAGAGACAGCTTCAAGCTTCCGGGTTTGTTTCTGATATGCCCTGCATTCATCTCAGGATGCCATACTGCACAGCTTCGGGGCACACCGTTCATACTGTGTTCCACGTGAAAGGTGTCCCTGGAATGATGCAATGTGGTAGCCTCGAGTCATTCATTTACTCAACAAATAGTCATTATTTACTCAGTGCCCGGGACTGTTAGGCATTGAGGCTACCATGGTGAACAAAACCAGATAAGAGCTCTGCCATCATTAAGCTTACGCTCTCGTAAATAAAACACCCATACTGTGCCATTGCTGCTGTGATGAGCCTGTGACAGAGCTCACCACGGAGGTACAGGAAGGCTTCCTGGAGGGAACAGGCTTGGACTGAGAGCTGAAGGACGAGTGGAAGGAGTCACCTTGGCCAAGGGTGGGGGAACAGTGTACCAGGCACGGGGAACAGCATTTGCAAAGACCCTGTGGTAAGGAGTCCAGAGAACAGAAAGGACTGGCTTCAGTAGAGAGAATGAGGGGGAATGAGCTTGTCAGTATACTAAGGACTGTTTCCCTTCATCTTGAGAGAAATGTAAAGCTAATGACTGTTTTAAAACATGCAGGTGACATATCACGGGCACATTTCAGGAACTAGGAACTTAGATAAAGGCTATCTAATGGCTTGGCGTTATTTAAGAATAAAATAGAAAACTAGATTCGGCTGGTCTACACATTTTTAATATGACCGAGTACTGATCACTTGGGGGCACAGGTTCCATAGCTTTGCTCAGAATTCTAAAGGTGCCTGAGAACCAAACCAAACCAAACCCATCAACAATCACGGATCTGAGGTGGACTACTTATACCTTTAGAATTGTTCCATGAACATTATTTCCTATTACTAAGCTTCTTTTTTTTTTTTAATCCTCACCCGAGGACATTTTTCCATTTTTTGTTCAGGTAGAGTGGGAGGGAGAGAGAGGAACAGAAAGAGAGAGAAACATCGATGTGAAAGGGACACATCGAGTGGCTGCCACCCGCACGACCAACCAGGGCCAGGGACAAACTGCAACCGAGGTACATGCCCTTAGCGGGAACCGAACCCGGGTCTCTCAGGACCGCAGGCCGGCGCTCTAACCGCTGAACTAAACCGGCCAGGGCACTAAGCTTCTGATAAGGGATTTGAATAGCTTATTGAGATATATCTTATGGTAACAGGGCTGAGAGGCTCTTCGCTGAGAGAGCTGAAGAAGAATACCACAGGACCTGGATCTCAGCTAACGGACAATATTCTAGTTACAGAACCTTCTGCAAGTGGACTTTTCAAGGTCATGTTTTTCTTCGAAAAGGTTTTTCCTGTGTGAAAAGTGAACTTTTGCCCATTCATCCTCTTGAATAATCAGACAAAAATTTCCAGCTCAACCAAGATACAATGAAATTTCCCACACTGAGAAACATCTAGGGTCTGTTTGCGCCACTAAAATTTCAAATGGAATTCAAGGCAGTGCAATAGGTTCAGTGTCTTCCAAGCTCACACCTTTTACTGGATATTTTGAGGGGTAGTGATGAGACTGTTGGATGTGAGGATATTCTCAATGACCCACCACAAAGTGCACTAATAGGAGACCCACACTTGATGTTGGAATATAATCTTGGTTCCCTGTGATGCAATGTGCTGATCGTGGAAATGGAGGGGCCACATCTTGTTTATAGTCATCTTTTTACTCTAAGTTTATGTATGCAACATTAAAAGTACTGACACATGAGAATTATTGCCTTAAAATATATATATATCTTACATACCATAAAATTCATTCAAAGTGTACAGTTCAGTGGGTTTTTTAGTAACAAGGTTGTACAACGATCACTATTATCTAATTCCAGAATATGTTCATCACCCCCAAAGGAAGCCTCAGCTTATTAATAGTCACTTCTCATTTCCCACCAATCCTCCTTCCTCACCCCAGTCCTAGGTAACTATTAATCCACTTTCTGTCTTTATGGATTTACCTATTCTGGGAAGTTCATATAAATGTAATCATATAATATATATGACTGACTTCTTTCTCTAAGCATAATGCTCATTATGAACAAAGTTCATCCATGTTGTAGCACTTATTAATACTTCATTTTTAAAAATATTCACCCGAGGATACATTTCCATTTCCACTGAGTTTTAGATAAAGTGGGAGGGAGAAAAAGAGGGAAGAGAGAGGGAGAGAGAGAAACATCCATGTGAGAGAGACACATCAATTGGTTGCCTCCCATACGATTCCAATTAGGGCTGGGGATCGAACCTGCAACCCAGGTACATGCCCTTGACTGGGTATTGAAACCATGACTCTTTGGTCCATGGGCCAATGCTCTAATCACTGCGCAAAACTGGCCAGGGCAATACTTCATTCTTTTTCATAGGTGAATAATATTCCATTGTATGGAATAGCCACATTTATTTATTCATCAATTGATGGGCTTCTGGGTTGTTTCTACTTTGGGCAATTATAAATAATGCTGCTGTAAATATTCATATATAAGCCAAAAGAACACCTAGAACACAGTACTTAGCACATAGTAGGCCATCAATAAGTGTTTACTGGGTATAGGGGGAAAATCCTGTGTTGTTGCTGAGGGGGTGTGCCATATGCTTGGACAGTCAACTGGATGAAGGTAGGACTGACATCCTCCTCTGGTAAGTCAGAAGTAACAGGAACATGCACTGAGAGGGTGGCCACCCCATCTCTGGAGGCCAGCCAAGAAAAACAATTTTCCTCCGGAAGAAGTTTGGATTTTGTCTTAATACCTGGGTGTAAATACCTGGTTTACTGTGACCTCCTGTATTCTGGGATATATGAGACCCAACACCACAGTGGTGGGCACCCGTAAGGAACAATGCAGGCCACTTGGCACCCAGGTGAAAGACACATGCTTTTTTTTTTTTTTTTTTTTTTATCATTGACAGTATTACAGATGTCCCCATTTCACCTCCCTTCATCCCCTCCGCCCAGCCCCTGTCCCTCTGCTCCACCCCAGGCCTTCACCACATTGTTGTCTGTGTCCATGAGCTATGCATATATGCAAATATGTTCTTTGGTTAATCTCTTCCCATCCCCCCTACTCCCCTCCCCTCTGATCTCTGTCAGTCTGTTCCATGTATCCATGCCTCTGGTTCCATTTTGTTCATCAGTTGTTTTTGTTCATTAGATTCCACATATAAGTGAGGTCATGTGATATCTTGCCTTTCTCTGACTGGCTTATTTCCTTAGCATAATAATCTCCAGGTCCATCCATGCTATTGCAAAGGGTAAGAGTTCCTTTTTTTTTTTTTTTTTACAGCTGCATAGTATTCTATTGTGTAAATGTACCACAGCTTTTTTATCCATTCATCTACTGATGGGCATTTGGGCTGTTTCCAGATCTTAGCTACTGTAAATAATACTGCTATGAACATAGGTGTGCATATATTCTTTCTGATTGGTGTTTCGGGATTCTAAGGATATATTCCCAGAAGTGGGATCACTGGGTCAGATGGCACTTACATTTTTCCACAGTGGCCACACTCCTATTCAGCAGTGCACATATGCTTTATTAAGATGTTAAAAATATTGCCCATTTCCCACCCTCCAAATAATAAAAATCCTGCCCCTCCCAGGGACTAGGGTGACATTTCCATTCTTTGAAATGGTGCAAGCCACTGTCTCTCTTCTTCTGGCTCCTCAAAGGCCTTGGGCCACCTGTGCCGCAGATTATTCCTCACTTAACCTTCCCTGGCCTTTCCAGTGCATTCGGGAGGTGTTTAATTACCTAGGATTCACAAGCTGCACTTCAGGTGAGCCTCTCCTAATGGCCTCATTACCATTTTACACAAAGAGGTAGTCACTGATGGTAACTGAGCAAATACGACAGTGCGTCTTCCCGCCCGCCCAGCTGGTCTGAAACCAGCCAAGTGGTCCTGGGCTCCTGGTGCCCTGTGACCACTTAGGCCAAGACTTCTGAAGACCTCTCTTCACCCTGCAACATGCAGAAGCTTTTGTCAGCACTTCAAACTTGGAAACTTCAAGTATATACACATCTGATAACTGGTGGTAGCGTTTTGTCCTTTAAATAAAACAGAGGGAAGAAAATCTAAGGCTTAAATAACCCACAGTCAGACATCTAAAGCTGAACTTGCTGAGTATTTCTGGATACTCAGGAGGTCCTGGTCAGATCACTGACATCGGGGTTCATCAGGCTTAAGTTGGGGGCGATGGAAATGCTGATGAGGATGGCTTCCTCCTTTAATCAGGTATCAGAGGAGGCAGACAGAAAACAAAGGGAAGAGAGCACAGAACTGAATTCATCAGCTTCTCCCATCGTGGTTAACGTGGATCATCCAACCAGTCTCCCAGGCCAGGTTCAGACGCTGGATTCCATACCTCTCTTTCCCTTCCCACAACCATTCTCTCGTCTTTTCAATACCACCCAAAGCATGTCCCACTCTCCCCTCTCAGAACCTATGACCTTGACCCTGCGCCGTTCAGGTCCATCCAGCCTCTCTGGCCCAGATTGGTGGAGCAGTTTCCCAGATGGGCTCTCTGTCTCCAGTTTCCCCTCAATGCCATCCACCCAGAGCTGGCCCTGTCACCTTGAGAAACCGTGAATCTGATCACTTCAATCCCTCCCTCAAAATCCTTCAATGCCCTCACCCTTGGCCACCAGCACCTTCAGAAAAACATTTCAACTCCTTAGAGCAGTCTGAGGCCTTCCTCAGGCGGTCTCGCCTCCCGCAGCCCCACGCAAAGTTTCCCTGATACTGGATTTCTGTCTAGAAGCACATGCCACCCTTCAGCCCGTACACATGTTGACAACTCAGATGGAAGTGTCCCTTGTCCCTTCCTGTCTGGCTAGTGAACATCTCTCCAACCTTTGAAAGAACATCCAAGTATCCATCAGCGGGGCTGATTAACTATATTATACCACATCCTCACAGAGGATGCAGCAGAGCTAAGAAGAATGTGGACATCGTCTGTAAACTGACATGAAAAGATGTCCACAAAATAATGCCAAATGGGGGAAAACATGCCAACTGCAGAGCAGTATGTACAGCATGAAGCATTTAAAAATTATATATGTACATATATGTAGTATAAATCTAAAATGCCATGTATCAAGCATTAACCATGCAGAGATGCTTTCTATTTTATGAACTTTTGATTGTTTTGATTATGCTTTATAAAAAAGCATATGTTACTTTTATAATAAAGAATTTAAATGAGGTATTTTTTTTTAATAGTCAAATTAAACACTGCCTTGGGTTAAGGGGAAGAGGGAAGCCAGATGTCCTCTCATCTGCGAAGCCGTCCCTAACCCCTATGACAGGGTTAATGACACCCTCTGCATAGGTGATTCTGTGCTGAGTTGCAGTGTCTACCATCTTTCCTGCTAGACTCTGAGTCCCAGAAGGTGCAACGGTGCCTGACCCAGTGTGGTCATCCGGCAATGTTTTGCTGAATGAAAGAACAGATGAGTGTTTTGTCATCTTGTGAGGCATTTCCAGTGGCTGAGCCTCTGCCTGGAGGCAAGTCTAGGGTCACATTTGATCATCAGAAGAAAGTGGCTACTTGGGAAGGGTTGGGGGAGAAATTGGCACTCATTCTTTCCTCTTCTGCAGAAGGCCATCATTAAGATGCAACCAAAACTGCAAGGAAAATGAACCTGTGGGTGCCGAATGAGTTAAAGTGGACACCTGGACAGTCTTACATAACACCGCAAACATAACACGTTCAATGACAGATGCAGGGTTCCCTACCTCCTCCGCCCCACCCCACCAGGCTCCTGTTTTACCTGGTCACTGTCAGCTCCATCTCTCAGGTCTCGGCTTCACCTGCTTCTCTATCCCCCTGCATTCCGCATGCAGGGGAGTGTAGAGCTGGAATCACATAAGCCTAAGTCTAAGGTTAGGAACCTGGCTTCCCTCCTTTCTTAGCCTTTCTGAGCTTCAATTTCCTCTGCTGTCAAATGAGGCATTTGCAACAGACATACACTGTGAGGACTGACATATAATGGATGTAAAATGGATAATGGATGTAGCGGACTGCCTAGCTTTTTGTATTCATTCAGGTTTCGTTTTTTTACCTGGATTACTGCAACAGTCTTTCAACTGGTGGCCCTTCCTCTATTTTGTTTTTGGTCCAATCCATGCTTGGCATTGAACTATCTTCCTGAAACAACAGGTTGATTCTTATCACTCCCTTCTAAAATCTGCTGTGGTTCCATACTGTTAACATAAAGTGCACATTCCTTGGCACAGTGTTCAAGGCCTTCTATGGGCTTGGCTCAAGCTCTGTTTCCAATGTTGTCTCCGCTTCAATTTCAGAGGCCACAAAACCGTCCCTAAGCCTGGGATATTCTTTATTCCACTCTCTAACAAAACCCTTCTATTAAAAAGAGTCTCTGACTTTCTGTGGTGCCCTCTGTTGCAACAAAGAGCTCTTTCTGAGGGCACATTAGCCTGTGCCTTTGGTGGATGCCCAATCTTTGCAGGCCCCGCATAGATGTGCTGGGCACTAAGCTGCACAGGACCTAAACCCGCTCCTGATGGTCTGCAATCACGCTCCCCTAGACCAGCCCAAAGTTAGCTTACTACTACTTCAGAAGGGGCTCTCATGTTGTCTCCATCACCGTGCTGTTACTTAGCCTTTTATACAACCAGAAGTTTACATATCCTCCTCCCCACTGGAATTAAAACAACCCTTGCAATTCATATTGGCACTTAACAAGTACAGCATTATTTAGCACTTGGTTGCAACTTGCGGGGAGGGAGGGGAGAACAGGATGGCATACTGTTCACCTACCCACCTCTCCCATCCATCTCTTTCCATCAGTGCTGGCACCCTGAGGTCATTCAGCAGCTTCCTTATTGCTCTGAAGATAAAGACTCAAGTCCTAGCCTGGTAGGCAAGGCCGAACAACATTCGGCCACAGCCTCTTTCACATGGGAGGTCCCTGCACCATAGCTTTAGCCACACTGTCTGAGCTCCAGCCACTGTGGCCTCCCTCACACCCCCGGGGCCTTAGAATAGGCAAGCTCCTCCGTTTGTAGAGCGCTCACCACCATCACCCCTAGAATTCAGTGCTGTCCAACAGGACTCCCCACAAATAAGCTATCATGTATGCTGTGCAATGTGGCAGCTGCAACCAAGCACTTGAAATGTGGCTGGTGTGACAGAGGGATTGGAATTTTAAACTTTATTTCATTCGAATTAATGTAGATAGTCAATGTGGATAGTGGCTACTGTGTTGGAGAGCACAGAGTCCTAGATCAAGTACTACACATCCTTCGGATCTCAGCTCAACTATCACTTCCTCAGTCTGAAACCCTCAGAGAAGACTGAGGTGCCCCATTTTACGCTCTCGCTGTACCTTTCCTCCAGGGACACACAGCAATGTGTAACAACGCATTTTCCAACAACCCAGTATATGTCTGTCTCTTCTATTAGGCTGAGCATTTAGGAAGGCAGGGATCATGAACATCCTCAGTGTGGAACACCTGAAGTAGAGAGACAGTCTTCTAAATGCCGACTCAAGTCAGTCTGTGCAGGGGGCCCCACTGCTCTCCTTGGGGAGTTGCATTAATTGATCAGTGTAAGAACTGGAGTTTAAAGCTTTTTGTTGGACAATTCAGACACCCAGCAGCAGCTGGGAGTGGCAACAGAATCACACTTTCTTTCCTCCTTTAAAAAATGGCCTAAAGACTAAGGCAAACTGATTCTTCCTTTCCTGAATAAGCAGACATCAGGGCTGTCGCGGGAGCTACTGGACGATGTCAGGGTCTGAGGAGTGGAGAGGGGACTATTCACAGCCTTGTTTTCCTGTTCTCGGGCACATTTACATCGGCTCCCTCTGCTCTCTGCACACAGGCATGGTGCTAGCTACCCATGCCTTGGTTAGTTCTCACCTCAAATTTGAGGCAAAACATCTTGCTATGTAAAGGCAATTCCACCCCACTCTCCCAACAGTATCTAGGAAAACCAGAAATTGACCAGGAGAAAGGAAGAAGTAGCATAGGTACTTAAAGCGACTGCAGGGGTGTTCACGCCCAGCATTGCACTGGAATTTCAGAACCAGTGGGCCAGGCAGGCAGAGCCACCCCGCTGCAGAGACGAGGAAAGTGAGCCTCAGCTTCACGTCACACAGCTCGTGCAGCCAGGAACAGAGGCTCAAGTCAAGCCCAAGGCTGTCATACTCCAAAGTCGGTGCCATTCCAGTACTTCTCACTGCTGCCAGGGTTTCTCAGACCAGCAAATTATCTTTGTCCCGATTTAATATATCTCCATTATTGCCTCCTCTCACTCCTTGTTTTTCTGTTTCTTGAGAATATGGTTGTACCTTGACCTCAGTCGGCTTTAACTGCTTCCTCTGCATCCCATTTCCCCCTCAAAACACTGGTTCTCCATGGGGGAGTGGGGACTGGGCTAGTTATGCAGCGCTCCGAGCCAGGGCTGGCTGTGACCCCAGGGGCCTAGGTCTCTGCTACCTCTGTCTCTCCTGACATCTCATGGGCTGAATATTAAGTCAGAAAGTTAGAGGCAAGTATTACAATACTAAGCAGCTTTTTTGTCAGACAAAAGGATTAATTTTCATTATGTGAAGGCTACTTCACTATATGCTATAATGGCTTTGTTGAGCATCCTATAAACAAACTATCAAGTCCTTAGGATGACATTCTTGGAGTAAAAAAGCACAATTATAAAACGAAGCCAAAAAGGCCCATTTCCACTATCTGCTGAGCAACGCTGGGGCGGAGCCTCACACCACCAGCGCACTGCAGCCCTGCCCACGCCTGGGGCCCACACCTCGGCATTTTGCACTGAGCACAGCAGCAAAGACTTCGCCATCTTCCATTTCTAAAACTCATCTTCCTCCAAAGACTTTTTTTTTTGCCCAGAGGAAGTGAAATTGTCTTTGTTTTCCCTATAAAACAATTTAGCTTCAACACACACAAACTAAAGGAAGCTACAAGATCTGAGCTCCAAATAAATGTGCATTTAAATTACTAGGTGGTCATTCAATAAAAAGATTATTTCTAACCAAATATGTGCATGCGTGTATGCCTCTATATGTACAATTCTGGGAGTATTTTCAAAGAAGGGTTTTCTCCCCCACACTTCTGGCAGTTTAAGTGTAAAGGTCAGATCTAAACTATCACCATGTTTCACAATGCAATCTGTGCAGTGCCGCGTAATGAAATGGTTCAGTAAAGGTGCTCGTGGAAATTCTTTTAATTAGGTCTAAGGCTTTTCAGTTGTCAACATGAATAAACCAAGAGCCATTCTCTTGCAAACACAATGCACAAAATAAAAATGTAAGTTACCTTTGAAAAAAGAGATATGTACTTGCAAAAGGAAAGTTGTACATGGTTTTTGTTTTTTTTAAACCTATCCTCTACCAATTTTTTCAAAAAATACCCAAATCTTTCAACAACAAAATGGACTGCAAATCAAAAAATAAAGAGCTTGCTCTATTTCTAATGAACCAGGACCCCATGCCTGGTTCTAATGAAAAGTATTTGGAAGAGAACTCAAGTTAATCATAACTAAAAATGTTTATCAAGAGACTGATGACTTTCTTTGTGAGCAAAGGCCACCTTTCCATTTAACTATAATTAATTGCACAGATCAGTGGTATTTCAGCCAGACATGTGATGTCCCATAATGACTCCTACAAATTGAATGTTATCTATTAAAAATGCACCAAAATGCAATTTTCCCCTTAGCACTGCTATCTGAGGCCCAAAAGATGAGCATATCACAGCAGGAACATCAAGACTTGCTTTTCAAAGCTGTGTTGACAAAATGAACTACTTGGATTTGGATTTTTTTAGCTGTCAGTTCAAAGCTGAATCTAGGAATCGAAATATGCAAAATGAAAACTGTAAGAAAATGGTAGGTTGTTTGGGAAAGTTGGATTGGATTGCACTGATTCCTGATGGGAAAAGCAAAACCAAACAAAGGACTGCAAATCACCACCAGTTCCGATTTACATGGACACCAGTCGTGCATTAATGCCAGCTGGCCTGAGACTTGCCATGGAACAGGAGAACTCAAATCGAGCAATGGCAGCATGTAACAAACAGGTGTAATAAATCAATGCATTGACCAATTAACAAATGAATGTGTAGCAAACCCTGAGCATGAGGGGACAATACCTAACAAACAATATATTGATTTACATTGGGTTCTGGCAGACCTGAGTTCAAATCCTGACTCAGCTGCTATAAGCTGGAGGCCTTCAGGCAAGTTATTTAACTTCTTTATCTATAAAAAAGAAGTACCCCCGCCTACTTTTTTCAGGATTGTTATATAGATTAAATGTCAATATTTTCACCATGGCCTGTGTGGCTCAGTTGGTTGGAGCATCATCCCATACACCGGAAGTTTTGTGGGTTTGATTACCAGTCAGGGCACATACCTAGGTTGCAGGTTCAATTCCCAGTTGGGGTGTGTACAAGAAGGCAACTGGTCAATGTTTCTCACTCTCTAAAATCTAAAGCATGTCCTGGGGTGAGGATTAAAAAAAAGTCAAGATTTTCAATGCACCAAGCACAGTGGCTGGCACACAGTAGGAGCCTAATAGGTGGTGACTCTTCTTCAGTCACTCTTCTATTATTTTAGCATAAAAAAGAATAATGGGCCCACAATTAACATTTTCTAGGGCATCAATTACTGAAATGTCACTCATTATGCTAAGCCTAGTGGGTTTATTTAGTGACCCAAACTTGGGTGTGTATTGGGGAGTTAATGAAGTGCCTGGTGTTTACATAGATAAAAGCGGGATTTGTCTCAGCAACAGTCTGGGCTGAATGGATATAGATTTCCATGTTTAGGGATGCGGCCAGGTCGGATCCATGGTGGATCATATGGACTCATCCACTCAGAGTGAGCTATCTCCCAAGGGGATCTGGGCATCTCCACCTCCTCAGGGGAGAACAAATACAGGAAGGGGTGGGAAGTGAGTATAATAGGCGCGTTTCACAGTGTCCCTGCTGTGATGAACAACTTGATCCACTTACAGTTCCAAACGCATGATGCATAAAAGAGCTGACAGAAATTCAATTCTTCAAAGAAAAGCATCTGCTCTCTAGTGGGAACGGCCAAATATTAAGCAGTTTTAAGGCAGGGCAAAGACCTAGAGGAGCACACTTCATTATCTAGATAGCCAGAGTAAAGAAATGCAGAGGATTACAAATGAACGAAAAAGTAGCTGAGACTCCAAGCATTAATTACCCGGAGTAAAATGATTCAAGTTAAATCTTTGTTACCACAAATATTAAACCCAGCTGTGTTTATGTAGCAGTTGTGAAAAAGGAGAAAAAAAGAAATCCGTGTACAATATCTGTGAGCTCTGCCAGTTAATTGAATTTGCTGGCAGCACTTCCTCCACCACGAGCCAAACATCCTCAAAGATAAAATGTAGCTTTTAAACAGACCTGGGGAAAACGGAATCAAGAAATTTCAACCATTAAAACACAACTCTTTACTGGTATGAAAGTCAAGTAAAATTCAGTAATGAAAGGAAGGAAGTCTCTTAAACATTTACTGCATTCCAAAGCTTGGAGCTGCGGTTTATTGCTGAGGTCTCTTCTGATGTCCCACAGTGCTCCTGCTCCAGCGTCTTTAATGAAGTCCCATAAACTCCCATAAAATACTCGATTGTTGACAAATCATACACACACACTCGGGGCTAGGCCCACTGGACCACGATGCTCCTTCCCTTCCTGCTTGAAATTAGTAAGTCAAGGAGTGGACAGTCATGGAGAGAGGTCCAATGCAGAACAGAGATCCAGGCAATCCTTTGAAAGGATGAGGGATGAAAGACTGGATACTGCTAAGTTCTCTTCGGTAAATCATCCCCTGACCCCAAGTCAATATCAGCAGTTTGGGGTGAAGGAAAGCTTTGGTCAGATTCTCTGAACCAGAGAAGCAACACGAATTTGGATCCAACACTCAACCCTCAGTCTGGGACTCAGTACAGTGCATACCTTTCCCCATCATTCTCTGGCTTAACTGTCTTAGTTGATTCCCCACTGCCCAAAATATGAAGTCCTAACGTGTATTTATGACAGAAGGCCATTCCCAATCTGATCCCTCCCATCTACTTCTTTTGTCCCTCCCAACTACCCACCCTACGTTCCAGCTGGACGAAACTATTAATCCCTGCTCAAACACATCTACTTTTGTTCACACCTCCAGCCTCCATTCATTCTGTTCCCGCCTCCCAGTATGCTCATCTCTCCTTTTCCAACAAACAGTGACTGTTTCCTACACATCTCCATGTTCCTAAGGCCCAACACACTGAGCTCACATCCAAAAAACATTTGGCTGGAAAAATAACCTCCATTCCTGAACTGGCTATAGATCTGCCCATTTGGGTTACTGAAGCAGAAGTGGCTGGGGCTCCTGTGGATGGAAGTGAAGCCAAGCAAAGCTGCTGGTGTGAAGTATAAGTGGGTAGGAGAGCAGCAAGAGATGTGCCAGGAGATGGAGGCAGACACTGGATCACAAAGGGCCGTATTCTGGAGCTCGGATTTCACCCAGAGGAGAATGAGGAGCTGTTAAAAGTTTAAGTTGGGGAGTGATAGTCATGTTCCAGAATATGCCTTCATTTATGGCAAGAGAATGGTCTGGGATTGGAGAAGTGGGACAAGACTGGCAGTGTAGCCTTTCATTAGCTCTGAGAGTCGCTGAGAATGAGGTCCAAGTCTTAATCATCTCTGCATGCATTATACCCAATGTAAAGCACAGCACATAGCAGGTGCTCAGGAAGTGCTGGGTTTTCCCTCCAGCTTTATTGAAGTACAATTGACAAAACTGCACATATTTAAAGTATATAATGTGATGATCTGATATAGATGTTATGAAATAATCACAATTCACCTAATTAACATGTTCGTCACTTCAGTTATCTTTTTTGTATTATTAACATAGTCATTATGCTGTATAGTAGATCCTCAGAACATATTCATGTTATAACTGAAAACTTGTCCCCTTTAAACAACATCTCTCCATAGAAAATCCCTGCTGAACAAATAGACATCTGTCAGCGAATACTAACAATATATGCTTTCACATGCCCAAGGAGTACTAAGACTACAAGGCCTGTACACAGAGATTTATATTATATAAGATATTTGGTATAATCAAAGCCTGCCCATCTCCCCAGTCAGCATTTTTTTTTTCCTATTGGGATTTTAAGAATGGTTTTTATTTTTTTTCAAAGTTTACTATTAGACATTTTGCAGAAGGGCAGATTGCTCAGGCCAGACAATGCGTGATGACTAGCCCTTTGCTTCTGGGATCAAATGCATTATTGACACAAGGATAGCATACCAGCCCCTAGGAGGCCCTGTGGCAGCATCTCAAGACTCTGGGGTGCTCCAGAGGCCAGGCAGCAGGCAGACCCCAGCTCTGTGCACTGGGCCCTTCTGAGCCAGCTTTGCCTTTGGACTTCCAAAGATAGTCAGCTACATGGTACAGCCCAAATTTAATGTAATTTGACCCAGTCCTAAGGTCATAATTAAACAGAACACTGTCATTCACTCAGCAAACATTTGAATACATACTGAAGTGTGGGGCAGATACAAATGTAAAGAAGGAACAGTTTTCAGTCCCTACCCTAGAGGGGTTTGAAGAGAGGACACAAACAAACAATAATTCCCCTATAACATGACTAGTGCTGTAACAGAAGGATGCGCCCCACCCTTTGAGAATACAAATGACAGCATAAATAACTACCGAGGGAGGGTCAAGGAAGACTTTATTTTACAAAGACTAGAAAATGGACTGGAGTTAGATGAGACTGAAGACCCAGCATGCAATTAGGAAGCCACTGCCAACTCTCCAGTTTTACAGCACAGGGTCAAATGACTTGCTGGACCCTGGCTGGTGTTGCTCAGTGGTTAGAGCACTGGCCCAAGCAAGGTCACAGTTTCAACTCCCAGTCAAGGGTACGTACCTGGGTTGCAGATTTGCACCCTGACCCCAGTCGGGGTGCATGCAGGAAGCAACTATTTGATGTGTCTCTCACATGGATGTTTCTCTCTCCGCCACCACCTACTCCGCTCCCTCCCTTCCGCTCCCTCCCTTCCACTCTAAAAAGATCAATGGAAAAAATATCCTTAGGTGAGGATTAACAACAAAAAAGTGACTTGCTGGCCCTAACGCAGGAGATCTGAATATAGAGACATGTACTTCTGCATTTCAATAAGAAAATTAGTATTATATAATTTAAAAATTTTTTCAAAAGTAGGCACTAACTTTCGTCTTACTGATAAAAGTGAAAACTGGTATAAGGGAGGTAGTGGTACTTAAAACTATGTATCAAAAGCCTTAAATGTTTATATAACCATGATTCAGAAATTCTAATTGTGGGAATTCATGGAATTCAATTAAATGATGTAGAGATTTAGCAACAAATATGTCCACCATATTGCTGTGTAAAATAATGCAAGAACTTGACATTATCAGGAGAGAACTGATCAAACATATTATGATATACATTCATACACTGAAATGGTAGTACATACATTAAGAGGCAAAAATTTCAATGATTAGAATGGTCACAATATATCAATGGTTTTCCATCTTTTACAGTGATGCAGAGTAATGAATATATTATACTTTGTAAACCAGTATATGCATGTTATACCTAGTTAACTGAAAGCTACTCAATATTGGAATCTCCTTTTAAAATTCATTTCTAAGACCTCTTTTTTAAACTTAACTTTACTCAGTCATAACTTATATACACTAGAACCCATACATTTCAGAAGTTTGGTGCGTTCTGACTAATGCATACATCTGTGTAACCACCACAATGAAGAAACAGAACATCTCCCTCACCCCCAATCTTCCTCACTGCCCTTTACAGCTAGTTCCTGCCGAAGGCGGCCACTGCTCTGCTTTCATCCCTATCAGAACGGCTTTCTCTCATCTAGAATTTTATGTGAATAAAGTCAAATAGCACATTCTCATGTGTCTGGCTTCTTTTGCTCAATGTAACATATCAAGCCGTCATAACCTCATGTACAAACCTGTTAGGCTGTATTTGTTCATTTCTCTTGGATAAATACATAGGGGCGGTGGGATTGTTGGGTTATATGGTAGGTATATATTTAACTTCCTAGAAAACTGCCAAACTGTTTTCCAAAGTGATTTTACCATTTATGTTCCCACACCAGTGATGAGAGTTCCCGGTCAGCTGAGCAACATCCTTGCCAACTTGGTGTCAGTGTTTCAGAAACTTTTTAAGTCAGGTTTATTGAGGTATGACTACAGACGGTAAAACTGACCACGTTTAGTGACGAGTTCTATGAATTTGGAAAGGGGCATGTAGCCATGTACCCGTCACCACAGGCTCCTCATAACCCCTCATCTGATGTCTATCCCCACAGTCCCTCAGCACAGAATATCATGTAAACAGATCCCTTCACTTAGCATAATGTGACATTCACCCATTTTGTGGGGTAGATCAATAGTTACTTTTTATTGACAAGTAGTAGTTCATTTTATGAGCAAACCACTGTCTGTTTACACATTCGGCAGTTGAAGGACATTTGGATTGTTTCCAGTTTTTGGCGATGATGAACAAAGCTGCTAAAAACATTCACACACATGTATTTGTGTATATTTCATTTTCTTGAGTGAATACCAAGAAAACATATTTAATATACACATTTATAAGAAATGCATAGTCTTTTTATTTTAGCCATACTAGTAGGGATATAGTGGCACCCTCAGTGTAATTAATTTGCACCCTCATGGAGCACCATCTTTCCATGTGCTTTTTGGCTATTTGAATCTTTTATTGCTGAACTTCTCAAGTCTTTTGCACACTTTTTAAGTGGGCTGTCTTACTATTGAGTTTACAGGTTCTTTATATATTCTAGATAAAAGTCCTTTTGCAGATATAGTATTGAAATATTTTTTTCTCTCTGTCTCTTCATTTTTGTAATGGTGTCTTTTGAAGAAGATGCATTTTTACCTTCTATGAGGTAAAAAAAAAATTGATTTCTCAGTTTTTCTTTTATGGTGTGTGCTTTTTGTGTCCTATCTAAGAACTCTTTTTTTTTGCCCCATAAAGATATTCTCCTATAGTTTCTTCTATTCTTTTTATACTGTCTATTTCTATGTTTAGGTAATTCATTTTGAACCAATATTTGCATGAGGTAAAAGTCAAGATTCATTTTTTACCATATGGACATCCAATTGTTCCAGTAGCATTTGTTGAAAACAAAATAAAACAAAACTATCCTTTCTCTTTGGAATTACGTTGGCTATTTTCTGAAAATCAACTGACCATCTATATGTGGGTCTAACTCTGAGCTGTTTATTCTGTCCTACTGAACTGCATGTCCATCTACATTTACTATAACTTGATGGTAAGTCTTGAAAGTAGGTAATGTAAGTCCTGCAACTTTGTTCTGTTTCAACATTGTTTTGGCTATTCTAGATCTTTTGCATATTCATAGATATTTTAAAATCAGCTCATCCCCCTCCCCCTTCTAAAGCCATCTGGAATTTGGATTGAGATTATAGTGAATTTATAAATTAATTTAGGAAAAATTAACATCTTAAAAATATTGAGTCTTCTAATCCAAAACATGGAATATCTCTCCATTTGTTTAGGTCTTTAAAATTTTTTTCTCAGAAATGTTTTATAGTTTTCAGTATACAAATCTTGCACATATTTTGGTGAATTTATTCCTAATTATTTTGTGTTTTGTTTGCTATTTTAAATGGTACTTAAGATTTTTCATTTTCAACTGCTCATTACTAATGTATAGAAATACATTTGATTTTTGTATACTGACTTTATCCTGCACACTTGCTAAGTTTATTTATGAGACTTCTTAGGCTTTTCCATATACCTGACTATGTTGTCTGAATAAAGATAATTTTTCTTCCTTCTTTCTAATCCTTAGGGCTTTTATTTGTTTTTCTTGTCTTAGTGAACTGGTTAGAACCTCCAGTAAAATGCTGAGTAGACAGGGGAAGAGCAGACATTCTTTTTTGTTCTTATTCACATGGGGAAAGAAATCATTCAGTCTTTCACCATTAAGTGTGATGTTAGCTGTAGGTTCTTCCTAGATGCTCTTTATCACAGGATACCTGGTTTGCTAATAGCTTTTATTATAAACAGGTATTGATTTTTTCCTAAAATACTTTTTTAAGGCGTATGCTTTGATACAGTTTATCTTTCTTAGTCTGTTGATATGGTAAATTACACTGATTGATTAATGCTGACCTCATAAAATAAGGTAGGCAGTGTTCCTTTTCCCTCTATTTTCTGAAAAAGTTAGTGTAAAAGTGCATTAGTTCTTCCTTAAATGTATGACAGAATTAATTGGTGAAGCTATCTAGGCCTGGAGTTTTCTTTGTGGGAAAGTTTGAATTACAAATTCAACTTTCTTTAATAGAAACAGTGCTATTTTTCTATTTCTTCCTTTTTTTCCCCCTCAATCCTCACCCAAGGATATTTTTCCATTGATTTTCAGATAGAGTGGAAGGGGAGTGGGAGGGGGAAGGAGGCAAGAGAGAGAGAAATATTGATGTGGGAGAGCTGCATCAATTGTTTGCCTCCTGCACGACCCCAACCAGGGCTGGGCATCGAATCACAACCGAGGTACGTGCCCTTGACTAGAATCGAACTTGCGACTCTTTGGTCTGCAGGCCGACACTCTAGCCACTGAGCCAAACAGATCAGGGCTCTATTTCTTCTAAAGTCACTTTTTGTAATTTGCGTGTTTTAAGGAATTTGTTCATCTAATTTATAAAAATTATAGGCATTAAGTTGTTCATAATACTTCCTTAATTCCTTTTCAAAAATATACTCAAAACAATTTTTTTTTCAATTACAGTTTACATTCACTATTATTTTGTATTAGTTGGGTGGATATATACTTTTTTCTCCTTGGAATTTTTATTTTTTTAATGAGTTTATTGGGGTGACATTGGTTAATGAAATTATACAGGTTTCAGGTGTAGAATTCTATAATACATCATCTGTATACTACACTGTGTGTTCACCACCCCAAGTCAAGTCTCCTTCTATCACCATTTATCCCCCCCATACCCTCTTCTACCTTCTCCATTAAAATATACTCCTTATTTTGGAATGTTTTTACCTTTATAGTAATGTTGCAAAGATAACAGAATATTTATATACCCCCTCACCCAGTTTCAGTTTTCCCTAATATAACTTTTTAAAAAAATATATTTTTCTTTACTGATTTTAGAGAGAGAGGAAGGAAGAGGGAGAGAGAGATAGAAAATCAATGAGAGAGAACATTGATTGATTGACTGCCTCCTGCACGCCCCCCACTAGAGATTGGCTGTCAACCTGGGCATGTGCCCTAACCAGGAATTGAACCAGCGACCTCTTGGTGCATGGGTCAATGCTCAACCACTGAGCCACACTGGCCAGGTTCCCCTAATATATCTTATATAGTACATTTGTCAAAACTAAGAAACCAACATTGGTACATTATTATTAACTGAACTCCAAAATGTATTGTGATTTCACCAGTTTTTCCATTAATGTACTTTTCCTATTTCAGGATCCCATCCGGAATCCCACACGGCATTGAGTTGTCATGTCTTCTTAGTCTTCTCTGGTCTGTGACAATCCCTCAGTCTTTCCAGTGTTTTTTATGACCTTGGCAGTTTTGAGATGTACTAGTCAGGTATTTTATAGAATGCCTCTAAATCTGGGTTCGTCTAAGTTTCTGCCAAGACATGACTGGGGTTTTGGAAAGAATACCAGAGAGGTGATGATGGATCCTTCTCATCATCATATCTGGGTTACATGATACTCACCTGATCACTGGATTAAGGTAGTCCTGCCATTTCCTCACTAAAGTTATTCTTTTTCCCTTTACACGCTATATTTTTTTGGAAGTGAGTCACTATGTCCAGCCCGCATTCACGTGTGTGTGTATTGAGTCTGGGGGTTTTAAGCTCCTCTACTAGAGAGGAGAATATCTATAGACATTATTTGGAATTCTTCTATAAGGAAGATTTGCCTCTTTTCCTCTATCCACTCTCTTTTGATTGGTGTTTACATGGTATCTTTTCCATCCTTTTACTTTTCATTTCTCTCTTTATATTTCAGGTGGAATTCATGTAGATAGCATATAATTGGGTCTTATTTATTTATTTATTTATTTATCCTCACCCGAGGATACATTTTTTCCATTTTTCTTCAGATAGAGTGGGAGGGAGGAAGAGAGAGAGAAACATCAGTGTGAGAGAGACACATCGACTGGATGCCTCTCGCATGACTCTGACCAGGGTGGGGGACTGACCTGCAACCAAGGTACATGCCCTTGAGTGGAATCAAACCCACAACTCTTTGGTCTGAGGGCCAACGCTCTAATTGCTGAGCCAAACAGGCCAGGGCTTTGGTCTTATTTTTAAGTATATTATTAATCTTTAATTGGAGTATTTAGATGATGCACGTTTAATGTAATAATATAGTTGGGTAAGTCTATCATCTTGTTAACTTTTCTATTTATACCATCTGTATTTGGTTTCTTTATCCTTTTCCCCAAAAATCTTTTAGATCTTCAATATAAGGCTTATTAGCTAGATATCACTACCTTATTTATTTTCCTTAGTGGCTCTTCTAAAGTTTACAATATACATTCTTAACTTAAAAGTCTCTTTCAAATAATAGTATACCAGCTGACATATAATTTAAGAACCTTAAAACTGCAAAACTCCATTCTCTACCCCTGCCCTGTCCCCTATGCTACTGTAGTCATATATTTTACTTCTAGCTAGGTTATTACACAATAAATACACTGGTAATTTCGATTATAGATACTCAATTACCTTTTGCAGAGATTAAAAATGAGAAAAGAAGTCCCGTACATTCACCCACATGTTTACTATTTCTGGCACTCTTCACCCCTTATTGTCCAAGCTTCTCTATAGCATCGTTTTTCTTCCATAGGAAGAAATTCCTTTAACATTTCTTGGAGTACAGGTCTGATTTCTCTCATGTTTTGTTTTCTGAAATAGTCTTTTGTTTTGTTTTACATTAAAAAATGTTTTTATTGTTGCAAGTATCACAGATGTCCCCTTTATCCCCATCGAGCCCCTCCTTTCCATTCTCACCCCTCTCCTGCCTTCCCCAAGCCTAGTGTCTGTGTAGATTGGTTGTGCATATATGCTTTATCTCTTCCCTCCCCTCCCACCCTCCATCCCTCTGAGGTTTGTCAGTCTGTTCCCTACTTCCATGATTCTGGATCTCTTTTGGTTGACAGCTTATTTTGTTCATTATGTTCCACAAATAAGTGAGATCATGTGGTACTTGTCTTTCTTTGATGGGCTTATTTCACTTAGTGTAATACTCTCCAGGTCCCTCCATGTCGTCTCAAAGGATAAGAGATTTTCTTTCTTACAGCTGCGTAGTATTCCATCGTGTACATGTACCACCGCTTTGTTATCTGCTGATCTACTGATGGACACTTAATTGTGCCTTTGTTTGTGAAGGATATTTTCACTGGATATACTATTCTAGTTTGACAAAATTTTCCTTTATTACTTTAAAAGGGTCAGTCTATTATCTTCTGGCTGCGTAGTTTCTTACAAGAAGTCTTCTGCCATTACTTCTTTCATTTATATGTGTCTTTTTTCCCCTCTAGCTAATTTTAAGCTTTTGTTTTTATCACTAGTATTGAGTAATTTCAGGACCTACCCTTGGTGTGGTTTTGTTCAGGTCCGTTATCCTTGAGGTTTTCAGTGCTTCTTGGATCTCTGCATTAATCATTTTCATCACAACTGAAAAACAAATTGGCTACAATCTCTTTAAATACGTTCTCTGTCTTTCCCCACCTTCCTCTCCTTCTAGGACTCCAATTAGATGTATGTTAGTCCTCTTGATATTGTGCCATGGGTCCCGAAGGGTCTGTTGACCTTTTCCAGTCTTTCCTTTCTCTGCTTCATAGTGGATACAGTTTTTAATGGTATGTCTTCAAGTTCATTGATCTTTTAAGATGTGGTGCCTAACATCCTTTTAACCCTATCGGTGAAATTTTCAATCCAGGTATTCTATTTTTCACCTCAAGATGTTCCCTCTCATTCTTTTTATATCTTCTGTTTCTCTCCTCATTAAGTTCAGGTCTTCCTTAAATTCAAGAGTACATTTATAATCTTTATAATATCCATCTTAAGGTCCTTGTCTGCTAATTCTATCATGTTTGTCATTTCAGAGTTAGTTTCCATTGACAAATTTTCGTCTTGGTTATGGGTTATATTTCCCTGATTCTCAATGTCTAGTACTTTTTTGACAGGATGCTAGTTACTGTGAATGTTATGTTGTTGAGTGTTAGATTTTGTTGTCTTCTTTTAAAGAGGGTTGAAGTTTATTTTGACAGGAGGTTGAATATCTTGCATATCAGATTGATCCTTTTAAGGCTTTTTTTTTTTTTTTTTTTAAAGAAATAGTTTTGTTTAAAACTTTTTAAGTTTAACATACATACACAGGAGTACAAATATCGCTGGTGTTCAGATCGAGGAATTCTTGCCGACATAACTGGCACTGAGAGAAAAAATCAGCACATTACCAGCACCAGCCCTGAGGCCCTCTCTTATGCTCCTCAGGGCTGGATTTTAACCTTTTTTTTTTTTTTTTTAAATCCTCACCTGTAGATACTTTTTCTGTTGATTTTTAGAGAGAGTGGAAGGAGAGAGAGAAAGAGAGAGACATATCAATTGGTTGCCTCCTGCATGTACCCCAACCAGGGCACAGATTGGGGATCAAACCTGCAACCCAGGTATGTGCCCTTGACTGGGAATCGAACCGCTACCTTTTGGTTTGCTGTGGGCTGGTGCTCTAACGACTGAGCCACACCAGCCAGGGCTTGATTTTAAGCTTTGTTAGGGCAGGGCTAAAACTATCTTTGCTCTAGAGCTAATTTAGACTACCACAGGCTTGGCCTCCTGGGGTCTCTGATGACTGTCCTGAGTGATCACCAAGATCTTCCTCTTCTGGCTGGTCAGAGCCTGAATGAGTCCTAGCCTGTGTGAGCTCCCCCTATGGGTGGGCAGACCAGGCTTCAGCAGGTTAGTCAAGAGGACTCAATTCAGATTTCTGGAGCTCTTTTGCTGAGCAGCTCTCTCCTGTCAGATAATCTGACCCACAAATTGGAACTACCTCTTCCCCATACTCAGATCCACAACTCCTCAACTCAGCGAGGCTGTTGTGCTTGGCTGGGGACCCCCTCTTGGCCTAGGGGCCAGAAAGTGCCTCTAGGCAGAAAAACCAGGGGGATCACAGGCCTCAAGTTACTTTCTCTCAGGGATTATACTCCTGTACTACTTGTCCAGTATGTGAAAACAGTTGTTTTCATATTTGTCCTGAGTTTTAGTTGTTAATGGCAGGGGCAGAAATCTAGTTCCAATTACTCCATCATGGCTAGAAGCAGAACAAAGGCCTCTTTTAATAAAATTTCCAGCACGAATGCCATGTTTTGCAAGATTTCATCTACCAAAATAACCCAATCCATATGTCCCCTCCATCCTTCCATCTATCTATTCAGTGGCTGCTAGATCCTGGGAAACAAAGATGGATAAAACTTGATTCCTGCCCTCAAAGAACTCACAATTAAAAGGGAAAGCCAGAATGTGTGACAAATTATCCTGCAGGAAGATAAGTGTAATTATACAAGCAGAATAAGGAGCTGTGGAGACATAGAGAAAGATGTGGTCAAATGTACTTGGAGAGGTCAGGGAAGGTTTTTACAGCTGAACATTTAGCATAAAGTGTTGAAGAACAAGTAAGATTGGCAGATGAGGCGGGACATTTGGGACAACAGAAACTCTGCATACAAAGTTATGAAACAACAGGTATGCTTGGGAGAAATACTGACAGTGCCAAGCAGCTATAATACAGGGTTTGAAGCAGTGAGGAGAACGAGCTAAAGCGATGGGAAAAACAGGTGGGTCATATCATGAAGGAGGGCCTGGAATGCCATGCTAGTCACCAGGTGCATCCATAATCCACTAATATTAACTGCAGTCTATAGAGCTCACAGAACACATTTTACATATATTATACACATTACATTTACTTCTCACAACAATCGTATTAAGGAAACTGAGACTCAGAGAGCTTAAGCAATTTTGCCCGAGACCACGTGCCTTCGTAAGTGAAGCCAGCATCTAAATACAGATCTCTCATTCCAAAGCCAACAAAAGGGACCTGCCTCTAATCTACAGGTACTAAAAGTTATGGAAGGATTTCTGTCTTTAGAAATTAAAAAAATATATATGTTCATTGACAAAATGGTTTTAAGTACAGTTAAATTGAGTTAAATAAAACTATAAATAAATATAACTAAATTAGGGAAATGTAGTTAAGTTTCTGTTTTAAATAGGTAACTGGTACATGAGGAAGGAGGCTGGGGTTCCAAGAGCCAGCAGAGACTGCAGGAGAGAAGGAAGAGGCTGGATCAGGCAGCATTTAGGAGGGACGGAGAAGCTTTGAGAAATGTCTAAGAAGCAGAGTCTGTCAGATGCAGTCAGTAAGTAGCTTTGGCAAAAGAAAAGACTGTGAGGTCAACTGTGGATATGCTGATACACTAAAAGCACCTGGCCCTGTGCTAAATGCAGGGGACACAAAGATGGCAGGTACAATTTCTCCTCTCAAGGACTCGAAAGCTCACACAGCCTTCGAGCATAAAGCCTGTGAATTCCACTGAAGCACAGCAAGTACCCATGGACCCCATTCCCTCCCCAGTACTATCCTTGGAGTCTTCCATGAGTCTAGAGCCTCATGCTGGAAACCACTGCTGTAGAACACTCTCAGCCTTACCACAAATCGGCTTGCAAATGAGGAGATCCTTTGGTTACAGGGAACTAACTGTCCTCTCACCCTGGCTGCAATTATTAGTGACAATTTTATTAAAAATAATTGCAGGTTCCACTTATTAAGCACTGAGAACATGTGCACACCGTGCCAAGCACCTGATGAACACTACTGCCCATCTACTTGCCACGGCAATCCTAATGACAGGCCTGGCACTCCTCTTTTCAAGGGGGGAGGTGAGGCTCAGATAGGGACAATACCATGCCCAGGTTTCCTCGGTTCTTTGAGGCCACTTCCCTGATCATTTAAAAGGCATCTGGGAATGTACCATCTTCAGGAAGTCTCCATTCGCCCCCCTCAAATCTTTGTCACCCCTGGGCTCTTCTGTGCCTGATTCCAATACCCTTCATGGCTCCTATTTCTGCATACTGTGATATGTATGTCAGTTACATGTCTGTTTCCTCCACTGGAATATGCTCCTTGAGGGAGAGCATTAGGTCTGCTTCATATTTGCTGCTCAAAGCCCCGCTCAGGGCAGAGCACTGCAGGGGGGACCAGTCAGTCTGTTCTATAGTTTCTGGGCCATCACACTCATTGGGGCTGCCCCAGGCCCCTGGCCATCACTGCCCTTGACAGACCTCAGGTGCACTTACCACATTCACTCAGCAGTTGCAAGGTCCATACCTAAGACACCTATGGCTTTATGGGAGAGCCTTTCCACCGAACCCAAAGAATTCAAATTATGGTCAGGAGGTCCTAAGATACCAACCACGACCCTGTTCTGACATGATAAATGAACCTCACAGTGTCTGGTACTTTCATTTTTTCTACTTCTGACGGAGGCAGCACAGGCTTTCGTGTTGTCCAGACCGGGGTCCCGAGGTTCCAACCTCAGCTCTGCCCTGGTGAGCCTGGGTCTGTGTCTAGGCACATACTTCCTGTGAAAGGAGAGAACGCCTATTCCGCGGGGCTACGATGCTAGCTGAACGTGGTCCTGAATGCAGAAGGCACCCAGAGAGGCAGGGGGCAGTGCCTCTGTGGAGTGACAGAGCTGGGCTCGCTGCCTGGCTCCCCCCTTCCTAGCTCTGTGGTAGTGGGAATAAGAGAAATATTTCCTGAGAGTAGTAGGAAGTCAGTGAATGGTAGCGCTTTTTAATTATCCTACAAACGGAACATCTTTACGGAGTACAAATGACCCTCGAAACCTCACAGTGAGTTAAGAGCAGGCATGTGAAACCTGTTTGCAAGCCGTTCACCAGCAAACACTCATCTCTTCAGGACAGTTAACCCCACGATGCCACCGGGACTCCTGGCAGGAATGGAGCGGCAGCGCCCACTGCCGCAACACCAACCCAGTGACACATACCCAGCCCCATCTCAGCACCACCCACCTCCCAGTCTGGAAGGCAGAGTCAGGGAGGCCAGATCAGAAACATCCAAACTGTGCTTCGCAGTGAACCCCGGCCCTCCTCATTTGTAAGGACAAGGGGGACACTGGGTCTCCTTCGAATAGCTGCCCACAAGGCAGCTCTGAGCAGCAAGGTGCAACAGGTGTGAGGTCAGACGTTCGCCGGCAAAGGCGGCAGCCAGTAGAGCCCACAATCTGTCTAGACCTGAGGTGTGAAGAAAGACTTAGGGGACACGGAACCACATGCAGAGCACTGTCTACAGGTCCCTGCTACATGGGAAACAGTCTGTTTGATGATGTCCCAGGGAAAAGATGGAGGACTGAAGAGGCCCAAATTGCTCACACTGAAAGCCCTCCCGCCACCTCAGGGGATATGGCACTGAGCTGGAGAGGGATGGAGAGACCCCCAGGCACTCACCATCTGGGGAGCTGTCGAGGCCCAGGGATCGCTTCATGGCCTTTCAGATGAAGCCAATGAGAACAAAACAAGACTACAAAAATGAACCACCTCCAACTTCCTTCACCGAGACAAAGGTGCCAGAGGGAACAGAGAAACGAAGTACAATCCTTAGGCCGCGGGAAAGCCACAGCTGTCCCCTGCTTCCCCGTCCCCAGGGTTATGCCACATTCACCGCCACTCACAGGAGTCAGAACCCCAAGGGCTCATTACCCACCACGTCATTCGGGAGGCTCTGGAGGTCGTCAAAGGGGGTTTCCAGGGTGTTGGTGTCCACGTTAAGGATCACGACATCATCCAGGGCCATGTTTCGGACTTTCTGCAAATAAAAAATACCAAACAAAAAATCGCTGAGGCACCATGATGACACGTATCTTCCCCAGGCCTTCTCTGGGGACGAGGAATAGGAAGCAAAGTGACATCTGACAAAGGCTTGCTCTGGGGCAGGCCCCTGCTAGGTGATCACATTTATGAGGACACTTAACTGTCCCAAAAACTCTGTGAGCTTGTATGGTCACCCCGAAGTCCCAGGAAAGAATAGGGTTTCACAAAGACTAAATTAACATGTCCCAGGTCACAGAGCTAGGAAGAGAGATCTTTATACCCCAATGTTATCTTTTCCCTGTATCTTACATCTTTTACAACGGAGTCTGAGATCCAAAGCTCTGGCCCCGGGTACTCTGATGGACAGATATGCTCTTGTGACACCCGCAGTCAAGCCAACCCTTCTCATTTACAGAGACTAGTCACCTGCCCATCTCTCTTTTGGCCCCTGCCATTCTTGGGTATGGAGTATGGTGTATGGCCTAGTGTCACCGTGTTAACATTTCCCTTAAACAGTAAGTAGAAAGGTCACACTTTCTGTTTGGTTCCGTTTTCCATAGAAATCTAGCTAGTGAGTCATGACTCACAGGCCACAGGCCATGATTCTACTGGTACAGGGAAAGGGAGACGCACGTCTACTAGGTGTTCATGTTTGGTGAGGGGAGGAAGGAATGAAGGTTCAATATGGGGAAAGAAGAGCCCCCATCTGGAAGCAACTAGATAGTCTGTTGAAGTACTAGATAGTGAGTAGCCTCAGTTTTCTATTTTTAATCACTGTTTACCCACTGCTAAAATCCATCTCTGTGTTTCTGCTGCCTGCTCACCACTCCCAATCTCATCCAATCCTCTCACTCTCTTACATCTGAACTCACTTCTTTAGAGTTTAGAATTCAAAACGATTTCATTTTGCCCTGGTTAAATAGAAAGACCCTATAATTTGTTGTCTAAACAGGGATACTTTTGGCTATAAAAGAGCATTTATGACAGGGTAAAGGCATAAAATGGGGCATATGGTCTTCTATATGTAAGGAACCAATTTCATTATTGGCCATACTCTGAGCTACTACACGTGACTATGTAACAGTACATTGCCCAAGGATGCCTGGCCAGCCAAGCTGGGGCTGCAGTCTGCCAACCCGCGTGTCTGCCGAGTGACATCAGTAGGAAGTGCTGGTGAGAGCACTGGGTTGGCTGGCGATGGAGCTGGACATCCCGATGGCGGCGTAAGCCCAAGTCAGCCAATGCCCTGGAGATGCACAGCAACTGCAACGTGCTTTTCTTAGGCTTCTCTTACCTTACCTCATTTAATTCTCAAACACTGCCGCGTGCATGTTATTATCCTCCTGTATGGAACAGGAGGGAAATGCGGTGCAGACAGGTGAGGTGAGGGGCAGAGGTAACAGCACCGGCTGCCCCCACAGCGCCATCAGCCTCCTCCCTCCTCAGACACCCTCTGTGAGACTGAGCTCTGCACAGGCCCTGCCAGTGAGCCCCAGTACCCCTGTGCCTGCTGGGGTGTGGGCTCCTTCAGGGGTTCACCTGTTTGGCTCCCCACCGCATAATAACTAGCACCTGACAAAATTATTTGCTAAGTGCTAATTAACATTGGTCTACGTTTGTTGTCTCAAACCCCAGCCTCTAGGACAGAACCTGGCACCTAAGTAAACATTTCCAGATTCCTCCCAGCAGGAGGGTGGAGCCATGCTGGTCAGAAGCTTCCTGGGGTTGAAATAACACTCCCAGAGGGCAGAATCCTGGAACCCTTTCATTAATGAAACCAGGAGCCTCAACCTTCTGGACTCTTCCAGGCCATGGGGGCCTAGGCCACAAACCTACCAAGCAATTCATAAACTTTACTAAGTGCTTACTCTGGGCTGAGACCCACAGAGGAGGGACAAGATTGCCGACTTAGAAGTTTTTTCTCCCTACGGACCCCATCACTCATGTTAACTGACTGGCTCACTTACAGGGTGAACACTATGAGCAAACAGCATTGATAACAGCACATCACCAGTTTTCACTCAGCACAGTCCCCACTTTACAGATGAGAACACTGAGCCTCCTGATGAACTGCCCAGGGCTCCTTCGCTGCCTCCCTCGCCATCCACACCCAGCAGTGTGCCAGCGGGAAGTTACGGAAACAGCCTCAACGACCCCCTTTCTCACTCATGCGCACTCCAGGGCTCACGCAGCACTTCCACAGGGGTCCTTTCACTTCAGCAATGTGGCTGCAGGTGAGGGGCCGCCACTCCCACTCCAGAGTGAGAGACTGAGGCTCAGAGAGGTGAAGTGGCTCCCCCCTCTGTAAAACTGAGAGGATAACTGTGACCACCTCCTCACCTCATTTCCCCCGGTGCTGTTGGGCACACAGTAGGACTTCTAAACAGTAGCTATTATTATTACTTGTATAATACATACATCAGCCCCAACTAGTCTGAGAGCTGTAGAGGCAACGGCCTTAGGGCAAAGTCCTTTGGCCCCTTCTTAGTAATTGCGGGGCTCTCACTTCAAAGACGTCAGCACCAGAAACAAGGGTCCATAAGGGGCTGAGCCACAGCTCCGCTGAGGAGGCTTCGACAGTGAGCCGAGGCTGCCGCACCCAGAATCATATATACATACATATGCCCCCAAGATGCACACACACTTTAATTGCAAAACCAGTGTTTATTACATTTCATTTTCAAAATGTAACAGAATCTACAGACACCCTGTACATGGGGGGGGGGGGAGGATATATATTTTTCCTCTTGTGACCTTCCAAAGAGCTCGGACGACAAGGGCAGACAAGGGGCAGGGCCGCCCCGGGAGAGGCGCAGGGGCTGAGGCGGGGCTGGTGCCCACCAGACTGGCACTGTCTCTGTGCTCCAGTGGGGCCTGGCAGCACACAGCGGCCCTGTGGACTCTCCTCACTGGGCTGGAACAGGCTTTCGATAGCTTCCTACTCCTGACTGGAGGACTTGCCGGTTAAGCTATGTGGAGTGTTTACTTTTTCAACAATGGCTTCAGGCTGAAGAAGAGGAAAAAACCTGGTCCTTTTTTCTGACTGAACAGGCCAGGGTCCCCTTAGTAACCAAAATGCCCAAGCGCCAGGCTCCAGCAGGAGCTGGGGCGGCACAGTGTCCTCTCCGAGGAGAATGCTGCCCTCGCCGCGGCAGGGCTCCTCCAGAGCGGCTGCTGGCGTGGACTCAAGGACCTGCCCGAGCTCAGTGTTCCCAAGGAAAGACTCGAGGGCCAGCTCGCCGGACGGCACCTTCTCCGTGAAAGGCTCATGGAAATGGGAATGAAAAAGGCAAAACACCTCAAACTGGCGGTGGGAGAGGGAGGTGTGGTGGAGAAGGAAGTCGGACCCTTACTGGGTGCCAGGTCATTTAATCCTGTCCATGCTATGAGGGAGATACCATCATCTCCATGGTCGCGAGAAGGAAACGGGGCGCACAGAGGTCAAATCAACTGCCCAAGTCTCATAGCCAGTGAGCGGCAGAGCTGACTTTGGAACCAGTCTGACTTGAAAGCCTGTCTTTCTAAAGATGCCCCAAACCAAGGCTCAGACTTCAGAGCAAGCACCTGGACAGGGCATGCAGTTATACTAACGCTCAGGACCTGCTTCCTCTCGCCTTTCCTATCATAAAAATTACATATGCCTGCTATAAAAAAGGAGAAAGACACAAAAGTTCAAAGAAAATTATGGTTATCCTGATCCCTCCATTTGGAGATAACATTCTGTGCTTCCTTTCACATTCCTCTGCTGCAAACCCTACTTTCAAAAAACACTGTTGAAACAATTTTAATGTTTCTTTCTGATTCTCTCCTTTATTACTATATAAGCAATGTTCCACTTCATTAAAACCTTTGTAAAGATTATTAATTGTTACAAAATGTTTCACTCCATGGAAACAAATCCATCCGAGTCCCTTTTGTTGGTTACTATATCCAGTTGTTAAGACATGATCATAGGTAATACTGTCCTGAAATCTGTAGGCACAAAGCCTTGTGCTTTAGGGTGGATTCCTAGAAGTGGAATTTACTTTTCACTTCTTAAAAAGTGTCCCTCTCAAATTCGACTTTGAAAAAGATAGCTTTGCGTCCAATTATTTTAAAGTCATTTTATCCACAGCTTGTGTTTCCTACTCTGTGAAGAAAAATCAGCAAAGACACGAGCAGATGTCAAAATAGTCCTCCAAAAACCCTACCCAATTAAAACACTTACTAGGACCGCAGCACACCGAGACGGCTCTCCGGTAGCCTGTCCCACCAACACATTCCCTCTCTTTTTAGTTACAACATATGCCAAAGCTCCTGCCAGCTGCAAACCCTCCCCTCACCAGACTCTATAGGCTTTTTCTCAGAAAGAAAATTACTGACATGCACACTGCTTTCCAAATGGCATTTCTTGCACAGAGAAATATACAAAAGTGGCATCTTCCCATAAATATTGTTAATCAAAAATGCCTTTCCCTTTACTCTTTGTCACAGACAGACTTAACCTGACCCTTTCAGGACAGGGAAAGGAAAAATCACAGTATGGGAGGTGGTTAGGGCAGCGGGAGAGCAATACCTGTCACCTCTGGCTCACCTCTTATCTCCTGGGTTGCCTGAGGCAATTCATTCAACCTCTTCAACCCCCCAGGTGTTCATCTGCAACGGGGGCATCATGCCAGTACCCACCTCACAGAGTTGTGAAGGAAGGGCAGTGAGTGTAAGTACAGGAGTTCACATGACTCCCAGGACATCCATAATGAGCATTCGACCAATAGCAGCTCTCTTGCCCGTCTGTCCTCTCTCCTGAGTCCCTGAGAACTCAGTCGAGCCTGGCTAGCCTCACCCAAGAGGGCCAGAGGTGGCAGTAAGTCTGCCTTTCCCTGTGCTCCCCTTTGGTTATTCCCACAACCAGAATAAGAAGTCCATCTAGAGTTATTCATACAGATATTCAATTCTTCCCCTAATCTGTGGGGTTCTTGAGGTCATGAGACAGATCTCTGTACTCTCAGCTCCTACCCCAAGTCAGGCAATTCTTGAACGAACGAATGAGAGGCAGTACAGCCTATAGGCGAACAGCACAGGATGGGGAAGCTGGTCTGAGTCCTGATCCACCTCCACTATTCACCAGCTGTGTAAATTTGGGCATTTCACTTAATCTCTCTGTGCCTCAGATTCCTCCTCTGTAAACTGGAAATAATAACGGTGTCTACCACATAGGCTAGTTATAAAGATTAAATGGGTTAGTTAACCTTTTTAAAGTACTTAGAGAGTCATGCCTGGCACATGAGCAGCTGAAGATAAACATTTGTTAAACAAAAAGAAACGATCTTTTGAGGGTAATGGGAATATTCTACATCTTTACTGTGGTGGCAGTGGTTTTAATGAATGAATCTAGCACTTTAAATGGATGGTTTGTTGTACATAAATTATACTCCAATGAAGTTGATAAACACATTAGTACTATGTCCAGAACACAGAATAAAATCCCAGTAGACAATAAAAAATAACAACGCATGAATGACGGTGAATGAACACTGCACAAGGTAACTCCTCCCTAAGCCTTCACCCAGTGTACATTCTGATTTGCAGCTGTGTTTGGCTCCCTGCCTTCCTCCTTCCTTTTCTGTCTAGCCCGGGGTTTTTAAAAACTTTGTTTCTCACTTATGCCCCCTTAAAATAAACATAAAAATCCAATGCCCCTAGAAATTCTGATACATTTCACTACACAAAAGTGGGGTCCATTTGCGAACCACTCTGCTGTAGTTAGGAAGGATTTTTTTGGGGTGGTTAATCCTCACCTAAGGATACTTTTTCCACTGATTTCTATAAAGAGTAGAAGGGAGAGAAAGAGAGACAGAGGGAAACATCGATGTGAGAGAGACACATCGATTGGTTGCCTCCTGCACATGCCCCAACCAGGACCAGGGATCAAACCTGCAAGCCAGGTATGTGCCCTTGACCGGGAATTAAACCCACAACCCTTCAGTGTGTGGACCAATACTCTAACCACTGCACCACACTGGTGAAGGCTAAGAAGGGTTCATTGAGCCTGACTTCCTAAAGTTGGTGTATGGAAACAAGGGGTTTCCCCCTAATATATAAAATATCACCTATACTTGTTCAAACTGCACCAGCCCCCCACCCAGATCGGGGTGATCCTGCCTATCCAGGGAGAGGAATGGACAGCTAGTGACAAAAGGTAGGACTTAGAACCATGTCTCAAAATGAAGAGCAAGGGTTTACACCAGCAGTGTAATCCAGGGGACCCAGAGAGTGGTCAGGAGCACGTGGCACTGCCTGGGCTGCGGGAGCTGGGGGCTGGGGTGGAGCAGGGCACACCTGCCCCTCAAAGGAGCACTGGGCCCTGATCCAGAATGGAGGCAGCACATGTCGGGTAAGTGAGCCAATGTGCCATGAGTCTTTTCTGTTGTTCCGCCACCAGGACCATCGTCAGGGCAGGCCGTGCCTCGTTCGTCCCTGCATCTCCCACGCCCAGCACCGTGCCTGCACAGGGAAAGTGCTCACTAACTGGAGAGTGAATGAAATACTGTGCCTGGATCCACTCTACTGGGAGGCAGGCCCGGCAGCAGATGTCAACATAAGCCCAAATGGACAACGTAAGCCCAGTGTAAGCAAATTGGAGTTTGCTCAAGGAAGTGCAATGGGAATAACAATAATGATGGCAATGATAACAATCATGTAAAATTGCCATGATTAATTAGTGTAGAATTAATTCACAGTTGACACACAAGGCGAGAGGAGTTAACACTGTGGTTAAGATGACTGTGGGTTCTGGAGTCAGACAGCCAGATTCAGGCCTTGCCTCTGCTCCTGTGTCACGTCTGGCAAGTCTTTTATTTCTGACCCTCAGTTTTCTTATCTATAAAATGGGGATAATACTACCTACTGCACAGCTGTGTGATAAGGGCTGCGGCAGCTTACATAAGGACTTTAACACAGTGCCTGACTGCGGTGAGTGAGCAATAAATGGGGGGGGGGGGCTATGAAAAGAGAACCTCTATCTTTGCAATTTGAAAATTATATCAATAAACAGATTAGAGTTCCAAGATTATACGAATGTAGACACCTGATTTGCAGACCAATGTGACGTTAAACTACGACGAACCTATCTTTCTTTTTCAGGCTATCTCAGAAATATGAGGACATTCCTGAAGCAGAATGCCAGAGTCTGGATCCCAATTCTGCCAGTTACAACTGTGCTGCCTCTGGCAAAACTTTTAACCCCCAGTGGGTGCCTTACTTCCCTCATCTGTATAGTATTAAAATAGCACCAAACACCCAGGATAATGGTTACCCTTGGGTTGGAGGAAGAATAACTGCAAGAGGGCAAGAGGGGCTTCTGGGGGTGGGGGTGGTGGTACGATTTTGTTTCTCGATCTGGAGGAGGTTACACTGGTGTGCCCCCCTTGTAAAAACCCATCTTACTGTACTTTAGGATGAGGGCACTTTTCCCTGTAAATCTCACACTTCAGTAAAATGTTTACAAAAAGTAAATACAAAAGTCACCCAATTGTTATGGTGATTAGATGAGTTAACATATATATATATATGTGTGTATATATATATGTATATATATATGTGTGTGTATATATACATATATATGTGTGTATATATATGTATTACTTAGGATAGGGTCTAGTATATAACAAGCATGGGGTATTAACTATTATTATGAAAAACAAAATAGCAATAATTCTGCTGATAAAAGGGATTCGATCTAAAATATTTTCTGTCAGGCCCTGGCCGGTTTGGCTCAGCGGTTGGAAAGTCGGCCTGTGGTACAGAGAGACCTGGGTTCGGTTCCCGCTAAGGGCATGTACCTTGGTTGCAGTTTGTCCCCGGCCCTGGTTGGTCGTGCGGGTGGCGGCCACTCGATGTGTCCCTTCACATCGATGTTTCTCTCTCTCTCTCTTCCTCTCTCTCCCTACCGCTCTATCTGAACAAAAAATGGAAAAATGTCCTCGGGTGAGGATTTAAAAAAACAAAAATAAAATAAAATAAAATATTTTCTGTCAGAAAATTTGTTTGCGCCCTGGCCGGTTTGGCTCAGCGGTTGGAGTGTCGGCCTGCGGTACAGAGAAAATTTGTTTGCAAAGGTAGACACCTCTAGAAAACACATGGCTTTTTTATTTTATAAATATAATTTTTAATAAAGTATATATACATATAGCATATAGGTATATGTGTATACATCTTGATAAATTTTTACAAAGTAAACAGACCATGTAATCAGCACACAGGTTAAGAAATGTAACATTTCAGGCATCCTAGAAATCTCATCTGTGCCCCTTCTAACTACTGACTTTACAAAGGGAGCCAATATCTTGACATCTCTCATCGTAGAGTTTTTTTTTCTGTTTTTTGAATCTAATACAAATAGAACCATACAGAGTATATTCTTTTGTTCCAGCTTCCACTCAGAATTTTATATTTATAAGATTTATCCATGAAACTGCTTATTTTTTTCTCATTGCAATGTAGTATTCTGTTAGATGAATACATCACAAGTTATTTTTTTAAAATTTTTGTTACAGATGTTTCTCCTTTTTTTCCCCATTGACACGCTCCTCCCCATCCCCCCCACTCTGTCCCTGGCTTTGTCGTCCATGTCCATCTGTTATGTGTACATGCATATAAGTTCTGCAGTTTATCTCTTCCCTCCTCCCACCATCCCCTCTTCTGAGGGCTGTCAGTCTGTACCCTACTTCCACGTCTCTGGGTCTACCCTATTCCTCAGACTGTTATGTTCATTATATTCCACAAATAAGTGAGATCATGTGATATTTGTCTTTTTCTGCTTGGCTTGTTGCACTTAGGATAATACTTTCCAGGTCTCTCCATGTCGTCTCAAAGGATAAGAGATCTTTCTTTCTTACAGCTGCGTAGTACTCCATTGTGTATATGTACCACTGCTTTTTTATCCATTCATCTACTGATGGACACTTGGGCTATTTTCAGATCTTAGCTATTGTAAATAGTGCTGCTATGAACATGGGTGTACATACATTCTTTCTGATTGGTGTTTCAGGCTTCTTAGGGTATATTCCTAGAAGTGGGGTCACTGGATCAAATGGCAATTCAATTTTTAATTTTTTGAGGTAAAATCGAAGTGTTTTCCATAGTGGCTGCACCAGTCTGCATTCCCACCAGCAGTGTACTAGAGTCCCCTTTTCTCCACACCCTCGCCAACACTTGTTGTTTGAGGATTTGTTGATGGCGGCCATTCTGACAGGTGTGAGGTGATACCTCATTGTTGTTTTAATTTGCATCTCTCTGATGATTAGTGATGTTGAGCATTTCTTCATATGTCTCTTGGCCATTTGTATGTCCTGTTTGGAGAAGTGTCTATTTAGGTCCTCTGCCCATTTTTTAATTGGGTTGTCTTCCTTTTGTTGAGTTGTATGAGTACTCTATATATTTTGGAAATTAACCCCTTATCTGATGTATTATTGGCAATGATGCTCTCCCATACAGTGGGTTGCCTTTCCATTTTGATGGTTATTTCTTTTGCTGTGCAGAAGCTTTTTAGTTTGATGTAGTCCCAGACACATGGCTTCTTTAATCTGTCCCGTGCTCTCTCCAGTGAGGAGCAAAGCAGCAACATTCTTGATCCCTTTCTGAGATGCTTGCAGTCTGGAGTCAGCTTGGTTTGGTTTGGGACAGCAGCAGGAACATGAATCAGATGGACTGGGCTTTGGGTTTTATCTTATTCAATTCCTACTCAGGACCCAGGGGAGGTTATAACCTAGTATAGCCTCAGTTTCTTCATAGTCTTATGAGAAGATTAAGTAAAAAGAAAAATAGAAATATTTATTTTGCACTTACATGGCCATGTTCCCACAAGTCCAGGGTGCTGGCCTTGACCACAGGCAGGCCATCTCCCTGCTAGAGTGACCCCTGAGGCCTGTCAGCATAGTCTCCTCACCTATGGATAAACCAGCACCTGATGCAGCACCTTTGAGACCAGCAGCCAGACCACCAAGCAACGGGGATGGATCCACATCGACTTTCTGCAAGGACACTCTGCTTCAAGAAGATGCAGCCTCCTGAGTCTGAGGTTTGTCATACCCACAACCTGCTTTGCTTTGGCTGAAAGAAAGTACAGTATTCACCCCTCTGTGAAAGAGCACAACTGGTAAGGCTCCTGGCATCATACTCTGTCTCCCTAAGTCTGACTTCTAGGCAGTTTTTTTTTTCCCCAGTTTTCAAGGGTGGATATAGTTAAAGCTAAACCAAAAATTACATCTTAATAGTTTGAAAATCTAAACCTTATCCTCACTGATTGACTGTCGCTGGGCTCCATGCAGTCACCTCTTAGGTTAACTATACTCCTGGTTATGTGATGCACGAAGTCACAGCTGACTTTACAGGGCCTGAGCAGGCCAGGAGAGTGTTATATGCTCTGTGTCCATCCTTTTACTGACTTCCACAACAAAACGAGAGCTATAAGCTCATGTGTTCCTCCCATGGCCCAACCCTTCACAACACCCCTGGTTTGGTTTGGAGAGACAAGAAAACTGAGGGATAACTTGTCCAAAGTCCTCTGGCTTAGAAGCAGTGGAGCTGAACTCTGAACCCAGTTGAGCACCAACACCTTTGTGCTACCCAACTCCTTTTATTAATTGCTCTGATACATTGTTTCGATCAACAGAGCACTAAACAATTGTAACTTAACAGATGTTTGTTAGGCAAGTACCAGAAGAATAGAGTCCTTAAGTAGCTTGGTGATTGGCCCAGGCTCTATTCAAATTCCCAGTAGAGAGGATTTCCTATAGAATATCGTACCCATTTGATGGATGAGAAAATGAAGGCTAAAGAGATTAGTTTGCCAATGTTCCTACAATTGGCATTTGTCAGAAAAAGGATCTGAATCGATGTTCTTTTCACTATTCAGCCATGTCAAGTGTGTTCAAATGCATGGACAGATATATGAGCACACAAAGAACAGCATGGGGAGCTGGTGGCCTCCTAGGAGGAAAGGAAAGAGAAATCAGAGGGAAAGTGGAAAGGACAGGAAAAGGAGAGACAAATATTCTGGTATCCTAAACTCTTTATTCCCTCCTGAAATCTTGGATACACACAGAGGGAAGAGTGACATTTTCCTTCCCTTCCTCAGGCCCCAAAGGTCACTGAGCTGCCAAGCAGTTGATAAACGTAGTGGTTTTTCTTTGGAGCCAGGAGTCACTGATTTGCTCCTTCCTGCTCTGCAAAATTAAAAATCCAAGCCCAACAGTTCAGAGGACCCCAGAATTTCCCAGCGTGCTTTAAACAGAAACAGAAGCTTGGCAGGGGAGGGAAGTGCTGTAAGCACCTCCCGGGTCAGGCCAAATCCACTCCTCACAAGGTAATAAGCACTGACTCTCATTAACAAATCCAGAGATTTCCAACCCAGGTCAGCAAAGGGGCTATTTCTTCATTCCTGACCATCTATCCACTGGACATTCATTCATTCATTCATTCACTCGGTTGGTCAGTCATGCATCAGTCAGACATTCATGTCAACTTTATGCTGAGTCTTAAAGACAGGGATAACTAAAAACATGGTCTCTGAACTCAAGAAGCTCCCAGCCTATTTGTGGAAGGGTGGGGATAGAGCATGGTAGGATAAGTTATAGCCAATAAACCTAAGGCACAGTGATATGTAGTAGAGGAGATCTCACTGGTGGAATATCTCCATTCACACAGACACTGCCTGATTCCCTCCCCTGGCTGGTCCTGGACCTAGGGTCAGAAGTCCCCAAAGCTGGCGTCCTGGCTCACTCACTTACTAGAACTAGGCATCTTGAGGCAAGGCCCGTCACCTCCTTTAGCATCTAGTTCCTTCTCTGTGAGATGGGGTCACAATGCTGCTCTTAGGATTGCTGAGAAGGTGAAAGGAGATGCTGCTGGAGGGGCCAGTGTTTCACAGAGCACCAGCCATAGGGCAGAAGCTTGGTGAGTGCCAGCCGGTCTCCTTCTAGGAGCTTGGTTCTGCCAGCTCTGCTAGGGGCTCTCTGCAAGTCCCGCCTAGCACAGCCCCACCATGCAGCCTGGCCTCCGCTCTGCCTTCAGAATGGAGGGGTGAGCCCATGGACTCTGACTCTGCTGGTGTTTTGCCTTAAACTGAAGCACCCTCCCCACTGCTGGAGACTCCATTTCCTCATGAGTTAACAGAGGACAAGCATGGTGTTCACACCTTTCACCACCGCTACAAAGCAGAGGCGAGAGGTGAGGTGGCAGAGCCCTCGGCACACTGTGAAGATGGCCCAGGCACAGAGCACTGTGATCATCTCTCCGGCAAGACTCTGCTCTTCTATAAAGCCTTCCTACTTCTTCTTCCTGGCCCTATGCCAAGTAGAGTGGGCAACTTATACTTGGGCCCTCAAATAAAACTTGTTTGGTGATGTTTCTAATTGCTTCATGTGTACCTGTCACTTTTCCCATAAAATAACTTTTGATCTTACTACATTCACATGTACTGCAATAACGCTTACCATCGTCATCTATAAAGTACTGAAGTTTTAAATACTATATTTTTAAATATATTATTTCATCTGATCCTCAAAGCAGCCTCATGGAAAAGGTATTATTCTTCCCATTTTACAGAAGAGAAAACTGAAGCTCTTCTCCTAGGTCCTGGAGTAATGACAGAGCTAGGATTTGAGCTTGGAACTTCTGGGCTCCAAAGCCTAGACCCTTTGTACCATCTGGGGAACCCCTCCACTTTCCTGGCTTAGCAAATACTATGGACACTGACTAGGTGACATATTTCTCTTGTAACCTCCATGGATAGACTTATCATGGGCCAGATACATAACAGCAAACAGACCCTAAAAGCAGGGTCAGTATCATATTTTTCTTTTGTACACACTAAAACACTTCACACGACAAAATAATTGGGTTTGAATTCTACTCCTGTTAATTGTTAGCTGTGTGACTTTGGACAAGTTACTTAACCTCTCTGTGTTCAGATTTTATCATCTATACAATAGAGCCACACTACGAGAACATAGACTTGTGAAAATTAAATGAGTGTAATACATCCAGCACTGTTCCAAAAATAGTATCCATCCCATTTGAAACGATGAAACTTGAATTTAAGAGTTTCACTGGGGGTATAAGAAGATATTGATTTCCTAGTCCCAAAATGGTTTGGGGTCACCTTCTCATAAAATAGGGCCTCATTCCTCCCACATAACTGCCACTTGCCATCATTCATTCATCACTAAGCACAGAAAACCTGGACTCCCATCTCCACCTGCCTTTTATTTGAAATGTCAATTTTTAAAGAGTGGAGAGGTTGGAAACCCAATTTAACAAGCACTCTGAAACATTGTTTATTGCCCCCATAAACATGGCTTAGTGAGAATTACGAACTTAATCAGAGTGAACTTATCTCCCGGTGAAAAGGAACACTTTAAATTTCAGAAATGGCACCTTCACTGTGAAAATCTCTTAACTTTTCAAACAAACTACAGGGGGTCTTAAACATATGGGCAGTAAAGGGGTAGCCATTACTGTGATTTGTCTTGCCCAAGAGCCAAGGAGCCCTAAAGGTCCATAACAACTTTAAGATCTAGAAAAATATTTGGAAAATCATATTCAGGAGACATGTCTCTAAAACCCCTGAAAGGTCTGATGAGGGGGAAGTAATGTCTGTACAGTTGCCTGGGGCTGCCCAGAAGAAAGGCCCCTGGAGTCAGTAGAACGGGGTTATTTCATAAGCAGCAGCACTGGGAAAGCACACCTCTCCTCCTGTGCATAAGATGAAGCATTTAGCAATAGGTCATATTTGGTAACCTGCTTTTCAGAAGAGAGGTTCCACCTAAATCTCAAAGCTGCTACATGGTTTGAGTGATTTTTTCCCCCTATTTAAACAAACTATTCTAGAGGATGAGGTCCTGTGAACCCCAACTTCCTAGTCTGAGATTTCATTAGAGCAGCTCTGACCATTCCAGGAAAGGTTTTCATAAAGACATCCCATTTGCAGGGAATGTATCAGCCTGGATGCCAGAGGCAGGAAAGGCAACAGATATAAAATTTTATTATTTCAATGCCCCAGTAGCAGCCAGGAGAACTTAATGAAATCACCAAGATTTACAATCTGAAATAGCTATTGCACAGACAGATATGATTAAGGGAGCTGAGCCCTCTGACCTTTCAACCCTTTGATCCTCACACAGCAGGTGGCCTGGAGCCCCCTCCTGGGCATCTTCCCTCTCTTCCGACACTGCTGAACCTTGATGTGCAATAAGCCTGACCCTACACAGGTGACTCTCATGCCGCTTATCACCAGCAGCTGCTGCTAATGGAATGGCCAAAATCACTTGGCCTCTAAATTCTACCCCAAAGATGGGGGAGAGGAATCTGCTCTGCAGCATCCAAATGTGCTGAAATGATGTTCAATAAGTCAGCCCCAAGTCCACTTGTTTGCAATATTTAATGATGTCATTACCAAAAACTGTCCTAGAAATGGAACTCTGTCTCCTTCGATTTATACTCTGAGTTAGAAAAAAAAATCACCTTTTAAAAAATAAATCACAAATCTCAAACAAACAAACAAAAAAATCAACCCTGAAGTCCCAAATGCATCTCTCAGAACTTCCCTAAAACCATGTGGAGCAAATTTATACCAATGAAAATCAAAACAATTTTTGGAAACCTAAAATTGACTGTTTTCAGTTCCATGAAATTTCATTTAAAAAAGCCCATATGCCAAAATGTCCAAATTCTCTTATTTTTAAAAATTGGGATGACTTCCAAAATCATAGCTATCTTTTTCTTCCCTTTTTTTTTTCCTTCTAAAGCTAAGGATGGGTAATGTGCATATGTACTTATCAAGCTTCATAATTTAACCCATTCGACCAGTATAAAATAGTTGCAATAAAATGCTGAAGAGGCAGGATATAAATTTATAATCACTGGATCTTTCAAAGCAATTGATGCCAAGGTTTAACATATTTTGTTTGGTTAAAGATGTGTCCAGGAGTCTAGGCAGCCCCAGTCTGAACCTTTTACTTTTTTTCAGATATTTGAGTTTATGGAGGGAAGAATTTTAGGCAGGACACATAAACCAGTGGAATGTTGATAACTTCCACCACAAAGAAAACTTGAGCGTCACTGATCACCACACGTAGGAAAAGCCCCGAGCCAATGCCTTTGATTCTAAATAAACACAATATAGTGGACCAACTCTTTGCCTGGTCATTAATGTCTGAATCCAATGGGAAAAGAAAAAAAGCCCACTTATTTGGTAAGTGAAGTGATATATATCTTAAATATTCAACTTTACATTCATTTTGAAATTCACAGAGAGTCAAACAACATGTAAGGGAAGGCTTATAGAGTTTACTTTCAGTCACACGTTTCTCTATGGATGTTTAAGTTTAGTACAAGAGTAGTTTACAGAGAAATCAATTTAGTAGTATAAAAAGGTATAGTTACTACACAGAGTTTGACCACTTTGTACAAAATTATCAAGCTAGCTTCTTGAGAGGTACCTACTGGAAATACGACTAATAATAGCTACTATTGAGTGAGGGCTTACAAATGTGCATGGAACTTTAGTCATATTGTTTTAAATTGTCATCACTTTAAGGCAGTTGTCCCCATTTTGCAGATGGGGATGTTAAGGCACACATGCATGGAAGCTTAGTGACTTGCTAAAGTTGCACACAGACAAACAGTGGAGCTAGAATTCAAGCTCAGGCTCACTGCCTGCCCCCAAACCCCATGGTCTATCCATATTTTCCCCAACAAAGTCAAACCAAAAACAAACAGAAAGATCCTAAATAATAATGTGCAATAATTTGTGCAGAAAATGCTGGGTTTCAGCTTGCCTACACACTGCCGTGGCTCATTTAAAGGCCTTCTGAATCAATTACTTTAGGTCATTAAGAGGAAGTTTAATTTGGTTGACAAACACCCCCACTGTGGTGACCTCACATATCAACAACAAATGCCTGATGGTCACAAACCCGTACCAGGAGTCTACTGAGCATGGTGTTAAACAAAACCACATGTGCCCGGATTCCAAGTGGGATTTGACTAGGCCAAGGGTACCGCTCTTCAATCATCACACTGCTGGTCTCTGAGAGCCCACAATGGCCCCGCCCCTAATCACTTGCAAGGAGTTTATGAAATCACCAGTTCTATGTGGCTGTGCTCAGTTAAAAGTGCCTTTAAGCTAATGACAAGTTAGAAAAAGTCACTCATTAAAAACACAAAAAGAGGCTAAAAAAGAGGGCAGAGCCAATCTTTTTGGGGGAGAGCATTTTAAATAATATTTTTTATTTATTGAATTTATTGGGGTGATACTGGTTCACAAAACCATACAAGTTTCAAGTGTACAACTCAACAAGCATCATCCCCACTCTGCATTGTGTGCCCATCGCCCAAAGTGAAGTCTCTTCCTTTCCGTCTCCCCTTTGCCCTCTTCCATTCACCCGATCCCCCTTTCCCCTGGCTATACCACACTGTCGGCAGAGCCGATCTTAAGCAAATGTCTTTTAGCTTGTTTTAAAGAAAAATGATCAGTTCTATATGCATATAACATTGATACACATATACAGTAGTTCCCCTTTATTTGTGGTTTTGCTTTCTATGATTTCAGTTACCCACAGTCATCCATGGTCCAAGAATATTAAATAGAAAATTCCAGATATTTTCAGAGAGAGAGGGAGAGCTCATATTCAAATAATTTCTATTACAGTATATTGTTATAATTATTCTATTTTATATTAGTTATTGATTTCTTACTATGCTTAATTTATAAATTAAACTACCATACATATGTTTATGTAAGAAAAAAACAGCATATATGGTGAGGCAAAAGTAGGTTTACAGTTGTTCATATGGAAAATAATACAATAATTAATAAATAATACAAGAATAAACTGTTTTGCATACTCACAACTGTAAACCTACTTTTGCCCCACCCTGTACAGGGTTCAGGACCATCTGTGGTTTCAGGCATCCACCGGGGTCTTGGAATGTATCTCTCATAGATAAGGGGGACTACTATAATAACTTCTATTTTTTGGTACCTGACACATGGTAGGCACCAAATTTTCTCATTAACTTCTCATTAAAAACTCTTGTGAGGTGAGAAATCTACTCTTTTTGTAAGCAAGGAATCTGAGGCTCAGAGAGGCACCTTAACATCCCTTCTGCAAAACCAGCATCTCCCTCAAAGGGGTGACAGCAATTTTGTGGCTCAGTGCAGCATCTCCAATAGGCATCTCTTAACAGAACAACATAATAGCAATGTTGTGTAAAGCAGTCCAACTGTGTGATGGTCACTACACCTTTTTATCTCCCTGCTAAACTGGTCTCTGGTTTAAACAAAGGGGCATGGTTACAGTCACCTGGTAGTGGTGGGGCTAGAATCTGCATCTGGGTTCACATAACGTAGAGACTGGTTCTTTTTTTTTTTTTTTTTTTAAAGCATATTCATTTTCTTTCTTTCTTTTTTTTCATCCTCACTCGAGGACATTTTTCCAGTTTTTGTTCAGATAGAGCAGGAGGGAGAGAAGGAGGAAGAGAGAGAGAGAAACATTGATGTGAGAGAGACACATCAAGTGGTTGCCACCCATACAACCCCAACCGGGGCTGGGGACAAATTGCAACCGAGGTACATGCCCTTAGCGGGAACCGAACCTGGGACTCCCCAGTCCACAGGCCGAAGCTCTAACCACTGTACAACCCAGCCAGGGCTAGAGACCGGTTCTTTCCACTCTGCTACATAGCTTCTTGCATGCTACTCCTTATCTTAATCTGACAGGACTTTGATTAGTTCAAGCTTTTCTTAGTAACAATTTATAAACTTTAAGTTTTCTTTGAAGTCAGTTTTAACACTGCTAAATGGAACTTACATATAATGACTGACTAAGTGATGATAGGAAAATTGGAAAACAAAAGCATCAGTTATGGCTTCACATTTTCTACTGGGATTCTCCCTCATACATTACTCAGTTTTTCTAAAATATAACAGAGGCTCATCTCATCTCACAAGAGAATATTTCAGTCACAACACATTAGACTGAAAATGTACTGACTGCAAGAGATACTGAAATCAGCCAAAAGTACTTGCTCCCTTTGATTACATAAATTGTCTTATACTAACGAATTCCAACACTAGGGTAAGTGACACTTAAGAATCACACTCATTTCAAATGCAGATGCACAGAGGAGGGAGCTCCCAAGGGAAATGTCAGGTGACATCCAGGACCACTCAGGCCCTCAGTTGGGCAGAGCTGCTCAGTTTTCGGTCTGAATGCTCCAGATGAGACAGAGACTCACATGTGATGATTTTGAGAATAAATACCATGCTAAGAAACTCCAGCAAAGCCAAACTACTTACTGTTCAATTACTTTTTTCTTTATATAATAAAGCAAGTTGCCAGGGTTTCACAGATCTAAACTTTGCCTTTTTTTTTTTTAATACCACCAACTGGGAAGAATAATGTTTTGTATGGTATCTTCAAAAAGCTCTTCACATCCATTATGTCAGTTAATTCTCACAACTCTTTGAGATGGATAAGATAATCTGAATTTTACTGGTGAGAGAATGGCGCCATGGAGAGGCTGATGACACAGCCCCAGTCACAAGTGTACTCAGAGCTTCTCTGCAGAAACGGAGGCTGCCAGGCGGCGCTCTCCCTTCCCCGCTCCTCAGCCCACGGTGCATGAGACAGAGGCCACCTTGAGAGGGAAAGGCTCAGGCAAGGAAGGAGCCTCTCTGCCTAGGACTGGGGCAGGGACAGCATAATCCACATGGCCTGATGGGAGGGTGCACAGAGCAGAAGTTCTAGGGGCTGAGGGCCTGCAGATTATATCACCTCTCTGAGCCTCAGCTTCCATTTGCAAATATGGATAGCTCCTACTTGGCAGAGAGATTCTCAGAAACACTCACAAGTGAAGCCAGGTCAAGCACCTAGCACAGTGTCTGGCAGTGAGCAGGGAATCAGAAGACTGTTTCCTCCCAGCCCTCTCCCTTCTTGCTGAAGCTCTCTCCATGAACCTATGACTGAAACTACCAGGTGGAATATTTCATGCAAATATCACCTTCTTATAAAGCAGGAATGTGCACTGGCAAATAACTCTCACTCACATGAATTTCTCAATTCTTGTGAGGACAAATAAACAAATGGGCACTGATAATGGAATATAATTATGGCTCAGAGTTTTGGATCAATAGCAGAATCTTATACTACTGTCTACTTGTGGAGGCCTGCAAAGAAGCAAAATGGTACAATGCCAAACAAGAAACACTCTTCTACACTCACTATAACATTGTTTAAAAATAAATACCTCCCCCAAACAAACAAAGGATTGAGGACTTTCTATACCGGGGGGATATGGATGCCAGAGACCGAGAGGAACCTCGATTCGGCACCTGGATGCTGTCCCCAGAGTGGTGGCTCAGCGCTGCTCCAAGCACTTGGTGCATCTGCAAAATTCGCTTCTAGGAGCCCCAGCTAAGCCTTCCCAGATACAGGGTTGTGAGAAAGGGAGAGGACTGCTCTGAGCTTGGCCTGCATCCACGTGCACCCATCACAGCCCTCCTGAAACTGCACTGGAGGGGAGAGGTAGTGAGCGCCTGCGCATGTGGTACCTGGATCTCACTCCCCCTGTTCCTACTGCCTGGAACTATCACTTAGTATATAACCTACATTTATATCCTCAAACTGGGCTGTAGAAAGAATATCTAATTCATAAAAAGTACTTGGAAACAGAGAGGAAAAGTCAGAATCTAGTAAAAGTGGTGCTTAAAACCTCGAAGAAAGCCATCACTACAAACACTTCTGCCGTGGCTTGGTAGCAAGGGAACCATTCGGAAGCTTGGGTTTGGGACGCTAACACATCTGAATTTTATATACATGGTCGTGGTGTGTAATTTACTTGAGAATTACCTTGATCTTTACAAATATCAATTTACTTTATTAACATGGTTAAGCAGTTTCCAAGCATTTTATATGGAAGGACTGGGTTTCTAATGGCCCAGAAGGAGAAGGCCTGACCATGTCCCTCCCCTATTTACACTCTTCAATGGCTCTCCGTTGCCCTATAAAGTTCAGACTCTTTAACACGGCTTACAAGGCCCTGGATGGCTGGCCCTTGCCTGCCTGCCTTAGCTCTCCTCAGCTCAGCTCTCCTTCAGCCTATGTTCCTATCAGATACTGAACTACTCATACTTCTTGGAAAACTCCATAGGCAATGCTTTAAATCTTTGTAGATGCCACTACCTGTTCCCCTGGCTGAGTTCTTATTTATCTGTTAGGTTTCAGTTTAGGCATTCCCTTCCTCTGAGAAGCATAGCTCTCAAAGCCAGGTTCACAAAATTCACTACAATTCTTTCTCCTTGTCTATATCTACTCTAGACAAAGCTTGTGAAGGCAGGACTATGTTCATTCAATATTCTATACAGACTCCTAGTACGAGGGTGTGGCTCGCACACAGAGGCTTTCAAAATATTATTGCAGAAGGAGATGTTTGCTGCGTATCTACTGCAGGCAGACACTAGGATATGCTGGACATACATGGGACTCACTATGTAATCCTTACCACAACCCTAAGAGATGGGTACGGACCGCTATTACAGATGAAGAAATGAAGATACAGAGCAACAAAGCATCATGCCTTAAGTTACTACCACAGGGTAGTGGTCAAGCAGGGGACTGTTAGTGCATTTATACAATTTTACAAAAGTGAGATAATGGTGCTTTAACCTAGAGACTTTCCCATCCCTGGTACAATGCCCCCCAGCACTGCAAACCAGGAGAAAATAGGGCGGGCACAAAACAATTTTGTTGAAACTCTCTTTCCCTAGGAAATGAGTGATGACAATGATCCTTGGAACCTAAACGTCCCTGAAACACAATTTTAAAGTCATCAACTTAACAATGAAAATGGCTTTAAGGCCACTGACAAAATAAAAACAGCAACGGTTGTTGGTCTTTGTTGAATTCTTTAGGTGCCAGGCACCCTATAACCATTCTCTCACTGGATCCTCCAACAATCCTATAGGGGAGGTAGAGCCTTTGCCCTCATTTTACAGGAGAGAAAGCAGCTCAGAGGTCAATTACTTTGCCTAAGGTGACACCAGCAGGAAGTAGCAGAGCCAGAATTCCAAGTCCTCCAGTGAACACTCCCCTCCACCGCCCCCTGGTGTCTAGGTGGAGCTTAATTTTTAGGCAAAGCTGAGCCTCTGTTTGAAACTGTTACTGCTACCACCTTTCCCTCCTCCTTCTTGACTACTATGCCACCAGGAATGATATAAAATACCCTGATGTCACTCTGAGGACTACACACCAAGCAGTTTGTGAGGCTTAGAAATGAAGGTTTTCATTTATCAAAAAGGAGAAGCACCAGTTATTAGACATGGCACAGAGCAGGGGCTACAGAAACATCTCCTGAACTAAACTGAGGCTGAGAGAAGAAAAGGCAACAGTCACTGTGTAATCTGGCCACATTTTGTTATTTCCTAGCTGCCAGCTAACATGATCATTCTCTCCAAGAAACTAGGTCTATGCCAATACCCTTGGCTATCCTGCTAACTTACCACTAGACTCAAATTAATGTTTGCTTAAATGAGAGAATGAGATAAAAAGCCAGGAGGGCTAAGAATGATGATGAGCTATACCCGTGTCATTTTAGAAGGAAGGTGGACTCTTTAAGGCGACCAGGCTACCATCTACCAAACAGCAAGGGCATCCTGTAAGAGCATGAAGACTAGAATTAGGTCTTTCCCTAAAATAACCTTTTTTCAAATGAGCACACTAGGTTGTAACTTGTATTTCTTTTCGTGCATCAAATTTGAGTGTCATAAAAATGGTTAAAAAGTCTTCCTATGGTAGCTTTTTCTAAACTTTTATGAACATCTGCCACATTCATTTGAAGTTTAAAAAATTCTGGCACATATGCAAAGGCATAATAAGGTGCCTATAGCTTTCAAGAAAAAATAACAAGACAGTCAAAAATAAGCCTTTTGCTGAATTGCCAGTAAGAAAACCAGTATACGGGAGGAGATGGGCCTTCCTGAGCTGCTTCCTTCAAGAGCTCTCTCTTGGCCCCAGGTATGAGCTTCTCCCCTAGTAGTACAGCCCATGGTTCCTGGAAGAAATCTCATGGGAAGCACCCCTCTCATCTGAAGGGTATAATAGAACCACGTAAACCCAATAAAAAAGCACGGCTAGACTGCTCCGAGTCTGAGTTAAATCCACAGAGGAGATGAGAAGACAAGTCCAAGACTGGTGGTTCATGGCTGCCCAACACACCTGGGAAATGCTACCTGGCTAGAAAGTGTCTTTGCTGGCTTCAAGTGTGCGGCGACTACTACTTTCTTTTTCTTTTAGTGCTGACCACACAGGAGTTCAGCATGGCAAACTCCTCTCTACTCTAGCTAATTGATGGGGCTAAGATTTATCCTGGTCAGTGTTTCCCAAGTCTTTTCACTGACAGCTTTTCAAAGGCTGAGCAGAGCAGCCATGAACCCCCTCACCTAAGTGCAAAACTCTGTCTCAAGTTTTAGCATAAAAATGTATGCATATTTTGCACCGCATGTTTTACTAACAAAAGGCCTTGCTTTAAATTACTTACAATCATATAAAAGTAAAACAATTTACTCTGTCCATCTTTAAGTAAAATTACGGTGCTGGGTTCTCTAAAAATAGTGATGCCTGCTGGAGGGTTCTAAATGCGCTCCGAATTCAGCCTCCCAAGCACTCACTTAGTCCTTCTTTTCCGAAAGCACCTGCTTGGTGCCCCGCCAGGTGCTGAGGACACCACAGTAAATGAAGCGCAGTCCTGTTCTCGAAGAACTCATGCTCCAAGGGATGATGAAGGGGAAGCAAACAGCTACCACTCAGAGCAAAAGGGACAGGAAATGAAAGACAATGACAAAATGAGAGGACTTCTTGGAAGAGCTGGAGAAGGGCAGGGCTTAGCCATGCAGGGGCTGGGCATGTGGGGATGGTTAGGGATCAGTGAGCACACTGGCTAACACGGGACAGCAAGAGGACAGAGAGGCTTGACAGCAGCGTAGAGACTGGGCAGAACTCGGGGGTGGTGCAGAGCGAGACTGGAAGGCGGGCTACAAAAGTAGAGTGAGCTAGTAGAAGTCAACCCACTAAATGCCAGGACTGTGAACTGAATTTTATATTTACCTTTCTACCTTCAGGACTGAGCAAAATGTCTGGAACATAAGAGGCCTTCATTTTGCTTAGCAGATGAATGAATAAGGCTTTGCAAGAATCCAAGAAAAGCAAAAAAAAAAAAAAAAATGTCAATGAAGGCAGTAAGGAAGAAACAGGGCGAGAGACATGTCAGAGACGTGGTGACTCTTTAGAAAGAGCGAGGAGGAGGAGCACTCGCCCGTGCTCAGTGTGTCCCGCCCTGGCACTCTGCAGGCAGCGGCGCCATTCGCAGGGCCCGGAACACCAGAAGGGAGTGTGTGTGTGTGTGTGTGTGTGTGTGTGCGCGCGCGACACTGAGTTAGAGATGTCTGTAGTAAACTTAGGTGAAGTTCAACTGGCATTTGAAATACTTGGACCTATGCTCAGAGAGAGACGAGCTACTGTTAGAATCACAGCTGAGAGTGACCGACATTACCTTGGTAGCTGAAACAAAAAGCCTTAAACATGATGACTAGAGGGCATGTAGAGCAGAAAAACAGGTCAAGACTAGAAACCTGGACCATGCTGAAGGTAAAGGGACATGAAAAGGAATCTGAAAAGACCTTGCCAGAACAGTCTGGTGGGCAGGAGGAGAGGCAGAAAGGAGCTGCAGACTCCAAGAGACCAAATGGTATTTAGATTAGTGTTTCAAACTCTGTAACAATTGGCACTAAAGGCCTATTAGAAAGTGTTCAATTTAAAATTTTCACACAGGAGCTTTGAATACACCCCCAAACTTGACAAACAAAGGTAAAACACCCAAGAAATCTCTTCAATCTGATCTAAATACACCATCCAAGATAGTCCATAAACTGTGTACTGCATGTGCTCAGGGCTGGGTGATGACAAGGAGGAACTGTTAACAGAATGTAGGAGCCACATGGCCGTCCTGTCAAATTAGAAATTTGAGCAGATTTCTGTGGTCTATTTTGATCAAGATTCTCAATGTCAAACAAACAGGTTTTTCGATAACCAACTTGTTTCATTTTCGTAAGCACAATAGCACAGTGTGCAACAGTTAGCGAAGAAGCAGGTGGTCCTCGTCGACGTGAAATGAAGGGAACAGAAGAAGAGAAGTAGCACTTCCTTTAAGACATGCAAAGCATCATCGCAGACGGATATGGCTTTAGATTTTCCCTCGGAGAGCTTATCTCCTGTGCAAAATAGGCAAGTCCTCCACCTCCCACCCCATTTTGCTCCAGTGCAAAATTTAAGCTCTCTCCTGAGGAGGGAAAAGCTTAGGGTTCATATCTACAGACCAATGGCACTCACAAAAGCATAGATCAGTCCTTTAAGAGAACTGCTATCTAATTGGTACAGCCATGCAGAAAGCAATCTGTCACCAGAGTCGTAGCTTTACCAAGCATTTCTACATTAGGGGTTCTATGCTAAGGACTAAATCAAAATGCAGATAAAAGCTTATGCGTGAAGATGTTTACTGAAATGCTACTTATATCAGTGAAAAATGATAAAAAACCTACGTGTTCTACAATAATAAGAAAATGGTTAAGTTGTGATATATCCAAACAGTGGAATGACAAGTAGCAAACTAAAAATTATTCTTACTGAGAGCACATAAAAATGTGTAGAAATCCCCATGCTGTAATATTAAATGACATATAAAAACATAAAATTATATATAAAACACATCAGTTACATACATTTATACAAAATATATACTCATAAAATAAAGACTAGGAGGAAGAATAGTAAAATGCTAACTGGCTGAATTTAGAATAATGGTATTGTAGATAATTTTAATTTTCCTCTTTATACTTCTATATACTTTTTACACCGCATTTTGTACAATAAAAAATGTAATGTTGTAGTGGTTTAGAAAAAAAACATAATTTTGAAAAGCAAATCTTTTCCTTCCCTTGTTCAGACCCTTGAGGACCCTTTTCCTCCTGCCTCTTTAAACTTCACTCCCTAGCCCATGAAAACGGACAATCTTCATACAAAGAGGAAACACACTGGAAACAAGAGCCCAGTGGAGAGGGTCTAAGTGGCGTGCTCAGCTCTGTGCACCTGGAGGGAGACTGTGCTGCTTCGACACGCTCCCATGTGGAGAGCTGTGACTCTACACACCACTGTCTTTTCCACTGCCACGTAGCAAAACAAAACGGCAAGTAGGGAGATGTGGGGAGGAAAGGCGCCTACTTACCTCCATTAAACTTAAATGGATTCCTATGAGGTAGGGCATGGGAGCACTGTGAAGAGAAACAGAGACACACAGCTGCTTTAATGTCTGTTGCTTCCGACAGAAAATTACAGATGGTTCACTATTTGGAGAAAAACTGTTTTAATAAACGTATGCACAGTTACATTTCCTTTCACAACAAAAACCCTAATATGACATTGTGTTCCCAAGCCTAGAAACTTCAGAAGAATTTCAAAATGCGGGCCGCACTGGAAGCAGCACGGGTGGCGGAAAGCAGGCCGACTCTGGTGCTAATCTCAGATAGCAGCTAGGCGACTGCACAGCCTCACTTGTCTTATCTCTAAAATGGGATCTTGGAAGCAAACTGGTAGGTTGCTATCAGAATGAGAGAAAATACACGTCAAGTGATTTGTACAGTTCCTGGTACAAATCGGAACTACTATGGCCACAACTTCAACAGGAAAAGCAGTTAATAAGGTTGAATGGAGAATGATTTTTTATTCGCTGTTTCCTTCTGTCACCAAGAGATGTGATCTAACTGTCCACTCTGCTTTGAGAAGGCATGCGGAGAGCTACCAGAAAGCATCTTCTCCCCAACTCGCACATGCCATCGATGGCACGAAAATTCACAAAGCCCCTTCCAACTGCTTCATCCACAGGGCACTGAGTTCCTAAGATGGAGACTGAGCAGGACAAGAGAACTCAACTCCCAAAGTTTGAAAGCCAGGGCACTATGGAGTGACTTTCTTAGGGTCCAGGACTCTGGGCACCTGTGTGTATGCGCACATGCACTCATTATCTGTATGAGTTACTTACCAATGATAAGTGTAAATGGCATTGTATGAGGAAGTTCAAATTCATCTTTCTAATCCATACAACAATCATACAAGGTACGTATTATCCCCATTTATAGAGGAGGAGACAGGCCCAGAGAGCTTAAATCACTTATCTAATGCCACCAAACAAAGTAAATGGCAAACCTAGAATCTGACTTCAAAGTTTCTTCCTCTGTGCCATACTGACTTTGTAATACCAAACCTAAAATCCCGAGGGTCACCTCCTACCCGACCTTTTTCTTGGGGCTAGGGGGTGGAGGTCAAGGAGTAGGAGGAAGGGAGCGATTGGCAACTGTTCTGTAGGTCTCTCCAGTATGTGATACACCCTGTGAAAGGTGCAAAGGGGTCTTTTACAAGCCGAGAGGAAAGATACCTGGCTCAGACCGAGGTGACCAGGAACCTTTCCTCTGGGGCAGCTGGGGGAGTGGGAGCAAACCTACAGGATGCTGTCTTGGAGACAGGACTGGGGAAACAAGGAGCGGTAAGAAATGAGAAAAAAGAGGTTTGCTTACAATTTAATACTAAAGAGTTTAGGCTTTTATCCTGAAAGCAGTGGATAGGCAATGAAGGTTTTAAAACATCAGCTGTGCATTTGAAAATTGCTCAAACATTTAAAAATAAGAAAGGACACAATTCCCTCATTACCATTTGACAAATAAAATTCTTTAAGCAAAAATCATTCCTCGGAATATAAAGTGTCCTCCTTACTAAGATCTCAGCAGTGATACATCTTGGGCGCCGGTAAAACAGACTTGGATATTAGCAGCACAGTTTGGGAACTATTCTTCTAGAAGACTTTTGTATTTGACAATAGCCAAAGAAAGAATTATATACGCAACTGTAGTGAAAGTGGAGTTGTCTTTTTTCTTTCTTCTTCTTCTTCTCTCTTTTAAAAATAGGTATCTGCTGTGCACATTCAGCTTCTCTTCGCTTCTAGGGGCAAGGAAATGCCCTACGATATTTTTTCCCCTCAAACTGTAAACCATTAGTTTAGCTGCCAGCTACACAAATGCTCAAACTTCCCAGTGTGCCTGGCTCTGCTGTCCAAGTTTTTTCCAGTATACACTGAAATGAATGTGTTTCTAATTAAGTAGCTTCAGGAAAACGACAGCTTCAATGTCAAAAATACAAAGTCTGAACCCTGGCAGGAAGTCTTAGGACTACAAATGTCTCATCTAGTGGAACCTTGCCTGATGTAATGAAAGGAAGCAGGAAGAGCGCAGAATTCCAGAAAAATGGCCACGAAATAGAAGGGAGAAAAACTCAAATCCATAATGTTTAACCAAATCTTATCAACTTTCCCAGCTCCTACATTCAGTAAGACAATTGACCAATGACCCTGAGTTTTAACTGGCATTTCAGAACTGAAATTCTAATCAATGAATTAATGCACAGAAAAAGATATTCCAACAATTGTGAGAAAGAGGTGAAAATAAACACCTACAGCAAAAGCCTCTGTATAATTCAACAGAAACTGGCTCTTATCTGAAAAAATATATATATATTTTCTAGAATTTTAAATATGTCAGTTTTAATGCCATGCCCTTTTGTCCTGCCATAAAAATCAATGATACCCTGAGAGAGAGGAAGTGGAGCCTTACAGAAACGACTGCAGATGTAAGAAGGGACAAAGTGGGACTCACTCTTCAGTGTTGTGACGTGGGCCTTTTTTTAAAGCCCAATAATTTTCCAAAGAGTAACAATGGTCTATCATAGAAATATAGTTTCTTACCCAAGTATTGTTAGGGCGGCAATAGCTCTGTATTTAGAAAATATTTAAAACACATTTATTCTGAAATCACAGCAGCTCCATGTTTTATATGAATGCAAATTTAGACAAATACTTTTTACATGTTGTCATTTGCTTACAAAGCCTCAAATACTTCCCTGAATCTACTGCATTTTTGCTCTGCATGTATTCTAATTACAAATTCCAAGTGGGAAGAAGGGAAAAGAAACCTAGAATCTCCTTAACATCTAAATGTAGCAAATATGTAACCGGGTAATTCTAGGTGTGTTCTGAAAACAATTTCTATTCTCAAGAGTCCTTGCTGCTACTGGTTCGTTTTCTTTGGAAACCTGTTCTTTTATGGCTTTTGATTGGAAAAAGAAATTTTTCTGGGGAAAAAATATAACTCACCCATGATAATGTCATCTTTGTTTGTTTGTTTGTTTTTATCCACACCCGAGGACATTTTTTCATTTTTTGTTCAGATAGAGTGGGAGGGAGAGAGAGAGAGAAACATCGATGTGAAAGGGACACATCGAGTGGCTGCCACCCGCATGACCAACCAGGGCCAGGGACAAACTGCAACCGAGGTACATGCCCTTAGCGGGAACTGAACCTGGGTCTCTCTGGACCGCAGGCTGATGCTCTAACCGCTGAGCTAAACCGGCCAGGGCGATAATGTCATCTTAACACAACTACTTTTATTTTTGTATTATTCTCCCCCAATATTAGCCCACTTAAACATTTTTGTATCTTTGAAATTATAGAGTGCATATATTTTATGTCTTCTCCTTGGCTACATTAACATTTCTCATATTTTACTATAGTATTGTGATTATTATTTTATACTTTAAAAAAAAAATTGAGCCCTGGCCGGTTTGGCTCAGCGGTTGGAGCGTCGGCCTGCGGTCCAGAGAGACCCGAGTTCGGTTCCCGCTAAGGGCACGTACTTCGGTTGCAGTTTGTCCCCGGCCCTGGTTGGTTGTGCGGGTGGCAGCCACTCGATGTGTCCCTTCACGTCGATGTTTTTCTCTCTCTCTCCCTTCCTCTCTCTCATCCCACTCTATCTGTACAAAAAATGGAAAAATGTCCTCGGGTGAGGATAAAAAAAAAAAAAAAATTGATTTTAGAGACACAGGAAGGAAGAGGGAGAGAGACAAAAACATCAATAGAATACTGGCCGCTTCCTGCATGCCTCCCACTGGGGAGATTGGGTCCACAACCTGAGCATGTGCTCTGACTGGGAATCGAACTGATGACCTTCTGGTGCATGGGTTGATGCTCAACCACTGAGCCACACCAGCCGGGCATTATTTTAAAAACTGTGTAATAGTCTACAAAGTATGGGTGTACCATAATTTACTGAATCTATTCCTAGAATTAGACATAAGTCACTTCCATCTTTTCACTCTAAGTTACATTTAATGAAAATAAACAATTTCCTGAGCACAAATTCCCAAACATGGAATTACTAAGTCAAAGGGCAGAACTGTTTGTTACATTTTTGTTATATCTTGGCAAAGTGTTTACTAGAATGGCAGTACTTGCCCCCGTGAAATCCTTCGGGATTGTTGCAGGGATTAGAGATAATCTATAAAGTGCCTAACACTGGAGCAGCACATGGTAGGCTCAGTAAGTGACTGTTATCATATTCAAATGGGTTCTCTTTGAGCCCCTGGCATGGCTGGCACCTCTGGACCCATTCTCTTACTGCCCAAAGAATGGTTTCCTGTTTCTGCCACAGTTCTGATGGATACCTGGCAAACCTTGGATGGTCGAGACTCCGTGATGACTGTGGGGTGCTAGACCTGCATCCTCTCTACACATGGGTCCCTCACTCTAAGCACACTCTTCTGTCACCTGTCTACTTGCTGAGTTCAATAGGGTTGATTATCACTTTCTTATTTACTTTTTTTTTTTTTAATTCACACCTGAGGATATGCTCAGAGAGAGCAAGAGAGAGAGAAGAAAAGAGAAGAGAAGAGAAACACTGATGTGAGAGCGAAACATCAATTGGTTGCCTTCTATATGCTCCCTGACTGGGGTCAAACTCGACACCCAGTTATGTACCCTGACCAGGAATTGAACAGACAACCTTTCAGTGCACAAGACAAAGATCAACCAACTGAGCCACTCTGGCCAGGCATTACTCTTGATTTTATGTACTAACAACAAGGCAAAGCTACCAAGTAAACTATGACTCATTACTTTCTTATGTAGAATGACAAATTTTAAAAAGCACTTAGCACTTTTGGACCTACATTAAAAGGAAAACATAGCAAAATGAATTGGTTAAGTGATTCTTAAAAAGCTCTTCACATTTAGAGTCCAACTCACTTGAATCACTTTCTGATTAAGAATCATCAACGTCCATGTTTTTCCAAGGGTATCTCAGTAACAAAACATAATAAAACTTCACCTAGTAGAAACTATCTTCCTTTATTAGGTCCCAGAAGAACTTTTTTTTGCTTCTCAAGAAAATATAAATGCAAATATCTGTTTCACTAATAGCAGAAAAACACCATGTTCTCTGCTCTGGTACCTTTCAGCATTCACAGCGACTTTACATTTCAATGCAGAATCTTAGTGCAACTTTGCACATATTTAAAACGACAATCAGACGTAACATGAACAGAACCAATAACACACATTATTAAAGCAGTGATCATATTAACAGCTATGACCATGTCCATATACAGGCAGGCCATGACAACTGTGCCTCAACTGCCCTATGGCTAACAGCGACTGTGGGATACTACTGTACACCTCTGAAGAGCAGAACAGAGTATATCTGTACTAGGCCTTTGTTCTCTGGGAATTATTGCATTGACTTCATCAGTTACATCCTGGAAGAGTAAAAGTGATTCTTTCTCCCTTCTCTCCTGCAAAGGAAAGGGGTTCCATTCCTGGTGTCAAGGCAGTGACAATATAATGGCCTTTACCTGAAAGTTATGTTCAATGTGAATCCTCTTAAGGGGAAAAGACCTATTATTTATTGAGCTACTATAACCCAGTTGCTTCAATGAATTACTTATCCACTCAAGGCAAGTCTGCAAGATAGCACTATTTCCCACATTTTCAGAATGGGAAACAGGTTCAGAAAGGTCAGGCAACTTGCCCAAGGTGACACAGCTACAAATAGTTGAGCCATATCGGAACTCAGGGCTGCTGAACTGAAAGCACATGCAGTACATGCTCAGTACTTCAGCCAAAGGAAAGAAGGGAGTGCTGGTATACCAGGGAGGCCATTCACCCAGTCCTCTGATGAACTCCAGGCCTGGGATGCACACTACTTCTCTTCTGGGTAAGTTCTACAGCATGAGCTCGTTCCTAGCAATGACCAGGCATGAATAGGAATGTTGCAGACTTATTAATGGCCCTGCAGTCCCCTGCACTTTCACAATTTGTTTAATTCTTCCCCCACCAGATAACTCGAACCCTCTTAATTATGTTCTCTTGAGGTGAGCAGCAACTAATTGGAAAAGAGTCAGGTGAAATAAAAAAACATACTGGCTGTTCAAATACAAAAAATATAGCTTCCTGAGACCAGGAGGGGAGGGGAACATTGGGTAGAGGCAGGAGGGCCCTGACCCCCAGGTGAACAACACCTCTTCTACCTCATAAAGGAACCAGTTTAGAGCTGCCTAGGGACTTGGAAGATCCACTGTTTTTTCTTTCCTTTTTCCCCATATAAATGCATAGTTAGCATTACAATTTACACATCACAGTACCCATCTCACCTAGGCACAACACCTTCTTAGCCAAATACCCCATGGGCTACGGGGATCCCACAAGTCTTCCCTCAGTTCACCAATTCTTTCAAGGAAAGGAAAACTCTGAAATAGGTCTTGTTTGAGCTTTTGTTTGTTTCTTTTTTTTGAAAAGAAACAAAAGTGTAAACACAGCTTATCCTAGCATTTTAAATTCTGTTGTGAAATAACGAGGCCTGGCATTGTGGGGGAGGTTCAAGGGCAAAAGAATGGGAGAAAGAACAAGAACAAAGACCATACAACACATTGTGTTGGAGAACACAAATAACCATAGCTTTGGTCTTACTGAAAGTGACCAGAGAGATGGTCTACAGGCTAATGTAACGGCCAGTGTCACAGAGGGAGCCAGTGAGAGCAGCCACTGTTTACTGTGCATTTGCCAGCACCAGGCTAAGGGCTAGACTGGCATTTCCTCACTAGATCCTCATGACAACAGTGTGTGGTGGGTACTGTTACGATCTCCAAGGTATAGATGAAGCAATGAAGGCTGGGAAGCTAAACAGCTCATTCAGGTCACACAGCTAGTAAACAGCAAAACTGAGACTAGAACCCAAGTCCGTATTGCGAAGATAAAGCTTATTGTTTCCCAGACCGGCAACTGCCCCGCTGGGCAGGAGGAAGGGAAGGAGGTGAGGAGGTTTTCTCGAACCTGCTCCCTGAGGACCGACCAGCATCTCTGCCAGTACCCGGCTCCTCCACAATCTGTCCGAACACCCTCCTTACCATAAGCACCTCTTGTTCCAAACCAGCCCTGGGCTCTTTGTGGGCCTCAGTCCCCTCCTCCCTAGGTCCTGGCGAACCTGTCCTGCCCGCTCAAGCACCACTGCTCAGAGCACCCAGTGGTCGCTGACACCTCTCTTTTCACACCTTCATCTGGGTTGTCCATTTGGCACAAGTCACATGCTAATGTGATCATTCTAGATTGTCAGTCACAGGAGACACAGACTGGTTCCTGTTCCCAGTGTCTGGTGGTTCCATCCGCAGAGCAGGAAGAGTAAGGACAGCTGGGGTGCTATGGATTAAGTGCCCACCAAACACCAGGGGCTGTGTGGGAGCTTTAGCTACTTCGTCCAATTTGTACCCTCCATTTCATATATTAATAAAGGGGTTCTCTATGTCATCTCAAAGGACGAGATCTTTCTTTCTTACAGCTGCACAGTATTCCATTGTGTATATGTACCACAGCTTTTTTTTTATCCTCGCCCGAGGACATGTTTCCATTTTTTGTTCAGATAGAGTGGGAGGGAGAGAGAGAAAGAGAGAGAGAGAGAAACATCAACATGAAAGGGACACATCGAGTGGTTGCCACCCGTACAACCCATCCAGGGCTGGGGACAAACTGCAACCGAGGTACGTGCCCGTAGCGGGAACAGAACCCGGGTCTCTCTAGACTGCAGGCTGATGCTATAACCGCTGAGCCAAACCGGCCAGGGCGTACCACAGCTTTTTTATCCACTCATCTACTGATGGGCAGTTGGGCTGTTTCCAGATCTTAGCGATTGTAAATAGTGCTGCTATGAACATAGGGGTACATATATTCTTTCTGATTGGTGTTTCAGGCTTCTTCGGGTATATTCCTAGAAGTGGAATCACTGGGTCAAATGGCAGTTCCATTTTTAATTTTTTAAGGAAACACCATATTGTTTTCCTTAGTGGCTGTACCAGTCTGCATTCCCACCAGCAGTGTACTAGAGTCCCCTTTTCTCCACACCCTTCCCAGAACTTGTTTGATGATTTGTGGATGGCAGCCATTCTGGCAGGTGTGAGGTGACACCTCATAGTTGTTTTAATTTGCATCACTCTGATGATTAGTGACCTGGAGAGTATTATGCTAAGCGAAATAAGCCAGTCAGAGAAAGACAAGTATCACATGATCTCACTTATTTGTGGAATATAATGAAAAAAATAAAGTGATGAACAAAACAGACGCAGAGACACAGAAGTAGGGTTCAGACTGACAAAATTCAGAGGAGGAGTCGGGGGTGGAGGGAGGGAAGAGATAAACCAAAGAACTTATGCATATAAGTATAACCAATGGACACAGACAACAATGCTGGGGGTGGGAGATGGGAACGGGAGGAGAGTGTCAATGGGAGAAAAAAAAGAAACATCTGTAACAAAACTAAATTAATTAAATAAAAAAATACATATCTAAAAAAATAAAAAATAAATAAAAAGGGTTCTCGGAAACTTGCGTGTGGTTACAGTGATGGTGATTTCAGCCCAAATCCTTCTACTTCAAAGTGTCTTATATTGTTCTTGCTAAATACTAACTTCTCTTAACCATTATGTTACACTTAAGAAAAATAAAAATGTTATTTGATATTTATACCTGAAAAATAAAATAGCAAGTGGATACTTCTTAGCCAGAAGAAAGCTACATTTGCCTTATTAGCTTCAATGACTTAATCAATACTCTTTTTTTGTTCTAAACAGGTTTGAAGGCAGTTTATATGAATATGTTCAACACAGCACTAGAAGTAGGAAAAGAAATAAAGCCAAAGGAAAAAATGCAAGCTGGGGTGAGGTTAGTCCTTCAGCCATGTGCTGTGGGGGTCTGCACCCCTGCTGGGATCCCACAAATCTCTCTGAGCACTCCAGCTGCCAAGCTGAAGAGGGAAATGGGATCATAATGTGATTCATGGTGTCCAAAGAGAAAAACAGTCACTGGGGCGCTTGAATTTTTAAAAAGCAATGGGGAGAGGAAAGGGAAAATCAACATCTCACAATGCATTTATTATGTGCTCAGTGTTTTCTATATGCTGGCCAGTCCACAGATAGAACTGTGTGTCAGGGACCATGTGGGCTGAGGACAGAGAAGAAAAAAGAGTTCTGGTCCCTGTCTATTTTATCGTTAACAGCAGACATTAAACACGTATATTACTGTATGTGTGTAGCTGCTGCAGGGACACTTATAGGTGCTGTGAACACCTCATTTCATCCTTGCTGCAGTCCTGAAGGCTTGATCTCCATAATTTACAGAGGAACCTATGGCTCAAAGAGGTTAAGTGACTCGCCAAAGGTCACAGCTGGTGAGAGGCAGAAAATACAGCTTGAAAAGTAGGAGTGTGAATGCTATGAATTAATCAAGGTTTTCTTTGGGGAAACAGTATTTAACTTTTTGCCTGGTTTCCAACCAGCCCTCCCTGACTTATGATCCACAGCAGAGGACGAGGATCCCTGAAAGGATAGGAGCAATCTAGACTGGGAGAAGAGGCAGATACTGCCTAGTTTCCACCTGCAACTTTGGCAGCCAAAATACAGAGCTCACCACAGTGGAGACTCTCAGTGTGTGTGGAGTCAGGCACCGGAGATGGTTTACTAATTCGAGACGTGTGTATATCACTGGAGCTGATGGGTGAAGGGGAAGAAGGGAGGACAATGCCCTTCTGAGTGTGGCCCTGTGGCTTTGTGGAGTAGTAACTCTGGGGTTGGGAGAGATGCCTTCTAGACCTCCAAGACATGGAACTCAACCGAATGAACATCTGAGTTACAAAGATAATGCCTGGAAGAAAACCTGTAAGGTCAACATCAAAGCCTGGAGCAGTCCACCCTTCTGTGCCTCTTTGGTCTACCGGAAGGAGACAGACTTGGAAAACATCAGGAAGGGCTCCCTAAGACCACTGGAGCAGAAGTTAATCACAGAGGAAAGGTCAGGAGACAGGGCTCTTGAGTGCCCCGGAGAGTTCAATGAGAACCATAACAGCAAGCGCCAGCTGCAAAAGGGAAGTCTCAGGTTATCAGCCACCAGCAGCCCATGAGACCCTCATGCAAATGCAGGAATGAATGAGGTACAAAAAAAATGAGGAGAAAAAAAGAGAAAGAGATCTATGGAAAAATAAATAAAGAGGAAGAAGAAAACCAAAAATGTAGAAGTTGAAAATGCAACTCAGTAATAAGAGGAGAAGACTTTCTTTAGGACTAAGATCTGCCACAGGCCCAGGTGCACAGCATCCTGTCTCCTTCTCAGCCTCTTAGTCTGTCCTCTGTGCAAGGGGAGACAAGCCCACAGTTGAGAGGTGACTCTGAGCCTAGCCCTGTGCTCATGCTTCCTGTATTCACCCCTGGTGCCCAAACTCAGAGAGGCAGGGACACACCATACAAGCCCTCCACTGCTGCAGCTTGTGATGATGGCACTACATGGGCTATGGGCTCTGCTCTATTGGTGACCACGAACATATCTAGAATATGTTTGCTGCTGAAACCATGATGCTGTGCCTTAGAAGTTTCAGAGTTTTCTTTCTTTCTTTTTTTATTTAATTAATTTATTTATTTTTGTTTCAGATGTTTCTCCTTTTCTCCCCACTAATTCCCCCCTCCCCCCAGAGTTTTCTAAGTATTGGATTCAAGACAGGCTCTGGGTCAGGGAGGAGTGAGGGATTATGTACAGAATGTGTCCCAAGAAATGGAAAACCAGGCCCAGGTATGGTCATGTAAGCAGAGATCAGAGCCAGCTCTGTCCCATGGAGGCTAGTCAAAAACTGGCCTGGAGAGGCACGCTGCTGCTCTGTCCCTCATTGGGCAGCAGGAGGGGCCTGGGAGGGCGGGCTGGCAGGGAATGTCTAGCCTCTCAGATGCAGCAGAGGAGCTGAAGGGCCATGGGATGGGTAGGCAGCCCTCAGAGTGGGCGAGTGACAACTACCTTCCCCAGCTGGAATAGTCCTTTACCCTGCTGGTCTCAGCACCACTGCGGGAATATCACTCCTGAGGCTGGAGGAGAGACTCCCAGCATCTGTGCTGTCAGGGGCTCCCCGGGGGGACCAGGCAAAGGGCCTGACTCCAACCATCTACACAGACTACTCGGTTTTATAGAACATTTGCTTTTTGCTCTATATTATTTTTGGAAGGTTAAAAAATGTGATTAAAAAAAGGATAAATTACCTTGTTAACAACAACAACAAAGAATGTATTAAAAATCTAATGGAACCCTGGACAGTTTTGCTCAGCGGTTAGCGCACTGGCCTGCAGACCACAGGGCCACAGGTTCGATTCTGGTCAAGGGCATGTACTTCAGTTGAGCTTTAGTTCTGGCCCTGGTCAGGGTCCTTCAGGAGGCAACCAATCGATGTGTCTCTCTCACATCCCCCCCCCACCCACCCCCTTCCTCCCACTCTACCTGACGATAAATGGAAAAATATCTTCTGGTGAGGATTAAAGAAAAAAAATCTAATGGATCTGGAATTGGATATTAGGGATGGTGTACAATCTTGTGAATATATTAAAAACCACAGCATTATATACTTTTGAAAGGGTGAATTCTATGGTACATCAATTACATTTCCATTTAAATATCAGCTCAGCTGGTGTGGATTAGTAGATTGAGTATCATCCCATGGACTGAGAGGTTCTGGTTTGATTCCTGGTCTGGGCACATACCCAGGTTGCGGCTTGATCCCCACCAGGGGGCATGCAGGAGGCAGCCGATCTATGTTTCTCTTTCACATTGATGTTTCTCTCTCTCCCTAAAAAAAAATCAATAAAAGTATATTTTAAAAAATCAAATGGAGAACTTGAAAAGACAGTTTTCCTATAGAATCTATAATATAGATAGATAGAGATTTGTATTGAATCTATAGTACAGAAAATGCAAGTAGCCTAGTCTCCTCTCTCTCCTATTTTCCCAACAGAAAGACAGTTTACTGGAAAACTGTCCAATGCTTCCTGCGAAGGCTCTGGGCACTCAGCTCAGGGCTCCGCTGAAGGAAATGAAGGGGTGTCACAATGTAGGGCCCAGTGATCATCATCATCTAACAGCTTCCTTTTAGCTGCCTATTTGATGCCAGGCTCTTTATGGAGAACTGTGCTTTCAGCTGTATTCTTGTGGAAGAGGAAACTGAGGGTCAGAGACATTATGTGATTCACACAAAGACAAAGATTCAGTAGGACCAGAGCCAGTATTCAGACCCAGAACTTTGATTTCCAAGCCTGAACTCTTTTCTATTATTCAGACTTTCTGTTCCATCCTCAGGGTCAAGTTCAACCAAATCTCACTAAGGAATTTATCTAGAAATCTATAATTCCCCTTTGTCCAATCAACACACATTATTTGTGCACTTCCTAACCACCAGGGCCATCACACACCCAATGTTCCTTCTTCTGTCTGAAATCCAACTCCGAGTCCTTCTCCTCTCCTGCCTCTTTTGGATGAGTTCCTTGTTGCAACACTTCCATCCCTGAGCATTGGGCCTGTCTTGATCCCTTGCTGCTTCTTTACTTACAAACAAAAACAAAACCTTTGTTCTCCCATTCTTGCCTGGACACTTGTGTTCTTATATGAAGTAGCATTTTTTCAAATCTAGGACCATCTATAAGCGCTACCTTCCTATGCCCACTGCCAGGGACATATAGTAGGCACTCATAAGTACTTGCTGCAAAATGGTAATGACACACAATTATTTGCCTACTTATTGGAATTCAGTCTTTAACAAAACCTACATAACCCAGCATTTGGTATAGATAAGAGAATGTCAACCACTCCTGTATACCTAATCTACTTCCATTCTACCTCAGTATTGTGAATTTCAACTGGATTTTGCAGGGTCTCTCTCTCTCTCTCTCTCTCTCTCTCACACACACACAAACAGTAATACATATTGACTATAAATACATACATAGTAATTAATAACAAAAATAGTACCTACTATGTATGGAGCACCTGTTTTGCATCAATACTCATCACTATTCAAGCTTGACAGAAGAGAAAGGAGGCTCAGATAGGTCCAGTGACCTCAAAGCTAGTAAAACCAAAGCCAGTTTGTTTCCACCACACCACACTTCACTGAGTTCTATTTCTGCCACCAAGAATATCAACAATCCCACTTACTTTAGCATCAATTTATTCCCTATGCAAAATTTCAAGGCATCAATGAAGATGAAGATCAAGATCGGAGTGGAGCCAGCTCTGATCATCCAGATGTCACTTTATAATGGTGTCTAGACTGATTCCCACCACTCATGTGGACTGTGCACCCTGAGGTGAGGCATATTTCAGACTGTTTGCTAAAAACCTAGATGAAATACATGCTGGAGCATAGGGATTGGTTCAGAACTCTACCTGCATTACAGATAAAGAACCTAGAGCCAGTGTCTCTCTCAGAGAACATAAGTATGCCCACTCTGAGTAGAAGAATGGCTTCCAGAGTCACCTGGAAATAAATGTTAGGAAATGCAACACATCTTACAAAGACAAATGCAAAATCCCAACCTTAATTGTGCATATCTGATTTAACTTTTTGGTTCAACCAAGACCTCAGCAAGCATCAGAGTTAGCTGCTAACTTGTCTCGACCTGGCTATTCTTTAGGGGATCACATGAACTTGTTCTGATCTGATGTGGAAATATTTGATCACAAAGGTGTATGAACAAGTGTCCCAAACAACCCAAATATACAATTCAATTTAGGGACTGACTCATGGTCCTTATTTAGGACTGCTTCTGAATAAATAAGGGAGAAAAAAGAATTTACATGGGAAATACCATATGGCTTCTACTGGGACCTTTTATTTGCAACATTTAATTAGCATAGTGCCTGGTACATAGTAAGTGCTCTATAAATATTTGCTGAATGAATGAATAATTAATCAACGATAACATAAGTTTACAATTAGCAAGTCATCAAGAAGCCTCCAAGAAGAATTTTTTTCACAAAATGTTGTTGATAGGTACATTGCTTCTTCTCTAACACTTTGGAGCGTTAGTCAGAAAAGCTTTACTATCAGGTGGCCTTGGATTGCAAGTGCAGGCGGTACCATTTCTTGGCTGTGTGACAGTGGGTATGCCACTAAACCTCTCTGAATGTAAAAATAGTTGCTTTATACCTTGATTTTGAAGATTTGCAAGAATGTTTACGAAGAGCTTGACACACATACTGGACTCAATAAATGGTGATTATTTTAATGAGAAGGAATGCTGATTCTCATCAGCAAGTTAATCCTTCTGTCCCAGAAATGGCCAAGGTCAGGGCTGCCATCAGCCAAGGTAGGGAACATTCTCATTTTCACTTTCAAAGTTAAGAGAAAGGAACCAGCAGCACATGTTTTTAAATATTCATAAGGGCTGGAAATGTCTTACTCCTTTCGTTTTCTCTGCCATCTGCTTTTGTTTCTTTTCTTTTCATTCTTATGCCACAGCTGCAAATGAAAACAACCATACAATAACTCAAGTTAAATAAAAAAAAATCAAAATAAAAACAATCTGAGGGGTAAAAAGAAAAGACGAATTATAAACTTTTTCCCTGAGCTCACAGACTACAGAAGTAAGAATAATGTTTGATGTGAGTTAAATCCTTCTGGAGACCAAAATCCATGTCCCATGTTTATAATAATAACCATGATGAGAGCAACCACCATGTACTAAATGGCTCCTATGTGTCACTTGATGACCAATATCTCTAATTCCTAAAGTCACCCTTCAAAGAAGGTAAATTAAACCCATTTTATGGAAAAAGAACTTACCGATCAGAGGGGTAAAATAGATGTTTAATGGTTACACAGCTAGTAATAGATGAAACTGAGATGTGAACTAGGTCTGTCTGAACCCAAAGCCCAGGCACCTTCTCTACCACCCTCTTCAAAAATGGGAAGGGAGAGAATTCCAAAATGGGGGCAGAGTGAATAGAAGCTACACAGACCATCTCCCAGGACCAAACTGGAATTACAACTAAAATAAAGACAAATCGTCAGGAAAAAGCAATAGAAAAGCAGCTTGCAAGGACCGTATAACCAGGGACACTGACTCGATCCTAATAGGATTGCAGAGGTGCGAGACGGGGGCTGGGAGCCCACAGACAGCAGCAGTCTTAGCTGTGAGCAGCGCCCTCAGGTTAAACTCCCAAGTGGCTCCACAGCCCAGAGCCGGGACAGATGCTGAAATAGCCACAGTCACTCACCTTTGGCTCCAGCAGAGGGAGGGCGGACTGGACTGAAATGGAACTGTGTGAGGACACTCGGGATTTGGAGGGGGCTCAGAGCTTTGGCTGAGTTGCAGCCATGCAGGACGGTGGCCATCTTACTCATTCCCAGAGCTCTGGGGAGAGTCAGTGGCCCCTCCCTTGGAGATTCAACCCCACCCAGGTGGGCCATTAAAATGCAAATTGAGTCTCATTAACAACCAGCATCTGCCCCACCCTCAGGAAATCACCTTATACTGAACACCTGAGGGAGTTTTCATTCAACTGAGAACCCAAGGCTCTTCAGGCAAAAAGCTAGAAGATAACTGAACCATTCCTGGGCTAGCAACTCTAACCAGGAAAGTAAGACTTGACAGTGGTGTTTAACATGGGTCCTCCCTTGTTCATCCAAATCCAGGAGAAAAGGCCACAAACAGCAGAACACCACCAACAACAGGGAAAATTTGGCAGGCTCCAAAGCCCACTGAGATAGCCAAAATGGTGAAACAAAGAAACAAATGCCAAATGAAAGAACAAGAGACCTCTACCAAAGATGAGATAAATGAGAAGCAGTTAAGCAAGTTAACAGAGCTAGAATTCAGAGCCATAATCTTGAGGAAGCTCAACAGCATGAGTAAGGACATCAACACCATGAGTAAAGACATAGAAATGTTGAAAATCAACCAATTAGAAATTAAAAACCACCAAGAAGAAATGAAGAATGACATATCAGAAATAAAGAATACATTGGAAGGTCTAAACAGCAGAGTAGAGGAGGAAGATGAGGCCCGGATCAGTGAATTAGAAGACAGGGTAGAAAAAAAATCAACCAATCAGAAAACTAAAAGGAAAAAACAATTAAAAAACATGAAGACAGCCCTGGCCGGTTTGGCTCAGCAGTTACAGCATCGGCCTGTGGTCCAGAGAGACCCGGGTTTGGTTCCAATTAAGGGCACGTACCTCGGCTGCAGTTTGTCCCCGGCCCTGGTTGGGCCATGTGGGAGGCAGCCACATGATGTGACCCTTTCACGTCGATGTTTCTCTCACTCTCTCTCTCCTTCCCACTCTATCTCTCTCTCCTTCCCACTCTATCTGAACAAAAAATGGAAAAATGTCCTTGGGTGAAAATTAAAAACAAACAGGAAGACAGCTTAAGAGAACTGTGGGACAACTGAAAAGGTAATACTATTTGCATCAGAGGAGTCCCCCCCAAAAAAGAAAATGAGCAAGGGTTAGAAAATATATTTGAAGAAATAGTGACAGAAAACTTCCCTAATTTGGTGAAGGAAGAAGGCATTCAAGTTCAAAAAGCACAGAGCGCCTCAAGTAAGAAGAACCCAGACAAGCCCACACCAAGATATGTAGTAATTAAAATGCCAAAAATTAGAGACGAAGAGAGAATCCTAAAAGCAGCAAGAGATAAGCAACAGGTTACCTACAAAGGAACCCTCATAAGGCTATCAGCTGACTTCTCAACAGAAACACTACAGGCCAGAAGGGAATGGCATGAAGTAATCAAGGTCATAAAAAACAAGGATCTGAATCCAAGACTACTCTACCCAGCAAGGCTATCATTCAAAATAGAACGTCAAATAAAGAGCTTCCCAGACAGAAAAAGACTAAGGGAATACATTAGCATCAAACCAGCACTGCAAGAAATGTTTAAAGGACTGCTGTAATTAGTAGAAAAAATAGGAAGAAAAATATAACCAAACTAAACAAAAATGGCAACAAATAAGTACATATCAATAATCACCTTAAATGTAAATGGATTGAATGCTCTGATAAAAAGACACAAAGTAGCTGATTGGATAAGAAAGCATGACTCATCTATATGTTATTTACAAGAGACCCATCTCACAACAAAAGACTCACATAGGTTGAAAGTGAAGGGATGGAAAAAAATCTTCCAAGCAAACAGAAAGGAAATAAAAGCTCGGATAGCAATACTTATATCTGATAAAATAGATTTCAGAATGAAGGCCATAACTAGAAACAAAGAAGGCCACTACATAATATTGAAAGGATCTATCCAACAGGAAGATATAACCTTAATAAACATATATGCACCCAATATAGGAGCACCAACATTTATTAAAAATCTTCTGGAGGACCTCAAAGGAGAAATCGACAGTAATACAATCATAGCAGGGGACTTCAAAACCCTGCTCACATCACTGGATAGATCCTCTAGACAAAAAATTAGCAAGGAAATAGAGACTCTACATGAAGCATTAGACCAAATGAATTTAATAGATATCTACAGAGAATTACACCCCAAAACTACAGAATTCACATTCTTCTCAAGTGCACATGGGACATTCTCAAAGATAGACCACATGTTAGGACACAAACTAAGTCTCTGCAAGTTCAAGATGATTGAAATCATATCAAGCATCTTCTTAGATCACAATGGCATGAAACTAGAAATTAATTGCAACAAACATACAAAGACATTGGAACACATGGAGGCTAAATAGCATGTTATTAAACAATGAATGGGTTACCAAGGAGATCAAGGAAGAAATTAAAAACTTCTTGGAAACCAATGAAAATCAACACAACACAAAATCTATGGGATGCAGCAAAAGCAGTTCTGAGAGGGAAGTTCATAGCACTACAGGCCTACCTCAAGAAACAAGAAAAATTTCTAATATACTATCTAACCTCACAACTTAAAGAACTAGAAAGCAAACAAAAAGAAAACCCTAGAGCAAATAGAAGAAAGGAAATAGTAAAGATCAGAGCAGAAATAAATGACATAGAGACCAAAAAAAACAATGTGAAGGATCAATGAAACAAAGAGCTGGTTTTTCCAAAAGATAAACAAGATGGATGGACCCCTAGCTAGACTCACCAAGAAACAAAGAGAGAGAACCCAAATACACAAAATCAGAAGTGAAAGAGGAGAAGTAACAACTGACACCACAGAAATACAAAAGATCGTTAACAACTACTGTGAACAATTATATGGCAACAAATTCGACAACCTAAGTGAAATTGACAAATTTCTAGAAACACATAGTCTCCCAAAACTGGACCGGGAAGAGCTAGAAAACTTGAACAAACCAATAACAACTAAGAAAATTGAAGACGTAATCAGACTCCCCCAGCAAACAAAAGCCCAGGCCCGGATGGCTTCCTGGGGGAGTTTCACCGAACATTCAAAAAAGAACTAACAGCCGTTCTCCTCAAACTATTTAAAAAAATTCAAGAAGAAGGAAGACTTCCAAATCTGTTTTATGAGGCCAGCACAATTCTAATTCCAAAACCAGAAAAAGCCACTACAAAGAAAGAAAACTACAGGCCAATATCCCTAATGAACATAGACGCCAAAATCCTGACCAAAATACTGGCAAATCGGATCCAGCAATACATCAAAAAAATTATTCAGCATGATCAAGTGGGATTCATCCCAGGGATGCAAGGCTGGTACAATATTCGCAAATCCATAAATGTGATACACCACATAAATAAAATGAAGAATAAAAACCACATGATCATATCAATAGATGCTGAAAAAGCATTTGACAAAATCCAGCATCCATTTCTGATAAAAACACTCAGTAATGTGGGAATAGAGGGATCACATCTCAACATAATAAAAGCCACATATGAAAGACCTACAGCCAACATCATACTCAATGGGCAGAAACTAAAAGCATTTCCCTTAAGAACAGGAACAAGACAGGATGCCCACTTTCACGACTCTTATTTAACATAGTACTGGAAGTCTTAGCCACAGCAATCAGACATGAAGAAAAAATAAAAGGGATCCAAATTGGAAAGGAGGAAGTAAAACTGTCATTATTTGCAGATGACATGATATTATACATAGAAAACCCTAAAGACTACATCAAAAATCTACTAGACTTAATAAATGAATTTGGCAAAGTAGCAGGATACAAAATTAACATCAAGAAATAGACAGCATTCTTATACACCAATGATGAACTCACAGAAAGAGAAACTGAAAAAACAATCCCATTTACCATCGCAGCAAAAAAATTAAGATACCTAGGAATAAACTTAGCCAAAGAAGTAAAAGACCTATTTGCAGAAAACTACAAGACATTGAAAAAAGAAATAGAAGAAGATATAAAAAAGTGGAAGCACATACCTTGTTCATGGATTGGAAGAATTAACATCATTAAAATGTCCATATTACCCAAAGCAATCTATAAATTCAATGCAATCCCCATCAAAATACCAATGACATATTTCACAGAACTAGAACAAATACTTCAAAAGTTCATATGGAACCAAAAAAGACCCCGAATAGTCACAGCAATCTTGAAAAAGAAGGACAAAACAGGTGGGACCACAATACCAGATATCAGGTTATATTACAAAGCTACTGTAATCAAAACAGCCTGGTACTGGCTCAAGAACAGGCATACAGGTCAGTGGAACAAAACAGAGAACCCAGAAATGGACCCAAGACATTATGCTCAATTAATATTTGACAAAGGTGGCAAGAGCATACAATGGAGTAAAGACAGCCTCTTTAATAAATGGTGTTGGGAAAATTGGACAGCTACATGCAAAAAAAATGAAACCAAACCATCAACTTACACCATACACAAAAATAAACTCAAAATGGATTAAAGAGTTAAATGTGACCCATGAATCCATAAAAATCTTGGAAGAAAATGTAGGTACCAAAATTTCGGACATCATGCGCGGCAGAATTTTCACTGACACATCACCTAAGGCAACAGAAACAAGGCAAAAATGAACACATGGGACTATATCAAACTGAAAAGCTTCTGCACAGCAAAAGAAACAACCATCAAAATGGAAAGGCAACCCACTGTATGGGAGAGCATCGTTGCCAATGATACATCAGATAAAGGGTTAATTTCCAAAATATATAGAGTACTCATACAACTCAACAAAGGGAAGACAAAGAACCCAATTAAAAAATGGGCAGAGGACTTAAATAGACACCTCTCTAAACAGGACATACAAATGGCCAAGAGACATATGAAGAAATGCTTAACATCACTAATCATCAGAGAGATGAAAATTAAAACAACAATGAGGTATCATCTCACACCTGTCAGAATGGCCACCATCAACAAATCCTCAAACAACAAGTGTTGGCGAGGGTGTGGAGAAAAGGGGACTCTAGTGCACTGCTGGTAGGAATGCAGACTGGTGCAGCCACTATGGAAAACACTTCGATGTTACCTCAAAAAATTAAAAATTGAACTGCCATTTGATCCAGTGATCCACTTCTAGGAATATACCTGAAGAAGCCTGAAACACCTATCAGAAAGAATGTATGTACCCCCATGTTCATAGCAGCATTAATTACAATAGCTATGATCTGGAAACAGCCAAAGTGTCCATCAGTAGATGAATGGATAAGAAAGCTGTGGTACATATACACAATGGAGTACTATGCAGCTGTAAGAAAGAAAGATCTCTTATCCTTTGAGATGACATGGAGGGACCTGGAAAGTACTAATCTAAGCGAAACACGCCAAGCAGAAAAAGACTAATACCACATAATCTCACTTATTTGTGGAATATAGTGAACGTAACAGTCTGAGGAATAGGGTAGACCCAGAGACGTGGAAGTAGGGTACAGACTGACAACCCTCAGAAGAGGGGTTGAAGCGGGGAGGGAAGAGATGAACCACAGAAATTATATGTATGTACGCATAACCGATGGACATGGACAACAAAGCTGGGGACGTGGTTGGGGGGATGGGGAGGAGGGTGTCAATGGGGTAAAAAAGGAGAAACACCTGTAACAATAATAATAATAATGATAAAATGGGAAGGAACTTAAAAAAATTAAGTTGGGATATATTTAGGGCAGACCATTTGTGCTAAACCAATTTATTCAGATCATTAAAATCCATGATTATAGCTCTAATTAACGTTAACTCAGATAATCGGTTGTTGTATTTGTGAATGTGCAATTAGAGTCCTCCATATAACTAGGGTTTTCAGCATCATACTTTCCAGTTATTCACTGCATCCTAGAGCTTTGCTCTACTGGCCTCTGTTCTACCAAGGACTGCATGACAGCTCTTGGGGTCTCGGAGCTCAAGGACCATGACCTATGATACCAACAGCAGGGTTGGGCTCAGCCCCATTTAACATGTCTTTGTCCTAAAGTCAATGAACACCTCATCTTCAAGTGCACTGTAAAAAGCTCTTGCAGCCTACACTACACTGTTGTCCTGAAAACTCCTAGCAGCATGTACCTGAAGAAAAACTGGCAGCAGTGGTCCTCATGTGTTAATTACACTTGCGAAGTCTATTATGCATAGAAAGGGCACCTGCTGGCAGTGAAAATGACTAGAATCTGCCCTTCCTGTGCAGTGAGTAAATTGAGAGTTCATTTCTACAGGAGATAATAGTTTTCAGATTCCATTTCGTGTATCCCCTGCATGGGGACATACTTAACATTTAAATCATCTGCAGAGGAACAAACCTCCTTCAAATTTACATGTTTCAGGCTCCTAGCACTTTACTTAAAATGCTAGTTATCCCTGCTGGCTCTTACTACCAAGGATTAAACTCAATGTGGTGAAAGTCATTGAGCACAATAGAATCAAGTTATTAGCATTGACTCAAATTTCATGACATTTGTAGTTTCTGACCAAAGCATTTGTAGCAGGCTGAAGGTGATCAAATCAAGCCTTGAATGGAGGATCTTTTTTCTCTTGGGGTCTTTTATTTTATCATTCTTACATCTTGCAGTTAATCAACAGATACCAATCCCCACTGGCCTGTAATCATCCTTTGGTCAACTGTCAAAAAGTTCTTTAGAAAATAAGGGGCCAGGAAAGAAACACTATCACACAAACAGAAACTTCCAAGATAGAACCTAATCACAAAACTCACTCGGGCTGAGACACATTCAAGCCTTAACTTTGATTTTTTTTTTTTGGAGTGGAAGTTTGGGGTGACAGGGCTTAGCAGCTTTCTTGACAAGCCTTTCCTTCCAAGTTAGACTTGTCAGGATCATTGCTCCCGATCAGGCTGGTGACACAGCTCTGGACAGTGCTAGAGTTATACATCGAATTGAAAAGAGTATCTCAGATCAGCTTCCACAGGGGAAAAAAATCAAACAACTAATAAATCCTCTAAGCAAATAAGAAAGGAATGTGGGGACCCAGAAGGTAGCTGGAAGGAACTGGCTAGAATTAACACTGATTTTTTTTATTTTAAGTAAACATTTTCAATTATAAAAATCACCTTTCTTCACTGAAATATCTGAAAATATAAAAAATAAAATAAAAATCATGCAGAATCCCTCTCCCTCATCCCCATCACAAATCACTGTTAACATTTTGGTGTATTTCCTTCTAGATTTCTGCCCTTGTATGTGTATGTGCACACACATTTAATTTTTGTGTTATACACACACACAATTTTGTTTGTTCTTACAAAAATGGAATCATACAGTATATAATACCTATATTGGGGCAAGTTACTAAATGTTGTGGCCTTAGTTTACCAGTCTGTGAAATGGAGCCAATAATACCCGCCTTATACAGTTTCTGGAAGAACTGAAAGAGATATCCGATGCAAAGGAGATGGTCCAGTGACTGGGGTATAGGAGACATTCAACACTGGCAGCTTCTGTGATACTGATGTTCCTGACAGAGCATCTTCCTCTTCACAGTGTTGGGAATGTAAGCTGCTGGTTTAAACTAGCTAACAATTTCGCAACCACAACTTTCCAAATAACAGAAAGCTAAAGTTGTATACTACCAACCCTGCACACAAAAACCTCTGGGTGTTCCTCTCTAAACCACAGCACGAGGACACACAGATGGGTCTCTTCCAGGGAAAAACCTAAGGTTTCTCCTTAGAGCACATGTCTGGGTGAGGTGTGTAGGGGGTATGAGTCACCCTCAGTATGGCAGCCCCTGAGACATGTACCTGTGGGGAAGGGACCTATGTCTGTGTGAGTATGGGGGCCGTGTGTCTGTGTGAAGGTATGTGCCTGTGAGGGTGCTGTATGGGGCGTGGTGGCAAGAAGACTGGGTGCCACTGCGTGAGCCTGTCTTAGGAGACATATGCCTCCTTTCTAACTTTTCTATTTTTCTCACCATCTCCCCTCCACCTTCCTTGGGTGTACATTTTGTTCTCTCTTCTTCCCTGCTCCTCTGGCCTCCTTCTTCCCCTGTCTGCATCTGCCCAGCCTCTCAATATTGCATTCAAACACCACCACTACTACTGGCTAGCAAACAGGGGCCTTTTCCTTTGAGCTACATGGCAGTGGAAAGAACTGAGAGCTGGTTCAGAAGCTCAGAAGGAGCACCCAGTCTAAGCAGAGGAACAGCCCCTTAAGCTTGTAAGAGGTGGGAGAAAGGCATGGATAAAAAGAGCTGCCTTGATAAGAAGATACCCAGTAGGGAGATGAGCCAATTCACTTAGAGCTAGGCAAAGGAGAAGGTCGCTGAGTTTCACCCGACAGCCCTGAGCTACATACATCTTTGTTGTACCTGTGGCTTCTTGGGATGAGAGTGAGCCCAACATCCAAATCTGGAGTACCGTGGAACACCTTTAAGCTTCCAAGGCAATTTGGCTGCCTTGGTGAACCTTTTCAGTAGCAGGGTTACAAAACAGAGTAGAGAACCCAGGAAAAAGTATGACGAACCCATGGTAACCCCTCAAATGAGTCCCTTTCCTGGAAGCTGTCCATTTCTGGCAGACGGTGCCTTCTACACATGCATAGTTCTCCCCATCAGCTTCTGCTGACTTGAGCTGTCTGGAGACAATGTCTTTAACCACAGCACACTTGAGAAAGAAACTGTTCAGAAGAAAATGAATCCAAATCAGAAGACAGATAGTGATGATGAAAGGCTCCTGCAGAAACACTCCTGAGCACCCACCATGAGCCAGCTTCTCTACATGGTGTCTTTTCATCCGTTGTATCATTTCATCTTCAAATAATTATGTATAGAACCTCATTTTGCAGATGAAGAAATAAAGTCCTAAGTCAAGTGACTTGCCCAAGGTGACAGAGCTGACTCCAAAGCCTGCCTCCTCCCTCCCACTAAGATACAGTTCACAGAACAGTGAAACGTCTACCAAAAATGTCAGAGGGGTTGAAGTCTGGCTCGTGCTCCCGAGCCACAGTTGAGAGCAAGTCTTACAGAAGGTGCCAGGACATGGCTGAAACTTGGACCCCTTGGGGATCTCAATTGTTCTTGTCATCATTTTCCAGTTTGTCTTAGGGGAAAAAAAAAATAAAAACCACACAACTACTTGATGCTTCGGTTTCCCAAACTGAGAAATGGGAAAAGTATTACCTACTCACTTGAACTCTTAAGAATGCCATGACATCTATGAAAGCTGTTCGGAAACAAAAGGGCCATGCAGTCATGAGGTCTAAAACTCATGTCATTTTTGAAGTTAATATTTTTCACTGAGAGTCACCAACTGTATTAGAGTGACAGACCTAACATTCCTTGTCAGTTCCTGGAGGAGGGAAGCAGAGGCAGGCTGAGCAGCGGCCTTACCAGCAGTAGTCCAGCAGGTGCGGCGGCAGGACAGGGATGTACACGTGCTGCCAGAACATGGGGTAGAGCATGGCGGCAGAGCCGTGGATGCAGGCCGTCAGCTGCAAGAGAAGCAATCAGAGGTTCAGAGCTCACAATCAATGTGCGGAGACACCCTCCTATTGGAGTGCAGCAATAAAATTAAATACATACTTCTCAATGTATTTAAAATAAATTAACGCAATTACCCTAAGTCAAATTTAATAAGAGCCTGCTTTTCGAAAAACAATCAATTTTTTCCCCCAATTATGAAGCTAATGCACAAGGACAGTAGAAAATTTAGAAAATGGAAAAAGGGATAAAAGAAAACAAGTCTTCACCATCTGAAAACAATTTAACATTTTGGGGTAGTACATACACTTATATTTCCTTTTCTAATAAAATTATTGTAACTACAGTGCTCATTTGCTCTTTTTTCATTTTTTGCAAGTATGCTCTTTTTTCTTCAAGTTAACATTATTTGTTGGCATTCCCCCATATCTTTAAATATTCTTAGAAAACATATCTTTTAATGCCACTCAATAAATTTCCCATACTGTATTTAACACACTCTTCTACCATTAAGTTATATAATGAGATCAGGTCAATAATTTTTATATCTGGTTTCTGGATATAGAATTCAGGGGCAAAAGTTATAAATATTTTAGAGCACTTAATAACTATAACAATATAAACATAACAAATGCATTCAGATACTAAATAGATGAGGGATGGAGGCTCTCTACACATACTACCCTGTCCCCTTCCATCTCACCAGCACTAAGAAGTGCAGTCGAGTTCACTCTAAAATCTGTCTATCTTGACTTTATTTTTACTCCTCTGATCATGACTAAGGCTGAACATCTTGTCATATGTTTCCTGGTTATATTTTTTTAGATAAATGGTCTGTTTCCTATTCTTAGGCCACTTTTTCTAATGAGTATTAGTATTTTTAAAAATTGACTTACAAGCAAGCAGTAGATATGCAAAGGGCACTACTAATCCTGTTTTGGAAAAAATACTTCATCCTTATTTAATTTTCTTTGAATTTTTTGGGTGAAGAGAAGGTTTAAGTATTTACACGGACAAATCTTTTGCTTCATGATGGTTTCCACTGCTTTTATACTAAGAAAGTCCCCCAAATCTTTCCCTAGCATTTAACTTTAATCCATCTGAAATGAATTTGGGTTTAAGGACTAGGGTGAGAATTAATTTTTTCCACATAATCAATTGCCCAGCACTGTTAACTGACAAATCCTTCCCTCCTTATGCTTTCGACATGCCTGTTTCATATTCCTTTTTCTCTTAAGAGCTGGACACACCAGACAATCAGTATTTGATATAATTAAATTTCAGAAACGAGGATATAATGGAATAAAATCATTACAAAATTCAATAGTGAAGAAGGAAAAAAACAACACCTTGGGAGATACGTCTATGAAGTGACAAAAGCCAACTACACATGCTTCTCTCTGTCTTGCTTCTTTGGTTTCTGGGAAGCCTGTTCCCAGGAGAACTTTGCTTCTTTTGGAAGCTGTTAACTGTTCTTTGCTGACAGAAGTACATGGACATGGTGAACGAGTGACGTGCCAAGGCCCAGTTAAAAGAATCCCAGAGGTTAGTGTAACATGAACAGATTTAAATGGGATATTCTGCTGATGTTTCACAGTGTGAGCTGTGTATTAAATCCAGGGCTGCTACTCCCCATACCCCTTTTCCCTCCAGACCCTGTTCTTTAAATCAAGGACATGTCATGAATAGGAGCCTATCCAGCAAGCTCTCGAGAGCTGTTCCCGGTGACACTGCCAAGGCTTGTTGGTTTAATCCATCCCTCTCAGCCCATTTTAATACGTTTCCATATAAAGGAGGTTGTCTGTCATATTATACATGACTCATCTCTTCAGGTTTAGAAGAGATGAGAAATCTTTGCTGGTGATGAATGAGTGGAAAATGAACCAACTTTACTCTGACTCCACCCTGAGGTCAGGCTGGGGGTGACACTGGCCTTGGGCCCCAGCTCCTTCTGCCCATCCTTGAGCTGCCAAAGTACTCTTACTCAAGTGCAGGTCTGGTCATGTAACGTCCTCCTCAGAAGTCCCTGGGGGCACTCCTGAACAGGCACGTCTCCACCAGTCCCCAGTCTCCCATAGAGCAGCACCTCGACCACAGTCTCTACTGCCTCCTCCAAGTTTATCCTTGGAGTACAGCATTCAAAGACTTAGGAGCTATGTACTCCTCTTCCTTCTCCCTCGCTCTCCACATGTCCCCTAGACTAGCCGGATTTGTGCCCAGAGCAAACTCCTCTTTCTCAGGTCTCTGCACCAGGGCTGCCTCCCTTGCATGGCTCTCTGGGGCGAACACCCCATTATCAATGGGGCTATAACTGTCTGTGTTTGTCCTCTCATTATAAAGTACAGAAAGACCTGTCTTTCTTTTCCTCTCCATGTTCTTGGTGGTATAGCATATATAAGTGCTAGCTAATACAATCTTTCTTGAATAAAAAATAGTTCTACTTAGAAGATAGTCATAATATAAAGATAGTGGCTTGGCTTTTAACAGTATTGGACCAGACCAATATTTTCATGAGTCTCACAGAGTAGGGTATATGACTCAAATTCCCAAACAATTAACAGCAAGCTTAGACATAAAATATGCCACTTCTTGGAAAATTAAGTCAATGGATTCATTCATCCATTCATTCAATGATATGCCCACTCTATAACTGTACAACACATCAAATAAATAAAAGCACTTTAAAATCTATAAGGTGCCATACAAATGTAAGGTATCATCACATAAATTCATTTGTGATTCTGTTTGAAAAAGTTATTCAACAGAACGTTCCTGGTTGAAACAGAACTTGATTACTAGTTTTTTAGTTTAAATTAGTTTGAGTCTAAATTCTTTTTCAAGTGACAAAGTGGCAAAGATCTTATCTTCAGACAATGTTCTTTTCATGTCTCCTTAACCTCAAAAATAAAAAACAAAAACAAAAAAACCCACCAAGCCGAAAGCAAAGATGTTAAAATGTCTTACCCCTCATAAAAAACAAACTTTTACTTTTAATATTTTTCTGGATAAAATAATTTGACTGTGCTTTATGTCATAGAACTTGCAGGCTCCAAATTTTCTTTGATTTATGTGCTAGAGGGGAACCTGAAATTTAAAGGAGACTCTCAGCTCTCTCCACAGGAGCTACCTTAGTTCACCTCTGGGCTGAAGAGTTCAGGCTTCAAGTTCAGGCACTCGTGCTCATCAGGCTCTCAAGTCTCCTATGAGGATGTCATTCCTACCTCTGTCTAGCTGCCCCTTGGAGCCTAAGAATATATATGCTTTTACCCTGCATCCAATGCATTAGGAAACACTGTTAGCTCTACCTCCAAAATGCTGAGTGGTTATGAAGTCAGGAAACATGGATGAATACTCACAAAAAATGATTTACTAATATTACACTGCAAAACAATGAAATGATTTCGGTCTCCACAGCCCCTGTTGCTGTATTGAACATGCCAATCGGGCCTCCTCTGCAGGAACCTTGCACTGGCTGTTCCCTCTACCTACAGAAGCTCTTCTGCTAACTTCTTCACCTCTATCAAATCTTTAATAGAAATCATCTTATCAAAAAAAATTTTTTTAAGGTGTTTGATCATCATTTTCATTGGGGGTTTTCTGAGGGCCAAGTCTCTGCAATTGGAGTAAAATGCATTTACCCATTTGATTAAGAAGACAGACAAAGAGGGAATTGTTAAGCTCTTTTACCAGATACTAAATGGCACAAACAACGTGCAGGGTTACTTAGGAATAGTGGCTAAGTCGACCACAAGGAAAGTGTTATGCTGTATCTATGCTTCATCAGAAATAATATGTTATGTCCTGTAAATTGGTCACTTATTTGAAAAATAACTCTAAAACCAACCCAATTTTTAAAAATAAGGATCCTAAAAGCCTATGCTCATTTCTTATAGAATACAAAATCTAAAAGTAATAAAAGTATACAATTTGGATTGTAGTCAACAAAGGGGTATTGTGAATATTTAATTGAAGTGTAAGTTGAGGAAAATGATCCTATCAAACTCTCTCTCCATGGGAGAATAGAAAGATAGTATGTGTAAAATTTGCCCAAAGTCATTAGTCACAATGAATATTCATCAGAAGCCAATTATCAATCCCATTTAATGACACCCCAAAAGATTTTGCCCTGAAGCAGCTGAATAGTCTCAGACTCCAGACAAAACTAGACAAATTATACAGCCAACAGCCAGTCTAGCCAGGACACAGATTGTAAAGTAAACCACTGGTGGGTTTTTGGACGTACTTTTAGTAAATTCTGTCCTCAATTAAAGATGCACAAGGTCACTTCTATCTTGGAGCTTTCTATATGGCTTCATTAATTTTCTTTGAGGCAAAGGGAGAGAAAGGGAGAAGGCAGTGGGGATAGGACATGAATGAGGAGTGATCAAGGATAGAGTTGGAAAAAAAATGCAATTTTTTTTTTTTTAGTTTAAGGTATTTTTCAGAGATAATGCTCAGATTGTCACAGTCTTAGATCCCAAAGGTAGATATGAAATTTAACACAGAATAAGAGTAAGGATCCCCCCCACCTCCCTCAAAAAAGAATCCCAACAGTTGTAAGGTATTATTTTAGAGTAAGTGTGTGTGTATGTGTGTGTGTACATACCTACACCCTCATCACTACATTTCAAAGATAAGGAAACAGTCTCAGAGGTGAAATAACTTGCCCAAGGCTACATAGCTAGTGACGGAACTGGGACTCCCATCCAGGCCGGTCAGACCACTGTGTATAATGGCCACTGTGTTTCCACAATGCATAAATTAACTTAAAAAATGTTTTGAGTGCCTACCCTGTGCTCATACACCATGCTGAGGATTCTGAACTAGATGAGACACTGTCCCTGTCAGCATGGCCAAATTATGTAGAAATGCATTTGCCTTGCTGTTAGATGAACAAATATCTAGGGCAAAATACCAATTAACAGAAAATAATCACTTTTAAAACAAACACAGATCTGACAATTTCCTGGGGATTAGTTACATTTAACTAAGGTGTTGTAGTGTTTTTAATCCACAGGAAATTCTAGACAACGAAGTAATCATTGTCAACGTGAAAGGTTTACATCCCAATTTGGTGCACCTATTTGAAAGCCTGGGCTTCCGTCATGTTGCCTTTCACATACCTGCACGGAGTTTCCACTAATTCTCTTTTTTGATCTGAGCAAGCCACTTCCTCTCCTGGGTCTCAATTTCCCCTCTCTGGAAAACAGGAGACTGGACTTCATGATCCCTCTGCCCCCTTCCAGCTTTGACAACTTAGGACCTAGAGGAATTGCTGCCCTTTGATGTGAAATAGGCACCTCCTCTGCCCCCAGCTCAGCATCAGCTCTACTGACTAAGTATAAGTAAAACAGGGTACATCTCAAAGCTGGTCTCGCTTTCTCATCTCTGCAGCTCTCGGGCTCACCTGGAATTCACGAGCCATCCGCTCCATCACCTGGCTGTGAAGGGCACAGCCTTCCTCTGTGTTTGGCCCCTGACACTGAGAGCTTAGAGGCAGATGATTGTAGGAGACATGGGGCACGAGACTAAAGATGTGAGCTCCTCAAGGACAGAGCACACATTCGATTCCCCTCCTTATCTCTTACTATGCTTGACACAGAGCAGGTGCTGAGTAAATGTTTGGGGGATGTTAAAATGCCTGCAGCTGAACATCATGAGGAATGGTAGGCAAGATTACCAGACATTAACAAATTGAAATTGCTTAAGGATCACAACTAGGAGCTGTAAATTTCTAAAAGGTATTGAGATTCCACGTTCCAAAAGCTGACAGAAGAAAAAATCAGATGGTCACTGTTACTAATATCCTAGAACCTATACTATGTGGAAAATGTGTTGTGGAAGTCAGCTTTTTCAATTTGAGAACTAGATTCTGTCATTTAATTATAAACTATCTTTGTAGTCATCAGAAAATAAATCTTGCCATGACTAAACAGTGTTGTGGGTTTTTTTATAAATTTTTTTTTATTTTCACTTATTCTCAAATGTAAAGCTCACTATAAGATTAGCAGTAAGTTTTAAGTAAAACCTGCAGGGACTCTTAAAGTTAACCTACTCAATCCTTCTCAGGGTATGAGAAAAACCTTTAGTTATAAATGGTTCAGCTACATTCAGACTGTGTTTACTACATTTAATGAGGGTGGAGCTGGCTTTTAAGAAAGTAAGATGCTTTAGCAAAAAGACAACTTAGCCTTGGAATCAAAGACCTTCAGCTAGTCTAAATAGAAGCTGGACATGTGAGTAGAAAGAAGTAAAAGAGTAAAGAATGTCCTACTTTTCTTAGAAGTAGAAATGTAATGCTGCTTTGTTTTTAGTTTTGGTTGTGGGGGAAGGGCAGTCGTTCTTAAGTGGTTTTTTTTTTTCTTTTCAGTTGGGTGGAACTCATGCTACCTCTTGCTTCTTCACTGTCCTCTGGAGAAAGGTAAGGAAAAAAACACCCTCAAAAAACCAATACACCAACATGGGGTCAAGTCGAACGCCTTCCACTAACAGCAAGATCATCCAGTCAGGAGGAAGCTTTCTCAGGCAATCACCTGCCTACTCAATCACTTCTCCCGCCGACCCCCTTTCTAAGGAACCAACTAGCTAGAATAATTAGAGTAAGTTATTAACCAGGGAAAGAAGCTTTCATGCCAAGATTTGACACTTCAAAACATCAAAGCATCTAAAACTGCCAGAGAAAAGCCTCAGCTACCAAAGCAGAGACAGAAACATCAGTATGGGAAACTACGGTGTCAATGAGCCTGCAGCACGTGAGTAAGGAAAGGATACACTTCTCTTTAAGATGAAAAAGGCAAAGTTACACTGGGATTGCTAATGCTTCATTTAAATGCAGGGGCAGCAAGGTTCTGCCCCTCCTCTGTCCTGTGCCTGTGCAGACATTATAAACCGCTATGGGGTCAGGACATGGCCCGAGGTCCCTCCCAACATGCCACCACTGTCAGTGGATCCAAGCAGGCACTCAAAAAGAGATCTATTTGTCACCTCAAGTCTAGTATAAGTGGATATTTGTGGGGTTTTTTGAAATATTATAAGATCATAACTTATGTTTTGCTAATTTGCATTACTGTTTTAATGAATCACATTTAAAATAATATGTTTTTATCGATTTTTTAGAGAGAGGGAGAGAGAGAGAGATAGAAACATCAGTGTGAGAGCAATACATGGATCGGCTGCCTCCTGCACGCCCCCTACTGGGGATCGAGCCCGAAACCCAGGCATGTGCCCTGACCAGAACTCGAACTGGGACCTCTCAGTGCATGGGACAACGCTCAATCCACTGAGCCACACTGGCCATGCATGAATCACATTTTTTAAAAGAAAGAAAGCAGAACTGAACATGGAATCATGAGTAACCTATCTGTCAGGTATCCATACACAGAGAAGACATGAAGGAACCTTTAAGTGGTAGAAGTCATTAGATTTGAAGGCACAGGAGAAAAAAAACAGAATCTCCCCGGTAGAGTTTGGTCAGGCAAATCCAACCTGAGAAAGTGAGAGTAAACTTAGATTAAAGCTATCATACAGCCTCCACCATGACCACTTAACTCAGCATTTACTATCTGCCAAGCACTGTTCTAAGTCCTTCACATATAGGCAACTTTTTTAATCTTCACATTCCTGTAAGGTAGGTAGCATTACTGTCCTCATTTTACAGATGAGAAAACTCAGGTTCCTAAAAGTTAAATACCTTGTGCAGGGTCACAGAGCTGCTGGCGGAGCTAGGATATGAACCAGGGAGTCTAGCTCCAGAAACAGCTCTTAGCTCACAGGAGACTGCCTCTGTGCTATGACCTGTATTAATCTGACAATTACTGACTATCCACTATGTATACATGCCATGCCCTCAAGCAATTTAAAATAGACAGAGACAGATCAAAATGCAAACAATCAACTTCAACACAAAAGCATTATGAAAGAGGTGTTACAATAGAGGTGCAAGTGTGTTGGCATGTAAAGAAGGAATCATTAATTCTGCCTGGGGCAAGAATCAGGATTGCTTCCCAGAGTTGGGGGTGGGGTGGGGTGGGGTGGATCAGAGCAGAGCCTGGAAGGATAAAAACCAGAAGCTGTTAGTCCTCCTTCCTGGGAGGCTGGTCAGGCGGGTCAGGAGAACACAGCAGCTTCCTAAGGCCATTCTAGCACTCTGTAGTATTGACTGTAGAGACCTGAACAAGAAATGACTGTGTTGATGACTGTGACTAATGAGAAGTGGGTGGATACAGAAAGGCTCCTTCAAGTGGCCATGACTGTCCCCTGTTGCTTGGATTCATTCACCATCCACTATTACCAGTTCTACTAATTATATCTTCACACCTCTTCCAGGATCTCTAATGTCCTCTTTGCTTCTGAAAGTCAAACTGGGGTTCAATGCCCCTCAAAGGTGAGATTCAGAGTCAGCATCTATTGAATGATTAATGTGTGCCCAGGAGTGGGCTATAAGCTATCATATCTGTGACTATTGTGTCCTTTCAACAACTGTGAGATGGGTATTAACACTACCCCCATTTTTACAGAAGAGGCAGAGAGACTCAGAGAAGTCAGGTAAGTGGCCCAAAGCTGTGTGGCTAGGAATATCACAGGAAGGATTAAGTACAAAGGTAGGAACTGAACAAAACTATCCTGACTTAAAGTCTGGTGCTCTCTCCTACAGCCCTGCTGTCCTTTTCCCTGGGAAAAGATAACTCCTGCAGGGCTGTCTGAATCATCCAGCTGGGAGACTACATAGCTATCAAGATAGCAGAAGAGAAACCATGTAAATTTTCGTAAGTTCTGTACCGACCCCTGATTGCAAGTCCTAACCTCACACCTCACTACCTTGGCTCACCAAAGTGACCAACCTTTTAGCGCACAGAAACCAGAGGGAAAACGAGCCCTTGTTCTTGCTGACTTAGCACATAGTAGGTGTTCACATTTCTTAAATGAAATCCACAGAGATGCCTGCAATGTGGGAGTCATTTATGGCTTTTCAGGTATATTAAGGTGTCAGTGACTTGAATATTACCCATTAGTGTTTTTTTCTGGTAGAGAGTCATATAAAAATAAGCTATAAGTTCTACAATCTAAAGAATATATAACTTATTTCACAAATTGACTATACTACTGAATAATAAACAACATTCTCTGCCATGTTCTCAATGCAATGGCTAAAAAAAACCCATCACCTCTCTGGTCTATTTATACCCATGTACCCAAAGTTACACTGGTGGACTGTATCAGCACCCAACATTACTGAGAGCTTAAATAGATTCTATTTAGCTCTGTCCTATTCTAGACTAGGCAATACCAAAATCAAAGCTCTCCCAAAGAAAAATATGAACACAAATAATTTTTTAAGTGTTGGTCTGTACTCATGTCTTTTAAACAAATTCAACCAGACTCTGTTATGTAGTCTCAAAATGAAAATGAGTCTAGTGATGAAAAAGAACAGTAATGAGAGAATATTGTTTTTGTCTTAGAGAACTATGTATTCACTGTTTCCGAATCTGGCTGTGTATCAATCATTGGGGAATCTTAAAAAATAGACATTCTGGCCCTGGCCGGTTTGGCTCAGCAGTTAGAGCGTTGGCCCGTAGACTGGAGAGTCCTGAGTTCAGTTCCTGCTAAGGGCACATACCTGGGTTGCAGGTTCAATCCCCAGCCCTGGTTGGGGTGCTTGTAGGAGGCAATCAATTGATGTGACTCTCTCACATCAATGTTTCTCTCTCTCTCCTTCTCTTCTCTCTTTCATCTCCTCTCCCCCTCCTCCTACTCTCTCTAAACAAACAAACAAACAAACAAAATTAATAGAAAAAATATCCTCCAGTGAGGATTAACAACAACAAAAACAGACCTTCTGTGTGGTTCAATGCTAGACCTTTTCAACTGGTATGACTATCTGGAGGCAGTGTCCACGTACTTGAATTTTTTTTTTTTTTTTATCCTCACCCGAGGATATTTTTCCATTTTTTGTACAGATAGAGAGGGAGGGAGAGAGAGAAAGAGAGAGAGAGAGAGAAACATCGACGTGAAGGGAAACATCGAGTGGCTGCCACACGCACGACCAACCAGGGCTGGGGACAAACTGCAACCGAAGTACGTGCCCTTAGCGGGAACCAAACCCAGGTCTCTCCGGACCGCAGGCTGACGCTCTAACCGCTGAGCCAAACCGGCCAGGGCCACGTACTTGAATTTTTAACAAGTTCTCTGGGTGATTCTACCAGAACTAACCCATGGATTAGCATTGAGAAACACTAGCAGTCTGAATCCCATGTCTAGTCCAAACACTCAATGCTTGTTGAAGCAATGGGAAAAGAGGGAGGAGAGGAAGGTAAGAACTAGTAGGAGACCATGGCTGGATGAAGTCACAGCACATTTTAAAATATCACCAATTAAACTATTTATACTCTATATATTACAGTCTCAAGAATATCTCAAGGTTCTTCATTGTAGTTATAGTTCAATATGAACAAGCAAAAACCAACTCACACATAATTAAATGAAGAACATAGTTCAAAAGCAGTTAATTGTATTCACATTTAAAAACCAGAGAAAAACCACATAAATAAAACATACCAATCTTTCCTCCTACTTCCTGCCAATGGAAGTTCCATTCATTTATTTCTAACAGTTTTAATATTCTCTGAGCCACAATAAAATTTTATGTGATGGAGATTAGAGAGGCTATGCTATTGGGAAGTTTGGCTGCAGACTCTATATTTCATGCCACTTCATTACATTTTGTTAAGGATTTCCCTCTTCACCAAAAGGATTAGTTTTCTTCTCACTCTGAATACTCTTCTTAGGTTGTTAGTGTGAACTAGGTTAATCTCTCTCTTTTTTAACATATAAAAGATGAACAAACAAAATGTTCAACTTATTTTATTTTTTAAATAGAACACTAAATTTAGTCTTAGAATCTCTGTTTGGTAAGTTTCCAGTTACAAGGTCTTGGCTTCCTTTGAGCACAGTTTGAAACAAAACAATGCAGTTTGTTCCTGCGGCCGGAACATGCAGAGTGGAGTGTGCAGGCAGAGAGGCCTGGCTCTGGTCCAGTGCTTCCAATCTCCTTAAGCCGCCACTCTCATCTCTGCTCCAAGGGCTGCAGACAGGCAGACAGGATTAGTTCTTTCTGGTCCAGAACAGCTAGGAAAGCTTTACACACATCATTCAGGCACTCAAACCATTACACAGGTTGGCATGGTCACAACCAGGTGGAGTTCACCAGGAACAAATTGAAAATGAAGCCAAATCTGAAAAACTTCCACATCCACGAACTGACCCTTCTTAGGTCACAAGACCAAGTGGTAGTAAGACAATAGAAGCTGTTGGTGGGAGTGGGCGGGACAGAAGTTTGGGAGGGTACCCATCCCTTCACAGCAAAACTGAAGCTCTACTAAGGGCCAGACCTGAGGGTGCTGGTGGGGAGACAGAGCTATCACCCAATACCCTCCAGGGCCTGTCCAAGGCACACATTCTCTGGGACTAATACTTAGTTAGGAAGAAAATGACAGAGAGAAAAGATATCAGTTTCGTTACCCACCCACCCCAATCCCTCTATGGGGTATTATCAGAAAAGTAATACTTCTTTTCAGAGTTATAGGTATCACACAAATACTTAGGTGTGGAGGCTCAATTAATGAGGTAATGGTCTTACCACTATACTGTGCTTCTTTTCAAGAACCTGTTTAAAAAAGCATTTGCTGAATAAAACAAATATATGTTCCTTTGGGAAATTAATGGGCCTTTGTTAACATGTACTGAATATTCTTAATGTTTAAAACTTCTTGCAGTAGCCCTAAATTATGGGAGGGGCAATTAGGACCAAGGTACACAGGGCTGGTGGGAGCTGCAGCACATGAACCCTGCAGCCAAGGAGTCAGGGAAGACATGCCCAGGGACCCACCCAGGCTGTGCTCACTGCAGGGGGTCAGCACAGGTGGGGCTGGGAGCTGAATCTGAACAGTGCTCAAGGAAATGGGGTTCTGGCCAATAGAGTAAGTGTGTCTGTTAGAAATTCACATCAGCCTTCGGTTTTGCTGGTACCAAAAGCAGCGCCAGGCACGGAGAAAGTGCCCACTGAATCTGCAGAAAGCTTAGAGTCCATTAAAAGGTAATGGCCAGGCTGACATTCTGTCTGTGATTTCGGATCGGGGTCAACCTAATCATGCCAAGAATATTTCTCTGAGGACAAGGGTCAAAGGGAACTTATGACAAATGGAGAGTTACCCAGAAGGCAGTATGAGGTAGCAAGAAGGGGGTTAGCTTGAAGCCAAGTGAGGCAGGTTTTAATTCCACCTCTGCTGGTCACCTTAGACAAGACACTTCCACTTCCCAAGTGCCAATACTCTCATCTGCAAAACAGAATAAAACTAGCTCCTAGGGTTATTGCAAGAGTTAATAAGGGAAAAATATAATTAGCACAGTGCCTGGCACATAGTAGGTGGCTCCAAATGGTTCACTTAAAATAATTTCAAATTTGAGAGTATGGCTCTAAACAAGGGTGTTCTGTACGCTTAGTGTGGGTGCTGCCAGCATATCTCTTTGGTAGTCTTGGAACTATTTTCAAACTATACAAGAAGCTCCTCTAATTACTATCCAGTCAGGACTTACTTTCACCCAAACAAACAACCTATCTATCAGATTTGGCTTGGACTTTTTTTTTTTTTGGTTCTTTATGAGGATTCTCAAATTTCCTCAGTGGGATGAGAGATATATTCTTAACAATGTGTCTCTGGCCCTTATGACAGTCCATACACAAGGATTCTGACAACAGTTTGAGAGGTGGCACCCAATAAACATGACCTGGTCCCCAAGGCAAGTACTTTGAAGGGGCTAAGATCCCTTTGGATGTGTAATTCCTGGATGTTCCCCCCTTGTCTGAGCCAAAGCCTTCCCTCCCCCAACACTCATAATGATGACCTACTGGCATGCCCTTAGCTACTCCGTCTCTCCAATAGGCCCTTCCAGGACTGCTGTTGGAATTACATATCATCTGTATAAAGGTTGTATTTCAGACTTACCTGTTACCCATAGAGTTACCAAACAGCATATAAATTTAAACTCAAGATATAAAAATCTGGAAGAAAAATGGGGCCTCTGTGCTAGAAGAAATCACACTGAAGTATTTACATTACAGAACAAGATTTAGTTAAGCCATCCCTATTTATCATTTATAAAGGAAAACAATCAATATACATTAACTGAGCAAAGAAAACAAAAACTTACATTTTTCTTATACAGAATTATCACATTATTGACCCAGAAAGCCAGAAATGAGTATTTTCTGACTCTGAACTAAGTAGTGCTGGGCTGTCTCTGTTGCAGCAGTCATCTTTACAGAAGATGGCATTCTAGAGTGTTCGGCAGCTTTTATCTTTCATCTGCTTAATGGGTTTGAGAAACACTAGGCCTCCATCTTTCAAAAAAAATTGAGAAAATGTAGTTTGTCAAGGTATGACAAGTCACATCTCGATTTGTCAAGAGAGGGTCCTCAGGAACCTCAGGCTAAAATAGCCTTTGTATATTCTGCCTCTCATCAAAAAGATGGTAAAGAGCCACCACTGAGGAAATAAAAGGCAACAATTAAAGAACGGTTAAATTCTGAAACTGGAGTGATCCAAGGGCTTGGCTAAAAGTGACGTTTTGTTTGGTGCCTCCTTCCCCAGAGAAACTTGCACACGACTCATCAGGAAGCAACTGACCACAAGTGAGGCAAAGGGCACCCCGTCTCACTAAAGAGGTGTCTACTGTCCATCAGTGAAGTTCATTACTCAGTGAAAATACTCTTTACCCTTACTTAATTCAGTAATCACATGCAATGTTTATGTCCTTATTTCTAAATAACTATTTCTTGATTTAAAATGTTAAGCCCCATTATAGATGTTATTATTACAAACATATACATATATTATATGCTAGACTCTGTTTTAAGAGCTTTGCAAGTATTAACTCATTTTAATTTTATTTGACATGAAGTCATTGGTGACCTGGACAAAAGCTGTCTCAGTGGAGAGGTGGGGACTAAATCCACAGAATACTGAGGAGAGAATGGGAGAGAAATTAGACAGTAAACTGAAATAACTCTCTTGAGGAATTCTATTCTAAAAGGGCAAACAAAAATGGTGTAAAGGATATGTGGGTCAAGGAAGCTTTGCTTTAAGTCTGGGAGATCCTATATTAGCAAGCTCCTAAGAAGGCACCAGTAGAGGAGGAAACATACTGAGGCAGACTGCCGGAGGGACTCCCTTCAGGCAGCAAGAGCACTGCAGTGTCACCTCCTCAATGAGGCCCTCTGTGGCCATCTAGCTAAAATCAAGATCCCTGCCACCTCACGGCTCCGTATCCACTCTCCTTCTCTGCTTTATTTCACTCCTTCACTACTTATCATTAGGCTACTGTAAACACCACTATAAATACAATATATTTAACTTACTTTGTTTATTCAAGGTCTTCCCTAATAGAATGTAAGCTTAATGAGGACAGAGATTTTTGCCTATTTTGGGCACTGTTGTATCCCCAGAGCCCACAAAAGTGCTATGAAAAAGACTTGTTGCACGAAGTCAGGGGAACAGAAGAGTGGGGCCTTGGGGGGACAGACAGTTCATCCACAGTGGGGAAGGCGGAGTGGAAGAGGAGAGACCCACAAGGCTGAGAGGGGTGGTGTGGGCTCCTGCCGCCCCTCTAAGGGCTTTCCTTAGATAAGTGCAGAAATTTCAGGTTACAAATTACTGTCCCTTAGAAGTCTGAGACATTGCTTGACTCTTCTGGTTTCTGAAATAGTCACAGCAGGCCCTGGCCGGGTAGCTCAGTTGGTTAGAGCTTTGGCCCAATACGCCAGGGTTTTGGGTTCGATCCCCAGTCGGGGCACATACAAGAACTAACCAATGAATGCATAAATGGGTGGAACAACACCCCCCCAAATCAATAAAAAAATAAAATAAAATAAAATTGTCAGAGTAAAATCTTGTGCAATTTTGATTCTTAGCCTGTGTACAAGAATTACTTTGTCTTTATTCCTGTATTATAATATTTCATAATAAAAGGGCTTAGTGTCTTTTTTAACTTTTCAAAAATTCTGAAATATATATATATATATATATAAATAAAAGTATGTGTATCAGCCCTGGCCGGTTTGGCTCAGCGGTTAGAGCATCGGCCTGCGGTCCTGAGAGACCCGGGTTCGGTTCCCGCTAAGGGCGCGTACCTCGGTTGCAGTTTGTCCCCGGCCCTGGTCAGTCGTGCGGGTGGCAGCCACTCGATGTGTCCCTTTCACATCGATGTTTCTCTCTCTCTCTCTGTTCCTCTCTCTCCCTCCCACTCTACCTGAATAAAAAATGGAAAAATGTCCTCGGGTGAGGATAAAAAAAAAAAAAAAAAAAAAAAGCATGTGTATCAAATAACCATCTTTTACAGGGGAAAAAAAAAAACTTATAACTTCAAAACCTAGCACCTAACTCAATGATTGACAAATACAGCCTGAAGGCCAGTTTGGCCTGACTCTTATTTTTATAAATAAAACTTTGTTAGAACACAGCCATAGCCACTAGTTTACTGATTATAACCTACAAGGTCAGAGTCCAGTAGTTACAGCAACTGGACTACAGAGCTATATTCACTACTGAACCCATTACAGAAAGGTTTCCTGACCCCTATCCTAGCTCAAGACAAAAACAAACAAACAAACAAACAAACAAACCCCCACAGTTTTGACATCCCCTGTATGCCTCTTTCCAACTATATTATTTTCACTCCCTTTGAGGACACTATACCTAAAATTTGTGTTAATCATTTCTTTTATCCCCCTTGTAGTTTGTATGTGTCCCTAAGTAATGTCCCACTCAGTTTTTCTTACTTGAACTTTACATGAATGAAATCATACTGCATGTTCTTCTGGAGCATGTTTCTTTTACTCAGAATTCTGTATGAGAGACCTGATCGTGTTGACAGTGTTTATTTTCACTGATACAGTCAGCACTCCATTGTATGGCTACACCACAATGTATCAGTTCTCTGTTGATGGTCATGTGGGTTTAAAACACAAAAACACATGCTGCTATGAACATGCTTTTATGTGTATCCCACTACACATGACCAAGAATTGTGTACCTACACACACAATTCTATCCAGCAGTGGTCAAAAGAAGCCAAAAGATGTTCACTGCAGTGTCATCTACTAAAGGATTAAGCTATGGACAACTGAAATGGCCATCGAGAGAATAAAGATTTAGTAAATGATGACACATCAGTATAATGAAATATGATACAGACATGTAAAAACTGACAATGATGGAAGCTTATGTGGAAATATGCAAAGTGTTCATAACACACGATCAAATGGAAAACTATTTATAATTGATTGTGAAACTACAAGAATAAATGAAATGTGCATTGGCACTGTAAAGGAACATGAATAATTAATGAGATGACATGTTACTATCTGAGGAGATTGTGGCTGATTTCTTTTTCTAAAATTTTCTTTAATCTTTCCAATACATCCTTCAATTGAAATGAAATAATTAAAAAGCACATCTCAAGACTGTCTACTCACAGTGCTGAGTTTGCTGCAGATGATGAGTATCCGGCGCTCATAGAGCATACTGGCGTACAGATGTAACATGTTGTTTACGTCCACGGCCACAAAATATTCTGTCAGGTTTCTCTAGGAGAAAGAAGAAGGGGAGGTTTGTGCCTTATTTTGTTGGTTCTTATTACAAGCAATATCTAATAAAAGCATGAAAAACAGAAAGTAATCAGGAAGTATACTCTTCTCTTCCCCTGTCCTATTCTTCCTACCTGGGGACCAAGTATGAATCCATTCATGTATAAAATCACAAAGTGCAGAGTTGGAAGAGACCTTAGAGATGAAGCAGTCTGAGCAATTATACCTGTGTGGTGATTACAGTTCACAGCATGAGGTCATACACAGCACTGCGCTGCTTTTCTCAGGAGCTTCTAAAGGTAAGCAAGACAGGAAGTCTGAAACCTTACAAATGAGAAATCCAAGGCTCAGAGAGATACGCCAAGATCAAAAAGTCTAGTAAGCAATGAAGACAGGACTGCAGCTCAGATCTTCTGACCCAAGATCCCAGAACTTTCCCAATGCACCGTGACACACGTCTAAGCAAAAGAAAGTACCCAGGACCTAAATGTTCCTGGCACAGAGCCCATTTTTGTCCAACTGATCCTACCCACAGTGTGCTCCTCTCCTGTCATCACGGCTGGTGTCCCCCTCCTCCACAGTTTACATTCTCTAAAATGACTTGGCTAGAATGAAAGCAATTTCGAAGATTTATAATTTCCAGGTATTTCACTCAAAAAGAAAAAAAAATCAAAGGCAAGCAGCAGCAAGTTGTGACAAAGCTGTGCTTTAACTAGCTTTTGTCTGCAGCCTGGCTTCATTCCTTTAATTAGTACTATAGATTGGTACTCTTCAGACTTCAGAAGAAATGTAATGCGTTTCATTTCTGCAACCCTTTCTATACCCACCTGACTTTAATAATACACATGAATATGCTAATTTCTTCAATGTTACAGCTTTTCAATGCCACACAATATAATCCTCTGAAAATGAAGGGGGAGGGGAAGGAAGGAACACTATTGTCAGGGGTTGCAATTTATAATAATGAAAGATCTATAACCTATAAATTCAAGTAAACCAGGTGGATTTTACATGCAAAATAGCATAAAGTACTTTTGGACAATATTATTTATGGGTTGGGAATAAAAACAGGCACTTATCTTACATTTATTATTGTTTGATTGGAGTACCAGGTTAACTATCGACCTTTATAAATAGTGAATTAATAGCTTCATGCATTGACTTCCTACCAAGTACCAAGAACCATACGAGGTACTGTATATGTATAATCTTATGCAATCTTCACAAAAACCTCCTGAGGTATTATTCTTTCCAACATATAGATAAAGTAAGTCTGGGAGAGATCCAGTAACTGGTAGAGTTAGAATTTGGACTTAGATCCAACTCCATAGCCCATACACTTTCCCTTACATTATATCGTCTCACTTAAGTACTTTATTTTATTTTTTATTTTTTCCAATCCTCACTCAAGGACATTTTTTTTTTCTATTTATCTTCAGAAAGAGTGGGAGGGAGAGGGAGAGAGAGAGAAACATCTCCATGAGAGGGACACATCGACTGGTTGACTCCCACAAGACCCCGACCAGGGCCGGGGATGAACCGCAACTGAGGTTCGTGCCTTTGGCTGGATCGAACCCAAGACTCATTGGTCCGCGGGCCAATGCTCTAACCACTGAGCGAAACTGGCAAGGGCCCACTTAAACATCTATAATATACAAGGCTTTACATACATTATTTCACTTAATCTTGAAACAGTTCCTTGAACAGGTGTTATTATCTCTATATACAGATAGAAAAACAGAGGCACAGAGAAATTGAAGTAATTTGACCGAGTTTAGACAGTAGGCAGATGAGGCATTATTCCGTCTTGGCGGGTCTGTCTCTAAAGCTCTGTGTTTCCTTTTCATTTTTTATACTTTTTAAAATCCTCACCCAAGGACATGCTCATTAATTTTTATTTTTTGTCTTTATTGATTTTTAGAGAAAGAAGAAGGGAGAGGGAGAGAGAGAGATAGAAACATCGACAAGAGAACATCGACTGGCTGCCTCCTGCATGCCCCCCACTGGGGATTGGGCCCACAACCTGGGCATGTGCCCTGTTTGGGAATCGAACCGGCGACCTCCTGATGCATGGGTGCTCAACTGCTGAGCCACAACAGCTGGGCTGTTTATTGATTTTAGAGAGAGAGGAAGGGAGAGGGAGGGGGAGGAGAAAGAGAGAGAGAGAAAGAAAAAGAGTGACACTGATTGGTTGCCTCCTATAAGCACCCCAACTGGGGACTGAACCAGCAACCTAGGTATATGCCTTGACCGAGAATCAAACCTGCCACCCTTCGGTGCACGGGACAACACTCTGGGGTAGGGACAACCGAGGCTGTGCTCTTCTTTACACTACTAAAATAATAGGTGAGGCTGTATTCAGAAAAGGAAAGCATAGCATAGTAACAAAGAAGGACCAAAGTGTACCTAAAAAAAGAGAAAAAATGTTTCTGTTAAAAATTATTGTTATCCTATTTACTGAGTAATCCTTATGTGCCAGATGAGAGGCACTACCTTGTTTTCGCTCATTTTCTCCAAAACCCTGAGAAGGGTATTATCATCTCTATTTTATGGGTGGAAAACTGAGGCTCAGAAGGTTAAGTAGTTTTCCAAAGGTCACCTCGCTAGAAAGGGCCAAGTTTCAAAATCAGGTCCCCTGAATCCAAAACTCTTGCTCTAACCATCACACCAACCTGCCTCTTAACAAACTTGAAAAGTAAAACAAAACCAAAAAAAAGGAAAGGCAGTCTGAATTAGTCAACAAGCTCATCTCTTACCCAGTGGACTGAGGAGCGCTGAGCTAATGATGTCAGGGTGGGGCTCGTTCTCAAGACAGTGACATGGCTCAGCTATTCTCGCAAACAAAAACACAAGGCCCTCCGCTGAGCATTTCAGTAAAATGCTTAACTGCTGATGAATTACATGCATTTTCTTTTAGGAGAGGATGGAAGTAAAAAGAAAATAGAAATGAGGAGCTTAAAGAAGGCCAGAAAGCCCATTAGCACTTTTGACAGATCCAAAGATAACTCTGAAGCCACCAAAACGTGGCCTCAAGAGTCTGCCAAGAAGCTTCACGCTGGGTAGAAATATGTTACACAGCTTGCCGTCCAAATAAGGAGACACAGCGTCAGAGACAAATCCTGTGCCTTATTTTGGTGGGAGAAAAAAAAATCACAAGGATACTTTTGTGGATGGGGAAGGGAACATCTCTGAAATTAAAACACCACTTGGTTGAGGCATAACCCCCAGGCCCAATAATCATGTTCTGAGAGATTCAGGTGCTTATTCCAAAAAGTCTACACAGGTATGTTAAAAATATGTAACATTTAGCCAAATTCTCTCTAAACTGTCATGTACTTTTTTTGGTATTTCTCATCCCATCTGTGCTGATTACCAAGATATTTGTGTCTAAACAGAAGCTGTCTTTCTTATCTGCTTCCTCCCAGCCTCTTTCCTTCTGGGATGCCACTGCCTAGGCGGGTAGGAGTGGGTGGGAGTGGTGACAGCCCTGGGAGCCTTGCTCGGCCATGGGAGCACCTGGGAGGCAGCTACAGGGGGGCACTTGCAGTTCCTGCCCAGCTTCACCTCAGAAGAAAACCCCCTGGAGAGAGGAGGCTCCTTCCCCATGTCTTATAGCATCCAGAGGCTTAAGCCTCACCAAACCTCAAATTCTTATACCTGCCCTACCTTTTCTTTTTTAAATCCCCACCCGAGGATATTTTCCTATTTATCTTCAGATAGAGTGGGAAGGAGGAGAGAGAAAAAGGGAGAGGGAGAGAGAGAAAAGGAGAGGGAGAGAGAGAAAAGGAGAGGGAGAGAGGGGGAAAGAGAGAGAGAGAGAGAGAAAGGCGGGGGGTGAGAGACACACATCAATGGTTGCCTCCCACACGAGCCCGACCAGGGCTGGGGAGTGAACTGCAACCGAGGTACATGCCCTTGATTGGAATCAAACCCACAACTCTTTGGTCTGTGGGCCAACACTCTAACCCCTGAACCAAACCAGCAGGGCCTGCCCTACCTTTCACACCTCCAGGCCTTTATTTCTGCTGTCTCCTCTGCCTAGAATGCTCTTCCCTTCCTTGAGGACACTGCATAGTTTTCAACACCCAGCTGAATGCCACCTCCTCCTGGAAGGCTCCCTCGACTCCTCCTGGTGAAGCTCCCTTGTGCTTCCATGGCACTTTGTCCCTATCTTATAATAGAAACAGGCACTTATCTTACAATTTATTATTGTTTGATTGGAGCACCAGTATGTTTTTGTCACTAGACTGAGGTCCCTTTGGGAGATGACCTAGCTCGTCATCCAGCAGTCTGAAGAAGGAATAAATCACTGCACGGAGAAAGCAGCTGCCTGGAGACTGCTGACCCACGGTTTGAGCGTAAGCAGTGTCCTGCAGGAGGGACCACCGGCCTGGAAGCAGGACAGGTGGTATAGTAGAAGAGCACAGAGTCACTTCAAAAAACCTGGGTCTGAGTCAGATGAAGTGATTAGTTACTTAGTAATGGTAAAGGGCCCACAGAAAAATAATTGACACGTGACTGACAGATAAACTATCTGGGGAGTGTGGGTGGGGCCTTTTAAAGGTAGCTGTAGCAAAAAATTAAAATAAAGGTTATCTGTGGCTACATCTATTAAAAGTGTAAAGAAATATATGTTCATCAGGTAATGGTGGTGGGAGAGACTGTACACAGAAGCGGGTTCATTTCACAGATGGGTCAATCATATTCCTCAGACAGAGAAGATCAGAGTGTAGGGAACGGGGAATAAGCAGAGAGGCTTCCATGACAAGTTGTCCTGGGTCAAGAGTGCAGCCAGAACATGCTGTGAGCTTGTGATCATAAAAGACTCAAGGTGTGCCACTCCGCGAGCACTCTGCGACAGTGGAGCTGTCTTCAACCTCCCGTTCCTGTCTCTACAAACCGCCCAACAAGCATTTACTTAACTCCCACTATGTGTTTGGTACCATCCTGGCAGCTGGACTTAGCAGAGTGGAACTAAACACGATCCCCACTTTCCAGGAGTGTAGTCTGGGGACGGGAGTGGCATGAAACGCGGAAATCCAGAGTACAGAGTGCCGTGGCCCACGCTGCACACGTTCCAGGGCTGGCTGAAGGGCAGATCCAGCTCTGCTGGATGGACATGGGCAGACAGCTGGGGAAGACTTGTCAGAGGAGAAGATATTTGGTCTGGGCCTCCCAACAGGAGTTCCCCCAGAGGACAGGGAGAGAAGAGTATTCTAGGCAGAGACAAAGGCAGAGGAGGGTGCAGGGCAGGGGGTGTGCTGGGGCAGGAGCGCTGGGCCCAGATCCTGCGGGAACTGCTGAAGGACCATGATACGATCACATCTGTGTTCCAGAAAACCTTCCTACAGGTCCTGTGAGGATGCACAGAAGAGGGCAAGCAGGAGGCAGAGCAATTGGTTAATAGCTAGTGCCGTATTCCGGGAAAGGAAAATTAAACTATTCAGATGAAAGCTTTGGCTATGAGTGGGATGGGTTTCTGTAAAGAGGAATCACAGGACTTGACAATGAATTAGACTTGGGAAGCAGGGCAGGAGGAAGAATCTAGACAACTGCCAGATGTCCAGGTTACTATGCACCACACCTGTCCAGTTGCCCAAATAGTTTTTCAAAGGGTGAGTCTATTTATTCAATGAAGGATCAATCCTCCTCCTAAGGAACCATCCCTCCTGCCAAGAATGCTGTTGGCCTAGGATCCAGGATTATAATGCCATCATGACTAAGCCTAAATAACCACCCGCTTTATTCCCTGACAGTCACGTCTCTGTATGTCTCCCCTGCTAGGAAAGGAAAGCCTTGCTTAGAGGGACTATTTCCCAGCGCCCATGCTCAAAACAGCTTAGTTTTCTCAGTGTCATTATATTTTTAAACTTAAGGACAGTCCTTTACTTTTCATGCAGTTAAAGCATTATGCATTATTTCAGTTACATATACCATTGTGTCCTTCTGAACATTTTTCTATCCATCTAGAATTTATTACAGGCACGTCCTGTAGGGCTGGGTAGCAGGGACACAAAGCTGGAAAGGGCTCCAGTCCGAGGAAGGTCTCTGGTTAACAGGGACACAGCACCCTGGAAGGTGAGTTTCAGGTGAGGAATGTGCAGCACAGGCTCCTCAGGTTCTCCCGACTTTGCCTCTTCATCTCTACAAACAGTGGCGGCGGTCCCTTCTCTCTAACCCTCTGCCACTCTAAATCTAGACAAAGAGGAAGGAAAGGCACCTGACAAAACCCCAATTCCCCCAGGAGAAGCCCCACAGCGGCTGCTTGCGTCTAGTTGTTCCTGCTGGCTCCTGTGCCGACCCAGGTGGCTGGGGACTTCAGGCTCAATGTGATCCGCACCCGGGGTTAGGAAGCAGGTGGGGGTGGGGGTGGTGATGGGGAGGTGGAATGGGCCGATACAGTGGGGCTTAGAGAAAAAGCATCTTAGGTTCAGTACCTTAGGGAAATGAGATAATCCTCAAACCAAAGAACCGACTCTAAGCTGGGTACTCCTTGGAGCCTTCGAAACAGATGCTAGTACGCCCCACGGTCTGTCATTTTATTAGTCTTTGTGACTTTCAGCTTCATACACAGCATAGATGATAAAGACTTACTGTACTGTGTCTGGAAGAGGCTTCTAAGGCAGGAGGCCTGGTTCTGACAATGGGTCTTTTCCTGAAATAACTCCTGCTCAGATTATTTTACCATAATGTAAACCTTTTAAACCTTTAAGTGACTTTTTAAAAAGAAGAATTTAGTTTCCTTTAGTTGTGTGGGATTCTTAAAAGGAAATTATAAATTTGGATTCTAAAATAATCTGTCTGAAAAAGAATCCCACAAACTCACATAAGCAATCAAATCAGAGAAGTATATTATAGGAAAGAAAGCAGAGTTTACCCAAAGGTCAACTTTTATCCCTTTGAGTGAATGGAGAAACCATTAGAATAAACAATTACCTGATAACGCTGAAGAGCAACAATGGAACTCTCTATAATCTCAGTACTTTGATTATACGTCTTCTACTACCACCCCAACCTTATTTTTGAAAGTCACTGTGAGTTCATAAATCTTTTCTATATCACGGTGCATCTTTTGACAAAGTGGAGTCTGGGCAATGTTACATGTAACTGTCCGTTCTAAATGCTTTCCTCGCATCATTAACCACTTGGTATGACACTGGCCAGATAATTAAGACAGGTTTGTTTAATATTCCAAATGAAGGTCTACATGCTTACCCATTAATCAAAAGTACACTTCAAAACCTGGCCGCTAAAAAAATCCCTCCTACAGCCAGTTTACAATTTAATTATTACTACATATCTGTTCATGATCTGTGACTTTTTTTTAATGCAGGTCAACTGTTTAAAATTTATAAAGATTTATGCTCATTTAATTATTGCCTGTATAAATTTCACTCCTACATCTGTTATCTTGATAGATAGAGAAAACCCTGATGAGCAATTACAACGTGATAGTTTTTCAGTAAAATGGAAGAAAATATTTTTACAAAGAAATTGAATAATGAGAATTAACTTCAATAGGCATCTGAAAGTGGAAAAAATTAATTGTGTACCTTTGCTTTTTATTAATATATTGCAGACACAATGGCCCAAAAGCCAAGTGAGAGAAGCTATTATTTTTTCCTTCTCCCGAGGGTGGCTGCATTGCTCATTCGTTTATTCCATCAATATATATGGAGCATCTACTATGTTCTAGGTTCAGTGCTGACTATGGAGATGCAGTGATGAAAAAATACTGATCCCTGTCCTCAGGAAGGAGAGAGGATATTACACAAATACTCACATAATTAATTACACTTATGATGAGTGATTTCTTAGAAGGGCATAGGGAGCTATGGAGCCAGCAGCCCAGGACCTGGCAGCATCTCAGTGCTGGGATCAGACTGAACTGAGTGTGAATCCTGGTTTTAGCATTTACTGGCTGGGTGACTAGCGGCAACTTACTTCTCTGGGCTTCATTTCCTCTTGAAAGCTCTTCAGGGGTAACAACTACACCCTACGACTGCTGTGAAGATTTCATGATATAACACACAGTTCCTGATTTGCTCCGCAGTGGGGATGAGCTCCTTTCTTTTTCTTACATGAACCTTTATCTGAAGCTGTTCAGAAGACAGAATCATGTTCCATATCCCAAAGTCCTTTTACCATTTTCTTTGCTTAGTTGCTAAAGTTCATTATGTCCCTTAGCAGAGATACTCAATAAATGTTTACAGACACCTCCTGGACTCCATTCCCTACACCATTTCCCAGCTTCACAAATGCTGGTGTCAACGGTGCCTGCTAAGAGACTTGTGTGGTCAAATGTACACCCCATGAAAGGAAAAGCACTGGTCTTCACAACCAAGAGTGTCAGCAAAAACCTAGAAAACACAAGCTATAAGAAGTAAGTGACGCTCCCTAGCCCTCAGCCACAACTCAGACCTCAAGAATCCCAGGAAAGCCGAGGAAAGAAGGGAAAGAAAAGAACCCTCAAAGCAGCACCTCTGCTGCACCAGGCAGTGAAATTGGAACTTTACATTTAATACTTTAATTGTTCCTCCCATTTTTCTTTATTAGATAAGAACACCGAGGCTCAGAGAATAGAAGTAAGTAGCTCAAGGTCCCAGAGTGGTGGAGCCCAGTGTCTGGCTGTCTCCAAAACTCATGTTCTTTCCACTACAGCACACTATATTATATTAATATCCCCACAGTTATTGCTTGTTTCAATTTGCAGTGCAGCAATTTAGTCATTTTAAATTAATCCTTGAAAAATCACCAAGAGATTAAAATGCAAATTTCAACACGGCTAGAGCTCAATAGTGACTCTATGTCAAAAATCACACAAATTGGTCCTATAAAAGTTCAAATTCTCCTTAGAGAAAAAGCTTGCCTGTTTCATTTCATATCTGAGCTATCAAAAATCATTCATTTTCCTTTTTCCTCATGAATATCAAAAGTCAGTTGTAGGAAGGCCAGGTGGGTGGGTAGGTGGGTATAATGGAAACAAAATGCTTTGTTGAGCAGATCTTGATCCAGTAGCCTCAGGTCTGTGAGCACTGGGTCCCTATATGTACAATGGGGCTCACGTCTACCTCTCACAGAGAAGCTGGAAGAATTTAAATAGGACCATGTATGTTAGAAGTCTGGCAGATTGTTTTATTATTCCTGCTTAGTAACAAACAAGGCTAGCCTGTTATCAGTTTGCAAAGAAGGATTTAGTGGACAATGGGTCATACACAGAGAATTTGTTCATCAGTGGCAAAACCAGCAAAGAGAATGCACATTTTAAAAAATGGTGGGTGCAAAGAAGGCGGCATACAGTACACATAGGAACTGAAGGTGGGGCTATAAAAATACAGATTTTTTTTCTCTAAACTATTTCTAATCTTAGTAATTGTGGTTTTGGAAATCAATAAGTTATCAGATTTTTCAGGTATCTTAAATTTTCTCTGTCCTTAAAAAATGAAAAATTAAAAAGAAAAACCTAACCTACGCAATACTTGTTACTCTATTATTTATAACAAAACATTTGAAACAATCTAAATGTCTATTAGTAGGGGAAGCATAGTTAAAAACTGTAGGGATTTTCAGTAAAATATGGTAGATACTCGTCTTTTCTCTCTCCTGATACCATGGGTCCCCCACATGTAAAATAATTTTAAATGACATGTACTCCCCAAAATTGGAAAAACAGTAATGAAAGAAAAATGTTAAATTTTTGGAAGCCAGAAAGCAGATATTGTTAAAGAAATGGTTCTCAACTTGTGTCATTTGCCACAAGGGGACATTTGGCAATATCTGGAGACATTTTGATTGTCACAGCTAGGGGGTGTGCTCTCATCATAGAGTTTATAGAGCCCAGAAATGCTGCAAAACATCCCACAATGTACAAGGACAGTCCCACACAACAAAAAATTATTTGGCCCACCCTGGCTGGTGTGGCTCAGTTGGTTGGGCATCATCCCATGCACCCAGGGGTTGCCGGTTCAATTCCTTGTCAGGGCGCATGCTCGTGTTGTGGGCTCATTTCCTGGTAGAGGGGCGTGCAGGAGGCAGCCGATCCAAGTTTCACTCTCACATTGATGTTTCTCTCTCTCTCTCTGAGAATCAATAAAAAATAATAATTGGCGTAAGATGTCAAGAGTGCCAACTGCGGTTGAAAAACTAAGAGACTGACTTGGTGGCCCAGAAAAGGCTGAAAACTAAGGCTGGGGCCAGAGAACACACAGCAAGCATCAAGGCCAACTCACAACATGGAATTCCAAAAAGGTTCAGGAATCGAGGCACCAGACCTGTGAAGGCTAGGGGAAGGGTGCCAATAAAATTAAAAATTATTTGGCCCCCAATACTCTCCTTTCCCAGTTCACTCAGCTAGTCAACTGGCCTTCCAGCACCCCTCTGGAAGAATAAACATGTGCTTTCTGTAGGAACTAAACCAAAAAGGCTTGGGGGACATCAGGTATAGCTGAAAACAGGGTATAGGGTATAAAGCATTAAATAAAAAGTGGAAGGGGGTAAATAAAATTATTCATGCTAAATGTTGATATAGCATGACCCACCTCCCCCACTCAGCTTCCAGAACATTGGTAATTGAATGTACATTTCCAGCAAAAGAAAACTGACTACTCCAAAAAAAAAAAAGAGAGATTCTGATATTAATATTTAAGAACCTCCCACCCCAAGAAACCCAAGAAGCCAGGCTTCTGATCCATTACCTACAATAACAAAACTTCATTAATTAAACTTGATTACTTGACATTTATAATTTGTCTGCTCTACAGACAACATCTAAAAGAATGTCTTTCTGTGAATCTATACACCCACAAATACTTATTCCAGCATTTTAAGAAAGTAATAAAGTATATACCCCAAAGAACTGAAAGCAGGGACTTAAACAGATGTTTGTATACCAATGTTCATAGTAGCATTATTCACAACAGCTAGAAGGTAGAAACAACCTAAGTGTCCACTGATGAGTAAGCAAAATGCAGTATGTTATATACATACAATAGAATATTATAGCCTTATAAAAGAAGAAAATTCTGACACATGCTGCAATATAGACTAGCCACAAAGGCATTATGCTAAGTAAACTAAGCCAGACACAAAAGGACAAATATTGTATGATTCTACTTAGATAAGGTGTCTAGAGTAGTCAAATTCATAGAGACAGAAAGAATAGTATTTGGCAGGGGCTGGGGAAAAGGTGGGGAGTGGAGAGTTGTTAATGGATTGTTTAATGGGTACAGAGTTTAGTCTGGGAAAAATGAAAAGGTGCAGGAGATGGATATTGGTAATGGTTGCACAACAATGTGAATGTATTTACACCAATGAAATGTACACTTAAGGATGATTAAAATGATAAGTTTTATGTTATGCATATTTTGCCACAATTTTAAAAAATAATCAAGTGCCTAAGTGGTGGTGATTTTGTATTAAATTCTATATAGCACTATTTATAACCCGAGTGAAACATTTTGAAAATGTGTCTTAGGCTAGGGTTGATATGTCATCCAGCTCGTCAGAGTGTAAACATTAACCTCTGCTCCTTCAGACTCAAGTTCACTGCTTTTAAGTTTTTAAGAAGTAGGGGTGGGAGTCCTAATCCATACACCCACAAATACTTTATTTTACTCTCCTAAAAGTGAATATAGAAATATAGTAGGCATATACGTCTACTTGAGTAAATCTACCCTAATAAAGAAATCTTTATATGAAAACATTTTACTTACAACAGCAAAAACTAAAAACCACCTAAATGAACAACAGTGAGGAAATAGCAAAGTAACATAGCAAATGGAATATTATGCAGCTAACAAAAATTATTCTTATGAATGAAATGGAAAAATGCTGTGTAATAGGTGATTTTAAATATGTTCTAAAATACATTCTAAAACTAGAACGAGACATCAACATGTCAATAGGCAATTGCTTTTGAGAAATATGAATAATGATCCCTCCTTATCTTTATACTTTTGGTACTTTTCAAATATCCTCTACTTGTTTTTGCTTTTATAATGCATTATTTTATAATGGGAAACTATATCCTTTTATTTTCTTTTAAAAATCAGTTAATAAAAAAAAGAGAATAAAAATTTAAATTTTTTTTTTCCCCAAGTACTCACATTCTCAGGTATGCTGGGAAGTTCTCTGGTGTCAGGCACAGTAAAATAAGAATGCTGGAAAAGAAAAGCAAGAACTACTTAATTTTGCAAAAATTTGCAATAAGCACATTATTCAGCAATCAGGTAAACAATCTGAAGAAAATTCTTTACTCAGATGAGGAAACAGTTTCACTCACTGGAAATATCCATGGAATATTTTCTTTGGATAATGCTGGATTAAAGCCAGATGCATTAAATCATCAGTTTGGTAGATGGAGTTCTTTTCTATGAGAGCTGAACTACTTTGGGAGATATAAATGAAAAGCTCAAAGAGGTTAAAGGCTAAATTTCCATACACTGTTTGCAGGTTTCTGAATGCAAGAAAGCTGCAGGCTTCATCATTTATTGTTCAATGAGGCAAGTTGACTCAAGAGACCGGATATCACTAGGTTCACTCAACAATGGTCTTTACCAACCAAATCTGCCATTTCATTTCAGCATCTGAGAGTATATCCATCTATAAGCTGTGGGCAAAATCTGCCCCAAAGGCCCAAGTGATGTTAAAGACAGCTCTAGCTGAAGGAGAGCTGCACCGAGACCAACCTACGTGGTTAACAGCGGAGAATTGCTCTCCACTATGCATGCTCACAAAAAGCCTCCCGGACTTCTAGTGCAATCTCCAGCTCCAGAAGGAGTTGAAAACTTGACCAGTTCAAAGAACTTTCAAGGAGCCATTGCCATGTATGTAACAAGCGTGTGTCCCTGAGTTAAATGACAAGTTGAACTGATGATACCTCCTCTGTGCTACCAAAGACTCAGAGGACAATAGCAAGCAGAAATGGAAAGAGCCTGGTGCTGGTCAATTAAAGATGGGATTGTGCAAAGGCCAGGAAAGGTCACATGCAGAGAAGGTCAGCTTAGCTATGGCCTAAGTTTAAACCTGGACCCCCAAGTGACATTTCAGGAAGTCTCCCTGCCCCACCATTCTTGGATAATTGCAAAATAGGTTGGTCTCTAGAAAAATAAGTTGTATTGCCTTCCTGAAATGAAAGGCACAGGGGACAACTGCAATAATGACAATGACAACTATTATACTATGAGCTCTTTGTCTAATATTCAACAGATATTTATTTAATACCCGCTACATTGAAAGCTTTATGCCAAGTACTTTAGAAATATTATCTCTAATTTCCATAACAAATTTTAAGGTAGAAATTATCTTCACATTGCAAGTGGGTAAATTAAGGCTTAGAGAGGTGAAGTAACTTGTGAAGGTCACACAGCTTGTAGGTGACAGAACCAGAACTGAAACCAGGGCTGGATAATTAGAGCTATGCTCTTTCCACTATAACAGGCTGTTTTACCTGTGCTTTTGATGTGCAAATTATAGCTAAAGTCACTTGAATTAAAATAATAAAATAAAAAATAAAAAATTATAAAAAGATAACTTAAAAAAATCTTCCACAATGCATTAATTCCAAAATCTATGTGTCTATACCAAAATATTACCTAAGAAGTATTATAATAGAGATTGGGTAGCATGGAAACTAGTCAACAGTTAATTAAATTTAACTATAAGATTAAAACAGTGAAAGTAAAATACAAGGTTCAATTTAAGCCCAAATTCACCAACTTCTATTCAATGGCTGGAAGGGAGACCTAGGAAATGTTCAGTAATAGATGCCCACACGGGGATGGGGTCACAAAGTAATGGCTGACACAGTGAGGGGAAAGAACAGGGACCACAGAACCGGCCACTTAACAGCTATGTGATTTTAAGCAACTTCACTTAATAGCTCAGAATCTCAGTCTTGGAATCATAATATCTACTTCAGAACCGTTGTGAAGAATATGTTATATATGTGAAGTGGCTAGCATTTCATAAATGGTATTTTAATAGAAAATTATTATTGTTGCTCTCAACTGCTAGTTTACATTTCCATTTCTCTCAATCATCTGTATCAGACACACAGAAATATTCTCTTGTGACTGAAGCCCCAAAACGTTCAGGATTGCCACTTTATCCACAATTTAGGCTTTCTGATCTAGATGAGATTAGTGCTTCAAAATCAGAAATGCCGCATGGAGAAAGGAATTCCTTGTGAATAGGAAAGAAAAAAGACATTTGCCTTTACAGACGCAATGGATTGTAACTAGTGAGCCAATGCAGTTCCAAAACCAAGCAGTCACCAAGCTGTCCTCTGAGATTCTGTCTTGCTCCATCGCCCATGAAATGCAGGACCAGAGGAGGTCAGAAGCATTCCTAGAAACCACTGGCACGAAACAGCTGCACCCTCCCTACAGTTTCTACTGCCCCTGTGCTGGTTTGTCCTTGAGGCCTGGCAACCACTCAGGGGAAGGAGTGGCCCTTCCTCCCCAGCAGCTGGTGACCCAGCCAGGCTACTCCACAGTTACCTGTCGGATGTCATTACAGACTGAAGTGGTGAGATCAAGCTGCTTAAGAAAAGGGACAGCGGCAAAGGCAAGGTTGCTTAGCTGCACGGAGATGACTAGGGCGTTTTTTTTGGTTTTTTGTTTTATCCTCACCCAAGGACACTTTTCCATTTTTTGTTCAGACAGAATAGGAAGGAGAGAGAGAGAGAAACATCAACGTGAAAGGGACACATCGAGTGGCCGCCACCCACACAACCCAACCAGGGCCGGGAACAAACTGCAACCGAGGCACATGCCCCCAGCGGGAACTGAACCCGGGTCTCTCTGGACCGCAGGCCGATGTTCCAACCGCTGAGCCAAACCAGCCGGGGCTGAGGCAGGTTTTTTAAAGCTCATTTCTTCATCTTCCAGGCAGCAGTCTTCCTGACATGAATTTCTGTAACAAGGTTCTTTCCTTTCCTATGCTCTATTAAAATGTGCAAAAACCTCTACAAATTCCTTTTTTCCTTCCTTCTTTCACCTCCTTCTTTCAACACCCATGGACTAGAGGAAAAAACATAGGCTTGGAAGTTTGTCCTGGTCTTGAAAACCCCAAACTTCTCACAATTAACCACATAATCTTGGGTAAGCAAGTACCTGTTCCTCTCTAAGCCTCATCCACGGAATGAGAATGTTAATGTCTATTTGTAGTTGTTGTGAACATTAGAGAGGCATACTTGGCATAAATCAGGAACTTAGCAAATAGATCTATTATTAGCTAATGGTAAAAATATTGCTTTCAATTTGATCATCACGAAAAAAAGCCCTATAACATATGTCCATTTTCTTTAAGAGGGCAAATACCAAGATAATAACCACTGAACACCAATGCCGTACCTGGTTCTAGTGAAGCTGAAAAAACTTTTTAAACATTCAGACCCCACAACACAGGGGAAATGGGCCCTGTATAATCAACAACTGACCAAAGGATCTCCACCTGAGAATACTGATGAAGGTGGTGACAGGGTCTGACTCAGGGAATCAGAGGGTCCTAGTAACTAAAACATAAAAGCACATGTATCACTCAGATCATGGGCAAAAAACTACAACTAGGACTGAAATCTCCCAACTTGTAGTTCAGAGGACTTTCCACTCTACTACACTACAGATTGTGCAGCATGTATATGGAAGAGTTCAAAGGACGATATTGCTGCAGGCCAAGAACTCCGCTAGGCTCTCTCCGTCCCTGTCCTCGGGGGCCTACAATCCAGTGGGGGCAAGAGGAAAACAGATCGTTCCAATGTGGTGTGACTCAGTACTGCTAAATGTACAAAATGCCTGGGACTTAGCTAAGTCTTGTGGAGTGTCGGGATTTCTCAGAATTAAAATCCAATTTGAGTTCTGAAGGATGAACACGGGGTACCCTGGTAAACAGGGGAGAGGTGGTATTGAAGGCTCAGGGGGCAGCAAGATGGGGTTTAGCAAATGGGCATGCACAGCAATGCTGGGGGACAAAGTGTGAGGCAGGACAGGAGATGCTAGTGATGGAATGACAGCCAGGAAGAGAGGAGCCTGGGGACATTTGGGACCCATTGCTCATGGAATCCCAAAGAAAGGAAGAAATACAACTTCTGGGCCTGCCTTGAGCCTAGGGGTCTTAGAGTACTCGCGGGTAGGGGTGGGGAAAGTGCAAACAACAAAAGATGACCCTGCTTGGCTAACTCCTTCCTGTTAATAGTGAAATGGTTTTCCAGTGACTGCTGATCTTCTGCCCCACTTACCACGCTGAGATGAACAGACACTCCTGGGTCAGGGATGGGAAGTTTGTGCAGAGTTTCGAGAAGCTCATTCCACTGACTCTCCTGAAAGAAATAAAAGGTCTCAGTAACCAAATCGAGGCTGAACCCTTAGTCAGAGATATGCAGGGAGGTTTGGGCACACAGTAAGCTGGGGGCCCTCATGACTGAGGGGCTGGGGAGGTGCTGGCCCCAGTCCAGAAACAGGTTTGCTATTTAAGTAGGGTTGGACAAAAGACACTACTTATGGCTCAATATAAGAGCCAAGTAGATCCTCCCACAGCAAATTTGACATTTTCTGCTCAGTGAGACACCTACCATGACCACCTTTTATGGATTATGTACCATAAGCTCTCAGTAAATCTATCTTCTCAACTCCATAGCAACAACTTTTAAATGCAAACAATCCTAGCTTACAGGGCGGGGGTGGTGGGGAGAAATAACGATGACACTATAGATCTTGTCTTCTTCATCATCATTACCCTCAATTAATTGTATTGAGCGTTCACTGGATACACATGGCAGCCTCCAATTATGGAAAGTTAAAAATGAACTACGTACAACAGCACGTAATATAGGATGGTGGCTGTGCATTTTAATTAGTGAAATGAAGTACAAAGCAGTACAAATTATTCGACTGAAAACAGATTCACCTTTAAAAGGCTCAAGAGAACACTGCTTACAGAATTATCCAAAAGCCACTTCTCCTATCCTGTGGCCTTCTCTACGTTAATATAATAGTAATAAGCTCACATCTGTATCCTTCTTAAAAATCTTTATGACCCTCACAACTACTCCACTTCACAGACTGAAAACTGAGGCTCTGGGAGGTGAAGCGACTTGGCTCAAATCAGCCAGTTAGTAAATTGCTCAGCCAGGAGCAGAGCCCTCTCCGCTACTTGGCAGCTGTTTCTGGTAGTGAATTTAAAGGAAAGGAAAAGAAAGGATGAGCTCAGATTAAATGCCTGTTTCAATCTGAACTGATAAAACACTCAAGTTTCTCACAAAGGAGATAAATGTCTATGTGCATGCGCCAACATGTTTAATTTTACTCTGAAACAATTTCAAATTTAAAAAATAATTGCAGGACAGTACAATTTTTTTTTTTTAGTTTTCTAAACTATTTGAAAGTGAGTTGTTAACATTCTGCCCCATCATTGAGAAATACAAAGAACATTCTCCTACATTATCACAATTAATCATTAAAATCAGGAAATTAACACTGATACGACATTACCATCTAATCCTCAGAGCCCATCAAGTTTTGTTAACTGTGCCAATCATTGCAAAATAATCCAGTTAATAATCACAAATTGCCTTTAGTTATGACTCTCCAGTCTTTATCAGTTTGGAAGAGTTCCGATCATTCCTAGATTTGTATGAACGTGACAGTGAGGCCAGTCATTTTATAGCATAATCCTCAACTGTCTGTTTTCTACTGATTCCAATTTCAATTCATCCCATTATTGATGATGTTCATTTTGATCATTTGGTTAATTTATCTGATGTCTCTACTGCAAGATTATTCATTTTCCCTTTGCATTTCATGGAGCAATACTTCATATAAATATCCCATTCTTCATCCAGCTTTTATTTTATCTATTTACTTATTTATATTAGTATAGACACATGGTTTCTTGCTTTATTTAATTGTGTTATAATCCTTTACTATAATTATCTGTTTAGAGGCTTGAATTGTCCCAGATGTGACCAGTAGGACCCCTTGCCTCCTTGAGCTCACATGTGTGTCCTTCTGACATGTCCCCATCATGTTTTGAGCAATTCCTTAATTTCAGCACTAAAAGATATTCCCGGTTCATCTTATCCTTTCCCTTCCCCAGCCCTGGAATTAGACATTTTTCCAGGGAGTCCTGGCTCTTTTTAGTGGAGAAAGCTTGGTAGAAACTAAGAAACCTAGGCGTACTCCATGCTACATGGGTATTGCTGACCCCAGATCCTCTCAGTTGATAGAGCCAGGGAATACATTACACACAGAGAGACCTATAATATACATTTATATCTCTATCTCCATATCTGTCACATATATTGAGAGCCTTTAATTCTAATTCATCACAGGAATCATTCTAGTTTTCTCCCCTTACATATTTGTAACTATATTCTACAAAAGTGAAAAACCATCCATCTATTTTCTTAACATATTCCCTTTTTTGTATGTAACCAATCTTTTATCAATGCCCCTAGTTCCCTACCCACCTAGAAGCTCTCCCTGCCCTGCTCAAATACTGACATCCAGTGTTAGGCCACCACTGTCCACCCACCTCCAACAAACATGCCATGCCCACCCCACGCTCCAACACCCCAGTGCTGGGTCACTGCTGCTGCCCCTTTTCCCATGTGGAACCCTCTAAAACTCACTGGAGTTCCAGCATCCAGTGCCTGGCCAGTGCCACCACTGCCCCACATAAACACCACCTCATCTCTCAGGCTCCGACACACTCAGCCAGGCTGCTCTCTCACTCAGATGCCCTCCTCACCCCTGCCATCCCTTCAACAAGGATGCTCTCATTGCCCTATTCAGAGTCTGATAACCACACTGAGTCAAGACCCAGACAGACACCCTCATCATGTAGCTTAGTCTCTGACACTCCATGCTGAGCTGTCATGAACACACACACACACACACACACACACATTTAAGTCTACAATGCCCGACCTTTCAAAGATTTTTGGACGTGGGGAAAAGATTCTGTGTTTTTAATAAAAGCTCTTTCCTCCTATTCTAATCTGATGGCCTACACCTTGCAAGCAATTTAGCCAGTTGTAGGTAGACTCCCTATGATCTATGTCATAATTTTTTTAACCAAAATACACTAAAAAGAGTCCTGGATACAGGGGAAATAGACTCCACTAAAATAGGTCACTGACCTCAGTCTCCAACCCTCCAAGAGTCAGGGTCCTTTACTGTGGCTATGGCCCAGAAGATGGGTACACCAATTTTCAGGGTAATAATCCTGTATCCCCTATGCATAGATTGTACCTATCCAACCTTTCCAGTATCACAAGACATGTTTTTAAAAGTCTACTAAGTTGATTTCTGGTCAGGATAGCGGGTAGGTAACCGCGGTATCACGTCCTCCCACAACCACATCAGAGTTACAACTAAACTACAGAACAAACAGCATTCAAAACCACCTGAAATCAAGCTGAATAAAGTCCTACAACTACGGAATTAAAGCAGCAACCACATCAAGACTGGTAGAAGGGGCGGAGGCGGACGGGCTAGTCCCACACCCACGTGTGGCGGATAAAAATCAGGAGGACACTTCGGCTGGGAAGGTCCTCCCTGAGGAGTGAGGGGGTCCTAGTCCCACACCAGGTGCCCCACTCAGGGTTCCAGTGCCAGGAAGAGAATCCCCATCACTTCTGGCTGGAAAACCAGCGGGAACTGAGGCTCAGGGAGGCTGAGGAGGCTGGAGCCCCAGGCAGCTCCTCTTAAAGAGCCTGTGCACAGACTTATCAGACTCTCTCCCTCTAAGCTTGGAGGGGAGGCAGCTCGAGGGGCACCAGAGACATACAGGGAAGAAATGAGCTGTTTGGCACTGGAGCGAGGGCTGGAGAGGGGGCTTTCTCTGGGACAGACATGCTGTCAGAGGCCTTTGTTCCTTTGGTGAGCCCTTCCCTGGGGCGGCAGACAGCTGCCATATCTGGGACCCCAGCAACCTGGCTCACACTGGTTGCCCCGCCCTGGTGATTCCCTGAGGCCCCGCCCCACCCCACTTTCAGGCCCACCCAAGCTGTTGCCACTTGCTTAACCATAAGATTGGCCTGTCTTGGTTCCTGCTTCAGGTTTTCCTAAATTCTTTCAAACAAGCAGCATCTGGTCTCAGATAGCCCCATACCTCTTGTTCAGTAATACACAGAGGCAGTCAAAATGAGGAGACAAAGAAACAGGTCTCAAATAAAAGAAAAGAACAAAACCCCAGGAAAAGAACTAAGTGATATGGAGATAAGCAACCTAACAGATGCTGAGTTCAAAATACTGCTTATAAGGATGCTCAGTGAACTTAGTGAGGGCCTCAAGAGCATAAAAAAGGACCAGTCAAAAATGAAGGATGCACAGTCAGAAATGAAGTAGGCACTAACTGAAATAAAGAATAATTTACGCAGATTCAATAGTAGAGTAGGTAAAGCCAAGAAGCAAACCATCAATTTGGAATATAAGGAAGCAAAAAACACCCAATCAGAACAGCAAAAAGAAAAAAGAATCCAAAAAAATAAGGATGGTGTAAGAAGCCTCTGGGACAACTTCAAGCGTGCCAACATTCGCATCTTAGCAGTGCCAGAAGGAGAAGAGAGAGAACAAGAAATCGAAAACCTATTTGAAACAATAATGGCAGAAAACCTCCCTAACTTGGTGAAGGAAACAGACATACAAGTCCAGGAAGCACAGAGAGTCCCAAACAAGATAAACTCCCAAGAGGTCCACACCAAGACACATCATCATCAAAATGTAAAAGGTTCAAGATAAAGAGAGAATCTTAAAAGCAGCAAGAGAAAAGCAGTTAGTTACCTACAAGGGAGTTCCCATAAGACTGTCAGCTGATGTCTCAAAAGAAACTTTGCAGGGCAGAAGGGAGTGGCAAGAAATATTCAGAGTGATGAAAAGAAGAACCTACAACCAAAATTACTCTATCCTGCAAAGCTGGCGTTTAGAATCGATGGCCATATAAAGAGTTTCCCAGACAAGAAAAAGGAGTTCATCACCACCAAACCGTTATATGAAATGATGAAGGGTCTTTTTGAAGAAAAAGATAAAAAATATGAACAAATAAAATGGCAATGAATACATATCTGTCGACAATTGAATCTACAAACAAAATGAACAGGCAGAACAGAAACATTCTCATAGATACTGAGGGGGATTGGGGAAATGGGTGAAAAAGGTGAACGCATTAAGAAGAACAAATTGGTTGCTAGACTGACAAACCTCAAAGGGAACGGGGTGGGGGGTTGGGAAGAAATAAACCAAAGAACTTATATGCATAACCACCGGACACAGACAACAGTGTGGGAAAAGGCGGGAGGGGGGCAGGAGTGGGAAGGAGGGGCTCAATGGGGGAAAAATGAGGAACATCTGTAGTACATTAAACAATAAAGATAAAAATAAATAAATAAAATAAAAGTCTACTAAGTTTTTTATTCACTGGAGCATAAATATGAATTAAAAAATGTGAGTCATTCTTCAAATCGAAGATTGTTAAGAGCCTACATGTTATACAATTCTATTTACTGAAGACATCTTTCAAATTTGAGTGAAAACCTGAATGTTTGATTAAAGTGAACTGTGAATCAGAAATCGATGAACAGACCCAAGATGGTCTCCTGGCTCATTTATCAAAGAGTACATCACTTCGTTTATGACAGAATTCCCTGATACCTAAGCATCCTTTCAGAGTGAGCGTAGTGATCCAGGGTGCCATTTCTATTCCTGTTCCTTCCCTTTACTGTGGCCTCTGGAATACATTTGCCAGTGAGTAAATCTACCTTGAGGGAAAGATTTATCCACAATACACATAATTTTCACTTTTTCTCCCAAACAGCATTTCCCAAAGTGTGTTCCAGGAAAACACTGATATCCCAAAATGTTAGTATCTGTCACGAAATAGGGGTGTGGAGCCAAACGAGATGGGAAGCGCTGAGTAGCACAGCTTCCTCCACTGCAGGGCTCCTCAGAGCCTGTGTCGTATAAATCGTAAGGAGACACAAAAGAGGCACCGCTCTCCCTCTCTGACCCCAGCATTATTGAATACGGTACTCTTCTTATGGGACATTTCTCAGAACTAACGTTCCATAGAAGATGTGAGGGGAAATATCTCTAACATTTACTAATAATATATCACTTTAATTTAAAACCTTAGACCATTTATGAAAAAGAAAATATAGGAAGTTAGACATATGGACAAATATTCAACTCACTAAAAATCAAAGAAATACAATTAAAACAATGAGACTTGGCCCTGGCCGGTTTGGCTCAGCAGTTAGAGCGTTGGCCTGCAGTCCGGAGAGACCCGGGTTCAGTTCCCACTAAGGGCACGTACCTCGGTTACAGTTTGTCCCTGGCTCTGGTTGGTCGTGCGGGTGGCAGCCACTCGATGTGTCCCTTTAACGTCGATGTTTCTCTCTCTCTCTCTTCCTCTCTCTCCCTCCCACTCTATCTGAACAAAAAATGGAAAACTGTCCTCGGGTGAGGATAAAAAAAATAAAATTAAATAAATAAATAAATAAAACAATGAGACTTGTTCATTTGTCAAATAAGCAATGAATTCAACAAATAACACTGGTGAGAACACAGTTACTCAGGCACTCTATACATTGCTAGGAAAAGGTATTTTTTAAGAAAACAGCACAATTCTTTTGGAAAGCAGTTGGTAAATGTTCTAAAAATGTTTATATCCACTGACCTTACAAAGGCCCATTTGATATTCTACTCTTAAGGAAACAATCCAAAATGAAGAAAATAAAATGCTTTTTGCTCAAAGATACCAATGGCTGTAATAATGAAAAAAAAAAGTCCCAAATTATAAGAACTTCCAACAATAGGGAAATGTTTCAGTAAATCAGGGTTCACATATAATGCTATGCAACCATGAAAAATGCTTTGCTGATTATGTTACCTGGTAAAAATATGGTTAAAAAATATGGGCCACAAAAGTCTAAATACAACTCCAGCTGACCCATGACACCTATGGAAGATACTTTAGCATACCGTTTCTCCCAAAAGCACGGTAGGTGTAGCTGAGCTTTTAAACTAATTTTCAGACCCTTATAAAAAATACTGTAAAAGTACAACAAAGCCTTATTGAAACAGGAACTCAGGACAGCTGGCTAGGTCACTCGCCAGTTAAGTGATATTCTCACAAATGCCAACTCTGCAGCATGACATGAACAATCCAGATTTGTGCCTCAGCAAAATGATAACTCAATACAAATCATGAGCTTCTAGGGTTGCTTGGGACCATTAGATATTGTGAATATTAACTCTGTGAATGCTAAGGATCTATTATTATATATTTAATTCAAAGAGTAAAGGAAGAAAACATCCCAAGATGCTAGTAACACTTATGGGGGTTGGGGGCAGAGCATAGAGCATAGGAGTGATTTTTCTCTTCCTTCCTACTACTTTCTGAATTTCCCAAACTTTCTATAACAAGCATGCAGTACATTTTTGGTAAACATTTTGGTGAAATATAGAGCATCTATTACTTTTATAATCATAAAAGGTAAATTAAAGTTAACTCATTAAAAAGAAAAAAAATACCTGTCCTTTTGTCGTGTAATCTGCCAAGATGTTAAGTAGCTTATAAAATACTTCAAACCATGGGAGATAGCTGGGGAAGAAGAGAAAACATGAAATATTAGTATGCAGGTCAAAAACTTTAACCAGGAACAAATTTAAGACTGGTAAATTTCAGTTTTTCTCTATATCCTAAAGAGTCTTCCTGTCATAGTATGTGCTAGAAACACAGACTGGGGAAATGCTAATTATTTCTGGGATTTCAAAAAATTGCCTGGATAAGACGGAGGATTGAATGTTCATTATAAATTATTCCCATGCCTCAGAGCTAGAACAGGTTCATAGAGAAGACATTCAAAGCAGACTCTGCAATCAGGAACTATCTGTGAGTAGCCCCAGGCCTCTCCCACCACACCCACCCTTTCCAGGAAAGCTTCTATTCAAGTTCTCATGATTAGACACACACAGCCACACACACACACACAGCACTTCCACTGCCTGCAGCTGCTAGGGGTCCCAAAGGCCCCTGGAGCCCGAAACCATTCGCCAAACATTCTGTAACACACCCTCTCCGCACTGGTTGTGGGATGAGTACTAACTCTCCGTCTCACTGCCCTCCACCGGGTCCTGACTATCGTGCCCCTTAACTCTGACAACAGGGTGGACCTGACCATAGTCTACCCTCTGTGTTCCTCATAGAATGTTCTTTCTAAAATACAAATCTAACTGGCACATCGGATTAAATTCCTACAATCATCCCTTTGCTGCAGTACTTCTTAGGGCGTTCCAGGCTCTCCACGGTTAGGCCCTTGGCTGCCTCTCTGGCGGTCTTCTCTAGACTTCCCCACATACGGACTCCTCTCATGGCAGCCTACTCCAAGCTTGTGCAGGCAGCCTCAGCCTGTCTGAGCTTGTCTACACTTGGCGCTTTTCTCCCTCTGACCTTCACGGTCTAGTCTAGCTGCTTTCTATGCATCCTACTAACAGTACCCCAGCCCCTCCTTGCCTCTCATGCCCTGATTCCCCCTTTTCCATGTTGCCCTGTGCCTGTGCCTACTCCTGTTATAACATTCCACACACCACGTGGCACTCAATGGTGTGGCTGTCTTCCCAAGAGGCTGTGCAAACAGAGAGGAAGGATCACATCTCTCTTCACCTTGTCTTCCCAGGGCTAAGCACACAGCCCGCATACCATCAATGCTTAGTGTTGACTCAACAAACAAAACTAAACAAACACTAACAGCAAAGGCGCATTAGTGCTACAGAATTGTTGCTGAAATACATCCCCACTCCCACGAAGTTTTGTCACTCAATTTAAATGGCTTTATTCTCCATAAGAAATTTCCGAAGCGACATCAAATAGTCACGTGAGAATGTTGTACCAAGCGCCCGCTGAGCTGACAGTATCAGCTGCTGATGGAGCTGGACACGGAGGGAGCGCCGATGCTGCCCAACCCCATCCTGCCAGGCGAGGGAAGTCAGCGCCCTGCACAGATTACTAGCTGTACCGCCAGGGGTAATATATGAAGTGAGAGGCAATAGAGAGGACAGATAAAAGTGCACAGTTCCCTATTACTAACGTCTGTCTGAAGTCAGTACATGCTACTGTAAAATTTAAGTAGTTTATCAGAATATACTGATAAGCAACTTAACTTTTCACTTCTGCGACAGTATTATCACCTATGTTAACATGTTTAATCCGCTCTGGCAGCTAGCTGCACATTGACTTACAGAGCAAATGACTACTGCCTCTTTGCACGACTCTGCTTTGGCAGAGTGATGGAAACATTCAAGAGGGGTTAGGGAGGAGATAAGTTTCTCCCTTCCTATTCTGTTAAGTAAACCTCGGCTGAGTTAAAGCTATTCTAATAGAAACAATAAATCCCCTCAGAAGAAAACTCTTGCCCAGATTAGAGGACTCTTAGTAAACAAATTCAACCAAGGATTACAAATATTGTTTTTCTGAAAGAAAAAATACAACTAATTAAATCTAGGAACTGAAAGTCAGGACAGGGGATTATAAAAGGCAAGAAGAGTAACTATTCCCTTTCAAGGAACAACTGTGGCCCTATGTAAACACGAGAAAAGTTGAATTCTCTAGGAGTACTTGATGAAATGACTCAGGGCAGACTGGATTCTCTGATAATTTAGGACTCAGTATATATGGAAGCAGTTTGGGCTACTATGTTCAACTGACCAGCATAACTTGGGCCAGAACCTCAAGGCTCCCTGTCCCTGGTATGAGGATGAAGGAAGGTGACGTGGTAGGACCGCCTGGCCCACAGCAGACAGTGCCCAGGTTCTCACACTCAGCCACAGCCTCACCAAATTGATTCTTTTTGGCTACGCTACGCAGAACCCTCAGCCATGGGAGGTTTCACAGTTACCCTGGAAATCAGCCATCTCCTTCTCCCTTTGGCCTGACCGGACACAACTGTTCTCCACATGTTGTCCCCTGTGCACTGACAGATGAATATCTAGTGATGGCAGTGTTAAGGTCTTGAAACCAAAACCCAGCTGTCTTCTTCTTCAAAGGATCCCTCTTTCCCCTGTTGGGAGGCCAGGGTCACAGCTGAACTTTATCCCGTGCTGTTTCCTGTGCCGCTTCATTAGTGCTGGCACAACAGCCTCGCGCTGCCTGCGAGCTTGCAGGTGAGGCTATGGAGACCCTCCGCTCCATTCTGTGCTTGTCTGTCATCGTGGGGTAAACACGACTTCCCAATCCAGACACAGGAAACAAACACTCCATTATGCTGCTCCTCCCTGGACATCGAAAGGAGCGCCAACCATCCCTGGGCCTCCACCACTTGCTACCTTTATGCAACCGCTCGAGTCCTCACCACAAGAGCATCACAGTGCGGTGGGCTCAGACCGAGGCTAGGGCCCAGAAGACAAGTACAAAGGGTCCCTGTACTCAAGCAGGCCATGGTCCTTGAGGGAAAAAGAGGCACATATACAACAAAGCATAACAGCTTGGGTCTGGAGGAGGAGCTGGGACTCTTTCCCAACTATTTTATTTAGCTTGGGCTTTTGGTAGATTATAAAATCATAATGGAGCATTATCATGACCCAATCAGCAGAGCCTTGATGGGGAAAGGCCTGCTTCCCAGGCACTGGCCTGGATCCAAGCTTCTCTCATCAAACTATGTCCCAGGTAACCTGGTCCCAGGCTCTGGCCTCACCCCCAGGCCTGACAGTCAAACGGAGAGACTTTTGTCTGTGTGAGGCCATATAAAGTCTTACACCCAAGAAGGCTTGGGCAGCACCAGCAGTATTCCTACACACAGCCTCGCTGAAATAGCCCCACAGGCCCTGGTAAGCAGCGCAGGTCCAGGTTCTGGAGACAGTGCATGCAATCAAATGGCTCATGGTCCAAATCACCTGTAAAAAGCCCTTGAATTGTCTCCAATGCACAGCAGCATGGTTTGTGTAAACACAAAGTAGCTGGCCTGAGTTTGAGGGACTGCTGAGTGAAAACCATCTAAGTTGAAAGCTGTCAGTTTGGTGAGCTGCTGACTCAGGCACTGAGTCCAACTGAGGACAAGTCACTTTCCCAATCTCGTGGCACTCAGTGCATTGTCAAGATAATCATTCCCGCTGCTGTGTGTACATATATGTCCGACCTTCTACGGCCGGATTCTACTTTAGTGTCATGAGCATTAAAACAGAAAACCACTACAAATAGTAAAAAGCTCTCCCACCTCTCTTGCTAATATTTCAGTTCAAAGCAAAGTAGGAGTGTGTGCTGGGGGCAGTGGTGGCAGAGGTGGCGGCAGAGGCTGACCGAGGAGCTGAGGAGGGTCGCCACCTGGGAGAACAGTAGCTGGGAGCAGGACGTTACAGCTCAGGCACAGAGAGAAGGGTGTCCTCTTGGAGAGGCCAGGGTGTTGGAGCCCAAGAGGGGTGATGAGGGTTCCCGGGCAAGAGGAAGTCAGAACTTAAGCAGGGTGAGGAGGGTGTCCACCCAGCAGGTGGCTTAGCTTGGAGTGTCAGAACACAAGAGGATGTGTGTTCCCTGGGGGCAAGGTCTGTCTCGAGTTAAAGAAAGAATCTATGTAGGGAGAAAGACACTAGATTGGTGTTATAACTCAACAGAAGTAAAAAGAGCACCTGGAAGGCAGTCTGGTGTGGGGTGCCAGAGCCCCAGCAGGTAGGAAGGCTTCCAGGAAGGTGGCCAGGCAGGGTCCAAGCAGTGGAAAAGGATGTCTGTGGCAGGAGGAGGCAACAGCACACATACACATGTGAATCAGAGAAGGTCCAGGTATCACATGGAAGTATGGGATCAAAATGCATATGGATTTTCTGATATTGATTATTGTAATGTAGTTGTGTGGAACAATGTTCTTTTATAAAACTGAAATTTGGGGGTTACTGGGTATTATTTTGGCAACACCTCCCAAATGGGGTATTTATGTTACACTTGCACCTTTTCAGGAAGTTTTGTTATTTTTTCAAAATTGAAATAAAACGGAGAAGACTCTAAAGGGTCTCCTCCATAAAAATACAATAAAGTAGACTAACTAGTATATACAAAATAATGGCATGAGTTGGAAAAATTAAAAATTTTAAATCATGTCTATTTGGAGGGATATGCAATGGAGAGAACAGTCAGTGGCAACTGTGGGAGTCAATCCCATTCACACGGAGAAGACTGAGCTTCATCTAGGTCTTGAAAGAGAGTGTCCTCAGTGTGTGGGGAGAAGGTTGGAAGGGGTGGAGATAAAGAGCATTAGAGGCAGAAAAAGCCCATGAGCAATGGCTTCCAGGCACGCACTCTCCACCTGACCTGAGAACTGTGTGCAGTGGAACAGCCAGACAGCAGGGTGTGCAGGCTGCAGGGCCGGAGATCGGGGGCAGGGGCAGAAGGACCAGACTCACATGTCATCTGATAGGCCTCCCCTTATGTCTGTCATCAGTGGGGAACCAAACGGACAGTTAAAAAGGAGTAACATTCTGAGCACGAGTTTTCAGAACTAGGTAGAAAGTGACTATTTCCCCCTCATCTTAAACCTCAGCATAGCCCAGTGGATCTTAGCCTTATCAGAACCAGGGTCCACTCTGCTATCCTAAAAAGAAAATCTCAGATAATATAACCTAGTCATATACATTATCTGTAAAAGATCAATTTAATGCTCTGGCTCTACTATAGAAGAGAAATAAAAAGGAAAATTAATCGAAAATAGAAGACTCACATCTAAACACGCAGGCACCACTGTATTAGCAGACAGGAAGCAGCCTCCCCGAGGAGGACTACTGCAGAGCTGCTCTCCTCGTGTCTAGAACAACCTACTTCAAGCTACAAACAGTGACATGGGACAGGGCCTTTCCTTTTTCTTGGTGACTTCCCACCGTCTGAGAAGCTCTTTCTTCACACTCCGTTGTGGGTATACTCAAGGGAAAGTATCCCTTCTTTTTGTCCTTCCTCTCAGCACATTTTGACAAGATTCAGTGAATGGCAAAGCACTCCGTGGAAGGCTATTTGGTATTGAGTTTTTAAAGCTTTCATATTCAAAACCAACCCCCCCCCCCCCCCCCCCCCCCCCCGGAACTTAAAAACACAGAGCAGCATGGCATTTGCTGGGGAGAATGCAGACTTGAGTCAAATAACCCTGGGGGAATCTCAGTTTTGGTACTTACTAGCTGTGACATCTTGGGAGAGCAATCTCTTCAAGACTCAGCTTCCTCGTCTATGAAAAGATACACACCACCAAACTAATGTAACTGAATATACACACACCCAACCTGGCACCTGCAATACTCTCCCTGCCCCTCTCTGCCTACTAACCCTCTTGCTAGTCTCAGCTTTGGGAACTCTCTCTGATTCCTGGGTATGGGCCAGAGGCTCCTCCAGCACTACAGGAATTCCTCGTGTCCTGCAGTCATCAGAGAAGATGGGAAAGCACAGCTGTTATGAGAAGAAAACAATCCCCAATGATGTGATTGCTTAAAAAACCAGTCGAGTCCTCACTCAGCCCTTCTGGTTTGACCTTGCATCAATCCCTGCTCCTCTGTTGATGTCTCAGTTGGTCAAACATCTACAATAAAACATATATTGACCACAAAGTAAAACTATAAACCCTTGCAAAGAATGCAGGATTGCATGAAGCCCTCATTCGGAGATGTTGGACATCTACTCAGAGTTGAGGCAAAGTGACCAAGAAATGAAGAACTAGCAACAAGGGACAAAGAGAAAAATCAAGAAAAACAAAGATGGTGGCACAATAGTCACATCAAAAGAAAATGAATTCAATATCAAACTATTAAGAGAAGCCTTAGGGAAATCCTCAAATAATTTTGGAAAAGTGACTCTTTTTATGGTTATGCTGAGAAAGTCAAACATGAACTGTTACAATGTCAGAAAAATTATAACCCCTCCCCTAAAAATCCACCCAACTCATCATTCATTCTAAGACTAATGCACTGGTGGAATAAAATCCTAACTACCCCTCCCCCCCCCCACCGTTTACTATAAAATTCTGGTCTCCAGTCAAATAGATACATTTTATTCCCAGACTATGAGACCCTCCTGGGCTCCCCGACTTTAAGACTCACTATAGTTTACAACATATGCTTGTTTGTCTTCTCCATTAGTGTCACCTCCTGAGAGCAAGGATCATGACTGTGTACTGACTGTTTTATCTCTAATGTGTGCCTGGCACATGTCAGATGGTCAATATATCACAACTTCTCTCGACAGATGTAACTCATCTCCATAGTTTCTACTAAAGCCATTGCACTAGAGCTACAGAGTTACCAGTCAACCAACTCTTGCTGGGACACGGGGCTCCAAATTTAGGAGGTAGCATTTTGGTTAGGAAAATAATGCAGAACTAAAAATGATCCCTGCCGATGGACTGCTGGAGTCTGTGACAAATAGAACAGAATGAGGAAACATTTAAGTAGGTTAAGCAGTACCCACAAACTAAAGGTTTTTTTGACACTTGCCCATCCCTCCAACACAAGTAAACCCCACCACCTGCTTTTTCTGTTCCTGCTGTGAGTGCTGTGGGAATGTCACGAAACCAGGATGATTGTTTTAGTTTGGCAACCTAATTTTTTAAGCATAGGTGAACCTTCAGAATTGCTACGAATCCTCAAATCTGTCAGTGCATCAGTCCTCGTGTTCCCCAAAGGGTCAGCTCCAACGTTTTCCCATCTCTAACCCATCCCTCCTGCCCTTCAGAAGATACTCTTCTCAAGCTTACTGAAGAGAAAGGCAAAACCATAAGTTTCCTCTCTTCCACTCCTCTACTTCTCATGTCCCTTCATGGAAAGTAGGAAAGACCCTAGATCTCAGCCACACTGCCTCCTATAAGACAGATCTCCCCCATCATACTCAGCAATAAGCATTCCCACTTTTAAGCATAACAAACCCACCTATGGGTGTGCATTGGTCTACAGTTCTCAAACTACAGCCTTAGCACCAAGGTAGACACACTTCTCCCCATGAGAAAAGCATACCACATCTTCCTGAGCTGTCCACAATAAGCTTCAATGAATGCTCTGTGGAATTAAAAATTGACGTGATGTTTATAGTCCAAACATCACACATTTCCAGATCATTCGTTTTTCAAATGTTGCAATCAATCCTTTAACTACAAGTCCTCCACATTTATTAAGACCCAACGAATATATGCCTGGCACTCTGCAAGGTGCACGGGGAATGAGCCCCAAGTCCCAGCATCTGGGGAACTCACAGTTTAATACGGGGGAAGCAGACATATTGGCAGATAATGTCAGCAGCACTGGGCCAGTGCTATGACAGAGCTTCATAAAGAGAACACAGGAGAGGTTCTGGGAAGTCTTCTCACAGGAAGTGACACTTTGCTGACCAACTTTACACAGACTGCAAAGGCAGGAGACCCATCTGGGTTTGAGTATCAGATCTGTCACTTACTAGCTGTGGCCCAAGCCATGTTTCTCCTCTCCCGTGTGTGAAGTGGAGATGATGATATCCACCCTCCCATGGCTGTTACGAGGGTGAACCATATGTGAATGCCCCCACCACTGTGCATGGAACAGAGTAAGTACTGCTTTCCCCTGACAAAACTGTATTCTTATTGCTAATAAGATCAGAAGTCTGAGGAACATAAATAAGAGAAAAAACAACTCTCTGGGGGAGCAGAGCCTATCTCACGCAAGCTGAGCATTCTGCTTTGCTCACAGCTGTTCACCTCAATTCGTAAATCTATTATGGTATCCAGTTAGACTCAAGAATCTCTGATTTACATCCAAAATTAACATCCCATTGTGATAACTATTATATCTATGCAGGAAAATATATTGTATGTAGTGAAATGAGTAGAAATATTAATTTGCATTAGGAAAAAACACACAAAAAGCTCCCATAAAACATCTGTGCTTATATAAATCTACCCAAACAAACAGTTGGACTTGATTTTGGAAACAAGGCTCTTTCTCTCTTGATGAGTATTCAATAATTGTTGCTGTTAGAGAGTAGGTTTGTCGTCTTCTTTTCTGTGACGGTGTGACGGTGATTGAGGGAAACTGCTCAGGAGGAGAGCACAGAGGCACTTTCCTGTTACCGCTGGTGAAGTGTTGGTAACAGAAGATCTTTGGATAATGACACCTGTGCTGACAATTGAGCATAATTCTCAGGTATTTTCCATTGAGCCGGGAGATGGGGAGCACTAAAGCCTTTCCTCATTTTCCAAAGGGAGTCTATGATGCTGCCCACTCCTGAATTCACACACGTGCAAGTTTATTTACTTTTTGCCATTCAGAGCATCTTATTTTATGGTTTAAATTACTACTGTAATATAATGTAATGGGTTAGTGAGGTTCTAACCAAGGCCCACCTTATGGAAGCTCTCATAGACTGAAAGAGAAATACACTGTCATTACTGGTGGACAAAACACACACACACACACAACAAAGGGAAGAAATGGCTAGACAAGAAGTCCTGCCCTACTTTCAGTAGTAAACAACCAAATTAATTATCCCACTGAGACATCATTTGGTATTATTCTCATTTTAGACCTAGGAAATTGGAGCTAACAGGAAGAGGGGACACATTTATCAAGTGTTAGGTGCTTTGAGGTTAGGTGCAGGTAACGAAAGGAAGGAGAAACAGGCACACAGAGAGAAAGGAGCTGGTTAAATAAGAGTAATGTTTTAGAAGGCAAAGAGTTTGGGGCCAAAAAGAAACTCATTTAACACTTACCCCCAAATCATCTTTACGACAACTCTATAAGATGAATTATCATCCCATTTTACAGATGGAAAAACTGAGTCTCAGAGAAGTGAAGTGACAGGCCTAGGATAACACAGCTGCTAAAAGCAGAGCAAGACACAAATTACCTCCAGCGCTAGTCGCTTCACATGACACAGTATTAGTTGTGCAACATTATCAAACAGAATGCTCAGCCCTGAGATTAGGATTTGCGGTCCTCACTGTACTGCCTGGTCGAGTGAAAGCTTGCCTCCCAAAGCCCCTTAGCTCTGTGTTCTGAGTGGTCCAACTTTGGCTCCTTCCCAACAATTCGGTGTGTATTCTTACTTTGCCAACTCCAGGGGCACTGGTCATGTGTCAGTTCTTTATTGCTTTAGGAATTAGTGTATGCGTTATATTCAGAAACACAAATATAAATAGCTTGATTTAAAATGTTTTAATCAAACATGGCAGAGGAGAGACTTTAAGTTTCCAGTGCTCCCTGTTAAGACCCATTGCCTCTACCTTAGATGTGTGTTTTTAAGATCTTATCTAGAAAAACCATGTGGCCTGTGTCATAGATTCTTAAACAGACTGTGTTGCCTTTTTTAATTTAAAGTATAAGCTTTAAATGTATGCTTATGGTGACAATTAAGGAAATGCTAGATTAGACAGGGCATCAGTTTTCCAGGAATAGCACTCATTTAAGTTCATTTCCACCCCAGATCTCTGCCTGAATGTTGTATCATTCAATCGCAAATCTCTCTATAAAAGTGTCTGGCTGTCTCTTAAACCCATTTACGCTCTATGCTTCAATGCCTTTCCTTGGCAACTTTTTCCATATGCTTAACTTCTTTCAGGGAAGCAGTTCTGTCTCAATTCACAGAACAGCACACCAATCAACGCAGGCAGGCAGGTAAAGAAAGGAAGAAGGAGAGACAGGCACACAGAGAAAGTAGGATATGAATGTAGCTGTTCCAATAAAAGTAATGTTTTAGAAGGTAAAGAGGTTTAGGCCTAAAGAAAACTAACCTAACACCTACCCCCAAGCAATCAGAGAGCCCTGAACTTGAATTTATAACCCAAACACTCTGTACCATATGCAACTTGAGACATACAACTGGTAGCACTACTGGGGATTTATGACTTATGACTTGTTCAAATTTAATTTGTAACCAAACACTTCCCCTTCCTCTTAGCTACCTTAGAACTCTTGATTAACTCTTGTTTTCACAGGTCAGAGGTTAAATAAAGGAAGGGAAGCATTCTGGGGTGAGACTGCCCAGAGCACCACATCCAAGAGTGACCTGTGCAGGGAACATTAAAATAAGTGATAAGACTGGAGATTGTTTGAGACAGCTGATGTTCAAAGACTCCTTTGGGTGCGAAGCAGGACCTTGGAGAGAACTGGCAACAAAGACAGACAGGAAACTGCTCTCAAGTTACCTTTCATGACAGAGCAACTCTCTCACCAAGAGGTTTCTCCCAAAATGTTTTTGAAAATGAAACAGGGTTTTGAGGGAAGGTCAAGCAGGAATTTTTGTGAGCCAAGCAACCCTTCTCCTTGCTTCATTCTACCACAGGCATCGTCTGCCCACCAGATTCTCCTACTCCAAAGGAAACCCCGTTGCTATCTTATTTTGTGGCAGACTTGGGCCAGACTGAGGGAAGTAATTTCTTTGTACAAAATTAATCACACAGAGGCACAGTCAACCTGCTGAACAGGATATATGTGATCTGTCCAACTGCAAGATCCACTTAGTTCCAAGTATCTTTACTGCTGGGCTACTCCGATGTACCAAATTGATAAAATTCCTTTACTGCTGGATTACTCTGATGCACCAAATTAATACAATTAATAACAGTAGAGACCACCATTTATTCTGGAACTACCAAGTACCGGGAGCCTTATATGCATTTGCTTATTTACTCCCCATGGTGAGTGGGTACCATTACCTCCCAGGTAACAAATGAAGCAACTGAAGCACAGAAAGGATAAGTAACTTGTCCAGAGTCACACAGCCACAAAGTAGATCAGGGTCCGATCCAGGTTGTGTGATTTACTATAGCATCGGTACTTTCCTGAAACAAAGTCTGTCTCAGGGAATGATTTCAGTGAGGTGCACATCAGACAGCACACACACTTTGCATTTGATTAGGTGCTTTCAAATCATCAGAGTGGGACAGTCATTAAACTCATTTTATAGAAAGCACGCATTCACTCACTAATTTATTCTTTTACTCATTCATTGCCTAATATAAGCCAGGCATTGGGTAGAGAGTTGAAAAAGATGTAACTTCCACAAAGGTAGGTCCCTGGTTCAGATCTGTATGTGAAACCGTTACAGCATTAGGAATGAATTGGACAGAGGCAATGAGAACAAAATTTGGACAACGTGGGATGAAATGGTGGGGCCCCCCTGAAAGGAAGTAGGGTGCGCATTCCCTCTGGACCATAACCACATAACACAGCTACAGCATGAGATATAGGAGGCTGCCTCAACGGAGCCCTTCGGGAGGACAAGGAACCCAATCCCAAGGAAGCTGAGGAGCTGGGACTCCGGTACAAAGTTGGAACGTGAGATGCCATTAGTCATTCTCCACTGTTGCTGTGATTAAAAAAAAGAAAAACAACAACCCCATCCCTCAGCCACTCCGACATTTAAATAATCTTGGTGCTTACGCCTTATTGAATGATTATAAGCAAAGAGAAGCAGTTTGTAGTATTACAAAAGCTAAAATTGGTATTGTTAAAATTCCTCAAAATATAGTATCTTAGAAGAAGGCAACGTGTTGAGTTACAAATCAAATATGAACAAGTCATAAGTCATATATCCCCAGTCCTGCTGCCAGCAGTGTGTCTCCTTCAAAAGAACCCTAAAACTGAAACTTTAGAGGAGGCTCAATCAGCAAACCTCCTACAGAAATAGGTTTCTCTGATACATATTCTTTTTTTTTTATCCTCACCTGAGGATTTGTTTTTTTTATTGATTTGAGAGAGAGAGGAAGGTAGGGGGGGAGGGGAAGAAGGAGGAGGGAAGGAGAGAGAGGGAAAGAGAGAAACATCAATGTGAGAGTGAAACATTAATCAGTTGCCACTCACACACGCTCCGACCTGGGATTGAACCTGCAACCCAGGTATATGCCCTGACCGGCAATCGAACCCACCACCTTCTGGGTGTACTGGATGATGCTCCAACCAACTGAGCCACACCGGCCAGGGCTAGTACACAGTCTTAAAACTCACGTAGTATGAAAAAGAACAGGAAATCAATCTTTCAATGAGTAGCTACTAAAGGCAGACTATTAAAATGAAGGTCAGAAAAATGTATGCATGAATCGTTTTGACCATATCATCATCAGCATTAAATATTGTAACTCAAAATTTTCGGTAATAGATTTTAAATGGCAGTTCTTTATTATGTATAAAAACAAAACATATATACACACCTAAACCATGTGCTAAGAGAATGGTTAAATTAATTATGTAATGAAAATATATAAATCCAAGGAATAGAAAATTACATTCTAAAATAATTTTCATGATGTGCTAAAAGGGTCATGAAATAATATAGATGGAAAAGCAGCAGCACACATAATAACTATGCACCACATGCAATCATATACACTTATAGACTAAAAGATGAAAAATTAATTGTGGTTATTTCCAGGTTATAGGATTGTAGATAATCTTTGTTTCCTTGTACTTTCTTTTCTACATTTTCTTTTTTAAATATGTTTTTATTGATTTTTAGAGAGAGAGGAAAGAAGAGGGGGAGAAAGAGAGAGAGAAAAATATTGTTGTGAGTAAGAAATACCCATTAACTACCTCCTGTAAGCACTCCAACCAGGGACTGAACCTGAAACCTGGGCATGTGCCCTGACGGGGAATTGAAATGGCGACCTTTTGGGGCTCAGGACAAAGCTCAAACAACTGAGCCACACCAGCCAGGGCTCTTTACTACATTTTCCATGGCTTATATATTGAGCATGCAACTGCTTTAATATTTTTTTTAAAGTTGTTTTGTCCTTTATTTTTATTTTTTTTTGTCCTTACCCGAGGACATTTTTCCATTTTTTTTTCAGATAGGGAGGGAGAGAGGGAGGAAGGGAGGGAGGGAGAAACATCGACATGAAAGGGTCACATCGAGTGGTTGCCACCCACATGACCCAACCAGGGCCGAGGACAAACTGCAACCGAGGTACGCCTCCCTAGTGGGAATGAAACCCAGGTCTCCCTGGACCACAGGCCGACGCTCTAACAGCTGAGCCAAACCGTCCAGGGCTGTTTTGTCCTTTAAGTAGTTATTCGTAATTGCAAATACTTGGAAGCAAGCTAAATGTACAATTACAGATCACAATAAATTATGAAATCTTAAAATAATAAAATATTATATATTCATTAAAATCAGACTATAAAAAATATTTTAACATAAAAATATTTACAATAAAAAAAGCAGGCTCTATACTATGTACAAATCATTTTTCATTTCCATGTCTATGTTTTCCTATATTCTCTAAACTTTCTATAATAAACACGTATTACTTTTAAATGAAAATACCAACCCACTCTCTTTTTAAAAATAATTTTTTTCTTGATTTTAGAGAGAGAGGAAGGGAGAGAGAGACACACAGACATTGATGAGAGAGAACATAGATTGGCCGCCTCCTACATGCCCCCACTAGGGATCGGGTCCAAAACCTGGGTATCTGTCCTGACCGGGAATCACATGGATGACCTAATGGTGCATGGGTCGATGCTCAACCACTGAGCCACACTGGCTGCGCTCTCCCCACTTCCTTTAAAAAAACCAAAAACAGCCCTGGCCGGTTTGGCTCAGCGGTAAGAGGGTTGGCCTGTGGTCCAGAGATACACGGGTTCAGTTACCGCTAAGGGTATGTACCTCGGTTGCAGTTTGTCCCCGGCCCTGGTTGGTCATGCAGGTGGCAGCCACTAGATGTGTCCCTTTCACATCAATGTTTCTCTCTTTCTCTCTCTTCCTCCCACTCTATCTGAACAAAAAATGGAAAAATGCCCTCGGGTGAGGATAAAAACCAAAACAAAACAAACAGCCCCATGTATGATTCCCTCGCTGCCTAACAACTTCCAAGTCATCCTGCTTCTGGTAGGGAGGCAGGATAATCAGGGAATGAAGCAAAGGCCTACCTTTTTATGTCTTTAAGTATGCTTAATAACTGTGATGACCCCGTTCCCAAGTAGGCCCTCTGGATGAAACAGAAGTTAGTACTCTTTAACAAACTGGTCACATGGAGCCTCATGCTCTTTCCACTGCACCATGCTTTCATGGGTCTCAGTTTTGGGGCAACAGTGTTTGGCTAATAAGGTTTTCAATGACCTTCCTTAATGTGGGAGCCGTCAGCCTCAATAAACCCTGGTGGGCCTCAGAAAGCAGGACATAGTCACTTATCCAAGGATACTCTAAGTTAAGAAAGAAAAGAAAAAGGGTCAGAATCTATTTTTCCCCATTAGATTCTGAGGCCAAATCTACAAGACTGGACCCTTCATATGAACATTTAGTAAGCATCAATTCATGCCAGCCCTGTGCTACAGAACCGGGATAAATAAATGGACAAGACACAGGGCTGCTGTCCTCCAGGAACCCAAGTCTCCTGGGGAAGACACACATGCAAATGGGTAATCACAGCGCACTCGATGCTGTGCGACAGCGGGCACCAAGAGCTGAGGAACACCGAGGAAGGGCACAGCAACAGTCTGGGTTATTGGCTAAATGAGGAAGAGCAGTCAGATGAAAGAAACGTGTGTTTCCATCCGGAGGGAACAAAATACTACAGTGAACTACAAATGACTTGAAGTGGCTGGATCACATCTAAGGGTGGGGTAGGATATTTCTCTGTGTGCTTCTTTTTCTGGTGGTGGTGGCGGGGTGGGGGGGATCTTGACAGTAGGAGATATGACTAGACAAATCCCAAAAGACCAGCTTGTGAGGAGTTTTATGTGCAAGATTAGAGTTTAGCTCTTTTCCTGAAAGCTAGAAAGGGTTTTAAGCAAGGAGAACTTTGATCAGATTTGTGTTTTTAGGTGATCATTTTAACAACAGTGGAAGATGACTGAAAGGGGAAGTCTGGAAGCAGATGAACTCAAAGATTTTAAAACCCATGGACAGTTGTTGTTCCTTGCCACTTCGCACTTCGACTTTCGCGGCTTCACTCTATCGCAGTTTTTTTCAAAAAGACTGCGATAGAGTGAAGCCGCGAAATTCGAAGCACCAAGTGGTGAGGGGCAACCGAGTATAACTCAAGCATCCTACCTGGCGAAGATTCATTTATTGCGGTTGGGTCTGGAACTGATTAACCGCGATAAACAAGGGTCGATTGTAGCTGGCATAAGTCCTCAAGAAGAAGAAGGTTCCAAAAGCAATTCTGCCAGGGCTCTTGTAATTATTGAGTACAATTAAAAAGAGGGTTTGGATCTAGAAGGCAAAGGCTGGCCTGAAGTGTGAACCTTCCTCAGAAGCAGCAGCCATATGACAGAGCAGGAGAGGAGGTGGAACTGGACAGCCTAGAAGACAGGTGTGGTTCCCCCACCTACTAAAGGGTACCCCATAAGCTGTTACACTTCATCTCCCCAAGCTGGGATTTCCTCTGCAAAAGGGCAGTACTTTTTATTTACCTAACAAGGCTTTGGTAAGAAACAAATTAAGCAACTTAATACAAATAACTTAACAATTTAATGAAAATAATACAAAGTACCCTTCACAGTTCACAGAACATACTAGGCACTCAAAAATAGGTAGCTTCTGTTATGACTGCTAGGTAGGAGATGCCAACTTGCTGTCTCAGTAGAAAGAGTAGTTCAAAGCTATATTTTGGATTATTCTAAATGCCTTTAAAATGCTGAATGCCAGAAGCATATGTATATTCTTTACAATTACTCTTAAGATTGTATCTGTCACAAAAGAGTGGGCTAGGATCAATAAGATTTTATTAATATTTATCCACTTGACACAAGATTTCATTTCAAAGAATAAAAGCAAAGGAAAAAATGATGGGGATCATAAACATGTCACCAGTATTTTTTCAATTATTCCTCAATGAATGACTCTTTTCAAGCTAACATGGCAAATAATTCCTTGTGCTTTCCTGGCTGAAGGAATATCATATATTGTTCTTAACTAATTAAATAAGACTTAACCCTAGAAGATTCAGTGTGCTGTAGTGATATAAAAGACAGCAATAATAATGAGATTCTAAGAGCTCTCATTAAACAAACATATGGATGTTAACATTTTTACCTTTCACAAAAATTTGAACTTAACTTTTATGGGTCTAAAATAGAGCAGCTTTAGTTAATTTAAAGACCAGTTCTGCACATTGAGACATTCATGGGATGGGAATAAAAATACCTAGTACCTCAGCTATGGCAGCCATCAGACCAAGCAGTTCGAGGGCATTATCTCTGTTCCTCACCTCACCAACTGAGATGGGTATCTTCAGCTATAAATAACAGATTAAGAAATGGAGGCTCAAAGACATGCAGAGACCTATTGAAGATTACCAGCTAATAACATGGAAGTAAGGATTTGAAGAAAGGACTTCTGGGGTTGTTTTTTGGTTGTTTGTTTTAAATAAGTTTTTATTGTTTTTTTTTTTAAGAGAAGAGAGGAAAGGAGAGAGAGATAGAAACATCAATGTGAGATAGAAACATCAATCAGCTGCTTCTTGCATGCCTCCCACTGGGGATCAAACTGGCAACCCGGAATCGAACTGGGACCTCTCAGTCCACGGAACCATGCTCCACCCACTGAGCCACACTAGCTGGGCAGGTCTTCTGGTTTTAAAGCTCATGATTCTTTTTCTTTTTTAATAAATCACCTTTGAATTGTAGTTTACATACAATAAAACCTACCCATTCTATGTGTACAGTTAGAGGAGTTCTGATAATTATATACAGCTGTGTAACCACCACAATAAATATACACATTTCCAGGACCCCCAAAACACTCCCTTGTGCCCCATTCAATCTCCCTCACCCCTCACAGGGTGTCTATTAATGTATATCATAGCTCTTACCACACTATTCCAAGATCATCTGTTTACCACCTGTCTTCCCCCCATCTACCTTTTTAAAATTCATCTCTTTTTAACATCGATTAAAGGGCACTCTTTTGTGCATACAGTTCTATAAGTTTTGACAAACGTATACAGGAGTGTAACTGCCACAGAACACTTGTGTCACCTACCACCCAATTGCTTATGCTGGTCCTCTGTAATCAACCCTTCCCCCACTCCCAGGACCTGATCTGTTTCCTATTCCTATAATTTTGCCTTTATAGAATGTCATATAAATAAAATAATACAGTATGTAGCCTTTTGAGTCTGGATTCTATCATGATCTTTTAAGCCACACTATATAGTTTTGCCATTTCCCCACTGCTGGCCAATGAAGGACAAGTTTAATAGCAATATATTCCTGTGGGCATTCCCATGTATCACAACTCCATGGTGCTGGCTGTCGCTCTATCCGAAGTAAGGAGATATTATAGGAATACTTTCAGCACACCTTATGAATTAAAATGGTATTATCATTCACAGACTTCACTAGCTATGCTATTTAATTACTTGAGATACCTCACATGTGAATGAAATAATTTGTCTACAATAGGGTTGTAATGTATCATACCTCTGTATTATACCATGCTTTCTCCATGGTTTTGTGTGGGTAAAAAACCATACCCAGCCCAGAGGTCTAACCAGGATACTATGGGTGGTAGTAAAAGGGTTTGTTCTATGAACAAAAAAAGCAGAACCCAAGTTCTCTGCTACCTGGCCCAACCAGGTGAGGCAAAGGAGGTGTAAGAGCAGCCAGTTGCTCTAAACTATTCAGTGTTCTTGTTTTATAGCAGAAAGAAACAGAAGTCCAGAGAGAGGGAGGGACTTATCCAGAGCCACACATTTGCAGAGCCAAAAGAACACCCCAACAAACCTAGAAGTAGATATCTCTGTCGCTACTGAATGGCTTAGCAGTCCCCCAGTATTACTCTCTCCTTTCTGCTGTACCTACCACCAAGCCGTGTGCAAAAGAACATGGTTTCTCTTGTCTGAGAGAATGTATAGTAGAGCAGTTGCTATCTTTAATATCTAGAATTGTCCTGAAACATCAAAATTTCAATTGGATTCCATAAAAAATTCCCATAATACCTTACTAAGCGGGACTTGCAATGATGTTAGCTTAGCTCCAAACCCAAAGATCTTTCTGCCTACTGTATATTTTGATATCTACTCTGACACCCATTTGGCTTAGTATTCCATGGCTCACTAGGTCATTAAACATTTGTTAACTGGGAGGCCCTTTGCTGGGTCCTGGGACTAACAAGTGAATCAGACACAGTCTCTAGTTTTAAGGAGCTCAGTGTCCAGAGGGGAAAAGACGCATAAATCAACAAGTGTAATTACTGAGATAAGTGCTGTGAGAGAAGTATGAACAGGCACCAATTATCTCTCTCACATGAGTGTGCACACACATGTGGCAGGCAACCAACCCCATCACTTGGACAGAATTTCTTTAAGCCCTAACAAGGGTTGTTAATAATTCTAAAATTAAATAGAAACGTTCATGTTAAAGACCCTTTATTTTACAGAAGGACAGTTGAATAAGGCTACTAGAGCCCTGAAACCATTAGTGATCTCCAAAAAGGGTTACTTGATTTTTATGAACAATTTTATTCTTCTTCCTTTTCCTGTGAATACAGAAAACTGGCACCTTTGTCTGCGTCCAGAATGTAAAATCAGAAAATAAAATGGCAAGTCTTACAACTGTGAACTTCAATCAGCTCATTACAAACCAAAGAGACATATTTGAATGCATGTTGCTACATTCATTTACCTACTCTGCCAAGCCATTCAATTACACGATTTCAGATTTTGTATAAAAAAAATATAGCCATGTTTCTTTCAAAAGCTGGTATTTGGAGAAAAGTGATTAGAACAGCATGCTATGATACGTTAATACAGTGGTTTCATTTAATGGACAATGGCAGTTTCTGAAATACTCCCTGTACTTTAAATTATTGCACTTAGAATTCAAGACTAAAACGTGTCTCAACTTTTTTTCATTACTGCTTTACAATACACTCCATTGCCACTGTGAATACAAACAAAACACATTATCAAAAGAGTTTTATTAGCATTAGTAATCTCAACGCAAGTCATTTTTAAAGGTGGGGGTTGGTACAGTGGGTTGCTCAAATCGTGTGAACACTGAGAAAAAGAGTGAGAAACAGAGAAAAAGCTAACGCAGGAGAATAATCCTAAACCCAAATTTAACATCCTCTTGGAGAGACGGCACAAAGAGGAGATGAAGTCTATTCTAACCAGAAGCAGCTGTTGCTGTTCGAATTAGGAAGCATTCCTAATGAATCAGCAGTTCTTACAATAAATACACTCCCCTTTGAAATGTGAGGATTCCGCTATGAGGATTTCTTTTGATATATTTTTTAAATGAACTCATTAGATAGAGAAGAGGCAGGGATTGCGCATATTCCTTTCTAAATTATGATGACTATCTTATCCACACATCCAATCAAGGTTAGTTAGGTGGGGCATAGGGAAACAAGAAATAAGAAATGTAAAGTTAAAAAGGTTTCTTCTCACTGGGACCTCTGTAGCTCACTCCAAACAAACTTTGCAAGATGCTATGTAACAGCCACATCTCAGCAAATACCTGCCACTACACAAACTTAACTAGTGCTGGTTAAGTTTAAAATGGAAAGCAGAGCTATACAAACAATGAAAGAAGCATGCTTTTTGCATTAAGAGGAATCCTTAAATTCCAACATGGTGAAGAACTGCTTACAGAGTATATATATATCCTGTTCCCCAGATAGTCTCTTTAAGAAGAGAAAAAGGAAAAAAGTATGCATATTAATAAATATGCACACGTGCATATTTATTACATCTTCACAAAGGTTTCATATTCTTCTTTGCTTGCATTTAAAAACAATAATTTTTAACAGAGGTTTGTTACTCTAAGCAAAAATCACCATGTTCCTATCAATACAGACAAAAATTTAAAGGCAATTCTTCCCATCAGTAGAGGTGAGCACAATGAATGGGCATTATTCTGCATACTATCTCTCTCCAACTTTCAATCTATCAGTTTCCCCCGACCCTCCTCCTCTTCTATGATGGGTTTCCAGGATTCTTGAGCTTCGGAACCCCAGAGGGAGTTATCGAGTGACACAAGGTGTAGCAGAAAGACTGCTAGAGCTGCCTCATCTTCCTTCCCCTGACACCAATGGCACTTGAGCTTTAAACTTGGAAATGAAAATGAAAGGATACTCCAAATGTAAACACAATCTTTAGGCTGCTTAAAAACAACCCTTTTCACAAATTTAGATATGACCCCCTATCTCATTTAGGTTACTTATGCCCTCAACAATAGGTTGAGAGAACACAAAGAATAGGTAGACCTGCAGGTGACAGAAGTCAAGGACCAAGAAGATTTAACAGTATCATTACCATATCCTATAGAAGAGGAAGAACGGAGCAACTCCTTAAAGGAAACAAGACTTGGGTCATGAATGGGTGGGAGGAGGATGGAAAAGATACAGACCAGAGAACATGAAAAGAGATCTCTTTGCTTACAGATCAGTATGTTTTTGTTCTACATTTCGAGTAATTAGGAAAGTGGGGCTCAAAGGATCAGGAAATGTGTCTGAGATCACTTGATAAATGCTAGAGCTATATTTGAACCCAAGTCTCTCTGGCTCCAAAGCCACTGTACCATATTGCCTCCCTAGTGACTTCCAAATCACAGATAAGATTCTGCTCCCTGGGTATTACTATCTCTTTAGGACATCTTCCTTGGCCATAAAGCTCTACAACTTAGTGTCCTCTCTAATGAAGAAAACCAGGCAGAGACGGGTTAAGTGACTTGACCCACATTAAATAATCCTATTTTTAAAGTGGGATTCAATGTCCCACAGGACAGATAACTAAAATTATTCTCCTTTGTTTTCCAAAATGACTATCCACTGAATAGTTAGCTCCACACAGTTCCCTGAGACTCATTCCCTCGCAGTTGCATTCCTATAGAAATGCCTGCCCTGGCCCAGTGCTTATTTGATCCAGACCTTCCATCAACCAAAAGGACAGTTCTGCAGTTTGTGTGTTGCTATGCCCTGCTCACTATGTTGGACAACTTACTTTTGCTTGAAAATATTTCATTAGATGAAAATGGATAACATATATGAAGGACTGGCACAGAAAAAGAAATTCAGATGTCTGAAACTTAGACAATGATCTATACACAAACATATCCACCTCAGGGCTTATGATAGAAAAAAACAAAAACAAAAAACTATAAAGAGCCTAAAAACTGGCAGTACATTTTCTCAGGGACTGGAATAAAAGACATTTGATTATAAACCCAAGGTTCACACATTAGAGGTAGGCAAGTTACTTAACCCTTGGCTTCCTTTCCTTTAAAATTGAGCTAAATATCTTAAAGAGTTGTCATAAGGATTCAACAGTATACTTCATGTAACATGCCCACCAGTTTCCAGGTGGAAAGAAACCAATAAATGGCAGCTATTGTTACTATTGTTATTATTCATTCAAACAGTAAAGAATCATTAGGTAAATTTTAGAACACCTTCACCATTTAGCATTATGTGACCATTAAAACGTTCTTCAGAGAGAAAATGTTATAAAAACACATAAAAAAGCAAAAAGCCCTGGCTGGTTTTGCTCAGCGGTTAGAGCGTCAGTCCGCAGACCAGAGAGGCCCAGGTTCGGTTCCCACTAAGGGCATGTACCCTGCTTGCAGTTTGTCCCCGGCCCCGGCTGGGGTCATGTGGGTGGCAACCAAACCATGTGTCTCTTACATGTCGATGTTTCTCTCTCTCTCTCTCTCTCTCTCTCTCTCTCTCTCTCTCTCTCTCTCTCTTCATCCCTCTCTCCCTCCCTCTATCTGAGGATAAGTGCAAAAAAATGTCCTCCAGTGAGGATTTAAAAAACAAACAAACCAACAACAACAACAAAAAACACATTAAAATATAGATTAAGTAAAAAAGATATCTGGCCCTGGCCGGTTTGGCTCAGCGGTTAGAGCATCGGCCTGCGGTCCAGAGAGACCCAAGTTCAGTTCCTGCTAAGGGCACATACCTCAGTTGCAGTTTGTCCCCAGCCCTGGCTGGGTTGTGCGGGTGGCAACCACTCGATGTGTCCCTTTTGCATCGATGTTTCTCTCTCTCTCTCTCCCTCCCACTCTATCTGAACAAAAAATGGAAAAATGTCCTCGGGTGAGGATTGAAAAAAGAGAAAGATATCTGATCTCAAATATATAAATTTTAAAATAGTGCATATGTATATTACATATATTATTAGAAATGGACTAAAAAGAAATACACTGCAATTTCTGTTTTAAGATGGTGGAAATAAGGAAATTTTCTTCCGAATTAAAAAAAACAAAACATTCATTCAAAAGTCACTTTTATTTTTTCCCCCTGACCATTCTTCCCTCACCCCTTTTGAATGACCCTGGCACCTTGGTCAAAAACTCAACTGATCCTCTATTCTGTTTCACTGATCTAAAATGTCTGTCCTTGTGCCAGTACCACAATGTCTTCTTCATTGCTGAACCTTTACAATAAGACTTGAAATCAGGTAATGTTGGTCCTCCAACCTTATTCTTCTTTTTCAAACATATTTGGCTAAGTCTTTTGCCAAATAAATTTCTAGACAAATTTTAGAATCAGCTTAAATTCTAGAAAAAAAGTCTAGTTGTGTTGCATTGACTATATAGATCAATTTGGAGAGAACTGACATCTGTATCAGTAATGGTCCTCCAGAGAAACAGAATCAAGAGGGACAAGGACACACACACAGAGATTTATTTTAAGGAATTGACTTAAGCAAGTCCAAAAACTGCAGGGTACGTGAGCAGGCTGGAAACTCAGACAGGATTTCTATAATCCCTTTTTTGTTTAATTTATTTTTATTGTTGACAGTATTATAGATGTCTCCCACTGATCCCCTTTTGCCCCCTCCACCTGGCCCCCATTCCACCCCAGGCCTTCACTACACTATTGCCTGTGTCCATGGACTATGCATATATGCATATATGTTTTTGGTTAATCTCTTCCTGCCTCCCCATCCCTGCTTCCCTCTGAGATCTGTCAATCTGTTCCATGCACTCATGTCTCTGGTTCCATTTTGTTCATCAGTTTATTTTGTTTGTTAGGTTCTACATATAAGAAGATCATGTGGTATCTGTCTTTCTGTGACTGGCTTATTTCACTTAGCATGATTATCTTCAGGTCTATCCATGCTGTTGAGATCCTTCTTTCTTACAGCTGCATAGTATTCCACTGTGTAAATATACCACAGATTCCTTATCCTCTCTTCTACTGAGAGGCACAGATCTTAGCTATTGTAAATAACGCTGCTATGAACATAAGTGTGCAAATATGCTTTCTGATTGGCATTTTAGATTCTTAGGATATGTTCCCTGAAGTGGGATCACTGGGTCAAATGGCACTTACATTTTTAGTTTCTTGAGGAACCTCCACACTGTTTTCCACAGTGGCTACACCAGTCTGCATTCCCACCAGTAGTGCACTAAGGTTTCCTTTCCCCCACATTCTCATCAGCAGTTCTTGTTTGTTGATCTATTGATGGTAGCCATTCTGACAGGTGTGAGATGATAACTCATTGTTGTTTTTTTTAATCCTCACCCAAGGATCTTTTTCCATTTATCTTCAGATAGAATAGGAGGTAGGGAGGGGGAGAGGGAGACACACACACACATACACACATTGATGTCAGAGAGACACATCAACCGCTTACCTCCTGCATGCCACTGACCAGGGCCAGGGACTAAACCATAACCAAGGTATGTGCCCTTGACTGGAATCAAACCTGTGACTCTTTGGTCCGAGGGTTGATACTCTAAGCACTGAGCAAAACCGGCCAGGGCCCTCATTATTGTTTTAACTTGCATCTCTCTGGTGATTAGTAACATTAAACATCTCTGGGAAAGCTCAATTTTTGCTCTTAGGGCCATTAACTGATTGGATGAGGCCTACCCACTTTATGGAGGGTTATCTCCTGTAAGGTCAACTGATCATAAATGTTCATCACAGCACCATTTAAACAAGTGTTTAACCAAACAACTGGCATAATAGCCTAGCCAAATTGACACATAATATTAACCATCACAATATGGTGACAACACTGAAGGTTTAAATCCAGGAGCATGATTTATCTCTTCATTGATTTAGATCTTCTTTTAAGATAGCTCAGAATATGTTATACTTTTTTGTGTCCAAATAATACAAATTTTTTTCAGTACTTTGAAGTTATTATAAAAGCATCATTTTATTAATTTATATTCATAATTTGAATCCCAATTACCCTACCAAATGTTCATATACAAAATTAATAAAAATGGATCAATGACCTAAATATAAGAGATTAATCTATAAGATGTCTAGAAGAAAATGAGAAAAATCTTTGTTCTCTTGACACAAAAAAACATGAACCATAAAAGAATAAATTTATAAACTAGATTTTGAAATAAAAACGTTTTGCTATGTGAAAGATGCCATTAAGAAAATGAAAACACAAGCCACAGACTGGGAGAAAATGGTTGATAAATTTGAACAGACACTCCACCAAAGAAGATATACAATATTTTTCTAGTAAATGAATATATAAAATGACTTTCAACATTATCAGTTACCAGGAAAATGCAAATTAAAATCACAATGAGATACCACCACAATTTAATAGAATGACTAAAATGAAAAAGACTGACAATAACACCAGTTAGTGAGCAATAGGTGCAACTGGAACTCTCATATATTGTTGAAAACAATATTGCCGTTTCCTATACAGTTATCATACCAGAACACCCAGAAAACATATGTTCATATAAAAACTTAAACGTGAATGTTCATACCACTTTTATTACAGTAACCAAAACCTGAAAACAACCCAAATGTCCATCAGTAAGTGAATAAACTAGGATATATTCGTATAACAAAACACCACTCAGCAATAAAAAGGAACAAACTACTCCTATATGTAGCAACATGAATAAATCCCAAAGTGTTATGGTGAACAAAAGAAGCTAGACAAAGATGTACATATGTATAACTTCACTTATATGAAATCATAGGAAAGACAAAGTTAAACTACATTGAAGAGGGGAAAAAATCCGTGGTTGCCTGGGGCCAGGACTGATGAGGGAGACTAAACAGGAGAACAAGGAACTTTTGAGGGTAACAAAAATGTTGTATTATCTTGAGTAAGGTAGTGGTTACACATCTGTATACATTTGTCAAATCTGATAAATTATACACTTAAATTGGTAAATTTTAGTGTGTGTGTTTACATTTCTTTAGATCTTCCATTTTGGCATATGGAAGATCAGATATTTTGAAAAACTCTTCCAACTGATACAATTAAATGCTAGATTATATATTTACACACACACACACACACACACACACACAGTCTTTAGATATATTACTATCTCACTCCAGAGAACATAAAATGAAATGGACACGAACATAGAGAGATAGATTAGCAACAAAGCTGGCTTTACCCTGAAGCTCTTGGCCAAACTACGGACACTTTGTGTTCCCAAATGATAGAGATACAAGGCAGAAGTAAAAGGAGGCAAAGCCTAGAAACCTCCTCAGGATACCATAACCTAAAGTTTAGTTGCTTGAGGGCTACATCTTTAGTGTAAGGATCAAATTCTGAATAAATTCTGCCAGCACAAAATTTTCCATTCTTAATGTTATTGCAGGGTGGAAGCAAATATCTCCACTGACAATTTCTAACTAAAAGTATGCTCTCACATGGATTTGCAATTCAAATTTACCTACCATAGTCTGATAAAATGTCAAACATAATTTATAGAGCCCATAATTATTAGTACCTAAGTGAGAGCTAGGAGCATTACTGAAATACAGATCCACTGTAGAGGGACTTAAATTTAACCAAGGTCTTCCAAAATTCCTACAAATACAGTTTTATGGACAACTAAAATAATCAGATATGGAATATTAAAAAAAAGTGTTCAATATGTTTAAAAATTAAGAAAAGATTGAAAATGAGTAGAAAACAAAAGACTATGAACAGCCAAAGAGATTTATAAAAGAATCAAATCGAACCTTATAAAATGCAAAGATTAGACATAACTAGTGAATTAGTGAACTGAAAAATAAACCCATCCAAATAAATAGAATCAGAAATGAAAGAGTAATAATTGACACCAAAGAAATACAAAGTGTTATAAGAAAATACTACAAACAACTATATGCCATCAACTTGTACAATCTGGATGAAATGAATTCCTGAAACACACAATCTTCCAAAACTAAATCTGAATGGACAGATTACAACTAAAGATACTAAAGCAGTAAAAACAAAACAGAAAAACCAACTCCCAAAAAACAACAATCCTGGACTATATGGCTTGACAGGTGAATTTTACCAAACATTCGAAGAACTAACACCTACCCTTCTCAAACTATTCCAAATAAATTCAAGAGGAGGGAAGACTCCCAAGCTCATTTTACAAGGCCAGCATTATCCTAATTCCAAAACCAGATAAAGACACTAGAAAGAAAGAAAATTATAGGCCAATATCCCTGATGAACATAGATGCTAAAACCCTCAACAAAACATTGTATTGAAATACATTAAAAAGATCATATACCATGATAAAGTGAGATTTATTCTGGGGATGCAGGGTTGGTACAATATCCATAAATCAATAAATGTTGTACACCACCTAAACAAAATGAAAGATAAAATACCACATGACCATACCAATAGATGCATTAAAAGCATTTGATAAAATTCAGTACCCATTTATGATAAAAACTCCTAGCAAAGTGGGAATAGTGGGAACATATCTCAATGTAATCAAGGCCATATATATGACAAACTCTGCTCTATCCGAAGATAAATGCAAAAATGTCCTGAGGAGAGGATTTTTAAAAAAGCAAAACAGAGTCCTGGCCTGTGTGGCTCAGTTGGTTGAGTGTTGTTGCATGCACCAAGAGGTTGCAGGTTCAATTCTTAATCATGCCCGGTTATGCACTCTATTCCTGGTGGGGTGCATGCAGGCAACAGCTGATCCATGTTTCTCTCTCTCTCCATCTCCCTTCCTCTCTCTAAAATCAACAGAAACATTTATTTAAAAAAGCAAATCACGCCCTGGCCGGTCTGGCTCAGCGGTTAGAGCGTCGGCCTGCGGTCCTGAGAGACCCGGGTTTGGTTCCCGCTAAGGGCATGTACCTCGGTTGCAGTTTGTCCCTGGCCCTGGTGGGTCGTGCGGGTGGCAGCCACTCGATGTGTCCCTTTCACATCGATGTTTCTCTCTCTCTATCTTTCTCTCTCTCCCTCCCACTCTACCTGAACAAAAAATGGAAAAATGTCCTCAGGTGAGGATAAAAAAACAAAAAAAAAAAACAAAAAAAAAGCAAATCAGAAACACAAAAGAATTTCCTTAATCTAATAAAGAATACCTAATTAAGACCTGTCTTACTGGAGAAATGTTAAAACACTCCCTTTAAAATCAGGAACAATAAAAGAATATTCACTATTTTTGTTTCTGTTCAACATTGTACTGGAGATACTGGGCAGCAAAATTGGGCGAGAAATAAATGGTTAAAGAATACAAGGGGAAAAAAGACAAAATAGTCATTCATAAATTATATAATTTTCTATCTGAAATTCAATAAAAGTAGAAAGAATTACTAGAATCAATTAAGTAGTTGAGCAAAAGATCAATATTCAAAAGTAACCAAATTCAAAACAGAACAGAAAATTGTAATTAATAATATTATAATTAAAGATATTTATAACTCCCCCTCCCCAACCTCCAAATATGTTCTCAGGGTAAAAATGATTCAAAGATGTATAAGGCCATTATAGAAGAAATTTTAAAAAATTTTAATATTTAAATAAGACCTAAATAAAATGACATCATGTTCAAGAATTGGGTATGAAGACATTAACATAAAGATGTCAATTCACTACAAACTTACCTATATATTCAATGAGAGTATAAATAAAATCTCAACATGGTATTTATGAAATTTGATACAAGTCTAACATTTACATGGAAGGGTAGAAGACTAAGAAAACCAAGACATTTCTGAAGAAAAGAAGAAGGTGAGGAAACTTTCCCAACAGACTTTAAGATTACTTAAATTCTACAGTAATCAACACAACAAGATTTTGGCACAGGGACAGACAAATTAACTAACAGAACAGAATAAAAAGCCAGAAATAAGACCTGTGCATATAGGAAAATTTGATATATGACAGGTTGGCACTGCAATTCCCTAGGAGAAAGAATGAATATTTGAGACATGTTACAGGGGGCAATTTGATATCCAAATGGGAAAAAATAAATGAAACTGGATCCCAACTGTATAGCATCCATGAAAAGCAATTCCAGGTGGATTAAAGATTTAAATGTGAAAGGCAGAAATGTCAAACTTCTAGAAGAAAAATAACCCTGATAACAATACTGAACAAAGACATAAAAATACATATAACCTAATATCTCTCATGCACATAGACATAAAAATTCTAAACCAAATTTTAGCCAACCAAGTCCAGGAATACATAAAAAAAATATAATACCATTATCAAGTGAGTTGATAGAACATTAAAAATCAATAAATTATAACTTACCATTTAAAAAGGATAAAGGAGAAAACCATATGTTCATAGCAATAGATACAGAATAAACAACAAAATTCAACACCCATCCATGATTAAAAACACTCAGTAAACTAGGAATAGAAGGAAACTTCCTCACATTAAGGGCATCTCTTAAAAATGCTATAGCTCTTTATTATACTTTATCGTAAAACACTGTTCCCCCTAAGACAGAGAAGACAAACATACTCTCACCACTTCTCTTCAACATTCCACATGAAAATGGAGGTCCTAGATAGTGCAATAAAGAAATAAATAGAAATGGAAGGCATAAAAATCCAAAAGGAAGAAGTAAAACTATTTCTATATGCAGTACATGATTGTTTACATTTCCTAGAGAATCTATAAAGAAGTATAAGAACTAATAACTGATACTAGCAAGGCCATGGGATATAGGATCAACACACAAAAATATCAATTATATGCATACAGTAAACAATTGGAATATACAAAGAAATAAATGGTTCTACTTATAGCATTACAAAAAATAATAAAATACCTAGTAATAAACATAACAAAAGACATGACCTTTGAACTGAAAAGTTCCCAGTTGGGGAGCTTTAGAAGAATCGGCTAAAAAGATAGAAAGAAACGCCAGGGAGGTAGTGGGAAAACAGAAAAGTAGGGCTCCTCAGGGAACACATGACCAAATGTATCAAATATTTATTCAACAGAGTGGTTCTTCCCTCCCCTTAAGGATGGGAGAAATAGCCACATGCATGTACAATGATGAGATACAGAGGGGCACCAGAACAAATAGGCAGAGTTGTTGATGGAATTATATCTTGAGCAGGTGAGAGGATCTAGTATACAGATGCAGGGTTTTGCTCTTGCTAGGAATCTGGAAAGTACATCGTGATAATAGGAGATAAAGCAGAATATATGGACAATCTTGAAGGTGGGTCAGAAGATGTAGCAGCAGCCTGAAAATTTCTCTTCTAATTGTTCTCTACAGCAGTGTTTGTCATAGGGAAAAAACAACTGGAAACAACCCATGTGTGTATCAATAGGACTAGTTTTAATGTTACTGGTCATGTTCTTAAATAGGGCAGTAGAATCTCAGGTGTTTATTTGATCATACATTATATGTATGTTCCATTTTTCATATGCATCAAAAATACATGTAGTAATTATGCATCAAAGTTCTACTTTGGATAGGAGACTGGAATTGAGGAGGTGGTCAAAGGAGACTTGCATTACACCTATATTAATTAAATATTTATGTATTATTTTAATTATTTTCAAAGAAAATGTTACTATATTGCTTGCATAATATTTCTGGACACCTAAGTTCTCTAGGTAGACAGAATTATAGGTCATTTTCTTCATTTTTCAGCATGACATACATTTATCAGCATCTAAATATATTCATAACTAGAAAAATGAATTTCAAATAATCATATATAAAATATTATGAGTATAAGAAAAAGCACTAAAAGAATATGTCACAATTGCTGCATTCAGGTGGTAGGGTTATATGGGCTATTTTTTCCCCTTCTATTTTTTTTATAGTACCTTCGATTCGGTAGGGGGAATAGGATGAGCAATGCACATATATTAATTGCATAATTGGAAACTAAATTTTCAAAAAAAGAAAGACTCCTGTCACCTTCTGTTTTTCCACCTAGTTTTCTCAATACCTAAAATTGAATTTTGCTTTTAACTGGATCCTAATCTCTTAATAAACGATCATTTGATTTCTTCATGATGTCATTGGCTTTGATACTTCACTTCCAAGTATTTCATACTAAATAGGTGACCCTGGGTTAAATACATGACTTGAATTTCATTTACAATATTTGAATAACTACTCCTGCCTCAGCCCCTTTTAGCTATCGGTAGGTCGCCTTCTACTCCCCTGGAATCAGCCTTCAGCCAGCTGGTCAGCATATCAAGAGCTGTCACACCACAACCTAGTAGGATTGAAAATGGTCAGGTCTGTTCTATGTCTAAAAGTGGAGATGCCAAGCATTTATACAACCCTATCAGGAGAAAGGCCTAAATGGAGTAAACAATGTCCTGTCAGTTCAGTGGTCCCTCTATATGAGGTCACTTCAGTTTCAGGGACTTCTCCTTCCTAATTCTACCCCACACTCCCCTGACACACACACACACCCAGCTCCTTTCTGAGCACCCATGCTCCAGATTCCAGGTGAGAAGGTATGTTCTTTGTTCTCATGCTTTTAGGATGGAATTCCTGCAATGATCAAGCACTGACTCACACTGGGAGCGACTCTGCTCTGAAGACTTCTCTGCCTCATTTTCCCCAGGATGGATTTCTCTTGAGTTTCTATGCTTGATCAAGCACTGATTCTGCTTTGCTAATTTCTGAATCTGACTTCTGAGAGCCAATGTCAGGGCCCTTTTACTCCCCACACTCCCTTCCCCAGGTACTTCCCCAAATCCCTGTTAAGTGTTCTGCAAAGGCCTGTTTTCCTCTAGCATCAAATCTTAACTGGCTCCTTGGTGCATAGCCTGCTGGTCAACCATGGCTATCGCCCACACATATAAACCAACCTCTGCAGAGGCCAATTCTGGCAGAAATAATGTACCTGCATATAAACTGTATTTCTCATTGTATCAACTGAAGTTTCTCATAAAAGTTGGCCACACTCATGAAAGCTGGAGAATGTATGGCAAGCTTTCCACTTAGAATTTCTAAAGAACTTGAAAATCCAAGGTTTCTTCAGCCAAAAATGACCTAAAATTCACTGGAATAATGGGGAGAGGAGTATTAAAAAGATAAAATTAACATTTGCTCAGCAATTACTATATGCCAGACATTTACCTATAAAAGTTATTTAATCCTGGTAACAAATCAATGAATTAAGAATTATCACTACAGGTAAACAATCTGACACTTGGCAAGGTTTATTAACTTTCTCAAGCTGCCAGTAGTTGTTGGTAGGACAAATGTTAAACTCAGATCTTTCTGATTTCAAAGTTAATGTCCCTTTCATCATACCATGCTGATGCCCAAATCTCCAACACATTTCAGAGCTACCAAACATTCTCAAATTCCTTATGTAGCTATAGAAATAATATTCAGAGTCATACAAGCATTTATTTTCCTTAATTGAAAAGCATTCAGTAAAATTAAGAAAATGTAATTGCAGGGTATTATGATGCAAGAGTTTTTGTTCTGTTCTTTTTTTATACCACTGACCAAACTTTGTAACAAGGCATCATGTATTGAGAATTTTGAGGGGCTTATGTTCAGTTACAAGCAACAAGCAATTAGAATTTGAATGCCAAATTCTGAGGTTAAGTTCAACAAAAGTATCACTCTAGGGAATCCCTTCTGGTCATTCACCACCCAAGGAAAGACAGCCCAAGCACTACACTCTTGAGTCACCTAAAGGTAGCTCATCTAAAGAAAATTCATAATCACACAAATCTGGTTTGAGCTTTTAAGAAATTCCAATAATTTTTAAATGTTGCTAGGGATACCTCACATCCTCTATAATTATGTAACTAAAAAATACTGTAAGAGATACTTTCAATATATCTCCCCCATCTACCTTGGATGAGTAACTACATACTTGAGAATGTTTATATAAAAAGGAATAAACAAATGTACATCAACATTTATATAAAATTAATAAAGTTATGTCTTCTAACTCCACTGTTACTGCCTAAACGCAAGAATACAATTTGCACGTTTGACAGGCACAGCCACCCAACACCCTGGCCTTTTAGATGTTATGATGACCCATCATCGTTCTGACAGTCCTCTTTATTGTACTTCAGCCACCTACTCCTTTAGTCTCCCCTTGACCTTCCCATTGCCAAATCTGTTCTGAAATCACTAATTAAGACTCCCCAGTTCTGAACCTACTTTCCTATCCTTGGTATTTGTTCATCTTACATCTCCTATCACACCTATACTTAACCCCCATCACTGACAGTCTCTTTCTTCTCCCCATTTATCAGACCCTCCTTTCTTTACTCCTGACTCATCCAGCTTAGTCCTATGATCCATCATATCAGGAACCTAAAAGGCCCATGTCTCTTTCCTTTCATCACATATGCATGGAAATGCCTTACTCCTGAATGAGTCCAACTATTTATCTTCTCTGTGTCTGTATTCAGGAGATATGCATGGCTGATAGAAAAATACCACACAATCATACTGAACCTCTATAAAATTCTACATTTGTAAAGTCTATAGTATCAACTAAGCCTTAACACCATCCAACAATTCTGGCCTACATGACTTTTTTTTTTTTTTAAGAGGGAGAGAGAGAGAAGAAGAGAGAGAGAGAAACATCAATGTGAGAGAGATACATCGACTGGCTGCCACCCACATGACCTCAACCGGGGCTGGGGACAAATTGCAACCAAGGTACATGCCCTTAGCAGGAACTGAACCCAGGACTCTCTGGTCCGCAAGCCGACACTCTAACCGCTGAGCCAAACCAGCCAGAGCCTACGTGACTATTTTAAATCTTCTCCATTCTCCATTCAAACATCTTATCTCCACAAACTCTTTCCCTCACTCTTAGTATCTGATCTCATCACCTACTTCATCAAGAAAATAGAAGCTATCAAACAGAAATAGCCTCAACTTTCCAACAACACATTCATTCATTTAATATTTATTAAACACCAACGGAAGCCTGGGCTCTGAAACTAGTCACCTAAGTTCTTATTCTATGTCTTCTAACTCCACTGTTACTGCCTAAACGCAAGAATACAATTTGCAAGAATACAAAACGCAAGAATACAACTTACCTTTGGGTAAGTTACTTAAACTCTTTGAACTTCTGTTTTATTCATTTCTAAATTGCAGGCAAGAACAGTACGAACCTCACAGGGTCATTGTGAAGGTCCAATAAGATAAGTATATTTGGAGCACTGAGAATGGCACTTGGCACAGATTATAAGCATGTCATAAATCTTAGCCATTGCTACCACCATGATGAAAACTACATGGGCCAAGCACCAAAGTATACAAATCTATACCCATCCTTCCCCTCCTTCCCCTTCTGTTACAATAAGAAATGTCTGTGTCTCCTCCATCTAAGGCTAGTACTTCCACTCCCCTTCTTTTAACTGAGAGGATAAAAATAACATAAATACAGCTTTATATGAGAAGACTGGGAAGACAAAGTAACTACTCCAAGATCAAAGGCTATTAAAATGTAGAGTTGAACTTAGAAATCAAATCCAACTCTCTAACTACATCCTTCTGCCTTCCACATATCCATTGTATTTAATTTGACAGAAAGTTCTACCTACATACCTCAGTTCTTGCTGCAGAAGTGATGCTCATATTTGACAAATGAGAACTTCCCCTAAAGTAAATATGGGCCTTTAAAGGCTTGACCTTCAAGTATACACAAAACACTAAATTATGGAAGAGATGGAGTGCTGAATTCTGAAGGTGGTCCAGGAAGGCTTCATAGCCTATAGGGTACCAACCGGAATACTGTGAACAGAAGTATGCAGAAAATCTCTGGCCGAGAGTTAACAAGGGCCAGGGAATGCCTTGATGGTGAGAAAAAGTTAGAGCTGCTACCGGCAGGAAATCTCCTGGACATGACAAAATCTGTTTAATGAAAAGGGGGACTATATTACAACTATTTGGCATGTGGGCCCAAATCAAACGGTACAGCATGAAAGTCTGGAGATCACCTGAGGACTAAAAGCAGCGTCCCTTCAAGTAGGGAGGTAGAGTTCCAGCAGCTGTCAAGGAATCCTGAGCCTTCAAGTACTGTTAAAGAGGCCATATAAAAGAACTCGAAGGAGTGACTGCGGAGGTGCAGATAAGAGATTCCGCTATGTTCAGAACACCTGGAATCACTTAAGAGACATCTGTTATCATCTGGGAATCAGAGATTAGAGTGCAGGACCAGTGGTTTGGGTCAATTCAGAATAGCATTTCCATTTCTCCACAGCAAATGTTCATAGGACTTTGGGCTTTTCATCACATCTTTACATAAACTCCTAATTATGGCATTTAAAACTATACAGTTTTCCACAAATTAAAGTAAATACAATGAATACATTTTAAAATGAAGAGAGTGAGAATATGAAAAAAAATTAGACATCCTAAACATCACAGTATGCCAATAATTCTTCTATACATTGTATTTAATTCTCACAATGAGGATATTAATTCATTGACCGATGAATTAATTATGTTATTATCTCCAAACTGAAATTTGGAAGTAAAAATATCTTGCTCAGGGACATACAGTTCATAAAAGATGAGCTGAGATTTGACTCTAGATCTGTGTGACTTTGCCACTATATCTGCTCATAAAGAGAGAGGCAGTAAAAAAAAAAAAAATCACAAAATGATGTCTCTTTGTAAAGCTAGCTTAGGCTTACAAATCAAAACCATCTAAAAACTGGAATTTACTTTGAGAACCAGTGTGCATAGCTAGAAGCCTTCCTGCCTACCAGACACCTGAGACTGATCAGGAGAAGGAAAGACAAAACAGTGGCAGCTTATGCTAGAGACTGTGCAGCCAACTGGATCAGCCTGGGTGTGGCGACCAGCACTCACCCTCGACGGTTTCTTTAGAATACCCCCAAGAGTCATTCTGGTGGACTGGCCCTGCTTCAGTCACACACACGAACCCCAGGGTGGCTGGGGGGTGGAGGGGACTGAGAAAGTGTGCAGGTGGCTCCCTGCAGGCCACCTTGTCCACCACCAGGATGGGGGGACAAACCCCCCAGAGCCAGCTGCTATAAGAGAAAGCAGTAAGTGCTCTGGCATGAGAAAAGCAGCACAATGTCATTCACTTTCACATGCCTGCACATTACCAAAACTATAAAACAATGGAGAAAATAGGGGGAATAGATAAATTAAAATTGGATTACATTCTAGGCCTTCTCTCCATAATAAGAGTCCATAGGTTGGTTGCCAGGAACAAACATTTCTCAACAATGGATTTCACAGACTTCTTAAAAATTATTTTTTCACCCATGTCAGTTTGTCTCAGCAGTTAGAGTGTCAGCCTGCAGCCTGAAGGGTGTCACAGGTTCAATTCCCAGTCAAGGGCATTTACCTGGGTTGCAGGTTAGATCCCTGGCCCTGGTCAGGGTCTTGTGGGAGGCAACCAATCAATGTTTCTCTCTCACATCGATGTTTTTTTCTCTTTTTCTCTCCCTCCCACCCTCCCTTCCACTCTAAGAATTAATGGACAAATGTCCTCGGGTAAGGATTAACAACAAGAATTATTTTTTCACTCACATCTAAAATACATCTTGTTTACAACTTCACTTCTCTAGATTAGCAAGACAAATGAGAATACAAAATTGTTGCAAAAAGTTACTGCATGGTTTAAGAGATCTGGGTTGACAGCCTATCGCACTGGCATGAGATTCTAAAACTCACTCATAAAAACCACCTTGGTCAGACCATCCTACCAGAGATTACAGACAGAAAGCACAGCTCCTTCATGCTTCATTTACCCACATAACTTCCTTCCTTCTTTCATTCATTCACCTACATAAATGCCTGAACAAAGGGGTGCTTAATAAATGCTTGGTCAATGAGTAGAATTATTTAACAAACAACCACAAGTTGATTTTCAGAGGTTAAGCAGCAAATTCCTAGATTTAAACTAAGCTCAGTCTAACCTAAGGTAGCCAGATTCCAGGGCAATCAACTGTAAGACTGGAGCTCAGGGTAACTAATACCCCAGCACTGGATCTTAAAGTCACAATGAATGTCCCTTAAGAACATGACGTGTGCTGCCCTGGGCCACTCTAGGGAGCAGCCTCTTTTAGGGTATATGTGATCATGGCCACTACCAAAAGCATAGCAGAGAAAAGTACATTTTCATCTACTCCCTTCACAAAGACACTACGAAATTCTAGGGTGGTGGCAAGGCACAAGCATAAGGACAAGGGAAATTACTTCTGCTCAATCATTGTTTTCCAGTTAGCATCTTCACAGACTTCTACTCCCAGGTCAAATTAGATCTGCTCAAATAGAGAGTGGACCCATGGACAACACTCACCTTCAAAGAGGAAAGAACACTTACAATGCCCATGTGCTTTTAAAGGTTTCCATACAGTAACAGTATTAAGTTCTCATTTTCCGCATTAGCTCAGTGTTCAAAGCCCTAAAAGGGTTGGGGGTGGGGGGCAATGGAGGGAGCCTGCAGAGGCATCACAGCTGCCTTGAAAGCTGGAAGACCGCTGCAGTCACAGTCCATCAGTTTCATGCCTGTGGTTTCCTTTCATTCTCAGAGTCGATTTAAATTACTAATAATCAGGAAACCTACATGACATGACATCTATTAAGGACAACTACTAATAAAATCGAAACTAAATATCAAATTGGATCATGGTACCGCTGGCTCCTGGGTTACAATTTAAACTTCCATGAAGTGCAAACTAATGTATTAGAGGCACTGCTCCGAAGAACAAAATTAATTGCCTTTGTGAGTTCTCTCAACTCGCAAAACTCCTTCAGGGAAGTTACTGCTTTGTTAACAAACCAGTAGCCACTTAAAATCCCAGATGCTCTTAGCATCACATATATTCTTGCCGGGATAGAAGTATGAGGGGTAAATTTGTATGTAAACTTCTCAATATACTATGCCAACATTTTAAAGCAGGGGCCACCTTACTATAATCACATGAACCATAAATGCAAATACATAATCTAGTTTTTAATTCTGATAAAAATAACTGACTTGGTGAGTAAAATGTGGCTACCTTTTATTTTACTTTTCTTTTTCCCCTGCTAATGTTACTGTGCAAAATATACTGAGAAAGAGTAAATAACACATAGTTACACTGCAGCCCATAGTACTTGGTGGCATGTGACCTAAGGCAAGTAACATCTTCTCTGGACCTCATTAGAAAACTGAGGGACAAAGATGCTCTGATAATACGTGTAGCTGTAAATTTCATGAGAGTAGAAAGTTTCTTGATCACTGCTGTGGTTCTAATATTTGTTTGTTGAAAAATGAATAGGGCCAAGTCCTGACTATGGGGTGTGTGTGTGTGTACTCATTTAGTCCCTATAACAATACCTTGAAGGGAAATGATTATCCCCATTTCATAGGTAAGAAAATGGAGTTCAAGCGGGTGGCAGCCACTCGATGTGTCCCTTCGCGTCGATGTTTCTCTCTCTCTCTCTCTTCCTCTCTCTCCCTCCAGCTCTATCTGAACAAAAAATGGAAAAATGTCCTCAGCTGAGGATAAAAAAAAAAAAAAAGAAAATGGAGTTCAAAAAGAAAGCCAACTGTGCAAGATCACACAGCTACTGGGTGGAATGGGAATTTGAACCAACTTTGTCTAACACCAAACCTAACCTCATTTGTATTTTCTTCCACTAAGAGAAAAATAAATATTTCTGTGAAATTGAATTATTTTATTTACACCACACGAGTCAAATCACTTTAGTCCATTCAAGAAGGGATGATGTACACCAAAGTCTGTTTTTAATTCAGCACTTTGACACCTTTCACATTTATGGAATTCTGGATAACCTAGGGGACAGAGCATTGCAGGAGCCCTTGACAGTCTCCCAGAGGCTGCCCTTTGTTCATTCCACTTCCTCCAGCTTTTGCCACAGTACGAAGTTTATTCCCTGCCATTCTAATCCACTGCTGCAATCCAAACAGTGTGTTGTTGGAATAGTCCCTATGCCTCTAGCATGCATGGTCCAAATTTTTGCAAAGCAGCTACAAAGGCAATTTGGAAACGTACAACTCTTAACAACTCTCCCATCTGGTTTTCACACCAGCTCCTTCCTCCACAAGCCCACAGAAGTCACAGGCAGCTCCTGTTTTCTGGGAAACTAGCTGTCTTTTCATCTTGCTGGGTGTATGTTATGTCTGTCTGTCAGCAAATTGGGAAATGGCCTCCATCCTGACAGATACATTTTGTAAAGCCTTAAAAGCACATACACTAATGTGAAGAAAAGAAGGAAATTTTTCTGTTTTTGGACTCTGGCTATTTGCTCTTTACAGCTTATATGTCAAGGGAATGGGATTTCCCAGGTAGATGTACTAATGTAAAATGCATTAGTGTTAAGGTGGGGGCTCCCAATCCACCCAGGGCCAAAGGGTTAATACAAAATGACAGAATTTAATGACTGCTATTACAGTTGCCAGGCAACCAAGAGAAGGTGTGCCATAAAGGCCTAATTAATGAATGAGGTAGCAAGAGTTTCTGTTAAGTTGGTAAGCAGTTCACAGTTCACCATTGGTTGGCTTTGCCCAGATGGTAATACTCTTAAGCTTTCTTAGCTCCACTGAGCAGCAGCAAAATAATGTGATTACAGTTGCAGCTCTGGCTAAAGTTCTGACATCCTTTCCATACTCAGTGCAATTTCTCAAGGTAGTTGAAACAATCGTCTTCTGCACAGATTCATATTGAGAACTATGTGTTTGCATTTGGTTCCTCCTACAATCAGATCCATAAGAACACTGCAATCATTATTTTCTAGGTACTCTTTTGCTGCAGTAACTTAAAAGTAGTCCAAATTGGGGCCAAAACTTAATTGCCATTGGAATTAGAGGCTTTGTTGGAAAAATGCTCTTTCCAAAGGAAAGCCCAGATGACAGTAACAAAGGACTACAATTGGAGTGTCACTGCTTGCCAAGATCTGTCCTAGTGCTTTACATTCATTATCTCTAGTTTTCACAGCCCTCTTAGGTAGGGATCACCATCTCACTTTATAAGCTGAGGCTCAAAAGGACTAAGTACCTTGCTCAGCATCACATATGCTGTGAGAATGGCTGAGCTAGGATTCAAACCCAGTCTTGACTCCCAGGCCCACTCTCTCCACACTGCCCATATTCACTGTTGGGGGTGACAATCATGATGACAAGTACCCTCCAGGGAGTACTTCGTGAGGTGTCAAACAGAGTTGGTACTTAATACCTATTATTTTATCTTCATCATTGTAACAACTGAGATTCTGCTAGTGTTATTATTTCCCATTTTAAAGAGAAGGAAAATGAAGCTCCGTTAGGTATTTGTCCAAAGTCGTGAATTTAGTAAATGAAGAAACCAACCCTTGAACTCAAGCCTTTGGGTTCAAAGCCTGCCCTCCTTTCCCTACTGTAGCTCTTAAAGGCTGGCTATAATTTAATTTCCATCCTGAAAATGGACAATATACTCAATTACTCTGTTCCCTCCATGCCATGAGCATCAATTAAACATGTGAACTTTTCTTTAACAAATGAACCCTTTATATCAGAATGTAGCTCAAAATCACCACATAGCCAAACAGGGGATGGTCCCTGAGGGCAGGTGTAGTGGATTGGAATGAGAAGTAAAAAGGTTTTCTTCACCCCAACCCTCAGCTAAGTCTTAGAGAAAACAAGAGGGGTTCGGTTGGGGAGGTAAGGGTGGGGGGCGCAGAAGAAGCAGCTGTCTCAGATGGCCTGAGCTCTTATTTCTAAGGGAAAATGCTCTTATTCTTTAAGGGAGGAAGGTCTGCACATGCCAAAGGGCCAAAAGGGGCCCCCAAATGAACAAAGATAAAATGAGGAGGAAGAAAGATTGGTCTGAGACCAGTTAAAGTGTTCTCATTAATGGGCCCCCAACTTCAAAAGTAATCAAAGTAGAGGACCCAGCTCAGTCTAGCAAAAGATCAGAAGAATTGCCTCTCCATGCCTCTTATTCACCAAAATGCAGCCCTTTTACTAGGCCCAGCAACTAGTACAGACAAACATTCGCTTTTCTTACCATCAGGGCTATTTAAAATACATTCAAGCTCTTTTCAGACTTACCTTGGCAGAGTTAACTTTATCTTTTTTTTTTTTTTTTTTTTTTATGGTTTGGTCCATGATTATTTACAACTGACTCTTGCTTTATCTATGACAAGTTTGAAAATCCAAGATTGGCTGCTTGCTGTCACCCAGTATATGTGTGAGCTTCCTCAGTCCTGCTGTTTGTGAATGTACACTTGTGAAAGACGAACAATACTACTTTAAGCAAAATTGAAATAGAACACAATCAGCCATCTTTGCCCAACAGAAATGGCATGTATGCCATTCATCTATCAAACATCCCATGAGCATTTAAAAGGCAAAATGCAATTTAAATACAAAAACAGGACTTTTCGATTATAAGCCTTCAAGACTTAGATTAAAAATGACACTCCTTCCAAGTGCATAGCTCACTTATGAGAACTGTCTCTGCCTTAGACTGCCAGCTCACTCACTTGCTCACTGACTCTGCACCTTGACTCTTCCCCTTCCTCAGTACCCTAATGCAGGTCCCCACAGCTTCTCTCCTGATTCATAATTAGTTCCTCCACCATGAAGCCAAAATGATGTTCTAACACACAAATCTGATGCCACTCTCTTAAGATTCTCCAAGTTACTCTTCATTGACTTTAGGTTCAAGTCCAAAAGCCACACATGACATGTGAGGACCTTGTTCTCCCATCCCCCGACAGGGCAACTCTGCTCCAGGCACACTAAATGACTTGCCACTCTGTAGCAGCACTATGCTCCCTTGGTTTGGGACCCCTGCCTGTGTTATTCAATCTCCTATAATGCTATTTCTAATCCCTACTCCTACCCCAATTCCCCACCTACCTGGGTAACATACCTACTTGCCCTTTAAGTCCCATCTCACTTCTGACTTCACCGAGTTAAGAGAGCAACCTCCCCCAGGGCTTCACTCTTTTGCACACTATGACACTGGAATTGTTAGCTTGACCATCTTCTCCTACAAGAACACCTCATGTCTGTACTGCCAGGTTCATAGCAGAATGTAGTAAATGTTTACTGAACAAACAAATGGACTATAATTAACTATAGTATATATAACTATAACTTGCTATTAACTATCTATAACATATTATTCTAGTATGATCTTTGCTTTCTTTCCAGATTGTTAAAGAAGAAAATTCCAAATTTTCCTTCCTTCTTTCCTTCATTATTCTCAAAGGCACTGAACTACTCTAACCTTTGTAGTCTTAGCTGTTGGTGCTCACTCCCATTTTTAAAGCCAACTGAGTAGCTCCAATTAACTAGCATTTCTCATCCTAACCCCCTAGAGTTGGAAACTGAGAGCCACGGTATAAAACAAGCACCACTCATCAGAGACTGAGCAGAGGAAAGATCCAGGAGAGATGACAAATGTGGAACACCTAATCAACTTCTCAAACAACGTACACCTAAACTTTCCTAATGAGACTTGAGTATGAATTTCATCCTTTAGGGGTACTGAAAAATACACACTGAATTCTCAATGCTGGCTCCAGGCCAAATCTGTCTTCAACTTTGGCACTGAGAGTTAACCACCTGGAGTGAGGGGCAGGAAATGGAGGAAGAAAGGAGGAGAAGAGAGAAAAGGAAAAGAAGACAGAAGAGCATAAAATTGCAAAAATATTCACTGAGCAAACTTCAGATGAAAAGCCTGGTTGATTTAAACTGAAAGCTAGGCTGCAGTCGGGAGGTGGCAGCATGGACTTGAGGTCTGAGCATCAAATGCCTGGCCAGGGCTCCCCAGCCTTTACTTCAAAGCTGTGCCACAGAAGCTGGACCAAAACCTCTCTGAGTACACAAGTCTATCCTCTACAAAAGGAAAGAGCACCTTTCCTAGTGTAAAGGATATTCTAAGGGAAAAAAAAATACATAAAATGATTAGCAATTCCTAAAAAAAATTCCTGTAAAAAATACAAATTATCACCCAGTGCCTTGATAGCTGATACAAAGTTGTCAAAATCTGAACTTGCATTCTAATTTTGACTAATATTCTAAATTGGCTTTACTGTATAGCATTTCATTCTGGCTCAAAAGCATCTTCAGGGAAAATTTTTGGCAAAGATAAATTCAAAGGCAACTCTTACTTACTTTTAAAATCTCAGTTTCAATGAGTTCTAAGTTTATAGTAAAACGTCCCTGGAATTGTAATGTCATTCAGAGGCAATGGCGCCAGTTATGCCCCAAGCCTCACTAATTGCTAAAACATTGGATATAGCTAAAAATTGAGAAGTTGAATATGAAACGCTCTCATGACCCTCATTATATTTTTGCTCAAAAATTTTTTATATTAGAGCATAATTGTGAGTTAAATGCTAAAATTCAGGACATTCAGAGACAGAATTTATAAAGCCTCTAAGACACTTAAAAACGGAATGACTCAGGTCTTTGATGTAACTGAACACTTTGCAAACCAACTTGAGACAGTTTCCTTCTCTCCAGGAAAGAAGGCAAAGGCAGCTGCCCATGACTACAGGTTCTAGACTGTGATTTGGAAGCATTTTAGCATCACACTCCTCATAATTCAAACCCTGGTTTGTGTCTGTCTTTATAGGTCATTGTTGGCCAGATGGAAAATATTAAGGAAAAGAGATTGCAACCAAACCAGCAGGCTGTGGTCCACAGTTGCAAGGCCCCAGTTAACCATAAGCAGACCTGCAGGCGGCTCTGCTCAGCTATAAGCAGAGCTCTGGTGCATCCTCTCTCTGCCCGGCAGCCGGAGGGCCCCAGGCCAGCTGAGATCAGCCACTGTGCCAAACAGACTGTGTGAGTCTCACTGCTCCGATGCTTCCAGAGAAAGAGGGAGAATCGATGGGCTCCTTTGTAAACAACTTCTTGTGCTTTCAGGCTGTGCCTGACATCAAAGGCGGCATAACTTAATCCTGTCACAAATTATGTCATGGAAATTGTGAGGCAGTATTCTCCCTGAGCAAATACCTATGTGGACACTTTTAAGCTAGATTCAAACAGGTAAACAGCAAACGACAAAAGAAAAACAAGTGCAGCTTTTAGCAAGTAAGAAAAACTACACAGCCAAACATAACTTCCACTCACTACTTAACCCATTTTCAGTAAAATCTTACTGGATATTAGCAAATACAGACCTTGAGTATCGAAGCATGTGTTGTGCTACGACATTTCTATGTCCATCTCCATTAACAGGGCCTGACTCTCAAACTGACCCACCCTCAAATATTTGTTGAATAAAAAGTTTTAATTGCTAATAATGACCAAATTTTATTGTAGGCTTAGTCTGCAACAGGTATCCTTCTGAAGACTTTATGTGTATTAAATTTCTGGAGAAAGTCACTTTTACCAAGAAAGCTCTCACTGAGATATAATGTAAAATAGATTTATCATTATTCCCTTTATACAAAGGCCTAGGATAATTCAATAATAACTTGCCTAAGATTTAATCCAAGTCTGACTATAAATCCAGATTCTTCCACACTCCATGCTGCTTCTGTATATCACTTGAGCGAACTTTAGCCATTCCAAGCATGACTGTTTCTGAAATGCACTAGACCATGAAGCCCTTGAGGACAGGAATAGAATTTTATTCACAGCTGAATCCGCAGCACCCAGAGCATGAAAGAATGAAAAGAATGAATGAAGAGAGTAGAAGGAAGAGCCCTAGGTTTTACCAGTTGCCCATTTGCAAAAAGCCATGAGAAGCCGCATCAAATTTGTATCCAAGTGTCACAGGAGAGAGTAGAGTACTTGGGTGGTTCACAACTGGGAAAAAAATCAGTGATGGATGTTTAACCTAGAATCCAGAGACCATAGAAGGAAGGTTCTGTGAAAACCTTTAATGTCTGTAAAACATAAGGATATAAAAAATAAAAAAAAATTGGAGATGGTTCCTGGAGCTTACAGCAGATTTTCAAAAGATTCCCATCACCCACAAAAGTCAGCCACATGAGGAAATAAAATTAAACAAGATTCTCCTGGAGAGCAACGTAGGAAAGACCAGGGACTCTGGTGGTCCAGGGCTTGTGTTCAAGTCACACCCTCTGAGCAGCACGGCACCTTGGCCAGGTCACTCTCACTCTGAAGCTCAGTGTTGTCATCTGTAATTTACAGAGCTGTCACCAGAACGAAATGGGATCATAAATGTATTAGGAAGTATTAGGCTGCACACCATGTGTATGGTACACTACAATGAAACATGAACGGGAGAAGGAAATATAATGAGGGTAACTGCTGCTGTTATTTTCCCTGAAACTGTTTTCTTGTTTAGTTGTCTAAGAGTAAATTTTCTGAAGTAGGAAGAGTTGTATTCTCATATGCAGAGCAAAACAAAAGAAATTCTAAAATGCCAATGACACCTGTTGAAAGAAAGAAACATGGATTCTCTCTCAAAACTAATCCACCTGTACAGAGAAGAGCACTTTTCAGATGTTCCCACCTGTACCCTTTGAAGGTGTCTGCTTTGACATCTTAATCACAAAATGGTGCGGGGCCATGAGATCACAAACAGATGAACACTCAAAGATGAACAAGCATCAAAAACAATCTTTTTTGCTAAAGATATTAAATGACAGGAAAATGTCTTCAGAAAAGAAAGATTATAAGTTACAGTGAAAGTAATAAAAAATTACTATTTAATTTACTGTACTACCTGATATCAGCACCCCAAAAAAACATTTAGATATAAATCTAATAAAATATGTTATTGATTTCTTCAAAGAAATTAAGTAAATCCTAAATAGATGGTGAGCTATACCATATTCACAGACTGAAAGACTGAATATTGTTAAAATGTCAAGAGTCCCCAAACTGATTTATATATTTAACCAAATATTAATCCAAATCCAAGAATTTTCTATAGATCAAAAGTCAAGGAAATAGAAAAGCAAAATTTATGTAGTAAGGCAAAAGAACTAGAATAACAAACAATCTTGAAAAAGAACATAGCTGTAAGACTCATACTATCTGATATGAAAACCTAAGCTACAGTGATCAGGACAGTATGGTATTGACAGACACATGGAAAATAGCAGGACAGAGTTCAGAAACAGACCCACAAGAATAGTCCATTTTTGACAAAGGTACAAAAGTAACTCAGTGGATAAAAGATTGACTTTTCAACAAATTGTGCTAGAACAACTAGGTGTCCATGTGCAAAGAAAAATTCTCAATCTATACCTCACATCTTTTAAAAAAATTAATTCAAAATGGATCACAGATATAAATGTAAAACATAAAACTATAAAATTTCCAAAAGAAAACATAGGAGAAAATATTTGTGGGCTTGAACAGGCAAAGAGTTCCTCGATGAGACACCAAATGCATGATCCACAAAAGAAAAGACAAAGATGTATCAGACTTTATCAAAATTGAAATCTTTTGCTCTGTGAAAAACCACTAATAAGAGAATGAACAGAACAAGCCACAGACTGGGAGAAAATATCTGCAAATCACATATCTGACAAAAGATTTGTATCAAGAATACTTAAAGAATTCTTAAAACATAACAATATGGCCCTGGCCGGTTTGGCTCAGCGGTTAGAGCGTCGGCCTGCGGTCCGGAGAGACCCGGGTTCGGTTCCCGCTAAGGGCGCGTACCTTGGTTGCAGTTTGTCCCCAGCCCTGGTTGGGTCGTGTGGGTGGCAACCACTCGATGTGTCGCTTTCACGTCAATGTTTCTCTCTCTCTCTCTCCCTCTCACTCTATCTGAACAAAATATCGAAAAATGTCCTTGGGTGAGGATTAAAAAAAAAACCAAAAAAAAAAAAACCGTAACAATAAGGAAACTAGCAAGCCAATTTTTAAAAGGGCAAAAGATTTAAACACTTTAGCAAAGATAATATACAGATGGCAAATATGCACATGACTAGATGCTCAAAACCACTAGTTACTAGAGAAATGCAAATTGAAACCATAATATCTGGATAATACCTAACAGAATAGCTAAAATAAGAAAATAGTGACCATACCAAATGCTGGTGAAGATATGGAGCAACCGGAACTCTCACACATTGCTGATAGAAATGCAGAATGATACAGCCACTTTAGGAAACAGTTTGGCAGGTTTGTGTAAAATTGAACATATACTCAGCATATGAGCCAACAATCCCACTCCTACTATTTAATCAAGAGAAACAAAAACTTGTGTTTACACGCAAACTTGTATATAAATGTTTATAGCAGCTTTATTTGTAATCACAAAAACTAGAAACCACCCAATTATCCTTCAGTGGTGAATGGATAAACTGTGATTATACCCACACAATGGAACACCTAGTCAACAATGAAAAGAAATGAATCACTGATAAACACAACATAGATGAATCTCAAATGCATTTTGCTCTAAGAAGCCAGTCCTCAAAAGATACATATCATATAATTACATTTTATGACATTTTAGAAAAGGCAAAAACTCTAGGGATAGAGAAAAGATCAGTCATTTTTAGGAGTTGGGAATAAAGAGAAGGGTATGACCTCAAAAGGATAGTACAAGAGAATTTGGTGGAGTTACAGGACTGCTTGCATCTTGACTGTGGTAGTGAGTACATGACTCTGCATTCGTCATAACTCATAAAACTTTACATTGCAAAGAGTGAAGTTTATTATACATAAAATTAAAAATAGAATTATAAAGTCAGAGTACTGCTTAATTTTGAAAAAGAAATAGACTCGAATGAACTTTTCTAATACATTTATTTGATGGAGTTTGTTTAGGAATGCACGATCTGGCATCAAAAGAACCATGCCACTTCTTGGCTTTAGCACTTTAAGCAAGCTACTGAATGTCTCCAATTCTGTTTCTTCATCTATACAATGGGGACCACAGCACCCTCTCATAAGATTATTACGAGGATTGAATGAGAGAAGGCAGGGAAAGCACTCAGCAAACTGCAAGCTCTTAATAAATCTGAGTTGTTATTAAATTGTTATGTGTATTTTAACAAGTTTTTTTTTTAGGTTATGAAAATACAGGATGTTACATTCACCTAGAACAACTATAAGATATAATGTAACCCTGAAACCAGCAGAAGTCAACTATTCAGAAGTTTAAAATATACAAATGACTGGTCATTTACAGTCATCGAATATCCTGTGCTTTCCTTACAGAGTTCGATATTCTAACTGATAGTTTAATTATGTCCATCTTCAGACATAGGGCCATGTGAAAATGGGGAATGAGTGTGTCTTGTATATCACTGCATCCCCAGTGCGTATAGTGGAGTTCAACCCTATAAATGTCTCCTTAAGTTGGATAAGGCAGAGAGTATGGGATGGAATCAACACAAAAGAGTGGAAGGAATATAGATTTTAGAGTCAGAGTTAGGTTCAAATACTGACAATATTTGTTAATAACTTATTAGTTAATTACTATTTTTTGAGGCTCTCTTTCCTCTTCTATAAAATGAAGATAATTTTTCCCTTGCAGAGCTGTTTCTGAAGACTAAATGAAATAATGTATGTAAATGTACCAAACACTCGGTTCCCTAAACATGATGGGCTTGTACTATGGCAAATTTCTGCCTTGCTCCCTTACATTAGCATATCCCAAGGGAAGGCTGGAGAACAATCCTTGGGAAAATTCAAATAAAAAAAAAGTCATATTAGATTACTACAAAGTTATGTCATATTTTATTTATTTATTTATTTATTTATTTATTTATTTATTTATTTTTTCCCTCACCCATGGACATTTCTCCATCTTTTGTTCAGATAGAGTGGGAGGCAGAGAAAAAGGGAGAGAGAGAGAAACATCGACGTGAAAGAGACACATAGAGTGGCTGCCACCCGCATGACCCAATCAGGGCCGGGGACAAACTGCAACCGCGGTACATGCCCTTAGCAGGAACCAAATCCGGGTCTCTCCAGACCACAGGCCAACGCTCTAACGGCTGAGCCAAATGAGCCAGGGCTGTCATATGTTATGAATTGATCCTCATAACACGCCTTTGAAAGACTTATTATTGTCCTCATTATATAGAAGGGGAAAGAGGTCCAGAAAAGTTAGGATATGCTCATGGAGATGTAGCTGGAAAACTAAGAGCTGGAACTTGAACTTTCTGAGTTCATATTCTGGGCTCTTTTCCCCAAGAAAATCAAGGAACAAATCAAAGTATACATCCATATAAAGGGCTCAGTGACCTTCCCAATATTAACCAGTTGATGAAAATGAAAGTACTCCAATTTCTACTATGACCACTTCTAGATGCTCTAACCCTGTTCAACCAAAAAGTAATGAGTAATTATTACTCATAGAGCTCCCTATTTGCTGATTTGCAAACACTGTCTCACACAATAATTTGAGGTAGGTCCTTATATCTGAATTTAAGAGATGAAAAAACTTAGATTTAAAAGGTTAGGTAACTTAACAAAGATATAATCTACCAAGTGGGGAGCTTGGATGCAAATTCATACTTGTTTTGACTCCAAAGCTCCTGTTCTTCTCGCTATACCACAGGGCTCACTTCCAGAAACCTTATGATTCTCAGGTGATTTTTATTTATTTTATTTTATTTTATTTTATTTTATTTTATTTTATTTTATTTTATTTTATTTTATTTTTTATCTTCACGTGAGGACATTTTTTGATATTTTGTTCAAATAGAGTGGGGGAGAGGGGAGGGAGAGAGAAAGAAACATTGACATGAAAGGGACACATCGAGTGGTTGCCACCCACATGACCCAACCAGAACCGGGGACAAACTGCACCCGAGGTACACGCCCTTAGCAGGAACCGAACCCAGGTTTCTCAGGACCGTAGGCCAAAGCTCTAACCACTGAGCCAAACCGGCCAGGGCTCTCAGGTGATTTTTAAATTCCCGGTTAAAAAAGCCAGCTTCGGCCCTGGCCGGTTTGGCTCAGCGGTTAGAGCATCAGCCTGCAGTCCACAGAGACCCGGGTTCAGTTCCCGCTAAGGGCATGTACCTTGGCTGCAGTTTGTCCCCAGCCCTGGTTGGGTCGTGTGGGTGGCGGCCACTCGATGTGTCCCTTTCACATCGATATTTCTCTCTCTTCCTCTCTCTCCTTCCCGCTCTATCTGAGTAAAAAATGGAAAAATGTCCTCGGGTGAGGATAAAAAAAAAAAAAAAAAAATCAATGTAAATTTGCCCTGGCCGGTTTGGTTCAGCGGTTAGAGCGTGGACCTGCGGTCCTGAGAGACCCGGGTTCGGTTCCCGCTAAGGGCACGTACCTCGGTTGCAGTTTGTCCCCGGCCCTGGTTGGTCGTGCGGGTGGCAGCCGCTCGATGTGTCCCTTTCACGTCGATGTTTCTCTCTCTCTCTCTGTTCCTCTCTCTCCCTCCCACTCTACCTGAACAAAAAAATGGAAAAATGTCCTCGGGTGAGGATAAAAAAAAAAAAAAAAAGAAAGCCAGCTTTGCCCTGGCCGGTTTGGCTGAGCGGTTAGAGCGTCGGCCTGCGGTCTGGAGAGACCCGGGTTCGGTTCCTGCTAAGGGCGTGTACCTCGGTTGCAGTTTGTCCCCGGCCCTGGTTGGTTGTGCGGGTGGCAGCCACTCTATGTGTCCCTTTCACGTCGATGTTTCTCTCTCTCTCTCTCTCTCTCTGTTCCTCTCTCTCAATCCCACTCTACCTGAACAAAAAGTGGAAAAATGTCCTCGGGTGAGGATGATAAAAAATAAAATAAAATAAATAAAATTTTAAAAAAGCCAGCTTCATGATTTCCTCATATCATCCTCATTGCATATATAGCACTCAGTATTTGCCTGAACTTGTAGAAATTATTCTTTCAAAATAGCATGTGTTGAAATATATTTCCTTTAAAGTAGTTTTTATTGTTGACCAAGAATTCTAAATTCCCAAAACAACATCTCCCTTCTAGAAATATCTCTGAAGACAGTCTGCACCTTCTCTACAAATGTACCCATAGCTGGACATGGAGTTCTGATGAGAAGTCAAATTCTTTATAATAATTATACACACCACTAGCAATTTTCTCTTTATTTACTCAGGCTAAAGGTACTTGTAAATGCAAAGGAGGTCTTCAACAAGTATTTGAGAACAGATGACCTGTAAAAAGCTATCTTGTGAGTTTGGAAGGGCTAACATTATCCTTTCCATCTTACAGAAGAAAAACTCAGCATCTTACCCAAAGTTACACAGTCCACGAGTCTCTGAGAGGGGTATAGAGCAGTGATTTTCAACCTTTTTCATTTCATGGCACACATAAACTAATTACTGAAATTCTGCGGCACATCAAAAAATGTTATAGTTTTTGCCTATGTGACTCCCCCAAAAAAGGTATATATATATATATATATATATATATATATATATATATTCTTTATCCTCACCCGAGGACATTTTTTGTTCAGATAGAGTGGGAGGGAGAGAGAGGGAGAGAGGGAGAGAGGGAGAGACAGACAGACAGACAGACATCGACATGAAAGGGACACATCAAGTGGCTGCCACCAGCAGGACCAACCAGGGGCTGGGGACAAACTGCAACTGAGGTACGCGCCCTTAGTGGGAATCGAACCCGGGTCTCTCTGAACCGCAGGCCGACTCTAACTGTTTTGGCTCTAACTGCTGAGCCAAACCGGCCAGGGCCAAAAAAAGGTATAATTTTGATTCACTCACACCAGACAGCTACTGCTGTGTTTGCTGTTGTCATTTTTTTTTTTTACTGGATAATCAAAGAGAAAAGAGGTTAGTGCCCCTGACTAAAAAGTCCGGTACTGCCATGTTTTAAACATTCTTGCAGCATACCAGTGTGCCTGCCATGGTGCACACCAGTTAAAAACTGCTGGTCTAGATCGAAGGTCTTCCCTCTCCTAATCCAGAGGTTCTCTTACTACATCAAAATTCCAGGCTAGGTCATGCTTTGATGTTGCAAAGAAAAAGTCCTTTGCTCTCTGTCTTAGTTTCCTCAGGGAGAGCTGTTAGGGAAAAGAAGATAACAGCACAGAGTCACTGCTTCTACCTAATTTAACGAATTAGCAGGGTTTCATAGTTGATGTTCCATCTAAAAGTAACAAAAATGCTAAAAATCAACTGCAATTTATAAACATTTAAAATACTTCCATGCATTAGCAAGACTGCACTGAAACTTCTATTATCCCCTGATCATGCAGCTCAAACACATTCGTGGAAATAAGGAAAAAATGGTCTGAAAAAAATGAATTATTGCAATAAAGCCCTAATGAGCTCACTGGAATTTAATTAGATAATTTGAATACAAATTTTTAAATATACAGATTATTTGAGTCTAAAGGGACACTGGCAACTAACTATCTAGTCCAATTCCCTCATTTTAGAGATAAGGTTGATACAGGTCAGGCACCTTGGCCAACCTCACCTGGACTATTTGTGGTATAGACAGAACTTGAACCCAGGTCCTAAAACTAATCTTTCCTATATACTACACTGCTATCAGTGAAGACTGCCTTAACTGATTAACTATTAATGCTATGAGGTTATTGATCTTAAAATTATAGGATGTCAATATAATTTATTCAGCATTTTAAAGATAAACAAACATTTCATTAAAGCCAAGGAGGTGAATTAAGGGAGTATAGTAGTTAATCCTGTCTCAGTTAGAATTATTACTATACTAGATTAGAATTACTGTTGGCATATAATATGGAAAACATTTTAAATCTTTTAATTTAACCTTAAATTGAACTCAGTCCTAAAAGGGCAGCTCACTATATAATTAAGTAGTTTGAATTAAATTTACTAAGAAACCCAGTTATGTTTGGAAAAAACAACAGAAGAAAAATTTTTGTATGTATCCCTTGATCTTTAAAAATAGTATTACATGACAACATGACTCTCCCTGTCCCCTCCAAGAATAAATTTCCAACTCCATGCTCATGAAGGGACTTAACAACTGTCAGCAGCACCTCAAAGGGTCAGACAATGGATCTGTATAAATCATGAGCAACTCCTATACTTCGAAAATATTTTGAAAACAATATTCTTAAAACAAATACACCTGAATTCCAAGTAAGGACATGGACTGCCATTTGCTAACCATCATTAAAGTTTTGCCATTTACACTCTAAGTGCTTACTTATGTAACCAAAAACTAAAAAACACAAATATCCTTCTGGGAAACTTATGTGAGAAAATTCTTTCAAGAGCCATTAAAAGAGCCCACCAGTTTAACAGTCTTAGCTAAGAAAAACTTCTAGAAGAACAAGAAATTGAAATAACAGGAATATCCAGAATGTAAAGCACTAAACATATTAACATCCATCAGGGGACTAGTAACCAGTGTTTGTTAAAGAGGATTTTAAGATTAATAGCTAAAATGAAAGTAAATCTAAAACATATTTAAACTAATTTATACGTTTGTTTGTTACATTCACAGGATCTCAAAAACAGTCATAACTTGTGGCCCTAAATAATTGTTTGCTGATTCTCCTTTTACAAAGCAAAAACTTGAAGATAAAGAATCATCACAACACTGCACATTGCTGACATCTGGGTCAGATTACATCAAACACTGCCTTCCTGTTCAACACAGCACAAGAGAATAAAAAATTTTTCCCAATTTAAACCTGTCCCTAGAGCCATAAAGAATGAAAAACTGCCGAGTCAACAGCTTCTGAGTTTGTGAGTGTGTGTGTGCGTGTGTCTACATGCATGCACGTGTGTATAAAGGGGGTGATGTTGTTTTTTGTTTGCTTGATTGCTTTTTATTTTTTACTTCATGCATTTTCAATACATCTATGTACTTTTCTCTTCCCCCTCACTATTCATTGCCTATGTAATGGTCTAAAAACTTGCAATCCAAATGATCAATGGAACAAGCCTCATATCCTAAAGTGCCAAAAGAATTGGCTACTGGTACAGAAACTGGACACCAGCAACTTCTGTTAAGACTATTGTTTTATAGTTAAATGCCATTCAGAGCAACTTGAACTAGACTTTTCTCTATCAAAGAGAGAGTAATTCACTGGGTTGCCTGGGATTTGGCTGGCAGGCCATCCTAATATTTATGGGGGGACAACCTTCACCTTTGGCTAGCAGACACTACAAGAGCTTGAAATTGACCAAAGTAAGTAAAGTAAATACCATGGAAAAGACTTTATCTGGGTTTGCTGTGGCTACTACTCAAAGGATGGAAGTTGCACTACTTTGTTATAACATATTCACATGTATGCTTATGCGCAGATACATATAAGTGAAACTAAAAACATTTAGTGTGGCTTTTAGCTATAACACTCCAGCCTTCAACCAATCTAGAAATGTTTTCAAAAATAAAATCTGAAGAATATAACCAGATGTCCTCTATAATCTCAAAAAATCTGTTCAACTGTTTTGATTTCTGTATTGCTTTTCATTAGCAAGAGGTAGGAAAAGAAGGATTTGTGGAGTTTTCAGATATGACTGAGAAGTTTCAAATAATTACCTTATAGACACTGGAGCAGGAAGTGCTATGAGGGAGTCAACAGAGGAGGGAGAGAAAATAACAAGCAAACCTGGGCTTTGTTCTTAAGCTTCAGGAATCCTTATTTTCTTATTAAAAATACATTTTAAAGCATTTATCTTTCTTAAGCTTTACAACTTATTTCCTATTCTGAATAAGGATAATCTTCGCAAAACTAAGGGAGAAAGCTAGACTTTAAAGCATTTTGGAGTGACAAATTGAGAAAAGAAATGGGGTAACCCATGGAAAAATCTGTCCAACTTAGATATAACTTGTAGCTGAAAGTTATCTCAGGTTTTCAGGTCCCACTCTTCTGAGATGATGAACTCATGCTATCTTTTAATGAGAGGCTCATATCTGCCTTTGATGTGTGAAAGACACTCCCAGCTGGAGGAGAGTACAAGAAAGATCTAAAATATTTGCTTCAGCTGCAAAGAGCTATTAATGAAAGTTTAGAAAATGAGGTAGCATTAGGGGGAAAATCTTTAGAGAAGAGATGACATACTCTCATCTTGTGAACTCTTAGGGGAAAATATTCCAGTAAAATAAAATCTGACAAATGATCTTCCCTCCTCTACACACCAGAGTTCTTCACCCTCCTCTGCCTTGTCCAGAGCCCCTTTTTTCCTTAATCCTCACCCAAGGACATTTTTCCATTTTTTTCTTCAGACAGAGTGGGAAGGAGAGAGAGGAAGAGAGAGAGGGAGAAACATCAATGTGAAAGGGACCCATCGTGTGGCTGCCACCCGCACGACCCAACCAGGCCTGGGGACAAACTGCAACCAAGGTATGTGCTCTTAGCAGGAACCGAACCTGGGTCTCTCTGGACCACAGGCCGATGCTCTAACCGCTGAGCCAAACCGGCCAGGGCGAGAAGCACATTCTTATAATCGTCTGGCTATGTAGGCGAGAGAAAAGGAGCTTCTGTAATTTGCTATTCACATAAAACACCAAGGGTGAGACTCACATAATAAATACAGAGGTTATGAAACCCAACGGATTCATCAGCCCAAATGGGGTTGAATTTTAGAATTAATTATTGTAAAACAAACTTCAAGTGTGTTTAAGGATGGGAGCACTTAAGGTGAAATCCTGAGTGAAAGGGAACTCAACACAAGTTCAAAGAATTCTCCATAATTTTCTGTACTACTTAATGTTCTGAAATTATTATCTTTTTCTTAGTTGTCAAAAAGCAAGCAAAAACAGAATCTGGCTTTCTTAATCACCTATTTATATATCTAAATATAGTTTCTAACAATCTAAACCAGTCTTAGTACAGTGCATAGAAAGAGAAAACAATCACTGAACAATTTCCATAGGCTATTCAAGACTTTCTATTTAGCCCTTGGGATTTACAACCACATTTAGCAGGTCTACAGAGTCACTACATTCCCTGGACGGGCAGGGAGAGTCATGGAAGCAGCAAATTTATGAGACCTTCTCTCATGATAGAGAGTAAGAAAAGCACATGATAAAAATAATAAGTTCCTTTCGGGGGGGGGGGGGGGGAGTCCATGTTGCTGACTGCTAAATTAGGTGTTTTATATAACATTTTTACCTAAACATTAACAACTTACAAAGTGGGTCTCGTTATCCTTACTTTGCAGATGTGGGAAATGAAGATCAGAAAAGCCAAGTGATGTTATTTATTGCATGGGCAATTAGTCAGAATTTGAATCTAGTTCCAACTAAATCTAAATGATCTGCTTCAGAACTTTCGGTAATTAAACATGAGGGCATCATGTACCTTCTGTGGGAGGAATAAATACTCTAAGTGTGTTGAGGAAGGGAAATTAATTGAGTGTGTATAAACAGGCAAATATTGGGATTTGGAAATAAGTTATTTCACCAATTATATTTATTCAACAAATACCTATGGAGCACCTACTACACATGAGGTACTCTTAGGTCGCTCTCCCTTAATTACAGCGAAGTTCTTGTGAAGTCTCTGGGAAATTATATAATTTCTCTTTCCAGAGTTTCCATATTCCGAGGCCCATGTGCCATTGATTCCTAGGCCAATGTGACATTCTTTTTCTCCTCACACATGCCTGGTTGAAATCATGCCAAACCCCAGCAGCTTTAGAAGTGATAAGTTTGCTGGAGTGTTTATGTTAAAAATAATTTCAGAAGCATAACTGGAAATATTATATTCCAACAAACAAAATTTAACAAATGGTTAAGTAGAAAGAGCTACGGGCTGATATGATAATAATTCTAGAGATGACAATCTATAACTAGGACAGCTTCCCTACCCACCATAAACACACTACATAAAAGTAAGCAAACTTTGCAAGCAAAATACCTGCTTCCTGTTTGTAGTTAAATTAATTTCTTCATTTCCCAAAACATTCAATTTGCCTCCCTGTCTTTAAAATCAGATAATGTAGTCTTTAGATTAAAGACAAGAATCAGAGAAAATATTAGTTTCTAGTATCAATTACTATGCTGGTTTGCAGAGGCAACAAATTGTTTAAGGCCTTTCCTTTTGATAGAGAGCAGGGGAGAAGAAACTGTTTAACCTCCTCATGCCTCAGTTTCCACAATAAGTAAAATAAAGAGAGATCCTGGCTGCCCCTTCAGCTTGACAGAAACTAAAATTTGTTGAGTAAATCTCCACAGTGGGTAAGTGCTGAGTACCATCCAAAAAAACAATAATTCCCCATCTGAGTTTCGAGTTCTAATTTTAAATTTGAGCAACGCAACACTAATGAAAAGATTAACTCAGGGTTTTGAGGGAAGGAAAAGAAAGGCCGGGATCATCAACAAACAGAAACAGCAATTTTCTCTTCTCCTTATACTGAGTGATAATTCTGAATTGTCTCTCCCAGCCAGAAACCTTAGGAAGACGCATCTGACTCCTGCCAGAATGATGCTCTTGGAGCTGAAGGGGTATCACAGTGCTCTAGAGTTCAGTCCCCTCTGCACATACATAAACACAAGTGCACAGCGCCCCAACGCTGTTTGTCCCCTCGGCCTCACAGCCCTGCCAGTTGGCAAACCTAAGCCAGGAAGTTGTCAATTCCAATTGCATTTAAGGCCATGTAGTCCTATTAAAGAAGCCTTGGTGGTTAAGGGGCGTCCTCTGTTTCCAAAGCAGGGGAAAACAAAAAGGGGGGGTGGTGGTGGCTCTGCTTGGATTGGAGCTGGCAACTTTCACTGACTAGAGTTTTCAAGGAGCTATGAATGAGTTTAACAAAGGAGGTCTGTGGCTAGTTTCTGGCTGAAGTCCATGTCAACAGTTTTTAAGGTCACAGGCCACACTAACTAACATTTATTCCCAGCAGACCCTGTTCTAAACACAAGCTGTAAGTAGTACAAATTTGGAATTTTTCTGTAATCCCTTGAGATATTCCTGATCTTTCCACATGTTTCTGCTCAATTAAAAACAATTCTCACTTTGCACCACCAGAGAGGCCACGCTCGGCAATCTCAGGCCATCCTTAGGGTAGATGAACAAAAACCTGGCAATTCAAAGGGCTTGAGTGGGGAAGGCAAGGAATTCAGCTGGATCACACTGAAAAGTGCAGACAGCTCCCCAGGGGCTCAGTTTGCGAAAACATAAAACGGGTTATGACAGAGATCCTGAGGCCATAAAAAGCAGGTTTGAGGCAGCATTGGGAATAGGTTCCCAGTCCTTTCACAAATAAGACAGAAATTTCTGAGAAAATTATAAGGTCAACTAGGTGAATGGAGAACAGTGATAATCTAAAAGACAGATGCTAAATATCCTGCTGTGAAATCAATACAATCATTTCTCATTTAAGGTGAACTCTTTTAAAGTTTCTGAAATTAAGAGGCTTCTCAAAATCAACCTGAAATTTTAATAATGCGCTTTTCCCCTTAAAAAGCCATTTTTACATCAATGGTACATTTTTTAACTGATGGCATTTTTAAATCTTGCAAGGCAACATGTGAATAATTACTTTGGATTGAGCACCAAAAATCTTACTTAAGCATGGGAAGTATTTTCTATCTTACGAAAGAGGACATTGGGGCTCAGAAAGGTGACTTATCTTGCTTACAGTCCTACAGCTAGTAAGTGGTAGAATCAAAATTTGAACTGATTCCAGAGTTCAAGTCCATTCCACAAATTTAAGGGGAGACAACACACACTAGAGTATCAGTCATCATTTTGATGGTTAAAGCACTATCATTTGTGTTTTTCTATATTTTAAATCATGTGCTTATATGAAGGTAGTTACAATTTTTTCCAAATCAAAAAAGATATAAACCATGATGCAGTGAATATCTGGATTGAGCTTGACAGGATAAAATTACAGGAAGAACTACTTCATTACAGACCCACAAAAAAGAAAATGAAATACACTCATGATCCCAGTATCTAACTTTTCTCACTGTTAATATTTTGATATCCCATCACCCAGGTTGGTTTGTTTTATAACTGAATTCCTTACAAAATAGAGATCATATTGTATATAAAAAATTGTCTTTTGCTTTTTTGCATAATATTGTCCAACATGTTTTTCATGGCATTAAATAATCACCAAAAACATAATTTTAATGGCTACACGGTATCTAATTAAATTTAGCTGCCCACTTCATAAATTATTTCTAATTTGTCATTCAATATACCATAATAAACATCTTCATCTATGTATCTATACATATATATCTGAGTTTTCCTTAAAACAGAGTCCCAAAAGTCGGAATCATTTTAAGGGTTTTGAAGAAAAATTGCCAATTGCTTCCCAGGCATGTTGGACCCTTTTACACCTGACCAACAGAGTGTAAATGCCCACCTTATGGCCACCAAGTGTCATCTTCAAGTTGACCTGACCAGGGTCATGTAGACTTATTTATGTACATGCCTATACAATCCACATCTATGACAATGACATGTATATGTTACAACTATCTACCCTTCTATTAATAACTCCCACACTGTGTAATGCTATAAGATGTCAATGACTACCCTACCATGATATTTTGCCTATATTATCTCTAATCCTCACCAAAAAAGTAGATATGAGAAAAGTAAAGGCTCAAAAAGGGCAAATGGAGCATTCAAAAGCACACTTCCACATCAGCAGAACTGGGATCCAAGCACTGTTCTGAGCCCAGATCATGCTCTTTATACTATGCCGCCTTGTAGCTCATTTACCTTTCAGGGGTGATCAACTGTTGTCTTACAACCCCAGGGATGCCTCTTTCTCCAGCAATGCCTCTTCAGACAATGAGACCAGATTAATCTTTGGGGAAGTAAAGAAAGACAGTACCTAGATCTCATGGGCTGTGAGAAGGGAGAAGAACATGTTGCATTGTCTTCTCCAAAACGCAAGGAATAAGGGCAGCAGTGTGGGACACAGGAATGCTCACCCAAGCTGGCAGACAGTAAAATGTCATATTTGCCACTTTGGAAAACAATTTGACATTATTCAATAAAGTTGAAGATATACATACCCTATACATAGCTATCCAGGTTTCCAGGTTTATAACCATTCAAAAAAGTTCATAAAAGCCATAAACTGGAAACAGCCCAAATGGCCACCTACAGTTGAATGCATGAACAAACTGAAACATGATCATATAATATGGAGTTCTATACCGTAAAGAAAACAAATTATAATTATAAGCAACAGCATGGATGAAGTTCAAAAGTTAAGCAAAAATAAATAACAATCCCAAATGGTATAATTCAATTCATGCAGAGTTCAAAACCAGACAAAATTATACCATATTACGTAGGGATACATACATAGGTAAAAAAATTATACTGGGGTGGAAATTTCTTAACTTACATGGCAATTACATGGGTATTTGCTACATAATCACATGTGCATACTTCTGTGTATGTGTGTGCATATATATATATTTATATATTTATATATATACACACGCGCGCGCGTATATGCATGTGTCTATAATTAAACTTAATGTACTTTTCTGCTAACAGGTTATATTTCACAATTTACCAAAAGACAGGCACAGGATGATAATGAAACATTTACAGAGTAGACACAATACAAAGAACTTTATCAAGCACTCATTGTTTACTTAATTTTTCAAACAATATTCTGAATTAGTGTTATCCTTAATTTACCATTGAAATACTGAAACAAACAAGAATGATGGACAAATGGAACCTTATTATAAATCTAATTTTAAGAAGATTTTAAAAATTAAATATAGCACCAATGTTTTTCCCATTACAACACAAGTACTGAATCTGAGGAAAGGACAAGTTCAATGAATCCCACTATATGAAACTACCTCTTCAAATAAAAGATCTAGAATTCTAATCCCTGGAGAATTTTAATAAAGACTAAAAAAGATATAAAAACAAGTACTGTTTCCAATGGTCAGGAAAAAATAAATATCTTTACTTAATGAGGATGATCAATATTTAGCATATTTTCATATACTAATAAAAAAGAAAAAGTACAAACATAAATGTCTCTATAATTGGCATCCAAAGTTACTATTTTTTTTTTTAACAGAGTTAACAGTAAAAATCCTAGTTCAGCAGAAAGCTGGACACTAACAAATATACTTTCTTTAGAGCCTTTTAAGTTGGAGTTGTTTTAGTTTACGGTAGCTTTTGTTTTTTATCCCCAAAAAAACATCTCACTTTCCTATGGGACTAGAATTTTTTTTTTTTTAAAATAAAAGGAAACCAGTCATTAAGAGCTCATGCAAAAAACTACAGGACACTGAATTTCACCCAACTTCTTTTTCCACACTTTTAAATAAGTTTTTTTAAGATGTCAAGATTTTAGAGCCCAGCATTTTTTGCTGTATTTTGGGCTCATTAATACACATAAAGAGCTAGTTAAAATACCAAGACTGAATAAATGAACAATGGGACAATTAACCCCATATACAAAGCTCCACCTACTTTACTTCAAAGACATCTGAAATATAATGGATTAAAAACCATAAATGATGCCTCTCAGAATTAATTTTGTAATAAATATTGTTTTGTATTATAGATAAGGGATTAAAAATCTCCATGGGGCAGTCTAACATTTGTGAATTGGGTTAAAGGACAACAACTGCCCTTGGTTTTGCTGAATGTTTCTGGTACTTTCATGTTCTATGAATGGGAAATAAAAACCTATTCAATTTCCATTGTACACTATAATGCAGAATTTAATTTTATCTACAATGTTTAAAAAAAATCCCTAAATTTCTACATAAATTTTTACGATATGAATAATTTTTTATTCAGAATGTAAAATACTAAAAAAATCAAAATTTATATTGCTATTTAACTTGAAAAGTATTTCCTTTATGCTATATCATTTTTTTTTTTTGCAATTTCCAACATAACTCATGGTAATAAGAAGGATTACTTACTTTGAAGAGTAAATGTACAAAGTGAAATATGGAAAAATAAAGTAAACTAAGTACATTATTTACCACTTCATGTAACTATAACTTTTGCTACTATTTCCATCCTTTTATGTTCAATGTTTTCAGAAGTTAATAACTATTCTTTATTTTCAAGAATCGGGCAATAGCACATAAGTTGAGATAAAAAGCAGTTGAAGGGGTTTTTAAACAAAAATACCAAAGTAATTGGCTGAATGACAAATTCACTACAACAAATGCATTTTTTTAAAAGAACGTAAGTCTTAGCAAGAAATAATTTTCCAGGTTACCAAGAGCTTCTTCCCTCATAAATCAGACTCACACAAATGAATTATACAGTCAAAAACATTCCTCAGGAAAGAATATTTAATGATATGTAAAGATGCTTATAATATAGTATATGAAAAAGCCAGATATAAAACTATACCTACACCAGGATCCCAATTCAAGGAAGGACACACCACTAGTCATTATCAGAGTCGTGGGATGACAGATTACTTTTCTTAGTCTTCTGTAGTTTCCTAAATTCCTCTAATCAGGAAGTACATCTCCATAATCTCAAAATTTAACATCTGAAAAATAAGTGGCTCATAATTGATTATTAGAGCTGTGGGCACTTCAAACTTCAGGTGGCATAATGATTTTCATGCTGGATGCAAAGAGGCACACACTATCATCTCAGTCTTCAGGAGCACTTCTCGATGAGGGAAAAATGTTAGGTTTCCTACTGCTTCTAAAACTGATCACTGGAAGAGTCAGACAACCTAAATTCAGACTCCCTTTTGTATTCATAAATCTATCTTGCTCTTAAGAGTGTAGCTCAGATCCAAAGGGCAATTTTAGGTGTGAAGCATATTGAGTTATTTTCCTTTCTACCTCCTGCCCAGTGAAAAGCAAAGATAAGGCTCAAATAAATCCTTCTGTTGGTTGTTGCTGTTGTAGGAAAGTGGTTTGCTTGCAGGGAGGTCCAAGAAAAATTGTTGACACTCAAATTCACCCAAAAAGCACCAACTGTTCTCTCCTATAGAATGTTTTTCCATCTCCCCAAAGGGTCCCTCATATGGAATTCTTAATACTCTTTCTTTCAGAAGGCAGGCTCATTTTTACTAGTTTTCCACTCAACACACCCTGCATCAGATTTAAACAAAACTGATCATTTTCTTTACTCTATAATCATATGGCTAAATTGTTCACATAGACTGCAGTGACGCTGGCCAAGAAGGAATGTGACTCCTTGGTGCTAAATGAGGTTATTGAGTCTTGAAACACCTTAGTCCCAGGTGGTCTTGGGCTTATTCTCCAGAGTTGGAAGAATCATGGCTATATCCTGGACAAAAGTCTGCACTGGGGTGTCAGAAGACTGCTATTAACCAGCTAAAGAACTAAGGATAAAACTTTCCTTTTTCAGGTATCATTTTCATCATTTACAAAATAAGGATGGGCTGTGGTATATTATTTCTAAGAGCCCTTTGAGCTCTCATCTGAGATTACTGTGCAATGACAAACTAAATAACTAAATACATATGAAAAGATGAACAAACTTTTGAAACTTGTAAAAGTTGCTTTGGTGACAAGAAAAGAAAATTCGAAGTTGTGAATTAGAACCACAAGAAAGTTACTGAAAATAAGCCCAAATCACTTGAGAAGAGGAGCTTTGGGTTGGATGTTTTGGGTTCCAAACCAAGTTCCTTCAATTCTTTCTAGTGAGATCTTGGGCAAGTCACTGTCTCTCTCTGTCTCAATCCCTTTTTCTCTACAATGGAGATAATTCATAAGGTTGTAGTAAGAATAAATGAGAAGTATGTAAACCACCTAGCATATGGTAATTCCCCTCTTCCCTTCCACATCCTCTGTAGTGAGCTGTCCTAAGTTAGTCTATCCCTCTGCAGAATGGTGTAACAGTAGCCATCAACAGCAGTTATTAGAGGTAATAAGATGAGTGAGGTATGGGGAAAACAAAACACAAAAGTGTACTCTTGGGGTTCCTAAGGTACGTTCATTTTGTTGCCCTGTACTAAGTAAGCTTCATGAGCATAAAGACAAGGAAAGCTCTGCTTTCAAACAAAATGAAAGAATACCATGTCTCCTTGTAATGTCCAACTCATTCAGTCTCAAAATGAAAATTTTCTTTCTTGGAGTTTCAAACCCACCACCTTGAGCTCAGGTTGCTTTGAGGGAAGGCTGAGCCAGGCTGGTTTCCCTGGAAAAGGACCAGGAGGAGACAAGATGCTTCCTCCTACAGTGACAGCCCCGCACTGGCTGCTGGTGCAGAACACACACCTGTATTTCCAACTGTCCGGCTTCCCAGCCCTCAACAAGCAGGCCACTACGACAGTGAGGGCAATTCCATTTATTTCCCTTCCTCCTCTTCAAAGGTGATTTTCTTTAAACAGTACAGCTTGTTACTATTGTTGAGTTGTGACTCCCCAGAGGATCATACGTTTCTAAGCATGAAGGCATCTGTGTGACAATAAAACATGCAACATATCCCAATCACTTCATTTTTGTTTTAATTAAGGGAAAAAGATGTTATAACCTCCCAAAAGTGATGTTTCTGATGAGCACATCAACCCACCTCATGAAAGCCTTTCAAAATACTGAGGATCTCAAAAAGGGCTCTAGGCCTGGTAAAGCAGAGCCTCCACAGGCCCTACCCCATGCGTCCAACAGAAGTTGTGTGCCAGGACCCACAATGAGTGGAATTATAATCTACCACAGCAGTCGGGCCTTCTTCCAGCAGACTATCCAGAAAACAACATTGTACCCATTGTACTTTTAAGAGGAGAAATTAAAAAGAAATCAAACAGCTCCAGAAAAACTGAAACACTCGAAAACCAGAGGAAACTCTTCTGTTAAATAGTATGAAAGATCCAGGTTTCCCAAATGGCATTTAAGGCATTGGGAAGAAAAGCTGATTTCTCCCAAAGGAGCCCCAGCTTTGATGCCCAAACTATCCTCAAACATCAGGCTGTGCATTTTTGTATAGCAGGGTACCCTCAGGTGAGACAACTATAAATAGCTTAAAACAAGAAAAGGAGATTCCATCTGTTTCTGGAATATTTCAGCAGCACCTGCTTTCAAGGTAAAAATCTGGGAGCTGTCCCCACAGCCTTCCTTCCCAACTGCCTTCCCCATCCCCCATACACTTATTTTAAACTAAAGCAGATAACACACAATCCAAAAGGGCTTCTGCCACCACACCTGCCTAAGGAAAGAGTCCTTTGATTTTTCTCCTGAACTATATGTTTTAAAAGTACTAGAACAGTTAGACAGAGAAGCCAAAGTTTTAAAAACCAGACTCATTACTTCTAGCTTCTTTTTCTGGATGAGAACTGAGCTTTTCTGATTTTATAGTAGAAATGAGTACAATGCAGATGAAAAAGATGCAATAGTTCTTCCTGCCATTAAGTTAGAAAGTATTCCAGAAGGAAAATCATTCTTACTTACAATTAATGTTTAAACACAAGCCCATATGCTAACTTGCATGGGAAGAAGGACAATAACTCTTCAACAAGGGCCCAGGAACATATTTCATCAAGTTATAGTTTAAAAACAAAACCAAAAGAAAAAACAACAACCCTGAAGTTGGGGCTTGAAAATTCCAACCTAAGTCAAGGTGCTACCCCACCCCCCAGAGTGATGTGCAGCACCCCTTCTAATAATAACGGGAAAACCCCAAGCACATGTAAATGGCAATTACACATACAAAAAACTACTTTACCCTTGGTCTACCAACATCAATACTTCTAATGTCTGCCCCAAACCACCCGATGGCACTCCATTTTCTATGGGGGAATCCAGAATCTTGAGCATGTCTTTCACAATCCGGCCCCAGGACTTTTATGGCATCATCTCTTGCTACTGCCCTCTCATCAAAACCTCATCATTCGTTCATCTTGCTCTACCTTTCATTCCTCTGGGCCTTGCACACCAGTTCTCCCCACCTCAAGAGTCTTCCAGCTATTTTCCTCCAGGCAAGCCCCCACTGATTCTGTTAGACCCAGTTTAACTGGAAACTGTCAGCAACACTTTCCCTGATTCTCCAAGCCAGAGATGGGCACTGCTTAATCTGTGATCACACAGAACCTTGCACATACATATTTTTTTCAAATAGCACTTACCACATTATATTTTAATTAATTGTTTACAAAGTCCCTTCCCAAAGATAGAGTGGCTCCTAAAACAGTAAGGGTAGAAGTGAAATGGGAGGTGGGTATCAAAATCAAAGGTGGCCTGGGAATAGTGTATTCAATTTTAAATTTGGTAAAGGAGCCCAGCTGATGTGGCTCAGTGGATTGAGTGTTGTCATCCCATGGTCTGAGAGGTCCCAGTTCGAGTCCTAGTCAGGACATGCATAGGTTGTGGGCTTGATTCCCAGTAGAGGGCATGCAGGAGACAGCCAATCAATGTTTCACTCTCACATCAATGTTTCTATCTATCCCTTCCTTTTTCTCTCTAAAAAAAAAAAACAATACAAGCATATTTTCAAAAATAATAAATAAATTTGGTAAAGGAAAAAAGTATATATTGTTTTCAGTTTGTAATACCAAGTTCAGAAAGTTTAGCTCATCAAAATTTTGGATGAATATGATATCTGAAAGGTTCTCATCATATAGGGAGCTCGGACTAGCTTTTTTTGTCTATTTTAAGGGATGCTGAGGTAAATAAAGGCCAAAGACCAAGTGTTATGCATTGCTCATTCTTACATACACTAGGTATTAAGATACTAACTGAATAAAAATTTTAAATGTTAAACAAAATTCTTAGATACTGTCTTGATGAAATAAGCTTATTTTAGGAAATAAGCGTCCCAAAATGTATTCTAGTTTCTGAATTGTTTTATTTGGGTATAAAGATAGTCACTCAAGTTTTTTTCAAGAGCTTAAACAAGATCTGTATACAAAAGGGAAAAAAATGTAGAACACAAATATTTTTAAAGTTCCTTTATAAAGAGTAAAGACATTATTATATGACATATCTCCCATAATCCACTGTGCCCCACCCCAACAACATGGTTATGGTTTTGAATTCTTATGCTTCTGATGGGTATGTGTTATTTAGGAAAACCAGAAGCCACAAAAAAGTTTTGGTTCTAGGTCTCTTTGTTTTATATTTTAAATATTTCAGAGGTAATGCTTATATCACATCAGATGCAGATGGTGCTGTCTGGAAATACTAAAATACACTCTCACATTCCTGGGTTTATAATGAAGAACAACTAACTTAATCCATAGCTACTGTTCTCCTAGCTGGTGTTTTCAATCTAGTATCAAGCACCATCCAGCAACTACTTAAGTAGTGCTATGACTAATTTTAAGGAAAATTAAAATGCTTTAATAAAATAACTAGTTAATCATGGAAGACAATATGCATTTGACTTTATGTACCATGGTATTTGTGTTAATGAGCCTTGTTCATACTCCAGTACAACTACATTTTTAATACATTTCACATGTATCTTTAAACAAAACAGATAAAATTTCCCAGCCTTCATGGAACTTAAATTCTAGTGGGAGGAACAGACAATGCCCTTAACAATGAACTTCCTAAGTTAATATAGAGAGAATATCTAAGAAGCCTGGCCAGGTGGCTCAGTTGATTGAAGCATCATCCCATACACCAAAAGGTTGTGGGTTTGATTCCTAGTCAGGGCACTTACCAGAGGCAACCAATCGGTGTTTCTTTCTCACATCAATGATTCTCCCTCCCTCTCTCTCTCTCTCTCAAATTGATAAACATATCCTCAAATAAGGGCAAAAAACAAAAAACCTTTCACAGTAAAATTAAGTTTAAACTTGCAATACTGATGGTCTAGTCCTTTATGGACATAAGGCCTGTCACTGGATCATCACTGTGAAAGTCAACAGTTCTCCTCTCACAATTAATATGAAATAAGTTTAATATGAACCATGCTTCTGCGAATAACTATTTTTCCTATTTTCTCTTTAAACTAGCGTCCCATGAGGTCTTTCCTCTAACTCTGAGCTTTCAGTGCCCTGTTCTTCCATTTGAATAGAATGCATCTCCCAGTCTCTAAAAACCATGCATACATTATCTTGGTGAAGCATTACACTAGGGGCTGGAGATACAAAGTTGCTTAACACACAATTTTTACCCCTAAAGAGTTAATTGTGCAATAGGAGCAGGACAAAGGATGACCAAGGCTTATGAATGTGTAACTGAAGTATGCAAAGCATCTGGGTGCACCCTGAGGAGGCAATGGTTACCTCTGCCTGGAGAAGGCTGCTCGGAGTGCCTGTGCCCAGTCTGGGGGAGAATGGGTAAATGCATGAAGGCAGAAAGGTCCAATGGCTCATATGTACCAGGAAGAACATGTGCTTGGGAGAGCAGTCAGGGAGGAAGAGATCCTAAGAAGCTAGGATCAGTGGAGACTATATATGCACAGACACCATCACTGAGAGCTACACCCCTCATGAGAAGACATGGAAAGCAAGAGTAGAGGTTGCTTATAAGCAGGCTTGAACTAGAGCACTAGGCACACTAAGAAGAATGGTGACTGGACCTTAAGGCATAGGTTAACTTAAAGGAAAGCACCTGAAAAAGGCAAGGAGAACAAGAAACAACAGAGGACAATGCTAGTAATATAAACCAGACACAAACCATGTTTGTGCTTTCTTGGCAGACCTCTCCACTCTCCACTGGACATGTTACCAACCAGTCATCCAGGATTAACAGTAGACTCTTCCATTCAACTCACCCCAGCAACGTTCCCAAACCAAGCACAGGGAAAGTGCCACTGTGTGTGCCCTTTATATGTGCACAAGCTAGATGAGCTGAAGTGAGACTTCGCCCCAAACCATGGTAAATACCCATGAAATGCATATCCCAGAATTCATATAGTACTCTTTGTCACCGCGGTCACTATTCTCTGGCACTGGAATAGTAATAATAAGAAGACACTACACCATGGGGTCCTTCTATGTATTTTATCTAGTATACTGTAGTGTGGTCCTCCATCTCCCCTGCTAGTCTTGGGAACTCCTCAAGGGCAGGGACTAGCTAATAGTAGGCACTCAATTAAGGGCTAATAAACAAATGAAAGAATTAACCCACCAAAAATTTTCCATAGTTCCAAGCTCGTATAACAGATAGAAAATACACCAACTACTGCTATTTTTCATTTTAAATGACAACAGCATGAAGACTATTCAACAAGCTTCTCACAAACATGAAGTCTATGACCCTCCATATAGACACACAGTCAAATGCTAGAATCAGAGAAGAGCAATTCTTCAATTTAAAATTTTAAATAAACAGTTTTCCACTTGCAGAAATTTGTTGAGTGAATGTGATAGTGCCAGGTCAGAGTCATCTCCCCACTCCCCAACACACACACACACACACACACACACACACACACACACACATCTTGCAAGGAAGAAACACCATAACTCAAAATATACAGGGAAAAAAACCTTTCTGCAAAACTTCAAGAACTTGGTTTAAACACTAATATCTCCTAAATGACTACATAAATATGCAGTGTCCTGTTCTGAAATATAACATTAGGTAAAAATTGAAGAGAAATTTTTGTTTAAAAAGAAAAAAAGAAAACCAGCATTACTAAATCACAAAGTAAATAATAATTTATTTCCATCAGAGTCGAGTACTCTGGGCAGCAATCCTTGGGCCTGGGCTACTGAGGCATGCTTGAGAACAGCTGTACACATTCACTCTCACAAAGTAGCTGATTGTACTTCCTTTGTAAAGTCTGTCCACACTTACCCTCTGGTGCCCCAATTGCAGATGCTATGCTTAGTGAAGAAAAGAGTTAATTTTGTTGGTTAAAAATAATAACCTTTGTGTAGAGAAACACACAAGTAGCAGTCGGGACTGAGCTACGAGCAAAGGCACGCCACCAGTCAGCCCTCTCCCCTCATGATGTGAGCGGGTATGTGCTTGAGGGGCACGGGGTCTTTTCTTGGTGAGGAGGAGAAGAAAGTGCAGAGACGAATACACCAGAGAACTGCTCTTTCTGGAATTCATAGAGGGTCTGGTCTTTTATCCCCAAGACTGGGGACCCGGGTTCTGTCAGGGGCGCCTCCCCGCTGTCCTGCCCTGGGCTGCTCCACATGAGCAGAGAGAGACAGGAGGCAGGCCCCTCTGACACCTACTTAACCGAGGCAGATGGAGAGGAGAGTGTGTGGATGCCTTTACTTCCCCCTCAGGAGGCGCCCAGCGGGAGCCCACAGAGCCAGCAGCTCCACAGTCAGATTTCCACACATCCTCCCACCACAGAACATGCTTTACCACTCGGGCAGGAGGAAACAGAGCATTAAGCAAGTGTGGCTCTGGTGGATGAAGGGGTTTTAGAAGACCTAAAGAAGCCTTCTTACAGGATTCGGCCCTTTCTTCCAACCTCTCCAGAGGTAGCCCAGCTGGGAAACAGTCACTCACTCATTGACCCAAAGGGGGCAAGGGTGTTACTCTGAGGAGGACACAATCAGTGTCTGCAAGACGTCCTGAGCCGCAGACACATACTTTATTAATAATCTTACGTACACAAAATGTCCAAGGGAAAGCCTACCAGGCTAACTCTGACAGCTCCAGATAACAGCAGGAGGACTGAAGCCGTGCTGGCTCTCTGGCTTCCACACACTCCACAGAAGCTATGGTCCCTTTCCCACCCCAGGGATGTGATACAAATAAATAAATACAATTATCTGCAGAACTTAAAGTGAAAGGACAACACTGTCAAGTCCTTCTCCCCAAGTGCAGTGACTTGTGGGAAACAGATAGGAAAATAAAAAGAACAGCTGGAAATTTTAATTACAGAAGAACAACGCAAAAGCTGACATTGTTTCACAGAACTAGCCAATAGCCAAAGCCCTTCTCCCTTACCTTAAGATACAGAAGCAGCTCTTAGCTCCTGAAGATAAGCGGCAGAACCCGAATCTCTGTTTGCTGTCAATGTCAGTGAGCACGAAAGTGAAGTTCTGGCCAACTTGGCTAACTGTGAGGCTGCGGCAAAGACAGAACAAAGGGGAAAATGAATGTGCAGCAAGTTTCTTGATAAAGTATCTAATCGTGACAAGTCATTGAACCTGTAACATTTCCTCTCTCAGTGGAACTCTTTATAAATGAACTGAAAATTTACACACTTCAAGGGAACAGATTGTGAGCTAGTAAAAAAAAAGGGGGGGGGCAGCAAGCAGCACATTCTGGTGACCACCGCATTGGAACTACTACCATACCTTCTTCTATTTACTGCATTCAAGCAGGTAGCACTCTAATCATCCCATCAAATTCTGAAAGGTGCATTCTATTAACCTCATTTTATAGATGAGAAAATAAAATGTTTTAAAATCCACTTTTAAAAATAATTTACCAGTTAGCTTGGATTCCTCTTTAAAAATTTAAGTATTTCAAATTCTAATACATAAATTTATGCTAACATAATATTTTAGAATTTGACAATGAATTTTTCAAAGGAACTTATTAACTTATATTGTAGTTTACATGTTGCATTTTACAAAATATACTCAAATTAATAATAGATTCTCTCACCTATAATTTACTTTATAAGTTGTCAGTGGAATAAAAAACATTATGGTTCACCAGACCTTTACCAAAGTTAGACTTTTTGAGTATTTGGATATGATATAAATTAAGTTTTCAAATATGGATAGCCTTCCTTTCGAAAACTCCCATATAAGCTGCATAAGAAAATTAAAGAAGTTTTCAAGGCATCCCAGCATAAAAGGTCAGTGGACCCTACCTGGTCATATGTAAGAAAACAATTCCATCCCTTGGAAAGTGGTTAAAGAGTACAAGAAAATAATTCGGAAAGAAAAGAAAATGTTCCACTCTCCTTTTTTTAACTAGGAAGGTGAACGAAAACAAGGTGGCAATTTAAAAGCAACGTGGTAATAAAACAGGTGTAAGTAATGTTATCCCTCCACCTTACACAAGCCAGGAGAAGGAACACATTTCTATAAAAGTTATAGAGCTGTCAAGGGGACACCAAATGCTACCCTCTTATGGCTGTTATGTTTTATCTATAAAGCTTGGATACTGTGTTACTATGGTGATTTAATTCTATGTTTTAAAGGGGGATTATATGATTAATTTTAACAAGGTTGGGAACTGAAGATGTGTGAGAAACAGGATTCTAGCTCACATAATTAAAGTGATTGGGGAAAAGTGTGGGCCTCGTTGGAGGAGGAGAAAAACCTGTATTATTAAAATATTTAAAGCAACAGGTCAGGATGGTTCTAAGATGAATAGGGTCATGCTTTTGCGAAATACTATTATGTGATTATACAAAATATGACTGTTCATTATTTTAACTCAGGGTTTGATTTCACTTCTACAGTGTTTAAAATAAAGCTTCCTAGAAGAAAAGGATATTGACAGGGCTGAATGAAAAGAAAATACCCAGGAGCTCTAGGAAAAGGACATAGAACAAATACAACTTGGTTGGTAGTTGAGTGTCATTAATTTCTCTATTATCTTTTCATTAACATTAAAAATGCTGAAAATGCTTTTAGCTACCTCATAGGCTCAAAGAAAGATTCATTACTCATTTACTTGGTTCAAATCCCAACTCAATCACTTGCTAACTGAGCCTTAATTTAGCAAGTTACTTGACCTCCAAGCACCTCAGTTTCTTCATGTGGAATAACAACAAGAAACTACCACCAAAGGATGTTTGGGAAACAAGTGAATAAGCATTTAGTATAAAGGCCAGTCTATAGTAAGAATAATTAATAAAAGAGATGTACGCTGTTAGGTTACCATCTGAATGAAAACTAAAATTCATATTAAAATCATGCATTTGCTTAGAATCTTCCTGACTCAGCTTGTAATACTTGTGAGTGGAGAAAGGACAGCTGCCTTTCTTTCTCTCTCGTCTGCTGCACCTTTTCAGTAAAGGTTAGTCCTCTGGATGACCAAATGAGCTGTTCATGCTCGCATTATTAAAGTGAACAAGATCCGTCTGGCCGGAGTGGCTCAGTTGGCTGGAGCATCATCCAGTTGGATTCCTGGTCAGGGCACATACCTGGGTTGTGGGTTCAATTCCCAGTTGAGGAACATATGGAAGGCAACCAATCAATGTTTCTCTGTTACCTCTCTCGCTCTTTGTCTTTCTCTCTCTCTCCTCAGATGAAGATAAAAAAAAACAAAAACAAGTAAATGAAATTCTTTTTGGGGTGCCACAGCTTAGAAGTGGGCACTTATTCTCAGTCGAGTCACCTTTTTAAATTCCTAGGGTGAAGTACAAGTAATTAAAAGCCCCAAACCATTAAACTCAAAAATATTTTTTCCTTGGACAATTTCCAATAAACTAAAAGTCAAGCAAGGGCAGTCAAACAGAGGTTAACTTGAAGGGTTCTGAATCTCCAAGGAATGTGTCATTCCCCCTATGAGACTACTCACTTTTTCCCCATAAAAATGACTTTGAGAAAGGCCGCAGTTTTTGTGTTTCCCTCTAGGCTCAGAATCCATACCTTTTCAACAGGAATCAGATTTCATGATAGTTAAAAGTGGGAGGAATCGAAGAAGCCATCTTATCCAAGACTCGTTTCGTAGCTGGGAAAACTAAGGCTCAGGGTTATTTTGTGGGGTTTTTTGTTTTATTTTGTTTTTTACAAAGTAATTAGTACTAGAGCAAAAATCCAAGCCCACTTCTGCTTCAAAGTCCTTTCCATTCTGCCTCACTGCACTAAATACAATGAAAACCCTCCCCCAGAAGCTTTCAACTCAGTTGAAGGAATTCAGTTCCATGAGAAAGTCAGCCTACACTTCCCACTAAGCAAGAGAAACCAAATTTGAGTATTTCCAGAACTAAGTCCAGGAGACAGGGCCAAGACCACCCCTAGCAGTGCTTCCCATGCCTAGGTGAATATGAAAAAGAAGGGAGAAAAGCAATGACTATTTGAACCATGACCTTGAACCTTCATGCTGCCTTGTAAATGTCTGTCAGCCATTCAAGGCTCCTCCAGCATTTTGCTTAACCTTGAAGTTGTTTGTAGTTTCAGTATATAAATGGCATGAAGCATGTGGATGGGACGGTTTGATTTCAATTTTTCAGTGAGAAATGGGGTTTTCCATATCAGCCTCACCTTAAGTTTAGTTTGTCATCTTACACACTGAGCAACTAACTACTGCACTGGGCACTGGAACAAATACTGGATATACAACACCGCATCCTGCTGTGGCGCTTCCTGTCTAGTTGCAGGGGAGTAATAAATAAGTGTACAAAGCACACAGCCTATCACAGCGTTGCATGAAACCAAAGAAGGAACAAAGACAGAAGACAGAAGAGAAGGAAAGGCCCTACTGGGATAATGTGGTCAGAGACAGCTTTTCAATGATGACAACAATACCGACCTGAAGGATGAACTGAGAGGCCACTCCAGAAGCAGGGGACTGGGTGTTTCTGGCAGAGAAAGAGCTGCACACAGATTCTGGGGCTGGAAAGAGCTAGGCATCTTCAAGGAACTAAAAGGACACCAGCACCACTAATGCAGAGGAGACAAGGGAAAGTGGTATGATAGGAAGTTGCTACACAAATACGTGTCAGATGATGCAGAGAGCCTCTTAGATCACGGTAAAGAATTAGAATTGTTTTTGTAAAGGCAAGAGAAAGCCACTAAGTGGTTTTAATCAACAGAATAACAGTCTAGTCTACAAATTTTTTTTTCTTTATTGATTTTTAGAGAAAGGGAGGGAGAGGGAGAGAGAGAGAGAAACATTGATGTGAGAACATCGATTGGCCATCTCCTGCCTGCCCCCCACTGGGACTTTGAACCTGGGCATGTGCCCTGACCAGGAATCAAACCTGTGACCTCTTGGTGCATGGGTCAACGTTGAACCACTAAGCCACGCCGGCCGGGTTAGTCGACAGTTGTTAAATGTTGATCTAAGTATGATGTGGAGAACAGTTTGGAAGAAGGCAGAAGTACAGCAGAGAAAATAATTAGGAGGCTAATGCAGTAATCTGGATGAGACTGGATGGTGGTGTTTCTGTTCGTTTTTATCCTCACCCGAGGACATTTTTTGCATTTATCTTCAGATAGAGTGGGAGGGAGAGATGGAGGAAGAGAGAGAGAGAAACATCAATATGAGAGAGACACACTGACTGGCTGCCATCCGCATGACCCCAACCGGGGCCGGGGATGAACCGCAACCGAGGTTCGTGCTCCTAGTGGGAACCAAACCCGGGACTCTCTGGTCCATGGGCCGACGCTCTAACCACTAAGCAAAACCGGCCAGAGCAGTGGTGTATCTAATGTAGGGAGAATGGAGACGGATATGGCTGAACAGTTCCAAGTTATAGCTCGCAGGTTTATATGACAAGTTTGGGGGGGGGGGCTAAAAGCTAGGGAGTTAAAAAGCAGCATATTACCATTTAATGACAGAAAACTAACAAGTTTGGAGGGAGATGTGAGAGTTCCGTTTGGGATGTTAAGTCTGAGAAACCTGTAAAACATCTACACAGAAATGTCAAGTAGGTAGTTGAACATACTACTTAGGAAATCAGAGGAAAAGTTTAGATTGGAGCTATAAATGTGGAAGTCATGTACACAGAGATAGCATTTAATGCCATGGTAAAGAATGAGGTCACTTAGGGAGAGCATTCATGGAAACAAAAGAGGACACAGGACTAAGTTACAGAAGCACCAATTTAGAGGATGGGTAGAGAAGAGGCCATCAAAGAAGAAAAAAAAGAAAGAAATAGACCACCCAGGCAGAACAAGCAGAAGGGAGAAGTCAACTGTCCTGATGCATCAAGATGTTAAGAGAAAAAAATGCCGACTGAATTGAGTAGTATGGAGGTTTCATGTGACCTTGGTAAGAAAAGCTCTAGTTTAATGATAGAAGCAGAAGACAGACTGAAGAGAGCTGAGGAATAAGATGAAGTATGTGAATAACTCTGCCAGGAGGTGGAGAATCAGGCAGTAACTGAATGGAAAGTAAGGGGCAAAGATGGGTCTTCTTTTTAGGGTGGAGGAATACCAGAACTTATTTATGAGCTGTTGGGAATGATTCAATAGAGGCAGAGATTTATGGTGAAGGAGAGAGAAGATGAAACAGTAAGGTCTGGAATTTAGAATCCTATATATGCTACTCACTTGCTATGTGAGCAAAGGCAAATTACTGTACCTCTCTGAGCCTCATCTGTAAAATGGGAATAATGATACTTTGCAGAGTAGTTGAGGATTAGAAATAATGTATACAGCCCTGGCCGGTTTGGTTCAGCGGTTAGAGCATCCGCCTGCGATCCGGAGAGACCCGGGTTCGGTTCCCGCTAAGGGCATGTACCTCGGTTGCAGTTTGTCCCCGGCCCTGGTTGGTCGTGCGGGTGGCAGCCACTCTATGTGTCCCTTTCACATCGATGTTTCCCTGTCTCTCTCTCTTCCTCTCTCTCCCTCCCACTCTATCTGTGCAAAAAATGGAAAAATGCCCTCGGGTCAGGATTAAAAACAAACAAAAAAAAAGAAATAATGTATACAAAGTAACTGGCATATGGTAGGTACCTAATGAAAATAATTCTTGTTGTTATGAAATTATAAAATTTCAAGATGGAACTGAAACACTTTGCCATCCTCTCTTATAGGTTAATAACAATGACTTGTTGAGCCATCTACTACAAGGCACCCCTAATAGCTGCCTCTCCTTTTCTTCAGTGCATATGGAGTGTCAGGCAGGAATCAAGTTTTATCAGCTAGCATAGCTCCCAACCTTCAGTTACATGAGCCTCAAACCTTCTTTCCATAAACACACCTTTCCTCTACCTAAGACTCACATTCCCTGCTCAAAGATCTAAGCGGCAAAAATGACACTAACCCAAAATGTCTGGGGACCAAAAATAAGTCACACACTGACAGATAGAGGGCAATATCTATCTGCTTCAGAAACATACCAGATTATTCTAAGAAAGAACAGAGATCTCTCTGCCCTGGTCGGTTTGGCACGTCAGCCCGCAAGCCAAAGAGTCTCGGGTTCAATTCTGGTCAAGAACATGTGCCTTGGTTGCAGTTTGGTGCCTGGCCCTGGTTGGGGTCAGGAGGCAACCAACTGATGTGTCTCTCTCACACGTAAATGTTTCTCTCTCATGTAAATGTTTCTCTCTCTCTCCACTCTGTCTGAAGATAAATGGCAAAAAAGTATCCTCGGGTGAGGATTAAAAAAAAGAACAGAGACCTCTCTACACCCTCTTCTACAGGAGCCTGATAAAGTAACAATGAATCCTAAACTGGAGAATCAAAAGGTATCAGAACCAGAAGGAGCAGCAGAGATCTAACCTAATTCCCTCATTTGATCCATAAAGAAATTGAGGCCCTCGCCCTGACTGTTTTGGCTCAGCAGTTAGAGCGTCAGCCTACGGTCCAAAGAGACCCGAGTTCGGTTTCCGCTAAGGGCACGTACCTTGGTTGCAGTTTGTCCCCGGCCCTGGTTGGTCGTGCGGGTGGCAGCCACTCGATGTGTCCCTTTCACATCAATGTTTCTCTCTCTCTCTCTCTCTACCCCCTGCTCTTCCCACCCCCCATGCCACCCCCCGAGAGCAGGGTGAATGCATACAGGTGGGAACAAGAGGAAAGGTTTGGGTAGATATATACTAATGCTCCAATCATGTGCCATAGTTTCATTTTCTGCATGGATTTCATATTCTTTAGTTATCTATATTTTCTCCTTTTCTACAATAAATATGTATTGCTTTTGAAATAAATGTTTTAGTCTGTTTGGTTACTTCATTGTGTGATGGATCTAATGGTGGCAGTATGACATGGTAGAAAAGTACAGTGGAACTGGAAATCAGATACATGTGGGTTCCAAAAGCAGCTCTACCACCTTCTACTCATGGGACCTTGGGCGAATTACTGGACCTGTCTGAGCTTCTGTGTTCTCATATGTGGAATGACAATAGTGGTAACCTTGCAAAATGTATACCTTTTAGTGCAGGAAGAGAACACAGCACACACAATGCCTGGCACATAACAGATACATAATAAAATTGTACACAGCATTCGAACCATATTTGCATTTTGGTTGCGTCCTAAATCACGAAACTATACCTCTGCCCCTGAAAAGATTATGTCAGTTCATTTCATGCTTGTGTCACTGTGTTACTGTGTGTGCCAGTATAATTTATAGGGTAAATGCATGGTAGCTAACTTTCTGGGTTCTGAAAGAGGATAAACACAAACGTGGAAGATCAGCTTTTCCATCATCCAGGGATTGAGCACTTACACTAACTGAAGCTGGTTGCCAGCTACCAAGTACAAGCAAGGAACACTGCAACATGAATTACTATACAAATCCTTTACTTTTTTTTTTTTATCCTCACCCCAGGACATTTTTCCATTTTTTGTTCAGATAGAGTGGGAGGGGGGAGAGAGGAACAGAGAGAGAGAGAAACATCGATGTGAAAGGAACACATCGAGTGGCTGCCACCCGCACGACCGACCAGGGCCGGGGACAAACTGCAACCGAGGTATATGCCCTTAGCGGGAACCGAACCCGGGTCTCTCTGGACCGCAGGCTGACGCTCTTACCGCTGAGTCAAACTGGCCAGGGCAAATCTTTTACTTATTTTTTTATGCTTTCATCAACAACAATAAGGGTTTGAGAGTGAACAGGGATCTCAACACCATCATTTCACTAGTCTTCTCCACCAAGACCTTCAAGTATATTATAGGGGAGCGATAACTCGGGATTGAACAAGAGGATCTGCTTCTTTCCCAGCTCTGTAATTACATGGTGATAACCATAAGCAAGTCATTCCACCTCTGCAGATCTTGGCTTCCCTTCTGTAAGATGGGATGTTTGAACCAAATGAATGTCAGCTTTAAAATCCTGTGGTCTCATTCTCACACATTTTCAAGGCCTCCTGTAGCCAGAGCCCAAGCTATCACAGTACACGTCACCCTCTCCCCAGAAGGCTCCATCTGCTCTGGCTGAACAATCTTTAGGCTCACTCATGGTTGCTCCTCTGCTTTGCTCTTCAGCACATATGGGGTGTTAGGCTCTCCCTTCCACTTATCCTTCTTGCCATCCTTGCAGACTCAACACAAGTCTCCCTCACTATGAGAGATTTTCTCTGACCACCTCAGTCTTCCCTGACTGTACTATCCTTCTGGATAGATGCTGCCCAATGTGTCTTTCTAATGCTTCCTGAAATGGACTGAGAAGCACGTGGAGGGCAGAGCTCCAAGTCTGATACCATTTCCTTATCACCCAACATAATGCTACACATTCAGAACCTTCCTCTGCTCTTCTGTAAAAGAGATATCACCATCACCTATCTCCTAGAGTTGCTAGAAAGAATAAATGAGGTTAAATGTGAAAAATGTGCAGCACGTTGACTAGAATCAATTAGGAACTCAAATACTAATGCCTTTCCTTTCCTCTCTCTCTCTTTCTTTCTTTATATATATTTACTTCTATTGACTGGTCTTCCCACAAGGTGTTCTACTGGAAAATGTATTCATTTGGGAGATGAACATCTAGGTTATGCTAGCCGCCTGAGAGGATCTTGGGCAAGTCACAATTTCTCTACAGTTTAGATTTTTTTCAAATGAAGATAAACAGCACTTGTTCTCATCTCTTATGATCAGAGGATAAAATGAGATGATACATGAGAAAGCACTTTCTTTTGAAGAGCTACTGGCATTATTATTTTTCATAAGTTTTAGTTTCAGAAAGAAAAATCTTCAAACAACACAAGAGACAGCAAGATGTCAGTGTTAACAGGTGATTTGATGATGACTGTGAAAATTCCACTCTTGATATAGACTAGAAATGTCAAAAAGTTGTATTACTGTTCCTTGGGGTAGAAAAGCACAGATACCAAAAAGATTAGGAAGCTTTCTTTTTTGAACATAATCACCTGGGGCATTACTCATCTCCCATGCTGACATTTTCGATGTCAAACAATATCATAAATATATCTAGGGGCTTTGTGGGCTTCAGAATCTGGGTATATCCATCTGTCAGTGTTAACTGCAAACTAATAAAAAATATAGGACATTAAAATCTTTGTATTTATTGTAAATAAACTTCATTATTATTCTCTTCTGTATTAAAGTATGCCAAGGTTAGAAGTAGGGAAAGAGAAGATAAAAAATATGCTCTCTGCCCTGGCCAGTTTGGTTCAGTGGTTACAGCATCGGCCCGCAGACCAATGGGTCGCGGGTTCGATTCTGGTCAAGGGCACGTACTTCAGTTGCAGTTTGTCCTCGGCCTGGATTGGGGTCATTCAGGAGGCAACCAGTCAATGTGCCCCTCTCATGTCCATGTTTCTCTCTCCCTCCCTCCCACTCTATCTGAAGATAAAAGGGGCGGGGGTAGAAAAAAATATGCTCTCCAAAATAAAGTGGGTTTTGTATCAATAAAAGTTATCAACACAAGAAAGAACCATTATATCCGGCAAAGATTGCAAGGATTAAAATATATCCATAAAAGGACAGTTGTGTCCCAAATTGTTTTGTGAAAAAATATGAGAATCATATTTTTGAGTGATTCAAATATGAGTAATTTGAAGAGAAGCATATTAGAAGAAAAATATTTTTCTAACAACAACAAAAAAAAGGCATCAGACACTGGTGACAAAAAATTGTAGAACTATAATTTAAGGACCTGTTGTTCCTCCATTTCAGAATGTAGTCACCAGACAGGTAGGTAAGTAGCTGTGTGGTGTGGTGTGAGGGTGAGAGGGTGAGAGAGAGAAAAGGGGGGAGGGAAAGAGAAGTGTACATGCACACACTGCACAATGGGGGAGATTAAGCTCATTGCAAATTTCTTATAATATTAGTTTACAAAGTCAATTAAGGAATACCTATCTAAATCAGATCATCACTCTAACAAGAAATTATGTAAAAATGTATTTCTTATTTTTCTTTGTTAAACACCTAACCACATTTTTAAAACATTTAAGCTTTGTTAATTTGTATAAATATGCCCTTGCCATACTTTGTTATACATTTTATAAGTAACTGGAGATTTCATGCATCGCTACTTCATACATATAAATGTGAAGTTTGCCTTAAACATCTCTAAACAGAACCTTGCTTGCTATTTTTAGAAGGAATAGGATAAAGAAGAGATAAGAGGACTCTCATTACAAAGACTGACCCTCTTAAAATTAAGGCTATTCTGTTTTGAGCATCAACCTGCTAATAAAACAGCCCTGGTACCAGGGTTTAAAAAGGCCTGAGTCTGGAAATACTACAATGGTTGATTGGCTTTAAAAAATAACATGTTAGAACCAGGGAAAACAGTGATTATAAGTGGTTGGCAACATTCCAGAGCTGCTTTTTAGTACTCTTTTTGCTTCTTAGTATTTTTTTAAACTCCTTTGGCTACCAGTTCTCATCTCATACCATTTTTAGGTTTATGCCAAATAAATCAGGACACTGCTACTACAAAGTACAGAAAAGAGCCAAGCAGCATACTACCCATGCACATTCAGTCCCCCAAATCTTTCAGGCCTGCCTTGTTTGGCTACAGTAAAACACATGATAGGACCTTCCTGAAGACAGGCACAGTTTATAGCTTTCTTGGAACATATTATGGCACTTATTACTTACAATGTTCTTTCCTAAATCCTCTCAATCACTAAAAGTGAAATTTTTAAGATGTAACATTTGTACAGTCTCATACTTCAATTTTCCATTAAGAGAAAAACACAAACAGCAATCAAGTTGACAAGTGATAGCAAAAAAAAAAAATTGCTTAAACTGTAATGAACACACAATAGAAATTTCTTGACAATAAGACTGAGATAATTGTTTTGTCATTGTATTAATTTGTATAGATATGTTGTTAATAAATTATAGTTTTATCAGAGGAAAACACTCTTCTAAAATTGTTTTTAAAATAAGCCATTTAAAAAGAAGGCCATTAACTATGGCTCATTTTCTTAAAAACCCTTAGACCATTTTAATTATCTGTGAGTTCTAATATTTATACCTCTCCAAGAAATAGTTTATCATAATGAAAATACTAAAGAAATGTTTAGATAATTTTTTACTTTTTTTAGTCTAAAAATCTATAGGAAATGCATATTTCCTTAGAGATACCATTTTAAGCCATCTAAACAAAATGCAAGATTCTATTTAGCAGCATACCATTCAAATAGCAGAACATATGTAAAAAAGGAGGGCCTAGCCCTGGCCAGTTTGGCTCAGCGGTTAGAGCGTTGGCCTGTGGTCCAGAGAGACCCACGTTCAGTTCCCGCTAAGGGCACATACCTCGGTTGCAGTTTGTCCCCGGCCCTGGTTGGGTCGTGCGGGAGGCAGCCACTCGATGTGTCCCTTTCATGTCGATATTTATCTCTCTCCCTCTCTCTCCTCCCACTCTATCTGAACAAAAAAATGGAAAAATGTCCTCAGGTGAGGATAAAATTAAAAAAAAAAAAAGAAGGACTATGCTGATTTAAGTTTTTTTTATGCTCACCCGAGGACATTTTTTTTTTTTTTTTTTTGGCATTTATCCTCAGACAGAGTGGGAGGGAGAGAGGGGGAAGAGAGAGAGAGAAACATAGATGTGAGAGAGACACATCAACTGGCTGCCACCCACACAACCCCAACCAGGGCCAGGGACAAACTGCAACCGAGGTACATGCCCTTAGAGGGAACCGAACCCGGGCCTCTCTGGTCCGCGAGCTGACACTCTAACGGCTGAGCAAAACCGGCCAGGGCCTGATTTAAATTTTAAGTTGAAGTCTAGGAAAAACAGTCTATATAATACTCATAAGGCCAGTGAGTTGCATAATATTAATTCATTACTTGATAAAGTCAAATATATTCATATTTAAATAAAAATTAAATAGCACTGGATTTTAAAAATCCAACCATTCTTAATCATGGTTTGAGTCTGATAACCAAAATCAAAAATTTAATGTTGTGCAAACTACATCTCACAAACTAACCAATGCAAAGCTCTAAGCTTTAAACTTTTTGACAATGTCAATAAAATCCCCAGGAAAGGAGACTACTGCAACTCTCTTTGGAACATAGGCATTTTAAATCATGGTTAAGCAGACAGAATGTTAAGAATGGTATGGTTTTTATTTTCCATAGCAGGTTTATTGACGCTTTTTTTCTAGTAAAGTTTGAAAATCTGACACTACCTGTCCACATAGAAGGGGAAACAAAACTTGGTCAAAGTCTGTAGAACTTCCTGTGGAGAGAAAGAGAGATAATTTATACATCTAATGGGACCAATAAATCTAACATTAACCATGGTACACAATCTAGCAACTTTACCCTAAAGAAAGAGGAGACAGATGAAGAAATATGGGCTTTATCAATTACATGGGAGGAGTACCAGGCAGTCAATCATGAGAAATAATAAACATGATCAAACTTCATTAAAAATGAAAAATTAATCAAGAATCACACATGGGCAAGCAGCAGGAGCCATGCAGGAAAGCTCTGAAGGGAGGGAGGCGGTTGGGTTGCTGAGTGTTAACACCCCTCCAGGGACCATCTCCAGCCTGACCATATGGATCAGAGTGAATAACACCGAGCCACATGGGTTTGGCCTGGCAGGGCCGCTGTTGCTGGCACCGTTTTTGCCTGTTACCTAGGAACAGAGGGGGCTGGGATTAGACAACGCTTCTCAACATCAATAGGCCAAAGCACAAGCAGAACAGAAAGCCAACTTAAAGATAATTGTCCCTGAACATTGTCAACTACATTTTTTTAGAGTGTAAAACTTTATTTTCTTACTTTATAAAGAAGTTGTGATTTCTGGCATAAATTTCTTTGTAACCAAACTGTAACAATTTTATGTACTATTTTTAGTTAAATGTCATCATAATTGGACATGCTTACCTGCTTGTAATTTGTGAAAATCCAAAGCAAACTACCAGTTTAAATATATCTTTTAACAAATATGTACATAAAACCAAGCATGTTATTCAAGGGAAGTATACAAAAAGGAAACAAAAAGCTGAGCAACATTTCAAAGACTTAATCACAAAAGAGAAGGTTCCTACATTAAGAAAAGCACACTACTGTATGAGATACAATACTCAGTGGGGTGTGACTTTTCCCAATGGTTACACTTTATGTATATAGCATCTATACACATAACTAAACATATAAACAAGTAATCAATTATTACTTCCTTTGTAGAATTTTCTCTAGCTTGCCTTAATTTAACTGCAGATTTAGACAGCCCACAGTTGGTGCTTAAATTCACAGACCAATGTTATAAATTTTAAAAAAGTATTTCTTTCATGCATTTGATTTGCTTTTTAACTATTCAAAATCCCAACTTCAAGACATTTTTCAGTCATTGAGAAGCTGGTTCAAATTAAAACAAACTTGCCCACTGCAAATCCTAATCCAAGTGATAAAGTAAAGATCAGTTTACAAATGTAGTGCTTTTCTAACCAATAATAATGAATTATCAATGCTAACTGGATTGATGCTTCTCGCTCCATTTATTTTTAAAACCAGTTCTATCATTCAAGAAATAAACCACATCAATCTAATAACCCACTCAATGAAGCAGAAAGCACACTGACTTGCTCTGCCAGAGCATATCCCGCCTACATAACTCAATTGAGCATATCCTATTTTTTAATATCTTGGACTGGTACTATATACATCACAGCACTGTTAAGGCATGTCATGAAATACTAAAGAAATAGGAAACAAACAAATGAAAAAGGTGGAAAGGATATCTCAGCATATTCTAAGAGACATTGTTAATACATCAGTTAATTTCATAATGTGACAGTCAAACGTCCTTATATATTGTTTTAAACTCATATTTAAATAAATGGCAATTGCTAATAAAGATTCAGAAGAATAAGAGCAATTTCTCAGTGCATAATGTTATTATCAGACAAATATTGAAAAAGAGTCATATAAAACATTCATTTTAATGTCTGCAGATTTTATTATAAAATATACTATAAACCACATACACAAAACACACGTGACTTATATGACAAAAATAATTCCTTACACATTTCCTTTCACTTCAGGTTTCAAACACCACAGAACATCTCTTGACTTCAGTATATGCACCAAGCATGCTTTAAAACTCAGTACTAATGCTCCCTCATTGCCAAGATCAGCTACAAAGACAGTTATCCTTTACTCCTCAAAAGTTACAGGTACAGAAGTGCTTCTCTACTCTATGCTGGAGCTGAGCTGCCAAAAGGCCTCAAGATTTTTAAAAGAAAGGACCCCCATGGCTACAAGAAAGCATTGTGCTCTACAGCAGAGTCAAAGGAATCTAATATGCCCAAGTTATTACTCACTACAATATAGAAACTACTTGCCACTTTCTAATGTCAAGAGTAATAACTAACCGTGAACTTGTCTGTCAGATAATATTAGAACAAATATCAAAATACCAAATGTAGACTGAGTATAAACCACCTCCCAAGAGCTTTCCTTTTTACCCAAGAAAGCAGTGATAAGTCTAATTAAGCAATAGTGCAGGGGGAGGGGAGGAAGGCAGGGAATATAGGCAAATGTAGGCACATGTTTGTGCATTACAATATGTTTCTTCATGTTTGTGATATTACAAGAGCTTGATATTCCAATTTAAGTCAAACAAGACTGTAGTGTGCTGTCAGAGGAGAAAACAAAAATGAGCATCTACTCTGTATTAGACATATTCACACATTACCTCAATCAAAACTGAAAAATCTACTCCTTGGTTTTTAGGAAGGGAAGACAAGAAGAAAGAGAAAAAAACAAGCAATGTTTCTTGTAAATAAAAACTGCTGAAATGAACAAATTTTCTTCATACTGATGTTTTCTCTATATTTAAACATTTAACTAGTTTATCCTCTTTTCCCAAAAACACAATTACTTGAATATGAAAAGTAACACTCGCCAAAAGAGGGGACTTTAATACCCTGATTTACACATATTTTGAGCATTATATTCATAGCTGAGTGTCCTTCAGCATTACTTTACTGGGAGAGCAGTCATTAACCAGTTGTTCCAACCCCTCTTTCTCTTTAGAACCTGTGTCTTTGGCTAGGGAATTTTCTTTGCAGATGGTAATTTTCTTGTTTTCTCCCCCCTTTCTCTTGCCTACACAAGCTCTTTCAGAGGACATCAACTACAGCTACATAAATCGGATCTTCGAGATGCAGTACAGCTGATGAAATGTAAATGACCTCATTTCTAAGGCAGGGGGTGGGGAGGATTGTGCCAGCTCTCCAGATCAATTCCCAAGTTTATATTTTCACAAATCTTTTTATGTACAGTTTGATTTTTTAACATTTTAATGAGCAAAAAAGTGAATCTATAGTAGCCAGTCACCACAGTTAAAGTGCAGGGCATGAACTAGATCCCAGGAGGGAACCAGTCCACCATGTCACCACTGGCTTTAGGACATTCGCCACCTGGTTCCATGTCCCCAGGTTCCAACTCTTTTCATAATCAAAACACTGCTGACATTATAAACCCCAGACGGGTTTTCTAAAATCCCTCCCAATCAATATATCCAACACATAACTTATTGGAGACAACACTGAGCTCATTGATTAAGGTGAGTTCAGTAGCAAAGTTTTCAAAATAAATGAGACAAGAGAAACAGCATCCAACCTCTTTGTGTCACCAGACAATTTATGAAATAGGCAATTTCCAAAAGGGCTTTTCTTGCTAACAAAATATTCAATACCTCATATGGGAAGAAGTAAGAACAGAGGGGGCAGGGGGAAGGTGGATGACAGGCAGTCACACAAACCTTTCAGTGATGCATATATTAAACAGCAGATTGCACAGAGTAGTAGAAAAGCAACATCTACAAAGCTCTGCCCACAAGGAGATACTAAGCCTTAGACTATGAACCAAAATATGAAATCAACACACTTAACACTGGATTCACTTGCAGATGAAAATCAGAAATGAATTCAAGATTCATCTCCATCTTTTTTGGATTTATTTCACCCAATTTGAATTCTCACCCAGTCAGAAGGCCCATCAAGGGAATTCACTCCAAACTGGAAAAGGTAGATTGTGTTATGCTGAAACTGAACCATTTTCTTAAAAACCTGGGAAAGCTTTAAAAACGTATAATATTATTCATCATAGAATCCTATCTGGAAGCAAAACTTCTAAGACTAAATTTGATGTAGTTGACTGGGATTATCAGTAACAAGAAGGCTAAACCAATTCACCCTGAATTTGGGGTGCAGGGTAGGGAGGGTGTAAGAGATCCTGCAACAACCATCAGTTCATATGTCAACCACTGTTTTCACTGCTTCACTGAAATCCATAAACAAAAATTAGTTGTATTGGGCAGATGAAAACAACTGACAGACACAGACATACACACCCCACAAGTGAATGCCATCTGAAAGACAAAAGCACAGGCTGATTATAATGTCCACTGGGGTTACAGAATGTTGGGAGATGAGGCATGTTCTCAATAGTTCAAAAGGGGGGGGGAGGAGGAAAACATTTAAATAAAGAAAAGAGATGGCTTAAATAAATGAATGAATTTTAAAATATGTAAAGCTACAATCAGCCTCTTTGTAGCTTGCTGGAAGCTAGTATAGCAGTTGGTAATTTACCTTTGTCGAAAAAGAGTGAAGGAGAAAGAGGCGGGGAGACAGTGGGAGAACATTTCCTGAGTTTCCTACATCTAATTTATTTGTTCATTTCAAAATGTAGATGTGTGATGAAAAGATCAGTGGAGCTCAAATTCCTAAAATACTCCATTTCTATGCTTAGACATTGTTTAACAGCATGAGGGGAATGCTGACCCTCTAAGGCCTGCAATTGAGAGCAGTGCAACTGACTTGAAAGAAAAGCCTTTGATTGATGATCTTAAAACTCAAGTTGAAAGTTAAAAACAGAACACACACAAAATCCAAACATACAAAAAGCTAACAAAATTTCGACTTTAAGCCATTTCAAGTTAAAACCAGGGACTCCAAGTGAAAGCTACCAGAGGTTTAACGCTTGTGATTAAGAAGGGTAAAATAGAATGGTAAGAAGTTCTTAGAAGCTTAATTAGCACCAAGTTCAAGAATGTTGATCAGAAATTTCCTAAATATGAAAACAGAAAATATAATTTTTCTCCTTCCCTATATATGTCAAATTAAATCCAAGATCCATACTATTACTATAGTTACAACCAAACTTTTATTTCTTTTTCAGTGACAAAAGCTTTGAATAAGGGATTTTACAAAAAGGCCTTTCAACACTGGAACATAAAAGCTGGGTCAAATTTCTAACAACACTGATCAAATGCTAGAGTCTGCTTCCTTTCTTTGGTATATTTCAATATTTACTCCCAGTTTACTTTTTATAAACTTCAGTTAATTTTGAGTCACGCACACATTATAATTATGCTAATTTGTATAATACTAATACACACAAAGATAAAATATAGACATTTCATATTATTCTATAATATGTATCACATAAGACATATCTAAATTATCAAGGACATTAAGTATATAGCTGGAAAGTAGAAGAGCCATCTCTAAATGTACTTTTATGTGTAAATCTTTAAGACCTTTGAAGTCCAAAGTAAAATTATCTTTTTTAAAAAAGGTATTAAAATAATTTTATAAAAAATTTTAATTTAACAAAGCTACTTTATCTTTTTGATTCCTTTCCTTTCTTAAAAAAAAAAAAAAAAAGTTACTTAAAACAAAAATATTCCCAAATTAAATATCATATAAAATCCTTTATTCTAAGATTTCATTTTATTAACTTTAAACTTTACAGCGAAAGGGTTGGAAATGAGAGAGCTATATTTATAAGGTCAATGTTAAACACCAATAAACTTCTTGACACTTGTTTTAAACACTTCCAAAACCAACAAATGATTTGGTCAGAATCTCTTACAATTAGCATTCGATGCCATCAGTAATAGAATTCCATGGATTTAATATTATTACTCTAAAATATTTTGCCTTGTTCATTTCCTTAAATATTTTAAAACCTACTTTCTGTACATTTATGCTATCAATATATCCAAAAGAAAGACAGGTTGGGGAGAATGTGGGAGAGGGGCTACAAGTCAACCCATACCAAAGGAATAGGGTCCCAACAGTAAAACTGCAAACATGGTTTCACTGAAAAAGCAACTTGCCCTCAGGAAGACAATATTTTTTTTTTTTTTTAAAAAAGAGCACTGATAGAAATAGTATTTTGTAAGCATATTAAAAGCTGTCAGCTTTTAAATATTTTAAACGCACACAAAAATGTGCACAGATGGGCAACTTTTCTGCTCACATTAGTCTAAAATTTTTTTTCGTTATCAAGCTCAAAGTCCTTGAATTTTTTAAACTTAATTGTGCCTCTATTTCTTAGAATTCACACCCCAAGGCCAAAGCTTTCCTGCCACCAGTCCTTCAAATCTGACTTGGACATTACACAGGAGGAGGCTCCAAGCCTCCCTGAGGTCTCACTCCTTTTACAACACACGAAAAAGCAGTCGATAATGGGCCCATGTTGAATTCACTGCTCTCCACGTCTCCTCCTGGGACACAAGCCTAGCAGATGTGATAAAAACTGTGTCAGAGAAGTGGCTCTAGTTTGTGCCTTAATGACAACTTAAACCTGTAAACCAATACAACCAAAGGACTAACAGAACTGGCTGTTACCTCTCTCTCCTGCCAATCTTCGAATATCTCTGAACTAAATTAGCACCTCTACTCACAACATCCCCTGCCACCCCACAAAATCCATTCTAATTTTAAAAGATAAATGAATTCAGCAAATGTGTCAGTGTCAAAAAAGAGAAAGAGTGAGAGAGAGAGGAGAGTCTGACCATCTTATAATTAAGCCCTAACACCACATATTTCATGTAGTTTATATTTTTCTCAATGTATGACTATGCATTCAGATGTCTTAAAGAACTGCCTGGTATATACTCCCTCTGATCACCGCCTCAGTAAACATATATAATTTGTATAACTGGTAGAGTTATGGTTTCCAAAAGGTGCCTAAAGGTTTAAAAATTATTTTTAAATATGTTCAACCATAGGAAAGAAAAGTAATACATTGAGTTATTGAAACATTCTAATTATTAAAATTTATACAGGGAATTTTTTAAAACCGTGGGTGGTTATACTTTTCTTTTAACTTGTAAGAACTCTTTGTCTTATCTAATGATATGGTACCAAAAAAATAGATTTAAATGTGTACTTCTGATAACGTTTTCTAAATTCTATAATTCAGCCTTCAGATGACAGGCCTTTACCAGTATCTTGAAAGCCTATTCAGTCACAATTGCATACCCACTTAATCAGCAATCATTGTTCTGGGATGCAGGACTTTGTTGTCAAGACAAGTACCAAAACCTTAAAAAAAATTTTTCAGAACTGGCATAAGAAAAAAGTGATCTTTGTCAGACAAGGACAAATTTATGCAAATCTTTTATAAACATTCACAAACATTTATTTAGCTTTTGAAATGTTGGCCTCATTTGAGAGCATGAAAATGAGGGGGAAGTAGGAAAACGCAAAGGACAGCTTAGAAGCTGGCACGCTACATAAATATTCAGAAGGAAGATTATAGGATTCATGTTAGGCTGTCTTAGGCTTCTCCAAAGTCCACACAGAATAGCAAAGAACAAAACTAACGAGAAGTACAGCAGATGTTAGACAATGCATCAGCCTCTTTTCCTCTCTCACTTGGCTATACTTGGGCGCTTTTATATTTTCTTTCAATATGGTTAGGTCATTCAAGGATTCTCCTATAGACTCTGTATTGTGGCTACAGATCTATAAGCTGGAGGTCTGTCAGCTTTCCAAAAGTTTCCAATGAAAAGGCATTATGCAAATTCTACCTCTCTTACTCTCTTTCAGGAGGGAAAAAAAGCCTCCAGTATGCAGTCATCGGAGTATTGGAAGCCCCAGCCTTCATTTCTGTATAGCTGTGTTTGCCTCAGGGCCACGCTGCTTGTTTTGACAGTAGATCCCCCTAGATAGTTGGGATTAGTCGAGCTTGTTTAGATAAACTTGAAATCAAGGCCTTCTCTAGGTAGACAGCTAGATGTAGCTACCGAGTTTCCAGCTGCCTCCTCCTTTCATCCCCAAACAACTGGAGATTCACTGTAGCTATCACAGCCACAGGCTATGTCACATACATAAGTAGAAAATTAAAGGCTGCTAAAAGAAGCCTTTGTAAGTCTTAGTGCTAAAATAAGGAATCTGTACTGCTTGGTTTATACAAATTATTCAGGCACTACCAGTATGGAACTGAAATCATCAGTTAACAAGGCATATTAATCAAGGTTCCCAGCATCTTTGGACAGACAGGATGATAGTTTGATAATATATCTAACCTTCTGCTTCTTAGCTCTTGAATGAGAGAGTAATCACTTAAAATGTTGAAAGGGAAATAATAGGCTTTATTTATCCAGTGGCAGGGGATGTCAGATACCGTCAACAAACACTGTGAGCAGAATATGAAAATCAGAATGTAAATATCAAATCTGCTTTTGAGAGAGAATTATTTAGCAATTGATTAGACAGGGCCTCACTCAACAGTCATCTCTAATTACAGAACTGTTTCACATCAACTTTTATTTCCCACAACTTGCAGATTCTGATAAAATGATATCAGGAGGATTCAAGAACTGAGGAAATTTATATTCAGAACAGATCGATGACATCTCATTACAAAGACAGAAGGCAGGTGATATGAAACACTTGAAATAAAAAATTATACAATTCAAATCGTTTTCTAAATCAAATATTCAAGGATTTTACAACTTTTGCAACTTAAGAAAATGTCTCTTCAGAGGGCCAAGAAAATGCAAACAAAGAAAATAATTCAATTCCACATATGTGTTTTATTCAACTGTACATAGCTTGCTCCAACATGTAGATGCTAGTGTTCACCTGAGGCAGCCTGGAGTAAACTAAACACAACAATGGCACTGGAATCGCTTTCAACATTTTCCAGAACTGTTCTATGGGATACCAGACAGTACAGAAGGCCTTCTACCCCTCTGACCAGAATGTCAAATCACACAAGATAGTTTTCAATCAGCCAAGTCACTATTTAAAAGAAAAGCCGTAAGACATGCAAGAAGACAATCTGGGACTATAGTCATCAATTTGAGGTTTTCCTATAAAATTTTTGTTTCATTTCATGTACAACTTACAAACTAAAGAAGGAGTCAGCAAACTTTTTCTCTAAAGGGCCAGATAGTAAATATTTCAGGCTTTGCAGGACACTTATGGTCTCTGTCACAGATTCTTCAGATTTTGTTCTGTTTTTATAACTCTTCAAAAAGGCAAAAACTATCTTAGCTCTAAGGCCACACAGAAACCAGCCCCAGGCAGGATTTGGCCAGCTGGCTGCAGTTTGCCAACCCCTGATCTACAGTGTCAAGGAGCATGGTCACATAACATAATCCTAACAAACTCACCAACCCCAACACTGAAATTTAGAAATATTTGAAAGGTTAAAGGCCAGTGCCAATCACGTTGGTTTTCTGGTGATCCAACAATTCACACATAATCATTGATAAATAGCCAAGTGTCTCCGAATACAAACATGCTCTCTCTTTTTTGGAAAAAAATATTTAAAATACAAAAACCTAAAACATTTGCACAACTCAGAATTCACAACTGTTTTGTGGCATGGTCTCTTCAGAGAAACAATCCTTCTTATATTAATAATTTCAACTCAAAACTATTAAAATTTGTATAATATTAGTTATTTCTGTCAAAAATTTAGCATTTTTTACTATAAGAATTATGTATACAATTTAGAATCTAATTACATTACATGTTCTGATTCAACCTGTATTTTGTTTCTCACATATCAATGGTCAGCTGCTCTCTGGCGGAGGTTAAGTGACAAGTGGAAGGGAACTGACAAGGCAGCCAATATGTGCCAGGTCCTACGCCAGAAGTTTTCATGTACTCAGTGAGCCTTACCAGTAGCTTTATGCAGATATTATCACCCTCTTCTTCATGAACTGAACCTTGAAAGCTGAGTAAAATTAGCTTCAGGTAGAATGGTGAAGTAACATGTCTAGCTGGAAATAGGCAGCAAATAGAAAAGCTAGATTCAAACCCCAGTTCATCTATCTTCAGAGCTCAAGTCCTTCCCATAATCCTCAGCTTGCTGCTTTGTTGACTACAAATGAGATATTCAGGAGAGAGGGTCTTATTCTCGGACCCTGTTTGATAGGATAATGTCTCCACAGTTACAAACCTTCACAGAGCTAAAACTTTGCAGTGGTAACCCTCTGCGCTGAATGAAGCTTCCCAATTGCAGCAGTGGAGTGAAACAATTGTGTTGTTGTGTGAAGGCTCTTAGGTTAGGGTAACCTTCCGTGCCAGCTTGCCTAGCACATTCTGGTTATGCTCATTACCTCTGTGTAATCATGGTGCAGGGCCCCATTTCACTCTCAAAGGTGCCCTGGGTTATATACTATCTATGGTCATCAGAGTCTTAGAGGAAAAATCCTGGCTTGCCTGGGGGGTGCTGAAAGAACAAATAGCTGCTCCATCTGCCTTATGAAGGAAAATTGAGGGTTCCTCTTGGAAGAGTCAGTTTTTATCCCTTGACTCCAGGCTCTTTATCCACATTAAGGACTTATTTACATTCTATGAGTTAATGTAATACCAGACATTATCAACTACATGGAAGCAGCAAAGTCTTCTCTTTGCTTCATTTTCCTCATACTATGTCAAAAAAACCCACTTATTGAACTAGACTAATTCCGGTATTGTGTATACATCATGCCAACTTCTCCTCACAATCCTACAAAATTAGTATTACTTTCTTGTTTTACAGATGAAAAAAATGGGGCTGACAAAGTAAAACCTTTGCCAAAAGTGACATTTCCAAAGCCAAATCTCACAGAACATGGGGATTTTCTTGGGGCAAAACATACCAAAAAAAAATTCACTTAAAAGTTTTAGGGTGGATGATATTTGTTAATAAGTGAGACGTGAATAATGAAAAGTACATCAGCCATTAAATCTGTTTATTATAACAGAAAACATTTTACAAATTCAGAAATACTTCCCAACTTACCAGGGGTTTAGAAGTATCTGGCAGTTTGGAAGAGATCTCTGATAAAATTAATGTTCTCAACAATTTACAATTTACACTTCGAAAACTAGACGTTACTAAAGAAGCAGCATGCTTGAAATACATTCAAATGTAAGAATCTTTAATGCCATTGGTTCAGCCTCTACTAGGTAAGATGGAATTTAATAAATGTGTATTTTCATTTGTCCTACCTCATTCAAATTCTGAGCCCAAAGATCAGAGTGTGAACACTATTCAGTTGTTTATTATTATATATCAAATACTTAGCCTACTAACATCCATGTACAGTACCAGGTCTTAGAGGTATGGACATGAAGCAGGCAAGAGTCCTGACTTCCTGCCTAGGGGAAGAAGAGGGTACATAGACAAGTACGTGCGATGAAGTGTTTTAGGTGTTCTGATAGAAGTCAAGGGAAAAGAAAGGTACTGTCAGTCCTACCCAGGAGATGTGAAAGACTCCTCAGAGGTGGTGACAGTTGAGCTGACTTTTGAGAAATGAGTCAGTATTTATTAGACAAGCAGGCTACATAATAATATTCTAGGGATAAGAGCAATGTGAAACAAACAACATATTTCACAAGGTTGATATATATGTAAATGACCTTTGATAAGTTCAATTTTCTTTAAAAGACAATCTTAATTCTTTTATAAATACCTTTTCATGTCTACCTACCAAACCCACCTGCTCTCTCTTTCTCTACACACACACACACTGAAGCCACAGTCTAGGCTTGTGTTATATCACATTTGAAATCTTAAACTGACCAAAGTTAGTTTAAAATTATGGTAGCCAGAGGAATCTTAACACTAATGCATATAAGTGTTTTTAAAATTAAAACTAATATAATACAAGGTACTACATGTAACCAAAAAGGCTAATTTACAAGGACAGTGATACCTGTTACTAAATTCCTGAGGTTTTAAACATGTAAAATCTCAATACACAGATTTCAAAACTGAAATAAAATTAAAATAGTTACTTAAAACCCCCCCTTCATCATCATTTAAAAATTTTCCATATTTTCACTACATTTTAGAACACAAATATTCAGGCACTGTTTCTGATTTTCACTCCTCATCTTCACCTCACAAAGTACTCTCCCTTACCTTTGTGACTTCCCTAAATTTTTCTCTGAAACACTGGAGGCTTACAAAGGAAAGGTTTTCCAGAATTTTTCCTAGTGTCAGTCTGAAATTCTAGAAGTAAAGATTATCACACATAACCATAATACCTAATAGAAACAGGTTACCCTGCTACCTTAAATCTACCCCTAAAAACAGTAGGCACTACATACTTATTGGTTATTATTAGATACCCACTTCAACCACTTAGCCCTCACAACAGTCCTCTGAGATCTTTACTATGATTCTTTCTAGTTTACAGGTACAGAAATGGAATCCCAGAAGAGTTTAACCCCAGTAAATGACAGAGCTGGGGTTCAAACCCAAGCATCTAGCTCCAAAGTTCATGCTCTCAATCTACTGTGCCTCTGCACTCTCCTTTCTGGAATCTGAACTCCTTAAGCAATTGTGTTTATGTACTACATACTTCATATTCACTTATTATTCGCTGGCTGCTAAGGGGAACCTCTAACACTTAATACAGTCATTCCTATACTTGAAGAGTTCACAGACTGACAATACAAAGTAAGGAGTCAAGTTTCCAAGTGCTCTCCAAGTGCTGAGGATACAGTGACTAATGCAGGCAGAAAGAATTTCACAGAGGAAGTAATACAAACAGGGCATTTAATGCTGAACTGAACCAAAGCATACTGTGGGGTAGGTAGGATGAGGAAGGCATTGCAACCATAAAAACGACATGAGCAGAAATATAGATGTGGGAAAGAGCAAACCATGCTGGGAAATGGTGAGGTGTTCTATGTCTGATGATAAAGGGAAATGGTAGAAAACTAAGCTGGAGGTTGGGTCAAGGTCAGAGTGCAATGGACCTTAAATCCAAGTTAAGAAATTTGGAGTAGATGTTGAAGAAGTCAAGGAACCATCAAGAGTTTTGACAAAAGAGAAATGGTTGATGACATGATGTGATTTAGGTTTCAGAAAGATATCTCTGGCCACCTTATAAAGGGTAGTGATTAAAAGGTCACTAGGTTGCCCTGGCCAGTTTGGCTGAGTGGTTAGAGCATCGGCCTGTGGACCGAAGTTGTCATAGGTTCAATTCCTGGTTAAGGGCATGTACCTGGGTTGTAGGTTCAATCCCTGGCCCTGGTCAGGGTCATGCAGGAGTCAACCAGTCGATGTATCTCTCTCTCTCTCTCTCTCTCTCGTTGATGTTCCTCTCTCTCTTTCTCTCCCTCCCACCGCCCCCTTTGTCACTCTCTTTCACTATATTTCTATCTAAAAATCAATGGAAAAATATCTGCGGGAGAGGAATAACAACAATAAACAAATAAATGGTCACTGGGTTGTAGGCTATTAGAAAGAGTCCACAAGAGAGAAGCTGAGAGCATGAATGCAGAGGGAAATAGCAGAATAGAACAGACAAGGTGCATCCCAACGAGCAGCGGAGACTGATTACACAAAGCTCAAGTTAATGCTCAGACTACAGGTCTCAACAGCAGCCACACTCTACTTAATTACAATCACTGGGTAACTAACTCACCAGCAACAAGACCATACAGTAATATTCACAAATGTCAAAAGTTTTGTGGGGCTTTTATGGAGCCAGAATAAAACCAGGAGAATACTTCTAGTAAGAATGGGTGAGGATTGCATGATTACCATTTCCTAGAGTCAGATTCAGGTAAGTAGTAGTACAACACAGTTGTATAGCTTGGTGTGCTTTCAGCAAGAATAGCTCAAAAAGAATGTGTTTAATGAGTTCCTTCCATATAACTGTAACAGCTGTGGAGTGACCAAATTAGGAAGAAATCTCCAGTTTAAAAGAAAAGCCTTAAATCAGAACATGTATCCATTTTTCAATTGACTTTGCCTAAATGTTTAAGGTTTTAAAATACAGTTTCATTAAGAAGCCAGTCCAGAATGTTCCATGTACATTGGAGAACAATGGAACATTCTCAAGGACAGACCATATGCTGGGTCACTAACCTAGCCTCAACAAATCTAAGAAGATTGAAATCATACCAAGCATACTCCCTTACTACAATGCTTTGAAATTACAAATCAATTGCAAAAAGAAAGTAAAAAACCAACAAATATATGGAGATTAAACAACATACTACTAAAAAATGACCCTGGTCGGTTTGGCTCAGTGGTTAGAGCGTTGGCCTGGAGAGACTCAGGTTCGCTTCCTGATAAGGGCACGTACCTCGGCTGCAGTTTGTCCCAGGCCCTAGTTGGGTCGTGCAGGTGGCAGCCACTCCATGTGTTTCTTTCACGTCGATGTTTCTTTCTCTCTCTCCCTCCCTCCCTCCCTCTTTCTCCTTCCTGCTCTATCTGAATAAAAAATGGAAAAATGTCCTCAGGTGAGGATAAAAAAAAAAAAATGACTGGGTCAAAGAAGAAATAAAAGGTGAGCTCAAAAGTTATATAGAGACAGCCCTGGCTGGTTTGGCACAGCAGTTAGAGTGTCGGCCTGTGAACCAAAGGATCGAGGGTCCAATTCCTAGTCAAGGGCATATACCTGGATTACAGTTTCGATCCCTGGCCCCAGTTGGGGTTGTGAGGGAGGCAGCTGATCATGTTTCTCTCTCTCTCCTTCCCTCCCTTCTACTCTCTCTCAAAATCAATAGAAAAATATCCTCAGATGAGGATTAACAACAACAACAACAAAAGATATATAGAGACAAATGAGAATGACTATACAACATATCAAAACTTCTGGGATGGCCCTGGCCGGTTTGGCTCAGCGGTTAGAGCATTGGCCTGCAGTCCAGAGAGACCTGGGTTCGGTTCCCGCTAAGGGCACGTACCACGGTTGCAATCTGTCCCCGGCCCTGGTTGGGTCGTGTGGGTGGCAGCCACTCAATGTGTCCGTGCAGGTTGCAACCACTCGATGTGTCCCTTTCACGTCGATGTTTCTCTCTCTCTCTCTTCCTCTCTCTCTCTCTCCCACTCTATCTGAACAAAAAAACGAAAAAATGTCTTCAGGTGAGGATAAAAAAAAAAACTTCTGGGATGCAGTAAAAGCAATAATAAGGGGAAGTTTATATCATTACAGGCCTATCTCATGAAACAAGAAAAATCTCAAATAAATAACCTAACATGCCCTGGCCGGTTTTCTCAGCGGTTAGAGCATCCGCCTGCGGTCCAGAGAGACCTGGGTTCAGTTCCCGTTGAGGACACGTACCTCAGTTGCGGTTTGTCCCTGACCCTGGTTGGGTCGTGTGGGTGGCAACCTTTCGATGTGTCCCTTTCACGTCAATGTTTCTCTCTCTCTCCCTTCCACTCTATCTGAACAAAATATCAACAAAAAAAATGTCCTCTGGTGAGGATTAAAAAAAAAACACACTAACATTACATCTTAAAAAACTAGAAAAAGAAGAACAAAAGCAACCCTAAGTCAGCAGAAGAAAAGAAATAATAAAAATTAGAGCAGAGCCCTGGCCGGTTTGGCTCAGCGGTTAGAGCGTCCGCCTGCGGTCCGGAGAGACCCGGGTTCGGTTCCCGCTAAGGGCATGTACATCGGCTGCAGTTTGTCCCTGGCCCTGGTTAGGTCGTGTGGGTGGCAGCTGCTCGATGTGTCCCTTTCACATCGATGTTTCTCTCTCTCTCTCTCTTCCTCTCTCTCCCTCCCACTCTCTCTGAACATAAAATGAAAAAATGTCCTCGGGAGAAGATTAAAAAAAAAAAAAAAAAAAAATCACAAAAAGATGAATGTCCAGGATCAGATGGCTTCATTAGTGAATTCTACCAAACATTAAAAGAAGATTTGATACCTATCCTTCTCAAAGTCTTCAAAAAAAATTAAACAAGAGGTAATACTTCCTAACACATTTTATGAGGCCAACATAACCCTGATATCAAAACCTGGCAAGGATAAAACAAAAAAAACAAAACTACAGACCAACATCTCAAATGAATATGCAAAAATCCTAAACAAAATACAAGCAAATAAAATACAACCATACATTAAAAAAATAATATATTCCGATCAAGTGGGGTTTATTTTAGGGGTACAAGGATAGTTCAACATACATGAATCAATCAATTTAACACACCACCGTAACAAAAGATAAAAATCATATGATCTTATCAATATATGCAGAAAAAGCATTTGATAAGATACAACATCCATTTGTGATTAAAATTTTCAATGAAATAGGTATAGAAGGAAAGTACCTTGACATAATAAAGGCCATATATGACAAACCATCAGCTCATATCATACTCAATGGTGAAAAACTGACAGGCTTTTCCTCTAAAATCACGAACAAGACAAGGATACCTACCCTCACCCTCTTATTCAACATGCTCCTGGAAGTACGGCCAGACAATCAGGCAAGAGAAATAAATAAAAGGCGTTCAAATTAGGGAAGAAGAAGTAAAAGTGTCACCTTTTGCATATGACATGATTCTTTACATGAAAATCCTAAAGACTCCTCAAAAAACTATTAGAAACAATAAACAAATACAGTAAAGTTGCAGGATATAAAATCAATGTACAAAAATCCACTGCATTCTTGAATACTAACAATGGAATTTCAGAAAAATGAAAAAACAATTTATTTTACAAGTATATAAAAAAAAATTCCTAGGAACAAACTTTAACATAGAATGTGAAGGTCCTCTATACTAAAAACTACAAAGTACTGCCCTGGCCGGTTTGGTTCAGCGGTTAGAGCGTCGGCCTGTGGTCCAGAGAGACCCAGGTTCGGTTCCCGCTAAAGGCACGTACCTCAGTTGCAGTTTGTCCACTGCCCTGGTTGATCGTGTGGGTGGCAGCCACTCGAAGTGTCCCTTTCACGTCGATGTTTCTCTCTCTCTCTCCCTCCCACTCTATCTGAACAAAAAATGGAAAAAAAATGTCCTCGGGTGAGGATAAAAAAAAAAAAACACACAAAAACTACAAAGTACTATTAAAATAGATTGAAAAACAATGAAATGGACAGATATTCTGTGTTCATGTATAATAAGAATCAACATAGTTAAAATGTTCATATTACCTAAAGCAATATATAGATTTAATGCAACCCCCATCAAAATCCCAATGACATTTTGTTAAAGAACAAAAAAATCATCAGATTTGTATGGAACCACAAAAGACCTCAAATAGTCAAAGCAATACTCAGAACAAATTCCAAATTATACTAGAGAGCAACGATAACCAAAACAGCATGGTATTGGCAGAAAAACAGACACACGGACCAATGAAATGGAATTGTAAGCCCAGAAATAAAACCACATGTATATGGGCCAATAATTTTTGACAAAGGAGCCAAAAACACAATGAAGAAAAGAAAGCCTCTTCAAATAATGGTGCTGGGAGAATTGGAAAGCCACATGCAAAAATATAAAACTAGACTACAGTTTGTTCTCATGTACAAAAATTAATTCAAAATGGATCAAACAGCCCTGGTTGGTTTGGCTCAGCAGTTAGAGCGTTGGCCCATAGACCAAAGGGTCTCGGGTCCGATTCCCAGTCAAGGGCATGTACCTGGGTTGCCGGTTTGATCCCCGGTCCCAGTTGGGGTTATATGGGAAGCAAGCAGTCAATGTGTCTCTCTCACATCAATGTCTCTGTCTCTGTCTCTGTCTCTCTCTCTCTCTCTCCCCCTCCCTCCTCCCTCTATCTAAAAAATCAATGAAAGAATATCCTCAAGAAAGGATTAACAAAAAAATAGAAAACAAAAAAACAAAATGTATCAAACACCTAAATATAAGATCTGAAACAGTAAAGTACACAGAAGAAATCATAGGTACTAAACTTATGGACCTTGGTCATAGAGAACATTTTATGAATTTGACCCCAAAGGCATGGGAAGTAAAGGCAAAAATAAACAAATGGGACTGTATCAAACTAAAAAAACAAAAGAATCCGACAACAAAACAAAATAGGCAACCAACTGAATGGAAAAAGTATTTATAAACAGCTCCGACAAGGAGTTAATATCCAAAATATATAAAGAACTCATACAACTCAACACCAGCCAACCAAACAATTCAATTAAAAAATGGGCCCTGGCCGGTTTGGCTCAGCGGTTAGAGCGTCAGCCTGCGGTCCACAGAGACCTGGGTTCGGTTCCCGCTAAGGGCATGTACCTTGGCTGCAGTTTGTCCCCGGCCCTAGTTGGGTCATGTGGGTGGCGGCCACTCGATGTGTCCCTTTCACATCGATATTTCTCTCTCTTCCTCTCTCTCCTTCCCACTCTATCTGAGTAAAAAATGGAAAAATGTCCTCAGGTGAGGAAAAAAAAAAAAAATGGGCAGAGGCCCTGACCAGCGTGGCTCGGTTGGTTGGAGCACCATCCTGTACACCGAGCAGTGGTGGGTTTGATTCCCAGTCACTCTTTCTCTTCCTCTCTCTAAAATCAAATTTTTTTTTTATCCTCACTCGAGGACATTTTTTTTTTTTTTTTTTGCATTCATCTTCAGATAGAGTGAGAGGAAGAGAGGGAGGGAGAGAGAGACACATTGAGTGGTTGCCACCCACACGACCCCAACCGGGGCCAGGGACAAACTGCAACCAAAGTATGTGCCCTTAGTGGGAACTGAACCCAGGTCTCTCTGGACCATGGGCCAATGCTCTAACCGCTGAGCCAAATTGGCCAGGACACTAAAATCAATTTTTAAGAATTTAAAAAGAAAAATGGGCAGAGGACCTGAACAGACATTTCTCCCAAGAAGACATACAACTAACTAACAGATATATGAAAAGATGCTCAACTTCACTAGCTATTAGGGGAATGCAAATAAAAACTATGATGAGATACCACCTCACACCTGTTAGAATGGCTGTTATCAACAAGACAAGTGATAACAAGAACTGCAGAGGTTGTGGAGAAAAAGGAACCCTCATTCACTGCTGCTGGGAATGTAAACTGGTACAGCCACTATGGAAAACAGTATAGAAGTTCCTCAAAAAATGAAGAATAGAGTTACCATATGACCTAGCAACCCCTCTTCTGGGTATCTACCCAAAAAATTTAAAAACATTTATTTGTAAAGATATATGCACTGCCTATGTTCATTGTAGCATTATTTACAGTGAGTGGCCAAGACATGGAAACAAAGTTTCCTTCGATATATGATTGGATAAAGATGTGGTACATATATACTATGGAATGCCATTCAGCCATAAGAAAAGATGAAATACTGCCACTTGCAACATGAATGGACCTTGAGAATACTATGCTAAGCGAAATAAGTCAGTCAGAAAAAGTTAAGAACCATATTTCACTCACCCGTGGAATATAAAACTGAAAGTAACAAATGAACAAACAAGAAAAACAAAAACTCATAGACACAGACAACAGTATGGTGGTTAGCAGAGGGAAGGAATTGGGGGGAGTACTAAAAGGTAAAGGGGGACAAATATATGGTGACGGAAGATGATGAGACTTTGGGTAGTGGGCACACAGTGCAATATACAGATCGAGTATCACAGAAATGTGCTTGAAACTGATATAATCTTATTAACCGAAGCCAGCCCCATAAATCTAATTTTAGAGAGAGGAAGGGAGAGGGAGAGAGAGATAGAAACATCGATGAGAGAAAACATCAATTGGCTGCCTCTTGCATGACCCCACTGGGCATGTGCCCGGACCAGGAATCGAATTGGTGACCTTTTGGTGCATGGGTCAATGCTCAACCACTGAAGCCACACCAGCTGGTCAACCCCATCCCATTCTTAAATTCACCCATTTCTGGAAATGGGAGGTAGGGGGAGACTCAGGATCTAGATATGACAGAATAGCACCTCTTATATACAAAGTATTGTGTGTTTTTTTCAAACACTTTAGAAAGCAGCAACCTAACATTTGTCCAGTTTGATGAATTTGACTTGTAACAGCAAGGGGGAACTAATAGGCAACATATGATAGATTATTTTTTACCCATCCATAAGCCTATAACTTGAAAAACATTTAAACACGCCAATCATCAAAACAGGACACTTTTAAACATATACAGAGAAGCATAAGTTTAATCTGAGATGCATTTATACAGCTGTAATCTATCAGTGAATCTTTTCGAAATCTGTAATGTGGTCCATCAAAATGGCTGCATTTGGTAGCAATCGTGGAGACTGGGGTACCACTTGAAGAAAGCTGATTCAGGAGGGTGCTTTGTTGCTAGTATGTAAAACAATCACCTCCCAGGTTTTAGGGTCTGAAGAGATTCAGAGTTTATATCTGTGGACGAGAAAATTACATTTCCATCTATAATCCTAGACTGCCAAATTACTAAGAAATATGGGAACTAACCTTTTTGAGTAAGATGTCAAAAAAATCCATGAATCAAGAGTGACTTTTAGAAAAGTACACATCTAAAACAAACCTAAAAGATGATCCTCTTTAAGGGCAATGCCAAGACTTTTCACTTGGTTTCTCTGTATCATTCTCACTAACTCTACTAACTTCTATGGCTTCACACCACAAGGAACAAGAAACTGCATGAACGTGATTACATGGTGGCATCGCTATCCAAAGGTCCTAGTTTTCAAAGGCATCCCCAATTTCTGGTCATGTCACTGTTCTACAAACCATCAAAACTTCCTGGGCATGCAGTACCTTTGTTAGAGCCTACTAGACAGTCAGGTCCTTCAGGGAAAGATGGGATCTACTTCTTCTCTTTCTCTTTACCTGGTATGGTGTCTGGGTCACATTCTGCAGACCTACACTTATCAATCTGTCACTCAATATATGCACAAAATAAAACCTACTCTCCCAGACAGTTTCTGCCACCCAAAATAGATATGGGGTGGGGGTGGGGGGAATCAGCAAATGCAGCCACTTATAAGTTAGTCTTTTTAAGGCCAGGTTGTGGAACCATTTTAAAGTGTGATCCATTTGACCCTTATATAAGTAAATCCTTTGGATGAGATTCAAATGAACTGACAAATTCTGTTTCGTGGTATATGGTGTCATAAAAAGTTTCCAGGACCAAACTTGACCTCACCATTTAATGTGGATCAAATCTGAATAGACTTCATGAATAGACTGGAAGGATGACAGCATCCACTTTGAAGAAGAATGGAAGGAAAAAGAAAGCTAAATGTTTCCAAGAAAGATGTGATACACCCAGGTCTGATTCCATTCTTTGTGAGCTTGATGAGTGCAAGGCCCAAAGGACCACAAACCCAAAATCTCAATTTCAATTTGAAGATTCTATGGCTTAGACAAGTCACTATAGAAAGACTGGTAGCATCTTTGTAGAGTCAAGTCACATTTTATACAGGTCGGGTACTTTGCTGCTTATGCTTCTCTGCCTAATAATAATGGGGGTGGGGGGCCAGATCAAATTTTATCTTTGTTTTACATGTTGTGTAAATATTACACATGTGTGTCATATTACATGATGTTGGTACAGTGAGGCTTCCTTTCACAGTAACAAGAAATTTAGCCCTGGCCAGTTTGGCTCAGCGGTTAGAGCATCGGCCTGCAGTCCAGAAAGACCCAGGTTTGGTTCCCGCCTAAGGGCATGTACCTCGGTTGCAGTTTGTCCCAGGCCCTGGTTGGGTCGTGCGGGTGGCAACCCATACTCAATGGGTCCCTTTCATGTCAATGTTTTTCTCTCTCTCTCTCTTCCTCTCTCTCCCTCCCACTCTATCTGAACAAAAAACAAAAAAGTGTCCTCAGGTGAGGACAAAAAAAAAAAATTTAGAAGCTGTGGATTATATCTATAATTTTCTTATTAGATAGTATTCTTTCAAGGAATCAGGGCATGAACAAGTTTTGAATAGAAATGTTTAGTCGCTGGCTTCTCAAAATTTGGAAGAAAATAACATAAAAGTTTTCATACACAGAAGCTCCCCAAAAGAATGAGATAATCACCAACATACAAGTAGTAAGTCATAAGTAAATATTATGTCGGTTGTCTTTCTAATCAGAATCTTCCAATCCGTTTACATAGCTTATATTGTAAGTAACTATGAGCTTAAGAAATGTTTTCTTTAGAGCATACCTGAGGCATGAACAGATGAAAACTCCATATTTAAGCAATTACATGCAACTCAGAAATGCCAATTTCCATCACAATTAGCCTAAGTTATGCAACATATTTTTGTTCCTTTTTAGTATATAGGTGATGTATGTTTTTATAATTTGCTTAACTGCCTATAGTGAAATTTTAAAATCACACAGACCATATAAAGCCATAAAAGAAAGGGTACCTTTTTTATTTTTCCCAATGTACCATGTTTCTCCATGCTTATAGAGCTGTACAAGAAACACTGTTCATTTCTATATAAAGATTTCCATAAAATTTTATAGTTTCTATAAATGCATAAAGATTGTTAGTTTCATTATAACCTCTGTTTCTGTGCCAGTGGAAAGAAAAATTACCTGCAACTCTAAACAGCAATCTACATATACAGGGGTGGTAAGGGTGTTCAGACATCTATTAAAGAGCTCTAAGACACTCGCTATATTTCATCAAAATACAGATGAGCACACTGGAGAAGCAACTTCTAGCACACTCAACTCTAATCGCCACTCTTAGAACAAACAGGCTATAAAAAGTGCAACTGTGAGAACAAATTTTTAATTCTACATGTTTTAGTATAAGAAGTAATCACATTATAACTAATACAATTTAAAATGGTATGTGTAATGCCTATTATACTTGACACATTACAAGGCTATTTATGGAAATCTTCTCTCTGATAGGTTACTATACTTTATTCCAAATTATCCCATACTACATTGTATAATTACTAAAGACTCATGGTTTTAATCTGAAAAATCATATAATGTTTTGAAGCCAAAGATGGGATTTTGATGAGAGTGGTGACCATAATTTGTTAACATGTCAATTTAACTACCCTTTTCTTTCTTAATTCAATTAGTATTCATTAAAACTGTACTAATCACAATGAGTAAAGTTTTACCAATTAATTCCATAATTATGAATGAATTCAGTAAACATAATAGAATAATTATAAATCCACTTAATTAACTAAAAGGTTATTTCCAGCAGGGAAAGATATTCATGTTTTGTTTTCTTATTTATAATGCTAGATTGACATGTTGATATCTTTGAGAAACCATTTATAGAAATGAAAGATATATATAATTATTGTGATTCTATTCTTCATTGACAAAATTTTCTACTGGGCAGGCTGTGTTAAGAGCCACATTATCTAAAGTTATAATAAGAGATTGTGAAGAATCTGGTTTAAGCTACCAAAACCAAAGTCACTTGAAAACTACATCTGTAATTTAGTAATCTTAACCCTAAAATAAAAATTAAAAAAAAACAAACAATTTTAGAGTACATATTATGCTTATGAGAGTTAAATTTTCAAAATTGTATAAGTTGTTAGATTTTTTTTAATGCAGTATCCTTTTCATCCTACCATTGTAGATGTTTTAGTATTTAAACTAGCTAAGCATTAAACAAAAGCAGATGAATAAGTAATATGAACTCTGGAAAAGGCCTTGCTTCTATTTTTGTTGTTGTTTGTTTTTCTTTTTAAAAAATATAGGCATTGTAGTCCTTTCCGGAATTAACAAAAGCTATACTTTCAGGCTTAAAGACACAGGCTTACCAGATTTTAAATGAAATATTGAGTGTTACAGTGATTTAATGGTTTTAAACCATAGATGTTATTGCGGTCTGAGGGTGTCACAGACAACTTAAGGAAGAAAAAAAATGGGGCACAGAGAAATCACTTTGTCAGTAATTACAATCAAGAGTCCTAAAATGTGGCTCAGGCTGCTCATTACTTCTTCCTTCTGTATCAAGACCCTTATTTACATTTCAGATTACATTTTTTATGAAACAGTAAGATCTCTCAGAGCTGAGAGGACTGAAATAATGAGGGGAAAACATTTTAATAAAACGTGTTGGGTCTGCATTACTTCCGTGTCAGAAAGAAAGGCTACTTCTTAGTGATGGATCATTTATTCTGCTTCTAAACGAGAGGCAAAAAGATGAAACTGATGAACTTTTACTACCCATTTGTCTTTAGCAGACAATTAAGACAGAGAAGATCAAAATGGATTATCATACCACGCAGACAACTGGCCCAACAGTAATACATCTCCGGGACCACAGATTTGTAACTCTCTTTTATCCCTCCCCTTTCTTCTTACTTCTTTTTCCACTCTAAAGGCAGTGCTAGCTTTGTGGCTCAAGGAGAGCCAAAAGGCTGGTCATCATTATTCAGTCACAGATGTCAATCTAACCTCCCTTTTTTCTCAGTTTCTAAAGCAGTGAGCCACAATAATTTGTGACAGATTCTTTTACTGTAAGGTACAAAGAACACACAGAATAAAACATCTAGCAGCAGCAAGCATCTCTGATCAAGTGTGCTGGTACATGGGAAATACACAAATGTAAAAACAAGCACTGGTAGTGGAGGCGAATGAGGAAAAAAACTGGGGGAGGGGGTATATTCTGTGTGGGGGGGGTGTATGTCGTCCTCATCGTAGTAGCAGCAGTAGTAGTAGTAGTAAGTGCTTTATTATGTGGTGAATTATCTCAAATATTCCTTATGGATTACATTATAAATATTTTAACACTAAAAATGTTGCCTAGATTAAGTGCATATTCAGCATTTAAGGTTTGCATGTAATAGAAATATTTCTATGAATTCCATTATAATAGCACACAGAGGGGAAAGATAATTTCATTTAATCCAACAAATGCTAAGAAAACATAAAATCAGAACCCAAACGGTAAAAAAGGTAAATAAGAAATATGCATGTCCATTTCTTTTACCAGCAAATCAATTTTCAAATAAAGTTCTGGAAATTTGGAGGTAATTTCATCAAAAATAAAGTTGATCTTTCATTCTTGAGTTATATGGAAAAGAAGGGAAAGCATGTGTTGAGTCAGGTTGGAAGAGATGCTAAATAAGGCAGTGATATAGAATACGCTCCTAAGTCTACATCTAGCCCGTGAGTATCAGCCTATGTCACTGACCTAAACAAAGAAAATAAATACCAATTCCTATAAACACTTTAACATAGCTGAAAGCTATCATTATTTTTTAGGCTCTTATTATAATTTTAAATAATTCCAAGTTTAAGATATACAACACTTGTAAGATCATCCACTAACAAAATAAAGAAAACTAAGTTCATAACATAACAATATCTAAACTGTAAACTGAGCTCCATATACAATGACAGAATAATAGTATGTATGTATGTATGTATGTATGTATGTATGTATCTATCTATCTATCTATCTATCTATCTATCTATCTATCTATTCAGAGAAGTAAACATGGAAAAACAAACACCAAACTGTCATAGTGGTTATCTCTGAGTAGTAAAATTACAGATGGCTTTTATTTTCTTCCTTTTCATTCTTTTATTATTTACCTATATTTTCTAAATATTTTTGTGTTGACCATATCATCCTTGTGATTTTTAAAATTTATTACCAAAAAAATCATGTTGCTTAAAATTTTCAGATATAGTAAGAAACTATGTTTAAAGGAATAGATCCAGATGTTAACCATATTATTTTAAGTTTCACCTACAAAATTTTCTCTCACTGAGTAATTCAGATCATGGTACCACAAAGGTTATTTACCTAGACACAAGATTTTAAATAATAATTTTCTTAAGAACTATGACCTCGAGACTATTCAAAATGATACTTTAAGATTTTCTACTCTTTAGACATTGTTTAATGAAAGAAAATCATTAATAAAAAGGTCCTAAAATCTTTGGATTGTGTAGTTAAATCCAATGGGCTCAATCCCATTGCAATTTAAGGTATGATAAAAATGTAACTCTCCAGTTGGAAGATGAAGCAAGAGGTAGACTGAGAAGATTAATATTTTTTTAAATCTCATTTAAAAGTCTTGGGATCACACACAAAGCAAACCATACCAGTTCTCTTGGGTTCTTGTACAATAAAATCTCATTACAAAGCATCTCGTTATACTAATTATCTAGTTATACTCCTGGTCACAATATGTCCCCTGTATTCATAAAGATGTATCAGATACCTTGCTTTCTGTTGTATGGCCACACTGCAAAGGTGTTACTACTACTATACTGGATATTTCTATTCCATTGTACTTATCCTCATTCAAGGACTTTTTCTTTTTTTACAAACAAAATTAAGTAGATGTACATCCGAAACATGTTATATTGCATACAATATTCCACATGTGAAAGGTTCTATATGTTTTTTTATTCAGTATAGTAAAGGATGCTTTTATTTTCAAACTGCTTTAAAAAGCATACAGAATTGCATATTTGAACTAAAAATGTAAGGTGCCCCCAAAACCTACAAAACATCTCTAATGTTTCTTAAGATTGAAGCTGGAATCCAGAATGTATAACCTGGATCTAATTATCAAGAGTAGAGCAGCATTAGAACTTCAACAGTATTTTGTGATCAAAATAGTTCCTTCCATAGCATTCCATGCTTGCAGAACGCAGGAGATTCAAGATGGCAGGACCAACTGGCCAATCTTAACTTTCCCTACCACCATTTCAACTACCCTCACCCTAAAAAACCTTCCTGCATGTGTATCTTCTTTTTTGAGTACTACTACAACACACAGTTCCATAATCTATTTCAAATTCCAGGATATATTATAAAGTTCCCTCCTCCCCCTTTTTGTTACACTGGTTCATTGGCGTTTAAATATTATTTTAGAAAGGTTCACAGGCAATCCAAATGGATTTCCTAATGAACTGCAGACTGTAGCATAGCTTCAAGTAAAAGGTAAAATTTGTGATAGATTTTTCTTCCTTACTTTCCCCCTGAAGGTAACACCCAAAACTAGCACCAATATTTTCAATCCTACTTCAATATGTTTTACTTTTTGTGTTGGGTTCATAATTACTGTTTTTCTTCCCCTCTAAAAATTCATTTATCTCTTTCAGTAAAAAGAACAGTAATAATATGTTGAACAACTCTGAAATAAATTTTGTCATGTAAAAAATTAATTACGCATTCCGAACCTGGTCACTGTAGTCCTCCGGGAATTGCCTCTGCACCTCAGGATCTGTAAATAATTGACAGATAATATTAATTGGCTTTGGATTAGTGAGCAAGCAGAGGATCACACATTAATATTTGATCAGAAGATGATAGCAGCCCTGGCAGGGGATCCAAGGGGGGCAGCTGAGGCTGCTATGTTGATGAGCACAGGAAGGACTCGGCAAGGCACTCCCATTACCCTCCTCCAGAAATATAAAAAAAAAAAATTTAAAGACCTGATGCTACTGTTAACTTTAAACTATTACCTAATGCAAAAATCTTGCCAGCTGCAAATTTCCCTCAATATATTTCTTCCAGAGAAAATGAGCCTTAAACCTGCATGACTTTTTTTTCTCTAATCCGAAGCCTCCTTTGCATAGTTACAGACGTAGGCTTGATAAAGCGCCTTAAACACCAGTTTCAGACTGGGGCAGGGATGCGGGTGGGGGTGGGGTGGGCGGTTAGGGCAGTGAGGGTGAGAGAATTCTTTCAAAGAACAAATGCAAAACTCCTTGTTTTGAAAAATAAATTACACACTTCCCAAAATACTTAAAGCTCTTGAAAATACAGATAAAACTAGGTAAAGTTTTCAAAACAAAACCAAACAATCCACTTTTAGCTTACCAGTGTGAACAAAATTCAACTTGTCAGAAACTAAAAAAATATATATGTAAAAACATCTTTCATGACATTCAGTTTTAAACTGAATTACTAAAGGGGCCACTTGATTCTTCAATCATAATTGCAAGATAATCCAATGCCATTGTCTGTAAGTCAATATAGAAGTGTACTAATTAAAAGCTATTAGCACTCCATTTGCTATCGATTAGGAAAACATTCAATCTTTTCTAATAAGAGAAAAATTTGGTTCCTCAGAGACACATTAAGGGGAGTGATCAGAATAATATCTATTTGCGAAACTACGTATCAATGAAAAAGGCTTATGGAAAATCACAATAGTTGAGGGTCCTTTCTCACAGTGAACACAATATACACTACTCACTTTTGATATCTATGTTTTAAACCGTCAATTTACTTCTTTGTGAAACTGAATCCATGTAAAAGTAAAACCCTTCAAATCACAACACAAAATGAAGTTAAAGGTTCTGCAGAGAAGAATAAAAAAGAGAGAAAACTAAGGGTCTATTTACATATTACATTTAAATCCTAAAAATACCAGTTTTTAAGTCTTTAAAGTGAATAGATGCTACTTTTCAAAATCTAAGACTAATAACAAAGGCAAGAATATTCAAAATGTCACTTCAAAAGCAGAGATTCCCAAAATGGGTGGTACAAAAAATTTTAAAGGATTTGTACATCATTTCAGCTCTTGAGGTATCTTCTGGCTGACTTAAAAACTAGGGATCAATTTCTTTTTTTACCTTCATCTTCAAATCTAGAAGGGACAAATGGCGCTTCTGAACTATGACTAACAGAATTCTCATGTAATCCTGCACACTGTCTGCTTCTCTCTGGCCAGAAGGACTGAAATCGCACAAGGACTTAGCCCTCTTTGAGATAGGAGGCCAGAGGGCGCTAATGGCACTAGGTAGGTCTTTAAGGAAGAATTAGCCAGCAAGATAACAAAGGGATAGCCAGATGCCCAACAGACCTCTAAAACTGTGTGTGTGTGCGGGGGCGGGGGGGAGGGGGGGGTGACTAAAAAAGAAGCAATGGCCAAAATTCCTAAAACATACAAAAATAATTTGATCTGGAAAAAAAAACAAGTGGTATTTTAGGATTTAAAATTTGTTCCCAAGACCCCCCCCCCCCCAAAAAAAAGACACTTCTAAATCATTGAGGTACACAGTAAAACAGAGGTTAGGAAAGCCACAAAATCATCTAAGGCTTATTCTTTTGCTTCCAGTTGTCATGAGGTTAACACTTACTCTTCAGTCAGAAAACTTCAGACAGAAATGACTCACAGATAAATCTTTAATATCATGTCCTCTTTCTTGCAATAGTTGTGCTTCTTGGGAACCACAAAATACTGATGGAAATACAGATGGAATGGAACCAAAGACTTTATTTTTTACTATTTGGTGAGGGGATGAACATCAGAAACCATAACTTGTGGTATATTCTTCAATTTAAAAATAAGTTTCTTGATATAGGTGAGGGAAATGTTTTTAAATATCTTTAACCAACTATATTAACAAGAAACTACATTATTAAGTTGTCACTTTAAAATGTATTTTATTCATATATACAACATAGCAGAATTGAAAAAGAAAGGGAAACACGGATAAAAAGAAAAATCGACTTATTTAATACACTGAAGGTAAATATGACCATGGAATGCCAAGATGAGGGTCATTCAAACCATATTATTCTAAACACTGCCTCAGTGGCAGGCAACAGAATAGACACCACAACTGAAGTCCTTCAGCTGTCCTAAGACCAACCCTAGAATGAGATTCCCAGATTTTAACAGAATCATTTTCCAAGATAATACATGAATTTTATTTACTATAATTCAAGCATAAAACTTTTGACTTCCTTTCTTTAAGGCCCAAAGGTTTACAAAAGCAAACTTCAGGGTTCCTTACCACTCTTCTAAAACAATATTTAAAAAAAAAAAAAAAAGGCAATGCTTTTTAAAACCAAAGCCCAACCTATAAAGTTCCATTCAATTAGCTCAGAGATCCAGTCTGATAGTTAATAAAACTATGAAAGCCATTTTGTAAATATTAACACAAAAACTGAAAATAATTTGTTTGAATTGTTTTAATGTTTATTTTATACAGTAGGTTGAAATCTTTTTTCACAGTGAGTTGATCATTATGCCATAATGTCACCAAAATATCGACATTGGAAACATCTGAGTTAAAAAGGTCCAAATACAATCTGCTTTTCTCAAGCAACACAACACCCGCCTTACTAACAGTTTCAGCATGGCACATGTACAAAACCTAGCACCCCGCAGTTAAGCAAACCGCCTTTAAATTTTCTGTCTGGCAGCAATCCACTTGCGTGTCTGTATGTTTTTACAAGTACTCTATGTATTTCATTGCATCAGCTGCATTTCTTAGTTTTAAACGGTCTGGGAACATTTTATGAAATGTTCTATATCTTTATATGGAAAATAACATACACTGGAAAACTGTGCATCGGTCTAATATTATATATCTATTTCTTTATCCCTCAACCAATGCTATAATTGCTAATGTTCCAAAACACCTTCTCACATTCATACCCTCACCTCCAAACACAGTGTCACCAAACAACTAACCTTAAACACAAAAATCTGCAGATGACAAAATTACCATGGAAAAAGTAACATAATTTGCTTAGACAATTAGCAGTAAGGATAGTTATTGGCATTTGTAAAGCTTTTTCTCTAACAATTGTCCCTGACAGAAAATTAAGAGTAGTAATACACAGCACCCTCTTCCCTCCTTACACTTCTCTCACAGCAACTTTCTCCAGATTAAATAACACATTAGTGCAAAATTAAAAATCAATTTCATCTAGGAAAATACTTTCAACAACAAAAAATCGTATTTAAAATATCTTGCCAACCAGATGTATGGTATGATAAGAGCCCATACTTCTCTTAGCCACATAAGCCTAATAAGGCTTCACATTATGCCAATGTAATGGGCCACTACCTTGTCCCAGCACTATGGCGACGCAAGAGGCTGTCCCATACAGAACATGTGCACCACTTCCTCTGGAGGCCACAAGACACATTTCCATATTTAAAACAGACATTTTTTCACAGTACTGACTCTCAACAGCACAATTTCATTTGAGCACAGAACACGAGCATGCTTAGAAAGCTATGTCTTCACAGCAAAAAAAAGTCTGATCTCAAAAATGTCTTACTTTTTTGTTTTTTGGTAAAGAAAGGCTAATATTCTTCAATCTCAATAGTCCATGTTTTCTAGTTTTCTACAGTAACATACTTTTAAATCTTTAAGATATACCAGATTGCCACAGGATGTTTAATTAATAGAATAAGAGTTTGGGCAAGACTTACTAGAAAGGTGCTATAAATGATTTTACACAGGCTCCAAAACCTTAAGTTCTGCCTTAGGCTTAAAGTTCCTAGAAAACGTGGTAGACAGATCTTTTACAACAGAAATGCAAATAATTCATAAAAGTACTGTGGTTATGTATGAGGGCTCATTTGCAGATCAGTAACTAGTATGTACACACACACACACACACACACACACCAAATTATTTTCCTGTTTTTCTCAGTCACACCAATGACTCCACTTAAAGGGTCAAGGTATGACACTTTAACTGATTATTAAAAAGTACACTGTTGCCCTGGCCGATCTGACTCAGCAGTTAGAGCGTCGGCCTGCAGACCAAAGAGTTGCGGGTTTGATTCAGGTCAAGGGCATGCACCTTGGTTGTGGTTGGGTCCTGGCCCTGGTCGGGGTTGTACAGGAGGCAACCAGTCGATGTCTCTCTCTCACATCAATGTTTCTCTCTCTCATCGATGTTTCTCTCTCTCTCCTTCCCACTCTATCTGAAGATAAATGGAAAAATATCCTCAGGTGAGGATTTTTTTTTAAAGTACAGTCTTCATTTTCTGTGAAAGACATAACAACTGCATATTAACCAAATGTTACAATCATCTATAACTGGAGCTTTTTTAGAAAATTTAACAGAAACTGCAAATGGGCCGTTAACACCGGACTCTACACTGCTTTCACTTTTAACATGTTAGGTTACCAAGGCAGAAAACATTACATTTAATGCCTACTAAATTTATCCAGTCATTATCTCTAGCATATTTCAGTCAATGAGAGACAAAATACTGAATACATTTAAAGCTAACAATTATAAAACTCTGCCCTTTAAAAGCAAGACTTACAAATTAGCTATAAACAATATAATCTTGTTCAATTTCATGGGGTTTAAGATACTATCTTCCTCTCCCCAACAACCATAAATGTTAATCCAAGCTATAATCGGATTTAATTTTCCAGATGAGACAATGGGAATATGCTTCAAATCAGTAATAGTCCATTACACGGCTCTTTCCTCTAATGACATTTTCAGTTTTATACACTAAAAATGTAGACTCGCAGAAAATAGTCTGAGAAGTTGTACATTTTAAGGACATGCTTAATCTTCCCCCAAATACACTCAGAAGAAATAAATTTTCTTTCAATATTCAAGAAGAAGAGTTAAATTTTTTTTGTATAATGCAGAATTAAAGTGTCTTGATAGTATGACTGCAAACTGGACTGCACTAAACTAATCAGAGCTTTTAGGACACTAACTATTAAACCTATTATAGCTATAAAAAATCAGCCTCACTTACTTTACATGATAAAATACCTGAATCATTAGTTCAGCATTGTAACTAAATATAATTATTCTGGTAAATTAATCCTTTTATGATAGCTAAAATCTACTTATTAAAAATAATGTATTTTTAAAGGAATGTTTCGAATGTTTTTATAGTAAAAAAACAAAAACCCAGCATGTTTTCCTTTTCTTTTACAACCAAACAAAATGGTTTCTGTTGTCTTTAAAAATGTTTTAAAAATTAAAATTAGTCATTTCAAAAAAAATTACTGATTCTTGCCCTGGCTGGTTTTGCTCAGTGGTTAGAGCATCAGCCTGCAGACCGGAGAGTCCTGGGTTCAGTTCCCGCTAAGGGCACGTAACTTAGTTGCAGTTTGTCCCCCACCCCGGTTGGGGTCGTGTGAGTGGCAACCACTTGAAGTATCTCTCTCACATCAATGTTTCTCTCTCTCTCTCTCTTCCTCCCTCTTACCCTTCTGCTCTATCTGAAGATAAATGCACAAATGTCCTTGGGTGAGGACAAAAAAAAAAAAAATTACTGATTCTAAAGTGCAGGCTTTATCCTGAAATTAAAAAGGAATATAATTCACTAATTTTAAAAAATATATATTTCAAAGTACTTTAAATAAACATTCAGTTTCCATATACAAATAAAATTTCTTACTTTAAAAAATATATATATTCAGCCCGGCCAGTGTGGCTCACTGGTTGAGCATCCAAAAGGTCACCGGTTCGATTCCCAGTCAGGACACATGCCCAGATTGTGGGCCCAATCCCCAGTGGGGCGCATGCAGGAGGTGGCCAATCAATGTTCTCTCTCATCAATGTTTCTATCTCTCCCTCTCCCTTCCTTTCTCTCTCAAATCAGTAAAGAAAAAAAATTTTTTTAATCTATTAAGGTATTAACTTTTTGCACTAAAACATGAAGACTGTAAGATATAAAAATCTGAGTCATCACCAATTTTAATTCATGCTTCTTTATATTCTAGCCTTTTCCCTCAACATTGGCATTGAAAATACATTCAAAAACTACTTCACAGAAGCCAGCCTGATAACACAGGAACAGTTCACCATCTACACCTATAACAAAAGCCCAAAGAGCATTATTCAGGGAAGGAGAGCATAACCCACCTCAGTACAGCAAGCAATGGAACCATTCATGTGCCAGATTCCTCCTCAAACTAACATATTCTGCCTTTCAGACATATCCTGCTCCAATGTGACTATTTATGCATAAACAGCAGACACTGACCTATTGTTTTCAGTTGTTGGAGTTATGAATGTAGTACAGTTACCAATTAAGTGAATTAACAAGTCCTAAATGCATCAGCTGTTCTACAAATAATGAGTCCATTGACATTATGCAGTAAAATCTAGGGAGTTTCATCTTTCTTTCTAGAGAATGGTGATATTTTGACCAGCGAACACCACTACTTAACAATAACTAATTTCACCTACAAAAGGAATATAATAAATCTGATCCTTCACCAAACTTATGCCACGTAAATTCAAAATTCAAGCATTAGCCAAATTCCAAAGAAAGCTATAAAATGAAAAAGAGAGGATGTGCTGGAGGGGGGGAAATGTCAAAAGAATATGTTCACATAGTCTTACCTTTACCCTACTGAATATCCTAGTTTTCAGCTTTCATTATTATTTACTTAGGGTTGTTTTTTTTTTTAATTAGTTCGAAGTTTGGAACTAATTCCTAAAATCTATCAAATTGATAGATGAATATTGATGTGTTTTTTCTAATGGTTATAATCTCAGACTTCCATTTAATTTCTCTCTGAGTTAGAATCCATCTTACTCCATCATTCTGCTCGAGCACCATTAAGTGTCAAATTTTACTCCAATGTGAATAACTATTTCAGATCTAACCTAAGTGACAGCTGTGCCCTTTATGTCCTACAAATGTGACATCACTGCATACAGTCTTCATAAATAGATATATCACATCTGTCAAATTAGGTGAAAAGAGACAACTTAATTATTTACTAAAAATACAAAACTAAACAAACAAACAAAAAAACTATTGACTGAGTACCCATTATGTGCCAGGCACTAGGACAGGCATTTTGTATAAAATTTCTAACTTATCTTCTTAACAAAGCTATGATATTGGGACTATCATAATCAATTTTATCAGTTAAAGAAAGCAATTGGTTATCACTTGTCTAAAGTTAAAAATTAGTATTTATTCATGGCACAAATACCCTGATGTGACTGGTCCAGTTAGTAAGCCATAGTCTGCTCTCAAGGAGTTTACAGTCTAACCATAATAGAGAGTAAAGAATTACACAAGCAATTACCACAGGGCTTCATAAGCACTATGCCAGGGACTGGTGGAGGGACCTGGAGCCTAGTCCTGGCTGGGACAGAAAAAGCCTCAGGGAATTGCTTGGCAGATCCAGGTGCAGAGTCCAGGACTAGACCAGCGTTCATCTCATGCTTCCTACCACACACCACTTATGAACAGTCTAGGGGACAGTGAGTAAATATTTTACGAGGTCAGGGCCTATGTTCTACTTAGCTTTGTCTCCTACAAAATATCTTGTCTAAGTACCCAGCAAATATTTTGGCATAATAGAAAAAAAAAAAAAAAAAGAATAAAATAAAATAAACTCATTAAATATCCTGTCTCTCCAAATGGATAAAAGGCCAATTTTAAACAATACAATTGAAAACAAGCCTTTGAATGCTGCGGGTTTTCTAAAGACACACTGCATATAGTAAGCACACAATAAATATTAGTTGTTGTTATATTATTAACCCCAGTGGAGAAATAAGCAAGCAGTATAAATTAGATGGCTTCAGATGTATAGGTATACCTTAAATTGGAAATACATGTGTTCCTGAAATAAACTTTTATAAACCCAATTAAAATTTTCCCATCGTCTGCCATTACTTAGAAATGTTATAACTTTATCAGAAACTGATTTTCTCTTCATCGTCAGTGGTTCCAAAATCCTTAAGCTACAGTTTATTTTGCCTCCTGGCATCTGTTTGCTAATGATCTGTAAACATCAAATGCACTAGGGACTCTCCCAGATTTGCAGAAACCCTGAGGTGAATCTTTGTATAAATTGAAGGACCTTTCTGCTAATTCCTTTGCTTTCTAAGTTTGCATTATGGGTTTTAGAAACAGAGTCCCATTAAATATCTTTGCAGTAATAATTATACTACTACCAGCTACCTACCACCTACTGAATGCCTAGGTATACCAGTCGTTGCCACAGGCAGTTTATTTTATTATCTTATTTAATCATAACAACAACTCTGCAGGTAAGTAGATGTATCACTATTTTATAAATAACAAAAGTGAGGCTCATTAAGAACAAATTCAGAGTTAAGTAACAGAGCTGGGATTCATCCTGGATCCATCAGACTCCCAAGAACCAACACTGGCTTTCCTTTTTGGCTTTATTTATTTACGTCCTCCAGTTGATCTGTCTTCTCATCATTATTGTGACTCAACAATAAGAATATAACTGGACAAATAACTAAAACATGTTGTCATGAAATAGGCCTTAGCAGATTATAAATGAGAGCTTTCCAATTTCTCTACTTATTGCCAAGTTCAGGATATAAATAAAATGACTACAAAGTAACTAGCACTCAATATAACTAGTAAATACAATATTAAAAAAAGATGAATTCATATAAAAAAAGTTAGAATAATTTTGAAGGTTAAAGACATTATTCTTGTATCATCTATGAAAATAATCCCTTGCTAAACAGAACAAATGAAAACATAGAGAAAATGTTTTCCTACTTAAGAAAATGTGTTTCTGAGTACTTCTAAACCACACTGAGAATCCCAGTGCTAAGGTCAAACCAGTGCATGCGGTATAGATAAAGCTGACACCCCAGCAAGGGAAACATACTATTCCTATCCACCAGAACACTTTCCTATACCAAAAGTCTGCCTCTCTTCCCCTGGAAATAAGTCATGGCTGCCTAGTCCTTATCTGTACCACTACACTCACCTAGTCCTTAACACTGTCTATATCCTAAAACCCTTAGACCACCTGTATGGGGAAGGGGGGTGGGGTATAAAAACATACATAACATAAAATTTGCCATTTAAACCATTTTTAAGTGTACAATTCAGTTGCATTAAGTACATTCACATTATTGTTCAATGATCATTACCATCCATCTCCCTAACCTTTTCATTTTCCCTAACTAAAACTCTTAACCCACTATCTCCCCATTGTCCCTTCCTCCCCGCCGCCCCTGGCAACCACCACTCTACTTTCTGTCTCTATGAATTTCACTACTCTGGGTACCTCATATAGGGGAATCACAAGATCTCTGTCCTTTAGTAACTGGCTTATTCCACTGAGCATAATGTCTTCAAGGCTTATCTATGTGGCATCTGTGAGCATTTCCTTCCTTTTCAAGGCTGAATGATATTCCATTATGTATGTACCACATTTTGTTTATCCATTCATCTACTTATGGACACAAGTTTATTCTATCTTCTGGTTATTGTGAATAATGTTGCTATGAACATGAGTGTAAAAATATTTGTTCGAATCCCCGCTTTCACGTCTTTTGGTTATATATCCAGAAGCGAAATTGCTGGATCATATGGTAATTCTATGTTTGATTTTTTTTTTTTTTTTAGGACCTTTACCACTTTTAACATGTTTCGAGGTATTTTTGTTATAAAGCTAGAACTGTCTATTCTCAACTCTTCTCTTTAAGTTTCCTATACATTCTTACATACTTACTGCTACCAAATTCTGGCTTTCTCTGGAGTCCTGTCAAGTGGTGCACCTTCTTTGGGCCTGGATGTGGGGTAGGTGGTTTCTGTTCTTTGTTGCCACTTCCAGACCATTCTCCCTCATTTTCTAAAACCCAGATTTTAACCTCATGCCAGCAGACTACACCTCCCCTCCCACCTCTGCTCTGTTGTCACCTACTAATTAGGATCACTCCTCTTCCTTGAATCATGGGGATCCTGGTACACTGCCACTCATTCTTTCACTACTCCCAACAGTCATACCAGTTTTACAATTCACATAGATGATCCTTCCAAACCCCCAAATTCTTGATTCCTTAGCCTCCTCTCCACCAAGGATCTTGTCCTCTACCCAATCTCAGATACTCACTCCCACAGTCCCTTTGTGACTCTCTTAGTTTGTCACCATCACTTGGCAAAATCTCAATCCTTGTTAAATCCAACTATCCACCCTCACCCCTGTACCTGACTGTAGCCAGAGAAAAACACACAGTTATGCTGACTAATCTAGCTTTAAATTCAGATTATTCACTGTAAGTGAGCTTTAATGCAACTTAGCAATTATACCAAAGTTTCCTTACTTCATTCACTCTCTTGCTCTCCTCAGTGACTATTTCATACTTTCTCCTCTTCCCTCACACCTCCAACCTTCTCCATCTTCAGTTACCATTCATTTCCTTATATGTCCCTTCAATGAAAAAACAAGCAATCAAAAGAGAACTCCCACAAGCTTCTACCACCATTCCTACACACTTACTATCTCTGACCCCACAGACTCTGCCTTCATCCTGTTACTACGAAGAAGTGCCCATGCCACTTGCAAAGGCCCCTCCTCCACCTGTGAACTAGAATCCCATCCCCTCTCACCAATTCAGACATTGCTTCAATAGTTCTTCTGTCTTACTAGTTTTACCTCTCTCCTGGATCTTTTCCCATCAGCAAACATACAGTTTGTTTGTTTGTTTGTTTTGTATGTCTTCATTGCTTTTTTTGGAGAGAGAAAAAAGAAAAGGGAGAGACAGAAACATCCATGTCAGAGAGAAACACTGATCAGTTGCCTCCTGCACACCCCCACTGGGGATCAAGCCTGCAACCCAGGTATGTGCCCTGAGCGGGAATCAAACCAGTGACCTCTTGGTGCATAGGTCGACACTCAACCAGTGAGCCACACTGGCTGGGCAAACATAGTTATTTTTACAAATACTTTTTTTAAAGGTCAAATCCATCCCCCACAGCTACCACCCCATAACTTTCATTCCCTTTAAAGCTATATTCTTCAAAAGAGTGTCTATACTCACTGTCACCAATTCCTCTCCTCCCACTCTCTCTTGAATCCGTGTCAAAAAAAAAGTTTACCCACAACTTTTCTGAAACTACTCATGCATCAATGGCCACACCAATGACCTTCTCACTGCTAACATCAGTTATCAGTCCTCAGTGCTCATCTTACTTGACCTACAAGCACCACTTGACACCCTTGATTGCTTTCTCATCCTCAAACCACTTTCTTCAGGTGGCTTCCATAGCACCCACTCCACATGGTTTCTTCTTAGTCTCCTTGCTGACTGACCTCTTCCTAATGAAGGGCCCCAGAGTTCAGTCTTTGGACTTCTTCACTTTTCTTTATTGGTGTCCTCCTTTGCTGGTCCCTTTTAGTCTCATCACTTCAAATACAAATATGCACTGTCAACTTTAATTTTATTTCTCCAGCTCAGTCCTCTCCCAACTCCAGACTAATTCATTTAACTGCCTACTCAACAGCTCCACTTGGGTTTCTAACAGACATCTCAAATTTAACATGTCCAAAACTGAACTCCCGCTCTTTCTCTTTCTCTTACACTTTAGATCCAATCTGTCTGCAAACCCTGTCAACTAAATCTTCAAAATATATTCAATTCTGACCATTTCTCTCCATCTCTTCCACTACCCTTTTGGTCTAAGTCACCATCATTTCCCTCCTGGATTATTATAGTAATGTCCTAACGTGTCTCCCTACTTCTGCCTCTGATTCCCTACACACTGTTCTCAAAACAGCAGCCAGTGTAACCCTGTTAAACTGAAGTCAAGTCCTTCTCTACAATGTCTTCCCTTCTTCACCAGCAACTCTGACCTCACTTCCTACTACTCTCCCCTCCTACCTCAGTTCCCACCTCACTGGTCTATTTGCTGTTCCTCAAACATGCAAGCCATGCTTCCATTTCATGGCCTTTGCCCTTGCCATTCACTGTCAGATAAATACCAAGGAATAAAGGCATGTGCTGTCAATCTTCATCCACAAGTTACTTTCCTAGTATAGTCTTTCCCAATCACCTTATTTAAAATAATAATTTCCCTGTCCCACCATTCCTTATTCTCTTTTCCCGTTATTTTTCTCCTTAGCACATTTTACCATTCAACATACTACCTACTTTCTCATTATCTGTTTTTCCTACTAGTATGCACACTTTATGATGGCAGGGATTTTTGCCTAGTTTGTTCACTGCTATATCCCAGAAACCTGGAACAGGGCCTCACACCTAAACACTGAAAGAGGGAATGAAGGAGGAAAGGGAGCAAAAATTCAACCACCCCTTCCAGCAAATAGTTCGGCAATATTTTTCCAAAGCACTAAGAATGTCCACACTTTAACCTAGTAATTCCACTTCTCAGAACCTATCACAAGGAAATAATAGGAAATGCAAGTAATTGTTTCTATGTTTGTTTCTGGCATCATTTTTAACAATTAAAAGGGGAACATTAATAAACTTAAGTGATCGCCATGGCCGGTGTGGCTCAGTGGTAGGAATGTTGTCCCTCACACCAAAGGGTCGAGGGTTTGATTCCTGGTCAAGGGCAGGTACCTGTTTTGCAGGTTCGATCCTGGCCCTGGTCAGGGCATGTGTGAGAGGCAACAATCAATATGTCTATCACATTAATGTCTCTCTCTCCCTTCCCCACCTCTCTCCCCTTCCACTCTCTCTAAAAATCAATGGAAAAAAAATATCCTCAGATGAGGACTAATAACAAAAATTTTAATAAAAAATAAACTCAAGTGACCTAATATTATGCCATCATTAAAATTAGGTTATGCTGTAATAACACGGGAAATACTAACCATTGTGTCATGAAGAATTAACTCAAAATAGCTCAGGTGTACTACTTCGCAGAGAAAATTCTCTGACCCCCTCCTCCTCACCACCAGCAGGTTAGGTACCATTCTTATGTATTGATCCTAAACACTCTATAAACTGGCTTATGTTTGTGAGCATTATGTTATTATTACATTTTATGTGTGTGTGTATATATAATTATATATCATATATATGTGTGTGTGTGTTACTATTATATTATGTTACTGTTATTATTGTTCCTACTACTATTAAGTTACTGTTATGACACCATTACAATCTGCTTCTGTGGGCCCTCTAGTATTCCAGAGGCTGGAATACTAAAACTTTCCCAAATGCACCAGCAACTAGGATATCAGGTGTGATTTAGGTTCTGCCAATCAGATCCACCCAGTGAGACTTGAAATCAGAGCACAGGCAAGTGGAGAGCCAGGAGATAACACAAGAAACCTATTTTTCTGATACAGAACTAAAAGGAATGGCATGATGGTTCTGGAGGCAACAGCCCTGATGGAGACTTCCTAAGCCCAGACAGCAAAGATGAGAATACCCTGGGGCTGACATTTGGAGTGGCAGCTTCCAGATTCCCACAGCTTCCCGACATGACAGAGGTATCATTTTGGGGTACTACTTCTACAGTGCTACTTTGAAAGTCATTCCCAGAGATTCAGCCTATCCCTCCACTCTTTCCAATGCTCTGTAAGATGGAAATCTCTGCATGCAATCCTTTTTCTGATAAATGGTTTCTCTTATCTTCAACTGGACCTTGACTGACACACATCCTGTGCATACCTCAGTCCTGTACTTATCACGCTGGACTATAATCCACGTACTTGCTGATCTCCCCTACCTAACCTTAATTTTCTTGACAGTGGAATCACTTTCATTTATCTTTGCATCCTCTACATCTAGAACAATATTTGACTCCTAGCACACAACCATTTTTAGTATGCTCTTAGACACCCGCGACCACCGTGACAACATGAGAAAGACTTGGTATGAATATTAAAGTGCTGGCTGGGGAGTGGGCAGGCCTCGATTCTGTAAGTATGTGAGAGTAAATAAGTCTATGAACCTGAATTCTCTCCAATATAAACTGAAAGTGTTGACCAAATGAGTTTTCTTGACTAAAATTCTCTCATTCTATGATCTAAAATCTGTAGACAACTCATTGCTTTGATAAAACGTCTGTGTCTTTAATTATCCTTTAAAGAAAAATGACCCTGCGGAAAGCACTTCTTTCTGGTTTTCCCCCTGTGGCTCACCACCCTATAGAGTTAGCAAGTCTCTTAGAAAAGATAGAAAACAATTCTAAAGTCCTTTGAATGAAGTAAAATTCTAAACTTAAGCAGCAGTGGCTACTTAAATACCATTCTATTTATGCCTTTTAAATTAAGGATGTAGGGAATCTGGACACTGAAATAAATTATTTCCCATTAAGAAGCAATTAACTCAATAAATGTCCTAAACTAGACCTACACACTTGACATAATAATGAGAGGGAATTTTAAAGACTCCTCTCATCCTCTCTGCCTGGCTCCATGACTTTACTTGGGTGGTTTCACTTCATGATCTGGAAGGGCTTCCTCCCTCTTGCCATTACTATAACACCTGCATTCTGTAGAGGCCCACACTCCATTTCAAGAACCAATAAAACCTTGCAGGAAAAAACAGAAAGATTCTTGGCTTGGAGTAATTCTGTGAGATCTCTCCACTTCAATTTGCATTTCCTCAATAGTCTTATAAACACTATCCTGTATGTGCTTTCATGTTACAAGGCAACCCTCTCCTGGGTAGAATTTGTCAAGGTTTAACCTCTGGACTCTGCACCAATGCTGACTGACTGGCAAGTGAGAGCATACTCAGGAACCAGGGCTTCAGAAGAAGGGCACACAGGAAATGTGGGATTTTGGGGGACAGCCGAGTTGGTGAGGAGCAGTTAAGAGGGCAGCACAAGGCTGGTAAACAAGTCGAAAAAGAAGAGGGAATGGTGGAGAGAAAGAGAGAGAGAGTGAGAGAGAGAAGGAATCCAAACCTCATGGTGCCTACAGCACAATGCTCAGGGAGCCCTGAGATCAAGGTGTAGCAGCAAAGGCTGCTGTATTGCTTCTTTCAGGCTTGCTCATACAAGTCCCTCACATAGATGCCTTTGAATAAACAAGCAACTTGGCCCTGAGAATAAGAATGGGACCTTGTCAGTGTTGGTTCTTCCTAGCTACACTCTGGGAGTAAAAGACAGACAGGTGAACTCATAGGCTGCAGCAAACACTGATTGTGGACTGCTGCCTAGGCACTGATGAGACCCTTCCCCCTACATGTCCTCATCAGCACAAACCTGCCCTGAACCCCTGGGCACCACCATATACTGCTGCCACAGCAACTTGACATACACAACCAGGTCTAGCTTCGTCCCTTCTGGAGCCCCCCTGGCTCCTACAGGATTATACAGTGAAAAGCAAAGTGAACCCCATGCCTGAGAGGAGAGAGCAGAAAACTGGCTAGAAACCACCTGGGTATGATCACTCCAGACTGCCCTGAGAAGCTGGTGTGGATGGTGATAGGACTGAATTTCGATACCGACTCTTCTACTAATTAGCTATGTGACCTTGTGATGGTTATTTAACCTTTCTGTGCTCAGTTTCCACATCTGTATAATGGGGATACAGATAGCATCTATTTTATAAGGCCACTATGAAGTTTTAAATGCAGTAATACATCTAAAGAAGTTGAATTAGTGCCTAGCACATGGTAAGCTACCAGTATATTTTAATCATTATCTTTAATATTATTTCCCATAATAGTGTGACAAGTCAGAAAGAGAATGAGCATTGAAGTCAGTCCTAAATTAGAATCTTAATTCAACTACTTATCAGCTGTGTGACCCTAGACAAATCAGTTTTTCTGATCCCCAGTGTCCTGATCTATAAATTGGGCATAATAATGGCTGCTTCACAGAATTTTCAGGATTAAGTAAAATAGCAGATGTCAAGCATTTTGCACAGTGACCAGCACCTAACAGAAGCTTAATACTCTTTTTCTTCCCAAGGCCACCCATATGTAGAAGGCATATAAAAATAACAGCTGTTGCCCTGGCCGGTTTGGCTCAGTGGTTAGAGCGTCGGCCTGCGGCCCTGAGAGACCCAGGTTCGGTTCCCGCTGGAGGCGCATGCTTTGGTTGCAGTTTGTCCCCGGCCCTAGTCGGTTGTGTGGGTGGCAGCCACTCGATGTGTTCCTTTCGCATCGATGTTTCTCTCTCTGTTCCTCTCTCTCCCTCCCACTCTACCTGAACAAAAAATGGAAAAATGTCCTCGGGTGAGGATAAAAAAAAAAAATAACAGCTGTTGAAGTAACCAACTATTCAGTTCCTCTCAGACTGGGACCCACTTCTTACATAGAATTGGAATCCTTACCAAAGCTATATTTCTCAGCTGTACTTACAATCTCGACTCTTCCCAGTCAGCCCTGCTGTATTTTGTTGCTCCCCTTCCTTTCCTCGAGAGATGCTTGATCTTTTCCACTCGTTCTGTTATCCTGATTAGGCCAGATAGGAACTTATTAACTCATGCTAGGCTCCTAACCTGTCCTGGCCCTCAGCTGTTCACCATTGGCCCTTTCCAAGAAGGTCCAATCTTGAGGACCAGCAGTATGAGGCTGTCAAACTACCCTGACATTTCCCTTCCAAAGTGAAAAAAGGGTCCAGTGAATAGTGCGTATTTCATTGCAAGATTATCTTACATACCCATTACTACTAGTGTGTTAGGCACTAAGCAAGCATCAAGAGGCATGATTTGTGCGCTCTCTCTCTCTCTCTCTCTCTCTCTCTCTCTCTCTCTCTCTCTCTTGGTAAGATACAACTCATACTCTCCTGAAATTGCCCAGGTACAACAGAATTTTGGGCAGTTTTGAGAGGAAAGGTGAGCAGGTGAATTAAGGACCCTCAAACCTAACAAAATGAGCTAAGAGAATTGTACCTGCTTCCCTATTGTGTGGAGTTATTTAAGTAGACAATCTACTTGAAACAAAATGAATAAACCTCAAAAATATGAAAAGAAAATCATCAGACTGGAGGGAAAATTTTATAGGGCTTAGAATCCAGAATACATATTTGAAAGAAATAAACAGAAAAAATAGGCAAATAAAGAAAGAAAAATTAAACAGGCAAGTCACAAAAGAAGAAGTCCAAATGGTTAATAATCACTAAAAATCAAGAAAACTTTTCAAATGGATAGCCAGTTGTTTCCGGTGACAGCCATTTTACCTAACTCCTAGGAGCAGCTGGCAAAGCCACCCTCATCTAAAAAAAAAATGTTTCAGGAAAGGGTTTAATATTTCTTAATATCTATTAAATATGACAAGACATAGCTAGTGATATTTGGCAGGACAGAATATACCAGGATATATTGGGTCAATTTATCTTAGATCCAAAGAAAAAGTCTTTATACTCCTTAATCCAACAAAAGCACAACGAATCCAAACAGATACTGGACTGTGTAGTAAGTGAAAATATTAAGCAAAAGCAGAGTGGTTAGACATTTCTACCAACATTCTTTTATATTCATGTAACACCAAGTTTTCAACAAGTTCCACAGGGACACAATCCAAACTTTTACCAAACCCTCACAGTTCCCAATCTCACAGCTTCCCTCTCCTTTCCAAAACTTAGATTTAGAAAAGGGTCACTTAGGTAAATGCTTCTCTCAACAGTTACAATGTTAAAAGAAAATAAATCCTTACTTAAGGCTGCTGAAATCATTACTAAATTTCATTCATAGTGATACTCTTGCATAAACTTACAAAAATTATTTCACTGATATAAATTCTCATGTAACTACTTTGGAGATTTTTACATAATGTTACATTTACCATAATAATTGACATAATATAACTAGTATCAAGCAGTTAAATTATTTATTCTCCTGAAAAAGGGAAAGAACACCATATTTAAGTTAATAATATATTTCTGAATATGACATATAAGGCATTCTTAAGGAAATATGTAATACAGACACTGATAATTTACCAAATAAATTCACTATGATCAATTCTTTTATAAAAATTCACAGTAACTGTTAATGAAAGCAAATGTTAATTTAATATTTTTTACCACTTCATTCTCCTGCCCTCTATTAGAACTTACCTTATTGAAAATGTAATTTTTAACAGTATTGCTTCACAAATTCTATACTGCAATTATCTAAATGCTATACCGTATAATTATTTTTCAGGCTGTGAATTTTCAGCATATCTACTTTATTGTATATTTTACATATACTTAAAAACATAAACTCAATAGTCAAGTAAACAAAAAAGGTAATCTTCAGTTTAAAAAATTCACCAAGCATAATAAATTCAATTAGACACAGTATGAGGTTTTCCTCAAAGCCATACAATAATAATACAAGTATTGTATTGTTCAAATATTCTCATTGTTATACAGGTTGTCACATTTCACTTTTAATAGGAACTGACTCAAAGAGACCCTGGAACAAAAGTATCCTAACCAAGTAGCAGTTCCCAAAGTGTCATGCTAAAAAAAACATTGCTCTCCAATTCACACAATTCAAATTATCAAATCAGAGAACAACCACTACTTTATTAACAGAACAATACACACTAGTTTCGTGTTCAAGTGATGCTACCAAAAAATATTTAAATAAGAAAAACTAAAGATGCAACATTATAATAATATTAATACTAATAAACTATTTTTAAAATTGAGTTAGCTCTTACTCACTGAATGATATTTTTGTGAGTTTAGCAATGATCCAACTTTAGCTGAAAACAAATGAATTCTTTAAAGTAATTCCTAATGCTGACAATCTTCTTTATTAAAAATATGAAAATAAAAACGATTCAACCTATAAAGACCAAATCCCATTAGAAAAGAAGTGGTGTGGTTAGGTAAAAAATTAAATCTTATTGAAACTAAGATGATGAAAATAAAACAATACCTTCACAACAAAGATATCACAAACAGCTGTATTCTTTAAAATTATTCGTTCAAGATATAATTTGCTCTCCTGCAGTGTCAGATGCTAATGCAACCAATTTTATACAATCTAAGCACTATCTACAGATGCACCTTCTGTTTTTAAATCAGCAGGAACCATTGACCAGCATAAGCAGTATTCCTAACTAGATAATCAGCAAATGTGTAAAGTCTGACACCCTCCAAATACACATTTGATCATATAACTACTTCAATAAATTCACATGACTACAAACAACTGTAATACCCTAAACAAACCTAATTCAAAAAGGATCAGAAAGTGAGTTATTGCAAATAGTCTGCAGATCAGGAAGAACTCATAACTACCCCCCACTCCTGCTCCCTGAATAAAAAGGGGGAAATTACTTTAACTTAGTGAAAGCACACTAAGAGAATTCCTAAAGGTACACATTACTATGACCTACCCAATTTTCCAATCTGATTCTATTCTTATTTATTATATAATATCTAACAAAATGAGGAGGCTACACATATCTATAACTTAGTCTCTCAGCACAATCTAGCAATCTGTACACACACACACACACACACACACACAAAAAACTACTGTAATAACTCAAATAGAATAGGAAGCAATATGTTCAGAGAATAAGAAGAAAAGGAAACAGTAATTAATGACCTATTTGGCAATGAGCTCCAAAGTGACTTAAAACATTTTCTTTTTTAATCTTCACAACAATCCTATGAGATAGGCACTATCATTCTTTATTTACAGATGAAGAAACTGAATCTTAGAGGTTAAATGATTTTCCCAAACTTAATCTCAAGTTTGTAGGGCTCCAAAGTCCAGACTCCCAAATCTAAACCAAGCTCTCCCCATAAAAATATGAGTGAAAATGGCTTTCTGGGCTAGCCTAAGAAGTTAAATGCTGTGGATGAAGTTATTTTTAGGGAGATTTATAATGCCATATCAATATTTTACAAACTGATTTATTATAACCTTTTCTTAAATTGGGACTGTTTAGTATATCAAAAATCTGTGACAAATATCTGTAACAAAAATCAGAAAATAATTTGGAGGAATATAAAAATTGCCTGGCCCTGCCCTGGCCAGTTTGGCTCAGTAATTAGAGCTTTGGCCCAAAAATCAGAGTCTCGGGTTCAAGTCTGCTCAAGGGCACATACCTCAGTTGCAGTTTGGTGCCAGCCCTGGTCGGGGTCATGCAGGAAGCAACCAATCAATGTGTCTCTCTCACATTGATGTTTCTCTCCACCCCCCCACCATGTGCCGCCCCCCCCACCCCCACCCCGCGCCCCAAAGAGAAATGGAAAAGTATCCTCAGGTCAGAATTTTTTAAAAAACTGCCTGGCCCTGTCACACTACCCTTGAGGGTCACTAAGTGATTCATTTCAATAGTCTCTTGAATAGAACCAAACATCATGTTACTTTGAGTTCACAAAATACTATATAGTTTTGAAAGAATTCTCTTTCACCTGCTTTAGATTTCAAATCCTCAAAACAATCCAGAGAAAATAAAAGGTTTTCTAAGCACAGAGAGTAGTACTAACCAGTCCCCCATTAACTATATCCCCACCTCTTCTTAGGGGCAAACGTGGCCACTGGGATGGGAAAAGCTGTAGATGGTTGACTGGTCTCTCACTTGTAATGCTCCCTCAAGTCTAGAAGAGCAGATTGCTGCATGGATTCCAGAGACAGATTACTATCCTCTTCCAGAAATCCCCAATCTATATAAACAACTCCAGGTGTTACTTTCATCATTTCAGACATGACCTACTTGAGGTTTAGAGCTTAGACTACTAATGAGTTCACAGTGAGTGGCAGGGACAAGATCTAGACCCAAGCTCTGACCTTCAAGATCAGAAATTATTACCTTCTCTAAAACTACTCTAAAAAATAACTTATCTTTATACTAAATTACCATAGGAAAGGTAAAATCACAGAGTTTTCACTGTAGGAGATTATAAATTACATGCCGGTCCACATGTTGGGAGGTTTGAGGAAGAGAGATCCTTTTCTCTGAAGACATACACTTAAAAATGTTAATCATCCATGTGAAAGGTATCAAATAAGTTGATCAACTTCTTAATATATTAGAATTTTTACATCCAAATGAGTATTACTCTCACAAAACAATAACCTTAGAATACACTTACTTCAATGTTAAATTGTTTTGGGAATCCCCTTTGGAAAATTTCTTCAGAGACTTTGGAATGCAACGTTTAAGTCTCTCATATTTTCCTATTTGGAATATAATGGACATAGTCTTCTGGAATATGATTAGGCATCACATATTAAAGGTCTTACTCTTTGACTAGGTAATTCAATTTCTAGAAATATATTAAAAGGAAATGTTAATAAATGTACATAATGATGGTCATTACAATATTATCTATAATAGCAAAACAAGGTAGCCTGTTTTATAAGGGACTGGCTACATAAATTATGATGCATTTATGTGATGAACTATATATAATACACCCATTAAAAATCATATTGTAGAACATCAGTTCGCAAAGTGTGGTCGCTGAGCCAGTGGAATCATCTTCACTTAGAAACCTGTTAAATATACAAGTTCCCGGGCCTATACCAGACCCACTTCATCAAATTCTGGGCATGCAGTCCAGCAAGCTGTGCTTTAACAAGCTCTCCAGGTGACGTTTGAGACCTATGGCGGAATAGTATTTGACAACAATCTACTAACACCTTTTCTCCATCCTAAATTTTATTTTGTTTTTTCTCACCCGAGGACACCCTTCCATTTTTTGTTCAGTTAGAGTGGGAGGGAGAGAGAGGAAGAGAGAGAGAGAGAGAGAAACATCAACGTGAAAGGGACATATCAAGTGGCTGCCACCCACACGACCAACCAGGGCCAGGGACAAACTGCAACCGAGGCACCCGCCCTCAGCGGGAACCAAACCCAGTCTCTCTGGACCGCAGGCCAATGTTCTAACCACTGAGCCAAACTGGCCAGGGCTCCATCCTAAATTTTAAAGCACAGCATTACTATACAATCCTCTGCCTCCTTTGCTTATAATCATGTACCACGCAAACACACGCACACAGATGTGTACAAATACACACAGGTATCCTTCGCTACCTAAACTCCAACCATCCTAAAAGAGTCAGATAAATGTTTGAATGAATCTTTCAAAAAGCTGAGCTCTTGTTATTGGGCATCCAAAATTCAAGGACCAAATATTATACATTTAGATAATGTAGAAGCCCTTATCATCCAAAATCAAGAAACAGAGATTCAGAGAACAAGAGATAGTGTGTGCACATGTGTTAACACATCCCAGAATGTTGCCAATGAGTATACCTAGGGACTGAGATTAGAAGCTATTTTAGTTTTTTTTCATTTTACTTTTCTGAGTTTTACAGTCTTCAATGTAGGTATTTTAAATTGAAACTTAAAAGATTATTTTTAAAAATAAATTCACATTGCTCATAGAAACTAAATAAAACATTGTTTAGAGATACCTACATATATGGTGAAATGATCATAAAAAATAACTTTTTAAATGGGGGTGCAGGGGTTATCTGGGGGTGGGCGTGAGGGATGGCAGAAGGGCAGATTCAGGGAAGGAGCACACAGAGGGCTTCAAGGCTTAGAAGTGCTCTATTAGATTATCTTTGGTAGACTGTCTTCAAAGATATCACCAATAATTAGTCCCATCCCTTTGGCACATGCCACTTCACCCACCAAGCGTGGAGTCTGTTTCCCCTCTCCTTCAATGGGGCTGACTTCATGTTGCTTTCAACAACAGAACACAGAGGAAATTACGCTCAGCCACTTTTGGGCCTAGGATTTTAGAGGCTTGGCAGCTTCTACTTTCATCCTTCTGGGATCTGGTTGCCATGTATCTCAGGCTGGACTTCTGAATGCATAGAGGCCACACGGACAGAGAAAGGGTCAGCCGGGACACAGCTGTTCCAGGCACCCAGGTGAAGGGTGAGACACATGAGTGAAGCCATCTTGGACATTTGAGCTCACAGCTGAATGAGTGACTCCAGCCGACACCTCACAGAGCAGAACTGCCTCTAAAAGTCCAGCCAAGCCACAAAAGTATGATAAATAATAAATCAGTGTCAAGTAACTAAGTTTTGAGGTGATTTTTCTAGGCAGCAATAGACAACTGAAATTTTTTTAAAGTATTGCTGTTTTCTATATTGTACATGTGACAGTCTTTTGTAGAATTAAAGTTTTATTTTGTAAGTCATTTACATCCATAGTGAATAATATAACTATATTCTATATTCAAAACATATGAAATTGATTTTATGAGATTTCAAAAAATTGCTAGAGCAACAGCACTATCACTGATTATATATGTCAGTTTCCTTGTCATAAATAAGATTGGTCTGTAGTTTTCTTTTTTGTCTTATCATTTTGTCTTAAAATTTTTGTATTTGGGTTACAACAAGTTAGTAAAGTGAAGAAGCATGGCATTGAGAAACATATTTTAGAACAGTTTAAATAACACAGGCATTCTCTGAAAAGATGTGAATACTAACTAGCCAAACCATCTGGAACTGGCAACTTTTTAGGTACAGTGTTTAGACAACTTTATCAAATTCCTCTGCGAATACTGTTCCAGGTAAGTTTTTTCCCTCTTCTCCATTTATTTGGTAATGTGTATTTTCCTTAAAAATATTCATTTCATCTCAAATTCATCAGAAAAAAAATACACAGTATTCTCTTGTGTATCAACAGACAACAGACTGAAAATATACATAATAAAATAACAAAAATTATCTGAGTGTTGGGAAATTTTTACAGTGTATTTAAAATGTTTTATTTCCCAAATATTCCAGAATAAATGTCATACTTTTAAAATAAAGAAAAAAATGTAAAGACTAAACAAGGAACCATTATTTCGCTCCTGTTCTACGAAAAGAATAGCATCTAGCTCACCAGTCTGCAATGGCTGACAGAAATCAGTAACATGAAAACAACTCTGACTTAACCATAGTCTTTCCTTATGGAGGATGCGAGGTTAACAATTTCAATTACTTGAGCATTTGTCACTAAAACCTACAAGAACCGATTAACTATAAGGAAGGAGACAATCTATGTTTGTAGGAGATTCCATAAGATCCCCATAATAATTGTGTTCCATCAAGTCTGTAAGAGTTCCAAACAGACCACTTAATAGGTCTGCCTTGTCATGCCTTTTAAAATTCATTGTTGTCTCTAGCTTTGCAGGGGACGGGATCTAGTTCCTCAGCCCAATAATCTGCAGAGGACAAGCACACAAAATACTATCCCAGTGGACACAATAATGCAGCAGCAACCACAAGCTCCAGCCCTCCCCTTGATTCTATTATCATAATTTATGCATCCGTGGAGAGTTGAGAATAAAACAATGATTAATGCAGAGAAAGCCAACAGCATCAAAGGTTTGGAACTGACCACTAGCCTTAAAGAAGAAAAGCACAGTTCAGTTATACAAATGTTTATCAAACCTATATAAAAATCCATTTAAAAATGGAATCACTTACCAAGCTACCACAATAACTATTATCATCTTAATCCTTAAAAGCTTTGGTTTTCTTTTGTCTGGGTCTGTCTATGACCCAACATATAAACTGGATTTTTATTTATCTGCATAGCACTTGATTTTATCAAACTAATAATACTAACCTATAAAGTCACCAGGCAATAAAATTTAATAAGAGCAGTAATTTGAGCTATTAGAGAATGTCATTATGACAAACATAATATAATGTTAACATCATCATTATATAGTTTACATAAGACAGATGTCACCATACTAAATATTAATAATAGTGGAGATATCTTTTCAATACAGTGGAAAAAACTGGTTTACAACATAAAGAAGTAAAAATGACTTTAAAAAATATGCAGGTTAAAAATAGATAGATATACGCTTTATATAAGGAAGGGAAAAATTAGGAATGCCAGAAGCTTTGGTGATGCTATCGATGCCTAAGGAGGATTCTAGGGCCTTGAATGCTATAACAAGTCAGCAAGGATTTGTGGAATTCCACTGCTTGAAGAGCTAGACATATTCTCAGCTAGCTGCCCTAACTTAAACAGTGTTGTTCAGAAGCTACACTATCCTGTGCTACAGATACAACAGTGGTTTTCAAACCTCTTTACCCATTATCCACATTAAGAAATACTGTATATGGCCCTGGCTGGTTTGGCTCAGCAGCAGAGCTCTGGCCCTCGGACCAATGAGTCTCAGGTTCAATTCCAGCCAAGGGCATGTACCTTAGTTGAGGTTCGTCCCCAGCCCTGATCAGGGTCGTGCAGGAGGCAACCAGTCGATGTGTCCTCCTCACATCGATGTTTCTCTCTCTCTCTCTCCTTTTTCCTCCTTCTCTCTCTCTCCCACGCTGTCTGATCATAAATAGAAAAATATCATCCTCTGGTGAGAATTAAAAAAAAAAAAAATATACGGTATATCGCTACCTGATACATATACACACCCACAGACCAAACGTTTCAGAACAATACTTTTCCTCACTACATGTAATTTTTCTGATAACTGTTACTCTATTCCATTTCCTATTTTTTGTTGTTGTTAATCCTCACCCGAGGATATTTTTCCATTGGTTTTTAGATAGAGTGGAAAGGAGAGAGGGAGAGAGAGAGAAACATCAATGTGAGCTAGGCACATTGACTGGTTGCCGCCTGCGTGACCCCAACCAGGGCTGGGGATCGAACCTGCAACCCACATACATGCCCTTGACCAGGAAATGAACCCATAACCCTTCGGTCTACAAGCCAATGCTCTAACCACTGAGTAAAACTGACCAGGGCCCATTTCATTTTTTAAAATTCACTTCAAAGGGGGTGGTGGGGGAGAGATAAACCACAGAACTTATATGCATGTATGCATGAACAATGGACATGGACAACTAAGCTGGGGACAGGACAGGGAGGGAGAGGGAGGCTGGAATCAGTGGGGGGAAAAGGAGAAATATCTGTAACAAAAATAAATTAATTAATTAAAATAAAATAAAATAAAATAAAATTCACTTCAACAACTACTAAATTGACTTCCGTTACCCAATAATGGGATCACAACTCACAGTTTGAAAACTACTGGTAGACCTTTCTTAATGCATAGGACATAGGGGAGAAAGAAGAAAGGAATAAATACTACAAACTCACTATATACCACATAATATACAATAAGATACCATTTATGTCCTAATTTACTTCTCATACCAATCCTATGAGGCCAGTAATTTCTTTCATTTCAACAAAAACATACATTTTCAACAGATGTTTATCTAGTTCTCATGTGTCCAGTAGTACTGTGCTAAACTTGGCAAAAATTGAGCAGTGAGCAGAACATCTACAATCTATGCCTTCAAAACATGGGAGTCCGTGGAAAAAAGATATTAAATAAGAAGTTAAACATGATAAAGAAAAAGCATATTTATGACAGCACATAACAGAGAGAACCAACTTACTCTGAGAGATTAAAAAGGCTTTCCAAAAGAATTAACCCATGAGCCTAGATTTCAAGGAGGCAAAGTAATTGTATATAGACCAAAGTACAGAAAAGGCTAGTAGTGTGGGCAGAGGGAACATCACTGATTAGAGGCAGACTTGAGACAGGAAGAAATTTGGGTCAAAAGAAGAAATAGAAGAAGGCCATGTGATGATCATTGAGCACAAGGAAAATGAAGCCAGAGAAGGAGGCTAGTGCCAAGTCACATAGGGTCTCACGAGGCACATTAAGGACTTTGGTCTTTATTCAGGTATAAAAGGAAGCCACTGAGAAGTTTTTAACAAGAAGGAGAGGGAGACAGGAAGAGGATAAGATATGTTTTCCAAACATTATGCTGGCTGTTCTGTGAAGAATGAACTGGAATTAGGCAGAGCTGAATACCACATTTAATTAGGTGGCCACAGCAGTAGTGTGAGTGAGAAATGGTGCAGACTTTGACACGGGTAGTGGCAATGGAAGTGAAGAGAAGTGAGCAGACTTGAGAGAAGCAGTAGAATTGGACATGAAAGGTAGGTGGGTGTGTGGGTGAGAAGAGAGACCAAAACAGAGTGTAGGAGAGAATGACTCCCAGGTTCCTAGCACAAATAATTCTAAGATGGAAAAGCTGTAGAGGAGCAAAATTTTGAGGAAAGATCCTAAATTTAGCCTGAGATCCTATGAGGAGCCATGGAGTAAACAGTGTGATATCACACACCTAATAAATGTCAGAGGCAGAACTGGAATCCTGCCAGGTCTATTTGACACCAAAATCAAAGTTCTTTCACAACAATGAGATGAAGATGAAAGTTATGATGGTGATGATGATGACTACAATACAGCATCAGCTAACAGTGAACTTCTACAGTGGGCTGGGTACTCACAACCACCCTACTGAAAAAGCTGAGGCTTAAAGAGGTAAAGTACCTTGCAAAAGTTGACAAAGGAGCAACACCAGGATTTAAAATCAGATCAAGGCAGCCCTGGCCGGTTTGACTCAGCGGTTAGAGCATCGACCTGCAGTCCAGAGAGACCTGGGTTCGGTTCCCGCAAAGGGCATGTACCTTGGTTGCAGTTTGTCCCCCCAAAAATAGAAAAATGTCCTCGGGTGAGGGTTAAAAAAAAAAAAATCAGATCAAGACAGATTCCAAAACGTATGCTCTTAACATCTAAATCAGAGTGCCACACAAATCCAGAGTGGGAATACCAATACCTTTAATGTCCAAGTCACCTGCCAAAGTCCTCTAAAGACAGAGCAATACTTGATTCATCCTTGTAAATTCTTCCACAATGCCTCATTAGTGGTTTACTGAATGCAATGTGAAGAAAGTAAGTACTCGATTTGCTGTTAAATCAAGTTTTAGATTTGGAAAATCACCAAGACTACATATCATTAACTTTTTTTTTTTACAACGTATATCATTTAAATTCAAAACACATGCATAACTTCAAAACTGAGAGGGCCACCAAGTGAAGAAAAGAAAGATGTCAAAATGGCAAAAATACTCTTCTGTTCTTCTAGATTGGTTCTTATATATTCCATACAATTTTTTTCCCCCAACACCAGCTAATCTCTCAATCTGTCTAAGGTACCACTAGAAACTGTTATTTTGTTTCAAAAATGGGGGGGGGGGGGCATCTACTCCAGTATAAAATTAAATAATTATAAAATAAAACAAAACTCATCTCCTTACCAAAAGTTTATGCTTTTAGAGAAAAAGGTTAACTTCACTGCATGGTATCAAATAATGAAATAAAAATTCAGTTCAAGCCCTAACCGGTATGGCTCAGCGGTTAGAGCGTCGGCCTGCGGTCCTGAGAGACCCGGGTTCGGTTCCCACTAAGGGCATGTGCCTCGGTTGCAGTTTGTCCCCGGCCCTGGTCGGTTGTGCGGGTGGCAGCCACTCGATGTGTCCCTTTCACATCGATGTTTCTCTCTCTCTCTCTGTTCCTCTCTCTCCCCTCCACTCTACCTGAACAAAAAATGGAAAAGTGTCCTCGGATGAGGATAAAAAAAAAAAAATTCAGTTCAAGAACATTGGTATTACCCATCTTTTATAAATCTTATTTAAAACTAGAATGAATCAAGTTGTCTCAAAGTTAATCTCAAGGTATGTGCTGTAAGAAAGCCTTCTAAGAAAACATTTTTAAGTGTCCAAGAAGCAAGTTATCATATTTCATAAAATTTAAGCCACTGAAAGTAAAATGCACCATTAGCCTATTACTATTCCCCCAAAGAGGGAGGGGAAATTAGATTATGCTATAATGGTTTCTTATCAGTAAAATTGACTTACACTTATTGATTCAGTTCTTTAGAATAGATATTTTTATCTAACACTACTGTAGATACATAAAAAGTAAAATATAAGTAAAATTAGTGAAAGTATTCCTAAAATGTCTTCACATTAAGAGAACATCTCTTTTGAATCACTTTCAACTCAGAGTCCTCAGTCAAGGTTTTTCCACACAATATCATCTCCTCTGCTACCAGGAACACTTAGTGATACAGTTTTCTTTAAAGAAAATTAAATGTTCCACTATTGCCTCCAAGACTTTCTCCCATACCACTGACACCAATTATATAATGGATGCTGATCTTACTTGACAATGTTAACAAAAAAGTTTTCAGATGAAAATCATACTCCTTTCTCATATGGTCCTAAAATGTCAATAGTTGCAGGTGTTCAATCGTACCATCAGGACTGACAGCCAAGTTCTTCCATACCAAGCCCAGCTTGCAGCAATTACAAAACCCAATCTACTGTAAGATGCATCACAACTTCAGTCATCAAACTATGGGGGAAAATGGGTCCTAGAATTGATGAAATTAGGTAAATTGGCTCTAATTCTATAAGATGGTACCTTTATCAAATGAAAGTCTCATCTGCAAAGGAAGATATGATTGGTTATAATTTTTGTACCCTGCCTGTTGGCATGTGACTTGCAGTGACCTTCTCTGTGGAAGTAGTGGCCAAAGAAATGTGAATGCAAGTGACCTATGCCAATGCGCAGCCAAAACTTTATAGGCCATCACAGCTCCATTGTTTCTCTTTTCTTTCCACCATGAGCAAGGCATGTCCCAGATGAGGGCTACCCTTTCAGCATGGGTCGCTGAGTGAGATCCAAAGTTGATGTTGGAGCAGAAGTGCAACCAAAATGTACTGTGGGAAAATAGCAAACTTTTGTTTTTCTCAGCCACTGAGATTTCTGGGGCCCCTTCTTTTCATTTGTTAAGGCAGCATAACCTGGGGAAAGTGTTATCAATACAGAAGATTCTTGAGATGAAGTATAGACTGTAAAAAATTATTTCCAAATGTCTGAGCCAGAAAGGCTCCTGTAGACCACCATGTCCTCCCCACATCACCCACCAGCCACTTTGTAACACACACTTCCTCCTCTTCACCTTACTTTCAGACAACTCATATCAAACCATTCCTCACACCATATTCCATGCTATTCTTGATTCTCTTGGCTAAGGTTCTCAATCTTGCTCTCCTCTGCTCATGTACATCTTGCTCCTCAGGATTGGTTCAAGATAACACCTTCCCGTGGCTCCCCATCTAATCTATTCCTACTCTTTCCCATCACCTGATATCCCACCTGCTGTGTCCCCAAAGCCTTCCAACTTTGGCACAAGTTCTGTGAACAGCCATCTCACCATTCATCAGATGTGAGTCTCAAATACCAAACTGATTCTCTTAGGTCTATCAAAAAGTACCTTTACAATTCCTCTTTCACACTGATGATGAACTGAAGCAGTAGGAAAACCAAAAACAAACTATTAAGTATGGCTCTAGAAATAATCATTTAAACCTAGCTTAAGAGCTAGAAAATAATTTCTATAACTCTAATAAACCCATGATTATTTATACAGCATGAGTTGAAAATTGTCTATAGAGAGATTTAACAAGAAATCAAAGACTGTACTATATGGTGAATACCTGGAAAATAATCTTTCTATTGAAAAATAACCAAATACAATTCAACTAATTGTGTGGGAGGATTCACCTCCAATTATTCAAACATACAAAACTAATTATAGGTTTTCTGAAGTCTACATTACATATATATACCCACATAATAATATTCATCCTACTTGGGTTCATTTCTATATCACTAATATTTCCTGTGTCAAGGTACCTGTTATTCTGAAGTCTGATGTGTGAAAGACAGGCATAGAACAGAGTTATTTCGTGCCTCAGGGGAAAGATTTTGTAGTGACCTCGAACAACTTCATTAACCTATTTAGGTATAAGTTTCCTTATCAGGAAAATGCAGATAGTACCATCTTCCTCACTGAATGAATGCTATGATTATGAAACAGTGTAACAAATTTAAACCACTGCCTAAATAAAGAACTCCTTTTAAAATGCTAGCTGTGCCCTGGCTGAGTAGCTCAGTTGGTTGGAGTGTCAGTCCAGTATGCCAAGGTTGAAGGTTCGATCCCTGGTCAGGGCACATACAAGAATCAACCAATGAGTGAATGTCTCTCTCTCTTTCTATTTCTCACTAAAATCAGTAAATCAAAATATATTATAAAAATAAAATGCTAGCTGTATTTCCACTCCACTTAAAGTGAACTAGGATTTATATCAATACTCCTATTCAGAAAAAAATAAAGCACACAAATAAAATATAAAAAGAACACCTGTTCAAAGGCACAAAAGAATTACCAAAAAAGTATAAATTAAACAGCCAAGACCCAAGAGAAGAAGAAATTAAAAAAAAAAAAGTATTCTAGCATTAGGGGTCACATTTCTCCTAAAGATGTGGGCCTATTCCAGAAGAGGCAAATAAGAGGTTGATCAGAGGTTTCAAATCACCAACAGGACAAAGAGCACAAAACCAGAATTTAGGGCCCACGGAAGGGAGGAGGTCCCAGGAAGCACCTCAGGCTTTGGGTTTAGACCCCAAATAATTGCACCCCATAAGAAAAGTGGAAAGGAAATAGAAGAATCCTCACAGAGACAGAAGCACATATTCAAATAATCAAAATCCCTAATTGGGAAAGAAGGAAGGACGGGGTGAAGGGATGGGAGACTGCTAGTGCTCCTAGCCTAAGGGCCAAAAATAAATGTAAATTCTTACCCTAGGCCTTAAATATATCTACATTTTTTAATATACAATGATTGGCACTGCAGAAGAGTAGAGAAGACATGATTTTTTTCAATAAATTGTGCTAGGTCCATTGAAGATCTATATGGCAAAATAGTAAGAAAAAGAAAGAGGAAGAAGCAGCCGCCACCATACTACACTTCACACCATTCTCCCGCCCCTCCAAAATATCAATCCCAAGTTTATTACAGAGCTACATGTGAAAGGTAAAATTAAATATTAAAACTTCTAGAAGAGCCCAGCTGGTATGGCTCAGTGATTGACCGTCAACCCCTACACCAGGAGGTTGCTGGTTCAATTCCTGGTCAGGACACATGTCCAGGTTGTGGGCTGATCTCCAATGGGGAGATGTGCAGGAGGCAGCTGATCAATGTTCTCTCTCATCAATATTTCTCATCAATATTTCTATCTCTCTCCTTCTCCCTCTCTCTCTAAAGTCAATAAAGAAAAATATAAAAAAAAAAAAAAAAAAAACTTCTAGAAGAAAATCTTTTAAATCTCTCAGACAGAGATAGAGTTTTAAAATAGGATGGAAAAAGGACCAACCATAAAGAAAATTATTAATAAATTGGGCTACATGAAAAGTAAAAATTTCTATTCAGCAAAAGACCTCATTAAGAGTTCAAAGATAAGCCAAAGTGTAGATGATAACTTTAACACATATAACCATCAAAGGCCTTATATCCAGAATATACAAAAAGCTCTTAAAAAAAAGAAAAACAAAAAATCAAGATAGCCAAATAACAGATAAATATATTAAGTGGATGTTCAACTACATTAGTAATCAGGAAAATGCAAATTAAAACCAAAATGAAATACATTACACAACCTCCAGAATGGCTAAAATTAAAAAGACTCTTCATATTAATTAAATGTTGGTGAGGATGTGGAGCAACAGGAACTCTCACACAGTAAATGGTGTGGGAATTGGTTCAGTCACATTGGAAAATGGCTTGGCATTTTATACTCAAGTTAAACATGCACATACACTATGGCCTAGCAATTTCACTCCTAACTAAAAGTGAGGATATAAGCATCAGATATATTCACAACAATGACATATGGCTGCATTATTCGAAATACCCAAAAGCAAAGGGGAAATGTTAATGTCTATAGACAGTAGAATGATTCAATTGTGGCATATTCACATAGTGGACTACTGAATAGCAATGAGTGAAATGAGCAAACCACAGGACCACACAATAAGGATAATCTCATAAATGTAATGTTCAGCAAAAGAAACCAACTGAGCCCTGGCCGGTTTGGCTCAGCGGTTAGAGCATCGGCCTGCGGTCCGGCAAGACCCGGGTTCAGTTCCCGCTAAGGGCATGTGCCTCGGTTGCAGTTTGTCCCCGGTCCTGGTTGGTTGTGCGGGTGGTGACCATTTGATGTGTCCTTTTCACATCGATGTTTCTCTCTCTCTCTCTGTTCCTCTCTCTCCCTCCCACTCTACCTGAACAAAAAATAGAAAAATGTCCTCGGGTGAGATGATAAAAAAAAAAAAAGAAACCAACTGAAAAATACTCATGACTCTATTTATGTGATTCTATTTATATATGTTCAAAAACAGGCAAAAGTTAAGATAATGGTTGTCTTTAGAGAGAATGGGGGGGGGGAGTTGGAAGGACACATAGGATGACTTGTAAGATGTTAGTAATGTTCTATTTCTTGGCCTGGGTGGGGATTCTATGGCTGTTTTAACTTTGTGGTAATTCATCAAGCTGTTAACTTGTGATTTCTGCATTTTTCTGTCTGTTGTGCCTAAATAAATAGATCTTCTAAACATAAAATTTAAAATGATTAGCTGAAAAAAATTAGAATGTTGCATGTTTGGCAGACAATTTTCTTTTCTAAAATCCTTAGGGGGGGGAATGTAAAATTTCCTATATAATCATCAAATGAGGACCCTATTAATTCTGAATCAGCAGGATATACTCTGAGCTTAAAAAGCATAATATATGGATTTCAGAAATAGGTTAGCAGAAAAAGTCATCAGCTTCCCAGTAGTGAATATTCCTGAATTGGACTCCATGTTTAATGGGGGGGGGGGGGGACCTATTTTTCTGCACCTAACCTTTCAAGTGGGCAAATGAGGAAAATTCATCTTTCAGACTTTAAAAAGATAATTTGTATTGATAATGCATATCAATGGATCTTAAAACCACAGTTTTAAGCAGAATATAATTGTTTGTTTTATGTTATCACTATTGTGACTGCTTGATTTTTATTCCCTTAAAACACATTAAGACAAATTCCTTTGCCAAAAGGAAAATAGATAAAAGGAATCTACCAACTCCAAAATTTGTCCCCAAAATTTAACCAAAGAAGTTAATTCATTCAACACATGAGTCATCATTTACTGACTTTTACTATGTGCTAGACACTTGCTAAGCATTTGAGACCCTCACTTTATGGTAACAATACCACTCTGAGGAGGACAGGACTATTTCCCCCATTTTACAGATGAGAAAATTGAGGCTAAGTCAAATAACTTGCATCGTTCACACAGAGGGGGCATTTAATCAGTTCTTTCATTTGGTGTAAAAGATCAGTTTTCTATTTTATGTCACATTTTTGTCTTGAAATTTTGAGCCCAAGGATGGTGCAGAGCAGAGACCATGCACATGTTTTGCATGTACATACATACATACATACATACACACACACGCACACAGGTTTTGAAAACAAAAAACTACACTCACATCTGCAAGCCCTATGTGTAGCACTGCACCCAAAAAGAGCTTAGGTTTGCTCCAAGAAACAAAACGGACTTCTCAATGATAGACGAGCAAGCCAAAGCACTGCATATAGTAAGTCTACAAAGCATTAACTGGATTAATTAGCAAGGGATTTGAGAGGCAGCTTGGAGCTAGGAAACCAAAACACTAAATTGTTTAAATACTTTGGCAAAAGATCAAGGTTTCTAGGCAGCACTGGGTCTCCTTCCATCCTTTCCGTTCCATGTTTTAACACATTTAACCTGTCTGAGGTACTTTTTCATGAGATATGAATGACATTGTCAAAATACCAAAAAGAAAAGTGAATTAAAAAAAATACGGCAAGCTGTTACCAATTCTGCCAACATGCGAGAGCCCAGGCAACATTAATTATAAATCAATCGCTTAGGACATAAACAGCTCTTATCACTGGTAAACTCTCCCTCTAAAATAACTTGCTTTAGAGAAAAAAAAAACACACACAAAGCAAATGTCTCTTCTATTATACTTGGTGACCTAATCAGGACAAAGAAACAAAATAAAACAGGAGAAAAAGCACCAAATGGCAAATGTGAAAAAGGAATCCTAGCTAGATGAATGCTTGGAATGCTACAAGAACAGCACTATCATTTAGAAATAACGAAGAGGAAGTGGTCAGGGTAGGGACACTTACTGAATGGGTTTCTGGTTTCCAGGAAGTAGGAATTTTTACAATGCAACTGATTTTCACAAACACATATGGCAGCAAAATGATAAAAGAAAGCTTTCAACTATACAATCATGAAGGAGAAAAAATCTGTTGTCCCTCTAGCTTTATGAGGGCCTAGCACACACATCAGACTCCCCTATTCCCACCACACACAAATATCCAATCGTAAAAATAAACTCGAAAATCAAAGGGTCCCTCCAAAAGTCTAGTTAATCTAGGCTCTGCCCAGAAACTATTAATTTCCTTCACTCTTTATCTTGGATATCTCTGAATTTTCCTCTTAATTTCCATAAAAGATTAAAGAAAATCTAAATACCTTTCTACAGCAAAAATTCTCAAAATGCCACTCCTCCACAACACACTTCATGTATTCCACTGGGAAAAAAACTAAGTAGAAGGAAATAACTAACTTTCCATCAAAATACATACTGATTTCCATTAGATCCACTGGGGTTTCTATGAATATAGGGTATAAAGGTGGGGAGCACTACAGCTACAAAGCCTGGCCAAAGCAGTGTGGTTGAGGGGGAGGGGACAACTTTCTTCTTCTCCATGAATAAAATGACAAATATGCTCCATCTTAAGAGTTATAAAGATTAAAGACCCTATTTATAAAGTATCCAGCAGGACACATAGTAGGTGTTTAGCAGTTACTATTATTTCTTCTTGGTTAAAGCACATGGTATATATTAAGTTTCAAGGATAATACAAATTCATTGCTGAATCAGAAATTTTATTGACAATTACATAAACAAGGCACTGGCAGACTGTGGTAAATTGCTATAAGTTGATCATGAACAAAATTTACCCAAGTATATCCAGGGCACTCACTGTGTCTCCAAAGAGTTCACGACAATCTCGTATCAACTATGCACTTTCAAGAAATAACAGTGAGGAAAGGATAACGGGCACAAACACCCCTGGGTTCACATATGAATTAACAAGACTGAAGAAAATCAGAGAATTAGTGCAGCCAACCTCATATAAATTTTCTGGCTGTGTGTTTTATTCAAGAGACTTGGCTGCCTGTGATTGAAAAAAAGTAACACATTTATATATTTTTCAAATAAAATTATAAAGAAGAAATGTGATTTTAAAAAGGAACTAATATAGTTTTTTTTAATTAAAAAGAAAAGAGAATACATAAATAAAATTTCCAAAAGAAAAGTGTCCCAAAAGGCAGGTAGGTAGATAAAACGTATTGTACTTCGGGTCTAAATTTTTAACACTTTGTATTATAGAATTTTTTTTTGAAGTGAACTTAGTATCACACACTATTCATTTTTGATGAAATATTAAAATACTATTACAGTATAACGAATTTCTAAACAGGTATAGATTGTTATTTTTAAATAATTTTAATGTCAAATAAAGAACATTGTTGTTTATTCACATTACAAAATTCACCACACTTATTCAAAAGAAGTTCTATTCTGTTTTATTTAACAGTGGCTAATTTACAAAAACAATAATATAAAACATTTAGAAATATTTATTGCACAAAACAGGCTACAACTATATTTCTGTTTTCTTCTATAGCTCTCTTACTAAACATTTATTGAATACCTACTATGAGAAAGGCATTCTGAATACCTCATCTCATTAAATTTCTTATGCCATTAAATTTTCAAAATAACCTTAATAATTCTGTATTATTGATGAGAAAACTGAAATCCAAAATAATTAAGTGCCTTCTTGCTCAATCAAGTCAGTGTACTGGCCAACGAAGGACAGGATTTAAACTCCAAAGTGAGTGTAAAACCTTTGCATCTTAGACTATGCATACCTCTTTCTTATATTCCTACATTCTCTGTAATTACAATGAAGAGATACAACACCCCACACCCCACTGCATTCACAGACACCAGTGTCTCATCAATCAACAAAGACACTCCACAATTAGCCCCCCTTGCCTGCTCCCAGAAGGACTGAGCATCTTTCAACAAACCAGGTCGAATCAAAGAAGGCAAAAACACAACTTGAAAATAGTCTTGTTGCATCAGCACAACTCAGAAGTAACCAGATTCTCCTATCCAGGGGTAAAAATATGAATAGAAACACACACAAATAGCTTTTCTGAGCACTGAAACAGTAAAGTTTGGGTTTTTTTCAATCCTCACCTGAGGATATTTTTTTATTTATCTTCAGGTAGAGTGAGAGGAGGAAGAGAAAGAGAAATATTGACGTGAAAGAGACACATTGACTGGTTGCCTCCCGCATGACCCAGACCAGGGCTGGGGACGAACCTCAACTGCAGTACGTGCCCTTGACCAGAATCAAACCCACGACTCATTGGTATGCAGGCCGATGCTCTAACAGCTGAGCAAAACCAGCCAGGGCAAAACACTAAAGTATTTTTTAAATTATCTTTCAAAAATATATAATTCCTATAAAGAAAAGATGCAAGCATAATTCAGGAGTCCTGACTCTATCAATGCCAATCTCATCCCATACCTCAAGGTCAGAACCTCTCTTCCTAAAGACCTCCCAAGAAAAGGAAAAAATTAAGTTGAAAATCTGGTCAAATGTAAAGATCAAGAAAAACAGTGTTAGTGTACTTTGAATTCAGCTAATGTAACCTGAAGGCATAAAACATTAAAAACAAATGCAAATTCTGTGCTATTCTGACACCATTCCTTCCTTTACCAACCGCCTATAAGTTAATTTGCCATACAGAAACACGTTATCACAAAAAAAATAAAAATGTACTAGCTTCCTTATTCCTCAAACCAACGCTTTAGGATGGGCCCCATTAATAATCCCATTTTACAAAAAGCTAACTCATGCAGCCTATCATCACACACCTTATAAATGGCTGCACATGAACTAGAACTTATGCTTTTAACTGAACCATACTAAAGCAAAACCTTATTCCAACAGAGAAGTTGAACATTTCAGAACACAGCTGAGAGTTGTGCAGCCTATCATCACACAGCTTATAAATGGCTGTATCTGAGCTAGAACTTATGCTTTTAACTGAACAATACTAAAGCAAAACCTTGTTCCAATAGGGAAGTTGAACATTCCAGAATACAGCTGAATCATTATCTTTAAAAAAAGATATCACAGCCCTGGCCAGTTGGAGTGTTGGCCCGCAGACCAGAGAGTCCTGGGTAAGGGCATGTACCTGGGTTGCAGTTTGTTCCCAGGCCTGGTTGGGTTCGTGTGGGTGGCAACCAGTCAATGTGTATCTCTCACGTCAATGTTTCTCTCTCTCTCTTCCCCCCTCTTTCCCTCCTGCTCTATCTGAAGATAAATGCAAAAATGTCCTCAGATGAGGATAAAAAAAAAAATATCAGAGACACAGGCATATTCTTTGGAGGCAGCACAGCATAAATGGGAAGAAACAGGCCTCTAGTGTCGAGTCACCAATCCACTACTCACTAGCTGTATTACCGTAGGGCAAGTTACTTAATTTCTCTGTGCCTTGGTTTGCAACAGCTGTAAAATGGAGACAATAAATCACATCTTATATGCTCGAAGAAGAGTAAGAAAAATACGCACATGTGCGCATATATGTGTATATATATAAAGCAAATGGAAGTCCACCAAACATTGTCACATCCATACTCTTATCTACCCCTTGAGTTTGTTCCATTTCAATACTCAGTTATATGAGAAGAAAAATGAATATGATAATGATTACTGTTGAGGCATCTACTAGAACTTTAACCACATCATTAGAAAATTAAAATATTGACAAGTAACGAAATAGCCATGTCAAGAGTCATTAGTCACAACGGGCCAAACCGAAACACTGCAAACACTTCTTTAAAATGTGTTATATATTTTCGCCAATCATTCAATGTGGCACTTGGAAGAAAACCCAACTAAGAACATTTTTCTTTTAAAACAGTTTCCTTGCATAGTTGTAAGCAGGATCCAATTACAGATTAGAACCTTGGGGAGTCTTAACTTAGGAATGTTATTCCAAAAGAAAATGGTATCACCTACCCTCAGTGGGTAAACCCCAAACCTTCACACAATTTATTCAGTTTCCAAATACTGCAGATGACTAGGGTAGTTCATCCATTTTTATTTACAGGGAAGTCCTCAGCATATTAAGTAGAAATTATTTTTATGTGTATTATTATCTCCACAAAAGGCCACACATGGGGCAAGGGCCATATCTTATCTATCCAGACATGTTTCACTCTCTTTTCATCCATAGTCCCCAGAAAAGGCAATGCAGCATAACACCTGGGTGACCACAGGGATCATCCAAGGCCTGGGCTGGGCCACATGCTCTATGCTGGGAATAGATACAGAAAGTGTCTGTTAGCCATGGAAGCCAAACTTGAAAGATCATAATGTCTAGGTATGCCAGTGTGAACCATTATTAATATAAGTAACAACCCAAGGATGCCAGTAGAGAAAAAAAGGAAACTGAGCAAAGCCATAATGGATGAAATGGAATCACCCCAGTCCATGATTTTCCCATCCTAGTCTGTCCTCAAGAAACTCAATTGCATTTTGCTTCCTGTTTTTTCCTGTACAACAGACCCCTCCCCCTCCATCCCTGCCCTTCTTGAGCTACTTTTAGTAAAATTCCACTCCTTGCATTCAAAAAACCTGTAACAAGGACATTGCCTGGCACACAGAAGGGATTCAATTAAACACATTTAAGAAAACAGGAGTACAAACCTTATAAAATACTTGATGTTAGATTGGCAGTCCCATAATTACAGTTCCCTCAACAGACAGTCCAATTTCCCTTAATCCACTTACCAAATAATTGTTGAAAAAATAAACAGTATTTGACACAACATGACACTTTATTCTAATTTATCATCTAATAATAATTAAGCATTCAAAAATTACAATGAAAGCAAAGCTCTGCAGTTCATATTGTTTTTAAATTGAATAATTTGGAATCCTGTGAAGAGTTCCACCTTACAGCATATTCCCTCATTATTGTCTGTCTGCAAATAAAATCTGTCTATCAATATATTAGCATTTCAATCACCCTTGCTTTTTTCATAACTGGGAGAAGCTGTCTTCATTTATTCCTATTGAACATATACACCTATGAATTATTTCTAAAGCTAAGCAGTAAAATTGAATTCAAATCCAAGTAAATGAGAAACTGAAGCTATTTTCAAAAATATGTAGCACATTGGTTCCTGTTACACACTCCCAAATATTACAAATATGCTCTTTCAGTAATTAATTTACTTTAAGCTGAAAATAATTTTATCTAAATTAAGTTGTCATACTAGTTGGAAATGAAAAACAAAACCCACGTTTCAAGAGTTTTTTTGTCTATTTATTTTTTTAAAAAATTCTGCATCAATTTATATTCCTCAGTAAATATATCCGCCATTCAAATAAAAAAAATTTTAAGTCCCCTTTAAGCATCCCTTTAAGGCACTGACCATAAATGGTGTAATTTGCCCTGGACATCATTAAAATGTAAAGTTAATGAGGATTCAGCTGAAAACAGAAGGAATGTAACCTATTTTCAGGCAAAAGTTCTAACACAGCAATCAGAGGAAAAAGCTCTTTGATGTTTCTTTGTCTCTTCTCATTAATTTTTTTTTGTCTCAAAAAAAAAGACTATTTAAACTAAAAAAAAAAAAATACGCCAAAGTTTAAACATGATCATTATAGCAGAACTCCAATGAGGTCATTAGACTTTATTTATGAGATAAACAAGAATCAGTCATAATACCACCTACCTGGCAGAGCTGTTATAAGGTTTAGAGATATTGTAAGTAAAGTGTACAGCAGAGTAACCAACACACTGAATGAACTCACTGATACTAATTCTTTCCCCTTTGGTCCCTCTCTGGTCCCCAAGGGCCCAGTACAGTGCTGGCACAAAAAATAGTGCTCAAAAAGTATCAATTATTATTATCACATAAGATGTATTTTTTCCTGCTGCAAAATTTACTATATTAACCCTAACCTTCTTTTCAAGATTTATGCAAGACTCAGCACATCCTGTCACTAGGCAGGTGGGGCATTATCCAAATAACCAGCATGAAGTAAACAGTCCCATGTGACATTTTATCATGTGAAGTGCCTGCACAGGTATAAATATTATATCCTCTCCGGTTTTATAGCCTCATTTTACAATTATACTACTAAAGAGCAAAATAACATGCAGAATGTTAAGTGGCATTCTGCTGCTTAGAATTTCATCCCAAGGCTCCATTCAGAATAACAAATGTGGGAGCTATTTCATCTGTGCTCTATTGTGAAGAAAGTCATCACCTTTACTTGAATATATACGAGGATTTGGTTTTCTGCAATCCATTTTGTGCTAAGTGAAATCTTAAACCAAATGTGATAATTACCAAGAAGGTGTCATTTAGGAAGTATTATAGTGCTTTCCAGAGAGACTTTACTCTATGCTTTGTTACTGTTACACCAATTCCATAATCTCAGTCAAAAAAAATAAAAAGCCTAATCAGCAATAAGTGGACCTATCCAAGATGATCCACCCTTAAATACCACTAGAATTTAGACTTTCTCTACCCACAACCAAAAAAAAAAAAAATCAATAAACTAATCACAGTTTTTCTAAATGTTAATAATCATCAAAGTAATGTTTTATTTTAAAAGCATTTCCATATAAATTATCTCATTTTCACTGGTCCATTCATTCCATAAATATTTATTAAATCTCCTTGGTATTGAGCGCTGGTCATACAGTGGTAAAGAAAACAGTGGGTAATCCTCTGGAAGCCGCACACCTCACAGAGTTTTAGGTCCAGTAGGTAACTCAGATAAACTAATAACCACACAAGTAACTTAATTACAAACTATGATAAGTGCTACAAGAGCATACAGTATAATAAACAATATTATTCTGATCATCTGAAAAGGGTTTCCTGAAGATGTAATGTCTGAGGCAAGATCTGAAAGAATAGGATTTACCTAGTTTTAAAAAATTAAAAAATGGTGACGAGTTTAGGACAGTAACAGTTGAGATGGGAAAAAATACCTAGTTATTTAAAATATTTAGGTAAACCAATCAAACTTTTCTGATAAGGTGAATATGGAGGTAAGTGGGAAGGCAGGTGACCAGGATGAAAGCATTAGGTTTCTAGCCTGCATAACTGGATTTAAAAGGGTGTTGTTCACCACAGAACTTATATGCATGTATGCATGACCGATGGACATGGACAACTAAGCCGGGGACTGAGCGGAGGTGGGGTGGGGTAGGGGGTGCCAATGGGGTAAAAAGGTAAAATATCTGTAACAAAAAAATAAATAAAAAATTCATAAAAAATAAATAAATAAATAATTAAATAAATAAAAGGGTGTTGTTCATTGGGGACCAGATCTTTATTGGATCATGAGTCAGAATTTAGACATTCTGAATTTCAAACGCTTTTGATGCATCCAAGAGGGTTGGGAGCTCAGGTGAAGGGTTTCGTACCTCATTCCTTTACTCAAAATGCAAGTCCTAAGAAACAATTATGTATCAGGCCCCATGCTCCTTATGAGGGAGAAGGAGAGGAACAGGATGCTGAGCTGCTCTGTGAAAGAAACAAGCATAATGACAGAGGTACAGAAGTACACTGAGTTCATAGGAAGGAGAAACAAAGTCAGCCCGGGCAACCAGAAAAGACCATATGAAAAAAAATTACCTTGAAATTTAAAAAGCAGCCCTGGCAGATTTGGCTCAGCGGTTAGAGCATCGGGCTGCGGTCGAGAGAAACCCAGGTCCCTTTCCCGCTAAGGGCACATATCTCAGTTGCAGTATGTCCCTGGCCCTGGTTGGGTCATGCGGATGGCCACTCGATGTGTACCTTTCACACTGATGTTTCTCTTTCTCTTCCTCTCTCTCCCTCCCACTCTATCTGAACAAAAAATGAAAAAATGTCCTCGGGTGAGGATAAAAAAAAAGAAATTTAAATAGCAGTTCCTCAAACAGAGACAGAAAAAGACATTTTAACAAAGGAACAGCATCTAAAATGGCAATTAGTCTGCAATGGCTGCAAGTACAAAGTGTATGAGTAGTAAAGGAAAAAACCATGAGGACCAAATTTACAGAAATAAAAAGTATTATGAGAGAATCCTATGGGCAAATGTATACCAACAAATTAGATAACTTAGATGAAATGGACAAATTTCTAGAAAAGCAAACAACCAAAATTGACTCAAGAAATAAAAAATCTGAATAGACTTATACCATGAGTCTGAATTACTAATTTTAAAACTTCCCATAAACAAACAGCCTAGATTCACATGATTTCACAGGTGAAGTCTAACAAACATTTGAAGATTAATTAATACCAATTTTTCACAAACTTTTTGAAAAGACAGAATATGAAGAAAAATTTTCTAACTCACCCTATGAGAACATTAAAGTAGATATCAAAACTAACAAATACAACACAAGAAAACTATAGAAATGCAAATATGCTAAACAAGACATTAGCCAACCAAGACAAGCAACACATAAAGAAAAATTACACACCATGACCAAGTGAGGGTTATCCCAAGAATGCAAGGTTGCTTTAACATACAAAACTAGATTAATATAATAAAGCATATCAAAAAAATAAAGAACAAAATAATATGATCACCTCAACACACACAAAAAACACATTTAATAAAATCCAACATTCTTTCATTATAAAAACCTCTGAACAAACTAGGAATAGAAAGGAACTTCATCAAACTATTAAAGGAATCTATAAAAATCTACAGCTAATATGAGGCTTGAGGATTAAAGACTAAATGTTTCCCTTTAACATAAGGAGCAAGACAAGGATATTCACTCCTGCAACTTCTATTCAACATTGTACTGGAGTCTCTAGCCAGTGCAATTAGGCAAGAAAAGAAACAGAAGTTATCCAGATTGAAAAGAAAAAAATAAAACTATCTCTGTTTGCAGATTACATGATTACTTATAAAGAAAATCCTAATAGCCCTGGCCAGTTTGGCTCAGCGATTAGAGTGTCGGCCTGCGGTCTGGAGAGACCCGGGTTCAGTTCCTGCTAGGAGCGCGTACCTCAGTTGCAGTTTGTCCCCAGCCCTGGTTGGGTTGTGTGGGTGGCAGCCCCTCGATGTGTCCCTGTCACGGCGATGTTTCTCTCTCTCTCTCTCTCTCTTTCCTTCCCACTCTGTCTGAACAAAAAATGGAAAAATGTCCTCAGGTGAGGATAAAAAAAGAAAAAAGAAAATCCTAAGAAATTGACTAAAAAACTATTAGACCGGGTAAATTAGTTCTGCAAAGTTTCATCAGGATAAAAAGAAATTAGTATACAAAAATGAATTATATGTTATACACTAATAATAAATAATATGAAAATGAAATTAAAATTCCATTAATAACATAAAAATAAGATACATAGAATAAATTTAACAAGAGAATTGCAAAGCTTATACTCTCAAAACTATAAAGTAGAGGAAGAAAATAAGATTACCTAAATAAATTGAAGATGGAGATTGGAAGACAATATTGTTAAAATAGCAATGCTTCCTAAATGAATCTACAAATCCAACTCACTCCCTATCAAAATACCAGCTGGGTTTTGGATTTTTTTTTAAGAAATTGATAAGTTGATCCTACAATTCTTATGAAAATGCAAGGGACCCAGAATAGCCAAAGCAATCTTTAAAAAGAAGAACAAACTTGGAGGATTCACACTTCTCTAATTCAAAATTTACTATAAAGTTACAGTAATCAAAACAGTGTAGTACTAGCATAAGGATATGAATAGAATTAAGAATCCAGAAACAAACATTTACAATTGTCAGTGTAAATGTCACCTGGTTTTAAACAAAGGAGCCAAGACAATTCAATGGGGAAATAATGATCTTTTCAACAAATAGTGCTGGGACAACCGCATATCCACATGCAAAAGAATTAAGTTACTCCTTCCTTATACCATAAATAAAAATCAACTCAAAATGGATCACAGGCCCAAGTGTAAGAAATAAAACTATAAAAATCTTATAAGAAAACATAAGAGTAAATTTTGGTTAGCTTAGGATGGACAATGGTTCCTTAGATACAAACAACAAAAGAAAAAACAGGTAAAGAGAACTTCATTGATAAAGTGCAGTATTTCCAATAACAGAACACTATTTAGAAACATAAAGAATGAACAACTGATACGTACTACTACATGATTATCAAAAACATTTTGCTAAGTGAAAGAAGCCAGATGCTAAAGACTACATACTAGTGTATAATTCTGTTGTGAAATGTCCAAAATCGGGCAATGGAAGTGTTCTAAAACTAGACTGTAGTACTAGTTGCAGAACTCTGTAATTTACTAAAAACTATTGACTTCTAACTTACAATGGGTGAATTTTATGGTATGTAAGTTATACCTCAATAAAATTGCTTTTTAAAAGGTAAAAAAAAAAGAGAGAGAGAGAGAACTTCATTGAAATTAAAAACTTTTGTGCTTCAGAGGACACTATCAAGAGAGGGAAACAGTAGCCTACAAAATGAAAAACCTATTTGCAAATCACATATCTGACATGGGACTTATATTTACAACTCAGTAATAAAAAAATAAAAAACCCAATTAATAAATAGGGAAAGGATCTGAACATATATCTCTCCAAAGAAGATATACAAATGCCTAATAAGTACATGAAAAGATGCTCAACATAATTAACCAAGAGACAAGTACAAATAAAAACCACAATGAGATACAACTTCATACACACTAGCATGACTATAATAAGAAAGACTGACAAGCCCTGGCCGGTTTGGCTCAGCGGTTGGAGCAGCGGCCTGCGGTACAGAGAGACCCGGGTTCGGTTCCCGCTAAGGGCACGTACCTTGGTTGCAGTTTGTCCCCGGCCCTGGTTGGTCGTGCGGGTGGCAGCCACTCGATGTGTCCCTTCACGTTGATGTTTCTCTCTCTCTCTCTCTCTTCCTCTCTCTCCCTCCCGCTCTATCTGAACCAAAAATGGAAAATGTCCTTGGGTGAGGATAAAAAAAAAAGAGAAAGACTGACAATATCGTGTGTTGACAAGGATGTGAAGAAATTAGGACTCATACACTGCTGGTGGGAATGTGTTTAGGAAAAACCCACTCTCCTCTTCTTGCGTGTCTCTCTTGTTACCCTCACACCATTACCACACTCTCAACACTTCTGACACCAGATGTGTGGGTTTTTCCCCCCACCAAGCAATTCTCTGTGAGATCAGCTTGGTGATCAATTCTGACTCTATTTTCCTGGAGAAAGGGTCAGATCCCACAAAAGGGCTCAGTCCCATGAGACTGCCCTACCCCCTGCTTCATATGCCAATCAAAAGGGATATGATAAAGGATATAAAGGATACAATGAACAGCCAGATGAAGAGCTATAAAAGGCAAGGTCCTGAGCACAGAAGCTACTATCCTCATAAAGCTGGGGTATGTCACCCTTCCAATACATGAATGTGCTCACCAACCTGGAAGCTCTCTGAAGTCCATACTATTAGGACTTTTATGAAGGCTTCATCATGTAGGCATGACCAATTATTAACTCTATTTCCAGTCCCTTTCCCCTCTCTGGAGAATAAGGGGTTAGAGCTAAAAATCCTAAGCTTCTAATCATGACTTGGTCTTTCTGATGACCAGCCCCCATCCAGGAAACCACCCAGAGTTGCACCTTAGAACAAAAGACACTCCTGTCACCCAGAAAATTCCAAGAAGTGAGGAGCCCTGTGTCAGAAACTGCAGTCAAAGGCCAAATATTAGAATTAAAGATGCTACTCGTGTTTTTATCACTTAGGAAATTACAAAGATTTTAGGAGCTCTGTGCTGAGAAGTGGGGTCAAAGACTAAATGTTAGGAAAAAACATTCTCCTAGCACCTCTATTAAAGAGTTTTTAGGAGCCCAGTGTAATGAACTAGGGGAAGATACACAAACATACACATAAATACATTCTGTGAACTAGTAAGTATATATGTATACATATATAAAGTATATGTATATATGTGTGTATATATTTCATATATACACATATATGTTTATATATACATATATTTTATATATATACATATATATTTCTTATTAGTTCACAGAATATAAAATGGTGCATCTGCTATGGAAACAGGTTGGCAGTTCCTCAGAATGCTAAAAAAAAAAATTACCATACGATCCAGAATTTCTACTCCTTCGTACATACCCAAAGGAATTGAAAGCAGGGACTCAAACAGATACTTGTATGCCACTGTTCATTACAGCATTATTCATAATTGCCAAAAGGCAGAAAAAAACCTCAAGTGTCCATCAGCAGATGAATGGATAAACAACATGTGGTATATACATAAAATGGAATATTATTCAGCCAAAAAGGAACAAAAGTTCTATAACATAGGCAAACCATGAAAACATTATGGTAAGTAAAATAAGCCAGACACAAAATGATAAAATATTGTATGATTTCACTTATATGAAGCACCTAGAATAGGTATATTCATAGAAACAGAAAGATTAGAGGTTACCAGAACTGAAGAGAGGAAAAATGGGGAGAAAATGCTTGTTTAATGGTTACACAGTTTATGTGTAGGGTGATGAAGTAGTTTTGGTAATACATAGTAGTGATAGTTGCACAAGACTGTAAATGTAATCAATGCCACTGAATTATACACTTTGGGTAAAATGACAAGTTTTATGATATATATATATATATATATATATCTCACCACAATTTAAATAAATTAATGTAATATAGCAAACACAACCAAATTTTACTCCTTAAATGGGAGAATTTTATGGTATATAAATTATATTTTAATGAAGATGTTAAAAAATAATTTAAACACTAAATTGGTGGTTTTAACAACAATTAAGACACAGTTGCAGAGAGAACTACTAAACTAGAAGAAAGACTTGAAGAAATTGAAATGGCCCTGGCCGGTTTGGCTCAGTGGTTAGAGTGTCGGCCTGTGGTCCAGAGAGACCTGGGTTCAGTTCCCACTAAGGGCACGTACCTCAGTTGCCGTTTGTCCCCGGCCCTGGCTGGGTCGTGCTGGTGGTGGCCACTCGATGTGTCCCTATCACGTCGATGTTTCTCTCTCTCTCTCCCTCCCTCCTGCTATATCTGAATAAAAAATGGAAAAATGTCCTCGTGTGAGGATAAAAAAAAAATTTATATATATATATATATATATATATATATATATATATAAAAGAAACTGAAATGCAGCAGAGAAAGACAGATTGAAAACACAAAAAAACATGACTAGAAAGTATGACAAAGTGAAAAGGTCCAACATATGTCTAATCAAAGTTACAGAGAAGGAGGAAGGAAAGAATGGGGGGCGGGGCAATTTGAGATATGAAGAAAGATTTCAGTACCAGATTCAAAGAGCTGAATCCTAATCAAGATATATATATAAGAAAAAAAATAATTTACCGCTAGACATATGTCATTGCTAAACCAGAGAACAAGACAAATTATCTGCATAAAAATGATAATTAGAATGGAAAGTGGCTTCTAAACAGCAACAATAGAGGCCAGGAGATAATTAAATGACATCTCCAATGTACTTGAAGAAAGTAACTATCAATCCAGGAAGAAAAAAACCTTTCAGATAAACAAAAACAGGTATTTGCCAGCAGCAAGGGGATATTATTCAAACAAGAATAAAATTATCACAGATGGAAAAAGTCTGAGATGCAAGATGATCTGAACAAAGAAAGTACATATTATGTGGGTAGATCTAAACAATAATTGGCTCCATGAAGAAGGAGGAGAGAGTTAGGGGGAGGAGGAGAAGAAAAAGAAGAAGGTCTTAACAGGTTTAAGGTAAAATATACAAAGTAAAAAAGCATATAAGCTAGGAAAGAAGTAATTAAAGTTAAAATAATAAGGTATTATTCAGGAGGAGGGTAAAGATGCCAATTGATTTTACTAAGTTACATAAGCATGCTAAAATTTCTCACAGAGACTGTATATTTGTATTATTTAGTATCATGGACTCTGAAGGCACACTACCTGGGTAGTACAACAGTAGTGTAGTAGCTCTACTACTTGATAACTGTGTGGCCTTGGGCAGACTACATAACCTCTCCATGTCACAGTTTCCCCATTTTTAAAACTGAGACAATAATAATAGTATCTCATAGGGTTTTTGTAAGGATTAAATAAGTTATAGGTAAAGCATGTAGAACAATCACGGGTACACAGTAAGTCATGTGTAAGTCATAATCACCATTATTTATTTATTTTTTTAATCCTCACCCAAGGACATCTTTTTCCATTTCTTGTTCAAATAGAGTGGGAGGGGGAGAGAGAGAGAGAGAGAGAGAGAGTGAGAAACATCGACATGAAAGGAACACATGGAGTGGCTGCTACCCACACAACCAAACAGGGCCGGGGACAAACTGCAACTGAGGCACATGCCCCCAGCGGGAACCGAACCCGGGTCTCTCTGGACCGCAGGCCGACGCTCTAACCGCTGAGCCAAACTGGCCAGGGCACCATTATTTTTAATGTAACTTAAAAGAAAAAAAGCATTTAAGTTCCAAATACGGGGGGGGGGGGGGGGGGAATGAAATAAAAATGCTTGATTAATCCAAAAGAAAACAAGAAAAAAACAAAACTTGAAAAGCAGACTGGATTTTAAAAGACCCAGCTATGTGTTGCTTATAAGAGACATACTTCAACATAAGACTGAAAATATAAGAGACTCAAAACATGGAAATGTACATTTTGATGAGTGTTGATATATGTATTCAACCACAAAACCACAATCACCCCGAAAAGTTTCCCCCTGCTCCTTTGTAATCTATCTCTCCCTCTCTACTCCCCACCACCCATCCCTAAGAAACCACTGATACGGTTTCTATTACTATAAATAAGTTTGGATTTTCTAAGATTTTATATAAATGGAATCAGACAGTATGTACTCTTTTTTGTCTGTCTTATTTTACTCAGCAGTATCACATTGAGATCCATCCGTGTTATTGGCTGTATCAATACTTTGTTCCTTTGTATTAATATTGTATGTATATAACATTTTCTTTATCCATTTCTAGTCTCTCCTGACAATAGATGATTTTAAAACTAAGAAATGACTTCTGGGTAAAGATCAAATCCAGGGAACTCTTAGGATAATACTGTCTAAAGATGAAGCTGAGGGCATGATTTTAAAATTCTTTGTAAGACCTCTAAAAGATCTAAGATGGTACTGTAGAGAACCATTCAGTTAAACAACAGAGCGTTTAAGAAGTTTAAGAGAGTAGTTCCTCAGTGGTCTAATTAGAAACCCAAAGTAGAAAAGGGCTCATCTCAAAGATATTTATGGATATGAATTTTATGTGAAAGAGTAACCCCAACAGATTCACAGGAGAACCAAGGATTTTTCAAGAGAATTGTATTGGGAGAAACACTTCCAGCTCGAACTAAAAGAAGCAGAGAAAATACAAAATGAAAAAAATAAAAGGCATTTGAACCACCAAACTCTATAGGCCATTAGCAGGTGGCAAAAACTGAGTTACACACATAGGTTCCCTTTTATCTGAAAAGGAAAAATAACTCAGAATCCCAAAGCCTAGAAGGTAGAGCTAAGAATGATGATGAATCATTTTCAGGCAGGGGTAAAACTGAGTCTCCCTTAAGAACTTCTAAGCATTTGCCCAGCTGTATTTCAGAACCGCTATAGAGCAGGGCCTCCTGTGTGCTCCTACGTGCTCCTATGTGCCTCCCACTATATGCCTTTTAGAAGAGAGTGTCTACAGTATTGGTCTTACGCCTGTACCAGCATTATGTGTTGGGGAAGGGTTGGGTACGGTGCCAGATAACCTCTTTAATTTACAAATTAAGTAGACCTGTGTTATACTTAAGGAACTATATCTAAGGTACTCATTCTTATCTAGGCCTGATATATTTCAAGATATAGAGAGGTCTGAGTTGATACTGAAACGGAATGAAGTATTTTTGTGGGAAAGCTGTGGGAGAAATTGAGTGTTCATATATTTCTATAGCAGTGGATACAAAACTGCTCCCTGCTCCCTCTACTGAGCTCCCATAGCACTTTGTGCCTATCTCTAATACATTTATCCCAAATATTTAGTTTACTGGTTTATTTATTATATGTTTCTCTCACCAAATTTAAATTCCTTAAAAACAAAGTTTTGTTTTTTTTCTTTATTGATTTTAGAGAGAGAGGAAGGCAGAGGGAGAGAGAGAGAGAGACATCGATGAGAGAATATCCAGTGGCCACCTCCTGCATGTCCCCCGCTGGGGATTGGGCCCACAACCTAGGCATGTGCCCTGACTGGGAATCAAACTGGTGATCTCTTGGTGCATGGGGTCAATGCTCAACCACTGAGCCACAGCGGCTGGGCCAAAGTGTTTATTTTATTTATATCCATAACATTGAGTGGTCCCTCTAACACTTGTTTGAATTTATGAATCAGTATACTAAGAAAGCTCAGCCCTGGCTGGTTTGGCTCAGCGGTTAGAGTGACGGCCTGCGGTCCAGAGAGACCTGGGTTCGGTTCCCGCTAGGGGCACATATTTCGGTTGCAGTTTGTCCCCAGCCCTGGTTGGGTTGTGCGGGCGGCAGCCACTCGATGTGTCCCTTTCACATCGATGTTTCTCTCTCTCTCTCTCTCTCTCCCCCTCCCACTCTATCTGAACAAAAAATGGAAAAATGTTCTTGGGTGAGGATTAAAAAAAAAAAAAGAAAGCTCAGGATATTAGGGACTCGGGTCATGCAAATCCACGCTGACAGAGACAACACCACATTCCCCATATACTTAGGAGATAGACCTCAGTGAACTGGTTAGCAATTAAAAACAAGAATGCTTGAGGAAAGCAGGACGGGGTTGGGAGTGGAGAGGAGCGGGGCCAATGAAGAAAAAAGGGGGGACAGCTGTAATACTTTCAACAATAAAGATATAATATAAATAAATAAAGTTCACTTTACAGACCACAGCAGTGTATGGAATACTGAAATTAGGACTGATTCTCAAGATCATCCTGAAAACTTTGCCCTATAAACCTGTATTTTAATAGTTCAAAAGCACTATCTGATCAGAGTACAACTGGTTTTAAAAAAACAAAAGCCTTACAAACATTTTTTTTTTTTTTCATTTTAAATTGTTCTGTAAATAATCAGTGAGAGGTTATCAACTGGGCAAGGCAGAGCTGACTCCTCAGCTGTTGTGTAAAAGAGGAGGAGGGAGGGAAGACAGGAGGGAAAGAAAATGGAGGAAAGACATATTTCACTTAAAACAACACTTTTATAAAAGGCCTTTAATGACAGACACTGAAATTATGAGCTCTAACTAGTTTACTGTGCTAACACTCAGGTTTTAGGGAACACATCCTGTGGGGGTTTCCAATAGACTTCCTTTTTGACACAATAAGGGCTCAATGACAAAGAAACCACCATTCAGTACCACTTCAGAGCAGCATCTTTCTGTCTTGAGATGCCAGCTTCTCAAAAAAACTTCTGTTCTTTTCATTGGGTTAGAAATTTCTCAGATTAAGAAGCATCTCTTTTAGATAATCATTACAATATATCTAAATGAGCAACTTCTAAGATATTTTTATGGGGAAAAAAGTAAGTATATACCTTCACCTTCAAAGTCATTTGTACTGTCTGAGCACACACATAATTTGCAGGAAAATGGAAACCTTGCGTGAAACAAACATTAGGCAGCCACAACTGAGGCAGATGAACATATTTACAAACTAGTTTTCAATGTGTTACATTATCTTATTTTAAGCCTGATCATTCTTGGTACTTTTCTTCTGGCAAACCAATGCTCCTGGTCTCTGTTAACACAAATGGCAAGAAGTGAACATCCATTCCAGCTCTCACCTAACTCTCCTGCCCAGGAACCTGAGGCTCTTCCTTGATCCCAATCACAGCTTTCCTAACAAACCACTGCAAATTATAGGGCTCTCAAGATTTAAACTTACCTCAGACCAAAAATTAAAATTCAGACTGACCCAGAGAGCAAAGTAAACCAAAAATACAAATCAAATGATTAAACTGACTTAGGCAAATGGTTAACAATCCAAATGAAGTCTGTTTTTCCTCTTCTGTCTCTTGGTTATACATATCTTAATCTTATCAGCTACTTAGATAGTACTGGACATTTCAGAGACTACTGCATGCATAGTGGTAATAAATGCAGAAGATGCAAAACAGGAGATAATGAACCAATCCCTGATACACACTAAATATCTCTTCCACCCAGCTAGGAAAAACAAGGATAAGTCCCTGAAGATACTCTAGAAGTAAATGGAACCACAGGTAAAAACCCACTCTAAAAAATACAATTATAACGTCCAGTTCTATGTAGATGGGACTATTTTAAAAGTCTGACAAACAACTGATACTAATATTGCCTTGCTTATAATTGGACAAAACAAATTTCACTGAAAGAGAAATTCTCTAAAAAAAATATTTGTAAATGTCTTTTCATTGCCCTGGCCGGTTTGGCTCAGCGGTTAGAGCATCAGCCTGCAGTCCAGAGAGACCCGGGTTTGGTTCCCGCTAAGGGCATGTACCTCGGTTGCAGTCTGTCCCCGGCCCTGGTTGGGTCATGCGGGTGGCAGCCACTCAATGTGTTCCTTTCACATCTTCACATCGATGTTTCTCTCTCTCTCTCCCCCTCCCACTTTATCTGAATAAAATATGGAAAAGTGTCCTCGGGTGAGGATAAAAAAAAAAAAAAAAATGTCTTTTCATCAAGCTATCTACCAACTGAATAGGATTATCCTCTGGAAAAGAACCTGCCCTGGCCGGTTTGGCTAGGTGGTTAGAGAGTTGGCCTGTGGTCCAAGGAGACACGGGTTCAGTTCCCGCTAGGGGCATGTACCTCAGTTGCAGTTTGTCCCCGGCCCTGGTTGGGTCGTGCGGGTGGCAGCCACTCAATGTGTCCCTTTCACGTGGATGTTTCTCTCTCTCTCTCTCTCTCTCCCTGTCTCTCCCTCCCACTCTATCTAAACAAAAAATGGAAAAATGTCCTCGGGTGAGGATTAAAAAAAAAAAGAACTTAAGCAACAGGGTTCCTTCCCTAGAGAATAATAGGAAAGACAGTTATAATACAATGTAGGGTACCTAAAGGAAAGTCACCTAACCAAGTCTGCACAGGGTGAGAGTAGAGGAAGGTAAGGTTAGACAGAAAAAAGAAATAATTGTATAAGTCCCTCTAGAAGATGGGGCATTTGATCTGAGTCTCAAAGGACAATGCAAATAAACCAGGAAAATATTAGAAAGAGAATGGTATGGCAAGGGGAAAGACCAGGTGCTAAGGCATGGAAGCAGAAGAGATCAAAGCGATTCCCCTAGATCAGGAGTGGGGAATGTCCAGCCTGCAAGCCGTATAAGGCCAGAGAAATCAACACCAGCTAACATCACATGTCTCACCAAATTAGCTGACCAAATATAGCAGGCTAATTTTTAAGTTGATAATTTTGTATGGCCCTCAAATTATGTTATAACTATCCAAATGGCCCTTGGCAGAAAAAAGGTTCTCTACTCCTGTGCTAGAGCATAAGGTCAATGATGGGGCAGTGGAAGAAAAGAGAGGAGAGGTAAGCGCATGAAGGGTCTTTTATGTCATGATGAGAATTTGAGTGTTGTCCTATAGGTAATGGAAAGGCATGATTGCATGTTTTATAGACCTCACTGACATCATGATGGAAGTTGGACTGGAAGGAGGAAGACCCCAGCCAAGGAAACCAACTAAGGGGCAGAATAAGAGGACCAGAACTAAGACAAAGACAATGGAGTTAGATGACAAAGAAGAAGACAGATAGGAAAGAAATCTATAAATTAGACTTCCCCTTTCTCTTCCCATCTTCACTGACAATTTAATCCGACTGCCAAAGGATACATCCACACTTAGAGTAGCCACAGTAGTTCAGAGTAGGTTAATAATGGTGTCCATACAGGAGGGAACCCAGTATGGGGAGACAGAGTCCAAGCAATATGGGAAGGGTGTCCACACTGTAAGGGGCAATCCAGCACTGAGTATCAGAACCCAAGAAGAGTAATATGGGTGCCCACACAGAGGAGTTGCCCAGCATAGGAAGTCAGAACCCAAACAGGAAGAACAGGAAATCCACAGGGTGCAGGTGTCTGGTGTGGTGTGTCAGAGCCAAAGCAGTTTGAGAAGAGTGTCCATGTTCAAAAGTGACCTGGTGTGAGCTATCAGAGCAGCTGGGCAAGTAAAGGGGGCTTCCATGCAGAGACCACCTGATACAGGTTGTCAGAACCCAAGCAGGATGAGGAGAGCAACAACACAGAGGGAGGTGGCAGTCATCTTTGACATAACTCACAATGAAGGACCATCTGGTGTGGGTTGTCAAAGCCCAAGCTGGATGAGCAGGACATCCATGTGACAGAGGCAGGGTGTCACAGGGTATCAGAGCCCTAGTGGGGTAAGAAGGGCATCCATGATGAGTAGAGGGTGTGATGACCATGATGAGAGATTAGTCATATACTAGGTATTAATAAAATAAGTAAATGTATTAAGGACAATGAAAACCAGGCTGCTCACTGCCAAAAAGGAAAGTTACAAATATGGAAAGGAAGAAAACTAGAATGAATCTTGTGGTGTTGGATTCAATTTGTATTTGTGTGAATTCACACTTTTCAGTATATCAGTGTCCACAAACACACCATATATTCTCCAGCTCTGTCCACTAACAAGGCCTGAGGGCAGAACTACCCAATAGCAGTGAGCACACCTAGCATCCAGATTTTGGCTTTTAAATTGCATTCTCCACTAAAAGACTCCTTGGAGAAATGACAGAGAATCACCTTCTTTGCAACCAATACTCACTGACTTAACATGATGGTGAGAAGTATAAATTATAACTGTTCTGTAATTTTGAAATGGTCTTAAATACACACACACACACACACACACACACACACACTTTTTTATCCTTACCCAAGAACATTTTTCCATTTTTGTTCAGATAGAGCGGGAGGGAGAGAGAGGAAGAGAGAAAGAGAGAGAAACATTGACATGAAAGGGACACATTGAGTGTGCTTCCCACACAACCCAACCAGGGCCAGGACGAATCACAACCAAGGTACCTGCCATTGGCCAGAATCGAACCCGCGACTCACTGGTCCAGGGACCAATGCTCTAACCACTGAACCAAACTGGCCAGTTTAAATATTTGTCTTAAATATTTTAAAAACTTTTTTAAAACATAATAACAAATACTGCAGTTTAATTGGATGTAGGGTGAATCTCGGATGATTTTCAGGTTTCTGTCATGAGCAAGTGAAGGGGTACTAATGAGATTCAGCAAGACCCTAGAACAGAAGGAACCGTTTAGGACTGGCTTTTCAGTTTTGCTTTGCTAGGTGGGCAGCAGTGGGGGTAAAAGACGGGGACGGGGTGGCAACTGTTGAATTCAATTTAAGGTACCTTTGGCGCATCCAAAAGCAGCTATACTGACAGAAAGCTGGGGATCAAGGTCTGGTACCCAGGAGTCTGGACAAAAGCCATATTCTGAGAAACTATGGGTCTGCAGGTGATAGTAGAAACCAAGGTGTGACTAAGACCACATGCGGATCATTTATACTCCGTATTTCATAAATAATTTGAGATAACTTGCAAAAATGTATCTGGTTAAAAGGATAAAAAATGAAAATGTACACTGAGGGAGTAAGGACACAGGGAAAATAAGGGGAGCAAAAATAAAGTCGGGGAAAATAATAGCACACAAAAATACAAAATACCAAAAAAAATGCATACAATATTTTGTCAAGAAAGCTACATATAGCTAACAGAGCTAGAAGACAAATACAACCCTAAGGTCCTTGACAGGCAACACAACAAAAACACACAGCAAAGAGGGGCCTCCAAATGCTGCATCTGAATCCCATTTACCATCTAGTATGTGCTTCCTTTGCAGGCATTTACTAACAGAATAAACCTAACATTTTCCTTATGAAAGAAAGCAAGGGTTCACCATTGTTTGCTATCAAAATAAGCTTATATCTTAACGTGATATGAATAAAACAATTCTAATGTTTTTTCAGTCATTAAAACACAGATCTATAACCATGAATGCTTTCGCTTCATTTATAAGGCCAGGAATAAATTAAGAATATTAACAATAGTAACTAACATTTGCATGGGGTCCACAGTGTGAAAAGCATTTTTATTTACTGTACATCATTTCATTCAGTCCTCATACTGTTTAGTGTGACAAGCAAGGCTGGTACATACTTAACTTTATAGATTAGCAAATAGATTCAGAAAGGTTAAATTACTTTTCCAAATTACATGGCTAATAAGTAGTAGAATTTTTACTGTAACTCACTTTCTGACTCCGTAGTTCACTCATTTATTTATTCATCTATCCATTCAAATATTTATTGAGCGCCTCTCGGAAAACAATGCCCATTCTGTACTGTTGCTGTGAGGATCAAATGAAAGAACATGGGACTGTTAAAAAAGTATAAAGTCTATAAAAATGTTAGTTATGCCCCGGCCAGTGTGGCTCAGCGGTTGAGTGTTGACCCATGTACCAGGAGGTTCGATTCCCGGTCAAAGCACATGCCCAGGTTGTGGGCCAAATCCCCAGTGGGGTGCATGCAGGAGGCAGCCAATCGATGTTCTCTCTCATCAATGTTTCCTTCTCTCTCTCTCCCCCTTCCTCTCTCTCAAAAATCAATAAAGAAAAAAAATTTTTTTAATAAAAAATAAAATGTTAGTTATTTTCAAAGCATCATCATTAGATCCCCCTTTTATAAATATATCAGCACTTTTTACATTTTTGGGAAACTAAATATGATATGGAAATAGAAAACATGCATGGCATGAAATTTGGTTGTGACACACTGGAAAATGCATATTTAGGAGGACAGGAATGAGCTACGATGAAGCTAGGATAGGTAAGGGATAGACCATGGAAGACCTCATCTGCCCTGCTAACGAGCTTGACTTTAGCTTGTGGTGATAAGAGGACACAAAAAAGTGTAAGAAGGGGAGTATTGTGGCCTCAGCTGTGCTTTTGAAAGATCACTCAGATGACAGCATTAAATATGAATGTGAAAGAAAGCATAAAGGCCAGTTAGGAGGCTATCGTAATCAGCTAGGAAAAAGAGGGTCCCTGTCTGAGCTCATTGAAGTGGCCATTTAACTGTATGCTAATTTTAATCTGCAACATTATGTTGTCTCTGGTCTCTAAAGACCTTGGGGAAACTGAGGTAGGCCAGTAGGCCCTTTGAAAGAACAAGTTTTAAACAACTTATAAAATCATATTATGGACAACTGAAAAACAAACAAAATCATCCCTTGGACTTTGTTTCCACAATGGAGTTACACACTATAATTACTATTCTTATTAATCTACAGGGAGCTCAATTTAAAGTCATTAGTTCATTGTTTCTTTTTAATCTGAATGATTCTCAGTAATTAAAGTTTTTATCAGTTCCATAATTCTCTATAGTGAAATAGAACAGCTGACTTCAGATGCATTATGCTTTAAGCAAAAACTAACACTCGTTAACAAGATTACCTGTTGTGATTAAATAAATACAGACTGTTTGCAAAGTTTGCACATGAGTATAACAGCATAAAAGTAAAACGTACCGCTTAGCACAAACCTCATTTTCTTAACTCTTCAAACCTACGTAGGAAACAAGGCAATCCCTCATTTTCAGTTTCCCATTTCCCTGCTGCATTGCCTAATAAACTCCTATGCTTCACTCTCTGCTGCTTTAACTTCCTCAAATGTGTCTGCTCTGACTGCCTAAGCATGTTGAACAAAACAGCAGCACAGGAAAGAAAGCCTGTGTCCTCTGCTTTACGGTGCTCTGCGTGGCACAATAGAGTTTCTAATAGTGCGCTAAGTCGTAAAAGTTGTACATATTATGAAATCTCAAGACAGCTATTTTGTGGAAAACACATTAATTACATTTACAAAAAGCTCTTAACAAATCTTTAGTAAAGGCTACAATTGATTTACGAAGGCTGAAAGGTCTAAAAAGGGTATCAGTGATAATACTAGAAAAAAGGAAAGAGTTTCATCTGGCCTTAAACTGCAAAGTTCATGTCTAATTTGACTGGTAAGAGTCAGACCACAGACTCTATTAAACTTGGAAGGGATCTTCACAGTAGGCCAGTCCAATGCCTATGCCCCCTCTTCAAGGGTAAAAATCCCATGTAAGCCCCTGACCAATGCTTTTGCAGCCTATTCTGCCATCTCAATTTATTTAAGAAAAATTCTCCTTCAAATATTCAAGTTTCAATTTGGCAGTTAATTTCAGTCTGCAGTTAAAAGGCACTAGCTGTCAGTCAGATCTCTCACCCAGTTCCCTCCTGAAAAGAAAAACTGACAGATCACAGGAGCTTTCTTTTGTAAACCAATTCTGGAACTTTCATGCTTCTTATTTGTTAGGTTAAAGGTTAAATTGCTGACCTGTGCCCTCCTGCTTAGCGGCCTTCCCCTTTTTCTGTAAAGCTTTATTTTGGGGCTGTATTTACATGGATTAGTCCCTTTTCACGCTAAGAAGGAATCTGTTCACAGCCAAAGCCTTAGTTCTGGTTGTACAAAAAGCAGCCACAATTATTCACCACCAGACAATGACCATATTGTGGATTTACAAAAAACCCACCCCAGCCATGGAAAGATCTGTTCTTGCTGCACAAAACAATAGAAGAAAAATCTTATCAAGCATTCAAGAGAAAGCAAACAAAGCAAGCCCACTGTGAACTTGATGAAGATGTCAAGCTCCTTTAAAATATATATATATAAATCAACAAAGAGGGGTTTTCTTGTAAAGTCTTGGGAGTGAGACTTTTTCTACTCTGAGTTTCCCTTTCTGGTTAAACACAGTTAGTAGCAGCAAGACATTGACAGCCAAGACCAGCAAATGCTGCCCTTTTCTAAGCGTGCTTACAGACACTTTTTTAAATGCACAATGCAAAGAGGCTTTCCTTTCCAAATACACCCAGTGCAAATGCCAGGCAAATCGTTTTCAAGCCAGTCTCTTACTACACAAGCTCTTTCAGCAAAGGCAAGATTCTTGTCCCAATCTCTAAGGAACAAATATAACCTACCTCCCCCTAACTTACTAATTCCTTTAAATTGAAGAGAAAAAAAAAAATAGACCATGGGGTTTCATTAAACCATAGCTTCAACAGGATTTCTTCATCTGACAGCCATGAAGTATTATACACACCCCATTTCTTTGGGGTGGGTTTGAATGACAGTCCCAAGTCACAGAAACAAATTTCCACTGGAACATTTAATGTAAGGTGAGGACTTCACAGCTGCTACAAAAGCTAACTCCAATATCCAGGACACAGCTGTCTAATAAGACATGAGAGCAAATACAAAGAATTTCTCCCACCAACAAGTCTTTTAGGTAGATGGTTTCTACTCTCTTTAGGTTAAAATGACCTAAATCCACTATGAGTGCCCCTCAATGTAAAATAAGAAAGTAAAACCTAATCTGTGATAGAAGCAGGCCTCAAAAACAACCTAAGAATCCCTAAAATATAACTAATTGTTTTAAAGAAATGGTACATTAATTCATCATAGAGCATAATATGAATACAACAGTACTTTTTAACCTCAGGAAATGGCTCAATGTAAGGCTTCTGACAAATTTTGGACTTAGAAAAATATTTCCATCTGTAACAGTTCACCTTTGACACAGCCTTTCTCAGCCCTCTCTGTCCTTCTACCTGCCTCTCCCAACCCCTCCCCCACGTAACCCCCCCCAAAAACAACAAAAGGCAATACCAAATCTTGTTCACAAAAATCCACAAACTTGAGAGTAGTATTAATATGTTTTATTTTTTAAAGGGCTGAATGTATATGTGTAGTAATATGGAACTGGTTCATCAAACTGTAAGAGTGTGATGGGACATTCAAAACAGATTAAAATGTTTACAATAAACATTAAGGTCTTACATTTTTTCATTTGAAATTGTACACCAACTGCAACTACGTCAAGTGGGAATATTCAAAACTTTAGAGTGAGACTGATGGAGGTGATTTTATTCCTTCTCTTTCAAATTTCCTGTAATATTTTACTTTTTGTATACTATTTTTTAGTGTGTTAAATCAGTGCTGTAAAAATGAGACAATTCTGGCCAGTGGCCCTACTTACGTGATGGTGACAACTACAGAAATCATTTCCATGCAAAGCCAATACACAGTGTCTCTGCAGTTTGCTTACTTTGAGTTAGGAAATTTATGATCCCCAAGGAAATTAGGACAGCACTACAAGGACCAGAACACAAGTAGGAAGTACTTAAACTCCTCACCAACTTCTAGGAGGAACAAGATTAGGGCACAAGCTACACTCAGAGTCAATTCAAATGTAAATGCTCTGCTTCCTCTCAAACAAAGATAAACTCCCTCAGAGTTAATAGTTTCTCCCTAAGAGATTCATCTCTCTTTTCAACTTAGAGGTATGTTTTAGAGAAAAGGAAAAAACACATGGTGGGGCTTAGAGCAAAACCTTTTAAATTCTTTGTCATAAAAGCTGCAGAGTAAACTACATTTCCTTTACTAATCCTTCGAACACTTGTTAAACTTGAGTGCGCTGACAACTTTGCCATTGCAATCCCATTTTGGTTTCTAACAAGTTAAAAAAAAAATACTTTGGTTGTACTAAATTGCATTACCATCTTCCTTGAACACCAAGTGAGAATTTATGCTGCCTTCACAAACCACTGAAAAAGACCCTCCCTGGGGAGAAATAACTTTTGGCACATTGCATAGCAAAGCTAAAGTTACAAAAGCGGGCTAAAATATCTTTCGCCACACATATATTTTTATTCTCATCCCCCCTTCCTCCTTCCTCTCTCTCTCTCTCTCATGCGTGTGCAAACACAAACACATGCTATACACACACCCCAACATGCAAACACAAACACGTTGTACCATCTATAGGAAGCTGTGTATGGGCATAGAAACTGTCTTGAAAGACCCTCACTTTAAGCTCATACTCTGAAAAACGTTTTAATTAAGAATATGAGGTGTTTTTTTTTTTTAAGTAGCTTTTCTGGATCTTTGTAAATACATGAACAAACCCCCACATTGCTTCATATATATACATACACACACACACACACACACACACACACACACACACAGAAAAGTATCATCAAGCATTTCAAAGACTCTATAGTCCTCCAAGCTATGAAAAATAATACAGGCTGAAACAGTGAAAAACAATGATTTGATGTGACAGAAGAAAAAACAACAACTAACTAGACATGTTAATTATGTTATAGTTAATATTTTTTAACCCTCACAGCAACCCTAAAAGATAAGCATTATCAAACTCATATTTACAAATAAGAAAACTCAAGAAAAAGATCAGTAACTTCTCCAAGGTCAGATAGCTATCAGTTACAGAGCCATATTTCAGACCCAAGTCCAGAGCTCTATCCACACAACACCCACTGCTTCTGCTAGAGAAAAGGGTTAGGAATGAGCTTTTAGTGAAACAAATTCCCATGATGCCAGACCACCAGGTAGTTTCCCAGGGGTGGCAGAAAAAGCCTAAAATGCAAAAAGTATGGGCTGCTGGGCCTGGGGTAAAAGCCTCATTGTACTCTGGGAAGTCTGATGGACACTTACTAAATGGAGAGGAAAAGGCATTCCTTGCCTACTGAGACAAATGTGAGCATGCCTTCCTTTAAATTTTCATCCTGAGCACATCTGCTCATAGAAAAGGCTAAAAAATATCTTCCCGAAAAACCGCTGGAGATAAAACTGCACGATTACTTTTGCTTCTAACATAAATGCTTTCCCAAAGTTCTACCCAAGGACTTCCGGTAAAAAAAAAAAAAAAAAAGACAAAGAAGAATAATATAGCAAATTAAGCAGCCATTCAACCTATTAGAAATAAGACATTTATCAACAATAAAACTGTAGAAACTAATTAAAATACCAATATTCACTGCAATCAGTTGGAATTGTGTCACCTCATTCATGTGTCCAACAAATACTGAGTGTCTACCAGGTACCACACACTGTTCTGGGTGCTGGGGACATTAACAGTGAACTAAGTAAGCAAAGATCTCTGCCCATGTGGAACTAATCATGATTGCATAGGGTCCCTCAAGCTGATCATAATCTTAAAAAAGTCCCATTTTTTATTAATAAGAAGAAAAATAAACCATTCCTCCAGGGCTTCGCAAATGCTTTGCCTTCTGTCTAGAATGAACCCCACCCCAGCATCTATCATACAACAGGCTTGTAAGAAATGTTGCTGTACAGATAAAGTGAGATAGAAAAATTTCCTTCTAAAAAACAAAAGGGAAAATGTAGTAGGAGTCAGCCACAAATCTCAACTTAAATTGGGTCTAGACTTGAGCCTTGATTCTGCAGCAGATCCACAGAAACCCAAATAAAACCTGAGTCAACTCAATCCTCATTCAGCAAACACAAGAAAAAATAGGTTAGCTTATTCCAGGGTCCACCCCAGGGACGAAGAACTTTTAAAAAATTTAAACTGGATTTGCTGGGGCTGCTGGAGGCAAGAAAGAAACCTAGTCAAGCCTTCCAAAGGCCCTGGGCCTAGAACTGCCTTAGATCCTTTCCCAATGCCCTGCTATCAGGGTACAGATGGAAAATACCTATATACGATAGGAACAGTGACATTTCTCCAGTTCAGATCTCTGATGATCCTCAACTTCTAGTTTGAAGGATCAAAACAAATAAATCCAACTTAATTTTCTTTAATGATAATTTAAAGTGAGAGGTACTCTGTGCCATTCTTGTGCTTAATTCTTTAATATTTTTTTCTCATTTAATCTTTATAACAATACTATGTGGCACTATCATCATCATCATCCTCATTTTACAGTTTAGGAAACTAGGACAAGAAGAAGAATTAAGTAATTTGCCCCAAATCACATAGGGATATGTTATAAGTAGTAGAGCTGGAATCTGAACCCAGATGGTCTGATTCTAGAAATCTATTCTTTCTTAACTAGATTTTGCTAATTATATTTTTGAAGTTTTGGGGGGAGAAAAAAGAGGAACTTTTATTAACAAAATATTTATTAGTAGAAAGAAGAAATAAATTAAATGTTTTGCTTAGCTAATTTTCTACTTCACTGAGAGCCCTGATAGAAATATTTTTCATTTCAGTCTTTGTAGATAATCTTTCCCAAATACTTTTGTCAATTTTTCTTTCATAGTAAATACAACCCAACAAACTAATGGAATGCTTTCCTTTGATGTTCTAGAAGCCAATTCCATCATTCTGAGTATCAGTGATGATTACTGCTGAGGACAGAAAACTGGGCTAAATATACACTAACTATAGACCATATTCCAGAAATGAGCTATTTTAATAAATCTCTGATACCAGCTTATTTTATTTGCATCTGGCTCTTCTCACAAGTAGACAGTTTAAATAAAAAAAATTTCTGGTAACTGAGGATTAATCATTAGGTTTTTATTTAAGTTTAGTTGTAACATGTGAGTGAAGGAAGAAAATATACAAGTTGATCATTTAAAATTACCCATGTGTCCAAAATGTGTTTCTTGAAGAAACTCAGAATTAATCTTACATTTTCTGAAAAAGAAAATTAGTCATTCAGTTTTCTATTCATCAAGAAAGTTTCACATCTTCACCTCACTATTATTCTAGTATTTGAACTCTTTCAAAAAGGAATTTAAGCCCTGGTCAGTTTGGTTCAGTGGTTAGAGCACTGGCCCTGTGGACCAGAGAGTTTTGGATTCGGTTCCTGCTAAGGGCACGTACCTCGGTTGCAGTTTGTCCCTAGCCCCGGTTGGGTAGTGTGGGTGGCAGCCACTCGATGTGTCTCTCTCACATCGATGTTTCTCTCTCTCTTCTTCCCTCTCTCCCTCCCACTCTATCTGAAGATAAATGCAAAAAAAAAAAAAAAGTCCTTGGGTGAGAATAAAAAAAAAAAAAGGAATTTAAATTAATTCTATATCAGAAAGATTTAATCTCTTAACAAAATCACAATTGCAGGAAGTTTTATTGTTTAGTTTTGATTTGAAGTTTGATTTTGTTTGTTTGTTTGTTTGTTTGTTTTTCACCAAAGGATGATGTTGAGTTAAGTCACCACAAGAATGCCTAATCTGTACCAGTTTCAGTACTAGGTATTTTAATACATATTACAAAACAGCCTGCCAAATAGATATAAGTCCCATTTAAATACTGGGTAAATTAGAATTCAGTTTAAATAACTTTCCCAAGGTCAAACAATTAGTGAATGGGGGAAAAAAAAGTTGATGTCAAACCCTACAGTCTTTCTATTACATTGTTTTTATTACTAATTATCCCTGAAGATACTTAATGACATTGTTACAATCTAGACAATTCATCTGCATTTATTTTCTCTTCAAATAAGGCTTTGTGATAGCATAAAATTCTAATGCCTAAGAACACATTAAAGGTAAGAAAACTGTCTTTAAATCAAACAATTTATTAAAGTTTCCTGCTGGGCAAAGCAAGCTCACAGTGACATCTTCAGTAGAGCTTTCTTTTTCTAATAAAAGCTTTTGAGCGGAGTACATGTTTTCAATATAACATAAAGCAGGGAATGCAAAATGTGTTGTGAAATAATACCAAAAGAAGTTCAAAAGCTAGAATACAATTTCCTAAAGGTTTAACCAAAAAAAAATCTCCTAAGCATTTAAAACAGAGGTCCAGTTCCTGTTTTATAAAGCTTGCACTCCACTTTCCATAGAGTCCAGCTCAGTGATGAACCTAAACTGAGTGTTCAAAGAATAAGTGATTATAGAACTCTAACTAAGAATTAGATGTATGATAATAAGACCTCAGTCATGTAGCATTCTGGGGAAATCAAGCTTATATGGCAGTTTTTGAGAAAGCTGAAGACCTACATTTTTTTAAGTATTAAAACTTAATCATTTTGGTTATAAATCTTTCCAAACTAGATTATACATCATAATGCTTTTTTTGAAAAGACTATTTTGAATAAAAAAATATCTTGCCCTGGCTGAATTGGCTCAGCAGCTAGACAATCAACCTGTGGACCAATGAGTTGCGGGTTCGATTAAGGTCATGGGCACATACCTCAGTTGTGGTTCGATCCCCAGCCCTGGTTGAGGTTGTGCAGGAGGCAACCAGTCGATGTCTCTCTCTCTCACATCGATGTCTTCCCTCCCCCCCCCCCCCACTCTATCTGAAGATAAATGGAAAAGTATCCTCTGGTGAGGATCAAAATATATATATACATATGTGTGTGTGTGTGTGTGTGTATGTGTTTGTGTGTGTGTGTGTATGTATATATACACACACACACACATATACATATATTATCTTGATCACCCTGGCCTATGTTACTCAGTGGTTAGTAGTATACATCAGCCTGTACACTGAAAGATCATGGGTTCAATTCCCAGTCAAGGGAACGTACCTGGGTTGCTAGTTTGATTCCTGGCACCAATCAATGTCTCCTATCACATTGATGTTTCTCTCTCTCTCTCAAAATCAATAGAAAACATATCCTCTGATGAAGATTAAAAAACAATAACAACATTGTCTTAATGACTGCAACAGACATGTTTTGGCTGCTAGCATCCATTCTTCCTTCTTCTGGTGACAGCATCAGATTTTACCCTGAGAAACTGCCCCGCCCATTCTGTTATAGAATCCAAATAGCACTGAACATACGCCCTCACACACATCCTCCCTCATCCCCCAGTCAACAGCTCAGAGTCACCCAACTCAGAACTATGGTGAGTGATTCAAAGATTGGCCTATGACCCAAATGGGGCCTGGTACAATTACCCTTGGGACTATGGTTCAAAATAATGTGAGACACTCTTTTTCCACTTGGATAACTAAAGTGGTAGAATATAAAACTAGATTTTCTAGTAGCCATCTCTTTGCCACTGTATAAGGAGCACTTGCTCCAAAATTAACCCAATACAGAAGACAAAAAAGAGATAAAGAGATGACAAATCTCTGAAAATATAACACTTGGATCCCGCAAAACTCAAAGCCAGGTTTATTTCTCAGTATTGAGAGCCAATAAATTCCCTTTTTTGCTCAAACCAGATTTCATTGGCTCTGCGACTTACAGCAAAGGGAATCCTGATTAATACAATGATTTAATGTCATCAACATGATCAGTAACTATGCTGAGCAATATAATACAGAAAAATCCTCAGGGCAAACCAAAGCCTGTAGGGTATACGCTAAGGGCTTTCCCATGAATAAAGGATTTGAGCTTGAATGCATGGATTCTGAAAAATCTAATTTGGTTAGTTAGTTTTACTTCCCACTTTTCAACTGTGTTAGCTTGAGAACAATTGCTGAACAGCAGAGTTCTACATAGATATGAACTCTTGCCTTACACAAAATAATATAATTTAAAATAACAGCTACTTTGATATAGATCTAACAAAAATATATACAAGAACTATATGAGAAACACAAAACTCTAATAAACAAAATCAAAGAACTAAATAAATGGAGAGATATTCCATGTTCATAGATAAGAAGATTCAATATTGTCAATATGTCAGTTCTTCACAACTTGATCTATAGATTAAATGTAATTACAATAAAAATACCAGCAAATTATTTTGTGTATATTGTCAAACTGATTCTAAAGTTTACACAGAGAATCAAGAGACCCAGAATAGTCAATACAATATTGAAGAAGAAGAAGAATATCGGAGGACTGACATTAACTGACTTCAAGATTATTATGAAGCTACGGAAACCAACATGGGATGGTACAGGTGAAAGAACAGACAGTGGATCAAAAAAAAGCCTGGAGATAAACCCAAATAAATATAGTGAAGTGATCTTTGCCAAATGAGCAAAGGCAATACAATGGAGCAAAGACAGTCTTTTGAACATACAGTACTGGAACAAATGGAAATAAATATGCAAAAATCTGAATCTAGACACAGTCTGTCCTTACATCTTTTCAGAAATGAACTCATAATAGATCACAAGCCCTGGTCAGTTTGGCTCAGCGGTTAGAGTGTTGAACCAAGGACCAGAGTCCTGGGTTTGATTCCAGCCAAGGACACATATCTCAGTTGTGGTTTGTCCCCGGCCCTGTTGGGATCATGCAGGTGGCAACCAATCGATGTGTCTCTCTCACATTGATGCTTTTCTCTCTCTCTCTTTCTCTCTCTCCCTCCCTCTCTCCCACCCACTCTGTCTGACGATAAATGTAAAAATATCCTTGGGTGAGGATTTTAGGGGAAAAAAAAGAGAATCATAAAATGAAATTTAGAACACAAAACTATGAGACGTTTAGAAGATAACATAGGAGAAAACCTAGATGACCTAGGGTATAATAATAGCTTTTTAGATACAATATCAGTGGCACAGTCCCTGAAAAAAACAATTGATAAGCTGGACTTCATTAAAATTATAAACTTCTGCTCTACCCAAGGCAATGTGAAAAGAAAGCACAAACCACAGAATGGGGGAAGGTATATGCAAAAGACATGTAATAAAGAACTATTATCCAAAATATAGGAAGAACTCTTAAAACTCTAAAGTAAACAAACAGCCCAATTAAAAAATTGTCCAAACACCTTAATAGATACCTCACCAAATAAGATATGCAGATATCAAAGAGGCGTATAAAAAAATGTTCCACATCATATCTCATCAGGGAAATGCAAATTAAAACAATTAGATAACATGAAACAACTATTAGAATGGTCAAAATCCAAAACACTGACAATACCAAATGCTGGTGAAGATGTGAAGCAACAGGAACTGTCATGCATTGCTGGAGGGAATGCAAAATGGTGCAGCCACTTTGGAAGATGGTTTGGCAGTTTCTTACCAAACTAAACATACTTACCATAACATCCAGCAATCATACTTCTTAGTATTTACCTGAGTTGTTGAAAACTTATGTCCACAAAAAACCTGCACACAGATGTTTATAGCAGCTTTATTCATAATTACCAAAACTTGGAAGCAATCAAGAAGGGCTTTATTAGGTGAATGGATAAATTATGGCACATCCAGGATGGAATATTATTTAGTGCTAAAAAGAAACGAGCTATCAAGCCATGAAAAGACACAGTGTAGCCTTAAATGCATATTGCTGAGTGAAAGAAGCTATCTAAAGAAGCTACATATTGTATGATTCCACCTATATGATATTCTGGAAAAGGCAAAACAATGGTGACTTACTTGTCAGGGGATAAGGGGACATGTAGGGACGAATACATAGAGCACAGAGGATTTCTAGAGCAGTGAAAACACTTTGTATGATACTATACACATGTCATTACACATTTGTCTAAACCCACAGAATATACAACACCAAGAGGGAACTGTGGCATAAATAATGGACTTAGGGTGATTATGATGTGTCAATGTAGGTTCATCAGTTGTAACAAATATACTATTCTGGTGGGGAATGCTGTGCATGTGTGAGGTAGGCAGTATATGGGAAATCTCTGCATCTTACTCCCAATTTTACTATAGACCTAAAACTTCTCTAAAAAATAAAATATTTTAAAACAAGTTATAAATAACAATAGCTTCCATTTAACAATAGCTTCCATTTACTAAGGACTTTCTATGTCCTATGCCATGCAATCCTATTTAATCCTTTCAACTGAATAAAGTAGGTATTACTATGCGCCACCCCCCTTTTTTTTTATCCTCACCCGAGGACATTTTTCCATTTTTTGTTCAGATAGCACGGGAGGGAGAAAGAGGAAGAGAGAGAGCGAAACATCGACGTGAAAGGGACACATCGAGTGGCTGCCACCCGCACGACCCAACCAGGGCCGGGGACAAACTGCAACCCTTAGCGGGAACCGAACCTGGGTCTCTCTGGACCATAGGCCAACGCTCCAACCGCTGAGCCAAACCAGCTAGGGCATATGGCCCCCATTTTATAGTTAAGATAATGAGGTTCTGAGATTGGCATTTTGAGGGAATAACTTTTTTTTTCGATCAACAAACTTGCTGCTCACATGGATTTTATCATTTAGTAGATCAGCAAGCAGTCCACCAAGACGGCCAGAGGCCTAACACTGAACTACAAACACAACAAGAAGAACCACACTGTCATGAATTACCAAAAATTTGGAGCCTCTCCTACATTGTAATTTATATTGAGATGGCCCCTAAGTTTCATGCTTTAGAAACAGGAAAAAAGTTTGCTGTGATTTATATTATTATTATTATTATTATTATTGAAAAGAAACAAGACTATAAATTTAGTTACTTCCTCTAAGAATATTTTAATCTGCCCTGGCCATTTGGCTCAACGGTTAGAGCGTCAGCCTGCGGTCCAGAGAGACCAGGTTCAGTTCCCGCTAAGGGCATGTACCTCAGTTGCAGTTTGTCCCCGGTCCTGGTTGGTCGTGCAGGTGGCAGCCACTCGATGTGTCCCTTTCACGTCGATGTTTTGCTCTCTCTCTTCCTCTCTCTCCCTCCCACTCTATCTGAACAAAAAATGGAAAAATGTCCTCGGGTGAGGATAAAAAAAAAAAAAGAATATTTTAATCTAAAGTAAAACAACTGTCAAAAGGACTCCCCCCCCCATCCATTCCACTTCTAAAGAGACAGCATAAATTGTTATTAGTAAAGTCAATTTTTTTTTAAAATGTATCTAATAATGTTGAACATCCACTGTGATCACAGATTCAGGCAAAGCTCCTGGAATTAGAGTCCTGTAAAGCGAAAGCGAAAGTTCAGAATAGCAAATCTGGCTTTCAATATCTTAAGTTGGCCAAAACTGAGTTTTCTTCATGGTACTGCCAATATAGAAATGTAAACAGATAGTCAAGTGAGATTTTAAAGGCAAGGTTTTTTTGTTTTGTTTTTTTTAAGGTTACTGCATAACACCAAGGTAGCTGGAAATCTCATCTAACCACAGCACCATGTCCAGAGCACTCCTTTCACAGAGTTCACACAAGAGTTTCTCAACTGGACTATGCACTTTTTATAAAGTGGCTGTTGGACTAGTGCATTAAAAACGATGGAATGGGAGCTGACACAGGAGGAAGCTGGTTTGCCAAAAAGCCTTGAGAACCTGATGCTGCCACTCTCCCAGTGCTAAGCGGCTGGCCAAGAACAGTGCCCACAGCAGGCTCAGAGATGCCAGCTGAAATGAGACACTTGTGTTTGAAATGCATTCAGAGTTTCAGCATGGGCAGTATCATGTGATCATGGCATCGGGCAGACTCATCCCTCTTGAAAGAGCACCCTCTTCTGAGACCTTCAGTCACACAGACTAACCTCAGCTTTGAGAGCTTTCACAATTTGAGATGGCTATATTGGTTTTCTGGGATTCCTATGTAATGAAGGTGTGTTCTTGAACAAATACACAGATTAAAGTATACAAAATGGGACGCAGCAGAAAAAAAGAAAGCATTAAAAAAAATGTAGGACAAAGTAGATTAAAGATGTACAGTACTCAAAATGATCCAACTTCTGCCCAGCCGGTATGGATCGGTGGATTGAGTATTGTCCCATGAACTGAGAGGTCCCAGTTCAATTCCTGGTCAGGGCCCATGCCCGAGTTGTGGGATCAGTCCCCAGAAAAGGGGGTGCAGGAGGCAGCTGATTGATGTATGTCTCTCACATTGATGTTTTTACCTCTCTCTCTCCCTTCCTCTCTCTAAAAGACATTTTTATCCAACTTCTTTTTATTTTTTAAATATTTTTTATTGATTTTAGAGAGAGAGGAAGGGAGAGGGAGAGAGAGATAGAAACATGATGAGAGAGGACATCGACTGGCCACCTCCTGCATGCCCTCCACTGGGGATTGGGCCCACAACCTGGGCATGTGCCCTGACTGGGAATCAAACTGGTGACCTCTTGCTGTATGGGTCAATGCTCAACCAGTGACCCATACCACCTGGGCAATCCAACTTATTTTTAAAGCATTAAAAACACATATCTAAATAGCAAGCATCAGACACAAAGATGTTCATTGGCTTATCTACAAGAGAACTATGGAGATGATCTAAAGATTCAATTATAAGTAAATATAGCTCATAAACATAATACAAAATTTACAGCAACTGAAATGACTTTTACAACGTTATATTAATAATTTTAAGAAAAGCAGTAATTAATCTGGGGAGGGAGCAAGAAAAACACACATATAGCAGGAGTTCAGGGGGGAAAGTTTATATATTTCATTTAACCACACTTATGCACAAAAGACTACAAGGAAATAAATACAGCAGAACATTAATAGTAGTTATCACTACTATTTTCTCTTAATTTTTCTAAAATTTTAAAGTTTATACGTACTCAAAATCTAGTCAGAAAACAAGCTACTAAATATTTAATAGTAATAGAAAAAAACACACCAAGATAATCTACCAATATGTACTGAAATAGCTTGAGAAAATTTTTAGTATTTTTTTTTTATTTACAATGAGAATATAACATACCACAGTATAAGAAAAACTGTAAGAATGAAACTCCCACAGAAGTTTATAGAACAAAATGTATACTAAATCCCCCAATTAAAGGCCCGTAAAGTAGTTTCAGTGCTTTCTAACCCACCTTCTCACAGCAGGGAATTAATCCCTCTGGGGGATGCAAACAAACTTCAAAGAGAAGATTATGCCCAGACACTAGTACTGTATAGTAAGATTTATTCCTAAATTTGCTCAGATACTTTGGCAGAGATCAGAGATGCAAGTCCAAGGAACAAAGACTAATTTTAAGGCAGATTCCTTTGCAATCATTTGAAATGGCAAAAATAATTAATTAAATAATATCAGGAAATAGAAAATATGATAAGTTTTATTAAAACCAAATAAGAGCCCTGGCCAGTTTGGCTCAGCAGTTAGAGCATCGACCCACCACAGGTCTGATTCCTGGTCAAGGGCACATACCTAGGTTGCAGATTTATCCCCAGCCCCAGTCGGGGTCGTGCAGGAGGCAACTGCTCAATGTATCTCTCTCACAGCAATGTTTCTCTCTCTTTTTCTCCCTTCCTCCTGCTACTCTAAAAATCAATGGAAAAATATCTTTGGGTGAAGATTAACCCCCCCCAAAATCAAATAAGGTTATAGAAGTAGACAAAAGGTGACCTAAAACCAAATATTAAGTGACAGCTTATTCACTGGTAATAGCAAGTAGGAAAGCTTACAAATTTCCAGAGAAAGTAAGCAACACAATGAGTTCAATTTGTGTACCCAAATTTTATTTTCACAATGTGTGGAAGGTATCCCATTCAGTGTCATGAGTCTTGGTGCAATGTCTAAGCAGAAGGGACAGATCACATGTCCCTTCTCCATGGATTCATGGAATGCTCTTCAAAGCACAAAACACATGAGAGTTTACTGTACATGTCTTCAGTGGCACCAACATTAAAAGTTACCAATGGGGGAAAAATTGTCTTTAAATTCTAGTAATATTTCTCATTGGCTTTTCTCACAGGTGTCATCTTTTTATTGTGAGGTAATATTTTAGGTATGATTTAGAAGTATGTGATCTTTTATAAAAATATTTTTTAAGCAGAGGAGTAGCATATCTTAGGAAACCAGCTTTGTTTCCCAATTTTATAAAATCATAAGGAATCAAATTTATAGTTTAACTTTTCTGTATATTGATCATCTAACCGAAAACTAAAGTCCTTGATAGACTGAAGACCTAAATGTGGATGGCAAAAAATTTAAAGAAAACTATAAATTTCTCAGAAGAAAATATCTTCATATCTGTAGGGTAGGAAAATACTGATAAATTGTACTACATGAAAATCACTAAGTTTTGATCAAAGGTACCATAAAGAGAGTGAAAGACAAACCATAGAGTAGGAGAAGATATTTGTAACACAAACAAGGAGATAATTAATATCCATAATATATAAATAATTTCTTACAAATCAATAAGGAAAAGGTAGAAAACTCAATTTAAAAAATGAGGAAGACTTGAACATGCACTTAAAAAAAAAAAAAAACCTGAATAGGACACCAATAAGCATATGCAGGTGATCAGGTTGGCAAAAAAAAGAAAGTCCAATTATACCAAGGACTGATGAAGTAGTACAGCACTGGACTACCAAATGCTGAAAGTAGTGTAGACAAACACAATCAATTCTAAAAAACAGTTTAGCATGATCCAGTCATCAAGTACAGTATCTATCCCATGGAAATGTGTTTACGAGCACCAGGATTCACGTATAAGAAGGATACAGCAGCACTGCTTGCAAGAGCCAAAAACTGTGAACAACTTCAGAGATTTTCAAAAGCAGAATGGACAAATGAATTGTGATATAACCCTATAGTGAAAATGAATGACTACAGCTACACACAATATGGAGGACCCTTACAAATACCATCTTGAATGTTAAAGCAGCAAAACTACACATAAAATAATTCTATTTCTATAAAATTCAGAAACAGGCTCTACTAAATTATATTTTTCAAGGAGGTATACTTATGTATTAAAACTACAAAGAAAAAAAAACTATTCTCGTAAGAGTCAGGATAGTAGTTACCTCTGGAGAAAGAACGAGAGTGACTTCTGGGGTGCTGGCCAAACCTATTTCTAACATTTACAGGCAACAGTACAAACAGAGGTCCATATACCAATATGACAGCTTACAAACTATGAAATAAAATATGTTCCACTCTCCTATCACGACAAATATGCCTTTATCTGCCTAGAAGACGAAATTCATACTGAGAATTTCTAGATGCTTAGAGTTCCATGTGGAAACCTGATGGTGCAGGGAAAACTGGCCACTAGCCCACTTCCACAGCCCCCTTCTCTACCCCATATTGCCAAGGAGCTCGCACCCAAGCACACCATCACCTCCATTCACAAGTCCAAGCTCTATCCCATTACTACTCCCTGTAAACAGCCACCCTTAGGCCATTCCATGGGCCTAGGGGTGTATATACCAGCAGCTCAGCCTACCCTCAGAAAGATGGACCCCAGGAAGAGACTTACACAAGCTCTAGGCCATTTGGGCACGAAATTCTGAGATCCTAGGTACTCAAAAGCATGGTCTAGGGTGGAAGGATTCAGGCTCCAAGTGGGCATGTCCCAGAGGCCTCACAGACTCCTTGCCCCATGGAAAAGAGCCAAAGCAGGGCCCTCTAAAGCACAGGGCCAGGACAGGGATCCCTCTTGGCAGGAACAGGATTTCCTTAGAATCAGGCAACACATTTCTTAACCTACACAGCAGTAACATGGGTACTCACTTTATAATTATTTGTGAAACTGTACATAAAAGTTGTATATACTGCCCGGCCAGTGTGACTCAGTGGTTGAACACTGATCCATGCACCAAGAGGTCGCCAGTTCAATTCCCAGTCAGGGCACATGCCCAGGTTGTGGGCCAACTCCCCAGTTGGGGACATGCAGGGGCGGCCAATCGATATTCTCTCTCATCGATGTTTCTCTCTCTCTCTCTCTCTCCCTTCCTCTCTCTCTAAAATCAATAAAGAAAAAAAAGTTGTATGTACTTTTCCACAAATAATGGGACTGACATCATCTGCCTGCTGATATGATACACAATATCATGTTCTAGATACTCTTGCCAAAAATCCTATAACCTGAATCCAATCTCAGGATACAATCAAATCCAATCCATGGACTTTCTACAAAACAAACTAATATCCTCAAAAATATGTCATAAAAGGTAAAGAAAAGCCACAAAACTATTCCATACTGAACGAAACTAAATAGAGTGCATAATCCTGAATTAGATTCTGGATCAAAGGGGGAAATGCTATAAAGAACACCATTGGGATAACTGGTTAAATTTAAATATGAACAACTGACATTACATCAACATTAAATTTTCTTATCTCAATAACTATACTACAGTTATGCAAGAAAATGTCCTTATTCTTAGGAGATACATTCTGAAGAATTTAGGAATGAAAGGTCACAATGTCTGCAACTTATTCTCAAGTGGGTCAGCAAAAATAATATGTATGTGTAGGTAAAGTAAATATGGCCAAAAAATAACAATTGATGAATCTAAGAAAAGGGTATATGCACTTGACTATCCTTGTAACATTTATCTTTTAAAGTATTTTCAGCCTGGCCGTATAGCTCAGTGAATTGAGCGTCGTCCCATGGACTGAGAGGTCCTGGTTTGATTCCTGGTCAGGGTACATGACCAGGTTGCCGGCTCAGTCCTTAGTAGGGGGCATGCAGGAGGCAGCTGATCGATGTTTCTCTCTCACATCAATGTCTCTATCTCTCTCTCCCTTTCTCTGTCTCTAAAAAATCAATAAAGACATTTAAAAATATATTTTCAAAATAAAAAGGTTTTAAAAATATACTAAAGAATTCAACAAGAAAGTAGTTGTCTGCAGGAAGGGCACAGGAATCAGATGACTGGGATAAAAGGATAAGATAAAGACTTCGTTTTGTTCATTCTTCCATCTTATTTGCATTTTTCAAATTTTGTTCATATTCCCCCAAAATTTCATTTTAACTTTGGGGGAGGGGGAGTCCTAGACCCAATGAAAGGAGAAACATTAGCAAATATAGAAATAAGCAAAAAGTTTATCCTTAAAATGCATCTGTCAAATCACAGCCATCATCAAACGGTTACTCTGGAACATCCATAGGTTAAGTGCTGCTCACATACACCGAGTAACCTCCCCCAGTCCAGCAGTTTGCACAGTAAGGGGCATAACTAAACAGGGGTGTTAACATTCTACTTCTAGAACAACCATACATGTTGTACATGTTTCACAGTTGTACATGTTTCACACCTTTGTTAGATAATCCAAAAAGTGGAGTACAGTTATCTCACTTTTGATATTTGGAGTAATTCAATCATTTTAACAAACATTGATGAAAGCCCTGGTGTGCAAAGCCCCGCAGATGACAAAGAGAGATGTGTATATTGTGGTCATTGTCCTCAAGAAGGCAGTGCAGCAAAGTGAAAAGGACTTGAGCCACACAGTAGCTATATGACCTTGGTAAGTTATTTGACCTCTCGCAGATTCTGTTTTCTCATAGGTGTGATGGAGATGCCACCCAACTATCTTTAAGGGCTGCATTGTAAGGACTGACTATATATGTCAAGCAAGTAGGACAAGACAAACTGAATAAAAGTAGCTATTTTTATGAGTATTACAATCTAATTCAATAATGAAATAGAAAATATAGCCAATTAAGGGTATAACTACCATTAAAATCCTAATTACTCCAAGTGTCTAATCCAAGTAAGTTCACTCTCCCTAAACACCAAATAATATATGCAACTGTTAGTGTGTGTGGACCAAGAATTGCTCCCTAACCTATCTCTGGCAAATGTATCACTCTCTCAGACACCAAGAAAAAGAACAATGGGTCATGAGGTTATCTTTTTTCTCATTAACCAAGAAGGATTTTAGGTCAAAAAGTGATACACTCAGCCTGCACAAGAGACTCTAACCTTATCTAGACCCTGTCATCCAGGAATACATATCCAAATTAGTCCAAAAGCAAAAGCCAGAGAAGGTGTTTCCTTCAAATAATATCCAACACTCTTTCACCAGCAAACAAAATTTACTAAATTAAATCCATTTCAAAGCTCTTCCAGTTTAGTAACAAAGATTTCCCTTATTATTATATCCCTTAATATGTTACATATATGTATATAAATAATCCCTTGTATTATTTTATAACCTAATTCTAAGCCTACCTCACTAGCAAGGTGACAATATTTCCTACTAAATAGTTGACTTCTAGGTATCTGTGAAAAGTACAAAGCAAAACCTAATTTTTACAATAAAGCTGTACTTCAAGCCTGTTATGGCAGGACTCTTAACTTAAATTGTTCACTGTGCTTATGATGGTGTGAGCACAAATAAAATGGAAAGACATTGAAACATACTTCAAGATAAATAACAGTTTAGAATAATCACATATTATCCCATGTGCATAGCTATCTCATACAATAAACAAACTTTCTGAATTGTAATCAAACATGCAAATACCTGAAAGAGTGCCACCTGTCCTAGGATAGGCCACTTCAACATACACTTCAAACGTGGTCTCTGGGTTTTGCCTACAAAAGAAACAAACCATGATTACTGATAAGGATTGAGGCAGCATGCTTATAGAACATGTAGGCTGTGGAACTTTGGACACGTTATTCAACTTCTCTGAACCATGCCTACCTAATTTATAAAATGAAAACACCTAACCAGAAAAATTATTGTGAAACTTAACACACACACACACACACACACACACACACACACAGTCTGGGTACAATGTCTGGCCAATAACTGGCTAGCCATTATTACACTTTTACAGATGTTACATCTCCAATTTACACAGCTGGATCTTCAAAACCACACATAGAATTCCGAGGAACTCAAAGTAAGGCAACACTAGCACAAAGTAGCCTCCCTCATATTCCAGGATAACACACTCATATAATGAAGTTAACTTGCTTATTTACAGGTTTTAAGACTGAAACAAGAGAAACAGTATCCTGTCTCACTAAGCTGTTATGAGACAGGATCCTAATCTAAATGTAAGACTATTCCCACACAGGGGGTTTCACCTGTATTAGCAATTGCAAGTATATGAATGTTCATTATTATATCTTTTTACCTTTTTATGTCATAAATATTTCATAATAAGTTTTTAAAAGATCACAGCACTAACAGAATGTTAACAGTTAATTCTAAGTGATGAGAACATCAGGGTTATATTTCTTTGCATTTTCTCTTTCTCTTTGATTCCAAAACTATAATAAAAAGATATTATTTCCAGATTGAATAAAAATCATTCAGCAGAAGAAATGTTATATATTCAAATGTCTAAAATGAATTCTATTTTAAACCTGACAACAAAGCTCAAAGAAGACACTTTCTGAATTTCCTAATCAGATCTAAGGCTTAATTTTGATCAAATAAATACTTTGAATTTACCCAGTAGATTCCAGTTTTCAAAATAACTACCTCATTTATTTCATTTCATTCTTATTATAATTCCAGGAAGCAGGTACATCAGGCATTATCATCACCATACAGGTGAGGAACCTGAGGCAAAGTTTCCAGAATTCACACCTCCTGTCACTCAAATTCTGTTTCATTGATTCTAAGATGAACTTTCCCCCCCATATTTTCGTATTTCTTACACTCTACTGCATCTTACAATTCTACACGGCAGCATTTTTCTTCTCTTTGACAATATATGTAATAACAGTGCATCTTATAAATAATAGCATCTTAGATTCAATAAAATATGGTAATACTCCATCAACATTCTTAGCAGTGGAAAGAAAAATGTATTTTGTCAATCAGGAATCTAGTTATTTCTCTTGTGAAGGATCATCATTTCTTCATTGAACAGAAACTTGGGCTTTTGCTTTAAATAAGTATCCACAGCTGAAAAGAGCTCTAAAATTCAAGGTATAAAATATAGCTTGTCAAATATAATTTAAAAATTAGACACGAAAGCAGAATATCTTACTTAAAAATCAAAATAAAACCAAGTGAACTGAAGTTTTAAAAGCCTTAAAAAATTTTTTGTGTGTGCTCTTTTTTCCCTGTCAGAGGGTATAAAAAGACCTACAGCCCTGGCCAGTTTGGCTCAGCAGTTAGATCGTTGGTCGACGGACCAGATAGTCCCAGATTTGGTCCCCACTAAGGGCACATTCCTCAGTTGCAGTTTGTCCCTGGCCCCGGTTGGGGTCATGTAGGTGGCAACCACTCAATGTGTCTCTCTCACATCGATGTTTCTCTCTCTTCCTCTCTTCTTCCCTCCTGCTCTATCTGAAGATAAATGTAAAAAAAAAGTCCGCAGGTGAGGATAAAAAAAAAAAAAAAGACCTACAAAGTCAGTATCCTTTAGCTACCAAATATTTGTGAAAAATACCATATAAAAACATCCTTTTATTCAAATGACCTCAAAGAACAGTGTTTGATGAAAGAAAGGAATGTTCTAAGGTCATCTGAAGAACACCAGGATAGTTCCTTCTAAAATCTAAATAAATCTTTCTTTAAAAATTGTTTTCTTTTTGTTTTTAGGGAGAGAGAGATGAAAATATTGATGGGAGAGAACATCAGCTGGTTGCCTCCTACATGCCCCCCACTGGGGATTTGGCCCACAACAACCTGGGCATGTGCCCTGACTGGGAATCAAACTGGTAACCTGTTGGTGTATGAGTCGACGCTCAACCACTGAGCCACACCAGCTGGAATAAATAAATATTTCTTAAATCTATTTTGCAACTAGCTGAATTTCATCTCAGAATTTCATTCCTCTAGATTAAGATAATGGTTTTCATGTGTGCTACAGGATCCTAGGACTCCATAAAGGTTCTTCAGAGCTTTCACACATTTTTTACCCAAATTTCCATTTTTATTTGTCCCCACTTAAAAAACTGAAACAACAAACATGAACATGGAAAGGTGTTATATATCAAATTTTAAACACTGGAGCTCCAACACATTAACCTGTGCCACTAAGTTAAGGTGATTGTGCAGACCTGCTGTGGCTCTAAGTGAAGAACACTGTCTATACTCATGGTCTCTGCTCCTTCTCCTTTCTCTCTTTACCAGATTTCAACCAGGCTTCTGAGCCCACGGTACCATTGAAACAACTTGTCATGATCTCCAATAACCTCCACGTTGTTAAAAGGTGCTAAAATAGTCCATTCTCAGTGCCTGTCTCACTTAACCTCTCAGCAGCATTTGCCACAGTTGATCAACTTGCCCTCCTCCTTGAAACACTTTCTTGCCTTCCAGGATATTACTCTCTTCTTAATACTATTCCTACTTTATTGGCTGCTCCTTTGCTAATTCCTTCTCAAGTAAGCTCTCCTACCCTGGAACTTAGTCCTGGACCTCTCCCTATCTACACTCATTACTTAGATGATCTCATTCAGTCCCAGGGCTTTAATTATGCAAATGATGACAAGCCCCAAAGTTATGGCTCCAATCTTACTTCCTCCTTGACTCTATATTCCCTTATCAAATTGCCTAATCAACATCACCACTTAGATATCTATGAAGCATTTCTAATTTAACAAATGGTGCTTTTCTTCCTCAAGCCTGCATCTCCTGAAATCCACCAGTTATTCAGACCACAAAAACTTGGTGTCATCCTTGACTCCCCTTTGTTTTATATACCACAATCATTTCCATTCCACAATCAGCCAATCAACAAATTCTGTTGACTTGATCATAATATATCCAGAATCTCAATGCTTCTCAGCATCCCCAGCCCCACGATGGTGACAGATCACCATTACCTCGCCTCTATTACTGTAGTACTCTCCTGAATGGTCTCCCTGTTTCTTTCCTTGCCCTCCTATAGTCAGATTTCAACTTAGTGGCCAGTAATCCTTTTATTCTAAAGGTCAGGTTATGTCAGTCCTCTGCTCAAAACCTCCCAAAAGCTTCTCATACCACTCAAAGTCAAATTCTTACTTCTAGAAATAGATGGGGTGATGGGTATACAACAATATGAGTGTATTTAATACCACTGAACTGTACACTTAAAAGTGATTAAGATGAAAAATCTTATCTATATTTTACTACAATTTCAAAAGAAACTGAGGAGGAAAAAAGTCCTCACAAGGTCCTACATGATGTGGTCTTTGACTATCTCTCCAACTTCATTTCATCCCTCTCTCCCCTTGCTCACTACATTCCAGCCACAATGGCCTTCTCTCTGCTCCCCAGACACACCAAACTCAGTCCTATCTTAAAGCCCTTTGTATTAATCTTCATATAGTAGCCCTTCCTGTTGTTCAAAACTTGACTTATACTTGACCTCCTCAGAAAGGCCTTCCTCAACACACTCTCTACCATTTAATTTTAATTCTCCACATCATACCTATCAGAATCTCTAGAGGTTTTACTATACCCTCTAAATTTAAACTGCAGAAGAGCAGAGACTTTGTCTATCTTACTCACTAGTGTTTCACTGAACAGTAGTACATGGCACATAGCCAGAATCAAATAAATACTGAGAAGAAATAAAGAGAGTACAAACTAGCCTTCCTGGGGTCTAAAAGATTTCAATAAATGATAGGAGTGATTATACACTTCCATGATTCTCAAGTTTTAACATGTTAAAAGACAGATTTCCAGCCCCACCTCCAGAGTTTCTGGGGTAAGTGCCAAGAATTAGCATATCTAACAAGTACCCAGGTAATACTTATGCTGCTGGACTACTAATCACACTTTCAGAACCACTGATCTACTCAAATGGAATTCTTCTTCCAAATAACTTAGTACATACAACATAAACATAGAGTATACCTCAATAATCAATAATTCAACAGTGCTTTTACAATAAAAGATTTCCCCAAAAAAAGGCATTGCAGCCCAGCCAGTGTGGCTCAGTGGTTAAGCATCAACCCATGCGCTACGAGGTCACCAGTTCAATTCCCAGTCAGGGCACATGTCCACGTTGTAGGCCCGATCCCCAGTGGGGGGCATACAGGAGGCGGCCAGTCAATGTTCTCTCTCATTGATGTTTCTATCTCTCTCTCCCTCTCCTTTTCTCTCTCTCCAAAATCAATAAAAGAAAAAAAGTGTTTTTAAAGAAAGAAAAAGGCATTGCAGAAGCAATGAAGCTTACTCTTCTTCTTCTATTGCTATCCATAGTTACTGCCTCACTCTGATGAGTAATAACAAGACTACATTAAGAGCAAATAGCTTATGCAGTTCAAATAGCTGCCAGAGTTCTATTAGATGGATCCAAAGATTGGCAATCTCTTTTAAAAGAGAAAAAGAAAATCTAAAAGCTGACTAAAACACTAAGAACACATTACACCATAATTATAAGTTATAGTCATGTTCATCCATGAGCATTTACATGTTGCCTTATGGAAGAAGTGGTGATTGATGTTGTGACAATTTATATAACATACTAACAAATACACATAAGTTATTTTAAGGGCCATTGAAGTCAATGCAAATGGAAGCATTTTCTGTTTTCCTGCAAATCAAAAAACAAATTTAAAAGTGTGTCCTCTAAATGCAAATGGCCAAGTGACTCTTAATATTTTCACTAAGCCTATAAACAATTAAGACTACAACAATTTCCAAAGAATCTCTGGGACTACCCTAAGACTGCTTATATCTCCCATTACTCTTTAAGATGCTCAATATTTTTAGCTACTTGACTAAAGGAACTGAAAATCCTTTTTCTGTCCTATTAACACTCACTGTTAATTCTGTGCATGTAATGATGCTGAGAATACAATATTCCAATATGGTCCACGTTTTCTCAGAATAGTTCATGCTATATCTTAACATATTATCATGGAAATGTCCTGGTTCTGCCATGATATCCCATTATTAATTGTCTTACACTCCTATACCTCCATGATCTGGAACCCTGCCCACCTGCCAAGCATCTTTTGTCTGCCACCCACAGTCACCTTATGTAGTTCTGTACCCTACGATCCAGCCAGAACTAGTTGTGGGCCTCTGAACAAACCATGCTGATTCTCCAATAACAACATCATTGCCATACTACTACCACTACCTACTGTCCTATGTGACACAATACTAAGCACTTTAAATGCATTATTTTAGTTAATCTTCAACAACCGTATAAACATTACTCCCCAGTTCAGAGATTAGGACACAAAGTCAGAGGATAAATTGGCCCTAGTCAAAGCAAGAACGTGGCAGAATTAGCATGGACCATCCAAAATCACTAACCACTTCACTAGTCTACATTTTTCAGCTGCTCTTCTGCAGGAAACAATCTTTCTAGTCTTTTGCATTTGACAGATTCATTCATCAAGCCTCAGCTCAGGCATTTCCTCCTCTCTGGGAAGCCTTCTCAATCCCCCTACTCATAGCCCAGATTGGGTTAAGTGCCCCTCCTTTACACTCCCAGGGCACTCTGTGCTTCAGTTGCTCTTACCACAGTCAACCCTGACACAATTACAATTATCTGGGGAGCTTTTAAAAGTCCCGATGCCCAGGCCATACCTCAGAACAATTAAATCAAAATCTCCAGACATCAGTGTTTTTAAAAGTTCCACAATTTATTCCAATGTGCAGCCAAGGTGGAGAACCACTAGTGTACCTCTGACTAAATATCTGTCTTCCCACTCGACTGGCAGCTCCTTGAGGGCACCAACTTGTCTTATAACACCAGTTCCACACCTGGCACAATTACTGTTTGATGAATGAGTTTTCCTCCAACATCTGACGTAGTTTTCAGCTCCCATAATTGCTGAATACACATCACTGTTACTCTTCAAAGATGTTTTCCTTTGGAGTCAAAGGTATGAATAAGTCACACCTGCTGACATCAGCCTCAGTCCTTAAATATGGAAAAATGATACACAAACAGCTACAATGTGTTTCGAAGAGAGGTCTGCTCAGTTCTTACTTCTGGGAGAATGAAGCCTGAAAGTAAGCCAAGAGAGTGTTTCCATTCAATACCTCTCTTTGAACACAATTCTCAGTGATTCACTGGAAGGGCCATGCTCAGTGCTCAAGGCCATGTTCTCAGAATGATTAAGTACCCTCAGCTTGAAGTCAAAGAACAAACAAAGGCTTTGACAATATTCAGGCAGCAGTAAAGCTTAACGGTTTTTTTGGGGGGGGGGATTCGGAGCACCATTCTATTGATCACTCTGCTGTATTATCAGCTTTAAATTAGGATCTACTTTTCTTTAATAACAACATATCATGAGATTAGTAGAAAAATGTAACACTCACTCTTCACAAAATGAATCTTTGCTACATATGGTAACCATGTCATAATGCTAGGCCCTATCCCCTTTAAGTGTTACTCCGAGCTACAAACTGAAACACAGGACCCCTTACTCATTTCACAGCAGTCAAACCTTCAAACCAGCTAGTATTCATCAAGCAAAATAGCAACCTATTCTTTATAGACTAGAGTAATGATCTGACTTCAGCACACTGTTTCTTTAATTACAAACTTATATGCTGTGGGGGCCAAGGTATAATATTTCAAAATCCACACCAATTGAACCGTCTTAAAGTTGACAACACAGTCAAAAGAAACTGTATATACTTCAGAACATGCTAGCAAACATCACCTAATAAACATTGATTCCTTTAAGCTAGACAAACAAGCAAAAAGGTAGTGTTAATATTTCCAACAAGTCTCCATTTGTTTCAGTGGACTCTGAAATTAAAGCCCTTTTCCAGGCCGAAAATGCTGTATCAAAGGGTGCTTTCTAACCCATAACAAGTTAACACCTCCACAGAAGAATGTAGTCATTGTTGAAACTTGTTAGAAAATGATTAACTTAGTTGTGTAATTATACAAACAAGTTGTTTCAAGATTTTACACTTCGCTTTTCATTTCTAATAGTGCTCTCAGGATCAGATTAATAAAGATACACAGAGACTGCTGTGAGAGGAGTTACAAAGTTTTACCTTTCCGTATATTCCTATGAAAGATCCTTATGCTACAATGTGCAAAGCAAGTTCACTGGGAAAAGTTTAGCTGCATTCTGAGCAGAAAAAAAGAGCTGCACACCCCTAAGCAATATGCAGTACCCATACAGTTTTCTCTACCATGCTGAACTACAGTGTAAAATCTAGACTTTTAAACCATATTAACGGCACTTGCAAATATCATATGTATTTCATTGTTGATAAAGTTTGTCCTTCAAAAATATTTAAAAGCCTCTCCTTTCCTAACTTTTCCTCTGTTCCTACTGAAAATTTAGTCCTAAATTGGGCAGGGCAAAGTAGATGTCCACATTGGCGATGGCCCAGTGTGAAGTGTTGGAGCCTGGGCAGGATGAGGAAATGTTCCTACAAAGGAGTGACCTGACAAGGGATGTCAGAACATGAGCAGGGTAGGAGTACATCCAGCTGAGGGGTGGCCTGGCAATTCAATGTAAAATCCAAGTGAATGAAGAAAGCATTCACTCAGGGGTAGCAACCTGGCGGGGGGAGCCAGAACTCGAGCAGGGTGAGAAGGGCATCCATGCACAGGGCAGCCAGGCCTGGGGGTTGAAACACAGCAGGGTGAGAAGCATGCCCCATGGAAGAACACGGATGTCAGAATCCAAGAGGGTGAAGAGCATGGCCAAGTACAAGGACACCCTACAGTGGGGTGTGGAAGTCCAGGCAGGCATAAGGAGGGTGACTATGTGGGATCGGGGAGGCTCTTCCAGCGCGAAAAAGTCAGAGTCCAAGCTGGGTAAGTAGGGCATCACAGGGCAGTGGTGGGGAAGGTGGGGGTGGGGGGCAGGGGCATGTCAAATCACCAGAGTAGGCATTGTGATCCTAGGAAAGCAAAGTCAAAGAGGAGAGCATCCATTCACATGGGATGGGGAATGAAGGGGCAGTGTACCTGCTTAGAGCCCAAGACCAGTAAGGATGGCCTGCTTTCTCACAGTTGAAGTTAGAAGAAAATTAGAATGAATTCTCTGGAGCTGGATTTGAATTGGAAATTAGTAGGAACTCAAGATTTTCAATAAATATATCAACAATGTAAATGTCACCTGACTTTAACACACACACATTTCTTGGCTCTGTTTACTGACAAGGGTTTGGCAGCAACAACTCCCCAATAGCAATGAGCATAATACCCAGAACTTAGCTTCTAAATAAAATTCTCCTCTAAAAGAAACCAGGGCTTCTTAGAGAAATAGCTAATTCCAAGGCTAGGACAAAGAAAGTACAGATTAGCTTGGAATGTCTTTTTGTGCCATAAAGCAAAAAAGTGTGCAAAGAATTATTAAGACACGTCAAAAAGACTGACTTTAAAAGGCTCCCACTGACCAAGTCTGGGGTAATGTGAGCATCAAAATCAATAATGATATTAACAGAATATTAACCCTCCAAATAAAAGAGGAAGCCATGAGTCCACATTGGTGAATAAATTGAAAATTTAATGAGAAATGGAGCATAGTTCAAAGTACCTTCCCACACAATACTTATAGGTAACAAGAGGGAAAAAAGTAAATTTTCCGTGAAGTTTGGCAAAACTACCTTAATCAAGTCATCAAAGCGATCACCATCAGTAATGGGACAAACTGCTAGAACACAATGAGAAAAAAACAGCAGCACTTCCGCAATATTCCTGCCAAAATGCTTAACCTGAACCTAATCATGAGGAAACATCAGATCAATTCAAACTGAGGGATCCTCTAAAAAATATCTGGCCTATAATCTTCAAAAGTGTCAAGGTCATGAAAATCAAGGAAAGACTAAAGATCTCTTCCAGACTGAAGGAAACTAGAAAGACATGACAACTAAATGCAATGTGTATTTCTGAACTGGATCCTTCCACTACAATAAAAGATGTTATTGGAACTACTGAAATTTGAATGGGGGCTAAGAATTAGATGTAGCAGTTAATCAATGTTAATTTCCCAATTTTGATGGTGATGTCATGGTTTTATAGGACAATGGCATTGTTTGTAGGAAAAGCCCACTGAAGTATTCAGGGGTGATGGGGCATCAGGTCAGCACCTCACTCAAAATTGTTTTTTGTTTAAGTTCTTTATATTGTATTGCCAACTTTTCTATAAGATTCTGGTTGTTTAAAAACAAAACAATCATTCATTAATATTAATTTCCCACATAGTATTCCATTGTGTAAATGTACCACAGCTTTTTTATCCACCCATCTACTGATGGGCATTTGGGCTGTTTCCAGATCTTGGGAGGTGGGCAAAGAAAGAGGGAGAATATGGGGGACAATCTGTCAAAAATAAAAATAAAAGTAAACAAACTAATTTGACATAAAAACAAAACACTAATTTCCCTGGCCTGTCTTTACCAAGACTTTCTCACAGGGATCAGATGGGGTTCTATGGAAAGAACCTCAGAGTAAGTATCAGAAGGCCTGGGTTCAAATCCCTTAACTAGCTATGGGATTAGAACAAACCATTTAACTTTTCCTGCATCAGCTCCATCCCTGACAAGAAATAATACCTGCCCTACTCTTCTCAAAAGTTGTTTCAGGGGTCAAATGACATAAAATGAGAAAGAGCTTTCTTTGTATACTACAAGATACTAAACCAACATAGAGGATATTATCATTTATTATAGAAAATAAAATGGCTTCACCTTACCAATTATAGGCTTTGATTTCAAGACTCAAACCTCTTAAGCTTTCAAACAGTATTAAAAGCAATCCAGAAAATAAGAAACTATCCACTTTGGTAAGATGTCTATTAAGGTCTTTGGCACCCGCCCCCCCCCCCCTCATGTATTTTTAATCCTCACTGGAGGATATTTTTCCATTGATTGTTGTTGTTTTTGTTAATCCTCGCCCGAATATTTTTCCATTGATTTTTGGATAGAGTGGAAGGGAGGGAGGGAGAGAAAAACACTGATGTGAGAGAGACATATCGACTGGTTGCCTCCTACACTACCCTCAACCCCCAACTCCCCCCCATCACCCCGGCCTGGTGATCAAACCTTCAACCCAGGTATGTCCCTTGACCGGGAATCAAACCCAGGCCCCTTCAGTCCACGGGCCAATGCTCTAACCACCGAGCCAGACTGGCCAGAGCTCTATTTTTAAATCAGGTTGTTTGCTTTACTGTTGAGTTTTAAGAGTTCTTTGTATATTTTGGATAGCAGTCCTGTATTAAACATGTCTTTTGCAAATATTTTCTCCCAGTGTGTGGCTTGTCCTCTCATTCTCTTGACATTGTCTTTGACAGGACATTAGTTTTTAATTTTAATGAAGTCCAGCTTATCAATTATTTCTTTCATGGGTTGTACCTGTGGTATTATATCTAAAAAGTCATTGCCATACAGTCATCTAGGTTTTATCCTATGTTATCTTCTGGAGTTTTTATAGTTTTGTGTTTAACATTTAGGTCATGCTCCATTTTGAGTTAATTTTTGTGAAGGGTGTAAGAAAAGTCTGTGTCTAGATTCAGGTTTTTGCATGTGGATGTCCAGTTGTTCCAGTACCATTTGTTGATAAAACTATCTTTGCTGCACTGTAATGTCTTTGCTCTATCAGGGGGATGACCTCATAAATTATATAAATGTCTAACCACTATGTTGTATACCTGAAACTAATATAATATTTAATGTTAACTGCAACTGAAAAAAATGTTTTAAAGAAAACAAATGAGATGAGCCTATAATTGCCTCAGATTACTGCTTTCAGTAATCCCAAGAATATTTATAAGAATACAAAACTACCCATAACCCAAAAAAGGTAAAATATACAATGTCTGGCAGTCAATAAAAATTACCAGGCATGCCAAGAATCTGGAAAATATGACCCATAATGAGGAGAAAAATCAATCAATTGAAGCCAAACTGGAACTGGCATAGATGTTAGAATTAACAGACAGGACATTCAGTTATTATAATTGCATTCCACATGTTCAAGAAGTTAGAGACCTAGAAGATTCAAAAGAAATCCAAGTGAATTTCCAGAGATAAAAACTATAATGTGTAAGTTTTTTTAAATGCACTAAATAGGATTAGCTGCAGAGCAAACACTGCAAAAGAAAAGTTCAGTGAACTTAAATTGTTAGAAATTATCCAAGATTAAAAAGAGAGGGCAATGAACTCAAAACCAAACAAACAAACAAAAAAGAAAATCACTGACCTATGGGACAACTTTTTTTATGTTTTTATTGATTTTTTTAGAGAGAAACATCAATGTGAGAAATGCTTGGCTTCCTCCTGCACACCTCCTACTGGGTGGGGATTGAGCCCACAATCTGGTCATGTGCCCTGACCAAGAATCAAACCAGGACCTCTCAGTCCATGAGACGACACTCAAGTCACTGAGCCACACTGACTGGGTGACCTATGGAACAACTTTAAGCAGCCTAATATATCAGTAACTGGAATTTCCAAAAGGGGGGAGAGGGCAGAAAGAATATTTAAAAAAAAATAATTGTCAAAAACTTTCTAAATTTTATGAAAACTATAAATGCACAGGTCCAAAAAGCTCAATAAACCCCAAGCACATGAAGAAGTATAAGGCTCAAAACCAGTAATAACGAGAAAATCTTTTTTTTAAATGTTACATTTATAGGAACAAACATCAGAATGAGAGATTTCTTGTCAAAAACAAGGCAACCGCCCTGGCCAGTTTGGCTCAGCGGTGGGAGCGTCAGCCTGCGGTACAGAGAGACCCGGGTTCGGTTCCCGCTAAGGGCTCGTACCTCGGTTGCAGTTTGTCCCCGGCCCTGGTTGGTCGTGCGGGTGGCAGCCACTCGATGTGTCCCTTCACATCGATGTTTCTCTCTCTCTCTCTCTCTCTTCCTCTCTCTCCCTCCCGCTCTATCTGAACAAAAAAGAAAAATGTCCTCAGGTGAGGATAAAAACAAAACAAAACAAAACAAAAAACAAGGCAACCCCTGGCTGGTTTGGCTCAGCGGTTAGAGCGTTGGCCTGCGGTCTGGAGAGACCCGGGTTCAGTTCCCACTAAGGGCATGTACCACGGTTGCAGTTTGTCCCCGGCCCTGGTTGGGTCATGTGGGTGGAAGCCATTCGATGTGTCCCTTTCACGTCGATGTTTCTCTCTCTCTCTCCCTGTCTCTCCCTCCCACTCTATCTGAACAAAAAATGGAAAAATGTCCTCGGGTGAGGATAAAAGAAAAAAAAAAGACAAGGCAAATGAGAAGACAGTAGAGTAACATCTTTTAAGTACTGAAGATAAGAAACTGACAACCTAGAATTCTATTCCCAGAGAATATACATTTCAAAAGCAAAGGCAAAATAAAGATTTTTTCAGACATTACAAATGTTAAAAGAAATCATCACCAGCAGACCTGCACTATAAGAAATGTAAGAAGTCCTTCAGGCAGAAAGAAATAGAAATGTGGATCTTGGTGTGGATCTACACCAAGAAACAAAGAGCACCATAAATCGTAGCTATATATATGGAGTAAATAAGAAAAGTCAAATGATAATCTCAATAGATGCAGATGGTTTCACTGTAGAATTCTATAAAACATTTAAAGAATTAATACCAATTCTGTACAATATCTTCGAGAAAACAGAAGAGGAGGAAACACTTCCCAACTCATTTTACAAGGCTAGTATTACCCTAATACCAAAACCAAAGACACACACACACACACTATAGACCAATATCCTCTCCAAATATAGACATTCTTAACAAAATATTAGCAAATAGAATTTGACAATATACACTATGGTCACGTTACATTTATTCCAGGAATGCAAGACTGCCTCAATATTGAAAATAAATCAATACAGTCTACACCATATTAAAAAGCTAAAAAAAGAAAAAAATTACAATTATATCAATTATGCAGAAAAATTTCATAACATTCATGATAAAATTTAGAAAACTAAGAATAGAGGGGATTTTCCTCAATCTAATAAAGGACCTCTATGAAAAACCTGTAGGGCCCTGGCTCGTTGCTCAGTGGTTAGAGCATCGGCCTGTGGACCAGAGAGTCCCGGGTTTGGTTCTCGCTAAGGGCACATAGCTTGGTTGCAGTTTGTCCCCAGGCTCAGTTGGGGTTGTATGGGTGGCAACCACTTGATGTGTCTCTCACATTGATGTTTCTCTCTCTTCCTCCCTCCCTCCCTCCTGCTCTATCTGAAGATAAATGCAAAAAAAGAAGTCCTCGGGTGAGGATAACAAAAGAAAAACCTATAGGTAACATTATACTTAATGGTTAAATATTGAATACTTTCCCTCTAGGATTGGGAACAAGGCAAGGATGTCCACCCTCACTACTTCTCCATCACACTGGAGAGCCTAACCATGGCAATAAGGCAAGAAAAAGAAATGAAGGAATATGGACTGGAAAGGAAGAAATCTTTTTTCTTTCTATTTGCAGACAACATGAATTGTAGAAAAGAATTTGGAATTGAAATTGAGATAATTTCATTCTCTCTCTTCTATCTATAATTCTTCTATTTCCATCTGATCTCCTTCTAGGCATTCCTCCTTGCACTCCTTCCCTGATAGTGTCCAAAGTCAAAAACAAAGATTTGGATAGCTGAAGATATGACTTCAAAAGTACACACTATAATGTGATAAACTGATAATTTAATTACATTAGAATTACAATTTTCTGTTCAACAAATGAAAGTATTTCTTAAATGAAAAATATTATGTCTATTTAATTATTTTTTTCCCTAGGACTCAGTAAAATATCCAGCATCATTCAATTTTTTTTTAATTTTTTTCTTTATTGGTATTAGAGAGATAGAAACATTGACGAGAGAGAACATCGATTGGCCGCCTTCTGCATGCCCCACACTGGGGATTAGGCCCACAACCTGGGCATGTGCTCTGACTGGGAATCAAACTGGTGACCTCTTGGTGCATGGGTCGACGCTCAACCACTGAGCCACACCAGCCGGGCCAGCATCATTCAGTTTTAATAGCAACTCATGGAACACCAAAGTTATGTGGGAACATAGTTTGAAAAATGCTATAAATGTGTCTATCACTAAGAAGCACAATATAGGAAATTCCTTAAAACAAAATGGACCAGGATTGACATGTGACAAGCTGAGTCAATCCGATCATCTCCTTCCTGTAAGAATCCAGAACTGAGTCACAAAGCTGGAGTCAGTACTTGTTCTAGAACTCAGGTCTGTGAACTGTTACATCAAAATCACCCAAGGAACCTTTTTGGAAATACAGACTCTCAAGTTCCAGAGATTCTGATTCAGAAGGTCTAGGGTGGGGTCCCAGAAAAAAATTTTTTAGGTTCACCAGGTGACTGTGATGAATAACCAGCCAGGTATGAGACTCAGTTAAACAATAGTCAAAACTGTGAACAGTGACTGATGTTGGGCCATGAACAAGTAGGAAAAAAGCCCACTGAGAGAAGAAGGGAGACAAAGAAAATCCAACAAGAGTCTGTTGTGGTCTTTGAGAGACTAGAAGAGCCCAGAAGCTGTGGGTGTGCTTGGGAGGGTGTTCCAATCCAGGCTCTATGTAACCTGCCATGGACACCCATTCAAGTGTCTGCTCTTTTCTTAATACAAAGATCATTTACAAGCAAGAACAACTTTAATTTTCCATAAGATTTTCAGCTATGGTGGGTCTTATAATAAATAATAAAATGCCCACTTTTCATTCAGAACTTCTTTACTTTTTTCATATAGTTTATCTATGCCCTACATGTATTGAAAGTTGGTACTTTATCACAGCTATTAAAATCTATCAATATAAGGAAAGGGATCTTGGAATACCTAATCAGAGCTTCCAATTGGAAAAACAAAAAACAATCTACAGACTCACCAAGTAACCTTTCAGAGCAAAGTCAACATTAAAGAAAGAATATATACTGTAAAACAGCAAGAGGTATAAGAAGCATGAATCCTAGAAAGATCCTATCTGCTTGACCTGGTTCTGACAAGGAACTGGCTATGCAACTTTGAGCAAGAAATGAGAGACAACAGTGGGCTAAGTCTGAAATGAGAGCACATGGGGACTGGCTATAGCAAAATTTTAGAAACTTCTCTAACATCCAATTTCCTCATCTGTAAACAGATCACTAAGAAAGATCTCTTTCAGTTCTGACATCCTGTAGCTCCTTTGCAAAATCTTTTTTTTTTTTCAAAATACAAAATCATATTTTAATTAATATAAAGGTTAATATAATTTCTGTATCAAAATATTGATTTAGATTAATATAAAATCCTAATTTACCAAGTTCCCAACTTGTATAAATTCTTTGTCCTGAACATTCAACAAATACTTAAGTGAGGGACATTCAGTCATCACTTGCTCTAGGGCAGTGATTTTCACAGAGTTGAGCAGATGTGTCTCAGGGACCTTAGAGAAAGGGAAGAAAAATAAAAGGGACACACCACATACGACAACTCTTACTTTTTTATGTCCAAATGTCAGTAAGATTTCCTCTGACAAAGGGTTCCATAACTTTAAAAACAAAAATGGCTCAAAGAGCATACATGCAAATAAACATATACAATAGATAGGTTTATTATCCAGTTTACCAATCAGGAAACTGAGGAAAAGATTACTACTTGCCTGAGGTCAAGCATTTAGGAATGAGGAAGCAGGCAATTTAGCTCTAGAATCCATGCCCCTAACTACTATGCTACAGACCAGTATACCACCACACAGTTTAGAAAACATAATATAGCCCTGGTCGGTTTGGCTCAGCAGTTAGAGCATCAGCCCACGGACCAATGAGTTGCAGGTTCAATTCTGGCCAAGGGCACGTACCTCGGTTGCAATTCGTCCTCAGCCCTGGTTGGGGTCGTGTGGGAGGCAGCCACTAGATGTGTCCCTTTCATATCAATGTTTCTCTCTCTGTGTGTTTCTCTCTCTCTCTCTCTCTCTCTCTCTCTCTCTCTCTTCCTCTCTCTACCTCCCACTCTGTCTGAACAAAACTGGGGAAAAAATCCTCAGGTGAGGATAAAAAAAGAAAAGAAAATATAAACCTCCAAGACCCCCAAATACATTCAGGAATAAAAAGATACTTATTAACATAACATGCAAGGCTGTTCAGCAATTCAGCCTCAGCTAGACCCTTCAGCCTCCCCTGCCATTCCTCACTACCAACACACACACCCTACATTACACTCACATTGAGCTTCCCATTAGGCCTCAATCATCCCTCCTCCATTCATGTGTGTATATTTACCATTTATTCAGCTATTTCAGAAGGGCGAGGCATCGTGCTAAGAACTTTATTTCCACACCTCATTTTATCTACATGACAATACTGTGAGGTAGGAGGTGTTTGCAGATTTTACAAAATAGTTGAGTAAAAATTAAAAAGCTTGCCCAAGGACACATGGCTTAGCAAGTGAGTGCATGAACTCAAAACCAGTTGTTATTACTTCAAGGAGTATGTACTTGATCACACTTTCCCTGCCTAAAATGTGGTCTGTCTCCAAACAACACCATGTTGATTCAAGCTGCATCTAGAATAGTGCTTGGCAAGTAGTAGGCACTTAGATATTTCCTGAATGAGTGAATGAACAAATAAATATCTCTTCCTCTCTGGAGGCCTCAGATTCCCTTACAAAACCCAGTTGCTCTCTCTACATTGTCACAAGACTTGTTTCAAAGCTCTATATAAGGCTTCCCAGGCAGTATTCTATGCTTTCTACTTACATGTACATATTACTGACTAGACTGGGAACCTTGTTTCACTTCATGTCTGTTTTCTCGGCACCCTAACAAAAGGCCTGGCTTTTTTATTTTCTTTTTTCTTTTTTTTAATCCTCACCCGAGGACATTTTTGCATTTATCTTCAGATAGAGCAGGAGGGAGAGAGGAAGGAAGAGAGAGAGAAACATTGATGTGAGATAGACACATCGACTGGTTGCCACCCACACAACCCCAACCGGGGCCGGGGAAAAACTGCAACCGAGGTGCGCGCCCTTAGGGGGAACTGAACCCGAGACTCTCTGGTCTGCAGGCTGACGCTCCAACGGCTGAGCCAAACCGTCCAGGGCAAGGCCTAGCTTCTAACAAGCACGCAGTAAGTTTGTTAGCTGAATGAATTTCCCAGAGAGATGAGTAAGAGACTCATGATTTGCATTAAAACTTTTTTCCTCAAGAAATACTCTTTACTGTGATATACTCAGATTATGATCTATAAATATTTCTAGGTTTCAACTATCATCGGAAGCACCTAAATTTAACTAATTCAACACATATTTAGGAGTAATCTACATACATATAACCACTCTTAAGGAGTTTATAACCTAATCGAGGAGACAAAACATAATAAAATGTAAAGGTAAACAGTCAAACATGACCAGGTGCCACAAAATGCTGTGGGTTTACAGGCTATAGTCCTCATTCTGGGACCAGGCCGTGGGTCTGATTATCTGTGGAGTCTACAATCAGGCTCTTTTCAGTAACTAGCAAAATGAGGTGGGGAAAAGGCGGGAATACAGTGTGCTTTCCATATAAAGCTATTTAACTCAATTTTTTAAACTGTCCTTAATCTGGCATCATGTTCCTCCTGCTTTTTGAAGTAAAAATGTAATTTCTTTTCAAAAATAATGGGGAGGAGAAATGACCATCTCTATGTGGTTCCACAAAACTCCTTTTTAAGATTTTTTTGGTACAAACATCCCAAACATTTGGGATCTACTGAGCTAGGGCGTTCAAGAGAAGCATCACAGAAGAGGTGAGACCTGAAATGAGCAATGCCAGATGAACAGGATGTGGCCAGGTGTGGAGAAGGGAGGGGATTGTGAGCAAGGGGAAACAGCCTGATCAGAGTATAGAGGTATAAATGTTCATGTAAAGTTTGAAGAGTAGCAACTAAATCAGCCTGACTGAAACTTGGAAAAGGTGCAGCTGCAAATTCCATTTCTGGAAGTAGGACAAGCTAAATACCCCTCTGATCTACCACTGAAAACAATTCTAAATAATGGATAGTTTTCTCTTCTCAAATAAATAAGTTGATGAGTTTACAAGAAAATAAAGGAGGATTAAAACAAAGAACTGCCCTGGCTGGTTTGGCTCAGCGGTTAGAGCGTTGGCCTGCGGTCCAGAGAGACCCGGGTTTGGTTCCCGCTAAGGGCATGTACCTCGGTTGCAGTTTGTCCCCGGCCCTGGTTGGGTTGTGTGGATGGCAGCCACTCGATGTGTCCCTTTCACGTCGATGTTTCTCTCTCTCTCTCTCCCCCTCCCACTCTATCTGAACAACAAATGGAAAAATGTTCTCGGGTGAGGATTAAAAAAAAAAAACAAAGAACTAAGTGAAGATAGGAACCCATCCAACAGGGTAACCAAAACACAAAAGCTAGCTTTCCCAGTGAAGACATTTACATAGCCCAATGTAGTCTTCATTCTTCCACTAATGGGACTCAAGGAATACAAGGCAAAAGTAAGGTTTAGGCTAAGGTGGAAAGGATAATAGATACCCCTCCCTCACAATTTAAACTGGGACTACAAAGGGGATGGATCAAGATTAAAAACCCATCTGCACTCATACACATACCCCCTCTCCAGAACTGCAATAAAAACCACTAGTTTCAAAACTTGGTAATGAGATAGAAAGGAAAATCTTCCTGCCAGTTCAAACACAAGCTGGCCCTCATCAGGGATTGCTACTGAGTGGTCAAAAAAAACCTCAACCCAGGAACTAAAAGTGGCCACAGAACACTAACAAAATAATATGTAAATCTTCTCTGGAAAAATTCTCTTCAACATTGGCCTCAAAATAATTCTCACAAAAAGTTCCAAGAAATATAAACTCATGGGCAAAAATCTGAAAACCCTCGGGGAAACAAAGCCCATTAAATAAGATCCTCAGGAAAAAAAAGATGGTAGAATCAGACTTTCAAAGACTTCAGATATTAGAATTATTAGAGACAGTATATGGAATAAATGTTTAATAAGCTTAAAGAAATAAAAAGGATTGAAAATGAGTAAAAAGTAAGAAACTATGACATGTTCAAGCAAAGCTGAAAAAGAACAAAATATTTCTCAAAATAAAAAAGAATAGCTGAATGGATGGCTTCAGGGCAGAAAAGATACAACCAAAGAGAATTAGTGAACTTACAGAAATCATACAGAATAACACTCAGAAAGAGAGATTGAAATTATTTTTTTTTATCCTCAGCTGAGGACTTTTTTGCATTTATCTTCAGATAGAGCGGAAGAGAGAAAGGGAAGAAGAGAGAAACATCGATATGAGAGAGGCACATTGACTGGTTGCCACCCACATGACCCCAACCAGGGTCAGGGATGAACGGGCAACCGAGGTTTGTGCCCTTGACCGGAATCAAACCCTAGACGTATTGATCCAAGGTCTAATGCTCCAACCACTGAGCCAAACCAGCCAGGACATTAAGCATCTTTTTTTTTTTTAATTCTCACCCTAGGATACTTTTCCATTTATATTCAGATAGAGTGGGAAGGGGGAAGGGAGGAACATCAATGTGAGACAGACACATCTATTGGTTGTCTCCTGCATGACCCTGACCAGGGCCTACGACAGAACTGAACCTGAGACTCTTTGGTCCTCAAGCCCACGCAGCAACAGCTAGGCCAAACTGGCCAGGGCTTAGCATCTTTTTATATGTTAATCTGCCATCTGTATATCTTCTTTGATGCCTGTTCAAATTTTTTGCTGATTTTTCTTTATTGGATTGTTTGTCTTAAAAGAGTTGTAAGGGCTTATAGTTGAGTTTATGTATAAATAGGTATTAGATATATGTTGTATATGAAGGCAGCAGTGGAAATAGAAAGAACTGGTCAAAGTTGTGTTTTAGAAACCTGTGGCTTGTCTTTTCATTTTCTTAGAGTATCTTTTGATGAGCAAAAGATTTTAATTTTGATAAAGTCCAGTTTATTAATTATACTTGTATAGTTTGCTTTTTGTGTCCTACTTAAAAAGATAATTTAATGGCACTTTATCAATAAATTACAGGGACATATAATATGGGAGGTATTGATGATAACTCCTAGAGTTCTGCCTTGGATGAATAAATGCAACACCATACTGAGACTATTTTCTTTTTTATTTATTTATTTTTTTGTTAATCCTCACCCAAGGATATTTTTCCATTGGTTTTTAGAGAGAATGGAAAGGAGGAGGAGAGAGAGAGAAACACTGATGTGAGAAAGACACATCGACTGGTTGTCTCCCACACGACTCCAACCAGGGCAGGGGATCAAACCTGTAACCCAGGTACATGCCTTTGACCGGGAATTAAACCTGTGACCCTTCAGCCCACAGGCCAACACTCTAACCACTAAGCATCACCGCTCAGGCCTGAGACTATTTTCCAAAAGGACATCCATAATCCACCATTAAGTCAAACCATCTTTTCTGGATTCTTATTTCCACTGACCTCCCAACAGTATTCTACACTGCTTATCTAGGTCTCTTTTTCAGCCCCAGGTTCAAACCTTGAACTGCACTTTGCTGTATTCAGTCTGAAAACAACTCTCATCTTTCTCATTGCGCCAAGGATTCCCAAATTTCTACCCTCTCTCCCTGGTAACAGTGGCATCCAACATATATTGAGGGCTTTACTATGCAACAGGCACTAAGCTTATTTTCTAACTGCTTACTGCATATTTCTCCTTGACCTGTCATTAATTTACAGTCAGCCAAATTCATTCTTCTTGATCTCACCACCAGTTCTCCCTCCTGACTCACCAGTTTCCGACAGTGGTATTTTGATATTCTCCAACAATGCAACTTGAAACACTGGAGATCTGGGAACTAAACTAAGGTGCCAAAAATGGCCTAATCCCAATCTGTATGAAAAATTATGGTAATAAAATTTTAAGCTTTCCTATCATAAATTTTTCTTAAACCCTTCCCACCTCCTATTCTGTCTATTCTAGACTATATAATAGTATCTGATTTAAGAAAAAAAAAAATGTAGTTTAAATGTTAACATATAACTATTTCATGATATTCCACAAATATACCATAACTCTTATCACCCGAACACATTTGACCACCACCGAACTAATATTATGCACTCATAGTCCTGCTATGAGTTATTTTCTGTGAAACTTTCCCTATGAGGAAGTTAGACCAAGGTGAGAAAGACTAGACCAATTTGAGAAAAAAATCGATTAAATGGGCCCTGGCCAGTTTAGCTCAGTGGTAGAGCACTGGCCCGTGGATCAATGAGTCGTGGGTTCAATTCTGGCCAAGGGCACGTACCTCAGTTACGGTTCATTCCTGGCCCTGGTCAGGGTCATGCGGGAGGCAACCAGTCAATATGTCCCTCTCATGTCAATGTTTCTCTCTCTCTCCCCTTCTCTCCCTGTCTCTCCTTCCCATTCTACCTGAAGATAAATAGAAAAATATCCTTGGGTGAGGATTAAAAAAAAATCGATTAAGTGGACCATCAGAATATTCTATAAATTTCTTCCTCTTCAATTCCAGGCTTTCACTGCCTATCTTCTGGCACCACAGACAAAAACCAGCTTACAAGCAGAGTAGCAATAACTTTCAACAATCAGTATAAGAATAAGTGACTTTGTATTCTAGCCATTGCAACTGAGACACTCCAGGCTGCATCCTCCAGTTAAACCAGCACACTATGGACTTTCTCTGCTGATTATCAGTAGTTACTCCAGAGATAAAGCATAACATTATCCTAAGAAAAATAGCACAAATATAAATATTTATAGTCCCCAAAGGATTGGCCAAAGCCACATAATTTGGAGATACCAATTATTTAGAACCATGATAAACATAAATAGTTGGGAATTAAATATATGAAAAGACTACTGATCATGTACTTTTTAAGGATGAAATCCAGTCAAGACTAAACTTCTATATTGAGTTAAACCTTCAATTAACTAATTATTCAATATATATTAACTGAGCACCTGCTATGTATCACATACAGTACAAGTCACACAAGGTTTATAGTAAGCAAGAATCTCAAGGAACCAGACTTCATGAAATTCGTAGAGTATGGAAAAGACAATCAAAGAACAATAATAGCCAGGGACTGATGGGCAAAGCTCCTCCAAGTGCAACAGAAGGGTAAAAGGGATGCTGAAAAATTTCTCCAGAGCTCTATTTGAACTGAAACCTGAAGAATGATTAGAAGCTAACCAGGTGTATATGCATGTGGTTAGAGGTAGGAGGTGAGGAGTGCCATGGATGCGGCTGGGATCAAACTAAAATGGAGAGAGCACACTCAGAGTCATATAGATATGGGCTCTAATACAAGTTCCACCACCCATAACCTGTGTGTTCTGAGCAAACAACATTTCTAGCTTTAGTCATTTCATTTGTAAAAGGGGGTAATAACAATACTACTTAGTATTCTGCATGTAAAGTTATTAGCTCCCCACTTGCTAGCTCTAAGATATTGGGCAACTAGAAATCTGTGTCTTTCTCGTCTGCAAAATGGGGATCAGAGCAGTACCTTCTCCATCAGGTTGTTAATGAGGGTAAAATGAAAGATTAAGTATGAAGATTCAATGAGATAATTAACATAAAGTACTTAAAATAAGTACTAATATTCAAAAGAGTTCAAAAATGTTAATCATTACTATTTTTTATATTAATAGGCAGAGTCAAGATCTCAAAGGGCTTTATAAGCCACGTTAGGTGTGTAGATTTTAATATGGAAGTATGGGGAGCAAATGAGGGATTTTAGCAAGGAAGTGACATGATCAGATTTCCTTTCTGGAAGGCACACTCTGGGTACTGTATAGAGACTGGACTGGAGAGAGGCAAGAGTAGTAGAAAAAACCCAGTATGGAGGAATTACAGCCATTAAGGTAACAGAAGCTGGTGGCCTGGACCCAGAAGAAAGCAATAAAGAAGATGAGTACATAAATCAAGAAGACCTGATGTTTGGATTTAGTATGTGAAATGTCCCCAATATTTACTGGTCTTTCCCATCCTCCTATTCTCTACCTGCCTACTAAAGAGTAACGAAATCTCTTTAGCTCTCGCTACTCGCCACTCTGTAATTGACTCTCAAATTATATCTTTAGCTCTCCCCTCTCTCATGACCTTCAGGTCCAAATTTCAACTGTCCCTGGAGAGCTCCCCACAGATAGTAATCTCATATCAATAGAACCCAAAGCAAATCAATGAGTTATTTCCCCAAAATATCTCCTCAATTTCCCTATTTTAATGCTAGCTCTCTATCAGTCACCCAGGTTACAACACCTAGAGTCACCATCCATCTAGTTATAAAGACTTTCTAATCTGATACTACTTTTTGACAATCCTCACTGATACCCGGACTCTTAAATTAAAGGCAATGTGATGTAAAACAAAAGGATATATCCAAATATCAGCCCTCCTTACCTCTCTTCTATTTTAACAGGTTAACTTATCTACCCACCTTCAGTCATTTTGCCCTTCAATTCTGATTATTCTCATGGATCTCTTTCTCTCTCTCTCTTTCTCTCTCTCTCTCTCACACACACACACACACACACACACAGAGAGAGAGAGAGAGAGAGAGAGAGAGAGAGAGAGAGAGAGAAATACGAAGGGGGAGCTACCTAATCTCTTGATTACTTTTAAAATTAGTTATAATAATTACACAACAATCAGTGCAACAAAAAGTAAAGTGAGAACAGAGCAAGAACTCTATCGAAGCACACTCTGTGAATTTAAGCTTCTTTTGTATGTCATTAGTTCAAAATACAAGTATCAGGCACTAAGTGAATAAAATTCTACCTCAGCAGTACAAACACCTGTTTAGTCACTAGAAATTCAACTGTGAACAATAAACATGAAGCAGTTCTTCAGCTATAGATCTGAGTAGGGGGACCTGGTTGCATCCATGAGCAGAAATAGTGTAACCCATTCACCCCACTTGCGGCAAACAGCAAATCTAGATAGAGCTCACCTTGTTCAAGGGCATATGAGAAAGTAAAAGACCTATTAAAAATATTGCAAATGGGGAAGAGGAAATGAACATCATCTCTTGGAAGAAGAATATATCTCTGAAATGATTAAGAAGTATGTTTCAGGAAACTGGCATCTTTAAATAGAAAAGAAACATGACTTCTACAAAACAGGAACAGAAAACTACAGGGAGAGAAAAGAAGAAGCTAAAAAGACAGTAAGAGCCATTTTAAGAAAGGATGGGAGAAAAACGATAAAAAATGATGACTTCCATGAAAAATAAAAATGCACAGCATTAGCCCTGGCTGGATGGCTCAGTTGGTTCGAGTGTTGTCCGTCAGGGTACCTACCTAGGTTGCAGGTTCGATTCCTAGTTGGTGCACATATGGGAGGCAACCAATCAATGTTTCTCACATCAATGTTTCTCTTTCTCACTCTCTCTCTCCCTCCTTCACTTTCTCTCTCTCTAAAATCAATAAACATGTCCTTGGGTAAAGACTGAAAAAAAAAAAAACTTCTCAAAACAAAATGCATGGCATTAGACACATTACCTATTTGGTATTCTGGTCAAAATGTTTAAACACGAACCTAAGCATGAGGAACAATGAGACAAGTCCTAAATGTGGGACATTACAGAAAACAACTGGTCTAGAGTCTTTAAAAAGTAAATGTCAGCCTTGGCTGGTATGGCTCAGCCAAGAACGTTGGCCTGCGGTCCAGAGAGACCCGGGTTCAGTTCCCGTTAAGGGCACGTACCTTGGTTGCGGTTTGTCTCTGGCAGCACTATTTACAATTGCTAAAATCTGGAAATAGCCCAATTTCCCCTCAATAGATGAGTGGATAAAAAAAAGCTGTAGTACATATACACAATGGAATACTATGCAGCTATAAGAAAGAAAGACCTCTTATCCTTTGAGAAGGCATGGAGGGAACTGGAGAGTATTATGCTAAGTGAAATAAGCCACTCAGAGAAAGACGAATATCACATGATCTCACTTACTTGTGGAATATAATGAACAAAATAAGCTGATGAACAAAATAGACCCAGAGACATAGAAGTAGGGTTCAGAATGACAAACCTCAGAGGAGGGAGGTATGGGGTGGGGGGGTGGGGGGAGAGAAACCAAAGAACTTATACACATATATGCATAACCAATAGACATGGATAACAATGCTGGGGGGCAGTGGGATCAGGAGAAGGGTGTCAATGAGGGAAAAAGGAGAAACATCTAATTTAAAAAAACATAAACAAAATATTAGTAAATTGAATCCAGCATTATTATTAAAAAAGGCACTAAATCATGACCAAGTAGATTTATCCTAGGAATGCCAAATTAGTTTAATATTTGAAAATAAATGTAATTCACTACATTAACAGGAGGGGAAAAATCATATGATCATCAAAAGAGATGGAGAAAAAGAGTTTGATAAAATTCAACATCCATTCATGACTAAAGCTGGCAACGGAAATATCACTTGAAGCAGATCACAAAAGGCTCCAACAAAAGTTAGCTCTCTCAAGCCAAAGGACCAGGAAAGGGGCAGGCTAACAAGTCAGAAAACTTTTAGATAATAACCACCCAACACTGCAGTCCACATGACAGGAAAACCTGTGTGGTCTCGCCTTCACTCAAGTCAGCAATGGACGAGCAGGGAGAGAACCTAGATTTCTACCTTCACCAAGCTGTAATAAAGTATGCCATCCACATGCCCCTGCCAGGTTAGTGTTACAGAAAGTAGAGAGCTGGGCTTTCCTCATCCCACTGGGCAGTAACAAGGACCCCGTCAAGGTGCTTTCAGTGGAGATTGTGACGTCTGGACTTCCACTCTCACATGGAGTGATCGAGGCCATTGTGGGAGCAGGGGGGCGGGGAGCCTCGATAAAACTGCTAGTATGGCCCTGGCCAGTTTGGCTCAGCGGTTAGAGTGTCGGCCTGCGGTCCGGAGAGACCCGGGTTCGGTTCCCACTAAGGGCACGTACTTCGGTTGCAGTTTGTCCCCGGCCCTGGTTGGTCATGCAGGTGGCAGCCACTCGATGTGTCCCTTCGCGTCGATGTTTCTCTCTCTCTCTCTCCCTTCCTCTCTCTCCCTCCCACTCTATCTGTACAAAAAATGGAAAAATATCCTCGGGTGAGGATAAAAAAAAAAAAAAAACAACTGCTAGTATGACTTCAAGTTTGAAAATAATAAAGATATGATAAAACAAATAATACAAGGGGAAAGAAAGGATTTAGAACTCAGGGGAAGGGGTAGGGAGGGAATGCTATTTTTAAAAAATCTAAACCCCACTCAGCTGGGGAGGTGTCATAGAGGTCCCTGGGAGCCGGAACTCCCGCCTGGAGCTGCAGTAAGGGGAATTCCCCATGCTAGGTGTCAACCAAGGCGGAGCAGAGAATCTAGACATGTACCCCAACCTAGCAAGAAGGTGGCAGAATGCTCTCTGCTTCTTCTGGAGCAGTGTCAGAGGAAGCCAGCTAAAAACCAGCAGGAAAATATCTTCGAGTTCTGTGAGAAATTTTTTCAACCTAGAAATCTATGACCATTTAAACCAATGGCTTTTAACTGTTGTGCCACAAGATTTTTTAAAACATACAATACCTGACTATTTAGTCTGGGGTACTGACCTCTTTTCCCTTATATTGTCAAATTAAAAAATGACAACGACCAACACAATAATGCTGTCCCACATGAATGAATCCAAATTACATCCATTTTTTGTCAGACTGACCAAAAAACATATTTTTTGGTGTGCTGCAGAATTTTAGTAATTAATTTGTGTGCCATGAGATGAAAAAGGTTGAAAATCATTGATATAAACTATCGATCCAGAGTGAGAAGGCATTTTTCTGACATGCTAGATACCCTTTCTGCAAGTCCACTGATGTGACTGTCTCCTGTAAGAACCTGAATATAGCCCAGCCAGTGTAGCTCAATAGACTGAACATCATCCCATTGACTGAGAGGTCCTGGTTCGATTCCTAGTCAGGGCACATGCCCAGGTTGCAAGTTCAATCCCCAGTAGGGGGCGTGCAGGAGGCAGCCGGTAGATGTTTCTCACATTGATGTTTCTCTCTCTCTCTCTTTCCCTTCCTGTCTCTCTAAAAAAAATAAATAAAAACATATTTTTTAAAAAAAGAACCTGAATATATACTCCGGCAAACAAATTACAACAAAATAACACAAAGGTCAGGAAATAATAAAATCAGAGAGTGACAAAGAGACATTCTAGGATTACAATACAGTTGACTTTATACAGATCAGAACAGGAAGGTAGGAAGGAACCACTAGGAAAAAATGGGGGGAAAGAGCCTCAATAAATATACTAGTATAATTTCAAGTTTGAAAAAAATAAAAATATGATAAAAACAAATAATGCAAGGCGGGGATTTAGAAACACAGGGGGAGGGGAAGGGAAAGAATACTATTTTTAAAAAATCTAAACCCAGATGTGGCTTTTTCTATTCCAGTCTCAGGTGCCTTCTGGGCCACAGACAGCAATGCAGACATCACCAAGTCCAAGAACCACACCATGCATAACCAGTTCAGAAATGGCACAGAAATGGCATCAAGATAAATATAAATATATCTTTTAAGGATGTGGAACCTAAGTTCCTAAGGATCTTGAGCTTTGTCAAGAAACATAAGAAAGGTCTAAAGAAGATGCAGAACTAAGACCATCAAGGCCTTTGTCAAGCTCAAGGTCCTAACAGGCATTTAACCCAAGCTTGGGAGACATGATTGTTATGACACTGCCAGGGTGCCAGGCTCTGGTCAAAGGCTAGCACCAAGGCCAAAGTCAAAGTCAAGGCTCAGTCTCCAAAGGTGCCCTAGCATCCACAAAAGGTAAAAAGTAGAGGCTTCCATCTGCCAACATGAGAATGCAATTACTCGAGTGATGCCCTGGGCTGCTGGCTATACTCGACTGGTGTCCCCTGTGCTATTTTGTGCAAATAAATGTAAAACTAATATATATATATATGAGAAACTATAGACATTTAGCCTAATTTTAAATTCTGGATGGATTATAAGAAAAAAGTTTATATAACCCTGATGTTAAGAACATTCTCCTTCACATGGGATCATGACAATGCACCAAAGAGAAAATATTATTATAGCACCCTACCTGGCCTACATTAAACAATTTTTAAATACTCATAACATTTAATTTTTAGGGTTAACCTAGGGATAAATAATGGAAGACTTGGTTCTGGTCATGGATCAAAATTTAAATGACCACATAAAATAAAAGTGTAACTTAGAGAAAGCACAGAAGCTATCCTTCCCTTAGAGGGGATAAGTCAGAGACACTGCTAAAAATTAAAGGAATAAAGAGAATTAAGTATATCGCCTTAAACTATAACCATAATAAGAATTAAAAATAATATAAATATGTAAAACATTGGAAGAGGAAAAGAGAGAAGTACTATAAAGATACTCATCATCTTTCACTTCAGGGAGTGAACAAATACTGTCCAATGTTAATTAAATTAGGAGAGAGATTTATCTAGGGGTTATGGATTAACCTCCAGAAGAACTAAAAACAAAATCAGTTAATAGAGGTTGTTTCTGAAGGGGGTGTGTAGTGTAGAAAATTGTTGCTCTTCATCATGAGCTCTTACAAACTATTTGATTTGTGACTATGTACATTTTTAACTTTGATTAAAATAATTTTAAAGTTTAACAAACACAGTCTGTTGGTGAAGCTGTAAGGCAACCGGCAAGGCACTCTTATAAGAGGGAATCTCAACTGTCACAACCCCTCTGTAAGGGAACTTGACACTATTTAGCAAAACTACTTATAAATTTTCTCTTTGACCCAGCAATCCCACTTCTAATAATCTATCCCAGTGATAAAATGGTAAAAATACAGAAAGGCACATACACAAGACTATTCATTACAGTACCATTTGTAATAGTAATACTGGAAGCAAAGTAACCATCAGTATGAGGCTGGTTAAATAACCCATGGTCCATCCATCCAATGGAGCACTATGCAGCCCCTACAAAGAAATGATAATGATCTCTATATACTGCTAGAAGTGATCTCTTTACAGAGTATAAAATGAGAAAAGTACACATAGAACACTTCCATTTATCTGGGGGACTTGTGAGAGGAGGTGTGAAAAAATATACATACACACATACACACACACACACACTTTACTTTTTTTTTAAAGACATGACAAACAAAAAACAAACAAAATGTTAAACCAGCTTACCTATGGAGGAAGAAAGGAACTGAGTGGTAAGTAAGGAATAGAAATCAGATTTTTCTGAATATACCTCCTTTTACAGATTTGGCATTGAAACCATATCAATATTTTATGTAATTATAAAACAAAATTATTTTTAAAAAGCAAGCTCAAAGATTGAAAGAAAAAAAAAAACAAAAAACCCCAATGTATTGAGTTAGTGACACAGAGAAACTATTTCTAGTAATTTTTTTTAACTTCACCCGAGGATGTTCTTAGGGAGATGGGGATGGAGAGAAAAACATCAATTGGCTGCCTTCTATACATTCCCCAACCAGGGATTTAACCCAAAACCCAGGTATGTACCCTGACAGGGAATCGAAAAGGCATAAAACGACACCCAACCAACTGAGCCACTCAGCCATGCTCTAGTGATTTTGAAACAGTAACTTGACTATACATTCCTAGTGGGATATACTCTAAGGACCAAAAAAGGCTAAATTAAAATAAAAACAAAAACCTGTTTTTAGTAATCATATTGGTGGTGGTAGTAATGCTGGTATTACTGTTGAGTTGTATACTGCGGGATTAGGCAAAAGAGTATATTGGTGGCACTGGAAATCAGGACTTTTGGTAAGATAGGAGATTCAGATGTAAGAACAATGAGGTTAAATAAAAATGCTATAATCTGCCCGGCTGGTGTGGCCCAGTGGTTGAGCACTGACCTATGCACCAAGAGGTCGCCAGTTCGATTCCTACACAGGGCACATGCCCAGGTTGTAGGCTAAATCCCCAGTGGGGGACATGCAGGAGGCGGCCAACTGATGTTCTTTCATGGATGTTTCTATCTCTCTCCCTCTCCCTTCCTCTCTCTCTAAAATCAATAAAGAAAAAAAAATTTTTAATAAAATAAAACAAAAATGCTACAATCAATATGGACATATGATGGTGTTTACCTTTAAAAAAGACACATACACAAAAACAGAAACACACACCTCCTAGTTCTGACCCTTGGGGAAGCCTAGAAAAAAATGACTGATCTAGTAGCAAAAAAAAAAAGTCCTAAAACCCACAATGTAATCTCTAATACCATTTCCTACCAAAAGGAAGCAAGATTCCTTAGAGAAACAGCAAAATACAGGTCTGGAGCAGGAAATATACAAGAGTCTGGAATATCTCTTATCATACCAAAAGGGAAGGAAGCTATTAAAAACCACTGGGATCTGGTCAAAAGAATTCTAGAAGTTCACTTGAAAAAGCTCCCACTGGACAAAGATAGGACAAATTAAACATCAATGAGGATAACCACAACAGAGTGAAATATAGCAGAGTTGATTAAATCTATGTGTTTACAAAAGGCCACATAGAGTATGATTCCACTCATATGAAATGTCCAGAACAGGTAAAACTGTAGAGATCGAAAGTAGATTAGAGTTGCCTAGGGCTGGAGGCCTCGGGAGAAAATGGGGACTATTAATGGGTACAGTATTTCTTTCTGAGGTGATGAAAGTGTTCTAAAATTGACTGTGGTGATGGTTGTACAACTATATGAATGTATTAAAAACCATTGAACTGTATACTTTTTGAAAAAAAAATCTGTGTGTTTAAAGTGACACTCAAAAAATAAAATAAAATAAGATACCTTTGGAAAATAGGAGGAAACTAACTCAGTTTGAAAAATGAATAAAGGGAATCAAATAGGAACTGTACCTCAGGGAACCAAATAGTTGATATGAGGACGTTTTCCTTCACAGAACTATTCTAGCTAATATGAAGAAATAATAGAAACAAACTATCACCATTTTTACAGTCCTTAATAAATTAGGGATCAAAAGAGGTAATGTGCCTCCTGATAGAAGTCCCTATCACCACCTTTTAAGTACTCTTGCCAAGAAAATGAACTAATCAAGTCACTAAATCTAACCACCAATTTGTAGGAAGTAAAGGGGACAGAATATAGTAAACAGGATGCAATGGAATATACACAGGACAAATAACCGACTTTCTCAATAAATAAATTACAAGGAGGAAAAAGAGACTTAAGAGATATACATTAACCAATTACAATATGACCTTCATTCAAACAAATCAACTGTTTTAAAAAACTGATATAACTAGAAAACTTTGAACAATGGATATTTGATAACATAAAGGAAATTTTTTAGGTGTGATATCATCATCAAGAATGTCTATCTTTTAGAGACACATGGAAATACTTAAGATGAGATATGACATCTGGAATTTGCTTCAAAACAATCTAGGACTGGAGGGTGGGGGATGGAGTTTATGGTCAGTTACCTATAAATGAAACTAAGCAAGCCATATATTAATAAGTGTTGAAACTGAGTGATGGACATTTAGGGGCTCATACTAGTATCTTTGTTTTCATAGATGCTTAAAATTTTCCAAAATATACAAGTTAAAAATAATAACATTAAGCACTCAGGAAAACAAAATGAGAAGTTATGTTCAAAGGACTAGAAGTGTTCAGTAATACCAGTTAAACAAAGATAAATATAAATAATATAAATCTTTTATAAAATTTTCAAATATTATTTGTGAGAGGAAGAATAAATGTTCTTAAATATTAACATTCTAATTATTTGCAGGCTCATCTTATCTCTCTTAGTAGACGTTAAATTTCTTTTCCCCAACCAGCAAGAGGAATAGTGCTTTGCATATATCAGAATAGCAATCCTTCAAATAAATTCAGTAAAATATACAAGTCATCCTGACATACAGAAAGAAAGCAAATACTTTCTCTACATTCTTAAAAAAAAAAAAAAAAAACTATGAAAAGGAACACTTGCATTCTTTTGACAATTGTTTAGCTCCAGGTTGTTCACACGAGCTTATCCCATCCGCTCCAAACAATATCAATAATAGCTATCATTTACTAAACAGTCACTTCTCTGCTGAGGGCTAGATATAAGATCATTTTTAATCCTCACAATAACCTTATAGGGGAATTAGCTTCCTTTCATAAATAAAAAAAATTGAGGCTCATAAACTCAGAACTCAGACAGAGATGGCATGTGGTTCTAGGGACCCTATCTAGCCTGAGTGTCTCCAAGATCCACATCCCCCTAGCTCCTCTCATGCCTTGGGATACAAGAACTTTTGCTTGGAGTCAAACATCATTCTCTAGATTGGTTTTCTTCCTCCTTTTGATTCATACAGTCCAGGCGAGATCAATGCAACATCCCTGAAACCTTTCCTGTGGCTAAAGTGAGTTCAAAAGTTTATTTTTTCTCTCTCTCTCTAAATCGACAGATTTACCCTCAGTAACTTAACCAAGCCCACCTTAGGTCTTACTCATCTAACAAAGCACACACATTCATTATGGAGCCCTTATAGATTTCTTCCTTTCTCACTGCACACAAAACTGTCTTCTCCCAACCATACTTTTTCACTTTTCCTCAGAGAAGCAAACATTAGATAACCAGCCCTCAGCTTTCAAACATTCATTTATAACTTTGCTAACCTTGCCAAGTCGTCTTTGATTCTCCTCTTGCCTCCTACATGTAATTTGTCACCAATTCTACCTAAAGTTGTGCAATTCTACCTAAAATCTCTCTCAAATCCATCCTTTTTCTTTCAACAACCCAAAATTCACTTTTGGGGCTTGATCTTCTGCAGTATAAACTATAACATAGTTGGTGAAACAGTGGTCTCCAATTTCTTCCCATGCATTCCTTATCAATAAAAAAATTTGAGCATACAACTGATATACATATATTTACTTATAAATTATAAGACTATTTTACTATACTAATATATGCATTAGAAAATACAAGTATGGAAATGTTGATAGTTTATATGAAAACAAATATAAGTTCTACCATATTCTTTTCACACCCCAGTGGATCATCTTGCACAAGCCAAAGATATCAACTGTCCTAAAATACTGCTGCCAGAGTAACCTTATTTAAAACCCAAATCTGATCATATGACACTCCCAACTCTATCCTTCAATGGCAACATGTCCCAGTGGCACAAACCTACTTTTTCAACTCCATCTCCTGTAATCTCTTCATCGCATGTCCTGTATTTCAGTTATCCCTGTTACCTCCCTGTCTTTTGCACACAGTTACCTCCCTGTCTTTTCCTACACCTGGGAAGTCCTTATCCTTGACAGCCACTGATTTATACATAATAGGATCTCTAAGAGAAAAATACATTCTAAATGCAATTAATCCACTTACAAACAAACTTTTGGAACGTTAACTTATCTTTTCTATAGGAACTTATGTTTTGAACATATCTTCTGTTACGTCCAATATTTGTCTCCTTTTCAAGTTCTAAATACTTGGAAGAATGGGTTTGCATTCAAAAAAAAAGTAGAGGAGACCAACTTTGTTTTGTTCTCTTCGGTTTATTTTTCTTCCTTGTTTATCTTTCCATTTCCCCACAAAATCCTTCTAAGCAAAAGGATGTTGCAAATCCAGAGCTTAGTTCCCCCCAGGGCCAGGGAAAAGGCTAAACCTTTGCAACCCACAATCAAAATTCCAGCCAAGAGCTTACACAGCCTAAATAAAATATTTCCCTACAGCAATACTTCAGGTTTTACCTTCCTTGTTTCAACCTTCCTATCTGTTGTGCAAGCCCCTTTACAATGACTACAATGGCTAAGATTTAAATGATGGGGATGCACCCAATACATTTTCCAAAAACATCATGAAAATTCAAGTGACTGACGGGCAACTAATAATGGGGAGCTCAGTCTCCAACACAGTGGTTCTCAACCTTCATAATGCCGTGACCCTTTAGTACAGTTCCTCAGGTTGTCTTTGGGTGTATCTGCATGTGGGCGGACCAGCCCGGAGACAGAGGAGCGGTGTCTCAGTTCCTAAGATGATCAGAAATATGTGTTTTCTGATGGTCTTAGGCGACCCGTGTGGAAGGTCATTCAACCCCCAAAGGGGTCGCGACCCACAAGTTGAGAACCGCTGCTCCAACAAGACTTGTACTGTCTGCGTTGTCTCCTATGGGGACTGGGAGGGGAACTCTATGGTGGAGAGAGAAAAGAGAAGAGGCATTAGAGGGAGAAGCCCTCCAAAGAAGTCACATTTCAACCTCCAGTCTTATCTCACAGTAAGGGAGGTATGTCAGCTGTGCCATACAATCGGCATCAGGAAGCAGCAAGCCTGTGGTGCATTTTGGTAATGGGATCCTTTAACAAGCAGTCCAAAAAGACTAGCAAAGCTATCCTAAGAAGCCAATCCTGCTTTTCTGTACCAGAAAAAAATAAGATGGGTTTATCCCCACTTACAAGTCATTCCACTGTTCTTCTGGAATCCTTTCTCCTTTCTCCACATCTCACCTTTCTTTCAGTTCAAGTTCCAACTTCTTCCGAGAAAACCATCTCTGTCTACTTTGCTCTGTCGTTTTCTACACACCTCATTGGACCAAATCAAAACTACAATGAGATACCACTTTACATAAAATGGTGCACTTGTTTGGAAAGCAGTTTAACAGTTTCTTAAAGAGTTACCATACGATCCAGCAATTCTATTTTATGTTCATAACAGTGAAAAAGTGGAAACAACCCAAATACCTAACAACTGATGAATGAATGAATGAATGCATGAATGCATGAATGAATGAAAGAAATGTGATTTGTCCATACAATGAAATATTAGTCAGCAATAAAAAGAAATAAAATACTCTCGTATGTTATGTGGATAAACTTTGGAAATATTATGTTACATGAAAGACAAAGAATTATATATTGTGTGATTCCATTTATAAGAAGGCCCAGAACAGACAAATCTACATCTACAATTAGTGATTGCCTAGGGCTGAGAAGGTTTGGAGGTGAATGGGGAGTGACCGTTAATGGATTTGGGGCTTCTTCCTGGGGTGATGAAAATGTTCTGGAATTGGTCAGTGGTGATCAACCACATTTCTATGAGTATACTACAAATCATTTACTAATATACTGTAAGAAAATTAATTTGATGCCCGGGCCATAAAGTTTGGCTCAGCGGCTAGAGCATCGGCCTGCGGTCCAGAGAGACCTGGGTTGGTTCCCGCTAAGGGCACGTATGTTGGTTGCAATTCATCCCTGGCTCTGGCTGGATCGTGCGGGAGGCAGCCACTCCATGTGTCCCTTTCACGTCGATGTTTCTCTCTCTTTCTCTCTTCCTCTCCCTCCCACTCTAGCTGAACAAAAAATGGAAAAAGTGTCCTTGGGTGAAGATAAAAAAAAAAATTAATTTTATGGTATATGACATAACTTAATCAAGTCGTTTTCAGATTACCACCACCTAAAAGTCCCTGCTCAGGCTCCAGTCTCTCTCTCTGACCTTAACCGCAAGCCTCTCTACCATCAGTCACTTCCCAAACCCACTGGCCTTCTATCAGTTCCTGAAATATGACTAAGGTTTCTTACCTTGAGGCCTTTGTATATTCTCTCCTCTCCATCTGGAATGAAGTCTTGTCCAGTCTCTTTACATAACTAATGACTTCTCATCCTTTAAGTCTCAGCTCAAACGTTATCTCCACAGTAAGCCTTCCCTCTCTATCTAAAATAGGACAGCCGCTCCCATTATTCTCTTAGCATTTTGTTTCCTACGTAGCCCACCAGACTGTAAACTCCAACAAGAGTAGGAATGAATATGCATTATTATGCACCATTATAATTCCCAATGTCTAACACGATTCCTAGCATTTAAGTGCCTAATAAAATGGTAATTAGTATTTTTATTTCCTTAATATGCCACGTCCTCACACACACTGTTTTTGTATTGAGATTACTACAACTGCTGTCACAACTACCATCACAGCCGCCACTACCACTGCCACCCCATCATCCTCTTACCCCTTTCATACCCTTACTCATCTCTCCTGTCTCAATTAAAACAGTCTTCTTGATAAGCCTGCCTCCTTGAGCCCTTCCTTGGAAGAGTGTCTCCTCCACTATTCACCTATTCATCACAGGCTGCACCTCCACCGTAACAATGACCTTATTGTATTATATTCAGGAATTGTTTGTTTGTTTTGGTGGGGAGGGGGCCTGCAGGGAGTTTGTTTTGTTTTACATTTCTGTCTTAAAACTACTTAGGGAAGCCTAAAGCAAAGAAAAATCTTCATTTCTACATCCCAGTGCACTACTGGGCACATAATACTACCAATTATGATAATAACAATAATGACTAACATTTACTGAGTGTTTAGTATGTGCTTGACACTATTCTTAGTTCCGCAGTGAGTGAGTGAATGAATAAATGGATAAATTCCTTGGTCACCAACCTCAAAGAGTTCACAGTCTGACAGGGACAGAAGACAGGTATACAGGCTAATGCAGAATAAACACACCACAAGGCCAAATCAGCTGCCCTGTCCTGTCTCTCTATGCCTTCAAATCTTTGAGTATGCTTTTCTCTGAGTCCATAAATGTCAGGTTCCTTCAAACTCACTTAGAATACTTCCTTCGATTACTTACCATCCACTTCCTGCCCTTGGTGCCTGGAAACAATTTCTAGGATGTCACCACAAGCAATATTAAACTGCCACACAGTTTCCTGCTGTGTGTCTGCATTATCAGTTAAATTGCTTCATATTAACCACATTCCAGTCCACTGGGATCACTCAAACACCAACTAAGATTTAAACAGCTGTCGAAGATGCCAGTCACCATTGCTCCTTTTATCCCTCTAAATAAATGTCTGCTCAGGTTTAAGATTTAGGAGCTTTCTAGGGTACTACCCACATAACTGGTGACCATTTCTTTCTTTTGTCAAGTAAATGTTTGGTGTGAGATCATGTTCCTCTATTAAAATGAACATGAACTGAACACTCTTTAGAAAACATAAAGAACTGTCTGCCTAGATCAGGGCAATTTGGCTTAAAAACATATAAAACATAAAAACCGTTCCTCCTCAAGAGTTCAAGTAGCAAATTGTTCTTTTAACTATGTACACTCAATTAGGATCTTAATTCAGATACTAACATATTTCTTAAATGCATTCCATAAAGTCTTCCTAAACAATCTTGTGTGTCAGGTATTGGGTTTGACATGGGAACTCAAAGACACAGTCCCTACTCTCAAAAAGTTTGTCAGGCTTAGTATGGGAGACAGACAGGAAACTGGATTTAGTACTCTGATGATGATAAACATAAGGGGCCACAGAAATAGATGAGGAGCGGCTCGGCTGGGGAGGGGAATGCACAGATGACGGGCACCTGGCCCAGGCTGGGGGGGGGGGGGGATGGTATTAGGGCAGGCTTCCAGGGGATGGCATCTGATCTTAGGCCTATAAATTCCCATTTTCTCATTTTAAAAGTGTGGTTATCATTGGATAGTTGTGAGGATCTGATGAAATGGTTCACATACAGCATTACCACCATGCCAGACACAGAGACTGTACTCAACTAGCCTTAGCTTGAAAGAAAAGTCTGAACAGGCACTAAGTCTCAATACCCATGCCTAGCAACTAAACTGATCATAGAGCAGACCCCAGCTTCACAATTACAGACTCTTGTTTTTTATCACTTTTATTTTTTACTAAGAGAATGTTAAGTCCAGCTCTGCATGCAAATAGTCTAATCCCTTGATCATCAAAACTTTCTTCTCCATTACCTGAAACATAGTTCTCTGACAATTCTGGTATAAAATATACTAGTTTTCTTAGTCTTTTGATAGAGAAGGTGTAAAAAGAAAACTAACAATTACAGAGCTTTTAATATGGGCCCTGTAGTCATGGGCCCTGAAGTCATGGTGATACTATGGTTACTGCCCATAATGACCCTGCAACAATAGTTTTCCCCATTTTACCCTCAGGGTGAATAAGAAACTGTGTAAAGTTTCAAACACAGTAAGCAGACAAAAGAGCTGGAACTTGAATCCAGATCTGGTTCTAATCTCACCCTGACTGGGCCACATAGCATCAAAGATAAGCAAGAGAAAACACAAGCAGCAATAGTGCTCTCCTGCTTGGAGGCACCTCAATGTGCTCTCTGCCTCCTACTCCCCCACCCCCAAGATTGTCCTACACAATGGAGTCTACACACTTAGATTACACCTCAACCAGGTGAACACCTTGAGCTAAGTGTCTTCTTTCCTATCAGGATGGAATGGTCAATAGTAACCAAAGCTATTTCCTCCAATAAGTAGGGCTGCATCAAAGCAGATGGTTTCCTCGCCACAGGCCCATCCCCATACCTAGTAACGGGCATAAGTTGCATAATCAACAGTCACTGTAAATCACAAGTAATTTTCATAACTTCTCTCTCCATAGTCTCTTTCAGTCTCACAAGTAAAGCTAATATATTTCCTAAGCCCAAGTTTTTATCACAAAGCAGTCTAGTTTCAAGATCAAGGTTATTCTTTATACTTATTTCATACTTGATATTTATTGCATTAGTTAAGTTCTCTTGCCCGAGTGCTCACAGAGATTGATTCCCAAAACACACTTTAGATATGTATTTGTCAACCTGCAACCTTCACAAGCGAGACAGAAACCCAGTGCCTAATCATCTGGACTACTATTTGTTGGATTTTCATGCTGGCTCTGACACTGCCTGCCTCATATCTGACAAGTTTCTGAACTTTTGTGTAACAAGAAGGGCAAATATCCTAACAAGCATACTCTGTGACTCTAAGGTGGCTTTTGGAAAGTGTTTCTAAGTGCTATTGAAATCCAAGTTTACAACTCTTCCTTGGAAGCAAGAGCTGAACTTGGAGCCTCTTTAATCCCAATGCTTCACAAACTGTGTCTTTTTACCTCCCAGGCCTCTTAAACTCTTATCTGGAGCACGCCTCTAAATTTTTCCCATTTCCACAAAAATCAAGAACTAACAGTGTTCTCAACCAACTCTTCCATTTTCATTATCATACGCAAACTCTTCTAGTTTCACTTAGCAGAGGTCTTGGGGCTGCTGCAGCACGTATTAGTCACATTTTGTGACTGGAAGCCTGAGCCTCAGAGGACTACAAGGCTGAACGAAGGTCACACTGCATGGACATCACTGGACAAGGATGCAATTTTTGAAAAAGTATTAGATTTTGCCCCTAAGGCCCTTCCCCTTTAAAACTTCCCCTAGCCTAATTCTCAAAATGCTGAAATAAACACATTCTACAGCCTTTCTTGTAAGCAGGTTTCAAGTGTCCTGTGAAAGCTGTTTTAAGGAAAAGCCTATGCTGTCAACTTTGTTTTTCAGTGCCCTCAAACAATTCTATTACTCAGAGAAAACGTGAACATTTGTTAGTGATTAGAGATAAGGCATCTCGTGTTCTGGAGCTGAGGAAGGGAGAGGCCAAGAGGACCTGGCGTGGTGGGGAGATAGAGTCCAAAACAACACACCCAAATTGGACTGCATAAAAACTGCACTTTCCAAAGTCAACTTCTAGTCTAGGGGGAGGGAAACAATGTTTCAATGGGTTCTGAAGTTAGATGTATCAACAATTTCTCAGGAAAACTAACCCCCACCAGGGACTCCAAGTGAATGAATGAGTGAGGGAATTGGCCAGGCTGGGTTACAAAGCCTTTCCAACAATCATCAGGTGCTCAGTTACAGCACAGAGGTATCTTCCTGCACAGCCGTGGCCTTCGCTGGGTGGAGATTTTCTTAGGTAAGACACAGGAGGAGCGAGACAAGGGCCTTCACCCCAGGCCGTCCAGACCTCAGGTCGAAGAGTGGCCCCCTCCCTCTGAGAACCTCACGCGACTTTTGTGGGGACCCGCAGGCCTCAAGCAGCCGGCTGCCACCTCTCAGGACCTGCCCAACTCTCAGAGGCGCCCCCAACACACCCATTTGAGGAGTTGCTTCTGGAGATTTCTCGCCCTCCCCCCAAGAGTTGTAAGACCATTTTCAGAGGCTCTCTGTGACCCCGGAGAGAAGGCCACCTGGTAATCTTGGCAGCTCCCGCCATCAGGTGAGGAGGGGACACCTGACCAGCGGCGCCCTACCACCCCACGCGCACCCCACCCCCGCGCCTCCCTGAATCGCCATGGCAACTGTCCCCCTCCCCGCGTGACGCCAGCACGCGGGACGTCCCTGGGGTCCCGGCAACAAGTCCCCCGCGCGACCCACGGCCTTCAGCCCTTGCCCGGCCTCTCCACCCCGCGCCCGGCCCGGCCGCACTCACTTGATCCTGGAGCCCATGGTCCCCGGGCCTCCTCATGGGCCCGCGGGCCCCGCTCGGCGCTGCGCTGCCTGCCCGCCCGCCCGCGGCCGACCGGCCTCCCTCCGGCGCTCTCCCCGCCCCTTCCTCCCTTCCCTCAGGCTGGGCCCGCCCGCTCGAGGCTCGCTCCCTCGCCGCCGCCGCCGCCTCCCGGGGTTAATGTACTAGCTCCAGCCCGGCGAACGCCATGGTCGCCGGCGCGCGTGCCCGGCGCGCGCCGCCCCCGCCGCCTCTCACTCCGCCGCCCCCTCCCTCCCGCGCCGCCGCCGCCCGCATGGGCTGCCGGGAAGTGTAGTCCGCTCCCGGGAGGTGGGGCCGTCGGGGGGGTGGAGGGGGACCGCACTTCCGCCCACTGATTCGGCGAGCTCTGTGTATCATAATCTTCCGGGTACAGACCCTTAAAGAGCTCCGTCACGATGATCTCCTACGGAAAACTCCACCTACAACCCCCTGAAAAGACCCTCATCCCATAGAGAACCCCAAACCCACCTGAAGAAACCGTCACCCGTTCCTCCCTCCTGAAGTTCTCCTCCCCAGTAGCTCTGGTGTAGAGAGATCTGTCTCCCACTCAGGCCTCCGTGAGAACACGTTTTCCCTTAGAAAATCCCATCCCTTTCAGTAACTTCCTTAGGGAGCCACAGACCCTCTTCTCTATCACATCATCCACTTCCCCAACATAGTCCTTGGTAGAGGCCCCCTCCTCACCCCTTAGACCTTGAAGGCGACCTCACATACCCACGGGAGAGCCACCTGGGGGTTCATAGGACACATTAGATGGCTGTGCTCTGCCTAACCCTTGAGGGCCTGTCTCCCTTATCAGCCATTTGGAGGGCTCCAGTACAGAAAACTCCTGTCACCATAACAGTCCCTGATAAAGATTAGCTCAATGCAAATGAAGGTATTTGAGAGTGAAGATTACCAACCTGCTACCTGCTCTCGCTCTGCTCCCCCTGGAGGCTCACTTTCATGAGTACCCCACTATCATCTCCTCTAGGCCGGAAGGATCACAAAGAAAGCTATAATGACAGCTACCATTAGCTACTGTTCAATGAGTGGGTGAGTGAGTGTCCTCCCTGAACCAGGCACTGTATTTCCCCTACCTGATTAGCACCAATCCTCACAATAATCTTGGGAGTGTAAACCCCATTTCACAAAGAGGAAACTGAGACATTTGCTCAAAGTTACATAACTAACACAGGTTGAGAAGAGATTAGCATCTAGACTGAATAATTCCAGACACATGTGATATAGTTATGCTTTAGGATGATAGCACCTCTGGCCATAAGTCAGAAGACCCTGTAGGTTCATAGTTCACTTTTGAAATTAAGCCTTTCTTTCTTTCTCCTTCTTTTCTTTCCTTCTTCTTTTTCTTTTCTTTCTTTCTTTCTTTCAACAATTTTCTCTTCTGAAATGCCCTTTAGCCCTTACGGCAATTTAGCTCTTATAAATTCAGAGTCTCCCCACCCCACAGTTACTACAGTAACTGGTCCTAAGCCCAGCCAAGCAGGAAGCAAAGACAGCAAGAACTCCTTCTTTTGGAGTTACATTCTGAATAAAGATCATTTCTCTCTGTTGCCTATGCCCTGAGGTTGTTGAAGGCAAAAGGTGAACTTTTTTGAATTAAAACAAAAACATTAAAAACATCCAAACTGCCATTTTGAATTCAAAGTCTACTGCACCCAGACACCAACACCGACTTATAAACACCCCCAGGAGCAAAGCTATGCCAGACCGGCAGGGCCTCTATGATGTTTATTCACCTTATTTCCTATGAACCCTCTCCAAGGAACAGTTGTTATCAAGATCTTCCCTGGAATGAGCAGCCAGTTCAAAAGCTCTGAGCAGGAGTCTATAAATAAAACAAAGTTATTTGGTGAAGGGCAAAGCTGGCTGCTTTTCAAAGGAGGTTGTAGCCATCCTGGCCACAAAAATGTCTGGGTGCCTACTGGGTGGTGTGTGTGTGTGTGTATGTGTGTGTGTGTGTGTGTGTGTGTGTGTGAGAGAGAGAGAGAGAGAGAGTTAGAGGGGAAGACTGGAGGTGGGGGATTATGTATCTGTCCAGGTGGCCTCTGAGACTGCAGGGTGGTCTGGGGAGAGAGCATTGAACTGGGAGTTAGGAGTCTGGCTTCTAATGCTGTCTGCACCACTGACTAGCAGAGAGATTTTAAGCAAATAAATAATTAGACAATTGTCTGCTTCAGTTTCCTCCTTGGTAAAATGAGTATAGAGGATGACGAGGAGCTCACATCATAAGAGAGAATGTAATGTAAGAGCTAAGAGTGTAGGCACTGGAACCAGACTGCTTGGGTTTAAATCTCAGCCCTATCTCTTACTAACATAAATGTGTCCTTGGGTGTTATTCACTCTCTCTGTGCCTCTGTCTGTAAAATGGAAATTATGATAGTAGCTCTATCTTACTGAGTTGACATGAGAATTAATTGAGTTAATGACGCTTATAAAGTACTTAAACAGTGACTGGCATATAGTGAGCACTCAAAAATTACCAGCAACTATTATACATAAGGCACTTAGCAGAGGTTGGCTATTATTATTAATGGTAATAATCTTTATAATAAATAGTCCTATACTTGGATTCAAGAGACGTGAGTTGAGCTCCCAACCCAGAATATAATTGTTTCCATTCTGAATCAGTTAGAATTCAGTTCAATGTAAAGGTTAGAAGACTGAAATAACAGTGACTGAGAAAAGTAAAGGTTTATTTCTCTTTCACATAAGGTCTAGAGATAAACATTCCAGAGCTGGTATGACAAGTCCAATATGAAGGCATAGGAACAGGACAGCTGATTTGGCCTTGTGGTGGTATATATTCTGCATTAGCTTATTACATACCTGTCTTCTGTCCCTGTCACATTGTGACCTCTTTGAGGTGGATGACCCAGAATGTTATCTTATTGTTCCCCCCTCTCCTCCAAATGCAGCTTCCACCTCCTGGTCCAGGATGGCTGCTTGAACTCTAGCCATCTCATCCACAACCCAGACAGAAGGAATGAAGATAGTCATGCCCCACCCCAACCCCTAATGTTTACGTATACTTCCATTTACATTCCATTGGCCAGAGCATAGCATGCAACCACATCTCACTAGGAAATACAGCCTTTATTTCAGAAAATCATGGGCACAGCTCTAGGGGTGGTGGGTCTTTCCAGAGAATAAGAGCAGGACAGATATTGCAAGACAGCCAGCAGTCTCAGCCAAGCCATCCTTGGCCATGTGACCTTAAACAAGACAATATATTTAGGCCTCAGTTACCCTATATCCAAAGTAAGAGAATCAGACCAGATGATCTCTCTCCGAAGTCCTTTTCAGACGTAAAATGCTATAATTCAGTGGTTTATTGTTTTATCATTCCATTAAACTTAGTTGAATCCGATGTTATTCAAATAAAAGGAGACCTCTCTGCCAACTACATGGCATAATCAATTGTTGGAACTGAAACCTTCCGGAGATGAGAAGGGGTTTAGGAACTTGGCTTTCTCAACTGTTGTCAAAATAGGCTAACTAAGCAAATCTATCAGATAAGAAGTCTAACAGCGTGTGCGATACCACCTGTGCAGACACTCATGCTCCTCAGTTTCCAAGCTTGCCCTCACTCCCGTCTACCTGTTTGTCTTTTCTGCTTAGAGGCCATGATTTTTTTTTTTTGCCAGTTTCCTCATTTTTTAAAAAATTTTATTTATTTATCTTTGTTACAGATGTTTCTTTTTTCCCCCATTGACACCTTTCTCCCAATCCCACCCTTCCACCCCCAGCATTACTGTCCATGTCCTTGTTTACACATACATGTGAAAAAGTTCTGTGGTTTATCTCTTCCCTCCCCCCACATCCACCTCTTCTGAGGTTTGTCAATCTGTACCCCACTTCCATGTCTCTGGGTCTATTTTGTTTCTCAGCTTGTTTTGTGCATTATATTCCACAAATAAGTGAGATCATGATTATTGAGAGGAGGACAGCAACCCCAAAGAACTCTAATACCTCACTAATAATACAGTGTAAAATGGCAGGACCAATTAGCCAGTGGTACATTGTTTTCAGTACACTTAGTTGTGATTATATATTTTTTTATTTAATATATAATTTACATGTCATAATTTTTTTTTTAATTCTCACCCGAGGACAGTTTTCCATTGATTTTCAGATAGTGAGAGAGGGAGAGGAAGAAAGAGAGAGAGAAACATCGATGTAAGAGAGACACATTGATTGGCTGCCTCCTGCACAACCCCAACCAGGGCTGGAATCCAACCAAAACACAGGTGCATGCCCTTGACTGGAATAAAACCTGAGACAAAGAGGGTCTTCATGTCAACACTCAAACGAATGAAACAAACTGGCCAGCGCTAAAATTTTAATGTGTACAATTCAATGGTTGTTAGTATAGTCACAAAATTGTACAAACTATCAGCACTATCTAATTCCAGAATACTTCATCATCCCAAAAAGAAACCCCACACCCATTAGCAGTCACTCACTTTTTCTGCCCTACCCACCCCCCACTTCCCCAGCCCCTGGCAACCCGAATCAATTTTCTGTCTCTACGGATTTGCCTATTCTGAATATTTCATGCACATGGAATTATAGAATAATGTGGCCTTTCTGTCTGGCTTCTTTCAGTTAACATAATGTTTTCAAAGTTCATCCATGTTGTACCACCCTTCAGTACTTCATTCTTTTTTGTTGCCTAATAATATTCTATTGTATAGATAGACCACATTTTTTTTAATCCTCACCTGAGGACATTTTTGCATTTATCTTCAGATAGAGCAGGAGGGAGAAAAGGAGGAAGAGAGAGAGAGAAACATCAACGTGAGAGAGACACATCGGTCCACAGGCCGACGCTCTAACCACTGAGCCAAAACGGCCAGGGTCATATTTTATTGTTAATGACCGTTTGGGCTATTTCCACTTTTTGGCTATTATGAATAACACTGTTATCAACATTCATGTATAAGTTTTTGTGTGGACACATGTTTTTAATTCTCTTGGATGTTGCCATTATATCCAGCAGAAAGAATCCACAGCTCATTAACAGGGGTGCTGCTACCCTAACACCAAAAGGAGGGGTTATGTAAAGAAGTAACTTTGGGACATGCAGGATCATACCAAGTTAAGTAGGATTTTTTTACTGAATTCCTCATGGACATTCATGTAGCAAGGGGCATTGTGGGTCTCCTAAGAGGGGAATGCAGGTATTATATACTAGTTGTTAAGAAAACGGATTCTGGAATCAGGCAGACCCAAGTTGCTAGTTGAGTGAACTTGGAGACAGTTACTTAAACTCTCTGAGTTTTGGTTTGCTCATTTTTAATAAGGGGATGATAATACTCACCTCATGAAGGTGAAATGAAATCAAGAATGTAAGATTTCTGCTATATATTTGGTAGTCAATAAATGGGAATGTTATTCTGCTAAATTGTCAGATTGATAAAGACAGGAACCACATCAGGTTTGTCCATACCTAGACCTCAACATCTAGAACAGAGCCTGGCAGGCATGCAGTGACCAATAAATATTTATTGACTAAATATATAAATGACCTCAATACTTAACAAAATTTACCACTTAACTATTTTTTGTTGTTGTTCATTCTAACCCAAGGATATTTTTCCATTGATATTTTAGATAGAGTGGAAGAAAGGGAGGGAGAGAGAGAGAAAAAAACATCAATGTGAGAGACACATAAATTGGTTGCCTCCCTGGTCACCTCTCACAGGAGCCCGACTAGGGCTGGGGATCAAACCTGCAACCCAGGTACGTGCCCTTGACCTGAAATCGAACCTGCAATCCTTTAGTCTACAGGCCAATGCTCTAACCTCTGAGCCAAACCAGCCAGGGATACCACTTAACCATTTTTAAATTTACAATTCAGTAGCGTTATGTATATTCACACTGTTGTGCAATTATCACCACCATCTCTACAACTTTTTTCAAAATCTCCACAAACTATAACTCTGAACCCAGCAAACAAGAATTCCCCATTTTCCCCTCCCTCCTCCAGTTCCTGGCAACCTTCATTCTATTTTCTATCTTTATGAATTTGACTACACTAGGAACCTCATATAAGTAGAATCATACAATATTTGTCCTTTTGTGACTGGTTTATTTCACTTAGCATAATGTTTTTGAGGTTCATTCATGTTGAAGATTTTTCATTCTTTCCATTGTATGTATAGACCACATTTTGTTAATCTGCTCATCCAGCAGTGGACACTTGGGTTGCTTCTACCTTTTGGCTATTGTGAATAATGCTGCTATGAACATCCATGGATATACAAATATCCCTTGAGTTCCTGCTTTCAGTTTATTTGGATATATACCCAGAAGTGGAATTGCTAGATCATGTGATAATTCTAATTTTACTGTTTTTGAGGAAACATAGAACTGTTTGCCACAGAAGCCGCACCATTTTATATTCCCACCAACAGGGCACAAGGGTTCCAATTTCTCCACATCCTCACTAACACCTGTTATCTGTTTTTTCACAGTAGTCATTCTAATAGGTGTGAGGTGGTATCTCATTGTGGTTTAGATTTGCATTTTCTTCATGCTGAGATGCTGAGCATCTTTTCATGTGCTTATTTTGCCATTTGTATATCTTTGGAGAAATGTCTATTCAAGTCTTTTGCTCATTTTTTAATCAGGTTGTCTGTTTGTTGTTGTTGAGTTATAGGAGTTATTCATATATTCTGGATACTAACCTCTTATCAGATATATGATTTGCAAATATATTCTTCTATTCTGTGGACTGTCTTTTCACTCTCTTGGTAGTGTTCTTTGATGCAGAAAAATGTTTAATTTTGATGTAGTCCTATTTATCTAATTTTTTTCTTTTGTTGCCTGTTCCTTTGGTGTCATATCCAAGAAATCATTGCCAAATCCAATGTTATAAAGCTTTTCCCCTATGTTTTTTCTGAGTATTTTTAGTTTTCACTTTTACATCTAGGTCTTTGATACATTTTGAGTACATTTATGTACATGATGTAATATACTGCAAAAGTCTTTACCTTCTTTTGAGGGCTAAAAGTGCTTGAGCCCTTCCTCGTATGTGCTAACCCCAGTCAGGGTGCTCACCTGCACTCTTGAATATATGGTTCATTCTTTTATTATTGTTAATGATACTACCTTGTAAATACTGAATGGGATTTATATTTTTCCAGCTGCTTAATAATCAGGGAGAGCTGTTGTGCTTGCTTTAAAAGTGAAGATGCTGATATACAGCTGGTTTAAGTGACACCTGAGATCAAACAGCCAGAAGGTGATGGAGCCAGGACTCAGCCCAGGTGCCTTAACTCCTAATTGTGTGTTGGTTAGTTCCCTGAGATATAATGTTTTATCTTGCTATGGTTTTCTTTCACTAATTTATTCATTAATTCACCAACTATCATTTTTCGTAGGATGATAGTAGCTTGATATTGTTCAAAAAATAAATAGCAACATGTAATTCCTTTGCAGTCTGCTCCTGGCTATATATGGATTTTAAATGATGTACCTAAGTCTTTTCTTGTAGAAACTAAGTGCACAGTCTCTGGAGCCAGACTATTTGGCTATGTGTGTGACTTGGGAAAATTATTGACTTCTCTCAGACTCAATTTTCTGATTTGTAAAGTGGGGATAATAGTACCTTCCTCATGAGAATTAAATGTGTTAATACATGTGAAGTACACAGATTAGCCTTGAGTTTGGTAGTGACTCAATGTGTTCTGTTATTTAGTTGTTTCCTAACAACAACCAACCAATAAAAGACAATTTTCATAAAGGCCAGTGAGAATTGGTGATTTAATGCCTTGGTTCCCATAATTAGCTATGTATATTAGCATTGCCTGTGATGCTTGTTTATGATACAAAGTCCAGCCCTGGCCGGTTTGGCTCAGCAGTTAGAGCGTCGGCCCATGGACCGGACAGTCCCGGGTTCGGTTTCCACTAAGGGCATGTACCCTGCTTGCAGTTTGTCAGTAGGCCATTTGCTTCTCTCCAGTTTCACCAGCCTCCAGCTCTGGATCTGATTCCACCTGTCGGCTTCCTAGGACAGTGCATTTGGCTAAGCACTGTTAGTACTTGGAGACCCAAGGGAGGTGACATCAATAATCCATTCACTCACACACCAAATTCATTCTATGTGCCAGGTCCTGTGCTTAGGAGTTTTTTGTGCTCCCAGCTGAGAGGCCTATTCCCCTCCCAAGCCAAGCTGTGTAGTACTCAACAAACATTTCCAGTGGGTTTCCTGTGTGCTTGATGGCCCTTGCTTAGTGCTGGGGATACAGATATAAATGAGAGGGTCTGTGGGTGAGACACAGTACAAAGTCTGGCCGGATATGGTCCCTTCAGCCACCTTGCTTATCCCTGATGTCTCATGCTGAATGCCCTGTAAAAGCACCTGTGTTCTTGAACTTGTTTCTAAGCCTCTTGTCCTCAGATCTCTGGGGTCTCCAGCTCACTACCTTGCAAATTATTCTTTCACATGTCTTCTCTCCTCACCTCTAGGGTTCGATACCTGCATTGTCTTTCCAGCCCTGAGTGTGGCTCTTCTCAAACCAGAGTGGATATTCATTCTCCTTGTCAGGACTTCTTGCATCTCCTGCCCTGGGGCTGCTTCCATTTCTCCAAGACTCAGGCCTAAACTCCAGAGGCCCTGTTTTTCTCTTCCATGTTGCATATGGTCACCATGTGCCTCTACCCTTTGGGAAGTGAGCTGGAAAGTTAGCAGGACTCTGCCCCTTTATACTCTTGGACTCTCTTTCTAGTTTTCCTTTATTTTATTTTTTAAAATAAGTTTTGATAGCTTTTTTTGAGAGAGAGAGAGAGAAAGGGAGAGAGAGATAGAACCATCGATGTGAGAGGAAACATTGATCAACTGCCTCCTGCACACCCCCTACTAGGGATCGAGCCTGCAACCTGGGCATGTGCCCTGACCGGAAATCAAACCAGGACCTCTCAGTCCATGGGACGACTCTCAATCCACTGAGCTACACAGGCTGGGTGTTAGTTTTCCTTTATTCTAGACTTTCTTCCATACACACACACACATATATATTTTCCCTATTTATTTCAACTACTTTTTCTCCTAAGCCAATGCCTCATATAACCAGTTTAGTAGTTTTGTTGTAAGTTCATTGGATTCTAACATTTCAGTCCTAGTATAACTCCCTCATCACATGTGAAGACCCACAAAATGAGTGGCGGTGACAGACTTGCCTTAGCATCTCTTTGGAGTGTGAGACCCCAGTTCTCTGCCCTCTTGGCCTAAGTAGAGCTTTTGCTGGTCAGTCCGAGTAGCCAAGACATTGGGGAGTTCAATGACCGAGTTGTTTTTAATTTGTAGGTAGCTTACTGTGATTCCCAAAGAAGACCCTACCTCCTAAAACTAATGTCTCAACCCTCTGGGAGCTCTGCTTCCAGTGCTGAAAGTCAAGTTTCTCAAGGGACCATAAAGGCAGTATCACGCGATTAGGGCACCATCTGCCTGGGGTTGAACCCTAACCCTGCTAGAGCAAATTACTTCCCTTTAACTTAGTTTTACGTCTGGAAAATGGAGATACGTTAGTACTTGCTTCGTGGAATGGTGATGAGGATACAATTATTATAGCTATAAAATTTGAGGATCTAGCAATAATAAATATTTGATAACTGAATAATTATCATAGGTAAAATTGGTAACCACATGCTTTATTCACATTATCTTGTTTTGTTTTTTTTTCTATATTGATTTTAGAGAAGAAGGAAGAGGGAGAGAGATAGAAATATGGATGAGCGAGAACATCGATTGGCTGTCTCCTGCATGACCCCCACTGGGGATCTGGCCCACAACCTGGGCATGTGCCCTGACCTGGAATCGAACCAGCAACCTCTAGGTGCATGGGTCGACACTCAACCACTGAGCCACACCAGCAGGGCTACTTGCATTATCTTTAACCTTTACTATAACCCCAAAAGGTTGATATTATGCTACACATTTCAGAGAGGGGAGGCGATTTGCCCATGGTCACCCAGCCAAAAGCAGTAAGAGCTGAGAGTTGTGCTAAAGGGATGTCTGATTCCCAAGCTGCCTGTTCTTTCAAAATAATTTCGACGAAGCTCCATTCTCTCTCTCTCTCTCTCTTTCTCTCTCTCTCTCTCTCTCTCTCTCTCTCTCTCTCAGCTTTGCTAAAAATATCCTGATATCCCGAATTGTATCCTCATTAGCTAATATGCATACTTTTTTTTTTTCTGTTTGAACATAATTGGCTCATTCAAAGGAAAGGCTTCTACCTACATGAAAGAAAAAGCTGCTCACTGAGAACTAATCTGAATTCAGACAAGGCAGCTGCCTGTGGAAGCCCCTCTGCTTCCCAGCTTGTGTGCTGAGTGGACGGGCAGCACAGCAGAGTGGGAAACAAACTCCTTCATTCACACACCCTCAGCACATTTGAGCTGGGTGACTTTGGCCAAGTCCCTTCCCATTCCCTCAGAGTTCGTCTCCTCGGCTGTTAGGTTGAGCTCATAGAAGATCTTGCCTTATAGAGTTGCAGTGAAGATGAAATGAGGTAATCCATGGGACCTGACATGTATTATGTGGCCACTCAAAAGCTGGGAGCTACTATGACATAAGCCACATGTAGGGAATAAACCACCAACATTTCCAGAAGAGGCACGATAACCAAGTGATTAAGTACAGAGGGGCTGGAGCCAGGGGGATGATGATCAAACCCCAGCATGTACCATGCTCCAGTTCTGTGACACAGTTTCTTTTTCTCCACAAGCCTCAGTTTTCCTGTAGTCAAAAAGATATTATACATATAAAGAGCTCAATAATGAACAGTGGCTGCATTCCCAGCAAGCCTCCCCAACCAGATCATCTCCTAATAGCAGTGGGAGTAATTGATTTCTGCTTCTAGGGCAACGTGCGCACACGGACACCACAGAGTGTTCATCCTGGGCAGAGCGCGTGTGCTCAGGGCAGCTAAAGCCAAACTGTCTGCCCCGACTTCTCCTGCTGGTAATGTGGCCGATGACAGCTTAATGGACTCTTTACCCTTGAATGCTAAGGGGAAAATAACTCATGGCATTACAACATATGAATGTAATGTGGTTTTTTTTTTTCTTGAGCAATGTAGAGAGAGAGCCAGAAACATATGTAAGACTTGAGGCTGCAACCTGAACCTCTCTCTTCCTGACCATGTCTGTATGGGGGACAGATTTAGCCATTTCAATTACCCAAATCATTCATGTTTGTTAAATATAGTCATATCCATGTGTGTGTGTGTGTGTGTGTGTGTGTGTGTGTGTTCCTAAATGATCTGAGGCTAACAAAAAAGAATATGCAGTCAGTTTATGATGAGAGGACTGTGAATGCCCCTAAATTACTGATTTTCCAGAGACAAGCCAGTTCCTCTTGGAATGGTTTGGTGAATGTACACACATGTACACACACATGCACACATGCGCACGTGCATGCATACACACACACACACACACACACACACTCTTTGTTGTCATGAGGAAACTGGTCAAAATCTACCCGCACAACTTTCAGAAGGCCATGCCACCCTGACCAGACAGGCAGCAATGTTGAAAAGTTCCTCAGCCTCATAGTATGAGGGAGGAGGCAGCCCAGATGCCCATTAGACCTACAGGGGCTGGGAGGCAGGGATGAGGGCAAAGAGAACTTTGTGGGTTAGTGGGGATACTATAGACTCGAGGAGTCAGGTTGACCCGAGTTCAAATCCACCATCCTGACTGTACGCAAGAGTCTTCCGCCTCTCAGAGCCTCAGTTTCCCCAGCTGTAAAGTGGATTTCGTAACACCCACCTTGCATGATGCCATGAGGACTAATGACAGCAAGTGAAAGCCAAGTAGCACATGAGGCACAGTGCCAGGCTCAGGGTGATGCTGGGAATAAGGTGGCTCTGCTCCACTGGGAGGACTTCCAGGCCAGGGAGGAGGTGTGCAGAGTCCCAGCTCCTGTGCAGCTCATGCGACGTCCGCTCCAGCCACCTGAGCCTAGGAAGGCAGTGTGCGGAAGCGTGGCTCTCCATCTGGCTAATGCTCACTTGTGTTTCCTACTGGAGAGCATCACTTTTTTCACCTCACCTGGTTTGTTTACCCAAACAAGCTGCTCATTAACAACACGAATTGCATTTTCTGCAATTCTGTTGACAGCACAAATGTCTGCAGTCAGCTTGGGAGTTTGGTGGGAACTGTCGCTGCATCCCGCCCAGCCCAGCCAGCACAGCTTCTGAGGAAAGAAATCAAGGCCGTGCGGGGTCTGGGGTGGGGGCATGGGGCTGGCGGGGGTCTGCTGGCAAGTCCAGCCCAAGGTCCCTAGCCCCTGAGTGGAAACGGCCCTGGGCCCTCCTGAGAGAGATGCAACACTTTCCAGAAAACAAAGGTGGATGGAGAGGATTTTCAAGTAGGGCAGAGGTGGGAGGAGCCAGACTTGAAAGAGTGGGTGAAACCCCAGACAGAGGTCCAGACCGACTGGGAAACACCCAGCCTCCAGCAGAGAGAACCCGAGGGGCTTCCCTTGTGGTTCTCAGCCTACTTCAGCTGCCTTCGTGCACCTCTGGCAACAAGAAGTGAATTAGAAAAACAAAAGATAATTATCCATCTTCTTATTTTGTCCCCAAAAGGCTGAGCTCAGTTTGGTTTGTTAAATCTCTACTCTCTCATCTCCGCTGCTCCAGCAGGACAAGGTCTTTAATGCATGAGTTTATGTAATGCATGTGCAAATTATTGCCCTCAGAATGCTTTCTTTTCTGTCCGTTTCCCTTTCAGTAAGTTTCGGTTGAAGGCTTACCAATTACTATGCAAGTGTCGCTGAGGAACAGGGGACTGAAAAGAGGCACAGCCGCTGCCCTCAAGGGGCTGGCGAGTCTAATCAGAAAGTGATATTAGATTACATGACAAACAATTGCAAATCATGATGAGCTGGATGAGGGAGAAGTCCAGGATATTAAGGGGGACCTGACCTCTGGCAAGGGCCATCAGTGGTGTCTCATGATCTTTAAGCTGACACCCCAATTAAGAGGAGAAGTTACCTAGCTAAACAATAGCAAGGGGCAATGAGCTGATGTGTCTGGTTTCAAATGTCAAAAGTCTTTGGGTTTCCTCTTCTGTCCAAGGGAAAGCTTGCATGGGACCTGGGAAGTAGATGGTACCTGCCTTACTATTTGATATGAGATCTAGGAGACAAGGACCCTGTCAACACCATAGTGTCTGGCACATACTACATGTACATATTTGTTCATTGAAAGAGAAAATAGCAAGGGGTGGGGTGGGGATTCTACACAGGGAACAGCATGTGCAAAGGCTCAATGTGTACTCACCCCTTGCCTCCTCTGTGTAAATGTTAATATCAGTCAACAAATACTACTATTTAACCTGTACCTACAATGGATACACACACACACACAGCCTTCTTTATGAGATTAGGTCATCATCTTCACAGCTAGGGAAATTCCAAGGTCAGGGTTCTTCTCTCTTCCATGATGATGACTTACAAGTTGTTCATGCCCCACTCCCCACCCTAGCAGATCGGAATCTTAACACAGCTCTTATCTCAGGAATGGGTGATGCCAGTCATCAGACCGGACTCCCGTGTGCCCAGAGCCCAGAGGTAGGCAGAAAATACTGGGGTCCAAGAGCCAGGGCCTCCTGATCCAACCCAAAGTCAAAAGGGATAAATAACAATAGCAGAGATGTATTGAGAGCTTACCCTGTATCAGGCACTGTTCTAAGTGTGTTACTTATATTAACTCATTTAGTCATCCCACTCACCCCATGAGCATGACACTTGATCATTCCCCTTTTACAGATGAGGAAACTGAGATACCGAGATATTAACTGACTTGTGGATAACAGCACCCATCATACTTCCCCCACCCCTTGTCCCTCCTCAACTCTTCCTGCTGATGGATCGTTGCCACCTACCATTCACCAAGCTCTGTACATATGTTGCTTCATTTAATCCACATGAACCACTGGGTGGAAAGTGGTTCTTTTTTTTTTTTATTAAAAAAGTTTTTTTCAATCATAGTTTACATTTGATATTATTTTATATTAAGCATACAGCATATTGGTTAGACAATCATATACTTTACAAAGTGTTCCCCCTGGGGAAATGGTTCCTATTCCCATTTTACAGAGGAGAAAACAGAGGCCCAGAAAGAGAAGTAACTCATCCCAGGCTCCTGGGTTAGAGAAGATCTTGATGCCAGGTCTGCTTGATTCCAAAACTCATGTGCTTTCCCCATCTCCCAAGTCAGGTAGGATTCTAGTGCAAAAAGCACAGAATCTATTTAAAAAAAAAAAAAAAAAAAAAGAGCCCCTCTTTCTAGTCCTCCTTCTTCCCATCCTACCATCTTCTGCAGTCCTCACCCAGGTAATATATCCACAGTGGTATCATCCCCTCCACACAGTTGAAAAATGTTAAGAAAATGTGAGAGAAAGAGCATCCAGCCTAGACTTCAATCCCCTCCCTTAAAAATGGAGATAAAAATCCCTAAGTCCTAGAATTACTTAGTAGATTGAGATCATGTCTGTTATGTACTCACATAGAGGCACTTGAGAAATTCTTCTTTGCTTCCTTCCCCCAACTTGTTCTTTCCAGTCATTCAGACGCCTTGGTTTGTGCGAGTCCATCTAGTTCCGGTGGGCATCCATTCCCACCACCAGACAAGGCTCGATGTCCCTTGAGGACAGAAATGTTGCCCTCTCTTCCAGTTCCATCTGGGCATTGTAAGGTGCTGTGTACACCTACGGCCACATACAAATAATCACTAATAGCAGTAATAAACCACTCTGCTTTCATTTGCCGCCAAGCAAAGCGCATTCTGACATGTCTCCTAGAATAGACAAGCCCATGGCTGCACAGATATGAGAAGTTATTTTCCAAATGGGCATTTTCTTTGGAAGACCTAATTTAGCCTCATTTTTCAGCAGGCTACATTCTTGAGCCCTCTAAGTACAGAGATTCCAACTGGCTGGGGTATATCCTGGGCTCAAGTGGGGGCCAGGGTTCAAAGGAAAGAAGATTGTCAACTGCAAGAAGCAGACATTGGCTGGAGTGCATCATACAGGTGGATAAACTGAGACCCAGAGCTGGGAAAAACAAAGCAACGATAATAACCATCCTGGCTACTGTTTATCTACCTAGAGGCGATGGGTGCTAAAGGCAGTTTCAGAACAGAGTCTCCTCCAACCGGAGGCAATCAGCCACTAGCTAGAACAACCTAAATGAGCCCCAACATTTTCAAGACTGCTAATACAAAATTTTCAGGCTTTTCAGGAAGCAATTTGGTATATGTGTCAAAAGACTTGAAAAAGTTCATGCTCTTTGATATAGTTGTTTCCCCTCTCAGAATCAGACATTAACAATCAACAATATAGATAAAATAAATGCATGAAAAGGATCACTGTAGCTCAGTTATTTTATTGGACACCAATTACATGCCAGTCAGTGTGTGGCACTATCCTGAGATAGATTAGACTTCAGGACACCCAGGTTCACTTAGTCCCCTCCCTTCCTCAGGGAGGTAATGTAGTGACAGAATAGAGGGAGCCTGGGAATTAGAGGGACCTGGATTTTTTTCTTTCCTTTTCTTTTTTCCTTTTCCTTTTCCTTCCTTCCTTCCTTCCTTCCTTCCTTCCTTCCTTCCTTCCTTCCTTCCTTCCTTCCTTCCTTCTTTCCTTCCCTTTTCTCTTTCTTTCATTCACTTGTTTTTTCAGCCTGCCCAGGCTGCCTTCTGTGACCTGAATCCTCATTTCTAAAAATGGGGCCAGAATCCCTACCTTGAAGTTCAGCCACAAGAATGGAAAAAGGTTCCAAGCCTGAGAACAAGTATATTGGTACCCAAAATCTTTCTTGATTCAAGAAGTCCAGGCTTTCACAGTTCCAAGCAGTTCTGGATTCCCAGAGGGGCCTACCTGTGACCGTGTCGTAGAGCTGGACAGTGTCTGCTGTCTTACCTGGAGAGGCTAGGACCTGACAAGGCTTCACAGATGCACAGAGAGGCACTTCTGGTGCCCCTGGGCCTGCCTACCGCTCGGGCCACCATCTAGGGGCCAAGGAGCTGGAAAGCTGGAAGCCCCATTATTACCCTGTGAAGTGAGGTGCATCCTCCCCTTGTGTGTTCAGTTGTAAAGTGGGTCCCCACAGCAAGGCTGTTTGAGCCCTTAGTGTCACCGAATGCAATGAGGCATTAGGCTCTTTGAAATTGAGGACGTAGCCCTTTGTTCCCGGGGACACACAGTGGGATGGGTTTTATTAGTGCCTGTGCTTACCTTCCTTGTGAAGTCTAACTCATTATGCCCAACAACTTGATGTTAAATTCTCTCAGGGTCCTCAGCCTTATCCTGCGATGCAGCCGTGCAGCCCAACACCCAGCTCTGTCCTCTCTGGGTATGTCCAAACCTCTGTGGTGGGCGGGGTTCAGTGTGTGGGGTGAAGTCTCCATTTACCCCCGACATCCACACTCCACTCTCTGCCACTCCGGGAGGCTGAGCCCATCCACCCGGCTCCCTTGCCCGCCGGCTTCCATGCCAGCGATGGAGAGCACCAGCAGAAGAGTGGAAAGGGAGAGGAATGGGGCATTGCTCCCTGCTGCACTGTGTTTGGGCAGAGGCTGCCTCTTCTCTCCATGGTCACAGCTCCCGGTGGCATGCTCACCAAATTCCAGTGACCTCCCCTTCTCCTTGCCTTTTCCCACCAAGGATAGTCATGGCTCTGCTGCCGCTGCTAACCCTGGAATGCTTCATCATCCCTTAGCCCTGACCACCTTGGAAAGTCTTCAGATAGAGCTGGAGGGAGGGAGGGAAGGAAGGAAGGAAGGAAGGAAGGAAGGAAGGAAGGAAGGAAGGAAGGAAGGAAGGAAGGAAGGAAGGAAGAGGGCGGGAGGGAGGGAGGGAGGGAGGAAGAGAAAGAGAGAGAGAGACACACACACATCGATTGGTTGCGACCCGTGCAACCCCAACCAGGCCCGGGACTCTTTGGTCCACGGGTGATGCTCTTACCGCTGAGCCATACCGGCCAGGGCTGAACTCTTTTTAAATATCCCCCTTTGAATGTGTTCTCTCTCTCCATCCCGGACCCTCAGCTCCTTTGCCATCAGTGAATGTAAGCAAACAGTGCAACCACCTCAAGCCCCATTCTCAGTCCAGACAAGCAGCCTTGTTGCTCGTAGAGATGAAGAGTGAGCTCTTTCAGATCCAGGTTAGAGATGAAGAAAGGCTAAAGATAAGCACTTGGAAAGACATCTGAGGATGAGCTCTTTTCAAAGCAAACAGCTTTGGAATAATGGCAAGTTTTGTTATGACTGGTGAAAGCAGGGATGGGCTACAGCTAACAGCCGTGTCTGCCTGCTTCTCAGCCCTGCAGCTCCAACACACACAGACGTTCTGGAATGAGAAGGAGAAGGATTGCAGCTAAAATCCCCGATCTGATTGGGGTAGGAGACGATGACAGGATGCGAGCATGTTGGAAAGACCCAAGTTAATAGTTTAACCTCTCTCAGCTTTTCACAGAGGAAAAGAAGCAAAGGTGAGATGTTTATTTTCAAAGCAAACAGCATATTTCTTATGTTCTTAGATTTCTTATGACAATATCTCCACTTAATGGCCCTATCATGTCTAATAACTTAGGAGATAAAATACGGTTCTTTGATCTGAGCTAGTCAAGAAGAGTGACAGCATCCTACACAAAAATGTAGTGCCTTGTCTAATTGTGTTGACTTCTCATTATTGGAAAGTCTCACAACTAGTCAAAGAATTTTTTTAAATGTATCAAACTATTAACCATTTCTTGGCTCCCACCCCCTACTCCCCACACACCCATTTGAAACTGACAGCGATTTAAGCGGGGGGGTCAAAGTTGAGCATGACTCAGCTCTGGGTGACAACTAACAAAAGTTTGCTGATCAAGAAGTGGGTCCTCCCTCCCAGTGTGTATTTCCTCTTCCAATCTGGGGTGCTTATGCCCATTGGAGCCTGAACAGAGTATCCACTTGGGCTGAATTCTCTAAATGTGGGATTTTTATCCGGCCATCGGAGGTCACAGAGCACTTGTACATGAGGCTCACTTGTCTGTAAAAGCTGAAAAATAGAAATGCATATGTCTTGCTCTCTACTGGAAGGACTCACCATCTAGTGGGAGGGACAGGCATTTCCTCCCTGGGTGATCTTGGGGATGTCACCTCCTCTTTCTGAGCCTCAGTTTCCCCAAAGGCAAACCGGTTTTCTGGCAGGGCAGTGGCTTGTAAACTTTAGATAATGTCAGGATCACCTGGAGGTCTTTGTACAAAACAGGTTGCTGAGCCCCAGAGTGTCTGATTCAGTAGGTCTGGGATGGGGGGCTCCTGAGAATTTTCATTTCTAACAAGTTCCCAGGGATGCTGATGCCGATGGGGGACCGCACCTTGAGAGCCACTTTCAAGGCCCGTTGGGGTGGATTACATGAGTTAAGGTGTGTGGAAGGCCCGGCACAGTGGCTGTCCGGGCTTTGCTCAGTCACTCCGTATGAACCACAGACCTACACAGCATTGTGTGAGCACATGGGGCCAGGTGAAGAGAAGGAAAGTCTTCCTGGAGGTCATTTGGCAACAGAGGCCAGAAGGAAGAAATGCGCAGCGAAGCCCATTTGGGGCACGCCAGCCCTCTCCTCCACTAAGGAAGACCATTTAGCATTTTCCTCTTGAGGTGATGGTTTTCAAATGTTTTACCGCAACCCACTGGAAGAACTGTATTTTCTATCACGACCCTGAAAACACATGCACGTCTGTTACAACAGAAACAGGACTTTTCCCTACTCTGCGAGCGGCACGCTATGATTTTCCGTGTTAATTCACCTTAAAGGTATTGATTGCACAACTTATTAACATGAGCTTAAATAGATTCTGTAATAGATTCCACACAGGGTACATCCCAGTCAGATTTAGAGGGGCATTTAAATCAGAACTGGGGCTGGGAGAGAGGAGGCAGGAACACTTTCTTCTACTAGCTAACCCTGTCAGGTGCTTATGAGGAGTTGGACTCAATGATCAAATGGAGCTAAGTTCCAGATAAACAGATTAAAATACACACACACATTTGTGTGTGTGTGTGTGTGTGACTCAATCCTCATATATACGCTCTGAAGTAAATAGCATTATCACCATCTTCAGCCCCCATTTTACAGATAAGGTTAAGCGAGCTGCCCAAAGCCAGCCAAGGCAGAGCTGGGACCCAGACCTAAGACCCCGAGCCCCAGGTTCTGTATTCACAGTCACTGTGGCACAATGCGTCTCTGTGCTAAGGGATTGCAATCCACAGACTGGAAATCTCTCCCTGGACACTCTAGTCATAGTCCATTCATTGGATCAACAAACAACTAAAGGATTCCCATTCAGAGTCCTGCATGTTGGCACAGATCTAAATAAATTAATTTATTTTTATACGAGTCCCTATTAGGTGCCGTGCTGTGTACCAGGTATTGGAGTACATGTCAATTAGTTAATTCACTAGCTTACACACTCCACGTGTAGTCACTGACACTTGCTCTTTGCCCACCCTTGTGCTGGAGCAGCCATACCTGGGCCTGAAACCCAGGATTTGGGGGCTCCAGGAAGGATCAGGGACCCTCCCTTGGTTTTGTATGCACCAACTGATCCTTCTAGATCCCTTCTTTTTCCCTCAAGAAGCAGAAGACCAGGACTTTCTCCTTGTTTCTCCCTTCCTGGAGGCTACACACATAAAATGCCAGGTAAGCAAAGTCGCTTTATGTTTGGCATTAATAAAGCCAAGTTTGTGGTGGCTGGTTTGGTTAATAGTTGCTCCACTGTGTGCTGTGGGCAGTGGGAGCTGCCCGGGAACACCTGTTAAGTGAATTCTGTGGTCCTGTGTTTGGTCCCATTCTGCGGACTCCCTGCGTCTATCAAGATGCCCTGCAATGGGCTTTGCTGCCAGAGAGCGGGCAGCCTGGCCTTTTGGGAAAACCCTCTGCTAGTGGTTAAGCCAGAGCTTAGCTTGATTCCTTTACATGACTCCCAAGGTGCACACTCACCAGCCCGAGTCTCTTCCCCACTGGACAGATTACCTAGACTTCGGCTGTGGTTCCAGTGGATCAGGCTAAGTTAGTCTGAGCTATAAAGCCGGTTCTCTGTGCTTTAGTCTTCCCCCTCTGAGCTTCTGCTTCTCTCTGTGCTGATCTGATTCAGAACATTGTTTCTTTCTGATCGTTTCTTTATGGGTGGTAAAGATGTGGGCTTTGAGTCAGACAGACCTGGAGTTGAATTCCAGTGCCACTACCTGCTGACTCTGTGACCTTGGCCAGTGGCTTGCTCACCTGAACCTCAGTGTCCTCAACAGAAAAGGAGGATGAGAGAATGCATGCAAAGGTCGGCAGAGACTAAGGAGACATGACTAAATGCACGATTGTGTCCTGAATTCAGCCATGGGACAGAAGAAGGACATCAGTGGAAAAACTGATGAAATCTGAATAAAGTCTGTAGTTTAGTTAATATGTCATACCAACGTTAATTTCTTAGTTTCGACAAGTGCACTTTGGTTATATGGAAGATGTTAATATTAATGGTCCGCTGGGTGAAGGCAACACAGGAGCACCTTGTGCTATCTTTGCAACTTTCCTGTAAATCTAAGAAAATTCCCAAATAAAAAGTTTAAAAGAAATGCATAGAAAACCCTGAGCACATTATCTGGACCCAGTAAGTTCTTGAAAAATGTTAATTATCATCATCACCATCATCATCATCATGATCTCATTTATTCCTCACAACAACTCTATCAGGTAGGTATGATTATCAGCCCCATGGTGCAGATTTGGAAACTGATACCCAGAGAAATGAAATCCTTACCCAAGGTCACACAGCAAAAAGTGACAAAGCCCAAATTCGACCTAGCTCCAACATCCATGCTCTTGCCCCCTCTGCCTCCCGTTCCACCGCAGACTGGGAAAACTTGGATTCAAGAGATACCTCTGCTGTGGACCCCGGGCAAGTTGTTTAACCTCTCTGAGACTCAGACCCTTTATCACTGGCATGGAAATGAACTCTTAGGTGTAACTGAGAAGGTAATAAAGGGACTAATAAAAAGGAGGAGATCAGTTAATTCTAGATCTCCAGCCAGCAATGTATTTGACCCCCTCTTTTGGATAACTGCCTCCTTTTAGGAGCACACTGGGGGAAGCAGCAGGGATTCTTACCTGGCTGTCAACTCTGACTCTGCTACTTAATCACTGAGCAGCCTTGAACAAGCTACTTCACATCTCTGAGTGTCAGGTTATTCAAGTATTAACTGAAGATAAAAGTCCCTGCTTCAGTGGATTGTGGAAGGAATTAAAGGGTCTATCAGAAAAACCCTCAGCACAATGCCTGGCACGTGCTAAGTGCTCAGTGAATGGTAGGCGCCATTCAATATAGAGCTGATTCTCTCTTCCAGGCACACAGTAGGGTTGCACCTCTCGGCCCTCTGGTGATTGGGTAGAGCCATGGGACATTTTCTAGTCAATGAATTGTGAGCAAAATGTGACATTTGTCACTTCTAAGCCAGAACATTTTATTAGCCCTGGGAGACCCTTCAGATCCCCTTTTCCCCTTGGACACATGATCATAAAAGAGATGGTGGCTGCTGTCTCATCCTGAGTCCCTTTGTGACCTATGAAGAGCATCCCGGTATTGATCTATGATGGACCTGCAGCCTGAGTGATAAATAAACATTTGTTGTGCTAAGCCGCTGAAGTGGGTTGCTTATTATTGTAGCAAAACCAAGCTTATTGTGACCTGTATAGCAGTTACATTAAAAATGATTATAATTTTTATTTCCTATGATACTAAAAAGGAAGTAACAAAGTAACATGTTCATGGCAATTTACAAAGCATGTTTATCATCCCAACAAGCTGTGATTTATCTCCATTTTACAGATGTGGACATGGAGGTCAAAGACACTTGTCCAAGGTCATGCAGCTGGAAAGTAACTGAATCTGGACTTGAATCTGGCTTCAAATCTTCAAATTTGCCTATTTATAGCATGCTTCCCAGCCACAAGCTGTACCATTCAAGATAAATTTGGGTCGAAACTTGGATCTTTGAGAGGTTTCTGGGAGGTGGTGACAGGCTAAACTTTACTTTGTTCTCTTTCCATCTCTGCCTCTCACATCTTGCTTTGCTCTTTCATAATTTTAATATCTGAAACCTCACACCGACCATGTAAGTAATGTGGATGTTTTCAGAAAACATGTGCTGGGCATATGATTTCGGCTTAAGCTCTAGTGCTTTGTAATACCCATATTTTTCAACCAGACAGATACTTCTCCGCTCCTCAACTCCATCGGATGTTGTGTCTTCACTGCAAGTTTATTTTCGAGTCTTACCCGAGCTCCAGCCTCTTACTTTTTCTGTGGCCCCAAATAAGTTATTTACTCTGGGGTCTTCATCTATGAAGTGGGATCATGAACCCCACCTTCCCTGACTTTGAAAAGTCTGTAGAGCACTATATATATATTTGTGATTATCCAGCACTTATGTATTCAACAGCAAACATTTATTGAGCACCTACTGTATATAGTGCTGGGGGTCTGGCAATAAGAAATGGATGAGATGCTGTGTGTGCCTTCAGGAGCCAGTATGCTGTCATGGTTGAGAGCACAGACTGTGGAGTCAGGGAAACCTGGGTTCCAGTCCTTATTCTGACACTCCTTTGTGCTCTGAGTTTTATTTCTTCAATGGCAAAAGGGTGATGATATTAATATTTACCTCAAGGTATTGTTGTAAGGTTTAAATGAGATGATGCTAGAAAGGGCAGTGCCCGACAGGTGAGAAACATTGAACAGGGTCATCGTGATTAAGCAGTTTGAGGACATGGTGGGAGCTCTATAAATGTCTATTGACAGATAAAACGAAGAGCAGAGCATAGACAGGAATGAACATGGGCAAAGGTCCTGGCTTCCAGGAGGAATCTGGCTAAGCTGACCTCCACATGGGCTAAGACAAGGCCCCTGGGCCTAGGCCCTGGAAAAGGGTCAGCAGCCTCGAGACCCTCTACTGCAGAAGTGCCCGTCAGGTGTCAGAAGCCCTCAAAGCCACCAGGACATTCCTGGCCCCTCCGTGGTGTGTACAAAAACATGCTTCTAGCCAGCGCTCCCGACTCGGGCAAGCAAGTGTTAACGTGAGAAGTGAGAAATGAGAAGTGAGCATATGGAATGCCAATATAATGTAGACATGTGGGATTAAACAACTCAGTGGCACGGGAGCAGCCGCCCTCCAGGGTCTAACACTCTGCTGGGTTCCTTGGGTTGGCATGTACTGCAGGTTCCAGGCTTGGAAAACAAGCTTCCATCCAGGGCTGAGGCCACATGTGAGGGACCAGGGCTTTGGGGTCGGGCAGATCCAGGTTTGAATCCTGGCACTCCACTTTCCCTCTGCAAGATCTTGGCAAGACACAACACCCCTTGGAGCTCAGAGCCCTTATTCGTCAAGTGGGGGTGGTACCACCTTTCTTGCCAGGTTTGCTTGTGTTATTTTTAACGGTGGGCAATTATTGGGTGTATTTTACATGCTTTTCCTGTATCCACTCAACTAATACTGACAATAACCCTAGTATGGGTTATTATTATCGCCATCTGACAGATCAGAAAACTAAAGCTCCAAGAGGTTACAAATCTTGCCCGTCACAGGTGAGGGGCTGAGGTGGGACCTGAACTCAGGTCTGCCTGACACTATGCCCACGCTTTCCCCACTCCCAGTGGGAGACATTGGCTCTCATTTCCTCCACTTCATATATTCCTGAATCTGGGAAGACGTGGGGAAGAAACCCAAAATTTTAAAACCAATTTAAATAATTAAATTTGGCAGCAAAAAGCTCAGTATCGGAAATACATTTCACCACCCCATCGCTGAATCTGTTTAATGTATTTTGAACCAGCTTAGCTCCGTTAGATAGGAAATGGAGCAGGAATTTAAATTTTCAAACTAAACTCGCAGCGAGGGGTCACATCTATAAGTTGTTCCGGGAAGCCTGCACTCAACCTTGGCTTCCCACAGGAGTCGTGGGGAGGTCGCCCTGACCTCTGAACTCATCCGGGGCCCTTGAAAGGCAAGAACAGCACGGGAGACAGCACGAAGGCACGAAGAAAGCTTTGCATCTCAAGCCATTTACTCCATAACCAGCACGTTTCATCTTCAAAGCCCTTCACAAGCCATTATTAATCTTCACAACACCTTAGTGAGGTGGGTGTGTGGCATCACCAGGGTTTTATAGGGCAAGTTGGCCCAGGGCAGGCCTTTGGATGGTGAGTGACCCCAGGACATCAGCCTCAAGAAGGACCATCAGGGCACCCTCAGATTTCCCAGTCCCAAAGCAGGCCCACTCAAATGATCTTTAGAAAGTATTTCCTGCCCTGGCCGCTTTGGCTCAGCGGTTAAAGCGTCAGCCTGCGGTCCAGAGAGACCCGGGTTCGGTTCCCGCTAAGGGCACGTACCTTGGTTGCAGTTTGTCCCCGGCCCTGGTTGGTCATGCGAGTGGCAACCACTCGATGTGTCCCTTTCACGTCGATGTTCCTCTCTCTCTCTCCCTCCCACTCTATCTGAACAAAAAATGGAAGAAATGTCTTCAGGTGAGGATAAAAACTAAAAAAAAAGAAAGAAAATATTTCCTGAGGAGAGGGAAGGTGGGTAGGAGGAAGAGGCAGAAGAACTTGGGACACATGCAGAATGTAAGCCCTGGTGTTACTGTCATTTAAGTAGGTTTCCTTTTATTGGACTTATACACAGATTAAATTTTACTTAAATAACAATAACAATAACTCGAGTCTGTGTGTGTGTGTGTATTTAGCATTTTGTATGTAGTATCTCAGGTGATTCTTATAATAGTCACTTTGTTCAATGCATGTTTATTGAGCACCTACTTTGTGCCAGGCTCTGAGAGGCCAGGGGTTGGAGTAGTGAAGAAGACAGATAAGAGCTGCACTCAATGAGCACACAGTCTAGTGTAAGAAGCCCTTTAAGGCAGGGTCACTATTATTCCCCTCCACCCTCTTTTAAACAAATGATGGAACTGAGTCTGAAGGTCACACGATGAGTGATGGGTGGGGGTTGAACGCATTCCCAGGTTTGGTTGATTTCGAAGCTTCTGTTTCAGCCAAGTACAAAGACACTCATTGCAGCAAAGTTTAAAATAACAAAAAACTGGAAGCAAATTGCATGTCCATTAGTAAGGAAATGGACAAATAAAATGTGGGAAATGCATGAGATGAAATGTTTCACCAGTTCAAGGGAATGACTTACATCTACTGCTGATAATGTCAAAAGAAAAGAGTAAGAAGCAGAATTAGATGTATAACATAATGTCATTTGCATAAAATTTAAAAAGCACACTCAAAGCAATGCTATATGTTTACATATATGTGAATAAAGATATAGAAGATGGATTGAAAGGCCACACATTAAATACTCAAGAATGGATGCCTTGGGGGTATGGGCAGGGTTATGAATTAAGGGTGGGGACCAAAAAGAGGGGAGGTGTCATGCTAGATGAAGACAGAGACCGAGGGACCTGGCTGATAGGCTCAGTTCTCGTACATGCCCCTCCAGGGTCCCTCTAAAATTAATAACACCACAAGACACACACATCATCTGCTCTTTTATAGACTGTATTCTCTCCCCTTAATCTGAGTGTGGGAATTGCCTGTCGAACCTGAAGCAGCCAAAAATCTAAATGAAAAACAGGAACAAAAAGAGCAAAATTTAAAAACCAACTTGAGAAGTGAACAGTGTCTGGGTTGCAAATGGGTGCTGTCGAGCATGTGTGACAGCATCGTGGAGCAGAGACCAGAAGCAGCTGAGCCGTGAGCCCTGCGTGGCTGAGCCTGCCCCACGGACCCGGTCAGCCACGATGCCACAGAAGCCACGAAGCAGCCTGAAATCAGAGCTGGAGATTGTCCACAGAACCTTGCTTACCAGCTTCTCAAAGCCACACTTGCTGGCTTCCTTGTTGGTTTCCTGCCATGGCAGGATCGATTCTTACAAATACGTTTCCTAGAAGTTGAACTGTGCCAGGCAAACCATGCCAAAGCAGCCTCATTTCCATGTGTGGTCCGGGTGGATTGGGAGAGGCTGTAGGCAGAGCATTTCTGGATTTCTGCAAGGCGCTTGGAGGGGTATCTCACCCACCTGCATCTCCCTAAAACACACATGTGACCTGGTCCCTTCCCTACTAAAACCTATAGGATAAATTGGGAACTCCTCAACTGTGCACATGAGGCCTTCAATGATCTGGTCTCTGCCAAATTTCCCAGCCTCCAATCCTGGTGCTCTCCCCTCCCTGTCTGCCCACCAGTTCTACAGTGCAGCCCCCACTTTCGCCCCTCAAAGATCTTGCATAGGCTGCCACTGCCAACCGGAATGCCCTTCCCTGCCTTGTTCCCATGGGTAATCTGTACTCAACCTCAGAATCAGCTGAATTTTCACATCCCCACAAAACTTCCCAGGCCTTTCCTCTCTTCTGCTCGACCTGATCAGGAAGAATTGAAATAGCAACTACACCAGTTACTCTGTGTAAAATGCTTAGGACAGTAAGCATGAGGACCAGATGTGCCTCAAAATTCAGGATTATTCTGATTTCATAAAATATATAAAGTTTATGTACTGTATTTTATAAAAGAATTCGAGCAGACTATGGAACAGGTCCCCATAATAAAACGCATTAATGTTTCTGCAAGAACCGTGTGAATATTCACATGCAAACTGAAGACTCTAAATAGTTTGACGTCAGGTTAAGTAGGGCTTTGCCACTAAACTTCAAAAAAAAAAAGTTGGTGTTGTTTTTCAGGGCATTGAAGATTTCAGAATTGTGGACCTGCATTATTTTTGTTGTTGTTGCTATTTTTTCCACCCACGTAATAACAATTCTTACGACTAATGCAAACACTTGCTATTCCCTAAGGATTATGCAAAGCAATGGGCATAAAATGATCTCATCCTTATGCCACCATGAAGTACAAAGAAGTTCAGTAACTTGCCCAAGTAAGTGACAGAGTTGGGACTTGAACTCACAGCTTTTCTGACGCCAAAGCCCACACTCTTAGCCACCATCCTGCTCTGCAGTTTTTGGCTGTACTTTACCTCATGGTTCTTACCTCCTTTTGCTGTAGTTCGTTCTGTATGAGTTGCCCTGTCCAACGTGGCTGTGAGCTGCTCCATCTCTCAGCAATTGACGCTCCTGCCAGCAGAAGACATGAGTTCCATGGCTTTGTGTCCTCACCAAGACTTGGTGTTGTCAAATTTCAGCCATTCGGTAGGAGTGGGGTGATGCCTCACTGTGACCCTGACTTCCGCCTCCATGGTTTCTACGGATGTTAAGTACCTTGTCATATGTTGACTGGCCATTTGGATTTCTGCTTTTGTCATGTATCCGGTTAAAGTTTTGGCTGAGTTTTCTATTGGATTGTCTGTCTGTTTCTTAGTGGTTTGTAGAGTTCTCTTTTATTTTAAATCCTCCCCGAGGATATTTCTCCACTTATCTTCAGATAGAAAAGGAGGGAGAGAGAGGGGAAGAAGAAGAGAGAGAGAGAAGTAGAGAGAGAGAGAGAGACATAGATGAGAGAGAGACACATCGATTGCTTGCCTCCCACACGACCCCGACCAGGGCCAGGGACCAAACTGCAACCGAATTACATGCCCTTGATGGGACTCAAACCCGTGACTCTTTGGTCCGCGGGCTGATGCTCTAAAGACTGAGTCAAACCAGCCAGGGCTGTAGTTCTTTATATATACTAGATACGAGTCCTTTGTTAGATCAATGCATTGCAAATACACCCTGTTTGTGGCTTGCTTTTTACTCTCTTCATGATGTCTTTTGATGAATAGAAGTTCTGAATTTCAAGGGAGTTCACTTGATCAATATTTTTCTTTAAGGTTAAAGTTTTTGTGTTCTGTTTAAGAAATCATTGCTTACCCAAGGTCATGGAGATAATCTCCTTTGTTTTCTTCTAGAAGCTTTAGTGGTTTATCATTCAGGTTTAGATTTGCCTAAAAGCTGCCTTCCTCTGTGAATTTTCCGACACCTCTGTGCCCAGCTCCCCTCCCTTTCCTCCCAGTGTGCCCGTCATCTTTCCTCTACCCTGTCCTGACTGATGAGGGGGCCAGACTCCTCCTCCTCTCAGGGTCAGCAAAAACCTCTGGACTCAGGTTGGTGGGCAAAGGAGGGAGGGGGTGCAGCTGGGCTGGCAGCCCTTACAGCTGCACCTGCTGCACCTGCAGCCCATTTCTGGCTAGGAACTCTCAGCAGGAGGAACCAAGGCTGTTCCTCCTCAAAGAGACATTCCTTCCCCCTCCTACCTGGCTGATCTGAGGGTGCAGTTGGCGCTCTTCCTAGGCTGTGCAGGGCACTGGGAAGATCATTTTTGCAGGGTCTCTGTCCACATAAACAATTAGAGGCATTCAAAATCAGCAAGTCAGCACCATTCTGGTGGCCCGATCTCCCAAGACTCTGCAAAATTCTACATTAGCCACCAGAATGATGTCCTCGCCAGAGCACCTTCCAGGAACTGGGGTCTGTCTGGCCTATATAGGCACGGGTTTTGAAGCTTTTCTAGTTAAAGGGAGAAATGGTTTCTAGGGCCATCGAAGGTCCCAGCCCAAGCTAAGGTACCCCACCCAGATGACACAGGCAGCCTAGCCCATGCCAGCCACCAGCAGGAGACCTAGAAAACTTCAAGGCAGTCCAAAGCATGAGGATCCACTGAGAACGGGTGTGGAGCAGGGTCTAAAGATGGTTCTGGGTGCGGTCACACCAGAGTGCCATCAGGGTGCCCCAGCAGGCCTTGCTGAGCAAACCTGCACAGTCCAGTTTCCCTCTCCTGCCCTCCTGGCCTCGCGAGTCCGTGTTACCTGAGAGTCCCATTGTCTGGCTGCATTCTTGGTCTGCAGGCTTTCCAGCTCATAAGAACTCACAGCCTCATTTCCATTTCTCCTTTGGGTGAATGATACAGCCTCCCCTCTCCTCCCCTACCCTCTCCTCTCCTCCCCTACCCTCTCCTCTCCTCCCCTCCACATCTCTTTCCTCCCTTCTCCTCTGGATCTAACTTTCTCTGCCTTCTCTTTCATTTCCCCTCGCTCTCTCTCCTCCCTTCTTCTCCTCCTCGTGTATCTCTCCTGCTTCTCCTCTATTCGCCTCCTCCCCCTCCCCCACCAGATGCACACACTCACACACTCATACACACACTTTGAGCCCTGCTGCCCCCAGAGCCCTCTCAGCTCAGCCCTTCTCCTGGGCAGGTGGGTGGCATATAGACCATATGTGGTGCCAGGAACAAGTAGGAGCCTGGTGGATGTGGCATGGCAGCCTGGTAGGCATTTGTTTTCACCTGGTCCTCATGCTGCTAACATGTTGGAGCATCTCCATGCTTTAACCCTCTTGCTGCCAGTCGCACTGTCTTGAAGGAAGAGAAAGAAGGGAGAAGAAAATGGGAGGCTTCGGGGCACCTTCATTCACTTCTCCATTCACTCAGCAACCATTGACAGAGCCCTCCTGGCTGGGCTCAGGAGAAGCAGAGGTGAGGCAGGCTCGGTCCAGCCTGGGAAGAGGCTCACAGTCTAATGAGGGAGCCACACAGCAAAACAGTCCAAGTGCAGCTGGCTCCACAGTGATGGGGGTGGAGGGAGCGCCAGAGCAGCAAGGGGGCCCCTGAGCCAGCACTTGTGAGGCTAGCAGGAGGGGGTCTTGCAGAGCTGAGTTGTGAGGGGCAGCATGAAGGTCAGGTAGGTGCTAGTCTGGGAATGAAGGGGGACAGAACATTCTAGGCAAAGGGAACAGCAGCTAGAAAGGCATAGAAGCTTAAAAGATCCTGGTATATCCAAGAAACTGTGTTCAGATGGCTGTGCGAGTGTGTGTGTGTGCGCGCACACGTGCGTGTTTGGAGTGGCGGCGGGGGATATGGTAGGAAAGGAGGCTAGAAAGGCAAAGGCTAGGTCATACTCAGAGGACCTCGAATGCCAGGCTAAACAGTCAGGACCTTGTGCTGAAGGCCATAGCCTGACAGTAGAGTCAGGTTTGCATTTTTGAAAGACTCTGTGGCTTCAGGTTGGAAGAGAACTGGGAAGAGGAGAGCTGGGAGGCCGGGAAAGCAGAGAGGAGTCCCAGCCTCTCTCTGGTGCCTTTGTCCCCTCCAGTAGGGACCTGGGCTCCCCCGCCACCATCCTCTGCCTCCACCTTGGGCCTGGTATGCTGGGGGCCAGCTCATAGCTACATTCCCTTCCCCAGGAAGGCCTTCAGGGCTGGCCAGGAGCAGCAGCACCAAGCTGAGCTTTCCTGGCCCCTGCTGTAGCTCAGCTTGCTGGGCTCCTGACCACGGTGAGGTGCAGGGGCATATAAGCCTCGCTTCTCAGGCAGGTGGGGCCCAGGAGCAGTCTGACCATCCCCCATCTGGTACCCATGTGTCGGGGGGGAAGCTCTGAGGCCCCACATGCCCCCTAGGCTCAGCTTTTACCCACCACCTGCAGGCTGAGTCAGCTTGGGAGAAAAACCTCGACATCTGGCTTCAGACTGACAGAGGGACCTGGTCTCCAGTCCTGCACTGTCATCACCTCTGGCTGTGTGTGCTGGAGCAAGCCACTGCACTTCTGAGCCACTTCCTCCACCTGTAAGATGGGATTCTTCACCCATTAAATAATGACTCCCCGAGACTTAGGAGATTCACATGCAGTGACAAGCATTTTGCACAAAGTCAGACCCTGGACACTAAATGAATGGGGCTGCGTTTGTCATCCCAGTTTCCTCCGATGGCCCTGTTTGAGTCCTTACTAGCTGTGTGTCCTTGAGCAAGCTACACTCAGTGAGACTCAGTTTCTTCACCTGTAAAATGGGAATAATACCAGCATGTACTATAGGGCATTGTAAATTAATCCAGGTGAAGGGCTTACATCAATACTTGGTATGTAGTAAACACACAGTAGTGTCTTACTTGAGATTCACACCAGAACTTGACTTTCTCTCTGACAGGAAGATTGCCACGGAAGCCAAAGTCCTGTGAATAGTGCCCTGGGACCCAGCATTGGTCCAAGCGACCCCCAGCCTCCATACCAAGTATTAGATGTGGAAGTGTGCCTGCTGGGATGATGCTTAAGACATCTCACCGTCAAGATTTTGCGGGGAGTGAGAAGTGGGTTTTGTTCAGTGAATCGCTCAGCGGAGGTTCGCACTGGGTGACAGCCGTCAGTCACTTCTAGCTTGGAGTAGGTCGCTCATTTATTCAGTCAACAAACTGGTACCTTCTCTGTGCCAGGGGGGATGCCGAGGCAAGCACGTAGAAACCACTGCTTCTGATCAACGAGCAGGCATGTTACTGATTTTCCTAGGTGGATGGTGTCAGCAAACTTCACTTCCCTGCCAGAGAGCCGAGAGCAGAATTATTTCTCCTCTTCCAACAATTCCATATGATGCTTGCAGGTCTGGCAGAGGCATTCCCTCTGTTTAGAACCACCGAGTAGTAGCTTTCCAAGAAAATTCGAATGTAGCATTTTTTTTTTTATATCTGCAAACAACTCTGTGAGGAAGAGGTTGCTACATTCTTCCTACAGGAGAGGAACCCAAGACCCAGCGACCTACCTCTTCACCAGCTGGAGACCAGCAGAGTCAGGATCAGAACCCAGCTCTCGCCCACTTTGGAGTTCACATTCAGTTCACTGCCCCAAGCTGACCTTGAAGGATCCCTCCACACCCTGAATACTGTGGTGCTTTCTCTTTTGAGATTCTAGCCCCAGTGGAAGGAAATGTGTCTTCAAAAGGAAGATTCCACTCTCTCGGTGGCCTCGATTCTGGATGATGGGGAAACTCAAGAATGATCAGCGTCTGTTTTTCCCCTACTCTTTATTTTTCCTCTTTACCAAGAGAATGCATGTCTATTTTTAACAATTCAAATATTAGTGGAATGTTTAAAAAGTGAAAGTCATAGGTATTCCCCTCCCCCCAAATAGCAGCTGTTAACAACATGGAACATAATCTTCCAGTCTTTTCCCATGCAAATATGAATAACACACACAAATATCGTAATTGTGAGTGTTACAGAAATTCGGCACGCTGTAACCTTAAGAAATGTAACACTACATTGAGGACATCTTTCTCTGTCAGTTCACGTCTCATGCCTCGTTCTCTTTGATTTGTTGTTATACATTGGATATTTGTGTCCCCTCCGCAAAATGTCTGTGTTGAAACCTAATCCCCATTGTGAGGGTATTTGGAGTGGACCATTATGAGGTAATTAGGTCTTGAGGATGGAGCCCCAATGAGTGCCATTAGTGACCTTATAAAGGGGACCCCAGAGTGCTTCCTCACCCCGTCTCACTCTGAGGACGGCCATCAGTGAACCGGGAAATGGGTCCTCACCAGACACAAATCTGCCAGTGCCTTGATCTGGGCTTGTCAGCCTCCAGAACTGTGAGAATTAAATGTCTGTCGTATGCAAGTCGCCGAGTCTGCGGTATTCTGTAGCAGCCCGAACGGACTGAGACATAGGTGCGTGGGAATCCAAAGATGGGATGTGCCACAGCTTTCGGCTCCTCCCCGCTGCGGGTGGACGTTTGCTGCCCTCTGTTCGCTTACGAAAGCATGGCGTGAGCTTTGGCCCTGCGGGCCCTGTGCTCCTCGCCTGGAGTACTTGGTATAATCTCATTAAGGAGTTCTGTTCAATGGTTGTTCAACATTTCTCTCGCCCACTGAGCTCTGGGATTTTTTTTTTATCCACACCGGAGGACATTTTTTTTTCATTTATCTTCAGATAGAATGGGAGGGAGAGAGGGAGGAATAGAGAGAAACATTGATGTGAGAGAGACACATCAATTGGCTGCCACCCACATGACCCCAACCAGGCTGGGGAAAAACTGCAACCGAGGTACATGCCCTTAGCAGACCCGAACCCGGAACTCTCTGGTCCGCCGGCCCACGCTCTAACCACTGAGCCAAACCGGCCAGGGCAAGCACTGGGATTCTTAAGGAAACCAAAGGGATCATGTCACGTGCTCATGAGACTATCTCGTGCCCGGCTCAGGGCCTGGCACATAGGAGGAACTCAGTAGTTTATTTTGTAGGAGCAATTTAAGGGAAAATGACTGACCGGATCAGTGCATGCTTGTGCTGGCTTCTTCTGGGGTATTCCTAAAGAGAAACACCACGTCCCAGGGTGTGCGTTTTCAAAGCATTTTAACAGCCTGCAAAGTTGCCCTCTGAACAAAAGTGAACCAGTGTGAGGAAATGAGAGGATCAGTCTCCCCACACTTCAAGGAAGACACTTTGGGGGCACATGAGAGCAGTCGTATTCCATTTAGTCCCAGGCAGGGTGCGGGGAATCCAGTGATGAATCTTCCCCATCTGCCCTTAAAGAGCTCTCACCTGCTACTGAGAGAAGAAAGGAACTGTGAACTGGGCCCAGCAGAGGAGACAGCCTCCTCCCCACCCCAGCACGTGCTCCAGGTCAGCCCCGCCCTGCCTCCAGCCCCTTTGCCTCCCAGCTGCCTGGCAACCAGCAGTTCAAGACACAGCCTTTGAAGTCTCTGTCTGCCCTGCCAGCTTTGCTATGGCTGCCCTGTGCCCTCTCCTCAAAGGTAGAACAGGAGCAACACCCAGGCTTGCTTTAAAACAGGATTACCCACAGCTGCTCGGGGCTGGGAGCGCAGGCAGCCAGCAGCAGCGCAGCCCTGAGCCAGGAGTGAGGTGAGCAAGGAGACAGCCCGTGGGACCTCTCTGCTCGTGCTAAGGACTGGCTCCTGGGGTTTCATGGTATGCGTGCACCGAGAGTGTCTGTGTCCTAGATGCACGTGCATCTCCTGGCCTCCCTGCAGGCTCCCACCTGCAACCTTAAAGGAGGCAATGGGAAGGCCAAGAGGATCAGGCCTATGGCTGACTGGTGGGCAGGAAACAGATGCATCCCCCCTGCATTTAGGCTGCATCCCTCTCAGATAATGCATCACATTTTAGCTTTCGCTTGTTCATTCAACAGATATGAGATGAGCACCTGCTATGTGCCAGGCTGTGCTGAGGGCTCCAGCGACAGCACTGTGGACAGGCCAGATAATGTCTCTGCTCTCATGAACTTTATATTTTGGAAGGGGGGAGCTGATGATAGGGACATAAGCAAATAAATGAGCTAAATAACTTCAAGTGGAAAGTGTTTTGAACAGAATAAAATAGGCATTGCTCTAAAGAGTGCAGAGGGGAGTTCCTTTAGACTGAGTAGTCAGGGAAGGCCTTCCCGAGGAGGTAGCATTTGAGCCGGGGCTAGAATGAGGAGAGAAAGCCAGCCCAGTAATGAAGAAAACATAGAGTTCCAGGAAGAGGGCGTGACAGGTACAAAGGCCCTGAGGCCAAAATGAACTTGGTGTATTGATGCTCTGAACTGGAACATGGTGAGCCGGGGACAGATCAGGCAGGCAGGCCCTGTAGTCCGTGGGAAAAGGTTTGGATTTTAGTTTAAATGCTGTGGGAAATCATTTCCTACCTTGTATGTAAATTATTGTCGAACAACCATTTATCCATTCACTCATTCGCCCACTCAGTTGGCCAGTTAGTTAACAATCCATTTCTGTGCACAGCGCAGGGACAGAGAATATAGAAATCAAGAGAGACAGTCCTCACTCTTACAAAGCTCATAAGACTATTGGACAAAAACTGTGGGCACAGAAACTTACCACCCAAAGGAACAAGCAGAGGGATGTTCAAAGTTCTGGGGACCCAGCACAGGGAGCATTTATTTCTTAAGCTGGAAACTCAGGGAAGACCTCCAAGAACACATGACATGTTTGAGCTGCATCCTGAAACACCAAGTACCACACTGGCACATCAAGGTGCAGTATATATGTATTAAATGAAAGAAAGAAGGGAGGGAGGAAGAGAAGGCAGAAGGTAGATGGGGACTTGCCAAATGCTGAAGAGAAAAAGAGCATTTACAGCAGAATTTAAGAGAAAGGGCACTTGAAGCATTTATTCAGGGTCTGGGTGACGTGAAACCAAGTGGAAAGGCGCAATTGAGCCTTAATGGAAGTCACAGGAGATGTCCCAGAGGTAACATGTGAGCAGAACACATCCCAACTGCTGTTCCGGAACTCCTAGTACGTATGCCACATAGTAGGTGCACAGTAAACTTTGATGGGTGTGGTGGTATTTCATGCTAAATATTTCAGTTTCTCTGCTTCTGAGGCTTGTGCTGGGGTTGCATTTCTCTGACATATGTAAAGTTAGGTTTGGTTATGTGACTGTCTTGCCAGTGAAATATGAGCAGAAGTGACATGAGTCACCTCTGAACAGAAGCTTTAGCGCTGATGAGTGATCTGTAGTGTCCCTTTTCCCTGCCTCAGCACTCCTAGAAGCACAGAGAAGGAGCCTCTCTCAGCTTGGGTCCCCAAGGGAGGACAATACAGTGTAGAGGTCCCCAGCCGACCTGCATACAGAATGGGCCACCGAGATGCCAGCCTGGTCGCTCCCGCAGCAGAGCTATCCTGTCCTGACTAGTAGAATGAGTGAGTGGACGGAGCCGGGCACACTTCTGGGTTGAGGCTGGACCATGAGGCCCCCTCAGAAGAGATGTGGGTGGTGAAGCTGTCAAGGAATGAATCATCCTGAAGCCCATTAAAAAATATTTCTTTAAAAAGAATGTTTGGGCCCTGGCCGGTTTGGCTCAGCGGTTAGAGCGTTGGTCTGCGGTCCAGAGAGACCCGGGTTCGGTTCCTGCTAAGGGCACGTGCCTCTGTTGTGGTTTGTCCCCGGCCCTGGTTGGGTTGTGTGGGTGGCAACCATTCGATGTGTCCCTTTCACATCGATGTTTCTCTCTCTCCCCCTTCCTCCCACTCTATCTGAACAAAATGTCCTCGGGTGAGGATTAAAAAAAAAAAAAAGAATCTTTGGAACTTGCTCTTAATTTAAGCCAGTCAAAGGAAACTGGAGCATTCCACCAGCTACTCTGGCTCTCCCACAGGCCTTTGCTTCTCTTCTTTCCCAGGGACAGCATTTGGAGCCTTCTATGATCCTATGATCGTATCTGTACCCTTTGTCCATTCCATTGGGTGGTTCGTTCATTACCAAACATTTCTTGTGACCCAGTCTGTGCTGGACCATGTGCTCAGGTCAGAGAGATGAGGAGAGGGATGGGGAGAGGAGGGAGAGAGAGAAAGGAGTTGTCCCAAGCAGGAGAGACTGAGCTGGCCTCCCTGGTGTTTGAGCTCCGTGCTGCAGATGGGCCAGAGTTGACCCAATGGAAAAGACGAGGGGACTCTCAGGCAGCAGGACTGATGTGTGCAATGGCACAGGCTTATGAAAGAGGAGCAAGGCACTCAGGTGGACTGAGGGGCAGGGATGGGGCTACAGGGTTAGGTGTGGAGAGCTTATGACGGGCCTTGCTAGCGAGACTGAAGGATTTGGACTTTGTCTTGACATCAATAGGGACCCAGCAATTGTCTTTGGACAGAGGAGAAACTGAGTGAGTCTGGAAGCTTTGGCTGTGAGAAGCACATGGCAGGGACCTCCCCAGCCCCTTCTTCCCACCTTAGTCTCTGGCAGTGCAGCCCCAGAGAGACCAGTCCCTGCTCTGTTTCCAATCTCTATCATGTTGCTTAGAGACCTCCTGCAGACCCCACTTCTTGCCTCCAGATCAAAGCAAAGCCCAGCCTTTGCCCAGCTGAGAGACTCTTTGCCCCTCCACTTATCTAGGCAGAGTCATCTTAAACAAACACAGCAGCTCAGCTGTTAGGAGTGAAGGAGCTAGTGCCCACAGGCCTGGATTCAAGTCCCAGTTCGTCGCTTTCCAGCTGGATGACTCTGGCAGGTGATGTAACTTCTGTGAGCCGCAGTTTCTTTGTTTGTCGAATGGGACTGACAATTGTATACACCTGACAATGTTGTAAAGCGAAACCATCAAGGAAAGCACTTAGCAAGGTGCCTGGCACATGAGAAGGTTCAGCAAGTGGTAGATGTGATTATTAGTAACAAAGTGTGACGTCACCAGGGACAAGGATGATGTGTAATGTGTGTACAGTGCTGGGAGGGAGGGAGGGAATGTTACATTTTACAGCTACACTGTAAACTCTCTGGACTCAGAGCTTGTACCCAGCATGCCTTGAATCTCCTCAAAGTCCCTCATCTCCATGTCCTGGCAGGTGGACTAGTGGGATGGATGGAAGGTTTGCCTCCGGGATGTCTTCCTGGGCACAGGGTCTTGGGTCTGCATCACTCTGGCTATAAACCCTGGAACCAGGACGGGCAGCTTTGATGGGCAGCTACAAAGGTCCACCTGCCTCTGCCTGAGATGGCGAGGTCTGCACAGGTGACAACACTCCGCCCATTTCAGAGGATGTCTTTAATCGGGGGTGTTGGAGATCCCAGGGCTCTGGAAAGTGGCAGTGGCTGCTTCTGGAATGAGTCTGGTTAATGAGGGCACAGAACCGACTGGGAGCTTTGGCCACACCCATGACCTTTGGGTAATTAGAGCAAATTTCTCCTTAGGCCCAAAGAGGAAGGAGCTAGCCTTGGTTGTCGGCCTACTGTATGCAGGGCTCTGGCACATCCGGAGTCTTGAGAATCCTCTCAGCCTTAGGAGTCAGTCTTCTTTTTTTAAAGAGAAAGTAAGTTATTTTATTTGTATTTATGTATTAATATGTTTTCTTGAAATTTAGAGACAGAGGGAGGGAGAGGGAGAGAGAAACATCGATGTGAGAGAAAAACATTGACCAGTTGCCTCCCGCACACACCCCTACCCCGGGGATTGAGCCTGCCACCTGGGCATGTGCCCTGACTGGGAATTGAACCAGCGACCTTTTGGTGCACAGGACAATGCTCAACCACTGAGCCACACCGGCCAGGGCACTAGTCAGTCTGCTCGTCCCTGACTTACAGATGAGGACTGGAGGCTCAGGAGGGGCCAGCCACTTGTCACACAGCTCCCAGAAGAGGAGCCAGAGGGGAAACAAGATCTACCTGACTCCCAAGCCCGGTGACTTTTATTTCTATGAATTTAAGGGGAACATGTTTTGATGGCCTCCTAAGGGATCTCTTCTGCCAGGCTAAGCCCTGTTCACACTCTCTTTCCAGAGAATAAATCTGATGATGTCACCCTCCAGTGCTTACCCTCAATCTGCTTGAAACCTTGCCAAGGCCTCCCTTGGCCTGCAGATCAAAGCTGTCTTAGGATGGAGGCTCCCTACACCCTCCACTGGCCCCACCTCCCACAGCCTCTCCAGCCCATTAGGCACCTGGTCTTGATGGAGTCACCATTCTCCACTAATACCTCCAGGCCTTTGCCCACATTCTTCCCTCTGCCTGCAGGACTTCCCTCCACCTCAATCTCTGCCTGGGAAACTCTTATTTTCCCTTTCCCTTAGCTCACTTTGCTTGGGAAGCCATTCTTGGGGCTCCACGAGAACCTCCTCTATCACAGCCCTTTCGTGCTCTCTGTCATGGGCTATTTAGGGCCTCTCTCCTCCACTGGACCATGAAGCCCTTGAAGGTCAAGGTGCTTGTCTGCCTCAAACTTCTAGTTCAGGAGCTCACAGATTTCTTAAGCAGATATTAATCTCTGCACATATTATTGTTCTCAACAGGGAAGGTTTGAGGGCTATGGTGAGGGCACGTTCTTCCAGGCATGTTAGCACCTGACATTCACCAAGACCCTGCCGTGACTTGGGTCACAGCCAAGCACTTTATGTCGACTCTCTCATGACTCCATATACCTTGTGAGGAAGGTTCCTTTTTTTATACCCATTTTGAACATGAGAAAATGGAGTCCTGGAGAGCTGAAGCATCTCGCTCGAGACCTCTCCAGCTGCCACGTGGCGAATCCAGGATTGTTAACTAAATCTGAATGTATCCTTTCTATGCATTGATTCACTCTATCCCAATTCACTGAGGGCTTGCTCTGTGCCAGGTGGTGTTCTAGACACTGGAGGCACAGCCATGAACACCAGGTCAGGGTGTGTGTGTGTGTGTGTACATGCATGTGTGAGAGTGCATATAAATGTATGTGTAGGAGTGTGTGTGTGTCTGTAGTGTGAATGTACATGAGTGTGTGGGTGTGTAGGAGTGTGGGTGTGTGTGGAGTATGAGTGCACATGAGTGCGTGAGAGTGAGTATAAATGTGTGCGTACAGGAGTGTGTGTGTGGAGTGTGGATGTACATAAGTGTGCGAGAGTATAAGTGTGTGAGTGTGTAGCAGTGTGGTGTGCATTCATGTGTGTGGTGGAGGGTGCAGGCAGTGAGTCATGTAGGATCAGGGAAGGCTTCCCAGAAGTGACGTTCAGGCTGAGACCTGAGAATTAGCGGTTAGTTCAACAACATTAGGGGGTGGGCAAGCCTCTAGGAGGGGGAGCAGCAAGGGGAAGGCCTGGAGTGAGGAAGGAGACAATGGCTTCAAGAACTGGGGGGAACAGAGGCTGGTGGGAGATGCGCCTGGAGCAGGCTCTCCTCATGGAGGGCTTTCCCAAGAAAAGTCACCTTCACGGATTTTTAATAACTTAGTAATCCAGTGCCCTTCAGGAGAGGGAAGAGGATTTCTGGAGAATTAATGTCATCGGGGTTTCCTGCAGCCACACCCCTTCCGAGTGTGCCTCTGTTAGGAAGCCAGGGCCGGGGACCCTGAGGCTGAAGGGAGGCAGTCGCCAGCTCGCAGCTCCAGAGTGACGTGAGATCTGCTGGATCCTGGGCCGGAAGCCAGGCACCCTGGCCTTGGATGCTGGGGGTTGACCTGCTGTACTGGCCTGGGCTTTACCTCTGAGCCAAAGTTTACTGTGTGAAATGGAGACAAATCCCCCGCAGGTGCCTAAGAGGTGCTTGCCTCTGCATCTCCAACTGGAGCAAGGAGCTTGTTTGGCCCAAGGTGGCCAGCTCAGGATGGAATAAAACATAATTAAACATGCTCTGGCTCTTTGCAACTCCCATCAGGCAACTAAGCACAAGGCAAAGAAGCTGTTCTGGGGACTTTCTAAGGTGAAAGGTGTCCTCCATAACGGTGGGCTCCCCACGGGACTCCTAGGAACCCTCTTTGCCGACCTCTGGGCTGCTCTCCCATCTCCCAGAGGTCAGAAGGGCCCAAGCCTTCTGTTTTTCCCACTTTGCACTCTGCCTCTGCACCAAGGAGAGTTTGGCCAGGAGCTGCCACTTTCTGGCTGTATGTTCCTGGACAAGTCTCTTCCCCGTCTGAGCATAGCGGTTAAGGGCTTAGGCTCAAGTTACGTCCTAGTGTAAGGCCTGGGATGAGGCTCTGTGAGAGTCGGTTTCCTCATGTGGAAAATGGAGAAATAATGACCACTGTGATTGTCGCAAAGGACCAAATAGAATGAATGATCAAGGGAATGCAGTCAGCACGGCACCCCCACACAGCGAGCTCTCAATGAACATTATGTACCATGTTTCTATGGGTTATTTATTTATTTATTTTTTGTCTTTGACTTTCAGTCTAGGAATAGTTTTTATTAGAAGTAGAGGAATGGGCCCAGCTGGTGTGGCTCAGTGGACTGAACATCATCCCATGGACTGAGCGGTCCCTGTTTGATTCCCGCTGAGGGCACATGGCCGGTTGTGGGCTTGATCCCCAGTTGGGGGCGTGCAGGAGGCAGCCGATCAATGTATCTCTCACATGGATGTTTCTATCTCTCTCCTTTCCTCTCTCTCTAAAAAAAAAAAAATCAATGAAAACATTTTAAAAAATTAAAAAATAAGTAGAGGAATGGTCAGCTATAGTTTTTTTTTATTGTAGTAAAATTTGTGTAACATAAAATTTACCTTTTTAACCATTTTTAAGGGGACAATTTAGTCCAGTCAGTGTGGCTCAGTGGTTGAGCGTTGACCCATGCACCAAGAGGTCGCTGGTTCAATTCCCGGTCAGGACACATGCCCAGGTTGTGGGCTTGATCCCCAGTGTGGGGCATGCAGGAGGCGGCCCATTGATGTTCTCTCTCATTGATGTTTCTGTCTCTCTCTTTCTCTTCTTTCCTCTCTCTCTAAATTCAATAAAGGAAAAAATTTTTTTAAAAGGGGGGACAATTCAGTGGTATTAAGTACGTTCACATTCTTGTGGAACCATCACCAACCTCCCTCACCACTTTTTCATCTTCTCAGATGGAAATTCTACTCATTAAACACTAACTCCCCAGCCCCTGGCAACCACCATCATTTTTTCTGTCTCTAGGAATTTGCCTATTCTAGGGACCTCATGTAAGTGGAATCATACAGTGTTTGTCCTTTTGTAACTGGCTTAGTTCACTGAGCATAATGTTCTCAAGGTTCATCCGTGTTGTAACATGTGTCAGAATTTCCTTTCTTTCTAAGGCTGAGTGATGTTCCGTTGTGTGTATAGACCACATTGTGTTTATCTATCCATCCATCAATGGACACCTGGGCTGCTTCTACATCTCGGCTACTGTGAGTAATGCTGCTATGAACATGGGTATAAGGATATCTGTTTGGGTCTCTGCTTTTGATTCTTTTTGGCTATATACCTACGAGTGAAATTGCTGGACCATATGGTAATTCTATGTTTAATTTTTATGTAGTGTGTTTTAAAGCCTTCATTTCCTCAGCTTAAACAGGAACACCATGGCCAGATATTGACTCCTTCTTCACACACCCACCTCCCTTGCCCAGCACGGAGTCGATACAGGCTCTGCCCACCAGGCTTTGGCACCCAACAGAGGCTCCCCTGGGCTACACTGACCTCCGCTGAGGTGGGAGTAGTTGGTGTTTTCCTGGCCCTCCACTGCCACATGGCATCCAGCCCTCCGTTGTGGGGCAGCTCCTGCCTCTGACTCCCACTTCCAAGAAAAATTCAGGGCTCACCTCCTGCTCTATGGAGCTCCATAGCTGAAGCTGAAGCCCACCTCTTCCTGCTGCCCGCCCAGGGGACCCCAGCCCCACCGGCGCTCCAGAGTGTGCACCCAAACAGGGTATGTCCTGGTTACGAGCATCGGCTTTGGGATCAGACAGACCGAGGCTTAAGACCTGGCTCTGGCAGGTGCTGGCTGTGGAATAGTGAGACAGCCACGTCTCCCTGCTCAGCCTCACTGTTCCCGTCCATCAAAGGGGACAGTAAGAGACTCTGTCCATAGGGAGATTGAGCTAATGCGTGGAAATCCCTGAGCCTTCTGCCTGCCACAGAGCACGTGGTCAGTCAACACAGCTGTCATGACCTGGTCAGCATGAGGCTAAGAGAGATTTTAGACAGAGGGGCTGGGATGGTGAGGTACTTCTGAGCGGAATCCTCACAGTCCCAGCTGAGGACCCTTGGGAGGAAATTCCAGGTTGGCCAAGCCAAACTCCTCTGCTCCTCACGGGTCTCCATTTAAATTCCCTTCCCCTATTATGAGTCAAAGGTGGGAATAGAAACCTGTGTTTATGGAATAATGGAATATCATTGGTGGGCCTGAGTGTATTGGTGGAACTGAAAAGATATCAGTTCTTGCTACTTAATTTATCTTTCTTTATTTGAATAGAAGAATTTTTATGAGGAAATGGGCCCTGTTTTCTGCCACTAACATTTACTAAAAGGGCGCGTACTGGAAACAGCAATATGGAGGTTGGTTCCCACCTTTCTTTAAACCCCTGCATCTGAACAGGGCTTCAGTGTTCGCACAGGTCTGTCACGTGGTGTGTTGGTCATCTTGACCCACTTTACAGGCAGTGAAACTGAGGCTCTGAGAAGTGAAGTGGGTGCCATAGCAAACTGGAGATGAAAAGGGCTCTCTCTGTTTTAGGCCGTCCTCACTAAGCACACGCCGTGTGCCAGGCACCGAGCTAGGCACAGGTCTGGGGTGGCGATGATGCGGCGCGAACCTCTTCCTCCCTCTGTCCTTGGCCTGGGAGTAGACAGGTTTCCCAAGAGCCGGCCTCTCTGTATCTGCAACCCACCTTGCCACCACATGCTGCTCTGGGGTGGGAGTGGGGGACACTCAGAGCTACTGGTCCTCCAAACCCTTAGCCTTCTAGTTACCACAGTGATAAGTAAGATGATACCAAAACTTTCTATTCTTGCCTCTAATTGTCCAAGTCCCCACCACTTTCCACCCTCACTTCCAAATCCTCTCCTTTGCTACTTGATCTATGCTGAGAGGCTCCATATGAAACCAGAGTGCAGGCCAAGCCTCCCGAGCGTGGCAGGGCCATATTCGTCCCTGCCTCCTTTCATCTTGTGAACCCATCCTGTTGAGATCATTCGGATGCTTATTACACTCAGTGTGCTTGTGTGATTCCTCCATCAAACAGTAATCTCTGTGAGGGCAGGTACCCTGTCTGTCTCTCTGTCTGATTCTCCATTGTTCTGCCAGGGCCAGTTCCGTTCCTGGCAGAGTAGGCATTCAAAAAAAAAAAAAAAACAGTTTTATTTCCCAACATAGTCTCCGGTTCTTCCCTCCTCAACCATATGCCAATAGGACAAGTGGGCCGTCCAGTGTTTGGCATCATCACCTGTGACTTGGATGGGCAGAACAGAATCTAGTATAGAGGCTCAAGGGCACCCCACTAGAAGTCTTTGTTCAGGAGACAGAGATCTCTACCCATTCATCGTGGGTAATTATCTTTGCATACCTGTTGTGTTTACAGGAAGACCATGAAGGGCTGGGCTCACTCTGTCCATCACACCCTTTCTGATCTACCCACGTGGTGACTTAGGCAAAGAAAGACATGAGGCTGGTAACTGGCATGCTTTGCTCTTAGGGAATCAGTGTGGGGTCCTGAGAACCACTGCTTTCTCTCTTAGATGCTCTCACAAGCCCCACGTCTTCTGGAATATTGCCCAGACTGACACTAAGCAGATGACCCCACACATTTGCAGAATTTCTTGGTTTCCAGATTTTGAAAATGCAAACAACCTTTGTTCATTTTTTAGGGTCTTGGCTCCAAATCCAATGACAAGTGTCCTCATATAGGACCAAAGAGAAGACACAGACAGGAGGAGGAGGCCATGCAAAGATGAAAGTAGAAATGGAAGTCATGCAGCCACAACCCCAGGAATGCCTGGAGCCAGCAGAAGCAGAAAGAGGCAAAGAAGAATTCTCCCCTATAGCCTTCAGAGGGAGCCTGGCCCTGCTGACACCTTTGATTTCAGACTTCTAGCTTCCAGAACTGTGAGAGAATAAAATCCTGTTGTTTTAAAACAGTCAGTGTGTGTTGATTTGTTACAGCAGCAGTAAGAAACTAATGGACCGGTGGGGCCCAAGGCCCTCGCTCGCTCTGCCTGCTCTTCATTATAAACCCTCTGTGGGATGACCACACCAGCCTCTCTGGCCTCCTTGCCCCCAAGCTCACTCCCTCCAGTCCCTCTGCTACAGTGACTGAGAGATGTTACTAAAATACATCAGGTGTGGCATTTCCTTTTGAAGCCTATCAGATAGAACTTTCTGTTCCAGATAACAGAAAATGCAACCTATACTGGCTTCCATGAAAAGGAATTTATTGGCTCCTGAAACCAAAAAGGCCAGGGACCAAGGCGACTTTACCGCAGCTGGATTTGGGGCTCAAGCGATGTCACTGGAACTGGTTTGCTCCCCGCACTGCCTTATGCCCTGTTGGCTTTGGTTTCCGGCTCTGCGCAGCGGTAAGGTGATGGCAGCAGCCCTGGGCCCTTGTCCCGCCAGATTCCACACCAGCACAAAGCTTCAAGACTTCTCCATGGTCCTCAAAAGCCCTGGATTGGCTCCCATTGGGCCTGATTACCCATCCCTCAGCCAATCACTGTGGCCAGAGGAATGGAATATGTTGATTGGTTTATGTGTAGGTCATATGCTCCTGGAGTCATGTGGCGTTGTATCCACCACCTGGACTGAGAGGGAAGAAAGGGAAAACACGGGGGGAAGACAATCTAAGAAAAAAAAAAATTCCATTCCTGGCCCGTTTGGTTCAGCGGTTAGAGCGTCAGCCTGTGGTCCAGAGAGACCAGGGTTCAGTTCCCGCTAAGGGCGCGTACCTCAGTTGCAGTTTGTCCCCGGCCCTGGTTGGTCGTGCGGGTGGCAGCCACTCGATGTGTCCCTTTCACGTCGATGTTTCTCTCTCTCTTCCTCTCTCTCCCTCCCACTCTGTCTGAACAACAACAACAAAAATGGAAAAGTGTCCTGGGGTGAGGATAAAAAAATTCCACCCCAAGAATAGCAAATGCATGTTGAGCAGCCAAAAAAAAGAAAGAAAGAAAATCAGCAAGTGTCCATGTAGATGCTCTTTTTAAAAAAAAAAAAAAAATTTAATCCTCACCTGAGGATATTTTTCTATTTAGCTTCAGATAGAGTGGGAGGGAGGGAGGGAGGGAGAGAGAGACATGGATGCGAGAAGGACGCATCGATTGGTTGCCTCCTGCATGACCCTGTCCAGGGTTAGGGATGAACCTCCACTGAGGTACATGCCCTTGACCAGAATCGAACCCGTGACTCACTGTTCCTCGGGCTGACACTCTAACCTCTGAGCCAAACTGGCTAGGGCCATGTAAATGCTCTTTAATGGCTCCTGCCGAGAAGCATCAAGATCCGAGTCCGTGGTCTCCAGCCTTACCTTAATTCCACTTTGCTTGACATCCTTAGGCATATCCTGCCGTTTCTTGACCATATGCTTTATTCACATGGTCCCCTTTACCTGGAACATTCTTTCCCCCTTCCTCCTACCCTGCATCTCATCTGACTAACCCCCACTCCTCCTCCAGAACGCTCACCTGGAGGCTCTGTCTCCTCTGGATGGACCCCCAAAGCATCCCGAAGTGCATGTATAATGGCCCTTACCCCTTTGGGTGGAACTTGACTGCTAATGAGTCTGTCTCCTCTATTGAACTCTGTACCCCACGAGGGCAGGGATTTATTTTATTTTTATTTAACAAACACATAAGGCCCTTTCCAAGGGTCAACCACCATTTTAAGCTCTTTACAAATATCAACTCATTTAATTCCCATAATAAACACATTAAGTAGGATCTATCATTAACTCTCCTTTAAAGATAGGGAAATTGAGATAGGTCATATCTGGTTTATCTTTGTATTTCTCAGGGTCAGCCTAGGGCTAAATACATGGCAGGTACTCAAAAAAGACACAGTGAGGCAAAAGTAGGTTTATAGTTGTGAGTACTGTATGCAAAACACAAAGTTTGTTCTTTTATTATTATTTATGAATTACTGTATTATTGTATAAGAACAACTGTAAACCTACTTTTGTTCCACTCTGCATGTCCTTAAGTTTGTCTCTCTTGATTGTCCAGTTTTACCCAGATGGCTATGTCCTCAGATTTTCCCTAAGTTGCCCACACTCTGGGTCTTCCCAACCTAGAAAAGGGGTGTTGTGAGGCAGCCTCAGCCAGCAGTCTGGGCTGGCATCTCTCTGGCTCTGAATCTGATGTCCAGGCCAGCAACCCAGGGGCTGGCACAGAATCCTGTGACACAGGAAAAGGACTCCAGTCTGGACATGTTAGGCCCATGAAATTCCTAGGATTACAGGATGAGCCCAGGACACCCTCAGGTGGCTCTCTGCTTCCTCCCCAACCCCTCGGTACCCTCCACCCGCCCCGTGTTCCCAGAGCCCAGTCCAGGGCTCTTGTTCTGATTGTCACTTATCTGAACACACTCCTGAGGACCACTTTGTTCCCAGAATCTTACCCTGAAACCTCTTGAGCTTCAACTGGCTCAGAATTTGAACGTGTAAGTCTTGTCCATCCAAGAGAGATTATTTCATTAAGACCAACAAGCTGCCACCTCTGCGGACCCACCTGGTTCTTTGATCCTCTCCTCACTCAGCTTGTTCCCATCCCTCCTCCACCACCCTGCCTGAGTTACCTATCCTCACAAGCTCTCTACGCTGTCCATCCTGTCTGACTGACCATCCGTGGCCTTGCTTTCCATCTCTATTCCCTCGTCTCTCATCTTCGTCTCTTTCTCTCACCTGTCTTGCTTTCTCCTTGTCCCATTCTGCTGGACTCTCTCTACTGTGTCCCCTGGATATCTGTCTATCTGTTTCTCTCCAGGCCTCTCTCTCCCCCATCCTTGGTTACTTAGGATGTCCAGTGATAGCCTGGGACCTCTCACTTTCTCATCAGAGTGAAAGAACCCCTCTGTAGCAGGGCAGACTGAGCTCCATACCCAGGACTCTCTCCCATTCTATTAGCCTTCTTTCTGCTCTCCCTCCTTAGGGTCCCTCAGCCCAACCCAGGGGGCAGGAACCCTCCGGGCCACATGGGCAGGATGGCTGTCTGCTGCCCTGAGGACCCAGGCCATGACTGCTTCCCTTAATGAGCACGCCTTCAGTGACACATTCATTATTCCTGTTCGGTCTCTTCGAGTCAAAACTGATTAGTTACACTTACCGCCGCAAAGATGTAATGATTTTATTGTTTATCTTCAATTTATTTTGATTAACATCTCCGTTCTTTTCATTGCAAGTGCAATTAGGTGCAATCTAACAGCGACTACTTTAATTTTGTTGAAATTAAGATGAATAAGTGACGGCTTATGGTGCTTTGTTTAACAAATAAATCATAGTTAAGAGGAGTGTATTAGTAATAAATGAAAAAAGACAACTTAATTAAAATGCATGGAGCCAACCTCTTGATGTACATCCAAAATCCAAATTGGAATTCCAAAAATCAGAGGGAGCTGAGGGTTAGGGAGACCCTTGCCTCCTCTCACCATGGTGATCAGAAAATGACAGACAGTATGGTTTGGTTTTGAAGCTGCTATGCAGAGAAGAGCAGGAGCACATTATGATCCTTGTGAGATGGTCACACCGTGTCAACACATGCCACTGGGAACCCAGGTAGAAAGCAGACTTGGGAAGAAACAGGAAGAGAGACTTCAATCCCCCAGGAGGGACCAGCTGCCAAGCCCACACCCTGAATTCTCTCTGGGAACCAACCCATGGAGGGCAGGGGGCAGGTTCCCCACACCTTATGATTGCCTTGGGAGGTGGGGAGCCCCGTGACAAGCCTGGAACCCTTGGGCAAGCCCCTCATTGAGATCTCCTCCCTGCTGGGCTAAGAGGGACTTCCCCATCTCTTGATTTGGAAACAAAATGCAAAAAGTCAGCCCTGGAAAGTTTCCCGTGTGAAGTTTAAAAGCGCTATGCTGAAGAGGCCGGCTTTGAAGCACACGCTGGGGCCCCTCGCAGGCTCCAGCGAGTCAGAGGGCTGGCCTCCCCTCAGATCCGCCAGCCAGCCTCTGCAAGGCTGGGAAATGGGAATTGTTTTTAAGCTGAAAAATTACTCGTGGAGCTCACTCCTTTGCCACTACTGTTCCTTTGTTCTCAGTCGTCTCCTTCCTCTGTCTTCTCCTCCTCTTTTGCTTCCTCCTTTAAGTGAAGAGCAGCAGGCAGACCTGGGTTCAAATCTAGGTGCAGGCTTTTACTAGCTGTGTGACCTCAGGCCAGTGATTTAACCTCTCTGGACCCCAGCACTTATTCAAAACAGGGAGGACAGTGGTGCCCATGAGGCAGGGATGCTGTGAAGGTGGACCACTGATACAGAAGTGCCCCGTACCTGCCTGGCTGGAGCAGGAGCTCAGTGAGCATTAGCCCCCTTCCTCTTGCAGACCCTCCTGTCTCCTCCTGTCTGTGTAGTGCAGCTAAGTAGATCTTCTTATCCTTTCCCTCAGCTCACTTAGACTACTGTGCTTTTTTTCTTGCCCTGGCCGGTTTGGCTCAGGGGTTAGAGTGTTGGCCCATGGTCCAGAGAGACCTGGGTTCGGTTGCAGTTTGTCCTCGGCCCAGTTGGGGTTGTCTGGGTGGCAACCAGTCAATGTGTCTCTCTCACATCAATGTTTCTCTCTCTCTCTCTTCCTCCCTCTCTCCCTCCAGCTCTATCTGAAGATGAATGCAAAAATGTCCTCGGGTGAGGATAAAAAAATAAAAAAATTTTAAAAAACTTCACTTTTCTTTTTTAACCACTCAGCACATGTTATCAAGTGCTCTCCTTGTGCCAGGAGCTGAGCCACACCTTGTATCAGGTGAACAAACCCTGGATGGGCCTGCCCTCAAACAGCTTCCAGTCCTGCACCCCAAGTCCCCTGTGTCATCACGGGTCTGTGTGCTCAGAAGTGTCTTTCCCACAAAACCAGTGCTTTGTGAAGGCACAGGCAATGCCAGCGCAGAGTCTGGCACACAGCTGACACAATGGCTACTGACTGTTCAGTCAAACAAATGCCCGCTGAGGACACCTCCTGTGGGCTGACTGTAAGAGCACAGAGAGGAACTGAGCCTGGGTGTGTGCTGTCAGGGAGGCCACACTCAGGTGGTGGCCCAGCTGCTAAGACAGGCAATGACACAGGTGAACAGTGCTGAAACAGAGCAGAGGAGGGGACAAGAGATGACACCCCCCAACAAGGACAGAAGGCACAGGACATGTATAGGATCTGAATGTGGCTTCCTCCCTCCAGCTCAGAAATGGGGAAAGCAGGACTCAATGTGGTTCCCATGTGCTAAGGCTACCAGCTCACTCCCTCCATGCCTGGCTCCTCCCACCTCTCCAGCCTCATTCCCCTCCTTCCTTCTACTCCTGCTATACTGGCCTTTCTAGTAGCCATACTCCCTCTTGCTTCGCAGGCCTGGAGCATGCTCCTCACTCTGCCAGGAACACTCTCCCGTTAGCAGCCTCTTCCCAGTTTCTGTCAACTGCAGCCCTGGCCCCACACCTGACTTTAGGTCTCACCTTGAGAAAGCTCTCCCTGAACCCCCAGTCCAGGTCAATTTTTCTGGATATTTGGTCTCACTGTACTCTCTACTCCTCCAAGGCACTTGTACAGCTGTCATGAAATAATTGTGGAATAGCTATTCACAGTCTATCTCCCCAGCTAGGCTGCAAATTGCTTGAAGGCAGAGACCACATCTGCCTTGTGAATTGCTGTATCCTGAGAGCCCAGCAAAAAGCGTGGACAACAGCCCTAACCCATGTGGCTCAGTTGGTTGGAGCATCATCCCATGCACCAAATGGTTGCAGGTTTGATTCCTGGGCAGGGCACACACCCAGGTTTCAGGTTTGATTCCTGGTTGGGGTGTGTGGGGAAGGTAACCAATCGATGTTTCTTTCACGTGCCAATGTTTCTCTCTCTCTCTCTCCCTCTCCTTTTCTCTTTCTCTAAAATCAATTTACAAAACCTCCTCAGGTGAGGATTAAAAAAAAAAAGCAGAGACAACGTATGCATAAGTACTTGAATAAAATTTGGACAGAATGAATAACCTCCTATAGGCATGGGCTCTTCGTACATGCCATGGATGGTCTGAAAAGACAGTTGGTGACTCTTCTCATTTTGCAGATGAGGAAACTGAAGCTTCAAGTTGGGTGACTTGCCCAAGGCAAACAATGGTCTTGAACTCACATCTGTCTGATTCTGAAGTCATACTCCTTCCAGGAAGCATCTATGAGGCTTTTATGCCAACCATGGTGTGTGTGTGTGTGTGTGTGTGTGTGTGTAAGCAGAGAAGACTAGGCTTTCTCCTGCTTGGGTCTAAGGACAGGAGAGAGCAATGCCCCTCTCATTGGTGTCAGTGAGAGCAGAAACCACAGGTGGTAATAGGGCCTGAGATGTCAGATCCAGGCTGGGGATCTGCCCTGGGGTGGGTGTGGGGAGCACCACAGATGCTTTTTAGGAGAGGCTTTAGGGACTCCAGAGGAAACTGCCCTTGACCTTCCTTGCTGAACTGGCCTTCTGGTACTTGTCCTGGCCCCTGAGGCCAGTGACAGTGATTTTATGAGGCACACAGGACACCCTGTGAGCCCTGGTCACCAGGCATCTGCCATATGGCTGCTGCCTTTAAGCGAGCATGAACAAGAGGGGGAACCTGAGTCATTTCGAACCTCAGTGCCCCACCCAACAAAGAGGGGTTAACCAACTATTTTTAGAGATAAGAAAACTGCAGCTGGGAAGGAGGAAGTGACTTGTCCGAGGTCTCAGAGCAGAGTAATGGCTTTAGTTGGGTCTGGGGCTGCTGTTGCAAGGAGGGAGAGGCAGCGAGGACTCCTGAGAAAGGGGTGGAGAGCACAGGGAGGTAGAAAGAAAGAAGAGAGAACGGGAGAAAATGGTGAGAGCGACGAGGGGTAAGGGAGTAGGCACCGCGGATCCAGAGAGAAACAGAGGCGCAGTGAGCAGGAGCGGTGGGTATGGGGAGAGACCGAGAGGAGAGGAGAGAGGAGGGCAGGAGGAGGAAGAGGAGAAGGAGGAGAGAGAGAGACTGGAGATGGAGAGTGACCGAGGGAGGCAGACAGAGTCGGACAGACCGAAGACCGGAGTGGTGACAGTGACAGAGGGGCGGGTGCTGGGGGAAGCGCGCGGACGGCGCGGGACGGCTGCGGGCGGGGGAGGCCGAGGGATGCTGGGCGACGCGGCCGCCTCCTCCGGGCGCCGCGCCGCCCCCGCCCCGGCCACACGCGCCCGCAGCCTAATGACCGCAGCCCAGCCTGCGACGCGCGGCCCGCGCGGACTCCAGGCGGCCGTCAGCTGGCCGCGCGGGGCCGGCCGGGGAGCCGCGAGCGCCGCAGCGACGGTGGCAGTCCCCGGGCTCGGCGGGCCCTGATTGATTTGTCAGCTGAGGCGACAAAACAGCCCCTCTGGTCCGCGCGCCCCGTCTTCGGCTTCCCGGGCGCGGGGCCTCTCTCCCTGCGCCTCCCGGCTCCTGGCCGGCCCTGGAGACTGGAGCGCCCCGCGGGCTCCAGGAGGGAGTCCCCCGCCCCCCGGCCCGGACCCCGGCGACCCTCCACGGCTCCCCGCGTCGCACACCTCCTCCGGCTCGGCCGGCCCGGCCCGCAGGCCCTGGGGCTGCCAACGGCCTCCTCGCCCCCTCTGGGCACCGTGCCAGCCCCCCCAGGCCTCACCCTGCCGCTCCCCCCTAGCCCGGCACCCCCGCCCTCCGTCCCCCGGCCCTGGCCCGGGGCCGCCCGCAGAGCCGGCCACACCCGCTTCGGAGGACGCGGAAAGGTAAGAAGGCGCCTCGGCTCGCCCGGAGGGGCCTGGCGGCTGCGCGGGGGTCACGCCCAGGGGCAGGGCGGGCACCCGCGGACCCAGACCTGGCACTGCCGCAGCCACCAAGCCGGGACAAGAGCCCCGCCGGGGCGGGAGGGATCTAAGCGAGTTACAATTATATAGGGAGGACCTGGTGGTAATTGGGTGAGGGAGCCCTTCTGTCCCGGGACTACAGGGGTCTCGCTGTCAGAGGCAGAGATCTCGTCCCTACCTTTCGTCCTCTAAGGAATTCTCCTCCTCACTCTCCTGCACCAGAGTCTCTAAAAATTTATGGGACCATTTGCCTAGGTCTCCTTGAGGAATCACTTCTTTACTTCTCGCTTTCTCAGGCAGCATCCTCTCATTCCTGCCCCCAGTTAAGCATATTCTCTCCCTGGCCAGTTTGAAAGGGTTGTATTCCTCTTTCTAATGCCCCAGTTTCGAAGGCAATCCCCTCTCGGTACAATCTCCAACCATCTTCCTCTCGCTTTCCCATTGGGAAGGCTGGAGCCCCTTCTGTCACCCTCTCACTCCACTTCATTCTGAGTGTGCAGACAAATGCAATTTGTTTTCAACTATGGGGTGTGTTTCTCTGGTGCAGGGGCCAGCTATGGGGCTTCTTCACCCAAAGCAGGGTACCAGCCATCCATGTTCGCCTCCAGGCAAAGGGCAGCTGCCCAGGTGGACCCGGCATTTGTTTCCAGGGGCAAGGAGGGAAGACTTTACCCCGAAACAAAGAATTGAGGCCAACCGAAACTGTCCAGCCTCTTCAGAGGCTGAGGAGTCCCAGCTCCTGGGCGGAGGGGCCACATTGAGCCTCCCTCCCCCCACCCTTTAACTTTAAAATAGTTTAATGAACACAGAGAGAGAAATCATTTTATTTTTTTTCGCGTGGTGAGCAGTCTACAAAGAGAAAGGGGAAAGGAGGGAGAGAGCTTTAACTCTGATCCCCGCAATTAGTTCCCTGGGATTGGGAAGGGGGGGCAACCCGGCAGCCTCAGTTCTTCAGATACAAAAGCATTTAGATCGCTTTAGACCGGTTAATCCTGAGTCTGGCTCGGGTCTCTTTTGTTTCCCAACTCCATTGTGGGTTTTGTGCAGTTTCTCTCTGTTCGCGTGATTGACTAGCCAATGGATGGTAATTATCCAAATGTCCCCTCTGTCCTTTGACTGACTTCTCCGTATTATGGGCAACTGTCATGCTTTCTGTCATTCCATATCATATTACACGTATTATCATATGAAGTCTCTCTCCTCCAATATAAAGGAGGGTGCCTCAGCCCAGATGCTGCTGCATTTAGAAGGAAGGGCCCTGAGAAATTTGTCCTGGGCACGGGTTCGGAATACAGAGCAGGGGACTCCCGAAATGGGAGGTTCTGCAGGTAATTTGTTTTGCTGACTAGGGGAGGTCTCTGGGGTTGGGGTTAAAAAGATTGTCTTGGGGGCTTGGAGCAGGCTTGCCAGCTGGTATTTTTCCTCTGGCCAGACCTTGGAGCAGTTTGGACAGATCTGGCATACCTTATGGAGAAACTTAGAACCAGCCTTTTGACCCCAAAATATCAGAAAAGTCTGCAGGACTGGGTCCTTTTTGGGGTATTAGAGCTTAGTGGCACGTGCTCAGGACACCAGCCTTGAGATCTCAAAATACACCTCTCTACCTGTAGCCCTTCACAGAACAAGTCCTTTAGACTCTAGTCCCCTTTTGCTGCCAAGCAGACTGGGGACGGAGGAACCAGCTGTGTCTGTTTCAAACCCCCACTAGCTGATGCTGAAGCTCTGAGAATGCACAAGCTTTTCCAATGATGCTTTTGTACAGATAGACTTAGTACCCCTTGGTGCAATTGTGCGTGCCATCACTTAAGAGGGAAGCAGGATTTATAACAAGGAGGCTTTGCAGACAGAGGCTCTGGGGTCCTCTGAATCTGTGGGCAGGACTAGGCTTTCTTCTGCTAAAATGGGGAAAAAGTGTTTTATTATTGCAATGAATATGAAGTGCCGATCAGATGTACAGCCTCGCAGTTAATTACCTTGTTCTTCATCAAATATATGAGCAATAAATTCTCCAGGAAGGGAGTGGTGTGTGTGTGTGTGTGTGTGTGTGTGTGTGTGTAAATAGATGGATAGATAGATGAATACAGGGGACAGAAAAACTCACTCTTTTCAAGACCACAGAAAAAGACAGACAATTTTGTAGGAAGCTTGATAGACTGTTTCAAGATGCTTTTAATTTTTTGATGATCAAATATACATGATCAAGCTGTGCATGTTAGGATGTGAGGTGCACTGACATTCAGTGGCTATTGATCAGGCTGTAAGTATTTCTGCTCAGTTTTATAAATATAGATAGATCCCAGATGATTTAAAGAATTGGATAGTTAGGAAACTGGCATTCTACATTTCTTTGAAGAAGGGGAAATGTCTGGTCAATTACAAAATTCCCAAACCATTGTTTATTCCTCCCCACCCCACCCCAGCCCCAAGATCTTTGGAAAATGTGAACTTCAGTTGTGGGGGTTTTCAAGAATAGAGTAAAAATATTCCAAATGTTTTGTTTGAGGTCTGCCAAAAACAGTTAATTCACGTGAGTGTTATTCACAGGCTGGGAGTTTACTTCGCTCTCTGTTTCTCTCTCTCACACATACACACACTGAAAACCACAATTTTGACCCAGATTAATGTGCTGCTGAAGAGATGGGGAGGGTGTCATTTCTGGGAGTGAGGTCTAAGGTCTTTAAAGCCCTTCTGGTTAGAAACAGGGTGAACTGGCCACAGGGCCTTTCCCAATTAACTAATTTCTCACTAATCTAAAGATCTATTTAGAAAGGTGTGGAGGGGCTGAGAGATGGAGATTTAAAGGTAACCTCTAATTGGTCTGGAAAAACTCATTTGACACCTAAAAATCCTCTCTATTACTCTATCATTCTTCCCCCACCCTTCTCTCTCTTCCTCTTACACTCTTTCTTGTCCCTTTCTCTCATTTTTGCTTCTAGAAATAAAAAGTGGACTGTGAAAGGAAGAAGCAATGAGAAACAGTTGGGAAGGGGGGGGGAGAGAAAGCGAACTTTTAATTTTTTTATTGTGTTGCATAGCAATCTTATTTGTAATCATCTAACTAGCTATTCTTGAGAAAGATCCTGTTCGGGAAAATCAGCCTTCACCCAGATAGGTAAAATGTAAGCATACAGACAATTTATAGTTATGTTTTAGTTCCATATCTTAAAATGATAGAAAGTGTAGATTTTAGATTTTTCTATTTGCAAAAAAAAAGGTCTTTTATAGCTAAGAGCCCCTCAGTGGAGGAGTTCAGGCATTCCTATTGATAAGTCCTCCCTGGAAATGAAACTGAAATTGGCATCCCTCAAAAAAAGTTGATCCACCTAGAAATGGATGAATCAGACCTGATTGGATGGACATGCCCTTTCACCTCATTGTCTCTGACCTATCACTTAATTAATCTCTCCCAGATGCAGAGCTGTTGACAATGCCAAAGATAAGCAGTATTTGGAACAAAGCAGGAAGCTTATTAAAGAACAAGGCACAGTGAGGTTTGGGGCTCTTAAAAAATGTATAAATCATCAGCATGTAGATGGAGAGTTTGTTATAACACAACTGGAGCTCGGAGATTGTCCTATCTTCGCTAGAAACTTTGCCTTTCTTTAACCATTGATTTCTCTCTACATTCATTTTTCTGCCTCTCCCTTCTCTGTCTGTGGTTCCCTTCCTTCTGCCACTCCCTCTCTCTGGATTCAGACTATCCATGGCTAGTTTCCTGAAAATTGTCCTCTGCTTCCCAGACTTGTCTCTGGCTCTTCAGATCCTTTTTAGAGCATTAGGACTATCGAGGCAGTCAGCGTCGAAAGCTTAGCGTGACAAAATATTGACTGCATTTACTAGTACCTTATGAAGGAGGACATTTGTGCTGGAGGCACCTTCGTGACATACAGGGAATAGTTCATTAATTAAAAGACTTGCTAATTGCTGCTTAAATTAGTGTACAGAGAAAATGAAATGAGTTTGTAAAAGATGACAATTGGAGGAATAAATGGTTGTTTTTTGCTTAAAACATTTTTATAAACAGGTCCTAGAAAATGTGTTGCTTTTACTCATGCCTCCGTCGTCAACTATTCAATTGAGCTTCAATTAATGATAATATATGGTCTGGGATCCTTAGCTGGGCTGACTGATGGAAGAGCTTTGTTGAATTGGTGCAGGTGGCACTGTTTAATAAGCACAGGAAAGAGTGAATAATGTAGTGCTTGCAAAGAGAAGTAAATGCAAAATAGATCGCTCTAATTATGGCAGCCCCCAGAAATGGAGATGCAAGCTGAAATGGCCAACTAGCTGGGAAATTCCAAATAGAGCTGATTGGCCCCTGCCTTTTTTACTTTTGAGCACTGACACCATAGCTTAAAAGTAAATTTGGATGAGCTCATCTGACTCGACACAAGCTCAAATTCCAACCGTGGGTCTGGTGACCTATCCATGTTTGCCTCAACTGTCTAGAATCCTTTACCAGATAGTGCAATTCAGCTCTAAAATGGGGCTATCTGAACATTTTTTTCCCTGCAAGAGATCATACAAGCTCATTACCACTGGTCTCTGTGCTTTATTGCAGAGTGTCAGGAGATTTTGTTTTTGTTTTTGTTTTGTTTTGTTTGAGTTTCTTTATGCCTGAGAAAATGAGTCTATAGAAAATCAAAGTGTGAAGACTTAAGCAAACAGAATTTCCCATATACCTGCAAGGGCCCATAATGATTTTCATTCATGCAAAGATAATCAATGGGACATTAGTTGTTTTAATTAATGGAAGAACAAAATGGGGGGAGGGGCAAGAGACCGGGCTTCAGCTGAAGCATATGTGGGAAATGACTGTTCCTCCTCCAAAGAGACAATGCCGCCTTCCCAAATAGCAGTAGAGGTTTGTTAATCGGGCCAGTGGAAAGTTGGGCTGGGGTGGAGGAGAGGTCCTGCTGAAAACGAAGGGTGAGAGATGGTGGCCACTCATTTTCCCTCCCCTGCAATCTCAGTTCCCCTCGAAAATCTGTACGAGTCCTACATCACCTCAAAGGAGAGGAACCTTCTTGCTTCCAAGGAAGGTGCAATTTGTGCTAGGAACCTAGTATCCTTTGTGATGGTAAGAGCCAAAAATCGACCTTCTTTAGCCCAGATTAAGGAAAGGTTGAGGCTAGGTATGTGTGGGCTTTCAGAACAGGGCTCAGAGATGGAATGGGCATGCTAGGTATGGGGTAATCTGTACAGCAAAGTCTCCAGTGTGTAGAGCCTCTTATCCTCTGAATGGGGACCCAGGGAGGAGCCAAGTCCAGCATCTTTAGTCAAAAACCCCTCTTTTTGTTCTGTGAAAATGTTTACCAAACCCAGGTCCAGTCTAGTCAGCGCTGGCTGGGCACTCGCGTCAATTAGTGTATGTGAAGCTCATAAAAAGTTTATGAGAAACCTTTGCTTAGAAATAGAGTTTAGGGGTGTCCTGCTGTCAGAGAGGGATGGCAGAGATGCCTTTGAATAAAGAACTGTGGTAGGAGATTTTTCCAGTTTGGAGTGCACGTAGATATAGAATTGTCAACTAGTCCAGAGTTCAGCTGCTTCCTCCCCATCCACCCCCTTTTCATGCATCTTCCTGAACCTCCTTTCAGCAAAATGCGGTTCCCTGTGTGAGGAAATGTATTGCTATTATTTGTGCTTCAACCTAAAAGGCAGCCAGATTAACAAAATTAGCAAAACGGCTCTTGTAGGACTGGGTAGTTTCTGGGTTAGATTAAAAAGAGATTACACTCAAGGAAAGGCTATAGTTATACCAGCTGAAAAAAAATTGACATTTTTGCAGTATTTTCTCTCTCTCTCTCTCTCTCTCTCTCTCTCTCTCTCTCTCTCCCACCTCCCTCCTTCCCGGGCTTCCAGGGCAGTTTATATCTGTGCATGGAAATTAGTAGGTGGGGAGCTGCAATTAGCTACTGTGTATTTTGTAACAATTCTTCTTTAAGAATAATCTGATCTGACAGATTTACATTGTTGACAATGTGATTTAAGCAAGACCCAGATACAAACTTTCCCCACCCTAATCAATAATGGTAAATCCTTTTGCTGAGGTGAACAATCTCTGACCTAGTATTCATATTTCTTTTACCGATTCCCTGTAATAAAATTGAACATTTTGTCACCACTTTGAGAAACACTGCCAAACACCTTAAAACACATGTCACACGCCAGCAGCCCCTCATTTCCCTCCTCCGGGAGTTTCTACATCTGGAATCATAATCACAGATAAAAACCTTGACAAAATTGCATCTGAGCACATTCCTCTCCACAGCCCTTACTTTCTCATAACATTTAATACAATATTAATACCTGCTACCGAAAGGCAGGGAGGGAGGGAAAGGACTGCCAACCTCTGCGTTTCCTGATGCATCATATTCAAGCCTGAAATTCACACATCGTGTTTCATTTTAAGTTCAGTGCATTTAACAGGGCCCTAGAGAGAGGGCCCTGGTTAGTTCCCCAACCTGCTCAACTGACGCCCAGGGAGGCAGTTTCTGAATTGTTCAGATCGCTGCAGGGAGAAGAGGAGGAGGAATTGGGCTCCTCTCTGCCCGAGAGGGGCCAAGCCACTTATGTATGGGATATGGGATTCTTTTTTGAAACAGCTAAAGCTCCACTGTCCGTAGTGGTGACCAGCAGATTTTCTGTAAGAATGAGCTGATTTCATAAAAAGGTAGCCATGCCAGCGCTGATTTGCTGCTGACTGACAGCCTCTCACATCAATATAAAACACTCCCCTCTGTGCTGAACGAAGCCCTCAGACCTGGGAGGGGGGTGGTCCTTGTTGAGGATACCGGCTTTTCTGTCACCCCTGTGACTCAGCTTCACCCCATCTTTTCTTGGAGATGTCCACAACCTTACATTCCTGCACAGTGGCAAGGAATCACCACTCCTCTGCCATACAAACAAGAGACAGAGGTCAGAGAGAAAGGGAAAGTGCAGGAAAGGGTATCCCACTGAGGGGTTCCTGGGGGCACCCGTGATACCTTGGCAGTGGACTTCCAGATGTTGGCTTTGTTCAGTCCCTGCCATTCTCTAACTAGAATTAGAGTCAAGACAGACCACAGCAATGCCAGGGAGCCCAACCAGCAATGCTCCCTCCCTTTTTACAATGTAAACATCCAGGTTTCTGGACTGAGCAACCAGCACCTCTAGGAGCAGCCTCCCAGTAGAGGGACACACGCACACTTCCCTAAGCAAGCCCCACTTCGATGAGCAAAGAGTATAATTTGCTGAATGGTGCAACCCAGAGGACAAGAGACATTCCACTCAGAGAACGGAGGCAGGCAACTGGCCTGTGAATGCAGCCAAGAGCCTAAAGAACACAATCCTTTCTGCTTCGAGGCAGAAAAGACGTTATTTTTGCCTCTTTCTTCTTTGCAGTTAATATCCAAGAGGCTTCCCCGGACCCCAGTCCCCAGCACCATCCTCAGAGTTTCAGGTCATCTAGTGCCAGTGCTCAAACGCAAGCAGGTCTGGGGCCAAGGAGGGCGGCTGTCCCTGTGCGGAGTCCTTCCCTGGTGGCTCCCAAATCTGGCGGTTTTTCTGCCTGCCTTTCCCTCCGGGAAGGCTCCGGAGAGGCTGAAAAAAATCTGGGCGCCCGCTCGCTCGCTTGTCAAGAAGCAAACTGTCTTCACATTCTCCAAGAGCAACATCCCTGCCTAGGAAGAGGAAGGAAGAGGCAAAATAAATAAAACCAGTTAATGTTGTAGTTAACTTGCAAATCAAGTAAATCTGTTGGTGCTGTATTTGAGAAATAAACCATCAGAGCGTCACAGCAAACACACACTTCTGAACGTCTTCATTTTGATTTAATGGTATATCAGCGTCAACTATCGCTTCCTCTGCTGGTACACACGGCCTGATGCCGCGGGAGGAGGATGCCCATGTTTATCACCGAGTGAGATGACTAATTACACCTTGTCAATCACCGGCTATGAAGACATAAAACCAGCGCGCACAATGAAGTAGTTGCCTGCAGCGTCAATTAGTTGGCGATTCGGAGGTTATTGCGTGGCCCTGCTTTGGCCGCCTCTAATAACCGGATAGAGCTCCGGGAACAGCGCATTGATCAATCACCCTCCACCCGCAGCCCCGGCTCCCGCCCCCGCGTCCCCCTCCCGGCTCGGCCTCACTTTCTCCGGGCGGCATGTGCTTCCTCTCTCCGCGGCCCCGGCTCGGTGGCGCCGGCAGCCCCGGGAGCCCGGGGAGCCCCGGGAAGTTTGTGCGCGGCAGCCCCGCAGCCGGCAGCCGGGAGCCCCGCAGCCTTCGGGGAGCGCCGGGGCTGGTGGCCCCTTTGTTGGAAGAGACGTGGGGGGAGCGCTTTTGTTCTGAGTTAGTCACGGTGGCCGGCTGGAGGCTGCTACCTCATTATGCGCCGGGTCTGCGCGTCTGCGAGGAAGCAGATGGTGGGGAGGTAGGCAGTGGCAAGAGTAGCCAGACCTGAATTCCGTTCACCTGTCACCTCCCACGAAAGGCAGGTTCAAGCGACTTAGGGATTCTTCCTCCCAGTCTGGGGGAGGGGCGTCGAGGGGCCGCTTTTCCGGCGTCTGGGAAGGATCCGTTTACCTGCGGGTGCCCGCTCCCCCCACCCCTGCCTTCCCTTCGGCTGCGACTCCTCGCACCGTGTAAATGTCACTCACGTGTCAGGACGTGTGTTTACAGCCTGTTCCTCTCCTTGTTTCGTCTCCGCGGACAGGGTTTAGCGGTTGTGCCACGTACCCCCGCCGCTGGGGGAGATTAGCAAAGTTACGGGCCTCTGAACCCGGGGCCGGGCACCTAGATCCCGCCCCGCGGCAGAAGATGCATTTGAGCCTCTTGCCGACCTGAGCGCGTCCCAGCCTAACATCGAGAGATAAACTGGCGGGTGCACCCGGTGGGAATTCTGACTGCCCGAGAATTTGCGATCGGTCAGCGCTGGGTGTGGGCTGCTGGTCAGAGAGGTGGCGACGAAATCTTGTGCTTACACGTCTGGGGGGAGTGAAGAGCCGCAGGGTGTGTTTCCACGTTTCTTGGGAAGCCCGCGGCAAGAGTTACCGAGTGCCCCCCCACACACACACACACTCCCATCCCCCAGCTCCTGAGGCAGCCCCTTGAGTTCTGGAAAACGTATTGCATCCATCCAGCCAGGGCTCGGAGCTGCACCAAGGACAAACGCCCCAGCGTTGTCACAATTTTTTCTACCCCTTGGGCGACCTCCAGATGAACCCTGTTGACTCCCAGATTAGATTTTCATTCCCTACTTTCTTTGAAAGAAAGTGCCCCAGATGCATCAGTAAAACATGCCTGTGTAGGCGTCCGCGTGCCCGGGTGCAGGCCCTGTGCAGGCGCCAAAGCACAAGTCTGTGTGAACACACGCGCACGCGCGTCGTTTATGGTCCTTCTCTCACGTTGGGGCATCTGTGCATGTGCAGCATGTACACACATACTTGTAACTTAAAGAGTTTTTGCAAATATGCAAAACATAGCCTCCAAGAAAGTATATCCAGGGATCTAGGTAGAATCACCTGAGCATGCAATTGTACTGTAAGGTGCAATTGTACTATAACCACTTTATATATGCCTCCCTCTGCCTGGCAGTGGACACTTATCCTTGATGTGCACGTGTAGACCCTAATTTTACCTTCCTGCTGGCCGTATTTTTGCCAACGGAGATGAACGTGCAAATTTGAACACATGAACATGAGTACATGTGCTTGGCATTACAAGCACATATATTTATGTCTAAAAGTTATGTACATAATGTGGAAAGTATACTTTTGTGCTTCCTCAACTTTGTGCTCTTATGTAAGAAACTGCCTAGATCTTCAATAGCCCCTTACCTCCTCCTGGCAAGCAAGTCACTTCATACTGACCCACCTCCAAAGCCGGGAGATGGGACTCTGTAATTGACTTGTTCATTAGGTTTTGCTCTACAATCACTTTTTATTTGCTAAATCCAGCTTCACCATACACCTGGGTATGGCCCTTGACTCCCCAAGAGATTCTAGGTTGAGCCTGAAATCTGGAGGCTGGTTGGGGGGCCGTTGGGATTACCCTGCAGGCCAGGTTGTTGGTCTTTGGAGAAGTGGTACAGCCAGGCAGCTGGACGGATGCTGGTTAACAACTGAGTGTATGGCAATATGTACCCAGTGGCTAGAGAATGCGCCTGTGGTCCTTAAGAACCTTGTTGATGCCTAATATATCTCAGAGTGGGAAAGTTTTTAATAGGAGATGGAGAGGGAGCAATGACAGAATTTGCTTAGTGCCTGATATGGTCCAGGCAGTTTATATCCATGAATCTTTTGTTCATCACATCCATGTGAAGGGGATGTCCCCCATTGGAAAGATCAGACCGACTGAGAGAAGTTAAGTCATTTGCCTAAGGTTAGGTTTGTGCATAAATTACAGAACTTGGATTCAAACCCATGCCTTTCTTAGTTCCTAAAGGCTGGAGAGAGACTGGGAAGAGCGAAAAGAAATCAGGCCCTAGTTCGCTTGGAGTGAGGACAAGCTGGTTGCCACCTCACCCTCCCCCCACCACCCCCCACTCTGGGAGTCACAGCTCCCTAGGTCTCTTGCCTCTGTGGAGGTCTCTTGACTCTCTCGCTCAGCCCGGTCCCCAGGAGGCCTGCTCAGCCTCCGGCTGTCCGCTGTGGCTCGGAGGCTGGCCCTAAGGCCCAACTGGGCAGGAAGCAGCCTAAGGCTCTGGAAGCCCTACCCCAGGCCTGCCTTCCCGGGCCTCTCCAGCCCGGTGCCCGAGGCAGCGGCTCCCGTCCGTTCCGAGGGGAGACTGGAGTGAGACCTCTTCAAGCATCTTCTAGCTGCGTCTTCTCAGGATGGAGACCGCGGGGAGAAAGGGTTTAATTTTCCTTCCCGAAGAAATCACAGGAAACTGTTAGTAGCTTAAAAACTCCACTACTCCCCCCCCCCCCCCCCCCGCTCTCCCTCCTCCCTCCCCCTCACTCTTCCCCTCCAACCTCGCCCACCAGCTCCCACCATCTCGTGGCTCTTCTCCTCCTCTTGCTTCTCCCCTCCCTTTCGGGTCTCCCGCCTTCCCGGAGCACGCGCTGCCACGGCTGGGGTGCGGGGCGGCCAATGGCGCGGTGGCAGGACGTGATGTCAGGCGCGGCTGTAGAAAAGGCGCGGACGCTTGGCTGGCGCGGACTGCAGAGCCGGGGCTGGGCTCGGCGCTCTTGGAGAGCCTGGCGCGCCGCTGGGCCCACGGCCCGGCGACTCCTCCTCCCACTCTGCTCCTCCTCCTTTTTCTCCTCCTCCTCTACCTCCTCCTCTTTCTCCCCCTCCTCCTCCTCCTCCACCTCCTCCTCCTCCTCTTCCTCCTCCTCTTCAATTCTCCTGGTGGCTCGGCTCGGCTCGCTGGCTTCAGAGAAACCCCTACTGCAGTCGCCCACCCAGCGTCTAAGTGGGTCGCCTTGGGCTGGAGACGCACCCCAGGGAGTGGAGAGGTCCAGGCAGCTGGGCCGCCGTGGGTACCTAGCCGCTCCCGGGTGAGCCCCAACTGCAGCCGTCCCTGCCTCGGGCAGACTTTGCGCTCCTGGTTCGCGCCCCGGGCGCCGAAGCCGGGTCGGCTATGCCCGCGGCGTGAAAGCGCCCGCGGCGGGCCGCCGACCTCTGCTCCGGTCTCCCTCCTCCTTCCTCTCAGCCCCTTGCCCTTGTGACCCCGGCTTTGGCGCCGCCGCCCAGGCGTCCCCCGCGATGTAGCTGCCCCCGCGCCTCGGCGGGAGGCGTCCTGGCCCGCGGGCGCCCGGCCTGGGGGCTCAGCCGAGCTCGGGCGGGGCCGGGGCCGTGGTGGCGATGCACCGGGCCCGTTAGTGCCGAGAGCGCCAGGCAGCTGAGGCGGGGGGCAAGCCCTCCCGCGGAGGAGCCGCGCCCCCGGCCCCGCCGGTCCCGCCGCGATGCTGTTCCACAGTCTGTCGGGCCCCGAGGTGCATGGGGTCATCGACGAGATGGACCGCAGGGCCAAGAGCGAGGCTCCCGCCATCAGCTCCGCCATCGACCGCGGCGACACGGAGACGGTAGGCGCACGGCTGCGGGTCGGGCCGAAAGCTGGGACAGGCTGGGACGGGGCCATATCGGTCTGCGCCTCTACTCCCCTAAGTTTGGGGGCACTTTGGGGAGCGTCCTTCGTGCCGCACGGGACTGGGCGCGGAAGATCCGTGGACAGGATGCAAGGCCCATAGCTCCTGCCGGGGGTAATCGGGCTGCTGGAAAGGAGGGAAACAAGGTTGAGACCGAAATTTTAGACCCAGAGGGTACAAGAGAGCACTCCTCCTTAAGTGAGAGCGAAGTCCTACCCGCGGCCCAAGATGACTCTCTTCTCACTTGGCGGGGCCCTCTGGTCACCAGCCCTGCGCTCTCCTCCACCACTTGGCCCTGGCTGCCGGCGGCGCAGGGAAGGGCGAACCAACCGGGAGCATTGGGGCTCCAGCCGGCTTGGGCTGATCCCGCTTCCTGGTAATCGGGGTTTTCTTCCCAGCACAATTTCAGAGGGACGAAGTCTTCTGGGCCACGCTTTTTTGTTGATCGCGACCTGGGCCTCCTGGCCCGTTGTACTTGGCCAGGCCAGGGCTAGTAGTTCAGGCTCCGGCCTGGCTCTCGCAGAAGCAGAGTCCATTCGAATCTCCACACCTGGCTCTGCCGGCCCAGCCCCAAATAGTCAGTTCCTTGCCTCAGACCTCCCTGGGGGCTAGATGAGCAGACGTTGCCCAAGCCGGGCCCAGAAGTGACCTTTAGAGGCAGAGGAGGTGGGGAGCGCAGGAAGTTTCTCTGCTCAGAAAGCAAGAACAGCAGGTCCAGTGTCTCCGTCTTCTCGGCTGGGTTAAACCATCTCAGCCTGTCAATTTGGTTAGCCTGCAATTTGGATTGGGCCTGTTCTGCACCTAGAGACTTTGAGGGTGCCTCTGCACCCCACTCACCATCCCTCAGGATCCTGGGACCTACCAGCTGCCCTGACCTGAACCTTTGGCTCAAGGATCCAGAGATCACTGGGGCTGGGTGCCAGGAACTCTCTGCATCTCTGGAGAGGAGTCTGTGTGGAGGGTGACTTTTAATGGTCATCTTACCCCTTTTCCTGGGGACCAACCAAGTGACTTCTGTAAGAAACAGTTTGGGGGAGCTTTTGGAGGGTTTGACTAGGGTAGCCACCACTGCCTCAGCCGCTGAACACAGCCTGAGACTTTCTGAGGAAAGCGCAGAGGGGACAAGAGGGGAGATCTATCCAGGCCAGCAGCCCTCCTGGACGTGTGGTTCGCTGGGGCTGTGTGTGCCGGCCTGGGTTCTGAGCCTTCTGGATATGGGCCTTTTGGGGTGGAGAAAGCGCACTGGCACCCTTGGTTTCTTTCTTTGAGTTTTAGGCTTAGTCAGTTACAGAGGGAGCTTTGGTTGTCAGTTTCCCCTTGGTGGCAGCGGGGCTGCTGGGTTGAAGGCTGACGCAGGCGCTGCAGTCTTCCGCCTCACTCCCTCCGCAGACCATGCCGTCCATCAGCAGTGACCGAGCTGCGCTGTGCGCAGGCTGCGGGGGCAAGATCTCTGACCGCTACTACCTGCTGGCGGTGGACAAGCAGTGGCACATGCGCTGCCTCAAGTGCTGCGAGTGCAAGCTCAACCTGGAGTCAGAGCTCACCTGTTTCAGCAAGGATGGAAGCATCTACTGCAAGGAAGACTACTACAGGTAGCCCCCCACCTCGGTACCCAGTGCCCCTCAGGACTCCCCATGGCAGAGGCAATCTTGCCTGTCTCCTTTCCCTCCAGTCCCAAGGGAGGGTTCCCTTCTTTAAGCCAGCACGAATTGGGGGACAACCTTTACACACAGCAATTTGGGGGGCACTCTTGGAAAGGTCTGTGAAGTGCAGCGACCCAGAGAAAAGCAGAAGCTGCCCTCTTCTGAGCTTAGACCATAACTAAGCTTGGGTGGGGGGGGGTCATTGCACCCCCTCCCTTTGAAGTTTCTTAAGTCAACCAGAGGGAACGAAACTAGCACTCCCCCCAAGCCAGGCAGCCTGGGCTCCTGTAGAACAAAGTTGGAGGGTGAGCTGGGGGCATTTCCAGATCTTTCGTGGAAGTGGGAGTGAAAGCTGGCCAGGATTAAAGAACCAAAATCATCACCAATAGGCTCCGTCCAGGTTCCGTTTTTCTCCTCTCTGGGTTCAGGGTTAGAGTCTGTTTATATACTCTCTCTCTTCTTTCTCTCCTTGTCTCTGCGTTTTTAACCAAATTACAAAGGTTCTGTAGGATTCCCAAGAGCCGATGTGGAGGGCAGGGTTAAAGTTTGAGGAAGGCTAAGTGGGGAGTTTCTCCCCCACTCCCAAGCAAAGGCTTTCCGAGGGCTTGCTCGGGCTCTGGGTTAAGAAGCTTTTGTAGGCATGAACATGGTTAGGGGGCATTGTATTTCGGGGTAGGCTCAGACCTAGGCCAAAATTTAGTTTCTCTTCCCTCATCCTCCAAGTTAAGACCCACGCTGCCCATCTTGAGGAGAGGATTCCCCCAGTAGCAGCAGCGGCATCTGGAGGAGGAATATGGGGGTACCAACCGTGTGTCCCCACAGTCCCTCCCTCGATGGTCTCTACAGGCGGTTCTCTGTGCAGCGCTGCGCCCGCTGCCACCTGGGCATCTCGGCCTCCGAGATGGTGATGCGGGCTCGGGACTTGGTTTATCACCTCAACTGCTTCACGTGCACCACGTGTAACAAGATGCTGACCACGGGTGACCACTTCGGCATGAAGGACAGCCTGGTCTACTGCCGCTTGCACTTCGAGGCGCTGCTGCAGGGCGAGTACCCCGCGCACTTCAACCACGCCGACGTGGCGGCGGCGGCAGCTGCTGCAGCAGCGGCCAAGAGCGCAGGGCTGGGTGCAGCAGGGGCCAACCCGCTGGGTCTTCCCTACTACAATGGCGTGGGCACCGTGCAGAAGGGGCGGCCGAGGAAGCGCAAGAGTCCCGGCCCCGGGGCGGATCTGGCGGCCTACAACGCTGGTGAGTGCAGGCGCCCACAGAGCGTCACTGTCGGGTTGGGGGGAAAGTGCCTAGCGTCCATGCCTGCGAGCCGGAATGAATCTCTGTGCTATGTACATGTATATATACAGCACTATGTATACAGCACTCTGGATACTCTATCCCTTAACTTCCCTAGGCCTTAAGCATCATACGATCTGGCTGGAGGGACCTTAGATTTCTAGGCTCCAGCTCATATGCCCTTGGCTAGAGGGTGATTTAGTGTCTTGCTGCCCTGGTACAGGGCCATGTCCCTGAGAAATTTTTTAGAGGCGGCTTTTTGGTTTGGGCCTTACCCTCACTTTGCTGGGCAGAAAGTAAGTACAGTAATAAAGAAAGCAAGGTGGAGCCCACACCAAACAGGCTCTGGGTTTGCGCGGCTGAGGGCGGGAACTGGGTGATGAATGAGCCAGGCAAGGCAGCGAGAGACCCAAGAGAAAGAACTGGCATTAATGGGGGCACCGAGATGGGGTTGGCATGCAGCGGTCCTGTGAAATGTCCTGAGTGCTGTAGGCTCGGGAAACTTCGGCTCAGAAGCCGCTTGAGTAAGGATGGTTCATTGTAATCTGTCTGCTCTGCCAGGTCTCGGTTTTCCCCAGGCTCCTTCCTCCGAGTTCCGGGCGCCAGCGGGGCGCTGGGATGAGAGCCTGGACCCTCAGAAGCCAGCGCCGGGGATGAGACCCGAGTAGGCTTTGCGCCAGGGTAGGGTGGAGGGCTTGTTTCGCATTTCCGGCGTCTTTGAACCCCAAGCCGTTTGGGAGAGGCTCTGCTCCCCTCCGGCGCCCTTCCCCGCTTAGGACAGCTGCGGAGGTTCTGGGGCCCGGCAAATTGAACCGTCAACATCTGCCCGAAGTCTGCACTGCCGGGAAAGGTTTATGACTCCCCCAGCTTCTGAACTAGATAGAGTTTATTTGCAATTATTTTCTTTCTTTCGTTTGTAACAGAATCAGATTCGGAGATTTTGTTTTTTCCCCTCCTTTTCCCCTTAATCTAATGCATAAATGGAAACAAAACAAAGCAAGACAAACCTGGGACTCTGTGTAGAGGGCAGTGGTGGGGAAGAAGTCAGGTTATTTTGATCTTTAAAAATCTGAGCTGGCTGGGGAAGAAAATAAGGGGCGGGTGGGGTTCCCCTGTTCCATGCAACGAAATTGCTTGTTGGAAGATCACGGGCGTGTGTGTCTCAGTGAACCGAGCTGGAGCAAAGTGCAGCTCCTAGTCTGGTAGATGGCGAAGTGGCCACAGAAGGTCTGTGCCAGCAGATTATAGATTTGTTGAAGGCTCTACCAGAGATACTGTTCTCTAAAACTTCCATCCCTCATCTCCCACCACCTTGAAAATAGACTAAACCAAGTCCAGATAGGTCCCCCAAACAAAGCCGTGCCTATTTATCAAGTGGGGTCGGCCTCTGTAGCAAGCAGCAGGCGCAGGGCCACAGGGCACACGGAGGGTAGGGAGGAGGATTGTGTTTTCCGGAGTATGCAGGTTTGTAACTGGGTTTGGATTTGAAAGGTCGAAGGTTCAGAGATTTATTTGTACTTTTCGCTGTTCAGCCACTGTCCCTGGTGAGGCCGCGCCACACCAAGCAAGATGTGGCTGGAGGCTGTGTTTCAGGGGAGTTGGCACCTCTACAAGACATTCCCACCCCTGCCATCTCTTTTTTTCTTTGGCTCTTCTTTTTTCCCTTCTGGCTCTCTCTGTCCCCCCTTCTCTGTCACTGTCTCTCTCTTCGTGTGTCTCCCTGTTTCTCTAACCCCTCTGCACATCTCCGTGTGTACGTCTCTGGCCTAGCTTGGCCCGGGCTTCCTGTACTGGTAGAATCCGCGAGCGCAAACGAGTGCATATCCGGTGGCCACGTGGTTCGCTTATTCGGGGCTCCCGGGACTAGGTTGGGAAAGAGGGTCCCTCCCGGCCGGCCGCCCTGCCTGCCCAGGTTTGGCCGCTGTCTTCCTCCCTCCTCTCGGCACAGGCAGGAGACAAACGGCAGCAGGCAGCAGCGTGGGCTGTGGAGGGCGGCTGGGACTGGAAAAGGAGGACCGTGAAGGTTGAAGGTTGCGAATGTGAGCGGTGTATATGGGGCAAGTGTCTGTGTGTGAGTGTTTCCAATCTTGAAGGCAGGAGCTTGTTTGTGCGAGTGTCCCGCACCCAGGGGCCCAGCTATACAGAAACGCTGCAGAGCCCGTCGCTCGGGGGGACAGTGAGGTGGAGGAGCGGCCGCACGGGACTAAAGCGCAGTGAGCTCGGGCTGAGCGGAGAGGAGGCGCCGTCGGGTGCACTGGGTCCGCTGCCGTTGAGGGAAAGCAGCTGGAGTCTCGGGCCGCAGGTCAGAAAGGCCTTCCGGGGCAGTGCCCAAGGCAGCGGCCCTTCTCCGGCTGCCCCTCGTGTTGGAGAGCACAGCCCTGGTCCCGGAGGCTGAACTGAAACCGCCCCCCAGCCGCTAGCGGGGCAGGAGCAGCGGGCAAGGTGGCCGGCGGAGTGAGTGAGGGGCCCTGGCCGCGCGCTTTGCGCCGGGCGTTGAGTTCCACGGCCCGGGAGTCCCGCAAGGACCCGCCGGACGCCCGGGCCTCCCCCAGCTCCAGCTTTTAGTGTGTGTGTGCCTGGCGGCGTAATTACTGATTTGATTCCAATCCATTATTTAGACAATTGAACCTACAATCTCGTCTTTAGTAAAATGAGGCGAAGTCAGATTTGATTACGGGTTCAGTCCCAGCGACAAGAGCTCGAAACCCGATGGGTTAATAACAGATCACGAGTAAATTATTCATGATTTTACGAGCTCTTTAGCTCCATTGAATCGGCCTAATTGAGAGGAAAAAAAATAAAAAAGAAGAGAGAAAGCCCAGTCCTCCTCCTCCCCTCTGCCCCTCGCTCCTCCCCGGATCCGATCCTGGGGAATCTCGACTTGCCCCCAGCACTGGGGGCGTGAGCGAGAGAGGGTCTGGGGTACCAGCCAAATCTGGACCCAACTGCCACTTTACTCCCGCGGGCTTGTTCCCGCAGCGTAGCTCCCTGCCAGGCCCCAGCCTCCCTACCTTGGGCTCCTCTTTTCCCTTCCCTCCTTTTCCCTCTTCGAACTCCCAGCCAGTAACGTCTTCAGAATAGGTCTCCCTGGTCTCTTAAGTCCGGGGATTTAGTTTTGTAACCTGGACCCTCCACCACACATTCCTCCCTATTTCCGGGCCTCACTGTCCCCTCAGGCTCTCTCTGTGACTCTCCTGATTTCTCTCTGTCTTTGTAGCTGTCTCTCTCTGGTTCTCCCTGTCTCCACTGCTTTCTTTTCCTCTGCCTCTCCTCTTTCTTTCCTGGCTCTGCCCATCTTCTCTTCCCGCCCCCTTTTCTTTCCTCTCTCTTCATTCTCCCAGTCTTTCTACCCCTATCTCTTTCTCTCTTTTCTCTGCTCTTTCTCCCTCCCTTCCCCCCCCCCAGTCTAGGCCACTCTCGGCCACATCCCTTGGGTGCTTGGAGCGCCAGGGTCCCCATGGAGCTCATTAACAGCAGCAAGGCCCAGGAGGGAGCTGGGCAGAGGGGTGGGCCCAGAGATCCCCTGTGGGGAGGCCTGCCCCACCCTCCTGGAGCTGGGGACTGGGGGCAAGAAGAAGACCACTTCCTCCCACAAGAGGGGGCAGGGCAGTTTTCATGGATCCCACCCCTGTCCTCTACCCCTAGTGCCTTCCATTTTTTGATCCCCTTTTAATTGTTGGACCCATGTTCTTCACTCTGGGCACTGTCAGTGGGAGTACGGTGGGAGTGGGGGACTTGGGTGCCTGGGTGACTGTGGAAAGGGACCCTTAGGAAGCGTAGCCTCTTGCTGACAGCTCTAAGGTTAGGGACAAGATTCTTTCTGCAAGGGGCTATTCCCTCTTGGGCAGAGGGAGGAGTAGGTCACCAGGAGAGCAGGAGTATTTCTGAGGTAGTGTTGTCAGATAAAATGCAGGACGCCCTGTTAAATATGAATTTTAGATAAACAACAAGTAAATTTTTAGTGTAAGTATATCCCATGTAATATTTGAATTTTAAATAAACAACAAGTACTTTTTTGGTGTAAGTGCATACCATGCAGTATTTGGATTTTAGGTAAATAATAAATAAATGTTTAGTATAGATATGTCCCATGCAATATTTGAGACATACTTATACTAAAAAATTGCTCATTGTTTTCTGAAATTCAAATTTAACTGGGCACAATACTCGCTATATCTGGCAGCTCTATTGTGGGCATGTGACGGGGAACAAGATATATTCCCAGTTGTCCGCTTTTGGGGGGCTGAATTAATCTGTGAAGCTTTCCCCAAAGTAAGACCTTATGTGTGTAATAGCTCCGGATGTGACTAGGGGATCTTGGAGAGGGATCCTGCATGTCTCAATCAGCAGCCAGGTTGCCAAGCAACTTTCTGAGGCCTGAGGTTCCACCCCTGTCCTCTACCCCTAGTGCCTTCCAGGCATGGACAGCCAGGCCCCAGCTGGGCCCCTTCTGGATGGGGACGGGTTCCCCAAAGAGTCGTGCTTCATCTTTGCCTGCCTTTGTGGTGTAGTGGAGAGAAAAGGCAAGGACTACAGCAGTGAATCTAGGTTCATCGTTACTAGTGGTGCACATGGCTTCATTTCCCTTAGTGTTAGTTTCCTCATCTGTAAAATGGGGTGAATAGCAATGGCCACCCAATGAGCAGTAGTGAAGGCCCATGATGTATATAAAGTCAAAGGCATACCCTAGGCATCAAATACATGTTAATTTTTTCCTCCCGCTTCCTTCTGGTTAGAACTCTGCCACTCTGAGATTTCCAAAGATCCATGAACTTCCCTGCCTCTTTCACCCCACTTGTAAAACTGGGCAACAACTGCCTCATAAGGCAGAGGTGAGGATTAAACTATAAAATATAATATCTGACCCAGTGTCCACAGCCCAGGAGTATGTACAGTACTTTTGGATGTGGGAACTGATACATGCCAAATGAAAGCAAGTGGAGAGATGTCAGTTAGCAACTTCCAGGTGGCTGCCCTGTCGGGGAAGACCCATGACAGTCCCCTCCTTAGGAAGTGCAAGGGGGGGGGGGGGACAGGAAGGCTCAGGGTTCCGGAGTCCCTTGAATGTGACACATCAAGTGTGACTTCCTTTTCTGAACCTCAGTTTCAATGTCAATAAAAAAGGCACAAATATTGCCTGGCTCAATAGGGGATTGAACCTGTTTTGAGGATTCAGTGAAAACATGCTTCTGAAGCCCTTCCGCACATCCTCTGGAGTTGAATAAGCCCTCAACAGGTTTTATAGTAGTTGTTGCTATTGTTCATATTATTATTATTATTGTAACACGGTGGCTCCAAATGTGTTTTGGATTCTCCTACAGCTGAGTTTAAACCCAGCATTTCCTAGCTGAGTGACTCTGGGCAGATCACTCTCCCCGGCCTCAAATTCCCCTATTAATCTATAAAATGGGGATAATCTCTATCCCCGTGTAGTCCCGAGGCTGGACACATTTGGTGTCTCGGGGGGAGGGTGTAGACAAGGCAGTGTGTGTGGGGAGCGAGTCAGGGGGTTCACCTGCCGCCTCTGCGTGCCCCCTTAGCGCTGAGCTGCAACGAGAATGACGCGGAGCACTTGGACCGTGACCAGCCGTACCCCAGCAGCCAGAAGACGAAGCGCATGCGCACTTCCTTCAAGCACCACCAGCTTCGGACCATGAAGTCTTACTTTGCTATTAACCACAACCCCGACGCCAAGGACTTGAAGCAGCTCGCGCAAAAGACAGGCCTCACCAAGCGGGTCCTCCAGGTCAGCTGGGGCCGGCCCGGGGATGGGGTGGGGGCATCTGCGGCTGCCAGGACCTGGGGCAGAACCACACCGCGGGTTAGGGGCCTTGGGAGGACCTTCCTCCCCAGGTCTGCCTTTCTCTTTGTTGACTTTTCTCCGTTCTCTTTCTCCATCTCTTCAGTCTGTCTCTATTTGTATTTCCATTTTTTTTCTAACTTTACGTCTCTCTCCTTCGAATCTTGTCTCTCAATGTTTCTGTTGTGTACGTGTGTATATCCCTCCACCCTCTTTGTCTCTATACTCGGTTTCTTTTCTTTCTTGTAAACAACTCATATTTGTTATTTATTACTCAAGTGACACTCATATATGTTCATATTGTAAAAGGTTCAAACATTTCCGATAAATCCAGAGCCCCCACCCCCGACCCTTGGCCCCTCATCCCAGGAGACCCGTCCAAGGCAACTGCTATTAGCCATTAGTTCCTTCTGCTCCTTACTGCTCACTTTTTCTCTCTAGTTTCTCTCTCTTTCCACCTCTCTCTAGATTTTTCTTCTGTCTCTTTGTTGTTTCTAAGACTCTTCCAGAAGCAAGGTTTGGGGAGGAGGGTGGATGTGGGCAGATACCCTGGGCTGTCCAGGGGGCCTCTCCTGGGTCTGTGGGCGCCTCTGAAACTTGGCAGAATTGCATTTGCCTATGAGAGTGTTTCCCCCCTTTTTATTGAATTTATTGGGGTGATATCAGGTAATAAAATTATATAGGTTTCAGGTGTACAATTCTTTAATGTAAGGGTGCTTTCTTGATAGAGAGGATTCAGAGCCATTACCAGATTTCCAAAAGGTCTGTCCACCATCCCCAAAGATGGTAAAAACCCGTTTGGGGAGTTCTAGGCTGCTCTGTGACTCAAACTGGTGGCAGAGCTTTAGGTCACCTCTTCTCAACTCTTCAGCTCCTCCTTTTACTTCCTGGGCAGGTCACTGAACTCTCCTGAGCCCCGGTTTCCTCATATGTGGACCGGACACAAAAAAATGACCTATGCTACAGGCTTAATAGAAAAGCCATGGAGATGATAAATGTCTTCCACAGTGGCTGACGCTTAACTGCCCAGTGGATGGTAGCTAAGAATAATATTAACTGAATGAATTAACTAATATTGACTAGTTTGAAGGATTATTCTGGTCGCTGGACTCTAGTGTCCCCACTCATACAATAAGATAGGAGAATATCCCCCTTTATAGCAAATCTAACCAATTTATTCCTCAGAATGGATGGTTGTAGGGATAGCAGTGCACATTTTGAGTATGGAAATGGACAAATGAAGTGACCCACCCTCTAGCCCCAGGTCCTCAGGGATTGAGGGGTGAGGCAGGGGTAGGCGACACCAAAGGAATGAGGGCGATGGCGGCAAGGAGGGCTGCACAGCTGCCCTAAGTTTTCCTATGAATTTGTCAGGAAAAAGAAAAATGGAAAAATAAAACCTTTTGGGGGTGATGGCAGCAGTGTTGGGATGAGACTGCGTTTCGGGTAAGGGTCCAAAGTTCTCTGGGGAGCCCTGAGTCTGAGGCAGCCCTGTCCCTGGTCGCTCTGTGACATAGCGAGGGAGGTGAGGGTTGGCCAATGGGGTGCTGATGCGCCTCTCTTGGGCCCGGGTGCCGCCCCTAGCGCTCCTCCTCCTGCGGGCCCTGCCCCTCCTATTTGGGTTGTTTTGCCTGAGAGTCTCTCTGGCCTGGTTTCCAAACTGACAGGGGCATTGTTGCACCAGTCCAAGATGCAGACCCTGCTACACCGTGTCTGTTTCCCTTGGACTTGACCTTCTTAGGGTTATGTCGAGGGACCTTCCTTGGCACGCCCTCCATTCCTCAGCCCTAGGTGAATTTGAACTGAGGATCCGAAGCCTCTGCTTTTTCTCTGATTAGTAGGATACTTTGTCCCTTACCCTATCCAGATGCCCTTATGGCATGTTGGTGGGGGCTGTTTCATGAGTCGGTCTCTGGGAGCAGGCTGGGAAAGGAGCAGGGACTTAGAGTCAGGCAGAGCTGGGTTTGGTTCTGTTCCTCCATTCACTGGCTGTGTGTCTTAGACAAATTAGTTACCCTTTCTGAGCCATAGCCTTCTCATCTGTAAAATGGGCACCCTTAGGGCACATACCGCTCTCAGTTACCCAGATTACATGAAATAGAGTAAGTGCCCGTAGTTGAATCTGAAGCGGGAACCAATCTCTGCTGGCCTTGGTGAGGTAGGAGACTTGGTTGTGTGATTTATGAGCAAATTGAATTTTCAGCATAGTTCTCTTTCATTCTTTCATCTAACCAAATGTCTATTAGCACCAGGCCCTGGAGATACAGAGACGAATGAACCACAGTCCTGGTCCTGAAGAAAATCACCTATGAGGTGTAGAGACAGATCCACATTCAGTTCATCATGGTGTGATCAGCTGTGGGGATTGTTCTGTGGGAGACCAGGGGAGGGACCAACTACCCTATGTGTGAAGAATGATTCACCTGAGGGACCTGCATGAATGCTTGCCCTGTCCCCCCTCCCCTAGAATCCTGAGCCAGGACCCCTCACACCTGCATGCCCTCTCTACCACGGTGACTCAGAAAAGCCAGGAGCCCAGAACTAGTTGAGGGAGAAAAACACTGACAGTTACTGAGTTTCTACCAATCAGTACATGTTTATGTGCTCCTTGTGTCAGGAACTCTGAAAGGCCTGTGAAATACACTTGCCTCACTGTCAAGCATCTATCTTACCTTAATATTTTCCTGTCCATTTTACAGATGAGAAGCTTAAGACCTAGTGAGATGAAGTGACTTGCTTGAGGTTACAGGAGCCAGGCATTGGCAGGGTGGGACTCGCTCCCAGGTGGCCTGACTGCTGATGGGCCAGCTAGGGGAGATGGGATGGGAGCAGATTTGGGAGACGCAGCTGATGGTGTGGCTTTGGAAGGTAACAGACTTTCAAACCCTTTCTGACTTAACCAGAAGTGTGATTTGGGCACTTGAACTTCTCTGAGCCTTATCTGTGAAATGGAGGTGATAATAATTTGCACCTTGAGGCTTTCTGAGGATTGAGATGATGAATGGGAAGGCCCCAGCATGGTGCCTGCTGGTACAGAGTAGGTGCCTGTGAAATGGTTCCTTGTCACATCACTTGTCTACCCCAGGGGGATGGTACTAGGCCTTGGGTGCCCCCTGCAGGTTGTGGTCCACCTCAACCCTTCAGAGAGTGCATGGCTGGGACAGGTTGAGGTTGAGGCTGTGTTCCCAGTGGTGGGTGATGTAGGGTGTGTGTGTGTGTGTGTGTGTGTGTGTGTGTGTGTGTGTGTGTGTGTGTTTCCAGCCTGTTATTGCATCAGCAATGCATAAGCACCACCAATGTGGTGGTCCTGGGATGCACTATCTCTACTGAAATTTGGAGTTAGCTGATGTGAGGTCCAGACTCAGCTCTCCCATTTACTCTCTGAGTGATCCTGAGCAAGCGACTTAACCTCTCTGAGCCTCAGCTATAAAATGGAGGTAATACTAAATACTTTAGTAGGTGGTTGCAAGGAATAAATGAGATAAAGTGTAACTTATAGGATATATATTAGAGACTCAATGCACGTTAGTGTCATACACAGTGACATATCAGGGTTTAGTCTACCAACCTGTTTTGCACACTTAAAAAAATTATCTTCATTTTGCAGATGAGGAAATGAAGTTCAGAGAGGCTAGGACCCTGGCCCAGAATCTCACAGCTAGTAAGTGATAAAGCCAGGGTCTGATTCCATAGCCCTTTCCAATGTAGTACAGTGCAAGGATTGTGACCCTCCCACCTTGGATCTAGCTGCAGAATGCAGCAGGACGGGGGGGGGGGGGGGGGGGTTGGACAGACACGACATGTCTTGGTAGGAAAGCAGGAATCCTGCTGTAAGGCCAAAAAGTGCTCAAGTTTGTAACCTTTAGCAACATGACAACCATAATACTGACTTCCATCAGTGGGCAAAGTAACTGGGAGACAGAATGGCCCCTTGCACAGAGGTCCATTAAGAAATTAAGCTTTGCAAACGCTTGGAGACCATTCCTCAGCACAGCAGTGCCTCTCTGAGTCTCCTCCCTTTCTGGGGGAGGGCCATATAGGCAGAATGTTAAGATGCCCTGGGCTGGGGGACAGGGTGGTGAGCTGATTGATTTGGATGGGTGAAGAAGGTCTCCTTAGGGGCTCCTGGTGTGCCTTTGAAAGAAAATACATATTGACCAACAGTTTAAAAACATCCTTGGGATAAGGAGTTAGTCATTATTAATCTGTGTGAGAACTCAGGAGGTGGGAACGCTAGCTTTCCTTTGCTCACTTGCTTATTCGACAGATACACTGGCCTTCTGCCATGTTCTGGGTGGGGCTGGAGGCACCAAGGATTCAGTGGTGACCAGAGAGCGAACAGGTCTTGCTGGAATGTACACTCCAGAGGGGAGACAGAGGTGCACAGGGTGTTGTAGAAATAATTAAAATGACGATAAGGTTAGTCTCTATATTTTTCTCTATATGTGAACTATCTCATAATAAAAATATTTTTTTAAACGATTCTGGTACCAAATAAGTTTGGGAAATGCTAAAGGTTAACAATGTCTTTGTCTTGGAGAACAGAGCACGTTAGCATTAATATAGGCACTGAGAAATCTTGAAGAGATTCAGCTTGGTCTAATCTAACATTTTCTAAATTTACGTGGCCACAGAACCCTTGTTTAACTCTTGACAAAAATAAAACAGAAGAAGTGCTAGAAAGGAGAAACGCAGGGCCGCAATGAGAGCTCACAACGCAGGGGCCTGACGTGGTAAAGGAGGTAGTCGGGAATGGCTTCCCTCAGGAGGGGAGGTTTTAAACTAGGGCCAGTCACTTCAGTTCTTTGAGCCTCAGCTTCCCCACCGGTGAAATGGGGAAAGTGAGCATTGTTTATTTGCACAGGGCTGTGGGGAGTGTTCAGTCTAGTCGCATATGGCGTTTCATGGGTGATTTGACTTGAATCTCTCATTTTAGAAGAGAGGAAACCAAACCTCAGAGAGGCAGAGTGACTTGCCCAAGGCCCCACAGCAAAGTAGTTGTAGTCCTGGGCTGGAACCAAGTGTTCATGTTATCCAGTCCGGTGCTTATTATTTTTGGTTCCTTAAAACCTTTTAAAATTTTTATAAAAGAATAGAACCACCATATAGACAGGTTAGAAAAATAGGGGGAAATTACCCACAGAAGAGCATAGGAAACCAATAATGTTAGTGTACAGTGTAGAGGTTAAGTAGTGTGCAAGGGCATGAACCCACCCCACCCAACTTCACATCTCAGCTCCACCTCTTTGGTTGGGCTCTGCCTCAGTTTCCTCACCTGGCAATATTTGTGCCCACCTTATAAGGCATTATTATGACTTAATGTGCGTAACATGCTTAGAACTTTGCTTGGACAATGCCTGACACTGACTAATATTCATCATTATTATTTTTGTTACAAAGTTTCAATACATAATTTTTAAATTCTTTTCTTTCTCACATAACATTTGTCATAAGACATTTCCTCTTAACTGGGTGGAGTGGCTGTGTCATGAATTCCACTTGCCCCATCTGGTGGGACACTTGGGATGCAGCCATTAGTTTGATGTCATTTAAAAAATGCCACAGTGGACGCTTTGGGCATGAAGCTTTTACCCGTTTTCTGGTTCTCTCAGAGACCCAGGAGGGCATTCGTGGGGCAAAGTGGTTTCTCACTGGCCCTCCTGGTCTCCTTGCTGAAAGAATCCTGGGGAAAGCAATTTGTGAGGCAAAGTGTAGCCTGCAGGGCCAGCTGGTGCCTGAGGAGGGGCGCGTCGCAATAGGGGCTTCTGCTTCCACCCAGCCTAGGCACTCCCCACAAGTGCAGAGCGAGGGCTGTCGGTTTCAGAAGACGGGTGGGTAGAGCAGATCATCTCCTTCCTTGTTGCAGCTGCCCTAGAACCCCAGCCCGTTAGAACCCAGGAGACCACAGCGATCATGTGGTATGCTCTAACCCTCTTGTTGTACAGGTGGGGAAACTGAGGCAGGCCAGACCCTTGGCTGGTCAGTAGCAGAACCAGAACTGGAAGCTACATCCAGTTTTCTTTCCACTGCACCACAGTTACTTTCTCTATTCGTTCATTCACTTATTCGTTCATCCGTTCGTCTCTTCATTCACTTGCTGACTAACTCAGGAATAGGTGGTGGGGAGAGCACGGACTTTGTGTAGCGGGTGGTCCTGGATTCCTGGATTTCAATCTCAGATTGGCCTCTGTGTAACCTTGCACAAGTAACTTCACCTCTCTGAGCCTCTGTGACTTGAAGTCTATAAAATGGAGGATAATAATAGTAGTGTCCCCTGCCTGGCTTATCATGCAGATCACCTGTGACTGTGCATGTTAGATGGTGGCACGATGCCTGGGACATAGTAAGAGGTCCATAATGGTGTGTTATTATTACTGTTACCTCAATGCATATTACTGATTCTTAATCTTTGCCAGTCCCGGTGCCATGACAGGAAGATGACTCAGACAGGGTCCCTGTCCCATCAGCACCCAGAAGGGGACTCTGTGAAATACCCGGGAGAGAATGCTGGAGAAGCCCTGCTTAAGGTGAAAAACAGACCCAACACAAAACCCCAGAACAGTTGAGCTGTTGAGGATCATCCACCAGCCTCCCAGTGCCTCTGCTCTAGTGAGGCAGAGACGGGCTTGTGGAAGATGGTGTCATTGTTTACAAACCACTGTTAGGGGCAACAGTGGAGAAATGGCAAACAGCCCACAGCTAACCAACCAGTTCCAGCTCTTCCTGAGGGCTTGGAGCCCTGGGCCCATGAGCCACTTGCCACCCCCAGGGTTCCTTGTTCCAGCTGCCATTTGGATAGACCGACACACAAGGCCAGGACAGTGGCAAAAGTTGGCACCAAAGCTCCAGCTTTCCCCAACTGACCAGTCATGAGACTGGGGAAGTCACCTCCTCTCCCTGAGGGCCTCTGGGCCTTTCTCCATCAGCCATTCCCAAGACCAGCCATAAACAGTCTCACCCGTGTAGATTTCTGGAGGCCGGGCAGGGAAAGACCTCTCCAGCCAAGAAGAGCATGTGGAGGGTAGTTTTAGAAGCATTGGACTTATTTGCAAGCCTCCAAGAGGTGATGGGCTGGCTCTGGGCGAAAGGCCAGGGAAAATGTGCTTTCTTCCTGGGAAGATCCAGTGTGCTGGGGAGAGAGCTTTGTTTCCCCGACTTCACAGGGTCCGTGTCTCCCTCCTCACTCCAGGATTGTGGTGGCTGTGCTTTTAATTGAGCCCAAATTGTATTAGGCCACCAAAAAGGCGGGTGTGAAGCCACAGGCCCCTGTAGCTGGGGTGGTCCCCAGGGGAGGGTGGGGCCAGGCGCCGGCCCTTCCCACCCGTCTGAGACACTGGGAAGACAGGCAGATGCAGGCACATCTGGAAATTTGCAACTGGACACCCGAGAATCTGCAAAATCCCCCAAGGCCCTGTGTTTTATGGAGAGGCTTCTGGCGGGTGTTTTCCTCACGCAAAGGGAAGTGAGGGGGCCCTGCCTCTTGGGCTTCTTTCTCTAGGAGATACAGCCCCCCAACCCTATCCCCACCCCCACAGTGGCCTGGATTTCCTAGGCCCTTGAGGACCCCTGGGTACAGCCAGATCTCTGCAGTTAGACTGGTGGGCAGATTTGGTGGGGCGGGCTTTTTAGATGAGTTTCTATGCTTATCTTCACGAGTGTGTACAGGCTCGTGTGCAAAGGTGTGGGTGTGGATGGGTGCATGTGTCTGCACCTCAGGTATTCTTTTCATATCAGGCTCAGTTCCAACCGTGCAGCCCTCCCTGCCTCCCTCAAGAATGGCACTGGGATGTGGCAGGTGGGGAACGGGAGCCTGCAGGTCTCAGCCTCCGCCTTGCTCCACCCTGGCAGCTGTGCCCACTCTGCCCACCCTGCCCTGAGACCTGAACCCCAGAGGTCCCGGAGAGCGCCGGCTTCTCCAGCTAATGGTGGTGGGGAGTGGGATCGGTGTCCTTTTCTTCCTCTTAGTAATTCTTTATTGACTGATTCCTGTGTTCTTTACACCATTCTAGTATTTCCCAGACTTAGTGACCCTGAAACCCGTTAAAAATTGTACCAACGAGAACTTGTGGGATCTATTGTGTGCTTAAAGACGACTGCTGAGAAAAACGAATCTCAACCGTCGTGAAAAACAATCAAGATTTGGTTTGAACGAATCTTCCAGAACAGCGCTGTCTAAAAGAAATGCAACGTGACCACATATGTAATTTTTGCATTTAAAAACTTCTAGTAGCCACATTAAGAAAGCAAAAAGGAAACTGGTAAAATTAGTTTTAAGAATATATTTTGTTTGGCCCAGCATATCCAAAAGATGGTCATTTCATCATGTACCCAGTATAAAAGGTATTATTGAGATAGTCTACTTTTCTTTTTTTTCGTATTAAATCTTCAGTGACTTGTGTGTTTTCACCTATAGACCAGACACATTGAAGCAAGTTAGATGTCACGTGCTCAATAGCCATATATGGTGAGTGGCTACAATATTACAGAGTTTGGCTCAGCTCTGGAACCTTCTAACAGAAAAGGAAACCCAGTAATAGCCAGTGAGAGCAAAATATTGCCAACCTGACTTTTAATTCTCTCCTCCGAAAAGCACTGATTAGCATCTCTGAGTTAAACAGTCCGGGGATGCTCGGCTCTTCTCTCCTCCCTGCCTGCCTCCCCCTAACCAGCCCTTCCTTCCCTCCCGCCCTGCACAGGTCTGGTTTCAGAACGCCAGGGCCAAGTTCAGGCGCAACCTCTTAAGGCAGGAAAACACGGGCGTGGACAAGGCGACAGAGGCAGCGCTGCAGACGGGGACGCCGTCGGGGCCAGCCTCGGAGCTCTCCAACGCCTCGCTCAGCCCCTCCAGCACGCCCACCACCCTCACAGACTTGACTAGCCCCACCCTGCCAACTGTGACGTCTGTCTTAACTTCTGTGCCTGGCAACCTGGAAGGCCGCGAGCCTCACAGCCCCTCACAAACGACTCTTACCAACCTTTTCTAATGACTCGCGCCCCCACCCTTTGCCCCACGATTTCTTTAAAAAAGAAATTATCTTTAGTTGAATTCCAAGTGTATTTTAAAATAGAGGCTTTGAGCAACTAACTAACCACATTTTAGGATCTCGCCTGGAAACAGAGGAAGACGCTAATTGCGCGTCGGGCTAACGCAGTGGTGCGGACTGAAGAATTACTTGGAAGATCTATCTGCAACACAACATTTGTGTCATTGTACAGTTTTGTGGACTGAGCGAGGAAGAACAACAAATAATTTAAGTTGGCTAGAGCTTCTGTATTTTCAAAGACTGCCACGTGCCTTAGGAATACTGTTTTATCTCCATACTTTGGACGACTTGTTCATTTTTCTCTCCCTCTTTTTCTCTCTGTATATTTATGACCAGAGCAAAAAAATGTAAAAAAAAAAAAAAAAAAGTTTGTTACTTTGAATAGTCCTAAAAAGAAAAAGAAAAAAAAAAAAAAAAAAAAAGGAAAAATCAAACCCCCTCCAACGGTCGCTTTGTTGTTTTAGAATTTTAAGGTGGAAGTCTGTTCGAATATCAGAATTTGTAAAATCTAACCAGTAATAAAACCACTTATTGAAACTAGTTGATGCTGCTGCTATTTAGTTTGGTGGGAAATCCAGATGACTCGAGTCATATTGAAGCCTAGAGATAAATTCCAAGCTCTTCCCTTATTTATATTATTTATTATACTTTATAAATATTCATTTATAATATTCATGGGGCCCCTCTTCTGTGCCAGGCTTCAGGCTGCCTGGTGAGACCCAGAGATGAAGTTGAGAAAGTATCTGCCCTCAAGGACTTTAGAGTGGAGGCGGAGGCAGAGATGAGTGCATCTTAACAGCATGATGTGGGCTAAGTGAAGGGTATGTAAACAAAAAGACCACCCATTCATTAATTCAAATATTAAATAAGTATGCTAGGCTGATTACTTGCACTGTGTGTGTGTGTGTGTGTGTGTGTGTATTTTATCCTCACCTGAGGACATTTTTGCATTTATCTTCAGTTAGAGCGGGAGAGAGAGAGGGAGACACATCGATGTGAGAGAGACACATCGAGTGGCTGCCACCCACACAACTCCAACCCGGGCCGGGGACAAACTGCAACAGAGGTACGTGCCCTTAGTAGGAACTGAACCCGGGACTCTCTGGTCCGCAGGCCGACACTCTAACCACTGAGCCAAACGGGCCAGGGCATGGTTACTTGCACTATAGAGGTCAAAGATCATCACAATTGCCCTTTGCGCTCTTCTGGTGGCAGGAAGAGGGTGTTAGGCAATGAGGGAGGCCTTCCCCCCCGGAGGAGTGAACACTGTCACCAAAGGGCAGCTTAAACCCCAGTTTTCTTAATGAAGGGCACACAGTTTAAAAATCTCCCAAGAGGGCAAAAGCAAATGAATATGGTTTCTTTATTAAAGTTTCAGTCAAACTCAGAAACCCAGAGAAAATACATATCCAGAGAGGATGGAGGATTAGAGGCAGCAGAATGAGGCTGTAGTCTCTATTGTTGAGCAGTGTGAGTTGAGGAGAATCATGTCAACACTCTGGGCCTCAGTTTCCCCAGCTGGAAGATGAAGATAATGACCTTCACATGACAGCTTGTAGTGAGGGCAAAGTAAGGTGTTGAAGGGCCCAGCCGGAGAACTGGCATGTGGTAGGGGCTCAATACATTTTACCGAATGGTGGTTGACATGTGATGAAATGTGGAGGTGGAGAACAGGAATGTGTGTATCCAGGCACTGCCTAACATTGCTGAATGCATCAAGCCATCAAGCTGGTGTGGTGTCTGTCCACTGGGCATCTTATATCCCTCATTCCTCACCCTGAGCCCTGCTGAAGAGTACTTTGTTACCAGCTTCACTGAATGCCAGTACTTACCTAGCAAAATGTCCCCTGGTGGCCCATCAGTTTAAAAATCCAGAGGGAACACCGTAGCTTCCTTGAGAAAACAGGCAGGAGAGATTGGCAGCAGAACAATCCAGCCCAGGACTGGGGTCTCTTTCCCTCCCTCCCTCTGCCATGGTTGGGGCAGGGATGGACTGAGTGCTTAAAGCCTGGACTGACTCACTTTCTGAAATGTTACACACACACACACACACACACACACTCACACTCACACAGACACTCACTATTGTTGTTATTACTATTTAATGCCTACCAAATAGGAGTTCAATAAATTTCTGTAAACTTTGATGAGTAAAATACAGTCGTCCCTCGCCACTCGCGCTTGGACTTTCGTGGCTTCACTCTATCGCGGTTTTCCCGACGACTGTACAGTAAATCAAGAACCCTACTTCGCGGAAATTCATTTATCGCAGCAGAGTCTGGAACTGATTAACCGTGATAAACGAGGGCCGACTGTACACATATCTGAAATGAACAGCTTGAATAATGTTTTCTAAATGAACACACCTATGTGACTCCCCCAAATCAAGATATAAGACATTACAGCACCCAGAGGGCTTCCTTGGACCCCCCCTCTCAGAGAACCCGTCCCAAGGTAGTAACTAATCTAACTTTTAGCATTATGGGTTAATTTTACCTATCTTTGATCAATACATTTCTGCTGAAAAAATTCAGAATTGTCCCAGATTAGACAACCTGCCTGGGGTCAGGCAGGATTTGAACCAAGTCCGTTGCCTCCAGATTCCAACCTCAAGCAGAAACATACATTCGTGGTCACACAGATAAGCATGGGGGTTAAGAGCCTCAACTCTTCTACCTGTCAAATAGGGCAATAGAATCTGTACCTCACTGATGACCATGTGAGAGACCGTGAGCAGAGGGGCCGGCCTGTGGTCGGCCACACAGACACCACAGCCGCAGGTACTCCCAGGGACCCATCTGTGCCCACAGGCATGCACGACACGTACACATACACTCGGAGACATTCATGGATGAAGGGGAGACCCACAGGCTGAAGTGCTCACACCCAGACAGCTCCACACAAAGACACACACACAAATGCTCGCAGACAGACATAAACAGGCCCAGATGCTCACAAATATATCTAGACAGACACCCAGACCACCCCACCCAGGGAAACCTGCACACAAACCCAGACGTGCACACATGCAAACATTTGCAGGCTCCCAGACGCCCCCGCATAGCCTGGCTGTGCCCCTTGCTCAGGCCCGGACAGAGCCGGGTCCGATCCCTATCTCCTCTGTCAGCACTGCCACCCAGATGGAGCATGCCCTGGAAGCATGCCCGGGGGTCTCCCGCCGCCCACGTGGGAGCAAGTTTAGAAGCAGAGCCTGCTGTTGGGCCAGGGACAGGGGCACTGTGGAGGAGGCATTGCCCTCCACAGAGCCAGAGACTGAGAGATACACACACAGAGTGAGAGACTCAAGAGAGTGACAGAGACAGGGAGATAGGGCGAGAGGCAGACAGATATTGGCAGAGTCTGGGAGACCGAGAAATAGTGAGAGACAGACATAAAGGGACAATGACAAAGATACACACAGAGGCAGAGACAGAGAGACAACAGCAATGAAGACACAAGGCAAAGAGAGGCAGAGAGACAGACAGTAGACAGAGACAGAGAGACAAGAACAGTGACAGAGTAGTGAAGAGGCAGAGGCAAGGAGAGGGGCCAAGATTAAGAGACGGTGTCAAAGGCACAGGGGGAGAGATGATGAGACAGAGAAAGGCAGATTGACATTAAGAAGTGAAGACTCCGAGGTAAAGGACATCCTGGGACAGACTCAGAGCCGAGAGAGACCAAGGCAGAGACAGAGATGGTTGCTTTGAGGCTGGTAAAGAGAGTCACTCAGAGGGAGAAGGTGAAACCAAATGACAGACAAATAAGAGACCCAGCCTGAGGAAGAGACAGGCAAAGGAAGGCGGCTGCGTGGTGGGGACAGGGGCTGAGGCTGCCAGCTCACCTCTGGCTACTGCGATGGGAATGAGGGAGAAGGTGTCCCCTGTGTGCCCGGAGCTCTGTCCCCACCTCCCTGTACACTGGCTGCAGAGGGGACCAAGGGGCCATCTCTGAGGCCCTTTGAGTTCTAACATACTGTGGAGATGAGGAGCCTCTTGGTTCTTGGGACCCACACTCAGGTCTGGCCTTAGGCGGTCTGCAGGGACTGGGGTCTTGAATGTGACTTTTCCCTGTCCTGTCTCACCTGACCCAGTCTCCTTTTCCCCGGAGTGGGGAAACAGAAGAGACCTTCCTCGGTCTTCTTTGAATTTTTGCAAGGTACTTAGCCACTCTGAACCTCAGTGTCTGAATCAGTAAAATGGGGCAATGGTCCCCACCTATGCATTGTCAGGTTCCCTGAGAGAACAGGTACGCGCTGCATTTGGGATTTGACTAAATAGGAGGGGGCCACAGAGGTGTGAGGAATTGTCTCAGGAAGTTGGGTGATTCTCCAAGGAGATGATGCTTGCAGTTGGATCTTGAATAACCAACGGTGCCTGGGCGGAGAAGGCAGCAGAGTGAGCACTCAGGCAGAGGACACATCCAGGGCCCAGGCAGAGGGTGCAGAGCATGTTCGGAGTGAAGAGTAAGTTAACGGCTGGGGCTGCCCCTGGACAGGTGGTGAGGCTCAGCTTACGGACAGCTTGAAATGTCAACTGCAGCTTGGTCCTGGGGGCCTTGGGGAGCTGCCTCTGACCCCCCTGTTCTTTCCGAGGCTGCAGGCTCCCTCCCTCACCCTAAACTCAGTTCAGAGTCCGGCCTGCAGAACCAGCTTCCTAAAGAGGAAGCATTTGCCTCTGTGACCTGTATGTCCTGCTGGCAAGAGTGGACACCTCCAGGCTTTGTCTGCCAGCTGAGGCCCCACAGAGAGCCATTCTGGCCCCTCTGGCCCCTGGGGACACTGGGACTGCCAGCAGGCCCTTCATTCCTTCCTTACTACCATCCCCCTTGTCCTTCCCTCTTTCCTTGGCCCTGTGCTGGTCACTGGGGACTGGGGACTGAAGATGATTTGACCAACCACCCCTCCCTTTGACTCCTGGGCTCTCTGGGAGGCAGATGTGTCCAGTATGAGGGAGCCTGGGGTTATGGGGGCCCCAGGGAGGAGAATCTGGCTCTGCATGCGGTAGGACGCACTTGCAATGCCTTTAAAGTTACGATCTCATTGCCTCCTTCTCCCAGCTCTATGGGGCATGGGTTGTCATTCCATTTTGCAGAGAAGGAAGCCGAGGAGAAGGCATTTGTCCAGGATCACAAAGCTTGGGTCACAAAGATATTTTCATTGCAGTTCAGTTCAGTTCAGTTCAGTTCAATTCAATTCAATTCAATTCAACTAACATGTTTCAGTCCCCCCACTGTTCCAGGCATTGAGGCTCGGGCACCTAGGCAATTCAGGCCTATGCTGGGATCTTGCAGGAGCAAACCAGGCAGGAGTGCAGCTGGGACTGGGGGTTCGAGCATCTGGGGGAGCCCAGAAGAGGCTAGTAACAAGAGATGATGTTCGAGGGGACTTTTTAAGTTGAAAGATCAGGCAACTGACCTAGAAATGTTGGAGGCTGCGGGGGTTAAAGGAAAGGGCAGAAGCGCGTGCTCAGGCTGCGGTATTTTTCCACCAGCAAGCAGCACCCACGTGGGCAGGAGAGAAGCGCTGCCGATTCCTTGGAGCTGGAAGCAGCCTGAGAGCCCCTAGCCAGAGCTGTGCTTCAGAACCACTCCAGGAGCTTTTCCAAAATACCCTTCCTGGCTCCCCACCACTCTCTGGGGGAGGAGCCCAGGCTGGTGTATCTTACAAAAAGCTTTTTGTTATGGACAATTTCAAACATATACAAAGTAAACAGAAGTGTCTAATGAACCCCCAAGTACTCATTGGCCAGCTTCCACCATTATCAATAGTCGCTCATTCCCATAACACCTATCCCTCCACCCACTCCCCACTCCCAATCTGATGATGATGCCTACCCGTGCATTTTCATTAGGGATGAGCACTGTAAGCTCAGAGGAGAAAGGGGACTTATGTAAGGGTGCCCAGCAAGGAAGCAGCAGAGCTGGGTTCATCCTGCTAAAGGACACTTATTGAGTGCCAGGTCCTGTGCTGGTCACCAGTGAATATGATGGTCTCTGCCCTTGTGGAACTCAGAATCTTGTGGGGGATACAAAGATCAAACAGCCTAAAAAATAACCGCTAATGATGTCTGTGATGAGGCATAAATGGGACCATGAGAATGTATACACAGGCAAGGAAAAGGATGGCTTCCTGGAGGAAGGTTTCACTCAGAGATCAGCTAAGTGAGTGGGAATTAACTCAGCAAGTAGAAGGGGAGGTGGGGGAAAAGGCATACCAGCATGTGCAAAGGCCCTGAGGCCCAGCAAGTCCAAGGCACTAAAAGGTGACCAGTGTGGCTGGAGCTCTCAGAGCAAGAAGCAGTGGTTGGAGGGGGGGGCCTAGAGACATGGCCAGGGTTTTTTCCAGGCAGCATGCCTGAGTCTTCATTCTAAGAGCACCAGGAAGCTAGGAGTCGGGGGGGGGGGGTAGAGGTGGATGTGAGGAGGACCTTGAGGTCAGCCAGATGATGGGACATCTGACTGGATAGAGGCAGAGATGGACTGGCTGAGGAAGAGCAAAGAGGGGCAGAGCCACAAATGAGTGGGTGGTGGGGCCCTTCCCTACCTTGGGGACAAAGTCATCGGGAAGAGGATGGAAGAAGATAATCAGGGCTTTGGGGTTTGGACTTGTTGACTTACGTTTTTCTGGTTTTGTTTTTAATCCTCACCTGAGGATATGTTTATTGATTATAGAAACAGGAAGAGAGACAGGGGGAGAGAGAGAAACATTGATGGGAGAGAGAAACATCAGTCGGTTGCCTCTCTTATACACCTGACTGGGGACCAAATCTGCAACCTAGGTATGTGCCCCTGACTGGGAATCGAACCCGCAACCTTTCTGGTGCTCAGGACAATGCTCTGACCAAGAGAGCAACCCAGCTGGGGCTTGTTGAGTTTTGATGCCTTTAAAACACCAAAGCGCTGGCCCATCCTTCCTAGCAGGGGGCTCCAGGACACATGAAACGGACTTGGAACATTTACCGGTTGCTTCCCTTCTTTGAGTTCCCCAGCTCTCTTGGGCAAGTTGGTCCGTAAGCTGGTATCTGATTCACAAACTGGTCTCTGCCCACCTCTCTAGTGCAGGTCTTGGGACCCACCCATCTCTGGGCTTAAAGCCAGCCAGCTGCACCAAACTCATCAATGCTTTACGTGCTGGGTGGGCCCTGTGCCTGGGGGTACTACCCCTCCTTTTCCCTTGAAAAACTCCTGCTCAAATGCCTCCTCCTCTCTGGAGCCTCCCCTGCTTAGCTTTCCCCTTGCCTGAGCGTGCTATAATGTAACTTCTGTCCCTGTCACCGTATAGGGCTGTAACTGTATATTCATCCCGACTCCCACCCTCACCTCCACCCACAGGGCCACCTGTGCTGGCCTGTTCCTGCCTGGGTCAGTGTGGCCAGCACAGTGCTGGGCACAGGGTTCCTAGTAACACATCTTTAGTAAGTGAGCAAATTGATGATGAATCTGTAGGTGCATGTTTTGGGACTATTTTACTCCTCTCCCTGCTACTTTAAGGGAAAGTAGACCATGGCTCAGTGTCTCTGTCTTCATTTTTTTATTACATCTAGCACAGTGCCTGGCAGCAGGTGAACCCCTAACAAAATTGTCCTCAGTCCCGAAGAGAACAAACGGGCATTCACTGTGGCTGAGGGCTTAGTTCTTCGAGCTTTGACCCTAGATCCTGTCCTGCCACTTACTACTGCTGGGATCCTGGGCAAATCACTTAACCTCTCTGGGCTTCCAGCATTTTACGTCTGCAAACCAGGGTAAAGGTAGCAGCCACTTCGCAGGGTTCTGTGAGCCCGGAGGGATCCATCTCCTGCAGCCCAGCACCCAGCAGAGCACCTGGTGCATTGGAGTGCCGGCTGCTCGGAGCTGTTGCTGTTTATGCAAGTCAGTCTCTCAACCTGGCACCTTTGCGAGTCTTTGCCCAGAAGAGACGAGGAAGAGGGGCTCCCCTGTGGGAGCCTCAGAGGAACCCGGGGTGGGGGTGGCCTTCGGGGCGGTTCCGGGCAGAGGGGGTGGCTGCGGGCCTGGACCGGTCAAAGGAGGTCCCTGGGGACTGGGGAGGGGGCGGAAACCGGAGCCGAGGTGGGATCCGGCGTGGTGAGGAGCCAAGACATCCTGCGGGGGCGCCCTGCCGGACCTAGCGAAGCGCTCAGGGGGAGCGGGCCGGGGCCGCGGGGGCTGGAGAAGGAACACCGGGTGTGGGGCGAGGGACCCCCCGCCCCCCGGGGGCCGGGCGGAGCGCGCCCCCTGGCGGGGCACCTCGGCATTGCCCCGGGGCTTGGCAGTTCTGTCTCCTCACCCATCTGAAGTCTGCGCTGATGAAATTCCGCGAGGGCCGTCAGAGACTGGAGATCTGTTGGGGCTCTGGACGTTTTACACAGCTTCAGAATGGGAGTAATAACTCTGGGTTCCTAATGTGTGCCAGACACTGCGTTAGGCCGAGTTGAGTGACTGTGACAGCACGAAACTTGCAACACAGGGATTGGCACACAGTAGGTCCCTCCAAATGCCTCCTTTTCCTTTACTCTCATTCCTGCGGGCCTCTGAGCAGGGCTCAAGAGGCCTCGAGCCTGAGGGGCTCCCTGGGTATGGGAAGGGATGAGGGTGCTGGTCCAGGCACCCATCTAGGGCTCCCCGAGGGTCTCACTCTGCCCCCCAGTGGCTTCCATGAGAATTGGAGCCTGTCAGGGTGGTGTGATGGGGGGTGGGAGGCTGTGGGGTGTGCGTTGAAGTGTAGTGGGTGTAGGTCAGGGGGTGTGTTCTGGTCTCTGTGTATCTGGGCATGTGGTCATGTTGGTGTGGGTGCTAATGTGGGGGTGCCTGTTTGTATTTGTTGAGATGTGTGTGTCTGTGATCAGGTGTGTTTGTTCGCCTGTGTGTTCACACAGGGATGAGTGTTCAGGTGTGCACAGGTGTTCAAGGTGGTGTCTGCTTGTGTGCTGCAAGTGGTGTGCTGTATGTGAGGGCTAACGGGTGATCCGGGCCTGTACACGGAGGGGATAAAAAGCCGAACCACATTTCCACCCAGCTGAGGGGTGGCCAGCCCCTGCCCTGCCTCCCTCAGGGACAAACCCCCTTCAGGACCACTGTTATTCTTTCCTCTCCCTTCTCTAACCTCCTATCCTGCTCCCACCCGTACCTGAGTCCAGCTCTTTATACCTCATTTTGGAGATGAGGAAACCAGGCCTAGAGCCAGGAGGGACTGGCTCAAGGAAACTTGGCCAGAAAGCTGTGGAGCCAAGGTACTGGCCGGACTCCCAACTCCAGCTGCATTCTTTCCTCTCCCAGGAGGGCAGTGTGCACCCTGGGGCCAGGGTGGGGATGGGTTTCTGGGCTGGGCCGTGTGGGGAGCAGGGCACAAAAGGCCCAGTGTCTGCCCCTGCCTCCCCCTCCGGGCCCTGCCCTGCTCCGGGAGCCGGGTGGGTGTCCAGCGCCAACTGGGCAAAGAGGGATGCTTGTGGTATCTGTGCTCACCTGAGGGCCCAGCCCCAGCGCTGGACCCACCTGCCCCACCATCCCATGGGCTGACTCTTGTTGGGTGTGACGAGGAAACAAAGCTTTGCCCACATTTGGGGCTCCTGGCGCCAGCTCTGAGCTGGCACCCACCCAGGCCCAAAGCGCTCCAGCTTGCCCTGCTCTGAGAAGGGATTGATGGGTAATTACGATCCTGAGATATCAACACAACATATTAATAAAATAATGAGAATGGCTACTGTTTGCTGAGGCCTAACTGGGTGCCATTGCTGAGCTCTTTATACAGGTTCTGGGTGCAATGCCGGGTGGTTAAGACCTTGGGCTCTGGTGCCAGCCAGATTGCCAGGATTATTTCCCTGCTGTGTGACTTTGGGTGAGTTGCTTACAATCTCTCTTCATCAATTTTGCCAGCTATAAAATGACCGGAGAAGAATTAATATATAAAAGTCACTTAAAAACCCTGTCTGACATGCAATGTGTACAATAAGTATTAGCTCCTATTATATGATTCCCTTGGCTCCTTATGGGGATCTTGAAGGTAGGTATTGTTGTTCCTGTTCTACAGATGAAGAAACTGAGGTTGAACCATTAGCCATAGGTCATAAAACAAGGGGGTGTCCAGGCTGAGTCCTGAGACCAGGCTTGATGCCAAAGCCTGTGCCCAAGCTGCATTCCCCCACTGGCAGTGATAGGGTAGTTTGCAGCTGATAGGATTAACCCTCTGACAGTTTAGAAAATGCTTCCACATGATCAACTTGTTAGACTCTCACCAGACTCTTTAAGATGGTTTTTTTAAAAATTGACTTTAGAGAGAGAAACATTGATGTGAGAGAGAAACATAGGTTGGTTGCCTCCCAAACGTGCCCTGACCAAGGATTGAACCTACCACCACCTTTTGGTGTACAGGACACACTCCAACCGACTCAGCCACCCAGCTAGGGCAAGATGGGTGTTTAATATTAGCACCTCCCTTGATAGAGAAATTGAGGCCCAGAGAAAGACAATGCCTTGTCCAAGGTACACAGCAATGTAGTGGCAGAGCCAGAGTTTGATTCCAGGTCTTTTCACCATTAAATGACATCATTTTATGTAACTATGGTCTTGGGATGTACCTACTGTGCATCAGGTCTCTGCCTCTCTCTAGGCAAAGATGAGTTTGGAGTGGGGGTGGGGGTAAGATTTGTGCTCAGTATCTTATTTAACTCTTCCAACAGCTCTGTGAAGGTCTGCCTTTACTCTCCTTCACTTAAAAAACATTTTTTTTTTCTCTTTGTTGATTTGAGAGAGAGAGGAAAGGAGAGGGGGAGAGAGAGAGACATTGATTGGCTGCCTCCTGCATGCCAGCACTGGGGATTTGGCCCACAACCTGGGCATGTGTCCTGATCAGGAACCGAACTGGGCAACCTCTTGGTGCATGGGTCGACGCTCAACACTGAGCCACACCAGCCGGGCTCTTCTTCACTTTTAGAAGCAAGAGAAGAGGCTTCACAGGTAGATGAGGTACCCCTAATTTCCTCCTTGCATATGCCCACTCTCCGTTCTTTCCTGGCTCCCATACTTACACCCCCCACCGCTCCAGAGCAGGGCCAGGCATGCAGCAAGCACTCAATGGACTGGTGTTGACGGATGCCTGGACGGGCCCCTCCTGGACTCTAGGCGGGGCAGGGATGAGGCCTGAGCTGGTTCCCTGGATGCCCAGACTGATGCTAGGGCCGGCAGGGGAGAGGTTAAGAATAAGCATTAATTAAACGCCTCTCGCGTGCTGGGCTGGCGTGCAGGGGGCCTGGACTTGGGGGTGGAGCTCTGGATGGCCCCCTGAGAAATGGTCTTCCAACACATGGGACCCCTAGAGTTTCGCCCCCCAGCCGCGGCCCCTGGGGAGCTGTCAAAACGAAGCCTCTCTGGGGTGAGCCAGCGTCTGGGGCCCCGGGGCTCCAGCAGGCCAGGAAGCGCCTGCTGGTGCATTTGTTTTTCCATCAACAACAGGCTTACGTAAACTCCTCTCCGGCTCCGAGGGCTGCCAGCGCCTCTGAGGCGGCCTTATCTGATCGGGGCTCTGCCAGCGCCGGGTTCCCTGCGTGCCCCGGCACAGGCCCCACGAAGAGAGCCCTGGCGGTGGGTGGGGGGCGGAGCTTGACACCCCAGGCTCCGGTCCTCTCCCTCAATCCCAGGGCAGGAAAGGGTAGGGCCCTTGTCCCCCAACATAGCCAGGGGGAGCTGGTCTGTCTCGTGCCCTCCCCCTCATCCCAGATTCCCAGTTCTCTGTTCTGCTTCTCTTTACCTGCGCCCCACGGAGGGAGGGAAGCGGCCCGGCCCGCAGTGAGATGCCGAGGTGACCCGGACCTGGCTACTAACCCAGCTTTGTACTGGTCCAGGGGTGCTCAGAGCACAGCATGCTTGGGGGGAAAGCTTGGTTCACCAGCCACCCCCAGAGATTCTGATTTAATAGCGCTGAGGTGCAGCCTAGGAATCAGCAATTAAAAAACAACTTTTTATTTGGAAAAATAAATTTTAAAATTACAGAAAAGTTGCAATAATATAATAAACTTCCATATACTCCTCCTAGATTCACCAATGGTTAAACTTTTGCAGCTTTCTCTTTCTCTCTCTCTCTCTACACACACACACACACACACACACACACACACACACCCTTGCCGTGGGCAGTATTGTTATTCCCATTCTACAGATGAGAAAATTAAGGTTTAGATGGCTGAAATAACTTGTCCAAGAAACTGATGGGGCTGAAAATTTCTGTTTTCTTTACGAAATTGTTTTGTTTAATATATTTGGATTTTGGGGATGATTAACACTTGCACATGGGTATATGAAAGTATTAAGGGTGGCGCTTCCTTACTCCAGCGCCCCAGCTCCTTACTTAAAGGCAGTCTCTGTTGCTTGCTTCTTTCGTAGCTTCGCAGAGACATTCTGTGCCTATGAAAACATGTCCAGAAAATATGTTTTACACAAATGGTATTGTATTGTCCGCACTGTTCTGCACTTTGCTCCCCGACCATCCCCCCACCCTTAACTACAAAGCACAGAATTTTTTTCACATTGCAAATATAAAACTGCTTTATTCTTTTTTAAAAATGTTTTTATTGATTGTTTTTTAGAGAGAGGAAGGGAACAAGAGAGAAACATCCGTTGGCTGCCTCCTACACGCCCCCTACTGGGGATCGAGCCTGAAACCCGAGCATGTGCCCTGGTCAGGAATTGAACCAGGACCTCTCAGTGCATGGGAAAATGCTCAATCCACCGAGCCACACCAGCCCGGCTTAACTGTTTTATTCTTATAAAACAGTGAATGGCTCTCCCTGATATATTTCACTAGTCCTCTACTGACAGGAAATTAGGCTCTTTCCATTCTATTGTTATTATAAGTAGAGGTGCAATAAATGGCCACATCCATACATTAATTTGCACACATGCAAGTATGTTTGTATGGTAAATTCCTAGAAATGGAATTGCTGGGTTAAAAGGTATGTAAATTTTTAATTTACTTAGATATTGCCAAATAGCTCTTCAGGGAGGTTGTATCGATTTGCCCTCCCTCTTGCAATGAACGAGAGAGCTTGTTTTCCACACCCTTGCCAACACAGTATGTTATCAAACTTTTTGATCTTTGTCAATCTGTTAGATATAAAATGATATCTCATAGCTGTTATTGCATTTTTCCTGCTGCAAGGGAGGTTGATTGTGTTTTCATATGACTAAGAATCATTTACATTTCCTTTCCTGGGAACTGTTTGTTTATATCTTTTGCCTGTCTTTAATTAGGTTGGGGATTTTTGGATTTTTTTGGATTTTTTGTTTTGTTTTGTTTTCTTTCTGATATGAGTAGGAGCTCTTAAAATAGTAAAGATATCAGCCCTTTGTCAATAGCAGATGATATGTCTATAATCCATGTGTCTTTTGACTTTGTTTATATTATTTGTCATGAATAATTAAAAATAATTTTATGTGGCCAAATTTGTCAATATTTTAATTTATGGACTCACTACTTTGTTTTTATACTTTAAATGGTCTTCCTTATTCTAAGAATGCTTTTTAAATTACTCCCATATTTTATCTATTCTAGAATTTACTTTGGTGTAAGGTGTGAGGTAGGGGTTAGGCTGTTTCTTTGGATGGCTATTGAGTTGTCCCAACACTATTATTGACTAATCCATCTTTTTGCTACTGATTAGCAATGTTATTTTTGTCATGTACTAAATTCCTATAGGCATCTAGCTATGGTGTTAGTTTCTCAGAGCTGTTGTAACAAATGAGCACAAACTGAATGGCTTAGAACAATGGATGCTTATTCTTTCTAAGTTCCAGAGGCTACAAGTTTGAAATCAAGATGTCAGCAGGGCCAGACTCCCTCTGGTGACTCTGGTGAGACAAAACATTTAATTCATCTGTCCTAGCTTCTGTATGACCTCATCTTAATTTGATTGCATCTGCAAAGACCCTATTTCCAATAAGGTCATACTCACAGTACTGGGGGTTAGGACTTAAACATACCTTTTTGGGAGATACAACTTTAGTATGCTTTCAAATTTTCTGTTCTGTGCTATTGGTTCATCTGTCTAAGTACACCAGTAGCACACTCTTTAAAACAATGTAGCTTTATACTGTGTTCTAATATCTGTTAAAACTAGTCTTCACACATTGCTTTTCTATTTCAGAATTTTCTTACTTATATTGCCAAATGGACTTTAGTATTAGCTTGCTGAGTTTAAAAGTTCCTATTGGTATTTTATCAGAAGTATATTAAATATATATACTTACTTAATGTGATTGGATATTTTATATTATAAATATATATATGAGAAAATTGGTATATTTATGATGTTGAGTCATCCTATTCAAAACCATTGTACATATTCAGGTCTTCTTTAGTGCCCCTCAGCAATTTATTAAAGTACATTTCCAATAAATTTTGTACATCTTATTTTCATTAAATTAATTTATAAATATTTTATCTTTTTTGCTGCTGTTGTAAACAGGGACTTCTCTTTCATTATCTCTTCTAACTTGATTGTTCGTATTTATGAAGACTATTAACTTTAGTATATTAATTTTGCATCTAGCCACCTCTCTGAGTTCTCTTATTATTTATATGGTTGGTTTTTCAGTTGATTTCTGTAAGTAAAGATCAATTTTCTTTTTATTTTCTGATTTTTATACTTCTAATTCCTTTTGTCTAATTGCATGGGCTCGTCCTGCTAGAACCGTGTTAAATAATAGTGTTTCATCATAATGGGACTGCCTTTAGTATTTCTCCTTAAAGCATGATGCTTTGAAATAAATATAATCTATTATATTTAAATATTTTCTTATTTTCTTAAGAAAAAATGTTCTTTCTAAACCGCCTCCATTTCTGGCCTCCTTCACATACAGCCTCGTCTCGGCAGCGCTGAATCACTCCTTCTGCCCTGATGGTCCTGCTGATTCATGCCCTCTCGCCCTCTTCCTGCTAGTCTCTCCTCCTGGGAGCTTCCCTCCGCCTTCTCTCGGGCAAGGCCCAGGGCCCTGTCCGCTCCTCCTGGGCAGTCCTTCCCTCCGGCCTTTTCATGCTGGACTCTAAGTGCCTGTGTCCCCCTGTGCTCCCCACACCAGCCTGTGAGCATCCTGATGTGTGTGGGGTGGGGTGGGAGGGGGAGATGCATGTCTGGGTTATTTCCGTGTTCTTAGAGGGCCCAAACAGAGTAAATACATAATAAACATTTCAAGAGTGAATGAATACTGGAATAAAAGCTAACATTTACCAAGTACTTAGTGCCAGGCCCTGTGCTAAGCATGTCCCATTTGTTATCTCATCTAGTACATACAGAAACCCTGTGAAGTAGATGCTTATCATTCCTACTTTGAGAGAGCAAATGGAAGCTCAGAAAGGTTAAGTAACATGTGCAAAGTCGCAAAATCAGGATGGGAATCCAGGTTTGTCTGGCTCCAGGGCCCAGGCTTTAAGTCTCTGGGTTATTCTGAGCGGCTGGAAATAGATTTGTGAATGAAGAAACGCTGTACCACCAGGCCTGGGACGGTGGCTGGGCCCGGACGTGGGCCTGCAGAGAGGAGCACTGAGCCGATCTCTCTCCCTCTCTCTCCCTCTCTCTCTCTCTCTCTCTCTTTGTTGTTAATCCTCACCCAAGGATATTTTTCCATTGATTTTTTTTTTTCCTTTTTGCCCCTTCCCAGTCTATATTTGCCCCCGGAGGTAACCACTATCTTGTCCTCTATTGTCTTGAAGAGTTCTGCCTGTTGTCAAACTTCATGTGCATGGCATAATATATTAAGTAGTCTTTGCGTCTGGCTTCCTTGGCTCAACATAATAAAGGTGAGATAATGAAAAGATCATTTGTGTTGTTGCATACGCCGGTGGTTTGTTTCGTTCCTACTGTTGCACAGTACCCAGTCGTAGAAACACACTGCAACTCACTTATCCAGTCTCCTGCTGACACATGCTGAGAGCATTTGGGGTTTTTCAGTTTGGGGCATTATGAACCAGGCTACTGTGAACAAGTGTGTTGGGCCTTTTGGTGGTCACATACATTCGTATCTTGAGTATACACCCAAGAGTGAAATTTCTGGGTCATAATGTAGGTGTATATTTAGCAAAGCAAATACTACTTTTGTTATAAAAGAAATTTGAAAAAAGTCGACAGTGATTTGTTATCACTTTAAAAGGACTATGTAGAGAGTGTTGAATGGGAGGTGAAGCCAGAGCTCTCTGGGACCCCACTTCCACCTTTTGGGGGGTGTGGCTTGGATTCCAGAGGGGAAGGTTAAGCACAGGCTAGGAGTGGGACAGGATGGGTATGAGCTGTGCCTGGGCCCTCTCCGGCCCCCTTCCAGGGAAGGGAGGATAAGGTCTGCCAAGATGCTGTCTCCAAGAGCATGTCCCCTATTTCCATGAAGTCGAAGCAGCTGCTGCTTTATATTCCACCAGGGGGCACCCCTAGGGAAATGCTGGGCAATCAGATCACCCCAGATGAGCTCAGGACTTGCCCCTGTACCTGGAAGCTGAGCAGAAGTGCTTACCAGCCCAATCCCCTTGGTGTGGTGGAAATAGCAGCAGTGTATTTAAATGACAGCAGCACAGGGACACTGATCACAGGGTCAGCCGAAGACACCTGCTCAACCCGGAGTAACACTTACCAGTCCACAGGCACATTCACTTGTTTGGGGTGAAAAACTGAGCTATAAACCTCAGACCAGCTTTGGGTTCCCACCCTGGCCCTGGCCCTTCCTGAGCTACAGGTCCTCTGAGAGAATATTGAGGCCTTTTTGTGGGTTTCGGGGAGAATTAGATGAGATCATGTCTACAAAGTGTTTCTCTCAGTGCCTCATGCACAGTAGGTCTTCAACAGTATTTACTGAGGGCCTATACAGCAATTCCCACAGCCCTTGGTGGGCAGTTGGGTATGGTAGGTTGGTGTGGCGGTAGGAGGAAATCCCAGGAGGTGGGGCTTTGGACAGGGAAGACGTCTATGAACAAAACACGTGAGTGTTAGCCACAGCTTGAAACATTACATGACCCTTCAGGGTCCTTTCTGGGTGTCCTTTCTGGCTCTCCTTTGCTTGTGTTTCAGAAAGCCCTGACTCACACCCAGATCCTTCGCTTCCTTTATCAACCACATTCACTGTCCAGTTCTTCTTCAAGATGTTGTACTTGAGCCCTGAGTAAACAGCTCATTAGAGTGTATTAGAAGTTGCAGTGATATTACTAATATCAGTACAACTGATTATTATTGTATGTCTGCCCATTTTCCTGTTTCCACATTATAAGGAAGTTGCAGCATGAATGTTTGGAAGGTATATTTAGGATGGCCTGACTTGGTGTTATAGTCCATTCAGGTTGCTATAATAAAATATCATAGACAGGGCAGCTAATAAACAACAAAAACTTACTTCTCATAGTTCTGGAGGCTGGGAAATCAAGTTCAAGGTGCCGGCGGCAGATCCAGTGTCTGGTGAAAGCCCTACTCCAGATTCATAGATGACTATCTTGAGGCCATGTCCTCACATGCAGAAGGTGTGAGGGAGCTCTCTGGATCTCCTTTATAAGGGCACGCATCTAGTTCATCAGGGCTCCACCTTCATGAACCAATCACCTCCCAAAAGCCCCACCTCTTTATACCATTACACAGGGGTCTAGGCTTGAACATATGAATTGGGGCGGGGGGTGTCACATTCAGTCTATAGCACTTGATGTCCACCACATTACTTGGAACGGTTCAGGGTATTGGGCAGGGTCAGAGAGTTTTGGTGTCCTTCAAAGCTTCTCAAATCAATGGTCAGTGACAGGCCATTTGCTGATTGGGAGGCCATGTGTATGTGTATAAAAATGGTACAGAGGAAACAAATGGGATTTTAATGTGAGCTCCAAATCAGCAGTCACTAGGGCAGTCACTGAATGTGGCTATTAATTTGGGATCAATTTGCTTGAACACTGGCAACTCCACATAACTCCAGGACGAAGAGAGGCAGGAATTGATTTTATTTTACTGTGGGTAATTATCTCCCTGGTTATACAGGAAAAGCCAGTTAGCAACGATTACAAGAACCAGCATCAATTAAAGACTTTCTCTGTGCCAGGCACTGTGCTAGGCACTTCTTTGCAGTTTATCTCCCTGACTCCTAGAAATACCCAAAATATGGGTGGGATCATTAGTTCAGAGAGAATAAGTGACTAACTCAGCTAGTAAGTGGCACATCCAGGATTGAAACCCAGGTTCATCTGTCAGGTGGCAAAGTCCATGTTGTAAACACCTAGCCTACACTACATCCCCATCCTTCTGGCTGGAACTAGAATGTGAGGAAATGGAAGTTGCTGGATGCAAGATCAACACAGAAAATCTAGAGTTACTTCATAAAATCAATGCAATCTCAAAGTTCCAGTATAATTTCTCATTGAATTTGTTAAACTGATTCTAAAATTCACACAGAAAGGTGAAAGTGTAGGAATAGCTAAGTCAATTCTGAAATAGAACGAAGAAGGAGTCATACTCTAACAAACATCCTGATTTGTTACAAAGCTTTGATAATGAATACATCCTGGTTATTAGCACAGGGGTGGACAAATAAATCAATGGAACAGAAAAGAGAGCCCAGCAGTAGACTCACGTTAGACAGCATCTTGGTGTATGACCAAAAGGCATTACAAATCTTACAAATCTATGCAGAAAAAGGATGGGCTGTTGAAAGTCAGAGTTTGAAGAAGCCTTCTGTGTGTAAAAACAGAAAATTAGACCTATCTCACACCAGACACAAAAATAAACTCGAGATGAATTAATGACTTAAATGTGAAAAACAATTTTAAAGGTTTGTTGAAGAAAAGTGGGAGAAATTCTTAGTGGCTTGGGACAGAGAAGTTCTGAAATAAGTTACAAAAGCTAGAAATCATGAAGGAAAATGTTAAGTTTAAGCTCGACCAAACTAAAAATTTTTGTGCATTAAAAGGCATTTGCAAAGTTAAAATGTGAGCAAGAGTTGATGGGAAGACATTTGCAGAATACATAACAGACATAGGTTTAATGTCCAAATATATAAAGAACTCTCATAAATCAATGAGAAAAAAGACAAACAACCTAATGGAAAAATAAGGAGAGGATATGAACAGTTCACAAAAAAAGGAAACGGGTATGGTGAATAAGTATAAGAAAAGATGGTTAACCACACTATGTATCAAAGAAATTCAAATTAAACAACAAAGAGAGTCCATTTCACACCCATCAGATTGGCAAAAGTTTAAAGATGTGGCACTATTAATGTTGGCAAGGTCTTTGGAAAATGTGAGCTCCCAGACACTGCAATTTGGCAATATCTACAAAAGTCGGAAATATGCATAGCAAGTGACCAGTAGTTCTGCTCTTAAGAATGAACCCTAGAGAAATCCTTGCAAGCGGTCAAGGAAACATCATGGATGTAAAACTTGGAAATCACTTACATGTCTATCAGTAGAGTAATTAAATAAGTCAATGTTATACCTAGTTGTGAAGTAGAATACCATACTGTAAACTAAATGGCCTTGAGTTACACATATCCACATTGAATAAATATAAAAAAGTATAATTTTGAATTTTAAGTGTTATATAGGTTGAATTGTGTCCCCTCAAAAGATAGTTTGAGCTCTGTCCTGTTTGGCTCAGCAGTTGGAGCATCGGCCCACGGACCAAAGAGTCGCGGGTTTGATTCCAGTCAAGGGCATGTACCTCGATTGCAGTTCAGTCCCTGGCCCTGGTTGGGGTCCTGTGGAAGGCAACCAATCGATGTGTCTCTCTCACATCGATGTTTTTTTTCCCTCTCTCCCTCCCTTGCTCACACTTTGTCTGAAAATAGATGGAAAAATATCCTCGGATGAGGATTTAAAAAAAAAAAAAGATATGTTAAAGTCCTAACCCCTGGTACCTATGGATGTGGCTGTATTTGGCAATAGGGTCTTCGCAGATGTAATCAAGTTAAGGTGAAGTCATTAAGATGGGCCCTAATCCAATATGACTGGTTCCTTATAAGAAGAGGGAAATTTGGACACAGACACACACAGAGGAGAACGCAACGTGAAGACAGAGACACAGAGGGAAAATGCCACGTGGCGATAAAAGCAGACACTGAGATGATGCAACTGCAAGCCAACGACCTCCAAGGATTGACAGCCACCACTGGTGGACCCCAACGAGAGAGATTCATTTGATGTAAACCCCAAGAAGGAATTTATCTGCTGAGATGAACTCTCCATGGTCAACCAAGGGCCCAAATTGTGCGTAATGAGAGTTCAGTGGCCATGTGCTGACAGGACTCCTCACACACACAGTATACCAGGAAGAACCTCAGTGTGAGCTCTGCCTCCCAGCTCTGCCCTGCTCGTTTAGCTGTCTGAGTGGAGCACTGCAGGGAAGCTTCGTCTTTCAGCCAATGGACTGAGACCTGCCCGCCCAATCAGAATTACACAAATTGTATCCTCACTTGCATCTATACTGACCATCACAACTGCACAATTTGGACCAATCAGAACAGTACAGTTTATAAACCTCATTTGCATAAAATTAGGGAACTTTCTCCGTAAAAGACAGCCTCCCTTGTGTCTTGGTTGCTTCCTGAATCTGTCTCCTGGGCTGCAGCTCTTTTTGCTCAAATAAATGTGTTTTTATTCTTGATTACAGTCTAAATATAACATTAGTTTACACACTGGATGTCAGAAGAGGCAAGAAAGAATTCTACCCAGACTCTCAGAGGGAGAATGGACCTACCAACACCTTGATGTCAGACTTCCAGCTTCCAAATTTGTGAGAGAATCAATTCCTGTTGTTTTAAGCCACTTAGTTTGTGGTACTTTGTTATGGACACCCTCAGGAAACTAGTACATAAAGTAGGTTGAAAATGATAAGTATGAAAGGACACCATGTACGTAAAATTTTAAAACACACTCAACAATACTGTGTATGAATTTTAAAAACGGACTGGGAGGATATATCCCATAGTCCTGATGGTGGCTGCTTCTGTGTAAGGAAGGGAAATGGAACTGGAGAGAGGTATAAAAAGGACTTTCGTTTAAAAGCTTCAACATCTGTTTCTTTTATTAAACATGTCTAAAGCAAAAATGACGAATTCTCCATTTGTTAACTCAGGTGGTAGGTATGTATGGGTGTTTGTGACGTTATAGCCTCTGGGTTCTCTGTTATTGTTGAATGTGTATCTGTGATCATATAAGTACCAGTGTACACATGTAAATGTCAAAAACTTGCTGAATGGGCGTGCATATGTGTGTATTTCCCACGCTCCTGCTTGCTCTGGCTGCCTTGCCAGCATCTTCTGTTGTCCAAACTCGCATGGTGCCCCCTGGCATGGTGGGAGCAGCCTTGTTGACCCTGGGTGACGAGTACAATTTGATGCATGTCAGAGACCTGCATTCTTCCTGTCTCTCCCTGGGGCAGCTCTTGAATTTTCTGGGTAACAAACACCTCCAGAGTGGGAGGCCACGGGGGTGTGAGGCTCGTCTGGACCTGACAGGGGCAGGGACACAGGTGCCTCCCACAGGCTCCTCAGTCCACTCTGAATGATTTCATTCCTAGAAGCCAGTACCACAGATTGCAGAAGTAAATGTCTCCCCAAGAAAGCAGTATGTTCCAGGGCCGGGCGGGGACAGAGCTCGGGCTGGGCAGGGTCTGTCCCCACTGTGCACTGTCTTTTTTGAGACCATGGGCAAGAGGCTCCCATCTCTAAGCCATACACCAAACGAGGGGGCCGGATGAGAACAGGCTAACCAATGTGCGGAGAAGACATGACTAATCGAGCAGCACGTTTTCTGTCTGAGTCCCACAGAGACTCAAATTCCAAGCAGACCGCAGGGACCCGTTGGCCCTAGCCGCACAGGAGAGGAAACCAACCCTGGGGTGGACGAGCCCTCAGGGTCTTTCTGACTAGAATGTTCTGGAATCCCAACCTCTGGGTGGCAGTAAAATACCCTGGCAACTATCTGTTACCTCATCTGGAAAATGGGGACAAGAATCCCTCTGAGTCTGCCATTAGACTAACCGAGTCGGAGACGAAAAATACGCGCACAGCACACAACACTGAGCATATAGGAAGGATGTCTGTGCCCTAGAAAGTGCAGCAGAGGCTGGTACAGGGACCGGGAGGCTCCCCGGTCCACCCTGGTGTCTTCTCTCTCCTTCTCCCCAGGCTGGGAGGGGCAGCCAAGGTGTCCTGGGCTCCCAAGCACACTGTGCCGGGTACATTCAGCTCGTGCTCACCCAAACTCTGCAAGGTTCAAAGTAATTGTGATGATGATGACCGCAAACAGATGTCGCTCTATGTGTCTTGTGACCTTCTTTTTATGTATATTAGTTCATTTCACCCTCACAACTACCCTATCAGATAGGTCACTGGTGGGCCCATATGGGCAGTCTCTTCAGGGCTGAAGAGGGAGCGGGGCACCTCCTTAGGGTGTAGGAGTCTGCAGGGCTGACCGCCATCTGCCCTCTTGGGCCAGGAGAACAGGTGAAGTGGGGCCATTTCTGGGCTGTGTCCTGATTGTTTATATACAAGCCTCCTCCTTGGAGCCCAGATCCCATGGCTCCTTCCACAGGGTTATTGAGACCTGTTTCTGTAAGGAGCAGATGTCCCCATGGAGTCCATGCTGATGAGACTGGGACTGGGTTCTGAGCACAGTTATTAGAGGAAACTTCAGGAGGCTGGCCAGGCTGGCATTGAGCCCATGTCAGAAACGTGTGTATGCGTGCACACGCACACACACACACACACACACAGCTCTGACTCACACTCTCACGCCATCACCCACAGACACTCTCCATCACCACAAAATCTCCTCCTCCCCCACACACTCATTCTCATGTCCACACTTGCACGTTCAGCCTCCAGCTCACGCTCTAAACACCCACCCACCAGAGACCACGGGGGTGGAAAGATCCTGGCTCAGGGGCCACTCACGCCTGGTTTCCAACACCTGGACTTCTCGCTGTGTAACCTTGAACAAGGCACTTCATCTCTCCCAGCCTCACTCTCCTCATCTATAAAATGGGCATAGTAATCCAGTAGAAACCTCTCAGCTACGCGGATGGGTCCAAGTAGCTGATTAGGTAACCAAAAGTTTGGCTAAGAAAGGCAGTCATTAAAAATGGATCCATAAATACCTCAAGCCTTTTGTTCTAACGTGGAACAGTCGGCGTGAGCCAAAGCTGCGGCTCCGCGTTCCGGCACGCTGGCTGGAGCTCTACTTTGTTTTGCCGGCACACACAGAGCATTGCTAAAGATTTCCAGTTCTGTTTTTTCTTTTTAAATGGAATGCAAGGACACTTGTGAAGCAGTTTGAATTTGGAATTCTACGTTGTTATTATCCCCTCCCACCCCAGATCGCTCCCAAAATGAAATCAACAGATTTATTTTTAGCAATTCATTTTTATTGCATATTTCCAAAGCATTAGACTGAGTTTTTCTCAAAGCATTACTGTCTTTCTTTCTTTTTTTTTCTTCTGCAGTCAGATTTCATTATTTTTGTCTTATTTAGCTAAATTCTATAATTACAACAATAAATACTTACAAGTTGGCCAAACCTTTTTTGGGAACAAACTCTCCTGATTCTGGTAGTTCTCAGCCAGCCAGTGGGAACAGAGCTTGGGCAAGGTGGAGAATATTCTAGAAGCTTGAGCCATCAGCATTGGTGGGCAGCATCTGTACGTTTGGAGCAGGGACTGGAGGGCAGCCATTAGTCCAGTACATTAATTAAATGCAGGTCAGCAAAGAGAACTTCTCCTGGACCCATGTCACAAGGCTATTTGGAGGACCAGAAACAATTTAGGTCTCTCTCCCAGCACAAAGGGACACCTAGTGAGCTGTAGCTCTGGTGGCTGCCCTGTACCCCCAGACCCCTTGCACATCCTGTCACAGCACTTGTCACCCCAGCTTCTGAGGGTCACTGACGGACTCCCTGCACTCTGGGGGCTTCTTGAGGGCGGGGGCTCCTGGCTCCTTCTCTGTCTCTCAGAGCCCAGGGCATGAGGTTGATGTGGTCTCTGGCTCCAGAGCCCGTGTCTTTACAACCGAACTGTATGACGCACTCACAGATGCTGGGGGTGAGGGGGGGGGTGGCACTGCCTAGTGCCAGGCATCCTTCTGTAAACCAGGAAAGGTCTCTGCTTTTAACACCCCATTTCAGTGCCCCATGAGTGCCCCGTGGAGGGTCTTGCAGTCCAGGCTGGACCCAGGCAGCTTCAAGTGGAGCTGACTCCAGTCCAGAGCTATACTCCTGGCCCTGAATGGAGGGAGGAAGGCAAGTGAGCCAGACCCTCCATCTAGGCACCTCCATGATGGTCCCTGGGGTTCATGCTCTTCCTGCCACCTTCCAAGATGACATGACCCTGGGCAGATGTCTAGAGGACACAGTTTTGGGCAGGGCAGAGAGGCCCATTATATTCAACAGCTCCAGCCTCCTGGGTCTTTTCGTTGAGGAACAGGTGCCGATACCTTTGGGTCTGCCATGGCCTCCTTCCCCAGGCGGGGGGGGGGGGGGGCGGTGTCTGCCCATGTTGCGTGGGACAGCGATGAGGAAGGCAGAAAAAGGTGGGGAGAGATTTCACTCACTAAAAAGGCCACGCCACAAAAACTTTCATGATTTCAACCCATGAGGAGGATGACTAATTTAGCAGTTTCACAAACAACTAGACTCTAATTTCTGGTTTGGGTTTAGCTGCTGCATAATAATAACAGTAGCTATTCTTCTTCAGGAACCTTTCATCAAAAACCTTTGCCTGCCATGCCCTGGCCGGTTTGGCTCAGCAGTCAGAGCATCGGCCTGCGGTCCAGAGAGACCCTGGTTCGGTTCCTGCTAAGGGCATGTACCTCGGTTGCAGTTTGTCCCTGGCCCTGGTTGGTCGTGCGAGTGGCAGCCACTCAATGTGTCCCTTTCACATTGATGTTTCTCTCTCTCTCTCTCTCTTCCTCCCACTCTATCTGAACAAAAAATGGAAAAATGTCCTTGGGTGAGGATTAAAAAACAAACAAAAAAACCCCAAAATAAAATCTTTCCCAGTCATGATCTTTATTGATCATGAGGCAGGTATTACCGTATCATCTTACAGGAAATACAGATGACTTGGTCAATGTTCCAGGGATAAAAACAAAAAATCACACCTAACATCTCATTAGTCGAAGTGTGAAGAAGCTATCAAACTCAGTTTTCACTTGAAAGCTCAAATTTTATCATTGGCAATAAACACCAAGAGTTTTCCTTGAAGTGACAGGCTCACTCTTTTCATTTCTAAAGAAATGTCTGCCAAATGCCCAAGTCTGATTGACCAAAATTTATCCACCACTTGAAAGACCTTTCAAGTAAAAATGGTATTCTATGCAAAAAGTGGGTAGTTGAGCTGGCAACTCAAACACTCACATGAGAAAACCATTACATTGAAATATGCAGCAGAAGGGCTTTCTGTGCACTTCCCATTTTTTTCACACAGCATATTAAAAAGATATGTACTCTGGGGTTGAGATTTAAGTATATTTTAAATTTTTACTGATGCGTCAGGGGAATTTAAAGAAACTACAGTGTGTGGTGGGGAAGAACCCAATGATTTTTAGTACCGTTTGGTGGCACTGCCTTCATTCATTCAAAACATCAGTGCAAATGTCAAACCATGAAAAAAGAAAATGGCAAATAACTTTTAAATAATGCTAAAAAAGTATTTCACTGGCAAAGCCTCTACAAGAGTTTTGAGGATGTCTGTGGTGTGCAAATGATACTTTGAAAATTCCTGATCCTATTTAGTGAGGCGCTGTAATGACTTAACTATGATCATACATTTTTTTAATTTTTAATTTTTTTATTAATTTATTTTTGTTACAGATGTTTCTTCTTTTTCCCCATTGACACCCTCCTCCCGACCCCCACCCTTACCCCATCCGCAGCATTGTTGTCTATGTCCATGGTTACGCATACATGCATATAAGTTTTGTGGTTTACCTCCTCCCTCCCCCTACACCCCCTCTTCTGAGATTTGTCAGTCTATACCCTACTTCTATGTCTCTGGGTCTATTTTGTTCATCAGCTTGTTTTGTTCATTATATTCCACAATGGTCATATATTTAAATGTCTGGCGCAGTGTGGACATGCTGAAGGTGATCGATCTCAGTTGTTTCCTTTCTTCCTCAGTTATGCCCCCCAATGACCCCTTCCTTAAGAGGGCTGTCAACCAACCCCTTTATTTATTCCATTAGACAGAAATAGACCAGTCCTCCCTTCATCCACTCTCCCACATTTGGGAGACCCAGGGAGACCTAAGGAGACCTCTGTGGCTCTATGGCTATTGCCTCACCGACTCTACAGAGAATTCATTGCTCACATAGTAAACCCCATGGTTGGAGCTGGTCAATGTCTGAGTCCTGACATGATTCTGAAAGAGATATTTTGACAAATATTTTATAAGCCTTAATATTATAATCTATTCTTTAATCTTTTCCCAGTTCTGCCCTCTCATCATCATGATCAACCACATCAAAGAGGCAGGAGAGATCTCTAATACTATCTTGTCCAAGGGTATTGGCTAGGCTCTGCATTTAATAAGTTAAAAGTGAAATAACTAACATAATATGTTTTCACTATCTTAAAAGTAAGCACTTTTGAAGATTCCAAAGATTATCTAAACTTTACATATCAATGAGGCTGGTTTTTATCAGAAGGATGCCAATGACAGCAATATTCTAAAGCAGTTAGAGTGAATGATAGAAAGAGAAAAGGAACCATAGGGAATTGGTTATGTCAATTCTGGCCATTCAAAGCTTTGTAAACATTAGGAAAGAACTTCTTATCTAAGTTCACTTCCAATTGTGCTTTCTTGTTAAATCTCATTATTACTAATATTCTCAACTCCTCCCTCCCTCCCTTCTCCTTTGCAGACATCTCTAACAAAGCTGGATGGGATTCTAGCCTTGCACATATTATTATGAATCGGATTGCTTTTCCAACATCCAGGGCAATCAGTCTCAATGAAAGTAAAGAAATTTTTCTGGAGGTTAAGGGAGAAAATAGTTATTTAAGAGCCTTGGGGCACCAAGAGAGCAAGCCTGCAGGGTGCTTTAGGTATCAGCCAGGTAACAGGACTGGGTGTGCAAAGTGGAATTGTCAGACAGTGAGGGGAGTGGCCCAGAAAAGGTGGAGGAGGTAAGGTTTGAAAGACACACTTGGCTGAATCTTATGAATTGCTAGAGGTTGGACTCTTAATGTGGCCTGGAACTCAATGCCATGCTGCTTTCATCCTTTCCTTTTGCTTCTCCAGGAACAGGCTGGACTTCTGGGCCAGGGTTTCTGCCATGGCTAATCAGTGAGTCACTGTGCAAGACATTCATTTAATAAACATTTCTATAGAACCTTTTCTATTTCGGGCTCTGAGTTAGATGCTGGGGACATAAACATTGCTCTGTGCATGTCCTTGGCAAGCTCTTGATCTGATAGAGGAGTCAGAACATTAATTTTAACTCATTGTGGTAAAGTTTATGACCCAGGAATCTCCAAGAGGCTTTGAGCCCAAGATCAGCTACTTTGCCTGTTCCACAGGGGAGAGCTATTAGAATGGGGTCTTGAAGGATGAGTAGGAGTTTGGCAGGCAGAGAAAGGTCTTTTTAGGCAAAATTACATGCAAAAGCATGTGAAGTTGTGAAAAACATAGCTCACTTAGGGAGAATGGAAACTAAAGGACCACTGGTTAATCAGAAAAGATGGGGATGGCCATGGAAAAGTATAGAAAGAGACCAGGTAGTGAAAAACCTTGAATGTCATTGTAAGGAGTTCGATAGGGAGAAGTCAGCCAGATAGAAGGGGTCAAACTCAAGCCAGAGTTTGCTGAACACTTACAGCGCCATCTTCAAAGAGTGAGAAGTTCCCAGCCCTGACCAGAGGCATCTTACATATGTGTCCTGCTGGAATGTAAACCAATTCCAGAATGTTGGAAGCCCCAGAACAGCTAGAAGGGGTAGGCACCTGGTACCCCTGGCTGTGAAGGGCAGGGATGAGAAAATAATAATTTAGTGCATTTCCAAGTCATCCAAAGCAATGCAGGTCATTTAACCAATATTTGTCTAGCCCTTACTGAATGCAAGACAGACTACCAGTGTGTTCACGACAAAGATCAAATATCCACTTTGGAGACCTGGATTCTAGTCCCAGCTCTGCCAGGCATTTGGGTAAATTACTTTTCCTTTCTGGGCCAGATTTTTCCCATTGTGGGAGTTAGATTTAACAATGTTGATTACGACTTCCAGTTCTTATGTTCTATGACTTTGGCTTGCTCTCTGATCTTAGGCAAGCCCCTTCCCCTTTCTAGGCCCCATTTTTCTCATCTGTAAAATGGGAGGTAGGGCTAGATTTAGTTGAAGATTCATGGAGCCTGTGCAAAGAACACTCAAGCCTCCCCTCCCCCTCCCCCCACTCCAGGGTCCCAGGCCATCCCTCCAGCACACTTTGGCTTCTTCAAAATTTCTCATCAAGATGCAACATACTTTAAATAGCATCTGCATGACTGGCTGGTTTTTTACTTCCCGGAGAAGCTCTCTACAAAGTGTGCCAAGTGGCAGCTGTCAGGGCCGAGGTGGCATTTCCCTCAGTGATGCTGACAGCAGCTGTCCTGGCGCAGGCTGAATGGAATGGAAATGACATCATGTTTATTCAGGAAAGACGTTCCTAGACCCAGATCAGTGTCAGCAAGATGCTGGGATGGTCAAGCAGGAAAACATGCTTGAGACCAGTCACTGGCTCTCCTCTCCTGGAGCACACACTGCACACACAGCTCCCACCTCTCTCCCTTTCACACACGCGTGGCACACACCACAGCCTGCAACCCGACCGCTCCACACAGATCTCTGCATGTACCACACTCCTCACAGACATACATCAACGCATACCAACACATGCCACAGTGACAGCACACACACATGCACCACATGCTCACAGGCACACCAACACCCAGAGCTGTATACAGACGCACTGGGTCACTCCCAATCTCTGTACAGACAGTGCAAGTTACATCCACACTCAGGTAGGGGCAGAGCAGTGGGATGGGGAGAAGCTACAGGCGCTGAACTGCACAATCTGATCTTTCTTCTTAGAGGCAGTATCTTTTTTTTTTTTTTTTTTTTAATCCTCACCCGAGGACATTTTTCCATTTTTTTTTTTTTTGTACAGATAGAGTGGGAGGGAGAGAGAGAGAGAGAAACATCGATGTGAAAGGGACACATCGAGTGGCTGCCACCCGCACGACCAACCAGGGCCGGGGACAAACTGCAACCGAAGTACGTGCCCCTAGCGGGAACCGAACCCGGGTCTCTCCGGACCGCAGGCCGACGCTTAGAGGCAGTATCTTGTGCTGGAAAGGTCTCAGGCTCTAGAGTCAGGCAGACTTTGAATTGAGTCTAGAGCATGATTTCTAGCTGTGACCCAGGGCATGTCACTTAGCTACTCCTACTCTGAGCCTCAATTTCCACATCATTAAAATGAGATGTTTTGAAAAGCAGGATGTATAAAAAGCCTTAAAGACTCCACCAAAAAACTGTTAGAACTAATCAACAAATTCAGTAAAGTTGCAGGATATGAAATCAATATACAAATATCAATTGTATTGGTATACACAAACAATGAACAATCTGAAAAAGAAATAAAACAATCCCATTCATAATTGCATCAAAGAGAATAAAATACTTAGGAATAAATTTACTAAGGAGGTAAAAGAGCTATCCTCTGAAAACTACAAGACATTGATAAAAGAAATTGAAGAATTCACAAATAAATGGGAAGATATTCTGTGTTCGTGGGTCAAAAGAATTAACATTTTTAGAATGTCCATACTACACAAAGCCATCTATAGATTCAGTGCAATCCCTATCAAAATCCCAATGGCGCCCTGGCCAGTTTGGCGCAGCGGTTGGAGCGTCGGCCTGCGGTCCGGAGAGACCTGGGTTTGGTTCCCGCTAAGGGCACGTACCTCGGTTGCAGTTTGTCCCCGGCCCTGGTTGGTTGTGTGGGTGGCAGCCACTCGATGTGTCCCTTCACATCGATGTTTCTCTCTCTCTCTCTCTTCCTCTCTCTCCCTCCCGCTCTATCTGAACAAAAAATGGAAAAAATGTCCTCGGGTGAGGATAAAAAAAAAAATCCCAATGGCATTTTTTAACAGGAATAGAAAAAGCCTCCTAAAAGTCATATAAAATCACACACACACACACACACAAACTGAATAGCTAAAGCATTATTAAGAAAGAGGAACAGAGCTGGAGGCATCACACTTCCTGATGTCAAACTATACTACAAAGCTATAGCAATCAAAATGGTATGGTAATGGCATGAAAATAGACATATGGACAAACAGAATTAGGAGCCCAGAACCAAACCCATACAAATATAGTCAACTAATATTTGACAAGGGAGCCAAAAAACAAAAACAAAAAAAACCAACCTCAATGAGTAAAAGAGAGCCTAATTCAATAAATGGTGTTGGAAAAACTGGATGTTCACATGCAAAAAAAAAAAAAAAAAAAAAGAAACCATATCTCTATCTTAGATTGCTTACAAAAGTTAACTTAAAATAGATTAAAGACATAAATGAAAGACCTGAAACTGTACAACTCCTTGAAAAAAAGTAAAGAAAAAGCTCCTTGACATTGGTCTTTGCAATTATATTTCTGGATATGACACCAAAAGCACAAGCAAAAAGTAACAAGTGGGACTACATCAAACTAAAAACCTCTGCAGAGCAAAAGAAATGATAAGAAAATGAAAAAGCAGCCTATGAGGTGCCTTCCGGTCAAGATGGCGGGTAGGTAAACTCGGTATCGCGTCCTCCCACAACCACATCAAAGTTACAACTAAACTATAGAACAACAATCATTCAAAACTGCCTGAAATCAAGCTGAATGGAAGTCCTACAACTACGGAATTAAATCAGCAGCCGCATCCAGACTGGTAGGAGGGGCGGCGGTGCGAGGGGCGGCAGGACGGGCTGGTCCCACACCCACAGGTGGCGGATAAAAATCAGGAGGCTCCCGCGGCTGGGAAGGTCCTTCCTGAGGACTGAGGGGTCCCCGTCCCACACCAGGTGCCCCGCTCAGGGTTCCAGTGCCAGGAAGAGAAGTCTCCATAACTTCTGGCTGGAAAAACCAGCGGGAACTGAGGCTCAGGGAGGCTGAAGCGGCTGGAGCCCCAGGCAGCTCCTCTTAAAGGGCCCGCGCACGGACTTATCAGACTCTCTCCCTCTAAGCTCGGAGGGGAGGCAGCTCGAGGGGCGCCAGAGGCATACAGGGAAGAACTGAGCTGTTTGGCACTGGAGCGAGGGCTGGAGAGGGGGCTTTCTCCCAGGACAGATGTGCTCTCAGAGGCCTTTGTTCCTTTGGTGAGCCCTTCCCGGGGTGGCAGACAGAAGCCATACCTGGGACTCCAGCAACCTGGCTCACACTGGTAGCCCCGCCCTTCTGACCCCCTGAAACCCCGCCCCACCCCACCCAACTTTCAAGCCCACCCAAGCTGTTGCCAGTTGCTTAACCATAGGATTGGCCTGTCTTGGATCCTGCTTCAGGTTTTTCCTAAATTCTTTCAAACGAGCAGCATCTGGTCTCAGCGAGCCCCATATCTTTCATTAAGTAATACACTGAAACAAACACAGGGAGGCAGCCAAAATGAGGAGACAGAGAAACAGGTCCCAAATGAAAGAACAGAACAAAACCACAATAAAAGAACTAAGTGAAATGGAGATAAGCAACCTAACAGATACTGAGTTCAAAATACTGCTTATAAGGATGATCAATGAACTTAGTGAGAACCTCAGTGAACTTAGGGAGGGCCTCAAGAGCATAAACAAGGACCAGTTAGAAATCATGGATACACAGTTAGAATTGAAGGAGGCATTAACTGAAATAAAGAATAATTTACACAGCTTCAATAATAGAGTATGTAAATCCAAGGAGCAAACCATCGATTTGGAATATAAGGAAGCAAAAAATGCCCAATCAGAACAGCAAAAAGAAAAAAGAATCCAAAAAATGAGGATAGTGTAAGGAACCTCTGGGACAACTTCAAGCGTGCCAACATTCGCATCTTGGGGGTGCCAGAAGGAGAAGAGAGAGAACAAGAAATCGAAAACCTGTTTGAAACAATAATGGCAGAAGACTTTCCTAACTTGGTGAAAGAAACAGACATACAAGTCCAGGAAGCACAGAGAGTCCCAAACAAGATGAACCCCAAGAGGCCCACACCAAGACACATCATCATCAAAATGCAAAAGGTTCAAGACAAAGAGAGAATCTTAAAAGCAGCAAGAGAAAGGCAGCTAGTTACCTACAAGGGAGTTCCCATAAGTCTGTCAGCTGATTTCTCAAAAGAAACTTTGCAGGCCAGAAGGGAGTGGCAAGAAATATTCAGAGTGATGAAAACCAAGAACCTACAACCAAAATTACTCTATCCTGCAAAGCTGTCATTTAGAATCGATGGACATATAAAAACTTTCCCAGACAAGAAAATGTTAAAGGAGTTCATCACTACCAAACCGTTATTATATGAAATGATGAAGGGTCTTTTTGAAGAAAAGATAAAATGTATGAACAAACAAAATGGCAATGAATACATATCTATCAACAATGGAATCTACAAACAAAATGAACAGGAAGAACAGAAACATTCTCATAGATACAGAGAACATTTTGTTGGTTGCCAGTTGGGAGGGGGGTTGGGGGAATGGGTGAAAAAGGTGAAGGGATTAAGAAGCACAAATTCATTGCTGGACTGACAAACCTCAAAGGGAAAGGGGTTGGGGGGGCGGTGGGAAGAAATAAACCAAAGAACTTACATGCATAACCAATGGACACAGACAATAGTGTGGGAAAAGGTGGGAGGAGGGCGGGAGTGGGGAGGAGGGGGTCAATGGGGGGAAAATGTGGAACATCTGTAATACATTTTACATCCAACAATAAATATTTGGGAAAAAAAGAAAAAAAAAAAGCAGCCTATGAAAGGGGAGGAAATATTTATAAATCATATATTTTATAAGGGGTTTAATATACAAAATACACAAGGAACTATTCAACTCAATAGCAAAATAGTAATGGTAATCCAATTAAAATGGGCAAAAGACCTGAATAAACAGTAATTCTGCTCCATGTGGTGTAAGAAGCTCAGGTGGTCCTGGATTCGAATTCCAGCATTGCTACTTCCTTGAGCAAGTGACTTCACCTCTTTGAGCCTCAGTATTTTCATCTGAAAAATGGGGATAATCAGAACACTTACCTCACGGGTTTGTTGTGAGGACTCAACAAGATAGTAACAGCTAACATTAAGTACAGAGTTTAACATATGCTGGTGGTCATGGGAATAAATGAAACAAGGTTAGCAAAGCATCAGTAGCTGTTGAGGCAAGGGCGTGGATACAGGGGAGTTCATTATATCATCATATTTTTGTGTATGTGTAAACTTTTTATAATCAAAACAATTAAAAACCTTATCACAGTGCTTGCCACAAATGTTAGCTATTATTGTTAAGTGGAAGGCAGGGGTGGGGTGGGAGTGGGTGAGGATAGAAGAAACCTTTCCAGGAGAGATCACACCCTGCTCCAGCCTAGGGGGTGTTGGGGATGTCACTATAATGCAGGATTACTGTCACTTTAAGACAGGTGCAGCCACCCAGTGGGTCAGGGGTAACTACTGAAATAATTCACTGACTTGCCCTCTTCGCCTAGTCTCCTCCTTGTGTCACCCACCTCCTTGCTCCTGATAAGGTCCCACTTGTCCCCTACCCCTACCTCAGCTGGCCCGGTCGTCCCTGCTCCACCCTGTCACTGCGCCGCAAATGAAATGATGAAATTCTGGTTTCATGCCCTCTTTCCCCACCGGCTCTTCTTCCTTCAAACACCTCTGCTGAGCTTTAATTCACACATGGGCTGTTGTATATCTTTTTTGAAGAATTGTCTATTCAGATCTTTCACCCAATTTTTAATCAGGTTATTTGTCTTTTTACTTTTGAGTTCTAACCATTCTTTATATCTTCTGAATACAGATCCCTATTAGATGTATGATTTGCAAATAGTTTCTCGCATTTGTGGTTTCAGTCTCTCTTAAGATAAAGTTTTTCCTTCCAGAGCCCACCCTGATCTCAGCCCTGCTAAATCCTGGAGCCTTTCCTGGGAGATGCTACTTGCTGACCGTGTGAGGACAGTTACTGAAGCGAGTAACTCAACCTCTCTGAGCTTCAGTTCCCTCATTTGCGAAGTGTGGGCAACGATGTCTGTCTCACTGGGTCATGGTGAAGACAAGTAAGCCATCTGGCTAATTTGGTCCCTAATAGCCACCACAGTTAGGATCTACCTTAAATCCTCAAATGTATGAAGGCATTACCATTTAGTGGACTGTCATTTACTTAATGTAAACTGTACAAAATTAAACCACCTTATTATACACAATCACTTTATTCGATATAAGGTCATTACTATTTAGAATCTGTAAGACGTGGTACCCACCAGTCACCCCTCGTGGAATTCAACACCTCCAGTTCAAGAGGGGCTACTGGGCTCATGCCTTTGTCTACCCTCCTCTATCCCAACACATCACCAAAACAAAAGGAGTTAAATAAGGAATACACCCACAATAGCGAATGTGGGAGGTGGGGGGAGTTTCACCATCTTTCTCTTGAAACAAGAGATTTCAGCAAATGTGTGAAAGGTAGAAAACAGATGGGAGAGGACTGATGGTGGAATGGGCCCAGCCTAGAATACGCTCCAAGAGGGTGGAGAGGAATGGGGAGGAGGCCCCCCCGGGAGATTCTGCCCTCAGGCCAGCGGCTTCGGTGGAGGGCAGAACAGAAGAGGGGGCTGAAGGCAGCACGTGGCCCTCAGGTCTGTGCGTGGGACCACAGCTGTTTCTGTCCCCAACCCTGCTCTGCCTGTGGGAAAGCAGGCTGCAGCATCTGCCCCGGGCCCACGAGGCTCTTTTCTACAGAGAATGAGCAGTTGTCTGGGAAAGCGAAGGCTTCTGGTATGCATTCTGGAGACTTGGAGTAAAGGGTCTGCTCATTCTGACATTTGGGTGCTGTCTTCTATCAACTGGCTCTTGCCACACTTGTCTAAGAACAAAGCCCACCACGGAAAAAATCTTCAGTTGGTTAGAGGCCTAGTAGGAAAAAATTTTTTTCTTCCAAAACAGCAAAGGAAATGCACAGGAGCTACCCAGTCCTTTTACAAATATGAACAGACACCCATATGAGCAGGCATCTGAAAAGAGAGAAAAATCAAGCTAAACAGAAAAATTGACCTGGGAGGAAATAGAACTAATTCCAAGAACAGAACTTTTAAAGATCCTCTAATTAATACACTCAAGTTAGAAAATATTATAGCCAGAAAACCAGGACAGGTTGTCATGTAAAAAACATATAAGCAGAAGACAAGAAAACACTCTGAAGGATTAAAATTATGATTGTAAAATAAAATCACCAGAAAGACTGGAATATAGATTTGGAGATACCTTCCAGAATACAGAGCAATAAGTCAGAGTTAGAAAACATACACATGTAAAAATGGTGAGTTCTATATGGACCATCTTGAGCCCTGGAAAGAATGAACAGAAAACGAAGAGGTGGAAGTAGCCAGAGATAGCAGCAGAGAATTTTCCAGAGGTGAAGAAGGACAGAATCTTTACATTGACAGGACTAACTAGGTACCCAGCACCATCTAGGTACCCAGGCACTCCTTTGTAAAATATTAGGGTAAAGAAGAAATCCTAAAAATATTCAGAGAGAAAAATCTGTCTACCAACAAGAGAATGGAATAAAGTAGCCATCCCATCAGCAACACGGGGTTCTAAAAGACAAAGGGGAGATATTTTTAACATCCTGAAGGAAAATGGCTTTGGACTTAGATTCTATACCCATTCTTATTATCAGTCAAATGTAAGGGAGAGAATATTTTCAGGCATGCAACAATTCATAAAAGTTACTTTCCATGCACCCCCTTTGAGGAGGCTATTTGAAGATTATTCTAGTAATAATAAGGAAATAAACCCAGAAAGAGGAGGACATGGGACTAAGGGTCAGTGGGTCTAAGTCAAGAGAGCAGATGACACTGAGTTTGCAGGTTAGAGAGCAACCTCTCCAGAAGGAGGAGAATGGATGGGACAGGAAGGGAACTTTCTGAGGAAAAGGGGAGTTTGATACACTATTATACCAAGCAAACTAAAATGTGGCAATGTTTTCAGTGTCTGATAGAGTCTAAGGAAGAGAATCTACTTGACCGCGACGCTAGGAAACATCTCCGGCCAGTGACGTAGGGGTCCTGACATTAGATTTTAAGAGAAGAAATGGAATCCTAAGATAGTACCGGACTCATCAATGAATAATACTTTCACAGTCATATTAATGCAAATGCTATTTATTGACTTTCAACTTGTAGAGTCAAACTATGGGCAAAGTATAGAGGTACAGATTGTGGTTGAAGATCAGAGTATAAATACTAGTGACCTTGATAATGTGGAAATAAAAGTGTAGCTGGCAGAAAGGAGGTGCAAAGGGTAGAGGTGCAAAATCCTTACTTTTAAAATGGGGAGTCAAGAAATATTTTTTAAAAACAACAAGTTAGCCTGACCAGTGTGGCTCAGTGGTTGAGTGTCAACCCACGGACCAGAGGTCGCCAGTTGGATTTCCGGTCAAGGCAGATGCCCAGGCTGTGGGCCTGATCCCCAGCAGGGGGCATGCAGGAGGCGGCCAATCAATGTTCTCTCTCACTGATGTTTCTATCTCTCTCTCCCTCTCCCTTCCTCTCTCTCTAAAATCAATAAAGAAAAAAATTTTGAAAAACAACAATTAATACTTGTGATGGAGAAACAATGGCTGTAACTAAAGGATTTACATACCACTTCAAGTTTTTGGGTTTTTTTTTTTATCCTCACCCAAGGGTATTTTTGCATTTATCGTCAGATAGAGTAGAAGGGAGAGAAGGAGGAAGAGAGAGAGAGAGAAGCATCGACGTGAGAGAGACACATTGACTGGTTGCCACCCACATGACCCTAACCGGGCCGGGGGCAAACTGCAACCGAGGTACATGCACTTAGTGAGAACCGAACCTGGGACTCTGGTCCACAGGTCGATGCTCTAACCGCTGAGCAAAACTGGCCAGGGCAATACCACTTCAAGTTTTAAAGGTAACAAGTCGAAATTTTAAAAATAATTATTTAAGTGTCAAAGCTTGGAAGAAAAAGAAGAAAATAGGTAAACTCAGTGAGCTAAATTCCCATCTTTCAGATCATGGAGTGATAACATACAAAGATGATAAGCCAAGAAATCAGAAGAAAAGCAAATTAGCTAGAGATATGGAGAGACCCACCAGAAAGTTAGAAAGATAAACTATATTTTAAAAAAGTGTTTTCCCACCCTGGCCAGTTTGGCTCAGCAGTTAGATTGTTGGCCCACAGACTGAAGGGTCACAGGTTCGATCCCCAGTCAAGAGCATGTACCTGAGTTGCAGGTGTGATCCCTGGCCCCCCGGGCAACCAGTCTCTCTCTCTCTCTCTCTCTCTCTCTCTCTCTCCCTCCCTCCCTCCCTTCCTCCCCTTCCCTCTCTTCCAATCTATCTAGAAATCACTGGGAAAATATCCTTGGATGAGGATTAACAACAACAAAGAAAAGTTGTTTTTCCAGATGAGATGGGGTGGCTGGTGTGGGGTGGAAAAGATGCAAGCCTTGCTTTTATCACAACCTCCTCTGTACCATTTGAGTTATTGCAATGGTCACATACTGCTATGATTCAAAGAGACTGTTTAATAAAGAAAAGAAAGAAAGAAAGAAAGAAAGAAAGAAAGAAAGAAAGAAAGAAAGAAAGAAAGAAAGAGAAAGAAAGAAAGGTATTCTAAAAGTAACAACTCAAGTGGGTACCACGACTCCTTGTCTGCCATCTGGCTGCCATTTAAACAATTTGCTCTTCTGTTGAACCCCGGCTTTGCTTCCTGCCAGCTCTTGGACTGGGGCATGTCACTTCTCTCAGCCTCAGTTTTAGCCCCTGTAAAAAGGGAACAAGATGCTTACCACGCCAGGTTGTCCTGCCGACTACCCCAGGGCCTTTCTTCTTCCCTGCCTGCCTCCCTGCCTTCCTCCCTCTCCCCTAGGGGGTTGCTTGGAACCTGAGTGTAAGTCTGGCTTTAAAAATCCAATGGGGGTGGCGTGGGGGGGAAGACCTCAGTCCCTAAGAAACGTTCTTTGCAGCAGCACAGTGGTGAAGGGATGCTTTCCTCCTGCTGCTCCTGTCTTCCCAGGAATGGTCTGGACCAGCTGGTGTGTGTCTGCGCGTGTGCGCGTGTGTGTGCGCGCGCGCGCGTGTACCGCATCCTAGAGGTCCCTACTGATACTTGGGAAGGGGGTGTCAGCTGGAGGCTGCTGGGCTGCAAGCTTCTCGCTGAAAACGGAGGGCAAGGGGGTGACTGCCTAATGACTAGATGTTAAATGTTCCAAACAATTTATACATTTAGAATCCTAAGTTTTCAAAACTCAGCCCGCCGCGCGGCTCCGCAGATCTTGTTTATAACACATTGGGCTAAAATTATCTCGGTGCCTCCTATGGCGCAGATGCTCCGGAACCTGCGGCTCCGCGTGGATCCAGGCTCGTGCGAGGCTATTTGTGTTCGCCTAAATGAAACGCGACTCCGAGCGCTGGTGACTTTTGGAAATATCAGCCGAATCTTCGCGGCGGGCACTGGGGTTCGAGTGTTATTTATGTGTGCGTTTGCCTCCCCAGGGGCTTGTTTTCCCAGGTGCCCACAGGGGCTGCAGCGGGTGCAGGAGGAGGAGCCAGGACAGAGTGGTTTCGGTCCTGAGGATGATTCTGTCCTTGCTCCGGGAGGTGGCTTGGAGCAGGGCAGGATCCATCCTGGGCTTTGGACCCCGCCGCTACTTGGACTCCTCTTCCTGAGCCTTACCTGCCTCATCTGTGAAATGGGATTAGTATCAGTTTGTGAAGATTATATGAATCGCTCAATAAATGTTGGTTCATTCATTCATGGGGTATTTACTGAGCACTAGCCCAGGGCTTCTAAGGTTCAACTGTATATTAGGATCAGGTAGGAAGCTTTCAGTCATCCAGACGCATGGGCCTCAACCCAAATCAGGTACATCAGACTCTGGCAGGTGGGGGCGATGGGATCCAGACAGCAGTGGTTTTAAAGATTCCCCAGGTGATTCCAATGTTTGAGAGCCAGTGATCTAGATCAGCGCTACCCAGGCTTTTATGTGCATACACGTTCCCTGGGGTTTGTTAAAATACGGACATGGCCCTGGCCTGTTGGGCTCTGGGGTTGGAGCGAGGGCCCTCGGATCAGCTGCGGGTTCTTTTCCTGTCAGTGGCATGGACCTGGCTTGCAGTTTGATCCCTGGCCCTGGTTGGGGTCATTGGGGAGGCAGCCAGTCGGTGTCTCTCTCTCAGCTCTCTCTCTCTCTCTCTCTCTCTCCTTCTCTCCCTCTCTATCTGAAAATCAATGGAAGAATCCTCCAGTGAGGGTTAAAAACAAAAAACAACAAATATGGCAGAGCAAGTGTGTCGGGGGGCAGCGTTGCTAAGAGCTGCATTTCTAGCAAGTGCCTGGGAGATGCTGCTGCCGCTGTTCCATAGACCACACTTTGAATAGCAAGGTTCTAGGCACTGTGTTAGGCCCTGTGGGTACCAAGTCAGGTTGGGCAGAGACAGAGCAGTTTGCATAGATTTTTCAAGGAGTACAGACAATAAAACAGGTGATGCCACGGATGAATGTTATGACAAAAGATGTACAGGGCCCTATAGGAGTGCACTGGGTACCATGAGACCAGGCTTTGGCAAAGGGGATGGGAGAACATCAGGAATGACTTCCTGGAGCAAGCTAAGCATTAGCTAGAAGAAGGAGGAAGGATGCGGGGAGATCGATGCAGGCAGATGGGGTAGCATGTGCAAAGGCCCAGAGGCCAGAGAGGAGCAAGGGTGACTAAAGTTTCCAGATGAAACTGGAGCTGTAAACAGGGGGTGTGTGTGTGGGGGGGATTGAGGGTGGGGAATGCAATCGGTTTTGCCTTGTAGAATTATCGATCATTCCAGTGGCTCCTGCTTCTTCTCACCAAGCCTCATCAGCAAAGCACATATGTAGAATAAGACTGAATTCCCAGCGGTCAGTGGGAAGGGCAAGTAAAACCCCTACTATGTGCCGAGCTCAGGGCTAGCTGCTGCTGCTGGGTAACCTGGAGATAACTCTGAGCCTGTCCCAGTCTCCTGAAAGCTTTCAACTTTGGGGATGAGGGGTGATGGGAGACAGACACACAGAAACATGGATACGAGGTGGATTCCAGTAGATTTGGGGAGAGCAGTATGAAGGGTGGTAGAAAGAAAAGGGACAGAGGGAGGGAGTCCCCACAGACTGGAGGTCCTGAGAAGGCTTCTGAGAGGAGAAGGGCTTTGGAGGCTGGTGGGACCTCAACTGGTCAGAGAAGGAGGACAGGGCACTCCAGCGGGCATGGAGACGTGAGCAGCTGTGAGGAACGAGAGGGCAGGGCGCAGTGCCGTCTCCAACGCTGCTGACTCCCAGTGCCCCCCGCCGTGGGCGCTCCATACGTGTCCTGAACACATGTGGAAGGTAGGGCGCTGCTATGGACTGAATGTTTCCTAGGCTGAAACCCTAACCCCCATCACGACAGTATGCGGGGGTGGTGCCTTTGGGAGGTACTTGGGGTTAGATGAGGCCATGAGGGTGGGGCCCAGTGATGGGATTAACACGCTTATAGGAATAGACACCAGAGGGGCTCGCGCTCACTCTCTTTCCCCACCATGGTGAGGACATAGTAAGAAAACCCTCCGTAAGCCAGGAGGGGAGCTCTCACCAGGAACCAAATAGACTTGCACCTTGACCTTGGACTTCCCAGCCTCCAGAATGCGAGAAAACAAATTTTTGTTGTTTAAGCCACGCAGTCTACGGTCGTTTGTGGCCACTCGAGCTGACTCAGGCACGGGAAGTCTGAGTGGGAAGGGTCTGGCTGTATTGCTTTGGTCGTGGCTTATTTTCAGCTGGCATCTTCTTCAGATATTGTAACACTTCTGTTTGGCAAAGAGTTGCTGACCCAAATCCCTGGAGAGCCCACCGTTGCCACGCTTGATGCCACACCACCTGGCTCTCCCGACGTTGCTGGATCTCTGTTCTCAAGCAACTAAAGGGTTAAGGTCCCGACTACTGCGGGACCTTTGAGACCCTGACCCCGGGACCAATGCTGCTGATTGTCAAGGACACACAGCCCGATTGTTTTGTTTGTTTCTGTTTTGTTTTTTTTTAATCCTCACCCGAGGACATTTTTCCATATTTTGTTCAGATAGAGCGGGAGGGAAAGAGAGAGAGAGAAACATCGACGTGAAAGGGACACATCGAGTGGTTGCCACCCGCACAACCCAACCAGGGCCGGGGACAAACTGCAACCGAGGGACGTGCCCTTAGCGGGAACCGAACCCGGGTCTCTCCGAACCGCGGGCCGACGCTCGAACCGCTGAGCCAAACCGGCCAGGGCCCAATTGTTAAATATTTGGAATCTCGCTCCTGGCTGCCAGTAACGGAAGGTACCTCTGGGAGACTCAAGTCCAGGTGAGAGCGAGATGGAGGACCTGATGGTCCCCTGAGCGACAGAGCTGGGTGCAGACAGAACCAGCGCCTGCGGTAGCCAGCCCAGGACATGCTCCCGTCTCATGGCCCATTTCTCTGTGCTTCCAGTCCACGCACCTCCGTCTCCGATCCCTGGCTTTCTCTTCTCCTGGGTCCACAGTGCGGGGCGTGGCCATCAGGTCTCTGAAGTTCATGTCCTAGGGTTCAGCCACCCGAAGAGCCGGATCTCTTATTTCAGGGCCAGGGCCAGAGTTCCAGGATTACATTGGGAGTGGGAGATGAAGGAGAAGTTTCCAGAAAGAGGACAAAAGTCCCAGAAATGGGAAGAGGCTGGGTAGACAAATAATAAGCATCTGCTACACTAAACGAAGGGATGGATAGGCTTTCTAAATAGGCATGGGGAGCCATGGAAGGTTTTGGAGGCACAGTATGATGAGAGTTAGGAAATTTATACTAGTGCTAGGAAGGAAGGCAGAGGCAGGGGGACCAGGGGAGGCCACTGCAGAGGTCTAGGAGGAAGTGAGGAGGACCTGCATTAAGGGAAACAGCAGGCGGAAAGGGGGAAGAACAGAAGACAAAGGGGAATGAGCGACAGGAAGAAGGCAGGATGAATCCCAGTGCGGTCTTGTTGACTTGGGGTCCATTCATTATTTGGGAGTCATTATGCGGAGGGCGATGGGGGTGGGCCCTGGAGAAGGCCCACATTCTACATTCAGAATCCACCTGAATCCCCTCCTGGTGTGGCTGAAGAGAGACTGAGATTACTTCTCATTACAAGGAGGAAGCGGTTGGTACAACTTTGTTCATCATGAACAGGGAACTGGGCCTGAGGTCTTCACAGCTGCCTCTGCCAAGAGGCTCAGGGGATTTCTCAGACGCGGGGCTGACTTCCATCCCAAGGGTGGGCACACTGTACCTGCCTTGCAACCCAGCTCATCCATTTACAGAGTGTTTTGCCTGTACAGCCTACTGTATCTACTATCTGGCTCTCTCCAGAGAAGGTTGCGTATCAGTTGACCCAGCTCCCTCTCATTGCCGTTGTCGTCCAGCCCCAGAAACCAAAGACTCGAGTCTCTTCTTCCACCAAGTGGGACTTGGACAGGCTCTGAGAGAATGGATTAGAACCTCCATTTTTAATTCAAAAGTGTGAGTCCTGGGTTAGCAAGGGCCACCTGTCAGTCCCGGGTCACCAGGTTATATCCCAGGAAGCCCGGTGAGTCCTCATGCAGATAGGACGCCTAAGTGTCCCCCCGTCACAGCAGCAAGGCAGCACCTGAATCAGTTCTTCCCTCCGCTTGCACCTCCCTTGGAGGGTGGAGATCAAATAATTCACAGGGAGGCCAAAGCTGGCTGTGACGTGGCTGAATGAGACAGCAGAGAGGACATTCCGACAATCGGAGCAGGAGGAAGGGAGGGGCAGCGGAGACATCAGTGCAGGACCCCTGCCGCCTCGCTGCCACCCAGCCCCGGAGGACGGAAGGAGGAGCATAATTAAGCAGGATCCAGGGGAGCACGAGAGGATGGGATGCAGATTCGAGGGTGCGAAGGCTGAGGGAAGTCGAGGCTGGTGAAAAGTGTTTAGAACAAAACCAAAAGTGCTTCAGGGGTGTGTCTGGGGAGAGAGACACAAGCTGGGGACTCACTGCTTGGTTGAGCATGATGCTAACAGAAGACAGAAAATTCTGCTTCTGCTCCTGCCCCTCACACAGAACATTCTTCAGAGAGGAGGAGAGCCAGTCTTAGCAGGAGTGATATTATGTACCAGGTACAAATCGGGCATCAAGTAGTCTTGTGTTATTTTTTAGTTTTTTTTTTTTGTTTAGGTAACACACACATACACAAAACCACACAAATGGTAAGTGTGCAGCTCAGCGAGTCCTCACAAACTGAACACACTCGTGGAATCCACACCCCTTGTGTCCTCGGTCCGGTGGCCGTTTCCCCCAAGGATAGCCGCTGCCCTGACCTCTAACACGGGAGACTGGTTTTGCCCGTTTTTGAACTTCCTGTAAGTGGGATCATAAAGTGTGCCCACTTTTGTGTTAGGGGTCTTGTGCTCGGTATGGCGAGTCCCCCACGCCGGTGCTTGCGGCTGTAGTCTGCTGTAGTGTGTGACGCCACCGCCGTGTGGGCGTCCATTCTGGTCCTTCTCTACTCCGCAGTCCATGTTCGAGCGGAGTCAGATTTCCTGAGTAGGAAAGAGGTATGTAAGAGTGTCCTTGTAGTACTTCAGGAAAAAAGTGCCTGTGTGTGTGCGTGCGTGTGTGCGCGTGTGTGCAGAGAAAGAGAAGAAGAAGGAGAGAGAATCTGTTCTATTCTGACGTGCATGCATGTGGTTTCCACCTTGGGGCCATCACGGACAGCTCTGCTGTGAACATTCCATAACTGTGCTTTGATGGCTATGTGGACAAATGTCTGTGGTGTGTACTTAGACATGGATTTGCTGGTCATAGGGTAGGTGCAGATCTAACATTAGTCGATACAGATTATGCAAATTTTTATGCACATTTTATAAACACGGGCTCAGGGCTCAGAGAGAAGTGATTTGCTCAAGGACGTCACATTCCCGGGGCTCCGAAACCTCTGCCCTGTCCTCCTGTGGTATCGGCCTTTGGAGGGGTCTCTAGCCTGCGCTACAAGCCTCTCCATGGTTAACCAACATTTTTAGACAATTAAATAAACTTATCAAAGACACACACACAGACTGATCTGTGCAGACTTGCACCTGGGAGGGGTGGCGTACATGCTGAGACTTTTTAAAGTGTCATGGATTTTACTTGAAAAAGAATTGCGACTCACACCAGGTGAGGTCTAGGCTGTGGCAAGACCGAGACTGGGAGAGGGGTGGTGGACATCAGCCCCAGCCTAGGACCTAGGGGCGGGGTCCAGGGACCAAGCCCATGTAGATGCTGGGAGTGTGAACGGAAGGTGGAGAAGAGGTGGGACCAAGGTGACATCAGGAGCTGGAAAACCAGAAAAGGCCACAAGAGGCAGTGACCTAGGGAGCAGGTACTGGGCAATGGGTTGGCTTTGGTTTTGAGGGTGTCTGGCTACCAGGTGGTTTTAGTGTCAAGTGCTCACCTGTCTGGCCAGACTCTGTGGAACCTTCCAGGGTGGCTGCAGGCCGCTGAGTGTATGTACAAGGGTTGGTAAAAGGGCAGGTGAATGGCTTACATGGTGTGTGATCTCCAAGTGTATGTGGGTTCCCAAGGGTGAAAACATGTATGTGAGCATGTGTGGTGGACAGACCCAAGGGTGGCCCCTCATTCACACCTATATAATCACTTCCCTTTGAGTGTGGGTGGGACCTCTGACCTACTTTTAACCAATAGAATATGGCAAAGGTGGTGGATGTCACCCATGACTAGGTACTGTACACACACACAGACGGATCCATCTTGCTAGCATAATCTAGAGAAATTCTCCTTGCTGGCTTGATGACGTAAGTGGCCATGCCGAGGAAGCACATAGGACGGGGACAGTCTTTATCCAACAGCCAGCAAAAAGCTGGGCCCTCAGCCATGGGCCACAAAGCAATGCATTTGGTCGGCGACCTGAGTGAGCCTGGAAGAGGATTTGCCCCCAGTCGAGCCACCAGATGAGAACGCAGCCCAGCCACCTCCTTGACTGCAGCGTCTGACACCCATCTCAGCCATCCCCGGACTCCAGACCCAGAAACCACGAGATAATGAACACGTGTTGCTTCATAGCACTGAGGCTGTGGCCACTGGTTCTGCAGCAGGAGAACACAGACACATCAGCGTGTGTGAGTGTGCGAGGTGTGGGTCACTCAGGGCTGTGAGAGTGGATTTGGTCGCCATGTGTTTGTGTGTTTGAGTGCATTGGGTGTGGATGCTTGAGTCCATGTGTGACAGTGTGTTGGCATGGCAAAGGGGTGTGCATGTGTGTACCAGTGCCTGTATGTATCTATGAGAGAGCAAGCGTGTGTGCACACACGCCCCTCCCCCATCTTCTTTTATTACTTCCTCTCTGGGTTTGATGTTGTGGGTGAATAAAATTTAAAGAGCTCTAAATTTTTTAAAAAGAGCCCTAAAGGGAGTGAAGCTTTCTGTGCGTGAGTCATTACCAGGAACACCTGTGAACTGTTGATTTTAATTGGGCCACAGCTGTCAGGTTGCAGCGGGGGAGGGATCATTCCCTTGGCTTGTCTGTCCCCAGCCCGAACCTCCTGTCAGATTCTTGGGTAGGCAGCATGGGCAGGGGGGCAGGATGGCCCCTGCAACCCTGGTCAGGCCCAGGCCCTTGGTGCACCCAGGGGCTGGGGGAAGGGGCTCCGTGCCTTTGGGATAGGAGCCGGGCCTGGGTCTCAGGCTGTGGCTTCACGACTCACGCAGGCCTCTGGGCTCCCATCCATCTGCCTCCTATTTTCCCGTGCCAGGAATCACCCCTGAGACCTGGGCACTCCCACCCCTTCACTAGGGTGTGAGTGAGCACATATAACACACACACATGCACACACACAGACACTTGCATGCTCATCTATGCAAATTCACACTTAAGTAATAACAATAGCAAATGTTGATTGAACACTTACCACGTGCCAGGCACTCTTCTAAGCCTCTGTAGTTACCCTCTCATCAAACCCTTGCAGCAACCTATGAGGTTGCACTCTCCAGTGACACCCACATACTCACACACATTTTCTTTTTTTTCATCTTCACCTGAGGATATTTTACCATTTATCTGCAGATAGAGTGGTGGGAGAGAGAGAGAGAAACATCCATGTGAGAGAGACACATCAATCAATGCCTCCCCCACGACCCCAACCAGGGCTGGACCAAAGTGCAGCTGAGGTACTTGCCCTTGACCGGAATCCAACCAGCAACTCCTTGGTCCTCGGGCCGTCACTCCAACCGCTGAGCCAAACTGGCCAGAGCACACCTTATAGTTTTGAACACAGACCATGCACACTCCCTTCAATCTGCACCCCCCACTGATCTGCACGCCCCCGCCCCACTCCCTAAGGCCAGGGCCTTGTTTGCTTGTTTGTGGGCCCAAGAGGCCCACCTGGAAGAGCTTCTGTGGCCTTGGGTACTGCCAGTCTGCAGAGGCAGGAGGAGGTGCTGCCTCTCAGGGACCGGCCATGGCTGAATCCGTCCTTCGTCCACTGCTGGTGCTGCCCATGGTCTGTGTTCACACCCATAAGACGGGACCTTTCATGCAGTGAGTGATGTCATTACAGAGATGACTCATGTCAGGTGCCGCCTGGGGACCTCCAAGGCCTCCACGACCCCGGGGTTACCTCTAACCTCAGTAGCTAAACAAAATGACCTCCCCATCCAAGCGTAGCAGGATCTAGTGCCCCGTGTGCCTCTGCCCCTCATGGTTACCTTGTCGCTTTCCTTCGCTCTTTGGGAAGGGGGTGTCTAAGTCCACACTGCAGCCTGTTTCTGAGGTCACTCCCTGTCCGTGTGCCCAGCTCCCTCGCAGGCCGCTGCTCCCCAGACTGCAGGGCACGGATAGCACCCTGGTGCCTCTGTCCCTCTCCCCTTGTCCCCCAAAGATCGGCCCAGTCCAGGCTGTGCAAGGGGGACGACTGTCTGGATGTCAGCAGGGTCCCTGCTGGCAGGCGGGGGGCCCTCAGCTGCTGGAGAAGGACCCTCGGCAGCCCCCCTGCTACAGCGGGTGGACGGGGACTCAAACTTTCCTCTTCCAGAGCTCCTCAGTGCCCAGGGCCAACTCTGAACCCCCTCTTTATGGGCAGAGCCATTTGATTCTGCTGCCTGACCTCCTACCCAGAGGCCTTGTCTGACCAAACCAGCCCTCAGAGGTGTTTTCCTAAATGAAGAACTATGTCCCCCAAGAAGGGCTTCTGCACCCTCCCAGGCCAGCTGGCTCACAGCCACTGCCATCTTTCAAAAGAGCACTTTCTCCTGTCCCTTTACATCATACACATGACTTGTCACATTGCACACGAGGGTCACAGTGCAGAGAAATGCTGATCAAAGCCACCTGCCCGCGGCTGCACCTCACCGGCCCGCCCGAGGCCGCACCAGGAGTTGGAGAAGAAACTCAGGGGTGAACCCATAGCCCCACCTGCAGAGAGGCCAAGCAGGTCTGTGCTCAGCGAGAGACCCACCGATTCCAGAAGGAAGATTCCTGCTGATGGGCCAGACACACAGCGGGGCAGGGAGGGGACGGCTGTGGCGCAGAGGAAGGTCTGCAGTCGTGCAGGCTGAACAAGGAGCGTTTGCGCACAGTTCCGGGCACTTGTCCTCAGGCGCCTTCCCCTTCCGTTCAGGAATCATACGAGAAGGCAGGTGAGAAGGACCATGACAATCCTGGGCACGAATGTCTGTGTCTCTTGCGGGTTCTGGACAGCTGTATCCGGTAGCAAAGCGGACCTCTCCACCTGGGTCGCACAGCACCTGGGTCTCCCGCAGCCAACACTGAGTCCATTCTCCTCCCCTGAGCCTACTGTCCTCCTGCTGCCCATGTCAAGCAAGGTGTTTTGGCATAATGCCTGGTGCTGCCTTCCCCGTGGGGAGGCTCAGAGAGCATAACTCCCAGCTCCATCCCTCCCTTCCCTCTTCCGACCCAGAGGAAGCACAGTGGCTTTTCTGATGGAGAAATGTGGGAAGAATAAAAACTGGGTTCATGCTTCCCCTTGATCCCCTGCGGCAAGGTGCCCGTGAGGAGCAGGGATTCTCTTCTGCTTCTCTACACCATCAGAACTTCCCGGGCAGGCTCCCCAGCTCAGCACTTCCGGGGTGCCTGGGCCTTCTCCTGGGGTCCAGCTGGCAGGCCTGTTCGGCTCTCACCCAAAGCTGTGCCCCCTTCCCTGGCCCTCATTAGGAACTAAGGTGACACTCAGTCTTCCTCAGCCCTGGTCTGGTTTCTTACAGTGGTCAGGACTCAGGTGGGGAAGAGAAGGGTTCTTTATTGGGCTTGACCAAGAACTCCAGCAAAAGGCCCCACTTTCCACCCTTTCCTTAAATAAGAAGTCCACATACCTCTTTCCTCACCACCACGTTTAACGAGTTTAAACGAGTTCAGCCAATGCCTGTCAACACTTTCAGACCTACCCGCTCCACTCCATCACCACCCCTTCCCTTGTCCAGGGTACTGCCATGACCCGAACCATCACAGTCACCACCGCACTGGTATCCCTGTGGCACTCTGACCCCCCTCTTCCTGTCCTCTCCTGGCCACGCGATGGGGCCCAGAGTTGGTCTCTGTCCCAGGTACTTACCCACCACTTGCGGAAACACCCACATTCTATTTAGAGGGGACCATTGCTCATGTCTCCCCCGCTGTTTTTTCTCACTTTCCCTCTGGACAGGGAGTCTATTTTTATTTTATTTCATGGAATTTATCTTTTGAAATAATTAAGCACCTTCTCGCAGCAATTTTTCTTCACCCAGGAATGCAAAAATCACATAGCACATTGGAATTTTTTAACACCCACTTTAAATTAGGCAGTTACTGTATTTGATAAATATGCAAATCAGGGGACGTTGGGGGTAACACAGTCTGAGCCTGACACTGGACTCCCTCCCTTCCAGTCCATGGCAGAGGTCAGTTGAGGTGGGGGTAGAGGTGCCCACTCACCCTCTCCAAGTGGCCGGAAGCAAGAGCTGCCCTCGGCTTTTCCTTTCTTTGCAAACCCAACACAGAACTCAGCCCTCAGCCACTCCACGGCCCTCTTCTCCAGCCAGACCCAGGTGCCTCTCCTCACTATGCTCCCAGTAACCATGGAACCAGGACTCCCAGTTTACAGACACGCAAACAGAGGCTCAGTGTGGCCAAGCAAATTACCCCGGGGGATGCAGCTAGAACTGGGCTCAGCACCACTGTCCGATCCAGAAACTTTCCTGGCGAGGTGACTATTCTATGACTCCAAGACGACTGTTTTATCCCATCTCTACCCTTCTCAAACCTCTAACTCCCTTTCCTTCTCCTCAGGCTCAGCTCGCCACCTCACCTTCCTGCTTCACTGAGCTCGTGAGGCATGGGAAGAGAACCACCTCTTTTGATTGGATGTGTTGGAAGATGTTTAACAATCAGCTCTCTGGATGAAAGGTCCCTGATTTGTAGCACCAATTTCCGTGGTGTAAATGTTCCCACTATTACCCATTTCAAGCTGCCAATGGTTTCATAACCAGCTTACAAAACATTCCCGAGAATCTCATCATCTACTCTTCTGGGTTGGCTCTAGGGCATTGCCAAGCGGAATCTACCCATCCCCGAGCCCTCCAACCTTTTTCACCAGTATAGTCACATGTTCTGTACCACCCCTGCCCTCACAGAGGTCCACTGCCCCTGTGGGAGGCCAATGCCTGCATGGGAAGACCCCCGAACCCTCCCCTCTCACCAGCAAGAATCGACACCTGCAATTATGGCTTCTCCTTCTTGAACCATCAAATGTGTCCTCCACTCCATCCATCCCATTATTACACACACACATTTTAAGTCCCCTGGAAGAAAACCCTCCCGTGACCCCACACCCCCCCAAGCAGCATCCTAGTTATCTGATCTCCTTTTGAGCAAAAATTCTTGCAGTTGTCGGAAGCTGTGGAATCCACTCCTTCTCCTGTTCATTCCTCCGCCTACCCAGTCAGCCCCTCGTCCCCACCCTCCTGAGAACACTCTGGTCAAGGCACCAACGTCTGGGAACTGTGGCCTCCGGCTCCTTGGCCTCTGCCTTCCGGAGGAGGTTGGAGAGCAGCAGTGAGCCTGTTCCCCACCTGCCAAGACTGCTCGGCTCTTCCCACCGCCTGCGATGCTCTTGCCCCAGATCTTTGTGTGACTCAGCCCTTCATTTCCTCTAGATTTCTGTCTCAATGTCATGTCCCTGCCACCTGATCTAAACAAGTGTCCCTCTCTCCCTCTGTGTCATCTTCCCTGCTTTGTTTCTCTCCACAGCTCAATCACCACCTGACACATCACGTGTTTTTTGATGAATTTGTTAATTGTGTACGGCAGGATGTACGCTCTGGGAGGGCAAGGGCTTTATGTTTGGGCCACTGATGTAGCCCAGCGACTAGAACACATAGTAGGTGCTCAGTAAACATTTGAGAGCTGAGTGAATCAATGAATGCATGAATAAAACGGTGGAGTGAAAATTCAAACCCAGATCCGTTTGACTTCAAAGCCTGTGTCCTTCCCTCCGCCACATGGCCATCTTTGGAGCTGTTTCCATGAGCCAGAGGCTGTAGGGGGCCACTCCTAAGACTTGTCTGTTCTGTCATGGTCTTGTTAGTTAGTTAGTTTGTTTGTTTTCTCCTTTGGGTACCTGTAGTTGCAGATCTATTTCTCTCTTGCTTAAAATTTTCATGGTATGTCATGGCCTTTAGGAAAAATCTAAAATCTTGAGCCCTGACCTGTTCTGAGTATCAGAGAAAATAATGGGTGGCCAAGTGCTCTGAAAAAATGTAGCTTTATCCAGATGAAAGGACTATATGGTGCTATGTTATTGTATTGAATTCTAAATGGGGGTCTAGAACTTATTTCCCTTGGATATTGTATATATTGCTGTTAAACAACAGAACTTTCCTGATTTGGAATAATTGGGGGGAGACTGTTCATGAATTAGTGATAAGTCTGAATTATGGGGATATTGCAAAACTTTTATTACTTTCAAATTACAGTGATACCTCGGTTCTCGAACGCCTCGGTTTTCGACCAAATCGGTATTCGACCAGGAGATTCGAGAAACTTTTGTCTTGGAATCCGAACAAATATTTGGAACTCGAACTTCCGAGATGAGCCGAGTTGAGCCGAATGGCGTTCATTCGGCCCAGCGCGCCTTGCTCGCGTCATCAGTGTGAGTGCAGAGAGAGAGTCACGCTTTGTGGAGAGAGTCACGCTTTACACTGAATTTAACCCTTAGACATACTGTACACTTTTATTTCTTGTTGAGACTTATGTTTTTCTACATATTATATACAAATTAGGCCAGTAAATAGGCATTTTCTGGGGCTTGGAACGAATTAATCCAGTTTCCATTATTTCCTATTGGGTTTCATTGCTTCGGTTCTCAAACAATTCGGTTCTCGACCGTCCTCCTGGAACGAATTATGTTCGAGAACCGAGGTATCACTGTAATAGAAATTAATGACTAACCCTGTATGTCAAGACATGGTCCCTTAGGAGAGTGGTTTTAATAAACTAATAAGGATTATGAGTAATTAAGCACTCATTGTAAACAAGGGGCTTCAAACTGAGTGGTTTTAAAAGTACTGAGAAACTTTTACTTAAAAAGAGCTAACCACCCTCCCAGTACCTCTGGTGAGCTTGGCAAATCTTTTCCTAATCCCCTGCCTGGGTCAGATTCTGAAAAATTCTGAGCAAGCAGAATTGTGAGTCATTGAAGCATAGCTGTTCCCAAAATGACAGGCTGGGGACACTGCTCAGAGTGGCAGGTGCCGGCAACCAGCCACCCTGTGAATTGCCCAGGACCCCTCAAGCCTGCAGATGGCTGAGGAGCTGGCATCATGTTCAACAGCTGCACCCCCACGACACACATACACTCCACTTACACGTACAACCAGCTCTCGTTTGCACATATTTTACATACCCAATTACATGTGCACTTCCATAAAAGTCACACACATTCAAACGGCACACCTATTCCTACACTTATAGATACAAATAGACACAATCTTATGCACACACACACACACACACACACACACCAGAACAACAACAACCACAAAGGCTGGACATTTCACTTTGGATCTTCACCCTCAGTAAGAGATGAAGGGCCCCAGGGGACTTGAGAGGGTGCTCCATGTATGTCTTCCCCCCAGGTGAGTATACTAGATGTGCTCTGAATATAGGTACTCACTCTGCTTCCAAAGAGGAAACTAATGGGTACCGGGCACTTGCTATGAGCACCTGTGAGAAGGTCTTTAATGAGTTTTCTCCTTTGCTCCCTGAAACAGATGAGGAAACTGAGGCCAGAAAGGCTAGGTGACTGAGCCAGGGTTCAAACCCAGGTTTGCCTGTCTGTCTCAAATAGATATTAACCAAACTCTGTATTAGACTCAGGAGCAGTGAACTTGAACCAAACAAAAAAGGATGACGGGGGGCGGGTGTTTGCGTGTTATACTGAATAACACAAGAAAGAGGAGGAGCCTATTGCTCTGGATGTACAATAACCCATGAGTGTGGGAGGAAAGCCAGGCCCCAGGAGAGCCCGCATTTTAAGGAATCTGCAGCTGACTTTACAGGAAGACACATGGTGATTGGTGTCTCCTCTTGGAGAGACTCAGAGTCAGTTGTCTGAAATAGTAATAGCTCCCCATCTATGAAACATTTATTATATATTGCTAAACACTTGAGGAGCAACAGCTCCTTTGGTCTTCCCAATGATGCTATGGAAGAGATGCACTTGCCAACTCCCTTTATAGATTAGAACACTGAGGCTCGGAGAACTTGCCAGATTCAGAGAGCTAGCAAATAACAGAGATGGGACTCAAACCCAGGTCAGCTGACTCCAAATCCCATGCTCTTTTCCAGCATCATCGCGGCTTTGACCATGTTTTTGCCTTGAGTAACGAGTAGACACTGAGAGACTTGGGGTTCCTGGTGCTTTCTTTCTATAGGTGGTCAAAACTGGTAAGGAATAAGAGGAGGAAATACTTTTTTCAGGTGTTGTTGAAAATATTTGGATTCTGAACAGTGGTTGATGAGACTAGAGAGATGGAAAATCTTGGTTAACAGTCAGTGGTCAGTAAATGTTATTGCATTTGTTTTTTTGTTTTTTATCATAACTCTACTTATTAAAATGAGGCTCTTGGACCCAACAGGAAGAGCATTTAAGAGAATATACGGGAAGAAAAGAGGCACACATCAGCCCACCACGGAACAATAGCCGTCATCCTACAACTGTAGTTTAAGCCTGGTGATACTGGTTTGGGAGAAAATTGTGAAAGCACAGGGCGCTCCCCTTGACCCCAAGACCTCTGAGAGGTCGACTGGAGTGAAGGGGAGAACGGGAGAGACTAATCTTTTATCAGCACCGTGGACAGCATCCAAGCCAGCAAGGGTGGGGAGCTGTCCTGGGTACTTGTGCTAACAGCTGGGAGAAGAGGTCATTTATCAAGTCGGCTGTGTGCCAGGCACCCTTCCAATGCTGTACATATGTCCCCTCATTTAATATGCCCAGTAGGTCTGCAGTGTAGATGTCATTTCCCCCATTTTACAGATACAAAGACGGAAGATCAGAGATGAAGAGCATTTTGTCTATATGCAAACAGCAAGTAATAGAGCTGGGATCTGAATTAGAATGATCTGCTTAGTGGTCTATGCCTTCCATGCTGCCTCCCAAAGACCCCCCATTCTACGAGGGTGGGGAGTCCATCCTCAGTCTCTCTAGGGCAATCATCAAACACAGGTGATCTTGGATTGAGCCCAGTGGGGGGCTGATCTATGGGTCCTTCAGTGCTGGGAGCAGGGCGCCTGGGAAACTGGGTGTCTTATTCACTCCAGCCACATGCTTACCTTCTGGAAACGGCCAAGGCTTTGGTTAGGGGAGATGGTGGAAGCCATAACCGATAAAGGGGAGGAGGAGTCATGCAGCCACCTAAAATGGAAGCACAGAGATCTCCACGCACAGGCTCTGAGCCCCCTCCCCAGAGCCCTTTCAGACTATCAGAGGCTATGTGGGCATTAGCCGTCTCAGCCCCTGCCCCCAGCGGATGCTGCCCCATTGACATCTAGTACCACTTGCTCCCTGGGCCCCTCTGCGGAGCCCTACTGCTTTCCGTAAGGGAAAGATGAGGCTGAAGAGCTGAGGTCTGATTTAGAAGAGCTTAAATTCTGAGCTAGTTTAGAATACTTTCCCACAAATATATGAAACCCCCTAAAAAACTCACCATCCATTTTAGAGCCTTTGCTGAGAACTAGGCATGGTGCTTGGCCATTTTCATGCATTTCCCAGTAAGTCTTCACTACAACCTTGTAATGAACCTTGAGATAGTTGCAGTCATCCCCATTCTTACAGGTGAAGAAGCGGAGACCCAGGGAGGAAAAGGGACTTGCCTGAGGTCACAGAGTTGGTTCTGGGCAGAACCAGCATGAAAACTCTGGTCTGTGTAATTCATAATACTGGACTCATTGTGTCATGGCCAGAGGCCGGTGACCCCTGAGGGCCAAGAACAGGCTCAGGAGAAAGCTCAGGGGGAGGCTGGGCAGAAAGGGATGCAGAGAGTCCTCTCTGTCTCATCTGCATGGAGGCACCATAAATCCACCTCACAGAGAAATTACTTGGGAACCATACAAAAGAATGGCATTTTCTAGGATTCTTAGAAAAATGTTCAGGGGGCAGGGGGACTGTTTAGATGGACCTGAAGGAGGGGTTTGGGACTCTGGAGAGAGTGCTGAAGGTGGGGCTGGCATGAAGTAAAGCAAAGGAGTGCCTCAGAGGTCACTCCAAAGACCAGCGACGCAGTCTTACGCGAGGACCTGACCCCGGTCACCGAGTCTCTTTCCCAGGCCCCTCCGCTGGCTAATGCTCTCTTGCCCCTCCCAGATCCTCGCACAGTCCTCCCAGGCTGCTCTCAACCACCCACAGGGGATCTTTCTCCCAGTGGTCAGCTCTGGGCAGTTCATGCTCTTACTTTAAAAAGTCACATTTGCAAGGCTCAGTTTCTTCACTTGCAAAATGGGAACACTAATATCTCTCCAACAGGGTCACTGGCCTGGTTCATGACAGGGAGACATGGCCACTGAGTTGTCTGGGCAAGCCCTGGGCTATCAGGTGGCCCCAGGACAGTGAGCCAGTGCTGAGTTTGGCACAGCATCAGTGGTCATGCTCCATAATCTGGTGGCCACAGAAAGGAGGCTGCTGGGGTGGTCACTCCAGCAGCTGGCCCAGGCTTCTGTGGCTCTTAGCTCACCCTGGTTCTCCCACAAAGTCCCAGTCTCCCAAGGCACAAAGGGCACCAAGCAAGGCTTTTGATCACTCTGCAATCCCTTTTGTTCCCCTTCAGTCATGATGAATCAATTGCAAGTCCCCGAAGGTGTTATTTTCTCTCACTTCTGAGACTTTACACATGCCACCTTCAGCTAAGATCTCCTCTGCTCCGATTCAAGGCTAATTCCTATTCCACCTTCAGATTGAGAGCCTGGCTTAGCCATCTCTTCCTTCAGGAAGCTCTCCTTGACCCCAGCCTGGGTATGTATCTCTGCTCTCTGCTCCCCAGGGCCCCATGTACTCTGGGGTGTGGGTGTCTTGGGAGGATAAATGGAAGGTGAGGAGGAGAAGTGGGGATCGTTGCCTCCATAATTCACACTCGTGGCTGGGAGGGAGCTGCCAGCAGCAGGAGGTGTGGGCTGGGGCTGGGGAGCACCACAGTGGCAGCCACCTGGAGGTTTCCTGAGCTCAGCCTCTCTCGGGAGGGGCCCAGGTGTGGTGCTTTGTGACGCTCGCCCCAAGGGTGGCTCTGCTTACCTGGCCATGGGAGCAGGAGGCAGCAGCCTGTCCCCAGACGCTCTGTGCCACCAGCTGGCAGGGCTCAATGCAGCATTGCCCAACCCTCAAGCTCTTATCTGCCAAGAGGGGTCAGGGCAGGCAGGGAGGGGCAGGAAGTCTGTGCCAGGACCACATCTAAGTCTCAGGCTTAGTTCTGTGTGTGCTCCTGCCAGTAAACTCAGTGTGTGCAATTGTGTGTGGCCAACATAAAAATGTGTGGCTGTGTGTGCATCTGCTGCTCTCTGAGCCTGTGTTTATGTGTATATGTATGTCTCTGTGCTCAGGTATGGCACACATGGGCATGTATGTCCATGCACATGCATGTGCCTCTAGGTATGCATCAATGTGATGTATGTGGGATTTGTGTGTAAAATCACGAGTATGTGAGGTCTGCAGTTGTGTTAGCAACTAACATGCTTATGTGCTCTGGTCTTGGACTTCCACTCACTGGGATGCAAATCCCTGCTCAGCCACTTCCTAGCTCGTGACCTTGGGCAAGTCACTTCACTTCTACAAAAAAATGAGGTAAAGTTATCTCATCCTGATTGATTTTTGTCAAGGGATTAAGTGAAGTAGTATCTGTAAAGTACTTAGCATAGTGCCTGGCTCATAAAAAACAATAAACACCCTAGCCGGTTTGGCTCAGCGGTTAGAGCGTCGGTCTGCGGTCCAGAGAGACCCGGGTTTGGTTCCCACTAAGGCCACGTACCTCGGTTGCAATTTGTCCCCAGCCCTGATTGGTCGTGCGGGTGGCAGCCACTCGATGTGTCCCTTTCACATTGATGTTTCTCTCTCTCTCTCTCTTCCTCTCTCTCCCTCCCACTCTACCTGAACAAAAAAACCCCACAAAAACACAATAAACATTGGCAATTATTATTGGTATCATGTATGTCTATGGGTGTACTGTTGTCTGTGTGTCTATGTGTATGTCTCAGCTTGTGCTGATGGGCCAGCCTTGGGTTTCCTGTATTTAGTCTTGTGTGTTTGTGTGTAAGCATGTGTGTCAGTGTGAGTATGTGTCTATTTTAGCTTTTTTTTTAGCTTTCCATGAAGCTCAGGTGCCAGGGCCACCACTGGAAATGAGATTTTAAACTCCTAACACTCCTTAAAACCTCCATTCCTAAGCCCTGGTCTTTGAAAATAGATAATTGTTCTTTTTCAGAAAATCAAATTTTGACTTTTCTGGAAGTCAGACACACACACACATCTCAAACCCCCATGCCCAGGTAATATGTGTGAGGTACACATGTGCACATGCGTGTGCACACACGTTAGCATCCATGATCGTGCATGGCTCACCCATGTATCGCAGCCCACAGTCTAGAGCCAGCACAAGGTGCACACTGACTCGTGCTTGACGGAGTAACTCCATCTTGACCTTGGGAGGGAGTGGAGGTCTCCGTGAGCTGAACAAGTCTGAGCATGACAGCCGGAGCTGGGCAGGCCTCGGCTCCCGCCTCCGACCATGGCTGTTGTTGCCGTGTGTATCTTACAACAAAGAGCATGGCCCTGGAGTCAGATAGATGAGGTTCATGCCCCTGCTCCCCCGCGGCCCCAGACACAGGAGGGTTATGCATTTCCTCTGGCCCCTGGCCCGCCCCTACCCCAGCCCCAGTGCCGAGGAGCCTCACGCCGAGTCCGAACTCAGGGAGCTGCGAGTCCGAACTCAGGGAGCTGCGGCCAAACAGGCCATTCCAGCGGGTGTGGCACAGCCAGGGAATCGTGGGGGACACTTGGGGCCTCAGGAAAGGTACAGCCCCAGCCCAGGGGCCAGGCCAGCTGTGGCCTCAGAAGGCACCCAAGGACGATGGATAGCAAAGCTGAGAGTAAGCACTGAGCAAACGGGCAAAGTGATTTTTTTGTCTGATTAATCTAATAATTTAAAAAAATGGAGCTTGTACGTGTCCATTGATGTTCATAGCAGCACTATTCACAATCGCCAAAAGGTGGCAACAACCCAAATGTCCACTGAGGATACATGGGTACACAAAATGTGGTCTATACATATAAACGAATATCATTCAGCTTAAAATAGAAGAAAGTTCTGACACCGGCTTCAACATTATGCCGAGTGAAATAAGCCAGTCACAAAGAGACAAATACCGTGCGATTCCACTTACAAGCGGTCCCTAAAACAGTCGCATCCATAGAGACAGAAGGTAGAACCTGGTTGCCAGGGGCTGGAGGGAGGGCAGAATGGGGAGTGGATGTTCAATGGGTGCAGGGTTGCAGTTCTGCGAGATGGGAAGCGCTCTGGAGTCGCGGAGAGGCCCGGCGCCCCGCACCCAGAATGTACTTAACGCCTCTGCCCGCACACGCAGAAAGGGCCAGGCCAGCGGATCTCACGTGATGTGGCTTTTACCCCAATGAAAACATGGAGCTTGGTTTGCATTTTTAAAAGTCGGATTTCCGGGGTATAATTTACACACAGCGAAATCCGCCCTTTGAGTGAACAGTTTTATGAATTTTGACAAACACACGCCGCCACGTAACTACGACCTCGATGAAGACGCTGGCAGTTCTAGGCCCCCAAAGTTCTAGGCCCCCAAAGTTCTGCACGCTCCTTGGTCATCAGTACCCTCTCCCCACCCAGCCCCGGCAACCATCGATACGTTTTTGGTCACTGCAGTGGGTTTCTGTTTGTTTGTTTGTTTTTAAATTTCCGGAATGTCACATAAATGGAATCACACAGAATGTAGCCTTTGGAATCTGGCTTCTCCCTCAGCGTAATGGACCCGAAATCCACCCGCGGGCTGTGTGTTAGAGGGGCTTTCCTTTTCATTGCTGAGGAGTATTCCAGTGTTTGGATACACCGCAGAGTTTATCCACTCACCGCTGAAGGACGTTTGAGTTGCTTCCAGCTTTTGGTGATTATATATAGAACCCCTGTAAACATCCCCCTGCAGGTTTGGGGGGCCATATGTTTTCATTTCTCTTGGGTACATAACCTAGGAGTGGGATTGCTGGGTCATATGAAAAGTGAATATTTAACTTGACAAGAAATGACTTTTCCAAGATGGTTATACTTTGCTTTTTCATTTGGCTTTTTCTAGTAGCTCAGTTTTATTATACTTTACAAAAGCATCTTCCCATTACGGGTTGGAAGGGAAAAAAAAACACCCAACTTGGTCCTCTCTGCTAGTTAGTTTGAAAAAGTCAGGAGATGAAGGGTTGGAGTAAAGGCTTCTCAGCAGAGGGAACAGCATGTGCAAAGGCCCAGGGGAAAGAGAGGACTTGGCACACCTAGAGAGCTAGGAGCCTGGATGGAAGGGGGCGCTGTGAGGCTGGGAATGGGGTCAGAGACCAGATGGCGCAGGATGAAGCAGATTTAGGACTTTATCTGGGGGGAGGGGGGGGGGAGAGCCTTTGAAGGATCTCAAGCAGGAGATGAAAATGATTTGATTTGCATTTCAAATAAGTCCCTCTGGCTGGGAGTGGCAACTCCCTGGGGGCAGGGAGCTCCTGCTGGTGCCCAGGCCAAAGGTGAGGAGACCTGGACTAGGGTGTTAGCAGTAGTGGGGCTCAAAAGGTAAACCGGATAGGATTTGGGGGTGGGCTAGATGGGGATGGGAAGGAAGACTGTGTGAAGTGAGGGGGCCCAGCTTCCCTGGCTTGGGCCAGGTGCCCTTGTAGGGGAGTCAATGGGATAGAGAGGGTGCCTAAGGAAGGAGAGAGGGGAGTCAGGCCAGAGCATGGAGACCTCCCAGCTCTGTGGCTGCAGGGCCTGCCTCCCCCACCCAATCTGGACCCGATTCAGCTGTCACTCAGGCAGGCCAGGCCTCTGAAAGGCCCCCAAAGAGTCCTTGATTTGTGCAGGCCTGGCCGGCCCATTGTCCCCCTGGGATTCTGTCTTTGCCAAGAATAACAAAGAGCTCAGCATAGAGCTGGCTCTGAGCTTGGGGTGGAGGGTGAGAAGGAGGGGGAAGGGGGAAGAGGGAGGGGCTCACCTCAGGCCCAGGAGGGGCTGAGCCTTTTTCTGGCACATGTGTGGATCTGTGGGCATTTGAGCCTGTATGCACATAGCTCTAAACTGTGTGCAGGCACTTATGTGTCCACGTGGATGCGTGTGCAATGTGCATCTGTGTGTGTGTGTGCATTCAAGGGCCCTGTGTGCACGTTTGAGCATCTCCATATATGCATGGGCGTTAGATACTCTCTGTTTGTCCCTCCAGTTCCTCTCTCCATTGTGCTCCGTGTCCCCAAGGACCCTGACCCTGGGAGCACATCAACCAGACTCCTGGCTGGCTCCTAGCTGGGCTGGGCCAATGGGAGGCCCAGCCAGCAGATCAGAGAGCAGGGGCCCGGACAACTCAGTTTGCCCCCCATCAGGCCATGGATGCAAGGGCTGAGGTCCAATCTGAGCCATCATTTCTGTTGAGCAATCCTCTGCCCAGCTACAGATCTCACCAACTCCCACGACTGCTCCCTCCCCTGACCCTTCAGGCTGAGGTTGGCACCCTGGCTCCTCACTGTTGCCAACCCCCAAATCTCTCTTGCTTTTCAGTTTCCCTTCACCCTGCCTCACCTTTGTAAGTGGCCCTTTATTAAAATGTTCTCACCTTGTTTGAGACTGCTGACTTTCTTGCTGGGATCTGGGCTGAGCAACAGGTGCATACGTTGGTGTGCATGTGCACAAGTACCCACTGCATCTCTAGGTAGATTTGTACCTGGCTAGATCTGCATGCACATCTATGTGTATTTATGCACACATATGCATGTGCTTTGTATGTGTGGGCATCCTTAGGTGTGCACATGTGACCATTTGTGAATAAGGGCATATACATGTATGCCCATGTGGGTTTGTACATGCATGCATTTTTATTGTGTTTTTGTATGTCCATGGGTGTGGTGTGTGTGTGTGGTGTTCTGGGGTAGGAATGATTGCAAGTGGCCTGAATGTGTGTGCCTGCAGAACCACAAGGGGAGGGAGCCTGACAGTTGCAGGCGCGGACTCCTCCTACAGGCTACCAGGCAGCCAAGAATCTGAGTAGCTCCTCCCAGGCTCCCCCTAGGGGCCTCTTAAGAAATTTTGCCCTTCCAAAGGGACCTGCTACCAAGAGTTCAGCTTGTTTTGTTCAACAAATATCACTGGGGGGCCCTTGCTGCCTCCAACATTACCCTCTGGGATGCTCCCTGACACTGTGCTAGGCCGGGGGGGAGGTGACCTCCTTTGGCTGCAGTCTCAGGACCTCAAATTATATGCAGCATCAATGTTCAAAGAGTTAATATCTTTACTCCATAAAGGGCTTGTGCAGGAAAGACATGAAACCTAGAAGTTATAAAGAAAATGATAAACAGATTCAATGCTGTAGAAATAAAACATTTTTGTGCAATGAAAATAACTGAAGAAATTTAAAAGGTAAGTATTTGTATTTATGGAAATAAATATCTATTATTTATATTATAGAAAAGAATAATATCTTTGATATATAAAGAGTTCCTGCAAACAAATAATAACAGCAATCCAATAGTAAAATGGGGTAGGTATATGGTCATGTATTTCAGAAAGAACTATAAAAAAATTTCAACCAGGCTAAACCCTGATTCATTGTAGGGAGAACTGTCAAGAACTGAGCGGGATCTGAGGTTTTACCCAACTTGCAAGCTAGCAAGTGAGCCTGCCTCTGCTTCTTGGAGACTGGCAGAAGACAGGAGACCCCTGGGTCAGACACAGAAGACAGTTTACTCCCAGCAATAGCAGTAACCAGAGGATCAGCATTTTTTTTTCACCAAAACCCCAATTTCCACAGATCAATAGAAGAGGGCTACAAATCACCTGCACATCCTGTGGGTTATGTAGTAGGAGAAGAACTCTGAGCTTAGGGAACCCAAATATGTGGCCAATAGGATACTGCAGAAGTTACGTGACTTGAAGACTGAGTCATAAAAGACAATACAGCTTCTGCCTGATTCTCCTGGTCACCATGCTATGAGGAAGCTCAAGTTACCACGGAGAGGCCCATAGAGAGGAACTGACAGCCCTCACCAGCTTGTTAAAAAAGTGAGTGAGCCAACTTGGAAGTGGACCCTCCAGCTCCCATCAAACATTCAGATGACTGCAGCCTTCCCACACCTTACTGAAGTCTCAGGAGTCATTCAGCCAGAACTGTCCAGCCAACCCATCCTAACTCAGAGACAGGAAAGGATTACTGTTGTTTTAAGCCATACATTGGGGGATAATTTGTTACACAGCATAGGTAGTTAATTCACGGGACATGGGCCTCATAGTGCCCGGGTTATCCAGCAGAGGGCCACTCTGAGCTTTCCTGAGCTCCCATCGGGTGTGGAAGTTGGGATGAGACCTGCCATAGGGTCTCTGAGCCTCAGTTTCCCCACCTATAAAATGGGAAGTGCTAATAGTATCTCTTTCCTGGGATTACGGTGAACATTCATCAAGATAATCCACATGAAGCACTCAGCACAGGACACAAGACCCATGTTAACTTGGGTGAGTAACAGACTATCATGAGCAGTAATTGCTTTTGTGTAATATTTTGAGAGATTAAAAATTTAGAAAAATCAAAAGAGTAGCATCATAATCATTCATAAGCATACCACCTAGTTTAATAACAAATAACTTTTATTCGGTGACATCTGCTTCCATTCTTTTTAAAGTTACACGGTGACATATGCATGCATTCTCCCTTTGAGAAATGAACCCCAGATTGCAGATGAAGCTGAGCTCCCCCTGCCCGCTCTGAGTTCCACACCTGCCTCCTTTCCCCCGGACAGGCCTCAGCCGGAGTGTGGGGTGTTCACTTGTGGTCCAGTTCACTCCAGACGCGGGGTGGTGGATGGCCACATCTCCCGGACCCGAGAGTGCAGCACGCCGGGGCTGGCACGATGCAGCCAGGCGCCTGGAGAAAGGCAGCAGGAGGCAAGCCGAGGAGAACCGGCGCCGTGGGGCAGGGGGAACCCTAAGAAGGCTCCACGAGCTGCCCAGAGGGGCAGGGCCCTGGAGCTGTGTCAGGCTTGCGATGGCCAATGGGAGCTGCTATGGCTTTCTAACATCTGGTTAGTTACTGTCACCTGCACTCGTGATGTCACCTGCACAGTGAGCCCCACCTCCATCGTCACCACTATAGTCACAAAGTCACACACTGTGTCACCTGCAAAGTTGGCCCCATCATCCTATGTTAAATTAACATACAGTGTCACCTGCATATATTGAGGCTCACTGTGAAAAGCCAACGCTCACTCATGGTGTCACATGCACACAGCCACACAGTGTCCCCAGTTCAGTCATACAGTCTCAGAGCCACCTGCCTATAACCAGCCACACACAGTGATTTGCCATCGAGTACTCCATCAGCTGTGCCCATGGTATGACATCACACACAATGTCACTGACACGTGTAGGCCCCACCCATGGACCTCATGCACACGGTGCTGCATCAGTCTAGCCTGGGGCCCGGGTGCCTGCTCAGGGGTCTGGGCCAGGGCCCTTGCTCGCCAGCAGGACCACCATTCAGGCTCCATCTCAGTGAGCCGAGGGGGGGGGGGGCAGCAGGAGCAGAGCAAATGCAGAGAGAAGGCTTTGTTCTTTGTGGGCAGGTCATTAAGGGGAGCTGGCGCCCCTCTGCCAGCCCCTCCCCTCCAACAAAGGAACAAAACAGCAGCTATTTTTAGCTTCGTGTCAAACTCTCCCTCAGACCCTGGGGTGGGGAGTCCCGTGAGAGAGGCAGTTGTGAGGACTCTAATGAGGGCAGCAGCCATGCGGCGACCCTCCAGGCAGCTGGCCCCCATCTCTGCTGCCGGGGCAGGAGGAGCCGGGATCCTGAGACAAAGAGGACCAAGACAATGAGAACAATGCCCGGGCTCCCGGGATGCCTGCTTCCCGGGGAGCATCCCCCACTCTTGGAGGAGGTCCCTTTGGGCACAGGGCATGGTGTCAAGACACTGCCCCCCTTGTTGAACCCACAGGCACCTCACAGACCCCATCTCCCAGAGGACTTGACTGGAAGCGCACAAAGGCTCTGCACAAACCTCGTGTGATGGGCAGCTTTGGAATCACCCAGACCCAAAAACGAAAACCCATCTGCCCTTTATAGCTGGGTGGCCTCTGGCCTCAGCTGCCTCACCTGTAAAATGAGGGCAATAGTTCTCACCTCCCAGGATTGCTGTAAGGAGTCCAGGCGATCAGAACTGACACATAGTAGGTCCTCAGCCAGCCCAGGAGCCCGGGGCTGTGTAAGCTTCTTGCAGAACTGGGCTTGTCTTGTTCAACAGTGGGCAGGAGAGCCCAACACCCAGCCTGGCACACAGTAGGTGCTTGATAAACTTTGTTTAAAAGGTTACTGAAGGGTCCTTACCAGCCTTCAGCCCTATAGGTTTGCCCTAACTGAAGTCACCCTCTTCCCAAGTACGGAGTCCTCTCAGAAGAGATTTGCCCCACTGAGACCAAGCCACTGGTGGTTGCCCTTGCTGCAATGACAAAGCCTGGCCACCAGGGGGCGCAGTCTCTTAAGGTTTCGGCACCAGCCGGCGTCCCCACCACTCAGGAGCCCCGAGGGCTGGAGACCGTACCGCCCACCAGGTGGGGTACCTGTCCACCCTCAACCCGAGATCCTGGGGCAGTTTTCCTGAACCGATCTGGAGGAGCCGCCTTACAACCAAGCTTGTCACCTCACAGTGGTCAGACAGCAGCACTTCTTCAGGTCTGACCTGCTTCTCTTCCCACTTTCCAGGGTCCTGTGATGGTCCATTGCTCTCCAGTGCTCACCCCACCAGACTCAGGATCCCGTGCTCTGTCATGCTCCCCTCCCAGCCGGGGGAGACCAGGCCACCAGCACCAGGAGGTCCTCAAGTCGACCTAAGCGCCTCCCACACCATTTTACAGCTGGGAAAACTGAGGTCCACGAAACAGAATCATCATCTCCAGGGTGCACGCCGAGGAGGTAGCTGCGCCAAGACCGAAACGCAGATCCTCTTTTTCAACTGGTTTCATCTCACTCATGAACCGTTTTATTTTTGTCCCAGGGGAAGGAAAAATGGGGAAGAAAGATCTTTGAGGCCTTTTTTGTTCTAGATCTTTGCCTTACTCTATACCTACCTGCATTATTTCATTGAGTCCTCTTCCAACCCCTTGAGTGAGACGTTCATTATCTCCATTTATGGGTCAGGAAAACGAGGCCTGGTGAGCTTCCCTAAGGTTTCACAGCTAAGAAATAGCAGCACTGGTCTTTGTCCCCGGGACTGATTCCCAAACCCACAGTCTTTCTGTCCCATTAGGTCAAACCATATAAAATTGCCATTCCCATAGGTCGTTTTTCAAATATCTGGTAAGCTTAATATTATGCCAAGGAGACTTCTTCATCCTGAAGGAAGAAGCCATTATTTAAAATAGTCTGGTGGCAGTAGGGGGAGGGGAAAAGATTTCTCTGGGATCAAAGCACCCTAAGGAGATGACTGTTGTTGGACAGATTGTCCCCTCCAGCCCCAAAGCTGAGATCAGGATCCTGGAATGGCCAGATGGTTCTAGAGGCCCACAGTCAAGGACCTCTGACCACAGAGGGTCATGCACCTTGGACAGGGGAGATTTGGGTGAGGGTCTTGAGAGGAGATATGGCTTCTCCAGCTATGTCAGGGAGGCCCCTTGGACGAGGGGCAAACCCACATGGTGTAATTTGGAATGTCACAGAATGCCACAGAATATCATGGCTAGGATGCCACAGAGTGCTGTTGAATGTCAAGGAATGTTGTAAAATGCTCTGGAAAATGAAAGAATGCCACAGGATACTGTGAATTCTGGTAAATGTCATAAATTGTTGTAAATGTCAAAAGATGTCATAGAATGCTGTAGATGGTTGTAAATGTCATCGCATGTGAAGGACTGCCTTCCAATGTCATCATAGAATGCTGTAGATGGTTGTAAATGTCATCGAATGACTTAGAACCTCATCCTAGACTATCAGAGAATGTCGGCGTCACAGAATGTCATGCAAAGTTCAAGCCCGTTGGAAAGTCCTTTGGGGATCATCTGGGTTCACCAGCTCATTTTGCAGATGGGAAAACTGAGGCCCAGAGAGAAGGGCCTCATCGGATGCAGCTCACCCAGACAGGCATCGGCAGATGCAGAGTCAACGTCTGGGTCTCTGGACTCCCAGCCCAAGCAGCCTCCCTTGGCTGAGGCTCATGGGGACTAATTAACCCTGTGATGGAAACAGCGGTGCCCAGTGGGTATTCAGCAAAACTCCAATCCTGGCTGGCACTGGCCCTGTGTCAGAATGGGGAATTAACTCCACATGTGGGGCTTTTTGGCCTGGAAAATAAAATAATGAGTTCTTCGCACCGAAATCAACACCATTCCTGCTCTGCAGCAGGAAGAGGTTGGGTGTGTTGGGGGAGCCCTCAGAGGCCTCTCCCAGGCCCCGTGCCAGAAAAGGTACCCCAGGCTGCCCGGGGGCCACTCCTTGCACAGCCAAGGACTTGGGGGTGCCCAGTCTTGTAGACAGCTTGGGAGAGATCCTGGGGCCTAGGAGGCTGGGTGTGGGTCTGAGAGGTGGGGGAGCAAGAGGGGACCGTGGAGGGTGGAAGGGTTTCTCCAGCTGGATGGCAGGCAGGCAGGCAGGCAGGATGTCATTAGGCTAAACTGATTGCAGTGAGTGGAATGGAAATTAGTACTAAGAATCCAAAGAACCCGTCGCTGTCTTGGCAGGTTTGCGGCTGAGGCGTCGTGGAGGTGGGACCACAATGGCACGGTGAAGTCTCCACGGGGCGGTCTTCCTGGCCTCTGCCTAGAACAGGAGACTCTGTCTGTGATGAGAGGGACTCTACTCCCTCCTTCTGTCCCCAAGCCTTCTGCCTCCCCCACACCGCCCCTGCCTCCTCCTTCATGGAAAGATCCCACCCAGAACAAGCCTGTCCCCCTCCAGCTCCCTGGCAGGCCCTTGGTCCTGCGCCTGCCCTGCAGCTTCTCTGACCCGCGCTAGTGGACAGAGCCTGGAGCGCCAGCCCCGAAAGGGGAGGTGAACGGGCTCTGCCCACATCCTCTGGGTGCAGAATCCCCTTCCCCTGGCAGCTGGTTCAGGGACCTTCCCCGGCACAGAGCCCAGAGCCAACCCAGGGTGTCCCCAGCCCTGAGGGGAGACTTGGCAGGGACCCTGAGAGCCTGTCAGGGAAAGTCCCTCTGGCAAGCCTCGGAGTTGGTCTGGGCTGACCCCAGCCACCATCCCGGCCGAGCCAGGGAAACTTTGCCCCTCGGGGCCGGGTTGGCAGTGACTCAGAGCATTAGGCACCCGCCCTCTTAGCAAAGCCGTTCCTTCTCCCTGAGAGTTTGCTCCCTGCAGCTGTAAAAATAACAAGGTCCCAGCAGAGTCTGGTGGCAGAACTGAGTTTGGGAAGGAGCTCAAAGAAAGAATGTGTGGAGAGGGAGGGAGGCTCCAGCACGCAGGCCCAGGTGTGGGCCCGGGGTGGTCGGGCCAGCGGAACCACAGGGGCCGGTGGCGTTGGCCCCACTCTGTCCCCATTGAAGCTGTTCTAGTGGTGCCTGCACATGTGTGTTGCTGGAGACTGCCTGTGTGGACATGTGTGCCGCTGTGTGTGCTCGTGGGGCTCTGCGTGCGTGTGCACCCATGGGCGTCGGCAGGTCGCTCTGCACACTGGAGTGTAGACTTGTGTGGGAGTCTGGATGTGTTTCTATGTGGGCGGATGTGAGTGTGTGTGTACATGGGTGTCTTAACATAAAGATGGTCCCAGCATCAGCTCTAGGAGGATTTCATTTAAAAGACAGTGGAGAGCCCGGCCCAGCCCATGTAGCTTAATGGTTGAGTGTCGACCCCTGCACCCAGAGGTTGGTTTGATTCCCCATCAGGGCCCACGCCCAGGTTGCAGGCCAATCCCCAGTGGGGGACGCGCAGGAGGCGGCCAATTGATGTTTCTCTCCCATGGACATTCTCTATCTCTCTCTCTCTCCTTTTCCCTTTTTTTCTCTCTAAAATCAATAAAGAAAAATATTTTTTTTTTTTAAGTTTTTTTTTTGTTGTTGTTGTTGTTGTTTTTATCCTCACCCGAGGATATTTTTCCATTTTTTGTACAGATAGAGTGGGAGGGAGAGAGAGGAAGGGAGAGAGAGAGAGAAACATCGACGTGAAGGGACACATCGAGTGGCTGCCACCCACACAACCCCAACCAGGGCCGGGGACAAACTGCAACCGAAGTACATGCCCTTAGCGGGAACCGAACCCGGGTCTCTCCGGACCGCAGGCCGACGCTCTAACCGCTGAGCCAAACCGGCCAGGGCAAAGAAAAATATTTTAAAAAAATAAAAATTAAAGACAATAGAAAGTAGCGTTTAAGAGCTCTATCCTAGACTCAGGAAGATCTGGGTTCAAATCCCACTAGTGCACCTTGGGCAGGTGATTTTGTTCTTTGAATTGTAGTTTTTCCATCCGTAAAATGGGGACAATATTAGTAGCACCCTTGGAGGGTCACCACAAAGTTCTAGTGAGACAGGGAACATGAAAGGTTCTGTGAACTATAAAAGGCTGACAAAGTGGGGGACAGACAGGTGATATGGGAATGCTGCTGGACCTAAGGACAGATAAGACAATGGTATGCAAGTCACTTGTGAGGAATAAGAGAATAACAGAAGGACATGCCGGGCCCTAATGTGCCAGGTCCCTTGTATACATGTTGAGGACAGTGTCAGGTACATTCCCTACCTCTGACCTGCCCTCCATCCACCATTTGCCAACCTGGTCCCCAGATCTTGAATTGTGAAGAATCAAAAGAATGGGTATGGGAGACAGACTCAGAGGGTAGGAAGGGAAGGGGAGAGGCAGGGGCAGGAGGCTGAGATGATGTACGTGATAAAGAACTGGGAAGAGGGAGAGGAAATCAGAATGTAGAGGGGTCCTGGGGACCGCGTGTGTGGAAGGTGGTGGCAGGGTGTTGGGGGGGTTGGTGAGAAGTGTTGCTGTGAGTTCTAACCTTGATCCCTCTTAATGGTCTTCTTGAAATTCAGGTAAAGGCTGGAATTTTTTTTTTTTTTTATCCTCACCCGAGGACATTTTTTTCCATTTTTTTTTTTGTTCAGATAGAGTGGGAGGGAGAGAGGGGAAGAGAGAGAGAGAGAAACATCGATGTGAAAGGGACACATCGAGTGGCTGTCACCTGCATGACCCAACCAGGGTCGGGGGCGATCGGCAACCGAGGTACATGCCCTTAGTGGGAACCAAACCCGGGTCTCCCTGGACCACAGGCTGATGCTCTAACCACTGAGCCAAACCGGCCAGGGCAAGGTTGGAATTTTTAATATCCTCTTCGATGGCTGTTTTTCGTGTCTTTGAATGTGGTTCTGTGCTAAAACTGGACCAGTGGGGGTCATGCCCGAGGAGATGGTCTGCCTCTGGGTAAGAGAGCGGTTTGGAGAGAAGGGGGTTTGTAAGCTAGGCAGATCCCTCCAAAAGGCTCCTTCCAATGAAGGGCACTCTGACCCTGGTGCCAGGGCTTCCTCCCTGGGCAGGTGCTTCTCTGTCCCTCCAGAGAGGCAGATGGTGAGGCTGGAGAGCATCTCTGGGCCCTGGGAGTAGGGCCACTTAGGACTCCCAACCTCGAGGTGGGCGTGGCTCCTCCGCACATGGTCTCTGCCCCAAAGAGCTTATGTTCTAGCAGAGGACACAGAAACCACAACTCAATGAGACGTGGTTAGAATGAAGAACCAGGGCGCTGCAAGGCAGGAGAGAGGGGAGAACGTTGGCCAACCCAGCTGAGCAGAGGAGGAGAGACACAGGTGGTGACCTCCAACTTGAGCCTTAGGTCTGAGCCAGAGTACCAAGACGCAGGGGACAAATGTGTTCTAGGAGGCATGTGCCAGGTGATGGGGTGTGAGGAGCCTGAGATCAAGATGGCATTTTAGAAAGATGACAGCCTGCTGGGTGGGACCCCAGAGGGCAGTGGGGGTGGGCAGGGCAGTCAGCAGTGAAGTAATTGTAAACCTCCATTGAGCGTTATGTGTATATTTCGTCCAACCTTCTCCACTGCCCTAGGTAACTCAGTATCCCTATTTGACGCATAAAGACGGTGGAACTAAGAGGTGAAGTGAATTTCCTGAGGCCACACAGCTTACAGCCCAGACTGTCTGATGCCAGAGCCCTTGTTCTCAGTCTCTAGCACATGGGCTCCGAGTCCAGGCTGCCTGGGTTCGAATCCCATCTTCACCCCAGCATGTGGTATCTGACCCAACGTAGCAACTGACGTAAGAGCTCCGGGCCTCAGTGTGCTCATCTGTAAAGTGAGGTTAATAACAGCACCCACCTGTGGGGTTATGAGGCCCAAATGAGTTGATTTGTGCAAAGTGCTTGGCACACGGTGATCACGCATCATGTTAGTGTCTTCGAGACACGTGTTGTCCCTCCTGGAGCCACAGCAGTGAGCCACGCTCTGAGCGCTGAGACCTGGGCAAGAACAGCCGCTCTGGGGTGGATAGAAGTGGGAGGACTTGAAGTCTTGGGGGTTGGGACATGGTGGGGAAGATAAGGAGGGAGGAGTCGAGGATGTGTCCTCACTGTCCTGCGGGGAGCTGGTGGGGGGGTTGTGCTGTCCACTCCGCCTGGACTGGAGGATGAGCAGGTTCAGGAGAGGATGAGCTGGGCCTGGGCATGGCGAGTCCGCAGCCCCTGTGAGCAGCCCCTCGTCCCCAGTCCCACCTGCCTCTGCAGCCTGGGAGAGACCCACGCACACCCTTCCAGCCCTGACCTCCACTCAGGCAGAGGCCTCCTCTGAGCTGAGTCTCCCGGGAGAGCCCCAGGTCCCTGGCAGAGTCTAGGGACTAACCAGGTTTCAGCAACACCGGCCAGAGCAATGCACTGCTGGGTCCCGGGTTCTCCATGCAGCCTCAGTGACACTCCCAGACCCCTGCTGTACCCCTGCAGCCATCCCTGCTGAGTGACCCTCAGACCTGGGCCAGACACACTTGGAGGACTGGGGTCTTTTCCATGTGGGACTCCAATGTTCTCCCGAGTCGACATGAATACCATGACCAGAAGTGCACGGTCCTCTTTAAAAATGTAGAACTTCCTCTTACTCTGTCATTGTGGGAGTACTTGGGATACTAAAACCTTCACTGCTTTACAAAGAGTGGATATATCAGTGCAAGAGACTGGCCACACAGACGCTTCTTTCTGAGTACCCCACTAGAAATGCCATTTTTAAGAAGAGGAAAAGGTAAGGCGAAATGGACCAAACCGGAGTCCCTGTGGGCGAGGTTACGTAATCTGAGGATTAAGGACCTGCTTTTGAATTCAGACAGCCCCAGTCGTGAATTCCTGCTCAGCCTTTCCACACCTGGAATCTCAGCAAGTCATTTTCATCTTCTGGAGATTCGATTTGTTTGTTTTCTAAATGGGCATGGAGATTCTGGGGTGTTTTCTGACCCCAACCACCAATTCTACAATTCTCCCAACACCAACTGGGTGTCCTATGATTCAGTTAAATTCTGAGTCTGTCTGCCTGGAACTGAGTGCCAGACCCCACATGTTGAAGGGCTCAGTCCCACCAGACTGCCCCGCTTCAGACACCAGTTGCCTGTCCTGGCCCCTGTACTTCTGACCGACTGGGGGTCCCGCAGCCCCTCCTCGAGCTCACCAGCCTGCTAGAGCAGCTCAGAGCTCAGGACCACACTTGGCTCGCAGCTGCAGGATACGGCTCAAGAATAGCCAAGTGGAAAAGACTCAGAGCAGAGGCCTGGGGTCGGGGTGGCACAGAGCTCTCCAGGGCTCCTCCCAGCACCTTGAAGCTCCCGACAGTGTAGCCAGAAGGAGTAAAGAAGCTGCCGCCGATGGGTGAGGCCAGAGGGAATGCTCAGTGACCTTGGGCCGCTATGAAATGCTGGGGCAGGATGCTCCTGCCGGAACAACACAGTCAGCCAAGATAAGGGCAGAAAGGCAGGCTGGTCAGGGACAGGTGGCAGGTTGTCCTGGTGACCCCATGTATCTTACTCTCTTTTCCCTCTAAAAGGAAATAATTTTTGGGTAAATAAAAGTACCATTTATTTAAACAATTCATTTGGAAACAAAGATTCCCTGTATGAAATTCAGACAGCACAAAAGGTGAGAGAAAACAAGTCAGAAAAAGCCCACATCAGACATTGACGACTACTAATATTTTGGTGCATTTTTCTCCATAATGATTTCTCTTAACATTCTATCTATCTATCTATCTATCTATCTATCTATCTATCTATCTATCTATCTATCTATCATCTATCTATCTATCTATCTATCTATCTATCTATCTATCATCATCTATTCATCTGTGCATCCACCCATCCATCCATCCATCCGTCCACAAAATGGCATCATGGTATACTTAATGGCTTTCAATTCGCCTTTTCACATAACAATATATTCTAGCATTTCCCATATTATTTAACATTCTTCTGTAACACCTTTTCCTACTTAATTTTTAGGGAAATGTGTCTTTTAAAAACACCTTTTATTATAAAATAAAACATAAAAACAGGAGCTATCTAGCACAATTGTGGAGCTAAATGGATTATAATAAGAATAAAAAACACCCTTGTGACCACCACCTGGTTCAAGTCAGAGAACTTGGCCAGCCTCCCAGATGCCTCCCCGTACCCTGCCCAGTCACAAGCACTTCTTGTCCCCAAATAACCACGATCCCAGGTTTCATGTCCATTACCCCTTCGCATTTCTGTAGTCTCATCACCCAAGTGGACATCCTTGGACACTCTAATATTTGGCCATTAATTTGTTTCAATAATCATTTAATTTCTTTTTAACAATATATATTTTAAAATACGTTTTTTTAATTGGTTTTTTAGAGAGAGAGAGGAAGAGAAAGAGAAACATCGATCAGCTGCCTCCTGCATGCCCCCTACTGGGGATGAAGCCTGCAACCTGGGCATGTGCCCTGACCCGGAATCGAACTGGGACCTCTCAGTCCATGGGACAGTGCTCAATGCACTGAGCCACACTGGCTGGGCGAACTTAATTTCTTTTAAGCTACAGGCTCCCCCTCCATCCTGTTGTTTCCCTTGCAATCACGTGCTTCTTTGAGGAACACTGGCTGTTTGGCCTGTAGAGTTTCGCACCGTCTGGACTGGATCCAGAGCCGCTCACTATGTCTTCCTGCAAATTGGCTTCATTTTTAATGGTTGTACCATGATTTGTCACCAATGCCGTTTGATTGCCCAGCTTGTTTTTTTGAATGGCTGTAATAAACACCACTGAGATGAATGCCCTTGTATAACCCCCATTTCATGCATGTGGCTACCTTGTTCTGATGGGGTATATCACCCTCCCCTACCCAACCCCCCTCAGTCGGGACACTGTGGTCTCACCTTCAGGTCAGTCTGTCCAGCCCTTGAGTGCTGTATCGGCAGCCCTGGCCCCACCTGCCGGCAGGGCTACAACCCGCCAAGCTGCTGCCCTGAGCTCTGTGACCTCACACTCTGTCCCACATCTCATCTGAGTTAGTCACTCTGTCTCCCTGCAGACCCTTCCCATGTGGTCCAGCGTGTAGTTCTGCACCACAGCCCATACTTCTGAGGTCCCTGCAGCTTCGGGAATGAGCCTACTCAAAATACAGCATGTATATTTTTCGTAATATGTGGTCAGGGCATTTACATATTGAAACAAACGCAACCTAGCCAGTGCTATTTGTGGCCCACACCACATCCGCCTGACCCACCTCTAATTTCAGCTGCAGCTGTGGTGGCCACTTAGGGTTTTTCCAAGGCAGCTGGGAAGTGTAGGGGAGTTAACAGTTCTGTGGTCAACTTTCAACCAATGAGGGGTGGGGGAGCCAGAGGACAAATGACTCTGTCTGCTATCCTTTAGAGAGACAGATATCCTTGGAGGTTCCCCAGCAGACTGGCTGTCACTTACCCAGTTCATCGTGTGCCTTCGCTGCTGTTTCTTCCTCCCCGTCTCATTCCTCCTTCTCCCTTACTCCAGTCTGCTGGGGTCCACTCACAATTAAACTCCCGGTCCCTACGTCCTTGTCTCAGGCTCTGTTTTGGAAGGAACCTGAACTAAGGCTTTGGAGTGGTATTTTGTGAAGTCACAGCCTGGGGCCTGGGCTAACCAGAATTCTCCAGAAGTGGGCAGCTTGAGGACTCCCATCAAAGTGGATGACACCCACAGGAACTCTAGAATGATTCTAATCTCCTGTGCTTGGGAAACAGGATGCAATTCGGGTGCCCACCTTCTGCCAATCTGATCAGGAGAGGTCAACCAGCTGGAAAGAAGACCTGTCATTTCTCTGAGAACACAGCAGCATGTTTTGCCTGAACTAGAGGAGAAAGACCAGGCCACAGCATGTGCCTGTGAGTCCCAGGAGTACGTGGCCAGGGTAGAGTTACCTTACAGCGTGAGGCTCAGTGAAGTTTGACCTTTAAATTATTTTTATGTTTACTTTCCTCCTCTCATTTTTGAGCTAGATGTTTTTAATACTTCCTTTAATAGAAAAGAGTTATCTTTAGACATAAAAAAAAGCTCATTTGATCAATAAAACTCTCTAAAAGGTCAATGGAAAAATGGACCAAAGACCTGAAAAATAGATTACAGCAAAACAGAGACAAATAGCCAATGAAAAATGAAAGCATGTTTATCTTTTCTGGTGAGCAGAAAAAATGCAACTTAAAATAACAAAATACTATCTTTTGCCTATCAAGCTGGCAAAGATTTTAAGATGTTTAAAATGTCTAGACAGTGAGACAGACTGCTATTTATTCCCTCAAACACATTCTTTCTGCCTTCCATTGCAGCGTGAGCACGTGGATACCAGATAGAGACTAGATTTCCTAGGCTCCTTTGCAGCTAGGTATGGCCATATGACTAAATTCTCAGTGACGGAAGTGCTACAAGTGATGTGTTTAATTTGTTGTACCAGTCAGGGTCCCAGCAGGAAAGAGATGGCACCTTCAAATTGAAGAGAGCTAAATATAGGGACAATTTACAAGGCTATGGACAGTGTGTAATAAAGAATTTGGTTGGTCTTAGTCCCTGGTTCCTGGGAGGTAACCACCAAATCTTTGGAATTTCCTGAGTAATAGGAGTGTCTTCATTATTCATGAAGGCCCCTCAGACCACACCTGATAATTCATGTTATCAAGGTGATTCATGATGGGGCCCTAGGTATTTTATGTTAATGAGATGACTCAGGATGAATGCTGACCTCATCAGAGAATCCAACCTTGGTGATTAGAGGGTTGGAGATTTGAACCATATGATAAAAAAAAAAAAAAAAAAGTTATCTATAAGACATAAGTATCTATGAGCCAGCAAGAGTCTGTCCACTTGAATTTAATCAATGTTCATATAATTCTTTCTCACTTGCCTTTCCCAACACCTGAATTTCGTTCTGATTTTCTGTCTCTGTTCGAGGTGTGCTTTAGGTTGATAACAATGGATTCGAAATCCTCCAACCCCCCACCTTCACTTATGATTTGCAGCAGGTTCTATTGTTCACCACAGCTTCCCAACAATTACCTGGGTTCTGATCTTGTTAGATCTTACCTTCATAACAAATCCTAACACTTCCCTGTCTGAATTATTTACTTCCAAACTGTTCTTTTCTCATTCCTTGGCATAGTCTGGGCCCTGTTTATTTATAAGGTGCATGCCTAGAACCTACGGGAAATTTGGTCCATGTGAACAATGGTGGCAGGGTGGGAAGTGGCAGGATTCAGGGACCTGTAGGGAAATGCAGACCAATTTTCAGCACCAAGGAGAGCTCAGAGACAGAGAGAGAGAGAGAGAGAGAGAGAGAGAGAGAGAGAGAGAGAGAGAGAGAGCTGTGTACCAAAGGATGATTTTCTGCTAACAAAAAGCCTTTAATCCTGGGAAGCTCATGAGTACCCCTATAGGTCACACCCATAGGGAAGAATTGTATATCCCTGGGGTGTTAAATGATTTTATCTTTTCTGCTAAATATAATGGACTGGTTGTAGTGGCTGCCAAATACATACACAAATATATATGTTTTGCCATATTTATCTTTTTTATTTAGGCTTACTGTTTGCTTTTTTTTTTAGTGGAAGTTCTTCTGCCGTGAGATTCTAAAAATATTCTTTTACTTTTTCATCTAAAATGTTTATAGTTATTTAGTTATTTTATTTATTTTTAATATGTTTTTATTGATATAGAAACATCAATGTGAGGAAGAAACATCGATTGGCTGCCTCCTGCACTCTCTCCACCAGGGACTGAGCCCACAACCTGGGCATGTGCCCTGATGGGGAATCAAACCAGGACCTCTCAGTTCATAGGATGATGCTCAATCTAGTGAGCCACACTAGCTGGGCTATATTGTTGTTTTAAAAATCCCATGTGTTTCACAGTTCTGTTCATATTTTTCTCATTGATACTATATAATAATAATTATTATTAGTGTTTGAATTGCTTATAAAGTCTCTATTGTTATTCTCTTTTAAAGTTTCTTGGCTATCCTTGTGCATGTCTCCTCCGCCAATGAACTTTAGAATCAGCCTGAAAAATTTCATTAGAATTTTAGTTGGCATTGCATTGCACTTGTAAATCACTTTGGAGAAAAGGGATTTTGGATGATATAAAGTATTTGTCCTTTTTTTTTTTTTGTACGTGCCCCTAGCAGGAACCGAACCTGGGACTCTCTGGTCCACAGGCCAACGCTCCAATCTCTGGGCAAACTGGCCAGGGCTAAAGTCTTTGTCTTCAGGAACATTGTGTGTCTTTCTTTAATTCTTTCTTTGTTTATGTAAATAAAGTTGTGTACTTTTCCCCATCAAGGCTGCGCACTTGTAAAGTGTATTCTTGAGCAACTTATACTTTTTAATGCTATTGTATGATTTTCCTTGTGAAAATCAGTTGGTATTCATAGCTTGGAAAGCTATTGATTTTTGTATGTTGTTCTTATATCCAGCCTCTTTTACTGAATTCTTTTATTAGTTCATAATAGTTTTTCATTATTTTCTTCTTGGATTTTTTATTCTTTTTAAAAATATGTTTTTATTGATTTTAGAGAGAGAAAGAAGTAGTAACATCAATGAGAGAAACATCGGTTGGCTGTCTCCTGCATGCCACCTACTTGGGATGGAGCCCACAGACTGGGTATGTGCCCTGATTGGGAATTGAACCAGTGACTTCTCGGTGCATTGGATGACACTCAACCAAATGAGCCACACCAGCCGGGCCTACTCTTTTTTTTTTTTTTTTTAATCCTCACCCTAAGACATATTTTTTTATTGATTTGAGAGAAAGAGTGAGAGAGAGAAGAACAATGATGTGAGAGAGAAACATCAATCCATTGCCTCCTATATGCACCCTGACCAAGGATTGAACCTGCAACCTAGGTATGTGCCCTGACTGGGAATAGAACTCCCAATGTTTTGGTACATGAGGATGCTCCAACCAACTGAACCACTCAGCCAAGGCTGGGTTTTCTACTGTTATTGCCTTCAAAGAGTGATAGTTGGTACTTCCTTTTCAATATTAATATCAAACCATCAATCTATCTTATATTTTACACCTTTCAATGAAAATTTAGGCATCAGTGCATTTCATCCCTAAGCGCTCTAGCATGCATATCTTTAATTAGTATTAATTTCTTGTCTATAATTCTTTATCTTTTGGATATTATGCTGCTTCATGTATAGTGTAAGGATCATACAACAGTATATTTCTAATTCCTCTCTCTCATCCAGTGTGCTATTTTGTCATACATTTTACTTTTTCATATGCTGTAAACACATAAGACATTGAATTTATATTTACTTTAATTTATGCTATTTTCACCACTCTTCATTTCTAGTATAGTCTGCTATCTTATTCCTTCTGTCTAAAGAAAACTTATTTTAACATGTTTTTAGTGTAGATCTTTTGATTATACATTTTCTGGTTTTGTTTATCTAAATCTTTTTTTTTTTTTTATCCTCACTGGAGGACATTTTTGCATTTATCTTTAGATAGAGTGGGAGGGAGAGAGGGAGAGGGGGAGAGAGAGAGAGAGAGAGAAACATTGATATGAGAGAGACACATCGAGTGGTTGCCACCCACACAACCCCAACTGGGGCCAGGGACAGACTGCAACCGAGGTACGTGCCCTTAGCAGGAACCAAACCCAGGACTCTCTGGTCAATGGGCCAATGCCCTAACCATGGAGCCAGACTGGTCAGGGCTAAAATCATTTTTAATTTATCCTGAATTTTTGAAAGCTATTTTCACTAGGTAGATAATTCTAGGTTGACAGGGTTTTTTTGTTTGTTTGTTTTTTAATTTAATATCACTCTAAGGGCTTTTGTCTTAGGTAGTTTCTGCCAGAGTCTGCTATAATTCTCATCTTTGTTTTTCTGTAAGTAATGTGACTTTTATCTCTGGCTGCCTGTATGATGTAAGATTTTTATCTTCATCTTCAATTTTAATAGTTTGAATATAATGTAACTTTCTCTTTTAAAAAAAAATGTATCCTTCCTGGTATGCTTAAGCTTCTTGTATCTGTGGTTTGGTGTCTTTAATTAATTTTGGGAAATTCCCACTTATTGCTTCAAATATTTCTTCTGACCTGGTTTGTCTCTCTGTTCTACTTCTGGTATTCTGGTTACATGTATATTAGACCATTTGATATTGTCCCACCATTCCAAGGCTTAAGTTAGTTCTTTTACCATTTTCTGAAGAATCCAAGAATCTTACAGCAGTTTAACTCTATTTACCACTTCCTAATCTTTGTGGTATTGTTGTTGTATATTTTACTTTTACATATTTTATAAGCTCTACAACACATTTGTATCATTGTTATTATAAACAGTTTATACCCTTATATTTATCTATTTTTTTAATTCTTTATTCTTTCTTGCATTTCCATGTACCCAACTGGGCTCATTTTCCTAATCTGAGAAAGCTTTCTTTAAGCCTGAAATTTTTTCTTTAGTGTTTCTTGAAGCACAAATGTACTGGCAAGAAATTTTTTAGCCTTTGTTTATTTAAAATGTTATTAGCTCATCTTCTGTTTTTGTTGAATATAGCATTCTATAATGCCTGGTTTTTGTTTGTTTTTTTCTCTACTTTCAAGATTTTACTTCATGGTCTTCTGGCTTCTGTGGTTTCTACTGAAAAGTCAGTCATAAATCTTACTGTAATTCTTTGAAGGTAATCTGGTAATGTGTCTGTTCCCCTCTGTGTCTCTTTCCCCTTTTAAGATGTTCTCTGACTTTTGTTTTCAACACTTTGTGTATAATGTCCTTAGATGTGGTTTTCCTTGTTTTTATCTTCTTGCAGTTTGCTGAACATGCATTTTAGGGTTACTGCCATTCCACAGTTTTGAAAAGTTCTTAAGTATTATCCTTTTTTTAAATGTTTTTTTTTTCTTTATTGATTTTAGAGAGAGGGAGAGAGAGATAGAAACATCAGTGAGAGAGAACATCGATTGGCCACCTCCTGCATGCCCCCTACTGGGGATTTGGCCCACAACCTGGGCATGTGCCCTGACCAGGAATCAAACCAGCAACCTCTTGATGCATGGGTTGACGCTCAGCTACTGAGACACATCGGCCGGGCTCAAGCAATATCTTTCCAAATATTTTTTCTGCCCCATTTTCTTTCTTCTTTCCTTCTTGAACTACAATTATACCACTATAATAGAGAAAAGAGAGAAAGACACTCTGTTTTCATGTGTTTTTGTGTCTTGTTTGTATATTGCATTTGTTCTTCTCTCTCCATGTCTCTGACCTATCTGAATATTTTCTTCTGGCCTATTTTCCACTTTACTAGTCACCCCTTCACTTGTGTCTAAACTGCCTTTACACCCATTTAATGAGTTTTTCATTTTAGTTTTTATATTTTTTGTTTTAGAATGCTCATTTGATTACTTTTATAAATTTCAAACATTTTAACATTATCCATCTTCTTACTCATTTTGTCCATCTTTTCCATTATCTGGTAACTTCAATATATGGTTCATCTGTGGGTTTGCTTCTATTGTTTATTTTTCTTTCTTTATTATTGGCCATATTTTTCTGCCTTGATACATGATTGTCCATTTAAAAAAAATTTTTTATGCTCCATATTGTGTATAAAAAATACCACAGAGGCCCCAGATGATAGTTTTCCCATTCCTGCCCAGCCGGTGTGGCTCAGTGGTTGAACATTGACCCATGCACCAAGATGTCACTGGTTCAATTCCTGGTCAGAGCACATGCTGAGGTTGTGTGCCTGATCCCCAGTGAGGGGTGTGCAGGAGGCAGCCAATTGATGTTCTCTCTCATTGATGTTTCTCTCTCCCCCTCTCCCTTCCTCTCTTTCCAAAAATTAATAAAAAGAAAATAATGTTTTTAAATAAAAATAAAATAAAAAAAGAAAGTTTCCCCTTTCCTCTGTTATACAGATAAGATGGGGGAGCTGATCATTTCAATACAACAAGGGATTGAGTTGCTCAGCACTTAATAAGACTTAGCCTATCTCTGATTCATTCCTGCTCTTTGGGCATAGCCTTCCAGGGCTTTTGACTGAGTAACTAGAAGGTCTCTGTTTCCGCAGATATATTTCTCTCTCTTGCTTTTAAGATTTCCTCTCTGAAATTTTACCACTGAATATCCAGGGAATAAATCTCCCCTACTTTATTGATCTCATTTAGCACTGATTGATCCTCTCAACCTGGAGACTCGTGCTTTTCTTTAATTATAGGAAATGTTCTCCTATTGATTGGTTATCTTCCTTTCTCCATTTTTTTGCTTATGAAACTCCTACTCAGTACTAGATAAATGATGAAACTGGATAACTAAAAACTAGATAAATGGTATCTTGTCTCTAGGTCATTTAACTGTATTTTTCATTCTCTCTCTCAGTCATTTTGCACTACAGTCTGAGAGAATCCCTCAGTGTATTTTTAACTCATTTATCAAAAACAATTATGGCCCTGGCTGGTTTGGCTCAGCAGTTAGAGTGTTGGCCCGCGAACCAGAGAGTCCCGGGTTCGGTTCCCACTAAGGGCACGTACCTCGGTTGCAATTCGTCCCCGGCCCTGGTTGGGGTTGTGTGGGTGGCAACCACTCAATGTGTCTCTCTCACATCGATGTTTCTCTCTCTCTCTCCCTCCCTCTTTCCTTCCTGCTCTATCTGAAAATAAATGCAAAAATGTCCTCGGGTAAGGATTAAAAAAATAAATAAATGAAAAACAATTATGAAATATTTCAACAAAACAGGAAAGTATAAAGAATAAATAATATAACATACACTCTAGTACACACCACCCAACTTTGTCAGTTATTAACATTTTGCCATATTTGCTTCATATTTTTAAGAAATAAAATATTGTCAATTCAGTCAAAGCTCTCTGTGTTCTCTTCCCAATTCCATCCCCCTCCTTCCCTTTCTAGCTATATCAACTATGTTGGTCTTTATGATTTTTAAATCACTTTTTTTATGAAGGTATTATTTTTATACTGTATAATTCATTTATTTTAAGTGTGCCACTTGATGAATTTTAGTATGTGCATGAAATTGTATGACCACAATCAATATATAAAACAATTAAACCACCCCCCAAAATTTCCTTGTGCCCCTTTGCTTCTACCCTGGCTTCTACCCTGCTCCTAGACAACAACTGCTTTCTGTCACTATACAGAAAATATAAAATTGCAGAGCCTTTTATATTTGGTTTCTTTTACTTAGCATAATACTTTTTAGATTCAGCCATATTTTTGCATTTATTATTAATGTTCAATTACTTTCTACTACTGAGTAGTATGGTTATACAATAATTTACTTATCCAATCACCAGTTGATAAACATTTGGATTACTTCCAGTTTGGGTCTCTTCTGAATAATGCAACTATGACCATTTATGTACAGATTTTTGTATGGAACAACATATGTTTTAATTTTTCTTGGGTAAATACCTGGAAGTAGAATTGCTGTGTTATAGGATAAATGTGTGTTTAACTTTATAAGATGCTAACATACTGTTCTCCAAAGTGGCTGTGCCATTTTGCATTTCTGCCAGCAATCTCTGAGAGTTCCAGTTGCTCCATATCCTTGCCAGCACTTGGTATTGCCAGTCCTTTTAACTTTAGTATAGAACGGACCGCATCATTATTTTAATTTGTATTTTTCCAATGACTAATGGAGCTGAGCATCTTTTCAGATTGCCATTCATATATGTTCTTTCGTAGAACTTCAAATCTTTTGCCTATTTTGTATATGACATAATAAGAGTTCTTTATACATTTTGGATACACATTTTCCATATATGTTTTTAAATGTAAATTTTATTGTACAACGATCCATGTTATACTGAATGCATCCAAAAAGGTATATACTATTGTTTTTATGTTTCAGCTTTATATAACAGATATCATACCAATCTGTCTTTATGCAGTTGCTTTTTTTTCCCTACTCAGTATTATATTTTTGATATGTATCTCTTTGGATACATGTAGATCTAGGTCATTCATTTTGTCTATTGTATATGACTTTTATTTATTCATTCTCTGTTGCATTATAGGTTGTTTCTAAATTTTTGCTATTACAAACAATTCTGCAGCAAACACTCGTAATATTTTCCTACACACACACACACACACACACACGAGTTTCTCTAAGCATACACCCAAGAATGGCATAGAAACTGGATATTTTAAATTTTATTCCAATTCTCTTTAGCTATATTTATTTTACTATTCAACCAACCTACTGAATTTAAAATGTATACAATTATTTCAAAATATCAAGATTTCTTGGTGATTCACTTTAGTAACAGCCTATTCTCAATTTATAGGTATGATAGCTCTTCCAATCTCCCTAGGGATGGTAATTGTTCTACTTTAAAGTCTTCTTTCTGTTTGTGTATACTCTGAAGTTTATTCCCTTGGGTCTGGGGTGTTCTGGTGGTTAAGTTGGATGCCTCTCTTTCACAGTGTTGGTTTTCCTCAAACACTTAGGTCTTCTTGAGAATCCCTCTCTCCCTCTCTCTAGGATGGTGGTGACCGCCAGAGCTTGTCTGTGACAATCACCCCGTAAGAGTCGTGCCAGTGGTGTGTGATGAAAGATGGTCTTCTTCCTGCTTCCCAGTGTGTCACTAGACACTGCAGGGCATGTCCCTCACTCTCAGACCCAACATGCCCACTCATTGCTCTGGTGGTGGATAACCTCCCCTGGTCAGCAAGAGCAGTGAGCAGGGAGGGCAGTTGGGGAGGGATGGGCTAAGCTGGCTCCTCTAAATGTAACTACTCAATGGCTCTCTCATGATTGCTCCAGGTCCCTTGCAGCTCTGGGTGTCCCGTGGTCCTGTGGACACTGAGCTTGGTTCATTTCTGGAACAAGCACCCCTACCCCCGTGCACAGTGATGTTCTCTTCATGGCTTTTGGGCTATGGACTCCTCTGCCTATCCAAGCCTGTCTGCTTTCCACCACTTAGGAATTCCATGAAGTTTCTGGTCCCCTGAGGACTCTCCATGTTCCACCACTGTTACAGATAGCCCACATTTACATCAATATGTGCATTTTTCCTGTGATAACTGGAGATTTGGGGAGACACAACCAGATCCACTCTGTCATTGTTATCTAATCTCCTGTGCTTCTTATCTTGGTTAACCTCTGTCTTCTCTCTCTTTTCCTTGGATCTCTCTGACCTTGGGTCTCTTTGTCTCTCTCTGTGCCTCTGTCTCTGGCGACGGTTCTGTTTCTACGTCTCTCTGTGGCTCCATCTCCCTGGTTTCATGACTTTCCCTCTCCCTGGTGTCTCTAAGCCCTCCACCTCACCATCCCCTAATCTCGGTGGCTGTTCCCCATCAGTGGGAGGTTCTGGCCCCCATGGCTGGCTGGCTCTGGAGCAGTTTGTGGGTGGGGAGCCCCAGATTGCTGCAACGTGGAACAAGGATTTCCAACACATGCTCCCTCTGGCAGCCTGCCACCACCGCTCACTGCCTGCCAACATCACACTTCAACTTAAAGAGGGAAAACTGCCAGACCAATGTTTTAGCTACAGCCCCGTGTCAGGGTTGCTTGGGGAGTCTCACAGCAGCCCCTGCCAGAAGCTAGAGCTGGGAAGAGATTGGGGAAGGGGCTCAGGGCTGCTTAGTGTTGTGGGGATCCTGGCTGCCACCTTCTCTGGTCTCACTGGTTCTGAGTACCAGGAAGGTTGCTTGGAATCCACTCCGGGCTCTCCCTTCCCAGTCCACTGCTGGGCAGGTCCGTGACCAGTGGTCCTGCTTCTTCTCTCCATGTCTCTCCCTGCCCCACACACCCACAGTGGCTGCCTCCTCCATCTCTGATCAGAGTAGCCCTGTGCTGGGGGCTGAGACACCCTAAACAGGAAATGGTCTGGGACTGACTGAGGGAAAGTTGGTGGAAATGCTCTGGTTTTACTGGTCAAGAATTAGAAACTGTCAGAGACCTGTACAGAAGCACTCATCCTTACCAGCGGAGAAGCACCCAACCTTCTCGCTGGAAAAGTGCCATCCCTTCCTAGGACTTACCCCTGCCAGCTCTGATGTGCCCATCCTCGCCAGTGTAGACATGCTCATCTATAGACACACTCATTCTAGCAAATGTAGGGATCCCTACTCACGTGAGCACAGAGGCACCCGCCGCTGCCTGTGTGAAGCCCCCCTCCCTGCCATGATAGACTTGCCAGTTTCTTCTTTTATGACAATCATGCCCTTTTCTGTCCTTGGGGACATCCCCAGCTCACCCACTGCAGGTGCTTTTGTTCCGATCAATGTAGGAGTACCCACAGCTCTGAGTTGTGTTCCTGTCAATACAGAAGTCCCTCTCGCTAACTCCCACCAGCACTCAGTTTAGATGTCCCCTCTTCCAGGCAGCTTCTCACTCTTCCAGTGAAGGTGCACCCCCTTCATTTCAGGGCGAGGAGGAAACCCGCTCCGCCCTGCAGCACACTCGTTCCTCCCCCTGTGCATTTCCCCAGGACTTCAGCAGGAATGAGCCCATCTCAGACCTGGCGGTGCCTCCTCTGCAGAGTGCGGCGGATCCGAGGGCTGCACATACGAACGCGTGCGTGTGTATAAGCACAGAAGTACCCATTCTGACCAGTAGAAACAGCCATCCCTGAGAAATACAGAGGTTCCCAGCTCCACCTGTGGAGAAGTGCCCATCAACATGGACTTACCTGTGGATGGGATTATAGGGGCTCCCAGCCCTCCCACGTGGATGCAGTCTGCTACCAGAGGCTGGCAGGCCCCTGGAGACACCTGGCAGACCCAGAAGGAGCATGTATCATGGAGGGGAGGCAGCAGGGAGAGGTGGAGTGGGGAGACGGAGCCACTTGATCAAACCGACAGCCGGGCGGAAGTGCTGGCTGCCAATATAAACAGATAAGCATTAATAATCACTCTTTCTTAAAAGCCCCACTTACGTGTCCCATTTTCCTGAGGACGCCACCTGCACAGCTGCTCCTAATCAAGAACCATTTAATTCATTCCCAGATCATTGTCTGCACTAATTGTCTTAAACAAACCGAAGTTCATTTCACCTTATTCCCCAAGGGCCTGAAGGGCTTCTAATTACCTGTAGGTGGTTCTCCACACAGCCCAGCTTCATTAAAGACCACAATATGTTCCTCTAATAGGTTTCCCATTAAAATCCAATGGGTTCCCATCAAAATGAGTTATGTCCCCGAAAAAAAAATATCTACTAAAATATATTTTAATTAAATATTGCAAATGTCTGTTTCTGCCAACAGGTTGCACTTGAGACCAATGCTAGCACAAAGCAGAGGGGAGATGGGGAAGAGAGGGAGGGGAGGGGGCAAAAAGGTTCAGCTGTGGGGTAAAGAGCTTTGGAGTCAGCCGGTGGCTCTGCTGCTCCTGACAGTGTGACTTTAGGCAAGTGACGTCACCTCCTTGAGCTACAGGTTCTTCATCTCTAAAATGGAGATAGTAATCCTCAGCTTATCATTTATTTTAGGTAGGATTAGAAATAAAAAAATATATATATAATACTTTACACATAAAAAGTACTCAATAGCCCTAGCTGGTTTGGCTCGGCGGTTAGAGCATTGACCCATGGACTGAAGAGTTGTGGGTAAGTCAAGGGCACTTACCTGGGTTGCAGGTTTGATCCCTGGCCCTGGTCGCGGTCATGCAGGAGGCAACCAGTTGATGTGTCTCTCACATGGATTTCTCTCTCTCTCTCTCTCTCTACCTCTCTCTCTCTCTCTCCCTCCCTTGATTCCTCCCTTCTACTCTATCTAAAAAACAATGGAAAAATATCCTCAGGGGAGGATTAACAACAAAAAAAGTACTCAATAGATGTCACTCTGGTTATAAATATATATTTATCAGTGAACTGTGCTGTGGAACAAACACCCCCCTCCAATCTCAAAGGCTCACAGCAACAAACCTTTATTCTCACAGAGACTGCAGGTCAGCACTGCCCCATGTGACTTCCTGTTCTGGATCCCAGGCTGAAGGACCGGCCTCTCTGGGACAGGTCATTCTCATGGCAGAGAGCAGCCGTCCGAGAGCACGAGCCGAGTCGTGCACCTGGACGCAACGCTCGTGCCAGACTGTCAGGTCGCTCCCTTTCCGATGGTCAGAGCGACTGGCCGCGGGGCAGGGTGCTGAGAACCACACTCCCCCACCCGGAGGCAGGGCCAGGATGGGGCTGAACAACCGTCTTACAGCGAGGGAATGAGTAACTGTCAACAGAAAATAATGCACTGCAGTCCTGTCATTAGGTATTAGGGCTCTGTTTCCCAAGCTAAACATGTCCTGGGGATGAAAATAAAGAGACCTGAGTCCCAATTTAGAGCTACTAAATCAAATCCCAGGAATCTGTATTTTAATCTGTATTTATTATTATTTTTAAAAAATATTTTTTCTTTATTGTTTAGAGAGAGAGGAAGGGAAAGAGAGAGATGGAAACATCAATGAGAGAGAACACTGATCGGCTGCCTCCTGCATGCCCCCCACTGGGGATCGGGCCCACAACCTGGGCATGTGCCCTGACCGGGAATTGAACCAGCAACCTCTTGGTGCATGGGTCAACACTCAACCACTGAGTCACACCGGCTGGGTGAGAATGTGTATTTTTAAAGAAGTGTCTCAGGTCATCTTTATCATCAGGAACATTTGAGAAACAGTTTAACAGGGTAACGAATAAGAACATGGGCTTTGATTCACACAGATCTGAGATTGCAAACTGTCTCCACCACGTATTAGCTGTGTAATCACGGAAAATTTCTTAACCTCTCTAAACCTGCTTCTACATTTGTGAAACAAGATAATGCATGCTATCCCATGCACAGTGTCAGGCACCAGGCGGGCCTTCACAAACATGAGGTTGTCCTATTTTAAAAACAACAGTAATAATGATGATGACGGCGGATGTCAAGTGTCCAGGTCAATGCGTTGCAATAAGTGGTAATTCCAAGAACAATAGTATTAAATTGTGACAATAACAATAACAATATGCATAATGTAAGTATGTAATCATAATATGCATCTGAGGGCTAAGCAGGAAGAGCTTTCTGCAGCCACAGACAAGCCTTGGTTTATGCTCTGAACTCCTTGGTAATAGTCCTTGACCCCAGCAACACATGAGACTCATGTGTGGGACTTGAAAAAGTCCCAGTGCCTTGGCCTCAACCCTGGAGACTGATTTAATTTGTCCACGTTGTGCTCCATGCTGGTCAGCCTCCCCAGGTGTTGCTACTATGCAGCCAAGTTTTAAAACCCCTGGACTTGGACTTGCTACTCAAAGTGTGGTCCACGGACTAGCAGCATCAGCATCCCCTGGGAGCTTGTTACAAATGTGGAATCTCAGGCCCCTCCCTGGACCTGAAGAATCAGAACTCGCAGTTGGACAAGACCCCTAGGTGTTTTTGTGCACATTAAAACTTGAGAAATACTGTCCCCAAGGATGTCATCCCCCTACCCCACCCCCACCCCGTGCCCAGTGGTTGCACCTCTCAACCTCTCAGCAGAGCTCAGTGCTGTTGAACAGTTCAGTCTTGAAAAACACTCTTTCCACACCTTCCATCATACCACAGATTTCTGGTTTTCCACATTTCTGGCTCCTCATTTTCCCCTCAATTCCTCTCCTCCATTGACCTCTAAATGCCCGAATGTTCGGTGTTGGGCATTCCGCCCTGGGTGTCCTCACCTGACTGATTCCATGGTTTCAGAGACCGTCTGGCTAAGGATCAGCCTTTTGGTTCCTCAGCTGCAAGTGGTGCTGGGAAAATAAGTGCCGCTGTCAGGACGGCTTCAGGGACATGAGGCCTGAGCAGCCCGTGCTTGGTTTAATCCTGTGCTCTTGCTGTCTTGATGTTCGTAATAATTTTTGATCAGAAGGCTCTGCGTTTGAATTTTGCAATGACCCCTGTAAATAATGTAGCTGGTCCTGCCTTCTGCTCCTACCAAGGCTCCTGGTGGGGGGGGAGCCCCTCAGAGAGGTGAAAAGTTTGAAGCAAAAAAATAGTAAAACACCCCAGAATGGGCTTCCCTCACCCCAACTTTATCTCCCAGGTTTGCCCCCTTGGTAAACAGTGCCACTATCACCCCCTTTTTCAGACTAACAAACCCACCAGGATCCTTGATGACTCGTTTGCCCATCCCCCCACATCCACCCATCAACCTCCAAAATATGTTTTGACTCGGTCCGCCTCCTCTTCGGCTTGAGCCCTGCTTGGCTTTTGTTGGGGTATTTGTAGTTTGTCTCCCTGCCCCTTTTTTACCTCCAGAGGAGCCAGAATGATCTTGGGGAGGGGGTATCTGACCACAGCATCCCTCAGCTTGCAAGTCTCCGATGGCCCCTGATTGCTCCTGGGCCCCGTTGACTTTCGTTTCCTCCCTACCCTCCTGCCACACTGGGAGTCCTCCAGTCCTGCAACCACTGGGTCTTTGCACAGGCTGTTCCCTTGCCTGGAACACGCTCCCTTCCCTGTTCCTCCTCCAAGCTAACACCCCTTCCTTCTCTAAGCTAACATCCCAGCTTCCAGTAGCACCCCGCTTCCAGAGCCTTCCCCTGGGCAGCCTTCCCTGACGCCCCCTCCCCGTCTGGGGTTGGATGTTCCTTCTCTGAGCTCCCCCGTCCCAGTCATCCAGCACGTCTCACAGGGCATTTTCACTGCCTGTTTTCATGCCCACATCCTCTTTCTGACTCCAGTGTCCTTGAGGGAAGGGAAAGGCAGTGCCTGTCATTCTCTGCTGTAACCCTGGTGCCTGCCACTCAGTCAGCGATCATTAACTGCTCGTTGAATGAATCGATGAATGAATGATCGAATGAATGAAACTTTCCTTCCCTTTGCTGCTAATCCAGCCCTGCTCTGAGGCCAGAGTTCTGAGAAATGGGCTTGTTTTCCAGGCCCGATCCTCACGTGTCCCCCTGGGAGCATAAGCATGGACCACGGGCAGCCCAGAGACTTGCTGTCTTTCCTGGTTTATTTATTTATTTATTTATTTATTTATTTATTTATTTATTTATTATTTTAAATATGTTTTTATTGGTTTTTTTAGAGAGAGAGGAAGGGAGAGAGAAATGGGAACATCGATGTGAGAGAGAAACATTGACTGGCTGTCTCCTGCACACTCCCTACTGGGGACTGAGCTCACAACCTGGGCGTGTGCTCTGACTGGGAATCAAGCAGGGGCCTCTGAGTCCAGGGGACAGTGCTCAGTCCACTGAGCCGCACCGGCCCGCAGGTCTCGCCAGGGCCCCGCCAGTGCATCCGCTCTCACGCATCCCATTGCCTGGTTGGCTGAGCTGGAGCCGCTCTCTTCCCAGCTCTGTGTTCAGTGACATCTTGTAGGTGGCTTGAAATCAGCCACGGTAGGAATATTTACACCGTGGAAATTGGTAAATGCTCCAAATTAGGGCGTCGTTGTTGCTGTCGCTGTTACGAGAGCGGGTTTGCAGCACACGGCCGGCTTCCACACTGACTGCAATTTCACTTTGACCCCTGGGCTTGCACAGCCAGACTCTGGCCCCAGCTTGCCAGGCTCTCCCTTTCCGGGTGCTCCTCCTCCCCTCTCTCTACACCTCTGCCTCCCCCACCCCCCATAAGCACGTTTCAGCCTATGATCGAGTCTTTTCTCTGCCATTTCATGAACATGTGGCCAAAGACGGCAAGCCTGACCCAGCCGTACGTCTCATTTCAAATAACCAGTCGAAAAGGCAGCCCAGCACCTCTGACTCTCAGAGCCCAAGTTGCAAGAGAGAGAAGCTGATTGGCCCGGTTTGAGTCAGAGTCCACTCCTGGTCCGGCCAGCTGCTCAGGGGACCAGAGCGATAGGTTCTAATAGGACCGCTGAGGCTCTGCCCCAGGGAGGGGCTGGAGGAGCACGGAGGAGGCCCACCATACTTGCCTGCCCAGGTGGACCTCTCAGGAGACTGGTTTTCACCTGAATCAAGCTTGAATCCCCCGTCCTTGGGTCATTGTCATCTGACTATTGGCTGACCCCCGTTCTCTTCATTCTAGCCCATGCTACTTCCCTACTCAGAGCCTCGGCTTCCTCATCTGTGAACGAGGACAGCAACCCCTCCAGGCAGGACGTTTGCAAGATCCTACACGAGATCATGTGGGCAGAGTGCTCGAGGCCCTGCCAGTCACAATGCCTGTGACACATCTGAGTTCCCTGAACTCATCACAGAGGTTCCCGCGGTCCTCACTTTCCTATCCCTGTCCTCCCCTCTCTCCTGACACCACCATCCTCCCCCGCTGCCCGTGTGGCCCCAGATGCCATGTGGTCACAGCCAGCGAGACACACCCCCACCCACCCCCAGCACACATATCACTAATTTGGGACACACATCAGAGCGCCTGTACTTAGCTGTTGAAACCACAAACTCTGACCACCTTCTCGGCTGCTGAGTCTCGTGGTCAGCCTGGCTGAGCTCCTGCAGGCCAGCCTTCCCGCGCCCCACCCCCACAGGTGGGGGTTCCCAGACAGCAAACCGAGGGAAGCAGAGAAACATCAGTGTCTACAGAACATCAAATGCGCCAGGTGCCTCTAAGGGTCCCCTGGGACACCCCCACATCCTGTGGACAGAGCAGCTTTGCTGTTATGTTTCTTGTTATTTTCTCATCTACTGAGTGAAAACTCCCTGTTGCCTACTCCCTCCTGGCCACGGGCTGGGCACTGGGGATTTGAAGAGGCAGCAGAGGTGGGTGCTGAACTCGGGAACCTCAGCCTATGACCTAAAGCTTCCCAGGTCCTCAGCAACCTATGGGTGCAAAAGGTCACACGAAGATGCCACCCAGTTCCCCAGCCCCAGGCCCACCTCCTTGCCTCAAACTCCCAACCTGCCGCCCCTATGGGGTAGTTCTGGTTGTCCCCAAGCAGAGTCTTCCCTGGGCCCATGGGTCTGACTGGGCTGCGTGTGCTCCCATTGGCCTCTGCCCTTCTCACTGGGCCATGCACCTCTCTGGGCCTGCACCTTGGCTAGCCTCTGAGGCACTCAGTCTGCAGCCCAGCCCCGGCTCCCCCAGCCCCGGGAGCATCACACTGCACTGGGATCACACGGTGTAAGACCTTGGCCGGGGCCCAGCCTCAGACCCTCACTGAGCACTCTAGCACCCAAGGCCCAGGCAGCTCCTGGGTCTGTGACAAAATGCTTTATGCTCAGTCAGAAGGTCCCCACAGCAGAAGTGCTTAAGCCCCAATGTGATGCAGAGGCTGAAGCTGCTCCGTTAGTTCAAAACCACATGACGACTCTCTCCCTTGGGTGCAGGACACCCCTCACCAGGACGGTGGAAGGAGGGTCTTCAGGTTCCAGCCGCTGCCTCAGACCTGGAATGTTCCCTTGTGCTAGGCCCTGTGCATTGCTCCAGAATCTATTTTTGTAATGGTCAATCCTCTCTCGGATTCCCTGCAGTCCCTCCCTGTACCCTGGCTTCCACTGGCCACCCCAACTGCAAGTAGAAGAAACCCCAACTCTACTGGCAGGATTTCCTGTCTCTCAGATGAGGAAACTGAAGCTGGGCAGTGCTGTTCCAGGTCCCTGGCCCTGCGAGAGGCGGGAATGGTGTTGGTCACCGTGGGCTGCGGGCACGTCCTGACCAGCTATGTTGGGCTCGGCCAGGTGGCCCTCACTGGCAGTTGAAGTAGGAGCGGGCATGACATGAACCAAGGCCTTAAAGTGCTTGTGTGAGTGGGTTTGTCCTCAGGCTCCTGTGATCTGCCAGCAGAGGAGCTCTCCTCGGGTCGCTGTGTCCCCTTCAGCCTGGGCCCCAGGATAAATGCAGGTGGAACAGACCGGAACCCAGCCTGCAGCCTGCAGCCAGTGCCCAGCGCAGCCTAAATGAGCTGAACCTCAGTCAACCTGGGAGCACGAGAGGCAATGCCCGCTGTCCTCACTGAGCTCGGAGGACGGTTGTTCGAGGCACTATCCTAGCGACAGCTGACCAGTGCGGCGGCACCGTCCTCGGACCTGTCCCCTGCGGTCTCAGACGGCTGCTGCCAGGCCAGGAGTCGCATCTTCACACAGCCCCGGGGAGAGGCAGGAGAAGGGGGCAGCTTCTCTGCATCTACCTTTTTGTTTTTAATCAAGGAGGACAGCGTTCCCCAGAAGCCTCCTCCCCCGTAGACATTTGCTCCTGTCTAGTGGGGTGTATCACAGGCCTGTCACCCGTGTCCTAACCAATCCCTGGCAAGGGGGATAGAATCACCGTGATTAGTTTACATGAGGGAACATTTCCTCCCTCCCTGTGGTGGGGAAGGGGCTCCACGAATCATAGGGGTGCCCAGTGGTCAACCAAAATGAGGGTTCCATGAGCAGGAAAGGAAGTGGGCCACGGCCACTGCGTGGGAGCAGCCACAGACTCCTCTGCCCCAGGGAACCGACAATCAAACAGTTCTGAGTGCACATGCCGAAGGCATAAGTCTTAATGAAAACAGAACCGAGATCCCCGTTTCTCTGTGATTCCAGCAGGTTTTCTCTGAGTCTGCAACAGATTTTTAGTAGCAGAACCGTTTTGTTTTGTTTTGTTTTGGTACGTGCCCCTAGCGGGAACCGAACCCGGGACTCTCTGGTCCACAGGCCGACGCTCCGACAGCTGAGCCAAACCGGCCAGGGCCAGAACCATTTTTCAGAACAAAATTTTAGGCAGACATAAAACAGAGGCAGAAAAACTGGTTCATGAGGAACACGTGGGACGTGGGGTGCTCTAAGCCCCATGTGCTTGGTCTCTCTATTTCCTCCCACCCAGGAACTGAGATGTTGTCAAAGACTCTAAGATTCTGCCAAAGTCCATTAGGATTCACTTAGAGAAAACAGAACTCCTGTTTATTGAGTATCTACTATGTTCTAAGCAATTGCTCATACATTCGTGTCTTTAACCCAACGATATCTTTTATGCCTATTTTAAAGAGAAATGAAGTAATTGCCTAAGGGCGTATGGTAAGGGTGAGGCCAAGATTAGAAACCAGCTGTCTGCCTCAAGCCAGTGTTTGGTCTCAGACACCGAGCAGCACCCCATTCCCTAAACCTGACCCCGGCAGGGCTGGCCTCAGGACAGTGGTCCAGGCGGCCAGGGTAGCTGTTTGGAAGCAGCAATGTGCTAACTTTTGGAGGCGTCAGTCTCAGTTCCCGTTGCGCTGCCTTGGCCAAGTCTTGACCTCTCCTGGTCTCAGTTTCCTCATCTGCAATGCGAGATGCAGCTCGGACATCCTAGGACCTAAATTTAGCCCGTTCCAGCTGGCCTGGATTGACATCTGCTGGGCGAGCCCTCCCATCGATGAAGCACCCCGCCTCCGAAGACAGAGGAAGTGGAACTGAGCTCCCCGCACCCCACCCACACACTGCCACCATCTGACCTGGTTAAAACCCAGCTGGAGGGCCTGCCAGTGACTCAACCCCTATCTGATTGTCTAAGTCAATTCCTAGAAGTTGAAAGTCACTTCTTCAGCCATCACCGCCACCTCCCACCACGAGGTGAGTTCTAATTCTGTCCTTTACCACAGACCGGCGAAGGCAAAGGCGCACAGGGGGTTTCAGGGGAAAGTCTGGGTCGGAAGGCTGAAGGCCAGGCGACGCCAGAGGATGGTGAGGGGAAACTGGATGTGCGAAGTGGGAGGGGCGGGGGTGGCGACAAGGCTTCAGTTCTGCCACTTACTCGCTGTGTGGTCTTGGGTTCATTATATAACTTCTCTTTGTTTCGTCGTATGTAAAATAAGTTAGAAACCCTCTTTCCCATTCCACTCCTCAGAGATAACCACTGCTAACGCTTCAGAGTGTGTCCTCCCAGACTCTTCTCTGTAAAGCTGCAAACCTAGAAGAGACAGAGGTGGAACTAGAAGAGAGAGGAAAGATTGAACAGCGCTGATTGTTGTAGCACCGGGATCACCTGTACCGGGATCACACGGCACCGGGATCACCTGTACCGGGATCACACGGCACCGGGATCACCCTGTACCGGGATCACACGGCACCGGGATCACCCTGTGCCGGGGTCACACGGCACCGGGATCACCCTGTGCCGGGGTCACACGGCACCGGGATCACCCTGTGCCGGGGTCACACGGCACCGGGATCACCCTGTGCCGGGGTCACACGGCACCGGGATCACCCTGTGCCGGGGTCACACGGCACCGGGATCACCCTGTGCCGGGGTCACACGGCACCGGGATCACCCTGTGCCGGGATCACACGGCACTGGGTTCACCTGTACCGGGATCACATGGCACCGGGATCACCTGTACCGGGATCACATGGCACTGGGATCACCCTGTGCCGGGATCACACGGCACCGGGATCACCCTGTACCAAGATCACACGGCACCGGGATCACACTGTGCCGGGATCACACGGCACTGGGTTCACCCTGTACCGGAATCACACGGCACTGGGATCACACTGTACTGTGATCACACGGTCCTGGGTCCACATGGTACCGGGAGGGGGTTCAGGACAGGGTTGAGAGTATGAGCGTGCTAGGAAAACGGTTTTTGAAGCATTTTCTAACCCCCTCACTGACCTCCAAGAGAATATAAGCTCAACAAGAGCTGGAATGTGGCTGCCTTGCCGTACCCCAGCTCTGGAACGGTGTGTGACACACAGAGGGCAGGAGGTGAAGAAGCGGCGGGCGGGGCTGCTGCCAAGACAAGCTGAGTCAGCAGCTGAGTGACAGCGGGCATGGCTGCCCAGCACTGCGTGCCGGTGCCCACCTTCCAGGCAGACATGAACGTGTCTGCTGCTTCACTTCCATCTCCCAAATCTCCCTCCAGTGTCTTGTGGCCCACACTACCCTGGAGCTATGAGGGAAGGGGGTTCTGGGAAATGCAGTGTCTGCTTAAGTTGACAGAATGCAAAGCCACCCCTGTACAGATGATGGAGATCCATTTCAGGCCCTGGCTGGTTTGGCTCAGTGGTTAGCACGTCAGCCCACAGATTGAAGGGTTGTGGGTTTGATTCTCAGACAAGGGCACGTACCTGGGTTGCATGTTCAATTCCCCACTGTGTAGGAGGCAACCAATCGATGTCTCTCTCTCACATCAATGTTTCTCTCTCTCTCTCCCTCTCCCCACTCCCTCCCTCCCTTCCACTCTCCCTAAAATTCAATGGAAAAATATTCTCAGTGAGGATTAACAACAACAAAAGGATCCAGTTCAGATTGTACTGTGACCGAGAACAAGAGGGTTAGCATAATCTGGGTAAAGTCAGGGAACGTGAACTGCTTCTGACCCTCCTTTCTGCTGGGGACGGAAAATAACATTCTGGAGACCGATAGGCTCATATCAAGTGCCAGAGGCTGCGGCGATCGGGCGCAGCAGCTGTGGTCGGGCCACCACTTAGCTGAGTTTGTGGTAATTCACCATCACCTGGCACCATCTGTTGGGGTTTTACAGGGGCTCCCTGCTGTACTAATGGGGACGCAATAGGAGATACCACTCCGGATCCCTCACGTCTCTGAGGGTGGTTCTCCTCTCTAGTCCTCCCAGCATACGGTACAGCTCTGGTTCACTACCTGGGCAGCAATGGGGGCGTTTCCGGGGCCTCCACTCCACCTTCCCCACTATGAAGTCCTTGACACCACAGGCGAGGGAACCAAAGTGAGGCTTCTGCCAGCTGTTCAGTGTATCATCCCAATGACACATTCAGGGACTGGAGAAATGACCACGGGTGGGTGTGGGGACCCACTGGGCCCACTGTGAGATGGACGTGGGCCAGCCCTCCATTTATTGCCTCTGAACACCCAGGATGGCGGGCTGGCGAGGCCCTGGCCTCGTCTTACACATCCACTCTAACGTGTCCACCTTTATGGACACTCCGCACCAGCTCTTGCCTTCACTCCCCGTCCAAGTGCCACCACTACTGCCATTCTCAGCTTCTCACGGAGACCGCAGTTCCTTAGCCCTGCTCCCCTCCCACTGACCGTTGGCCACCCACCCACCCAGTGGTCCCCTTCTGGCTTCATTTCTCATCTTGATCATCCCAGTCAACACACCATCACGTTCCACTGGTGACTGATGCTTGTACCATCTCACACACGACCAAGCTGCCAGACTTCACCCTAAGCGCATGACCACAGACCTCAGATGGGCGCTTCGAGCTGCCCCACAGAGCCCTCCGTGATTCCTTCTCGGGGGACCATTTCCTACCTTCTCTAGTCACGCTTCCCACCCCGCTGGCTCTCAGTGGATGACTTTGCCCCAAACATCACTGAAAGATCCGGGGCCAACAGACGTGCCGGCCTCCCTAGTCTTGTCCCGCCCTGTGGACCCGCTATATCTGTCCCCATCTGGCTGCTTCCGTCCTGACGCCCGGAGGCCGTGCCCCCTCCCCTCTCAGAGGCCTAACTTGCCACTTGTGCTCTGGATCCCGTTCCCCTCACCTTTTCAAGGACTTGAATCTCTCTGCTCTCTCCTCTCTCCTCCCTCATCAGCACCTCCCTCTCCACTGGTATGTTCCCATGGGCACACAGGGTCTGGCTTCTTTGCAAAGCCCTCCCTTGGCCCCAGCCCCTTCCTCCCTCCTCCCACTTTCTCAGGAGAGTCTCCTCCTCCTTCTCATTCCCCACCCTCTCCCCAGCCCAACCCAAACGGCCTCTGATCTTCGGAGCCCTGGACCTCCAGGGAGGCACCTCAGGGTGGGGCAAAAGGCGAGGGGCTCTGTGCGTCCCATCTCCAGCCTCAGTAGCAACATGCTCATCTTTCCCAACAAGTCTGATCCAGCTTGAGCCACTCAGACTCCCCGTTTGATCACTTCCCTTTGGGACCCCGTTTGGGCACATCCCTTGACGCTAGTTTTTGGGCCTATTTTCAGCCAATTAAGAGGGAAAATGCAAGCAGCCAGTACCGGCTCCGAATGATCTGATCGGTTGCATTAGTTTGTGTAGCTCAAGCAAATCCCGCTGGTCTAGCACGGTCAAAGCAGGCCAGTCTGGGGAGCTGGGGACCGGTAACTTCAGGGAGCCCCGGCCCACAGGCGGTAGCTTGAGCCAGTACAAACCTGTTTGCTGATCTCACCCAGTTTTCTCTGGTCATAGTGAGCTTTTTAAGTGTATTGGGAACTCTGTACATTTTGGCTTGGGAAAAAAGTCTTTGGAAACCACTGGGTGGAACGGTCGCTACGATGCCTTCCAGCCCCGCTCTCTGTGGCGCCCACAGAAGAGGAAAAGCCAGAGTCCACCTCTGCGCAACCTGTTGTTATTCATTTTTAGAACTCTTGTTTTAAGTTAAATTTTTAATTTTTAGGGACTTAAATTTTCTGAGCAGTTTTAGGCTAAAAAGGGAGCGAAAAGTATACACTGAGTTCTTATATAATTCCCTCTATTATTAACATTCTGCATGACTGCCGTCTATTGGTTGCAATTGATGAGCCAATATCGATATGTTATTATCATCAACTACAGCCCATACTTTTTTTTTAATCCTCACCTGAGGATATTTTCCCATTGATCTTCAGACAGAGTGGGAGGGAGAGAGAGAGAGAAACATGGGCGTGAGAGAGACACACCGATTGGCTGCCTCCTGCATGATCCCGACCAGGGCTGGGGACCGAACCCCAACAGAGGAACGTGCCCCTGATCTTTGGTCCAAGAGCTGATGCTCCAACTGCTCAGCCAAACTGGCCAGGGCTACAGCCCATAATAATTTAATTAGGCTTCTCTCTTTGTGTGGTACATTCCATGGGTTTTGGCGAACGTGTAATGTGTAAATCCACCATTTCAGTGACCATGCAGAATAGTTTCACTTCCCCAAACGTCCTCTGTGGCCTGCCTGTCCATCGCTCCCTCGCTCCCCGACACTGATCTTTCTACTGTCTCCATAGTTTTGCCTTTTCCAGAACATCATATAGTTGGAATCATGCACTATGTGGCCTTTCCAGACTGGCTTCTGTCACTTAGCAATATGCATGTAAGGTTCCTCTTTGTCTTTTCATGACTTAATAGTTCATTATTTGGCAGTAAAATACATATAATATAAAAATTTTCCATTTTTCCCTGGCCGGTTTGGCTCAGTGGTTGGAGCATTGGCCCGCAGACCAGAGAGTCCTGGGTTCGGTGCCCGCTAAGGGCACGTACCTCGGTTGCGGTTTGTCCCCGGCCCCGGTTGGGGTCATGTGGGTGGCAGCCACTCAACACTTCTCTCTCACATTGATGTTTCTCTCTCTTCCCCCCCCCCCTCCTGCTCTATCTGAAGATGAATGCAAAAATGTCCTCAGGTGAGGATAAAAAAAAAATTTCCATTTTAACCATTGCTAACTCTAAGTTGAGTTGCCCTAAGTATATTCACACTGTACTGCGGTCATCACCACTGTCCGTCTCCGGGACTTCATTTTCCGAAACGGATCTCCACAGCCATTCCACTGAAACTCCAGTTTCCTACGCTCGTGTCCTTTCGGTACTGAATAACAGCCCATTGTCTGGGTGTACCACCGTTTGCTCATCCGTTCACCTGCTGAAGGACAGCCTGGTTGCTTCCAAGTTTTAGCTAAGGAATAAAGCCACGATGAACACCTGTGTGCAGGTTCCTGCGTGGACATCTGTTTTCAGCCCATTTAGGTAAACGCCACGGAGCGTGGTTGCTGGACCCTTGTCCGACTTCATTTCATCAACGTTATCGAGCATCTGCAGTGCAGCGAAAGCCAGCCCCAAGCCCCACACGTCTGCATCAGCTGCTACGTCAACCCTGATACAGGTGCCGTGGTGTCCATGTGCAGATGGGCACACTGAAGCCCACAGACATGAACACACTCGCCCTAGGCCACGTGTCTACGAAGTGGCAGAGCCAGGAGCCAACCCCAGCTTTCAGGTTTGGAGAAACGCGCAGACTCCGGGAGAAGGGACAAAGCGATGATTACCCGTTTTCTTTTCCATTCAGTTCCTTCCTCCTCTGACAAAACCAGCACACTTGTTTCCGGTCTGAGCGTTGTCCGGGGGAGGGGTGTCCTTTCCTCCCCCGTTACCTTCCGTTTAATTAGAACAGCTCTTGGGCTCAGGAGCCAGTGACCTACTTCGGCTAGTGAAACCCCCCATGCCCTTCTCTCTCTCTCTCTCTCTCTCTCTCTCTCTCTCTCTCTCTCTCTCATCCCCTTCCTCACACAGCCGCAGCCCTGGACTCCCTTGGAAGCAACAATTTCTTTTTGTGGAAAAACAAAAATCTTCAAGGGGATGGATCTCTTTCTCTTAAGGGACCCTTCTCCCCTGGGTAATGATGAGTCCCTGGGGAGATCAGGAAGGGGTCAGGCATGTAGGGAGCTGGCGCAGGCACCTCTGTGGATGGCTTTCATTGTGGTCTGTGGAAGACGAGGGCAGGGGAGTCAAGTTCATGGGGTCAAGTTGCTCTGGATCCAGAGGAAAACTTGACCAGAAAAAGACCTGGGCCCACCCATGCCCGCAGCTCAGCTTCTGGGCCCAGTTGCTACCTCCCAAATGGCCTTCCTTGCCTCCCCACCCCCTGCCCATTCCCTCCATCCCCAAGCCCCCTTAAGTACCAATAATGGAAGTGCTTACTAGGCCCTGCAACAATTCACCCTTATCTTTTATTTATAGCTGACAAAGCTCCAAGCAGGAAAAATATAATCACACTTTAAATAATGGAAGTTGTAGGTATTAGAGCTACACGGGCAGTTACCGGAGGTGCAGCGATGTCTCCCTGCAGACCTGACGGGGCGCATGCCGACTGCATTTTTAATTTTTAAAACATATTTCTTCCCAAATTATTCTGCGTTACAGAGGAGCCACATTTATGGGGGTGATAAATTACTGTAATAAAGCGCCTCTTCCTCAAATATATGGGACACAGCCACGCTGAGCACAGCCCAGCACGGGCGGCCCCGAGAGAGTGGTGAGAAATCCCACTGCCCTGCTCCTCACTTTAATTATTTGGCCGATGTGTCCTACATTTTTAATACAGTCACAAGTTTTCTTTAAGCAAAGAATTCGACCCGGCCCCTCATTTGTATTTGTGTATGCCAATGTGCATGAAGGCATACAAATGTGAGTTCCTGTGTGTGTACCCATGGGTGAGAAGTCATGCATGGGTGCAAATAAACGTGCAACGTGCATGTGTGCGCCTCTGTCTGGGAATATGCACACACGGGGACGCTTGCTCACATGTGCAAACGTGCGTGTGTGGCAGCCTGTGGATACCCAGATGTGTGCACATGTGTATAGACAAATCCCCGAGGGTGGGGTGTGTGTGCACACTTATGTGGATGCATAGGCATCAGCTAAACATGCATTTTCGTGCGGACATGGGCACACACGGCATCCGTGCATTTGTGCATGGGTCTGGAGCTATGTGTTCAGGCGTGTTTTTCTGTGCTGACCTGCCTTCTGTCTCAGACCCTCACGTGCATCTGAGTCCTTCTTCTGCACTGAACTGACTCCCTCCTCCAACAGAAAGCACAGAGGTTGAAGCACAGCTCTAAGGTCAGGCTGCCTGCATCCCATCTCAGCCCTGCCTCTTGTTCCCTGTACCACCTTGGGCAAACCTCTTGGTACCTCCGTTTCCCCATCCGTAGAATGGGGTTCAGATTAAGAGTATCTGCCTCAGAGAGCTGCTGGGAAGATGAATGGGTTTAACGTGCATGAAGCTGCTCATGTGTGGTCAGCACAAGTGTTGACTATTGTTCTGCCTTCCTTCCTACCTGCTGGGCATGGCGCCGCTGCTGGGACCTTCCTTGGAGAGTTACATGCAGGAAGGAGCCAGGTGTGGGGGACCCATGACGAGGAAGTGGCTCAGCTCAGCACCTCCCCTCCCCTCGCCCCAGCTCGGCTGGGGGTTGGGGGCTGGGCAGTGCCCCTCAGAGTCCCTGTCCAGCTACACAACTTCGTGGGTTCTCAAGGGCAAGGCCGTGCACACTCCTCTCACGCGGTTCAGCAGAGCAGGTGCCGTGAGCGTTGGCCGTCAGGTTCGGCAGAGCAGGTACCGTGAGCGTTGGCCGTCAGGTTCGGCAGAGCAGGTACCGTGAGCGTTGGCCGTCAGGTTCGGCAGAGCAGGTACCGTGAGCGTTGGCCGTCAGGTTCGGCAGAGCAGGTACCGGGAGCGTTGGCCGTCAGGTTCGGCAGAGCAGGTGCCGTGAGCGTTGGCCGTCAGGTTCGGCAGAGCAGGTGCCGTGAGCGTTGGCCGTCAGGTTCGGCAGAGCAGGTGCCGTGAGCGTTGTCCGTCAGGTTCGGCAGAGCAGGTGCCGTGAGCGTTGGCCGTCAGGTTCCGCAGAGCAGGTACCGTGAGCGTTGGCCGTCAGGTTCGGCAGAGCAGGTACCGTGAGCGTTGGCCGTCAGGTTCGGCAGAGCAGGTACCGTGAGCGTTGGCCGTCAGGTTCGGCAGAGCAGGTACCGTGAGCGTTGTCCGTCAGGTTCCGCAGAGCAGGTACCGTGAGCGTTGGCCGTCAGGTCCGGCAGAGCAGGTACCCGTGAGCGTTGGCCGTCAGAGTCCGGCAGAGCAGGTACCGTGAGCGTTGGCCGTCAGGTTCGGCAGAGCAGGTGACCGTGAGCGTTGGCCGTCAGGTTCGGCAGAGCAGGTACCGTGAGCGTTGGCCGTCAGGTTCGGCAGAGCAGGTACCGTGAGCGTTGGCCGTCAGGTTCGGCAGAGCAGGTACCGTGAGCGTTGTCCGTCAGGTTCGGCAGAGCAGGTACCGTGAGCGTTGGCCGTCAGGTTTCGGCAGAGCAGGTACCGTGAGCGTGTCCGTCAGGTTCGGCAGAGCAGGTACCAGTGAGCGTTGTCCGTCAGGTTCGGCAGAGCAGGTACCGTGAGCGTTGGCCGTCAGGTTCGGCAGAGCAGGTACCGTGAGCGTTGGCCGTCAGGTTCGGCAGAGCAGGTGCCGTGAGCGTTGGCCGTCAGGTTCGGCAGAGCAGGTACCGTGAGCGTTGTCCGTCCGGTTCCGGCAGAGCAGTACGTGAGCGTTGTCCGTCAGGTTCGGCAGAGCAGGTACCGTGAGCCGTTGTCCGTCAGGTTCGGCAGAGCAGGTACCGTGAGCGTTGGCCGTCAGGTTCGGCAGAGCAGGTGCCGTGAGCGTTGGCCGTCAGGTCCGGCAGAGCAGGTGCCGTGAGCGTTGGCCGTCAGGTTCGGCAGAGCAGGTGCCGTGAGCGTTGGCCGTCAGGTTCGGCAGAGCAGGTGCCGTGAGCGGTGGCCGTCAGGTTCGGCAGAGCAGGTACCGTGAGCGTTGGCCGTCAGGTTCGGCAGAGCAGGTGCCGTGAGCGTTGGCCGTCAGGTTCGGCAGAGCAGGTACCGTGAGCGTTGGCCGTCAGGTTCGGCAGAGCAGGTACCGTGAGTGTTGGCCGTCAGGTTCGGCAGAGCAGGTACCGTGAGTGTTGGCCATCAGGACAAGCTGGGGAACAGATGATGAGGGAGCTGGGGTGGGTGATGGGCACAGGTGGATGATCTCAGGAAGCAGGTGTCGGGGAGTGGGGAGAGTGTGACAGGCTCCTCGGTGGGCCCCCGGGGCTCAGTCCCACCAGGGATCCACTGAGCGGCTGAGGAACATACCTAGAGTTGACCCCCCCGCGAAGGCCACCATCTCTCGCTGGGTGAGGGCCTCCCCCGGGACATTTCCAGTGTCACTTCTGGGTGTTGTGAGCACTGTGGAAATATCCAGGCAGGGAAGTGGAGAGTGGGGGCGGGGTGGGAAGATGGCCTCTGAGGGGGGACAGTCACTATAGCAGGGAGCCTTGGGGGCAGACCACGGAGAGGCCAGCACCTGCTCCAGGTAAGTGCTGCAGGTACGAACTCACGGATGGACATGAGGGTGGACAGACAATGGATGGACAAAGGCCAGAGCTCCTGACTGAGGCCTCTGGGCACTACGCCCACCTCTGCCCCTCACAGACATCTCCAGAGCATTGAAGCCGACCCTCAGGGGCTGAAACCCAAGAAGAAAAACTAAATCAAGGAGCCTCCTCTGCACTACTCCTGGCCACACACCCCAGATCCACAAAGTCCTGGCCCTTCTCCTTCCCCACAAGCACCCTCCTGCCTCCTGGACTTTGCTTGTGCTGTTCCCTCTGCTGGAGGTGCCCTTCCATACAACCTGCCCGGAAACTTCAGGAATCCACCGGGGCTCTGCTCCAGTGCCCGCTCCTGCACCACGGCTTCAGGTCCAAAGGAATCCCTCTTCCCCTCTGCTCCCTGGGGCCTTCCCTGGACCCCACAGGTCACACTCCCCAGCATCTGTCAGGGTTCTGATGATGCACATGCTGACACCCCGGTCCCCACAGCGCTGGGCTCCGCAAGAACAAAGACCATGTCTGTGTCACAGCTGCATGCCCCGGCCTGACCTGAGCCTGGCATGGATTCAGGGCCTCCATTTTCTCATCTGGACATGGGGGTGATGATAGCACCTACCTGACCATATTGCTGTGAGGTTGAACCGATATAATGTCTAAAGTGTGGTACTTGGAACGGCGCCTGGTGTGAGGTACACACAAGGTAAGTGTTAGCCATTATTGTTTCCAGTGCGGTTCAGAAAGGACTTCTTACCGTGTGCCAGCTGCTACAGAGGACCCACCACTGCTCTGCATCACCCCAGTTTACAGATGTGGACACCGAGGCTCAGGAGGGGTCATGCAGTGATCAAGGGGCAGAGCTGGGACTTGCATCTGAGTCCTTGGCTGCAGAGCCTGTTTTCCTGAGCTGTGTCGTCCCCGCTCCCTGTCCCTGGGTCTCAGTCCTTCTGTCTCTCTCGGTCTCTCTTCCCTCCTCCCCGATGCCGTCCCCACCCAGTGGGGCTATGGGAAGATGCTGAGAATAATGGGTAAGTCATAGGCATTGATTTAGACAAATCTGGGTTCAGATCCTAGCCTGCCACTTGCTGGCTGTGTGTCTGTCGGGCCAGTGGCATCTGCTCCCTGAGCCTCAGTTTCCCCACTGGCTCCTGAGGTCTTCAGGGACCCTCTCCAAAGGCAGGTTTGCCGTGATGATGAAAAACCTTAAGCTTCGCGCTCCTCACTTGCACAGGCCCTTTCTAAATAACAGTTCACTTTCCTAAGTAAATTTGTAGCTATGATTCTTTTTTCTTCTTCTTAAAGATGGGTGTCCAAAGTATAAGCCTCCAGCCCCCCAAACCTGATCTGCCTGAGACACTCTCTCAGGTCCTTACAGCGGGACCACCCCTACCCGCTCTCCACTCAGAGGCTGGTTTCTGCCGAGTGTCAGGTCCCACAGCACGGAGGGGACCAGGGCTAGGGAGGTGGGGGGCTCGGAGATCACACAGTAAGTCAGTGTGAGAGCTGACACCAGGGCCCTGGTTCTGTCGCCGGGCAGGGGCGGGAAGGGCTCCTCACCCTGAGTGCTTTCGGCGTGACTCAGAGAATGACTTGGTGCCTCTGGAGGGGCCCAGGCTCAGGGGCAGCTGTGGGTGGGGGTGTCCAGGGATCACTGCTAAAATAAGTAGCAGCTTCCTCTGAAATGCCGCTGCGGTCTGTGCAGAGGAAGGAAGTGGAGGCCCGGAAACGGGAGGGGCAGAGGTGAGAATGCTGAAACTGCTGCCCCATCTCAGGGACCAAGCTGGGCAGCCCCCGCCCAGCGGCAGCCAGCCCCCCCCCCCCCGCCCCAGGGCCTGCGGCTCGGCCAGGCTAGACCGCCTCCAGGCCGCTCTTGACCTGGCCCCTTTGCCTCCCCCAAACCCCCCCGCCTCTTCAGACCACATCTGGCCTTTTCCCTCTGCCTGGAATGCTCTGCCCCACTTTCTCCTTTAAGACCCAACACCACTGTCACCTCTTCTGGGAAGCCTTCTCTGATCACCCCCCAGCCACACACACACACACACACACACACACACACACAGGCAGGATCAGGTGCGCACAGACCCTGTCATAGAGAGGAGCATTCACTGTGACAGCTGGCACTCGTTGAGTGCTTCATGTTTACAGAGAGCCAGGTGCTCTGCATGGATCCTTTCATTGAATTCTTACAAAAACATGATGTCGGGGGTCTAGCAATAGCTGCATTTTACAGATGAGCAAGCCACATCAGAGAAGATAACCAACTTCCTCCAGGTCACATAATCAGCAAATGGCCGAGCCAGGAGTGAAACCCAAACCTGACTCCACAGCCGAATCGTGTAACGAGGTGCTGTCCTCAGACTAGGGTATGAATGGTGTCCCTGGAATTGTACTACACCAAGGATGCTACACTGAGATGCTAATACAGCTCAACTTCCAGCCTTGCTCTTGCCTACAGCCTGGAGTAGCTGGGAGCCACAGAGTGCTCTAAGGGGAGAGGAAGCCAGGTTGTAAAGAGGAAGCATTTCTGTGTAAACATTTCTGATAAACTGTGAAGAAACCTCAGAAGTATCTCTAAGTCTTCCCTTCTACATTGGATTTTCTTTTCTCCTACTTGGATTTTCTGTTTATAAATCTTTTCTCTTAACCCAACCAACCATCCCTGTCAACTGTGAGATCCTCATGGGCAGAGAGCCAGCTTTGGGTTTGGGCCAGGACAGATGAATGAATGAATGAATGAATGAATGAATGAATGAATGAATGAATATGGGTCCTCCAATGTTATCAATAAGTACGAGAGGCATGATTCCAGCTTAAAAATTCTAGGTCAGTCTCCCTGCGTGCCAGCCTGTAGAAGTGCTGGGGGCGACCGACCACTTGGATAGGGTTTAGCGTGGGCCACCTGCTCTCCACAGAGGCTGTACTCCAGCCCACAGGCCTGAGCCCTGAGCCCCAGGAGGGCCCACAGCCACCCCTCATGGCCCCTCAAGCCGCCCCAGTAAGAGGCCTCCTTTCTGCAGCAGCGGCAGGTCCAAGCCTTCCCCGGCAGAGGAGGAAGTGAAAGTGCCCTGGGGTGAGTCATCAAGGGTCCTGGGAGGCGGCTGGGCAGGAGCAGCATGGGGGGAATGGGCATGGGGGGAAAGGTGGGCGGGAAGAGCCCAGAGTGAGGAGCCTTGTCAGGGGAGGCCTGGGAGGACACCCGAATGAGGAGGACCTGAAATCACCTCCAGGCTCCTCCCTGGACACTAGGCTCTTCAGCCTAGAGAAGCAAACGTGCAGGAATCACCAGATAGAGACAGACGGGCACAGCGCTGAGGCCACTGACCCGCTCAGGACAGGGCTCTGACACCATGGAGGTCGCCTGGCAGCAACGAGGGCTGGCGGCAGTGAGGCAGTGGTGTACAGTGGTCAGAGGTGGGCTCTGGATTTGAACCTCCTGACTTGGGGCCTCGGCTCTGTGCCTCACTAGCTGCATGTCCTCAGGTAAACAGTTTCCCTGCACTCCACACCTCTGACTTGCTGTTCTTCGGAGTGGAGTGAAGCTGCCTGGCCAGCAGGATCCCTATGACACAATTAAATCCATTAACACGTGAAAGTGCACAGGAGAGGGCCTGGTCCCAGGAAACCCCAGTACATGATGACTATTGGACCAGGCAGCACCTCAAATCACGCTAGGTTTCTAACACAGGGAAGGTAATACGGGGCTGGTTACGCCAGGACAGAAGAGCTGAGAAACCAGATGGGTTAGGGGAGGGATGGTGCCATCACCCAGAGATCAGCCACAGCAGGAAGCTGGTGGCATCCCTAGGCCCGGAGGCCACCAGGAGGAGGTGGCTCATCAGAGTGGAGCTCTCCAAGAGGAGAGAGAACCCATACGACAGTGAGGATGGGTCGTGTGGGTCCAAGAAGGTGAGGACAGAGTCTGAGGGGCCAGGTAGAGAGTGAAGGGGGACAGGTGAGGCCCGGACACGGTGCAGACATCAGTCATATTCACTTCCCAGTAGTGCTATCTTCATCGACTTGCTTCACCTCTCAGAGCCTTGATCTCACTTGTAAAACGGAAATAAAAATAACACCTAGTAGTAGCAAACATGTAACTTTCAGTTCTCACACCAGTCCTGTGAAGCAGGTACTATCATCATCACACCCACTTTACAGGTGAGGAAACAGAGGCACAGAAACCGGTAAGGGGCAGGGCAGACAGAGCCAGGCTGCTGGGCTCTCAAGTCCTGCTCTGACCCTTACACTAGGCTCCCCGATTTTACCACCCACAGCTCTTCCCAGCCACCTCCCCATTAATGCCTCTCTCCTTCTCAGAATCTTACCCAGGGCCCAGCTGTAGCACCTGACACCAGACTTATCACTTTTCTCCCAGGCTCGGGGTCACACTGACATGGTGAGAGCCCGGCTCTGCCTTTTTCCAGCTGTGGGGCCTGGGAGAAGCCACTTCTCCTTCGAAAGCCTCGGTTTCCTCGACTCTGTCCTGATTTTGCTAGACGGTGGTGGGGACAGCATGAAGTCACACTCAGGGAGCGTGTGGCACTGGGAAATGTGGGTGTGTGCAGACCATTAAACTCGTTTATCAAAAGTTAATCATATCCATAGTCCTGGGGACGATGCCAAGTATTTCTTTGCTTTTCCCAAGTTCTCGGGCCTGCAGAGGGCATCAGGGGAGAGCGCTGGGCTCCAGCCCTTCCTGGGCGACTGCCCCTCTCCGGCACACTGCGCCCCCAGCCCCTCTGCCGCCGGCGTCCTGCTGGGCTGGGCCCACGGGAAACACTTGGGGGAGAGTAGAGGGTTCGAGGAGGGGAGAAGCCAGGGTATGTCTCTCTCTCTCTCTCTGAGGAGTGGGAGGGGAGGTGTCATTTCCGGCACTGGTGGCTTTTGTGTCTTTAGCTCCTACAGAACCACCCATTCCCCTGTGATTCGACCCACCCTGAGGCTCTCAGTTTCCCCATATTTGCATGTTCTTTGGGGTATTTACACAGGCCCCACAAAGGTAGGAGGAGCTCAGGACTCCCTAAGTCCAGCCTTCCCCTCTGGTACAGGTGGGAAATTGCGGTTCAGAATAGACTTGTGGGAAGCACGCAGAATCACTGACAGGTAGGTGGGATCAATAGGGGTGATGCATGTGGCCCCAGTAGCACCATCTCCTCCATTTGCCTCTCCAGCACAGGAGTTGGGGCAGCGCCTGCCAGCACCCCACCTGGACTGCCTCGCCTTCGCTGTTTGGCTTCTCAGCCCTCCTGTCTCCCATGGACCGGTTCCCGGCATGAAGCGTCCTCTGTGTGAAATACGCAGAGTGGCTTCAGTTTTTCCCACTGGGCCTGGCTCTTAGAACAGGCATCTAGGACTTTCCTTCCGCAGAATGCCCTCCCTCTTCTCCATGCTCAGAGCCTTTATCCTGGAGGGTCTGGGACAGACACAGAAAGCATGTCCCATGGAGACTGGATGGCTGTAGCTCCCACTACCCCTTGCACCAAGGCTGCTCCAGGACAGAGCTCCCTCGAGCTAACCCTGTCTCTTGCTGTGCAGATGGAGTGACCGCGACACTGCAATGCTATCATCGGTCCGAGCCTTACAGAGGCTCGTCTGCACCCAGGTGGGGAGGATGCTGGGAGTCGGGAGAAGGGAGCAGCGGAGGGGCCACTCTTGCAAAGGACCTGGACAGTGTAGGCATTCAGCTAGACTGAGGATCTCTTCGTCTCCTTCATGTTCATCTCTGAGACTCAGGTCAAAGCCTTGAGCTTTTCAAAGCAGCCCGAGGGGAATGAAGGCTTGTTCCACACCAGGACAGCTGCCCGGGGTGCTCCTCAAGGCGCCAGAGAGCCAGGCTCCTCCGAGTGAACAGAGAGGTGTAGTCCTGCCTCCCACCCAGTGCCCCTGGATGTCTACTGGGGGCTGCTCACAAAGTCCCTTCTGCTGCAGCCTCCCCACTTCCTTCTTCCTTTCAGACTCCCAGGCAAAGGTCAGTCCAGCCAGCCCTCAGCCTCCAGGCCACCGCAGAGGCTGGCCAGGTGGGCCACCGCAGAGGCTGGCCAGCAGGTCTCTCCAGCCCTTCCTGGGTGTGCTCCACCCTGGGCCCTGGGTCCCTGACTTTGTCACTTTGAAGTTTCTTGCCCCCTCACCCAAGGACCAAGATAAATTCTAGGATTTCTGGGCTCTCAGTTTCCCCATATTTGCTCTTTGGGGTATTTACACAGGCCCCACAAAGGTAGGAGGAGCTAAGGACTCCCCAAGTCCAACCTTCCCCTCCAGTACAGGTGGGAAATTGCAGCTCAGAATAGACTTGTGGGAAGCTTGCAGAATCATTGATAGGTAGGTGGGATCAATAGGGGTGATGCATGTGACGAGCTGGCCCCAGACCCCAGGGACATGTCCTACACTCACACATATATGAGCAGCCATAGTTTACATGCACTCACATGTATGTCACACACGTCTACACATTGTCATACCCCCACAGAGACCATGGGATCAGCAGTTAAGGCTCACACAGGCATAAACACACGAATTCCCTAATGGCAGAGATGCCCCCCCCACCTATGCACGTACACACACATGGATGTACACTCACATGCACACTGATCAGCGCACACTCATAGTTACACACTTACACGTGCCCCCATGGAATCACACCCATGTGCACAATATCACATGTGTGTAGTTTGCTACATGTCCCATAACAAGCATTCATGCAAGTAACCAACACACACACAGCAGCTCGCGGAGGTCTCCTCACACACGTGGACACACTCCACACCCTGCGGACTGGTATGTTCACCCCTCGTGTGCTCACACGGCTGCAGAGCACCATCCAGACGTCCCTCCAGTGCCACTCCCATGCAAGGGACCACGGAGATGACCACAGCCACAGGCACAGATTCCCACACAATTCACAGGTGTGGCTGCCCACAGGCAGGCAGGCACACCCCCGTCACACACAGAGCCTCCCCTTGGCTGTCCTCCTCCACCGTCCCCGCTGCAGCCCTGTGCTCTGACCCCTCCTGGTGGGACCTTCCTCAGGGGATCCGGAGCCACCGGGCTGCCCTTGGGACAAAGAAAGTGCCCTGCCCACTCCTGATGCCGTCCCCTAAGCTGGGTGGCATGGGTCCCAGGGAGGAATGAGGGCTGCCCAAGCTCAGAGTCCTGGGCCAAAGTCTTGTTTGCAGGCACTGAGCGGAAGTTGCATAAGCTGCCCTAGTCGGCCGGGGTGACTCGGTTTATTGTCTCCGCTTCCCCTTGGCTGCAGGCCCGGCCCAGCCAGCGACCCGTTCCTCTGGGAGAGGGAAGGGAAGGCGTCTCCTCTCTTCCGGGCCCCAGCAGGTGAGGGCCAAAGAGGACTCCATCGGTCCCCAGGTGTGTGCCATGCACCTGAGGCCACCCAACCTCTCTTCTCCCAGATGGGGAGCTGAGGCCCGGAAAAGGCAGGGGGGCTGCCCGGGCCACACAGCGAGTGGGAGGCGCAGGAGGGCTGCACCCGGGTTCCACCTTCTTTCTAAACCTTTGTCAAAAGAAAGATCACGCAGAAGCCCAATCATTCTAATGCAGAAGAGCAGAGCTACTCGGTGTAGCGAGGGACCCCAGGGCCTGTGAGTAGGGACCATCTTTCACCCCCCCGCTCCCACCCACACCATGGCTGAGTTAGTTCATCAAAGGATTAGTTTGCCAAATCACCAACTCACGCGCTTATGAAGTGTCTAACAGTGTGTATGAGATGAACTGGTGAGGCCTTCGAGGGCCTGGGCAGCCAGGCTCTGGGGCCTTCAGACCCTCCCCCCTCCAGAATCTGTGACTCAGGCTGGAGCACAGTCCACACTCCCCCAGGGTCATCATTCCTGTTCCTTCAAGAGGCAGCATCAGGAAGGTGGGATAGAGACAAAGGGAACATTCCCGAAATCCCAGAAATCCAAAGCTGTTAGAAGCCATCCCATGCCTGCAGCCTATTTCCCCTCTCCTCTCTTCCCCTCTCCCTCCCTTCTCACCTGCCTTCCTACCTGCCTGCCTGCCTTCTTACCTGCCTGCCTGCCTACCTGCCTGCCTACCTGCCTTCTTACCTGCCTGCCTGCCTTCCTGCCTGCCTGCCTGCCTTCCTGCCTACCTGCCTGCCTGCCTTCTTACCTGCCTGCCTACCTGCCTGCCTTCTTACCTGCCTGCCTGCCTGCCTGCCTTCTTACCTGCCTGCCTGCCTGCCTGCCTGCCTGCCTTCTTACCTGCCTGCCTGCCTGCCTGCCTGCCTGCCTTTCTCAGTTCATCCAGCTGAAGTCACTAGGCAGGTCCTAGGGGGCAGTATGGTGGCCCTTGAGAGGTCGGAGTTAAAGTCGGTGGCCCCGCAGCCTGGTGGGTCAGAGGACAGCTCTATACACGCAGGAGAAGGAGCAGACAAGGAATGGACGGCGGACCCTCCCCACCGGCACCTTCACCAAGGCCCAGGAGCAGCAATGCCCCAGCAGCAGTGAGCACATGTTGCACCAAGATCCTCTTTTCTAAGTGCCTTCTCCCCCAGAAAGCAATCGACCTCTTCCGAGGAATGACTGATCCCCCGGCTGGGCCGGAGGAAGTACGAGGGAGCCTGGGCACCTCGCATCAGAAAGTAAAGAGGTTCTCCAAGAACGAGGGGGCACAAGAGCCAGCCCGAAGGGGTTTCTTCTGCCCCAATCTGATACAATTTGCACATCAAAATAAATAATGATAGCAAGGGATCTTAGCCCACTGAATAAAATAGGAATCTATAAATCCATACACTGTAAACATGCCCAATAATAAATAACGAGGGACAATCTCCTTTGGCAATTGTTATGATGATAATCATTTCAGGAAGGAGCCGCCAATGAATTCTACAGTGGGGTGTGAATGAACCCAGGAGCAGGATATTTACAAAGTGCAGTGTATCTCCACACAAGGTACTTATTACTTATAAAGGTAACAAAATAACTCGACAATGGAGAAAGCCAATCAAGTGCTGAACTGGTCAAAGTCGACACCACCAGTGTCCACAGATCAAGCTTTGTGGCGCCTGAGAGGAGGGACGAGGAAGTACAGCATCACTCCTGTGACAGTTCTGCCCAAGGCCTGTCATCCAGCACGATCACAGCGAAACTAACAAACACAAATTGAGCACCGTTCTACAAAACGACAGCTTGTTGTCTTCAAAGCATCGTGTGGTCCTGGCCGGTTTGCCTCAGTTGTTAGAGCCTCGGCCCGAGGACTAAAGACTCTTGGGTTCGATTTCTGGTCAAGGGCACAGGTTTGATTCCCGTCCTGGGGTTTGATCCCTGCCCGTGTTGGGATCGTGCGGGAGGCAACCAATTGATGCATCTCTTTCACGTCAATGTTTCTCTCTCTCTCTCTCTCCCCCCCTCTCCCTACCTTCCACTCTATTTTTTTTTTTAATCCTCACCGGAGGATATTTCTTCACCTATCTTCAGAGAGTGGGAGAGAGAGAGAGAGAAACATCCATTCGAGAGAAACACATTGATTGGCTGCCTCCTGCATGATCCCGACCAGGACCGGGACCAAACTGCAGCCAAGGTACGTGCCCTTGATCCGAATCAAACCCAAGATTCTTTGGTCCTCAGGCCGACGCGCCAACTGTTGAGCCAAACTAGCCAGGGCCCTCCCACTCTATTTTTTAAAAACCAATGGAAAAATATACTCAGGGGAGGATTTGAAAAAAAAACACACAAAAAACCAAGTGTGGAAATCAAGGCAAGATGGAGAAACTGCTTTCGAGTGAAGGAGGCTGCAGCGGTATCACACGGATGCTAAGTCGGGTCCCTTTCTGGTATAATTACACCAGATTGAGGGTTTCGGGTGCAAATTAAATGGGGTATTTGGATGAAGGGCAAATGGAAATCTTTATACTACTCTTGTATATTTTTCTTAATTTGAAATATTTTCAAATAAAATTATATTTTAATCCCATGCGGTGCAGCACTATAACAGTGTAAAGGAGGCTCCCGGATGGCTGTCTCCTCCCCACCCAGAAGCTTGTCTAGCGGCCTCATCTCCCGGAGAAGGGTTGGAGTAAACTGGGGTCGGCGCCTAGAAACCAACCAAGCAAACAAACAAAAACAGGAAAATTAATAATTCTGGGGAAAACAGAGAGGCATCTAAGAAAATAAATGTCATCATCGTACCCTACATGGCTGGGCTGTCAACAATATTTGCATTGTCACAAAGTCAACCCTGACGTATTTATCTACCAAAAAGTTATAAGGAAAATGGCACCAGGGGAAACAAAGAGGGAGATTGCATGGGAAGGAAATTCTTATCTTCCAAATTAGAAAGAAAGATTACATCTCTACGTGAAAAGTAAGAAATAACAGTATAACATGTTGTTTCATAAAGGCCAATGAAAAAGAAACTGCCATGTCTTGCTAAAAGCAGCTGCCTCTGGCCCTGGCCGGTTTGGCTCAGCAGTTGGAGCGTCGGCCCATGGATCAGGGAGTCCCGGGTTCGGTTCCCGCTAAGGGCATGTACCTCGGTTACAATTTGTCCCCGGCCCCAGTTGGGATTGTGTGGGTGGCAACCAGTCGATGTGTCTCTCCCAGGTCGATGTTTCTCTCGCTCTCTTCCTCCCTCTCCCCCTCCCACTCTTTCTGAAGATAAATGCAAAAATGTCCTGGGGTGAGGATAAAAAACAAAAAGGCAGCTGCATCTGGTGAGGGGGGCGAGTCTGTGGATGCTCACTAGAAGTCTTGAAGAACAAAGTGCATGTATAGTTTTAATAACAGTTGAAATTGAAGTAGAAAAATACAATAGAAATAAATACATTTTGAACAAACAGTAAATTTGGACAATTTGTGGAGTTGACTGTTTAGCAAGATCTGCAAAATCATCCCCCCAAATGCTAAAAGGCTGATAAAACAGAAAATGACTTTTTAAGGGATTTTTAAAAAATCCGTCTAAAATGAAAATTTCCCATGTGATACTATGAAGAAATAGTCATAGGATCTTATTTAAGAAGAAGAAGAAATCTGTTAGAAAAGTAAATGTCTCATTTGGGCCAAATCGAATAGTCCTTAAAACACTGCTAAGAAGGGGATCTATCTATGACAAAAATGCACATTGAATATAGTCAGAAAGACTATTTCTTGATTTTTAAATTTTTTTAAATTTTTTTTCTTTATTGATTTTAGGGAGAGAGAGAGAGAAACATCGAAGAGCTAGGACATCGATTGGCCGCCTCCTGCATGCCCCCCACTGGGGATCCGGCCCACAGCCTGGGCATGTGCCCTGAACGGGAATCGAACTGGCGACCTCTTGATAGATGCTCAACCACTGAGCCACACCGGCTGGGCAGGAAGACTATTTCTCAAACTAGTTTTGGGAAAATCAGTCAAATTGGTAATATGGGTCAGAGGTCCTTCACTGCACCTTTGGAGACTAGCTTTCTCCACATCGGCCTTTGGAGGTTTGGCAGTCTCTCTTCCGTGCACCCCAGGACCCAGACCATTTCCACCCCAGTCTGGCAGAAGAAGACTCCCACTCTTCACAACAGCCCAGTGTGGTGTAATCCACAACCCGTTTCCGTGATGAGAAAATGGGAGCTTGGAGAAAGGACTTGACCAGCCCAAAGCCTCGCCGTCAAACAGGAGCCAGACTGGGCTCGGCTCACAGGTTGATGAACCCCAAGGCCAGGGTCCTCTCCTGGCTCCCTCACCCCTAGGCTTTCCCACCTGTTGGCACCAGACCTAATTAGAGCCTCGCTGGCCCCTGCGAGGGGCAGGGAGGTAATGTGTCATTACAGCAAGAGTTGCTGGAAGGTCTCTCTCCATGTGTCATTATGTCTAATTACAGGCATTCAGGCTTCTGCGTGGGCTGGTGGAGCCAGAGCGTCTCCACACCCAGGTGGCTAAGGAAGTTCTGGGCCAAGGACTGGGTAGGGGCTGCAGAAGGACCCTCACAGCACCCTGGGAGCAAGGCCCAGGTTCCCGGCATCCGCAGGGGAAAGCTGAGCTCCATGCTCCTCTGGGGGAGGCCTTGGGGGGGGGGGACTGTGAGTCTCTGCCTCTGCAGACCTACTTAGCAGACTCTCACCTGGGCAGGGAAGGGAGGAAAAGAAGGGGGCTACACGAGGAACACAGCCCCCCTTTCCCCTCATCCCATCCCCAGACAGACACACACGCAGGTACATATACACACACTACACAGAAACCTGAACCTTTGAGCAAAGAGCCGCTTATACTCTCATCAACCCCATTGTGAGTTTGCTTGGGGGGAAGGGCGGGTGAGAAGGAATGTGGCACAGGGAGGAGACAGGGTCCCTGACCTCTCCGGACAGAGACAGCCTGAGGAAGCAACCTTTTGCCTGTGCTCATTTAACAAACAGGTATTGGGTTGTTTCTGTGTGCCGGGCATTGTTCTAGGCGCTGGTATCAAATACAGCCCCTGTTCTCGAGGAGTTTACTTTCTAGGGGGTGAGGGACAACACAATCAATATCTAAGGTACCAGGTGGTGACAAGTGGTGTGAAGAAGTAGTGTGACAGTCAGAAATACCTGACAATAGGTGATGATCCGGTTGGAGGAATAGTCAGGCCACTTGCCCTGATTTGCCCCGATCCAGGGGATAGATGGAAAAACAACTTGGCAGGTAGAATAAAGGAGCTCCTCACCCAGTTCCCTCCTCCTTCTTCTCTTCTTCTTTTTTTTTTTTTTTTATCCTCACCCGAGGACATTTTTTCTATTTTTTGTTCAGATAGAGTGTGGGAGGGAGAGAGAGAGAGAGAAACATTGACGTGAAAGGGACACGTCGAGTGGTTGCCACCCACACGACCCAACCAGGGCCGGGGACAAACTGCAACCGAGGTACGCGTCCTTAGCGGGAACCGAACCCGGGTCTCTCAGGACCGCAGGCCGACGCTCTAACCGCTGAGCCAAACAGGCCAGGGCCTTCTTCTCTTCTTTCTCCTCTCCTCTTTTAATATCGCTTTTTCTTAAAAAATTAAATATTTGAGACACACAGAAGTTATAAAAAATTATATGATAAATACTCATATACCGACAGCCCATGTTAAAAATCTAAAAAAAATAAATAAATCTTTAGATTTGTGAAAAACAAAAACTTAAAATACAATCAACGCTCCCTGTATCAGTCAGGAAAGTCTAGGTTATGCATCAATAACAAACAACCCCCAAATCTCAATAGCTGTAAATAGCAAAGGTCTATTTCTCTCTCACGCTCTGTGCCGAGAGAGTCGTGTTCACTGTAGTTGCTCAGGAACACAGGCTGAGGGATGCTCCACCATTCTACGGTGCTGTGACCTTAATAAGAGACGTCGGAGTTCACTCTGCGGGGAACGAGGCAGGAAGACTCCTCGCACACTCACTCTTAGATGTGTCCATTAGGAAGTGGCTTAGGTTACTTCTGCTCTTACTTCATTGGCCAGCAGTCATGTATCCGTGTCCAGCGTCAAAGGGGCAGCAGAGTGTAATCCTCTCCCATGCTCAGAAGGAGAACATGACTGAAATACGGGCAAGCATTGTTAGTATCTATCATCTCCCCCACCCATTTCCATCTATCCCCCCACTCCCAGGGGTTAGCCCCGTCTGCAAGCTGTGTATAATTTTCATCTATGGATTAAAAAAAAATTTTTTTTCTTTATGATTTTAGAGAGAGAGGAAGGGAGAGGGAAATAGAAACATCGATGAGAGAGAGCATCAACGGGCCGCCTTCTGCAAGCCCCCCACTGGGAATCGGGCCCACAACCTGGGCAGGTGCCCTGACCGGGAATCAAACCGGCGACCTTTCGGTGCATGGGTCGATGTTCAGCCAGTGAGCCACCAGCCAGGCTCATCTATGGATTTTGTTTTAACTTCTAATATACCTGTTATTCATCAGAAAATAGTATGTGGGGAAAATTAGAACACATTTGAACTGAATGACATTGAAAACACAACAGCACGATGACTTGATGATATACGTCTACATTGAGAATGATCAGCACACCCCCATCCCCTCACCTGGTTACCATTTGTGAGCGGTGTGAAACTGTCAAGGTCCACTCTCTTAGCAGCCTTCAAGCACGCAGCGCAGTGCTGTCAACCACAGTCAGCGCGCTGTACTCCCGGTCCCCGGTGCGTGCTCACGCACTGTACGCCTGGCGCTGTGTACACTTCGTGCGCACACTTTGAATGGGTGAATGCGTGCTAGGTAAATTTTATTTCAATGCAGCTGTTTTCAAAAATGAGCTTACTGAATTTTCTCTTTCCCCCTTCATTTCCTTCCTCTATAGTTTTTCTTCTAAGTAATGGCTGTTTCCAAGGAATTCCTGGTCCTAATTCCCGCTCTCTGCCTCTTTTTATCAAACGTCCTCTTTCCCGTCAGGCCATGGACTGAACTGCCAAAGAAAGGATTCTCCAGAGGAAGCAGTGGCAGAGACGTTCCAAGGAAACAATTCTCTTACCCACGGGGGAGACTGGACACCAGGACCAGGGGTAGGGTGAGATGAGAGAGCACCCAGCGTACAAAGTGTGAGGAGGTACTCGCCCTCTGGGTGTGCAGGAGCAGGCTGGCCCCGAGAACGAGGCTTCCCTGCATTGTGTGTGTGTGTGTGGTGAAATGCACACAACATGAAACGCAAACCACGTTAAAGCGTACATTTCGGCGGTATTTTAGTGCATCCACAATGTTGTGCGACCATCACCACTATCTAGATCCCAAACATTTCCATCACTCCAAAAGGAAACCTGAACCTCTAGCATTCACTCCCCAGCTCCCCCTCCCACAGGCCCTGGCAACCACTAACCTGCTTTTTGTCTCCTTGGATTGGCCAATTCTGGACATTTTACATAAATGAAGTCATGTACTATGTGGCCATTTGTGACTGGCTTCTTCCACTCAGCGTAAGATTCAACCACGTTCCGCATGAATCAACATTTCATTCCTATTTTTGGCCATATAATACTCCATTGTGTGGATATACCACTTTCGCTTATCCACTCATCTGTTGGTGGACATTTTATTTTTTTATTATTATTTTTTTTATCCTCACCTGAGGACATTGTTCCATTTTTTTATTCAGATAGAGCGGGAGGGAGAGAGAGGGAGAGAAACATCGATGTGAAAGGGACACATTGAGTGGCCGCCACTCGCACGACCCAACCAGGGTCAGGGACAAACTGCAGCCAAGTACATGCCCTTAGCGGGAACCGAACCCGGGTCTCTGTGGACCGCAGGCTGATGCTCTAACTGCTGAGCCAAACTGGCCAGGGCGTGTTGGTGGACATTTTAATCGTCTCCACCTTTGGGCTATTGTGAATACAGCCTCTATAAACATGTGTGTACAAGTATTTGAACACCTGTTTCCGATTCTTCTGGTGTACATCTCAGAGTGGAATCGCTGGGTCGTGTGCTAATTCTATGTTTAACTTATGAAAGAACCATCTCCTTACATTTTACACCTCGGGCATCTAGCTTGCTTTATCCTAGTGCAGTCCCGATGCACATTACCCCAGGTATGACTTTTGTCCCCACATCACCACCATCCCCATCCACACTAGTAGCTTTGAGGTAAGGTGTTGACATGGGCGACAATTCTAAGTCACGTTTGAGGGCCAGAAGTGATGTCCTCTGGAGCTGAAACACGGAGAATGCCGGCAGAGGGGCTGGGGCAGACGGAAGGTGCCAGAATACCAGCTTGTCCTTCTCAAGGGTCTTCGCACTGTTGGTTGCAGAAAGCCCAGAGAAGAGGGTACTGTTTCTGAGCTGGAGGAAAGATGACAAACTCTGCCTAAGATTGGAGCGTGGGCAGGGACACTGGGAGAGGTCACTCTAGTCCCGCGGTGTCCTAACTCCACGGGGAGTTGAGGGTGGCCACCCCACCCCGGAGCCTCCGTCTCTCGGATTGGAAAACGGAGGTAAGCTGTTGCCGACAGTGGGAGGCGAGCTTCTGGCTGTGAGCTGGCTTCGTGCTCTGTGAAGTTTAGGGGAGAAGCTTCCACTTGAAATGCCTGCTCGGGTAGCTTCCAGAACAAGGTCGGACTTGAGGTAGACCCGACTTTCTTTGGCTCTCTGGAGGCGTCTGAAAAGTTGTGTACAGTTTGAAATTCTATAAAGGGAGACCTATTTACAATATATACGAGGGAGCTGACTCCTTAAATGCACCCCCAGCAGCTAATCCTCAGGTGTGACTTCTGTGTTCAATCCACGGAATTTTCGCATATTGGGCTTGCAGCTCAGCCAGGTTCTGGGAAGTTCGTCCACCCCGCGTAGAGGCGGGGGTGGCAGGGCTTGGATCTGTCTGGTTTTCAGAGCACAGGGACTCTCTCCTGAGCAACCATCTCATCCAGAAGCAGCCCAGGGCCTCCCAGGTGAGCTTGACAGGACAGGGCTCTGGACCCCAGAGGAAGGACTGTGCTTTCCCCGCCCACAGCCTGAGGTCAACCAGAGTAGCTACAGCAAAGGGGAGTTAACCCGGGGAATTTGCGAATTACCAAGATTTGCAGGGAAGGCAACCAGGGGCTTTCTCCAGAGGGACGGGGATATTTTAGACTCCAATTCAATGCCCATTTGTAGAGGGAACTTCAACCCCATGCCAGGCACTTGATATGTGTCATTCCACTTCATTTTCCCAGTCACCTCTCAATTTACAGGAAAAGCCAACAGGGGTCAAAAAGGTAGAGTGTCTTGCCAAGGTCACATTGCATAATAAATACTGAAGCCCAAATTTGAACCCAGATCTCATGACTCAAGACTTGGGGTCGGTTCCACCAAGACACCTTGAAGTCCCCTTGAGAGCCACAAAGAATCGGACATGCGGGTGGCATCTGAGACAGACACGACTTTCTAAGCAGTCAGGACTAATGTGACCCTGTGGGAAAGTCATTTGTGACTTCACTTTTTGGTTTGTCCTGGAAAGTCCCACATCTTTTACAGAACTTCTTCCTAGTACCCTCGTGTGAACTTTACGCGGAGGGTAGCCAAAGGCCAGGCTTGGAGGCCAGAGAAGGGGGATCGCGGCAAAGCGTCAGTTCATCTTATGTGGCTACCCTGGCCTGCAGCCCCTGCAGGTGGGTGTGTTCGTCGACCCCACCCCTCCTGTCCTGAGCAGGGGTCTGGCAGGCCTGGGTCCCCCAGGCTGAGACTGCCCTCGCCCCAACAGGACTGTGTGGGATGCAGAGACTGCACCGACACTTAAGGTTTAGACCTGGGTTTGACTCGCAGTCCCATCACTAACTTGGCTGAGTTTCCTCTCCTCTCTGTGCCTCGGTCTCTCCATCTGTAAACTGTGACCAGTCCTCTTCAGATGGAAGGGGTGAGCTGATATGAGAGCATACTCAGTGTGAGAGCCCATGGAAAGCACCCCCAGTCAAGGAGCGGGAGCTCTGCACGGGTTCCTCTGGCCCTGGCGGCCACCTCCAAGGTGCACAGCCTGTGCCCAGTGTGCTGGCACAGCTGCTTGGGCAGATATCGCGATGACCCAGCTGTAGGGCTGCAGCAGAGGAACCCCGGGGGCGAAGGAGTCCCTGCCTAGGGTCAGGGAAGATTACACAGCGAGAGAGGCTGGGGGAGAGTCTAAATATTACACAACCTGCTTGTCACGGTCGCTGACCAATCAGAAAGGACATCAGCTGTAAATAATCCATAGGACCCATCAGTGTGATTATGAAGGCCCTGGGAAGGGACATTTGATTTGGGGCCTGGCAGATGTATATGAGTTCTTCAGACAGGTGGGGACAAGTGCCCTCAGGGCAGAGCCAATGCGTCTGCTTAGGCCTGATGAGCAGAAAAAGCAGGTGTGCTTGGAACAGTATGGCTGGGGCACAGGGCATGCATGGGGGACAGAGAAGACAAGACAGGGTTTTGAACACCAGACTAAGTTTTGGTGACACAGTTAGGTCACCTCTGGGGTGGTATTCCACACCGGCAACTCTGGCGAAGAGGAACTGCAGAGGGACAGGGGCTCCAGGGTCTGAACATGACATGTACTTGGGGCAGTGAGGATGCTTGGGGTTTGGGTCCACGCTCCATTCTCTCGGGAGAAGGTCTGGCAAAGATGGGCCAGGAGGAGAGACACTAGAGTCTGTTGGACAAGGAAACTGAGGCAGACAGTTTGTATGGGTGGAACCAACACAGAGGGAGGTGGAGACGCTGGTGACCCAGGCTCCCTGGCTTTCGCTCCAGCCCCCTGAGTGGCACTGAGGCCTCCTGTCTGCTCAGGAGCCTGGTTCTGGCACCAGCTCTGCCACTTAAGTGCTGTGTGATCTTGAGTGAGGCACAAACCCCCTCTGGGCCTCAGGGCTCCATATACAGCATGCAGGAGCCTGTTGATTTCTCCCTTGGCAATTCAGGGTGTGCCAAGCTGATCCTCTCCTGCCAGCCACCCCACCCGGCCTTGTGGGGAACGTGAGGGATGTGGACTCCGGCAGAACTGAGCTTGCGTCTCCACCTTGGGAGGTACTGGACGTTTGACTGAGCACGTGAGAAGTGGTGGGCCTTCATTTCTCACCCACAGGATGCAGACTTGATGGGTTAGGTCAATGCTGTACGGAATGAAGGAGAAAACCCCGGGGCGCTGGAGACAGGACCGTGGAAGTGGAGCTGTCTGGTTCCCTCCCTCGCCCTCCAAGGGTGTCTTTTTCCAGCAAGCCTGCTCAGGGCCTGGGCCTTGCTGACGCTGGAGCGCCATGGGGCTCCCGAAGGAAGGCCGCGTCCTCACTGTTCTCCCCGGGCAGGTCTGAGCACGAATTGGGGTGTTAGTAAAGAACACACACAAGCCAGGGCTGTCCTGCGGAAACCGCAGTCTCTGACCCCTGGTGACAAGAAATGCAGAAACCAAGGAGACAGGCCAGGAAAGACCTGAGCAGACGCTGTGTGAAGCAACCTTTGAGCGAGGGCCACGCCGAAGGCGGCTTTAGGAAGTTTTTCTGCAGGCCACGCTGATCAATCTGGCTCCTCTCTCCAGCATCCCAGAACAACTTCAGCAAAAAGCTGCTTTGCTTTGCAGCAGTTTGGGGGTTGGATAATTTTTTTTTTTCAATCTCATGCTTTTGTTTGCTGGTGTATGGCTTCATTTCTTTCTTGAATGTGTCTTGAGCTGGGAGCAGGAAGGCCCAGTTATAGCTGGGTTATACAGGTAAGGAGGCCAGAAAGCAGTTGTTGCTCAGTAAGTATCCAGCCCCTTCTGTGCTTACCAACCAGCGCCCTTGCACAGACCCCTTTCAAACTAACCAGTTACTTCATACTCTCCAAGTGGTTTATCCCCCTGACTCTGCCCCCCCCCCCCCCCCCCCCCAAGAATCTTAACCTGGAACTCAGGAACTCCTCTGAGAGCCTGCCGGGTTGGCTTTCTTTCTCTTCCTCTCCAATGGGGGCTGGGCGGAGATGCCAGCTGGCAGGGTGGAGGGGGCTCTCCCGGCCCCCTCAAACCCTCACACCGGGTCTGCATTCCTCCATCCATAATGCCTCCTCTGGGAACACAAGCTTTCAGAAACCTGAGAAGACCAACCAGCCGGTGCAGGGCTGAGGGAGGTGGGCCCAGATGGGTGGGAGCGGGGGTGGGGCTTGGCTTCTGCCTTCGATGAAAACAGAAACCTCAGGCCTTTTCCTCCTCTTTCAGCTGCTCTGGGATCACAGACCAGGGAGCAAAGAGCATTGGCTTTTGCTAAATCCACTTGGGGAGATGGGGGCTGAAGAGGGAGCGGAGTCGTGGTAGTACGGAAAGGTAGAGGGACGTGAGCCCGGTCTACCTGGTGCAAAAGTTTCCACCATGGGGACCCTTCACGGCCAATGTAGGCTTTCAGACAACAGAGCAGACTACTAGCAAGACCAAGAACAACCAGAGAGGTGAAGCTACTAGCCCCAGGTCACACAGCGGGAAATGGAGAGGCTGGGGTTCGAGTCCAGGTTGGTTCCCCAGCACTGCACTGCCTCGAAGTACGTGTTCCAGGTACAGTCAGAGATGTGCTTTTCCTGCACATCTCCTAGGTAAACGTGCGACATTCTCCCTTTCAAGGATGTATCTTAAAATTGTGACTTCCGTTTATTTGCCTTACAAATAGGGAAACTGAGGCCCAGAAAGGGGCCATGACTTGCTGGGTCAGTCCCAGACCTCCTAAGACAGAGCCTGCTTCAGTGGCAAGAGTTTGGTCAGGCAGAATTGGTTTACACCCCGACTCCGCCATGTACTTACTTTCTGGGTGACCTGGGCTTGTGTCTCAGTTTTCTCCCTATTAAATGGAGGTCGTAATTCTTCACTGAAGGGTTGCTGTAAAGATCAAAGGAGGTCCTAGGTTTGGATGCAGTGGTATAGTTCCTGGCACATAGTAGGTACTGGGTACAGGCTGAGTGCCTTCCTTTTTCCCTAGCAAAGGAAAACCGAACCTTATAGCGCTGAGAGCTGGGCCTGGGGAGGGGACAGGTGGGACCAGTTACCAGCTCTGCTGGTGTGCCCGGGCAGGCGGGAGCTGACTGCTAAGTAGAGCTGGTTGTGAAATATTTGGGAGTTGCAAGGCAGTTGTAGGTAGCTTTACATCAACCATGGTGGGAGTACTTTACATCATAGAAATTAGCAAACACTACAAATCGGGGACTTTTTAAAAAATAAAGGCCAATAAAGTAGAATTTGCCAGAAGTAGGAAGTGACCTGGTGTCATTATGCTGATGAGACTCTGGGGCTACCTGCACCAGCTAAATGTATCCACGTATCTAGTGTAAGTTGGGGCTTCACTATTCCCAGCTGTGTGACCTTGGGCAAGTCACTTCACTTCTCTGAGCGTTTATGTCACGCAGGGAAACTGAAGCCAATACCCAGTTGTGCGGGCGCTAACTCTGGCACCTCCCACATAGGCTTGTTGGGGGTGATTAATGAAATGACATATGTAAAATGTAAAGTGCTAGGTTCTGAGGCTGATAAGCAGGTGATATTAATACTGTTTTCAGCAGGTGCTGGCTTGGTGTCTTCCCTTAACCATAACCTGGTGAGAAAAATGTTATCACCTCTGATGTCCCCATGAGAAAACGGAGTCTGGTTGGTGAGGTGACTCGTTCAAGGCTGCACTGCTAAAAGGTGGCAAACAGGGCTTTGTCACCTGGTCTGATGAGCTCCAAGTCTGGGCTTCTGCCAAGCTCCTGGGCCCCAGCCCCATTCTGGGGGGGCTGACTGCAGAGCACGGGGTGTGGTATTTAGTAGCTGGCTTTAGGCAGAATGCGTGGGGTCAACAGAGCTGCCTGTGCCAGGGGGCACCCTGAGCAACTCGGCCCAGAGCCCAAAGCCTGTGGTTCTGAACCAAACAGCACCCACACCTGCCTCCTTCTTCAGGGGCTCTGGAGCCCCCCATGCATTGCCTCTCCTTTGGTGAGCAGGTCCCTCAGAAAATTGTTGAATGAGGGAAAATTAATTTTCTTTCTTAATGATCAGTTAGCCCCTCACTGCCCTCCTGGTACAGAGGGCTGGTTTGAGCCTGGGGACAGGGGGGGACAGTGCCCAGACTCTGGCAAGCCCCTCCTTTTTTTTAAATTAAAAAAAAAAACAACTTTCTGCCCTGGCCAGTTTGGCTCAGTAGTTAGAGCATTGGCCTGTGGACCAAAGAATTGCAGCTTCGATTCCAGCCAAGGGCATGTACCTCGGTTGCAGTTCATCCCCGGCCCTGGTTGGGGTCATGCGGGAAGCAACCAGTCAATGTGTCTCTCTCACATTGATGTTTCTCTCTCTCTATCTCTCCCTCCACTCTGTCTGAAAATAAATGGAAAACTATCCTCAGGTGAGGATTTTGAAAAAAATATTTTTCAATTACAGTTGACATTCAATATTGTATTAATTCTGACAAGTGCCTTCTCAAAGAAACCTGATCAAACTTTCTCTGGTTCCCCATCCTGCCCTCTTCCCCCGACTCGCAGTCCTGTTTGCCAGTCTCCATCTGGTTCCTTCTCCCCTTGCATCCAAGACAACCTGGCGTGTCCTCATACCTGGAAAAATCACACCCATTCCCAGAAAACCAGCGGCAGGACTGAGAAACCCAACCACCGAGCGCCCTCCTTTGTGAGGTTTGACTTTGGGGCTAAGGTAATATATACGTTCTCAACTCCGAGCATCTTAGGGTTGTTGAAAGGAACCAGACGTAGTTTCCTTTGGGATGTGGAAACTCAGCTCTGCAAGTTCACTCACTTCTCCATTCTGGACCTCAGTCTGTTCATCTGGAAAACTAGGGCAGCGGTGGTCACATGAGATTCTATTCCTGAAAGTGCTTGGTGAAGACTTTAACTCTGTGCTCAAAAAACAGAACAAAAAAACCCTGCTGTGCTCCGGGGCTGGGGGATCTGGGGAGCTCAGATGCAGCTCCAAGGAAGCGTACGTGAAGCGCAGGGTGTCAGGCCTCTGCCCGCCCAGAGGGAAGCATCTCATAAGCCTTCCGTGCTTCTCCTGCTCAACAGTTATCTCTTCCCGCCTCTGGCAGTGACAGTCGCCAACTCTGAGCCTGCCACAGGCTTGATATGGCAGACCCCACACCGAGGAGGCCCCGGAATGTGGAAACAACACCAGGTAACCACCTTAAAATAAGGCGGGGGGCCTTGGGGGATTGTTATCCCAACCCTGACTTTACAGATGCAGCCAGCAAAGAGATGCACACGGTGATGTCCCCACATCCACACACCTCCCTGCAGTTCCCCACCCCCCAATACTTGCTGTTTCAAGGAACAGATTCAAATCATGCTGACTCATAATGAGCACCAAGAACTGTGCCTTCCCCGTCCATTCCCCTGGAGGAGCTGGTCAACTACACTCTGAGGTAGTGTCGTTGCTCGTTTTACAGACGAGGAAAGTGGCACTCGGAGAAGGAGGAGCTGGGGACTGTGGAAATGTTCTTTTGGCCTCGGGAGGCCATAAGCTCACAAAACACTGGGACTTGGGTGCTGGTTTGCTCTCTGGATGCCTGTTCTCTGGCGATATTGAGCTGGATGGGACTGCCTGCCAGTGGCTTCTCTCCCTTCCCCTGGAGTAGGGGTGGTGACAGATTCACCGGCCTTCTGCGTCTTCCCAGACCCTGCATGGAGAAGACATGAGCTTTGTGGTGTGACCGGTGGTCCTGCATGCCCAGGACAGTCCTGGATTATGCCTGCAGTCCCAGCATCATTGATAATGGCGTCCCCTGTCACTCTCAAAAGTGTCTTGAATTGGACGATAAATTATACGGTTGCCTTGTTATTCATGTCAAATGAAATAATAATTGGTCGGTGAATAAATAAATGAACAAATAGATATCTCACTTGGACACTGAGCTCTGCACTTGTGTAGCCTAGGCATTGGCTCTGTGATGTGGGCAGCACTGTCTTCAGTGGGAATGTTTACATTGATGCATGGAGAGGTTACCCAATTTGTCCAAGACACAATTTCAGGAGACCCAGGAAATGTGTTCCAAATTGCAAAAAATAAGAAAACATACTCACATATACATATGCATATACACACGCCACACAAAATAGTGTCTGGGACAAGAGTGTGCTTGTCAACACCGGTCCCCTCCAGGGAAAAGATGGAGGCAGCCAGGAGGCAGGGGTGGAATGCAACTTTTCAGTGCATGCCCTTCTGAACCTTTGGAATTCTGAACTGTGGGCAAAAAATTATTCAAAAAATAAATGAAATGAGTAGTAAGACGTTAAACTAGCTGAAAAGGAGGTTTTCTGTGTTAAAAGTGAACCACATGATGGCAGGGAGGGGACTGATGCTTCCTGCATTCCCTGCTTTTACCAAAATGCTCAGCTTATTTCCCAGCATGCACTGGGCAATGGGAAATCCTAGAAGGTCAAGGTCTATGGGACTTTCAGAGACCCACTCAAATGTGCCAGTCGGGAACCTGGCCCAGGGTCACGGAGGGAGTGAAGGACAGAGCTGGGGTGGGAGCAGTCCTGAGCCAGCTGGGTTTGCTGCTCCTGAAAAGCCCGTAAACTCTTGTGAAAGTTTCGGTTGGATGCACAGACGTCAGGACGTAGAGAAGGCCCAGCAGGTAAGAGGCCCCCATTTCATATTTGATATAATGTAAAATCTGAGTCCCCAGTGCCATAAAGTTGATCAACCAAATCAAGATATCTCGGGAGAGAACAGGGGTGCTCCTAATAACCACAGCCAGACAACATGCACAAAGGAGGCTTCCTGGGAAATCCAAGACTCACCCCACAAAAACTCCCCATCGTCAGGAAGTTGGCAGGGTGACATTTTGGACTAAGGACCTTCAAAGGAAGACGATGTGATTCTAGTACTTCATACCCAACTTCTTCCCCAAAATCCTGACAACAACTAGGCTTTGGATACACCTGGGTTCAAATCCTGGCTGTGTTCAAACTATTTCGCTTCTCTGAGCTTCAGCTCCTTCACCTGTAAAACAGAAATCATAACCCCTCTCGAGGGACACTATGAGAAAGAAATGTCTCACTGAGAGCCGGCAAGGAGAAAGTACCCAGCGAGAGTGATTTCTCTTCCCCTAATGCAGAGAAATAATGAACCGATACAGGCTTGATCCTGAAACTCTAGGGGATGAACACAGAGTGAGCCTTTCTCCCAGACCAGATTCCCAAATGCCACCATGGGAGGAAGAGTGTCAGGCACCATGCACAGGGAGATGGTGATTCGAATTCTGGGAGTCATTTTTCAAAGCACCTCTTCGTGGGGACTCGCTGAAAGATCCTTTGCGTTAAAAACAAAAGTTGAGCGGGGCTCTGGTTGCACCAAACCTTTTCTCTACTCCCTGCCCTCGCCAGGGTAGTGGGGGCAGTACAGGGGATTCAGAGGGTCTCTGGGCAGAATTTAACCTGATTTTCCCCCCAGCATGTCACCAGGAGCTGGGACCTGGCCAGAAGGAAGGAAGTAGGGGGTAAGGAGGAAGAAAGCCAGGGAAATAAAGTGGGGATGAGTTCTCCCTTACCCCCACTAAGTTCTGCTGCTGAACCCTTCAGTCTCTAGAAGTCTCCAGCAAATGCTCCACCCACACCTGTTCCTGAATTTATAGTTCAAAAGGAAGTGTGTGTGTGTGTGGGCGGGGGGTAGATAGGACTTCATCACTCCCCTAACAGCAGCAGTCATCAACTGGCTTGCAGCTAGACCTGTCTCTGTTGATTATGGCTGCCTGTGTGACCTGGGGCATGTTGCTTGACCTCTCTGAGTCTCAGTTTCCTAACTGGAAAATAAGAACACTAGGAGTGCCTGTCCCAGGGACCATGTGCGGGGCCCCATGGCTTCTCTTCCCAGCGGTCTGGTGCTGCTTTCAAAGTTTCCTTCAAAGGAGAGTTTCAGGTTCTTGCTCTGTAGTGCATCATGCTGGTTCTCAAAGCATGGGGCCTGTCTTACGTACAGAAGTCCTCCAACCACCTCTCCCACGCCCTCATACTGGCCCCTGCTCAAATGTCACCTCATCAGGGAGGCCTTCTCCCAGTATCTGCTACCCCTTCTCTGCTTTATTTTCTCCCCAAACTTATTATTCTCGAATGCCAGATATTTTTCTTCCCTCTGACCCCCAGGCTCAGCTTGAAGCCCCCTGAGAGGATGTGCTATACTTTGTTCATGACCGTGCCCCAGTGCCTAGACTAGTACCTGACTGGTAGAAGGCACTCATACATATGTGTGGGGTGAATGAATGAATGAACTAATGCTCGCTACACAGACATAGCCAATATCACTGACTGCTGGTAACATTGCAACACACTTCCAGTTATTTTTTTTACATTGTTGGTTTTTATCTTTAACTCTTCAATCTATCTGATATTTAATGTGAGGTGTATCATGTGAGAGGCGCTTGTAAACAAATCCCCAAGTAAACGGCTAACCAATTTGCACAGTGATCTATTTTGTTCCCGTTGGTTAGTGGAAGGGCTGGGCCTATGCTGCCTGGTCTGATCCTCCTCATACCAGCCACCCATGCTGTCCATGAGGCGGGACTGTCCAGATTAAGCACAGGCACTGGAATTAGACAATCTGTGGTCTAGCTTCTAGCTCAGCCACTTACCAGCTGGGTGACTTTGGGCAAGAGAATGTACTTTCTAAGCTTCCGTTCTAAGCCTCATTTACTCCAACTACAAAATGAGCACCGAAGTAGCATAATGCCTCCTTCACAGAACGGCTGTGGGACTGAACACCACAGGCTGGCAGAGTCTGGCACACAGTGGGTGCTCAACTGGTGTCATTATTGTTATAGATCACAGTTGAAGCTAGTTCACTCGCTGGGAAAACGAGGCCCAGTGGGCATGCCCCTGTGCTCAAGCCGGGCATCTGGCAAGCGGGCAGTGCCCCGGTTCCCGCCCTGCTGGAGGACACCGCACAGTTTTGCATGTGGAGAAGCAGCAAGTGTGGAAACAGGAACTGTTCTAGCCAGGAGCTGTCCCTTGTGTGGGGGAGGGGTCCCCTGAGGAAGTGAAGCTGGGAACTGAGCTGTTGCCTTTGCGCCCCCCTGGAGACTGTCTCTTTGGAAGAGGTGTTAAGCATTTATTAGTGGAGTCTAACTTCTTCCAGAAACTTCTGCACATTGACTCTTACTGGTCTTGGGGTTCGCAGGAAGTGGGGAGCTCCAGATGATGAGCCGGCACCTGGAGGGCAGAGCGCAGAGCTCTCACCGCAGCGAGATACCCTTGGGGCCCTGCATTCAGCAGGCGCAAAATAAGCTGCCTGTTGACTGGCCAATTTCAGTTTGTCCGGGCTGTACTGGGGCGACGTCAGGCAAGGAGTACCAAAGGGTGCGGGGAGGGGTCCGCGGGTTGGCTGGCTGCAGACCCTAACCTCAGTGCCTACAGCCCCAGAAGAGGAGATACCGCGCGAGATTTGCGGTGCGAGTTTGGGCCTCAGTTTCCCTGTCTTTGAAATGGGGAGGGCAGCCTGTGCCGAGTGGGTCACTGGCCCTCCAAAGTTCTCAGGAGAGTGGAGGGAGGGATCCAGCGCGTGAGGAAGCGGCCGGGCGCCCCCCAAGCCTGCGTGGCGAGCGCGCACGAGCGCAGGGGCGGCGCGGCCCCGCGGCGGGGAGGAGCGGGAGCGCGCGCGCGGGCCCGCACAGGCGGTGGCGGAACCGAGAGCGGGCGAGCGTGCGGCCGCTGCGCCGCCAACTCGTGTGGGACCCACTGCTCTGGCCCGCCGCCCGCGGTCCCGTGCGCGGGTCCTCCCGCCGGCAGCCGAGCCCGCCGCCAGCCGGTGAGTGGCGGGGGCCGGGACCCACGAGATCGGGCCGTGGCCGGGGGAAGGGGCGGGGGCCGGGCCGCGGGGCCGTCATCCACACTCCGGCCGAGGGCGGTCCGCGAGCCCGCGCGCGTCTGAGGCTCCGCGGGGAGAGCGGGCGGGGGTGCGCGCGTGAGGTCGGGGCGCGTGTGAACGTGCGAGTCAGAGTGTGTCCGCGGCCGCGCGGCCAAGCGTGCGTGGTTGGCGTGACCATCTGTCGCCCAGGCTGTGTTCGCCGGGGTGTGTGTTGGTGCTCCAGGCAGAGTTGGTGCGTGTGCACGTCGGAGTGCCTGGCTCGTGTGGTTTGGAGTGCAGGGGGCGGGGGGATGGGCATGGCTGCTATTAATCCATTTACTGAGTGTTTACTATGTGCCGAGGAGTGTGCCAAGCGCTTCATCTAAGACCTTATTTTTGTGATCTTATGTGTGGGTTCAGGGAGTACACGTGTGTGACTGTTCACAAGTGATTTGTACGGGTATTCATGAGCCTCTGAGAACAAAAGTGTGCATGTGTGGATGTGAGTGTGTAATTAGTGTACAGGGGTGTGCGAATATGTTTGTTATGAAGGCTGAGGGTCCCCATTTGCACGACCAGGACTATTGTGTGATGTGCCCTCCGCTGGCCCCAATGCCAGGGAGCCCATAGAGAGAAGCAGGCCTGGTGTGGGTACCCAGTGGGTGCCAGGCCTTGTTTGGTGAATGAAGGGCCAGAGGTCAGACCCACAGAGCCTGGGTGGGTCTGGCAGAGGGGATGGCCTCAGAGCCAAGCCTTGGCAGGGTCACTGGCCGGACCCTCTGTGAGACTCCAGGAGGAACTGGGCTGGGGCTGTGCTGGGCCTGACACTAGGGGACCTGTGTCCAGTTCTTCCTAGATAGCCTTCTCAGTCCCCTAATTTTGTTCTTGCCCCTCTCTGGCCCTGGCAAATTTTAACCTTTCCTTAGGCCTGGGCGGAGAGGGAACATGGGCAGTGCTGACCCTGGGGAAACCCAGAGACACTTGTCTGGGTCTGGGCGTCTCTCTGCCTACCTTGCTAAGTAGGTAGCTATTCCTCTGATGTATTTGTATCTAGCCTGGGCCTCCAAGAGCCCCCACGACAGTAACAGATTGATCACAGCAGGCTTGGGACCCCATCTTCGAAGGTCTGTCCTCACAGTTTTGACTGACAGTTCTTTTGTGTTTTATAAATGCCGAAAATCTCTACAGTGGAAAGTCTTAATTGCTTTAAGGCAAACTTTAGAAACTCTGGCGCTCCCTTGTTTCTCTGAATTGTCAAAATCCAGCCTGCCTTTCTGAGGGGAAAATGTCGTCTGTCTCGGGAGCTCGGCGCCCTGTGCAGGGGAACCTCGGAGGCACATTCGAAAACCATGGCGTCAATAGAAGAAGAATTTCATTGAAAGGGATGCAGAGCCGGCTGGAAGTGCCTGTTCCCAACTCAGCAGCTTACCGAGTGAACTTTGGACGTCTTCTTTTAGCAAACAAAACCTGGAAGGAAACAAAAAAGACCCACATTCTTTTTCTTTTTTGTCTTAAAAACATGGAAAAAAAAAACCCCACATACTGAGTTTGCTGGAAAGGCTGCCTCCCTTTCCCCCATCAAGGCCAGGCCCTCCCTCGATCCCCCACCCCCAAATAAAATATGCCTGTGGGGAGCTGTGGATGAGTCACTCCCTGGCAGAGAGCCCCACGGGCAAACATTTGGGAAGGTTCTTGCCTAACTTCCCAGAAGAAAGGCCCAGGGTTTAAAATGGTCCCTGTGGTTTGTCAGCCCCTGCCGTCCTGTCTGCTTCGAAAATGACTACAAAGTCCCTTCTATCTCCACAAACTGAAAAACTGAAGTCTCAGACATAAGCCTAGGTTGGTCTGCGTTTAGGGCTGTTCAGGTTTCAAGAAAAGGAGCTCCTGGCTTTGCCAAGTGGCACTTTTGGTGTCTCTGAGCAAGGAAGGAGCAGGGAAAGGGGAAGGGAAGTGGCATTTATGGAGCACCCACTGTATGCCCATTTTCCTCTCGATAGTCATGCTGCAGAGAGTGGCTTGTGGTTTTATATGCACAAGGAAACTGAGACTCAGAGAGGTCAAGCCGTGTCCCGGGACCACTAAGAGGAGGTAGAAGCAGAATCTTGTCACCTGCCTGACTTCGTGCCCATCCTCTTTCCAGCATTAGGGGGTGTGACATTTGCCTTCCAAAGGTGCACAGACGGGGTGCCGAGTGCTTTAACACACATCCATCCACTAACTTTCACTGTGAGCTAGGTGGTTATTATCTCTATTTTATAGATGAGAAAACCGAGGCTCAGGGAGATGAATGCTGTTCAGAATTTTATGAAAGGAGCACTACGTCTAATGGGCACTGTTTGTTTATTGAGGGTATACCATGTGCCAGCCAGGGTACTTTTGATACCTTATTTCACCCAGTCCACTCATCAACCCTGAGATGGGAACTGAGATGATGCCCATTCTACAGATAAGAAGCCTGGGACACACATAGATTAAATAATGTGCTGAAGATCACATGCTCTTATGCTGTTGACCCCGGATCTAAACCCACCTTGGCTAAGCAGAGCCCACAGTCTTCCCACTGAACTGGAAAGTGACCGTCGCTGTGTACAGTGTCTGGCCCAGGGCTAAGGTCCAGGATTGTTATCCTGATCTTAGAGAGGATGAAGACACGGGAGGTTAAGTAACTCACTCGAGCAGGGTCATAAACTGGCAAATGTCAAAGTCAGGATCCACGTCTCTGATTCCAAAGCTGAAGTTCTTAACCTTCAACCAGGTCTGTCTGCCTTTGTCCTGCTTTCTTCCTGAAAAACAAGTGGATTAAGTCACACCAGGTCCCTGCCAGGCTGTCCTCGGTAGGCTCCAGCCTCCTGGGAGAGGTCTTCCTGAAAGCTGCCCTCCTTCTTTGTCCCCCGTTGTCTCTCTGGGGTAGGTGACCAACGCCCAGGGCCAGAGCTCTAGATAGAAAGGGCTACATACAGTTCACATTTCTCTCTCCTCTCTAAGTGCCAGAGATTGCTTTCAGAAGGGAAGTGTCAAAACAATTGTCAAAAAGAGAAGAATATTCCCTTCCTCTTTTCCAGCCAGACCAAGCGAGGGAGGTAGAGGGTGGAGAATGGAGGACCCCGGTGAGTCATGCAAGATGAAATCCAGGCTGGCACCTCCAGGCTCGTGTGGGAAAGAAGCAAGCCGGGACACTGCCCTCCAGAAGAGCCCAGCCTCTGACCTCTCACGGTGGAGTTACCTCCGGAGGGCCCGACTCTCAGTTCTGAACCGGATCATATCTACATAGGCGTCTTGTCACTTACATTTCAGTCCCGTGCCTGTCTCTCTTCCCCGTTCATTTCCATTTATATCATGGTTTATACTACACGGTACTTGAAAGGAATGTAGTGTGTGAGGACCTGTGCGGTTTGGGGTGCGTGGTGCCCTGTAAGTGTCCTTTGGTGTTGAAAGGAAAAGGTAATTCTCTGCCTTCCCAGCGCCTTCTGCAAATTGATGAACATTTGCACGTTGCTTTGAGATGCGTTAATTTAAGGTGTGAAATAATAGATCTTGAGCGAAGGCTCAGCCACATTTCTGGCATTGATGGATCTCTCTCCCGTCTGGCCTGTGATTTGGAGAGGTAAAAATAGTCCTTGTTTCTACATTTTTATCTTTTTTTCCCCCTGACGTCATTCTTAGGAGCAGCGTGCACATGCACGGACCTGTCCTTGGCCACCACCTCAGATGGCAGCCAGAGTGCGGAGCTCTGGGGAACGAGAGGGCTCCCCGGGTGGGGTAGGCATCTGGGGTGGTCTGGGCAACCTCTGAGTGTCTGTGAAATTGCTCTGATAGGAGCAGGTGGCTGATAGCCAGGCTTGGCCAGAGACCCTCAGTGGCTTATTGATGTTTGGCCATCTTCTCATTTCTGACTCTTGGGTAGTGACAAGGTAGCTTTTTGGGAAAATGTTAGTTTAAAAAGAAAACAATCAGGCCAGTGGCTTCACTCATTCCCGTTGGAGCTGGGTGACACACACAGTCCCTTCCTTTGGCCGAAACTGCATGCGACCAACAGCCTTCTCAGACTCGAGTGCCAGACGGGAGCTGCCATTAGGGCAGTTTGGTTGGTGGTGTAATTTCCTGTGACGTTTAAGTTGGGAACTTGAACTAGCATTTTGACATCTGTCCTTCAAACAGGACTTGCTTGTGTGGAAACAGACCCCCACACACAGCCTCTGCCGCTGTCGCTGTCTCCAGTTCTGGATTTTTCCACAGACAACTTCTCAGGTGGTCTGGTGGCAAAGGACCGGTCTTCTAGCCAGAGCTTCTTGGCATCCACGGGCAGGGGCAGGATCACCGCAGCGGCGGGGCTCTGTCTGGGGGGCGAATGAGCGGCACAGCCGGATCTGAAATGCATTCAGCTCCAGCGGCCTTGATCCGCACCGAGCCGTTCTTCCCTTCTCTGAGACATCTGCGTATGGTGACCTCATAGAAAAGAAAAAGGGGCTTTATGTAGGAAATCCACAGAGTGTGAAGGAATTCAGAGCAGGGAAGGAGGGGGGAAGCTGCCATTCAGAGCCTGCATTTCCCCGGAGTTGTTTAACCTTCACACTTCAAAATTGGGCTGGGGGAGGGGCTGTGCTTGACCCTAGTGCTCCGAGGGCCATTTAAGGAGAACTTCCTGAGCCCAGGCGACTGGGTCGAGTCCCTCAGACCCGGTCTCACTGCAGGTATGCCACAGAGTTGGAATTTGTCCCCCAAGCCTGCCCTCTCTGTTCCTTGTGTCCCCGATGTCTTTGAAACCGGATTACTTTACAAACGACCTTCAGCTCTGATCGGTCCAAGCTGCAGATGAGGAATTCAGCTGGCGCGCAATCCAGAGGAGAAAACCAAAACGGAGGCCCAGAGAGGGGACGGCACTCACCCACAACCACATTTAAGAACTGGAGCCTTGGCACCGGACCTGCTGCTCATGAGCGAGGCCTTCACCCCCGAGAGCCTCAGTTTCCTCATTTGGAAAATGGGGACAATATTATGGCCTCATAAAGTCGGAGGGAAGAACTAAATGAAATGATGCATATAAAATGTTCAACATATGCCTGGCCAGTGTGGCTCAGTGGTTGAGCGTCGACCCATGCACCAAGTGGTCGCTGGTTTGGTTGCTAGTCAGGACACATGCCCAGGTTGTGGGCCCAGTCCCCAGTGGGGGGCATGCAGGAGGCAGCCAGTCAATGTTCTCTCTCATCGATGCTCTCTCTCATCGATGTTTCTCTCTCTTCCTCTCCCTTCTTTTCTTTCTTAAATAAAAAAAGAAAGAAAAAAAAAATGCTCACTGTGCTGGTAGCATGTATGTGCCCTCCTCTCCCCTCCTCTGTTTTTATGAAAGACATCACAGAAAATACTTAATTTTTAAGCACCTGCCCAGGGTCACATGGTTGTCTGTTTGCCTAGAGCATTTCAGTTCCCCTGCATATTGAGACCCTAAACAAGGCAGAAAGGGGTGTCGAGGAGGGGCCCCTCCAGGTACCACCGAAACACTTTCCTGTGATCAATGACCCTCAACAGTGACAAGGAGGAGAGAGCAGCTGTTTGGAAAGAGGCAAGACTTAAATGTCTGGAGGCCCTGGCATCTCAGGAAAATGTTTAGAAGTCAGTGTTTTCCGTTCCTCTCCACCGACATTCTGCAAGACGAGAACAGCGCGCCTGTGCGTGTTTGGTGCGTCCTCTTGGAGCTGGAGGGTCTCGGGAGGCTCCCAGAGCCGTGTCAGCCACAGTGCATTATTAAGCAAGGCAGATGTCGTGTTGCTTATTTACACAGCGTCAGCCCCATCAGAGGCCTGTGCTGACAGCAGCGGCTGTCAGAGACCCGCGGCGGGGCAGGCAGTTCTTGGCCAGAGTGAGCTCGCGGCCCTCTGCCCGCACAGAGGCCTGAGGGCGTCCATGCGTGTTTGGCATGGGCCAAGCCATTTGGGGTTCCCTCGGGCTGACTTGTTTTCCCCAAGGGAGAGGTGAGATCCTTGTCCCCAGGAAGTGGCCGCCCCTCCCAAGGCGGCTTCTGTGGGAATTTGCCCTCCGGGATGTGCGTGGTGAGGGGAGGGCACCGGCAGGTCCACCCCCAGCTGCCTCCTCTGGCGAGGGCCTCACGTGGGCACAGCCTCGTCTCCTCATCGGGAAAATGGGCCAGTAACATCGGGCTCCGGGCCCTTGAGTCTCGGACCCTGGATGGCTTTCCCTAGAACTTCACTTCAGGGTTAGAATTCTGAAGAGAAGGGGCTGGGATTAGAGCCTTCCCTGAAAAGCCACCGTGGAGGGACATGAGGTCCAGGATGTGGGTGTGGGGGACCCACGCTGCCTCCAGCCACAGTGCTGCTCCTGTTACCTATTTTACATGAGGAGGTTTTGCACAAGAGTCCTTTTAAGAAAAGGTTCTTATATGAAATACCCAGAACCTGTAAATTTATAGAGACAGAGAGCAAACTGGTAGGTCTCGGGGGCTGGGGGGAGGGGAGCAGCTGCGTAATGGGTGGGCACGGACTCCCATTGGGGCGATGAAGTGTTTGGGAACTAGATCGAGGTGGCGGGTACAACATTGTGAGTGTGTAAACGCCACTGAATTGTTCACTTTAAAATGGTTCGTGTTACGTCACGTGGGGAAACCATTTCTAGGAAAAGGTTCTGATGCTTAAAAACAAAAGCATGAGCCCTGGCCAGTTTGGCTTAGCGGTTGGAGCATTGGCCTGTGGTCCGGAGGGACCCGGGTTCAGTTCCCGCTAAGGGCACGTACCTCGGTTGTAGTTTGTCCCCGGCCCTGGTTGGGTTGTGCGGGTGGCACTCGATGTGTCCCTTTCACGTCGATGTTTTTCTCTCTCTCTCTTCCTCTCTCTCCCTCTCACTCTATCTGAACAAAAGATGGAAAAATGTCCTCGGGTGAGGATTAAAAAAAAAAGAAAAAGCATGAAAGCCTCTCACTTCGCAGGTGGGGAGACTGAGGCCCAGAGAGACTGTCCTAGCCTGAGGTCTCCCGTGGGGTCTGTGGCTGCTCTGTGGCTTCAGTCAGATCGTCTGCCAGCCTCCGGGCCGAGGCTCTGGTGGTGGCGCCTGGGCCTGGGCGGTGGTGAAAAGTTTGATGCAGAAACACAGGCCACTCCGTATTGTGCGGGTTGAGTGGACTCTGTTTTGTTAACAGACACGCCCATGCCAGCTGGTATGCGGCTCTCCGTTCACTCATTCATTCAAGAATCATGTCCCAACATTCCGGGCCAGGCATTGTGTTGGAAGTTGGCACAGAGACCCTCTAACAACCCCCCCCCTTGGACCCGTCACCAGCTGGTGGGGGACAGAAATTGTGTCACGACTCCCTTGTAGGTCATTTGCAGTAAGCATCTTGGGGAACTCACTCCCTGGGGAAGTGGAAGGGCTGCCAGGAGAGGGGCGTCTGAGCCAGAGACCCCAGCTGTGCTGGGCAGGGTGTCCTGAGGGAGCAGGGCTGAAGGGCAGGAGGCCACAGAGTGAGGGCGTGTATGGGGGGTGTGGGATGGGGTGCGGGGAGCAGGACTGGGTTGGAACAGGCTGTGGGCAGACCTTAAACTGTGAAACTGGGAACCTCTTGTCACTTCCTTAGCCTTTGAGCCCTTCAATAGGTCCTTTGTGTTGACACTTATCATGGGTGACATTCTAGTCTAACCCTGCCCATGGACTCACTCATTCATCCTCCCAGCAATTCTGTGACGTAAGTACCAGCATTCCCGTTTTATGGACAAAGAAACAGAAACAGAATCCAGGATGTATGGTGCCTTGATACCGTTAGCATGCGTGCTATGAAGCACCGAACACAGGCGTCTGGTCTAAACAGTCGGAGGGCAGAGGCTGCCATTTGATGAGCCCATTATGTGAGTTGTGAGTCGGTGGCCAGGCCCAGGGCCTGGGAGGGGGCCACTTAGGCAGCGGAGGGAACAGCATGTGCCAGGGTGCTGTGCTGGGAGCAGAGTATATGTCTGGTCTAAGAGACGGCCAGGGGGCTCAGCCACAGAAAACAGACATATGGTGGAAGAGAAGGCTGCTGAGGTCCACCCGGACCTGGATGAGATCTGGTCTTTATTGCAAGAGCAGTGGGGTCCCTGTGCCTTCTGCAGCCTCACCCCTCAACAGTGTCCCCCTCACTCACTCTGCTCTAGCCAGGCAGCCTCCTAACTTTTCCTCAAACATGCCAAGCGTACTCTTACCTCAGGGCCTTTGCACTTGCTGTCCCTTCTTCCTGAAATCCTTCCCCCCAACCCCCATGACTTGCACCTAGCCTTCATTCAGGACACTGCAAAAGTCACTTTTCCAAAGACCCCACCATACCCACCCTATCAAAACCAGTCCCTCATCTCTTCACCCTCCATTACCTGGCCTGACTTTTTTTTGGGGGGGGGCCTTTCCCCTTCCCTGACATTATGTTTGTTATCTGCCTCCCAGACTAGAACCTAAACTCCACGAGGGTAAGACCCGGACTGTGGACCACAGCTGTGTCCTGAGCGCCCAACCCCGTGCCTGGCTCATGGTGGAAAGTGTTACGTGAGCAAGTGGCTGGATCCTCGCAGGATGTTTATATGAAGTTACCAAGTCTGTTGGCAAACTTTGCCCCTCTCAATGGGCAGTGAAGGGCTGAGTTGTGCCGGTCTGACTCCCCTGTGCAGAGTGGGTTTCTCAGACAGAGGACCATCCTCACATTATTGCAAGTAGGAGGAAAGTAAGTCCTGAGGGCTTGTATGTTCCGGAGTCACAGGGTCCCTGTAACTCCGCCCCTTTTCCTCCTCGGCTTCTCCTGAATGTGTAGGAGGCTTTGGGTTGGACAGGGCAAGTGCCTTGTCCTAAAGTTTCATTTTCTTTTTTTTTTTTTAATCCTCACCTGAGGACATTTTTCTATTTTTTGTTCAGGTGGAGTGGGAGGGAGAGAGAGGAACAGAGAGAGAGAGAGAAACATCGATGTGAAAGGAACACATCGAGTGGCTGCCACCCGCACGACCGACCAGGGCCGGGGACAAACTGCAACCGAGGTACATGCCCTTAGCGGGAACCGAACCCGGGTCTCTCCGGACCGCAGGCCGACGCTCTAACCGCTGAGCCAAACTGGCCAGGGCTAAAGTTTCATTTTCCATCAAGCGCATTTCCTTTTGCAGAGGGCATATCGTTTGGGAGTCGCTTAGGGAAGGGGAAGGGGCTAAACTCTCGCAGGACACCTCTCAGTGTAGACATTGCGGTGTGGCAAATAAGCGGGACCCCAGATTCCACCCAGCCCAGAAAATGGGGACTCCCAGGTTGAAAGGAAATGCTTCCCTAGCTGGTTGGCCCCTGGCACCAAGTGGCAGACGGACAGGGAGCCAGGGAGAGGGAGCCCACCGCATGCATTTGGCCAGTCCCGCTGAGTCCTGACACATGTAGTTACACCAGGATCTCAAGTGCGAACTTGGCCGAACTTGACCGTGCCTGCCTCAGCAGGGTGCATTTCCTTTGTTCGGCTACTCCAGGAATTTTAGTGGCCTTCTGTGTTTGTTTGAAATGCCAGCCTCCTCAGCTAACCCAGGAAGAAACGGAACTGTGTTTTTGTCCGGGTAGAGGCTGGGGACCGCCTGCTCTTGATGCGACAACATGGCATTTGGGAACCACTCAAAATACTTTTGCTCCAAGCTAACAACTTTGGTTCGCACCTACTTCTGTGATCCCAGCTCTTCAGACATTGCTCATCTGTAAGTTAGGCACATGAAGACCACAGTTTCCAAACTCTGAAAAGGCAGTGGTGTGTGAAAACATTCTAGTGACATTTGGGGACAGGAGAGGCGGTTTGGAACATGCTGTTTGGTCGCTGGTGTGTGAGAAGTTCCTGGATGCTCGATTGGCTTAGGGGGGTGGCATCCTTGAAATTGCACAGTGCTGAAAATTCTGGGACATATGGTCACTGTGATGTGCTAATGTTAGTAATTGAAATATTTAATTACCCAGAAAAACCCCTTTGCCTACCCACTACGGGTTACTAGAGAGCCTTTATTTCTCAGGAGGAGGGTCTTACACAGTGTAATCGGACCAGCAGACAGGAAATCATTATCCTTCGTGAATTTATTAGCTAATTAAGTGATTTTTCTGGTCACGCATTCATTCCTGTAGGTGCCATTTATCCAGCAGAATTCTCTGGGTCCCGCTCTGTGCCCGGCCTGGTGCAGGGCACTGGGGATGGAATGAAACAGGAGGGTAAACATGACTCAATCCGTTTTGGGTGCCAGCCACTGGGTGGTGCTTTGGGCCACAGATGAGTTCATTCCTTTCCCAATGGAAGTTCACTGAGCACCTACTATGCGCAGACCCGTGGAGATGCAGAAATGAAAATGATACAGCTCCTAGTGGTTTGAACTCCCGCCTCATTTTGATGGGGTTTTGTGGTCTGTGTCCCTCTCCTTTTGGTGATAAACATGGCCAGCCGCCGTGCACAGGCCACACGACGGTGTCCCCGGCGTGAACCAGAAACAATCCAGATGCCCCAGGAACCGACTTGAGAACAAGGCATCCCCTTCACACGTTGCGTCTCAGTTCCGCATCTTGCCACCACCCAGCATTTTGAGACAGAATGTGAGATCTCGTGGTTGGCTAAATACATAAATATTTTATGTCTCGATATTCTGAAAACGAAGCCCAAATGCGCAGAACTGCAGCACATCAGTGCTATAGATCATATGTTATAATAATCTGATGACATGTTGTTTAAATATTTATGGACGGATGCGACATGACAATGGGGGAGAGAGCAGTCTCCAGGCAGAGTCCTGGCAGATGCTGGAAAGGAGGAAGCGGAGTCGCAGATCCCGGGGAGCGCCTCGCAACGCTCAGGCTTCTGAGTCGATGTTTTGGGGTTTCGTGACGATAGCAGTGTCTGACATTTAGCGAGCACTTGCTGTATGCTGTACCCTTCACGGACATCATTTCTTTTAATCATCACAGCAACTTCTTGCGGATGGGAATCTTACCCCAAGTTGCAGATGAGAAGCTGAGGCTCAGGGCAGGTTCGCTGGGCCCTAGACTCTTCATTGAGAGGGAGGCCCAGGATCAGGCCCAGGGCGGCCCGGTTCTGCAGTCTCAGTTCTTACTCACTGTGTATTCTGCTCTCTGGGTGACAAGTCAGATCGGAAAAGCCACCACCGCCACCTGGTTGACCCCTTACTAGGTACTAACTGGACTTCCTAAGTCATAGAAAGGATGTCTGTAAAATGTCAGGTGGGAATAGAAACCACAAGGAAACAAATATCTATCCCAGGAGGGGCGGTTGTGCGAGAGCAGAGCTTGTGGCCCTGAAGGGGGTTCGCTACAGACTCCCCGAGTTAGTGTCCTGTGCCCCAGCCTTCGCCTGTGCTGTACCCTCTCCCCACAGTGCCTGACGGGCTGGGGACGCTAGACACATAACCCGTTTGGGCTCTAGCAGCCCCCCTGACAGACGAGGGGCTCCTGCATCTGCCAGAGCTGACCCCAAGGTCCCTGCCTCCCGAGGCGACCTGATCATGCCCGCCCAGCCGGGGTAGCTGCTCCTTCCACACCCTCCCTCGTGCTCTGCTGGACTGGCTCCCTCCACCTGGCCCAGGTCTCGTCACCACGATGAGCCCTGGTTGATTGTCACATCCACCAGAAACCAGGCCTGGCCCACGAAATGGGATAAATGACCAGCCATGGGAGTTCAAAGACCCGTGGGTGGGGAGGGGGTAGGGCTGAGTTTTGAGAAGCTTCTCGAGCGGTGACTGTTTCCGACCTGGCTGTGTCTAGATCTGCAGAGGCCTAGGGGTGTCCCCAAGGGCCTCCAGGACAGGGGTGTGAGTCAGAGGGTCATGCAAATGGAAGGCAGGGGCAGCTACATATTGCGTGGGGCTCAATACAGAGTGAGACTGCAGGTCCCCTTGTTTAAAAAGCAGGACAAAGTTTTTCCTTCCCTTTGCTCTCTCTCCACCTGTCACGTTTTTTATTAGCTGTTCGATGCCACAACCCCTTGGGCACGGGGATATTCACAGGGCAAGTGCAGACCCTCGAAGGTGCCTGGAGCGCCACTCGGTGGTTGGGTGTGTGAGCTCACCGACCCCAACCCTTCCCCTGCCTGCACCCATGCCCCTGCCAAGGATGGAGGGCGGCAGAGGTTACTGGGGTGTGGAGGGCAGCGGGCAGCTGAGAACCTGCCTGGGGAGGGCCGGCCACGTGTGACTGAGGCTCCGAGCCCCCAGCGCATGCCCCGTTGTTCCCAGACTCCACTTCAAAGTTCAGGACTAAGTGAGGGCTTTCAAAACGTGAGCATAGACCGTGAGACCCCAAGCATGCGGCTCCCCTCTGAGACAGGCGCTCCCGACAGGAGGACTTGGCCTCCTCCCAGTAGCACCCACATTTCACAGAGAGCAAGGCCCCTTTATCTGGTCTCTCCATGGGCATGTAGCCAGGTCTTATTTGCAGGAACATTCTGCAGACCACTGGCCCTAGATGTGACCACCGTCAGCCGGTCTCTGTCCTCACCCAGGCTCTCTCGTGCCAAGGACACACCGTGAACATGGGCCTCCTTGGAAATGCCCTCCTGATTTAATCCCTCATGTCATTGCCGGATGTTATTCCATTGACAAACCCATCCCCTTCGACTTCCTGTGTTTGAGTGACAAGGGTCAGAAATCAAATGACAAGGTAGCTGACCTTCTGGCTTGGGAAGAACGCCAAGCAGGTGGTGCCCTGGAGATCGGAGAGGGCGGGGAGCTTGGATTCCACCAGCCACCCACGCTGTTCCCAGCCCTGGAATCGGGGGCCCAGCAGCCACAGGATGTGGACGTCTGGCCCCTCTCGAAAACATGAATGAGGGAGGCTCAGGAGGGTTCATCGATGCTGTTATTTGGTACTTGCTGTGCACCAGGGACCTGGCCGAGGGCTTTATCTATGTTGCTGTAGTTAATCATCATAACTTTGGGCTGACCTCATTTTTCAGGTAGGGATAACAGAGGTTCAGAGAATGAAGCCACCAGTTCAAAGCCATAAACCACGCGGTTTGAAAACGGAGATTTGAGCCCAGGCCTAACTGATCCCCAAGGCCAGTGCCCTTTGCACAATCCCAGGCATGGCTGGATGGCGACCGTCCCTGCCCCCGGCTGAGCCTTCTGCCCCGCTGTCTGCTGCACACGGCTGGGGACGGGGCAGGCAGACCTCAGCCGCTGCCTCTGGGCAGGGAGCAGGTCCTGAGACTCCAGGTCCAGCTTTACTCCTCCGAGATCCAGCCAGCCCTGTGGCCACGCTTCGGCCCAGAGAGGGAGGAGGCAGTGGGGTCGGAGGCACCTGAAAGCCAGTCACATCTCCACCTGTGGCTCCCCTGTCTCCTTGGCTTATCACTTCCCCCTGGGGCCCCCAGTTTTCTCAGTTGCAGTGATGGGTCATCTCAGTTCCTGCCTGTGGGGCAGTCTTCGTGATCCGTAAGGTCAGCATGGCGCTCAGCAGCTGGTGTCCGTTACTGTGTTGATAATGAAGGACACTGTGTGGCGTGAGGACGGCAGCTTGGTGGCACGGTGGTGCTCAGCAGCTCCTCCTCACACTGGGACAGGCTGGCGATCACAGCCCAGAGCCACACTCCCCAAGGAAGTCCTCCCCTCCTGCTCTGTTTGCTCGTCCGTCCAGCCGAGCCAGGCACTGTGCTAATGCGTCGTGGACAGAGGACACCACGGAGCTGGGAGGGGAGGGCGGCTGTGAGCAGAAGTGAAGGAAGTGTGTCCAGTGCTACTGGTCCGAGTGTTGCAGACAGAGGGGGGCAGGGCTGTGGCATGGGAGGGTGCAGTGTCCCCGGGCTGCTCGGTGGCGGGTGTATCCCCGGTGTCTTTCTGAGGATTTAACACGTGCCTGTTGTTTAAGGTCTCCGCTCCTCCAAGGGACCCAGGGTGGCCTCGGGGGGCTTCCTTTGCCTCGGTGTCTTTGAGAAAGTGGTTTCCCCACTGCGAATGTGGGGGTGTTTCTCGGGCTTCTCCCAAGACTCAACTGCTCACTCTTCAGGCTGCTGGTCACCAGGGCCAACCGGGCAGGCCCTGGCCACGTAGCATCTCTCTGACTCTTCTTAGTGACCCTGTGAAGCAGGTTCCATTAGTCCTAGACCAGGAAAGGGAAGCTGAGCGAGGCTGAGTCATTTGTTCAAGGGGGCACGGTAGGTTTGTGGCTGAGCCGGGATTTGAACTCAGGCCTTTGGCTCCCAGAGCACACAGCCTAAACCAACCTGCTCTCATGTGAGTGGATGTTTTTGTTTTTCCAAGCAGCAAAGAGTCCACCGGCTCTGCTCACAGCAGCGTATGCTCAACAAACACCGACTGTGTGTCAGGGTGGTGCTGAGGGTCATGGGAGGTTGTGGCCGAGAAGAACAGAAAGATCCTGGGTGCTCAGGTTGGTCTGAGAAGTGACCATTTTCCACGTGAGCTGGCTTCCTGCAGGGCTGCGAGGAGTTGGGGCCAGCCCTGAGTTGGGGATGAGGAGGCTGAGGCCCAGAGAGGTTCCCCAGCTCGCCGAGGTCACACAGTCTGGGGCAGCCTGACTCTGTGTCCACTGGCTCTGCCACGGCTGTCCCTCTGACAGCCTGGCCTCCACCCGCATTTTGCGTTGGGGCAGACTGAAGGGCAGAGAACAATTTGGCGGCTCGATCCCTACCTGGAGAGGAGGGGGAGCCCTTTTCCTAACTGTGGAAATGGGCGCGTTCCGCAGTGAACTGCCTTTGAGATGCCACGATTCTCAGGGCGCGAGGAGACCCGCTCAGTGACCGTGCCGTGTCAGGGATTCCTCCTGGGACTGACGTGAGGGCCGTGGGGTGTTTTGGCACCTGGGACAGACAAGCGTCTTAAAACGTTCCCAAAGCCGTGCGGCCCGCCCCTGGCACGCAGTCCTTAACCGGCGAAGCCGCCGCGTGCACCAGATGTGAGCGGCCGTTCGGGCCCATTTATTTAAACCCCGAGTCCTTGAGGCTAAAGCCTTCCGCTCGCCACCCGCTGCAGCGGGGGAGCGTAATCTTCAGGGTTTTCTTCCCATTACTGGTTTTTTTGTTGTTGTATATTTGTAAAATGAGGCTTCTGCTGGCAAAAGCAGGTTTTAGCAAGTGCGGCAGCTCTTTCAAGACCTAATAAGGCCCCAAAGGAGGGTGTGTTCCAACCATACTTTCCTTCTCCTCCGCCCCCCCGAGCGGCTGACTCCGCTGGCCTCCCGCGTACACTTTGGGCACCGTGTGCCATCCGTCTTGCTTCCCATTAACAGAATTATCGTCATCACTTCTGCGGAGGAGATGGGCCCTTTGGAACTGCCTTGGGGACAGAGGCAGGAGCAGCCGCCAAGCAGTTTTGCTTAGAAGGGAAAGAAAAGAAAAAAGAGAGAGAGATACCACTCTACAGATGGACGGTTCCTTGGGTCTTACGAGCCTGGGCCGAGGAGGAAAGGGGCAGCAGGGTGGGTCCAATCCTGTTCCCTGCTCATCTGAGAGCCACACTCAGACGCCTCTTGGAGGAGAGTGGACACGGCACGCGGTGGCCCCGGTTCCCAACACACATGAAGAGGGCTTGTCACCCATGCAGCATGGCAGAGCATGGAGAGGCCCCTTGAGTTCAGAGGCAGGAAAGAAGGGGAGGGGACCCAGCATTTCCGGCTCACTCACATATGCCCACATATGCCTGGCGCAGTGCTGGCTGCTTTGGGTTCGTCCTGGGGAGTGGGTGTCATTGGCTTTGTTTTTCAGATGAAACAGCAGAAGCCCAGAGAGTCTCAAAACTGGCTTCGGGTCACGTAGCTCCTAAGTGGTACTCTGAGGTGGTCCATGTCCCTGGGCTGCCCTCCTCCAGGCTCCGGGACGTCACCGAGCGAGGACTCCCAGTCCAGATGCCTGTCACCGGCCTGCCCCTGCCTCACCCACCTTCAAGCAGAAGGAGGAGCCAGGTGGAGAGGGCCTGCCAGAGGGCTCACGCGGTGTGTGCAGGGCCCGGAGCTGCAGAGCAGCAGGTGCAGGAACTGTAAGAGGCCCTGTTGAGCTGACGTGGTGAATGACAGGTGTCACCGGGGACTGGGGTCAGGCGGGTAAGGAGGCCTTGGATGTTAAGCTCAGGAATGATGACTTTATCTGGAACCTTTGAAGGTTGATAAGGAAGAGGGATGTGGACAGGTAGGCGTTTCAGGAAGGTCATTCTGGTGACATGTGTGGAAAATGGCTTGGTGAGGGTGGGGTTCATGCCAGGAGACCAAGAGGCTGGCAAGGAGGCCCCAGGGTGGATGCCCGTGGCGCCTCCCGGAGCCTCTCAGCTGCCTGTGAGGCCGCAGTTCCCCCCGAAAAGAACCTTTGGCTTTCTCCCACCCCCGCCCACCCAGCCCTTTCCTGCGGGTGTCGGAGTGGGGGGCCCTCACCTCCGCACCCTCAGCCTCTCACAGCTTTCCTGTGACAAGCGGGGCGACGCCTGCAGCTCGCTGGGGACAATGTGAGAATAAATGATAAAACATGTGAAGCCCGCACGCTGCTTCGGGAAGGGAAGTGCCACGGATGTGTTACTTTCCCTCAACCCGGATTCTGCGCCGCAGTTTTTTCCTCCCCGGCAGAGGAGCTGTTTTGACTCCCAGGGATGAGAGAAGCCGGAGTTAATGGGGGTGCCTGGGCCCAGGCTGGGCCGTCCACGTCCGTGCAGGATTCACGTGTTCCCCCCGTTTCCAAGCCGCCTCGTTAATGTGCCAGAGCCCCGGTGCTGATGCGCTTCCTGGGGAGCGCATTGTGCTGTCACCGTGACCGAATTCCTATTCTCGATCGATGGATTGATGGATTAGTCTGGAGAAGCCAGAGCCCAAGCTGAGGAGACGAGCAGCCCCGAGTCTTGGTGTCCGTCTGTGGCATGCGCTTGTGTTGGAGGGTCGGCCTGTGCCGAGCTGGCGTGTGGCACACAGCGGGGGGCTCTCGGTGTCAGGCGTGCGGCAGTGTGGTGGGCAGGCAGCCCCCGCGGATGAGCTGGCTGCTCCCAGGCTTTGTCCAGACATCGTTTTCCACGGAGGCCAGGTTCTCAGGAGGGTGAGCCCAGGTTGGTCCACAGTCCCCTGCCCACCCCCTCACAGAGCCAGGTACGGCCAGGGTGGTTCTAGAGGAGACCGGGTCCTGCCTGCCCACAGGCTCAGCCGTGCTCCTCCCACCCTGGCCCCCCACAGGTGCAGTGCAAATAGTTTTATGGGGAATGGATGAAAGGGGGTGAGAAGGCTAATTGTTTTGATACTGGCTGGGTGACTTGATATACCTGGGGTCTGATTTTATCATCACCACAATCCATTTTTCATCTGGAGAGACAGATTCGGAGAGGTGAGGATCATGGATAAGACACCCAGCAAAGAGGCCACTTGACTGTTCCCTCCAGGTGCCCGGCTCCCCAGGGGCTGGATGTGGCCTGCCCAGGCCAGTGCCACACTCCCCCTTCTGTCTCACTTCCTCCCCTGAGGGTTACTTCCTCCTCTAGAGCACGGCCCCCACCAGAGCTGGGCAGAGACGGGAGCAGGTGGGCCTCCTGTGTGCCAGGTGCACCCTGGGCACGGCTTCTGAGGTCTCACGGAACAGGTGAGCCTTTAGGTAGATCTTTCATGTTCAGATGACCAAAGCGAGGCCCGGAGAGGTGATGGAACGTGGGCACGATTTCCCAGCAAATAGGGGAGGATCCCAGATGTAAGTTCAGGGAGAACGGTCGCCTCCTAGCATAGTCCTGGGATGCGGCGGCTTTGACCCGTTTCTGTGGGCTCTCCTGGGCGTGATGTCAGAGGCGGAGCATTCCCACCAAGAAAGAGCAGGGGGACTCCCGGGACCAGGCAGGGTGGGGAGCACCCCCTCGGCTTCCTGGGAAACATGGGGCAGTAAAGGTCCCAGGCCAGCCCAGTCAGCCCTTACGACCCACTCCGGCCCTTCCGGGTCTGGCTTTGGCTGCCCCCTCCCCCACATCCATGCAGTGGGAGGATGGGAGGCCTTCACTTATCTGGTGAGTGCTGGTTATGTGCTAAGCAATTTGCTGCACAGTCTGATTTACTTCACCCAACCACCCTATGAAGCCAGCCCTCTGTGTGCATTTCCCTCACAGTGCTTTTTGCTGTTCATAGTGACAGCCTTTTCTTCATCTACCTCTCGGGGGCAGGGCCTTCTCTGCCTTGTGCCTGAGAAAGTGCTTGGCTCCGTGAGCCTCTCAAGAAATGCTTTACAGATGATGACGGAATGAATGAACTCCCAATTTCTTTAAAAGGAAACTGAGGCCCACAGAGCACAGAGACTGCCCATTGGGGCCAGCCGGGGCCTCTTTCACTGACCGGCTTTTGGCCTGGAATTCCAGGTGTGCCGATCTGTGTCCCCGCAGGTCCACGCTGCCCAGAGAAGCTTCTAGTCCACACTTGTGGCTTTGGATCGGCTCAGAAAAAGCGTGTCCTGTGACTGCTCAAGGAATCTGGGCATTTAGCCCAGAAAAAGAGTGTGTTTCCTGGCTTCCTAAGAACTGGGGCCCACCCTGCCCCTGGCCTGGGCGTGCAGCACGGGAGGGAGGGGGCGGTGGACTCCAGCCCTGGAAGGCGACGCGTCAGACCGTATCAGCCAAGGTTTGCTGCCCTGCGCTTGAGACTGCCCCGGCAACACCAGCCCTGCACAGCCATTAGCCTGGATGCTCCGGGCGCAAGTTCCTGAGCATCGTCCGGGGCACCTCTGGGGTGGGATCCGTGCTCCTGGGTTACTAGGAAAGAAGCATTCCTCATACTCAGACAGATCTCTGTCCCTGGGGTGGCTCTCCTGGCACACCCCAGTGGTTCCCACGAGGCAGACGTGGGCACAACACCCACGATGCACAGGGTGACCCTCTTCTGCTGGGTTATCAGGCCGCCAGGGCCAGATGTTTCGAAAGCCAGGCATCTGGCCTCTCCCAGGCTGGCGCGGGTTTACGAGGTGTCTTTGAAGGGAGCTGGAGGCATCCGGCCCTGATGTCTGCACATTGCGTAATTTCACAATTTGGTTTTCTTTTCATAAGAAGGGTCAGTGCTTCTCTCTCCCTCTCCTGCTTTTCATTTCATTTTATTTTCCTCCTGCTCCCCCCCTCAGACTGGCCTGGAATGCCTCCTCCCTCGGGCTGAGAGATGCCCTAATCTTCAGAGGGGATTAGCTGCAATTACCCCCTGGGTAACTGGAATACGTTGGTCAAATTTTCGAGACAGAGAAAACCTCTTGTGTGCACTCATAGGAGAATGGAGGACGCCAGTCTTGCTCCTCCTCGGCCAGGATTGAAAAAAGTCACTCAGCAGGGCACAGCGGCTTGAGTTTGCTGGTCCCAGACACTGGTCCCAGCTGCCGATCCCAGGCCCGACACTGCAGTTGTGAGAGTCTCGGCGATCCACGGTGAATGGAAAAACTCCAGGACGGGCCTGGCATTGGCTACTTTCTTACGTCAGGTGTCTTTCAGATGATGGTGATAGTAGATGGAAATTGTATCCAGAAAAAGTCGGCGACTTGATGTCTTCAGAAATTGAGGGAAGCTTGCCGGGCCTGTGAAATCCCCAGGCCTGGGAACCCCTGGCTCACTTCCTCTGTGGCACCAGAGGCAGCAGGCGAGCCCGCGGGGTCCTCGGGGAAGTGTGCAGGGCCGGGGAGCGCGGGAAGCGGCCGCCCACGTGCAGGCTGGCGGGGCTCCAGCGTGGGCCTGGAGATGACTAGATTCCTAGGGCAGCTTAACAAAGCCTGCGAACTGGGTGACTTGAACAGCAGAAATGTGTTCTCACGGTCCTGGAGGCCAGAAGTCCACACTCGAGGTGTCTGTAGGGTGGGTTCTGCCCGGAGTCTGTGCGGGACTGTCCAGGCCTTTCCCAGCCTCTGGTGGTTGCCAGCAATGCTTGGCGGCCCGTGGCTTAGACACAGCGCCCCTCTGCCTCCGTTGTCTCATGGATGTCTCCCTGTGTGTCTGTGTCCACGTTTTCCTCTTATGAAGACACCAGCCATTGGGTTAGGGCCACCCTAATCCTACTTGACCTCATCTTCATTCATTAGACCTGCAAAGACCGTACTTTCCAATGAGACTGCATTCCCAGGTTTCAGGGAGACGTGAGTTTTATAGGAACACTCCTCAACCCAGTACAGGGACCCCCGAGGTGAGGAGGAAGGCTGTCTGGATAGGGTCTCACCAAGCGCTAGGGTGTTGGTGTGGCTGTGGCCATTTAAGTTGGGTTAAAACAGGGTTCCAGAGGGGCCCCTCCAGGCCACCTGTTCATGTGTGGATGAGATGGCAGGTAAGCACACAGCTGTGCCAGGCACTGGGCTGGGGCTGCTCAGGACAGACCCGCAGACCCTGGGCTCTAGCTAGCATTCCTGTGGAGGAGACAGATGCGCACAGGGACCCAAGTCCGGGGGCGAGAGCCGCCTCCAGGTCTGAACAGACTCAGAGACTCGGGGAGCTGACCTGGCCAGGGCTCCCTGACTCGAGCCTGTGCTGTGTCCTAGACTAGTTTATATGTTTTAATGCTGGTGCCAGAGACGAGTGGACCGGTCCACTTTAGCATGCTTTTCTTAAACACAGGCAGCATCGGCCAGGACAGCTGAGGTCTGAAACCTTCAGCACTCAGCACGAGCCGCCAGCCCAGCCCTGCTCCTTTGGGCTGGGAGAGCTGCCCCTCCCAGTCATGACAGGACCCCGCCGTTCCCGGTGGCGCCTGACAGCGCATCCTGCGCCTGCTTCATGGATAAAGGGCAGGAAGGAGGGATCCAGGCTCTTTCTGTCCCCCAGGGACCCTTATCTGTTTTGGCAAAGGCTCGGTGGTCAGACGTTTCTGGATTAGCCTCGCAGCCCCGACACCTCCTAGCCAGTGATCTTGAGAGAGCAGAACCCGGGGCCTCTTTGAGCTTCACACCTTCTTTCCTGCAAAATAGGAGTCATGATTCCAGCCATGGCCGTCTCAGAAGAACTAAGGGACAGCTGAGTGAGCTCATGGATGCTTCCAGTGCCCAACACAGCCTGGCACACAGTGGGTGCTCAATAAATACTCACCAAATAAGAGTGCATCCCGGAGCCTGGAATGTGGCTCTTCTGAGGTGCGGCCCCAGCATGGTCATTTCCTTCCTCCCGTCTGCGGGCACACAGTTAGCTGACATGACCAGGGCAGGGTGGCGAGGTCATGCGTATGCGTGTAGCACTGATGGAGGAAAGACACTGCTACACTCCGTCTGGGGCTTTGGTTTATTACATGACTCATTGAGAGTTCTGGTTTATCACATGACTCATTGAGTAAAATTGTATGTGGGCTTGGTACAGGGGAGGCAGAGTGGTGAGCACAAGAGCACTGGAGAGAACTCTGGAGAGCTGAGCTCTGGTCCTGGCTTTTCACCCTGAGCAGCCGAGTGTACACATGCTCACGACGCCCTGGTGGTCCTACTGAGCATCTCCCCCTTCCGCAGACCTGAAGCCACTGCTGGCGTTGGGGCCTCTGTCCCAGGCCTTTGCACGTGCTGTGCCCTCGGCCTGGAGAGTCCTCCCCCTTCTCTGCTGCTGATTGAGTGAACAGACAGCCGAATGTCCTTGGACACATCACTCCTCTGCCCTGAGCCTTAAATACAGGTTTTAAACTGGTAGATTCCTCGGGGCCTTTCTGAGGGTCTCTGGTGAGACATGAGACCTCAAATGAATGGATTCGGGGTTCTCCCTGCTCCCAGGAGTCGATGGAAGCATGGCAGCGACTGCTTGCGTTGAACAATGGTCTGCCGTTGATGCCACAGCGCGAACGGAGCGTAGGGGGTCTGGGCGCTCAGCATATTCCCAGTGAGTGGATTCCAGGGTCTTTGAAAAGGCAGGACTGAGGCAGCCTCATGGAGCTGTTCTAACTGCAGTTGGGCCAGCTCTTCCCCACCTGTCCTTCTGCCGGAATTCTTCCCATGCCTGCAGAGGGCTGAATGTGTGCGTCCAGGGCCCAACACTTGATGTGCACCTGCTGCAGAACTCTCTGTGCTTCCCCGTCTGTCCAGAGCTCCTCTTAGTGGTGCAGACAGTGTGTTCCGCTGGGCTCGTCCCCAACGCTCTGCACTTCAGGCTGGCACCAGGTTTCACGCCCACCTTTACTAAATGTGCACCTCTGAGCCCAGGCTCCTCATCTGCAAAATAGAGATGGTAACGCCCACCTCAAGGGAGTGGGAGGTGGACCCAAATTCGTGGTGTAGTGCATGGCATGGGGTGGAGGCATGTGTTATGGGGGCTGTTCTTCTCCGCATGAGTATTTCTTACTCCAGAGATCACAGTGAAACAGAGATCAGCAGTCTGTATGTTGAAGCCAACTGTCTGTTGTCTGAAGAATTTTGCTTTGGAAGACAAGCCCGGGTTTTGGGTCAGGAATGTCACGGTTGAGCATCCAGGCATATTTTCTAGGCTTGGTGACCACCCAAGCCTTTGAACCTTCCACGTGGACGTCCCCAGGTCAGGCTCTGGGGGTTTTCCCGCACAGCTGGCCTGCATGTTGTGTTTTGGTAGCATCGTGTTCAGAGCCGGCCCTGTCTGGCTATGAATAGATATTATTTTCTCTCTTTCTTGGACGCCTGAGTGGCAGTCTCCCTCCTGCCGTCCCAGAGGCAGACCTGAGTTAAAACTCCAAAATGGACACCAGAGTGGAGCCCCCCGTCCCTGCTCAGACGGAGGCTCCCAGCAAGGCTCCAAGAGGTGGGTGGATGGCTGCCATGACCTGGGAGGCTCCCGAGGGTCTCCCCAGCTGTGGTTATAAAGGCTGCAGGCAAACCGAAGAAATCAGTTCCCTGAAACAGCAGCAAGCAGCTTGGAGTAGCAGCCAGAGTTGAGGAGGGTGGTTCTGTGTCTCCAGAACCAGACCCGCTGGCATCCAAGCCTCAGATGCAGAATCCCAGAGAGAGGAAGGACACTGGGGACGAGGGGTCAGCCTGCCTCAGACTGGAGGGCCTTGTGGCTCGGCGGCTAGCTAGGAGCGTGGGTCTGGAACCACACTGCCTAGCTTCAGATCCCAGTTCTCCCACCTGTACTGGACACCGTGCCTGACCTTTCGATGCCTCAGTTTCCCCCTTCTGTAAAATGGAGATAATAGTGTACTGTGAGGGGAAAGTAGGTTAACATCACTTAAGTGCATTAGAACAAGGCTTGGTATGCAGTAAATAAAAGAGGGTAAATTGAGCCCTGGCCAGTTTGGCTCAGTGGTTAGAGCGTCGGCCCATGGACCAGAGAGTACCGGGTTCGGTTCCCGTTAAGGGCACGTACCTCAGTCGCAGTTTGTCCTCGGCCCTGGTTGGGGTCGTGTAGGTGGCAGCCACTCAATGTGTCTCTCTCACGTTGATGTTTCTCTCTCTCTTCCTCCCTCTCTCCCTCCCGCTCTATCTAAAGATGAATGCAAAAATGTCCTCGGGTGAGGATTTTTTTAAAAATGGGTAAATTGAGGCCCAGAGAGGGCAAAGGACTCATCCGTGGTCACTCAGAAGGTCACTGGGTGCAGCCAGGCTCAAACTCGTGACTTCCAGTCTCGTGGACATTTCCCTCCTCCCCTTTCCTCCTCAGCCAGACTTTTTCAACTCTGCCTTTTGCAAAGGAAATCGCGTGACCCTTCAGCCGGCAAGAATTCAGACTGCACAGAATTCGGAAACCTCTTTGGGCTGGCTGGGGGCCTTGTTGCAAGTCTATTCGGCTGCTAGCTCTCTTTTTCTTCATTTCTTTATTTTTTTTTCTTTTAAAGCTCTAGAGGGTCTCTCATTTCCTATCTCCCAAAATAGAAAATGTAACCTTTGAAGACTTGAGTCCCTGTGGTGTGTCCCTAAACCACCCTCCTCCCTTTCTGGGCCCCTTCTTCCCCATCTGTGAAATGAAACATTGCCCCCCCCCTGACAGCTGGAGGGCCCCCACCTGCCAGCCTGCAACTGCTTTAAGGACAAGCAAACTGAGAGGCACCACCCGGAACCCAGATCCGCGTCGACTGCGGGCGAGTGCTGACTCAACAAAGCGGGTGACGCACCCTTCAGGGACGTGAGGTGAAACCCACCAGAAATGCTGCCCGCTTCCGCTTACCTCCCAGTTTCAAAGGTTACTTGAGTCATCGGAGTTGTCTACACTTTTCTGGCTCTCCTGTTTCAGCTAAATGAAACCTCGCATGGCTGAGGCTGGTGTGGCCAGACGTGTCCCATCTACACGCCTCCTGGGTGTCACAACTGAGGGCGTGGATGGGCCCCTGATCTCTGCTAGGCACCCCAGCCACGAGCTCTGAAGGCTGCCGGCCTCGGTATGAACCCTGGCTCCCAGGCTGCTGACACCACCCCTCCGAGCTTCAGTCCCTCATCTGTGAAGTGGGTGGATGAGCCCTGCAGCAGGTGCGATGCCCCAGCTCACTCCCCTCTCCCTTCCTGCCCAAGAGGCCCTGGCCCACCTGGGAGCCGGCTGGGGCACAGTGGATGTTGCTGTGCCAGCGTCCTCCCTGGCTGTGGGGAGAGGGACACACACAGAAAGTCTGGAGACAGACCCTCGTCCACCAGGGCCAACAGGTTCCTGAGTGCAGCCCTCTTAGCCTTGTGATGAGAAACCAAGGGCCGAGAAGGGGAAAGACCTGGAGCAGGGAGGTCATGGAGCCGGGACTAAAATCCAGGATCCCAGACCAGGAGTCCCCTGGCCCTCGGCCCTCCTGTCCTCTGTGTGTGGATTCCCTTTCAGATCAGCCGGGCCCCCTCAAGGGGGCCAGCCCAGCTGGGCCTGGGAATTCAGAAATGGGTGTCATGGTAGGCCTGCTACCCCCTGGCAGGGGCCTTGAGCAAGTCATAGACACCTTGAGCCCCATTTCCTCATCTCAGAAATGGGCACATTTCCTGTTATGCCCACCTCTCAAAATTGTCATGAGGCTTCATAAGATGATGTGGGTAAAAATTCTTCTGCAGATGATCAAGAACTAAGAAATGTTTAGAGATGAAGAATTTGACATTTGTCATCCCCTGGGGCATTCCTGTGTCCCTGTCACTCAGTGTCTGGTACAGAGTGGGTGCTCACTGAGTGTTGAATGAATGAATGACACTAGTTGTCATTTATTAAGCACCTGCTACATACCAAGCATCACTCAGGGGACTTCCCTAAGGCCCTGTAACCTCACAGCAACCCTAGCAGTTCAGTTATGTCCCCATTTTACAGATCAGAAAGCTGAGGCTCAGAAAGTGCCGTAACTTCCTTAAGGCCACACAGCAGGTGGTTGAGGAAGCCAGGTTTCACCTCTTGCTGTTAAGTCCATGTGTCCTTCCAGGTGCTCAGATGGTCCCCTGGGTCACCGCTCCCCGGGGTTTGCTGATAAGTGTTTAACAAACAGTTCCCGGCAGAGGGGCGGGGTGGGGGGAGGGATTTGTACAAAGCTCTGATTTATAGCATTTGCCAATTTCCATGGTGTATATATTCCTGCTGGGCCTGATTTCAGGCAGCCCTCTCCCACCCGAGCTCCTGGGGCTCCCTGGGGTCTCAGTACCACACAAAGACTCGGGAGGGATGGATGGGACCCGAAGACCGATCTACAGCCCCTCGACTGGAATATTAAGGTCTGCCAGCCCCGCGGTGTGCGATATTCCTGCCAGGCCCGGAGCAGAGGCCTGTAAACGCTGGGATATAATGGACAATAAAAGTCGCCGGAAAATAGTGGGTCTCGTAGGACCACTGTCATCCCTGCCACACGCCGCCTGCCGGAAACTCGGGCCCTGTGATCGGGAGGCAGGATCCTTATGTAAATATATAGGTTCTCTCGCCAGCCGCAGGCTGAGATTTATTTTATTGCGACGTGGGGGGAGGGGAAGACGGCCCGGTTCATCGTCCCAGTGACTTTGGGAAATGCTCTGCCATCACTTCCCAGCTCTGGGAGGACGCAGCAGGAGCGTGTGGCTCGCCCATCCTCCCCCTTGAAGGGAGATCCGCAGAGGGCTAGGACACCGCCCGCCAGGTCCACAGGCCCAAGGGCCTTGTTAGCCACGAGACTGGGGTCCCCTGGAGAACGAGGACCAGACTTACTGTGACAGTTGATTTGCTGAGCGGGTTGCCAGAAATATTTGTCGCAGGGATGTTGCTGTTGAACGAACACTGGTTTCTATAGTGATCATGTCATCGTAATGGTAGCAACAGCCACTTACTGAGCTCTTGTGTATATCAAGATCCTGATGGTCCTGGGCTGGCATTTTGCTTGCATGTGAGGTGGGTCCTACGCGGCCCCCTGTTTTATAGAGGAGGAAACTGAAGAGGTGACCATGGGCCTGGCTGGAGCTCACGTGTCTGGACAGAGGCAGCATAGGATTTGAACTTGGGGCTCTCAGACTCCAGAGCCTGTGCTGGGCTCTCTTTCCTCACTACTTGGCCCTCTGGTCCCAGATCAAATGCCACCACCTCCCGGCAGCCCCCTTGATTGACCCACGTTGGAATCAGTGTCCCCTTTTTGAGTGCGACATAGGTAAGCACTTTGATCTGGTCCTCGCCATGCCCACCCCTGCGGTTCCTTCCTGAGGGCTGGCGCCAGTCTCCACTGCAGAGGACCTCCAGGCGAACGAGGACTCAGGCCTGCATTGCCATCCAGGCTCTGCCTCTCTCCAGCTGGGACTCTTCTAGCAAGTCACATGACCCGAGAGCCTCAGTTTCCAGATTTGTCACATGGATGCACCGTCTGCTTTATGAGCATACAAACTGCCAACACTCCTGAAGGACCTGGCGCAGCACCCAGCACTGAGGGGTGCCCTGTGTGTGACCCTTCCCCCATGGACACACCCCTTCTCCCCGGTTGTGTGTCTGGGAGCCCAGGGAGCAGCTGAGCCAGGCCCTGCATTGTCGTGGCTTCTTGTGAATGGTGTGGGGACAGTGTGAGGGTGCTGGGGGTTTCAGAAAGTCTTCCAAGGCCAGAGAGAGTGTCCCCTTAGCAAGTGTAGACCCAGATGATCTGGTTTTCCTCCCGGAAATGAGCACACGACAAAAGACAGGGTCCCAGAGCCCCGTTTCAGGGGCGCCACATCCTCCACCAGTATCGTAAAAATGTCGGCACAGGAAGGGCCCTCCCACAACCTGGAGCCTGACCCCCCACGTTGTAGGTGGGGACACTGAGGCCCAAAGAGAGGCTGTGCCTTTCTCGAGGTCACGCGGCTCTGTGAGTCCCAGGTCCTGTGAGTTCCTGGCCACCCTGCCACACGAGTCGCGGCTCAGGGCAGAAATCTCTGTACCCCTGTGTGCGGCGGCAGGACGACAGAGGAGACACTGTGGCCCACAGACCGAGCCTCGCTCAGCCCCGTGGGGATCGTGGTGAAGGCTCACGGTGACTCGGGAGGCCCTGCGAGTCCGGCCACCTGTGGAGGGGACTGGGTGCCCTCTCTTCTGTGCCCCAGGTGGACGGACGGAGTCACTGACATCAAATGTGCGTGTGTGAGAGGGCACGGAGGCTGGTCAGAGCCAAGTTAGACTTGGGGCCGGTTCTGGCCGCCTCAGGCCCAGGAGGAAGAGGAAGGCTCCGTGGGGCCGGCTCACGTAGCACGAGTCTAGTCCCTGGGTCCTGGGCCCTGTCTTGGGCCAGAGGCACACCTCTGCTGTGGAGGGAAGGCCTCGCCAGCAGACAGGAGGCTGGGAGCAAAAGGAAAACATTTTAGATAGAAAATGCCCAACCTGGGGGACTGGCCGGCCCATCTGGAGTCTCCTCTGTGAGTTGAGGCTGGTGCTGCCCACGGAGCTGTGTCGTGGAGGACAGTCCCTGAGGAGTGCCACATGCACCAGGGCCTCGGTGGGGTCCGCTGGCAAGCCCGTGGACGGCTGGACTGGGCCCAGCCTCGGCCACCCAGGGGGCTGGCACCTGGCAAACCACCGACAGTTGGGCCTGGCTGTAGGGGAAGGTGTCCTGGCAGGTGGCCAAGCCCCGGTGCCAGCTCCTTATGTCCTCCGGGGCCTCAGCTGCCATATGTCTGTGCCAGTCCCAGCGGTTCAGCTACAGATGGGGTGCGAGGGGGTGGTTTGCCCAGGGTACTGGTGGCTCCTGCTTTGGAGGAGGGGCCCGGGCTGGTCATGGGAGCTCTGTTTGGAGATGGAGGGCTTGGCTGGCCTGGCGCTCTCCCTGACCTCCTCCCCCATGCCTGCAGCCTCCCAGCCTGCACGCCCTGGAGCCGCCAGAATCCCCTTCCCCTCTGGTCCTGCCCATCCCTCGAAGCTGTCTCACACCCCACCTGTCGTGAGAAGCTGCCGGTGACCTTGCCCGGACAGAATGAGAGTCATCAGTCCTTCTCCTGGGGGCACGGCCCGTGGATATCTGTCCCTGTGTTCCGGGGTTCTCTGCTTCAGACCCTGTGAGCCAGGGAGGTTCCATCTGTGTCGTCTTGGGGTCACCAGTTGTCAGCACAGGACCTGAACTGACAGGCTGCTGGAAGGACACGTGGGAGGAAGGGGAGGCGGGTACATTCTGAGCCCTCAGCTCCCAGGTCCACACCTGGGTGTGGAGAGCATGGCCCCGTAAGGATGTAACGAGAACCACACGGTGGCTCCGTCAGTTGAGTGACTGTCATGTGCCCGCCCGGGCTACGCGGTTTTGCTCACATCACATCGGGAGCCGTCCAGCAGCCCGGGCGGTGCCTGCTGTTCTTGTCCCTGTTCTACCCTTGAGGACACTGGGACACACAGCTGGGACGTGGTAGACCCCGGACTTGAACCCAGGGCCGCTGCCTACCGAGGCGTCCATCCCCCAGGCAACAGATATTATTGGCCCAGCTCACAGAAGAGACGAGGAAGGGTTGGGCCTTTGGAGGGACAGCAGTGAGGGTCCTGCTTCCCCTTTGCTGGGCCCCAGTCGGGGTGGGTGGGGATCGAGCACCGGGGCCAAAGGAAGGGCCCGTCGTCCCTGCCAGAGTCCAAGCTGGTTGACCCCGGGGCTGCTGTCAGTGTCCCAGGTTCCGGTTGGGGTGACGGGTCGATAGAGCCTGGGGGACAAGGCCCTTCGCTGCGCTGAGTGTGGAGCGGTGTGAGGAGGTTGGGTCCTGGCCAGATGCTGCCACTGCTGTGCTTGTGGCTCCGGCAAGTCTCTTGCTTCCTGCCTCAGTTTCCTGATGGGTAAAATGGGGAGCAGAGTGGACTCTGGTTGCGCCCCAAGTCCGCTGGCTGGAGGCACACACGTGCACTCTCTCCAAGCCTGCGGTGGCCGCTGCCATCGGATTCGTCTCTGGTGAGCATCAGACTCCCTGGCGATGATGACAAGTTCCATTCGCCACAGAGGTGGCAGCTGGAGCTATTTTTGGAACAGCGCGTGGTGGGGGTTTCCTTTTGGCAGTGGCTGGAGACGGAGTCTCAGGCAGGGGAAGTCCCCCACAGAGACGGGGCCGGCCCCTCTTCCTTCACCCGCCCTGGCACCCGGATCCCCGGAGGCCTCAGCACTGAGTCCACCTTCGATCCCAAGCCAAGCGGACCTTCCCTGAGCTCCCCAGGAGCCACTTTGCAAGGTACCTGCCTTTGCCCTGCCTCCTGCTGGGGGGAACCCCTCACCCTTTCCTGCCATCTGGGGCTGCTGCCTTTGCCCTGGAGGGTGTGCCCAGCAAGTTGCAGGGAGCCGGGCCTGAGGGATGTCTGGAGCCTGGCCCGATGGAGCACCCTACCTTGGCCGCACCTCTGCCGCTGCCGCCCCTCGACCACCCCCAGGTGGGGGCTACCACTGGCCAGCGCCTTCAGCCTGGCGTGACCTGTGCCGCCACTCAGGTGGGGGGGGCAGTTTCACGTCGAGTGACCCTGGGCTTTGCCAGAACTCCTGAGGTACAAGGGAGGCAGGACTCGGGTGGGTTCTGGCTGCCTGGGCCCCTCCTAATGTGTGAGCAGTGAGTTCTCCACAGAACTTTCTCCCACCAGGTAGAGCTGTTCTTCAAACCTTAAAACCCAGGGCAGGGCGGAAAATTAGGGGAGGCCGGGGCTTCAAGAACTTGCCCTGGGTAGAGGCGACGGGGTGGGACTATGGATGCCATCCTGGGGCCCAGGGCCGTGTTTTTACAAACGCCACCTGCCGTCCTACAGCCCCCTGGGGGCTGCTCCCCTGGCTTCCTCCTCCTGACCGCTGGGGTGTCCGCACCTGGTCAGCAGCCACATGCCTGGCCCTCCCTCTGGGGCCTGCTGGGGCCACAGGTGAGTGTGTTGGTCTCTGCAGAGCCGGGAGTAACTATCGGGGAGACCATGAAGGCTGCCTGGGGGTGCCTGTGAGCCATGAGGAAGGAGCCAGGGTTGCTGGGAGACACTTCCTTCCAGGCAGGGAAGCAGGGCCTGCCAAGGGGACAGCAAGTTCATTTCCCCGAAGGGCAGGGGTCCTTGGGATGGGGGGCCTATCTGAGGACTCCAGTGCTCCCAGCAGACAGATATCAGCTTCCCCCAGCTCCGTGGTGGTCTGGAAGGATCACCCCAGACAAACAAGGTGGAAACTCAGACGTCGTAAAACTCGAATCTGGGGTCAAACAGGGCATGCCTTCTCCTACTGCACGAGCTTGGCAAAGGCTCGTGACTTCTCTGCACCTCGGTTTGCTCGTCCGTAAAACGGGGCCCCGCAGACTTGGTGGCAGGAATGCCCCTGGCTGCCGAGGACGTGCTCAGCAGGTCCTGTCCAAAGGGTGGGTGGCCCGGCCTTCGCGGGTCCGGGGCCACGCGCCTCCCAGACAGAAGCAGATGCCTCACTGCTCCCCCGAGAGATGTTTTCAGCTCCTGCCGTTTTCCTCCTAGAACTGGGTTTCTTACTTGAGAAGGAGGAAGTGGAAGGTGATCAGGAGCCCCCTTGATTTTACGAAGGCTCGGGAAGCCCGGCCGTGAGTGGGGCCCAGTGATTTCTGCCTGGTCGGACCCGGGACCCTGAGCGCAAGGGCAGCTGTCTTGCTTGGGGCTTCCGGGGCGTGAGAGGAACCCTCTCCACCCTGGTCAGAGACTGTTCAATCAGTTCCCACTGGGTGCCCATCCCATGCCAGGCCTTGGGCAAGGCCCTGGGGGTAGAGAGATGACTGCTAAGACCGGTCCCCACCGTGAAGGGCTGGCAGAGGGGGGGGAGGTCACGAAGGATCAGCTTGAGCCCAAAGAGCCGAACGTTAGGGGAAAAGCCGCGTGGATACTGTCAGATGGGGGCCTCGGCACTGCCTCTGTGTGTCCACCCTTTGGGGTACGGCTGTTTATGAATGAGGAAATCGAGGCTCAGGGAGGGAGCGGGGCCCCCCAAGACCTCATAAGAAGTGCTGAGCCTGAGGAGGACCCAGGACCTGGTCGCGGCATGAGTGGGACTTCGCCCAGTGAGAGGTCGTGGGTCCCAGGCAGAGCGGGTGTGTGGAAAGGCCCCGAGGGCCAGGGGCTGTGCGGTTGGGGCAGGGCCTGGCGGGAGCGGGAGCTCGGGAGATGCAGGAGGCCGGCCCGGCCCAGCTGGGCAGAGCTCACAAAGCTTTGCTCAGTCGCGGGCCTTCCTGGGGAGCCTGGGGTGCCGATCGTGGGTCGGGACTTGTGTCGGCCTGGAGGTTGGCGACTGCAGGGGCCTGCTGTGAAGGGGCCAGGCCAGCACAGGCAGGGGCTCTGGGTGCGTGCAGACTTACGTGGGGAGAGAAGGAGCAGAACTGGATGAAGACCAGCCGTGGACTGTGAGGGAGGGCTAGGCATGGGGTGGGGCGAGGCCAGGGTCCTGCCAAATCCCTGGGAAGGCAGAGAGGTGACCCCGTGGCCGAGCTGGGGACCTGGGAAGGGCGAGCAGAAGCTCCAGTTGGGGCCAGGTGTCTGGTGCCTGTGGCTTTCGGTGGTTGGGTTCTGAGCTCCGCTTAGAGAAGGGCGGGGCTGATGGGTGGTGGGTGAGGAGAGGCGAGCTGGTGGTGCTGGGGAAGGGAGCGGGGTGGACAGCCCCTGGCCCCAGGTTCTGCAGGCCCGCGTGAGGCCGCTGCCCTGAGGGGTCAGGGACCTCTCTGCAGGGGCTGCTGTGTCCGTGTCTCGAGAAGCCAGGCTCCTGCTGGTTGTGGAAGCCAGGAGTCTGAGCGGCAAGTGTGGCTTTGGGGGTGGGGGCTGAGGGGACACAGGACCAGTCAGGAAACCAGACACCATCTGTGGCTGGTCCCCTACGGCTCCCACACCCCCATGACTCTGGCTGCTTCCTGTCAAGTGATGAATGGGCAACGGCTACTTATCCCAGGCCCAGAAAAGGGGGGCCGGGTGAGGGAAGGACAAGGCAGCCAGAGCCACGCCCCTGGGCCACAGTCTGTTCATTCATCTCCTCTTCCAGGCAGCATGGACTGGGGGAGTCGGACAGACGGTTCCCAGTGTTACTTGACCCTGCTGCCTGCTGTGTGGCCATGGGCCCCTCACTTAACTGGTCTGAACTTTCATTCCCTCCTCTGCATAATGGAGATAATAGCAGCATGACTCCTTGGAGCCTCGATTTTCACGTCTGCAAAATGGGCGTGATGGCCCCTTGGGTTTCTTGGAAGATTTCAAGGCACTGAGCTCAGGGGGCTGCTTGGTTAGATGTTGGCTGATGCTGAAGCTGGTCCGGCCTTGACGCCACCGGTGGCCAGGCTGTGTACAGCCTTGACTCCTTGCTGGGCCGCGGATCTCCACTGCGGAGCTGTGTCGGACAGTGCGCCCTGGGGCACCGCTCCCCTGGCTGGCCTCAGGCCCAGGCAGTGGGCGTTGTTCTGGGCAGTCCGCCGGGAGCCTGCTGGTCCTGTGGAAATAGCCCCTGGGCCTGCGCTGGTGTTGGGTCACTCATTTGGGGGAAAGAAAACCGTGTGTGTATAGGAAGCTGTGAAGTCAGGGATGGTTCCCTGCTCCGGGAAACAGCCTGTGAAGCTGTTCACTGAGCCTTGTCTGAGAACCCAGCACAGGGTTCGGCGACGGCTGAGGCTGAGCCTCAAGGACGTCTGCGCGGGTCTCCCAAGGGCGTGGCAGAGCCTGTCAGCCCAGAGCCACGTCAGCCTGCGCCAAACGAGGGACAGTGATGCCCCTGCCTCGGGGGGTGGACTGAGAACTGGCTGGGCTCACAGCGTGTGACCACATGCACGCGTACGTGCAGAAAAGGGCAGGGACGTGCCGTTTCCACCCCAGGGCTCAGGAGCAAAGTGACAAATACCTGCGCCCACGCAGTATCATAACGCACTCCCAAAAGCACACACAGATCCTCACGCACGTCCTGTCCCCAACCTGCCCAGGCCGGTCCTTGGCCTGAGCCTTCCTGGAGTCTGGGGTCATCTGGCTCTGGGAGGGTAAGAGCCTCATGAACCACCAGCCCCCATGAGGTGTGGCATTTGGGAGGGCACAAAGGAGGGACATGGCTTTTCCCAGCTGAAGTTTCCAGATACTGGGAGGCAAGAGCCAGACACCAGTGTTAGTCAGAAAGGTCACTTGGGAAACCTCGGAGCCCTGCCCAGCTCGAGCTGGTCCCTAGAAGGGAGTTCCCGGATTAAACCCACATCCCCCCAGGATCACACCCTACAGTAGTAAGAGCCTTGCTGAAGGCCAGGGCAGGGAGCAGCATGTCCCTGGACTCTGCGAAGGGAGCCACAGTTACCACGAGTGATGGAGCTGTTTGCTCCAGAGGCATCCCCAAGAGGCCCATAGTGCCGTGGACACAGCCCGACCGGGGTCCAAAGCCCAGCTCTGTCTGCCCCTGTGTGGCCCTGGGCAAGTCCCTGCTCCTCTCTGAGCCCCAGTGCCTGTGTCTGTCACACGGAGACTGCCACTCCTCCATCGCCCAGAGGGGGTGAGCACTGACCAGCATGGGAGCAGCCACTGTCGGGGGCCAGGCTGTGTTCTGAGGAGCTTCCACCTGTTAACATGTTCAATCCTCTCTATCACCCTAAGAGATACATCTTGCTCATGGCCCCATTTTCCAGATGAGGAAACTGAGACACTGCGTGGAGAAAGGTCGCCCGTCCCAAACAGGCCCTAACCCCTGGGCTCAGCCCAGTCTGGTTCCTGGGAGCCGGCAGACCGCGCACGCCGGGACCCAGGCTGGGAGGCCACACTGTGGGTCCACAGCACCTGGGACATGCAGGGCCCTTGCTCCCTGCGCAGAGAGGCCCTCTGCGGGGTGGCAGCCAGTGTGGCCTGTGGCTCTGGGTCTCACATTCTACGGATTTTTGGCTCCTGACTTGGGCTTGGCTGCCTGTCCCTCATTGTTCTGCAGCTCGGCAGGAGCCCCGGAGAGGCAGCTCCCGTGCTACCCCGAGGTGCTGCCGGGGCTGCGGGGCTGCCCTGCTCTCCAGGTTCTCCCTCTGTGCCCTTGGTCTTGTTCTTTCTGCGTCTCCTGGCAGGAAATGTCTGGGGTAAAAGGGTCAGGTCTCTGTTGAAATATAGACAAAGAGAATGAACACCCTCTGAAATGCAACAGCCCTGGAGACTCCGGGACCTAGGAGGGGCTTGGGAATCCGAGAGCCGGGTTCAGGTGTCCCCTCTGTAGGTCACTTGGGACATGACCTTGTGCCTCCGCTCTGAGCCATTTCCTCACCTGTAAGGGGGTCTACCAGCAGCCCCAGGATGAATGGGAGAGGCCTGGCCCCAGAGCTCAGAGAGCCTCCATTGACCCCCTCCCTCCTTGCTCCCTGCCTTCTGTCCCTTTGTGGTAGCTCTCTGGCACCTGGGGAGCTGTGACTCACAGGGTCCTCCTTGGCTGCTGCTTTTCCGGAACAAAGTCCCCCCTCCTCCGCGGGGAGCGTGGCGTACTACCTTCCATTAGGTTCTGGACAGAACCACTCTTAGGAACAGTCACGTACCAAGGCCCCAGGGCTTTGGCAGCAAAGGTGCATGGACGGCAGCGCTACATCAGCTTGGTGCCATCCCAGAGGACAAGGGCCATGGGAGCCTGGGGGGTGGCTCCCATGGCCCACTCAGCACAGGCCCCATTCTTGTTCTTGGGGAGCTGCTGGAAGGGAAGATGTTGTTGGGAGGAGCACACCATGGAGGTTATGGGCAAAGATGCCTTTGTGGGTTTGAATCCTGGCTCCTCTGCTGTGATCCGTGTGATCTGGGCACATCGCTTAGCCTCCTTGGAGCTTCAGTTTTCCCGTCTGTAAAATGGAACAGTAACAGACCCTGTTCCATGGAATTGTTAGATGAGATGGGCTAACGAAGCTGAAGTGCAGGGAGCAGGGCCCAGCACGGAGCACAGGGCCGTCGGCCTGCCGTTTCTGTTACCTCTGGGTAGGAGGCCTCACAGTGCCCCGTGAGAGGAGGGTGAGCCCCGAGAAGCTCCCGACAGCGTGCAGACCGCTGCCTCCCAGCTCAGAGGTGGGAGTGCCGTGTGGGGACATGAGTGACCTTCACAGGTACCTCCTAGGTCCCAGCTGGGGAGTGACAGGGTCATGATACAAACCCAGGCTGGCTGGGCACCAGAGGCTGTGCGAGGCAGGAGGAGGGAAGCCAGGACCTCCTTCGTGTTCGGCCCAGTGGAAGTGTGTGAGCAGGTGGGCAGGTGAGCGATGCCCCGTGGGCCGTGCCAGTGTGCCATAGTCAGAACATTCCCGCTGAAGACGGTTCCCCCACCTTTCCCAGAGGTTCCCCCAAGGGCAGAGGACGGTGAACATGTCACCTCGCGGGGTCTGGGGGCGCCGCCTGAAGCAGCTGCAGAGCCTGCAGGAGTCTGGGGTTTTATCTTGAAATTCACGTGCATTTCACATTCTGTTCCCTCTGCATCCGGGGTATTGTCACACACATTTCCCCCGAGTAACAGCTGCTGCCTCAGGAAGCTGCTCCTGTTTATCTGTTTATCCTGGGGCTTTTCGTACCCAGGATCTCACTTGTCACCTGGGGGGGTGCTCCAGTGCCGAGCTCAGGCACAGATGGCAGCGGATGCTGAAGGGACTGTGCTCCCATCTGCATCTCAGGAGGCACCTCAGTGATCCATGCAGAGGAGGAGGGCTTGGTGGGGAGGGCCCTAGGCGCAGCCACCCAGGGAGAGGCAGGGCGGTGGGGGACAGAGTCCTAGCCGCAGTGCCCTCAGTGTGACACTGATTTGAGATAAGAGAGAAAAGAGACAGCAACAGATCTACCTTTATCTGTATACATGAGGATGAACCACACAAAGTGCTGTCTGTGGAGGTCAAAATGGTTGAGTTCGGGCAACTTCCCAGACCAGAGACCGCCCGGGCCGGGCTGTGCGTGGCAGGACGCCCCTCGCTGCGGGCCCCCTGCGCTCTGCCATCCGCTCCACGGGCCTCACCTTCTGCCACCTACTCTGCGTGCTGGAGAGCAGTTTTCCCCCAGGCGCAGTGACAAGTGTGTGAGCGCCTGTCTGAGGACACAGGCAGAGTGGCCCTGGACCCAGAAAGTCCTACAGAAATGCTTGTGGGTGAACGAAACCCTGCCCTCTGAGGAGGCTGCTCCCCTCGCCTCCGAGAGGGTCGTGTGGCCCGTGGTGCCCTCCTGCAGGCCATACAGCTGCTTCTGTGTGCCCGAGCCTCCCCCGGCCCCAGGTGCGGCCCGCTGGGGGGCCAGCAGAGGCTGCTTGGGGCGCCAGGAGCAGAGTGGTGTTGGAAGTAACACTCAGAGGGCCTTTAGCTCAGGCCTGGGCACGTGGTGGCACTTAATCAGGGACAGCTGCTGTGATCACTGCGGTGTCCGGGAGCCTCTGCTGTGACGAGCTCCGGAGGTTGAGGGGTTGCCCCCCTGTGCCCAGAGGTTCGTGCAGGACTGGGAGCGGGCTCCGTGGCCTTGGCTTTCCAGTGTTGGGCACACAGGGCCCAGCAAGGATGGGGACGTGGGCTCCTTCCTGCAGCGGCTGCTTGTGGTCTGACTCAAGGTCAGCCTCTCCTGACCACCCAGGCTGCCACGGTGGGCTTATGTGGGGCTGATGTTGGGGGACAAGGGTGTAGAACCGCCCCCCGAGAGGCATGGAGGGCAGGTCTGTGGAAAGCTCAAGGCTTTGGAGTCTAGTCATCTGGTGCCTCCCTGGCTGGCTGGGGGCCACCTTTAGACTTTTCCCTGCACAGAGCATCAGCTTCCCCTCTGTCTGTGGGGAGACTCCTAGCAACCTAGTCAGGCAGCGTAAGGGAGGAAAAGTGTCACACGGGGTGCCGAGTGCCAGCCCTGCCACCCTGAGCTAGGTGGCGTGGGCAGGGACTCACGGGTCTGCACCTCAACGCACACATCTGTAAAACGGGGCAGGGGAAGGGGCAGGCGCCGTCGGGAGGGATGAGCAGGCACCTGGATAAGGAAGCCCTGGTTTTCTCTTGCAGCCCGTGCCCTCGTGAGGCTGGCATGCAGGATGGCAGGACAGCCCAGCCACCTGCCCCACGGAGGGAGCCCGAACAACCTCTGCCACACCCCGGGGCCCGCGCACCCTCCTGACCCACAGGTAAGCCCTTTGCCGACGACGACGGAGGCAGCCCCCAGACAGCGCGTCTCCTTGCCGGCTCCCAGTGGCAGGAGCAGAGCTCACTGCGGGACCTGGTCAGCCCTTCGTTTCACTCAGCGCGTGGGGAGCCCCTGTGCTGGACTCTGGTGGCTGCGGCCCGCCCTCCGTGTTTCCATGTGAACAGAACAGCTTTCTCGCAGCGGGATCAGCGCTGCTGAGCAGGGTGGATAGAGGGAGTTTCGGAAGCCCCGAGGGGAAAGGAGGGCACAGAGGAGTGGACAGGGTGACCTTGGGGTCAGAAAGGACTTCCTTACTCTGGGCTGAAGTCTGCCTGCCTCCCGGTCGGACCTGTACTGACCCTCCTCAGCCTCTGTATCCAGAGCCAGCAGGACTCAGACTCCCCAGTTTCCCTCCACCTGCCTCGCCCTCTCCGCAGACCCCGGAGAGCCAGGCAGACCTGCAGCTTTCTGAAGGTGACTTTTGGGGCCCTGAACTGCTCGCACACCCCATGCTTTTCCCAGCCGCTGCTTCTGGGGAGCCTTTCTGCTCCCCCCAGCCCCTCCTCTGTGCTCAGGCACTGGGTCACAGCCACGGTCACATCCCACCGGGGGACTGTTCCTGGGTCCCCTTCCCTCCTTAGAGAGTCCTCTGGAGTGGGGCTCCGCCGGTCGCACCGCCCCGGGCCAGGCGCTGAGGAGCCCCTCGTGCCTGCAGAGTTAACGCACTGCAGTACAGGCAGTGCACGTGCCCGGGACGTGGCCTGGGACACAGACTCCCGTCTGCTCTGAGTGAGCCCGCAGCCTCCCTGGAGAGATAGACAGGGAAGAATGCAGAAGGAACTAGGAGCCAGCAAAGCTCCGACAAGGCACTTGATCCGAAGCCAGAGAGGCTTCCTGGAGGAAGCGGCATGCCCAGGGCTGGAGGGGACAGAGAGCTTGGGCAGCATAGCCAGGGCCAGATGTTGTGTCCGACAGGCAGCCTGGAATGATGAAAAGGGATTGCCCAGGGTTGGCTTTTGTCCCCGGACTGGGAGACCTAAATTAGGGGGAGACTCAGAGAGAGTCCTGAGCTGTGAACGGGTTGTCCCAGCTTCTAACCACCTAGCTCCTGTTGGAGGACTTCAGGGGACCAGGGTTTGACCTCTGGGCAGGGTTGCCAGGTACAGTTGCACAGGTCATACACTGCCCAAAGGTGCCAGGCCGGCGAGGCAGGTGAGTCTGAAATCCTCCTCCTGGCCCTGAGCCCTCCTCCAGCCGTGCTCCCTGGTGTGGGCTGCATGAGCCCGGGGAAGGGGCACCTCTGTAACTGGTGCACACAGCGGCGACACACGCACCGGGAGAAACTGCGTGCATGAGGGTCCGAGGGTCCCTGCTGTTCATACTTTCCATTTCTGTTACTGACTGAGAGGCAGGGGCCCATTTCCTAGATGGAATTTGGGGGGCACATCCCAGAAAGCTGGGCAGCCCGTGGACACTGCTGGTCCAGAGTCCACCAGGACATCTCAGTGATGCCTGGGGGCAGCAGGGCCTCCTCGGGTAATGTAGCAATTTGTCATATTAAGTCATTCACTAACAATTGAGTCCCCCTTGATTAATCTCCCAGAATTAGCCAGTTGCATTTCGAGCAATTAGGGTTAATTACAGCCTCATTTGGCAGAGGAGAGAGCCCCCCTAATTATTTCACAAACAAGGAAAAGGACTTGCTACCGTCCATGGCGTCTCGTGGCTCATGTTGGTGTGGTAATGACATAGTTAAGTGTAATTAGATACGATTACTCAGCTAGCGGCTGCCGGGGAAGATGCCCCCGTCCTGCTAGCTGGATGAAGGACAGTCGGGCACTTTCTGTCTTCTCTGGTATTTAAATACCATCTGGGGAGATACCAGGGCCCTAAGCTTGCCTATTTCAGGACATAGAAACACCTGAAATTGATGGCAAGGGCATTTTCCTTTAAGGCAGGAGACATTGCTGGTTCCCTGAGATCATTCTTAGAGGAAGGAGCCAGGCTTCAGGGCAGCAAGAATGCTGTTCAGTTCCCAGCTCCATCCCTCACCAGTCAGGTGACATTGGTAAATGACCTCTGAGCCTCAGTCTTTCTCATCTGTGAAATGGGAGCGTGAAGACTGAGCTGGTAAACTTGAAACATCCAGCATGGCCTCCCCCATCGTGGGTGTTAAGGAAATGATATGTCATTGATCTTATTCTGATATTTTAAATTTTATTTTAGTTTTCACAGCTAAAGAGCCCAGAGCTGGAAATACCCCCAGTGTAGAAAGAACAATTTAGCACTCTCGTTTTTGTTAACCTTCTGTGCCCAAGGCACGTGGTTTGTTCATTTCAAGGAGCTTTCTAGCTCTGAGAGCTGTCAGCACATGAAAATATGTTTGCTGAACCCGGCAGCATCACATGTGAAATTCACATATACTTGGGAAAGCCGGGCATGCCTGCTTTCTTTGAGGTTGTGAATGAACGAGTGAGTGAGTGAATGAATGAATGAGTGAATGAAGTTGAGAAAAAGAGCTTACAATGCCGTATGCTTTATGATTTTACCAAGTTGCTACAGAGCGTTTCACCAGGAATGAAACGCGAGGCTCAGCCGACCCAGTAAGAACCACATGAGTTTCCAAGGAGAAAGGTGTTCTTGTCTGAGAAAGCCCTGGCTAATGTGTCTTCCATCTGGAAAGTCTTTGCAGACCTGCTTGGGACGTGCCAAGTGCTGTTGTATTTGACACTCTTCAGAGAGAGAGGAATGTGCCTGACTTTGCAGGAGATAAGGACGGCGTTGCACAGGCCCAGATCTTCATGAAAATCTTCTCAAGCCAAGGATGGGAGTTAGATAAGATTTAATGACCAAATATTGACAGCCATTAAAATTCAAGAAGTGTTTGCTTTGTTGTAAATTCAGCGAGTCCTTGTCTCATTTTTGCCTTAGGAACAGGCAAGAGGTGTTCCAGGAAGGAGGAAAGAGCCAGACCTGTACCTTCAGGTCCAGTTGGGTCGCATAAGGGTTTAAATACTGGTGCTTAGATAGGGTAGAATGACCAGCATTTATAAAAGGCCTGGAATCCACACTGTGTCATTAGGAATTGACTCTGTAGCAGGTGGGGAGCCCATTATGGGTTTGAAGTTGACAGGGTTTGAGTTTTAATAATTTTTAATTGATTTTTTTAGAGAGAGAGGAAGGGAGAGAGAGATAGAAACATTACTGTGAGAGAGAAACATCTGTCGGCTGCCTCCTGCACGCCCCCTACCGGGGATTGAGCCGAAACTTGGGCCTGTGCCCTGACTGGGAATTGAACCAGGACCTCTCAGTCCATGGCATGGCGCTCAGTTCACTGAGCCACACCAGTTGGGCAAGGGGTTTGAGTTTTATTTTTTTTTTTATTTATTTATTTTTTTAATCCTCACCCGAGGACATTTTTCCATTTTTTGTTCAGATAGAGCGGGAGGGAGAAAGAGGAAGAGAGAGAGAGAGAAACATCGACGTGAAGGGACACATCGAGTGGCTGCCACCCTCATGACCAACCAGGGCCGGGGACAAACTGCAACCGAGGTACGTGCCCTTAGCGAGAACCGAACCCGGGTCTCTCTGTACCGCAGGCCGACGCTCCAACCGCTGAGCCAAACCGGCCAGGGCGGGGGTTTGAGTTTTAGATCACTGGCAAGAAAGGTGGAATTAGGAAGAGGCAAGGAGGCTGCTGCCTTCATCCAGGTTAGATGATGTCTTAGCCTTAAACAGGCCGGACACAGGAGGGAAGATGTCAGAGACCTCCAGGGGGGAATCAACTACTTTTGGTAACTGAAGGGATGAGGGAAAGTCCAGGATGTGTCCAGCCTTCTGGGTGCTGGCTGATGCTCTGTATGGCTTCACCCTTCGAGCCTTTGCTCGTCAGTCCGTTGGAGCTGATTCCAGATTCTCTCATCCTTGCGTTTCATTGAGCTCAGCTCTCCCCGCGCTCCGTTAGGGGATCGGCCCGGGGGGCCGGTGCGGCTGAGATGGGCTTAGGTTTCCTTATCAGGGCATCTTGCTCGCTGTGCCCATGGAACCGCGTGTCGATGTCCAGGTTGAGACCGTGGTGGTGGTGGCAGCACCCACCGCGTGACGCCCGGCACGTCCCTCGTTCCGTCCTTCCTCCAACGCGGAGAAGTATTCAGGTCTTATTCAGAACTCCGTCTCGCAGGGGGGACACGGAGATCAATGACTTACCTGTCGTCTGTGAAAGAGCAGAGCCGGGGGTCACTCCCGTCGCGCGCCCCCATACGCGCCTTCCTGGGTTTGAGATTAGCCGGATCGGGGAGAGCTGAGCGGGGCCGGCCTCTCCCACAGCCCGACAGCACGGCTCTCTGGGAACCGTGCCCTTTGGTACGCGCGGATCCAAACCGCGGCGCCATCTCTGCACTGAGTCCGTTAGACGTTCCTTACACACGATGTCAGATGTCTTTAAAGGTGAACTTCGTTTACAGGAAATGTCATTCTGATGAAGTGTGCTTTTTAAAATCATAGAAACAGTTGCCTTAAGATTAATGATGCATCGCAAATATCAGGGAGGGGGGAAGACCCATCCAGTGTAAAGATGATTAAAATTCAGGTCAGAAGTCTGACTTAGTCAGGCTAAATTTTTTAATGAGATTTCAGAAAATTAATTGGGCGAATGCATTTTTATTCTTTTAACATGTAATTTTATGCTCCTGTTTTAAAAAAAAAATTGTCGATGGCCGAGGCTTATTGTGGTTCAAACGTTTTAAACTCAAATTAGCACAGTGTGGGGGGTATCTGTGGCCTCATTTGATCTGACTTGGAGGAGAAGCTGGGTTTCTCCAGGCTTTCTGCGGCGGGGGTTCAAGGTGCCCGCGTCCCTGTGCATCCGGCTTTGGCCTGAGAGGGCTGGCAGCCTTTCTGGGGGGGTGGGACTGGGGATAGAGGTGACTCAGGGACCTGAGTCATCCTTTCTCTCGACTCTTGGCCAGATTCCTCCCGAGTTGCTCTCAGAGGCTCCTCTTCTCTGTGAGATGGTGTGACCTCCTGGGCACAGCGGGCTCCTCCCTCGGGCCCCCTGCAGCTGGTCAGTGTCCCTGCTGCCTACCCCAGCCCCCACCTTATCTCCTCTACCTCTGGGGGAGAACTACAGGGCTCCCACGGAGAGGGCGGTGAGGAGTCAGTAATGGCCTTTGGTGCCCAGGGCAAAGCAAAGCAAGGGGGGAGCGCAGTCCCTGGGCGAGCAGTCCCGGATGACTCACGCGGGGAACAGTGAAGCCAGAAGGCTGCAGGGGCACGTCAGCCTCCCTGCTGTACTGTAGCCAGGTGATGCTCGGTAAATGACCTCTCTGAGCCTCCACGTTCTCATCTGTGAAATGGGGCCATGAAGACTGTGAGGTGGCATGCTTCAAGCATCCATTATGGCATCCCGCATCGTGGGGGTGATAAGCCATTGAGCTTATTCTTCGAGTGTAAAATTCATTTTAGTTTTCACAGCTGAAGAGCCCAGAGCTGGAAATCCCTCCCTGCAGACCCTCGGTAGGGATGGGGTCGGTGGGGATGTTGATAGCAACAGCGAGAACGCCCTGCACTTGTGTCCCGGGTCAGGGGCTTGCCTGGCCGGGCACCGTGCACAGCCTGCCTCATTCACCCCCAGCCCCAGGAAGTGGGTGCTGCTGCTCTGCAGGTACCCACGATGCCAACGCCAGTAACAGCCACCGCATGCGGCATTTCCTGTGTACCAGGCACTTTCATTCATTAACCTATCTAACCCCCTGGCAGCCCTCTGAACTGGGGACTGTCAGGATCTCAGTTGTTCAGATAAGGAAACTGAGGCCCAGAAGGGCTTGCCCAAGGCTTATGCCAGGAAGTGGACTTGAATCCAAGCTCAGGGCCCCAGAGTCAGTGCCTCAGCCTGTCTGCCAGCCTGTGCCCCTGGAGGCAGCACAGGTCGCAGACCTAACAGGGCCTGTAGGCATTCGAATGGCAGCGTTCAGAAAGGCCATCAGGGTCATTGCTGTGAGCTGTCTGGGGCCAGCCCTGTGTCTGCCCAGCAGTTTAGAGCTCCCGGGACCCTCAAGGGATCCTGAGGCTGGTGTTATGTGTCCAGGGTATGGATGACCTCACTCGGCTGCAAAGGCAAGAACTTGCCGGGGGCTGACCCAGGACGGGGGAAGGCCTTGGAGGTGGCCTTTCGGGCAAGAACCCAGTCCACCTTTTCCTTTTCCGCTCATAGCCGCTGAGTTAAATCAGGGTCAGGACTCTGGCAGTGCCTCCCACCCGAGCAGTGACACCCCCATCCCAGCCCCTGCGAGGCCCCCTCACCCGGTGCTGCTCCCTTAGTCACCGGCCCACCACAGGAGCTCATTGCTCTAATTAGGTCGGATAGGTTGTGACAGGAAATGCAAATCTGGGTCATCACATATGCAGATGTGCAGCCTGAGTGTCAGGGACCAGGCTGGGATGTCCCCCAGTCCTCTGGGAGCCTCCTGGAGCCTGTGGAGCCGGGCAGCCTGGCCTCTGGGCCACGTCCCTGGGGTGAGTGGGAACTCCAGCCACTCATCCTCGGGAGAGGCCGTCCAGGGTTCCCAGGGCAAGGACCCGGGGATGTCACATCCTTCAACCACTTCAAGTCCCAGGGGGGAACTGAGGCCCAGAGCGGGGCGGGACCCTGCCCCCGACCACCCAGCAAGTCCGGCTCCCCAGTGACCGGCTGTGTGACCCTGTGTGCCTCCCTTCCTTGTTTATAAAATGGGACTAATAATTGACAAGGCTGTGACAAGATTTAAGTCATAAGAGCCGTCTAAGCAGCCGGTATAGTAACTGACACGTAGTACACGACAATGGGTCATTATTCATGAGCACGTGGGATTCCTCCAGGTGCCAAGAAAGTTGCCTATTCCCGCGGGTGTGAGTTTTTGGCAGCACTCACGCAAGTGACAGTGGACGGGTCAGAGCCCAGTGTGCACATTCCATTGTGTCATTCGACAAAGGTGGCCCTGCACTTGCTCTGAGCAGGTCAGAGCCTCTGCTGAGGGGACGTGGAGGGGTCGAGCAGGAGCCCACTTTTGAGAGGCCGGTGTGGGGTGGGGGCGGCGGCCGGGGGTGAGATCACCAGGGAGGTGACAAGTGCTTTGAGGAGAGCAGGCTGGGGTTCTCCTCCGCACAGGGGCTCTCCGTGAGGGTCACCCTGGTGGCTGTGGAGAGCACGGGGTGGGGCCGGGGGGGCTCTGGAAGTCCCACCTGCTCCTGAGAGGGGCACTGGGAAAGGGCAGCAGCCTCCTGTTCGGCCTGGCTGGACACGATGCCCTCCGTCTGTCCCTCCAGAGGCACCCGAATGCCCTGTCTTTTCGCTGCTCGCTGGCAGACTTCCAGATCGAGAAGAAGATCGGCCGAGGGCAGTTCAGCGAGGTGTACAAGGCCACCTGCCTGCTGGACAGGAAGACGGTGGCTCTGAAGAAGGTGCAGGTGAGCCAGCAGCGCCATGGGCTCCAGGTCTCACTGCGGGAGCTGCTTCTCTGTCCAAACCTTACGGCCCTGGGCTGGCCGCCCCTCCCCTCCCCTCCCCTCCCCTCCCCTCCCCTCCCCTCCCCTCCCCTCCAACTCCCTGCCCTTCTGTAAATGAGAGAAATTAGTACCCGACTCACTGGGCTATGGAGAGAACTGGGTGGACCCCTAAAAGCTCAGTGTGAGCCACGGAGGCAGAGACAAGGGGAGAGCACCGAACACCGCGGTGCAGGGTCTGGCTAGGAGCCCTGGAACCCTGACCGCAGCCCTGGGTCGGGTGAGCATCCCTTGCTCGGAGGAAGAAAACCACCACCAGGCCTGCAGAGGGAGCTGAGGCCCACCCACCCTGCTGCCTGCACTTGCTGGTCCACTCTGGGCTTGAGCACCCTTCCTGACCTCAGTGTCCCCCTCGATGGCAGAAGGGGTTGAGCAGATGGGTCTAAGCAGCAAACTCTGGCCAGGAAGCGTTTCCGTGAGAGCCACTGGCCCGTGGAAGGCTGCTTCGCTGCGGGAAATGGTTTAGCGCCCCCGGCAGAGCACTCCGAATCCCTCAAGCAGATTAAAGCCTGGGCAGAGGGGACCCAGGAGAGCGAAGGCAACCGGGAGGCAGGTCCAGGGTGGTGCCGGGTGAAGCTGGAAGATCTTGGCGTCACCTGTGACTCACGTGCAGCTTCGGGGCCCCAGAGGAGAGATGGGCTCCCCTGTTCAGAAGGGGCCTGCTCTTTGCCCTTCGTCTTCCAAGACGGCTCACCTGGGCTCTTGGTGTTGGTTTATCTGTGCCATGAAGGGTTTTGTGGTGAGGCTGCTGGCCTGTCCACCTAATCAGAAGGTGCTGGGAGGCCCCACCCAGGGTGTGAGCACCAGGGGGCGGGGGCAGGAGGGGTCGAGGTGCCAGGGGCTGTACCTCATTTTCTCCCTCTTGGGCTCAGGCTGTCGGCCTCATTCACAGACATGGAGACCACGGCTGGGGGGTGTCTCCTGCCACTTCTCAGTGCGTGACCGGGCCAGTCGCCGGGCTTCTCCGGGCCTGGGCCTCCCCTCTGTACGTTGGTGACGATAATTCCGGCCTGGGAGTTGCCGTGGGGACTCAGCCTGAAGCCGTCAGCATGCGCCTGGCATGTGGGGGGAGCCCACTAAGCAGAGCTGTTGTCTTTCCGGGTGGGGGCCCTCGGCCGAGAGGCAGACGAGCCAGTGCACTGGGTGCTGGGTTCTAACCACCTGTCTCTCCTTTATCTCTCGCCAAGATATTCGAGATGATGGACGCCAAGGCCAGGCAGGACTGCGTCAAGGAGATCGGCCTCCTGAAGGTGAGTGCCCCGAGCGGGACGGGCCCCTGCGACAGTCCTCCGTTCAGCTGGGACGGGGCTGCAGGGCTCACGAAGGACAGAAGTGCCAGGGCCTGTCCAGGGTGAGGCGCACAGCGTGGGGGTGGTGCCTGCGGTCACGCCCCCGCCGGCATCTGGCTTCCCTGGAGGTTACAGGACATTCCGGACCCCACTTGGCCCTGGCCTGGGGCTGCTGTCTCCTGGGGATCCCTCCCTCCTTCCCAGGGCTAGGGTTCTGCTGGGATCGTACAAGTGATGGAGGAGGGGGGGAGATGGTAGGAGCTTGGAGGTCCAGGAACCGGGGTTCAGATCCCAACGTCTTCATTACGAGCTGTGTGACCTTACGCAAGTGATTTTACCTCCCTGAGCATCTGCTCATTGGTGAGAACACCTGCCTCAGGACGCAGACAGATTGCGAGGATTAAATACAGTGATATCTGAGGAGGCCTGGTGCGGTAGAGCGCACAGTAGGTGTCTTCCCACCTCGCGAGATACAGGAGAGCTTACTCGGTAGCGTCTTAAAGTGGGGCTGCGGGGGGCAGTGACACCCTTTGAAACCACAGCTGTGAGATTTCAGATTAGCAGTTAACCTGCGGGGCCCTGCCTGGCTCCCAGGCCCCACCCGTGGGGACCCCTAGGCAGCAGCAGATGGCGGCCATTCAGGGTGATGCTGACCGACCCAGGGGCCATGGAGCCCAGGGGAAGCCCTGCAGAGCCCAGGGCCCTGTTCCAGAACCTGGAAGGCTGAGATGAGCCTGCTGCAGGAACCCCGACAGTGTGGATTGGGGGGCCGGGTTATAGTGGCCTCAAGTGCCATATCAGGACTTCAGTGTTGTCACGATGCGTCACAGTGATGAGGCTGGAGCAGGGAGGCTTGTTGGGAGCTGTCCTTAACTCCAACCCGTACAGATCAAAAATACCCTTCAAATTTACATAATGGTCAGTTGGAAACCCTTCCTGATGACCCAGCCCTGGGGAATAGCTGTCTGTCTCCCACCCTCTCTCCCCACTCATGGCCAAGAACACACGTGTGCCATCCACACTGAGTAGGAATTGTACACGTGTGGACTGAGCCAGCCTGTTGCGGGTCCCTGGGCGCAGAAACGTGTATGCGCAGCCCCTTCGGCGAAGCGGCAGGTGCTGTGAGCTAGCTGGCTGGCGGGGCGGGGCTCTGCCCCTTCCCCGGGGTGCCGCTGGGTGCCAGGACCGTGGGCTCCAGAGGCAGGCACACCCCTTGCTCTCTAGCAGTGTGGCTCCGAGCCCCAGTTTCCTCATCTGTACAAGGGGGTGATGACAGCAGTGCCCGGGGTAATTAGTGAGAAGACACCTGGAGGAGCTCAGTGTCACACCTGGCGTGAGCTCGGTGCTCAGCCAGAGGGGGCCCTGTGGTCACAGCGGGGCACTGCCAGCCCCTTCCCAGAACACCGATCCAGCTCCCCCGCCTGCCCATGGGAAGTCAACAGGATGTGCCAGGGCAGGAGGTGTTTCCTACAAAACAAAGGGAAATATGGTTCTCAGAGGGGCCCCCGGGTGACATCGTTCACATTGTTCATGCCAGGACCCGAAACCCAAAACCTCCCAGCGCAGAGGCTGCCAGACGCGGGCAGGGAGCGGGCCGTGTTGAACGCAGGCACAGATCCGTGTGGTCATGAACTCGGCGCAGTTTTTGAGCATGAGGGATGCAGCCGGGGGAGGCCGATCCAAGGGGCCGTGAGTGCAGGGATTTGAAGAAGAGGGGACCTTGCGTGGATGGGCCCTTTACCCTCAGCCCGCCCTCCCTCCATCCCTCAGCAGCCACCACCACAGCCAGGCCCGGCCCCAGGGGTAACCCACCTCATGAAGTTCCAGATCTGGCCGAGAGGGACCAGCCTCGGGAGGGGTGGTGTGCATCACGAGGACGCAGGGAGGGGGAGGCCCGCTGAGCCTCCAGGAGGAGCCACACTGGAGGTGCCTCTGGGGTGTGACTCTGTCCCGAACCCCAGATGCATGAAGCCTCCAGCTGCCTTCTTTCCCCGACTCACAAACCACTGCCAGACGAAACCCGAACATTCACATCCCTGGAACACTTTCTGCGTCCCTGCCCAGGTGTGTCCCCTTCCAGACCCGAGGCCTCGGCTGAGACGCCGACCCCAGGTGGACAAAGGTCTGCACATGGGACCAGGTTCCAGCCCCTTCCCTCCCCAGGCCGTGGGGATTGTGCCCAGTTACCTCTGGAGACTGTCCGGGTGTTTGAGGGGGCACTTTCTTCACCCCCTGGCTTCAGACCTGCCCATAACCCCTTTCTAATTTTCCAAGTCCTCTGAAAAGTGATACCCAGACCTCGGATGACCTGGGTGGGTTTCGGGGAGCCCTCCCGGTGAGGGACTGAGATTTCCCAGGGAAATAGTGCTGTTCTTATTATGTCTTATGTGTAATAATAGCAGTAATGCCAGTCCTTTAACCTGCTTTAGAGATTCTAAAGCATTTTCAACTTTCCTGCATGTCCTTGGATACTTCTTCATAGATGGAAGCGTATCTGGGATGTAGTGTGTGCCAAGGCCACCCATGTGACGGCCAGTGTTGGCCCCGGGAGACCTCAAAACAAAGTCTGGGTAAGGGGATTTTTGACAAAAGCCCCAAAGCAATTCAGCAGGACAAAGAAAGATTTCAATCCAGGGTGCTAGGAAAACTGGACAGCCAGATGGACAGAAGTGGGCTCCGGCCCCTGCCTCACGCCACACGCAGAAATGAGCTTGAGATGGATCCCAGGCCTAATGTAAAGCTGACCTGGAATATGATGTTTGCTGGGCAGCCCAACAGGACAGCCCTTCGAGGGGCCTGCAGGCTGGGATAGGCAGCGAGCGCTGTGCGGAGTGGCTCCGTCTGGGGGGGATCTGGGGGGGACCTGGTGGGCGTCAGCGGAGGGGCTGCCTGTGACCCCGAGGGGTGCCCACCCACCAAGGGCTGTCTTGGGAAATGAGCGGATGGGGATGGCTGGCTGTGTGATGTCTGTCTCCCGTCACGGTAGGACCCCAGGACGCACAGGTCGCAGTCAGCACCGACGCAGGCTCTCTGCCGGCAGCGTCAGGCCTGTTAGAGATTGTGCTCTGGTCGGTCGGCGTCAGGCCGGCGCTGACAGGAGCCCCGTGGCTGCGCGACCCCACTACGTTATCGGAGTCCCGCCCTGGCCGGTTTGGCTCAGCGGTTAGAGCGTCGACCTGCGGTCCTGAGAGACCCAGGTTCGGTTCCCGCTAAGGGCGCGTACCTCGGTTGCAGTTTGTCCCCGGCCCTGGTTGGTTGTGCGGTGGCAGCTACTCGATGTGTCCCTTTCACATCCACATTGATGTTTCGCTCTCTCTCTCTGTCCCTCTCTCTCCCTTCCACTCTACCTGAACAAAAAAATGGGAAAATGTCCTCGGGTGAGGATAAAAAAAAAAGAATATCAGAGTCCCCTCACCTTCCCAGATCCTGTGGTCGTTTTGGTGTCAACAGTGTATTTCGATTACACACAGTTGCGGGGTCTCCTCTTGGCCGGGCAGAGGTGACTTACAGCCGGAGGTGCTGTCTGCCTGGGCTTCACTGACCACCTCAGCACACACGGCCTTTGGTCAGGCCTGGGGCGTGGCCTGGGCACATTGCTCAGGGCAGTTCCCACACCAGGAGTGGGTGCCCCCGCCCAAGATTTCATAGGGGTGGGTCAGGAATCAACTGAAAGCAGGAAGGAGGAAGGAAGGAGACACACACGTCTGAGTACCAGCTGCAGGCCCCCTGAACACAGTGACGGCGGTGGGGGCCCGGCCTACCCTGGAGGGTCGTGGGTAGTGAGGAGGAGGAGGAGGAAGAGAAGGATCATTTCCACAATATCTATTGAGTCTTAGTTCTGTGCAGTCCCTTTGTTGGACATTTCAAGGCCATTAGTCCATGTAATCTTCACAGCATTATGCCCATTTTACAGATGAGGAAACTGAGGCTCAGAGATGCAAAATGGCTTTCCCAGTGTCCCTGAGCTCTGCCTGACTTCCAAGCCCAGGCCCTTCCTGTAAGACTCACCTCTCCAGCCAATGCCAGGGCCCTGTTAGGAGGTGCCAGCTGGGTACCAACCCAGGGCAGGGCTGGGCTGCACCATCTCTTACTGATTCTGCCTCCTCTTTCTCTCCTTGGGCAGCAACTGAACCATCCAAACATCATCAAGTATTTGGACTCATTTATTGAGGACAACGAGCTGAACATTGTGCTGGAGCTCGCTGATGCAGGCGACCTCTCGCAGATGATCAAGGTAGGGTGCGTGGTGGGCAGGCAGGGTCTGGGAGCTGTCCAGGGTCAGGCAACCCTTCCTCCGCCCTCGGGGACACTCAGCCCCGTTTGCTGTGAGAAAGGGTTCCTCTGGCCACCCCGTCCCAGCCTGCGTGGGCTCGCGGGCCACTGCCGCCTCACAGAACCCAGGAGCAGGCCCGACCACACCAGCTCACGGAATTTGGGAAAGTGTCTTGTGGGTCCATTGCCTCATTTCACAGAAGGGAAAGCCGAGTTTACGAGATTTTCCTGAGGGTACCCAGCAGCGTAGGCACAGGGCCGGGTCTGGAACCCGGGTCTGTTTCGAGGCTGGGACCCTCCCGTGGATATCACCCCCAAGGTGATTTCCCGGGGTGGGGGCATCTTCGTTCCCACGTAACCACCAGGCCAGGAGTCTCCGAGGGGTTGATTTGCCAGGTTCCAGAGGCAGGCCCATTCCACAGCAGCCCCACACCACTGCGCCCCTCACCCACTCCTGGGGCCCAGGACCAGGCCGCATGAGTCTGGAGCCAGGGACCACCACAGACCCACTGATGGGCCACCTGCTGTGGGCCTCAGTGCACTAGCATCACTCACTGAGTCCACACGATTCTCAGATAGCAAAGTTCAGAGAGGTTTAGTCACCTGCCTGAAGCAGCACAGCCTCTAAGCGGGATCCTCAGGCCTGAACCCTTAGCCCCACTCCCTGCTTCTCTCTCAAGGCCTTCACTGCTCTGCTGACTGGACGAGTCGGCAGGCCATTGTTGTGAGTCCCGGTCACCCTCTTCCCCCAGGCCCAGTCTGTCTCCTCCTGATAAGGCCGGACCAGTTCAAGCCCCGCCCAGCTCCCAGCCACCCTTGCAAACAGAACCAGACGGGCTTTTCCGTCCTCCCCACCAGGCACTGGGGATTGAGCAGTTGCTCGGCGCTTGCTCCTCTGAAATTTGGCTCCTAGGAATACGGCGTCTCTGGGAGCGGCATTACTTGAGCTGTTATCACCTGCTTTTATATTTTCGTTGACATATTAATGCATTTGCAGGGATGTTAATCTCCACGCAGATCCCTGGTGGGAACAGATGTGCTATATCATGTCTTAGTTCTCCCTTCTCCCCCGCACACTGTTCCTGCTTCTTGTCGCACCCCCCCGAACGCGCACGCACCCAGCGCCCACGGTGTGCCAGGCCTGTCCTGAGACCGAGGGTGCTGCCAGCGTGGCCTCTGCCCTCAGGGAGCTCGTCCTCCAGCAGGGTGGGGGTGGGGCGTGGCAGAGCGTGAACAGTCACGAGCCAGCGAGAATAAGCCCAGGGCAGGGCCGGTGGACCAGGAAGGCTTCCTGGAGGCGCTGGTACCTGAGCAGACCTCAGGGGAGACCCGAAGGGTAGTGGCCGAGCAGCGTGTGAGAGCCCAGAAGGCTGAGCCCAGAGGGGTTGCCCTGGCTGGTTTGGCTCAGCAGTTAGAGCATCAGCCCTCAGACTGAAGGGTCATGGGTTAGATTCCCGGTCAAGGGCATGTACCTGGGTTGCAGGTTTGATCCCCAGCCCTGGTTGGGGTCATGCGGGAGGCAACCAATTGATGTGCCTCTCTCTCACATGGATGTTTCTCTCTCTCCCCCTCCCTTCCTTCCACTCTATCTAAAAAAAAAATCAGTGGAAAAATATCCTCAGGGGAGGATTAACAAAAAAACAACAACAAAACTGAGGGGTCCCCAAAGCACTTTGTCCAGGAGAGCAGCGTGTGATGGCGGTTTCAGCATTGGACCCCCAGGCCTCCTGGTCCAGGCTCTAGATTTGGGACCTCGCCTGAGGTCATTGAGAAGCGTCCGGAGACTCGTGGCAGCAGTAAACACGGTCAGCTTTGTGTTCCAGAAGGAAGACCGGCTGCCCATAGAGGAGGGAGGAGAACAGGAGTAGGCGCAGAGGCGACAGAGAAGAGACCCTGGAATGTCACCCACAGTGAGGGCACCGTGCCTTCGCCCCAGGAGACCCCAAGCCATTTGCACCTCTCTCTCCACGGAGTGGGGCTGGAGTCTGATAGTCAGGGGAGCAGGGGTGATGGGGCAGATCCAATCTCCCCCTTTCCCGAACCTCAGTTTTTACCCCTGTCCTGAGGGACACTTAGGAAGACACTGTGGGAACCACAGCAGCCCCTGTGTCCCAAGGGCCCCTAAACTCAGGGCCAAGCCTCATGGCCACGGCCACAGTGCTAGCACTATTTACGGCGGAGGCTGAAGCCAGAAACTGCCGCTGCCCCAAAACCCACCAGAGACTCGGCGCCTTCCCGCTAAATGTCACACGGTGCTTATTGGACGTGACATTTAGAAAATCACCACCCCAGCCTTGCACATCCCGCTTAAATGCAGCAATGAGGGTTAACTAACATTGCGGTGTAAATAACACCGCAGGCCTGGGGTGGCCCGGGGCGGGGGTCTGTGCAGGGAGCCGGGGCGGCTCGCCTGTGGGGCCCGCCCCCAGAACAGAGCCTTGGGAGAGCCTCAGGGGCTTTGGGGCCAGGCCAGGGGCCCCCAGCTGGGACTGTCCCACTGTCGGAGATGCCCAGATCCGGTCCCAGCTCTGCTGGGTGACCTTGGGCACTTCCTGAACCTCTCTCGGCTCAGTCCCTCATCAGGGGATTACTGGTGTCCCTGGAAGTGGGCTAAGAGCTTGGGCTTTCTAGGCAGGAGGCCTGGGGCTGAGCTGTGTCTCTGCCCCTTGCTACAATGTAGCCCTCAGTTTCCTGGTCGGCGAGATGGGCGCAGTCGCCCCAGCTCAGGGCGCAGCTCAGGGCGCAGCTCAGGGCCCAGCACATGGCTAGTGCTCAGCAAGTGCGTCAGGCCCTGTCTCTCACCCCACGTCCCCTTTCCCAGACCCAGAGTGCGCCCCGAGTCAGCCCCCATCTTCCCTGTGCCAGAAGGAGGAGCCCACGGCTCTGCCTCACGCTGCTTTGGGGAAGGTGGTGGTTCTCCGGCAAAAAGCCTGAGACTCCGGTTACTGGGGCCATTGCTGCCCCACCGCCGGCTCACAGGAGACCCCCCCGGAGAGGTTGATCTGGACTGTGGACAGGACATGCTCCTAGGTGACCCCTCCAGGACTTCTGGTTCCTTCCAGCCCACTCGGGGCAGCCGGGGTGGTTTCTCGATTTTTATTTGTTTCCTAGAGCATTAAATACGTGTTTTTAGGCAATGAAGCAGGTGAAGCCTGTTGAACCTCGGGGTCCATTTGAGAATGTCAGGCCACTTCCTTGAAGTTGTTGCCGTTTTTGTAAACAATCACAGGGGCTGAGATTTGCCAGCTCTGAGCAGGTGGGGCATCCATGATTTAACCATCAAGCAGGTCTTGGATGTCCCCCTGGTGGGCCAGGCTGTGGCGGGGGCAGGAGGGGCCACGCCAGTCCACTCCTGCAAGGCACTTCCTGTCGGGCAGGGGGAGGCACGGCCGTGTGTCCAGGAGGTTCCAGGAAAAGTGTGATGGAGAGCAGCGGTCAAGAAGTCCAGGCCTCCATTCAGCTAAGCTGTCGGGACATCCGCTCGGGGCCCTCAGGGAGCTCACCACCGGCGGGGGTGGACAGAGACCCATGGAGGGCGAGCAGGGCTGCAGTGGAGAGGTGAACAGGGACCATGCAGCCTGGCCCGGCGCCCTGCCTCTCAGCCCCTCACTGAGGCCTGTCCGTCTGTCTGTCCCCTGCAGTACTTCAAGAAGCAGAAGCGGCTCATCCCCGAGAGGACGGTGTGGAAGTACTTCGTGCAGCTGTGCAGCGCTGTGGAGCACATGCACTCCCGCCGGGTGATGCACCGAGGTGCGTGCGTGCTGCCCCGGCTCCTCCAGAACCCCTGAGGGAGGCTCACGCTCTGTATCCGCAGAGAGTGGGTGCCGAGCACCTTGTCTGTGCTCAGCGGGGTCAGTGAGTGGGTGTGTGCGTGGCCCTGGGCTCCACTGCACACGTATGCCTCATGCCCATTTCAGGGACCTCTCATGGTGGGTGGGCCAAAGCCAGACAGTTACACGGACCCCGGGGAATGGGCCACTCTCAGGACATCGTCAGCAGCTCCCGGTACCAGCCTGGGCCAGCACAGAGGGGTTGCAGCAAGGATGGGTGGAGGGACTGGCCAGGGAGACAGCTCTGCCTGGGAGGGCAGGGGGAGCATCCCAGAAAAGGGAACTTTTAATACGGGCTTTGAAGTCTTAATAGGAGTTGGCTGGGCAAAGGAAATGAGACCACCTACAAAGGAATGTTTCCAAAAGTTGACGTCATCCTGAGTTTGAGGAAGAAGGCTGCTGGGTGCCAGGGAGGGTGCTGGATGCTTTACACAGGTCGCTTCACTGATTCCTCCGCGCATTCATTCCTCCGGTGTTACCAGGGTCCCTGTGTGCGCAGCATGGCCCTGGTCACTGGGGAACAGCGCAGGTCACCTCACTGAGCCCGTCCTTCACGTGTCAACTAAATTCTCCGAGTGCCTGCTCTGTGCTAGATGCTATTATGGGCACAAGGATGTAGCTTTAAAAAAAAAAAGCACAAAGATCCCTGCCCTCCTAGGTAAGGTTAGACCCATTTATCAGCAAGGAAACTGAGGCCCTTTCCCAAGGGCCTGCAGCTGGGCAGAGCTGGAGCCTTGTTCTGAGGGAGCAGACCTGAAGGCCGGGTCCCCCAGCCCCTGGCCTTCTCCTCCCTCTGTTCCTCGGATCCCACACGACCCCGCTTCTCCTTCCCCCACAGACATCAAGCCTGCCAACGTGTTCATCACAGCCACGGGCGTCGTGAAGCTCGGGGACCTGGGCCTGGGCCGCTTCTTCAGCTCCGAGACCACCGCAGCCCACTCGCTAGGTAAGGGACCTGGCTGTGCCCCAGCACCCCAGTCCGGGTGGCTGTGGGGGAGACATGAACAATCCCCCACAGTATCTGTGGTTAGTGAGTGCAGGAAAATGCCTTACTGAACCCCAAACTTGACTCGCCTCTTCAGAACAGTGACCCAGAGGGAGTAAGCCTAAACTCAGGGGGTCCTGGTTGGGGCCTCCCTGTGACTCTGTCGTGGCGTATCATAGTGTTCCATCTCTGGGGCACTGCACAGCCCGTTCCTACTCCGGGGCACATTTGAGCTGCGTCCAGACTTTGTGTTGTAAACAGGCAGTTGAGAAGCTGTGGGGGCTGAGGGCTCCCAGGAGGAGGTGGCATTGTGGCTGGACTGTGAGGTGTGAATAGGAGCTGGTGGAGAACTGGGTGAGGTGGAAAGTGGCATCCCTGGACCTCAGGTGGCAAAGAGGGCAGCGGGGTCCTGCATGCGGAGCTCAGTGGTGGCACCATCCCAGGAGTGCGGCGCCCAGGGCTGGTGGGGGAAGAGACTGCGTGGGTGTGTTTCGGATCACGGGGAGCAGTGTGGAGTTCAGAACCCCGAGGCTGGCTGTGGACTGCATGGGAACCTGGAACAAAGGACAGCGGAGAATTTACATTTAACCAGAATGGAGAAGCCAGCAAAGCCCCTCAAGGAACTGGGTGTGGGACCCCCTGTGCAACAAGACCAGTCGGCGTTTGACCAGGGCAGTGTGGGAACGTGTCCGGGGCAGGCAAGGGTGTCCCCCTTTTCCAGCACTTCGGGGTGGTGTTTGCTGGGGGAGGTGCTCCCAGGTGCCCCTCCCTGTGTGCTTGTGAATGCCTCCCTTGAAAACCACTGTTTTCTGCTCCTCTCCGCCCCGCTCCATGGCCCCAGCCAGCGTCTCCCGTCCTCTGAACCCAGGTGCCTGTGGCAGGCCGTGAGTACACACAGCATCTGGGGATGGCGCAGGTGCTTTCTGGAAGGCACACTTTCCTAGTGGAAACTGTCACTGTTCATACAGGTCCTGATGGCTTGGAGGCTGTCAGGGTATAGCACGCCGTCAGGAGAAATGTGCTAGCACTCGCGGTCAACAGCTCTGAGCTGCTTTTAGGGGTGTGTATGTGAATGTGTGTGCGTGTGCATATGTGTGTGTATGCATGTGCCCGTGCGTGTATTTATGCACTGTGTGTGCGTGTGTGTACACACATGCATGTTTGTGTGTGCGTGTGTGCACATGTGTGAGTTCATGCATGTGTGTGTGCGTGTGAGTGTGCATGTTTGTGTGTGCGTGTGTGCACATGTGTGAGTTCATGCATGTGTGTGTGCGTGTGAGTGTGCACGTGTGGGAGTTTGTGGGAGTGTGTGCATGTGTTCGGGCATGCGTGTGTGTGTGGGGTTGTTGTGAAACTCTCGCCTCCATCTGACCCTGGAGGACACCTGGCACGTTGTTGGTCTTTTGTTAGCTCAAAAGGGAAGAACCCGTCACCCCGGGAGTTTATGACACTTCATCCATGCCTCACACAGCCGACGAGGAATCTGAAATCCAGGGAGCTCAGTAGCTCTCCCGAGTCCGTGTCAGCAGAGCCAAGCCTCCATGCCGGCCTCATGGTGCTCAGCTCAGCTTCCCCACCAGGCTTGGGGGCCAGGGGGGTAATGCTGGGTCCTCCCCTGGAGCTCGGCCACCGACTCACGCCTGGGGGACACCTTGTCTTTCTCGGGCCCTCAGACCCTTCTCCTTGTGAAAATTAGTGTGTCTGTCAGTCTGGGACTGTTTACCTCTCTGGTTTGAGAGTTTCAAAAAGGCCAGAAACTCAAGGGAAACCGTCAAAGGGAAGAAGAGTTGAAGCCTCTGCCTCCTGTCCCCTGTCAGTCAGGTCCCAGCCCTTCGCGGTCCTGCTGGGGAGAAGGCGGCGGCGCTCGTCAGAGCTGGTTAAGATCACATCATTAGGAACGGGCAGCCGTTCGGGCTCAGCCGACAGCATGAGCGTATCGGCTTGACTGCTGCACTTATTATATTAATGAGAAGGAATTGGAACTTGGGAAAATCTGCCCCCGTGAGCCCTGCTCTTCCCGAGGCCTCCAAGCGGCTGACTGGGCGTGGTGGGTGAAGGAGACCTCCTGGGGTCACGGTCCCAGAACAGGGTGGCAGCACAGAGCCAAAGCCCAGGCCTTGAAGTCTCCAAGCTGCAGGAGAAAGACTCTCCTTCCACAGCGAGACTGCAAGCAGCTGACTAAGTCTCGCACACGCGTTAGCTGGGGAGAGATTGAAATCCTTGCCGCCGGATCATGAGTCAGGAAGGGTGCCGGGGCTGGGGGGCCCTTCCCCCGGTGCATGGGTCTGGGTTATGCTTCTCTGCGCACCTACTATGTGGGGCTGCTGTGGTGGCTGCCACGTTGCCCTGGCAACCACTTCCTCTCCTGGGCTGCAGACCCACTGGCAGGGTTTATGCAAATTTCATCTCCCCCTGCCGCTCCCTCCCCCCACCCCTCCCCGCCTCAGTATTTGCTAACACGAGGCTGGCATGAAAGGGCATTAGTCATGCCATGGCCGGGCTGACAGGTGCGTACCCCGCGGTGGCAGAGTGGCTGCCTCGGTGTCAGGCATAGGAGCCGTAATTAGAGCGAGGAACAGAATGAGCGTCAGACGAATTACCAGGCAGCAGATCATATTTGTCAGGAAGGATTGCATACATAAAAATTAAGTGACAGTACACGCCGGCGTAATGAAAGAAAAATGAAAGATTTGCCTATACACAGCTCACAAGCTACAAGCAAGTGTCTCGCTCGGAGCAACGGCAGCAGCTGCAAGACGAATCGTGGGGCTGGGAGAGCAGGCCCTGCTTCTCGGCAGCCGTGACCGGGCAGCCACCGGCCGGGGTTGGGGGAGCCGACCGGCTCACCCCTGGGCTGTGCAGGGCCTCACACCCCCTCTCAGATCCCCGCCAGGTGTGGGGTCAGGGCCTGCCGGCTTTCCCCGGCTGCCAGCCTCTGGCCTGGCCACAGGTATACATTTCTTCCTTCTCCCTTCCCTGGACTGGGCACAGAGGACGTGAGGTCCCCAGACTGGTGCGTGGACAGACACGGTCAGTCCTAGGGTGCATGGTATGGGGACAGGTGGAACTAGTGCTGAGCTCCGTGTTGAAACTGGGGGCAGGGCTGCCTCAGCCCCTCCCAGGGCCGCCCTTATTTCCGTTTCCTAGTCACTGAACTCCGTTAGCAAAGAAGGCAAGGCTTACAAGATGTTTGAGAAAACCTTTGCTATTAAAAAATCATCCCACCGAAGTTTATTACCTCCGTTTGACAGATGAGGAAACAGGCTCAGATAAGGGCGGGGGTACTGGAGCCCTCGGGGTGCCGGTTCCTCTCCTGGCACAGGCCCTCGTGTTGGGAGGTGGGCTTGGGTCCTGGCAGGTTCTCTGGGTGCAGGAGCACTCAGGGCGCCGAGTGCCCCACCACTCCGGGCGGGGCCGTGTGGGACCTGGACTTGTCCTGGGCCACAGGGAAGTAGGGCGGAGCCTCGTCTCCTTGTTGAGTGCCAGCACTCCCACGAGTGTGCCCACGCCTGGCACCAGGTGGGACCCGTAGAACATTTGCCAAGTGGGTGGATGGTCCCCATGACCAGGCATCCCTGGGCACCCTCCCCGTGTGGTTACAGAGCCCTGTGCGAGTATGTCCCAGGCCTCCTCCCACCCCGCCCAGCAGCCCGCCACTCCTGAGCCCAGCTGGCCTAGAAGACAGTTTCAGCAGGTAGATCCCAGGCTCTGAGTGCTGACACCTTGGGTAGAGGCCACAGGAGGTCGCACCTATCTGGCCAGTGGTGCCTACTTTGTCACCGCATCCCTAGCATTTTTAGGGACACACACTGTTAGAACAAGACAAGCTGAGCCAGAGAGAAAAGGGCAGTCTCAGGGGCTGCAAGTGGAGAATGGATCAGGCCTAGGATGCAAACTGCAGCCTGTCTGTTTGCCTTCATTCACTCAAGAAGGGCTTGTGCCAGGTCCTGGCTGCTCTCCGGGAGGGCCCTGTGCTCTGGCACGTACAGGCTGGGCTGGAAATAGTTGAGAGTCTCCCCAGGAACCCAGCACTGCTCCAGTGCTCACATCCCAGGGGGTGCCCCCCCAGCACTCCAGACCCCTGGAGGGGGGAGTCACCTCGGAGCGGGTTGTCCAGCGAAGAAGCCCAGGTGCAGGGAGGTGAGCACCTTTGCCAGGCTGATGCGGTGGGCGAGGGGCAGGGGGAGGCAAGGCCACGCCTCAGTTTCCTATCCAAGACTCCCAGAGTCATCTCGGGCCAGACCCCAAGACCTGGCAACACAGGGTGCTGTGTAGAGTCCAAGAACCAAGCCCTCCGATCTTCCTGTCTGTTAGAGACACTCCGTGTGGGAACTAGAAATAGGAGATATTTACACACATGCAAAGAGTCTGAAATTAAGCCCGTGCTGCAAAAAGTACAGCGTTTTTCCGACGTGGTCACCGCTTCTCCTGAGGGCTGTGTGTGGCTCGGCATGGGGTCGGCTGGTAGTTCATTTACGGAGGACTTGATAATAAGCCGTGACACAGGTGGGCCTGGTGTGAGTGTGTGTGTGTGTGTGTGTGTGTGTGGTGTTTCGGGAAGCAGGGACGATCTGGAGAGGCCTCTCATGCCAGCTGGGCACGGGGGGCATGGCCCCTGCTGTGGTGGGTAAGATGGGTGGGAATGGACAGGACAGGAGGGGCCAAGCCAGTCAGTTGTCCAGCGAATGAGAGCAGTGGATAGGGGGACAGAGGGGAGCAGCCACCTCAGGATGTGGGCCCTGCTTGGCTGAGGGGGTGGGTCACAGAGACACCAGTGCAGCCCACACTGCCCAGCGCCACAGAAGCCGCTTCTCAGTCCCAGAACCTCCTTGGTTCTTACCCTGCCCTTCACCACCCTCTCCGCCCACGGTCTGTGGGCAGCCGGGCCTTCCCGGAGCCTTCAGCCTGCAGAAGGTGGTTCTACCCCATTTTCTGCACGGAAACCAGGGCTCCAAAGAAGGGGGGGACCCCAGGAACGGTGAGTTCAATCTCCCCATCTCACAGGTGGGGGAACCAAGGCTGAGGGCGTGCAGTTCGGCCCCGGAGTCGGCCCACTGGGTGCGGCCGGCCGGTCCTCGCCCCAGCCTGTGCTCCAGCGCGCCCGAGCCGAGCTGGTGCCGCCGGCCCAGGGATGCTGGCCACACACGGCTCCCCAGCCGTTTCCAACCCCGCCTGTGGGAAGGAGCCAGCCCACCGACGCCAGCCTCTCCTTCCTGTGAAACCTTCGCCTCTCTCAGAGCTAATGAACATGTTTCAAACACCGTGAGCGTTTCAAACCATGGCCAAGTTTGTTTTGACAGGAATGGCGCATCTCGGGGAAGCGGGGCCCCTTTAATCAGCCTCTGCTTTGAGGTCCCCGGTTCCCCTCTGATATCTGCGGGTTTGAAATCTGGGCGTTCTAGGTAAAGGCGCAGGAAGGTCAGAGTTTCTGAGGGTCCTCTTTCATGTGCGGAGTGCGGCCCCCCTGTGAAGATGGAGGGTGGCGGTGTGATGGGGATATTGCTGGAGGGATTGGAGACCCAGGCTGCTGACTGTCAGGCTGAGCTGCTGCTCTGCCTGCGCGGGTGCCCACAGATGACCCCCTGGGGGGGCCAGGGCCGGCCGCCATGGCCTTCAGGGCACCTTCTCCTGCCAGCTTCTCCCACTCTTCCCCAGAATCACTGCCCCCCCCTGGGATTTGGGGACACACCTTCCAGGGCCCTCTGCAAGCTTGGAACCTCTTTGAAATCTCTCGTCTCATCTTGAAAACTCATGCGCGTTTCACCTTATGCTTCAGAGTGTTTGAGGACTTGTCAGTGTAAAAACCGGGTTTTCCAGACTCATTCCCAGGGGACGCTGGCGGGGGCCTGTGTTCACCTCCGCAGCTTTGTGCACCCCTGGAGCCAGTTGAGGATCCTCCGATGATGCAGAGTACCCCAACTTTAGGGCTCACTGACCAAGCGGAGCATCCCCTCCCCTGGGTTAGGGGTCTGGAGAATCTTCCTGAGACGTGGGGACCCAGTGCCCAGCAGGACAGCCCAGACTTCCCTCAGTAGCTCATTTGCTCTGCAGATATTTCTGAGCATCTGAAGGGCTGGCGGGGCGGGTGGCTTTGCACATCTCCTCTCAGCTGCAACAGGCACCAGGGGCTCCTGGGCCCGGGGAGAGAGGCAGGTGTCCACACTGCAGCCCTGGGGATTCTGATCCCGCGGGGCGGGGAGCCGGAGTTTTCACGAGCTCCTCCAGGGGACTCTGCTGCAGCCACTGAGCACTCCGTCCTCTTCTTGATCAGCTGGCTTCTTCTCGACACTTCCTTGGACAGGCAACTCACTACCTTGCGATGGGCCCAGCACAGCATCAGTGCTCAGTTAACATTGGATGCAGGTGGACAGATGATGGATGGATGGATGATGGATGGATGATGGATGGATGGATGGATGGATGGATGGACAGATGGACTGTTGGACTGTTGGATGGATGGATGATGGATGGATGGATGGATGGATGGATGGACAGATGGACTGTTGGACTGTTGGATGGATGGATGATGAATGGATGGACAGATGGACTGTTGGACTGTTGGATGGATGGATGATGGATGGATGGATGGATGGATGGATGGACAGATGGACTGTTGGACTGTTGGATGGATGGATGATGGATGGATGGACAGATGGACTGTTGGACTGTTGGATGGATGGATGATGGATGGATGATGGATGGATGGATGGATGGACGGATGGACTGTTGGACTGTTGGATGGATGGATGATGGATGGATGGACAGATGGACTGTTGGACTGTTGGATGGATGGATGATGGATGGATGGATGGATGGATGGACAGATGGACTGTTGGACTGTTGGATGGATGGATGATGGATGGATGATGGATGGATGGATGGATGGACGGATGGACTGTTGGACTGTTGGATGGATGGATGATGGATGGATGGATGGATGGATGGAGGATGGACGGACAGACAGACTGATGGGTGTCTGGATTGATGGCCTCTGTAGCACTGGCATCTTAGAACCGAGTCCACGTTACATTTGGGTGCTTGCCTTGCATTTCCTACACCGGGGAAGTGGGATAAAAGCCGAAGAGCAGTGAAGAGGTAGATGAGGTGGAGAGTGGACGGAAAGGGGAGGTGTCCTAACCTTTGTCTCCCGTGGGCCCCAAGGCCTTCACCACAACCAGGGCTGGGGCAGGGATCCGCAGGGAGCCCCGCAGAGGGAGCAAGTGGCGACTGACCAGAGACAAACCCAGCGTCCTCACTGAGCAGCCAGCTCTCACTGGCCAGGGGGAGGGGCAGTTTCACTGGACCGGAAGGGAGCTCACCAGGACGCAAAGGGGCAGAGGTGAACTGTAGAGCAAGCTGGGCTGGGGCTGGGGGCCTGGAGCAGGGCCAGGCACTCAGCGCCTTCACTTTCAGAAGGGCCTGGCCACTGAGCAGTCTCTCCCCGGAGTCCTCCTGTAGATGCCCAGGCAGATCTAAAATGAGCAGAGGACAAGGCTGGGGGTGGCAGGAGGTGTCAGAGCCGGCCCGCACTGCCAGCCAGGAGGGGCTTGGCCCTGGGTCTGAGGGGTGCGGTGCAGCCAGACAGTGGACACTGTGTCCCTTCTCCCCACCGCCCCTGCTGTCTCTGTGTGCCCCAGCAGCCCATGTGGCCGTTCAGTGTGGGGACGGTTCTCACCCCACAGGCACGTCCATCCACGGCACCCTGCCAGCCGGAATCACTTACAGTCTGGTCTGAGCTTCCCGCTGTTCACTGAAAACTGTTTGGATGTCACCCTGTGATTTGGTTATGACAAGTCATCCATGTCACAGTCATCTTGCTCCCTCATGACCAAACTGTACAAGAGGCTGCTACCGGAAGCTGTAGTTTGTTCGCAGAATCCCACACGGGTTCGCACGTTGCCTGACAGCTCTTTCGGCCGACTTCAGCCCTAAATACGCACAGGACGACACAGCTCTCACACCCTGCGTCTCAGCGTGGCGGCCGTCCTTGTTCGGGGAATAAAGGGCACTCGGTGCTCTGATAAGGCAGTGACCAGGAGGTCCCTCTTGGGCAGACACCGTTGAGGAAAGTGCATTCGGCTGCAAGAAAAAGTGTCAACACTGACATATGCCATCTGATCGTGTGCGGACGGCCTCGTTGACACGGTAAAGAGCCGCTTATTAGGTGCCCTCCGTGACCTGTGACCTGGTCCTGGCAGGGTGCTGGGGTGTTTTGGTAGACACGGTCCTGCCCCAGGAAACCTGAAATCGGGGTTTCCAACACTTCGCCGCCTCTACAAGTCTGTGCGACAGATCTTCTCGTGCATCTCCAGTGAAGAGGAAAATAAGAAGATGAAGTGTTCAAATACTGCAGCTGAATGTTTTTGATGTAAAGGGCTCTCCTTAATTTTGAGATTGTGAGTTTTCTAGGGTTAAACCGTCTTTTCTTTAGAAAATAATAGTGACGCTAAATGGTAGTTGGGGTGTTATGTTTTTTAAACGCCTTTACTTGGCAAAAGGTAGTTGCCCTGAAGCATGTTTGGCCCATGAAATCCTGACGCCCGGACCCCTGCTGGGGGCGCCTGTGCTTTCCAAGGCCAGCTCCCGGGAAGGCCTGTCGTCCAGGGGCCTTGTGTTTCTGTGGCGCTGGACGCCCCTCCTCCGCAGGCTCGTCAGCCACATCTCAGACTCAGCCTCTGTCTTGCTGGACTTCAGCTTCCTACACAGACTGGCCAGAACAGCAGCTACTGTCGCACTTTCACGAGGGATCTCCCGGCTAGTGAACATGCCCCGTGTCGCAGCCTTTAAAACCTGGTCCGAGGGCCTCCAGAACAGTCACCCTCCAGGTGGACTGAGATCAGAATCTCGGGTAACAAATCTGGAGTGACAAATCCATTTTCCTGGGCCCCGCCACAGCCCTGCCAAATCAGCCCCTTTGCGGCAACTTGCATGCCTCTGGTAATGGGGAGCTCACCCCCCTCTCAGGAAATCCTCCCGTCTTTGCACAGTAGATCTTCAAAACGTGACCCTTCTGCTGTTTTAATTGAGATGCGATATATATACAGTCAAGTTCCCTTGAGCCCTTTCTGATCACTGCCTCACAGAGCAGTTTTTCCCGTTCTTGATAAACATGGAACCGTGGTGTGTGCTCTCTCGTGCCTGGCTGCTTCCACTCACCGTCTGCTGTGGGCTTGCTCCCCTTTGTGGCGTGCCCTGAGGTTTGTTCTTGTTCGTGGCCGTTTAGTATCCCATCGTGTGAGTAAACCCATTATCCAGCTATCCATTCTGTGGATTGACATTTGTTTCCAGTTTCTGGCTGTTGTGAATGAAGCCACTTTGCCCATTTTTTATCATGTCTCCATGGACAGACGCTCTCCTTTCTCTGGGGTGTGTGCCTAGGAGCGGGGCTCCTGGTTCCTAGTGTCGGCCATGTTCAGCCACACAGTGTCCCATGTGGTCGGGCCATTTAGGCCCCGTCAGCAATGTTGGAGGGTTCCAGCCTCGGTTCACCTTGAACTGTAACCGTTCCGGTAGTGGGCAGCAGTACTTCACTGTGCTTTTAATTTGCATCACCCTCATGAGTAATGAGAAAAACAACATTTCCTGGACATAGTGGCCGTGTGAATACTCTCTTTGTGAAGGGCCTCTTCAGGTTGTTTGCTACTTTGAGGTAGGGGGTCGTTTGTCTTTTACTTAAGGACTTGTAGAATTTTCAAATATATTCTGTGTCGGCCCTGGGTGTTGAGACGGTTTCCTTCCAGACGGTGCCTTTAACTCTTTGAGTGGTCTTTTGGTGGACTGAGGTTCCTAATTTTAATCAAGTCCAGTTTATCCATCTTTCCTTGTATGGCCAGTGCCTGTTTGTCCTGTTTAAGAAATTTCGGCCAACTCCAAATCTGGACGTGCCAGTCGGGGCCCACTGAGGGTAGTAAGAGCTCAGTTTCTGGAGCCTGAAGAGCTGGGTTTCACCCCAGTCCTGCTGCTTGTCTGAGTCTCAGTTTCTTCATCTGTAAAATGGGGATGCCCACTCCTAGGGCTGCGAGGAACACGAAACCGCTAACGGGACATGTGTGAGCAAAGTGGACAGTGGTGGTTGGTCGGTTGCTGCCCAGAGCCTGGCTGCTCTGTCCCACTTCCTGGGCAGTTCGCAGAAACACCGGTCCCCAGATGCCCAGCCCCCAGAATGGTCCTCAGGCTGGGTGCTCCCTGTCGCCGGGGACTTTTAGCACCCACCAGCACGAGAGCCTTCGGGCTGGTCCAGCCCTCTCCTTTGAAGGAAGGAACAGGAGAGGGTCCCTGTGAGACTGAGCCCAGGTCTCTCCCCTCCCCACGCGCATGTGTCCTGCCCCTGCACGGAGAATAAGCACCCGCCCCCTTGCTGTGTTTCAGTGGGGACACCGTACTACATGTCACCGGAGAGGATCCATGAGAACGGCTACAACTTCAAGTCCGACATCTGGTCTCTGGGCTGTTTGCTCTACGAGGTGAGAGCTCAGTGGCATTTGGCAGGGCATTCGTGGGGGCATCCAGCCGGGGTGGGGTTTACCCCAGCGGCTCAGGGAACCCGGGGGTGGGTGATACCCGCCTGTGGCATCTGAGTCCATTCCCAGATCTGGTGGCCATCCTGGAAGGAGGGACAGGAACATGTCTGAGTCTTGGTGGGTTCAGGCATGAGACAACATGAACAAATAGATGCCCCCACCCATTCTGGCCAGCCACGCTGGGGCCCCGATGACTGGAGGTCTGGGAGCACGAGCCATTTTCACCATGAGGCTGTTGCAGAGGGAGGGAGGGAGGGAGGGAGGGAGGCCTGAGCCTTCTAGTATCTCTAAGCTGCGGCCACACCCTCCCACTGCCCTGGCCCTGGGCCACCTTGTGCTGGAATTCTCTCCAGCTACCCCTCCAAGTCCAGTTACTTCTTCGGGTGAACACTGGGGCCCCAGGGGCTGCCGAGGCCAGTGACAAAGCCAAGCCCATGTTACGCTAACCTGGCTGTCCCTGGGCTCAGTGCTCCAGCATCAATAGCCCCGCCCACCGCACCTCACTCATGCCCCAGCCTGGGTCTGAGCAGAGGATCCAACCCACCTCTAAGCATTGTCCACCCAGATGTTGGTCCTGAGGGGGAGGGGCTGTGGTTCTGTGTTTCCCAGGACCGAGCAAATGCCTTTCATAGCAGGCAGCTAGAGGTGCTGTTTTGAGTGTGTGTGAGTGCGTGCATGTGAGTGTGTGTGCGTGCATGTGAGTGCTTGTGTGCGTGCATGTGTGAGCGTGCATGTGAGTGTGTGTGCGTGCATGCGTGTGCATGTGTATGTTGTGCATGTGTGTGCATGTGTGCATGAGAGTGCTTGTGGGTGTGCATGTGTGAGTGCATGCATGTGTGTGTGAGCATGTGTGTGTGCGCATGCATGTGGGTGTGCGTGTGTGTGTGTGCGTGTGAGCGTGCTTGTGGGTGTGCATGTGAGTGCTTGTGCATGTGTGTGTGAGCATGCATGTGGGTGTGAGCGTGCATGTGTGTGCATGTGTGTGTGTATGTGCACATGTGAGTGTGTGTGTGCATGTGTGAGTGTGTGAGTGTGTGTGCGCAGCTCACATAACCATGGTAATGTGGGTGGGAGAGATGCAGGGTCCTGGCTGGGGCCCAAACTTTGGTCAGAAGGACTTCCGTTCAAAGCTCTGTTCCCACCAACCCCTAACAGCCCCAGGGCAACAGTGTCCCCGCCCCAGCTTCAGTTGCCCTAATATAAAATGGGGTCACACCTTGCCTCCTTGTTCTGTGTTCAAGGAAGGCCCTGGGGCAGCGGAGGGCAGGTCTGGGAAGCATTACTTGTCCTCCTCGCTGTCCAGCCCGCTGACCCACTGCAGACCCAGCAGCTGGCGTTTGCCGCCGCCTCTGGTAGGGAGGCAGCGGCCGACCACGTTGCTTTTTTTGCTTCGGCCAGTGGGAAGCTGAGTGCAGCTTTGCTTTGCCTTTCTGCCCTCATGGGCTTTGTCCCCAGTCCAGAGAGCCAGGTCCTGTTTTTCCATCCTGCATTGGGATTTCCGTGAGCTGCATCCCGCCTCCGCGAACCGCGAGGGTCTCCAAACATAAAGCAACAGACACGCAGGCTGACCAGGGTGGGACAGGTGCGCGTGCCCAGGGCGGCGGGAGGACGGCAGCTGGCCGCCTGTGCTCTCACCCAGCTTTCCGCCAACAGCCGCCCTGCTCCTGCCCGAGCCTTTGTCTCGTCTCCTAGAGGCAGATGCAGCCTGGGCCGTCGCGGTGCTGGCCTCGCCGGTTCCAGGCCAGGAGCCCTCGAGTCCTCGTCTCGGGCACCTAAACGCATGTCTAACGAGGCAGCGTGCGCGCTAGTGGCTCCCCAGCACGGAGGCCCTGGCTCCCGGTTGATTTGTTTGTTGGCTGTGTGTGACCACGCGGCTCGCAGCCGGGCGGGACGGATCAGCAGTGGGAAATCGATGGAATCAGCTGAGTCCTGTGGGCATGGACGTCCCTGGGGACAGCGGGGCTGATCTCAACCTAATGGGCCTCGGCCTCCCACAGAAGGGGATTTTCGTGGCTGACTTGGCTGGTCAAGGCCAGCCCCTCCAGGGGTGACAAGTCAGGGAGGGGCCCTGCCCTGGGCTGCCACCCCTCTGCCTACTCCCCCAGCCCCACCAGAGATGGAAGCGGATGTTTTCCCAGCAGACAGGGAGGGAGACGCATCTGAGCTCAGGGCTTGGTAATTGGAAGGAAACATCCCACAGACACGCCTGGAGCTCCCGCCACACGGCCTGTGTGTGTTCTGGGGGCGCAGCCTGCGAGCTGTGCCAGAGGCCCCCCGCCCGCTCCAGACCGTGTCCGAGGATTTGGCCTGGTCCCTGTGGAGCGCACCTGGGCACGGACCAGAGAACACCTGCCCCCGACAGGGACAGGCCGGCCCTTCCCTGAGCCCCAGTGAAGACAGGAAGAATCAAAGCCCCTTGTTGGTCCCCTGAGGCTTCTGTAACCACTCGCCACACAGTTGATGGCTTCGTGCAACATAAAATTATTCTCTTAACATTCTGGGGGCCGGAAGTCCAGAGTCGGTTTCACTGGACTAAAAAGTGTCATCGGGGCTTGCTTCTACATCCGGGGTCATGACCCCATCACTCCCTTGACACATCTCCTCCTCTTCTGTAGTCAAATCTCCTCTGCCTCCCTCTTACGAGGACACTTGTGGTTACTCTGAGGGCCCACCTGGACCACCTGGGCTAATTTCCATCTAGGGAGTCTGAATTTAATCATGCCCGCCAAGTCCCCTTTGGGACGAGGACCTGTTTAGGGGCCCGTAGTCAGCCCACCACACTCCATTTCACCTGGGCATCTGGATGTCCACCGAGGACCGCCTGAGGTCACCCAGGATGCTGACACCGAGCATGGCGGTGCCCGCTGGGTGGTGCCAAGTGGGAGGCCCGGAGGAGGTCAGCGTAGGAGACGCCACACGGCGCAGCAGCTGGAGCAGCGCTGCCCCGGACGTGGGATGAACCGCACCAGCCCGGTCGCAGCCTGGCTCCGAGGGAGGAAACTGAGGCTCAGAGAGGTGGAGAGACTTCCTGGTGTCACACAGCACGGAAGCAGCGAAGCCGGGCGCTGGTCCCCAGGCTGCCTGTTAAAGCCTGGCCCGCTGTGGGCGGGAGCCAGGGCCTCTCCCCTCTCCAGCCAGCAGGGAGGCATGGCCTCGGAGAAAGAGGTATGGCGGCTCTGCCCAGAGCCCCTGTGGGGGACAGCCGGGTTGTGAGGAGCCTGAGCAACTTCAGCAGCCCCTCCTCTGCCCTGGGAGCTCCCGGCAGAGATGCCCGAGTGCTTTATTTTCATTACCCAGCATGCCCCGTGGAGGCGCCCAGCAGGCTGCCTGGCTCTGCAGGATTTATTTATCTACATGGGAGCTGAAGGAATTGGCTCATTCAGTGCCAGCCCCGGGATCCTCAGCTGGGGGCCTCACAGCTGCCTGCAGGGGCCCGTGTGGGACAGACCTGGGGTCAGCTGCACCTTGCTCGGAACCCTGCTCTGGATTCCGGCCTGAGCCGGGAATGGTTCGGACGCCCCTGCCGCGTTGGGGAGCAGGGCTGCAGACTGCTTGGCGATGGGTCTCTGGGTTCAGAATCTGGGAGGTGCTGGGCAGATGTCGGATGACTAGAGGGTGTCTGAGTCCCTGACAAGGTGGGAGTCGCAGGCAATCACTGTCCTCTTTGCAGTCAGATTCTCCTTCCCCCTGTGACATCTCAGATCACACACCAGTGCCTCTGAGCCCTCCCAGTGGGGAAGTGCCCACACTCTCCCGTCTCCCCAGTTATGTCACCCCAGTAACACCAGACAGAAGTTCTGCACTTGAGGAGCAGCGCTGACAGCCAGCTCTGGCAGTGCTAACGAGGCAACCAGTGTCAGCCCCGAAGAGCAGACCTCTTCTCGTTGACGAGTCGGGGAGGGTGGTCACGTGCAGGGAGATCTCCCATCCGGGGTAATCGGTCTAATCCCAGAGTCTCGAGCAGCCCCAGAGGTTCCTTCACAGCCCGATGCCCTGATCTGGGTGGAAGGCCCTTGATCGGCGCTGGAGGGGGTCCGCTGCTTCCGTCAGAATCTGCATTGGGTGGAGAAGCCACTGTTCGCAGGGAGTCCTACTGCCGACCCTGCTCAAGAAGCTTTTCCGAATCAGTGTAGGGAAGGTACCAGAAAGAAGGGAGAAATGATCCGAAGGGGGTGGCGGATATGGGGGTTGCCCCTTGCCAGTTTCTGGGGCCCTTTGGAATCGCGAACAGCAAGGTTTTTGCAAATCAGATCAGACTGGCTTATTAAAAGCTTCGCCGAGTCCCTCTCCCAGGTCAGACATGTGAGAAACCAGAGCCTGTGTTAGTGGGGCCAACATTTAAACGTCCTTTCTCCTCTGAACACAAACACTTTGCGGGAACATCCATCTTAATCCCCCGCCACGGCTCCGAGGGCGCCCAGATCACCCCGTGACCCCCCAGAGCCTCAGCTGCTCTCCACTGTGGCAGCAGATGTCCTCTAGAAATGGCCCGGTTAACCCTTTGCACCCAAGGCTCTCATTTCAGCTATTGGAAACACAGCACCAAGCGATGCCATTTTGCACACTCGGCGGTAAAGCCAGGCCCGGCCAGGCTGGCAGAGCCCCCGGGGGCAGGGCCCTGGGCGCTCACCCTTCCCCGCCAGGGCCAGGGCCGCTCACTCTGCAGCCCTTTCCCGGTCCAGACAGTCCCCAGCCCTCCCACAGGGCCCCAAACCCTGGTCACGGGAGGGGGGGCTGGCCCTGAACACCCCCTGGAAGCACTGGCCCAGGCACCTGGGCCCACAGGTGCTGCCTGGGCTCTGAAGCCCCCGGGCGCTTCTGGAAGCCTGGCCTGGGTCACCAGACTGTTCACGGGAGGCAGCAGAGGATGGGGGCAGACCGGGAAACTAAAGCTAACAGGTACCCACAGACCCAGCTTCCTGCCCTGAGATAGGGCCACTGGGCCACCCCCAGGCCTGAGGACCGAGATTTCTCAGGTGTCCCAGTGCCGCCACAGTCAGCCCGGGAGCCCTCGGCCAGGGTCTGTGCACAGTGGCCTTGGCAGCCGGGCTCCTCCAAGGGAATGAGGGCCAGACAGACAGGCACAATTATCCGACTGCACTTCATTAGCAGGAGGCGTTGGGCCATCTTTTGGCGGCAGCGACAGTGAGCAGGAGTGACAAGAAGCACTTGAATCCCATTACGGACTAATCAGCAGATGGGGCCACGGGCACCGTGCTGGGCTGCCACACCACCGCCTCATGGAGTGGCCCACGGCTCCCGCGTGCCCCCTTTGGAGGCCCGCCCAGTGTTCTGTGTGGGGTGGGGAGTCTGGGTGCCCTCCAGAAAGGGAGCCCTGGTGGTTCCCTGACTGGGTAAGAACCCTTGGGGGGGCCACCACGGTCCTTTCCCTTCCCAGGGCCCCAGGGCCGGCCTGCCCGCAGGGTGGAGCCAGTGCCCCGGCCTCATCAGATGGTGGTGACTCAGCTTTGGTGCCTCCCCCGGGCCAGCCAAGCCTCACCACAGCCCTGCCAGGGGAGCGTCTTCCCATTTTAGGGACAAGGAAACCAAAGGCCAGACACACAGTGCACACACCAAGAGAAGGCCGAGCAGGGAACCAGGCAAAGCCATGGCAGGTGTGGGCCTGGAGCGTCCGTGACACACCGGGTCCCAGGCCTGTGCCAGGGTGGCAGCCGGCCCACCCTCCTCCTCCTGCCTGCCCTCCCTGATGTCTGGGCAGCCAGCTTTCGAGACGGCAGTAACCGGGCCGCAGACAGCAGCTCTGTCGTGGGCTGGTAAACACACCCAGAAGTAAAGCCAAAAATGAAATGCCTCCCCCTGCAACATGTTTGTCCTTAGGTAATTCCCTAAATTTATTACTTAGACACCCTCCCACGGGTGTTTTTGGAATTGCTTCTTAGAAATACAGGACAATGAACCAAGGGACCTGCTGGGCCCAGGCTTCAGCCTCAGTGAACAGAGCCTCTGTTCTGGCATCTGCACCCTGCACATGGCCACCGTCGCACACGGGCACCTCTTGCACACGGCCACCGTCGTGCACACGGGCACCTCATGTACACGGCCACCGTCGTGCACACGCCACCGTTGTGCACACGGCCACTGTCGTGCACACGGGCACCGTCGGGGCTGAGAGCTGAGGTGTGCGGCCGGTGTGGGGGCCGGGCACAGCTGGCCTTCAGTATTCAGTCAATTGCCTTTGAAGTTTTGTCACTGAAACCCTTGCCCCATTTAGATTTTTTTTTTAATCCTCACTGGAGGATATTTTTCTATTTATCTTCAAATAGAGTGGGAGGGAGAGAGAGAAACATTGACGCGAGAGAGACACATCAACTGGTTGCCTCCCGCACCATCCCGACCAGGGCAGGGGACAAACTGTACCGAGGTACGTGTCCTTGCCCAGAATCGAACCCACGACTCATTGGTCCAGGGGCCAATGCTCTGCTGCTGAGCCAAACCGGCCAGGGCAACCCTTGTCCCATTTAATTTGCTTATATAACAAGGATCATGCTCAAACGGCCACTTCTGTGGAATCCCAGCTACCTGGGGTTTGGGGATGTCCTGCTGGACAGTCGCTGGGGTGGGGACTGCAGGACCACACCCAAATCTGGACGCTAAGGCTGCAAACCCTTCTCTCCCGCCCCTTCCCCTGCAGATGGCAGCTCTCCAGAGCCCCTTCTATGGAGACAAAATGAACCTCTTCTCCCTCTGCCAGAAGATCGAACAGTGTGACTACCCGCCGCTGCCGGGAGAGCATTACTCTGAGAAGGTGCGTCGGCCCAGGGCCGGCCTGGCGGACCCAGGCGGCCTCCTGGGAGGGGACCTTGAGCTTGGTTCACCGACCAGAGTGGAGGAGGGGAGATTTCTGGGAAAGGACTCAAAGGGGGACAGCAGATTACTGGTACTGAGGCGCTCTCAGGGCACCGGTGTGGGCCTGGCGGCAGGTTGGTGGCCCGCCCACTGGCACAGGAGCCAGGAGCTGGCCGAGGGCAGTCGGCACCCCTCTGCCCACGCAGCCCCCGACCTGAGCTTGAGCGTGAGGCGCTCTGCCGCATGTCCCCAAGACGGGCTTCTCGCGGTGTCAGACAGCGGGAGCCAGGCGGCAGGCGGGAGGTGGCAGGCCTGGCTGCCCCCGCCCTCCGCTGGCTGCCACTCTGCTCGCGACAGGAAACCAGGGCAAACACTGGTCTGCTTGCTGTTGCAGACCCAGCTCACACCTGGGGTTTTTATTTTCAACCCTTTCACTGGGTTCAGGGGCTCTGGACAGACCGACAGGCCTGCACCAGGCTGTCAGGTTCCGTGTGTGAATGTCATCTTCCCCAGTCCCGTGACCTTGAAAATAGGGCTCATGTTTGCCTTCATGAATAACATGAGACGACGAAACAGGATGACAGCACAGCATGGCTGAGGGTGTGGACAGACGCACAGGTTTACGCTCTCCCTTCACTGTTCTTGGGCGAGACACAACTTTCCTGAGTCTCAGTCTCCTCATCTGTAAAATGGGGGCAATCCTAGAATCTACCGCACAGGGGCAGTGCATGGGATGTGCTCAGTCTCGCATCAGGCTGACACTGACCCCACCACCATCGAAAGTAGCCTTTGGTTGTAGCACAGGGCCTGGCTCAGAGTAAATGCTCAGTGAGCATCAACTGTTACTGTCATTTCTGTTCAAAGTTAATGCTAGTAGATCTATTATTATTTCTGTGCGAGGTCAACACTAGTGGGTGTGAAGGGGAGTCTGAGACCTCCCTGGGCCTGCCTTGCAGGACCACAGGCCAGTCACTGCCTCATGATCTCTCACATTTATGACCTATGCTGGGCCCTCCCCCACCTCATTTACCGGTGAGGAAACGAGGTGTAGCCGAGTCAGGTCACTTGCCCTAGGTCACATGACTTGTATTTAATGGTGGAGGCAGGATTTGAACTGGACCTTCGACCTTCATGCCAGGCTCACTGACGAGGGTGAGTCAGGAGGACACACTCCTATTGCCCCGTGCTCCCTCCGTGGTTGTCACTTCAGTGGCTTCCAAGTTCTCTGTGTGCCCTTGGAAGGAGGACTCATGCTCTGGAGTGGAAGTTGGCGAGAAGGAAAACTAGTTAGGTTTCTTGACCACGTTAATGGTTGCATTTGGTTTTTCTTTTCCCCTTTAAATCTGGAATTCTGTACTATTTGGTAACAAAAAGCCTGGAGCCGTGCAACTCAGAGCAAACCGTTCACTTCTCTGTGCCTCAGTTTCTCGCCTATAAATGGGAACCGTACTCTACCCCCCAGATATGAGGCTGAAACCAACGGGTCTGTGTGAGCCCTGAGCCCCTCCAGTCATCCCACCTTCCCGAGCGTCTGCTCCCCGAAGCCCCTGGTTTTCCCAGTTACGTGCACCTTTCTAGGCTGTGTGTCTGGGAGTGAGGGGTACTTCTTGGACCTGGAACCCCCAGTACACCTCACTTTTGAAGTTTCTAGTACCTTAGAAAAGGCTTCTAAATTTTTCAAACACGCACTTAAGCTGACTGCATGGCCTACTCACAAATGACGGTTGAGGTCACAGATTTCTCCTGAATCCTGTTTTCTGGGCACTTCAGCTGCCAGAGGCCAGCCTTCTCCTGACTACTGTCAGGCTCCAAAGAGAACCGCCTCATCCTGGGCACCTCGGTCTCCAGGACGAAGCCGGCTGCACTCGGCTCCTCTGCCCAGGCCTCCCAGGGTGCATAGTGGCAGAACCCCAGCAAGGTGACACGCAGCTCAGAGGGGTGCTCAAAAAACCTGAGCTGTCTGCTGCCCAGAACCCCTCCGAGGTGACACGTGGATTGTGCTCAGCAGCCCCGGGGCCTCCACATGACCCTTCCGCCCTCCCGGCCCCTGAGCATGGCCATGGAATCCTCATGAACCCCTCATTTAGGACCAGCCCTGTCCCACAGCTGCCCTCAGCCCTGCAGGGCCACAGCCAGCCCCTCCAGCAGCAGGTATTTAAATGAAAAAAAAAAAAAAAACTACAGTGAGCCCAGTGATGTAAGTTGAGATGTAGGCTTTTTAAGGTCATTATTTTAATTACCATTAAAATAATTGGCACTCTGGCTATCAGAAGGGAGGCGATCAGAGGCTCAAGGCGCCCCTCCCCCACCCCGAGGCGGGTGCAGCCTTCAGTGTGTATAATTAAAAGCTCCGTCTTTCATGAGCACAATAAAGAGGCCAGGGGGTGGGCAGACTGCAGCCCTGCTGCATGTTAATGCATTTATTATGATCAATAAGCCCTCGCCTTGAGTTTTGTCCTCTGGCTTGGGCATCTGCGTGACTGACAGCAGACACACACACAGACTTACCTAGCAGAGTGGAGAGTTGAAACTTCAAAATTATTTGGAGATAACCACTTTCAGGGTCTCAAAGCGTGGCCTTCGAGGCCAGCCGGGCCTCAGACTGGCCCTGGCTCTGCAGGTGGCCGTGGCGGTGCACCATCCCTTACCTCTCAGCAGGGGCCTTGCCTTCTGGTTGTCTTGGGGGCTACGTGCCTCGTGCAGACGGCGCCACCAAGCCCAGCAAGGCTGCTTGCAGAGCTAACACGCCATCCTCTCCCTTGCAGCTACGAGAACTGGTCAGTATGTGCATCTACCCCGACCCCACCCAGAGACCCGACATTGGCTACGTGCACCAGGTCGCTAAGCAGATGCACGTGTGGACTTCCAGCGCTTGAGCAGACGCAGTGTGCCTTGTCGGAGCCAGCACCACTCTGCCTTACTTGGGTCTTCTCTCCAATGTGGCCACCTGGTAGCCTAGACCGGCAAAGATGAGACATCAGCAGGCTCCCCAGGGGCCGGCTTCACAGCAGACGCTGGATGCAGGGCGGCCTGGGGGTGGGGTGGGGGAGGGGCGCTGGTCACATCACTGGTGGTCCAATTCAAAGTCCTTTCTTTAAACTGTTGTGGACAATCTCAGCTGGGTTGTTAACGAGGGTGTGGAGTTCAGTGTGCCGGTGACGCACCCCTGTAATGTGAATCGTTAGGGTAATTCCTTCAGTGACTGGTCAAGGTTGATACTAACAGAATTGCAGGAGACTGGGATTTGTAGTGAGCCTTTGAAAATGCCTAGTAGTAAGTTCCGGTTAGCTCTTAGAATCTTTTCAATTAAGCTCTGTGCTTAATTTACTCTGTCGTAAAGGGATAAAGCGACACAATTTTTTAAATACAGTGGAGATGTCCCTAATATTTTAATCTACGTTTGTAACTCAGTGAATGAGGATGAGAACCCGGCACCTGGCAGAGCTTCAGAAGACCCGGCATTTGAAAGGCGTGTCCTCGTGCAGTCGGGCTCAGCCGTCTTCTGAACACCTGCTCTCTGCCAGGCACTTCACCACCTGCCTGGTGCTGGCGGTTCATTTAATGATCAGTGTTACGTGTTTTCCTCTGTGCGATGGAAGCATGGGATACAAAAGCATAAATATAAAGCATGCCTTCAGGCTGTTCTCTGTACAAGTTCTGGTTCTGCAACTTCCTACCATGACCCTGGGCGAGTTTCTTAGCCTCTCTGAGCCTTAATTTCCTCATCTGTAAAATGGGACTAATAATACCCACCTTCAGGGTGCTGACAGAATTTGAAATAAAGTATGCAAGTTGTCCAGCACATTGCAGATGATCCAAAAAAGGCAGCCACTCACCCCTTCACAAAATTCAAGTCCACGGACCATGTAAATCAAGAATTAAAATGTGCAACTGTATTATGTCTAGGAAACCAGAAGGGCGTCCCTTTATTTCTCGTTCCCAAATAGGATTAACTGTGAAGACTAATTTATAAATGTGAATTTAAGGAAAACTCAAGCTCTGAAGCAAAGTTTGAATTTCGTCTTTATGCTCAAGTTAATCCTCAGATGATCTAAGTTACTGTCCACTGACTTGGTGACAGTTCAGCCCTCCAGACAGAGCCCACGCCGCCCCTGCATTTGCACCGGGCGCCCGGGCCTCCCCGGGGAGACCGGCCTGGGGCTGGGCCACTGCTCTGTTTCCATGTGTGAACTCTGCTCTACTGTTAACACTGTTAGGTTGGAGAGATTTTCTTCGGATGCAACCTCTGCTTTGTACGTGTTCTCCATGTTTGAAATAAAATGGGGTAAGGGGGTGACTGGTGTGACTGTGATTCATGGATCATTTAAACAGCTCCACACTGCAGCACAATTCCTTGAGGCACTTTTTATTTATTTTATTTTTTATCCTTACCCAAGGACATTTTTTCACTTTTTTGTTCAGATACAGTGGGAGGGGGAGAGAGGAAGAGAGAGAGAGACATTGATGTGAAAGGGACACATCTAGTGGCTGCCACCCACATGACCGAACCAGGGCCGGGGACAAACTGCAACCGAGGTACATGCCCTTAGCGGGAACCGAACCCGGGTCTCTCCAGACCGCTCTAACCGCTGAGCCACACTGGACAGGGCTCCTTGAGGCACCTTTTAAAACACAATTTCTCAGGACCCAAACATCCTGAGTATTCCTGGAACTTTTTAAAGCTCGCAGATAATTTTAACAGTCGTCAGCCAAATTGCTCCCTAAAGAACTGCACTGCTCACCTGACCGGTTTGGCTCAGTGGTTAGAGTGTCGGCCTCTGGGCCAGAGGCCTGGGTTCGGCTCCCACCAAGGGCACGTACCTCGGTTGCAGTTTGTCCCTGGCCCTGGTTGAGGTTGTGTGGGTAGTGGCCAGTCGATGTGTCTCTCTCACATCGACGTTTCTCTCTCTTCCTCCCTCTCTCCCTCTTGCTCTATCTGAAGATAAATGCAAAAATATCCTTGGGTGAGGATAAAAAAAAAAAAAAAGAACTGCACTGCTCTCCGTGCCCCACTCCTGGAAGTCGACAAGGGAGGCTGGCCCAAGGGCGGGTTCATCTGGAAGTCCTGGTGCGGGGCCTTTCTCCTGTGCCCCAGCCATGCTCTCTCTGGGGAGAGTCAGGCCCTGTCTTCTACCGAGCTCTTACCACTGAAAGTTTTACAGATTCCAGACAGATGTTCTGCAAACATTCTGCTTAAGTTCTGAAACCCTCCTGCGGCTCCTCGGCAGAATCAGCATCAGACGCAGACAAACTTGCTCTCCACATGCCACGAGGACAGTCCTGCCTGGCAGGACCCTCCCAGCAAATGGGCGCCCGGCCTAGGTGTCTGTGAAAGGAACGCACCCTAATTATCACACAGTGATCCCCGAGGCACCCTGACTTCTGTGAAACTTGCCTGAGAGGAGTTCGGCCAGTTTCATGCGGCCCTGGCAAAGGCACTGCACTGACCGTGGCTGGCTATTCCCTACCTACGTGGCTCCGGGGGCGGGGGCTGTGCTGCACTCTTCCTTAAAAAAAAATGAGAACACCTGGGACCACCCTAAACCAAGAGAAGGCAAGTTAATACAGGGGAAGGTATAAATGTTCACCTGAAGAATCAGTCACCTCATCTGACTTCCTGCAACATATAAGCCTCATATGTTTTTAGGGTTCCGTGGCTCTTACACCCACCTGAACACAGACTAGCCCTCGGGAAAGGATTAACATCCTGAGGGGAGGCCTCGAGGGCCAAAAAAAAAAAAACCACCTCACAAAGTCCCCAGACCTCAGCCATTCAATTTGGTTTTCACTTTTGACTTTTTATTGGGTTTCATTCAGCAAACACTAGCCGAATGAATGTCTACAGGGAAAACCCCATTGCCCCCCCGTCTTCTAGAGCAGTAACCAGCCATCCACTGACACCATTCAGGAAGTGTCCATCGTTTGGACTGTTTCTTCCAGCACCTCAATTTCCAGGGGAGTGACTTTTTCAGTGAGGACTGCAGTGGTCCCTTTCTCACATCTGTACCGGCCAAACCTAGTGAGAAAAAATAACAGCCAAGAGTTAAGATCCATCCATCCAGGGGTCCAATGGAGGGCTGGAGAGAGGGACAGGATTCCAGCGAGGCAGAGGCCCGATTCCCAGCTCTGTGACCTGGGGGATTCAGCTGCCCCAAGGCAACCCTTTCCTCAAGCTCTCGAAGGCTACAGAAGGGAACCCCTAGTAGACAGGGCACCGGGCATTAAGTGGGCACTCCCATTTCCTCACCCACCTCACCATCCCCAGAAGATGCTGGAAAGCATTTGGTCATTTGCCTTCAAGCTCCAACCTCCTGAAAGCACTCAGTAACCAACAGGAAGTGAGCCCTTCCATTAAGCTGCCGCCACCCTTCTCTTGTGTAGCAACAAGGCTGACCTTTTTCCTTAAACACTTCAGAATATTTGGAAGCATGAACAAAATAAAAATGGCCCACAACTAGACTCTGGGCTTGTCACTTTAGACCACACTCTCAAGGCTAAAGAACGGGAGTTAATGGTGCCCTGAGGGACATGGTGGTCACCGTGAGGACACACCCCACACTTTCTTGGAGTGACTGACAGGTCTCTGTGAGCAGGAGGCAGCCTGTAAGACACACATCTGAACTGCTGGTTCTCAGGCCGGGGCCAGGAACTACATTGCTGTCAAACAGCAGCACAAATGCAACTGCTCCCTGGGTCTGTCCCGGCTGGGACATCATCTCCACCTAGCAGGGACTAACAGAATGCTCCCTGTGCCCTGACCACAGGCTTCTCGAAGATCCACCCTCTCGAATGGACACTTGAGCTCAGAGGGCAGGAAGCAGAAAGGAGGGCGATGTGACTGCTCTGGGTCAAATTCAAGAACGTGTAAAGAGCAGCTGGCCTTTATTTCTGCTACACCTCCCCATTCACACCTCCTGTGCAGCTGCACCTTTCTAAGAGGCACCTCACCCCTCCCGAGCTGGTGTGGAGATGCGGCTCTGCCCCTCAGACTGGACCGCTGGCAGCATGTCATCTTGGAGCCAAAGCCCCACATGGCTCCCATGTGCCCAACTCATCTGCACTGCAGGTCTGGGGGAGGCCTGGACACAGCTCCCTCAACATCCTGGGCCATGGCACCTGGATGCAGCAGCATTAAGGTTTCTACCTTAAGCAACAGGGGACTGCAAAACAGCTGCTGAGGGCTGAGAGCAGAGGAGCCAACGGGCATGTGCAGGCCCAGCTCCACCCTGGGACTGAGCACAGGATGCCTAAGCCTCCCCCACCCTGAGTGCCCTCGCTGGGCGCAGTTCCCCTAACCCAGGCAGTACCTCCCTCCATCAGCCCCTGGCAGAAAAGATGACAGTAAGGCCCCTGGTCAGGGTCATGCGGAAGGCAACCAGTTGATGTGTCCTTCTCACGTTGATGTTTCTCCCTCCCTCCCTCCCTCCCTCCCACTCTATCTGAAGATAAATTTAAAAATATCCTTGGGTGAGGATTTAAAAAAAAAGAAAAAGGGTGACAGCGAGGTTCCACAGTGGGCACTGCTGCAGGGCCTGGGCAGCAGGGGAGCAGCTCTGCCCGAGGGCAGGTTACTGACACCTGCCACAACCTGCCCAGCCCCTTTCACACCTCTCAGCGGATCTTCACAACCAGCTGCGGTCCCTTTACACAGGCTGACCTGCGTCCCAAGGGAGTGAGCTGTGCTGCCACCACACTTCCCTGTGGACAAGGACTCCCACCAGGCACGGGTTCCTGCCCACCACAGGACTGCTTTCCAATGGCTCACACAGGCTTCCAGAACCGCCACCCAGCATACTGTCCAGTCTGGGTGGAGTGGCCACCTCCCCTTCCTGCACTCTCCACCATGGACTTGCTCAGGTCAGGCAGGATCTTGCAAAGAGCAGGGAGTGGCGCATGCAGGGGTATTTCTCCCACTTCAGAGAGCTCGGCAAAGCCTGCTGCCCCCAACACAGCCCCAGGCCTGAAAGGTTGCTTCCCTTCTGCTAAAGACCCCAGGAACCCCATGGGGTCGTTAGAGAGCAACTGGCTAGCCCCATCCTTTCAAAGACAGGGAGACTTGACTTGCCCCGTCACCATGGCACACCCCAACCCTTACCCAGGGCTCATGAAGAACACCGAGCTTCCGCCAGCTCTCCGTGCCCCAGCCATCCTTGCCTTGTGCACCACTCCCACTCGGGTCCCGCGCGGAGCCGCGGGAGGGAAGCAAGCGCTCTGCAAGGTGACGTGCTGGCTCCTCTCAGATGTATGCAGCTGGAGGCAGAGCCCGGGGAGCCACACGCACCTTGAGCTGCTCGGGCTCCAGGAGGAGGTCAGGAGCCACAGGATGGTCAAGCAGCTGTACAACCACGTGGGGCTGCGCAAGAGCGGCTCATCTGCACACACCAGCCACCAGGGCTGAAACCATGCAGTCCTGTTCAGCAACCAACCTGTGCCCCACTCTGAGCCTGGGCCGCATCAGAGACACAGTGACAGCTCCGCACAAGCCACGGGCTAACTGGCACCGCTCCATCGAGAGTCAGAAGCACCCATTAGCTCCCAAGGTCAGCTTTCAGAGACTCTCAACCAGTGGTTTATAACCACTTAGACTCTTGTACCACTCTGAGAAAAGCTACTGGCTGGCTGGTTGCCCTGAATTTCATACAGAATTGAGGGGGTTCTTTAAGAGACTAGAGAAGGACAGCAGGTCATTCAAACCTCTGCCCCAAACCCCCACCTAGGACTCTCTCATGGGCCACACTCCACCTCTCCCATCAACATTTACAAATTAAATCACTTTTCTATACCTGACAGCAGCCCAGAATGATAAAGCAAATAATGACTCAAAGTCTGTTGTATGAGGCTGGTATGGGGACACTGGATTTACTTAACATGGGGAAGAGCTGAGAAAACTGTCCAGATGCCACAGAGAGGTCAAGGGCGGCCACGGAAGAACGGCAGTTCCTTCACTCACCTGGTCCCCTTCTTGTTGGGTACCGAGAATGGGCGGAGGAAATCCAGCTTGCTCTTGCTGATGACACAAAGGTCAATGTTACTTCCAGACCCCAAGTCATTGAAGATACCAGCTGCAATGGCCTCACTCACCAGCTTCTTGGCTTCTTCCTCCTGAGAACGAGAACGGCAACAATGATGGCCAGCAGGGCACACAATCATGAAGAACAGGTCTCGAAGCACCTCAATGGTTTGCCAAAGGCTTCTCATTTGGTCAGTGGAACCCAGGCCTTCAAGCCCTTTACTACCCCTCTTGAACACACTGCTTCAGGTCAGACGATCTCCACGTAACTGAGGACTACAGGCTGACAGAGGGCAAGTTACCAGGGTCAGTAAAGTTTTCTTATAATAAAGAGAGCCAAGTAGTAAGCATTTTTAGGCTTTGTATATATACAGTGTCTGTCACAGCTACTCAACTCAGCCATGATAGCACAAAACAGCCATAGACAATATGTAAGTAAATGTGTGTGGCTATGTGCTAATAAAACTTTATTAACAAAACAGGCAGTAGACCGGATTTGGCCCAAAGGCTGTAGTTTGCTAACCCCAGATTTTCTGGTAATACAATGAAGAAAGTCATTATCACAGGGAAAAAATAACAGCAAACACAACAAGAGTTCTGGGAAATGGTGGCAATCAAGTATGGGATCTCTTGCCCAAGAGACTCTATCCCCCACTAATGATTCATTTCTTTGAATGACTCTTCCTTCTACTTCTCCTTTAAGAAACAAGTCTGGCCTGGCCGGTGTAGCTCAGTGGACTGCGCACTGCCCCATGGTCTGAGAGGTGCCAGTTTTATTCCAGGGTACATGCCCGGGCTGCGGGCCCCATCCCCAGTCAGGGGCATGCAGGAGGCAGCCGATCAATGTTTCTCTCTCTCTCTTTAAAAAAATGAATAAAAGCTTTTCAAAAAAGAAGCAAGGTTAAGTCCTCAACAGTTACCGGTAAAAAGTAGATTCATTTCTTATCCAAGAAGGCCTACAACATGCCGGGTCCTGTGGTAGGAGTTAGGACTGCAGAAATGGATGAAGGCCCCAAGTCCCTGCCCTGTAGGGACTTGGAGTCCAATGGAAGTACAGACCCAAGGAAGTACAATGCAGAGTGGTAAGGGTTAGTGGATAACCGAGAAGGAGTGGTAGCAACACTGGCTGGGTCAGCAAAGCTTCAGAGAGGCCTGAAGGACAGGCCACACACCAGGCATTCAAACACAGGGCAGTGAAACAGAAGGTGGGCAGCGGAGAAAGCGAGGTGGGACCTGGGGAACACAAGTTCAAGTTCCTTATGAAACGACAGAAACGAGGCGCTCTAAAACTTGTGCTGCAGCCCCTTCCCAACCCACCAGGGCATGAGTCCGTACACACACAAACTAAACTAAAGATCCCATCCGAGTAACATCCTGGAGAAGTATGATACCCCACCCCAAGCTCCAGCCTGAGACCCTCAAGGGGAGATTCTCTGCCTTCAGGTTGTGAGAAGAGCCGAAAGGCCACTCAGGACTCCTGCTCCTCTGCCTGCCCTAAGCAGGAAGTGGGGTTCCAGTGTCGGGAGCGCCCTCTGCAGACTCAGAGAAGGATGGCGATGGCTCTCTAGCAGTGGGATCCTCAGGACCCAGCAGCAAGGGCTGGGGGTTATTCGGATCTTTATTCCACCAGGTTTACTCACTTTCTGACTGGCACCTATATGGAGCCAACAAAGTCGGTTTTTCTCTTGTAAATCTACAGTCTGTAAGAATTTATTCAAACAGGATCCCCTAATCAAGAATTCTCTCCAGGGACTCCCAACAGTCTATGAGGCCAAAGCCATACCAGAAACCAGTGAAGGTGGTAACAAAGACAGCATCTCAGAGAAGGAGCTGGCTGCTACGGTGCTGCCATACGGTATGACAGTAAAGGCCACCACGAACTCAAATGCAACCTCATCCCAACTTCTCTCATCAAACCACCCTGGGCGTGTGTGCCCGAGTGTGCTGGAGGGCATCCTGTTTATTCCCCTGCTCCTGACCTACCATCTCTACTTCCTTCGCTTCTCTGCTGCTTTATTATTTCCTTTGCTTTGTCATCACCGTTTTCTCATCACTGCTGGTGGTGCCCTGAGCCAGCCAACAGACCTACTGGATGTCACAGTTCCGCTGGCAGCACTTAGGACTGCAGTTTAAAATTATTTCTGTTTGGGGATGGGGATGTGGCTGACTTAGAGGAAACTGAAATATACCTATTAGGCATGCATACCTAATGTCAATCAATTAGTCTGGACACACAGATACCAGAATGCTGACAGTGCTGATTATAGATAAGCCTTCCTCTATTTTACAAATACTGTTGGTAGATAAACTTATAAAATTTTAAAATGGGCACATTTGAAATATAGCTTTATTCATAAAATTACCATGTGTACTGCTATTTAAGTGTAAAATAAAGGCTTTTAAAAATTGGAATTATACCTTTTAAATTCCGTTCCTCCCCACCAATTCTAGGGAAGACAATTCCTTAAGGAAAAAAAATCTCACAAGTCCCTTACTTTCCCCCCAGTCCTACTCTCCTCATATACACAGGACTCAAAGATGTTATGAATCTTACATTTTATTGAGCACCTACTATAATGTGCCAAGTACTGAGTTAGGCACTTTGACAATCATCATTTTTACCCCTGCCCCCAACCATCTTCTGATGTTAGTACTGTCAGAGACCATGGCTGAGAGACAGAGAGAGTCAAAGCCTCACCCGAGGTCACACTGCTGGTAAATGGTAAAGAGGTCCTTCCTTCATGCCACAGCACCACACCGCTCACAAGTGACCTGTCTCAGCGGTGAGCTGGGGGTTCCTTGGCAAGTCGGGGACAGTGGACAGCAGTTCCCTGATTAAGGGTATGTCACTCCCCCATGACCAGGGATCTTCAGAACTCAGGCAAGATGAAAAGGATAGCGGTTGCCAATTTCTCTTTGAGCCAACTAACAGTTCCTCTGATGGTCATTTCCATGGGTGGGAGCATTGTGTTTCACAAACGTCCCACAGACTACCACCTAAATAAACATTTCTACAATGTAATATGACAAAGACCAATTAAGATCCAAAGTCTTATTTCATATAGCCCCACTTCCATCAAAGCCCTCTCGAAACACAAACAAGGCTCTATTGTCTACCCATTACTTACACAGTGAATGTCTTCAACAAATATTTACAGACACCATTATGCCATCATGTCCCAGGAACTGCTTCCCATGTCGAGTACTTTCTTTCACCACAGTATTTCCATCCCCAGAATTCTAGACACATATGCAAATATGCTACTGGGCATATTCATACTGTGTTTTCTTTATAGTAGAATTTCACAATTAAACAACTCTTGTTTTTAAATATTTAGGAAAACTATCAAAAAAAAACCACAAACTAAAAGCAAGAGGTAGGGAAAACACCACATTTTCATCTGGTCCACAAAAAATGCAGGAAGCATTGTTTCCTCCTTTGGGATCCATTCTTCATAGGGAAATTACACCTCCCTTTGGGAAGATGCAGAGTGACCCGAGTTCTGAGCACCAGCTGCCTGGGGACAGCTGCTGCAGAGGGCTCTGATAAGGACCCTGCAATGCCCGCAACCCCAGCTGGTCAGGCCCAGGTGCGATGCCCTCCCACTGCCAGGTCGGCATCCTCCCCTGGTCAGGTGCTCACATTTACGTTACTAGTCACAGAGGAGCTTGGATTAGTATGTAGATGGACCAGGAGGATTCATTCTGACTACCAGAAAAATAGCCCTTTGGGCCAATGGTAGTTTCTTTTTATTTTTAGATACTCAACCAAAAGATCACCATGACCCTGATGGTCGAAAGTTAGTTGGGGGACCCAGGGTCAAGGTAATCTGGCAGATGTGGAGGCAGACAAACTGGATTTGAATCCCGTTTCCTACTTACTGCTGTGCAACCCTGAGCAAGTCACTTCACCTCTCTGAGTTCACTCTCCTCTCTGTAATACAGCGATGATAAATTAGGAATCATCACAAACTGCTGCAAGAATTTGAAGTAAAGTATGACAAGCATCTACTATAGTTTCTGGCATGTAGCTGGTGCCTAATAAATGATAATTATTTAATAAAGCAAGCCAGAGAGCTCCTAGAGACAGTTTACCTCTAAGCAGTGACTGCCTACACTAAAGCCTAGCCAAACAAACGTGCTAACAAATCTTCACCCAGTGCCACAGAGAAGTTCCTGTAATAATTAATCCAAGCAAAAAGCACACTCCCTAAAAGTTCAGAGAATATAAAAGGAGCACTTCCTGCTTTATGGCTACAAAGACCAAAACTAACTGGGAATATCAGTCCCACGGGCCACCCCTGCTTCTTAAATGAGATTACAATAAGAGTGATGGACTGTACTACAAGTCAGCTGTGACAAGCAGCACTTTATAGAGCTATCTGTTTGTCTCCATCACTGCATCGCACAATGTGTCCCTGGACTCCAATGTGCAGCTCCATTTACCGCTACATGACAAATGGGCAGCACTTGTAAAAGGCACAAAGAGGTCCACGTCGGCCATGTAATGGTCACCACAGCTGTACCCGAGTGCTTGAGGGGACAAAACAGACCCCCAAGTTCATTAAACTGACCAGTAATGGATCTTTCAAAAAGTGCCTTAGGAATCGTACAGAAAAGGCTAAAATAAATAACTCAGCATGGAAGGCTAATCTGAAATGGTGTTTGATAAATTATTTATAACACAGACGATTGTCTGCATTTAATATTGGAGCTACTAGCAGCATCTTTAAAAGATGATTTATGTGTTGTAATGCTATTAAACTTTATATTGGCCCACTGCTAGCTATAAAGTCTGCTGAGATTTAGAGAATGAGTTTTAAACTGTCACTGCAACATCATAGGAGATGGAGACTGTATTAAATCTTTACTTTAAACCTGTTATCTAGAGAGTTGCATTTTGTAGACCCTCACAAACTGATAGATTACCACGGCCTCCGCTATGGTGCAGGTCCAAAATAGTACCACAAAAACTTTTCCACATTATTCTTGTCTACAGCTACAATCGAATTTCTCTTCTCACTTAAGTGATTTTTAGATTGGGAATGTCACCATTGTACAGTGTAGGTGCCCTAGCCAATAGGCACCCTGGACAGCTCAGCATCAAATTAATACTCTTTAAATAAACCTTCTACATCCAACTGTTCAGTTATGCATTCTGAATAGTGCCTTACTTACACTGGAGACAGGCAAAATATGAAATATGCATCTGACTGAAAACCTAACGTACTATTTTACATACAGCTTTGGAATGTGAAAAATACTTGTATATTGTAAGTCATTTAAAACAATCAACCTGTATTTAAAATATTTTTAATTCTTAAAAAAATAAAGTTGGTTATATGCTGGAAAATGTATTTCATTTATGTAACTGAGGCACTGACATTAAGGGGTTGACAAGGAAGAAACATTCCGCCTTTGTCATGAAGAAGACAGTTCTCCTGTGCTCCTGTTTCTCAGGGCACTGTAGAGGGGTCCCTCTGCCTTCTGTCCCATCACACCAGGAATCAGGACAGTGGCTCTCCTACCTTTGCTTGAGGTAGGTGGGTGGCATCATAGCTAACCTCCTACACAACTTGCATCAATGTTCCTACTTGCTATTATATCTGAGGAAATTTATTTCATAAGTTTGCTCCTTTACTGAAAACTAAAGATTTCACTCAAACAGAAATGAAGCAGTCCAAATTCATCTTGGAAACCTATCCGCGCTATCTTTTGTCACTCTGATCTGAAACAGCACAAACTGCTACTGCTCTGACGATATGAGGCAGAGCAGATAAAAGTCTTGGTGCAACGAGAGTTGGGTCTCTAAAAGGGGACTAAAACCACACCGTCTCCATCTCTGTCCCAGGCAGCTAGCATAGTGCTTGGTGTGGATGTCAACATGTGAAAAAATAAAACATCAACTTCAGCCTGGCCAGTGTGGCTGCATAGATGAAGCGCTGTCCTATGGACTGAGAGGTCCTGGTTCGATTCCTGGTCAGGGCACATGCCCGGGTTACAAGCTCGGTCCCCAGTGGGGGGTGTGCAGGAGGCAGCCGAGCTCTCACACAGATGTTTCTCTCTCTCTCTCTAAAAAAAAAATCAATAGAACATATTTTTAAATAAATAAAAATAAAACATCAATTTCAAAGGTATTTAAGGCTTTGCCAAACTAAAAGATGAAATTAACTATGAGACAGAATAGTACCAAAAATGGGGTAATTCCAAAACTGTACCAGTCCCAGCTGGGAACCAGGGAACCAGAGCATTCAAAGACAGACACTCCAGAGGAGAGGTTTAAACACAGCGATCAGTAGTGGCCTGAAGACGTGCTGAGGTTCTGACTATGCCACTGATGCGGCCTAAAGGAGTCATTCATGGCTGAAGGCTGGATAAAATTTAAAGAGCTCAAACAGCGTTTAAAACAGCCCCCAAAGCAGTGAGCTTCCTGCACTGTGTGAGACCTGAATGTGGCCCATGTGTAGCCACATCTTTTACAGTGGGAAGGGTTAATTTAATTTTTTTAGATAGGGCTGTGCAACAAAAGCAAAGGTGTCTGAGTTTCATTTTTGCTTGAGCTGTTTGGGTAAACACAGCCTACTTGTATGAACACCTGGGAACTGTCAGGTGTAATCGAGGTGCAGCCGCTGCTGGGTGTGCCCAAAGTGGGGAGAGAATTAGTGACAGTGTCTGTAAGGTCTAGATGGTGCTGTCATTTCTTTCCTCGGTAGCTTTTTATGGCACCTACGATCTGGGTGATGCAAATAATGAGGGTAAATCTGCCGTGAGTGAAGAGGTGATCTAAGGAGTTTTCAGCAGGGATGGGGAGGGGTGTTCATGTTCAAGGAACTGCCAACCAAGTCACTGCCAACTTGGCCTGTCCCAGATCACTGAACAACGCAGAAGGCTGACCGATCACAACTCAGGGCTAGGAGAGATGCCTGAGGCAGCACAAGCGCAATGGGCCACAAAAGGCCGTCACGGAGCACCACAGAAGGAGAGCCCAGGAGAGCCGGGTCACTAATGAACACAGCATTTAACTCTCTCTGAGCCACAGGCTGCCACTGGAAGAATGGGGATAATGCTTCTGTCCAAGGGTTGTTGGGAGGAATAAAGGCACAGGAATGTCCCTGAAACAGAGATTTTAAAAACAGAACTGTTAGTAAGTTCTAGGGTAGAAGGAAAGCGGCAAGAATGCACAAGAACTGACATGAGCACACTGGGTCTGAGCCAAATACTTATGGTACTTATTTCATCCTCACAGTCACTGCCTGCACAGCACAGGAAACCGAGGCTCTAGAAAGCTGGCTGTTGAACCTAAAGGCACGAGGCTGCGGTGAGTGGGGATTGGGGATCCATGCCAACTTGGTGCCTGGCATCACCAAACCTATGTCTTCTATCCCACTACAGGAAAATCGGTGGTGGACCAGAGGTTCTGCTGGATTCTAAAATAGCAAATAGAAGGAAAAATACCTAAGCTTCCAGAGGGAAAAGGACCAAGAGAGATGGGAACATATTGCTTTCCACAAGGAGAAGAAATCAGCATTCACAGCATATGTGTACACAAATATATATTTGCAAGGCTGCACTGAATTAAATATAATCAGAGAAAATAACAAGACTGGGTTTAAGGAAAGAGAGAAATATGTTCAACAATCCTCCAAACAAAAACCAAGCTGCTCCAGGTAGTAATAAGATCTTAATAATATTTCTCTCTCTCTCTCCATAAAACAATGTGGTCAGTGGGATAACCCTGCCAATATGTTCCTGGAGATGCTATCACCTGGAAACAGAGGGGGGAAATGAAGTGAATTTGTTCCTTGGTCACACAATAAAGAGAAAAGAAGAGCCACGTCACACTGAGCCTACCCACTCCAGAGGCTGGAGGACACACCCCTACAAAGTACAGGGAAGGAGGGCTGCGATGGGACCACACTGCTGCACGGTCCTGCTTCTGCAGCCTTATGAGCATCAGGAAGGGCTGGAAGGAGATCCAAGGAAGTGCAGAGCACTCGTGTTCTAGGAAGCTCAAAGATGGCCACATATGAAGTCAATTTCTAATGATGCAAAACCCCTGAAAGAAATGTACAGATCAGCCCTGGCCGGTTTGGCTCAGCAGTAGAGCATTGGCCTGTGGTCCAGAGAGACCCGGGTTCGGTTCCCGCTAAGGGCACGTACCTTGGTTGCAGTTTGTCCCCGGCCCTGGTTGGCCGTGCGGGTGGCAGCCACTCGATGCATCCCTTTCACGTCAATGTTTCTCTCTCTCTCTTCCTCTCCCTCCCACTCTGTCTGAACAAAAAATGGAAAAATGTCTTCGGGTGAGGATAAAAAAAAAAATGTACAGGTCAGCTTAGTTCAGCGAGCCTTTACTCGTGACTTGATAAAAATACTCTCCACAGACACTGTGCCCAGGACACTGGGGATAAGGTCTAAACAGACATAGACCCTGCTCACAAAGAGTGTAAAGTCCAGAGAGGACACACAGATAAGCTCACTACAATAGGGTAGTTACTAAGAGGCAGTCTGACAATGGAACTACAGGTGTACAGAGGTCCCATGGAGTGCAGGTGATGAAGACCTGACGTACAAGTAAATGGTAGCCAATCTACAGGGCAGAAGTGAGGTGTAAAGCCAAGAAAATGGGAAGGAGAAAGGTGTGGTCAGGTAGGTAGTTCAGTGTGGCTGAACACCAGAAACCCCCACGGGCCACACAGAGAGTCAGCCCTCCACTCTAGCCAGTGGGAAGACATGAACATCTTAGGCTGGCAAATGATATAGTTTTATTTGTGTTGTTTGAAATTGCAACTTGCAAGTAGTGGGAGAGAAGAAGCCAAATACCGGAGACAGGAGAGCAGGTGATGACGAGAGGTGGTGGTGGGCCGGCAGGGGGAGTGCACAGACAGCATGTACAGGGTGTCGCCTGGACTTCCAACACCTGTCATGAGCACTGACCAAAACCCAAACTCAGCCTTCACAGAAAGGCCTTCTGTAACTTCTTGGCAGCTACTTTTTTGGTGGGTTGATGGGAGACAATGATTAACTTAATTATATATTCTAGACATTGGTAAGCTTCTGCGGTAGGCACTCTAAAGGGTGTCACCAAAAAGGGACAAGATAATAGCAGAGCCAGTTTCAGTATATTGAGGTTTTGGGGGGGGGGAATACTTAGGCTGGAAACAACCTATAAATGCCATTTCATTGGTGGCAGGGGCTTTCAAAATATGCCTGTCTGGCCTCCGGAGTGTGGCAGAAAGAACACAAGGGATTAGTTAACTATGGCGGCAAGAACCAAAGAATGTAAAAAAAGGAGCTTGAAGGGAGAATCACAAGAGGATTTGGCCACGTGCAAAGTGAAGTTATGAGGAAGTGGAAGTAGACAGGCCCAAGTAAAACAGTAGCTCCTCCCCAGTCCTGAGGAGCTACTAACTCAGATACTTCTCCATGAGGCCACTGGTGATAACTTTTTCCTGGGAACCCTGGCACATGCAGCCTTCAGACACACTCTATTAAAGTTCTTGGGGTGAATAGGGGAGGCTTCCAAAGGGGCATAAGTTAACTTCTGGGGCTGGCAGATACAGTCATTATATTGACCATGGAGATGGAGGTGGGTGGGGGAGATGAGAGGCAAAGAATTCAAGAGCATGAAGACCCAGGAGATCAGGTATGAATCTAGTCCTGTTATTTATGGGCTATGTGATCATGGTGGTAAAGTCACTCAACATTTTGAAGTCCCAATTTCCTCATTTGCCAAGAGGCCTAAAGCCACCTGGCACCAGGATTAAACCAAGTACTCCATGCACAGGAGAGACTGCGAGCAGTGCCTGGCACGCAGGCAGCACGCGATGGATGCCTGACTCTTTCAGAACTGCCAATGCAAGGGGCAACTAAAAATAACTAAATTCTTCATTTTTCAACTCCCAATTCAAAGCAAATCAATTATAAAAGTAGCTGTTATACTGCAAATGAAATTCAAAATGATGCCATAAAACACTGTGTTCACCTGTGCATCTTCCACAGAATTTACTGCCGTATCAATAAGTGTACTAAGTAGCACATTTCCACTTATATTTCACTAGAAATAATATTCTAGAAGGCAGGAAAAAATCAGTATTTACTGTGTGTAGGACTGTGCCAAGTACATTCTTTTACTCACTCTTCCAAACAACCTTTTAAGGTAGGCACTACCCTTCTACCTATTTTACAAATCCAGGAAACCAAGGCTCAGCGAGGGAGAATGACTAAACTCAAACGTCAGTCATTCTTGGCCCACAACTGGAAGGTCCAAGTTACAACACAGTTCTGTCTGACCCCAGAGCCCATGTTTTATTCATTCAAGACAACAGAACCTCCAAACAATTAATTTCCAAAAATAGTAATGATGCTCGTCTAGTCCTGAGAAGTAACTGATAAGTCACACATGGGTTTATCTTTTTAAAATAGTTTACCTCTAAAATTCTTCAAAGTTGCTAATATATAGCTTAAATAACGCTACTCTATCTTTCCATTATTCATCTGGCTTGTCACATTTGGCAAAATGAAGACTATCCTGATGAATTTCTCTAACCAAATCCCAAAGCAAACACCTAACCAAATTCACTGTATCAGTCCTACATTCAAATGTTTACATTTCCCTAAAATATATGTATAAAACCTCTCAGCAAACAGATAAGTCAAGTTGTTCTTTAACCTCCCTGTATATCAATTAAAAAGATACCATTTAACTTAATTTTCCTATCAGGCCATTTGTTGACATAAATCTTAACTAAGAAAAGCCAAGTGCACTTTAATTTTAACATTTTACGGCTAGACGCAGCCAGAGAAGAGAGCACGAACTTCTGTTAGGCCAGGCTGCAATTTATAAACGTGGTCCTCCGAACAAGCTCTTCAAGTACAGACGTAAGCCCATTTACCAGTGAGTTTTATATTTTATAAACTGGGGCTACAAGCGGTTGCACAAGAGGCAAAAATCACCCTTCAAACCCAGCCCTCTCCAAAGCCCAGGCACTTTCCATCGAGCCCTTCTCCACGCCGCTCCACACCCGACTCAACTGATCTGAGTTAGGAGAAACCAATGTATTCGAATCAAAGCTAATGAGTCCTTAAATCTTTTTAATATTCTGACATCACCGAAGTTCCAATTTTAGAAAAACCGTATTCCAGCATTATGACAAAATGCCAACGACGACAGTGTGACTGCATTCTACAGATACAACGTTCACTGCAAATATATTTTCAAAACTGTACTACTTGGTGGAATTTTAAATATCTATTTAACACAACTTCATACCTTTATTATTATTATTTTTGTTTCTACACCATTCAGGGTTAGGGAGAGTGGTATAAATTACCTCACAGAAATCCACAAGTAACATTATCTGTTAAGGTTAAAACTTTACCTTCCCTCGGTATGCTGCTGGGGTCTCATTACAGCAGGTAATCTCACATTCTGCCATGCACAACACACTAAGTACCAGCATCTCCCAATTACACTGCAACGTAAATCTCAAAGGACATCTGAAAAGTGTACACAGCTCCTGCACCCACTGCCAAAACACAACCATCTCTAATGGAACGTGGCAGCTTTTCTAAACTAAATATTCACATGCAGGGACAGGGATGCTAAGCTCGGCCTTATCCCACACTGTAGAGCGGATGCTAATTAAAAGGCCACACCGACTCGGGAAATGACCACCTAGACAACTTCAGACACTGTCTGGAGTTTCGTTTTCCTATTTCCAAGTATGTTCAGCTGTCCAAACTTCCAGGATTACACAACGGAGAGAAAGTTAGAGCAGCAGGAGCTCCACACCTCTGTGCTTGTCTAGAATGTCTCCTCGCCTTCCCTTCGCCTCCCTGCCCAATCCCTTCCTTAAATCCAAGACAGAAAGATTTCAAGTTATGAGTCACATGCTCTTTGAGGCCACCTCACAGTCCCCCCAGACAGATTCCACCAACTCCTCTTCTTGTTCCCTCTACACCCCTTTACATCTGCCGTTCTCTCACACTTTTCACACCATCATTTCCATAGTTGTCTGTGGGCCTGTCCACCACTCTAGGTTGTGAATGTCTCTAAGAAAAGGGCCATAAAACAACAATGAGGTATCACCTCACACCTGTCAGAATGGCCGCCATCAACAAATCATCAAACAAGTGTTGGCGAGGGTGTGGAGAAAAGGGGACTCTAATACACTGCTGGTGGGAATGCAGACTGGTGCAGCCGCTATGGAAAACAATATGGTGCTACCTCAAAAAATTAAATATTGAACTTCCATTTGACCCAGTGATCCCACTGCTGGGAATATACCCTAGGAAGCCTGAAACACCAAGCAGGAAGAATATATGTACCCCCATGTTCATAGCAGCACTATTTACAATAGCTAAGATCTGGAAACAGCCCAAGTGTCCACCAGTAGACGAATGGATCAAAAAGCTGTGGTACATATACACAATGGAATACTATGCAGCGGTAAGAAAGAAAGATCTCTTATCCTTTGAGACGACATGGAGGGACCTGGAAAGTATTATCCTAAGTGAAAGAAGCCAAGCAGAGAAGGACAAATACCACATGATCTCACTTATATACGGAATATAATGAACATAACAGTCTGAGGAATACAGTAGACCCAGACACATGGAAGTGGGGCACAGACTGACATCCCTCAGAAGAGGGGATGGGGGGTGGGGGGGTGGGAAGGGATAAACCACAGAACTTATATGCATGTATGCATGACCATGGACATGGACAACTAAGCCGGGGACAGGGTAGAGGGAGGGTGGGGTGGGGGGTGCCAATGGGGTAAAAAGGTAAAATATCTGTAACAAAAAAATAAATAAATAAAAATTTAAAAAAAAAAAAAAAAAAAAAAAGGGCCATGTAACCAGAGCTCGGCCCCTGGCTGGAGATCACTAAAGCCCAGATGAATGGAACACAGGGCACTCTTCACATCTCAAAATGACCACCACCCAGTTTACAAAGACCCTAATGGCCACTTCAATGGGGATATAAAGATGTTCTTCTGGTGGTGTAGATACCAAGAAATTTCTGGTTTTTATGCTCATTGCCCTTCTGCCTTTGTCAAATTTTATGTCTCAGACATTTTTGAGAAAGCACCTTTTTAAAAAACCTTCATAATAGCAGAGGGTATCCAGGGTGTATCAGTTCTTACTGTAATCATTTGGCTATTTTTGGAACTGTTTTTACTTCAGCTAGCAAAACCTAGACTTGATATAGGCTGTGAAGCAAAAAAATAACTGTCATAATAGTAGTAATGGCTTTGAAATATATCATCTAAGCCAACTTTAGTCTCATGCCTCTTAAGAATTGCCAAGCCCTTCAAATATTGGCAGTTCCATTTATTCAGATCTTCCGATACATAAAATTTGCTGACTTTTCCCCCCTTGGGTTGATACAGATATATGAAAACTGTGAAGCTTTTTTTTGGCTAGAAATAAAATTTCTCTGCTGGTGCAAATTATAGGGGCATTTTTAAATTACCATATGTTTTAGATCAGAAGGTAAAAACAGTATAGCAGCCCATGAAAACTTTCCAACCCAGGAAAACTGACAATTAACTCACTGAAATACATATAGTTCTAGCCTTCAAGTTCCCCTACTCTTATGGGTAGCAGTCCCATTTGTCATTTAGAAATTCTGTGTAAGTTTACCATTTTTATTTTATGTTCATTTACATGTACATATGTATCACATTTAAATATTTAGCCCAAATGCCATTTTAAACTTAATATTTCCACAGAGCTATTTGATTTTTTAAAAAGAAGAAACTTTCCTAAATTCTTAATCGCACTTCAGTGAATATTAGCAAATGTGTGATGCTTGGCTGCTCCGCACACCCACATGCCCACCACCTCCCCTTTTCTGATACCGCACACCACACAAGTATAATAAACCATGTTAATATTTCATACCACTATGAAATATGCTGGAGTATCAATTCAACATCTGCTGTCTTTAGGGTCCAGGAGTCCCGCAGAGACACTTTCAATTTGTAATTGAGTTCTATGCTGAATTAATCAGCAGTTTATCTTTTTTACTAAAATAACGTCTTCACCACTAACCCAGATTTACATTAACAATTTATGCCAAATTACCTGCCAAGGCAAAACTTATAAGATTCTAAGCTGCCATCCAGTTACACTCAGCCCTATATTTCATTGCCTATATTTCTCTAACCTGTATACAAGAAAAGTAGGAAAGCCATTGTTCAAGAGCTTGCAAAGCCTCTAGCCACAGATGACCTCTTGGATTAGTGACACAAAGCCTTACTTCAGGTGGGGTCCCCTCTTCCCCTGAAAGCCACAGTTCAATAAGTGGTTATGATTCAAAATTTTTACCAAACAAGATTTCTAGAATGGAAGGAATCAATGAATAAATGAACTTCTCTTATTTCTTTTCCCAAGGAGCTACGACATTCCAAATCTTGGCCTGGCTCAAGTAACAGAAAAAGACAACCTAGAAAGAGGGAACATTTTCAGTGTCTTAAATTATGTCCCTGAGACCCAACAAAGTAGGCAGAGGCATTTCAATTTGGTAAGAGATAGGGGAAAAAAGTCCAGTTTCTCTTTGATCATGATGCAGAATATTTTATTAGCACTAATATTGCCTTTTAATTCTACCTGTACAGTTGAAAATCGCTAAACATTTCTTTTTTTTTTTTTATCCTCACCTGAGGACATTTTTTTTTGGCATTTATCTTCAAATAGAGCAGGAGAGGGAGAGAGAAACATCAATGTGAGAGGGACACGTCGAGTGCCTGCACCCACACAACCCCAACCGGGGCCGGGGACAAACTGCAACCGAGGTACGTGCCCTTAGTGGTAACCGAACCTGGGACTCTCCGGTCTGCAGGCCGACACTCTAACCACGGAGCCAAACCAGCCAGGGCACTAAACATTTATTTCTATTCAACATCATCCCTGAATCTAGTTCTTGCCTCCCTCTGATTAAAGAGTCACAAAGAAGTTACGGTTTGCCTGCTGCATCTCTGCCATAGGTGCGCAAGCAATATACTTTGTGAAATATTCCTCCTATATGGTATACTTTCCCTACATTCCACAGTTCTAGGGAATATGTAAAGTGAAAACATTTCAAATGGAAAACCTGCCCCAAAGAAATGCATCACAAATAATTACCCATCTACTACAGAATCAAATAATCCCTTCTTTTCAATCTACTTTGCATATGGCTGTATAAGGAATTTCCACCACCATAAGAATGAACAGCCTCTTTCAATACTACATCTGGGTTACAGTACCCAGTGCAATGCCTTGCATTCAGTTGGTCCCCAATAAGTAACTGCTGACTGATTACATTAAAAAAAAAAAAAAAAAAAAATCAGTAGTTACATAGCAGGGTAGACAGGGAAAAAACTTGCAGAGAAATATTTTTGGCAGAAAAATCAACAAAGAAGTCTCAAAGTCAGTTAACTATGGCAGTTATACTGTTTGTATACTTTTGTTACTCCTCAAAGAACTGGAGATAGAGGCTTTCAAATTTTATACAAGGTCATTTTCCTAAGATTTATTGATTCTTGAATTCCAGAGGCCGGGCCCCAAGAGGAATCCATTCCCAGCTCACTGGAGATTTTGGTAAACTATACCCTTCTTTCTTTCTTGGTCTCCTCCCTTCTAACCCCCTTTAACTTCCTGAGACTAAATAAGAAGAAATGAACAAACTTCCTAAAATTTCCTTCACCCCCTTACCTGAAAACCTCACTTTGAACTTCAACTTTTATCAGAGGCAGAGTACAATGGCAAGGGTAGAAATGATAACCAGCCACCACCATAAAATGGGGCTCCGGAGATAGAGACATGAAAGACGTGGACTCAGCCAGAGGAACAAACATGTAAGTGGCCAAACCTAAGTCAAGGAAGATTAAGGAATCCTAGAGAATCAAAGGGAGAAGCAATTACATGTGAAATTCCAAACTGTATGGTGGAGAGCAAAGTCTTGCTCTTGAACCATCAAGTGAAAAACCAAAGAAAACTTCCATCTGCCCTATAAAACATCACAAAATAAAAACGTGAGCAAGAAGATGCAAGGGAGTAACCTTAACGCAAGAAGTCCTTTTCTGCATCTCCAAAGTTGGCCTACTAATGGGTTCAAATTTAGAAAAAACTCACTTTTTAAAAGGACAACTCAAAATATTCGATGTTAGTGAGAAGCTTTAACCACCAACAGGGTCTTCTCTTTACCATCTATTCTAAAGGTCAATGGTAATTCCCCAAATCACCCAATGAACCATAGTGCCAGCTTCAATATCTGTTCATTTCTAAAATTAACTATTTAGAAATGTGACTACTAATAATAATTCCAGTGTCCCAGAGAGTATATCTTTGGATCTTAACATCTCTAAAAATTAATGCTTCACATTAAATATAACTAGAGAGAAAATTATTGGGGAAAATTAATGCATCTTTGACCCAAAAATAAAGACACAATTTACTATGTCTAATGCTTCAGGTCTTAAGGAAAGCCAATAAGCAAGAATTAAGACCAAAAGCAACTAATGAAACAGCCTCAGAGAGAGCCTCTAAAAGGGACCTTTCAACCTTGGCCGGTTTGGCCCACAGGGTTAGACCATCGGCCTGCGGTCCACAGAGACCTGGGTTCGGTTCCCACTAAGGGCATGTACTGCAGTTGCAGTTTGTCCCTGGCCCTGGTTGAGTCGTGCAGGAGGCAGTCACTCAATGTGTCTCTTTCACGTTGATGTTTCTCTCTCTCTCTCTCTCTCTCTCTCCCTTCTACTCTATCTGAATAAAAAATGGAAAAATGTCCTCGGGTGAGGATTTAAAAAAAAAAGGGACCTTTCAGTATTTAAACAAATGCAAAACCAATCCAATTACTGCCCAAATCCAGTGTGTAAAGTGTTTCAACAGTTTCATCTAAAGAGATCCAAGTTGCATTAGTTCTTAACCAATAAGGAATCCATCAAAATCACAATGAGCCCTGGCCGGTTTGGCTCAGCGGTTAGAGCGTTGTCCTGCAGTCCAGAGAGACCCAGGTTCGGTCCCCACTAAGGGCACGTACCTCGGTTGTGGTTTGTCCCCAGCCCTGGGTGGGTCATGTGGGTGGCAGCCACTCAATGTGTCCCTTTTACATCGATGTTTTTCTCTCTCTCCCCTCCCCTCCCCTCCTCCTCCTCTCTCTTCCTCCCACTCTATCTGAACAAAAAATGAAAGAAATGTCCTGGGGGAGGATTAAAAAAAACACACAATGTGATACCAATTCACACCCACCAGGACAGCTACAATAAAAAAGGCAGATAATAAGTACTGGTGAGGCCCCAGCCAGTGTGGCTCAATGGTTGAACGTCAACCCATGCACCAAGAGGTCACCGGTTCGATTCCCGTCAGGGCACACACGTGTCCAGGTTGTGGATCAGATCCCCAGTGAGGGGCACGCAGGAGGCCACCAACTGATGTTCTCTCTCATTGATATTTCTAGCTCTCTCTCCATCTCCCTTACTCTCTCTCTAAAATCAATAAAGAAAAAAAAAGAAAAAGAAATAAATATTGGCGAGGGTTAGAAATTAGAATCTTTACACACTGCTAGTGACCTAGCCACTTTGGAAATCAGTCTGGCAGTTTCTCAAAAGTTAAACATATGACTCAGCAATCCCACTCCTAGGTATATACCAAGAAAAATGACAATATATGTCCACACAAAAATTTGTACAAAAATGTTCATAGTAGCATTACTCCTAATAGCCAAAATGTGAAAATAATCCCAACATCCACCAACTAATAAATAGATAAATAAAATGTGGTATGTCCATACAATGGAATACTATTCCATCATAAGAAAAGAAATAAAGTATTGATACATGGTACAACATGGATAAAATATGAAAATATTGTAAGTTAAAGATGCCAGTCACCAAAGACCACACATTGTATGATTCTGGACATGAAATGTCCAGAACAGGCAAGCCTATCAAGACAGAAAGTAGGTTAGTTGTTGCCTATGGCTGGGAGGGTAAGGGGAAATGGGGAATGACTGCTAATGGGTTTGGGGTTTATTTTGAGGGTAATGAAAATATTCTAAAGTTGACTGTAGTGATAGTTGCACAACTCTGAATGCACTAAAAATTACTGAATTGTATGGGTGTAAATTATATCTCAATGAAGCTGTTATTAAAATAATTTGTCTAACATTTTTAGACTAGAGGACCTAAAAAGGTAAAAACATCTAGTGGCATGTCACAAGTCAATCCAAGAGCTCACATTCTAATAGTAATTTTTTAAAAGCCAGATATCACAATAAATAAAAATATCAGCATAAATCCCTAAAAATATTTAGCAAGAATGAATTTTGGCTTTAACTCTATGTTTTTTCCCCCAGACATATAAAATACCTAAACAGATGTAGCAACCAGACCAACACAACCTTAAAATCTAAAAATCTGCAAAAGTAAGTCAAGTTCAGCTCATTAAACTGACACCTATTAAAGTGCTACAAGAAAAACTGTCTTAAACACCATCAATATCAATACAGATGGGAAAATCATTGTTATGATAGCTATCGAAAGTCAGATTTTTTTTTAAATTTTGCATTTACTTAAAACTCTGTTTGATGCCAACAGGGTTCAAGTTGCACAGGAAGGTGCTCCGGCTAAACATTGATAGTCTTCCTTGATCTCCATTGTCTGCTGTGTGGGTTCCGTCAGCAAACCTCCCAGCAAGTGGTCACCTTCCTATGGAGTCATTAAACCTCTGAATGTCAGCTGGTGGGATTAGCCAGCAGCTTCCACACCTGAGCCCCCATGGCAGGGACAGAGGCATTTGGATCAAGATCACTAATGAATACAGAATTCATATGCTGCTTGTCAGGGCTCTTGAGCTCAGAGTCACACAGATGCAACCCAAATAAGACGGAGGACAGAACAATTGTTGACAAAGATTAAAAAGTTTTGGCAGTTGGGGAAAAAAGAACACCTCATTATTCAAATATGATAGCCTTGCTTATTTTTTTATTTTCGTTCAAGTTATTCATGATTTGCCTCAAATGGACAAATGCCATTCACCAACATTTAAAGACTCCTGGTCTCATTACTAAATCTGAAGAGGGCTATGCTAACTGAACATTAGCTATATAGAGAAAAATAACTCTCTTGTAAAGAATATTTGAAACCTTTGGCGGGGGGGGGGGGGGTACAATCACGGGATATTTGTGGTAGAAGACAGTTAAAGGATGAAAAGAAATCTAAAATTCAAAGAAGGAAGAAAGTACCTTCCATAGCCAAATGACTTGTTTATATTTCCCAGTATCTCTATAATTCTAACATCCTTGCACCTTTCTGTTCCTGGGCTCCTTCCAATGCCGCTTGTCAGAGGTGTGTGAACCTCCTCGGACACTTGTTTAGCCACTTGCCTTCTTCACAAGACCTCATCAGAGAAAAGGAACAGACCAAGCAGCCCACACCTCTGCTCACCTGGAATAAGATGTTTTTCCCACTCTACTGTCAAAGAATTACAGACCTAGCAAAGAAGCAGAACAGCAAAGTAATCAATTACATCAGAGGGCTCCAAAGTCAGACAACCAGGATTCAAACCAGGAGTCCATCACTGACCAGCTGTGTGACCTCGCTATACCCTAATTTTTCTCCCAACAAAATGAGGATAACTAAGTGCAGACCTCACATGATTGTTGAAATGTAAATAAGAATGCAGAAAAGGCTGTTAAAACAAAGCCTGACAGGGCAGAAGCACTCAATAAGCATCAGCTATCATGATTACTGTTTTTTTGCTTTTAATATGTTTTTACTGATTTTTTAGAGAGGAAGGGAGAGATAGAAAACATCGATGTTAGAGAGAAACATCAATCAAATGCCCCCTGCACACCCCCCTACGGGGATTGAGCCCACAACCCAGGCATGTGCCCAGAATAGGAATCGAACTGGGACCTCTCAGTCCGTGGGACGACGCTCAATCCACTCAGCCACACTGGCCAGACTGATTACTGTGTTTTCAATACCTTCTTCCCCTGATAGCAAAAAGGCAAATCCTTCCCCAGCCTGTAAACAGGCCTCTCCACTGTCATGACTACTACACAGGCCTGTCTCCGATTTTAAGTTTTCAGATGGGAAAGAAGAATCATATCTATTTACATTATAATTCACCAACCCTGATGCAACTACAACATGCTAGATGTTGCTATGTGATGTTTGTATCCTATGAATGAATAAAAAACAGAAGCAGCTGCCATATTTTAGAGCCAGTTTTGTGTGAGCCACCATGTGAGGTATTTCATCTAATCCTGATAGCAACTGCAGGCAGGTCCCTGGATCCCCATCTTCTGGATGGACAGTCTTGGACCGTGGCTTGCGCAGAGTCACGCCATGAGTACAGTGGAAACAGACTCACAGCCCCAATACTCTAGCTCCTGAGCTCCTGTGCCCTTTTCCATCCGACCACATTGAACTCATACTCTATGTTTTCCTTTGGGAGCAGTCTATGTGCCAAACTGAACAGATTCTCTGTGTGTGTGTGTTTTTTAATCAAAACAATGCCGAGCTCTCACATTATTGTCTATCTGCAAAGCACTAAGAAATCTGTAACTTTCAATGTCTTTCTATTACAGGACTTAAAAACAAAAAAAACAGTTACTTCTAAGACTTGCTGTCAGGATACTATATTGATATCAACTCTTTCATTATTTAAAGTGGATCTATAGCTGCCTGCAATGACAGATTAATTGTTTCCTCAGTCGCGAGGTGTTTGGCATCACGTTTGTGAGGTAGCCACAAGCCTTTAGGGCGATAGCTGCTCACATCTTTAGCAATCTATAAGGGCTTCTCTAGAGGCCAGCACTTGCTGAGTGATGAAATATGACTCCATAAATCAGACAGCTGAAGTGGCACTTGTATACGTCACCATCTATCTTCGTAGCTTCTCTCTGAAAGGTATAGGGTAAGAGCTCATTCCTCGGTACTGGAACCAGAGAGAGGACCATAACAGTTGGCATTCACTAAGCATGTGCTACTTAAAACTGAAGACACACTAAGACTAGGGGAAAAAAGATCCTGCTGGTGTTAGCACGCCCCAGGCAGTGGTAGAAGCTTCAGCAACTCATCTTCAAAAGGCAGAGAGCCAGAGCTCTAGAAACCTGCAAAAACTGGCGAAGCCTGCAGTCTTCGTTTCTTTAAGTTGAGCATCTTCAAAGTTTAGAATTCTAACTGTAGGGCACAGCAGCTGCCACTGCAGATCTGATCCTCTCAGCTTTTGGCAGCTCTCAACTTGAGATTCTAGCAAAAGAATTTTTCAAGTTGCTATTATTGCCTGTCATGGATTTATAAATATTGTGCACTATCTGCTGTGGCATGGCTCTCATGGGACGCCAGAGCATGCCAAATGCATAACAGAATGAAAAACAGTTTCTATTCTTCAAATAAATGCTAATTTTTTTAACTGTGCTCACGTGATATGTTTGGTGACCAACTTCAATGGTACAGAATATGTATCAGAGAGGGGGAAAAGCTGATTGTCTTTTCCAGCAGCATTCAGCTGCTACTTTCATTAAGCTTGTTTAATTAGATTCCAGATGCTAATTTGCAAGTCGATACCAGAGGGTGCAGGACAGTATGTCTTTGAATCATCTCCCTATGATGTGAGGGTCCTGCCGCACACCACTACCCTTCAGCGGCCCTCACATGCGATTCTGACAATTAGTGCAAAGAGGGAACAGTACTGATCTTGACAGACTAAAATTAATCTTCTACCCATTTTAATGAATTATAATCTTTAAGAGTTTAAATTTCTCACTGGGCCAAATGAAAACATTCCTTCTTACAAAGAAACAGGATAGAAGGAAAACCTAAGTTATCTGATTCATTTCCTTAATTCCCTCCTCATCCTAAAATACAATGTTTTATTTCAGTACTTGTAGCAATTTTCAAGATACATAATCCCATGAAGTGAACACCATAGTCCAAGTACTATGGTCAAATTCCTTATACTTAACTGGAAAATGGACTCAAAAGGCCACAGTGTGGTTATCACTAGCTTCCTGTCCAGCTAGCCTGGGGGTAATAACCGGAATCCAGGGCTTACTTTTTTTTTTTTTAAATCCTCACCCCAGGACATTTTTTTCCACTTTTTGTTCAGATAGAGAGGGAGGGAGAGAGAGAGAGAAAAAGAAAAACATGGACGTGAAAGGTACACATCGAGTGGCTTCCACCTACACGACCAACCAGGGCCGGTGACAAACTGCAACCGAGGTACGCGCCCTTAGCGGGAACCGAACCCGGGTCTTTCTGGACCGCAGGCCAACGCTCTAACTGCTGAGCCAAACCGGCCAGGGTCAGGGCTTACTTCTTATACCAGCCTAAACAACAGAAAGAAAAAAAAAGTCTGGGAGAATGGCTCTATGCAATTCATCACCACCAAAAACACCTCTAACTGATGCCTTGTCGTTAGGTCACTTCCACATCTCAAAACACACTATTCTGCTGAAACATAGGTACAATGTCCAAAGAAGCACCTTTTCAGATAAAAATAAAGCATGAGATTAACACCAGTAAATAATACAACCTTTGATGCCTTAATTTCTATCACTGCTAAGTAGTATGACCACTAAAGATGATGTTATCAAACTGGAAACTACTAAGTAAAGTTGCTATTGACATCTTTTTTTTTTTTTTAAATCCTCACCCGAGGACATTTTTTTCCATTTTTTGCACAGATAGAGTGGGAGGGAGAGAGAGGAAGAGAGAGAGAGAGAGAGAAACATTGATGTGAAAGGGACACATCGAGTGGCTGCCACCCGCACGACCAACCAGGGCCCGGGACAAACTGCAACTGAGATACATGCCCTTAGCGGGAACCGAACCCAGGTCTCTCCAGACCGCAGGCCGATGCTCTAACCGCTGAGCCAAACCGGCCAGGGCTTGACATCTTTTTATCCACTCGTTCAACCAATACTGTCTGAATACCTACTGTGTATCAGCTACCATTCTAGGAGGACTTCTAGATTAACAGCAAGAAGAAAAATAAGAAAATGAAAATTGTAAGACCACTAAAGGCAGTGTAAGGGCCACAACCGGGTAAGGATTTTTCAAGATTTTTAATATGTCTTAAACTCACATCATTAGCTGGCAGTTTCTCTGAAACCTTGAACCAGGGCTTTTACCTGGGGCACGACACTGGCTCAGATAACTGGAAACCACAGAGGCCAGTCTTAGGCATTTCTGAATCCCAGCTGGGCTTCACTGCTCTGTTTTTTGGCCTATAATTTCCCAATGAGCATTTGCCCTTTGCCCTGTCTTCGCTTTTGCCTGTGTACTTAATGGGGTGTTTGCTAGGTTGACTCTACCCCAATGCTGTCTATTATTTGAGAAATGTACTAGTTATCTTCCTCTGTTATCTAATAAAAAAAAATCAGCACTTTCCAGATGGAAAGAAAAGAAAGTCCCCTCCATTTCCCAGGTGGTTTGATGACTCAGATTTTACTTTAGCTCAGGGTTACCCTGTCTCAACCCAACAAACACTTCCTGAACATCAGGGCTAAAAAACAGAGATGAGTTCATAGCCCCTGTCTGCAAGGATCTCCCCTCTCCCAATAGCAAGTGGGGGAACCATGAGACAATGGGACAGGTGTACACAACAGAGCACAGGGACACCAATAAATGAGGAAGCAACTGAGGGCACTGCTGGAAGATGCACAGAGAGGAGGGTTCATCAGCAAGCACACAGTCTATTCGAGGACAGGGAGGAGAAGAGAGGGCTGAAGCAGAGCAGGAATGTAGACCTGTTTCCCAAAGTTCAATAGTCACATCCCTGGGTTTACATATGACAGTGTTACATGAACATATTTTTATTTATATTAATAGTATGCATTCATTTTCATGTCTTGGGGGAAAAATATAACCAGAACATCAAACCCCAGATTTCATACACATAAATGTATTTTAAAAACTAAATTTAAATTAAAAAACAAACTGCAGTGGTTGTGGGGAAGAGGGAAAGGAACTTACTGGAAGGGGCAGTCTGTAGTGGGGAAATGCTCTGTGGCTTTATTTGAGTCTCGGTCACTGGGTTAATTACAAATGCCAAAACCTATCAAACAGTGCATTTTACTACATGTAGATAACAGCTTAATTTATAAAACAGTGAGTTAATTTGAAAACATTTTTCAAGAAAGTACAGGTGGCACCTGGATATGGCAGAAATCTTAAATGTGGTGTGCAAATGACAAGCTCAAGAAACAATGCTGGACTAGCCCAGTCCAACAAAAATATGTGAGCTACATACACAGTTTTAAGTTTTCTTGTAGCTACATTTAGAAAAGTAATATTAGGTAAAATTAATTGTAATATTTTTATTTAGCCCAATATAAAATGGTATTATATGTAACATGTAATCAATATAAATATTATTGAAAAAAAATTTTAAATGTTGCATACTAGGTCACTGAAATCTAGTGATTTCTACTTACAGCACCTCTCAGTTCTGATTAGCCACATTCAAGTGCTCAATAGCCACATGTGCTTGATGTTACCCTACTGGACACACAGCTAAACACAATGAGGAAACATTCAAGGTTTTTAAGGAGGCAGAGACTTTCATTCCATAAAGACTACAGTCTAGGCCCAACACTGTACAAGGCCCAGGTTTGTAGTTCAAAAACAAACAAACAAAAAAAACAGAACTATGGGCTTCCTCTAATTTATCTGTTTTAACAATAAAGCCAAGAGTCTGCTTCATGAGTATGACCTTAAAGTGACTGTTCGGCAAACCATTTGTAATTACAATAGCCTAAAACTGTCCCCTCCCAAGGCAAGTCTCTGTGGAGATGAGCAGTTACTGTCCTGGCAATCCACGCAGGACTGGAGAGGCAGCAATGCTCTCCTGGGTTTCTTTTTGAGGCATGTCCAGAATCCTTTCCCACATGGAAAGGACACAAGCTGACTTAGTCATCCAACCCTGCAGTCTCAAAATAGACAAGAAAAGTTATGGAGGTTTCTTGCCCCAGAAAAACAGCCTCCTGGAAAGACAGAAAATAAAAAGTTTGGAAATTTGAAACCAAAACATTTTCCGGATTTCTATGCAAATGCAGAACCAAATGACACCTTGGCCGAATTCTCTTCACAACAAATTAAGTCACTAAAACAGCGTCCTTTCACTCGGCAAGGCAGCCTCAGCCTCCCCCTGGAACCGCGTCATTCGTCTTCACAAGAGAAAGCAGGGTGGCCAGCAGTTAGCTGCCTGGTCTTCACAATCAACTTTTTCAGTGTCTATCAACATGCCTTTAGATTTTTCAAGTATTATCTACCGACAGCTAGTATACTATTATTTGCCTGCTATTCACTTTAAACTCACTTCACTGGAGAAGCAGGCGCTACCTTCACCTTAATAAAGTAATTTTGATTGTCAGTCTGCTTCAAGTTTCAGTTAACTTCAGTGAATAAAAAAGTCACCTGAAATTATAAATTTAAGTAATCAATCTAAAATGGGAATTTGGTCAACCTGTTTTAAGGTCTCATAGCTAATACAGAACAGTAAGTTCTCTGAGTTACAGATAAAATTGATCTAAGGAATACAGTCTTCAGACTGATAATATTAGAAGTGTTACTGAAGGAATATCCACATTTCCCTTTACTTCTCCAAATCACATCAATATTAAATTCATGGCCTTTGAATAATTTCAAATCCAAACTTTAAATAAATAATGTAAAATTAGTTTAGCAGAGAGTTAAGTCACTTTTAATATACCTGAAACCTCCTATGTTTTCTGCAATTCTCATTTTTCTTTAACATATGGAGGTTCCAATCAATTGGAAATAAACAAAGCTTTCAGGAAAATGTGAAAAGATTAATGTGGTTTAAAGAAGGGCTTGACATTACTGAAGCAATTCTCTAACAAACCCACCGGTCCTTCTCCCTCAACCTTCATTATTTCCAGTGGATTTGTGGAGCCTCGGGAACTCCTCTCCTTTAGTCACTGGAAAAGTTTGTTTTTTTCTTTTTCTTTTTAAGTGACTTAGTATATCTTCTTTTTTCTCTGTATTTAAAAGCCCTAAACAAAAAATAATGCTGATATGGGAATAAATTTTCACGAAATGAAAACACAATCCTAATTTCACGTATAGTTGATACAAGGACCAATTTACTATTCTTAATTGGAGCAAAAACACTATTGTTTTTAGTCTAAAATATCTAGCTGAATCCTCTTTAGTCAGGTGTTTTTATTCCTACAGATGTCCAAAAAAGGAAAGAAATCTAGCCATCAGCGACCAAGCCCCTTGTGTGTGCTATCCTCATGTACCCAAGGTGTAGTGGCTTCTGGCAGGAGACCACTGTGCTGGCTGAGCAGCATCCACAACCCTACATCCTCTGGCCCTCGTGGCACCTGGTCCAAACCTAAGAGCAGAGGGAGCTTCAGAGCTCCAATGACATTTGGTGCTCCAATGACAATGAGCTGGTAAAAAAACAAAAATTTTTAAATATACAATCTTCTCCAAGGATGATCAGGCATAAAACACTAGCAAAAAGTAATTTCCAGAGACATCCTCCATTATTAAAAACAAGGTAAACCACTCATAAACAGCCTAGTAGCTGTTGAAAACATGTGAATACTCCCCCTCAAAAATTAACATCTATCAAAAAACCAAGAGCAGACACTGAACGCTGGCTTCAGGACTCCGGTGCCCACAAGCTGGTCTAGCGGCAAGGGTAAAGCCCAGTGGAGGAGTAACGCAGTACAGAAGCATCGAGCGCACAGGAATACGCCTGTGAAAGTGACAATGGAAGACTTGTGGGCTTGTTCTTGAGGTTTGGGGGACAGGGTTTGCTTAATGGGGGTACATCTATCATTAAAGTGGACTTGGGTGGAATGTCATTCAGAAGATACCACCCCCACCAAAGAAAATGTAATAAAAGAATGTCTTTATAAATGTGTTTGAGACACTAGATCCGTCATACTCTGACAACAGTCCTCTACACACACACAAGATCTCTTCCCCATCTTCTGCTACCAGACGCAGAACCATCTACAGAGGTTTTTAAAACAGCCCCATTTCCAGGCCAGGTCTGTGTGATGTACAGAGACATGCAGTTTCTCTATTCTTAGCGAGAAAACAAAAAACCTGCCTTTCTGAGTTATTGTGACACAGAAAGCTTAGCACACAAGAAATCATTCGACATTGCAGCAGCATTTCCGTCAAGACGACTCCAAAACAGCCCAAAGGCCAGAGCAAAAAGCTGAACAGTGTTGACCTCAAGCTGGTGAGGGGGACCGTGGCAGGGCCACTCCAAAGTGAAGCTGTCCCCAAGCAACCAGTCTTCTCAGCAAACAGTATCTGTACCAAAGAGCATTCCAACTAACAACAGTGCTATACAAGCTTTGGAGGAATAGGCAACTGATTTGCAAATGCCTGACACACGACTGGAAAAATATTTGCAAGAATGAAACCGCAGGGACTTACATACCTCCATATCTGGCCTAAACTTATCTTCAAACACAGCCATTGCTGCCAAGGAGCCAGAACCTGTAAGGAAAAGATGCATTTTTAGTGTATTTACCAACTCCCAGCTTCTCAAGTTTACCTTGGGGCAGCAACAATGGCAAAACATGTCCAATGTCACATTCAAGTACACTGTAAATATTAATCCTATAGGAACACATAAAGCAGATAAACACTGCTCTTCAAAAGCCTGGAGTCACACTTACCACTGTCTCGGGTAAACCTGCAACTGGCCCTACTTCTACTACTGACAGGAATAATTGTAAATTATTTACAATAAAGTGCTGAAGCAGTAAAATGAGATTACGGAGAATTTGTATTTTTTCAAAAAGTGAATGCCACGTAATTTCATATATGTCCTATACTGTGAGTCTTGTGCTCCATGACTGTGCCTTGGCAGGCTACTGGGTATAGCGCTAAATACCAAGCCAGTTAGAAAGAATAGATTGTTTTAATGAGCTGGCCCTGGCAGAGTCACCTTGACACGCAAGGAAGAAACTACTGCACCAGCAATGGTAATAGGACTGCGAGCTGCAGCCACCAGGTTATTCTAGCTACAACTGTAAAACACTTTATTATGTGGCATTTATTTGGAGCTATTATTTTTAGTTTGTACTTTGAAGAGTAACAGCTGAGTAGACAAAATGACAGACAAAGAAACAAAAATTTATTATCACAATAGCAAATGGCTGAAAGGTTATGCTGCACAGATATTAACAGATAGCAAATTTCTCCCTACAAAAGTAGGATGTAAAGTAAAGGCATTACAAATAAGTACAGGCTCCCTGTGCAGGGATGTAAAAGGCAGCGCAGCACTATTTGAAATTTTAAATTAAACTTGCTTTGTTCAGAAACCAGAGAATCTTTAGAAAACCATCATCTTGTCTTTACAGTCCTGGCAATATCTCAGGATACTCTACTTTTGGAGAGAAGATAGAGTTGCCCACAATTTTTTACTCCAATTAGAAGATTTTTTTGGCATTTATTACTTTTTAACTTGTTTTGCATAACACTATCTATTTAGCTAGGTCACAGAGAAAACCATATTTTCTATTTAAAATGATTTGTGTACATCGCTTGACCACCTCAATGGTTTAGCAAAGGAAAAAGGCAGCGATTAAACAGTTTCAAATGAGGTGTCCTGCTGATTTTATCAAGTCTGCTGAATGTATAATGAAAGAGGAGAAGCTGACAGCAACGATGCATTGAGAAAATACAGACTACCTTATCTGAACCATTTAAGGAGGTCCAATTATAGATCAAATTTAAAGGGTAGAAACAGCAGATTTACAGACACAAATCAATGAACACAGTAATCCCAATGAATATGACAGATACTCCTGTTATGGAATATTGCTGCGGTTGAGGATCATTACCTTCACAGTACCAGATACATCACAGCTAAAGCAGTAGGAAGCGTCAAGTGGAGACCGGCATTACAAGCAATGACTATTCATTTAGGCTTTGGGAGCAAAAGGCAACCCCATTTTCCCCTCTCAGAATTTTTTCTCCTTTCAAAAAAAATGGGGGGGTCTAAAGGGATATTATAAGCAATTTGGAAAGAGCAGAAATTAAAGAGATATTAAGCTAGTGTATCCAAATAAAACTAGCAGATATGCCAGAGCAAAAGCACTAAAACCAAACCTCTTAATTTCATAGTAAATGTGTCCTTGAAAATCTGGCAACAGTGTCAAGTCTATCAATAAATACTTCGTGAGTCCCATGTTTACTCTGAGATTCAGGGATCAAGAGGAAAAAGTAACCCAAGTGTCTGTTTTAAGGCACAGGTTGAGAACCAGCCTGACTTCATAGTAAAAAGCAAGCTGATTTTGTATGGAAAACAAAGGACAGCTGTCAAGGAAATTGCAAATGAAGAAATCTTAGAAATAAATACTTTTAGATACAAGATACTCCTGCAGGGTACCCCACAGCAGGCTCTCTCTTCCAATGTGGTCCAAGACTCTCTGTGAAGGGCCCAGGGTAACCATGCCAGAGGCCGAAACAGACAGACATTAAAACGCACAGTGGAAGGGGCAGATATCTCAGAGCTAACAACAACTTTGTGGAAAACTGGAATCAATTATTGTAAAAGGGTAAAAGGTAAAACCAAGCTTACCTTAAAGACATTTTTCCTTAGAATTTACTAACCCTGTTTTTCCTCCTTTGCCAACCTTTCTTTGGTAGTTTCACAGCACATAAATTAGTTTTACTCTGATTTTTCCTGGGCACATCTATTTCCTTCTGTTTAGCTCCATCCACCATTTCAAGAAATGAAAAATATTTCCCTCCCAACATAATTCTTTCATCCCAAAGCATTTTTCCTGCTTAGAAACAATGCTGCAGACAACACTTCCGTAGGCAGAAATTACATACTAAATCTAAACTCTCAGGACGAAGAGTGTCTGTCCAGCGTAGGGAAGCTTCTCATACTACCAGAGACAGTGATTTTTAAGAGCTGTAAGATGTAAGAGAGGTAAACACAGAAAGGACACAGGGGTCCTTATTACTTTGTACACACACACACACACACACACACACAGAGAGTTTTCTGGAAAGCAGGAGTTTGCTGAATTGCCTGATTCTTCCTTCCCCTGCAATCACAGATAAGTGGACTCTAAATAAACTTGAAAATAAAGGGAAATTCAACATTAAAAACAATTTCTAAATCACTTGCAAAATAGCTCCTGCTCCCAGTCTTTTTAAAGGGAGGACTTTGGCGCCCCCTTTTCAGAAATACAGAGAAGTGCTAGAGCAACTGACTGTCAACAGGTTTCTAGGAAACTCTGAATGTGTGTCTGCCATTTAGAAAACCGAAGTTAGAATTTCAAATAGCACTGCAATTTCCTAAAGTGGTAAGAGAACAAGATGCAAATTTTCACATCATTTCAAGATAATTAAACTTGGGGAAGGAATAAGGAGTTGCCATTAAGAAGAAAAAAGATGGTAAAGTCAATGAGACCAGTAAAATTTCATTCAAGTTTCTTAGATTTGTTTCAATGCCTCTTAAAACTATGTGTATACAATATATCATCAGGTGCTATAATAGTATAGCAACCATGTGACCTACAAAATGTTTAAATGTTTATATCCCATTTTCCCCATAAACCATAATAATGTTTTAAGACAGTCTATTATCTCAGCATCAACCTACCTAACCTGGCACTTTCATACCCAAAACCAAGGCAAAAATCCTTTGAAGGAACACTTACCCTGATTTTCTATTCCAAAAAACAGAACAATATGGTTTCCCATTAAGGAATAAGTAAACAGAAAAACCAGGGACAGTGTACAATGTACAGGGACCTCTGCTTCACACAGGAGGCATGTCCGGTGAAGGAGACTGATGTCAGAGGGAGTATGCCTCTCACCAAGCAGGATAAGCTCTAGGAGCAAGGGGTGTGGGGCCTGCCCTCAAAGAACTCACAGTAAGAAGGAGAAGACAGCCGGGGCAGGGAGGGAGACACACACACACACACACACACACACACACACGTTTTCTGTTGAGTGCCCACTGTGTGTCACGCATCACATGCCACTTGGTAATCCTCACAGCAACCCACTGAATGAAAAAGATTCTTGCTTAAGATTAGAGAACTAATAAGCACAGGGCAGGATTCCTGTCTCAGGTGTGACTCTGTCACTCTCTCATCCAGAAAGTTCTACATGCCACAATAATTCAGAGCAGACACACATGATCTTCCATGACTAGGTCTCTGTCTCCCTCAGTCCCCACCTCCTCCCCAATAGACACTCTACCAGCACTAAACTGACAATTTCCTAAATTCTCATACCATTTCAAGCCTATTCCACTCTGGCACATAGTAGCCCCATTTGCCCCTTGACAGTCCAGAGCACCCCTGGTTACCCTTTAAACCCCAGCTGAGAGATTACCTCTTCCCAGAAGTCTTCCTTGACCACCACACACCCACACGAGTTTATCACTCTCATCTCTGTAACCTGCCTATCCTTTCATAACTGCATTCCCCACGCCTGGCAGTTTCTGGCACAGAGTGAGCACTAAATAGAATTTGTTAGTTAAGCTGGGCTGATTTGAGTACAACTTCCAAAAGGAGGAGCTGGGGAAACTCTGAGCTGGCCCTCAAGGAGTGATGACAGCAGTAAATGCTTGATAAAGTGTAAAATAACATTTATTGCCTAATTTACCATACTGGGATGAATATAAGACAAACTCAAATGTAAAGCAAGTTCAATTTTCAAAAAGAAAAAAAGGCTTTAAACCCACAAAACCATGTCCTATTATACATCCACAGTCTGGTCCAAATCTGTGATATTATAGGAGTGAAATGCTCTCCTTGGATTTCTGCATTTTATTACCAGAGCTTTCTGTCTCATCAGTAGTTTCCATGTAGCTGCTCCTTAGCAACCTCCACCAAGGCTGCCTTTTTCAGCCCACCCACAGTTACTGAGTAGCCTGGCTGAGTGTGGCTTCCAGAACAAAGCTCTTTAAAACAGAAAAATGAGGTGCAATTCAATGACCAGAATTTAGAGAGATGACTGTGCAAAACACTGTTTATGGATACCTAGTTATCCACTGACTTACCTCCTGCATCCACTGTCCTCCCCAAGCTCACCCACACCACCCACACACCCCCACTGGGCTCAATCACTCCCAATTCCCAAACCACCCAGCACTAAAATCTCTCAGCAGCAGGCTGTGTGTGGAGAGAGACAGGGATAGGGGAAGGAGACACAGCTCAGTCCTCTCTCATCCGCGGGGGCCAGAACTGCTCTACACTCCCGATCCACTGCAGCCACCCAGGTGGACACTGCCTTGCCCTGGCTGTCCTGTTGGGAGCTCATTAAAAATAATTTCTCCTGCCCTGGTGGGTGGCTGAGTTGATTGGAGAGTCATCCCGAACACCAAAAAGTTGCGGGTTCAATTCCCAGTTGGGACACATACTTAGGTTGTAGGCTCAATCCCTGGTCAGGGCACATACAGGAAGCAACCAATAGATGTTTCTCTCTCTCTCTCTCTCTCTCTCATCAATAAAAACATATCCTTGGGTGAGGATTAAAAAGAAAAAAGAATTCCACCTTTAACAGATACCTCTGTGAGTCCCAGAAAGCACGGTATGCCCCATCTCTAACTGTCAGGGACTGCCTCACCAACAGAGCTTCAAAATTACAACGTGGGTTGCCTATACAGCTGACCTCCAGAAGAATGGGGTTGCACACACAAATGCCACCTGGGGGCCACATCTCCTGCCAAACTTTTTAAAACAAAATATCTGTTCTTATTAATAACAGGAATTTCTATAAACAATGTAAAATATAAGCCCTGAAACTCAGAAAAATATGAGCAGCATACAGGACATTAATAACTGAAAAGAGCTCAGGAAAAAATAACATCAGTACACCAACAAAGAAAAGAAACAGCAGTTTACCAAAAAAAAGAAAAATTAGAGGTCTATACACATTTAGAAACACTGTTCAAGTTCACTAGTAATCAAAGAAATATAAATGGAAATTAAATAACTTTATTTTTGTCTTTTAGATTAGCAAAGATCAAAAAGAATAACACCCAATGCTGATAAAGGTGTAGTAAAACAGGCACTCTAACATGCTTGTACAAGCAAAAAAGTATAGATTTTTTCTAGTGGGCAATTCAGAAGTAGCAATCAGAAAGCATAAAGGTATACATACCCTCCAAACCAGCAATTCTACTGCTAGTTATTCTAAAGAAATGAATGGACAAGTACCTAAATTATGTATATAAAAATATCACTATTTAGATGAGCAACAACAAAAATAGAAAAACTAGAGGTAAAGATTCAACAATCAGAACATAAAGAAAACAGAAAATAAACATTATATATACATTCATTAAACATGACAATATTTTTTGGCAGTGGAAAGGTGTCCATGATCTAATATTTAATGGGGGGAGGAGGTACATGTTCCAAAGCAATATTAACAAATATGCTTATATAATACTTATTATATAAATCTGGAAGAGCATAAATCAAAACATCATGCTTATTTCTGGGTGGTGCTATTTTCTTTCAGCTTACTTTATTTCTTCTTATTTTTCTTCAAAGACCATGAACTAATAGCAATTTTTTAAGTTACAAGCTGGGCAAAAATAAGAATTTAACATTGTGAAGGCATGGGAGGAAAAAAGCAGGAAGACCAAGACTTTACCAGCTGTCACAGTCCTGCTGTGTAACAGCAGCAGCATGCAGCTTATTCCTGAAATTTGTGTACAGGGGCCTGAAGGTCAATCCATGCATGAGTCAATAGTCCCAAGTAACGACAGTAATCAATCATCACAAACAAATAAATATACCATGTCTCTCTCCCAGCGTCCTTCCTTAGGATGGTCTTAGAAGTAAAAATCATCCTAATAATGAAGTCCTTTGAGCATATCAGTGCCAAGCCAGATCCCATTTATCCAGAAGTCTACTCGGTGGCCAAAAAATTACTAAACGGACCACAACAAACATAGTACACATGGTGTTGAAGAAATCTGAAAGCAGTCACATTGGTTTTATCTGCTCTTCTGACATGGCAGGTAGCAGTAGCCCTGTTTTACAAAACAGAAAGGCTAAACCTCAGAGATAAGGAATTTCCCAGGTCACACAGCCAGTGATTAGCAAATCTGAGAATTGTACCCAGATCATCTGAATTTAAAGTGTCCGACCGCTGGCCAGTGTGGCTCAGTTGGCTGAGCTTCATCCCACACACCGAAAGCTTGCCGGTTCACTTCAGGTCAAAGCATATGCCCAGGTTTCAGGCGCAACTGTGCAATCGATGTTTCTCTCTTTCTCCCTCTCCCTTCCTCTCTAAAATCAATAAAAACATTTTTAAATAAATAAAATAAAGTGCCTGACATTCCTTCCATTCCACCATGTTGCCACTTAAATAGCCAAGCCAAAAGCTTAAAATCAAGATTAGCAAGCAAGCATAAAAGCAGCTATATTTTCTTAGCTCCCCACCCCAAAAAAGTATGCTATCTATACTTGCTTTTCTTCAGATTTCAGCAGAACAATTACCACACATCTGGATATAGTTAATTTGTATTGTTTTGCTTGGAAATTCAAATGAACCTGGGATTTTAAATGTTTTAAATGATTAAACAGATACCATTCACTGTTTAGCAATACCACTCAAGGGTCTGTTATGAGTATTTATTTTAAAATAACCCCATTCAGCCCTGGCCAGTTTGGCTCAGCGGTTGGAGCGTCCGCCTGCGGTCCGGAGAGACCCGGGTTCGGTTCCCACTAAGGGCATGTACCTCGGTTGCGGTTTGTCCCCGGCCCCTGGTTGGTCGTGCGGGTGGCAGCCACTCGATGTGTCCCTTTCGCATCGATGTTTCCCTCTCTCTCTCTTCCTCTCTCTCCCTCCCACTCTATCTGTACAAAAAATGGAAAAATGTCCTCGGGTGAGGATAAAAATAATAATAAAATAAAATAAAATAAAATAACCCCATTCAGCCCTGGCTGGTTTTGTTCAGTGGTGAGAGCATCGGCCCTCAGATCAAAGAGTCATGGGTTCGATTCCCAGTCAAGGGCACGTACCTGGGTTGCAGGTTCTATCCCCAGCCCTAGTTAGGGTCCTGCAGGAGGCAATCAATGAATGTCTCTCTCACATTGATGTTTCTCGTCCCCCGCCGGACCCCTCCCTTCCACTCTATCTAAAAATTAATGGAAAAATATCCTCAGTTGAGGATCAACAAAATAATTAAAACAGCCCCATTCAAAAAAAAAAATTAGTCTCCATTTTCCAAAAACACTAAAGGTGTTTATCAGCATTTGTAGCTGAATTTGAACATAAGTTTTTCTGAAAGAACAACCCAACTCAGGACAAAGTATGAAATGTATCAAAAAAATTTTTACTACTTGGCAACAGACTCTGGGAACACACAGATACACAGGAGGTGGCACAGCTCTGTCACTTCCAGAGGAGGGGTCCATTGCAAGCACCCAAGGACCTATCTGGCGGTTTTCCCTCAGGAGCCATCACTGAGGCCCTCTGAGCCCTGCAAGGCTGACAAGCTATTCCAGGGGCACCACCACATCACGCACAATGTGAATGCTGGCCCTGAAAATGTGCAGTGCAGCAGCCCTACAGCCCTAGCTCTTTCCCCCAACAAAAGGGACGAAGACAGAATGCACTCTCCTCACAGGGTGGCTGGCAGACTCGAACAAGACGATGTGTGTAAAGCAGAATACCTGGCATATAGTAAAAGCTCAATAAAAACTACTATAACGGGGGGATGGGATTGGGAGGAGGGTGTCTATGGGGGGGGAAGGAGAAACATCTATAACCAAAATAAATTAATAGAAATTGCAAAAAAAATTAAAATAAGAAAAACTACTGTAATTACTCTAACACAAGGTCCCTGTCCTCCAAGAACTAGCTTATATAATCATTCTCAGCCAAGTTCCAGGGTTGGGAGCTTTAATGGAAACAGAGGTCTTCAAAATCTCTTCTCTCAAAGTCATGAAGTTCTGAGACCCAGCAGGAAAGGGACTTCTACTGCTTTTCCCCAAATCAATTTAACCAGATCTTTTTAGAAAAAAAGAAAAAGGCTGCTTGCTTCTTCTGCTGAGGGGTCCATTGTAAGCACCAAGGACCTGTTTGGTGCTGTGGCCTGCCACGGTATAAGATGTATGCAGCGATCAAAGAGACACACCGAACTTTCTAATCTATCAGTGTCAGCTCTTCCTAACAAAGTGCTTACTCACACTTGCTCATTGTTAGTCCAATGGGCACTCATCCTGGGTGAAATTTGGTGCTTTCCACAGCCCATGGATTGGGATCATTTTTCACTCTGTTCCTGTCTACAGGGCCGAGTCACCTGCCGCCGGTGCTTGCTCTGGAGGCCAACGCGGCCAATGTGGGAAGGGCTGATTTATGAATATAAAACAATGCTCTGCCAGGGGACCACGTTCAGCCACTAGAGAGCAGTGGAGCACCTCTCATGGCTGGGGGAAAACTCAGACCCTAACTTGAAGTGGTTTAATTGTATGCATGCATTTCATTATAAGTCTTGGCCAAAGCTTCCAGGCGAGGCAGGCCAACCAATCAGACAATCTTGCATGGGTTGCTGAAATCCAGATTTGTCCTTTGTCAGCATAAACAGTTTAATTTGATGTTTTCACTCCTGAGTAAGCACTGAGTATTACATTTAAACCCCTCGTGAGGGGAAAGAATGCTTCCTTTTCATCAGCAAATGTACCTCAATGTCAGAGTCTTTTATTTCCAATGAATAAAAAAATATTCCATTTAATATGTTTAGAAATAGATTTTTAAAGCATTCAACATTTTCACTCAAAATTAATTTCTCAAAAAGGGTAGTTCCTTTTCTAAACATAATGTAGTCAAAAAGGAGTTAAATTTTACTCTAAGTAAATAATTTAAAACACCACTTGAAGGGAACAGGAATTATTCTTATAATTACAAGTGCAACGTCTCACTGACCTGACAGATTATAAACACTTATTCTTAAGAAAAGACAAACAATCAGGACATCCAGGCCTAAGATATGAAAGGTTTTATTTTATTCATGTATTTTAATGAAATGCCACAAGATATGAGGACAGAAAATTGTTCTTTAAACAGAGCAGTCACATAACCCATGTGCAGGGGATAAGGAGGAGGATGAAAATTACCTTCGAGTACACCTCTCTAAGCAGTCTGCACATCGTCAGGCCCCACCAAGAAACAGAGGCTCTCACCCAGAAAGCGTGCTGCTGGGCGCAGGGCACCCACGTCCCCTCCTGCTGCAGGAGCTCAAGGCAGTCTGAGCTGACAAGTCTTTCAAAGGCATCCGTCCCTCTGGTCCACATTTCAAAATAACTTCCCAAATTGCATTTTATTCCACTTGCAGGTCACTTCCAAGTTTTCATGTCTCTCAGAACACTCAAGGGCAAAGGACCACAGAGTCTAATAATGTGTAAAACACACCTAGTCTTAATTATAAGTAAAAGTTTATCTTATCCATAGAGTCTGTGTGCAAACAATAAGAAATCCTACTTACAAAAAAATGTAAAGCCCTGTTACATATATTTATCTCCCTTAATTCGTCTGTGGACTAGATGCTATTATCTCCATTTTCTAGATGGAAAAAATAAAGTTCAGAGAGGTGAAGGAACCTACCCAAAATCACTCAGCTGTCAATGGCAGATCCAGCTGACAGTAAATCCCCAGTTCTAAGAACTCTGCAGTGAAAAGTCTTCTGACGCATAAAATGACTTTCCACTTATCTGTCCAATAAGACAGTAAAAGAACATCAAGCCTTAGGTTCTAAGAGTATAACCTACTTTTCTGTAGCAGGGCCAATTCTGAAACAAGAGCAGGTAAAGATGAATTAGTTGCCTCACTCTCTCTGAAGTGGGATTTAAGAACAAAGGACTGCATTTAACTGTTCTGAACATACTCCTGGGCAAGGGCTTTTACTTGGTTGTAGACTATGGACTGAACTCAAGTCAGAAAAGACTTCATGGCAAATGTTAGAGCAGGAAAAAAAGGAAGAATAGCATCCTACACATTCATTTAATAGCTCACCATTTTACCTACAATAGACATTCAACATTTTTATGCAGAATCAAGAACACAGTCCACTCTAGAATAGATTAAGACCTGGCCAGGGCTGGCTATATTGCATTCTCGGTATGTAACATGATGAATTTTAGAAATAAATATGTTCTCATTTCCTAATAAAATGGCACCATCTATTGGCTTAGTACCACCTTTGCAGCAACCAGGAATCAAGATGCATAAGTCAACTTTCATGGGCTTTTGGTTCCCTGTTGTTTAAGTCCTGGTATTCTACAGCAGCACAAGTTTTAAAATACAAAATCCATGCATTGCACATTTTAAATCTTCTGAAATGCATCTTATACTAATCAAAACAGGAAAAACTGCCAGAGAAATCCTAGTACACAGATCTGCACAAAGAGGATGTGTTAGCACTAAAATTATCAAAACACCATGCATCAAACATCTACACTGTGCTACATAAAGATTGTGATATATGGTATCCCACTTAATCCTCACACATTTTCCTGGGAACAGTTCCTTTCACCACCATTTTACTGAAAAAGACATCAATGCTCATACTCAAAGCTAGATTTGAACCCGGTTGGACTCCAAAGACCAGCTCTTTTCACTGTCCCACACTACCTCAAAACACAACACAAAGAGCAACATGTGCACGGAAGCACCTGGTGTTTCACAGTGGGTATTCACACACAAAATGACACTGCAGCATCCCAACAGCCCTGTGATCTTCCCAAGTCAAAAACAATCAGCTTGTTTTTAGAAATGAGGGGTTTCAGGTACAGAGAGGTTAGGAGACTAGCCCTGGTCAAGCAGGGCTGGGACTGAAGCCAAGGCTTCCATCTCTTTTTCTAGGATTACAGTTATACCTCAGGTGGTTACAAAAAGCCAGCTCTGAGTAGTCACTGACAGTATGAACAAAGCTCCCACCAGAATGGGGTTCCCTCCACTGCGCAGCCCCTGACCCAGAGAGAGCACGGGCCGAGGCTCACTCCAGTGCTGACGGCGACACATGCCTATGGAACCCCCTCTAGAGTCACAACATGGCCCATAAAAGTCAGGAAAAAAGATTTCCAGCAACACTAGAGGCATTAAGTCCACATGCCCTGAGATGGCTCTCATGTAGGCCTATGAACTAAATACTCACAGAGCTCACACCTGATCTAAGAGTTGAAAATGAATGTGGAAAAATATCTGCCATGTTCTAGTGCACTAATTTCATACAGCACAGGAACATTTTCAAAATCGAGTCGTGGAGATATCAAAACATCTGCACACAGGTTGCACTTCAGTGTAAAAAATATAGAGAAAATGGCAGGCCTGAATTCCCTGCTGATGTTCTTAGTTCCAGTTTAATTTCTAAGACTCTTTTTTGCCCACAAGGGAAGACAGTGGTATGTTTACGACTCTGTCCAGAATCTTTTTAATTGCTAGGGGGCTCTGTAAATTGGGACTTAAGAGGTACTTTCCAGTAATTAGGAAATTGCATAACCAGTTTATCTAGAGATCGAATTTTATCTGAATGGCCCTGACAGTGACCCCAAGTCATCCCTAATGATGCATACCAATATTTATTCCTAAAGTCAGAATTCCTAAATTGTCCAAGGGCCTCATTTCCAGGAATGTCGTGCTTGAAATTTTATTCATATTAATTCTCTATGTGAATAAGTGGGCAAAAAATAATTTTATATATCTTGCCAATGCTGCTACAAGGAACACTGCCAAACTAATAGCAAAAGATGGTCTCCAGGCTTCTCCTGACACTACTTCAGTTTGTCTAATAAAGGAAAGCTGGCAAGTTAAAAGAATAAGCTAATTAATCTGAGAATTAAAAGAGCACCCACATTTTGTCTATAAAAAAAATAAAACTGTAACCCCTTTCCCTTAGTAGAAAGAAAAGTCAAAGAATCTTGCCCAGCTTTCAATAATCACATTAATCGATCATCTGCAGTCTCTTGCAAATTATTCTCTTAAAAGAGAAATAATTAAATAAAACATAAGGGGCCCCTGTTTTTTGAGAATAAACCAAATCACATTTGGTCTGGACCACATGCCACACACACTCACAGCAATAGCACAGCCAAGGGGGAACAGTCTCAGAGACTGGGATCCCATCCCACATCATGCACCTCCCGGCTGTGTGACCTTAGCATACCTTTGTGAGCCTCAACTTCCTGATTGGTGAGACAGGGATAACAGCACCCACCTCACAGTCTTGTCAAGATTAAAGCAGTAAAGCATCTCATGACGCTGCTGGGTGCATGTTGCTCTCATGGTCAACATCACGTCCATAAAAAAGGTTTTAGGACAGAAGCTGTCCAAAGGGCACACCATATGGAGTTTGATACATTCTCCTCCTCAGTGAACCCTCGGGAAGGCGAGACCTCAGAGAGGAGCTCCTGGACTCTGGCTCAATGAGCTGCGCCAGCATGTTCAAGATGCGCACGGCAAGACAGGTGTCTCCTAGTCAGTGTAAATTAAGAGTAGCCTTCAGGCGCCTGGCTAGTCGCCAATACAGGCCCATCGGTAGACAAAATTTGGACACCCTTGTCTTACGGGTAATTTGTAGCTTCCAGCTCTTACTGTCAAATCACTCAGATAAAAAAAGATTAATTACAAAGTTATTTTTTTTCTTATAATAAAAAAACTTATTTAACTACAGTTTGAGAATTTACATGAAATATTCATTTTCTCACTTAAGCTACATTTATGAAAAGCCTCAATCCACAGTGAACGTTAATGCTCTATGGGTACCTTTCCTTTAGGAGGGCCCTCTATTTTACCTACAGTTTGAGGTTTGGTTTGTAGCTCACCCAAAATCAGTAACGTGAATTAAAACAAAGTCCACCAAATTCTGGCAATTCTGGCAGTCTCTCTCAAAATCCAGCTCCCAGCCCCTTAGGGGGGAAAAAGAACAAAAAGTACCAATAACAGAAGACTGCCTTGTTAGGAAGAAAGGCAGCCCTGCACAGCTCCTACCACAGGCAAAGATGTGTACAAACCCAGCTCAAAAGTGAATAATGGCTAAAGAATGACAAAGGCAAAGCCAAGGCAGCACAAACTGCTTTTCTTTTACATTCTCTGGGAAAAGGTTCCTCTTCCAATGGACTCAGATTAGAAAAAAATAAAAATAAAAGTCCTGTCCTGGGGTGGTAGAATTGTGTATAATTATTAAAATTTTCCTTTGATACTATAAAACAGTTTCAGTAAATACTGTATTTAATATGCAGGATAGAAAATCTGCACACAGAGCAGTTGAAAACATGCAAAACAAATAAACACCCTTTGGGAATTTGCATAAATATTTTCACTATTTAGAAGCAAGGCTTAATAGCTTAATGAAGTAACATCTGTAAAATAACAAAATCAAAGCAGCTGTGTTATACTGGGCTTGCTTGAGTTAGAAACAAGGGTTCAAATCTCAGCTTTGCCGTTTACAGGCAGAGCATTAAGAGGCAAGTTACTAAATCTCTCGTTTAAGTTTCAGGTTTCTCATCAATAAAATGGCAATGACAGCATCCTTTCCACAGAATTTCAACGAAAAATAATGTGACAGCACCAGCATCCTCTGGCACAGAGACAGACACTCCACTCCATAATGTGCTTAAATTTAAACTAATACTAAGCTTTAAGAACAACAACACCAACAAAAACCCATCACATGCAATGCTTTCTGCTAACCTGGGGCCACACAAATGTAACACAATCTAAACCACTCTATCCAGGATGCTGTAAACTGCTAGCTCACCAACAATGAACAGCAGCTAAGGTTTCTAACACTAAGTTTCAGCTGTTCTTTGGCACAATCGAGTTACAGAATCACAAAATTAATTCACCATCAAATATTCAGAGTCACGCAGGAAGAACTCTGGGAGTACAACACAAATTCTACTCTGAGATCTCAAGTTTTCACAGGGGCAAGAAAGACAGGGGCTGGGAAAAGTGCAGTATGGACAAGATTGGAATCCTGGATTCCTGTTTCACATCAAATGCCCTGAGGGGAACACACTAACTCAGCCTGGGGCAGTCCCACGGAATGGTTTCTGGGCTAGACCTAGGATGAGGGGTAGGAACGATGGGGGGATCTCTGAAGAAGGCAGCAGTGGGGTGTGAAAGCCTGCTCAAGGAGGCAAGGGAGCCTGTTGTACAAGTGGAGGAGGAGTGGGAAAAGGATCTGGAGCCCAACCAGAAGAGAGGTGGCCCCAGGTGAAGGAATTACTCCAACACTACGGTCAAGAGCCAGGAAAGGACCAGCACTGGAGAAGACAGGAGAGGATAAATGACAGCCTAATCAAGCCTAATGGTTGGCTGGTTTCTGTGATCTCTGTAATGACAATGGTCATCCCTACTGCCACTGGACCCATCTACCCCCTCAACATTTCTGGCCAGATATAATCTCCCTCCCCTCCAGATGCCCCCATGCCAATCCTCCTCCCTATAGGTGTCAGACTATTCTTTCTAACAAGCAAATCTAAGCCTATCATTCCTGGCTTGAAAACATTAGACGGAAATCTCCAGGGCAAAAATCAAGACAACTCAGCTAGGAGCATCGGGACCCTCTCCAGCCTAGCTTTCCAGCCTTGCCTCTGTTCCCTCCTCCTGAACATCCACATCTTTGCTTCTTTTTTTTTTTTATCCTCACCCGAGGACATTTTTCCATTTTTTGTTCAGGTAGAGTGGGAGGGAGAGAGAGGAACAGAGAGAGAGAGAGAAACATCGATGTGAAAGGAACACATCGAGTGGCTGCCACCCGCACAACCGACCAGGGCCGGGGACAAACTGCAACCGAGGTACATGCCCTTAGCGGGAACCGAATCCGGGTCTCTCAGGACCGCAGGCCGACGCTCTAACCGCTGAGCCAAACCGGCCAGGGCCACATCTTTGCTTCTGTTGCACCCCCTGCATGGAACACTCCTCCCACCCTATGCACCTGCCTCATCCATCCAGCAAACTTGGGCCTTTCAGTTCCTAGACCACACCAGTCCCTGTGCACCACAGGGCCTGAAAAGGCCTTCCCTTAGGGGTAGAGACTGGGGAAAGCAAATTCCTGGCTAATTCCTACTAATCATCCAAGTCTCAGCTTATGTTACTTCTTCCCATCTTTCACTCATCAGACTGGCAAAAGCACGTTTTTTGAGAAAAGATATTCTCAAATTATCAGAGAAAGATATTCTCATATTTTCTTGGTAGGAGTAAAAACTCCTGCAATCTTTTTATAGGGCAATTTGGTAACAGCTCTCAAAAGGTAAAACACACTGTATGACCATCTGTCATTTGGGCTGTGCAGAAGCTGTACTTCCTACGTCTGGGGAACTTCACCACCGTATGAGTGGGTAACTGAGCTTCACCAATTAGAGGTACCCCACCCACCCTTACAAGGAGCTCTGGTGGTGAATGAGATGGCAGGAAGACTGGGTTCCCGAGGCAGCCAGGGCAGTAAAGCGAACAGCAAACCAAGGTACAGCACCATTCTGTACTTGTCTGCACTAGCCCTCCTGCAGCATGATTTCTGACATTGTTCTCGGCCCCAAAACCAGTTCTTGCCCTCCCGGCTACTCTGTGAGCCACCTACCATCCTTAAAAAAGGCCACTACTAGTAATTTATCTAAATTCTGTACTTACACAAGTACATCAAGACACATCTGTTGCAAATATCTGAAAAACGAAATATCCATCAATAGGAGAATGGGTCAGTAAATCATGGTACAGCCATACAACGTAAGTCTATGTAGCTGTTATTATAGACATGCTATAGAGCCACATAGGTTGATACAAAAGCGTCTTGAAAAGAAGTTAAAAGTAAGAGAACAGTATGTACAGTATGATCTCATCTGTGTATTTTTAATAGGGATAGAGAGACAGATGATAGATGACAGAAATATATGAAGGTGTATCATAAAACATTTTCTGGGGGGAAAACACACAAAATTCTTAACAGTGGTTACTCTGGAGGAAGGATATGAAATAAGAGATTCTTTTTCATGGAATATTTTTCCCAATTGAATGTTTGGTCATGTTTGTAAATTACTTTAATTAGAAATGTTTTAATGTCACTTGCTTGCCCTGGCTGGTTTGGCTCAGCGGTTGGAGCGTCAGCCTGCGATCTAGAGAGACCCGGGTTTGGTTCCCGCTAAGGGCACGTACCTCGGTTGCAGTTTGTCCCCGGCCCTAGTTGGTTGTGCGAGTGGCAGCCACTCGATGTGTCCTTTTCACGTCGATGTTTCTCTCTCTCTCTCTCCCTCCCACTCTGTCTGAACAAAAAAAGGAAAAATGTCCTCTGGTGAGGATAAAAACATAAAATAAAATAATGTCGCTTGCTCCGTAAGGACTTCCCAAATGCCCATTACCCATATACTCCTTCCTATTATTCTCTATCACTGTTCTTTCCCTCCAGGGCACTTAGCACAGTGTGTTCTTTTACATTAATGAGTATTTCCCTGTTATATTCCTGTCTCCCACATAAAGCTGTAAGCTCTGAGGGCAGGTGCTGACCACTATATTCCCCGCACGCTGCAAAGGGCCTAGCATATAGTAGACGCTAAATAAATATCTGATAAATGAATGAAAGTAATTTATCCTTCTTTTAAGATGAGCTCAAGATACCCTGCCCGGTTTGGCTCAGCGGTTAGAGCATCGGCCGGCAGTCCAGAGAGACCCGGGTTCGGTTCCCGCTAAGGGCATGTACCTCAGTTGCAGTTTGTTCCCGGCCCTGGTTGGGTTGTGCGAGTGGTGACCACTCGATGTGTCCCTGTCACATGGATGTTTCTCTCTCTCTTCCTCTCTCTCCCTCCCGCTCTATCTGAACAAAGAATGAAAAAATGTCCTCTGGTGAAGATAAAAAAATATATATATATCAGCTCAAGTGAAGTGAAGCTTTTCCTGAAATCCTCCAGTTTAGATGTGACCCTTCCTCCCTTGGGCCTCCACTGGCTTTTGTACTTACTGCCCTTGTCAGTTTATACATTTGTCTCCACCATTACATTTTGAGTATGGTGAGGGCAAAGATCATGCATTCACCTCTACATGTGGAGCCTGCTCTAGTACCTTTACCCAGAAGGCCCTCAAAAAACTGTTAAATAAATAGATGGACAAACTAAACCTCGAAGTAATAAATTACTCATATATTACAATCAGATGTTACTGATGTTTTTGTTCTTAATCTGGTCTCTTATGATAGCAATACCAGATAGTGTAGAAGAATGATTTCTAAATACAGTGATACCTCGGTTCTCGAACATAATTCGTTCCAGGAGGACGGTCGAGAACCAAATTGTTCGAGAACCGAAGCAATGAAACCCAATAGGAAACCCAAGCCCCAGAAAATGCCTATTTACTGGCCTAATTTGTATATAATATGTAGAAAAACATAAGTCTCAACAAGAAATAAAAGTGTACAGTATGTCTAAGGGTTAAATTCAGTGTAAAGCGTGACTCTCTCCACAAAGCGTGACTCTCCCCACAAAGCGTGACTCTCTCTCTGCACTCACACTGATGACGCAAGCAAGGCGCGCTGGGCCGAATGAACGCCATTCGGCTCAACTCGGCTCATCTCGGAAGTTCGAGTTCCAAATATTTGTTCGGATTCCAAGACAAAAGTTTCTCGAATCTCCTGGTCGAATACCGATTTGGTCGAAAGTCAAGGCGTTCGAGAACCGAGGTATCACTGTAGTAGTGTGCTGTAAACTCAGTTGTGGAACCCTAACCCTGGAATCACACTGGACTTGAAGAGACACGAGATCACTGTGAGCCAGGACAGAGCAGAGTGTGGTTGCAGAAGTGAAATGAGCAGACACAAATCTGCTTGACTGCTTTCAACAACTTCTCCTAAATTCAGGATTATGCTTTAAAACAAATTACTACTGTTCAAAAGCAAAGCAAACTAATTCAAATGTTCCCATCTTAAAAATAAAACTGCTTCATATCAATGTTAAATTTCCAGAAATTAATGATTTCATCAAGGTACTGTATAAAATCATCCTATAGGATTTAAAGGTGGAGGATCATGGGACCTGCTATTTACTCTCAAATGGTTCCATACCAAAAAAAAAAAAAAAGTATCAATAATGTGAGAGAGAGAGAGAGAAAACAACTGTGATAAAATGTTAATAACTGACAAATTGGAATAAAGGGTATATAGGACTACTCATTCTTTTCTACAAGTGCGAATTTTTTTTAAGTAAAAAAAAGAAGACGTGAAAGTTCTTAATAGAAAAGGCTATTCTACTATTACATTTAAAAGTATCAGCAGAGAAATAGTACTTTGATAGAGATAACAAATACATTTGAACAAAGCAATTCAAAACAATTCTAAAATTGCTGTATCTTCATTATAAAATAATTATAAAGATTCGTTCATATGGTATCATTCTCTCCACAAACAAGAACAGCTGTTATATAAAAACTTTCTAAGAGGCTAGATAATACAATAGAATAGCCAAGTCTCAAACTGGCAATTTCCCAATACTCAAGGAGGCAGTGTTCCTAGCTCTGCAGAGCCAAGGTACCAAGACCAAAAATGTAAAAGGTAAAAAATCGCAGTAAAAACACCAGGTACACAGAACCTGTTCAAATTTCTGGACCTATACAATTTTTAAAATATGTTTTTAATGATTTTTTTGGAGAGAGAACAAGGGAGAGGGAAAGAGAAACATTGATGCTTTTCTCCTGCACACCCCTACTGCAGATAGAGCCCGAAACCCAGGCATGTGCTCTGACAAGGAATGGAACCGCTGACCTTTCAGTGCATGGGATGATGTTCACAACCAGCTGAGTCACACTGGCCAGGGCTGGACCTATACAACTTGACTCAGAAATTGAACATAAAAGTTAGAACTTACAAACCTTAATTCTTCTTAATAACTATATCACTCTTTTTTTTTTTTTAGTCATTAAAATATATACTCTTGCCTCAGCCAGGTGGCTCAGTTGGTTAAAGCACTGTCCCATACATCAAAAAGGTTGGGAGTTCTATTCCCGGTCAGGCCACATACCTAGGTTTCGGGCTCGATCCCAGGTCAAGGCACATATGGGATACAACTGATCAATGTTTCTTTCTCTCTCAAATCATTAAAAAAAACATATCCTCAGGTGAGGATTAAATATATATATGCTCTTATATAGCACTCAGAGCTAAAATACAAATGTAAAAAGCTGGTCTAAACAGAATAAATACTATTTATAGGCCAAGCACTGGAATTATATGTTATTTATAACTTGGTTATGTATGAAGTATTACTGATATCATTTCACAGGTGAGAAAACTGAGGTTCAGAGAGGAATTAAATGCCCATGATCCCTCAGAGATTAAATGGTAAAGAGGGACTCCAATTACTCTACTTTTTAAAACAATCTGCATGCACCAGGCATGCTCCCATAGCAAGGCCTCCACTCCAGCTTTCCCTCTGCCCAGAAGGCTCTTCCACTCAAACCCACCTTTGCACGAGACCTACCTTGATCTTCCTATTTCACACTACAGTCTGCCTTCCATCCCAATACTCCCAAGTCCCCTTTCCTACATTAAATTGTTTTAACTTTTTGTTTTGAGATGATAAATTCACATGCAGATGTAAGAATACATTGAGCCCGGCCGGTGTGGCTCAGTGGTTGAGCATCAACCCATGCATCAAGAGGTCGCAGGTTCAATTCCTGGTCAGGGCACAAGCCCAGGTTGTGGGCCCGATTCCCAGTGGGGGGCATGCAGGAAGCGGCCAATCAATGTTCTCTCTCATCGATGTTTCCATCTCTCTCTCTCTAAAATCAATAAATAAAAATCTAAAACAACAAAACAAAACAAAAGAATACATTGAGTTGTCATATATCCCTGACCCAGTTTCCCCCAAATGTAATCTTGTATAACTGTTGTAGCAGTGTCATCTACATTACTTTTGTTGTTAATTTTCACCCGAGGATATTTTTCCATTGATTTTTTTTTTTAGATAGAGTGGAAGGAAGGGAGGGAGGGAGGGAAGGAGAAAAACATAGATGTGAGAGAGAGACAGCAATTCGTTGCCTCCAGCATAACCCCAACCAGAGCTGGGGATCAAACCCGCAACCCAGGTAAGTGCTCTTGACCGGGAATCAAATCCAAGACCCTTGGTCCACAGGCTGATGCTCTAACCACTGAACAAAACTGGCCAGGGTATGTTTTTTTTAAATCCTCACCTGAGGGTATTTTTTACCCTTATTTTTTAGAGAGAGTGGAAGGGAAGGAGGGAGGAAGGTAGGGAGGGAGGGGGAGAAAAGAAGAAGGGTGGGACAGGGAGAGAGAGAAACATCAATGTGAGAGAGACACACATTGATTGGTTGCCTCCAGCACACGCCCTGATGGGAGCTAGGGATTAAACCTGCAACCCAGGTATGTACCCTTGACCAGGAATTGAACCTGCAACCCTTTGGTGTGCAGGCCAACCACTGTGCCACACTGGCCTGGGCTATATTACTTTTTTTCTCCTAGTATTTATCACTAGCAAGTGGTATTTATAGTAGTTGTTGTTATTGTCTGCCCACCCCCACTAAAATAGAAAATCCTTGCAAGCAAGAGTCTTTATCAAAATTTTGTTCACTGTTATATCCCAAGCACATAGAACAGGGACCAACTTATAGGAAGAACTCAATAAGTATCTATAGAATGAATCACTTTATTGCACTGCCTCCTCAAAAAAGAAATAGACCAGCTCTTTAAGAGACATCTTGGTATATAAGAGGATTCTGAAACATCAGGAAAACATTACACTCACCCATGGTGACATAAGGCAACTTATCAGTTGATCCATGAGGATAGATGCTGTAGAGGTGAGGTCCAGTAACATCTACGCCCCCCAAAACTAGGGCTGCACCAATGTAACCTTGATACCTGGTGATCAGAGTATGAACAAGAAACAAAAAAAATTAGTCTACATTGCATCACTGTAACTTAACCAAAAGTAAATGAGAAGTCAGGAAACAAAAAGCTTTTCTTATACTGCCACTGCTTCATTAAATGGTTACAGCTTTGATGGGAACAAAATAGGGAATGGAAAGCATGTTAGTTGAACATCTACTGTCGGCCAATAAAAACTGTAAATTGTGTGAGATAATCCACATACTTTAGTTCATCTCAGTCTCTCACTCCCTTTAAAAGAGGACTCTATAATTCTCACTTCAGAGAAGAGAAAATCAACCTAAAGACATTAAGTACTTGCCCAATGTCTCAGAGCCAAGCTTGGCTTACTCCAAAGATTATCAGCACCCTTTCATCACACCTTTCTGTGATCAGCAGATAAACTCCCCTCCAAGTTAACGAGGAGTCGCTAAACTCAAGCTGAATGTTCAAATTACCAACCTCACTGTAGCCTAACAGGAAAATGGCTAATATTAAAACACCTTCCTATGAATAAATCCACAAAAGTATAATAATGGATATGAACTCACATTGAATAACAGAGGGAAGTATTTCATCATTCAGGGGAGCAAATGATGAAATAACTCCATGATGGCCTATAAAACCTACCACCATCACCTACAGGATAAAGCTATACCACCCAGGAACATGGACAGGAATATGTTTTCCACCCACCCCACCCTACCTCCGTTTAATTGTGCCTGTATTTGTTCCTTTGGACCCTTTACCTGGCTGGTTTTCTACTTCTATAAATTGTTTTCCTTGTATTTGGTTCAATTATTTACCATTACAATTATTATGCTCGATAAATATGCTGGATTTCGAGTTCTCCACTGTGAGCCTAGAGCTCTTCAAGAAGAAAACTGAAACCAACACATGCTGAATTTTCCTAATGATCATAATCATTAGAACTGAAATAAATAAACTAACATAAGAACCAATCATAATTTTAGGCTGAGACAGAGCTACCTATCAGAAGTACTCTAAGTAAACAGAAGAGTCAAATCCAATATTTCCCATGTCCCTTGATTGCCAAATTGTTATTTCAGAAAGAATCTTCTATTTGTAACTGAAAAGTTACAGAGCAGGAAAGAATTTCAGAAGCAGCCTCAAGAAGAAAGGGCCTAGACAGGAAGAAGGTAGTCCTAAGGCATATGAGCTAGCAGCAAGGTCAAGAATACATTCCATGGCTCTGGGATGAGAAGCCACAATCACGAGACCCACTAATCCCACTCCAGTCCAGTGCTCGATCCACTCACAAACTGCCTACCAAACAGGGTGTTCCAAGTCAATAATAATCAGCTAGTTCCCTTCCAAGCTAAAACATTTGTTTCATGCCTTTAAAAGAGTCTATGATACTGAAATCCTTAAATTGATCCAGAAATTCTACTTCCAGGAATCTAATTCTAAGGATGTAATAAACTAAATATGCATTCACAAGAATGCTTACTATAGTACTGTTTATGATGCTAAAAAAAAAAAAGAACATCAGAGAAAGAATTGGCTAAACTGATACAGCTTGTAACAGAAAACTACACTATCATTAAAAACCATACTACATTTTCTCATCCACTATTGATGGTAGTGCAACTTAGAACAGTATTTCTAGGATAGTTTCAGCAATATGTATCAAAATGTTAACCATGCATATCTTTGCCCCAGTAATTCCACTTCTAAAAATTTATTTCAGAATACATTCTAAGGAATTAATCACAAGTACCTAAAGGGTCTATGTTCCAAAGGGTTTACAAAGTACCTTATAACTTAAATACCTTGAAACAGGCAACATCATTAATGTTCAAAAGCTGGTTAATAGAATTCTATGATACCACCAAAAATTATATTCATCAGTGGTTCTTAAACTTTTATGAGTCACAGACCCCTTTGAAAAACTTACTGAAATTGTGGAACCCTAACTCATAACAAGTGTACAGACAAAAGTTTTTTACAATCAGGAGGGTTACAGGTCTCCAGAACTCCTTATACAACTGACTCATTTTATGTAACTCAAAAAAATGTAAGAAGACATAAAGGACCATAATTATTCTGGTTTAAATTGTTAAATGTTTCCCTCAAAACTTTAATTTTTACAAATTGTATTAAACTAAAAATAACACTGAAGAGAGAGAATTTAGAATTCCTGAAACAGTCTAATGATATTAACAGAAACATCCACTAGATTTAGCTAAATGATTTAAATGACATTGCAAGGACTCTTGAAATACTCTATTTACTATAATTTTACAAGTTTAAAAATTGTTTTAAATGTAATGCACCACACAAACCACCAGAGGGAGTTTTGTATTTAAAATCAAAATCACAAATGTCTTCAGAATTTTTATTTAAATCTTCACCAGACTTTTTTTTTTTTTTTTTTTTACTGATGGAACCCACAACCTAGGTATGTGCCCTGAATAGGAATCGAATCAGCAACCTTTTGATGCACAGATGACACTCCAATCAACTAAACCACCTAGCCAGGGCTCTTCAGAAATCTTGACAACAGATATCCTTTAACAAGTTCTCACACTGTATTGGGAGAATTTATTTGATAGGCAATAATTCCCCAGGGTTAGGCTGATTTTGATGTACATAAATAAACAGAAATCATTGACATAAGGGTTCATACAGCCACAGCTGGAATTAGGTGGATATGACTAGGCTTCCTGCCCATAAGACTGATGAGTCCTGGTCACCTCACCAGTAAAGTGGGAACTAGACTACTGCTGCTGCAGAGCTACATTTAGCCTCATATCCACACACTGTCTAGGGGCCCTGGCAGACTCATAGACGAAGACCTGCAAATGTGCAGGAAGGCAAGGGCCAGGCAGGAAACAGAAGGAAGTGAACTGAGTAGGGACTGACAGGCCAGACACAGGCTCCCATTTCTCAAGGCGACTACTGCTACATGTTACCTCACCTTTTCTGAATTTTTTTCAAAAGAAGCCAGAAATCCAGATTGTTAATTCAAATCTCCCAGTTTATAATTATTGGCCACTATTTTTTAAAAAACACTGTGTGAGCCAAATAAAATTTCTCTAAAGCTGAACATGACCTCTGAGCTGCCTATTACAATCTTTGCTTTCTATTCCTGCTCCCCTTTTTTCACAGACCTGGATGCAGCTGCTGCTGGCTGGGGCAGAGATAAAGAAAATGTTTTATGTAAGAATAAAGGTCTCCAGCCCGGCCAGTGTGGCTCAGTGGTTGAGCATCGACCCATGTACCAGGAAGTCACCGGTTCAGTTCCCAGTCAGGACACATGCCCAGGTTGTGGGCCTGATCCCCAGTGCGGGGCATGCAAGAGGCAGCCAATCAATGTTCTCTCTCACCGATGTTTCTATCTCTCTCTCCCTCTCCCTTCCTCTCTCTCCAAAATCAATAAAGAAAAAAAATTTTTTTTGTCTCCTGCCCTGGCCAGTTTTGCTCAGTGGTTAGAGCACTGGCCCTTGGACCGAAGGGTCATGGGTTCAATTCCCTGCCAGGGGCACGTGCCTGGGTTGCAGGTTCAATCTCTGGCCCCAGTAGGGGTCATACGGGAGGCAGTTGATCGATGTGCCTCTCTCAAATCAGTATCTCTCTCTTGGTCCTTCCCTCCCTCCCTCCCTTTCATTCTATCTAAAAATCAATGGAAAAATATCCTCAGGTGAGGATTAACAAACAAACAAACAAAAAGAATAAAAGTCTCTGGCCACCTCAAAAAATAAATAAAATAACAGTATCATGATGCACACATTCTACAAAGAAAAGAGGAAAGAATTTGTAAAAGGTAAGGCAGATCCCAAAAGGAGAAGCCAGTATTCCAACCTAAGACTAAACACCCAGGCTACTTCCACTATAGTACACTGCCTCTCTTCATGAGAAGCAAATGAAAAAAATGGACTTAAAAGTTTAACTATACAAACATAAAGTGGTGATGTGATTATTAAGAAAGAAAGAGAAACAAAACTACTAAGAGGAACTGTCTGTAGGAGTCAGCAGAGAGTAACAGTCGGGTCAGGCAAGTGACTGCACCTCTCTAAGCCTCAATTTGTTCACATATAAACTGGAAAAGCTGGGACCTCAAAAGTAAAAGAATAAAATGAGATCATGCATAAAGCACTTGGCACAGGACCTGGCACAAACAGATAAACATCAGTTAGTATCAATGTTACCATTTTTCATTTCATTGTTTTTCCCCTTAAAAGAGGGAGGAAAAAACAATCATTTGTGTTTGTTCACAAGATGAACAGCTCTAACTTTCTTCCTATGAACAAAAAGGGTTTTTTTTGTTGTTTTTTTTATCCTCACCCGAGGACATTTTTCCAATTTTTGTTCAGTAGAGTGGAAGGGAGAGAGAGGAACAGAGAGAGAGAAACATCGACGTGAAAGGAACACATCGAGTGGCTGCCACCCGCACAACCGACTAGGGCCGGGGACAAACTGCAACTGAGGTACATGCCCTTAGCGGGAACCGAACCCGGGTCTCTCCGGACCGCAGGCCGACGCTCTAACAGCTGAGCCAAACCGGCCAGGGCCAAAAAGGGTTTTTATCCAGTAATATCCCTATGCCTGAGGAAATGACTCAACTATGCCTGAGGAAATGATGGTCACACGTCATTTACTCAAGGGGAAAAAAACAGATCCCATCAATTCAAATCCAGTATCAAAGGCCTTATGAAATTAAAATGGCTTTTTCGTAACAACTGATTTCTAAAATAAAATGTGTATTCTGGAATACTTTTTCTCTAGCTTCCAGGTTTCCCTTGGCTACAAATCTAAGACATGAGAAAAAGAAGCTACAGAAATCCACATCCCGGAACCTTACCTGAAAAGCATCTGCTTCAGCATCCGATTGGCCGTCACAACTCTGGGAAGGCGGCCAGTGGAGAGGGAGTGGAGCTCCAAGTTGGAAGAAATGAGCTGGGTTGTCATATCTGTGTCTGCAGCTGTCCCAGCACCACAACAACTAAAAAACACAATGAGAAATTTAGCTGAAATTCAATTACCAGAGGGCTCAATTAGAAGTGGAGTTTCCTGTATAACATCCACGAAGTTCAGGTCATAGATGTTCCTTAGTATATCTGCACTGTAACTGTTCTGTCTAACCAAACTTAAATAAACATAAAATTGACAATAAGCACCTAATTATATGCAAATAGATTTCCTGTGGCATAACAGAATATTTGAAATCACTAGTTTCTGGGTTCCTAAAAGAGTGTATATTTTAAAAATCCTACAAATATATCCAAGTTGTACAAAAGAGCAAGGCATGTTAAAAGTCTTGCAATTTAACATTTACCAAGTATTTACCACCAGGTACCAGTCACTGCACTAAATGCTGGGAAGAAGAAAATATGACAAAGTCCTAGCACTTGATTTCAAAGTTGACTGGAGATGACAAAAGTAAACAAAAATTATACCTTGTATAATACAATACAGTAGCACAGGTACAATATGTTAAGGGAAACTGAAGGAAAGAGCAATTAATTCTGATCTCTGAGAAAAGGTTTCACGTGAGCTGAATTTGGAAGAATAAAATAAAAACACTGTATAAGCAGAAAAGAAGAAAGGGTATTTTTAAGGAGAGGCTGGCATAAGCAAAGGCGAAATACCTTGCAGACGAGGGGAATAGAGACATAATGGAAACAGGGACTGCCCAGGCGTAACTAGAGCAGGTGATGGCAGCTAAAGCAGTGTAAACATGTAAAAAGTCTCTTTAAGTTTTTAAAAAGGAAAAGAACATAATTAGATTTGTATTTTACAAAATCCACTATGACAGAGGAATGAACAATAGAAATGGAGAAGAAACCAGAAGCAGAGAAGCCATTTAAATGAAAACTGCAATAGTCCCTCAGAGGAAAAAAATCTGAACTAAGACCTTAGCAGAGGGAAGGACAGGAGGGAATGGATTCAAGGGACACATAGAAGGCAGACTGGGCACCAAATGAACTGAAGACTAAAGTAAAGCAAGAGAGGATTTGAGGATGACTTGCTTAAGTGACAGGTGGATAAAAATGCCATTTTTGGGAGACAGAAAGAAAATACAGATTGAACAAGAGGTTTTAGGGAGAAATAAAGTAAATTCAATTTGCCCCAAAATATTTAAAAATAGAAAAGCTATTCAAACTAATCAATACTTACTAAATGTTAGGAGATATGAAGTGTATCTTTGAACAGTTCTTGTCAGCAACAACCATCCCTTCAGTTGCCCTTGTATCTGCTCCAAGTACTATGCCATCCTATTTTTAAAACAAAAATATTCATAAACAATCTTACATATATAAACAACAGCTCTACTCTAGTTTAGGGAAAACAATGTTGGCCATCCCCTGCTCCCCCAATCACCTACCCCCCCAAAAAAAAACTCCTACTAAAAATATTGTACTATACATTCATAACTCAAGAAAAGGCTTATTAACAAATGTCATTGGTTGAATCCTGAGTAGGTGGTAGAAATTATTTCTGTTTTCAAATGAGGCTCAGAGATTCAATGAATTCCTTACAAATCAAAGCTAATATGGAAAAAGTCTGGACTAGGATGCAGAAAGTCTTCCACTAAAATAGCCACCTGTCACCCTGGCCAGCTTGGCTCAGTGGCTAGAGCATCAGCCTGCAGACCACAAGGTCTCAGGTTCAATTCTCAGTCAAGGGCACGTAGCTGGGTTGCAGATTTGAGGCCTGACCCTGGCCGGAGGAAACCAACCAATGTTTCTCTCCCATATGTGTTTTTCTCTCTCTCTCTCCCTTCCCCCTCCTCCCCCTCTCTCTTCTACTCTCTAAAATTCAGTGGAAAAAATATCCTCGGGTGAGGACTAACAAAAAAAAGCCACCTCTTTACCCTTAACAATAATAACCACTATCTCTTTTGGCTGGAGTTATTATGTCCATTTGGTTGATGGGGAAAGTGTGGCTGTGTGAAGGAAAGTGAGCTACCCAAAACTGGAAGCAGCATAGAAGTTAAATGGTTAAACAGACCTGTCTGACCCCAAATCTTGTGTTCTCCCACTACATGACCCTGCCTTCTAAAGTGCTAACATAAGACGGAGAAGGAAAATGGCCTCCTATCAAAAACTCTGCAAAATGAGAAAAGAATATAAACTGGTGATGAGCACACTAAACCTAACAAATATAAGTCTCTCCTGCAGGACCTTTTTCCGATGTGCTCTGTAACATGTGTCCTTCCCGACGGAGCCCAGAGAAGTAAAGGAGGCCTGGTTCATGCATAACCGCTGCTTTTGGCCTGCCGCGGCTTACCCTATAGACCACCCCCGCGATGGTCGTGCCTGTTTTCCGGGCCGCTGGAAGCTTGAACCCTTTCTTTGCAAAATCAGCTTCCAAGACGGCATTTCTAAAAACAAATGAGAGAATAAAGCGTTAAAGGGGGGGGGGGGGGAGCACATTGTGCCAAACTGACAGGAAATGTACCTAAGAGGGAACTCGGGGGGAAACCTACTATTCACTTTCACGCCCATCTGTTCACTCAATCCTCCTTGCCAATATCAGGACTACTGTCCCGTTTTTGTGTGTTTTCTTTTCAGCAAGAGAGCATCAGACAGGGGCGGCACCTCGCCGACGGACACGGACACGGAGATGGAGGGTGTCCAAGTGCGCTGGGAAAGTGGGAGAGCAGACCCGGCCTCAGGAGAGACCCACGCTCAGGCCCTGATTCCCCTGAGTCACACGAGCCGCGGGCCGCAGGCCGCGCCGTCCGCCCTTCCTCTGGACTTCCCGGATCAAGCCGCGGCCCAGCGCTGACTCCGGCACCACACTCTCAATCCCGCCCTGAACCCGGCCCCTGGAATGGACGCACCTGCGGCAGTTATCGAAAGAGAAACCTCCAACCGGTGGCCGATACACTGACACAGCTGCCATCTTCCCAAGAAAATACTTCCGGGACGGGGGCGGGAGGAAACAAAAAGGAGCCGAGTACTTCCGGTGATGTCGGCGACCTGGACTGCAGGGGCGGAGCAAACTGCAAGCTAGAGCGATTGATCTTAGAGTTGCGAACTCCTAGAGAAGCCTGGAGGTGTTTGGAGTATATCACCCCAAGTGGCGTGGAGGAGAAACTGACGCCCGGGGTGGGGAAAGGACTTGTCCCAACCTGGCCTCTAGCAGCCAGACCAGAGCTGTTTCTACTTTTAATTCGGCCCCAGGGGGCTTCAGTGACAGACACACCCAGGTTCCGGACACAGCCCCACCACCTCCTTGCATTGAGCAAGTCCTCTCAACTCTGAATCTGTTTCCTTTGCTGTCAAATGGAGATAATAGCTACCTCAAAAGTCTGCTCTGAATTGAATAAGAAGAAGCACATGAAAAGATGTCACTAATCATTAAGAAATGCAAAATAAAACTACGGTTCTGCCCTGTGGCCCAGTGGTTGAGCGTTGACCCACGCACCAAGAGGTCACCAGTTCCATTCCCAGTCAGGGCACATGCCCAGGTTGTGGGTCAAATCCCCAGTGGGGGGCATGCAGGAGGTGGCCAATAGATGTTCTCTCTCATCAATGTTTCTATCTCTCTCCCTTCCTCTCTCTCTAAAATCAATTTTAAAAAAATTTTTAATAAATAAATAAAACCGCAATTGGATACTGCTGGACACCTACTAGGATGTTAATCAAAAAGACAGGTAATAACAAGTGTTGGCAAGGATATGGAGAAATTAGATCCCTCATACATGACTGGTGGGAATGTAAAATGGTGCAACTGCTCCAGAAAACAAATTGGCAGTGCCTCAAAGAGTAAAACATAGACCCAGGATTTCTCTCTTATGTATATACCCAAGAGAATTAAAAACATGTTCACAAAAACTTACACACAAATATCATAGCAACATTATCTACAATAGCCAAATAATGGAGACAACCCAAATGTTCAGCAACTGATGAATGGATAAACAAAATGTAGTACATATCCATGCTGCAGAATATCACTCAACCGTAAAGAGGAATGAAGCATTGACACATACTACACGACAGGGATGAACCTCAAAAACAATGTGCTAAGTGAAAGAAGCCAGGCACAAAAAGCCATATATAGTATGGATCCATTTCTATTAAATGTCCTTACTAGACAAATCCATACAGCCAGAAAGATTAGCGGTTACTAGGAGACAGAGGTTGTGGGGAGTGGGGAGTGACTGTTAATGGGTACAAAGTCTCTTTTGGGGATGATGAACATGTTCTAGAATTGCATAATGATTGGTAATGATTGCACAACCTAGTGAATATACTATAAACCACTGAACTGCACATTTTTAAAAAGTAAATTTTGTGATGTTAATTTTATTTCAATTTTTAAAAGGCTGCTGTGAGACCCTGGCCAGTTTGGCTCAGCAGTTGGAGTGTCAGCCTGTGGACCAAAGGGTTGCAGGTTCAATTTTGGTCAAGGGCACGTACCTCAGTTGCAGTTCAATCTCTGACCCTGGACGGGGTCATGTGGGAGGCAACCAGTTAATGTGTCCCTCTTGCATTGATCTTTCTCTCTCTCTCCCAACCTGCCTCTCTCTCTTTCTCTCTCTCCCACTCTATCTGAAGATAAATGGAAAAATATCCTCGGGTGAGGATAAAAAAAACAATTGCTGTGAGAATTAAAAATTATACATGGAAAGCATTCATCCTGGCACATAGCAGCTTCTAAATAAATAGCCATTGTTGTTAATACATGTATTTTATCCTGCCAACGACCCTAAGAGGTAGCTATGTAATTCAATTCATTTTACTGATGGAAATCAAGATTCATCGAAGTGAAGTAACTTGCTCAAATGTGCATAGCAAATAAATGACAGCCTCAATGACTTTAGGATGAATGAATGTATTCACTCAGCAGATATTTATTGAGCACCTACTATATGTCAGACATGTTACTGAATGAATGAATGAGAATGAATGAATGGCATCTCAATCACCTAGAACAGTGTCTGTCACAACTATGTGTTCAATAAATATTTGTCAAAGGTTAAAGCCCTTTCATTACTTCTCAGGGTCTTTTGTGTGAAACCTCACCCACTTGCCTCCATAGGAATCTACTGATGAAAAAAGTTTGAATATCTCCTGTGTCACCAACTCTCTACTTTGGTGAATATAAAAAGTAAAAAGACATGGGCTCCGCTCTGGAGAAGTCCACTTTCTGATGAGAGAGATTCAACTCCATAAGACACAGGCAGGACAGTCCAGGGAAGAGAGAAGTTCCCGGGGTGCTAAGGGCCAGTGGAAGGGGCATGGGGGTGGGGTGGGGGGGTGTTGCAGAAGCCTAGCGGCTCAGAAGGACAGAGTGTGAGCTCATGGGGTGAGAAGGTAGGAGGGACAGACACAGCGATGACCGGAGGTATGGAACAAACAAACCCCAACAAAAATCCCTCAGCACTCATTTTCAGGAACCAGTGATGAGTCCGATGCAGCCACAGGGAAGGCCTGCAGAGCAGCCTGCAGCCCCGAGGCCGGTGGGGGGGCCCTGTGTCCTGCCATAGAGCTGGAGGAGCCAGAGAAGGATGTGGAAATAGTTTGTGAACTCGGTTTGTCCCCAGGGTATTTCTCTTCTTGACTGGGTCTCTTTGGTATGCTTTTCACACCCTGACTAGCTGAGGAGGTGGCATTGTCTGTCTATGGCTTCTGGAGTTGACCCAACAGAGGCAACCAGAGCCCAGCAGAGGGCAACAGAGAGCCTCCAGGCAACCAGGGCCTGGACCTTGTTGAGAAGCTGAGCCCAAGGCCAAGCAAACCCCGGTCAGCTTGGAGCAGGATCTTGGTACCTCCAGCTTGTGGAGGACAACTCTAGGTCCCCAGCACTCAGGGACCACTCCTTCAACCTCCCTGTCCAATAAGACTGCTGCCCCCTAGAACTGCAGCCCATCCAGAATGCCCTCCCCAGGGCCTGGCAGTCCCATTCATCGCTGGCAGTACCACCAAACCCAAATGACCAGTAAAGCCACCATTTCTGCTCTGGATTTGGCTGTGTGACCTCAGGGGAGCCATCAGGTTCTCTGTGCTTCAGTTCCTAATAATACAGTGACAACCAACATTGCCTGAGAGCACCCAGTGTCCTGAGCTCTGTCCTAACCACTTTATATACAGGATCTCGTGATCATCTTAGGCACCTAGAAAGTGCCAGACATCAGGAAGACAGGTGATCAAGTGCCTGCCCTTGGGGAGCAAAAAGTCCCTAAGGACCATGCATCCTTACACCACTTTACAAATGAGGAAACTGAGGCCCAGACAGGCAAAGTCCTTTTCTCAAGATCACACAGTTGCAAAGTGGCAGAGTCAAGATTCAAACCACACCCCTCCAGCCTCGGACAAGACACAGTACCACTTCCCTAACCCCCTGATAATTCTGGCCCAGCTGGAACCCAAGTTCCCGTGTTCCCTGGGCCTTCAGTGCAGAAACAAGGTTTCCTTCTCGAGGATTCTCATCCCAGCTGGGTGAGTTCTCAGCTGTGTCCTCGTAGACTGGTCTCTTCACCCATCTTCATCTCGATCTTCTCTGTAAAATGAGAGAACGTTACAATTGCCCTTATCTCATGGGCACCAAATGAGAGCAGGCAGTGTAAACTGTAAAGCCATTCATTCATTCACTCATTCATTTATTCAGTCATCCAGTATTTGTTAAGCTTCTCCTTGGCGCTGGGCTCTGTGCCAACTCTGTGCCAGATCACAGCCTTGACGGGTGTTGGTCTGAGAACTACGCCTCCAGTTCACTGTGCCAAGTGTCCTAAGGGACATGTACCAGAGCACAGCCAAGAAAGGACTCCTGAGTAGGCCTGAGGCAGCAGGGTGGGCACCCAGAAGACAGGAATTAGCACCGAGACCAGGAGACCAGAGGGTGCATCAGCCTGCATTTTCCAAGGGCCTGGCAAGCACCCTCCCCCCACCTGCAGGTTGCTAGGAACCGAGCATGAGATAGGCCCTCCATCAGGATACACACACATCCGAGGGCGCCCCTACAAGAAGACTTGGCCATCTTCCCATTGTAGGAAAAGCAGCCCATGATGCTCCTGGTTGCTAAGGCAACTGAGCCCTTGTTTTTCCTTCTTCATAAATAATCTATAAATAGACAGGGCAAACCTGGGCACCTTCCTTTGCATGAATTAGAGCAGCTGCTCCAGGCTCCAGGGCCCCTGGCATAGCACCAAGGTGCCAAGCCTCACAAAGTGTGGATTCCCTCCACCCGCTCCAGGCTCTCCTGGGGCACTTAGCAGATTCTGGGGCCCTGCTAAGACCCACAGAATCTCAATCGCTATAAGCAGGGCCTGAGATGAGTGTTCAACTACTTGCCCCCAGGAGAGGAGAGGAGCCCCGAGTCGGCCAACCCCGGCCGGGCGAGCAGGAGTGAACACCCTCCCTCCTTCCTATCCAGGGCCTGTGCGGTCACGAGGAAATCACGAGAATACCTCCCACTTCCACAGCACTTTAGGGTTTACAAACCCTTTCCCCACCTGACTTCATCACCATGGTTAACATCTACTGAGACCCTCCGGGGTGCTGGGCCTGTGGTAAGCACTTTACTGCCACAAGCCCGTGACTTCTGCTAACCCCAGTGCTGTTACGATCTCCAGCTCACAGGCGAGAACTCTCTGCTGGGAGACAGGAGGTGCCGGGTTACCAAGGGAGCCAGCATTTGAACCCAGGCCACTTGTTCTTAACCCAGCCTCCCCTTTCAGCAGATCTCGTTCTCTTAGTAACCCCTGAGGAAGGGGAGCCCCAGGTGGGGAAGGAACAGAAAGGGAAACTAAGACTCAGAAGGACCAGGGACCAGCCCATGGCCTCCCCGTGAAGAAGACGCGGGTCCCTAGATGGCAGGCTGCAGAGCGTGGGATCATTTTCCCTGGAAAGGGGAGACTCTGGTAGACAGGACTCCCCGGTGGGTCAGTGCAGGCTTCCTGGAGGCGGTGAAGCTGAAACAGGTGTTAGAGGATGCCAGTGGAGAGGAGGGGAAGCATTCCAGGCGGAGGGCATGTCAGATCTGCAGAATAAGCAGGTAGGTCGGGTGGCTACAGGGCAGGGACAGGCTGGGAGAGGTGCAGCTAGGAAGTGGACAGGCTCCATTACAAAGGGCCTTGTAGGCTGGTGCAGAAGGTTGGCCTGTCCTAAGAGCGCTAGGGAGCAACAGAAGGCTTCACACAAAGAAGAAACATGACCTCTTGTGGGAGAAAGGGCTGCTTGCTTGCCAAAGGGAGTTTGAGCAGAACATGTCAGCCAAAGACAAGGTGTCCTGCAGGCTACTGGACCACAGCTGATGGTTGCTTTCTCTAGCCAACCTTACAGGGTCTACGTCTGAAAGTGTGGACCAGGCACATCCTCCAGCGCCATCGTCTTCTCTATGGTTCTAGACTTGCCGTGCTTTCCACAACTAGGAGAATGCTGGTTCGTTCATTCATTTCATGCATTCGGGCTTCCCTTAAACACTCCAATTCCGTGTCTGGCACAGAACTCAGAGACTCTGCCCTGAAGGGAAATGGATACAGAAACCAGTGAGAAGATTCAAGGACAAGAAGGTTCTGATAGAGACTGCACCGGGTCAGAGGTTAGCTGGTGTCGCAGGAAGGAGAGAATGGGTGCCCCGGAGCAGAGGACAGTGCGAGCAGACGCACAGAGGCATGAAACAGCAGTGTGCTGAAGAGCATTAAGTGAGAGGAGTCAGAGGGGAGAGAAGCTGGAAATTCATCAGGGACCAGGGCAGGCAGGACCTGGGAGCCAACTCCTGGGTTAACCAGGGGAAGGACGTGATCACATCTGTGTACTGTGCAAACCAGCCTGGCAGCCGGTGGGAGGGTGGAAGGGACAGGGAGGGACTGGAAATAGGAGAGCCATGGACCAAGGAGCACTCTAGAGAGATACTGCAGGGGGTCAGATAGACAGGAAGTGGTCAGAGGTTAGGTGGGAGGAGCAGGGAAAATGCGGAATCGACATTCTCCGTGGTCTGACTTGGGTGGACGGTGTCAAGAAAGTCCACGTGGGTCCCTGTGGGACATGTGTGTTGGAGGTGTGGGCTGGGGAGAGAGGTGTAGAAATTCTCCAGCAGCAGACAGAAAGCCATGTAAGTCCCGAGTGCGAATGAGACACCACCAGAGAGCGGCAGAGGGAGAGAAGGGAGCAAGGACAGAGGTCAGGAATGATCAGGAGGCAGAGACGAGGGGTGGGCAAAGGCGGGAGAAGCAGGCAGGGAGGCAGGTGGGGCAAGGATCACGGGAGAAGGACATTACAACTGCCGAGATTGGAGCGGGAAGGAGACGGAGGGAGAGTCGCCCAAGTCCTAACAGTCCAACAAGGTGAGCACGAACGTGTCCATAGAACCATTCTCACCAACAGCACTGTTTTCATGATCAAATCCAGCAGATTTGTTTCTAATAATAACTCAGTGTCCGTGACGGAGTGATGAGATGAGCACACTCATAGTTTGCTGTCAGCGTTTGGAGGGTAAAGTGGTACGAGCTCTGGAAAACCATTTCCCAAAATGGTTCAAGATCCTGTGCAACGCAGTGCCTAGAGTTAATGTTCGTTGCGGGGGGAGCTCTTGTGTCAAGCGTTCTTGGCACACACAGACTCCTAAGAAAAGAGGGACATGAGGATCCTTTGGAGATAGATGGTGGACATATTTATGACCTTGACTGTGGGGATAGCATCACAGGCGCAGGCAATTATCCAAACTCACCTAACTGTGTACACCAAACTGTGCAGTTTTTTTGTATAGCATTTAGACCTCAATAAAACTATTTTTTAAAAATAGTTCAAGATTCTTGAAAAAAAATTCAGAACATTTAACTCAAAGTTCCCCTTCTAGGGCTCTATCCACAGACAAAGATTGGTGTGTGACGATGTCCACTGTAGCATTATTTGTAATGAATAGATTAGATTTTGTAATGGGTTATACCTTGGATATGTGGGTAGTGGATTCTGTGTATTGAATATTATAATGGACTATACAACAATTTTATAATAAGAATCTGGAAACTGTCAGACAAAGGGAGAATGACTAAATAACGTATGAGGGCAAATATGAGATTAGCAACAATTCTGTTTTCAATGCAGGTTTAATGTCACAGAAGAACGGGTGAGAAATGGGTGGAATGTATATGGTTCCAACTGGCTGCCTGTGGGCGTACATTATATCATATGTGTGAAGAAGACACTCATCCTGTGATTAATCACGAGGCTTCCTTGGTGCTATATCGAGTCATTCTCATTTTCCTATTTGTGCCTCTCTGCATTTTTTTCAAATTCTCTATTCATTATTTTCATTATTTTCCCCAACTTTTTATTTTGAAGTGCTTCAAACCTTCAGAAAGTAGCGAGAGTAGTACAATGAATCACCCCCTTCTCTCCTCTCTCCTGGATCAACTGAAAGTTTCACAACACTCTACCCCTAAATACTAGAACACGAATCTCCTAAAAACAAAGACATTCTCCCATGTAACCATAAAACCCTTCTACAGACTCGGTATTTTTATCTCATATGCAGTCCACTTTCAATTTTCCCCCATGACCCCAATAATAATCACCTTCATGATTTTTGTGGTTCTGGGACCAATCAGGGATCACACAATGAATACGTTATCTGTAAAAACTTCAGTGAGAGTCTCCTAAAAACAAGGGCATTGGCCGATGAAACCACAGTGCCATTATCCTGCTCAGGAAACTTCAATTGGGTTCAGCATTATTATCTGATACGCAGTCCACACTCAACCTCCCCAATATCACCCTTAGGATCCCTGTGATGCCGGACCTCAGCGGGAACCCCGCCTCACCCCCACTGAAATCAGCCCCGGTGGGTGACTCTTCAGTCTCCTGCGGTCTGGACCCGGCTCCAGGCTTCTCCCTCTTCCCATGAGGAGGCCAGCCCGGCTGATCTGAAGGACATCCTTCAGTGTGGATTTATCTGACGATCTGGGCAGGTAAGCATCGCTGGCAGGAGCCCCTCGTAAGTCATGCTGTGTCCTTCTAGGGCACCCATCAGGGGACATGTGCATGTGATATTGATATTAGTGGCGTGAAGTTGAATCATTTGGACAAATTGGTGTCTGTCATTTTTCTCCATCTGCAAAGGTATCTTTTCTCATTGTAATTAAAAAGCAACACGTGGGTGATTTGGGACGGTGCAGATCCTCTTCCCAGTGGTCTTCTTCCCAATGACGACAGCGCTGGCTTGATGACTTTTGCCCAAATCAATTACTATCATGTCAATGGTAAGATCCCATTTTCTGTTTCTCACTCCTTCTTGGTTGGCACTCTTCTGTAAAGAAGAGCTTTCCCTATCCTGCCCCCTCTGTTTAAAAAAAAAAATTTTTAATTTAAGAATTATTATTTTTTTATTGTATGTGTTATAATCCATTCTTGTTATTAGTCATTTTGATCTCCAGTCGCCCCAAATTTGGCCACTGGATCCCTTTCCAACTGACCCCCAGCAGCCTGAGCGCTTCTTCGATTCCTGGCACAATAAGAGGTCCCAGGCGTGGAGCAGACCACCTGCTGGGTCCAGCCAGCCTCTCGGACCACAGAACCCCACTCACCTCTGCACCCGTCAGGGGCCTGGAGGAGGCCAGCAGGCAGCGAGCGAAGCAGAGGGGCTGATGGACAAGCAGAGTTCTTTGTCTCAGAACATCGGCAGCCCAGCTTTAATTAATGGCTCCACTTTAAGGAGACGGCACCAGCCTACTTGGGCATCTCATTCGTTTACTTTTAGTACATGGAAGGATATTAACGATGGTGCAAAGATGAAGAAATACTGTGTTCTATTCAATTTCACTGAGGAAAGGAGCATGTAGAAGGGAAGTCTGTGCGTGTGAGTGTGTGTGTGTGTGTGTGTGTGTGTGTGTGTGTGTCTGTCTGTCTGTCTGTCTGTCTTCCCAGGCTCTCCGGGCCTCTGCATCTCCTTCTTTCTTCTTTACTTTCCTCTTTTTGTTATTGTCGAGGGATAATGTGCATACAGTGAAGTGCACAGATTTTAAGGATACATTTGGACGGGTTTTGATAAATATGTCACCAGCACCCCTACCAAGATATAGAGCCTTTCCGCCACCCCCAGAAAGTCCCTCGTGCTCCTTCTAGTCACTCGCTCATAGAGGCAACCACTTTCTAAAGTCTCAGAACGCTGGAAGCTCCCACGAATGGGGTCACACGGTGAGCACACCTCCTTCCTTGTAACTGCCAAATGAAATGGTGGAGGCAGCCCCGCAGTACCGCAGTTGCCCCAGAAGTATTTCTGAGGCTTTCCTGGGGAGACAGAAAGAAGCAGGATACCGACGTCATCTGTGGGTTCGCTCTCCATCCCTGCTCTCATTCCTGGCTGAGAAGGGAACCCAGACCGGACTCATTTCCCACCCAGAAAAAATACTTTCCTTGGCCCAGAAACCCCACTGGACATGGCAGGAGCCTGTCTACCCAGCAGTGAATCTCGAACACTGAGGACCCCCCTGAGGCCCTGACGGTGGGGACCCCTGGGGACTGTAGTTCCGACTACCTGCTAGCAGGAGCAGGGAGCAGCACCAGTGGCCGGCCCATCCTCCTGCATCTCTGCTGTCAATCTGCCCGCTGCCCTGGGTTGTTTACTGGAAGCTGGCCTCCCTGCAAGGGTTCAAAGCCCTGGCCCTGGGCACGTCTGCGGCAGGAAGCAGGCCGGGCGGTAATTGGCGGTGCGGCTGAGCTAAGCGGCCAGCACTGACCCAGTATCCTCCTCCTGCAGTCGCCTTTCAGTTGCTCCATACTGACCTTCCAGGCCTGCAGGGACTTCCTGCTGAACGCCAAACCGGCAACAGCAACAAATTACTTGTTCCCCGAGAAATCTATTAAAAGGTGACAGCAGTTTGGGGGCCAGGGAGCCCCCAGCACAAGAAGCCTAATGTCTTCTGTCCCCAAGAGCCAAGAGCAAACTCCTGCTGAACTAAGAGGAACTGAACTAGAACTCTAAATTGGGGGGTGAAGGGAAAATGACTCAGAGCTGAGGGGTGGCTGCCATCCTTCAGGCCCGTCTAGGGTGTCACAAAGGGGGAGGTGGTAGGATCTGGAGTCCCCTACATCTCAGTTCCAATCTGCCATTTCCACTCTGTGTGACCTTGGGCAAGCCACTTGGCCTCTCTGAGCCTTTCATGCCTGTAAAGGAGATAAGAAGCCCACCCTTCAGGTTGGCGAAAGGCAAATACATGTAACGTGCCAGGCACAGAAGAGATGCTCTGTGAGCGTTGCTGGATCAGCAGTAGACTGTATTTATTTCATTCTCCGGTCAAGAGAGGAGGGAGCTGTATATGTGTGTGCCCAAGTCCACAGTAAGGCAGTGGCTGAGCCACGAGATCAAGTGCAACAGGGCTGCAACTGGATGGCCTGGGGTAGGGGCAGGGCACAGCCACCTCTGGTTTTCCCTGGGGGAGGAGCTCCTACCATCTCCAGCAAGGCTCTGACTGAACACTGGACCATTGAATGAATGAATGAATGAATGAATGAATGAATGAAACTAATCAATGAATGAATGCCCACATCATTGGTAGATGTAGTAGGCTGAATAATGGCCTAATCCCCACAACCTGTGAAGATGTCACCTTACATGGTAAAAGGGAAGAAGTAACTAAGAGATCTGGGCTGTCCATCATGAGCTGGTTTTTTCTGATCTTCCAAATCATAAGGTCTTTCATCAAATAATAAAAATCCTACATAGGAGTTTGGGCCTAACCAAGTTCAGAAAATAGAAGTTATATGACTGTGAGGCCCAGGTCTTGATGTCATAGGTCTATTGCCACTTAGATGCCTCTCCCTCAGCTCACACCTAAGGCCTCAACTCTGAGCCTCCTGCCTCCCTCCCATAAGGACCCTTGAGATTACACTGAACCCACCTGCATAATCCTGGCTAACCTTCCCATTTCAAGACCCTTAACTTAATCATATCTGCAAAGTGCCTTTTACCAGGGACTTCAGTAGGAAACCAGGAGCTGACTTTCTAAGAGTGAGTAGTTCTCTGCTATAGAGTCGTGGACTTGCTTCTAAATCCCAGTTAAAAGAAGTTATTTTTGTTTAATAGATACATTTGACTCATTTGGCAAGTTGTCCATTTCTTAAGTGACTTAATTATTTGTTCATTGATTTTTGGTGAACTGACCTTTGGAAAATTGATTTTTAGCAACAATGATCAACACTAGCTTCAGAGCTAGTGCATTTAGACACACCAAGAATGACCTCAAGAACTCTTTCCTGCTCTCGACTTTGCTGCCTTTTGGGTGGGCTTTGCTTTCACTTGACTTTTCCCTAAATTGTGGCAGAGATGGTCCCCATTCTTCCGGTTTGGCTGCCCCAGTCAGAGAAGCATGACTTTTCCAGCGATACCAGTGGAAGACCCAGCAGGCCACCTGGGCTGGGCACCCGTCCTAGAATAAACCTCCTTGGTGAGGGCACAAAACACCCTGATTGCATGAGCTTGGATTATATACCCACCTGTGGCAGGCACAGTTCCAAAGATGCCTCTCCCCCTGATTTCCACTGTTGATTATTCAACCAAATACTAACCTGGGTACTGCTATGTTATGGTTAATTGTCTATGTCAACTTGGCTGGGCCATCGTACCGAGCTATTTGGTAAAACATTATTCTGGATATTTCTGTGAAGGTGTTTTTGGATGAGATTAACAGTTAAATCAGTGGACTTTGGCCCTGGTTGGTGTTGCTCAGTGGTTAGATCATTGGCCTGCAGACCAAAGAGTCACAGGTTCAGTTCCCAGTCAAGGGTACATACCTGGGTTGCAGGTTTGATCCCTGGCCCTGGTTGGGCTGCCTTCGGGAGGCAACCAATTGATGTATCTCTCTCACATCAATCTCTCTCTCTTTCTCTCTCTCTCCCTCCACTCTCTCTAAAAAAAATTAATTGAAAAAATATCCTTGGGTGAAGATTAACTAAACAAATTAAAAATAAATAAATAAATCTGTAAACTTTGAGTAAAGCAGATGAACCTCCGTAATGTGGGTGGGCCTCATCCAATCAGTTGACATGCTCTTCTTGATGCCAGGATGTTTCAACATGGCCTAAGAAACAGCTCAACTTCTTGGTTTTCCAAACTACCAAACATGCAAAATAGACAACCTCTACCCAGCCCAGAGCCCTGCCCCTGAAATGCTGACCCCGCCCAGGGATGGGGGGGTGGGTCACCAATGGGCTAGGGCTCAATCAGCAACCACCCTGTTCCCACCTGGGAGGGAACAGGTGGTTTGCGACTGTGTCCCATAGTCCCAGGTCTTTGTCCTGGCTCCAGGCTGCCCAGGTCACTGCTGCCTTTGAACCACACAGGCAGACTGAAACCATTCCTGGGGAGACAGGGCTGGTGCCCCTTAGAGGATGAGCCAAACAAAAGTGAATGTTGCCCTGGCCGGTTTGGTTCAGCGGTTAGAGCGTCGGCCTGCGGTACAGAGAGACCCGGGTTCGGTTTAAATATATTTTTATTATTATTACAATGTTTATTTCATTTATTACTTATTTGATCTGTATTATTATTTATATTTTATTATTTAAAAGTTTGTTGGTATTTTCATTATTGAAGCACTACATGCTTTTGTTGTTGTTGTTCAGATAGAGTGGGACAGAGAGAGAGGAAGAGAGAGAGAGAAATAACGATGCAAAAGGGACACATCGAGTGGCTGCCACCTACACGACCCAACCAGGGCGGGGGACAAACTGCAACCAAGATACATGCCCTTAGCGGGAACCGAACCCCGGTCTCTCGGGACTGCAGGCCAACGCTCTAACCGCTGAGCCAAACCGGCCAGGGCAACTACATGCTTTTTTTAAAAAATAAAGAAATGAATAAACTAAAAATGTGAGTCTCCTGTAATTGAACTGGGGCTCAGAAATGTCTCTTGTGCACATTACTTGATTCCAGAACAAAGGAGGAAAAGAAAGAAACATGAACAAACATGATTGTCCACTTCTGGCAGCTCTGTCACCTCGCTGTCCCAGCAGCCGGAGACTCAATCCCCCATCCTCACACTGACACTGTCCCCAGGGGCGGGGGTCAGCGGGCCTCCAGTCTACCCGGAGCACCCAGCACAGGGCCTGGCGGAGAGGGGGATGGAGAGGGGGATGGAAGGGTGGAGAGGGAGGGAGGGAGACGCCCACTTCCTTGTTAAAACAGCAGGTTATACAAAGTCCTGCAGGAACCCACAGACAACAACCCCTCTGACTTGAGGGGCGGGAAAGTGGCCAGTGACACAGAGCTGAGCCTCGAGCGTGGCTAAGAACTCTCTAGTTCGTAGACTCCTCCAGGCAGGGAAAAGGAGAAGCAGTGCAGGCGGCACGCCCTGCATGGGCAAAGGCAGGGCGCCTGGGCCTTCGTGAAAGCCTGGTACAGCCCCACAGGAGGGTGTTCGGAGAAGAGAGGGGACAGGAGAGGAGGCTGTGGACACTGGAAAGGACTTCCTGAGCTGGGCCGAGGAACTGAGTTGGGACTCTATCCCCTTGAGTTCAGGGAGCACCCACCAGGTGCTCACTGAGCCTTGGTTGAATTACAGTGACCACGTGGTCAACTGTTGAACCAGATTAGAAGGAGGGGACCCCCAAGTCCAACCACTGGAGGGGTAGAAGCCCCCAGACCTCATCCCCTACCTGGGCCCCCAAGCAGCTGCTCCCCTGCCCTCCACCCCCACCCCTACTCCAGTCTGGATGTTTTTCACTGCGCTTGATGAAGTTAAAATAAACCCTCTCTGGGGTGAATCACAGGCGTTCAAATTGGATTGGCATGCAGACGTCGAGCAGTTGGTGGCAGGAGCCAGGGGACCCGGAGAGCAGGTTTTCGCTGGAGGGGACATGAGCTTTATTTCCCTCTTGGTTGCTGACAAGGAAGCAGCTGTCCTTCCCTGATTATTTTTACCTCGAGTCACAGCCGCTGATGCGGAGTCTCCCCAGCGCCCGCGCCTGCCAGGGCCAAGGTGCGGAGCCCAGGACCCGCCCGCTCTGCCACGGGCCTCGAGCTCCACCTACCGCCGCCTCCACTAAGGACCAAGAAACAGCCCCTGCCACAGGTGCAGACCCTTCCACTCCACGGCGGGCGGGGCCAGAAGAGAGAGAGCCAGGGCAGCCTTGAAGAATATTTGAAACGAAAAGAAAAGAAAAGAGGGGGGAAAAATGCACGATCAGTTTCCCTCCTCTAACAGGAGAGCTCATTTCTTCCCTTTGTTTTAGTTCAGACTTTTTGTTAATTGAAACTAAACCTAAAAAGCACTAAACCAAACTGAGCACTTCCAAAGACACTATGGATGTCTTTCTATCCCTGAAAAGCCCAACAGGTAGGTGTCATTACCTCCATTTTGCAGCTGAAGAAACTGAGGCTCAGAGTGGAAGTGGCTTACCTAAAATCACACAATAACCGAGCAAGAGAAACGGGATTTGAACACGGGTCTGTCTGATTCCAAATCTTGTGCACTGTCCACTGTATTTTCAGTCTTTGTCCATGGATCAGTTAGAAATGCTCTCAGCTCAACTAACAACAGTGCTTTCAATAAATGGGGCTTATTTGCCCTGGCAGTATGTGGTCTCTAGGTTGGGGGGCAGCATGGTGATGTCATGGACCCAAGGTCTTTTCAATCTTGCTGCCTCGTCCTTCTCCCCACCTCCACCCTTTTAAGTAAACTTTATTCTTTAGAGCGGTTTTAAGTTCACAACAAAATTGAACAGAAAGTATAGAGATTTCCCAAATACCCCCTAACTCACACATGCAGAGTCTCCCCTACTAGAGACCCCTTCACAAGAGTTGTACATTTGTTACACTGGGCCACTTCATTGTCACCCGGAGTTCAGAATTTACCTTAGGGTTCACTCTTAGTGTTGTACATTCTACGGGTTTGGACAAATGTGTAGTGACCTGTAGCCGTCACTATGGTGTCATAGAGAGAGTTTCACTGCCCTGCAAACTCTGTGCTCTGTCTATTCATTCATCCCTTCCCTCAACCTCTGGAAACCACTGATCTTTTTATAGTCTTCATAGTTTTGCATTTTTCAGAATGTCGTGTAGTTGGAATCATATAGAATGTAGACTTTTCAAACTGGCATTTTTCCATTAGTAACATGCATTTAAGTTTTCTCTATGTCTTTTCATGGCTTGGTGGCACATTTCTTTTTAGCACTGAATAATATTCCAGTTCTGGATGTGCCACAGTTTAGTTATCCATTCATCTGCTGAAGGACATCTTTGTTGCTTCCAAGTTTGGGCAATTATAAATAAAGCTGCTATAAGAATCTGTGTACAATGCCCCATCATTCCTAATAGGTTGTCTTTTGACATGCTTGCTGCCTCATAGTCACATAGAGCTGCTGCAGCTCCAGGCATCTTGCTTGCATTCATTTTTTTTCTTTTACTGTTACGTCATTTGAAGTTCCCTCATCACTATCTTGTTTTTACAATTCTCATTTTTAATAGTTTAATAATATTTCTTCAAGTGGATAAGTCAAAATGTGTTTGTTGGACATAGGTAGCTTCCAATTTTTTCAATATTATACATAATACTATAATCTTTGTGCTCATTTAGTTGGATATCTCACAAGCATAAATTCCATGGAGAAGATATACTTGGGTCAAAGATGTTAACATTTTTAGTGCCCTTAATATATTACTCTTGATTTCCAAGACAATTGCACTATCTTACACTGTGTAACAATGTCTGGATATATTGATTTCGCCACAACTGGGCGAGCACAGAGTATTGACATTTTAAAAAGATTTTTACCAAATTAGTGTCATAAAATGAATCCAAAGTAGCTGTTGTTTTTATTCCTTTTATTAAAATTGAGAAGAAACATACACAAAAACTATAGCGTCACAAGGTGCCTGTCTCTGCGTAGATCTGTTGGCTGGTCTCTCCCATCTTTCAACAAACAAAGAGTTCACCCTCTCGAACCCAGGGGAGGGGTAAGGGGTGGAGTAGAGACAAGCAGATAGTTCCCTGGCACTGGTAAGGGTCTGGGGGTTCCTGAAACAGATTAAGTTAGCGGGCAGGGAAAGCATCGCAGAAGGTCCCGTTTGAGACCTGAAGGATGAGTAGAAAAGAGCCAGAAAGGACTTGGAGGAGGGGTGCTCCTACTTATCCCTAGGCAGAGGGAACAGCATATGCAAAGGCCGAGCGGTGAGAACAGAAATCCACCCTGGCTACAGGCTGAGCTATTGGGTGTGAGGTGGGAAGAGGGAGGAAAGATGGCAGAGATGAACGCTGTTGGCCACGTGTGGAAGGTCGGACTCTTCCGAAGCACCTGGGAGCCACAGCAGGGGAGGAACAGGAGTGGATGGACGTTTTAGAGAGATTCTGCCGAGTGCAGAAGGGACTGGAGTAGACAAGAGGGGAGGCAGGGCTGATTCTGGACCCATGTGGGTTTCTCAGGACACAGGGGGTGTAGAGGTGGGGGGAGGGGAAGGAACTCCATTTGTCTGGAGAGTGGGAGCCATTCCCCCCCAGAGAAAAATGACAATGGGCCCAGGTTGTGGGGCTCCCCCAGCCCCGCTACGCACACAGCTCTTCTCACAGACCCTGTGTCCCGAGAGGAAGCAGTGCTTCTCCACATTCCACGGAGACACGGGGGCAGTCATGCCCGGGGCCCCTCGAAGTTGATGACCAAGCCCCAGTTCTGTGGGGTTCATAGCAACCCCAAAGTGAAAACAGCACAGCTGCTGGCTCCTCCTGCCAAATTCCTGGCCCTGGCCTCTGGACAGGTTGGCTGAGAGGCCAAGCCAGGCCCGGCCCAGGGCTGAGGCTCCTGGCTGCTCTCACCACCCTCACCCCATCTGCACAGACAATGAGCCCAGGCCCGCTCCCACTCACCCACGGCCTCCAGGCCTTGTCTGTGGAGACAGGGGCCTGTCAGAGCCGCTGCCTGGGAAGCCCACAAACGGCCCTTGGCTGCCAGTCCGACAATACCCAGACTCTGGGGAGAAGAGATTAGGCCAGGCCTCGGTCCAACCTGCTCGGGGTCCATGGAGCCCCCCTTCCCCAGTCCTGGCCACCTCCAGGAGTGACTCCTGGGACCTCGCAGAAACGAGGGAGTTGCAGTGCGGGATCCATGGGCAGGGGTATTGCCAAGGGTGGGAAGGTCATAACTTGGGCTACAGGGATGAGATTTGGGACCCCACAGCAAGGAGGGCCAGAAGCCATGCAAAGGAGATGGGGAGGGTTGCAGCCAACACCCCACCCACAGAGGGAAAGAACACAGGCTTAGGAGGCAGCCTGGGTCCACCTCCTCCCTGATGTGAGTCCTACCTTCTCTCTGGGTCCAGCTTGCACACATGTAAAATGGGGCCCCAGGAGAACCTGTCTTTTTTTTTTTTTATCCTCACCTGAGGACACTTTTGCATTCATCTTCAGATAGAGCGGGAGGGAGAGAGGGGGGAAGAGAGAGAAACATTGATGTGAGAGAGACACATCGAGTGGCTGCCACCCACACAACCCCAACCAGGGCCGGGGACAAACTGCAACCAAGGGGTACGTGCCCTTAGCGGGAACCAAACCCGGGACTCTGGTCAATGGGCCGACACTCTAACCGCTGAGCCAAACTGGCCAGGGCAGGAGAACCTGTCTTAAATGAGATGGTGCAAGTGTGGAAGGACCACCTAGGGCTACGCACAGCAGCGACTCCTCCCGCTTCTCCTGCCCGCCCTCCTCCAGGGATTGGGAGGCTGGGCTGGGTGTGGGCCAGTCACAGACACGGGTGAGCCAAGTTCTGCATACGCTCTGCTGGCCCTGGGACCCTGGGGAATGCTCGGAGCTCTGCCCCAATTGCGGGCCTCTTATCTCCCAGTTTTTAGTTCGAAATTCTAAAACCTCGAGAAAAGCTGGAAGAGCACCCTGAACACGCATGTAGTGTCCATTTTTATTCCCCTTCTCCTTCTTTAAAATATAAACCATTATAAGACAGTAAATTTTGGTATGTGTATTTTGCTGCAACAAAAATTTGGAAAAAAACAACAAATGATTGTGTTGCCAGCAAGCTATGTTAACAAGAATAAATTAAGTTTTGACAAGGATGCTAAAGGGACTGTGTGCTGGGCACCAGGTACAAGCCAAGGGCTTTGAACATATTAGGCCAAAGTCATTTAAATTGCACAGCAGCCCCATGAGTTTTCTGCTATTTACCATCCACAAGTTACAGATAGGGAAACGGAGGTCAAAGAAGTTACCCAACGCGCCTCAGTCGGAGTCAAGATGAGCCTGGACGTCTGACCTCCCTCGCAAGCAGGCGTCCCTGTTACTGAACCCAGGTGCGCCGCTGCCTCCCGTCCCAGCTGCTCACCTCCCTCTCGCTCCTGGCACCACCACCTGCCCAGGCTCTGCCCTCAGAGGCCAACACCCTCGATTCCCTACCCCAAACAGGGCCTTCCTCCTCCTCATGTTACCTTTTGAATGACCTGGATGAAGACCAGAGACCCAGATTCAAGGCCAGGCTCTGCCGCTGGCCAGCCGTCTAACTTGAGGCTAGAGCCCTCAGTCTTCATCTGGAAAATGGGTATGACGCTCCTCACAGTAGGTTGAAGGAAGCCGGTAAGGGGCCAGCTCAGGGCACGTGGTAGGCTAGTTCCTAAGTGCTCCCTCCCCTCCCACCATCCGGGTCTGAGAGGGGACGGAAGGCCAAGGAGGCTTTGCCTTTCACGAATGTATTTACAGTCTGAGTCTCACAAGGCGGCCCCGCTAATCAAGTGATGTTACCTGTGCACTGTGGGGAGATGCTTGACAACAGGTCCTGCTCAGGGGCCCAGGACCCGCCCCCCTCAACACACACACACACACACACACTGGGCTGTCTACTCTGACACCCACATCTCTGGCTGGCCTGGCGCCGGCCCAGCCCCGCGCGCAGGAGGGCGGGGGAGGGGGGCTGGAGGGAGGGTCACAGGCTCTGATGGGCTGGGGCCGAGGGGCGGGGGCTCCTAGCACCGCCCCCCAGGCACCGCCCAGCACCAGGCGGTCCAGCTGCCCAGGCAGGGAGCCTGCAGTTGCCGCTGCCAGACTTCAGTCCCCCGACGCCTCGTAGAGTGTGCGCGGACCCCAGGCACAGGCCAGGTGAAGCGGGTGAGGACCGGGCTGTAAATGGGAGGGATCCGCGCGGGTGAAGGGGAGGCCCTTGTCCCAGACCCATCAGCCCGGAAGGATTCGCCACGGGCCTCTGGCGGAGGGGACGCTCAGCAAAGGCCAAACTTTGCATCTGTCTCTCGGTGGGCAAGGAAGGGAGTGCGAAGAGTTCGCAGGGGCAAACCTGTATGGGCCAGTGGGAACGGGGTGGGGGCAGTCAGCATGTATTAAGCCCTACTGTGTGCCCAGCATGTGCTGGGCACGGGGTCTCAGCTCTGGACCAGACTCCTACAATTCCCCCCACCTACTTGCAGTGGGGAAGGGGAGTTGTGGATGAAGCATTTAAAAGGGGGGGGAAAGCGGCAATAAATTGGTGCTTTTCACAGTCCAAAACGTATGAACTCCTGTCCTTCCATGCTGTGGGGTGTTCGATTTTCATCCTTACCGACTTCATCTGGCAGAGGGAAACGGGTGTGAATCACCTTTGATGATGGCTCCAGACTTCCAGGTGGCATGAGGCCGGCTCGGGAGCCCAGTGGAGCTGTTTTCATCTCCATTGTTTCCTGAGACCCATCTGGGCCTGGCCAGGGCTCTTCCCAGCCTGAAGTCCTCCGGGCTGCCAAGAACAACCCCCAAATCACCTGTGTTAGGGTTTCCTCAGCTTACCAAGCACTTGGCCATGGCAGGCCTGGTGTCTGGGCTTGGATGGATGAAGTGATAGCAAACTGATCTTGTAGGTGGTGCCTCTGAGGGAATGGGAGGCCAGTCCAGGCAGGAGGGACAGCATGGTCGAACCCCTGGAGGGGGGATGCTGCCTGGGGAAATGGGAGCAGCTTGGGGAGCAGGCGAAAGGTGACTGCGTGGGGCAGTGGTGGGACTGGAGGCCGGTGAGCTTAGCAGGGGCTTGATGAAACAGAGCCTTGAATGCCAAGCTGCTGACCCCAAAGAGCAGGAGGAAGCCTACAGGTCCCTGAGCTCCTCATCCCTCTGTGGGGTCCCTGTGCGCACACGCTCTCTCTCTCTCTCACCCACACACACACACACACACACTCTCACACACACACACACACACACACACACACGCCAGCTTACCAGGGCAACAGTATTTCCCAGTTGTGGTCCTGGAAGGGGCTCCTGGAGACCATCCCTTTGTGCAAGTAAATGTCATCCCCAGTGGGTGGGCTATCCTGTCCTGGGCATTTAGCCAGTGGGGTATGGGAGCCAAAAAGGGGCAAGATGGCCCCACAGACAGGGGGGTTAGCAAGGCAAGACCCTGAGCTGCTTTCCTTTGCTTTTTTCCTTCCTCAGTCCACACTGGCCACGCCTGTGAGCCCTGCAGCTCCTCACCTGTCCCTGCTCCATCCAGAAAGGCCCCCTCCATCTGCTACTGCCTCCTCTACCTCCTGGTACCTGAGCTTCTGGGGTACAGGGGAAGGGTCAAGGGAATTCACAACACTAGGGTTTCAAGGGCCCAACTCACATTGTGAGGTCACTGCAAAGGTTACAAAAGACAAGCCCCTGGCATAGAAATAGAATAAACGCATTCACTAGGTGCTACACCCCTTTACATTCACTCACCTGTCTGTTTACTTCTCACACAGGGAAATCAGGCTCAGGGCAGGGAAGTGACCCGCCCAAGATCATCCACTGGATGGGACTTGTACCCAAGCCTGATCGCAGAGCCTGTAGCTGCCACTGCACCCCACTGGCGCACACAGTATGCATTCACTAACTGCACAGGTGGGGGTGAGGACCTGTCTTCTCTCTCAGATAGGGAGTCTATCTGGGATCCCCAACTCTCCAGGTGAATCAAGGAGCCCTCTGGTCGCAGGTTGGTATGAAGGATTCTGCCAGAGAGGCTCCCCTCTTGTCCAGTTCAGCCAGCCTGCAGTCCAATGGGTGCACTGGCCTCCAATGCAAAGGAAGCAAGGAAATGCCATTTCGTTCAGTCCCGTCATACTGGGTCCTGGGCTGAAAGTGTCACTAATGTCCATCTCATTCCTGCCATTATACCGATGACGAAACACGTTTGGCAAGGGAGCGAGTTCAGCCCCATCCAGCCCACACTGAGTCCAAGCCCAGTGTCCTTGGCCCTGCCCCGCCCCACCTCTGTCAGGTGCTCACACACTGCTCTCCCGCCACCTCTCCTCTCTCCCTGCAGCTCCGGTGGCCCCAGGAGAGGTGATGGAGACTGCAGATGGGATGTGCAAGTTCCCAGGGCAGCAGCTGAGCTGGTGGCAGACTCAAGAGTTCTGTGACCATCCCTGGCCGGTTTGGCTCAGCGGTTAGAGCATCAGCCTGCGGTCCAGAGAGACCCGGGTTCGGTTCCCGCTAAGGGCACGCACCTCGGTTGCAGTTTGTCCCCGGCCCTGGCTGGGTCATGCTGGTGGCAACCGCTCGATGTGTCCCTTTCACGTCGATGTTTCTCTCTCTCTCTCCCTCCCACTCTATCTGAACAAAATATGGGAAAATGTTAAAAAAAAAAAAAATTAAAAAAAAAAAAAGTTCTGCAACCAGCGGTTTGGCCACTTGGCACTGGGGCTCCCAGATGAGGTCCCGGCTTCACCGTTGCCCGACCCCATCCGGGTGGCCCAAAGAAAGGCCCCTCTACAAAGACCCCCACGGAGGCGTGAGTGTGGGCCCGGAGAGTGGGAGAGACAGAGGTTTTGGAGACCTCCTGAGATGGGAACCCACAGTGGAAGTTCTTGAAGACTGAGCCCAGAGGAAGTCACAAAGAAGGTTGACTCCTGGGCATGGGCACTGGAGCCCCCGCTTCTTCCTTCCCGAGGCGGGTAGGCACCTAAAGCTCAGGAAGGACCGTGCAGCTGCGTCAGACGTGGGATGGTGTGCGCAAGTGTGGAAACGGAGGTCCCAGCCAGGTGTGCCTGCAGGCGCGCGAACTACGGCTGTGCCAGTATTCCCGCGGACGGGGGGCGCGGCTGTGGACACGCCTGCCCGCGCTGGGGCGCTGACAGTGTGCGTGCACGTGCAGTGGAACCCCTCCGCGCCCACCCGCTGCGCTCTTCTCTCCCCCCCCCCACCGCGCTGGGGCGCTGACAGTGTGCGTGCACGTGCAGTGGGACCCCTCCGCACCCACCCGCCCACCCGCTGCGCTCTTCTCTCCCCCCCGCGCTGGGGCGCTGACAGTGTGCGTGCACGTGCAGTGGGACCCCTCCGCGCCCACCCCGCTGCGCTCTTCTCTCCCCCCCCCCCACCGCTCTGGGGCGCTGACAGTGTGCGTGCACGTGCAGTGGGACCCCTGCGCGCCCACCCGCTGCGCTCTTCTCTCCCCCCCCCCACCGCGCTGGGGCGCTGACAGTGTGCGTGCACGTGCAGTGGGACCCCTGCGTGCCCACCCGCTGCGCTCTTCTCTCCCCCCCCCCCCCCCCGCGCTGGGGCGCTGACAGTGTGCGTGCACGTGCAGTGGGACCCCTCCGCACCCACCCGCTGCGCTCTTCTCTCCCCCCGCGCTGGGGCGCTGACAGTGTGCGTGCACGTGCAGTGGGACCCCTCCGCGCCCACCCCGCTGCGCCCACCCCGCTGCGCTCTTCTCTCTCGCTGGGGCCGGGGTGGCCAAGGGGCTGCAGCTGCGCGCCTTCGCCGAGCCGGGCAGTGCCTTGTACGCCGCGCCAGTGGTGTGCGGGCACCACGCGCCCTTCCTCGCGGCCTTCCGCGCGGATGGCGATTGGCACCACGTGTGTGCCACATGGGCGCAGCGCGGAGGGCGCTGGGCACTGTTAGTGGAGACGGACGGCGACGCGCCGGTGCTCGGGAACTGGGCGCGGGCCAGCCGGTGCCACCTGGCGGCGTCCTTGTGCTGGGTCAAGATCAGGACTCTCTGGGCGGTGGCTTCTCGGAGCGTGACGCCTTTAGCGGCCACCTCACCGACTTCCACCTCTGGGCCCGGGCTCTGAGCCCTGCGCAGCTGCATCTGGCACGGGCCTGTCCCCCGGCTCAGACTTGGGCGCCCGGGACCTCACGCCCTCACTTCTGCCACCGGTGCGGATGCTCCTTCTCTGTCCCGGTACGGCCTGCCCCGCCCCCTGCCCCGCCCCCTGGCTGCCTGACTCTGTCCCGCCTTTGGGCTCAACGCCCCGCCCCCTGGCCCGTACACTCCCGTCTGATCTTGGGACCCAGACCACCCCTTGCCAACCTGCCACGGGCAACTCTGGCGACGTCCTGCCAGGCAGAGGGTCACTTGAGTATTCTCCCGGTGCCAGTAGCCTGAGTGGGCTCGCCCCCTAGCCGCCTTGCCGGCCCTGGTCCTGGCTGCAGCCTTTCTCCCAGGTCCCAGGCTGGGAGTCCTGGCGCTCTCCTCGGTGTGCAGGGGGCAAGGCTCGTGGTCACGGGAACCGCTGAGGAGCCAGGATACGGCCTTAACACCTCTCCCACCCTGGCAGTGCCCTCTGAGGAGTGCCCGACGTGGGACCCAGGACCCCGCATCCTGGGCTCTGCCCTGCCTGCTGCTACCGAACAGGTGTGCCAGGCCTGTGCCCTGGACTCTGCTGAAAGGGAAGCTGGGTAGGAGCCAGTGCAGGCTGAAGGGGAGTGAGCATTTGGCACAGCTGGGAGTTCAGAATCTTCTGAGTCTCAAGGCCGCCAGGGAGTCTAGACCACAGGTCAGTGGGGCCATACAGACCCGGGGGTAAATCCCAGCTGTGTGACCTTGGGCAAGTGATTTTGCCAATCTCTGCCTCAGTTTCCCCATCTAGAATACCACGTGTGAGACTCCAGACTCGTAGCCGTCAAGGCGTTCTTCCTCTCCGGGTAGCACATTCCTCTCGTTGGAGCACCTCTGGGAAGAGTGTTGCCCAGACCCCAGCCTGGCATCTCCTCCTTTGCCGAGACCTATCAGCGGCTGCAGGACTCCCGGTCATGGCCTGGCCAGGATGTTATCAGCCGAGTCAATGCCTTGGCCAATACCATCAATGTGAACCCCTTCCAGGGTGCTGAAGAGTCTGGGGGCACTATGAGTCACCTCCCTGCACTACAGTTTCCGCACCTGTAAGGGGGACACGCACCTAATACGTCTGCAGGAATTAAGGTTGCCTATGCTCCCTATTTTGGAGTCCTTGAGAACTGGGGACTTGTAACAAGTTAGAACTCCACCCACCAAGACCCTGGCAGAGCCTAAGTGTGGTCCCTGGGGGATCCCCTCCTGACAGCCAGACCAGCATAAGTGGCTCCTTTGCCCACAGCTCCTCCCTGTCCCCCTCTATGAACCTCACGGAAACCTGTCCCTGGCTAAGGCCTCCAGCTCCCTGGGTATCCTGGAGAGTCCTAGAAAAGGAGGCAATCCCCTGGGGCCGGCCGCGCTGCTGGCACTTCCTGAAGAGGGAGACAGCCCTTGGGGCTGGGGAGCCAGAGCCCTTGACAGGGCCGTGGGAGGAGCTGGGCCCGGGCGTGTCTGTGGCCAGCCTGGTCCTGGAGGAGCAGCTGGCTGGTGCATGGCTGTCAGTGAGGGAGGCGAGGGTAACAGAGCCAGGTGGGGTAGGGGCCTGGGCTCTGGTCCCAACTTTGCCACCAGCTTGTGGTGTAGTCATGAACTCCATCTTCCCATCCATCAAGAGTAGTTCCTCTTTTGTCTATTTTGTACATTGAACTTTCACATGAACTGCTCTTGAGCAAGTTAAAAATTACTAAGAGCCACTGATCAGTATGACCTTCCTCCCTACCGAAGAATCTGCTGACCACTTTAAGTGGATGCCTAGTATTCAGCCACCTTCTCTGCCAAGAAAGCCTGGACACTGGAAAACACGAGAAACGTTATCCAGATGGTGAGGGTGTGGGAAACCTCATCCTGGCAAAAATGGCTGCAGGCTTGGGAGTGATCCACCTAGAGAAGGGAGAGAACAAGGGGCCATGGACCCTGCCTGCAAATCTCGGGCTGAAGGAGCAGAGGCAGTCCCCCTTCCTTGCCCTGTCCTTACCCCGCACGAGCCTTTCCTTTTAGAGTCTATTTTAATGAGCACCTATTATAGGTCTAACACTGAGTCAGACCAAAGAAGGGGGAGGCATGGCCCCACCTTCAGAGTGTGGCCCAGCTGGCAAAGGACAGGCCAGCAGACAGGCCACTTCACAGATCACTGAGAATGTGCTCATCTGGAGTCAGGGCAGGGGGGTATGGAGTGTCAGAGGGAGCTGAGATGCAGCTTCCTCCCAGGTCGTTGGTAGACCCATGGCCCTGGTGGCGAGTGTCCAGTGAGCACCATGCTGACCTCCAAGTGGCCCCAAGTGCACATCCAGCACCGTCATGCCGGTGAGCCTGCCACCCATCCGTCCCCCACAGCTGGGCTCTGGGCTCAGACATCTCTCCTCAGCCCTGCTCACTGGGAACATTCTGCTCTGTTTCCTGCCTTTGCCCATGCTGTGCCCTCCATCCAGAATGCCCCTTCTCTCTTGACCTCGCAAACTCCTGCATAGCCTTCAGAACCTGCTTGAGCACCACCTCCTGGAAACCTTCCCTGGCCGTGGCTCTCTCCTGACAGCCGGTCCCTCCCTGTTACCCTAGTGTCTCGAGGATGCCTCTGTTGCCTTTGTGGTGGCCACAGGACTCCACCTGAAGCTTGCTGAGTGCCAGGGCTGTTTCTGAGTCATCCCCGAGTCTCAGGGCCAGGGTGTTTATAGATTGGGGGAGGACTTGTGGTGGAACTTCAGAAAAAACTTGTGTCCTTCATGTGCCCATTGGTTTCTGATGGCTCACTGACATTCAGGTCCTGCCCATCCCCCTCACCTCCTATAGCCCCCTTCTCAGTGACCCCCTCCCCCTGGACTTGGAGAAGTCACATTTACCTTGGGCAAGTTGCTGAACCTCTCTGGGCAGAATAGGGGCCTCCTAGACCTATGGCAGGGAGAGCAGAAGCAAACCCTGCTGGCTGGGCCAGCTCAGCAGAAAGACCTCCCCCTGAGGTCCCGCCACCCAGCCCCATTTGACCCCAGGCCTGGAGGTGCGGAGCCTGTGCCTGAGGGTGGCCAGCCGAGGGCTGTGTGTTCACAATGCCCGGCGGGCACCTGGAGAGGCCCGGCCACATGCACATCCCTGCGCGTGTAGTGGGCAGCTTCTCGGGAAAGGTGGGCGAGGATGAAGGGGTGGTGGGGCTTGTGGGGGTCTGCATCAAACCCCACTGTCACAGCTGCCAGCTCTGCTACTTGTAATGAGTCACCTCGCCCTTCAGAGCCTGTTCCCTCCTCTGTACGATGTTATGTTAGCAGTTGCCCCAGCACCTACCACGTAGTAGGTGTTCACTAGTCTCCACCACTGAGCTCCACACATTTTCCCTCAGAAGTGGGTGGTGCAGGGAGCCTCACCCTTGGGCCACCCAGGGTGGAGGGTTAGGACAGGGCAAAGGGCTCTGGAGCTGCCAGGTTAGGCACATGAACTGTGGCTGGTTAGGATTCTGACTCTGCCACTTTATTTTTTTCAAATCCTCACCCACTGGAGGATACTTTTCTATTGATTTTCAGATAGGGTGGGAGGGAGGGGGGGAGAGAGAGAAACATCGATGTGAGAGAGACACACCAATTGGTTGCCTCCCGCACAACCCCAACCAGGGCCAGGGACCGAACCAAAACCAAGGTTATGTGCCCTTGACCGGAATCAAACCCGTAACCCTTTGGTCCATGGACTGATGCTCTAACCACTGAGCAAAACTGGCCAGGGCTCTGCCATTTATTAACTGTGATCTTGGGAAGTCATTTAACCTCTGTGAGCTTCGGTTGCCCGATCTGTAAGGTGGGCAGAGCATTTCCCTTGGGCCAACCCATGCTGCCTGTTCAGTCACTGGGAGAGGCCCCCTCCCGCCCAGCCCGGCCTCTCTGGAGTCACTGTGACCCACGGCTGGTTCAGCTCGAGTGTCTTCCAGCAGCACACCCTGCGGGGGCCCAGCCTAGCGCCCCAGGCCCCTGACAGCTCTGAACAGGCAAGATGGGTACAGAGGTGAGTGAGCCCGCCCGGCAGGCTGCTAAAGGCCTGGATGCCCTCCCCAGGGAAAGCCAGGGCCCTCGTTGGTGGGCAAATCTGCCCTTAGCCCGGGAGCAACCCTCCTGACTCCCGACACGTATTTCTGCCAGAGGGGTGCTAGTGGGAACAGGGCGCAAGTCCTGCCTGGGGTCCTGGCTTCGGTGCTGACTCAGGACGGGACAGGTCCTACTTGAATTACCAGCAAATCCCCGAGACAAGACTGGGACCCAGGCGGCATGATTCCCAGCACAGGACTTTTCCTGATGTGCCTTTGGACACAGAGGGTGTCATCACCGCAGTGGCCTGGAAGAGATGGTCCTCAGCCATGCATGACCTCTCCCTCGTAGCCAGCTGGTGCCCTTACGAGCTTCTTATCTCCCCACAGGTTCCCCAGCACCCAGGTGGGGTCAGCCATCATCTCCGAGGTGTGGCACGAAACCCGGAAGTCACCACGGCTGTGACCTTTCACCGGCAACACCACGCCCAGGCACTTCTGGGAAACAGCCACCCCAGTGCCCTTGTCCTTGGTCTTGCCTTCCTTTGGTCTCTCCCTCCTCCCAATATCTGTTCATTGGACAACCAAGGTCTGAAAACGTTCAAGAAAAATCCTCATCTGCTCGCCGTCCCCACTGTCCTCAAGGGGAGGAGGAGAGAAACAAGGGATCTCACACTGCTTTACACCAGGGGTTACATAGGCACCATTCATTTAATCCCACAACTGCCCATTTCACATGGGGGACAAGTAAGCATGGGTGGGGTGCTGGGACTGGCCCAGGGCCGGGATTCCATCATAGGTCTGGGTGACAAAAAGCGAGCAGTTCCCGTTGGAACCTCCAGGAGGTGTGCGGAGGCCTTCACTGCAGCCTGCGTGGCCACCCACAGGACTAACGAGCTGGGTGAGCCACACAGTGGGACAGTCAGCTGAGGTTAAATAAGGAAGGAGGTATTTTGCCATAAACTGACATGGAAAGATCTCCAAGATACATTGTTTAATTTTATTATCTGTGGTATACAGATTCTTTCTCGTTTCGGAAATATTACACCATTTCAGAGAAAGCTCTAGTCTCCTTTGCTCACCACAACTCTCGGACACACCACGCACACACACCCCACATGCACACACACACACCACACGCACACACCACACACATCCCACATGCACACCACACACACACACCATAGCTCATCAGTCTTTCATAGATCATCCCAAGACTTTTTGAAAATCAATTTGATCAAAGTATATAAATCTCCACACACCGAGCATCCATTTGAAGTGACACACGTGCTGAGCTTTGACCAGCGTACCCACCCTGTGCCACTGCCCCGATGGAGACAGAGAGCACCCTGCCTCCCCCAAAGCGCCTCATGCCCCTTCCTGCTCTCACCCCAGGGATACTGATCTGCTTTCTGTGATTTTAAGTTCATCACAATGAAACATAAATAAAAGTGATAGGTGGCTCACTGTGACACATTTGGAAAACAGAGAAAAGGGTAAAGACACGATCCTGTGACCAGAGCGAGCTGCTGTGAACATGTAGGTGTTCAGTCCTCCTCTGGGCACATCACACTATGTACATATCTTTCCCTTTTGCAAAATCAAAGCCCTTGCTCTTGCGGCTGCCACGTAAACACTGGGTTTTCCATTGTCCCTGCGGGTGTTTTCTGCGTGGTCTCAGTCCCAGATGTCCCTTTGCCATCCTGCCCTTTCTCCCCTGCTGCTTAATCCTGTGAGGCCTTGACTGCGGCCAAGTCCCAAACCACCACCTTCCCAGATGATGGTCCAAAGTGAACGTGACCCCTTCCTGGTCATGCATACAAAGTATCTGCACGGTGTTATTCTATTGCAATAAACCCTGCCGAAGCCTGTGAAAATCCACACTCATAAAGCATCTTCTGATGACTGTGCCTGGGGATACACAGCCAGTACCGGGCTCCTGGTCACAAACAGTGCTGGGACTTTGGAGTCTCCAATACATTGATATTTGAGTTTGTCCCCCAAAGATGCTACCAGTGGTGTGATAATGATCCATTTTCAAAGTGTGCAGCAGGTTTTCTTTGCATTTCCAGCACCTAATATAGTACCCAAGACCCAGAAAAAAATGATGAGTGAATGAATGAATACCTGGGATGATAATTCAGTCAACCCAAGAAATAATACGTTCTCTGGAGACACCGTCACGGAGCAGCGCGAGGAGCGTGGAGTTGCCCAGGTCAGGGCCTAGTCTCAGCTCTATGCTGTGTGATCTTGAGCAGATGAATTCCCCCCTCTGAGGCTGTTTCCTCATCTGAAATGACATGAATTTGTTATACTTGTAACTTACATTGCTCTGATCCACCACAATGAAAGCACTTTGCAGGACACAAAGTAGCCTGTCCTAGTGAGGCAACAGAGCGGTTACTGTCCCCAGTCAGGACAAACTGCTCAAGTCTGGAGCACAGGCTGCCTCCCTGCCTGGACGGGGGTCACTGGCTGCCAGCTGTCTCCTCACTGCTGATGACATCTTTTATAAAGTCTATGCCATTGTCATTAAGCATTATTAAGTTAGCTGTGTGTTTGATTCCAGACTTTTTGTGACATAGACCTTATTTTTTTTCTACATAAACAAGCTCAGACTATGTATATTGCTGTGCAGCTTTTTTCTTTACTGAACATGGTGGAGCTCCTTCCCTGTCAGCACAGAGAGACCTGTCTGTTCTCACCAGCTGCAGAGCATCCAGGTGGCTGAACCCCTCCCCAAAGGGGGGACATTTAGCTTGTCCCCAGTATTTCCATATCAAACATAATGCTAGCATGAACACCTGCTCACCTCGCTCTCCCTCTCCGGCCCCTCACCCATGACCCATGCTGGGCAACCCCCAGTCCCTTAAACACAAGGAGGCCTCAGCGACCCCCTGGATCCCCCGGCCTCTCTCTGCTCCCACACACACCTGCCCTGTCCATTTCCTGCCCTCAGGCCTTCCCCCAGAAGCTGGTGGAGCCCATCTGTGCTTTCTGGAACTTCAGCATCAGGTGATTTTCCATTGTCAAGTTATTTAAGGCAAATTTTGAAAAGTTATCCATCCTACTTGAGGATGAAGCAGGACTCAGACATGTATTTGGCTTTCATTCACCATCTATCTGCCTTGTAGGGGTGGCTCCTCTCATCAGGGGACAGCCTGGGGCAGGAGAGTCTGTTACCCAGGAGGTAGTGAGCTCCCTGTCATAGGAGGTACACAAGCCTACTCTGTGGGGTCCCTAGGAAGAGACTCATCTGTCAAGCAGGTGTTAGAGCTGATGATATGCCCAGGGCCAAGGCCTTTGGGCATTTGAAAGGGCAGAGGAGGGCACAGGGACTACTGAGCTCCCCACCCTGGAACATCAATCACTGTCACTTAATTATGAATTCAATTAATCAGTGGTAATCGCTGGTATCAGCCCCATCCTCCTACTAAATGTTAAGTACTTTTACAAATGGGAAACTGAGGCTTGCCCAAGGTCACATAGCTCGTTAGAGGCAGGGCACTGAGAGACCCCAGGCTTTGGGGAGAGACTTGCCACCTGCTCCCCACCCCCATGTCCAGCCCTTCTAGTCCCTGCCCCCCAGCCCAGACACAGGGGGCTCCTGGGCACCACTGGCTGCTCTGTGGCTGCCCTGTCCAGGAGTCTACAGCCCGCTCCTGCAACCGCAGCACCAGCTTTGCCGTCCGGTTGCAGGTGCACGACATCCAGGTGAGTGCCCGGGGGTGGGGGTGGGGGAGCCAAGTCCTGAAGGACAAACAGGAGATGAGCAAAAGGACTCCGAGCAGAGGGCTGGTCTGAGCAAAGGCAAGAGGCCAGGATGACACACTTGTTATGTTCCAGAACTTCGATGTGTCTGGACCTTCCAGTGTGAAGTCAGGAGTGGAAGAGAGGGAGGGGCAGGGTGGGTCAGATCACACAGGGCCTAGAATGCCCGGCTTGGATCTGATCCTGTCGGCAGAGGCAGGTGTTAGATGTGCCACATGGGGGCCCTCTGGTGCAAGAGTGATGCTGAGGGTGGAGGAAGAACATCAAGGGGTGTGGGCCTGGCCGAGGCACCGGGGAGGGTCCTTACTCTGGGGACAGTGGGGAGATGAAACTGGACTGAGGGAGAAAGAGGGGGTGGTCAGGATAAAGGGCTGGGCAACTGGGAGATGAGGGCCTGTCTCTGAGGGGGCACAGGTGGGTCACGGGTTTGGGCAGGCCACCCGTCTGAGGGCCATGGAGACTGTGGGCCTGGTGTTCGGGGAGAGAAGGGTCTCAGCTGGAGATGAGGAGCCGCTAGGTGAAGCCATGGCCTAGATGAGATCAGAAACAAAGGGACCTGTGACCAAGAGAGGCCCCTGAGCAGCTCCAGCACTGACAGCCTGGGGGCAAAGCCCTGCTCCAGGAGGGCGCCGAGGGAGAAGGGCCTGGCTGGAGGTGCTGTCGCCTCCCTGCTCCCTGGGGAGGAGGCCGCCTTGCCCGTGGGGTGGGAGAGGCCTGCTCTGGGCAGCGCAGGGAGGTGACTGGACTCTGGATCTCTGTCCCTCCCACAGAGAGGCCGGGAGCAGGAGTCCCTGCTGAGGACGCTGTCCTTCGTGGGCGGTGGTGGTGTGTTCTGTGCTCTCGCCGCCACCTTCCGGCTCTTCCTGGTGGCCGGGTGAGGTGGGCTCCCCGCAGCGGCCTGGCACCGGGGGCCCACCCTGCCCCTCGTGGGCCTCGGAGGCCCTCCTCTGGTCCATGTCCACCCTGACGCCAGGAGGTGGCCCAGGGCCTCCTGTGGAGCCGCCCCATCTGCTCCATGAGCCGTCCACAGGGTCTCAGGTGGGCCGGGGCTGGAAGGGCTCGGGGCTGGCGGTGGTGTCCTCTTAACCACCTCCATTGCCTGTCCAGGGCCCCCAAATCAGAGCGAGCCATAGTCCACAGGAACCTCACCTTCTCCCTGGCCTCCGCCGAGGGCCTCCTCGTGGCCAGCGAATGGGCAAAAGCCAACAAGGTGGGCGGCCAGCAGGTGGGCTGGGGAGCTCAGGGCGGCCTGGGAAAACACCTCCGGCCTTCCCTGGGGGCCCTCCCGCATCTTCGCTTGGGTCGGTGATGCCAGGCATGGGCATGAGACCCAGGTGGGGCTGCACCCACGGCCAGCCTTGGAGGTACCCTCGCCCTCCCACACACGGCTGGGTGTGGCCATCACAGCTGCCATGCACCTCCTCTTTTTGGCTGCGTTCTCCTGGATGGTGGTGGAGGGACTTCTGTTCTGGAGCAAAGTGGTGGCCGTAAGCACACGTGTGGGCCCCAGGATGACACTCTGCTACGCCACAGGCTGGGGTGAGACCCCTCTGTGCCCCACGCGTGCTCTGTTTCAACTCTGCCTTGCATGGCACCACCGCCCCACACTCAACCCCACCCCCAAACACCCTTCTCCACCTGGCACCCGGCACCGCTCAGCACCCACAGCTCCCGGCACCCAGCACGCATCTCCGACACAAGCTCGGTTTTCTCAGCTCTGTCCACCTCCGACTCTACCCAAGGCCAGTTCTTCTGAATCCTCCTCTACTTCAGCTGCTTCAACCCCCCTCCAGCGCTGACCCCTGACCCGTGACCAGCAAACCCCATGCGCACTGCCAATTCTCCGTCTCTGCTCATTCCCAGCCCCACGCCCTCAGCCCAGGCTCAGCTCCCCCACTCCCCAACCACTCAGAGCTCCGTCACCCCAAAAACATCAGCCCACCCCGCCTGCTCCCTGCATCTCCCCAGTGCTTGTCAGCATGCTGCTCTTAGGGGCAGCTGTGGGTTGAACTCTGGAGGGACCTGGGTGGGGAGAACAGAACGGGTGGCAAGGTCCTGAGGTCACTTCTTCCCCTAGGCGTGCTGTGGCCGTCATGGCCATCACCCTGGCCATGTCCCCCCATGACTACGTGGCCACTGAACACTGCTGGCTCAGTGTGGGGCCCGTGCTCTTCATGCTGACTGCGCAGAAGGCCTGGGGTCCTGGTGGGAGAGACAAGCATGTGGGAGAGGGGGGATCCTTTGGCTCACTGACACCAGGTCTCCAGGTCAATACTTGCACCCTGGTCCGCGTGGTGGTGGTCACCATGTCCAGCGCCCGCCGCCATGCCCACATGCTGAGCCCGCAGCCCTGCCTGCAGCAGCAGGTCAGGACCCAGATATGGTGAAGCCCCAGCCTGGGGGCATCAGGAGGAAGTGGGGGAGCCGGTGTGAGGCCCACTGGGTGTGACCACACGTGAGTCCATGTGGTGGTGTGAGGCCTTGTGTGCTCATGGCACAGGCTACGTATACGAGCATATGTGTTCATGTGTCCATGCATGTGTGTGCATGCATGCTCATATATGTGGATGTGTGTAAGCATGCACCCATAGTAAACACGTGGGGATGGTAAACTGATTCTGTATCTGGGGGTTGGACACCAGCCACTGTCCCAGGGGCTCACCATCTGCAGAAAGCACTGATGACCCGATAGGGACAAGGGAAGGGAGACCCTCAAATCAGGCTGTCCCCAGAAGTTCAGGTCCAGGGTGATGAGCACCCTACCCCTGCACTCTCCAAGGCCTTACCCTACTGGAGAGGGGGACACTCCTGGCCTTCCTCCGGAAGCTCTGACTCCTCTCTGGCCTGTCTCTTCCCCACCCATCCTCTGCCAAGGGCGTGGCATCCAAGCAGGGGGCCCCTGAAAAGCCAGGGAATTCCAGGGGTTCTGAGGAAGGGGAAGAGGAAGCCCTTCCAGTCTCCATGTCCCCCTGGGTCCACTGTCCAGACCTCAGCCCTCCCTCTGGGCAGCTGCCACCCCCTTCCTTTGAGCCAGGTTTGGGACTGGAACCCCATTTTGCCAGTGCCCTGACCCCTACTTCATTCTACCTCTGGGTCTCTGGGAAGGGACGGCACAGCCTGTCCTCAGTCAGTTCTGAGCCGAGTCCTGGTCAGCAGCGGCCCCTCCCCAGGCACTTCCCGCCTGCTGCCTTCCGGAACCCAGACCCTGCAGCCCTGCCCGCTCCCCACAGGGCCGCGTGAAGCCCCTGCTGGTCCCGCCGCCCATCCTGGGCCCCTCCTGGCTGGTCGCGTGCTGGTGCACCCGGCCTGGGCCTATGCTGCCATGGGCCTCGATCCCTTCCAGGTACCCCCAGGCCCTGGACCCCCTGGGATCAGGGCTCTAACATGCACTGGAACTCAGGAGGGTGCCTGGCTTGTCAGGGAGCTGGGGAGGGAGTTACCCCCATCATGGGAGGCACCAGCAGTAACCAGGGACATTGTGGAGAGGAGGGAGGGTGAGGATGGGGGTGGGAATAAAACCTCAATTTGAAGAGCAGTACATCAGCAAGGATTTCGTGGCCCATTTGACAGTTGGGGAAACTGAGGCTCGGAAAGGGAATTGTAAGATCCCTGTGCCCTGACATTCTCCAGTGAGGTGGAAGTTCCTGCCCCAGGCTGGTGCTACCGCCCCTTGGGGCCTCAGCAGGAAGCTGGGGTGGTGGTATAGGACACGGGGGGCCTCTCTCTCCCCTGGGGTCTGTGGCCTGCTCTGAGGTTGGCATGAACTGCGCCATCGGTGAGGACAGTGGTTCAGCAAGGGGTTTGGTTGGGAGGACAATGCTTGACCCACGTAAATGAGGCAGAAATGGTGGGACTGCAGGAACCTCCTGTGCGCCTGTCGGGGCCTGTGTCCTGAGCCACAGAGATGGGTCGGACTAGGTCACAGTCCTCAGGGGCTTTGCAGACCTGTGGAGACCTGGACATGGACACAGACAGCCACGGCCCAGGGGGCTGAGTGCTGGTGGGGAGGAGATCCAAGGAGGGTCCCCTCTGCCCCCACCATCCCCCTTGGCCTACCTGGCACCCCCCCTTCCTGTTGTCTGTGCCTATGTTGCCGGCTCCCCCAAGCCCCGGTCCCTCGCAGGGCTGAGAAGTGGGTGGCCCCCGGCTAGACAAAGGCAAACCCAAGAACTCAGGTGCAAACTTTATCCTGGATCCACATGTCCCCAGGGCTGGGCCTCCTGGGGACCTTCCAAGCTTTCCTTGGAGCAGGGGACTGAGGCAGGAACAGTCACCTCGGGTGCCTGGGTGCTCTCTCTGAGCCCGAGGCTCATACTGTTATCTCTGAACAAGCCTTACATATGGAGAAACTGAGACCCTGCAAGGTCACTTGCCCAGGGCCTCCCAGTAGAAAGGAGCAGCGCTGGGGACAGCCCCGTCTGTTGTCAATCATCGGGGTATTGAGCCTTGACTGCAGCGGGTCTGGCTTGTTCCTGGAAGAGCTGTCAAGGCCAGATGGGGGCAGGAGCGGAGAGGGGTGCCCCGACCCAGTCGCCCACCGTCCACGTGAGATTCGCTGAGTGCCCACCAGCTGCTGGGCACTGCTCTGGGCACTGGGGAGGCTGCAGCAAGGAGGCCGCCAAATGCCCTGAGCTGACAAGAGGGTGCCGGCCATGACCAAGACAGGGCCGGAAGTACTGAAGGAGGGCTGAATAGGGAGCGGGAGGGTGCCCAGGGTGTGGTCACCCGGGGCCTGGCCAGGTCGTCTTGTACTTCTGGGCCGTGGACTCGCCACCCCCCGCCAGGCAGGTATGGAACAGAGAGAGTAGAGGAAGGATTGCTGGGGGGAGTCAGGAGGTCATGCCCAGAGAGGGGCCTGGAGATTGAAGAAAAACTGGGGTTTCAATGCTATGCTCAAAGCAGCGTGGCTCCCAGAGACCTGTCCGGACCCGCGTAGGCAGAGGCAGCGGGGCAGAGGGCAGAGCTGCTGCCCCTCCCTGACACAGACCAGCCCTTCTGAGCCCTGCTCTCTCCCAGAGTGCCATGGGTTCAAATCCCAGCTCTGCCCCCTTAGCTGTGTGCCTGGCTTCTCCACCTGGCACAGAGTGGGGTGGGGGGAGCAGCAGCATCCTGTTGCCATGGTGATGACTCCAGCTCCATCCCTGCCTGTGGCCCTCCGATGGACATAGCTGCAGGCAACCACCCCGGCCTCACTGCCTCCCATCCTCCCCTTCTCAGCCTTTCCTCTCTCGGTGTCTCATTTCTTTGTCTCTGTCTCTGAATTTCTTCTGAGAGACTCTGTCTCTGTCTCTCAGGCTCTCTCCGTCACTGTCCCCTCCCCCTGTCCTCTTCACCTCTGGCATGGGTCCCACCTGGCTCCTCCTGGGCCTCTCTCTCTGTCCCCCTTTTGTGGATCTTCGAGTCCCCGTCTTTCTGTCACTTACCCAGCCCTGTCCATCTCTCTGAGTATGTGACCTCTCTTGTGCCTTCCCTGTCAGCCTCAGAAGTTCCAGGCCTCAGATGTCTCTCCATCAGATGGGGAGCATGAATCCACCCACCTCCACCGTGGAGACCCCGGGTGGGACAGTGCTTTGTGAGTGGCGAGGCCCTCCTGGTCCTCACGTGTGAGCAGAGGAGCCAGCTATGCCCCGGCCACAGCCCTGAGCTCGTCACACACGGCGCTCCAGTCCCATCAGGAGGCAAGTTCTGGCCTCGTCCCACCTTCCAGATGACGAGACAGAGGCTCAGGGAGGTGAAGGACACTCATCTAGAGGCGGAGTCAGAATGCAGTCACAGGTCTGCTGTCCCGGGACCTGACTCAGCCTTGGAGCTTCAGGAGGGTGTGCCCCCCCCCCCCCCCCGCAGCAGGGTGAGGCTGTGAGGATGGGTAGGTCTGGGGTGGGTTTGGAGGGACAGAGGGCAGAAGCTGCCTGGGCCAGAGGCTGAAGGGGGAGGTAAAGTGGGACAATGCCCTCCTGGTTCTCTGCCATAGAAGATGCCACAGCTGATAGAATGCCACAGCTGATAGAATGCCACAGCTGCCCTTCCCGGCGGGGGGGGGGGGGCGGCCGGGTTTGTGTGCATCAGCCTGTCTCTCTGAATATGTCTGAGTACCTCTGGGTGGGTCTCTGCTGTGGCCCCAAGACAAGTGGTTGGGGGAGGGTCCCCAGGCAGTGACACCCACATACCTATTAGGTCTGTCCCCAGGGACCGTACATCTTCCTGGCCTACAATGGGGAGGTGAGTCGGGAGACATCAGTGGGGGTGGGTAAGAGGAGCTTACCTTGATGGGCTCCAGGCCCACAGGGTCGGGGGGGGGTCCCAGGCCTGACCCCGATGCCTGTACCCCAGGTCCACGGCGCCCTGCAGAAGATGACTGAGAAGGCAGCCGAGGCGTTCATGGTGTGCACAGGCACGGGGTCGCGGGTGGAAGGTTCTGCCGTGGCCAGGTCCCGGCGGTACAACCTCTCCTTTCAGGTCCACACCAGTGCCCGGGCCAAGCATCCCACCCTAGGCCCTCAGGTCCCCGGGACGTGACTCTGAACAACCCCATAGCCTTGACTCCACCCTGAAAACACTTGGCTCTCAGAGGTATGTCCAGTACGAGTACTACCCAGTGCCTCAGTTTCCCCAGTGCTCAGATAAAGCTGGGAGGGCCACAGCACATCTGAAAGACAAAGGGCCTGAGGTCCAGGGAAATTCTGCAGGTGGCTGGTGGTGGTGGGCAGGTGGGGGGATGGTGGCTTAGAAAGGGCTGGTTTCCTCCCACAACCCCTGGGAGGGAACAGGGGTCCCTGGGACCCAGTCCAGGGGCAGCGTTTGCCCGGGTCACCTGTCTGGGTATCCATGCAGAAGGCAGGTGGGTGGATGATGATCAAGGCCCTGAGACAGGTATAGGTTGAAGGATTTGAAGGCCAGGGTATCCCGGCTTCTGGTTCACCGCTGTGTGACCTTGGGCCTGTTAACTTTCCTCTCTGGTCTTGTCTCCTCATCACTAACCTGGAGGGTAAACCCTTGAATGGATTCTTAGGTTCTTTGATAATGAGGTCCCCACTCAGGATGGGGAAGCAGAGAGAAAGAGCTTCCTGCTTCAGCCTCCCCAAAGTTCACATACCTGAGTGTTTTCCCCCCACCAGGGACCCACGGCCCCAGGATCCCCACAACCTTTTCCTCCACTGTGGAACCTGAGAGACCATTGAGGCTGGGCTCTGCTAAGGAGCTAGCAAGTGTGTCCGGCAGGGTTGGGGAACGACAGGGAATAGGGTGGGGCTGGGGTGATGGGCTTCCCCTGGGGACCCAAGGGCCCCCATTCCTCAGTGACCAGGCTGAAGGGCTCTGGGAACGGCTGGGAGGCGTGGACTGCACCCTGGCGGAACCTGAATGCCAAGGCCACTGGGGGTGGGGGAGTTATCAACAAGGAGCCCGGACGGGGGGAGCAGGAGTGCGGGCCCCTGACTGATTCCTCTGTCCTCAGGCTGTGGAGCTGACAGCCTTCAAGGCTTCAGGTAGAGCTCCCACCTCAGGGGTTCCCCTTTTCCCCTTGGCGCCCGGACACCCCTTCCCCTCACTGTACCAGAATATTTGAAAGTGATTGAGACGCAGCCACACCTGACCTCTCACAATTGAAGGGCCCTCCCTCTCACTCAGCCCCTGTGGGTGCCCGGAAGCCCTCCATGAGCTCACCCTGGGCTCTGGGAAAATGCAGCACTCCATGGGAGAGGTCTCTGAGGGAGTAGGTTTGGGTCTCCTTCCCAGGAGTAGGTTTGGTGCTCCGGGAGGGGCAATGAGCTAGGGGCCTCTCCTTCCCAGAGTCCGCCTTCCTCTGTGCACCCCTCTCTGGCCCCCCAAGTCTGGTCTCCTGGCCTCACCCCGAATCAGAGCCCCCGTCCTGATACCTCGGGTTCTGAGAGGCCTTCCAAGCCCAGTGAGGAGCAAGTGCTGTCCTCCAAGGCTTCAGTCTCCCCACTGGACAGCTGATGGGGGGGTGACAGGGGACCTGTGGTCAGAGGGGCCAGGCTGGGCCACCCCAGATCCTGCTCAAGATGAGGACCAAGCCTGGGTGGCTCAGCCTGGCCTGAGCGGAGCTTCAGGATTCTGGTCACTGTCAGCCCCTCTGAGCCTGAGCTCCCCCAGTCTTAACTGAGAGGTGACCCTATGAGGGGCCGGCTCAGCACTGTCCAGCTTCACACCCCTGGTTCTTCCAACCAGTCCCAGAGGCCTGTTTGTGGAGCTCCTACTGGGGCTGGGCTCGGTGCTAACCTCGGGCACCTGCAATCTGGCGACCTGGGGAAACGCTCCCATTGGGCATATGAGGAAACTGAGGCACGGGGTCAGTGACAGAGGTGAGGTCAGGTCCCCATCCCAGCAGATGGGAAACTGAGAGGCAGGGGTAGTCACCAGGTGTAAGCGTAGGCACATTTGAACCCAGGTCTGTGACCTCAAGCTCCCAGGGGCCCTCATCCTGCCTAGTGTCCGTTCCTTGGAGTCTCAGCTTCCCCTTCTGCAAAATGGGCTGGAGGCGCCCCCTGCAGGCCCGTTGGAAGGCCGCAGGCGCCCAGGGGCCTGAGCGGCCCCCGCCCCGCGCCCCGATCTCCCGGACCCCGCCCCGACCTCCCGGACCCCGCCCCGACCTCCCGGACCCCGCCCCATCTCCCGGACCCCGCCCCGACCTCCCGGACCCCGCCCCGACCTCCCGGACCCCGCCCCGACCTCCCGGACCCCGCCCCATCTCCCGGACCCCGCCCCGATCTCCCGGACCCCGCCCCATCTCCCGGACCCCGCCCCGACCTCCCGGACCCCGCCCCGACCTCCCGGACCCCGCCCCATCTCCCGGACCCCGCCCCATCTCCCGGACCCCGCCCCATCTCCCGGACCCCGCCCCGATCTCCCGGACCCCGCCCCATCTCCCGGACCCCGCCCCGACCTCCTGGACCCCGCCCCGATCTCCCGGACCCCGCCCCATCTCCCGGACCCCGCCCCATCTCCCGGACCCCGCCCCATCTCCCGGTCCCCGCCCCGACCTCCCGGACCCCGCCCCGACCTCCCGGACCCCGCCCCGACCTCCCGGACCCCGCCCCATCTCCCGGACCCCGCCCCATCTCCCGGACCCCGCCCCGACCTCCCGGACCCCGCCCCATCTCCCGGACCCCGCCCCGCAGGCAGAGCGCGTCTGTGGGAACAGAGAGCGGCGGCCGCGCCTCTGCGCTCGTGAGGGCGCCTTTGTCTCTGCGGAAAGACTGGGTTGCTTGGGCGCTCGTAGCAACCATGCGTCTCCCCACTCCGCCGCCCGCGGCCCCACCCTCCCCGCCCGAGCCCCCAACCACCCTGAGACCTACCCCGGGGCCTGAGCCGGAGGCGCGAAGGAGTGAGGGCTGCCAGCTCCGGGTCCCTCCCGGTGCCTGCCCCGCCCTCCCGAAAGCCCACGGGCACGCAGGTGTTTCTGGGATGGAGACCCTGAGCCTCAGAGGGGGAATGAGAGCACTAACCAGGGCCACCACGCCAGGATTTCCACCCAAGATCTTACCCCAGCTCCCTCCCCATCTTGGGGGGTGCCAGGGCATCCACCCCGACTCTGTCAGCCCAGCCCAAAGGGCGCCCTTCCCTCCCAGGTTTCTAGGGAGGGCTTGGGACTTTTCTCCAGCCTCCTCCTGGAGACCTCTGGATGGCCCACATGGAGCCCCCACACGCACCGGGGGGACAGACAGCAGCCACAGTCTCTTCGGCTTCCTGTGCTCCGGCCAACCCCACCAGGTCCCACAGCTCTGTCCCCCTAGCTTTCCGTCTGTGGCTGTCCCTCCCCTCTGTCCCTCCCCACCAGCCCTGAAGTTCTGATGGCCCTGTGGTGTCTCTCGTAATAAACCTATTCTTGTGACCTGTCCCTCTCTGGGATTACCCTGGCCTGGGGATGGGGACAGGATGCCAGGCTCCCTGGGAGGAGAGAGGGGACAAGGGAAGCTGCCACTTTGGCTTTGGGACTCGAGACCATCCCAGCTTCATCATCAGGGTCGGTGCAGCCAACACTTAGCACCTACTATGTACGTGGCTGGTGCTGAACCCTCCTACTGCCTTAGAGCTGCAAGTCCTCACCTCAGCCTGGCGGCCACCACCACCCCATTGTGCAGAGAAGAAAACTGAGGCCCCCAGGGCTCAGACCTGGACATCCCCAGCCGGTTAGCACAGGTCAGGGTGGCAGTCAGTGTGCATGGGAGCAGCCCAGGCACACAGCTCAGAGGTGGTGCCGGGGTGGGAGGGACTGGCTCCAGGTCTGATGAGAGTCATGCTTCCGGAGGTGCCCAATTCCGAGTCTGGCTGTGTGACCAGGTCCTGCCACTATTCATTCTGTGGCCACAGGCAAGATTCCTCTCTGAGTCTGGGTCTCCTCTTGGGTAGAATGGTTTCAGGGCCAGTGAGGAACACTGATGATGTATTAGGGCTTGGCACCAGGGTAGGCCCTGAGGCAAGGACCAGGCAAAGGGGGTGCCCAGGGGCTGGGACTCAGGGCGCAGAGGCTAACTGTGCTGTGGACCTCAGCCTGGCTCCAGTGCTGCTGGGGCCAGAGGATGGGGCACGGCTGAGGAGCATCAGAGCAGCCACCCTGGGTGCGACAGGTACCCACTCCAAACACGGGTGGGTGGAGGTGGGGCAGGGCTGAGTGAGGTGAAGACCTGAGACCCAGCAAGGTACAAGCTGCACCCAGCTCCCTCCACAGCCTTCGAAGTTGCTTCCACCCTGCTCACTGCTGCCACCAAGCGTAGGGGAGGGAGAGGCAAGGAAATGGGTGAGAGGGCCAGGCACCGGGGGCCTGTGGCTGGCCATCAGATGGACAGAGAGGACCTGGCCAGTACTCTCAAATGGACCCAGGCTTGACTCTGTCCCTGCAGATCACTGACTGAGGAGCACTTGCCAAGTGCCTCTCCTGGCTTATAACTCCTGCCTCACTGTGTCACTGTAGGGACAGTAGGGGCTCATTAAATGATTGCTCCCGTCTGCCCAGGATGATGCTGAGCTGCACTGCCCGGGTGGAACTGAGGCTGAGGTGCTGAAGGCTCAAGCATCCCCAGGCCTCCTGGGTTTCATCTGGGACAAAATCTGTGGGGGGTTGCGGGGGGACCACCATGGAAGGACAGAAATCTGGCTATTTCATTCTGGGGATGGCAGGCTGCTGAACCTCTTGAAGGGCCCAAGAAGTCCTTTCCAGTCTCCCTTCATCTGCCCATACCCTTCCTCCCTACACACTCTCTTTACTCTCCAAGCAAAATAACTTCTCTTGAGTCCCAAAACACTGCTGGCTGGTACCCTCCATCCCTTTGCTCACAATGTGTGCTCTGCCGGGACTGCCCCCAGCCGTTGTCTCACTAGTAAACTCCTGGGAATCCTTCGAAACCCAGCCTAGATGACATCTCTTCTATGGGACTTCTTGTACCCACGGGGCAGAATCAGTCACTCATCTTATCTGGCTCAGTGACTTGGTGTACCACATTGGATTACGATTTGATTAAGTCTCCTACAAAACTGGACATTCCCCAGGGGCAGAAACCAGGGCATCTGCTTCATTTATGACGGTGCCAAGAGGGAAAAAGACATTTTATCTTTGCATAAGTCACTGCCGAGCTATGTGCTTAGAGCTACCTCGTCCTGTGTGCCCAGAGTGGACACCTTTTTCAAATCTGCACAGAGGCACAGTGGATCAGGAGTGGCCCTGGGGATAAGCTAGGTTGGACAAGGTGTGTCTAGAAGGTTTGCACAATGGCTCTGCCCCTTCTCAGTGTGTGACCTTGGACAGGCCACTTCACCACTCTATACCCACAACGGGCTGTGGAGAACAGATGAGACAAAACTGACAAAGCAGGAAGCCGCCTCGGATGCTGGCCCAGAGGCCCCAACAGTGCCTAGTATTCCCCCCACCCTGTCCTGCCTCCCCAGGGTTTTGAAACAAAGGTTATCTGAGAGTTGCCTCCATCCCAGTTGAGCATTTCCCCTCCCTCGACCACCCAAACCCACGTAGGAGGCTCTGCTTTGCCCCCCAATGTAAGTAGCCAAAGGTAGCTGGAAACTAATTGCAAAATTTATTCCAGGGCTGCAGGGGCTGGGAGGTTCGTAAGGGCACTTCTCGTGGGGGGCTGTGGGTCTCTGGCCTTGGCGGGGGGGGGGGCGCACTTCAGTGGGAAGGGGTGGGTCTGAGACGGCGATGGGAGGCAGGGGGCAGGGATGCCCAGTCACCTCCGCCTGGGCAGGCTCGGCGCAAGCTGCAATGGCTATGTGAAAGCAAGGCAGGTGGGTGCCCAGCCAGGGACAGAGGACAGCCGAGGCCTCTCCCTCGTGCCTGGCCCTGGAGAGTCTTTCAGGACACAGGGCAGGAGGCCATGGAGTGTGGTCCAGCTTTGAGGGTTTGCAGCAAGGGACCCACAGGACGGGGCCAATGAGGGAGGGGCTTATCTGCAATGTCCCTGATCTGGAGACCCATACACCCTCCCCAAGCTCACCTATATTCCCACCCACAGAGACTCTGAGCCCCCTGCTGTTCATCGAGTGGGGTGGGGGGCTAGCAACAGCTCTTCACTGGATTGGACTGGCTCCCAGAAATAGTGGCCCAGCACCACCGGTGGGGTCCTTGGTCCGAGGGTGTTTGGGGAAGAACCATGAGCTGTACTTGATGCGAACCCCCAAACCCCAGCCTCAGTCCTGAAATCTGCCCCCTACCCACCACATACACAAGTTTCAAGGAATATCTAGGTTCTAAAACAAACAGAACAAAAAACCTCTTGACTACTGCCTTGCAGATAAATACCAGCCTGGGCGGGCCCACTGTGGGTGGGGCTAGAATGTGGCTTGTGCCCAACCTCTCCGGGGGGAGAGGGACAGAAAGATGATTGTAGCAGAATCCTTTTCCGATAACATGTCGAAGTTCTCCCCAGCAGAGGTCAAATGGGGTAGAGGGCAAAGGGGGAGGTCTTTTCGTCCTAACCGGTCTCCCAGCGTCCTCTAGAACCTGTCCCTGTCCAATTTTGCCAACTCAGCTGTCCCGCTTACAAAACAGAGGGCTCCCCTCCTGGTCCCTCTGCGGGTTCTGAAGACCCCTGGCCCCAGCTGCTGCTTCCAGGAGAGGGGAAGGAATGACCTCTGACCCAAGGGACATCAAGGCCCACCAGGGATTCCCAAACCTCCTCCCTGGACCTGCGCTCCAGACTCCAGGCCAGACAGCTGGGAGCTGGGAGCAGGAGGAGGGGGAGGGGTGGTTGCAGCCACCACCTGGGGGCACTCTGAGTGGCAGGCAAGTGCCAGTGGGTAGTGGGGGCCACCCCAGCTCAGCCGGGCCCTGCCCACCCTCACTCATTTCCCAAACACGGGGCTTCAGAGGGCTCAGGGGCATCGGCCTACAGGGTGGGGCTCCGGGGTCAGCATAATAAAATAAACCATCTGGAGGGCTGAGCGGTTGGCTGTGACCCCTCCCCCAGCCCCAGTCCAGGTCCTGGTCCCACCCGGCCCAGGCTCAAGTCTGCTTGGCTTGCAGCATCTCGATGAGCAGGTTGTTGCGGGGCATCTCGTTGCCCAAGTGCTTGTGGTACAGGTACTCCTTGGCCTGCATGCTCAGGGCCCGCACCTCCACCAAGCACAACAGCAGCTGCTGGAACTTGTCCCCGCAGTGCGGGTAGTGGCACAGGGTGTAATCGAGCAGGGCGGCATTGGCCTTCTCCTGAGCATCCTTCACCAGGCTGTGGTTGTTCAGGAACTTCACATCTGCAAAGGGAGGAGCTGCATCAGCATCACCAGCCGCCACATCATCAACAGTCACCGGTATCACCAACACTAACAGCCCTATGATCACCAGAGACACAGGCACTGCCACCGTCATCGGCAACAACACAACCACAGTCTCCCTGTCACCCCCGCATCACCATCACCATTGTCACCACCATGGCTGATGAACACTGCTGCCATCATCAATCACCAATACTGACCTTCCCGTGTGTTCCCCAAAGACGGCCACTGCTGCCGTTATCAACCAAACCTCGATCACTCCCATCACCACCAGCACCCTCATCGCCACAGCCGAACACTGCTGTCATCAGCATCACCAACACCAACGTCTCTGTGGTTATTACAAACACAGCCCGTCACATCAACCACCCAGCCACGTCACCTGCCACCCTCATCACTGCCGACGAACACCTCCATCATCACCAAGGCCACCGTCAAGCTCACCGGGTGTGTCCTTGGGCATGTTATTTAACCTCTCCAGTTCCTCTTCTGTAAATCGGGGGTGACAACAGTACCTGCGTCACCAGCTGGTCGGGAGAACTCAGGGAGGAGTTTGGGAAAAGGCCTCTGGCACGTGATGAGGCCCAGTATGGCAGCTGTTACCATGCTCACCCCGACTCTCACCACGGCCGTCCTCCACCCCATGCCACCCCGTGGTCAAAACCATCCTGTCGCCATCATCCCCAGGGCGGCCACCACTGGCATCACCACCGGGCCACAGTCATCACTGTCCTCATCGCCAGCGTGAGTGGAAGGGTCCCATCTTACAGCTGCAAGGCACGTGCCCTGGTGGCCCCTTTCCAGAGAGTGACAGGGGCTCCTTGAGTCTACCCGCTGACCAATCAAGAGGCTCCAGTAGCAGCAGGAGATCCTCCCATGGGGCCACGGGGGCCTGGGTGCTCACTGCAGCGGTACCTACGGTGATGGAGGTGGCCTGGATGGCCACGTGGTGGCTGCACCACCAGGGGTCCTGCAGACAGCAGCAAAGGGGCAGACAACACAGAAAACGGATGGATCTTTACAAGCCAGAGGCTGAGTGGAAAACAACACACGAGGTAGATCCAGAATGAGGTCTATAAGGCAAAGATCTCTGCATAAATTAGAGCCACTGTACACAAAGCAGGCGCGTTATGTAAGGACAGGGCCAAACGAGAGGCCCCGAGTTACACCGGCAGGAACGTTGCCTATGGCAGGGAGTGGAGGGCAGCGGGCTCTGCGTGCACCTGAGATCCTCTGTGCCCTGGACAGAGTGTGACCAGTGTGCCCCCCACACCCAAGGTCCAGCGAAGGGTCAAAAGAACAAAATGTTTGGGAGTGGGATGGACGGGTCTCAAGTCCCAGCCCCATCGCTCAGGAGCAGTGGCCTGTGCCCTGCCCCTCCTGACCCGAAGGGCCTTCTTGCTCTATGAAAGGAGTCGTGCCCCCCTGCAGGGGCAAGAGCAGGGTGCAGAGGCCTGCATAGGGGCCTGGCCCCCCAGGAGTGCCAGGTGAGGGCCAGTTTCTTTTTTTTTTCCTTTAATTTCTTTATTGATTTTAGAGAGAGAGGAAGGAAGAGGGAGAGAGAGAGAAACATCGATGAGAGAGAACATCGACTGGCCGCCTCCTGCATGCCCCCCACTGGGGATCGGGCCCACAACCTGGGCATGTGCCCTGACCAGGAATCAAATCGGTGACCTCTTGGTGCATGGGTCGATGCTCAACCACTGAGCCACACCAGCTGGGTGAGGGCCAGTTTCTTGTCATCCCTGCCCTCACAGCTCCTGGGCAGCATCTCCAGCTGGTGCCCTGCCTGGAGGCTGGGGGTCAGCAGGAATCCACAATCGTTCCCCCATTCCCAAATCCTAGCCAGGACTGGCCTGGGATGTGGCCTCCAGTGGCTCAGAAAATGGCCGTCCATCCACATCCCTCTGCCCCCGCGCCCCACCCTGCTGCTTCGGGGTAGCAGGGAACCCAGCGTGTGCAGCCCTTGGCCCTTCTAATCCCTCCTAACGCCCACTGCGCCAGGAGAGCTGGGTGCTCCTGGCAACCCTGATCCCCAGCCGCCCCAGCACGCCTGCTGAGGCCTGTGTTGTCCGAAGTTGGATTTAGGGAAACCCGAGCTGGGCCTGGGACGTATGGCAGGGCCTGGCCCGATCCTCCACCTCCGCACCCAGCCCCCTCTCCTCCCTCAGAAAGTAAGCCAGGGTCGTGTTCTTCCTTGCCTCCCCAGGATGGCCTCTAGCCCACAAGGCACCTGTGCCGATTAGAAAGAAGTTCCCCCTTGTCCACAGAACGACAACCTGCTGGGGGGCACACAAGCTGGATCTCAGCCCCTATCGCCCCGCCTAGGTGCCCGCGTGCAGTGAACAGGCTGCCCAGCTGTGCCCAGCAGCCCTGCCCCATGGCCTGGCCTGCTCCAGACACACTCACGGGTCGCGGGAAGTCCCCCCAACCTGGTCCATCCCTATCGCAACCGCTTTCATCTCAACACTGTCCCCTCTACCCTCACCCCAGCATCCCCGAGGCTGGGCAATTCTGACTTGTGTTTGGACAGCTCCCAGTAGAAAGCTGGGGGTCCAGAGAAGGGCAGGGGCCAGCCGGGGGCGGGGAGACGGCGAGGGTGCGGCAGCGGGGCGTGGGTGGGGCAGGACCAGAGCCAGGGCTTTCCCAGGATTTACTGTTCTCAGCAGCACGTCCAGGGACAGCAGGGCAGAGTGCAGGGCCGGGTGCAGACTGGGCATCGCTTTCAGGGACAGCCCCTCCTAGCAGTTCTATGGGTCCCGCAGCTCTGCAGGCTGGAGACCCCCACTGTGCCCGTGAGGTGGGCACCAGGGCTGGGAGGGAGCACCGTCACTAACCGAGCCCCCAATAACTATAGTGTAAGTGGACCCAGTTCCCTGGGCACCCACCAGACACCTCGCTCCCAGCTCAGTTAATCCCCGCAGACACTCAGGCAGGCACGAAAGGGCCACCCCTGGTGTAGGGACCGTGGGGAGTGCCTGGGACACACAGTAGATGCCAGCGTCCGCATTCATTTGGGGCTCTCTGCCTCCAAAGCCCTACGAGCGAGCAGGGGTGCAGCCAAGCTCAGACATGGGTTCCGGGAGGACTAGACAGGACAGCTCCACCTTTCATCCAGTCCCGGAGTCCCATCCAAGAGCCCACCCTGGGCCCTGGGTTTCCCCAGAGAGGCTACTCTAGGCTCCAGACTCAGCTCTGTCGTCCTCACCTTGGAGGCGATCATGGTCAAGTCCTGCCCCTTCTCCCATCCAAAGGGACTGTGGGAAGACCGTAGGCTAGCGGATGTGACAGAGCCAACATCCCACAGAACGCCATGCCCTTCATCGTCCCATGCGGGCAGGGCTCACATCAACCTGGAGACACCCCCTTCATGTGTCAGGGGTTCAAATCCCAGCTCCACCACCGGCTGGGTGTCCTCGGGCAAGTGAGTCCCTTCCCCTCTCGGAGCCTGTTTCCCGTGATCTGCAAAATGGGGACAGGGCACCCAAGAACAGGGCCTAATCTATGTGCCCAGCTCTGGGCCTGAACTGCCCCAGCTTGGAGACGGGCACCTTCGAGAAGAGTCTGCGTGGGTCCGCACGCCTGCTCAGCTCCCAGCAGTCCTGGTGGTGGGAGGTGGGAGGTGGGAGGGGGCTGGCACCCCCGCCTCAGAGAGCAGCCCGCTAGCTCTGTGGAGCTGGGGGCCCCCAGGTTCTCAGAAAAGCCCCCTTTTCACGGTTTAATTGAATATTTGAATAATCCTTTCATTCCAGCGAGGCATAAAGAATGTTGTCCCAATAGCAGTGACTCAGGCAGGCGCCCCCGCGCACAATGGCCCCTCGAGTGGGGCTGCTATTCAGGCTGCCTTTTGTTGGCGCGGAGCAGTGGGTAAATTGCAAACGCTTAAGGGAATGCTGCGGCGGCGCCTCAATGGAAGCCAGGAAATCGAATGTTAGGTCAATCCATTAAGCTTCGATTAAGTCCTCTGCGGAACAATGCCCGCCGGGCCCATCTTCATAAACACCGTGATTGCTAGGAGAGAGGCACTAATTTTAATTAAACCTTCTTACCTGCCTCCTCGCCTGTCTGAGACGGCTCTTTAGACGCCAAATGGCACCCTTCTGCGGAGGCAGGCGAGAAGGAGGCGCGGAGCGGGCGGGGGAGGGCGGGGGACAGTCATCACACCGGTTCAGGCTGCCCAGCCCAGGGAGGCGCCCCACATGCCAGCTGGAGGTCTGTGAGCAAGGGGCCATCCTTCTCTGGGCCCCAGCTCCCTTGGGGACCCAGCTCTGGTGGTCATGGGAGGAGTCCCCTGTCACTTTCCAGACTCTGGGCAAATCTTCCCCCTCATCTTGCCCAAATCTCTCCGCTTCACCCAGACCGAGGGTCTAGCCTCCCAGAGGGCTCTGGGCTGCCACCTGCCATTCTTTCCCAAGCTGCAGTTGGAAGCACCTCGCTAACATGCAGATACAACCCTGTCCCTGCTGAAGATCCTTCCCGAGGGAAGTTCAAGGCACTCAGCCTGGCGTTCAAGGCCTTGCACATGGTCGCTGGCCGCCTCCCTCCCCGCTCTCCAGGAGCTCAGGCAGACTCCAGCCTCACTGCAGTCTCCGGCCTGCTGGGCTAGTGCTCTTCCCAGCCACCTCAGCCCCGAGGGCCAGGCACTGTGCCAGACACACGGCGTGCAGTCACGAGGGACACTGGCTTGCTCATTCCTTCACTCCATCCATTAGCTTGTTCATTTGCTCATTCATTAATAACGAGGGTTATGACGAAGGCAATACTGACACACGTTCCGAGGGAATTCTCTCGAAATCCTCACAGCAGGTAAGGATTATTAGGATGGCCATTTTACAGATGGGGCAAGAGAGGCTCAGAGAAGGGAGTGACTCGCTCAAGGACACAGACAGAGAGAGTCTAGATTTAGGGTCCAGGTGGTCTGCACCTAGTCCCCATTTCTAATCACCACCCTGCTTGGCATGGGTGCACACACGTCGGTGCATGTGCACGCGCGTGCACACACACACACACACACACTCCCACTGTTACTCCTCCATCCTGCCCCTCCAGCCTGTTCCGAGACGCACCAGGGACTCCCATGCTCTCAGGCCCCAGCTGCCTCCTCTGGAAAACAGAATGAAGGTTTGCATGAAGGGGCCGGGCACTCCTGTTCTGAGCATGGCCTCTCGCCTGGGCCCGGGGAAGAGGGCTGGGCTCAGCTGTGCTGTCCTCGGTAAACCCCACAGGGGGACGAGCACTGGATTAATCACCTGCTGGAGGCCAGAGCTCTTCTGGACCTGCCGTCCTCAGCGCCTGGGGGGCCACAGGGCATGTGCTTCAGGGCCCAAGTAGCCTGGAAAGTCAAGGCATGGTCCCCATTCTGCAGGGGGTGCCCAAGGAGACATGGAGCCCTGGACCAGGGAATTGGTGGCTGGTTTCTCCTGATGGTGGTCAGGTCACCACACCACCACAGAGCCCACACTCCGATGCTATGTGCCCAAGCACCACCGTCAGCCCAGAGCCCTCATCTGCCCCCGTCACTCCCCAGTCACACTCAGAGTCTCCACAGTGTGACACACAAAAACCATGAGCCAGTAAAAGTTCATAGTTTGCGCTGTGTGAGAACAAAGGCACGCACACAGCAGACTCCTGGAGTCCACATGCCCGGCCACAGCCACCATGGCCTCAGCCTGAGCCAGTCCCCAGAGCCTGGCAGCTCTTAGACAAGGCTGGGAGGAGGGCACCACTGGAGGCAGAGGGACCAGGGAGCTTCCCCCAACCGGAGCCAGCCTGGCCTGGGCTCCTGGGGCCCCTCCAAGGGCCTCAGGTCGTGGCTCCTAACCAGCAGCCCAAGATTCAGCCCCCAATCTCACCATGGTTGTCCCCTACCAAACCTGCAGCCTTGCAGAGAAACCCTCTGGCTACCTGCCTTGAGTCAGAAGACCCAGCCCAGGCACCAAGTCCAATGCCATGGCCTGAGCAGAAGCAATGCTTCACAGTTGCCCCTCCCAGCCCACTTTTTCCCCAACATCCCTACTCTTGGGCAGAGACACGCTTGCCAGACTGTGGCTATGATGCCATCTGCCACAAAGACTAAGTCTCAAATCCCGCCCAACCTTCCAACCCGTCGACACCTCTGCTAAAAGATGTATCGCCCCAGCAAACTCCTACTCACTCTCTGAGACCCTGCTCAGATGTCCCTCTTCCAGGAAGCCTGCCAGGCAGAGTCCTTGTTCCCCACCCTGGGTTCCCAGCTCTCTGTCCCAGCCCTGACGGCACTGGCTGGAGGCCCTTCCTGGGCTGGGAGCCACTTGAGAGCAAGGAAGACCTCTACGTTCGCAGCATCGCTGGGCACGGGAAGGGCACTGGACAGAGGTGGCTCGCTGGGTGAGGGAGGAAGGAGGCGGCCGGCTGGTGAGGGCGCAGGGGAGAGCGAGGTGGACATGAGCAGTGCAGGCTGGGTGGGCAGGGGAGACACCAGGGCCTTGGGGTGTGGGGCCAGCTGGCGGGCTGGGCTCGCCCTCTGCCGCTTCCCTGCTTTCTTTTCCTTCTTAGCACTTATGAACCCTCAGGGTATCCACCTTACTAACCAGAGCACAGTGTGTGCATTTTACCAGTCATCTTATGCTCCCTCCCAGAGCGCAGGCCAGCTCCTTGACGATGAGGATCTGGGTCTTTTTTTGTTCCGTATCCTTGGGGCCTTGCTCAGGGCTGTTGCTCAGCAAATGGTTGTAGAATGAATGAATGAGCGAATGAATGAATGAATGGGCAAAGGTATCTGGGCCCCATAGAGCTCAGAGTCAGAACTGGGACCACCCCGCCTCCCAGAGCAGGGAATTGGGAAAGCAGGGGCCCAGGAGGCCAGGGAACAGAAGCTCCTGGAATCACACGTGTTCTCGGGAGGCGGCAGAGCCCTTTACTGGGGCTTTTAGCTGGGGAGTCACCAAAATATCAGAAGGGGTCCTTGTTTCATAAAGGGCAAGTCTGAGACATTACCTTGGCCTGCTGGACTTTCAAAGACAGAAGCTGAGGCCCAAAGAGGAAGCAACCCCCCTGTAGGAGCCCCGGAGCGCACAGCCATCTCTGTGCCCTTGTCACTCACCGAGGCTGAAGAGGATGAGGAACTTGAGGCAGACGAACTCCTGGCGGTCCAGCTGCAGCGCGTGCAGCTGCAGGACCAGCTCCTGCGCCCGCAGCACCAGGCTGTGCAGCAGGGAGCCGGCCTGGGCGGCCACCGTGCTCAGCTCCACCTGGGCAGGCAGACCTGGGGTCAGGGCGGCGGGGTGGGGCAGGAGCTCTCATCAGGGACGGGATGGGAGCGGGTGGGAGGTGCCAGGCGGAGACTGGGGGCCCGTGTGCCCAGCCATGGAGCTGAGCCAGGGTGGGAGCAGCATCTCCCCAGGCCCCAGGAACCCCCCAGCCCCAACCCCCAGGGCCCCGGATTCACAGCCGTCCTCACATTGTCCCTGGAGCTGAGGCCCTGCAGCAGCAGAGTTGATATGGGGCATGTGTGTGCAGAGGGAGCCTGAGGGTCCCACGCACACAGAGGCTGCTGCCAGGCCCAGGGTACGCGCTGCTTGTGTGTTTTGTGTAGTGTCTGCAGCGAATACCACATCGTGCTGGGCATGGGGCGGAAGCGAAGCAGGGCTTCCTGGGGATATGTGGATGGGGCCATGCGCCTACCTGGGCCCCGTGTGCCCCTACGGGGACACTCAGCTGGGGATGTGACCACACCTCAGCTCACAGGCACACACACAGGGCTGTCCACCCACCTCATGAAGTGTGCGCGCATGCGCACACACACGCACACACACACACACGCCATTCCCATGGCTTCAGAGACGGCCTGCATGTCGACACGAGCCGACACACACTCACACCTCAGACTCTTCATCTGCATGACCTCAAAGTGACACCCTTGGGACCAGGTAGCCTGAGACACCCAGGGTGAGAACTGAGGATGGGGAAGAAGGACAGAGGCCTGGAGTGGAGGTAGAGGCGGGAGAGGGCCTCCGTCTCCACCCCCACCCTGAGCACCCAGAAAGCCTGCTCCTCCTCCTCTATGCCCCCAGGGGCTGCTCTGCCCTTCACCAGGCTGCCCCTTCCTCCTCCGCCCCCCCCACCCCCGTGCCCCCTCGCAGCAGCTGGAGTCCTCCTCTTGCAGTGGTGCCCTGCCCGGTGCCCAGCAGTCTGAGCAGTGGGTGCTCCTCTCTCCCTCACCTCCCATCTGGCCCCATCATGCTGGGCATGGGGCAGAAGCGGGGCAGGGCCAGCCCCTCAGACCTGGCTGTGTCCTTCCCTTGCTCCCTGCCCTGGGCCCCCATCCTAGTGACCCTAATTGCCCGCTCTAGGGGCCCACATTCTCACTATGAGTTCTTTGGGGCCCAGACCCCTCTGCTCATCTGTTCATTCATTCACTCCCTCATTCCCTCCCTCACTCAGGATGTAGGGCCTGCAAGGTCTTGCCAAATCCAGCCTCTAGCAGCCCCTCCAGCCTTATCTGTCACCTGTCCCCCACCCCACAGGGTCCCCCAAACCCACAGACCAGCTTACCAGTGGCTCCTGGTGGCTCAGGAATTCTAAATACCCCTCTCTGAGCCTTACCCCGTGCTCTCCCCTCTGCCTGTGGTGGAGGTAGAGATGCCCCCCAACACCTTTTACTACCTGACTAAGACCTGGTGCCACCATTACCTCCTCCAAGAGCCTCCCCAGCCCTCCCAACATCCCTCAGCTGCTTCCCCAGAGCAGGGCTCCCGGAGCTGCCTCCCTCCCAGCCACGGCCCGGGCTGGTCAGAGTGAGGCTGGGCGGGTGGGTGTTCCGTGAGCTTGGGGCAAGGGCTGCTACTGGGGGGGGGGGAGGGGGGCGGGGAGGGCACACAGTCTGGTCACCTCCTGCCCGATGACCAGCAGGATGCTGTCCTCCTTGCCGTGTTGGATCTGGCGGTAGATGTGGTCGAACACCAGCAGCTCACTCCAGCAGTTCTGCAGCAACGTCATCTGGTCGGCCACCTGCCGGGAAGGGCACCCGGGCTCTGCGTCCGCACGTCTGGCAGGACCTTCCTCTCACCTCCCTCCTCCCCACTCTCCGTGGGGTATGTGACCTGGGTAAACTGCTTAACTTCTCTGGGCCCGGTCTGCCATCTGTCTACTTCATCAACAGGTGACCGGGGTCTAGCAAAATGATCAGAGGCTCCAACTTCAGGCCCCGGCTCTGCCTCTTACAGGATGTGTGACCTTAAGCAAGTCCTGTAACCTCTCTGGGCCTCAGTGTTCTCGTCTGTAAAGTGGGCAGAGTATTAGAAGGTGGCCTGGCACGCGGCACTCCATACGCTGGTGCACAGTGGCCGTGCCCTGTGGAGGACGTGCTCAGATGCGAGGGAAGAGCGTCCTTCATTGGAATGTGTGCCCTCTTGTCCTGTGGTCACATCTCCAGTGGCTCCAATCACTCAAAAAACTGAGCCGTGAAGAGAAAACAGAGGGACTTCCCTGGGCCCCATGCAGAACCCTGAGGCTCGGGACACGAAAGGAGGCCGCTGGGCCAGCCCGGGCAGCGATCAGGTGGATGGCAGCGGGCTGATGTCTGAAGCAGGAACAGAACAGCGACAGCGGCCAGACTGTGAACACTCAGTGCAAGGGTGGGGACTGCCCTGGGCAAGTGTCCTTCTGCTCTGGGGATTGACGCATTCAACATGGCGAGAGTGGACGCTCGTGACGGTGGGGCGTGGGACTCAGAATCATGCAATGACGCAGCCAGGACCCAAGGGAGGCCCTGACCTAAACCACTACTTTCAAATGAAAAAATCTGCCCCAGGAAGAGAGTGAGGGGCCCTCCTGGGATCACAAAGAGGCAGCCAGGCCGTGGCTGGTACTCTCAGCCCACTGCTCCCCACAGTGACAGAACCGCCACTGGGTGCTGGGGTCATCCTAGGGAGACACAATGCAGACCCTAGAGCTCCTCAGCCTCTGCTGCTGGCCAGCCAGCCACCATCTCCCCAGCAGATACCTCTGGGGCACCTTCCTGGGCGCTGCAGCCCCATAACCCTATGCGGCTGGTATCACTGTTCTCCCTTCTGTGGAGAGAGGATGCTGAGCTCACAGATGTCCATGGTTTGCCCAGGGTCACACAGCTCTGCCCGGCTTCAGATGTGTGCTCTGAGCCACCCGGTGTGGAATAAGACCCACCCTTGCCGCCGAGGGTTTCATGCATGCTCTTTACCCCCCACGAAGCCCTCACCATCTTTCGCGCTTGCTTGGTGCCCTCACCAGCCCCTGGGTGAGGCATTAAGCACGCCTCAGTTTTCCCCAGAACCTGTGGGATCTGGGAAGGCAGGGCTGGGCCCCCATAGGAGGGGTCAGGGAGCAGCTGATGGACACAAATGTGCTCCCCAAGACATGCACAGGAACCCCCCCAATCCTGGCCTGAGCGGAACTGGCCCAGGCCTAACGAACAGCTTCTCTTCTGTGGGCTAGAAGCCCCCCTCTTCTGTTCCCCCGCTCCTGGGGCCTGTCCTCAGGCAGACAGAGGGAGACAGCAGTGGACAAAGCAAAGCCAGCAGCAGGACACACAAGCGGGCTCCCCAGGCCTCGCCTGCCCCTCCTGCCCCCCGCCCCCGCCCATCTGGCTGAGGACAGGAGCAAGGGGCAGTCTCCATTCTGCTGAGTCCCCAGCCTCTCAGCCTCCCTTCCTCACCCCGTCTTCATGTCAAGAAGCCAGACCTCTCCCTTCTCTCCGGCAGAAAGTTCTTCCTAGGGCCCCATGATGGTCAGAATAGGAATGCAGGCAGGGGGACCCCCAGCTCAGCCGCAGCTAGCCCAGGCTGCAGGGGCCAGGAGGTGAGGACCGCGCAAGGCTGAACCACGAAGACATCCCTCCTGTCTCCCCTTCTCTGTCGTCCGCGGTGGCCAGTCCCCGAGAGCTGGCAGGAAGCCTCCCCAGCAGTTTCCAGGGAGGGAGGCTGGGTGGGCACCATGACCAGGCCCGGTCCCAGCTCAGCCAGGGCTCCTCACGCTGGCCTATCAGCACTGTGCCCATATTCCAGAGAGGGAAACAGAGGCTGGCCTCGGGCCACACACAGGAGCTGCGCTCTGCCCAGAGGCCCCGGGCGGGGCTGGTCTGGGGAAGGAGGTGCCTGGGAACAGCCCACGAGTCACACTGGCTCACCTTGGGTGACCAACTTGGAGCCAGAAGAGGAGGGAGGACATGCAGGGCTGGCTCTGCCCCCCACCCATGGGTGCCCTCAGGAGCAGACACCCTTGTGCCTGGATTGAAGGAACAGGGGGTGGGGAGAGGGAAGAGTGAGAGATAAGGGGGAGAATTAGGAGATAAGCGGCTGAGCCTCAGGCAGAAAGCAGAAGGGGTCACAGTGACCCGGCTGGCCAAGCCCTGGAGCAGACTCTGTACCCAGACCTCAGGCCCTGGGAGTGGGGGCTGCCCTGCCCAGGGGCTGATAGGGGACAGGGGCAGAGATGGGCAGCATGGTGGCTAAGCTTTGGCTCCCAGTGCCCTTTGTGCCACACAGCCTTCTCTGCCCTAACGTGTGGGCACAGTGACGGCGGTGGAGAGCTCGGTGGACCACGGTTGGCTCTCCTGGGGACGGTGCCCTGCCCGGGTTTCCACCAGCCCCCAGCCCCCAGCCAAGCCATCTTTCCTTCCAGACCTTTCACTCCTTCTTCCCCAAGTGGACAGATGGACACATAAAGGCACTAAAGTCCAAAACACCCACCCACACACCCACACCCATCCACACACACTCACCCCACACACTCGCACACACCCTCACACACACCCACACACCCACTCACACCCATACACCCACTCACACTCATACACACTCACCCACACACCCATACACACACTCACTCCACACACACTCACACTCCACTCACACACACCCACACTCACACACTCACACTCCACACACACACTCACTCACACACCCACACTCACTCCACACACTCACTCACACCCACCCACACACTCACACCTATACACACTCACACACATGCTCTCACACACTCACACTCACTCACCCCCACACACACTCCACACACTCACCTTCCACACACCCACTCACACCTACACACTCACACCCACACACCCTCACACACCTACACACTCACACACACATACCCACTCACACACCTACACACACACATGCTCACATACACTCACACTCACTCACACTCACACCCATACACACACTCACTCCACACACACTCACACTCCACTCACACACGCCCACACTCACACACTCACACTCCACACACACACTCACTCACACACACACTCACACTCCACACTCACACCCACCCACACACTCACACCTATACACACTCACACACATGCTCACACACACTCACACTCACTCACCCACACACCCATACACACACTCACACACTCACTCCACACACACTCACCTTCCACATACCCACTCACACCTACACACTCACACCCACACACCCTCACACACTACACACTCACACACATGCTCACACACACGCACACTCTACTCACACTCACTCACACACACACATGCACACACCCTCACACACCTACACACTCACACACACTCACACTCTACTCACACTCACTCACACACACCCACATGCACACACTCCACACACTCACATTCTACTCACACTCACACACTCACACACGCTCACACACTCACACACACCTTTTCTATTTCAGCGAGAACCAGAGCGCCCCAGCCGCCGACACGTCTCCACGGAAAGCAGGTGGCTAAGAGGCTCACTTAACCAGAGAGGGTTGGTTTTCACCTTTCACAAGTTTCTCCCTAAGCAAAAGTTTCCTCCTCTGCCCCAGTCCTCCCTGCCGCCCCAGGAGCAAGGACAGTCGCCGTCAGACCCCGGGGTCCCTCGCCAGCCTGGCCTGTGGCCCGGCTCGCCAGCCACCCATGCCTCCTGCTGTCTGCCACAAATCTCCCCGGAGCCTTGACACTTCGCAGCCTGCCCGGGAGAGGGGATTTATGGGCAGCGCTGACCTCCCTCCCAGCCGGGCCCCCTTCAGAGCCCCCTGGGGTCTGACCAGTCTGGCGGCCAAAGGCCAGCGGGCTCTGTAATTCTCCAGGGGCTGACGTGCCATGGGCTGGCCACGGCGCTGTCCAGGCTAAGTGGTCGGAGGGCCTGTCGTTTGTCTGTCCAGGACTGACAGACTTACTGCCGCTTACATGGAACCATACATCTGAACAGTTCAATCTGTTGCCAGTCAGGGACCTCGAAGCTGGATGTCAGGGTGAAGTGATGTCAAGAGGGGTCATCAGGCACCGTCGGCCCTCCTCCCCTCCCTGACGCCTATCTTGCATCCTCCCTGCCTGTCCGTCATGGGAACTGTCCAGACAGGCTGGCTGGGCCTGCACACTGCCCCCCCACTGAGCAGCAGGGACAGGTGGGTTTCTGCTACCTAGCAGGTCCGAAGTTGCTTTATAAACCCAGGGCCAGGTGGGCCCCATCTGCTCCCAGAACTCTAGTGCCAAGAGGGGCATGGACACACGCGTGTTTTCACACTCGCCCCAGCCTGGCGGGTGTCCCACCTGCAAGTACGGACTAAATCAGAGCACAGAGAGGCGGGCGAGGAAGGGGCTCCTGCCCTTGTCCGAACCCTTTCCCTTCCTGGCTCACTACGAGGAGGCTCTTATTCCAACTCTCCCCATTTTACAGATAGGAAGCAGAGGCCGGAAGGAGTAAAGTGATTTGCCCAAAGTCACACACCTGGTAAGTGGCAGAGCTGGGACTTGAACACAGGCCTCTCTGATTCTGGTCTTTGCTAGGAACTTCGGTGCCACTGTCAGATCTAACATGCCACCACGTGCGGCATGGAAAAATGGAGGCGGAGGGATACCGAGCTGGGAGACAGGCTGAGGAAGAGAACCCTCAAGGGTCATCCAGAGCCCCAACATCCGGGCTCCCAGCATCCCGACAGCTCAGAAGGACCCCAGGCCTTCCATTGGGCACCAAGACATTATCAGCTTCATAAAGAGCTGAGTGGGCCTCTGGGAAGAAGATGTGGGGCCCGGGCCGCCCTCGTCGGCTGTCCATCACCTTCTGCCAAAGGACCTCACTGCTGGTCCAAGCTCTCCTTTCACCCTGCCAACCTCTCCAGCCCTGACACATAGGGCCACCTGGAGCTCCCGACACATGACGCCTTCCCACACTCTGGGCCTTGGCCTACGCTGCTCCCACTTCCCGAACTGCCTTAACCTTCTCGGGCTGCTTCTGGAGACGCACCGATCACGGAACCTCTGATGCTTCCAACAGGGCTGTTGACTCTCCCGCGGCTCGGCCGGCCCCTTCCCACTGCTCTCCGAGCCCTGGGCCCCCTCTGTGGGCGTGTCTGTGTGCATGTCTGTCTCCTCCTCTAGTTTGGCAGCTTCCTGGGTCCAATGTCCCCAGCACACAGCCCAAGGGCTGCCTGATTCTCAGCGCTAGGGAGCCCCCTTTGCTGGGTGCTAAGATGTATCCTGCCTGGAGCTGGGGAGATGAATGGTCAGACAAAAAGGAGAACAGGTCACTCAGCACCCCTCCCACTTCGCTGCCTCCCCACCTGTGGGAAGGGGACCAGTGGCTAGTGAGAGGCCCCTAAGGGCTGCCTGGGCTGGTACTTATCTGCAAGGCTCCCTTACAGAGGGTGGTGCCCACGGTTCATATTCCTGGGCTCAACTCAGAGGCTCTGGGGAGGGGAAGCAGGAAGGTTTGGACCACTGAGAAGTCAGAAGCAGGAAAAAACACTCAGCAAAGCTGGGACAAAAGCCCTTCCCATCCTGCGTGAAAAACCCCGAGAGACTAGGAAGGCAGCCAGAGGAAGTGCCCTGCCCCTGGATCCAGGGTTCTGGGAGGCCCAGAATGCTCTGCTCCTCCTCCCTCTGCACGGGGGCTCATGGAAGTCTGGCGAACAACCCAAGGGTCCTGGGATCCTCATCACCACCAGGGCCTCCAGCCACGAGTAGAAGGCAGATGGAATTGTTCGAGGCTCGGCCTCGTGTCCCATCCACGGGGGCAGCCCAGAGAAGAGCCAGGGGTGAAAGGACCTACCCATCCCATGACACGAGGCATGTCCCCAGGCCTCAGCCAAGACAGGCCCCCCACCAATTCTTGACTTCCAGAGCAACCCTGGTCCCCAGCCCCATGATGCCTCAAGGGCTCAGTGCCATCCCCACCTCATTCCCCCCTGTGCCCAGCCCATCCGGCCACCTGCCCCGGAGGAAGCCCAGGCCTGAGTGGCGTCAGCACCGACAATGCTGCTCAAGGCTGCAGCGGCCCCGGCAGGGAGGGCAAAGGGTCCACTGTTCACACCCAGCCCAGGACAGCTGGGGGGCCGGCCTGGAAAAGGCTAACACCGATAGGCCTGGACTGAAGAGGGCCTGTGCCCAGGCCAGGGAGGATGGGCCTTGGCTGGATGTGGCCTGCCTCTGAGGTTAGCCGCACACCCTGGTCATAGGGAGCCAGGGTGTCAGAGGGGCTGCCGCCAGGCTTGGGCCCTTCAAACCACCAGGCAGGATGACTGGGAAGTTCTTCCTTGTCTGGCTTCAGTTTCTCCTGCTGCTTTTCTGCTGCTTTAGCAGCAGGTACCTCAGCCCAGGGTACCTTCTACTGGAAGGCCTTGCAGTAAAGGAAGTCACCTCGCTCCCCCCACACACAGACACACTTACACATGGGACCAGCCGTCAGGCACGAGAGAGGCAGGGACAATAAGATCCTTCATCTGGCTGGGAAGCAGAGGGCCCATACGCATTCCAAACTCAAATACCAAGACTCCCATCCATGACATCTGAGGCTGGCAGGGATTGGCAGCTCCTCCAGACCCTCTTCCTGACACTGGGCTGGGGCAGCCAGAGGCAGTCTCCAAAGACTCAGCTCAGCCTCGGGAGTCTAGGGTCTCAGAGGAAGAAGATAAGGGCCTATAGAGACCCAGACTAGGAGAGAAACAGAGGCAAAAAGGGCTGGAGAAACAGAGAAGCAGAGAGACAGCGCACCAGGCAGAAGGAGAGAGAGGCAGAGATGAAGGGAGAGACGCTGTGAAAGACAGAGACTCAAGAAACAGGGGAGAGAGAGTGAGGGGATGAGTGGGGAGCAGGTAAGCCTACGGCAGACCAGAAATACTCCTCGGTGTCTCCCTGTTGCCAGTGAGGACGGCCCTGTCCCAGGAGCGATGGAGATCGAGGCCTGGAAGCCAGGAGGACACCCCAGAGCCAGCCGCGTGACAGGTGGGAGCAGGGACTCACCTCCAGCTCCTTGAAGACCATGCACCTGCGCGCCCAGTCCACGATGGAGATGAAGGTCTGGTCAGCCATCCTGCACAGCAGGCTGAAGGGCGCGGGCTGCTCGGAGCGGCCTTTGGTCGGTTCCTGCAGGCAGCCCAGGATGCGTGCCCGCACCTGGTCCTCGTCCGGCTCCAGCTGCAGCAGCTGCAGGATGAGCTCGGGCACTCCAGGCCCTCCAGAGAAGGGCTCTGGGTAGCCATAGGGCGGCCCGGGCTGCGGTGGGCTGGCGTAGGGCTCTGGGTACTCAGACTTGATGGCACGGCCAGGGAAGGTGGGATAGAGGTAGCCGGCCAGGGGCCCGTGGGCACCAGGCACAGCCATTGGCAGTGCTGGGGCCCCAAAGTCGCCCAGTGGCCCAGCAGGTGGACCAGAGGCCAGGCCTTTGGGCTCTGGCGCATGCAGGCCAGGGGGTAGCATGTAGTCCGGTGGGGGAGGGGGCGGTGGGGGCACCCCCACGGGGGGGCCTGTCTCCATCTTGAAGCCATTGGCTCGAATCTGTGCCTTCTTCTGCTGCTTCAGGGCCCGGTCCCGCTTGTACATGGGCCCAAATTTGTTCCGGCCACCCCGCATGCGGTCAGCACGCACAGCTGTGGGCAGAGGTGCGGGTCAGGCTCACCCCATTCAACCCCCTTTTTTCCACCTCACTCAGATATTTCCCCAACAGATCTGCCTGTGTCACTCCCCAGCCCAGGGCTCCCTCTGCCTGCAGGTGAAGTCAGTCACCTTAATGTGGCACTCAAGGCCCTGTTCACCTTCCTAGGTTGTCCCCTATGAGACCCTGTGTTCTTTCTTCTCCATCTTATTCATCTCCCTGTTCCTCAGCTTGGCACCTCTTCTTCCACCTTCCCTTTTATATTCCTTTTGCCTCAAACTTCCCTTCTCTTCTGCCTGATGAACACCCAGCTCTCAGGTCACCACCTCCATGAAGCATTCCAGGATTTGCCCAGGCAGAATCCACTGTCCTAGCCCCAGATGTCCTGCCTCTTGCCCACTCTCATCTTGTTGAGTGGTATCACACTCAGGCAGAGAGCTCCTGGGGGCTCAGCAATGGGTTCAGGTGTCCAGCACAGGGCCGGGCAGGGATATAGTGACAGGAAGTAGGACTGGACAGTTTTGTTCATAGCTGGGTCCCAGTATCCAGACGCCTACTGACTGACTAGTTGACTCTGACGAACCTGTGTTGCAAAATGACTCAGATTTGCCCCGCTGCTTTTAAATTTGAAGCTCAGGCTCTGCGTGGGGGGAAGGGACCTCCTTTTCTGACAAGATATCTCTCTGCCCTGGCCGGTTTGGCTCAGTGGTTAGAGTGGCAGCCTGTGGTCCAGAGAGACCTGGGTTCGGTTCCCCGTAAGGGCACTTACCTTGGTTGCAGTTTGTCCCCGGCCCTGGTTGGGTTGTGTGGGTGGCAGCCACTCGATGTGTCCCTTTCACATCGATGTTTCTCTCTCTCTCTTCCTCTCTCTCCTGCCCACTCTATCTGAACAAAAAATGGAAAAAATGTCCTCAGGTGAGGATAAAAAAAAAAAAAAAGATATCTCTCTGCCTGTCCACGAATATGTCACTAGCCAGACCCAAATGTTGCACCTCTGAAGCTGTAGTGTGGCCCCAGGTCCTGCTTAGACAGGGACCCCACCCTGGGCTCTGAGAGGAGAGAGAGCAGGAGGGAGAGGGGTCAGTCTGGGGGCCCTGCTCAGCTGACCTTGCCACCGGGGAGTGGGCAGCCCTGCTCTGAAACCTCAGGCCCCACCAGGAGTTTCTGCTGCTCACAACAAAGAGCTCTTCTGGCCACCCAGGACTGGATCTGGGGACATGGGCTTTGGGGACAGGACAGGAGACCTCCCATCAGGAGTTCTTCCTCTAGGTGGCAAGACAGTGGTCTGCAGCTAAGCCACTATGTACCTCCTTCGTTGTTTAAAAACTTTAGCCAACAGCTGCCCGCTCGGTGCACAGCCTGCCTGGGGCCAGCAGGGTGGACGACGATGACTGTCCAGTCGCAAAAAGCTTAAGTCCTTCCTGCTGGACTGCTGAAATGTCTTACCTCCCTTCTGGACTGAGAGCTGGGGGTGGGGTGGGGGTGGGGAGGCAAAGATGGGCCTGGGTCCTCTGGGGGCAATGGTTCCCCACTCTCCAGCTCTCTCAGGGTCTGGCTAAAAACATGGTGGGAAGGAATTTCACTCGCTGAGTGACTTCCTGGGATGGATGGACAGATAAACAGATGGGTAGGCTGGCTGAGTGAGCGCTGACCAGTGATGGCAGATAATAACAGAAAGAATGATAATAACAATAGCTAACCTGTTGAGCACTGACCCCGTGCCAGGCACAGGCACCTACTAGGAGCTACCCATACAATTCTCTCACATGACTCCATGAGGCAGGCGCTGCTGTGAAGCCGGTTTGCAGATGGGAAATCTGCAGCACTAAGAGGTTAAGGAACTTGCCTCATGTCACCCAGCCTGTACGTGCGGCTGTGGGACTTGAACTCCAGCAAAAGGTATTGAAAGCCCCGACCCCAGCTGGTGCTGGGTGTCAGTGCGGGTGTTGCAGAACTTTCCGCAGAGGGAGGAGCTCTGCGGGGCTCTGCCCTGTGCTGCTCAGCCCTTTCAGGGGCTGGAGAAAGGCTCATCTCTCTGAAGTTCACATTCAGATACTTCTTAACTCAACTCTGGCTGGTCCTGCATACATCCCTCCCCGGACCAGCGAGGCCAGTTCTCACCCCTTCCCCAAGAGATCGCCTCTATTGTCCTGCCTGGCCCCAGAAACTTTACGGCCAGTGGCTCCCTCCCCTCACCCCTTCTCCCATCCCATCCCCACCCACTCTATGGGAGGTCAGGGGCCTGAGGCCGGCGGCGCGCCGAGCGCACCTTCCAGGCGCATCCCCACGGTCAGGCACTTCTGGAAGCGGCAGAAGGGACAGCGCTTGCGCTGCGTCTTGTCGATCTTGCAGCTCTGGCTCTCAGTGCACGTGTAGTGCTTGTTGTTCTGCACCGTGCGCTTGAAGAAGCCCTGGTGGAGAGGGGAGTGAGCGCGGGAGGGGGCCGGCCCCTCTACCTCCCAGCTGGGCTTTGCCCCGCTCCCCCACCCTCCTGCGCTTGCCAGCCGGCCGCGCGGTCCCCTGCCGGCCCGCCCGCTCACCTTGCAGCTCTCGCATGTGAGCAGCCCGTAGTGATAGCCCGACACCTTGTCGCCACACACGGGGCACAGCTCGTCCAGGTCCTCGTCGTACGAATAGTCCATGCCCGCAACGTCCGCCTGCGGAGGGAGGAGGGGGTCAGCTCGGGCGGGACAGCGACTGGCAGCGCGGCAGACCGGGGTCCCACCGGTCTTGCAGGACCGCGGCCGCACCCCTCGGCGCCCACCGCGTGTCCGCCCGTGGCCCCCGGGACTGCGCCCTGGGCAAGGCCACCTGAGGCAGGCCACCCGTTAGAGCTCCATGTGCGGCCCGCGCCGGCCTCTCCTGCCAGGTCCCCGCGCCCGCCCCCGCGCCCCCCGTCCTTCCCGCGGGCTCCTCCAGTGCTGTCCCGGCCGGGCCCCAGCCGGGACCCCCGGATTCGATGTGCTTCAATCCGGATTCGTTCGTCTGAGAACAAAACCCCGATTCTAAGAAAACGAGATGGGCTGAACAGCGAGGGCGACGCCGATGAACCTGGTGGAAGTGGGGCCCGAGTGTTCTGGGGCTCGACAGGGACCAGGGACCCAGAACCAGAGTCGAGGAGAGACAGAGATGAACAGAAATGAAAGCCAGAGACACCGCCTGGCGATGCTTAACGGAGAGAGGACCCCGGGGCGACAGACACGAAACCCAGTGGCAGAGAAACAGTGATGCCGAATCGGAGCAAACCCGGGGAGCCGAGGGAGACGGAAAGACAGAAACAGAGACAGCGAGAGAACGAAAACGAGAGAGATCAGAGACGCCGAGAGCCCGAAGCCAGGGGGGAGCCTGGGGGAGACAGACGCAGAGCCAGAGACACGGTGGCCGACGAGACAGACCGCGACAGCGAGAGCCGAGAGAAACCTGCAGAGACCGGGGCGCCCGGCCAGGGGTCGGGACGCGAAGCCGCACGGAAAACGGCCCGACTGGAGCCCGAGCTCCCAGGCGGGGCCCCGAGGAGTCGAACCCGGACGGGGGCTCGAGCCGAAAGGGTCGGCAAACGACGGCGCCCAGGGCAGAGAGCCCGAAGGCGGGGAGAGACAAAGCCCGCGGCAGTGACGGCGACGGGAGGCGAGCGGGGCCCCGAGCCCGAGACGTCGGGCGGAGAGCCGCGGAGAGGGCCCCGCGGAGACGGCGGGCGCAGGGCGGGGATCGCAGGCCTGGCGGTAGGCGCAGGGACCTCGGGCGAAAACCTGGCGGGCTCCGGGGGTCGAGCCCGAGGGGGGAGAGACCTCGGGCGCAGCGCAGAAGTCCCAAGGAGCGAAGCGCGCAGAGCCCGGGCCCGGAAGCGAGAAGGGGTACGACGGCGGCCGCGGCCCGCGAGGCGCCCACCTGGCGGCTCCTGCGAGCGGCAGCACCCGCGTCCCACCCGCGCGGAGCCCGCACCTCCCGGCCTCGCCGCTGCCGGTGATGAGCCGCACCCGGTCGCAGCGCCGCCCGCCCGCGATGACGGCCGCTCCGGGCTTGGGCGCTCCCCCCACCCGCGCCTCCCCGCCCCCGCCGCCTCCAGGGCCGCTCCACCGCGCACCTGGGACCCGGGCCCCACTGCAGCCAGTGCGCGCCGCGCGAACCCGCCGCCGGCCCGGGGCCGGCCCTTCTATATCGGCGCGTGCGGTATCCGGGGGCGGAGGCCTGGCCCTCCCCGCGCTAGGCCGGGCCCGCGCCCTCCCCCGCCACCTAGCCTGGCTCGCTCCTTTACCCTCATCCTCTGGGGACCCCCATTCCCAGCCCGTTCCCCCGGAGCCCAGGCGCCCCGGCATCGGGCAGGTGCTGGGTGTCTGGGAGCCCCGGGCCACCCGCCGGCGTTGGGAGGAGGCGAGCCCTTGTTCGCCAGCCCAGCTTGGTGGTGGCGAGGGTCATCCTGCGGGCGCTGGCCGTTTTGTAACGTGGACGTAGGTAAGGGCGAACGTGTGGGGCTGTGGCCACGGCACGGGTTCAAGGTGACAACCAGGTGCTCGCCCGGCCTTGCCACATTTCCTCACTGGAGATTTAGGCAAACCGACCCCTTCCCTGGTCCTCAGTTTCCTCATCTGTGAAGTGGGACTATGCCTGGCCTTGCTCAAGGGTGGTCTTTCGTATAAACCAAGTGGTGCTGGCAAAGCACAGGCCTGAACTAGGAGGCGATCCGTGCTATCCAGCTGGGAGACCTGGGCAAAGCTTTTCTCCTTCGTGGGCCTCGGTTTGCTCGGCTGGAAATGGGAATTGTAGTCATCTCACCCGGTGAGTTTTCCGAGGTGTGAGAAGGACCCCAAGCCACGGGGACTGCGGGAGCTGGGAGAACAGACCCTGGGGCGGGAGAAACCTTCACTGCTCCCATTTTGCACTAGTACCCAGGCTAGGGGTGGGGGAAGGGAGTGTCCAGCGGCCCTTGGGGACAAAGGCGTCCCTGGGCCAGGCCGGGCTGAGCTATCTATCTGGGCCGGGCAATGTCCCCAGTCACTCTTGCTTTCTTCAGATGAAAAAATTGAGGAAGAAGCTGTCTGGAAGCCGGTCCTCCCCCAACCCCTACCCCTTGTCTCCCTAGGGTCAGAGAGAGTGTGGAGAGCAGCAAGGCCAAAACGCAAGGGGGGCATAGAAGAGTTGTGCACAGCAGCGATGCAGCGGAGGGAAAGGACCAGATCTGAGGGCTGGGGACCCTTGGCAGAGCAGGCTGGGCTCCCAACCGGAGGCCTGGGGCTGCTGTTGGAGCTGGCGCCTTGGTCCTGCCCATGGAGGCCAGGAGACCCTCCCAGACCACTTCTCATCTGGCTCACCCCTCTGGAGTGAGGGCGGGTCTGCAGCCCACTTTCTGTGCAAGCTCGGCCAGGTCACTTGGCTTTTCTGAGCCTCGGTTTCTCCGTATGTGAAATGGAAAAGATTGGCCCTGTAGAAGGGGCTCTGCAGTTTCCATGAGATTCCTTGGACGGGTCTTGGTGAGGAGGAAGGAGAGAGCCACAGCCCCAGTTAGTTGCTGACCCCCCACCCCAGCCCCTGGGAAAGAACAGCATTTGCCAGAGCTGGAGGGGGGCGCTACTGCCTCTAAACAACTTTGCATGGGGAGGGTCCTCAGAAAGTGGAAAACAGAAGGGGCACCTCCTCTGCAGGGGAGTAAAGGGGGCTGAGGGGGAAGGCGGGGGGTGGGGAGTCCCCAGCAGACTTTTCTAGGGTGGAGCCCACTGGGGTCTCCTGGGTATTGCTGAGGAAGACTTAGGCAGTGCAAGCACAGACTGGGCAGGAGGGCCAGGTCCGGTTGGGCTGGGCTCTAAGCTAGTCCTCCCTTCTCCCTTCACCTGGACCCCTCTCTTCCTGGGAAGTCCTTGGCTGACCCTCCAGGCCCCATCACACCCACCCCTCAGCCCTAGGTTCCAGCTCATGTGGGGACTCCCAGCCCCTCACCAACCTGCCCAGGGAAGCAAACATTGCCCAGCCACCGACCCTGGACTGACAGATGGACACTGGAGACAGACACACGAATCCACACAGAGACTCAGAGATTCCCACAGAGACAGCACAGACACGCAGGCAGGGAGACCCAGGGACCACAGACACATTCGCAGACTCCTAGGCTTGGGCCAACACAGCCCTGTGAACGCTGGCCACCGATCGACAGCGGGACACGATAGACCCCCATGGAGCATGTCCCCATAGGCCTCGCTCCTCCCATCAGCAGCCCAGGGATAAAGAGGGGGTAGCACAGTGGGAGGGCAGGGCTGGGGAGGTCCCTGGCAACTTCCCTGCCCAGAGCAGTGGGCACCAGTCACCCGGCAGGGCAGTGGCTGGGCCAGGCCGCAGGGAGGCACTGAGGAGGGAGGCTGACCCGTAGAGGCCTGGGCCCAGGCCGTCACTTACGGAGCGGAAGGCGAGCTCTCACACCGGATGAGGGTGGCCAGTGGGCACGGGGGTCTGAGGGGAGGTTCCGGCGGCCCAAGTGGGGCAGTGGTGACCGAGGACGCACGGGAACTCCTTCACGCCACGGCGGGCGGCGGGCGGCGGGCGGACAGTAGGCTGGCCCTGTCCAACCGTCCTCCTCCTCCCCGCCCTGGGGGGGGCCACCAGAGGCCCAATTGGTCTCTGCCCCCACGTGACTCTGCAGGCCACTCTCCTTCTTTGTTGGTGTTTCTCTTCATTTAGGTCTATTTTTTTTTCTTCTCCTAAAAGAAAAAAAATATAGCCCTATCTATCTGGGGGCCGTGGGTGGGGGTGGAGGCCAAGGCACTCTGGAGGCCTTGGCCAGCTGGCTGTTCCAGGCCGCTGTGGGGGCCCAGAGGCAGGGACCCCACGTAGGCGGGTAGGCAGCCCCGCTTGTTAGCGACTGGGTGGGAGTGGGGCCTGATTTATGGGCAGCTCCCCTACCCGGCCTGCAGCCCAGCCTCTCTCCCCTTGAATGGCTACCTCCCTGGGGCCTGGCCCAGCGGGGTCCAGTCTGGCCCAGACATGGGAGTGGAGTCAGGTAGGGCTGGCGCGGAGGCAGGGGCATGTATAACTTGACCAGGTGGCCCTGCGCCTTTGGCCTGGTCTTTTTCTCTTCCAGAGGTGAAGAAGGGAGGCGTGGACGAAAGGCAAGTAGGTGAGCTGACTACCACCTCCTATGTGCATTCCACGGGGGCTTTCTGAGTGTCACCACCCACCACAGGCTGCTAGTGCTCCCTGTCGATCGCTGGGGAAGTTGAGGCTGGGTCAAGGGGTTGGCTACCATGGCCCCAGGTTGGGCCAAGTGGATAGCCAGACCAGGATAGGGCAGGGCCAAGGGAAGGGGGTTTTGGCTAGAAGGTCAGGCCTCTCCACACAGCTGGGGATCTGTCCTGTCTCCAGGCTCAGACAGGTCCTGAACGGTCCTGGTCCCATAGGGCCCAGATGGCTCTGCCTGCCCCTCCCATGCAGACACGCCTCTGTGTGCGCCTCCACACCGCACTGAGTGCGCGTCAGGTGCCAGGCACTGGCCCAGGCCCTGCAGGAAAGGGAAGAAAGAGAAGAAATCTGTCCTTGGGGGATTTACTTCCCAGCCATTCATCCTGGGGGTTGGGAGGAGCACAGGGCTGGAGGAGGTGGGGCCACGGGGCAATCACTGCTGAGAACCCTTCATTTGAGGAAATAGGCAAGTCACACAGAGCACCTCACTTATCTGGTTTGGGACTAGCCGATATTTCTGAGTAATTGAAGACAATTATATTTAAAACCGAGTGTGTATTTCTCATTGTACCACTTAAAAGATGTTTTTTATTGTGAAAATACAACACAATAATTTTACTGTCTACCGATTAGCATATTCTAATTCTACCTATGACATAACATGCGACTAATTTCCCAACGTGCATGACCTCCAGAAGTTCTTATAAGATACACTTCTCTTGCATATAACTCAACCTAACTGGTCTCCTCATTTTATTTTATTTTATTTTATTTTTTTATTCTCTCTTGCATATAACTTAACCTAACTGGTCTCCCCATTTTATTTTATTTTGTTATCCTCACCCGAGGACATTTTTGCATTTATCTTCAGATAGAGCAGGAGGGAGAAAGGGAGGAAGAGAGAGAGAAACATCGATGTGAGAGAGACACATCAACTGGCTGCCACCCACAGGACCCCAGCCGGGGCCCGGAACAAACCGCAACTGAGGTACGTGCCCTTAGTGGGAACCAAACCTGGGACTCTCTGGGCCAACTCTTTAACCGCTGAGTCAAACCGGCCACGGCTGGTCTCCCCATTTTAATGCGATGATTTTGTTTCTGGATTAATACTACTCATCCTTGGAATTTAAAAAAGAAATATCTAGCCCTGGCTAGGTGGCTCAGTTGGTTGCAGCGTCATCCTGTACATCAAAAGTTTTCGGGTTTGATTCCCGGTCAGGGCACATACCTAGGTTTCAGGTTTGGTCCCTGGTTGGGGTGTGTACGGCAGACGATTGATGTTTCTCTCACACGTCTGTTTTTATTTCTCTCTCCCTTCCTCTTTCTAAAAAAAAATCAATAAACATATCCTTGAGTGAGGATTTTAATTAATTGATTAATTAGTTGATTAATTGATTAACTAATTAACTTACTGGTTAATTAATTAAAGGTATTCCAGCAAACACCCTATATGACCGACATGTCCTGTACACGGGACAAGAAGCAGTGAAGGCCCTTTGCGCCTCTTCCGACGGAAGACCGTGTGGAATGGGCACCCTGACCCCTGCCTTCTTAAACAGTCCAGACAGGGTCGTCCGACACCCCGGTGCTGTGGAAAGAACCAGCCTGCCTTTGCCAGTCTCCTGGTGAGGCCTTGAACCCTAAGAACTGGTACGGGACTAGTGGCGGACACTCCAGATTAAATCCCAGTTCTGCCATTTCCTAGCCGGGTGACCTGGTACCGTCACTTCTCCTCTCTGGGTCTCGTCCTCTCCGTGAAATGGGGACAAAAATGGGACAATACATGTCACATGCACAGCGGCTGCCCAGCATGTTGTTTGTGCTCAGTAAATGTTACAAACGCAAACAAGCCGAAGGACTGGCAGTCCATCCTCAGGGCCCCTTTCTCTGTGGGGCTGAGATTGCGACATCATCCCCAACACCATTTGTCCTTCTGTGAAGAGTGACTCACCCCAGTCTGGGGAACCCTCAAGGAAAGGCTCAGGGCTGATCTGTCCCCGCAGCGACAGCCGCAGGCAGTGAGCGCTGGGGTGACCGCTGGCCTCTGCACCGGAGGCCGTGCTGCCCGAGGTGTGGACCCCTGCCGGCCTCCTCCTGTCCTGTCGCCTTCCCTGTAGGCTGTCAGCTATCACTTGCCACCCCTCAGGCTGGACGCTCCTCACCCCGGATATGTTTACCTTCACCCCCTTCCTCTGTGCCACCCCTCCCGGCCCTCACCCTTCAGGATGAGGCATGCTGGGGACCAACGGCAAGGCAGTAACGCAGCCGGCCGTGCCTCCTGTGCCCCGGGTCCCCTGCCAACCAGTGCCCGCATCTGTGGCTGTCGCCAACCCTCTCCTCCGTCCTGGGAGGTAGGGAGCAGCATTTGAGAGATGAGGAAACGGAGGCTCTTCCCAAAGTCACAAAGCAAGGTTGTGATGGGACCGGGATCTGAACCCAGACCTGGGAGTCCAGATTTGGGCTCGCTGACTCAGTCATCTCCACTCAGCCAGAGCCCCTGGGTGGCCTATCTGTCCCTGCCTTGGAGCTCCAGCCCAGGCGGTCCCAGGCTGAGACCCACCCCCAGGGGAAGGAGAAGTGCAGTCCCGACCCCCTCCCTCCCCAAGCAAACAAAGCCCAGGGTCTCTCCTCTAAGTGGGGACTTTCCCAAAGTGCCAGGCCTGTTTCCTGGAGGTGGAACAAGGAACAAACAAGTCCGAGACCCAGAAACTGAAATGGAGATTGAAAGGCAGACTGGAAAAGAAGCCCTGGAGAAATACGGCGTAACAGACCCAGAGATGGTTAGAGAGAAAGGAGGAGTGGGGGGAGAGAGAAGGGAGAGGAGAGCCAGGGAGAAGACAGGAGAGGGAAATTCAGTTAGGGAGGAGAGATGGGGGGGAGAGGCAGAGACAGAGAGACACCGAGGCAGAGAATGAGGAGAGAGGGGCAGGCCGAGCTGGAGGCTGAGGGAGTGTTGATGTGGAGACCCCCTCGCAGGGCAGGGGGGGCGGGGCTGCTGGCAGCAGCAGAGGCTGTTTCCGCTGCACCCCTTATCAGCCTGCTGCCAGATGTTCAGATCCGATGCCAATGTCAGAGAAGTCCATAGTGCCGGGTCAAGGCCGTGGCCAGCGGGAGCCTCAGCTGCAGCGTGGGGAGGGGTGCGGGGGGACGGCACTAGACCTGCTCGCTCTTCCCCCTCTGCCTCATGGCTCTCTGGGCTGGACCACCTGGTGGGGGTGAGAGAGACCGGGGTACCTCTGGGGACTTCTCTAGACTGAGAGCAGGGACTTGTGGAGGCAGAGGGGGGCTCCCGGCAACATGTGCACACATACATCTTTGCACACCCACATGCGAGGAAGCGCACACAGACCCACGCTGCGTGGGAATGCACAGAGCTACATGGGACAGCTCAGCCCTGCACACAGCTCCTGCCCCACAACACTCCCCCACCCGAGCCCTGCTCGGTGCTCAGCCTGGTGAGCCCAGCCCCTCACCTGGCCAGGACTGCAGCCAGAGCAGCAGCAGGGAGGGCCTGAGGCTGGCAGGGTCTCCAGGACCCCCCTTGCTCTTCTATGAATGGGACACTCGCAGAATCTGCATGCCCTCAAGGGCTGGGCCGAGGTACCCGGGACCTTCTAGAATGTGAGGCTGGTGGAGACTCTCGGGAGCAGATGCAGGAACCGGTGTCTGGTGGGGCTGGGCTCCGTCCAGCCTTGGGCCTGGGCCCCTCCACCAGGCTCCTGGAGCATGGAGCCGCAGCTGGGGCCCCTTCCTGGGGTGGTTTATCTCACAGTGCACACGCGCGGCCCTCAAGGGGTGACCCAGCCTTGCTCCCCACATTCCTCTTCAGCCACGCAGCCGGTGGGCCCCCCACAGCCTGAGACCGGCCTGTACTGGGGGTGGTCAGGAGCAACCACTCAGGGCCCCTCCGCCGCCCTCTTGCCCCGCCGCGTCTTCGCTTCTCTCTCTGCTTCTAACTTTTTTGTCTCTGCCACAATGAATCCGTGTCTACCAGTTTTTGCCCCAGTCTTCCTCCGGGACGGTCCCAGCTTCTCTCTCTCTCTCTCTCTCTCTCTCTCTCTCTCTCTCTCTCTCTCTCTCTCTCGGCTCCTTGAGTGGACCAAGTCTGGGGATATCTCTGCTCTTCTCTCTGGCTCCCAGAGACTTGCCTCATTGGGAATGTATGTGAGAAATCAGGCTGTGGGCAAGGGGCTAGGGGCCTGGGCAAGGGACACCTTAGACTTATAATGGGTAAACTGAGGCAACCTAAGCCACAAAAGTCCAGACCCCCCACCTCGGACCTGCCGGGAGTCCGTCCAGATAATGAACACTGATCATGGCGTGGAGCTGGTGGGCTCCCCAGTGTAGTAGAGAAGACTGGGGGTAGGGGAGGAGGAGGCAGCTGGGGCTGCAGGTCTCCAGGCCTGAGGGCCTCCTTCCTGTTTGTTGGGAAGTGACTGCCTCCGAAAGCTGCTCAGGGGAGAGGAGGGAGGCCATGACGACTTCCGGGAAGCTGGCCCGAGGCCACCCTCCCCGTGCCCACATGGGGCCCGCTGGCCCTGGCTTAAAATAGTGCAGTTCCTCTGCCGGGCTGCGGCTCTCGGGCCCGGCCCAAACCTCACGGGCCGCCCGCTGCTGCCGGGCTGCCAGCCGAAGCCTGGCGCGGAGGGGATCCACCCAACTCCCCAGTCCTCCCCAGACTGAGGCTGGAGGCTGTCTGAACAGTGTAGGTGGAGAGTTACAGAGAAAATAGGGATTCCCAAGTCAGAAATCCGAGATTCGTCTCAGCTCCAACACTGACCAGCTGTGAGACTTGGGTTCATCCACCTCTTCTCCGAGCCTCGTTCCAATATCTAAGAGGGCGCGTGCCCGGCTTTCAACCTGGATGAAATCACATATGTAGACCCTTCCGAACCTCACCAGGCATAATGTGGACCTAAAACTGGGAGTTCCCTTTGCCTCTCTTGCTGGCTGTAGTCAAATGCCTGCCCCGGGGAAGGGCCTCCTAGCTTTCCTCAGTTCCTACTCTGCTCCCAGGACTAGGTGTTGAACAGGGAAGGTCTGTGTGGAGAGAGCTTGCAGGGAGGGCAAGGATGGGGCTGTGGTCTCCATGGTGAGACTTGTTACCAAGGGAACAAGACTCCAAGAGCCCTGGGTCTGACAGTTGGGCACTTTTGCCACAGGATCTCAGAGAGGCTGATTTCAGGTGGAGCTAAATCCCTGGTGGGCAGCCAGGCCAAGGCCAGGTAAAACCAGAGCGGTAGCTTCTGGCTCTGCTGGGTTTCTGCTATTGGGGTGTTAGGGGCTGCAGCCCCACGCACACAGCTTCCTTTTATGGATTGACTTCGTTGAGCCCCAACTTTGAACAAGCCTTAGTGAATCCTTAAACCCCTAAGACATAGGCATCGCGATCTCCACTTATCTAACGGGGAAGGTGAGGATCAGAGAGGCATCTATCTGGGTCAAGGCCACATTCAACTGGTAAGGGGAAGAACTCGGATTAGAATTGAGACGGTGAGACACCGGTTGATGGACCTGCTGTCACACAAGCTGCCTGAGGGAACGGTCCTTGGGAGGGCTTTAGGGAGCCACAACCCAACCTGGTCCCAACACTGTCCCCTGCCACCACTTCTGGCCTCAGACTTACATAACCCAGAAGAAGCTGATTCCTCTTCAGTTACACAGAGATGGACACAAGCTGCCTGAGGGAACGGTCCTTGGGAGGGCTTTAGGGAGCCACAACCCAACCTGGTCCCAACACTGTCCCCTGCCACCACTTCTGGCCTCAGACTTACATAACCCAGAAGAAGCTGATTCCTCTTCAGTTACACAGAGATGGTCTTACTTCAGAGGGTTTGCTTTTGAACAAGGATCTCAGCTCAGATCCTGCCTAATGTTAGGTAGGCACTCAATCACTACTGGTTTCGTATTCATTCCTGAGGTTACATACAAGATATGTAACCTCAGACAAATTGTTTACCCTCTGGGCCTCAGTTTCCTTATCTATAAAATGGGATCACTACAGCACCAGCCTCATCGGGTAGCTTTGAGGAATCAGTGATCGAATGCACACAAAATGCTTAGCACAGCGCTTTGCCTTGCTCTGAATGCAAGTTACTTTATTATTCTTTACTTCCAGATTATTGCCTGGCACTCAAGGAAACCAAAAGCTCAGCATCAGTTAAGTAGCAATTTATAAGTTTAGAGCAGTATTCTCAACTTTATTCCATGGAACATTGTCCCAATAGAATTTTAACAGGAGAAAAAAATGTCGCATGTCCAAATACTTCTGGGTAGACCCAAATTGATCTTGTTCAGGTAGGACTTCTCAGAGTCTTTAATAAGCCAGTGAAGGCTGGGAATTAGAGAACGAGTAGGTGCAGTCTCTCCCAGTTTTTTGGCACTAGAACTCCTTTTCCCACGGGACCACCTTGTGGGTCGTCCATGTTCTGAGAAGCCACAGGGATTCGGCATCTATAGCATTCTACGTATATCTGGGACAGCACTGCCTTCACATCAATTCGGTTGGGTCTGTTCTTTCATTTCTTACAGAAATCAATCCTTTATTGTTTAAGAGTTTTGTTTATTGTGCTAATAGCAAAAAGTTCAACCAAAGGCCGTTACTGAGCTTTGTTACAAACTCCAGACATTCATATTCAGCACTATTGAATTGCTAAGGCCGAGCAGGGAGGAAGCCTGTTGTAACTTTGGTATCAGATAGACCTGGATTCAAAAGCCAGTTCTGCCACGCACTCGTGTCACTGGGCCTCATTTCCTTGCGCCTCCATTTGCTTAGAGTTAAGATGGGGCTGGGACCTGTATCTTGCAAAGTGGTTATGAGCATGACTGCAGACAGTGCAGGTAAAGCACCCATGTCCCGCACATGCTTGGTGGTCAGCAAATGTGTTCCTTCTCCTCGCATCTCTGTCTTCTCTGTTCCCTCCTGTGGGGCACGAACCGTCTATTAATTAGTTCTGCAGCATTGCCTTTGTTCTAAAACCATCTCTTTCAAACCTCAAGGGCTCTCTGGTCCCTTGTGCTGGAGGAGCCTGAGGTATAGGAAGGCAGCTGGGCTTCCTCTCATTTCACACGAGGATTTAATAGACTTTTGATCAGACTCGCTTTAGCCTTTATCTTCCCAAACTGAGACTTCGTCGTTCCCATTTGTCTTCATACAACCCTCAGCCCACGCGCTGGCCCTTCTCTGATCCGACAGACAAGCAGGGTTACAGGACAGTCGGGCAGATCTGGATTCAAGTCCAGACCCTGACACTTCCTGTAAGACTCCGGGCACATCCCTTGACCTCTGAAAGCCTCCATTTTCTCAGCTCTAGAAAACGTCACCTATTTTCCGGAAGAACAGGTACCAATCGCTGGGCCGCGGTGGCACACCAGGCGGGCCACCCACCAGCACACTGCTTGCTGTCTCTGAGATGCGGTTCTTTCCTGAGACCTAGCACATGGCTTTCCTTCCCCAAACTCCGAGTGTGGCAGTCAAGGTCCCAGGTGCTTCTCCAGCCTCAGCTCTTGCTAATCCCTCCCGTCGGCACCATTCCTGCCAGGCGTTCCCTTGTTATACCTGATAGTTCATATTTTTCTGATTCACAGCTGGGCCTTCAAACATGTTGATCCCTTGACCCGGTCCCTCCTCCTGTCTGGTGACTTGCTTCAAAGCCCACCTTCAATACTCATCTGCAGCCCTTCCTGAGCAGACCCAGCCACCCTCCTCTAGGCCACTACGACGCCGTACTCACCCTCCACAACCTGAGCCCACTGCACTGCAAAGGGCTGGGTTTTGCCTCTCTCACGGGACTATTCCTCTAGTTGTGCCACCTTCTGGCTGGGAGGCCTCATATGAGACCCTTCCTCATTTAACTTCAGCTTCTTTACATATAAAATAGAGGTGATAATCCTTTAAATTCAAGAAGGTTCAGGTTTGTGAAAAGCCCCAACACAGTGGCAGCGCCAGGCACAGAGCAGGCACTTCAGCTTCATGAATCCAGTTCTAAGCAACATCCCTCCGCCAGACTCTCCCTCGGCAGTAGGACTGGGTGGGTGTCAAGCAGGAACTAGATCTGAAGGCATGAACCAGCTCCTTAGAACACCCCGTTGCCCCTCCCCAGGACCCCAGACAAGCGTCACAGACAGATGCCATGTTCAGGATTCACATTTATTGGTTCAAATACAGTACCTAACATTTTCTAAACATGCATTTCACACTAATTGGTCACATTTCCACAGGTAGTCAATTCACAGAAAAGGGCCCATCCCTTGCCAGCTGGCAGGGTGGGAGGTAGCAGAGGGCCTGGGGTAGCCTGCAGAGCCCACCAACTATCGCTTGGTCATGCAGGGTTGATGGAGCCAGGCTGGTGGGTGGCCCTTGGCCGGCCCCTTGGGGACAAGGGCTCAGAGACATCCATTTACTTGATTCCTACACAGGCTGTGGGTAGAGGTGGACTTCGGACAGGCAGCCCGGGGTCAGCTTGCGAATGCATGTGCCACCAGAGCCCCTGACAGTGGGACAGTGCTTCCTGTGTCTTGGATCCCAGGAAGGAAACAGAGGCCTCAAGGGGGTGGCTAGTCCCTGGCTAGGCAGGTGTGAAGGACTCCCTAGACACAGCGCAGACATTACAACGCACCCACAAGCCCCTATCGCAGGCCTGGGAGGGCAACACAGACAAAAACACCAACCCCCAGGGCAGGCAGGGCTTCTCTCCCGACAGAAACATGTAAACAGAGCAGGAGCTACACTCTTCTCTTCCCACAGGATTTCTCAGAGGAATCGACCAGGATGTCACTCAAGAGGTAGTATTTTTTTCTTTTTCATGAAAATTTGAGTCAACAACATTATCACCTATTATAAAATATTTCAGAGAAAGGAAATCATGATCACAAAGGGCAAAAATGGTATTTAGGCTGGCAGGGCTGGCTCCAGGATTCGGAAGACTAGCCTCCATCAGCAACACAGCTTTTTTCTTGGGCTTGGAGCAAGCTCTGGCCTGACTCGCAGCCCCCCTTTGAGCCTGCAGCTGATTCCTGAGCAGGCGGTGGCCCACCCGGGGCTGCAGGCCCTGAGGAGGCAAACCAGACAGGGACTGGATCGGACAGAGGGACCAGCGGGCAGAGCAGGGCCACTGTGGCTTGTGTTCCAGGACAGCCAGCAGTCTTCAAGCCTCAAGGTAGCCCAGGAATGGCCAGGGCAAGCCCAGCTCGCTCCCAGACTCGGGATGCTCTCTGGGGCTCCTGCCTCAGAGGAAACAGTCGAGGTCTTACATCCAAGCCCAGGAAAGAAGCTGCTGCTTGTGGCAGCCGAGAGAGGGGTTTCTGGGGACCCTGTAATTAAATAGACATCCCTGAGCTGTGGCCCTAGAAACCCTTGCCTCAAGGCTAACCAGTTTCCAGCACCTGGTGGAATGATTGCCGTTTCTCATCCTGAGACACAGATAAAACATCATTTCACAGACACTGGACATAGATGCTTCAAGCCGAGGGAAAAGGGAGGAATGATCAACTGCAAAGGCAGGGAAGTGCAGGGGGTGCTCATGGGTCAATGTGGGGAAAGGGTAGTGAGTTTTTTTGTTTTTGAGGGTTTTTTTTATTTTTTTTATTTTTACTTTAAAAAAATCAATAAAGAAAGTAAAAGGGCTGGTCTGAAAGACTGGATTTCTTAAAAACAATTACAAAATTTTAAAAAGCAACAAAGAAAGACATAGACCAGGGGCCCAGAGCTAAAGACTTGGAACCACTGCTCAACTTCCTGCCCCAATGGGAGGCCAGGGTCCCTTTAGTTTGGCCAACCTTGCACATGGCTTAGATGTTGCCCATGCTGGGCTTGTCTGTCTCCATCTGCCCCACTCCCCAGCAAATCAAGAACACTAAGAAAAGAAATGGATAGCAGAGCAGGGCAGCTAGCCAAGAGCCCAAGGTTTTAAGGGCCTGGTGACCTGGCCATGGCAGGTACTCACTTCCCTGAGAAGGGGGTGGCAGGTAAGAGGCAGGCTGGTGTGGAGCGGGTAACTCCATATGCCATGGAGACCCTAGCGTCCCTCTATTCCTCCTCTGGTTCTGAAGAACAGGAAAGTTCCTGCCTGCTGCTTTCTATCCCTGGAAGTTCACCCACCTCACTCATGGGTTGGGCATGGAGGCTGGGTGTCTGTCCCTTTGAGCCAGATGGAATGCTTTGAGACAGGTTCTGGGAAGTTTCTCTAGACTAAGGTTAAGACCACCAAACCTTGTGAAAGACTCCAAAAGTCTACAAAGGAGCCAGCGAGCATAAGTTGTATGTGAAGTTCCAAGATTCCAAATTTTGTCTTGGGTCAAGAAAACATTCAAAGGGAAAGGAAGGGAAAAGCCTGCGTGTTTCAATGCAGTACAAGAAGGTGGGATTCTCCTTGACCACGTGGCTTTCAGGGCCATAGTTTTATGGTGCAAAATTTCCCACTCAAAATGAGTGCTGTTGGTGGCAGGAGATCAGAGAGAGGACAGGAGAGAGGGAAATCAAGAGACCACATGCATGACATTTTCTTCTTCCACTAGCAAAAAGGCTACCTGTTAACCAAAATTTATGGGAAGAAAGGCAAAAAAACAAACACAACACACCTCCCCCTCCAACCTTTCTCTGTGTCCTTCAAACCAAATTCACAAATACATCTAGTGGCTGACCTAACGTCTCCACACTGCTAGCTACACTCCTACCATCTCCTCGTAATACCTGAGTTTGCAATGCAACACATTCATTTTACCCTGTTTAAAAAAAGCCCACGTCATAAAAAGGACTGGGTGCAGAAGACATTAAAGGCGGTCCACAGGTCAGGCTCTGGCTCAGAACACACGGCCACTTGGCTCCGAGATTCTGCAGGGCACTTGCAATGAATGGGCTCTTTGTTCTGTGGAATCTGCTGCAAACATTTGTAAAAATGGATTTGTACAATGGCAACTTGCAGAACCTTTCCCCCACTCCACAAATTAACAACTTGCTCTGTTTAATGCTGTGTTATTGGAGAGACATGTTCTTGCCTCACCAGAGAGCAATTTCCTTTGATACCAAACCAACCCGGTAAAATGCTTAATTTTAGAGAAAAGCCATTTCAAAAAATAGTAATAATTTGACAGATGGAGGTCTAAGCAAAGAGAGATACTACACACAGGAGCCATCTTGGAGAAGGGGCTCCGATATGTGCCTCTTCCCTATGTGGAGGAAAACAGCTCGGAGTCTGACCTGTAGCCAAAGAATGTGACCTAGTTGGTTAAATAAAACATTCGGGGAAACAAAAATATTGTGAACCGAGAAATAAACAGATACAGACACACACACACACCTTCCCATTGACATGTGAAAAACATTCTGATTAGACCTTTCCTGAGGAACACATCTCTTCTCTCTCAGAGCAGGTGGGGAAATGGCATTGAGGAGTAATGCTCTGAGTTTCAAATCCATCAAAGGACAGTCATCACTCTGCTGGTACCCGTAACATTTCACTGGAAAGAAAAATTACAATCTGACACAGACTACCTGGTCTGCACACAATGTGGTGGCCCACGGTGGCCCAGTCTTCTAGGCTGGGCTAGGAAGAGAGCAAATGGCCTTTGACTAAACAGGCAAAAGGAGGTGCTGTAGGCCCTTCAAGCCCACCCAGAGGTGCACCCCTCTAAGTGGTCTGTCTGCTGCACTGGCTGTGCGAGGTACCTGGGTGTAGGCAGGGACAGGTGTTGTAGTAAGGCAGTGAAGGGAAAAGCACCTAAAGAGTTCCAACAGCTACGGCGTGGCTGCTGGCCAAAGCCAAGAGGGGAAGGAACACTCCCCAGGGTAGGTGGGGCAGGTAGTGAAAGATCAAGGGGGCCAGGCTATAGTCTGGAGAAGGGACAGCCAGGCCCTTAGGAACATGAGGTAGTTTAAAGCCCCCCTTCCCTTCCAGGTGCTTGGAACTCCAGCCCTCCAGGCCTTGGCCAGGACACTGATACTCTAAGGGCAGCTGCGCCACTCTGGGCTTTGGGCTTTCTGCTGAGGAATCCTGGTCTCATTTTGGAGGGATTAGAAGAATTTGGAGTGGAATATAAAGGCAAAAATTCTGGTCAGAAGGGTGAATGGTCTTTCCAGGATGGGACTGGAGGGGTGGGGGGGACGACAGAGAACTCCAAAGTAGGAGTGTTTATTCTTTTAGCAGTATGGACTGTGTCCCACTACCCCTTGAAGAAAACAAGGTGAAAGGAAAAGAAATCAGGAGTAGGCACCTGGATTCAGAGCATGACACTGCTTGGCTGTTTTTTCAGACGGCCAATAGGAGGTCAAGTTTATAAGGAAGAGGCAAGGAGTCTAAGGAAAGCAAGCCTTGGCAGATCCAGGTAAGGAAACCAGGTAGCTGTGAGCCCCAAGGGAGCTGGTAGGCAAGGCCCGAGGATGACACTATAGCCAGGACCTCGCCTGGAGGAAAAGTTAACAGTGGCAGAAACTGATAGTGGTGGTTCAGATGGTGGGGTGGGGGCCCCGCAGTGTGGTGTGAGAATAGAAACCCTTCTCCCTGAGGACTTGTTCGGAGGGAGGACACTAAACTTAGATTTGGTCACTGTGCCCCCCTCTCAGCTTTCATGCTTTCCATAGAAAGGGATGGCTTACATCCTCATCTCCTGCACTGATCCCACTGTCTCCCCCACTTTGCTCAGGAAATCTAACACCACTTTGCCCTTTTATGGTGTGTGCTTTTACCTGGCAATTCTGTGGCTAGAAAAGGCAGTTTGCTCTCTGACAGACAAATGTATGAGTCTGCTGAGAACATGTGGAAAAAGTAGGGATGGTCACATCCCTCCCTTTCCACTGAGGTAGTCAGTCGTCTTTGTCAACATTATGGAAATAGTCATCTCAGCCCCATCCCACCCTCCCTCAAAATATAAAAGAACTATCTCTAAACAATGACAACACTGTAACATTAAACATCTTCACATTCTGTAAACTGCAAGGAAATGCATCGGCTGCATTCACACAAAAGCATGTGCATCATGTTGAAGGCCATACATTCAACTCTGTCGTGAAATAAATATATAGAAAACTGAGCTTAAAAAAAAAAACAGACAAACAAACACAAACTCTTCTTGCTAAGGAGGCGATCGGGAACGCTGCTCCACAGCCTCCATCTTGGTCTCTGGGCTGCTCTTCGGGAGCCCGTCCTGCCCACCCGAGGCTTTGCGGCCGGCCTGCGGAGGGCGCGGGAACAGGTCACTCCTTGCTCACACTTGTCTTGCAGGAATGCAGCACCACCTTGAACAGGAGGGGCAGCTGCTCCAAGGGGACATTCACCATTTTTCCTGGGAACAAGGTGGAGAAGAAGAGTTAGCAGCGGCGCTAGAGGAAGGGCAGGTCCTCCTCCTCGGGCTGACGAAGGGCGGATGCTGCCTTTCTGAGTGACGGGGCGAGGACAGTGCCAGGAGGATCACAAAGACAGTGTGGGCTGATGTCCGAATGCCAGGCCCGCTGTGGTGCCTGAGAGAGCCTAGCAATGGCGGAAGTTACCCTCACTGCTATTATCCAGGGAATACTGACTCTGTGCCAGGTGTTTAAATGCACCGTCTCACTTAATTCTCACACTATTTCTGTGAGATAGATATTACTTTTTATCCCCATTTTACAGATGAGGAATCTGAAACTGAGAGAATGTATTCCTAGATGCCCTCTTAGAGCTTAACTACCACAAGAAATTTATATTCTGCTTTTTCCCCTGACGAAGTCTCTAACTAGCATTCTATAAAAATTGTTCTTCGGAGCAGCACAATGGGCTAGTAAAAGTACCGAGGAGAAAAGGAGGTGGGGGTGTGTCAGGGACAAAGAGATGGAGAAGTCCAGGGTTAAAGGGGCTGCAGGTTTCTTCACTGAAGGGCCTCTCAGAACACTCAGTAAACACCTGCAAACGGGCCGTGGTTCTCTCTGGCAGCACCTTAGAGTCACCTGAGGAGTTAAAAAATACTGATGCCCAGGCCCCCTCATACCAATTAAGTCAGAACCCCTGGAGGCGTCACCAAAACATGGGCATGTTCGCAGAGCTTCCCAGGCGAGCCCAGCGGGCTGGGCTGAGAGCCAGCTCTGGGGGGGGGGGGGGGTGCGACCGCCCCTCACTTCAGAGGGGCACCTGACCAATGTCTCCTCTGAAGATGCTGGGACACAGACATCAGAACACCCCTCAAACCTAACAGCTGAGGTCTAGTTCACATCTGCTAGATTACTCTGGGTCCAAAGAGTAGAATAAAAATTCCTTTGCCAAATTAAAAAATTTTTCCTTCAAAACTCTATTGGTGAATTTGACAGGAACAATCTCTGTCTAGAGGCTCACCTCTGAGCTGCTCCTCAGTAAGTGCTGCGTGACTCTAAACAACAATCTCTACCAAATGAAGTAAAACAACTAAAACCCGGACTTTGTATTTCAAAGGACCTATTTAAATATCAAGAAGCTCAGCAGGAGTCAAGACAACAAAACAACAAAAATTCCTTTGCAAACATAGAATTTGAGAATTATTATTATTATTATTTTTTTTCAAAGACATTTTATTTTTTATTTTATTTTTTTATCCTCACCCAAGGATATTTTTCCATTTTTTGTACAGATAGAGTGGGAGGGAGAGAGAGGAAGGAGAGGGAGAGAGAGAAACATCGACGTGAAGGGACACATCGAGTGGCTGCCACCCGCACGACCAACCAGGGCCGGGGACAAACTGCAACCAAAGTACGTGCCCTTAGCGGGAACCGAACCCGGGTCTCTCCGGACCACAGGCCGACACTCTAACCGCTGAGCCAAACTGGCCAGGGCGAATTTGAGAATTATTTTAAAGATATCACTTCAAATCAGGGTTGGGGAACATCTGTCAAGGCCCAAGAAATCAATCCCAGCGAACATCACACACCTCACCAAACTAGCCTGACCAAATAGAGCAGGCTAATTTTTAAGTTGATAATTTTGTATGGCCTGCAAATGATGTTATAAATACTCAAATAGCCCTTGGCAGAAAAAGGTTCCCCACCCCGGCTTCAAATGAATGATCCCCAAAATGCCTAGAGGCAATTCTATGAAAGAAAATTGAGATATAATTAATTCACTTACCATAAAATCCACCCTTACAGTTTATAAATCCAGAAATGAAGTTAATCTGAGAAACTCTGAGCCTGTTTCCCATCCACAGAGTTTGCTCTGAGGTTAAATGATATAAGGCCACAAAGTACCCTGCACATCACAGGTGCGGAGAAAATGTTAGATTATTTTCCCTACAAAGAAAATGCACACTTCTTGGTGTAGTGTGAACTTTTCTGAGGGCGAGGGTCATACTGCTTTTATGCAGTTAGTTGGTCAGTCATGGGCCTGGAATGAACTTCTGAAAACACTGCTTGCCTCATTCTCTTTATAAGCTGAGAGAAGCAAGGAAGGGTTGGTAAACCAGCACCTGGAATGTTACCTGCAATATACCGAATCTCAGGTAAGCACATCATGAGGTCAGGAAAGCGGTTTGGCTGATGTGTATATTTATATTCAGTGAAATCCTGGCAAATGTACCAATATCGCTTGTTCAACTGTTCCAGCTGTGAGGCACTGGTCAGACCCCTGATATCTGTGAAGAAAACCACACAGGTTATGGAAAGGGCTTTCTAATGTGGAAGAAACACCAACTCCTCGAATAGATGCATATTTCAATGAAAGTTATTAAACACTGTCACAACAGGGGATCTTTTCTCTTTCTGAAATGGAGGAACAAAGTTCTGGATAAGGGAAGAGAAAACAGATAAAGAAGAAAAAAATTATACAGGACAATCACTAGACTGAGCCCCTTGAGAGCTAGGTGTTATCTTTCTCAACTTCACACCTGGCTCCCAGCACAGGTCTTGACACAAAACAGGCACCATTAGATGCTGAACCACTAACTGACTGATTAATCTACCTTACCTAATTTGTCCTTCACGATACTGTTAAATTTGCCCTTTGCTGGAGCCAATCAGAAGCCATGCTGACACCTCAACATTCATGCCTGTACATATATTCACATGCTCGCCTGTATTTTTTTTTTAAATCCTCACCCGAAGACATTTTTGCATTTATCTTCAGATAGAGCGGGAAGGAGGAAGACAGAGAGGGAAACACTGACGCCAGAGAGACACATCGATTGGTTGCCACCCACACGACCCCAACCGGGGCTGGGGAAAAACTGCAACCGAGGTACGTGCCCTTAGTGGGAACCAAACCTGGGACTCTCTGGTCCACAGGCCGACGCTCCAACCACTGAGCCAAACCGGCCAGGGCTGGTCTCCTGTATTTTTGCTCATACTACTCTATATATAGAGTTCTCTCTCTCTCTCATTTCTTTCTTCCTTTTTTTTAATCCTCACCCAAGGATATTTTCCCATTTATCTTCAGATAGAGTGTGAGGGGGAGAAGGAGAGAGGGAGAAAGAGAGAGAAACATCAATGTGAGAGAGATACATCGATTGGCTGCTACCAGCACAACCCCTACCAGGGCTGGGGACTAACCTGCAACTGAAGTATGTGCCCTTGACCAGAACTGAACCCACGACTCTTTGGTCTGCGGGCCAATGCTCTAACCACTGAGCAAAACAGGCCAGGGCTCTCTCATTTCTTTACACACACACACCTACCCCCTTTTTTAAATATAAAAATATGGATATTCTCTATATAAATCTTACCCAGCTTTTGAAGCCCAACCTAGATTTCTCCTCCTCCAAGTAGTTGCTACTGATCTCCCCCCAACTGAGGCTCAAGTAATATGTCACATGCCATCAGAGTATATTTCTTGAGGCCAGGAACCTAGAATCTAATTTATTTTTCAATGTCTTTAATGCTCACCCCAGGGCCTGGCCTAGGGGAGGCACACAGAATACCAGATGCATGCACGACTGGTACAGAAGCAGGAGGGGGAGGAGGAAGTAGAGAGGAGTGGTTGAGTCTCTGGACTAGGCAAGTGAACGCAGGAACAGAGCACTTATAATGTCACAGACAGCAAAACAGCCCAGTTCCACTCTGAGAGCAGAGCACCCAGATGCTACTTTGGAAAAAAGAGGACTCAAATTCTCCTTCGTACTCTGGTTACCAGCAGCTACCAAGCCCCACTTCACAGGTAATACTACACTTAAATCACACCCAGCACACTTCTAATGAAAAGCTATGCTCAGTGGATTGAGCGTTGTTCCATGGACTGAGAGGTCCCAGTTCGATTCCAGGTCAGGACACATGCCCGAGTTGTGGGCTCAATCCCCAGTAGGGGGCGTGCAGGAAGCAGCCGATTGCTGCCATTCTCTCACATCCATGTTTCTATCTCTCTCTCCCTAAAAAAAAAATAATCAATAAAAACCTATTAAAAAAAAAAAATCCATGCTTGAGCCCTGGCTGGTGCTGTCCAGTAGTTAGAGCGTCAGCCCACACACCACAGGGTTACGGATTAGATTCCCAGTCAAGGGCATGTACCTGAGTTGCAGGTTTGATCCCCAGCCGCAGTCAGGGTGCATATGGGAGGCAATCAATCAATGTGTTTCAATCCATGTTTTCTCTCTCTCCCTCCCTCCCTACCTTCCTTCCACTCTCTCAAAAAATCAATGAAAAAATATCCTCAAGTGAGGATTAAAAAAATATAAAAATAAAAATCAACGGAAAAAAATATCCTCTCATGAGGATTAACAACAGCAGCAGCAAAAACAACAACAAAATCCAAGCTTGATATGAATTTCTATGAACCCCACTCTGCCTGAAGGGGCCGTCAGAACCACTGCCAGCCTGTCGCAGAGGCCTTATCTCCAATAGTTTCATCAGTCACTCTGCTCTTCTTCAGTCACTGGTAAACTTGGTACATATTTTAAATGACGCATGTACTGTCCTTGGTGTCTGCGTTTAAATACATTGAAACTGACTTAACAAAGCAAATCCTCTTCCTTCTGCTATGAGTTATAGAGACTGTGGCATTTAGGTTTTAAGAAAAAACCCAAATCATGCCCTGCACTACAGAGGGGCACAATGATGGAGAGGAAAGCTTAGGCTTTCCAAGACTGCTACCCATATGGTGTGTCACACTCTGTGTGACGGTCCCTAGGGTAAAGGGCATGAAGCATGAGGGAAAACTGTTCACTGGCCAAAAAACAAAGGTCCCCTCTTTCCCACACCCAAGCCACTCACCTTGATTTAAGAAGTTAATTGCTTTCATGCAAGCATACTCCTCATTGCTGACCTTTAGCTGATGAAACTTGTGATACAGGTAGATGAGCCGCTCGATCACCTCCATCCCTTCATCACTAAATCTGGGGAATGGACACAGGTGTTAACAGTGGGCTCTGACACCAGCAGAGATCAGGGAAGGAAAAACAGAGGTTTCTGACAGCTCCTTAAGGCATCTAACATTGGTAGAGGATGAGCTCGGAAGAAACAGAATCCAGAATTGTTTGTGAAGAACATGTGGATCCATGGTTTGTCTAGCGGCCAAGCAAGACAGCTCATACAAAATGCTATTCCCAAGGTCAAGTAGGGTCGATCATATCTAAATCCAGTTCCATCACATAAAAGCTATGAGACCTTGCCCTGGCTGGGTGACTCAGTTAGCTGAAGCATCTTCCTGTATACCAAAAGGCTGCAGGTTCAATTCTCAGTCGGGGCACATACCTCGGGTTCGATCCTTGGTTGGGGTGCGTACAGCCGACAACCAATTGTTACTCACATCAATGCCCACCCCCCACTTACTCTCTAAAATCAAAAAAACATATCCTCAGGTGAGGATTCAAAAAAAAAAAAAAAAAAAAGCTACAAGACCTTGGGAAAGTCATTTGACCCCTCTAAGCTTTGAGGTACTTCTCTGTACAATAATAATGCTTGCCTGCTTGGGGTAACAAGGACCAAAGGAGGTTTGGGATTAAATGTGGAGAAATATGATGTCATTAACATACTGCTGTTGTTGAGATGCTGCTTCAGTTTCAGTAGCAGCTGCCATTTGACTCTCTGCAAGCCTCTGCCACAACGCAGAAAAAGCTGCTGATCGTATTTATTTAAGTTCACTGTTTCCAGCAGGGCACAGTGAACATTTTTATTGGGCATCCTTGACTTCAGCTAGGGAGGGAGTGAAACATTAACTGAGCCTCCATGCCATGCCAGTCTCTATGCTGGGCACTTTATGTGCATTATCTCAGTTAATTTTCTCAGCCCTATGTATGAGGTGAGATCATCATCACCAGTGTACAGATAAGAAACTGGAGTCAAAGAATAGAGGGGACTGGTCCACAAGCATGCAGTTAGGTGGTGGCAGAGCCAGAACTTAGAACCAAGGCTAATTCCCCAAGGCCCCGGTTTTCCCACTATCTAAGGTGGCATCCCATAGCAGAGAAGACTCAAAGTTCCTTTCTTTGGATTAGATGCTCCTTGAGAAAAGACCAAGTTTTAGGCAAAGGAGTGCCAGGCTAGGGGACTAATACTCTGGGTCATAGTGGAGAATGTCTCATAACAGAGATGGAAATATCACCAAACCAAGGAGGCAAAGGCTTAATGGGAAGCAGAAGTTTATAAAAGCTGGGGTCAGGTCCAGCCTCCGCCATTCTAGGAGTGGGCTGAACTATGGGCCAAGGAACAATCCAGACAGGTCTCAGATGCAGCTCAGTCACAGAGATGCTTAGCCCATGTCTGTTTCCTGGTAATATGTTCAGATCTGGGTAATGAACATAACCGTACAGCTCCGTGCCAGGCAAGAAGGCCCTAACTGGGTAGAGTTCAAAACACCTGGAGATGTACTACTGCTTTCTGCATTGACTTTGTAGGCTTTGCAAGGGCTTGGCTTGTGGGACAAGCAGGCCATTTTTCTTCCCTGGAGAAAGTCTGGCTCTGGCTGGGGCCAGAGGCACCTGCACTTCTCAAGCACCAGGGGGAGCTGCCGCAGCAGCTCTGTCCAATCAGAGCTCTGACCCTCTGCCTCAAGGTTCAGTTCCCAGTCAGTCTGTGCCAGGGTTTTTTTCAGTCAGCTGATTTGAAGTTCAATGGCTGACTCCGTTTCTTTCTGCTCCTGACTTTTATGACTTTATAATACTTTCCCAGACTGGCTGATAAGGCAAATTTATACTGAAAAACCACCATAAATAAACTTATCTACCACTGTACCACTTGTTGAGTGTGCTACTTGCCAGGCACTTTGTTAAATATTCTACATATGTAGCCCGGCCAGTATGGCTCAGCGGTTGAGCATGACCCACGCACCAAGAGACTGCCAGTTCAATTCCCGGTCAGGGCATATGTCCAGGTTGTGGGCCTGATCGCAGTACGGGACATTCAGGAGGAGGCCAATCGATATTCTCTCTCATCGATGTTTCTATCTCTAACATTAATGAAGAAAATCAAAATTTTTAACAATTCTACATGTTATTTCACTGGATACTCCCAATAAATCCCCAAAATGGATGCTGTAATTCTCTTTGTTCACATGTGGAAACAAAGACTCAGAGGTTATTTATTGTGCCCCCTTTGCATTCTTACATTTTACCCTCCTGAGAGTCCGTGAGGTAAGTAATATCACCTCATGCTGGGAATGAGGAAACAGAAGAGGTGTCTTCCCCAAGGTTACATAGTAAATAAGTGGTGGTGGGCCAAGGTTTAAACCCGTTTTCTAATTCTAAGCCTCTTGCTTTCTCAGCACTATACTGTCTCCTAACTGACTGCCTTGCTCCTAACTGGTAACTGCAAAAGGCTACCACATGCTACACCAGGGACCAAGAGAGCTCTGTGTTCCCACAGGAACTCAGGCAGACCCAACCCAGAACTGCCTGCTGGGCTTCCATGATGCTAAGACTTGCAGGAGGCAGTGTGCCCAGGAGTGAGGCTTCCTCCTCATCACAGTACTTGGTTGGCTACTTCTGTTCTTGAGAGGACAAATTCCTAGTATCTGCTTGGAGGGGTGAGGTAGGGGTGGCAGGGGGTAGGGTATAAAAAAGGGGGTTGTAAGCAGAACAACACTGTCAGCATCTGTCTGGTGGCCAAAGCAGTGCAGCAAGCAAAGATAACACTCTCTCCCTTAATCAGCAACCTCTTGCCCCAAGTGCTACTTTGGCACTACAGAACCTGCAGGTGTGTGGCTATCAGCCAGACCCCTTAGCCAGGAGTGCCAACCTTATTCCTGGCTGAGTCTTGGATTAAGAGACACAAAGGAGCTCCCAACTGCCTGGCCTGAGCATATGTCCCAGATCCGCCCTTTCTCTTAGAGAAAGCACATATCTCTTTTCCAAATTTCTTAGGACTGGCTACCATCATGGACCTGTGGCAGTGTGTGTGGGGGGGATGGCAGCCAGCCCAGCAGCCCCCACTCAGTATCCACAGCCTGACTGCAAAGCTTTCCTCCACACCCCGCATCCCACCCCTTGATAAACAAATTGTTCTCTGTTTCATGGGCTGGCTTTCTCCTGCAGCCGTGCCTCCTCCACATCTGCCCACTCCACAGTTCTAACGCCCCTGTATTCCCTGTCTACAAATTATCAGCATTCAAAGCCAAAAAGTTGGACAAAAACACCCATTCTTCTTCTGGGTTCCCATTACACAAGCATGCTAGGACAAGAAAAACATTCCTGCCAGGATCCCCCAAACCACTGGACCATTCAGTCAGCAATTGAAGCTGACACTCTATAAGTTATGTCCCATTAAGGGGGCTGAGAGGCCAGTTGTCTCTTTTTCATTCATCTAAATGTACCTACCCCCAGGAGCAGTCACCAGCAACAACCTTCGAGGAACTGCCATCTCAGCACCCACACAGACTCCAGGATGAAAGTAAGACTGTAACACCAGGACACATTCCGGAAAGTCACACTTTTGGAAAGGCTAAAGAATTTCGGAGAGTGCAATAGTAAACAGCCCGGGCTTTGGATCACAACAGATTTAGGCAATACTCTCAACTCCATATCGTTTTAGCTTTATAACCTTGAGTTTTTGCCTTTCTGAACCTCATGCTCCTCATCTGAAGAACAAGGGTAATATTGGTACAGTCTCTAAGGGTGGTGGTGAGGACTAAAATAATGTCTGTAAAGCCCTTAGGATGGAATTTGGCATAATCAACAGTCTATAATTTTTAACTATTATTATTAATAGCATCAGCATCATCACTCCCATTATCAGAGCAAAAAGAAAAGACTGTGTTTCCTGAACCTTACAGCTAGGGTCTGAGCAGGGAATCTGGGAGGGAAATTTCCAGAGATCTGGCAGAAATGCAGCTGGTGCTCATGAGGTACAAGTGCCCATTACAGCCCATCTGGTGCAAGGCACCTTCTCCTGAGAGGGAAGGAGTCTTGATTAGGGCCAGGAGCAGTCACTGGCTGGTGCTACAATCTGCTTTAAATCAAATTCACCCAGCTCACTGTCTGATAACAGCCTGATTAAGGAAAATGGGCACCATAAATTTGATTCAATATTTGAGAAGAGAAAAGGAGGTGGTCATGTATCATCTGGGAAAGCCTATTCATGACAGCAGAAACCCACTTGCACTCAAGAGTTGTGAAAAAGTAAAGGCATTTTGGGGGAGTGGGATAACGCAGAAGCCGGCAAGGTAGGAAAGAGCTATGGCTAATTACAGACTCCAGGCCCTGGGTTTCTAGCAAAGAGGGGACTGCTTTACAGTGATGAACTTGATTCCAGAGGTTCTTATAGTTTCATTTCCTCTTGGGCAGTTCCACATGCATCTCAGATCCAAGAGACCCCAACTCAAATTCAAAGTGGCTCACCCCTCAGCCTGCTCTTCTCAGGCTCCATTATCTTGGCTAAGACATTGGTGCCCACCCACTGGCAGCATCCCCAACTTTTCCACTCAAAGTCCCACTGACTTTACCTCACTGCCATCTCCTAACTCTGTGCTGCCCCTCTATTCCAATAGTCACTGCTGCTCTGTCCATGCCTATTTTCGTTCACCCAGGCTAAAGAACAGCTTCCTACCCAGCCACCGCCCTCTAGCCTTGTCCATACCAATCCATTCTGAGCTTTACAGCCATGGGGATCGTCCAAAAATGCAACCTGACCATGTAATTACTCCACTTAAAAGTGTCCTATAGCCCTGGCCAGTTTGGCTCAGTGGTTAGAGTGTCAGCCTGTGATCCGGAGAGACCTGGGTTCAGTTTCCGCTAAGGGCATGTACCTCGGTTGCAGTCTGTCACCAGCCCTGGTTGGTCGTGCAGGTGGCAGCCACTCGATGTGTCCCTTTCACATTGATGTTTCTCTCTCTCTCTCCCTCTCCCTCCCTTCCACTCTATCTGAACAAAAAATGGAAAAATGTCCTCGGGTGAGGATAAAAAAAAAAGTGTCCTATGACTTACTCTGGCTGGTTTTGTTCAGTGGTGAGAGCATTGGCCTGTGGACCAAAGGGTCATGGGTTCGATTCCAGTCAAGGTCATGTACCTGAGTTGCAGGTTCGATCCCAGCCCCCGTCAGGGTTGTGTGGGAGGCAACCAATTGATGCGTCTCTTTCACATCAATGTCTGTCTGTCTCTCTCTCTCTTTCTCCCTCCCTCTCTCCTTTCCACTCTTTCTAAAAATTAATGGAAAAATACCCTCAGGTGAGGATTAACAAAAACCAAAACCAACCAAGAACAGAAGTGTCCTATGACTTAATACTATTTACACAATAAAACCCAAATTCTTCAGATTGGCATTTAAGCACCTTCATGACCTATCTTTTCTGTACCTTTCCTTCCAGTCCTTTCTTCCCTCATTTCTCTGTATCTCAGATACAGTCTCTCCATACCCTAATCCATAGGACTGCTTTTGGTCCCCTGTACAAAGCAACCATCCAGGATCTCAACTTCTAGGACTTTCTGTTACTCTCCTGCCTTCCTCCTGTTCTCTATAATCTACCAAGAAAAATCACACTTCAAGATGCAGCTCAAATGTCTTCTGTTTGGGCGAGCATTCCTTGATGAAGCAAGTAGAGGAGCTCACTCCTAGTCTATGCTTGCACAGTCCTTTCATTGCCCCTCAATCTCCACCAACATCACCCTAGATTGCAGGCAGTATCTGCTTCCATATGCCTCCCAACCCCCTAAACCAAGAATAGGGGCTCTCATATCAGAGTCAGAAACCATGTCTGCATCACCTGTAATCCTTACACTTCTCCCCACAACACACAATAGGTGCTCGGTAAATGGGCGTGGGATCAGAACTAATATGTTGAAGTTTAACAGGCATATTTCCATTGAAGGCTTCCATAACTGAGTAGGAATCCTAATAACAAATCTATTTCTTATCATTGAACCTACTTGCCAGATCAGCAGCAACATGTGTTAGCACTGTTTAAGAGAACTTTCCATGATGATGGAAATATTCTACCTCTGCACTGTCCAATATAGTAGTCACTAGCAACACGTGGCTACTAAGAACTTGAAATGTGGCTAGTGCACATGAAAAATTGAATTTTTTATTTTAACTAACTTAAATTTAAAAAGCCACCTGAGACTAGAAGCTACTACTATTGAACAACATAGCTCTAGATTCTCCTTGATAAGGAGTCTTCCTAGGAAATAAAAATTTCCTCACTAACTCAGCTGTTACTGGCCCCTGCCTTGCTCTTGGGGTACAAGGAATTGGATACAGTAGAATGAGGTGCCTTATGAAGCTCAAAGCCACAGAGAGCCCTGCATGACCAGTGATCTCTGCCTACTTGCAGAAAGCTTAGGGAAATCCATCACTCTAGAGGAAGTGGAAACCACAGGCTGACTTTCTATGCAGTCCCAGGATGCACTGGTGGATTCCAGACAAACAGGGAAGCCAGGCTCGCTGGGCCAGCTCTGCAAACCCTGACAATATTAGAGCAGGCTAACTGTTATCCAAACAATCAGCTCTGAGTTATAGAGCAGGAGACAGGAATTTGATGGAAACAATGAATTAGAGGCTCAAGACAAGAGGTTAGGTCATTTGTAAAATCAGATATATCTGTTTATAGGACATAGTGTCAGCTGGGTTAAAAACTATGTCATTTATAGATCACCCTGAAGCCAGTAGGCATCACTAAAAAGGAAATGTTAGAAAACCAAGGAAGACAGTCAACACCAAGACACCTTCCTCCCTCAGCTGTGCACAGGGCTCTTGAGGGGCTTGGAGCTTTGCTTCCAGCCTACATCTAGTATTGTCTTTTTGCCATGTGACTGGGTGCCAGAAGAAGATGCACCTCAGTCCTATGTAGAAAAGTGTGGGGGCTGGGACCCTACCCCTCCAGCTTTCATTGATGGGAACATCTTTTCTTCCCTCTTTCTTAGTGCTCTGGAATACTATGACTTCCATTAATTTGAACTGTCCAATAAAGGTGAATTATTAACATGTCTATTTAAATGTTGATTTAAACTGTATTTTTCATATGGATTAATTAATAAGCCAGAAAAGCTGTATCAACAGATCACGTGTCCTGATTTTGGGAGTCACCATGGGATCCAGGTCTCCAAAGTGAGTGAGTAAAAGACCTGCTCTCCACAGGGGCATTAGAAGGATCCTGGCCAACTGAGATGAGACTTTATGCTAGAAAACACTGAGGAGAACAATAGTTTCCTCATCCCATGCCCTTATCATTTCACTGCATCTCAGATGCAGTAAAAGAGCCTAAGCTTTGCAGCTGGGCAGGCACAGCTTCAAATCCAAGCTCCAGATTCAACCCTAAAACCCTCAAGGGCAGGTCTCTCTGAACTTTAGTTTTCTCATCTATAAAACAGGCACAATCATACCTATGATGATGGAGGCTATGATAAACAATAAGACAATCACATAAAATACCAAGCCAGTGCCTGACACACAGTAAGTATACCACAGTGAATCCTAGGTCTTGCTCTCAGACTGTGAAACAACATCTTGGAGCCTCTCACTTTATAAGCAAAGTTTAGATTTTTGTTCTTCCTAGATATATTATCTTACTTCAGTAATCAAAATGTAGTAAAAAAAAAAAAATAACAGCTTAGCATTCTGCTAAGCTCTGCTGCACAATATCGTTTATTCCTCAGAAGTACCTTGTTGGGGAAGTTGTTATTATCTCATTTGTTTTTGCATTGGGAAGATGTTATCATCCCATTTTATAAATTCAGAACCTGAGGATCAGAGACTTGACCAAGGTCACAAAGCTAGTCAGTGGCAGAACAGGGCTTTGATGCCCATCCTTTAGAGTGCCAGGCAAGCCTGCTGCCTTGTAGGGATGACAACGGTTTGGTTGCCTGGGAACTCCCCCCAGCCAGCAGCCCTCACCTGTGTAGCTCTTCATCAGAGGGTGAGTACTTGGCAGTGACATCAGCCAGCTCCCCAAAGATCTGCTTGCTGTAAACGGTGAGGGAGGATAGCAGAATTAATTCCTGCCACGTAGAGCTCAGGAGGCAGGTGTAATCCTTGATTGAGAGCTCGCAGAAGAAAGGCAGTTTCTTGATCCAGGCAATCTGCCTAAAGAGCAGCTCATCAGCCAGGCGGCAAAGCAGGGCAAACAGCTCTGCCTGGGTCACAGCATATCTGGGGGTAGAGATAGGGGAAAGTCACTTCCAGTGGCCAGAGGGTGAGGATGAAGAGCACAGGAAGAGGAAATTCCCAAGGCCACAAAGGGTCTCTGGCAGTGGGCTCCTTGCCTGTCACTGTGGATCTCCAATTATATTAAACTCAATCAGATAAAGGGGCAGGAGTGGGGCCCGTAGTAATCTCAGGACCAGAGAAGTAGGTTTGTGAGGAAAGGTTGCTCAGGGGAAAGGAATCTTAGAAATTTTGTGCAGTTATCAGGGAGCATGACTTTTAATATTGGTGTCCACTAGAGAAAATTCCCAGCCACTCCTGTACTTGTTTTGGCAATGAGGGTTCCACCAGGGGAAATCTGGTGCCCACCAAATACAGTGGCTGGCAGAAAAACAAGCCTAGGGCCAAATGGCTGAGAAAGAACAGAACAAGTTCAGAAGCTTTTCCTGCTCTCACTACACCCCCTGGTGGTGAGAGTTCAGAAACCAGAGTTAGAGTTGTTCAGCCCTTCTAAACTACTGCAGGATAAAAACAGCAGGGCATTTCTCAGCTCTGGGCTGGATGACACAGGGGTCCCAGTGTTCTTTCTCTTAAGGCCCCTTGGCATGACTCTTCCCCGCACCCCTATGTCCGGATCTATAAAGTTTTTATGTGCCTTCTTGTAGGTAGATATTTTAATTTCTCCTTTGAAATTGGACCAGCTTAAGAAATCTCAGGATACCTTCTGGATGGGGTCTAAGCTTGGAAATACAGTGATACCTCGGTTCTCGAACGCCTCGGATTTCGACCAAATCGGTATTCGACCAGGAGATTCGAGAAACTTTTGTCTTGGAATCCAAACAAATATTTGGAACTCGAACTTCCGAGATGAGCCGAGTTGAGCCGAATGGCGTTCATTCGGCCCAGCGCGCCTTGCTTGCGTCATCAGTGTGAGTGCAGAGAGAGAGTCACGCTTTGTGGAGAGAGTCACGCTTTACACTGAATTTAACCCTTAGACATACTGTACACTTTTATTTCTTGTTGAGACTTATGTTTTTCTACATATTATATACAAATTAGGCCAGTAAATAGGCATTTTCTGGGGCTTGGAATGAATTAATCCAGTTTCCATTATTTCCTATTGGGTTTCATTGCTTCGGTTCTCGAACAATTTGGTTCTCGACCGTCCTCCTGGAACGAATTATGTTCGAGAACCGAGGTACCACTGTACTCAAAGGGCATATACTGCAGGCCAAAGGAGTAATGGGTGCAGCAATGGATGGGCCTAAAGGTTAAACTATTATCTACTCAGGTAGCTGACTCAGGCCTGCACACACGGCATCAGGCTACCCATGGGTGTGTTGGCTAGGGATGCAGACAGGTTAAAATTAGTTAGTGCCTTCAGTGTCTGGCTTAGGAGCCTACACTTGATGTATGATTATCCAAGAATTACAGCTCATCTCTGGCTCAGAAGTGTTCAGACCCATCCCGGGGCCTGGCTTACCTACACCCAAGCAGAAACAAAAGCCTAATTCCACAGGGATTGATAAAAAGTCCCAACTCTATAAGATGCTCAAGAGAAAAACGAGGGAGTACTAACATCAAAGATAAGCACAGATTTGCCTTCTGATGCTGAGCCATCACTTACCATTCCTGACATATTCTGAAGCCTGGGATAAAGCAGCCAAGGATGAAGGTGGGTATGGGGTAGGAAGCATTTTGAAGTTGCAAGGGCTAAACGGCATGGCTCACTCACCCATCTTCGATCAACATGGGCGTGCCCAATGGCTCCAGGTCTTCAGCTGATACCAGTTGGTGAATCAGACTGTATGACTGGGGATCCAGGCTGCGAGCTTGTGGGGGCAGAAGTGGCGAGTGGGTAGAATAGCTAAAAAGGTGCGGTATGTATTGATAGTGTGGAGGCACAGACATCCCCATGTACTGCTCCCTGAATGCCATAAATCCATTTAGTTCCACAGACCTACTGGAGAGAAAAGTCTCATGTCAGGTAGAATCTGGCAGGCCTACTGCTTGCTACTCAAAGAAATGAGCCAAAAGGTGGCTCAGGTGTTCTTTGGCCATGCAGTATGTCTTCATCAAGCCAGGGACATAATTAATGGTTTCATACACCTCTCTTCTACTAGATAGGGACTCTGTAAGTGTGTGTATGTAGAGCTTACCACACTCAGGACCTGGTAGAGGAGATACTGAATAAATATTGGCTAAATAAAGTCTTCACAGATTTAACATTTAGAGACTTTTTAATGGATACTCTTAGACTATGACAAAGGTGGGTGTTTTGTTTTTTGCTGCTAAGAAAACTAAAGCATTGTCAGGCCAAGTGCCTCACCAGGCCACAAAACAAATCTAGCACTTAAACAAATCTGGCATGTGGCAACAACTCCCTAAACATCCAAAGGAAGGAATAAACTAAGGAACAATGGAATGAATAAAGGTTATAATGAAATATGAAGAAAAAGGCAGATTCTTATTTTCCTTTCCTGTTTTTGGAGAAATCTAGCCATGCTTAACCAATTAAAACAAAAACCTAGTTTTATTTCACTGCACCTCCTGAAACAGGAATCAGCAAACTATGGCCCACAGTCTGTTTTGGTAGATTAAGTCTTACTGGAACACAGCCACTCATTCACTGACATACTGTCTCTGGTTGTTTTTGTACTATGATGGCACAGCTGAGTAGTTGAGCCCCAGACCGTAAACCTGCAAAGCCTAAAATACTTACTATCAGGCCTTTATAGACAATTTGTTGATCCCTTTTCTGTAAGAAAGATTTCTGGGGAAAAAGCCTTCCCTGGTAGCTGATATATTTCACACTTAACAATGAACTTAAGGTACCATTCTTGAACCAAGAGTCTCCAAATTGGTATTCTGTGATAGCAGCAAAGTTGACTAGGTTAAAAAGTTTTTTCTGTTTCTTAAAATTTATAAAGTGAAAATCTTCACTCTTGCTAAGGCAGAGAAATTATAACATAATTTAACATTGTCAGTGTGGCCTGTTTGATTTCAGTGGTAAAGTAAATGAGAGAAAACAGCTACATTTAAAATGTTATATGTTAGGTGAATAATGTATGGGTACAAATAGCAGCTATAGCACTTTATCAATTTGCAGAAGAGAGCTGACATTTTCAAGGTCTTTAGCAAAAATGGGTTGTGAAATGCTGCTTTGCATTATGCTGGACCCTACTCCAAAAGACTGAGGGAGCAAGTGGCTGAGACAGACTGGCAGGAATATTCAGCACAGAAAGTTAGTTCCTTGTGTCCACTTCCCGGGTGATCCCTAGATGATGCTGGGTTTGCCTTGAAGCTCACCTGGAGGACAGAGTAGAGCCTGGTGAGGGCTGGTTGCTTTCTGAAGCCCTGTTCCCAGGGGAACTGTGGTCGCTGTCACCATGGTTGCTCCAGTGATTGGCCTCTTCCTCAAATTCCTGCCCAGACATGATCCTTTCAATCTCTTCCTCTGATATCTTTGACAAGGAATTGATACATGTTAGATTGGGTGCTCAGGATACCTATCTGTTCCTTCTTTAGGACTGAGAACTTATTTAAACTTTATGGGGATTCCCAAACCCTCTAATGAGAAACTCAGATACCCTCTTCTCTACCTCCATACTCCAGCTCTATCACCACTAATTTAGGACAGCTTGGTTGCTTGCATCCCAGCACCACAGTTCACCATAGCCTTATTCTTGTCCATTTACCCCTCTCACACCATAAAGCCTCTAGGTTCTTCATAGCTCCTTTGTCCTTGAGTCCATCCTTTCCTACCCCTGAAACACCTCTCTTCAATAATAAATTATTATTTGACCTTTAAGACTAAATTCAAATGTCCCTTTCTTTATTAACCCTCCTATCACTACCTAGACACAATTTTAGGTCCTTCTTCTATCCATTCATAATTTCATGCATTCTGAGAGAAGGGTCGAGCAGCAAAATGAGTCAGACCACCATTGTTCTAATCAAGGATCTGCCACCTAGTTGTATGATCTTGGGCAAGTCACTTAACTATTAAAACTTAAAATCCTTCATGTATATGGTGGATAGAATAATAGTATCTATATAATAGGATTGATGTTAGGATTAAATTAGTTAATACATTATCACATTTTTAGAAAAAGGCCCACAGCAATAATTATGGAAGGCTTACACTGATATCTTTGTTAGTGTTATTTTTATAGCACTTATGGTAATGAGTCATTAAAATAGCCTCTACAATACCTAAGGCTATGACAGGATTTAAAAAAATAAGTGCTGAATAAATGCATGTTGGATAAATAAACAAGTGCTCACTTATTAAGTATTGACCAAAAAACTTCACATGGATTTTCTTAGTAAGAAAGTTCAGACAAATGAACCGACTTGCCCAAGATCACACTGCATACCCATGTTTGGGCAGGAGTTTGAGGAAGAGGCCAAAGTATCCAAGTATTCAGTCCAGTGTTCTGGCTGCTTTGCTACATCATATAGGGAGTAAATAGACACTTTATAGAAGTGTCTAATCCTAATTGGCTAAACTCAGCACGTAGAATGAGAGTGAGTGCTAAGGAGAAAAGTCCAGATGAATTTTTATTACTTGTTCCTTTGAAAAGAATGAGTACATTATCTGCCAAGTCTGTTTAACTCAAACTTGCATAATTCTTTGCTCCAGGAGCCTGTGAGGAAACCTTGAGCTGTTTCGATCATAAACACGGGTGGCATTTAGAGGTGAAAGCCAGAGAGCACACAGGAATTGGAGGGAAAACAAGAAACATTTAACTGGTGTACAAATTGAACGATTGATCTTAAATAGCTTGGATTGCATACTGAATTGAGAGACTGTCTTTCTTTATTCAGCCACATGTAGCAAACAACAACACTTTTTCTCTTAGGGGTCCCTAGGACGCTGAAATCACATGTTTTTCAGACATGTGAAGACAAATGGCGCCATCGAACTACAAGATACTGTATCTACTGAGGCCCTGACTGAAGCAGCCTCAGTGATGGTGGTGAGAGCACCAGAGCTTGGTGAGCATGGAAGAACTTCAGCTGGGTGAAAAGGGCTGGTCCTCGGAATGTCAACTTATTCCAGCTGAGAGCCAAAGTCAGCCTGCACCAGTCTCTCCCATGGAACTCTGGGAAATCACTGATGCATTGAACAGAGGATGGAACATGTTGGGAGTGCTTGACGCTGGGTTCAAATCTTATCTGCATTTTCCTAGCTGAGCACTTACTGTTGAGCAAGCCACTCAAGTTCTCTAAGCCTTAGCTCCCTCATTTGTAGGAGATAATGGCAATAATACCATCTCCCTCATAGTTTAGGGAGCAAAGAAATATGCAGGTTTGAGTCAGATAGACTTGAGAGGTTAATCTAAGATAAAGTTATAAAATGCAGGTGGCACAACAGGTGCTCAATAAATGGAAATTCTATCCCTTATTTTTAATTATGCTTAAACACAGTTAAGAACTTGGAAATCACAGATCTCTCTTTCTAACACACCATAGGAACAGTAAAAGACTAAAAGAAAAATTATATGCCCAGTATCAAAGAGTCAAATACAATGACAGATAAAATAGGTTTCTCTAAACATCAGCTGCCTCAATTCTAAATAGTCTGGAGATGTAAGGAGAGCCAGTTAACATCATGCTCAATGGTGAAAAACAAAGCTTTCCATGAAGATCAGGATCAAGGCACTCTTAACATTTCTATTCAACATAGTACTGGAAGTCCTATCAGGGCAACTAGACAAGAAAAAGAAATAAAAGGCATCTAAAAATCAGAAAGGAAGAAGTAAAATTATCTCTGTTCATAAATGACATTATCTTATAGGTAGAAAACCCTAAAGATTACACCAAAAAATTGTTAGAACTAATAAAAGAATTCAGCAAAGTTGCAGGATACAAAATCAACATACAAAAATCAGTTTTGCCCTGGCCGGTTTGGTTCAGCAGTTAAGAGCATCAGCCCAGGGACCAAAGAGAAACAGGTTTGGTTCCAGTCAGGGGCACGTACCTTAGTTGTGGTTTGGTCTCCAGCACTGGTCGGGGTTGTGTGGGAGGCAGCCAGTCGATGTGTCTCTCTCTTATCGATGTTTCTCTCTCTCATCGATGTTTCTCTCTCTCTCTCCCCCTCCCTCCCTCCCACTCTATCTGAAGATAAATAGAAAAAATATATCCTTAGGTGAGGATTTAAAAAAAAAAATCATTTTTACACTAATAATAAATTTTCCAAAAGGAAATTAAGAAAACAATCTCATTTACAATATTATCAAAGAATAAAATACTCAGGAATAACTTTAACTAAGGAGGTGAAAGAAAGTAAAAACATAAATTAAAAGACATCCAGCCCTGGCCAGTTTGGCTCAGCAGTAGAGTGTCGGCCTGCGGGCCAATGAGTCGTGGGTTGGATTCTGGCTAAGAGCACGTACCTTAGTCGCGGTTTGTCCCTGGCGGCCCTGGTCTGGTTGTGCAGGAGGCAACCAGTCAATGTGTCCCTCTCATGTCGACGTTTCTTTTTTTCCCCCTCCCCTTCTCTCCCTCTCCCTCCACTCTATCTGAAGATAAACACAAAAATATCCTTGGATAAAGATAAAAAAAATAAATAATAATAATAATAAAACAACATACTGTGTTCATAGGTTGAAAGGCTTTCTATTGTTAAAATGCCCATGCTACCCAAAGTGCTCTATAGATTCCATGTAATTCCTTTCAAAATCCCAATGGTGCCCTGGCTGGTTTGGCTCAGTGGTTAGAGCATTGGCCTGTGGTCCTGAGAGACCCAGGTTCAGTTCCCGTTAAGGGTATATACCTTGGTTGCAGTTTGTCCCCGGCCCTGGTTGGGTTGTGCGGGTGGCAGCCACTCGATGTGTCCCTTTCACGTCGATGTTTCTCTCTCTCTCTCTCTCCCCCTTCCTCTCTATCTGAACAACAAAAATAGAAAAATGTCCTCAGGCGAGGATAAAAAAAAAATCCCAATGGTATTTTTTGCAGAAAGAGAAAAAATAATCTTAAAATTCTTATGGAAGCAGAAAGAATACCAAACAGCCAAAACAATCCTGAGAAAAAACAACGTAGCTAGAGGTCTTACAGTTCTCTATTTCAAAACATATTGCAAAGCTATAGTAGTTAAAACAGTATGATACTGGCTTAAAGACAGATATATAGATTAAGGGAACAGAGCAGAGAGCCCCCAAATAAATCCATGCATACATAGTCAAAAGATCTCTGCAAAGATGCCAAGACTACACAATGGGGAAAGGACAGTCTCTTCAAAAAGTGGTGTTAGGTAAACTGTATATCCATAAGCAAAAGAATGAAATTAGAATCTCATCCTACACAAAAAACAACTCAGCATGGACTAAATACTTAAATGTAAGACCTAAAAATATAAAACTTCTAAAACACACAAGGAAAAGTTTCTTGACATTGGCCGTGGTGATAATTTTTTTTTTTTTTTTTTTTAATTTTAGAGAAAGAAGGTGGGGAGAGGGAGAGAGACAGAGAGAAAAATCGATTTGTTGTTCCATTTATTAATTCACTGGGTGATTCCTGTAGGTGCCCTGATCGGGGATCAAACCACAACTTTGACATATGGGTTTGACACTCTAACCAACTGAACTACCCTGCCAGGGCTTGTGATTTGTTCAATATGACACTAAAAGCACAAGCAAAAAATAAATAAAAAATAGGCAAATGGGATTACATCAAACTAATATACTTCAGCAAAGCAAAGGAAGCAATCAATAAAGTGAACAGTCTACCGACAGAATGACAGAAAATATTTGCAAACCATATATCTGATAAAGGGTTAATATCCAAAATACATAGGGAATTCCTACAACTCAACAGCAGAAAAAAGAAAAAAAATCAACTTGATTTTATTATTTTTTAATTTTTATTTTTTTATCCTCACCCGAGGACATTTTTTCATTTTTTGTTCAGATAGAGTGGGAAGGAGAGAGAGAGAGAGAGAGAGAGAGAGAGAAATATCGACGTGAAAGGTACACATCGAGTGGCTGCCACCCGCACAACCCAACCAGGGCCAGGGACAAACTGCAACTGAGATACGTGCCCTTAGCGGGAACTGAACCCAGGTGTCTCTGAACTGCAGGCCGATGCTCTAACTGCTGAGCCAAACTGGCCAGGGCAAAATCAACCTAATTTTAAAATGGTCAAAGGAACCCTGGCCGGTTTGGTTCAGTGGGTAGAGCATCAGCCCCCAAACCAATGGGCTGTGGGTTCAATCCTCAGTCAAAGGCATGTACCTGGGTTGCAGGTTTGATCCCTGGTCCCTGCAACCAATCAATGTGTCTCCCTCACATAGATGTTTCTCTCTCTCCCTTTCTCTCTATCTAAAAATCAATGGAAAAATATCCTCGGGTGAGGATTAAAAACAACAAAAATACAATGAGATATCACTCCATACCTATTAAGATAGCCATTATCAGAAAGAAACAAGAAAAAAAGAAAAAACCTAAAGAATAAATGCTGGAGAAAATGTGGAAAATTGGAATCTATGTGCATTGCAGGGTGGGAATAAAAAATGGTGTGGCCACTATGGAAAATGGTGCAGAGGTTTCTCAAAAAAATTAAAAATAGCACTACCATATGACCCAGAAATCCCAGTAGCAGATGAGAGGATCAAAGTGAGCAGCTACAGGAGCATCTGGAACCCTGGGTTTCCAGGATGGATCACAAAGAGTGAGGCCTAGAACTCACCTGGACTGGCCCAATGCTCTTATTCCGGCCTCCAGGCATGCCATCTTCTCTGATTGCTGGAAGGGAACATAAGCAAAAGTCAGAACCATGTCCACAGAAGTCTAGGTACAAAAAGAGAACTTTGGCCAAAACACAAGGTAGTACCAGGTGAAGATAAGCTTACAACGCAGGTCTTTCTGGCCTCAAAGCAAATACTCATTCCAGGTTACCTCATAGGCAGCAGATACTTTGGGGCCCCCAAGGTACTGGATCCACACTGTATACATTCAATATGCTCAACCAAAGTGAGTGCATTATTAATAGCCCCATAGCTACAAATATCCCATCAGGATGATGCATCTGAGGAGTTTAGTAAATTCAAGGAGACGAATATTCTTTTTTTTTTTTTAAACTATTTTTTCTTTATTGATTTTAGAGAGAGAGGAAGGGAGAGGGAGAGATAGATAGAACACTGATTGGCTGCCTCCTGCATGTCCCACAATGGGGATTTGGCCCACAACCTGGGCGTGTGCCCTGACCAGGAATTGAACCAGAGAACTCTTGGGTGCATGGGTTGACGCTCAACCACTGAACCACACTGGCTGGGCTTTAAATATTTTTATTTCTAGTCTAAGTTTGAGTCTAATTTGTTGAATGAGAAAAAAGGTTTTTTCTGTTTTGCTTTTAAAAAATTAATCAGAGTATTGACTTCTCTCCTTCCTCCCTACAAAGGCATAGTTCCCTTGCCATTGATTTTCCACTCAGGTGATTCAACAAAAGTAAGAAGCTACTTAGCATTTTGTAACTGTAACAAGCATCCTTCAAATAGTACCAACCTCATTAAGAATTACAACTACTGCCTGGCCGGTGTGGCTCAGTGGTTGAGTGCCGACCCCATGCACCAAGAGGTCACTGGTTCAATTCCTGGTCAGAGCACATGCCCAGGTTGTGGGCCCGATCCCCAGTGTGGAGCATGCAGGAGGCAGTCAACTGATGTTTATATTTTATATCTCTCTCACCCTCTCTCTTCCTCTCTTTTTAAAGTCCATAAAAAAAAAAAAAAGTTACAACTATTGCCCTGGCTGGTTTGGCTCAGCGAACAGAGTGTCGGCCTGTGGACCAAGGAGTCGTGGGCTCAATTCTGGTCAAGGGCACACACCTCGGTTGCAGTTTGGTCCCAGCCCGGGTTGGGGTCGTGCAGGAGGCAACCAATAGATATGTCTCTCTCACCTTGACGTTTCTCTCTCTTTCTCTCTCTCCCTCCCTCTCTATCTAAAGATAAATGAAAAAATATCCTCGGGTGAGGATTAAAAAAAAAAAGAATTACAACTACTAATACTATTACCTTCATTGTTTATGGAGCACTTAGTATTGGGGCACAGAGAAAAAACCCCTGATTTGCGATTATAGAAAGGCTCTGGTGTCTGGTAAAGCTTCCTAGAAAAGACAACGTCTGAGTTGAATTTTACGGATGAGCAGGGTTTATGCAGGCAGGAAAAGGGTCTCCAGACTGAGTGAACAACGCACAGAAAAGCTGCAAGTTGAAAATAAGCATGGAGTGCTCTTTCTGGGAATTTCCAAGTGGTTCAGTCTGGCTGAAGCATGTGTGTGTGCATACAGTAGTAAAAGATTAGGCTAGAGCCCTGGCTGGTTTGGCTCTGTGATTAGAGTGACAGCCACCAGACCAAAGGGTCGCAGGTTCAATTCCAGTCAAGGGCACGTACCTGAGTTGTAGGTTTGATCCCCGGCCCTGGTCAAGGTCGTGCAAGATTAACAACAACAACAACAAAAGATGAAGCTGGAGAGGCCAAATGAGGCTAGATCACAGAGAGCCTTGAATGCCAGGCAGAGAATATGCACTTTAGCAAAGGAACCTGAGGATAATGATAGACTGCAGGAGAGGAATGAGGTCAAGCTGGCATTTTTGAAATATCTGTGGAGGGTGGTTTGGAAGGAGTAAGAGGATAAATTAATGGCATCACATGAGAGCAAGCTTTGCTATAATATAGCTACTTGAAAGAAAATTACCATGAAGAATACAGAAAGTCCTTGGATCAGGGTTAGTTGCCTCAAAAGGTAAGGACTCCAAGTATAACACTCAGTTCCTGTAGTAACTGAAAAATGGACAGGAGTTCATTTTCCTTAAAGCAGGCATTATTCTTTTTTTTTTTGGTATGTGCCCCTAGCGGGAACCAAACCCGGGACTTTCTGGTCTGCAGACCGATGCTCCAATTGCTGAGCCAAACCGGTCATGGCAGCTGGCATTATTCTTGGTCTCCTTAGATTATACACTTCAGAATTAGACAAGTTTGGGTCTAATCCTGTTTTCTGCTTCATCTGTGTAATTACAGTCAAGTTTCTTCACATCTCTGAATATATAAAACTTCAGAATAAACAAAATTTACTGAAGAATAAAGAGGGGCTACTGGAACCTGTCTTACGGGGGTAGTGTAAGGATTATATATAAAACATACAGCTAAAGCACCAAGCATAGACCCTGGCTTATAAAGTAGGTACTCAGTAACTAATCCTTCCCTCTCCCCAGCCTCTTTCTCCAAACTCAGGAGTTAAAAAAAAACCACTCTCAACTTTAGAGGCACCTTAGTACCTTCATCTGTGAAATGGAGGCAGCATAGTCTACTTTACTGCTGTGCATTTGGACACAGCCTGTGAAGCATGCCTGACTGTCTGACAGTTCTCTTTCAACTCCAATTTCAAGTTCTAAAAATCCTTAAAATTCCTTCTCTGCTGTTCCAGGGTCAATGACAGTTTTCAGGCACTTCTATTTCCAATACTGACATCTCACATGTCTTTGTTTCAGCTCACAGATACAGAACAAAGATCACTGGCAGATAGAACACTAAATCTAATTCTCTTGTAGTCTCTCACGGTCTTGTCAACATGCTTTCTTCTTAGTTTAAAGGGCCACAAACCTTAAAGATTTGCATCTAGGCAATTTCTTTTTATTTTTTTAATCCTCACCCGAGGACATTTTCGATATTTTGTTCAGATAGAGTGGGAGAGAGAGAGAGAGAAACATCAACGTGAAAGGGACATATCGAGTGGTCGCCACCCCCACGACCCAACCAGGGCCGGGGACAAACTGCAACTGTGGTACGTGCCCTTAGCGGGAACCGAACCCAGGTCTCCCTGGACCGCAGGTCGATGCTCTAACCGCTGAGCCAAACCAGCCAGGGCTCTAGGCAATTTCTTGTTCTGATATTTAAAAGTTCATGTTGTCCCTCAACCCCATCCATAAATCCACAAGGAAAGTATCAGTATCACTCCCAATGAACAGATGAATCTAAGGCTCAGAGAAATGAAGTATTTTGCTTAAGGTAGCAGAAACTAAACAGCAGGATCAAGGTTGGATTCCAGATTTCTTTCCACTACTAGTATTTCCTATAGTGTGTGCATCCCACTGGAGAGACATAATTTTAGGTAGTGCGTAAACCCTTAATTATACATTTATCTCAACATGCATTAAAAAATACTGATTTTCACCCCGCTGGAGTGACTCGGTTAAGCGTTGTCCTGGGCACCAAAAGGCTGCCAGTTCAATTTCCAGCCAGGGTACACACCTGGGTTGGAGTTCGATCCCCCCAGTCAGGACACTTAAAGAAGGCAATTAACTGATGTTTCTCTCTCTCTCTCTCTAAGTATGTCTTCAGGTGAGAATTAAAAAAATATATACATACACACACACACACTGATTTTTCTATTCACAAGGTGATAAAAAATTCCCTTCAAAAGTTAATTTTGGTTTCTTTAAAAAAGCTAATTTCAAGAAAATATAAAGTAAGTAATCCTGGTTTCATCAGAGATGGTAAAATCTGTCAAGATGGCGTGGAAATGCCTGAAGTAGAGGAAACTACAGTGTGTCACAGTGCCTCTGTTAAAACAAAAACGTGGATCATACTTAACACCTAAAATGCACTCACAAGTTACCACATTTGATCCTGAAAACAATGCTGGAAGGTGTACATTATTATTCTGAAGCTCTGAGAGGTAAAGGGACTTGTTCAGGCTTACTCAGGCAACAGCTGACAGAGCTGAGATTTCAATTTGGGTCTTCTGATTCTAAAGCTGTGCTTGTTCCATAATGCTACACTGGGCTAAGAGCAAGTATTTCAGCAGGGCTGAGAGTCTTTCTGGTAGTAAACTGATTAAAAAGAAACAAACACAGAGGTTAAGAGCATCAGCCCTCAGACCGATGAGTTGCGGGTTTGATTCTGGCCAAGGACACGTACCTGAGATGCAGGTTTGATTCCCAGCCCTGGTGGAGGTAACCAATGGACGTGTCTCTCTTACATCGATGTTTGTTTCTCTCTCTCTCTCTCCCCCCTCCCCCTCCCTCCCGCTCTCTCTCCCTCCCTTCCACCGTCTAAAAAAAAAAAAAATCAATGGAAAAATATCCTCAGGTGAGGATCAACAACAAAAATAAAAAATAAAAACAAACAAACAAAGGGCTTTTGGGTATAAGATCACAGGAATGGTTCTGCTGCACCTTTTGTCTAAACTGAAGAGAGTTGTCCTGGCCGGTTTGGCTCAGCAGTTGGAGCGTCGGCCTGAGGTCCAGAGAGACCCGGGTTCAGTTCCCACTAAGGACATGTACCTCGGATGCAGTTTGTCCCCGGCCCTGGTTGGGTCGTGCAGGTGGCAACCACTCAATGTGTCCCTTTCATGTCGATGTTTCTCTCTCTCTCTCTCCCTCCCCACTCTATCTGAACAAAAAATGAAAAAATGTCCTCAGGTGAGGATAAAAAAATAAATAAACTGAAGAGAGTAGCAAAGGCTATGGTTCTCCTATCTGCTCAGAAGAAGCACAGATACTTTTTCTGCTCTGGAACATGTATACCTACCATTCCTCCCTCACTTAGGCTTGGAAAGCCAACCAAATCCAGAAACCAGAAACATGAGTGAGATACAAAGCTAACTACATCAAAGCCCTGCTCGAAAACTACTGCTGACTCCCTTTGGTTTATAGGCTAATTCCAAGCTCTCTAGCTTTGCATTTAAGACCCTCTGTGATCTGGTTCCTCTGGGGTTCCCCATCCTCATCTCTTGCCACAAATGTTATACTATACCTACAGAGAACTGTTTGTTAGTCCCTGAATATGCCATGGTGTTTTATGTACAAGTTGTGCCCCGACTCAGAAAGAAACTTTATACCGGAAAAACCCAGCAACACCACCTTACCCAAGTGATTCAAGTTAACACAACAAATAATTGAAGAAGCTTATACCATGTGCTCTTGATATAATGCACTGAAAGGACACAACATTACTTTTGTGGAATTCTTGCCAGAAATGCATAACTTGAATCTCATCATAAAGAGACTGACAAACCCAGTTGAGGGATATTCTACAAAATAATCACTTGTTTTCTTCAAAATTAACAATGTTATTAAAGACCAAAAAAAGAGACATAAAAACTAAATGTAATGTGTTGGCTCCTAAATTGGAAAACATAAATTGCTATAAATGACATTGGATAATTGGTCAAATTTTAATAAGGTTTGCTAATTAGATAATAAAATTATGTCATGTTGAATTTCTGATTTTGATAATAGTACTATGGTTATGTTCAAAGCAAACCCCTTTTGATGTCTGTAACTTACTCCCAAATAACTCTCTTCCTCTCTCTATCTCTAAGAAGAGAAGGGGGAGCCATTTTTTAAAAGCGCTCTAAGTTTGTAAGGAACTTACATTCTTTCTATTCCTTCACGATTCTGTTCTTTGAGATTTCTCAGTGCTCCCTTTTTATCTGGTAAAGTGATAGGGAAATGCCACAGAATCACTACCTCACAATGTATTCTACCAACACAAACCTCCTCCAAGAAGCTTTCCTTAACCTTGTTTAAACTAGTTAAACTAGACAATTATGAGACAACAAAGGTAAGGGAATTTTTTAAACTTTTTTTTTTTTGTTAATCCTCACCTAAGGATATTTTTCCATTGATCTTCTAGATAGAGTGCAAGGAAGAGAGGAGAGAGACAGAAAAATCGATGTGAGAGAGAGACACATTGATTGGTTGCCTCCCAAACAACCCCAATTGGGCTGGCAGATCGAACCTGCAACTGAGGTACATGCCCTTGACTGGGAATCAAACCTGTGACCCTTTGGTTTGCAGGCTGACACTTTAACCGCTGAGCCAAACCAGCCAGGCAACAGTTATTTTTAAAATTTTGAGGTAAGTTTAGACTTACAAAGAGAATTACCATATACTTTACTCCCAGCTTCCCCTTGTGTTAACATCTTATATAACCAGAGATTATTCATCAAAATTAAGAAATGAACTTGGTATAATATTATTAACTAAGTATAGACTTTATTCAGTTTTCCCCAGTTGCACTGATGTCTTTTTTCTGTTCTAGAATTCAACCCAGTGTGCCACATTGCATGGAGTTGTCATGTCTTCATAGTCTCCTCCAGCCTGTGACAGGTTCTTAGTCTCTCCTTGTCTTTTGTGACCTTGACATTTTTGGAGACCGTTTTGTAGAATGTAAGTTATTTTAAAGAATGTCTCTGAATTTGAACTTTTCTGTTTTCTCAAGATTAGATTGGGAATGAATCTATCCTTATGTGTGTGTTTATTTATGTGTGTGTATATGTATGAGTGTGCTCGCGCATGCATCTATCTATCTATCTATCTATCTATCTCAGGGGGGAACATGATGTCAGTGTAAACACACTGGTGATGTTAACCTTGACTGCTTGGCTAAAGTGGTATCTAAAAATTCTCTATAAAAACTTACTATTTTTCTCTTTGTAATTATTAAATATTTTGAGATTATGCAAACATTATTTCCTTTTAAACTTATGCTTTCTTTATTTCAGCATGTATCAGTGGATCTTGTTGGCAGCTGTTAAAACTGTGGTCTTTTTTTTTTGGTCAGATAGAGTGGGAGGGGGAGAGACAGAGAAAAACATCGACGTGAAAGGGACACATCAAGTGGTTGCCACCCGCACGATCCAACCAGGGCTGGGGACAAACTGCAACTGAGATACATGCCCTTAGCGGGAACCAAAACCGGGTCTCTCTGGACCGCAGGTCGACACTCTAACTGCTGAGCAAAACTGGCCAGGGCTTACTGTGGTCTTTTAATGCTAATTTTCGATTTCCCTCATTCCTTCATTTCCTTTTTCTTAAATATATAGCACTTTCGTCTCTTTTTATTATTATTATTGATTGATTTTTAGAGAAAGTGAAAGGGGGAGAGAGAGAGAGAAAGAAAACCAGTGATTTGTTGTTCCACTTATTTATGCATTCATTGATTGATTCTTGTATGTGTTCTGACAGGGGATCAAACCAGCAACCTTGGAGTATTGGGACAATACTGTAATCAACTGAGCTACCTGGCCAGGGCCTATCCAGAATCATCTTACATTTTCTGCCTCAGTCCTAGAATCAATCAGTTCTCCAAAGAGTTCCTAAATATGTTAGATGCTATAGGGGTGTCACTGCTTCTTGCCCCTTTCAATGGACAGAGGTAGTAAATATATATATGTATATCAACTCATGCATCTATACACGTATCTATCTACTTTTTTTATCCATCTATCTAAACATGAGTTCATATCGATACCTCTGATTCCAGTATGACACCAGAGGTTTCATTCTGTCCTTGCCCCTTCGTGATTTATCACTTCTTTGTCTGATGTGAGAAACCTGACTCTCATTATCTACAATATATTTACTTGTTTGTTCAACCTTAGTATCCAAATAAAGTAAGGGCGAATTCTGAACCCATAACCTGGAGAGAAACAAATTTACAAACTAGGTGCTTTGTTGGTATTACAGTTCTTTTTGTCTTCAGCCTTACAGTATATAGTCAAAACACTGTTTTTTTTTAAGGTCTGCTCTTTTCTTCCCATTCCCTTCAGTGTGGCTATGTGATTTATTTGCATCAGTTAGATTCATTTGTCAAACAAAGTCTGCATTCCATCTTTCCCTCCCATATGCAGGTTACTTTAAAAATATATATACACACACACACACACACACACACACAGTAAAAGTTGTGGTATAATTCTATAGGTTTTGACAAATGTGTAAAATTATGTGTCTATGCAGGACAGTTCCATTACCCCAAAATATTTCAATGGCGACTTTAATTTTAATTCCACTTTCCCACACCAACCAGGAGGTGGCAGGGTTTCGCTCTTAGAGGCAGCCTTCACCAGGTAGCTGAATCTTGCCTGCTCTCTATGCAAGTGGGCCTTGGCAGGCAGCTCCCCGTCCCTCACATCCCTTTTATCATCTTCTGGCTATGGTTAGAAAGGTTAAGAGGTTAAGCTTCTTCCCTAAAATAGGTGAGTTTGGCTGGAAGCCTCAGAATCTCACACGAACTGAATAAGCAGGATGATGCATCTGAGTGGTCAAGAAGGCAACCCAAATATACTTTGATAAAATCTTCACAGTGAAATAAACACACACACACACACACACACACACACACACACACACACACACAAAATTCAGTGAGGGCAGCAAAGGGAGATTTAAAACAAACAACAAACTAGAGACCAACAGCAAATCAGATGAAGGTGGGCAGATGATCACAGACTCTCTCTTCAAGACATTTCTTTTTTTTTTATATGAGTGGCTGGTGTGGATGTAAAAAGGGATTCCATGGAAAGTAACCTTACAAGTGATTGGACCATAAATTCCTAACTGGAAAGGTCATTGTGGGTAGTCACATCCCAAGCATATCACTTCTTTAGTAAAAGGTTTATCTCTTTGCCTTAAGCAAGCCCTATCCACGGTTTCTGTGTATCTAGGTTACCACACTTTTGAAATAAACCACCCTCAAAACAGCACATAATCTTAACTACCCTGTAATTTAATCCAAATGACAACCCTTAAGACAGCACATAATCTTTACTTCCCTGTAACCTTCCTTACATTCCCTTCTCAATCTCAAAATGTGTAAAAGAAAAAGCAAACTGCTATTCTCCGAAGCATTTATCTCAGTCTGTTGAAATCTTGCTTCCAGGTGTTTCCGCTTTTTTGGCTCAAATACATTTCTATGAAAATTCTCTACAGGTTTGAACATTCTTAAGTTGACACCAACACTAACCTTCCAACTGGAGCAAATCATTTTACCTCCCTAAGTTGCATCTATAAACTGAGGGTAATAGGTAGTAATAGGGTGGTTATATGTATGAGATAATGCATAGAAAGTGCCTAAGAGTTTCTGGTACACATAGTGCTTATAAATATTAGTATTATAAATAAATTATAAGTGATCTAAATTTATCTCAATGACCTTCTATAGTTCTCTTATCTTTTTTTTAATAATGGGCAAACTGTCAAAAGATTCTTCTTATCCCATACACAATAAAAAAGAGTCTGGATGGATGCCTGCACTCATTGCTACAAACCAATTTGAATAATTCACTAAATCTGACTAACCCCCATCCCTGCACACCACTACTATGAACCCCTAATATCTTGCTAGATATTTTATATACATTGTCACATTAAACTTCTACAGAACTCTGAACAGTAAGTATTATCATACCATTTTAAAGGTAAGATAACTGAGCACTGGAGCTATAAAACAAACTGCCCAAGGTCACAGAGCTAGTCTGTCAGCAACCTCTGCCTCCAGAGCCTCCATTCTTCCACTGCACTGCACAGCACTACTCTCCACCATCCATGAAAACATCCTACAGTTGAGACTCTGGTCCTCTTCTTCTGTATTCAAGTTCCCTTTGGGTGATTTCTACTCACTAACAAAATTTTACCACCTCTATGCCAACAATTCCACAAACTTCTACTTGCAAGCAGGACTCTTACCTCAGTTCCAATCCTATATATCCAACTTCCTTGGTGGACATCTGTATGTATCCTTCTTGAGTACAGTAAACTCAGCATTACCAAGGCCAACATATTGTCCCACCCTACTATTTTTTTTTCTTTATTGATTTTTAGAGAGAGAGAAAGGGAGAGGGAGAGAGAGACAGAAACATCAATGACAGAGGACATCGACTGGCCTCCTCCATGGCCCCCACTGGGGGTTTGGCCCACAACCTGGGCATGTGCCCTGATTGGGAATCGAACCAGCAACCTCTTGGTGCATGGGTCGATGATTAACCAATGAGCCACACTGGCCGGGTGCCCCACCCTACTTTTTTTTTTAAATTCTCACCCAGGACATTTTTGCATTTATCTTCAGATAAAGCGGGGGGAATGGGGGGGGGAGGAGAGACACATTTATGTGAGAGAGACACAATGAGTGGCTGCCACCCACATGATCCCAACCGGGGCCGAGTACATACTGCAACCGAGGTACGTGGCCTTAGCGGGAATGGAACCCGGGACCCTCTGGTCCGTGAGCCACCGCTCTAACTGCTGAGTCAAACTGGCCAGGGCCTACTCTACTTTTTTAGCCTGACTTTTTTCCCTGGTAGGGTCAGTACTATTAGTCTAAATCTTCAACTTCAATTTCTGGTACTGCCAAAAGACAGTATGTCATCAGCTCCTATCAGGTGAGCTTCTCCCACATCTCCCCACCTTGTGCCATTACTTTCTCCCCTCCTTCAAATCCTTCACACCTTTCTTTGTACTCTCAAAAAACTTTCTAGGTGGCTTTTCTGCTTCCCCTACCCCAATCCATTCTTCAAAGCTGTCCTCTGGGTAAATCTTAGAATACCTGTTTATGTCATCTCAGGCTAATGGCTCTTAGAAAGCTTCCCAATAAATCCCAAATTCTTCACCAATATGAATGCAGATTCCTGAGCATGCCTAGCCTCTGAGTGTGCCATGATTCTAACAAACAAAATGATATCACATTCAGGACCTACTGCCTTCTTCTTATCTTTTCACCCAAAATCCCCACTTCCTGTCATCATGCCTGAGAGAACTAGTAGAGTGTATTAATCCCAATTAGGACTTGATAGTTAACTGGGGTCTTGGCACATGGAGCTTTTGCATTCATTCTCACAGAATCCTTAACATCTCACCAGTCTTTCCCCCCATGTAGTCTGGGAGGTCCCTGTAGGCAGGAACTGTCCCAGATTCATTTGTGGGTTATGAGTACAAAGTACAAGGCCTGGCATATCGTGCAGGCTTGGGAAGTGAGTAACTCCAAGGGTTAAGAGCTGACACTAAAGGTAAAGTGATGGGTGAAGAGTGGTGGGTAGTAGAGCCACAAGCACCACTCACCTTTCCGGTTCATCCCCATCTGGAGGCATTTGAGCAGACGGCAGTACTGGCACCTATTCCTCTGTTTCCGAGACATGACACAGTTCTTATCACGGCTGCACCGATATACCCGCTTGTTGCAAATGCTCCGCTTGAAAAACCCTTTGCAGCCCTCACAGGAGATGATTCCATAGTGCAAGCCTGTGGCTCGGTCCCCACAAATGAGACAGGTTCGTTGTTCGGCCCGATCATCTGGAACAGAAACTGAATATATTCAAGTTAGAATACAGTGGGAATAATGGCTTTAAGCCTGCAGTACTAAAACAAACCCTGCTCTGGGTAGATCAAGAACATCACCTTCACCCTGGCCCTGGTTTTGCTCAGAGATTACAGCATTGGCCCAAGGACCAAAGGGTCGCAGGTTTGATCCCTGGTCAAGGGCATGTACCTGGGTTTTAGGTTCGATCCCTGGCCTTGGTCAGGGTGTATGTGGGAGGCAACCAATCAATGTGTCTCTCTCACACTGATGTTTCTCTCTCTCTCTCCCCCTACTCCCTTCCACTCTAGAAAAAAATCAATGGAAAAAATATCCTCAGGTGAGAATTAACAAAAACAAAAATAATTTTTAAAAAAGACCACCACCCTCTCCCAGGATAACTGGCAAACGGGGCATCTTCAGAACTCTTGTCCTAGGAACAGACCCCTACATCTACCTGCAGATACCACAAATACAGCATACCAGAAAAAATAACTAGTGCTCCTCTCCCTGGATTCATCATCACTTAGTCCAGCATCCAAGTCAGAAACCTGGGAGATATCCTTGACTGCCCTGACTCCTCCATCTCCCTTAGCTTCCTCACTCATGGCTCATCACTTTTACCCATACAAAGGTGGTAAGGATTACTGAAATTGTATATAAGTGCCCAGCACATGGTATGTACTCAATAAATGATTATTGTAATTGTTAACAAGTTTAGAAGCTTTAACCATGCCCAGCTAAGCCAGCCAGCCAGCCAGCCAGCCAGCCAGCCATCCAACAGATACATACTGAGCAACTCTCTAGCACCATTGTAAGGTATATAACAGTGAATTAAAGTCCCTTGTGAATTTTACATTCTGGCAGAATATCTACTCTGTGTCCATGCTCTCTGTCCTAGGTACTGCGTATTCAGATCCCCATAGTTAAGGAACTCATTGCCTAACAACAAACAAGTTAGTCAAAGAGGAGATTCAGGCTGGAATATAGCTCTTCACTTCCTCTTCCCTCAAGTTCCGCTTACTCAGGACCAAGTAACTGCCAAAGAACATGCATATGACAAAAAAGTGCCCTGGTAAACTGAGATGTCAGACCTTGCTAGCAGGTTTAAGAAATCTCCAGGAAAGGTTTTGATCAGAAGCCAAGGTAGGAAACCAAAGATCTGAACCCCTGTTTAGTAACAGGCAAGGTATAATGGCACACAGCCCTTAGAATTATTTTTTAAACTTTATTTACAAACACTGAAATTTGAATTTCTTTTGACTTTTACATCTCACAAAATATTATTTTGTTTCCCCCAAGCATTAAAAAATGTAAAAACCTGCCCTGGCCGGTTTGGCTCAGCGGTTGGAGCGTCGGCCTGCGGTCCTGATAGACCCGGGTTCGGTTCCTGCTGGGGGCGCGTACCTCGGTTGCAGTTTGTCCCCGGCCCTGGTTGGTCGTGCGGGTGGCAACCACTCGATGTGTCCCTTTCACGTCGATGTTTCTCTCTCTCTCTCTCCTCTCTCTCTCTCCCTCTCCTCTACCTGAACAAAAAAAAAAAAATGTAAAAACCTTCACGAGTTGTACAGAAACAGAGTCTGCCAGCCTCTGCTCTAGGTGTTTCTGATACATATATATATTTAAAGATATTATTTTTTATAGAAGTTTTAGGTTCACAGCAAAATTAGAGAAAGATTACTTGAGAAAAAATAAATTACTGTTGTTCTAGCCACCCAGTTTGTGGTAAATTTTTAATAGCAGCACAAGAAACTAATATACAATGTTTTTTTCCATATAGAAAAACAGACATATAAAGGCTCTTGCCCAAAGTCATAAAATAAATAGCAGGTATGCAGAGAGAAGCAGATATATGAGACCACACAGTTAGGGAAACAGACAAAGATAAATATGTAAATGAACAACTTAAAGCAAAATGGCCTTAATGGTGCCTGGCTAGAAAGCACATATGGATTTCAGTATCTCCTATTCTTGAAAAGGACTTGAAACACGTTATGTTTGCATTCATTATCTCACCTGTACTAGGCCAAGACCAGGATTATTCTTATAGATACGGCAAAGACTATTCGTTGAGTACCAACCATGTATCATGTAATGTTCAAAAAGATTTTACATGTGCTGTCTTATTTCTTCATCACAGTAACTGTGAGAGGCATCACTATCCCCACATTACAGAAACAAGAATCTTTATTAGAAAGTGCCTTAAAAATTCCTTGTACAGCCCAGTAGTTGAGCGTCAACCCAAGCACCAAGAGGTCACCAGTTTGATTCCCAGTCAGGGCACTTGCCCAGGTTATGGGCCAAATCACCAGTTGGGGGCATGCAGGAGGCAGCCATTCAATGTTCTCTCTCATTGATGTTTCTATCTCTCCCTTTCCCTTCCTCTCTCTAAAAATCAATAAAGAAAAGAAAAACTATCTTGTATAAACCTTTACCTGAACTCTCTCTACAATTCAGGGTGGGGCAAAAGTAGGTTTACAGTTGTTTGTATGGAAAACAATACAATAATGAATAAATAATACAAGAATAAACTGTTTCACCCTGGACAGTTTTGCTCAGTGGTTAGAGCATTAGAAGAATCACATGTTCAATCCCCAGCCCCTGTTGGGTCCTGAGGGAGGTGACCAATGGATGTGTCTCTCTCCCATAGATGCTTCTCTCTCTATCACCCCCTCTATCTAAAAACCAATGGAAAAATATCCTTGGGTGAGTACAGTCGTCCCTTGCCACTTCGCACTTTGATGGTCGCAGCTTCACTCTATCGTGGTTTTTTCAAATACTATACTATACAATTCTGTATTTGAAAAAACCACGATAGAGTGAAGCCAGGTCGAAGCGCAGGGTGGCAAGGGACAACTATATAAAAATAAAGAATCCTACTTCACGGAAATTCATTTATTGCGGTAGAGTCTGGAACTGATTAACTGTGATAAACGAGAGCCAACTGTATTAAGAAAATACTACTGCTACTACTTAAAAGAATAATCTGTTTTGCTACTCACAACTGTAAACTTACTTTTGCCCCACCCTGTATGTAAGAGTCATGATCTGCCCACAATTTTGTTTCTGTAAAATGTTCTAAAGGAACTTGCTGAATAATAAAAAGGAGCTTTATTCCGTATAAATGTAGCCATATGTGAGCATTATTTTAAAAAAGGTGACCTGCTTGCCTTTGCTATGGTCTTCTAAACCTTAGGAACAATCTTTAGAATACTTTTTTTTTTATCCTCACCCAAGGACATTTTTGCATTTATCTTCAGATAGGGCAGGAGGGAGAGAGGGAGGAAGAGACAGAAACATCAGCGTGAGAGAGGCATATCAAGTGGTTGCCACCCACACGACCCCAATCAGGGCGGGGACAAACTGCAACCGAGATACATGCCCTTAGCAAGAACCGAACCCAGGACTCTCTGGTCCGCAGGTCAACACTCTAACCACTGAACCAAACTGGCCAGGGCTAGAATTCTTTGAAAATTAAATCGGCCCTGGCCAGTTTGCTCAGTGGTTGGAGCATCAGCCTGCGGACCAGAGTCCCGGGTTTGGTTCCCGCTAGGGGCACGTACCAAAAAAGAAAAATAAATCAATCAATCAGAAATTATTCTAATACAGGTAACAGGAATTATCATATTAAATTTCATCCCTTCAAATTTTAACACTCTGCCCTGGCCGGTTTGGCTCAGCGGTTAGAGCATCGGCCTACAGTCCAGAGAGACCCGGGTTCGGTTCCCACTAAGGGCACGTACCTCGGTTGCAGTTTGTCCCTGGCCCTGGTTGGGTCGTATGGGTGGCAGCCACTCGATCTGTCCCTTTCACATCAATGTTTCTCTGTCTCTCTCTTTCTTCCTCTCTCTCCCTCCCGTTCTTTCTGAACAAAAAATGAAAAAATGTCCTCGGGTGAGGATAAAAAAAAAAATTTTTAACACTCCTGCTGAGAGAGAGAAAGACAGATGCAGAACTTGGTTGGGTCTCTATGGGCACAATTTTTAGAGGCAGAAATGTCAAATTCAAAGGAAATAATGAAAACGATGAATAAAGCAGCTGATACAGTTGGCCAAGAAGATTAATAACAATCTCAACTAGGTACAGAACCCCAGCAACATCACCAGAGCATTACTGATATGCATCTGTTCAAAAGAATGGACATTACACCTCTACATTACTTAGCAGGAATAATAAGTAATTGAGAACAAAGATATTTATAAACAAATCTGGTCATCAATCTGACCAGAATTTTACAATACTTAAATTCGTTTTTAATAAAAGTAGAAGGACTCCTTAGTTATAATTAACCAAGATTATATTGCAGATTATCAATCAAAAGGATTATTAATAGCAACATCTGACAGCATGAATGCTACAGAGAAAATGCTCTTCATTGAATGAATGAAGAATAATTGAATAAAAAGGTATGTGCAAAGCTTTCCAAATTACAAGTCATAACTCATAGTATCATGATAAGTATTTCTGGAATAAAACAGAAAATGTCCAAGGTGCATCACATATAGTAAGGATAAAATATTGTGAAACCTTTCTTCCAATTAAGGTGTGTGCATTTGTGTGTCAGTATATACATGTGTGTGGTGGAGTACTGGATCACAATAAACTATGTATCACTGATTTGGTGGTTAAGACACAGCGGGTATAAATTCCAGCTCTGCCACTTCTTAGCTTGGTAACCATGGACATATGACTCAATTCTCTAAGTCTCACTATCAATTTATAAAATAGAAATAACATCAGTACTCACCTTACAAAGTTACTCAGGAATAAATGATATAGATATACAATGATAACAGCTAACACATACCTGGAGCTTATTATGTAACAAGCTTTGTTTTATATGTGTTATATATAATAATTCACTCATTCCTCATAACTCTAAACTTTATGAAGTGAATATGACTATTATCTCCATTTTGCACATAGAAAACCTAAGGTACACAAAGGTTAAGAAATAATCCCAACGTCCCTTAGCTAGTAGGCAGAGTCAGAATTCAAAGCAGACAATTTTGTACCAAAATCTGAGATCTTTCACACTATACTATACTGCTTAATATAATTCTTAATATATAGTAAATATACAATCAATGTTAGTTGTGCTACTGTTATTAAAGATAGGTTTCTGTAAGATTAGAACCTGATAAAACGTTACAACTTTATGAAATATTGTTTTTAAAAAAACCATCTTAAAAGCAATAAATAGTACTTTAATTTTTAAAAAGGCTTTGATAAAATTCAGTATTATTATTCAACACTTAGCAAACAGGAATAAGAAATAACTTGTTTAGTATGATTAAGGGTATCTAAAGAAACCTACACCATCTTCCAGTCAAGATGACGGCATAAATGCAGTATCACCTCTCTCCACAGCCACATCAAAATTACAACTAAACTACAGAATCACCATCATTCAAAACTGACTGAAATCAAGCTAAATGTAAGTCCTACAACTACAAATAAAGAAGCCACATGGAGATGGTAGGAGGGGTAGAGGCACAGACGGGCTGGTCCCATATCCACGTGTGGTGGATAAAAATCAAGAGGGACACCTCAGCTGTCAAGGTCCTCCCTGAAGAGTGAAGGGTCCCCATCCCACACCAGGCCCTCCAGCTCAGGGTCCCAGTATTAGGAAGAGAAGTGTTCTATGAATGTCTTGCTGTAAAGACCAGCAGGAATTGAGGAGGAGAGAGGCTGAGGCTGCTGAAGCCCCAGGCAGCTCCTCTTAAAGGGCCCGTGCACAGACTTACTCGGACTTGCTCCCTCTATGCTCCATTGTGAGGGAGGCAGCTTGAAAGGCACCAGAGACATACAGGGAAGAATTGAGGTATTTGGCATTAGGGCAAGAGCTGCAGAGGTGGAGGCCGTTGTTCCTTTGGTAAGCTCTTCCCCCACAGGGCAGGCAGATGGGCACAGGAGCTGGGACTCCAACAACCTAGTTCACACTGTTTGCCCCACATTGGTGATTCTATGAGGCCCTGCCCCATCCAACTTTCAGGCCCACCCAAGCTGTTTCCAGTGGCTTTACCATAGGAATGGGCTGGCTTGGATCCTGTTTCAGATTTTTCTAAATTCTCTCAAAAGAGCAGCATCTGGCCTCAGCAAGCTCCATACCTCTCACTATGTGGCCCCAGGCTCAGCACTAGGAGCAACCAGCTTGGTTCACAGCTTGGTTTTGCCTGGGAACCTCCAAGCCCAGCATAAGAAATGGCCATCTGCAGATCACTTTGTAACTTTTATGCCTGGTGGCCCTGGGTAGAACACAGGCTGGCGGTGGCTGACCTTGTCCCAGAGCCACCACACCCAGTGGAGAGCTTCAGAACACATTGAAGCACCACCACCCAACCACCTGCATAAGCAACACATTCAAGGATTGGATTCAATGGGTACCAGAGCCCTGATGAAGTAAGTCTTGCTCTGTGTCGTCGGCCCCTGCACAGCTGGTCCTCCAAGGTAGTCAGAGGTCAGTGAGCACAGCCAGTCCTTGCGGTTGATCAGCCTGAGTAAATTTTTCCCATTGACATGCCAACAGCAATCAAGACTCAATTACAACAGAAGGGTATGCAGTCCACACTAGGGGTGCACCTTGAGGGCCCAGCTGGGGTGATCAGGGAGGTTATGCCACTGGACCCTACAGAGACTCCTACTACAATAGGCCACCCTAGGAAGCCTAGGAGACACAGCAACTCTACCTAATACACAGAAACAAACACAGGAAGGCAGCCAAAATGAGGAGACAAAGAAACATGTCCCAAATGAAAGAACAGAACAAAACTCCAGGAAAAGGACTAAACAAAATGAAGATAAGCAATCTAAAAGATTTAGTGTTCAAAACACTGCTTATAAGTATGCTCAATGAACTTAGTGAGGGCCTCAAAAGCATAAAAATAGCCAGTCAGAAATGAAGGATGTACAGTCAGAAAAGAATAAGGCACTAATTGAAATAAAGAATAATTTACAGAGAATCAACAGCAGAGTTGGTAAAGCCAAGAAGCAAACCATCGATTTGGGAAAAAAACAAAACAAAAAAACACACACACTCAATCAGAACAGCAAAAGGAAAAAAGAATAAAAAATAAATAAGGATAGTATAAGGTGCTTCTAGGACAACTTCAAGCATACCAACATTTGCATCATGGGGGTATCAGAAGGAGAACAGAGCGAGAGCCAGAGCGAGAGCGAGAGCGCGCGCGCGCGCAAGTAATTGAAAACTTATTTGAAAAAATAATGATAGAAAAATTCCCAAACTTGGTAAAGGAAACAGGCATACAAGTTCAGGAAGTACAGAGAGTCCCAAACAAGATGAACCCAAAGAGGTCCTCACCAAGACACATCATCATCAAAATGCAAAAGGTTCAAGACAAAGAGAGAATCTTAAAAGCAGCAAAAGAAAGCAGTTAGTTACCAACAAGAGAGCTCCCACAAGACTGTCAGCTAATTTCTCAAAAGAAACTTTGCAGGCCAGAGAAAGTGGCAAGAAATATTTAAAGTGATGAAAAGCAAGAACCTACAACCAAGATTACTCTATCCTGCAAAGCTATCATTTAGAATCAATGAACATATAAAGAGTTTCCCAGACAAGAAAAAGCTAATGCAGTTCACCACCAAATCAGTATTATATGAAATGTTAAAGGGTCTCCTTGAAGAAAAAAGAAGATAAAAAAATATGAACAATAAAATGGCAATAAATACATACCTATTAACTACTGTATCTATAAACAAAATGAACAGGCAGAACAGAAACAGACTCATAGATACAGAGAACATTTTTCTGGTTGCCAGATGGGGGAATGGATGAAAAGGTGAAAGGATTAAGAAGTACAAATTGGTTGTTAGACTGACAAACCTCAAAGGGGGAAGCGGGAAGAGATAAACCAAAGAACTTATATGCATAACCAATGGACACAGACAACAGTGTGGGAAAAGGCAGATGGGGGGGAGCAGGAAGGAGGGGGGTCAATAGGGGGAAAAAGAGGGACATGTGTAATACATTCAACAATAAAGATAAGTTTTAAAAAAAAGTAAGAAAGAGCCCTGGTCGGTTTGGCTCAGCGATTAGAGCATCGGCCTGCGGTCCTGAGAGACTCCGGTTCAGTTCCCACTAAGGGCACGTACCTCGGTTGCAGTTTGTCCCTGGCCCTGGTTGGTCGTGTGGGTGGCAGCCACTCGATGTGTTCCTTTCACATCGATGTTTCTCTCTCTCTCTCTCTGTTCCTCTCTCTCCCTCCCACTCTACCTGAACAAAGAAGAGAAAAATGTCCTCAGGTGAGGATAAAAAAAAAAAAGTAAGAAAGAACCTATACCAAATATCACACTTAATGATAAAATGTTTTTAAAAAAGCTTTCCTTTTGATATTGGAAGTAAGACAAGGATGGTCGGTCCATTATCAACACCTTCATCTAACATTATACTGGAGGTTCTAGCCAGCAGAGTAAAATAAAAAATATACAAAAATTAAAACATTTTTATACTAGCCACAAACAAATGAATTTTATTATTTTATTTTTTTTATCCTCACCCAAAAACATTTTTTCTTTGTTCAGATAGTGTGGAGGGAGGGAGAGGAAGAGAGAGAGAGAGAGAGAGAAACATCGACATGAAAGGGACACATCGAGTGGCCGCCTCCCGTATGACCCAACCGAGGTACGTGCCCTTAGCGGGAACCGAACCTGGGCCTCTCTGGACTGCAGATCGACGCTCTAACTGCTGAGTCAAACCAGCCAGAGCCAAATGAATTTTAAAAGATACCATTTACTATAGCATCAAAAAAACAAAATAGCTAGGATGCAATCTAATAAAGACATATAATCCCTGGCCAGTTTGGCTCAGTGGTTAGCATGTTGGACTGCGGACCAAAGAGTCATTGGTTTGATTACCAGTCAAGGGCACATACTTCAGTTGCGGGTTCAATCCCCTGCCCTGATTGGGGTTGTGTGGGAGGCAATCAATCGATGTGTCTCTCTCTCACATGGTGCCTGCCTGCCTGTCTCTCTCCCTCTACTCTAAAAAAAAAAAAAAAAAATCAATTGAAAAGTATCCTTGGGTGAGGATTAACAAAAACAAACAAGACATATAAGATCTCTATGGATAAACTGTCATACACTTATTTTATATAAAATATTTCTAAGATAAACTGAGGACGACTAAATGCAATAAATGGAAAGACACACTATGCTCACAGATGGGAAGAGTTATTATATAAAGAAACAGATTCAGTAAAATCCCATTCAAATTCTCAAGTGTGTGTGTGTGTCTGACTTGATAAGCTCATTCTAAATTGTATATGGAAATGCAAAGGAACAACAATAGTACAGATATGTTAAAATAAGACTTGAGCCCTGGCCGGTATGGCTCAGTGGTTAAAGCATAGGCCCGCGGACAAGAGAGTCACAGGTTCAATTCCGGTCAAAGGCTTGTACCTTGGTTGCAGTTTGTCCCTGGCCCTGGTTGGGGTCATGGGGGCGGCAACGGGTTGATGTGTCCCTCCCACATTGATGTTTCTCTCTCCCTCCCTCCCACTCTATCTGAAGATAAACAGAAAAATATCCCTGGGTGAAGATTAAAAAACAAAACAAAACAAGACTTGATCTACCATGTATCAATATCCATTTTAAAGCAATGGTAATTAAAATCCATTTTGGCCAATTTGGCTCAGCAGTTGGAGCTTTGGCCTGAGGACCAGAGAGTCCCGGGTACAGTGTCCGCTAGGGGCACATACCAAAAAAAAAAAGATTTGCCCTGGCTGGTTTTGCTCAGCGGTTAGAGCGTCGGCCCGTGGACCAGAGAGACCCGGGTTCAGTTCCCACTAAAGGCACGTACCTCGGTTGCAGTTTGTCCCCGGCCCAGGTGGGGTTGTGTGGGTGGCAACCAGTCAATGTGTCTTTCTCACATCGATGTCTGTCTGTCTCTCTCTCTGTCTGTCTCTCTCTCTCTCTCTCTCTCTCTCTCTCTCTCCCTCCCTCTCCCCCCCTCTCCCTCCCGCTATATCTGAAGAGAAATGCAAAAATGTCCTCAGATGAGGATTAAAAAAAAAAAAATTTTTTTTTAAATACATTTATTAGCTCAAGGATAAACAAATAGACCAAAGGAACTGAATGAAGAACCATAGAACAAAATCATACATATATGAATATTTAATTTATGATAAAGGTGGCACTGCAAAGCAGTAAGAAAAAGACATATGGCCCTGGCCAGTTTGGCTCAGCGGTTAGAGCGTCGGCCTGCGGTCCGGAGAGACCCAGGTTCGGTTCCTGCTAAGGGCACGTACTTCGGTTGCAGTTTGTCCCCGGCCCTGGTTGGTCGTGCGGGTGGCAGCCGCTCGATGTGTCCCTTCACGTCGATGTTTCTCTCTCTCTCTCCTTCCTCTCTCTCCCTCCCACTCTATCTGTACAAAAAATGGAAAAATGTCCTCGGGTGAGGATAAAAAAAAAAAAGAAAAAGAAAAAGACATATGTTAGAGTGCTCCTACAACTCAACAAAAGGAAGACAAAGAACCCAATTAAAAAATGGGCAGAGGAGCTGAAGAGACACCTCTCCAAACAGGACATACAAATGGCCAAAAGACATATGAAGAAATGCTCAACATCACTAATCATCAGAGAGATGCAAATTAAAACAACAATGAGGTATCACCTCACACCTGTCAGAATGGCCGCCATCAACAAATCATCAAACAACAAGTGTTGGCGAGGGTGTGGAGAAAAGGGGACTCTAATACACTGCTGGTGGGAATGCAGACTGGTGCAGCCGCTATGGAAAACAATATGGTGCTACCTCAAAAAATTAAAAATTGAACTTCCATTTGACCCAGTGATCCCATTGCTGGGAATATACCCTAAGAAGCCTGAAACACCAATCAGGAAGAATATATGTACCCCCATGTTCATAGCAGCACTATTTACAATAGCTAAGATCTGGAAACAGCCCAAGTGTCCACCAGTAGACGAATGGATCAAAAAGCTGTGGTACATATACACAATGGAATACTATGCAGCGGTAAGAAAGAAAGATCTCTCATCCTTTGAGACGACATGGAGGGACCTGGAAAGTATTATCCTAAGTGAAAGAAGCCAAGCAGAAAAAGACAAATACCACATGATCTCACTTATATACGGAATATAATGAACATAACAGTCTGAGGAATACAGTAGACCCAGAAACATGGAAGTAGGGCACAGACTGACATCCCTCAGAAGAGGGGGTGGGGGGGTGGGGGGGTGGGAAGAGATAAACCACAGAACTTATATGCATGTATGCATAACCAATGGACATGGACAACTAAGCCGGGGACGGGGCGGAGGTGGGGTGGGGTGGGGGGTGCCAATGGGGTAAAAAGGTAAAATATCTGTAACAAAAAAATAAATAAAAAAATTCATTAAAAAAAAAAAAGAAAAAGACATATGTTTTTCAATGAACAGTGTTGGGACACTGTTAGATATCTGTATGGAGAAAAAAAAGATGATACTACCTCACTAAAGACCCACATATCAAAAGCAAAATATTATTCCTTTCAGAAGATAATAAAGAAGAGTATATTCATGATCTTGGGTTAGAAAGAGATTTTTAAAATAGGCCACAAAAAGCACTAATCATAAAGGAAAACGTTAATAAAATTGGAGTATATTTAAATGAAGAACTTTTAAGAGTGAAATGGCAGGCCACAGTGTGGAAGAAGATATATGCAATACACATGACCCACAAAGTACTCATATACAAAATATATAAAACTCCTATACATCAATAGGAAGAAAGCAACCCAGCAGAAAATCAGGCAAGAGACTTGAAAAGGGATCTCACAAAGGAGGCTAAATAAACTTATGAAAAGATGTTCAAATCCAGTAGTAAAAACAGACTTCAAGTTATGGTGGCAATTTGGAAAAACTAACTTTCATATACTGTTAGTAGAAGTATTTATTGGTACAACTGCTATGGAAAACACTCAGTCATTATTTTAGTTGAAGATATACCTGCTTTATGACTCATTCCCGAGTATCTACCCAACAGAAACGTGTGCACATGTGTATCTGGAGACAAATGAAAGGATGTTGATAACAGCATGTTTTGTAAAAGCCCCAAATTAAAATTAACCCTAATTTTCATTAACATTGCTAGAGACAGTGTAATTCATTCAAGGGAATACTATACAGCAGTAAATATATTTGAACTACTGCAACAACAAAGATAACTTGTACAAACAATGTTGGGTAAAGGAAGTCAGAAAAAAAAACTACAGGATTTCATTTATATTAAATGAGTTAAAACAAAACAAACAAACAACAAAAAACAAGCACAGAGGGGAAAGAAACACATAGTGAGGAGAGTGCTGGGGTGGAGAGGATCTTTTGGATCCTGACAATTTCTATATCTTGAGTTGGGTGGTGCTAGCTTTATATTAATCCATTAAACAGTACATTTGTGTTTTATGTACTTTTCTCTAAGTGTTATATTTCACAATAAAAAGGTTAAAAACAAAAGTTAGTAGGGCACTTCAGGAAAGGGAAATTACATCAGCAATGGAAAAAGGAAGGAAAACAAATGTAAGGTATGTTTGAGGGACTGCACAGGATATTATATATTATAGTTAAGTAGTGAGATCTTACAGAAGAATGGTCAGATATGAGTCTAGAAAACTAATATGGTAGACTGCAACAAAATTTACCCTACTGATAAAAGGCTACTGTGATTTTTTTAAATAGAGATATGTCTAGATCAAAGTGAGATCAGGAATATTAATCTCACAATGATGTGCAGGTGGATGGCATGGGCCATCTAGATTCCAGGGTATGGAGGGGAGGAGGAGATATGAAAGTGTCAAAAATAAACTTGGAGATTCTAAACCAAGATGGCTATGAAAAATATGGTATCACTAATAAAAAAAATTGAAAAGCAACATCTGAATGAGAGACAAAAACCAATGGCTTTAGTTTAAAAGAGGATGATGGGTGAGTCAAGCAGAAATATTCCACAGTTATTTAAGGTGCAATCGTTAAGGCTAGAGTGAAGGATTTGGGAGAGTTGAAACAATGGCGCATACTCCAAGGAGGAAGATATGTGGAGAAGCAGCAATAGGATGAAACCTGAAACACAGAGAAGGGAAGGGAAGGTAAGAGGTTAGGGAAGGAAAGTGAGATGACAAGACCAAAGAAGAAATAGGTAAAATATAAATCCATGATTATGAAAAAGATAAGGAACAAAAGGATTTTACAAAGAAAAGAGCACTATCAAATGCAATGCAGATCAAAAGTGTGATGTACAAGAAAGGGTTCAAAGAATCACTACTGAGAGTCATTTCAGGAACTGGTTAGAACAAATGTACTGAGTTAAAAACAGGTGAGTGGTAAAGAAATAAAATTTGTATTTTATTAAGTATTATTCCATTCGAGTGATAAACATTTTGTACGGAGAAGCAACAGATTTAAGCACATACATATTTTTTAAACTAAGAGAGATTCACATGCATTTTTAAAAGATAAACATAAGAACAATGGCTTTTAATGAGAATGAACTGTAATCCAGATATACTTCCAAATTAAAAACTTGCTTGAAAAGTAAAAAATGTTCAGCATTTTAATTTTTCTCATGGATTTTATTTTTATTAAGGAAAAGATAAAGTTACTTGCCCAGGGTCAAAAAAGTAGTGATTCATCCAAGGTCACACAGTAAATCAGCCAGTGATGAAGCTATTTCAACCTTACTACTTTTCCAAAGACAAACTTCCCATAATTTATGACTAAACTACCTCCTATGGGGGTGGGGTGCAGGAAGCGGATGGTATGAATAAGAATTGAGCCTTAGTGCTGCTGCTACTGCGTTTTTTTTGTTTTTGTTTTTTTAAATGCCAAAGAAACAAGGGGAGTCACCAAACTTGTAAAAACAAAGAACTAGATAGAGGTATTCTTACCATCCTGTGAGTGAACACTAAGCACCTTCATATTAGTGACCAGGTCTACTCTAATTTGGTTAAATACAGACCAAAACCTGAAACCAAAATACCAAAACACCTTTACTCTCATATCTGGACTCAGCCCTGCTGTTAAGAAAAATACCTCCCCTGCCCCCAAGAAGAGCATTTTACCCATTCCAAGGGCTTAGGTTACACAAATTACATTTGGAAAACGATTTTTATCAAAACCTGCTTTTCAGACTGTGATGAAGGCCAGATTTAGGAAATGGAGAATATAGCTGCTCACTCGACCAAAATTATACTGACATTTAAAGCAATCTGGAACTTGCCTGGCTAAAGGGTATTTAAAACAAAGGGGATCACTGTTTCAACTGAATTACTGGTTCCAACTCCCTGATCAGCTGCACATTCTAAGTACTGACTCCATTCAGTTTCACAAGTTGCAACCATCTGAAATGAAGGCAAAGGCCTCAGGAAGTGTGGCAGAATTGAAATCAGAAATAGGTACCCTCAAATTTTCATTTACAAACAGAATTTAAACAGAAGTAAATAAAAATCATAGGATTTCTCTTTTACTCATAAACTTCTCCTCCACTTAGATATATCACTATAAAAATCCATTTCCAGAGGTCACACATGAGTTCCTCAGGGGACATTTCTAGAAAAAAAAAAAAAAGACAACAGTTAAATAGAAACAAGTGAGCAAATCACAAGACCAATGTGAACTGAATGACTGGGAGTTATCTTTACAGAACACCGAATAAAAGATGAAAAAAGACGAAAGAATATGTTGTAGTCATTAACTGCTTAGGCCTGCAAACAAAGATGAAATGGTTCACAAGTTACAATTAGTTGAAGCCATAGGAAATGAATCCAGGAAAAATGCCATGCCATCACTCAACAGGTAGAGGTCAAGAAAATAAAAATTCAGACCACAGTCCCTAGTTCCTTCCTGTCTCTTATTGTAAGGATCTCTGAATTAAGAATCAAGTTTTTATTTGTGATGAAAAGTTTTCTTACTCATGCATTTAGGTTTTCCAGTTGAAGGAAAGAACCTGCAAATCTGTGGTTTGTCCTTATTTGGATTGTTATTGGGAAGAAGAAAAAGAGAGCTGACTGAGTCTGAGTCTTCTTTGAAAAAAAATAAATACAGAGCCCTGGCCGGTTTGGTTCAGCGGTTGGAGCATCGGCCTGCGGACCAGAGAGTCCTGGGTTAGGTTCCCGCTAGGGGCACATACCAAAAATAAATAAATGAATAAATACATACATACATACATACAGATATTTAGTCATTAATAGATAACTTGGACACACATACTATAATTCTAAATAAGTATTTTTGAAATTGAAAGTATAGACACTAATTCACTAATAATTATTACTTCTTCCTTCAATCATCTCTTGACACTTATTCACTGATAACTATTTGAGGGTTCCTCTGTGCCCTTCGTAGACCTCACAATATCGGTGTAGATTTAGCTGGGCTTTTGGTCTCAGGCTGATCATTTTTCTTTTTCTTTTTCTTTTTTGTTCAGATAGAGAGGGAGGAAGAGAAAGAAACATCGACGTGAAAGGGACACATCGAGTGGCTGCCACCCGCACGACCCAACCAGGGATGCGACAAACTGCAACCGAGTTACGTGCCCTTAGCGGGAACCGAACCCGGGTCTCTCTGGACCACAGGCAGATGCTCTAACCACTGAGCCAAACTGGCCAGGGCTGATCATTTTTCTATACAGTCGTCCTTCGCCACCTCGTGCTGCGACTTTCGCGGCTTCACTCTATCGTGGGTTTTTCAAATACTATAAGACCGTGATAGAGTGAAGCAGTGAAAGTCGAAGCACAAAGTGGGGAGGGACGACTATATACAAATAAAGAATCCTACTTCTCGGAAATTCATTTATCGCGGTAGAGTCTGGAACTGATTAATTGTAATAAACGAGGGCTGACTATACATCAAAAAGTAAAATAGTAAGTATAGTGATTTTTATTTATAACAAAATTTTTCATTTATTATTTTTAGTTACATTTTTATATTTATACACTATTGCCCAAGTTTTGAGACATGATATACAGCGTTGTATAAGTTTAAGGTGTACAGCATAATGACTTCCCTTTTTTGTTCTTTTTATCTTTATTGTTGAATGTATTACAGATGTTCCTCATTTTCCCCCCATTGACCCCCTCCTCCCCACTCCCGCCCCCCTCCTGCCTTTTCCCGCACTGTTGTCTGTGTCCATTGGTTTTGCATATATGCATATAAGTTTTTGGTTTATTTCTTCCTACCCTTAAACCCCCTTCTCTTTGAGGTTTGTCAGTCTAGCAACCAATTTATTCTTCTTAAACCCTTCACCTTTTTCACCCATTCCCCCAAGCCCCCCTCCCATTTGGCAACAAACAAAATGTTCTCTATATCTATGAGAATGTCTCTGTTCTGCCTGTTCATTTTGTTTGTAGATTCCATTGTTGATAGATATGTATTCATTGCCATTTTGTTTGTTCATATATTTTATCTTTTTCTTCAAAAAGACCCTTCAACAGTTCATATAATAACGGTTTGGTGGTGATGAACTCCTTTAACTTTTTCTTGTCTGGGAAACTCTTTATATGGCTATCGATGACAGCTTTGCAGGATAAAGTAATCTTGGTTGTAGGTTCTTGCTTTTCATCACTCTGAATATTTCTTGCCACTCCCTTCTGGCCTGCAAAGTTTCTTTTGAGAAATCAGCTGACAGTCTAATGGGAACGCCCTTGTAGGTAACTAACTGCTTTTCTCTTGCTGCTTTTAAGATTCTCTCTTTGTCTTGAACCTTTTGCATTTTGATGATGATGTGTCTTGGTGTGGGCCTCTTGGGGTTCATCTTGTTTGGGACTCTCTGTGCTTCCTGGACGTGTATGTCTGTTTCCTTCACCAAGTTGGGGAAGTTTTCTGCCATTATTGTTTCAAATAAGTTTGCGATTTCTTGTTTTCTCTCTTCTCCTTCTGGCACCCCCAAGATGCGGGATTTGTTCTTTTTTCTCTTCTGACTGGGTGTTTTTTGCTTCCTTATATTCCAAATCGATGGTTTGCTTCTTGGTTTTACCTACTCTACTATTGAATCTGTGTAAATTATTCTTTATTTCAGTTAGTGCCTCCATGATTTCTGACTGGTCCTTTTTTATGCTCTTGAGGCCCTCACTAAGTTCACTGAGGTTCTCACTAAGTTCACTGAGCATCCTTATAAGCAGTATTTTGAACTCAGCATCTGTTAGGTTGCTTATCTCCATTCCGCTTAGTTCTTTCCCTGGGGTTTTGTTCTGTTCTTTCATTTGAAACCTGTTTCTTTGTCTCCTCATTTTGGCTGTCTCCCTGTGTTTGTTTCTGTGTATTACTTAACAAGAGGTATGGGGCTAGCTGAAACTAGATGCTGCTTGTTTGAAAGAGTTTAGGAAAACCTGAAGCGGAATCCAAGACAGGCCAATCCTGTGGTTAAGCAACTGGCAACAGCTTGGGTGGGGCAGGGCCTCAGGGAATCATCAGGGCGGGGCAACCAGTATGAGCCAGGTTGCTGGAGTCCCAGATATGGTGGCTGTCTGCAGCCCCAAGGAAGGGCTCACCAAAGAAACAGAGGCCTCTGACAGTATGCCTGTCCCGTAGAAAGCCCTCTCTCCAATGCCAAACAGTTCAGTTCTTTCCTGTATGTCTCTGGCGCCCCTCGAGCTGCCCCCCTCCAAGCTTAGAGGGAGTGAGTCCATGTGCGGGCCCTTTAAGAGGAGCTGCCTGGGGCTCCAGCCTCCCTGAGCCTCAGTTTCCACTGGCTTTTCCAGCCAGAAGTCATGAGGACCTCTCTTCCTGGCACTGGAATCCCGAGCAGGGCGCCTGGTGTGGGACGGGGACCCCACAGTCCTCAGAGAGCACCTTCCCAGCCGAGGTGTCCTCCCGACTTTTATCCGCCACACGTGGGTGTTGGACCAGCCCCTCCGCCTCCACCCCTCCTACCAGTCTCATGTGGCTCTTTCTTTAATTCTGTAGTTGTAGGATTTCCATTCAGCTTGATTTCAGGCGGTTTTGAATGATGGTTGTTTTATAGTTTAGTTGTAACTTTGACATGGTTGTGAGAGGACGAGATACCGCGTTTACCTACGCCGCCATCTTGACCGGAAGTCTCCATAATTCTATATTCTACTCCTATTTCCTATATCTGCATGTTTCTTGGATAATCTTCCCCCATCTTACTAATTAAAACCAATATCCATTAGTTGTTGATGACTAAAATCTAGGAATCATTCCTTAATCCCTTACTATATTCTGTCATCCAAACCATCAGCAAACCCTATCAATTCCCCCTCCAAAACAGATGTCAAATCTACTCTTCATCTCTACTACTACTACCAGACCTAGTTTAAGCTAACATCATCTCTCACCTGCATGACTGGTTCAGTATAATTCTCTTGGGCTCCTTACAATCAATTTTCCAAACCATTATACAATGCAGTCGAGGCAGGGAAACATATCTTTAAAAATTCTTTTGCTAGAACACTCTAATTACTTCCTCTTGCACATGAAGTAAAATTGACAGCCTATCTCTATATAGTCTCATATAATCAGGCCCTAATTCTTTGACTTCATCTAATTCTACCCTTCCTCCTCTCATTATGCCATACAATGGAAAGAATCATTTCTCACTGTTAAAAAAGCAATTTATAACTAAGTAGAGGATTACAGAGAGCTAATTCACAATACATCAATTCGGTTGTTTAACATTTCTAAATCTCATAGAGCACTGTAGAATTGTGGGAAAACTCCATGTGTCATAACTATAGGGTGGTTATTAAAAAAAAAAAAAGGCTGAGTCCAGCCAGTGTGTCTCAGTGGTTGAGCACTGACCCATGCACCAAGAGGTCGCTGGTTCGATTCCTGGTCAGGACACATGCCCAGGTTGTGGGCCAAATCCCCAGTGGGCGGTATGGAGTAGGCAGCCAATCGATGTTCTCTCATCGATAATTCTATCTCTCTCTCTCTCTCTCCCTCCCTCTCCCTTCCTCTCTCTCTAAAAAAAATCAATAAAAAAATAAAATGGGTGAATTAAAAAAAAAAAGCAGAGAGTTGTAAAATCATAGACAAACTATGATTTTAGAATTACCTGGAAATCTAAGCAAACCACTTCAATAACTAGAAATTGTATTCCTTTTCCATCTTTAGTCATTTAACTTTTGTAAAGAAAAGTCATCCAAAAAAGGATCCATATCCAGAACATATATAGAACTCTCAAAACTCAGTAATTAAAGAAAACAAGAAAAGAATTAAAAACATTTAAAAACTTGGACACTTCATCAAGAGGATATGTGGCTAGCAAAAAAGCATATGCAAAGATATTTAACATCAGTAGGCATGAGAGAAATGAGATACCACTACATATGAGTATGTCTAAAAATTTTAAATGATAATATCAAGTGATGGTAAAGATTCAGAGCATTGCAAATAAGAATGCAAAATGATACAACCACTATGGAAAACAGTTTGGCAGATTCTTATTAAGTTGAACATATACTTACCATATGATCCATCAAGTCCACCCTAGGTATTTACCACGGAAAAATGAAAACTTAGATTCACACACAAACTTGTACACAAATGTTTATAACAGCTCTATTCATATTCACCCCAAACTAGAAATAAATGAAATGTCCTTCAAGAGGTGAGTGGATCAACAAATATGCAATGTAATACATCAATAGAAAACAACTACAAACTGTTGATAGATGTAACAATTTGGATGAATCTCACAGGCATTATAGTGAGTAAAAGAAGCCAGCTTCGAAAGGTTATATACTGTATGATTCTATTTATATAACATGGACAGAAAGAAAAATTATAGTAGCAGAGAACAGATCAGTGGTTGTTAGGGCATTAGGAGTAAGGTGAGGGTATGACCACAAAGGGTTAATGAAACTGTTCTGTATCTTTATTTTAGTGATGGTCATACAACACTATATTCATAAAACTGCACCCTAAATTTTACTGCATGTTTAAAATGAAAGCACTTTATCCAACAACATTAGAATAAAGCTTTGGTCACTAGGTCGTCAACTATTTCACCAAGATCTAGGTACAATGATAATCTCAGTAAAAACAAACACAAACTGCCCTAGAAAACCAAAAGAAACTTTTAGTTTCAAGTAGTGAAAAACTCTGGGTAAACCATTAAGATTCTATTTCTTCATGCATTAAAAAAAACAAAACAGACTCCATCTTAAGTTTGGAGCATTCCCCACAGCACAGATGGCCCCTAGGCAGAGTGTAAAACTTACAACCATTTAACCAAGGCCTCTCCTTCTGGCAATTCCTAACAAGGTTACTGTATGTTCTCCCTAAATCCAGCAATAGTGCCCAGGCCTCTAGCTCTGAGGCGGACCTGTGTTGCTTTACTAAAGTTTAGAGCAAAGTACACCAATCTTGTCAGCATATTTGCAAAGGAAGGACTAACAAGAATGTGAAGAGGGCTCTCTTCTTCCATTCATTCACAAACCAAAACTCTCTCTAGGGGTTTCCTTGCATCTAGAATCAACCAACCTTTCTGTTTTATGAGCCTTATAACTCACCCCATATCCTGTCAGGTTGTTTTATATTGTCATGCCTTTGTTTATGCCGCTCCTTTTGCCTGGGAGACCCTTTCCCACTTTTACCAGCCTGACAAACATCAACTAATCTCTCATGATGCCTTCCTGGTTAAAACCTAACCTGACAGCCCAAATAGAAATGAGCACCTCTATGTCTGCACAAACTCCGTACCTTCCAGGACTGCTAACACTGTGCCTCCAACACTTTGTTACATTTATATATTTATCTCCTTCTACTAAACTATATGCCTCAAGTCTGTATTCCTAATGTATACCAAGCACAGAACAACCACTAGAGAATGTCAGTTGAATAAATAGTGTAGCTTCTCTACTTGCAAATCAAAGCACACAACTGATGAGAACTCTAGACAACAAACTAGTGGGCCAGCCCAGAAACCTTGTGCCAATGCTCAAGGCTTAGTACTAAGCTCCTTAGGTCCCTGCCCAGTTCTAAGGTCCTGGTGAAAGAGAGATCAATTAGCATGCTTTAAGTGAAACCATATGTTTTAGGAGAGTGGAAAATGTAGTTGCCACAATTCCTTACCAAAAGGTCACTTTCTCCAGAATTCTGACCAGATTTAACAGACTGGGCCCAGAACACAGACATGTACATTAATGGAAATCCCCATCCTATTGGCCAGTAAGTGCTTTTGTAACTACTTCCATGTGTAAAACAATGTTCAGAATAAGTGCTGGAGTCTCTCTGCATTCATCACTAAGACCACAAATTATGACACTTAAACAGTACATATAAGCATTACACCCTCACGGTTTTACTAATGGAGCCATCAGAGCCCATGGAGTTTGCTTTCCTGAGGCACTGGGATCAATCCTTTCATAAAACCAGCACTCCTTCCTCCAACTCCTCAAGACTCCCTAGACTCATCATTTTCTTACTTTAGTATGACTAATGTAGAAACAAAGAAACTGAGTTTAAATATTTTTCCACATATGACATGAACTTTTCATATGAAAACTATTCTATGGTGGGTAGTTTTTCTCTAGTACAATATTGGTAACCTATGGCAAGTGTTTCAGTGTACATGATTCCAAAACGCATGTGGGAATTAGAGCAGAGGTGCTGAGGGAGAATTAATTTCTACGCATTTACAAAAACCTAGAATCCGCCCTGGCCAGTCGGACTCATTTGTAGAGCATCGGCCCGTGGACCAGAGAGTCCCTGGTTCGGTTCCTGCTAAGGGCACGTACCTCTGTTGTAGTTTGTCCAAGCCCCAGATGGGGTCTGTGTGACAACCACTTGATCTGTCTCTCTTACACTGATGTTTCTCTCTCTCTCTTCCTCTCTCTCTTCCTCCTGCTCTATCTTCTCTGAGGATTAAAAAAAATTAAAAAATAAAATAAAAAAACCTAGAATCCTAGTAGTGCGGTGTGATGGTCAGTTTCTTAAAGTACCATTTTAATACAGAGTATGGTTAAAACAATGGATAGATGAACTATATCCAGTGACAGGGGAAGACACTAAATGAAGATACATGATCATTTCACCTCTATCCTACCCTAATCAAATAACAGAGGTGAGGGTGGTCGATTTTCTTGTCAGCAGCAATTAACAACTATCTCACAGCAAACTTAAAAAACAAAAACCATGATGGCATAGGAGAGTATGTGCATATAAACATACTCTTATAATAATGACAATAGCCAAGACTTCAGGACTAATGCCAAGCCTTTCATTTATATCGCTCTTCTTTCCAAACTGACCCATGGTCACATTTTGTGATTAAAAGGTCACTGTGATGGTATTTACTTTTCTCTTTTAATTTAAAAAATATATTTTCATTGGGTTTTAGAAAGAGAGGAAGGGAGAGGGAAAGAGAAAGAAAAACATCAATTTGAGAGTGGAACATTAATCGGCTGTCTCCTGCACACCCCCCACCGGTGATCTAGCTCACAAGCAGGGCATGTACCCTGACTGGGAATCAAACCAGCAACCCTCTGGTGCACAGGACAACACCCAACCAACTGAGCCACACCGGCAAGGGCACTTTTTTCTCTTTTTAAATGTCCAAAGCATACATTTGCTGTACAGCAGTTATTTAATAAACTGTAATGGACATTTAGTAAGTTATCTGTAACTTAGCTCCTTTGAAAAGCAAAGCTAGGTTGCTGCAGCCAACACACTGAAGGCACAGGCTGAAACTTCACCAACAGAAAACTAAATAGATGCTAACAGAGAAACAGACAAGACATTTAGAGTCTCTCCACACCTATGCCAACTGCAATCCAAGACACTGATTTTACTGTTAGGAAAAGTATTTGAATATTCTGTTGTGCAACCACACATCAGAAGAGCAAAAAAAGAGAGACATCTGTAATACTTGCAACAATAAAGATACTTTTAAAAAAAAATGCCTGGCAAACATAGTGAAAAAAAAAAAAGTAAAGAAATATAGGGCCCCAAAGTGAAAACAAATCCCACTGCCAGTTTTGAATAATGCTTTGGCAGCCAGATGTTCCTGTTTCCCTGCAATTACTGAAAAAAAAAAAAAAAAATCTGCTTTAAATGATGAATAGTCTCTCTTAAACAACATTAAAATTATTTTTCCCTCTTGATAGTTCAAAAGAGGAGCTGCAGTTCAGGTAAGAAATTATATCTGATTCACCTATGTTGCCAGGGCTTAAAACACAGAAAATGCTCAATTAATGTTGGCTACATAAATTATAATTTTATACACAGAGATCAGGATAATGAGCCACTAATATAACCTCCGAACCCCCAGAAGTCAGGGAGACTGAACACTCAAAAGGTAATCAGCAGAGCAAGGATTAGCATGCTAACAACATTCCCACCTTTACCACTTCACAGTAAAGCTTCTGAGAAGGGGCTATTAATCATGGCCATGGCAATTGTCTTGGCATCTATTTATCTACCAAAACACATGGAAGGAGATATGAATAACTATCCTTTTCCTGTTTATGATTTAACCTATGTTAATCAACACAATCGTAAAAGACTCTCTTAGGAAAAAAGCCACAAATTTTGCGGAGACCCACTAATTATTTTCATTAGCCCAGTAATAGTATTGCAATTCCTTGTAGGAGATGGCTCAAGAAGCTCACCTCACTCGCTAGCTGTATAGCATTTTCAGGATACATTTCCAAAGGGGATGAATAAGACATCATCCCCTGGGACTTTTCAACTTGGTATATAAACAGCACTAGCCACAAGTTCACCAAAGAACCCTCTCCTTCCTAATATCCCTAATTTACTACTCTTTAAAACTCATTTCAATTTCAAGGCATGTAAGCATGTGTTGGGCACTATGACAGAGGTTTTCTTATTTAATTCCTATAGTAACCCTGAGAGATTGGTATTAATATCCCCTGTTGTACACATGAGGAAATTGAGGCTCACAGAGGTCAAGTGACTTGGCCAAATGACAGAGTTAGGCTGCTCAGGTTCTTTTTCCAACACTGGGAATCCTGTAGCCAAGTTTTTATGAGCCATCTGGGCAGCAGGGGACAAGTCTTTACCATACAGCCCAAGGGATCTGCTCAGAGACCACAGAAGTAGCAGCAGGGTTTGTTTTTGGTTTGGTTTGAATGGCTAAAAATCCTATAGGAATTCTGATTGGCTTCAATGACAATCCACCAGGCCCACCAGCCGGTAGACTCCTGACCTTCTATGCTTCTCATCCTAATTAATGCAAGGTCCTTGGATCACAGTGTGAGCATCAAGACCCTGATAGAGTAGCAATGACCTTTATATCTATCAGGCTTTTCAGAATATGTAAAATGGCTGTGCCTTGAGAACACCCTCAAACTCTTAACCTTGAAATATGTAAGAGTAGATGCATTTTCCTAATTATGGTATTTTTACTAAGTCTTTGGGACACGACTTTTTATGTGTCTAAATAATATTTGAAGAGTGGCTAGTTTTTCAATTTCCTAAGCAACCCACTGAAGCATGTAAAAAGATGCTTACAAATGAACTGACTTCCTTGGCTTAAAAAGAAAACCCAGTAGAAGGGAAGACAGAGAAAAAAGAATGACCTGAAAAAATTTGGGGGAAGGGAGAATGTTTGGCTTCCTTACTTGTGCCTCTGATATCCTTTTGTTCTCCCACCTCATTGTATTAAGGATTCTAAATCAAACATGATTGCGGTGATGTTTGTGTGTGAAAATGACAAAAGCAATGGACTAAAAATCCCAACCTCATCTTGAACCCTGAAGACTTTTATGGCTTTTCCTTCACTAGGCCCTCCCCCTAAAGCACATTAAAGACCACATTGTTCAAAAGGGTCATGGTAGGTTTCATACCCTATTTTAATACAATGTAAATGGTAACTGAACTTCCAAGTTTTGTTAGTAATATTTGTATCTCTCTGGAAAATATCCATTAAAAGAATTGCTCCCTCAATTTAAATATTGGTGCAGAGAGGCAAAACCATGGTATTAAGGAGGTGCTGTTTGTGATGATTAGATTTTCTTCTTATACATCCTTTTTCCCTAGGAAAGGGGTACAGGTTAGAGATGGGTTAAAAATATCCACATGCTCTTGTGAAGTGTCTAAATATTCTCTTGAGTCTCAAAACTGTCCAAAAGAATATGTCAGGTTTTCACTCAAGAAGCATAAAATGAATTAAACTTAGGGCTCATTTCAAATGCAGGTCTTCCCCTGCTTTATTCTATTTGTATGTCTGTAGGTCACATTATGGCCTCCCAGTTTATTTATGCATTTATTCCTGGAAGATTTCAAATTGGGAGTAGGATATTAGAGGCTCTTTATAATTCCATTTCCACAGCTGTTACCATCAGTTGTCACCAATACTTTGGGGGTTTAGTGGGAGAGAGGTAGCAATGACTCCATTACTCTTTCAAACTGTCATAAAGAATTTGCATCATAAAAGTACCTACTGAATTACTATCTTAGTCCACTGAAAAAGGATACAGTAAAACAGCAATGTTACAGTTGGGCTTGGGAAAGAGGAATTGAAAAAATGAAAATCTGAGGTAGAGTAAAAGAACAACTATGGTAGCGCTTTTCAAATCATAATTTCATTGGTGGAACTGCATACTTTTCTCCCAAACTCAGGTATCTCTGTTTAACATAAAGGTAATATGCATTAAATGTAGTGTGGAATGATATCACAACTTAATTACATTTAAAAATAAGACCTATGATTTTTGTATATTTCTTGGCTACAAGTCTGGTTTAAATGATCTCAAAATAACACACCAAGAGCATCTGTTTAGTTCAGTTGAACTTCCAAGAGCCAATACCAGCTGTTGGGGGGAGGATTTCAAACATGTGTTACTCAAATCCTAAACAAATTTTGTTTTTGTTTTTTCATTCCCTTAATGATACTTCCAACACCAATAGGGCAAAGCAAACGTTAGAATAAAAAAGAAAGAATAGAAGGAAAAGAGAGAAAGAAAGGGAGGAAGAGAGAGAGACAGAAAAAGGAGGGAGGGAGGGAGTCAGAGAGAGAGAGAGAGAGACAGAGAGAGAGAGAAAGATTACTCAATGCTTTGATGCATGGACTAAGACCAAAATGATCGCCCTCTCCAATTCAATATAGTATTAGCATGAGGACAAAAGGCATTTAAAAATCAATTTGGAGTTATTTCTAGTGGTGACTGCCTGATCCTAGCAAGTTGAGGAATGAGAATATTCTTAACATTAAAAGGGAATTCTTAAGTATTGTTTCTCCTTTAAGAGCAATTTGATTCTCACAAGTAATTCATTTGGTGGCATTGTTTCGGTTTTAGGTGTCTGCCCTGCCAGGCAGGGGCTGTGCACAAGGGCTGCATCTATCTTGAAGTGTGCACAATGGCCTCTCTTGCGGCTTGCTCTCTGTTATTGATCCTTACAGATGCTTCAAGGCCCTTCCCCCACCTTTCTCCAAATCCCAACCCCCATTCTGAAAGATAGCTTAAGAAATAAGACTTCCTGCCTAGCGACTGGCAGGGCTGAAAGACCAGATTGTATGACTCCACAGATCAGGCCTGCCACAGTGAAAGCTTGAATAGAGTTAACCCTCTGTGAACTAAAACAAAACATTTGTATGCCCAGCTGTGACAAAGGTTAATTTAAATGGACAAGGGCCCAATATCTAAAACCAGGCAACGCTTTTTTACAGTAGCATTTTCATTGGTCTCTTTTGTAAGTAGTTTGATTTTGCTTTTTAAGTTCCAGAAATTTCCTTCACCTGGAATAATTCATTTTGCTTTACTAGAAATTTTGTAGGAAAGATTCAGGTGAAAATTTAAAAATTCACTTTCTTGTTTTATAAAAGTTCTTGTTTTATAAAAGTTCTTGTTTTAATACCGTAAGTTATTTTCTGCCATTGAACAGCTAAGAAAAATAAAAATTTCAATGCTTAAATAAGCACTGAGGGAGAACTTTCTGTTCAAACCTTTTTTCTCTTTCAGAACTTGTGGACTATATATCACTAAGAGATTCAAGTTGGCTAAAAAAGAAAAAAAGAAAAAGCTAAATCCTCTAGATCTATCCCTTCCAAACTCATGTCACCACTGCTCTGGTATATCCAGCTACCCTTAAAATCCTATTCCAAAGGATCTAGAGCAAATCTTTACTTCTTAAACTACTCCTTTCTGGAAAAGCTAGTATATCCAGAATAGTTTAACAAAGAATTTTTGTGTAAACTGGGGGAATAAGAGAAGCTGTTCAAGATAAAAAATAATAGGTCTTGCATATAATTGATAATTTCTACAAACGTGGTGGTTTCTATTAATTTACAATAAAAATCAATGAAGTAATTCTGGTATATAAGAACATAGACTGAAGTATTATTAGAAAGTGTTACTATAAATAAGAATGTTATGAGAGGGGGTCCCGTCCCATTTCCCTAGTTTGTGCATCCCCAGGGTGAGAATGAAACTGCAAAGCTGCCTGGCTATGGCAGATGTTTGCCACGCTGCAAGGGACTGGAAGCTTTCCCAGGATAAGCTATTTCATAGGTTAATGCCCTAGAAATTTACCAACTACCTCAAGGAGTCTGATACTCTTCTGGCTATATAGCTCAGCAGTGTTTGCCTGTAAGAAAACAAACTCTTGGCAAACTCTTAGACTCCATACACAGCAAACAAATACAACATATCTTTAATACTAAGATTCATCTTCTAGCTGTTTCTTTACCTGTGTATGTCTTTCTTGGCCCAAATAATAAAGGTGTGGGGCACTAGTACATAAGTAGGAGCCTATCTCCAAATATATGACTTGCAACACTAACTAGGGGCTATTAATGAGAGAGAAAGAGAATATTTACTTTTAAAAACAACCCACTTTAAAAGAAATTAGCAATGGCTTAGTCTTATGCTCCAAACTGCAAAGTATCTAAATTACCCAAAGGGAATGAGGTTGCCTTATCAACGGCCTCATGATCTCAATACTACCTATAATTAACAGTACTAAATAAGGCTTTGGCAGATAAGATGAACTGGATTAAGGAATTTAAAATATAAACAAATTCTGTCAAGAGGTAAACAAAACAATTTTTTAATGTAAACTTTACTTAAGGACTGTGATGTAAAATGAAATATAAATTTTTTTACAAGTCACTATAAAATTTAAATTATTTTTCCTTTTTTGTCTGCTTTTTCTCTTAAAAACATCAACCACAACAATCAATTCACTACAGTTACTCTCAATTTTCTCTATTCCAAAACATTTGTAGCCAGTTGCTATATACATGAAAACTTGTTGGCTGATTTCTGCCAAAACACAAAAGAGGAGTGGACTGCCTCCCTCCTCCCTCAAAGCTACTATTTGCTTTAAACTTCAAAGAATTTCTAAACCTTAGATTTGGTCCTAGTCTTAAACAGTTAGTTCCCTTACCTTCCCATGTCTCCATTTCATGCTTCTTGGAGTTTGTTGAGAAGTTCTATTGCAGCCATGAAGAAACAGATTACAGGACAAGTCCAGCTTGATGACCACCCTTCCGACACTTGGCCAATTTCTCTCTCTTAGCAGGGACTACGACAGTCATTCTCACAGGTCAGTTTACAAGCCGGTCATGTGATTAGAAAGTTCAGGCGCTAAGGTCACAACGTGTATGGAGTTCGTTTATTACCAAAGGTTATCTAAGTGGAACTGATAGACTTATTTTCTTTAGTTAACAATACTGCCTAGCATGTCTCTCTGAAAACTATAATGGAAACATTTAATGGGAAATACTCCTCTGATGTTCTTTAGGCTGAGATTCTAAAATTAGAATCTTAGAAGGACCTGATTTTCATTTAATTTTTTAAAGTTCTAATATGTGGGATTTTTTTCTTCCCCTTCCTTTGTCAAGAAGTATTCTACACTCTGGACTAGCAAATTTTGAGTTGAAACCTTTGGCACGAGAAAAAGACAAACAAAAACTCCATGTTATGCATATGTTTGGGGGAGGGTTGTGGAGTGGGATTCCCTGCCTTTTGTCATTATAATAAACAATGACAAGGCAAATTTTTCTGAGAAAATTACTACACAGAACTCTGAGTTATTTGCAGGGTTCACTTTAACTCTGGTCCTTAATTTCCATGCTCTGGTTATACACACTAGTTTGAAAGAATGTGGAGAAAGGAAACTAGGTCTGCAAAATCCTTTTAGAAAGCAAAGGTTAGAAATTCCATCCCCTGCCCCCAGCCAAATTCTTAAATCTTTAAGTAAGCTTCCTGCTTCATTCCTTTAAAACTCCTAAGATCTTAAGCAATCATTATGCTATGTCTCCCTGCTTTGTGAACCATACCAACAATACGTGACAGTGTGTGTCACACCGGGTGTGCATGTACACCGTTCAAACCCTGCCACAGAGCTGCAGAGGCTGACAAATCTGAGTCATATGCTAACAACACATGATCCAGCTATCCATTCAGATATAAGCAGGCAAGTTCCACGGGTAGGTGAATGGCCCAAAGAGAAACTGGTTCCCAGGGATAAATGCTTTTTAAATGCACAGTGTTTCATCTTATGAAATCTCCCTTTCACCTTAACCGTGGGAATAACTTAGAAGTCGGGCACATTTTATAACAGTGTTCCAGAAGAAAAGGAGACCCTTCTTGGGGTGGGAGTGGAATCTGTCACTTGGCAGCCATATAATTGAATGGCAAATTTTGCTACCAGTTACTAGAGGGCTTTTCTGACCAATAGAGAGCATTAGGATCATCTTACAGAGTAGGACTGAAAAAGAAAGTGACCAATGATTTAGAGGAGAAAAGGCTATAATTTACCTGCCTAAAAATAAATGTTCTGTCACAGCCACACACACCTCACCCCAAACACCAACACATCAACCAGCTTTCCTACCCCCACTCCTACCCAGTCAAGAGAATAATATTTTCTTCTCAATCCCTGTGGAACTTAATGTAGCTCTTATAATTTTAGTAAGGTGACTATAAATAGAATGAGGAAAAGGCTGAACAAGGGGAAACTCCATCAGCAAAAAGCTATTCAACTGGGAATACTCATTCAAAAACAGCTCTCTGTTTCTCTGAAGGATACAGTTTTATCTGAACTCAGCTCCTGCACACAACAGAGTATAGTAAGCATCTTGGCTTTATGGCACCACTCTTTAGATGAAAAAATGAAATGGGAAGCTATTCGACTGGCTCCTAGTATCAAGACAAAAGCAGAGTCCTTGATATATATATATATATATATATATATATATATATATATTTTTTTTTTTTTTTTTTTGAGAAAGAAAGAGGGGGGTGGGGGAGGAAAGAAGAATGGGGCGGGGGGGAGAGATCCACTTTGCTGTTTCACTCATCTATGCATTCATTGGTTGACTATTGCATGTGCCCTGACCATGGAACTAACTGGCAACCTTGTTACATTGGGACAATGCTCTAACCAACTGAGCTGCCCAGTCCCAGGGCAAGAGTTCTTGATTTTTAAGGGTGAGTCTTAGTAATAATCCTTGATGTACCCAAACACCTGAGAACAAATCTTTAAAACATAGTTGGGCCCTGGCCAGTTTGGCTCAGTGGTTAGAGCATCGGCCTGCGGTCCGTAGAGACCCGGGTTCGGTTCCCGCTAAGGGCATGTACCTCGGTTGTAGTTTGTCCCCGGCCCTGGTTGGTTGTGCGGGTGGCAACCACTCGATGTGTCCCTTTCACATCGATGTTTCTCTCTCTCTCTGTTCTTCTCTCTCCCACCCACTCTACCTGAACAAAAAATGGAAAAATGTCCTTGGGTGAGGACGATAAAAAAACAAACAAACAAACAAACAAAAATAGTTGGGGGGAGGGAGGCGTAAATGGTGATGAAAAAATAAAATAAAAGGGGAAAAAAAGAAGATAGGTAAGTCTTAATCTTTTTATTGAATTTTTTTTTTAAATTGATTTTAGAAAGAGAGGAAGGGAAAGAGAAACATCAATGTGAAAGAGAAACATCAATCCAGTTGTCTCTTGCACACAACCTAACCAAAGATCAAACCTGAAACCTGGGCATGTGCCCTGACCAGGACAACACTCGACCAACTGAGCCATACCAGATAGGGCAGTAAGTCTTATCTTTGTACAAAGTTATATTTCTTCAGTGTCCTCAGACCCACAGGTTTTTTGAGAGCCCTTTGTAGGCTCTACTGAGAGGAAGGGGGAAGAGAATAAATATGACATGCATCTCATTGACCACATGACTACAAAAGACTAACTCTAAATCTTAACTAGGGCTCCCAGTAAGATTGTTTAAAACAACTGCAGAGAAAAAAAAATCATTTAGAAAGAATAAAAGGATTCCTGGAATTTATGAGTAGGAAGAGGAGAAAAGGAAATAAGAAATCAGCACATTTTCTACTTGCTAATATTAGCTTTGTAATGTAGAGAAAAGTAGATGAACAAAATTCTGCATCCAACCAACATTTGCAATATTTGCATACTGCATATCTGACAGAATTCAAAATTTGAGTCCAAATTGTGAACGGCAGAACCTTGGTTAACCTTGCAAGAGACTGATTCCACTATTATTTTAAAGATGGGGAAACTGAGACCCAAAGAAAGGAAGAGGCAGAAGTCATCAGACCAACTGAGAAGAAAACCAAACATCCTATCCCTGCCAATTATACCACATATCTTGGACAGAAAAAAAAAAAGCCTCTTTTTAGATGTTACTATTCAAGATCATTTCCCATCTGTTTATTTATTCAAACAACATTTTCAAAGTAGACTGCAGATTTTGAAGCTAAGGGAGGTATCAAGATGTAATATGCTTAGTTTTTCAATGTAAAACAAAAAGTAGCAATCCTAGTGGCCATACAATCACTAGAATCACTTCCACTTTCCTGTGTCTAAAAGTTTCAGTGAAAGTCGATGCAAAGCGAAAGCTATATGATCACTCTGATGGAGGAGCACTATCTATCTATTCAGATCCTGATTTGAACAAATCAACTGTAAAAGGACATTTATGAGACAATCAAAGAAATTTAAGGTAGAGTGTTTAAATAGACCAGTTTCCCACCACAAATTGAAGAGCCTAGAAAAAGCTCATCCTCCATTTAAAAACAACTCCATAAATTTCCCAGTCAAGATTTTGTGTGTAAGTTTTTAAAGTATCACAATCAAGAACAGATTATAGTATGAGTTAGTCCCTTTTGAATGAAAAGAAAAAGAAAAGAACCAAATATACAGTATATAAACATAAATGCAACCATGTCCTGAGAGATCTGAACAAGTTGGACTTACTCATCTCAATATGGCACTCCTGACTGTTCACCTTCACAATTAAGACCTAGATCAGCCCAGAGATTAATGCAAATAAATATTACAACTCTGAATATAGCAACATCTCAAACTGCTGTTAAGCAACATGTGCAAATGAAGCAAACACACACACACACACACACAGCAAATTAGTAAAAAGCAAGATTTGGGGGCAGGGCAAATGGATAGAAAGCCTTTCTCCTTTGGTGCCCCTAAAAAGAAAGACCACTTGAAGTCCAGTATTTTCCAGATACACTCTGGCCTCAGTCTGACTTCCTAAATTGTTTCATTTGCCTATCTACCCATCTGCCTCACTTAAAGGGGGGGAGGAAAGTCAGGTGACACAGGAAGAATCTACTGCCTACAAGTAACCTCTGCAAGATAATAACCTCAAATATCTGTGGTATGATCTCACTATGCCCAGTCAATGGCTCCCAAGCACCTACAATATACCCCAAGGCCATCCAGCCCCTGTTGATCTCTCCAACTTCATTTACCACCACTCCCATAAGCACCCATCACTCAACCATACTGACCCACCTGCAGTGCAAGTATGTATATCTGCCTGGATAACAACACTTCTCACTACTTCCTTATAGCTTCCACTAACACCCACTCATCTTTCTGGACTCAATTTAAATATCACCTCCACTGTGAGGTATTTTAAGACTCCAAACTCCCAGACCCCAAATTAGACAGAGTCAAATCACATCCTTCTACTATTCTGCCTGGATCCCTAAAATATACCATGACAATACATATCACCTAGTATTTTATTTTACAGTTCCATCTTCTTTATTAATCTGAATGTACCCCAGAGAGTCAAGCCTTGGTATTCCCAGGGTCCAGCCTTAGGTTTAGATTATAATAGGCATTCATAATATGCTAAAGCAATGAAAAGGCTCTTAGTGTGTGTGTGTTGTGTGGGTGGGTGGCTGGTGTGTAGTTATTTCATTAAACTTAATGGCACATTTATTATCTACTTTATTTTCACATTTTCTAACACTTTCGTCAGAGGTTTTTTTCCCCCCAAGTCAAACTCCACTTCAGAATCCTTTATGTGTCAGGACCTTTGTTTTATATATATTTTCTGATTTGTAAGCCTACCTGACACTGAATCTTCCAATAATGAAGGCTCAGCACTGGTAGTGAAAGATTTTCGACCAGTAAGTCTTATTTGCTGAGTTCCTGTATTAGCGTGGAATCATACATTGCTGGTGGTCTTTTGATTAACACAAATAATAAATGTATCTCCCACAAGGTTCCAAGTCACACGAAGGCTGGGACTTTGCCCCCTATTCTGTTCATCATTGTATCCTCAGTACGTGACACAAAGCAGGAGTTCAATGAGTATGTTGTTGTTGACTAGAGAAAGAAAGGAAGGGAGTTGCTTCAGAGAGCAGGAACATGAGGGAGGAAAAGAGTATCTTTAAGGACTACAGACATTCACAAAAAGATTGCTCTAGGCCATTCCTGCAAAGCCAAAACCAGTTCGCACAGCCTCAATTCCAACTCTAGTAAATCCTACCCATACACAGAGCTCTCCTCTAATTGAGGGACTGGGTTTAATAAATTTGAAAACCAATAAGACCGGTTGTAAGTCAGCCAAGTGGCAATCCAACCTGTAACCAACCCTGTCCTTATTACTCTACTAGTGACTGAACCTGGCTCTCTAAATATAGGCTAAGAAAAGATAAGTCTATAGGAGCTAGATAATCTTACTTTAGGGTAGAACCTGAATTCAGTTGGCAAAGAGATTGATTTTTATCAAACAAAATATAACACACATAAACCCAATCTGAGCCAACTACAGAGAGCAACAAGACCCTACCCCATCCTGGATCCTGGAGTCATGAATTGCTCCCCTGAGTTTTATATCTTGAAATCTAGCTGCCTTCTGGGCATCTCCATCTAGATGGATCTATCCTAAGCACCTAAGACATATGCAGACATGTCCTCCCTTTAAAACCTGCTTCTCTCTCTGGGCTCCCTGTTTGGGTGAACAGTCTCAAACACCCAAGCCGAAAACCTGGGACTTGTGTGTGTGTGTGTGTGTGTTTTAATTTCTTTTTTAGAGAGAGAAGGGACAGAGATAAAACATCAATGTATGAGAGAAACAGCGATCAGTTGCTTCCTGCACGCCCCCTTCTGGGGATCAAGCCCACAACCCAGGCATGTGCCCTGACTGAGAATTGAACTGGGACTTCTCAGTCCATGGGACAATGTTCAAGCTATACTGGCCAAGCAAAACCTGGGACTTCTTTCTCATCCACATTCAACCCCCCATCTTTTCTATCCCCTCAAAAGCTGTCTAATCAGTCATTCTCTCACCACAGATGGGACAATTTGAGTATCCTTAAAAAAATTACAATTAACTTAAATACAAATGTTTAAATCCAGAAGTTAATAATAACGCTAAAAAATCAATTTGTTACTACTGAAGGATGCTAGGGATCCAACACAGCATTTAGAAAATTTTTAAATAAAGGGAAAAAAATCAAGCATTTATTCTGCCATTTCTAGGTGAAATATACCAGAGTAATAAACAGCAATGGAAAATTTTCTCTTTATTCAAACTAACAAATAAATAAGAAATACTGGAATTAGAATATTACTATAAAATAGGAGATCCCAGATACTGATCAACAGCTAACATAAAAAGAGAGAACACGCCTTGGCCAGTTTGGCTCAGGGGTTAGAGCGCCAGCCTGTGGTCCAGAGAGACCCAGGTTCGGTTCCCGCTAAGGGTATGTACCTCGGTTGCAGTTTGTCCCCGGCCCTGGTTGGTTGTGCGGGTGGCAGCCACTCGATGTGTCCCTTTCACATCGATGTTTCTCTCTCTCTCTTCTTCCCACTCTACCTGAACTAAAAATGGAAAAATGTCCTTGGGTGAGGATTTAAAAAAAAGAGAGAGAGAGAGAACACGACAGTACATATCTTCTGATGGAATAACTCAATATACCCCCATGCAGTAGTCTCGCCAAAAAAGTTGAACCTGAAGGTGATCAAGCCTCTAGATCCAATTACTAAAATAAAAGAACTATAAAATTCAGAGGAGCACAGTCATCTACATCACAAGGATACAATCAGCAAAATCTGGGCTGTGGTAAATTCAATAAGATAAATCACCAATTAGGGGAAAAAGATGGAGAAGAAATCCATGGATTAAAAAAATATTTTAGAAATACATACTTAATGGATGAATTGATGATACCTGAGCTTTGTTTCAAAATAACATAGAAGGGGCCCTGGCTGGTTTGGCTCAGTGGTTCGAGCATTGGCCTGTGGTCCAGAGAGACCCAGGTTCGGTTCCTGCTAAGGGCACGTACCTCAGTTGCAGTTTGTCCCCAGCCCTGGTTGGTCATGCGGGTGGCAGCCACTCGATGTGTCCCTTTCACGTTGATGTTTTTCTCTTTCTCTCTCTCCCTCCCACTCTATCTGAACAAAAAATGAAAAAATGTCCTCTGGTGAGGATAAAAATAAATAAATAAATAAATAAATAAATAAATAAATAAATATAATAATAATAAAATAACATAGAAGGGGAAGAAGTAGGTGGAGGTATGGGTGGGGCAGGATTAGCCACTGGATGATGGTTATTGAGAATGGGTACATGGGTTCATTATACTACTTTATATATTTCGATGTATATATAAAACCTATCAATATAAAGTAAACCAGACAACTCTTCTTGAACTCATATATTTATTTTCATCTCTACTGTCCTATTCTTAGCCACTATTCTCTCTCATCTGGTTTATTTCAAGAGCTTCCATATAGGTCTGTCTTGTTAGCTACTATTTTTTTCTACATGTCTATTCTCCCCCTGACACCTTCCCCAAATCCATTCTCCACTCTGACTACTTTCTAAAATTCAAATAAAACCATGACACTTTGATTTGAAAAAATTCAAATAAATCCATCAGGAAGGAATAAAGCACCTTTGCAAGATTACAGGGGCCTTCCTGACTGAGCCCCTTGCCAAGCTCTCCATCCTCTCTTCTCATATTCCCAATTCTCTCAACAAACAGTGTGATTTGCAGTTTCCCAAATGTGCTTTTGCATGTACTGTTCCTTCTGCCTGGCTAGTTTCCATAAGTTATTTAATCTTCAGCTAATTCAGACATTACATCTTCAAAAAATTTTTCTCCAATTCTTCCCTGCCCTAAAGGTTCTAATCTTTGAATTTCTGTAATTTCATCCCTTTATACAACTGCCCGTTAAAATAAGAAGTAACCTTAAATTATATGCTTTGGAATTAGACAAATTTGGAATCAAATAACAGGTACTCAACTTGCACTAGATTTTGTAAATCTGAGCAAGGCACTGTCAATTTTCTGAGTTCTCAGCTTTTATATCTGTTAAATGGGAATAGTTACTCTCTAGGGTTACTGATTAAATAAGTATACAGATCAAAGTTACTAAAATTACTTAGCAACACAACACAGTGCTATGCTCACATGTCAGTGACAGAATTTAGCAAATTCCAGGACCATTATGTTTGTACCCTCACTTTTCCACTGGTAGCCTGTCTAACCCTAAAGGCATCTTCCATCGGTAGGGTTAATTTCCTATTGCTTGGCAGGTTGAGGAAAGGAGGAATTGCTTCCCTGCTACTTTCCTCCTACCTGCTGCCTCTCTGTGTATATTCATCCATCTCATTTTCCCCTCTGGTGAATCTTAAAATATGATCCAATCCTGGGCTCTGGAACTCAGATTTTTATAAGCTTGACCATTAAACATGTTGAGTAAAGGGGTTAGAGTTATGAGAGGCTGGGATATATACAAGAACAAGGGACAAGAGACCTTCTATATTGTTCCAGGACATCTTGGACCTGGAACTCAACCCCATTCTCTCATGTGAAGGACTATTTCTTTTCCTTTTACAGAAAAATAGAATAAAAAGGGTAGGCAAACAAAACCTGGGGTTAAACTCAGATTCAAATTTTGGATCCTGCTTTTACTAGCTATGTGACTTTAGGCAAATTGTTTAACTTTGGTCTTAATTTCCTCACCTATAAAATGAGTTCACAGACCCTGATATTGTAGCTCAGTTGGTTAGAACATCATCCCCATACTCCAAGGTTGTGGGTTCGATTCCCAGTCAGGGAGCATACAAGAAGCCACCAATGAATGCATAAATAAGTAGAACAACTAAACCAATGTTTCTCTCTCTCCCCCTCTCCCAAATCAATAAATACATTTTTTAAAATTAAAATGAGTTAACAGTGCCTACCTTCATAGAATCTCTGTGAGAATTGAAAGAGAATCTTATGAAAAATGCTCAACAAAATGTCTAGCATACAGTAAATTCTCAATAAACTTGTTGATGTTATTTAGAACATTTCTTTTCTTGTTATAAAGTAATTTATGTTCAATAGTGGAAAAAATCCAGAAAACAAAAAAGTATAAGAAAAACACATTCATCCCACTACCTGAATTGAATCAGTTACATTTTGGTGTACTTCTTGTCATCTTCTTTTTCTCTGTGTGTATATACTTTTCATTTTTATTTTTTCACAAAATTCGTACATAGTACACAGTTTTTCTCTCAGCATATTATATTTGCCAATGTTATTAAATATTATTTAAATATTTATATTTAATTAAATATTAAATATTTTAATATTAATATTAAACAGTATTTAAATATTATTTAAATATTTAAAGATAGCCCTGGCCATTTTGGCTCAGTGGTTAAAGCATTGGCCAAGGACCAGAGTCCTGGGTTCGGTTCCAGCTAAGGACATGTACTTCAGTTGCAGTTTGTCCCTGGCCCTGGTTGGAGGTGTGTGGGTGGCAACCACTTTGATGCGTCTCTGTTATGTCTATGTTTCTCTCTCTCTCTTCCTCCCTCTCTCCCTCCCACTCTATCTGAAGATAAATGTGGAAGTGTCTCAGGTGAGGATAAAATAAACAAATAAATAAATATTTAAAGATATATTTAATATGTATATCGTATATATGTACGTTGTGTAATATACATTAAAATATGTATTATAGCCCTGGCCAGTTTTGCTCAGTGGTTAGAGCATTGGCCTGTGGTCTGGAGAGACCCGGTTTCAGTTCCCGCTAAGGGTATGTACCTCGGTCGCAGTTTGTCCCCGGCCCTGGTTGGGTCATGCAGGTGGCAACCACTAGATGTGTCCCTTTCATGTCAATGTTTCTCTCTCCCTCTCTTCCTCTCTCTCCCTCCCACTCTATCTGAACAAAAAATGAAAAAAATGTCCTCAGGTGAGGATAAATGAACAAATAAAAATAAATATATATTATGTATTTAGTAATTATTATTTGCAAAGATTAAATTTAGCAGCAGCAAAGTATTTCATCAACAGATGTTGGCTGACTGATTTAATTTGCCATGCTCTTTCTGAATAATTTTTTTATGCGTTGTCCTCTCTGCTTGGAAAATGCCGCCTCCTTATTCTTTTTCTTCTTTTTTTTTTTTTTTTTATCCTCACCCGAGGATATTTTTCCATTTTTTGTACAGATAGAGTGGGAGGGAGAGAGAGGAAGAGAGAGAGAGTGAGAGAAACATCGACGTGAAGGGACACATCGAGTGGCTGCCACCCGCACAACCAACCAGGGCCGGGGACAAACTGCAACCGAGGCACGTGCCCTTAGCGGGAACCGAACCCGGGTCTCTCCAGACCGCAGGCCGACGCTCTAACCGCTGAGCCAAACCGCCAGGGCCCCGCCTCCTTATTCTTGACTGTCCCCCTTAATTCCTCCCAATGTCTGAGTAACTCCTACCTAACCTTCCGGTTTTAATTCAGAAATCACTTTCTCGAACTTATATGCATATATTATGCATAACCAATGGACACAGACAACAATGCTGGGGCAGGGGGCGGGATCAGGAGGAGTCAAAGGGGGAAAAGATAAACATCTGTAACAAAAATAAGTTAATTAATTAATTTTAAAAATCACTTTCTCATGCCCAGCTGGTGTGGCTCAGTGGATTGACCATTGTCCCATGGGGCTGAGAGGTCCCAGTCCAATTCTTGGTCAGGGCACATGCCCGGGTTTCAGGATCAATCCCCAGTAGGGGGCGGTGCAGGAGGAATGATAGATGTTTCTCTTTCACATCAATGTTTCTAGCTCTCTCTCCCTTCCTCTCTCTCTAAAATTTTAAAAACAAAAATCACTTTCTCAAAATAACTGTCCTTTACTTCCTAACTCATTACTTCTTATAGCACATATACTCCACAACTTTTATTCATCATCGTGTATTGAAATTACTCATAGAATCTTCCTCTCCTCCATCCAACGTATCTCTCTCCATGAAGGCCATTCTGTCTTTATTTCGCTCATCAGTATATTCCAAAAGTTTAGCAAAGGGCTAGGCCATAGAAGGCTTCAATTAATATTTCTCAAATGAAAGAAAGGGGAAAGGTATGTTAAACACTTCAAATAGCCACCAAATTAAAAAGATCTCTAAGCACTTCTTGAGGTCCTATCATAGAAGTTCCAGAAATGGGAAAAGGGCAGTCAATTGGTGAATGGCACCAGTTATCTTAGGTACACTGATATTTGTTGTGCTGTAGGGAATTTCTCTTAGCACAATATTTCCTGGGAAGGGTGGGTAAATATCGAGACAAGATACACGTCCAGTTTTTTCTGCAAACCACTGTATAATAATCCTTCTCTTGAATTTTCACTGAGGATGGATGAGCACATGTATGTGAGAAAACTACACAAGACTGGGTAAAGAACCACCTAAAAGGAATAGAGGAAATGACTTTCAGGGCTCACATACAGCCAGGAATAGTTCTTTTTCTCACCAACCAGAGTGGAAAACTTTTAGGATCAGAGGCTTTATTTCCTGAAGATTCTGATTAGTATTTGTATGTCCCCTGACACTGCCCATCCAGAATTCCCCTAAAAGCACTGATGTTTTCTCAGATTAGTTATTTGTCATATTCAATCTATACAGGATAGAACCTAACACATGTGGTGATGGTTTGTGAAGATGAGACATGGATAAAATCAGTAGCAGCCAGAGAGGCAAGTCCAACAGGTTGAGAGAGTAGATCCTAAAATTAAACAGCTTCAGGCTCATCTTGACATAGACAAAATCCAGAGACTTCTATAAGCAGAAGTCCCTTTTCAAATTAGCTTAGTATAAAAATGAATGTAAAAATAACATCTAACCCCTCTCAATAAACTGGTCGCCACAATGGTAATTCCCTCTTCCTTCTTCTTTCCCCCCAACAAATTATAAGAGAAGGTTTACTTAGATAGTTACAGAGGTAGTAAAAGTGAGTCATACAAGAAATGAACTAAGGAAACAAGTTACAGAGGCAAAAGAAGGGACCTCAGAACTTAGGAGAAGAAAAGGCCAAGGTACCGGGCTTGCGGGGGTGGGGAGAAGGGAATGGGAAAAGTGTGTTGTCCTCTTAATGGTGTTTACACGGTACTGGTGGAGTTCACTTTTTTTTTTTTGGTGGTACGTGCCCCTAGCAGAAACCGAACCTGGGACTCTGGTCCGCAGGCCGACGCTCAACCGCTAAACTAAACTGGCTAGGGCAGAGTTCACTTTTTTGTTGTTGTTAATCCTTACCCAAGGATATTTTTCACTGATTTTTCATAGAGTAGAAGGAGGGGTGGGGGTGGGAGACAGTGAGAGAGAAACATGAATGTGAGAGAGATATATCGGTTGGTTGCCTCCTGCATGACCCTGACTGGGGATCAAACCTGCAACTCAGGTACATGTCACTGACTAGGAATCAAACCCAAGACCCTTCAGTCCATGGACTGACATGCTAACCATTAGCAAAACCAGCCAGGGCTGAAGTTCATTTTTTACACAAATAAATTATTTGGATTTCATCACTGAACATCTCTGTTCAGATCAGATTAATACAAAGTTGGAGAGCTTAGATCCTTCATCCTGTAACATTGAGAATTCTCAGATGAATGCAGAATAAGAAGCAATTGCTAACTTCAGGCTAAGGCACTACACAGACCAAAGTGTTACTACTACTACTACTACTTTTATTATCATCATCATCATCATTATTGTTATTCCTCACCTGAGGATATGCTTACTGACTTTCGAGGTGGGGAATAAGGAGAGAGGGGGTGAGGGGGGGAGAGGGAGAAAGAGAGAGAGAAACATTGATGTGAGAAAAAACATCGATTAGCTGACTTCTGCATGTGCCCAAACGTGATGGAATCTGCAACTTAGGTGTGTGCCCTGACCAGGAATCTAACTCACAGCCCTTCGGTATACAGGACAGTGCTCCAACCAACTGAGCTACACTGGCCAAGGTATGCAGTGCTATTATTTTAATGACCTTATTGAAAAGACAAAAAGAAAATGGATAGGATGCTTTTTAGAATAAGCTTTACTACAAGGGTCACAAGGATTTGAAAGCAAAATAATAATGACATGATGGACCTCTGAGAGGCAGCTATGACAAGCACATAGCTGGGGTTCAGGAGTGGGAAAAGGGTACTAGAGGTGATGTCCTGGTTTGGTAAAGACCCATTTGTCTCCTTTAAAATTCAAAATGTAGATACGGTGAATTTTACAGATAGACATTGACAACTGTAAAAGGCTATCAAATAAGCAGCATCAAAATATTTACTTCAACTTCAGGAAAGCCCTATTTCATTAAATTCTAGTATCCCAACCTTCCAACTCTCTCTGTACCCTCATAAGGCACCTAACGAACAAGTGTAAAACACAGTATATTTTGTTCTTTCTTTTTTCCCAGCGCATACAAAACCTTGTAAGTAGATGCTGAACCATAAATCTTTTTTAAAGAGATGAGCAACAGAAGACTGATTATAGTCAATATTCAAATGTTCTTGGAATTTAGATAACTAAAAGGAGCTGTAGCTAGAATAACTGAAGTCAGAAAACCTCTGACACTTATTACTTATATAATCTTAATTTTTCACCTGTAAGTGGGGATAATTACACCTACTGTCCTAACTCAGAAGTGTTCTAAGGAACAAACTGGAATGTGTGTGAAAACATTTTATAAACAGAAGTGCCATATAGTTACTATTTTTAGTAAAAAATAACAGGTTCTTAAAAAAAACATTAAGAAAGAAAAAAACAAATATAATTGAAACAGAAAAGATAGAAGGAGGGGAGCCTGATCCCAAGTTCATAATCCAAAGTAACCATCACCGAAAGGGCATACTGCTTTGGTTTTTATTATTTTTCTGAATTAAAAATTAATTCTTTTTTTCTTTGGCCATAAAATGTGTTGACAGCTCATAAAATAGAAATTTCATGAGCTATAAAAGAAGCAATCACATACACACAAAAAATTAAACTGGGGGAGTATTGGAATAAAATAATAGAGAAATATATTTTTTACTGTTGGGGGAAGGAAAGTCTTTCTATGAATAACATAAAACTCAAATGATGATCAGCCCTGGCTGGTTTTGCTCCGTGGTTAGAGCGTCAGCCTGCAGTCCAGGGAGACCTGGGTTCAGTTCCTGCTAAGGGCGCGTACCTCGGTTGCAGTTTGCCCCTAGCCCTGGTTGGTCCTGTGGGTGGCAGCCACTCGATGTGTCCCTTTCACGTCTCTTTCTCTCTCTCTTCCTCTCTCTCCCTCCCACTCTATCTGAACAAAAAATGGAAAAATGTCCTTGAGTGAGGATTAAAAAAAAAAGATGATCATATCTACATTTATATAAACGTCTAACTTCTGAAAGGCAAAGACACCAAACACACACATACCCACAAACACACACATTAATATTTATAAATGTAAAGAAATCCTGCCCTGGACGATTTGGCTCAGTGGTTAGAGCGTTGGCCGTGGACTGAAGGGTCAAGGATTTGATTCCCAGTCAAGGGCATGTAACTGGGTTGCAGGTTTGATCCCCTGTTCCAGTGGGGGCCGTGCAAGAGGCAACCAATCAATGTGTCTCTCTTGCATCAATGTTTTTCTCTCTCTCTCTTTCTCCCCCCCCTTTCCTTCCACTCTATCTAAAGTCAATAGAAAAATATCCTCAGGTAAGGATTAACAAAAAATAAAGGAAAAATCTTATAAATCAGAAAAAAAAGACAAACAAACTCCCCAATGAGCAAAAAATATGACCAAGCAAAGATGCCCTCCTATGATTTATAGTGTAAATAATAATAAAAAGGTCACTAATAAAAACTCAAATTAAAGCAACTATTATACACCATTTATCATCCAACTAATTGGCAAAAAAATTAGAATGCTGAGAATATTTCAGTGTTGGAGAGGTTTGAGAAAATGGACATGCTTATGTAATGTTGGTGGTTGATATATGACTTGAATACATCTTACAGTATCTATCAACATGTAAACTGTGCACACTCTTTGACCCAAGGACCCTACTTTTACTATTCTATCTTACAGAAATACTCAAACATGTTCACAAATATATATGTATAAAGATGATCACTAAAACATGTTACAATGTTTAAAAGCTGAAAGAAACTCAAATATCTGTCAATACAGAAAAAGTCAAGATGTGGGGAAGTGATTAAGGAGATAAAAAAAAAACCTAAACTTTTTAGACTGTACCTGGTCACTCTGTAAGACTCATTCAGATGTTAGACTTGTCAGTTGATCATTCAGCCAGTCCCTTCTTTCCATTGCTACATGCCTAAAGTGGAGTCAGACAATAGTAAACAAGGAGGCAACCTATTCCTGGTCAGCTGCACAGGCCTTCCCTGACCATCCCCACACACAATTTGGAGATTCTCCAGCAAAACAATGCAGGCATTTCTCCTGGTGTTAAGATCCTTATGAAAAATGAAACAAGGGACTGCAAAGTACATCCTTGGGATAGGGGTCAGAGGTATATGGCAGTGATTGTTAGAGAAATGCATAAATAATCTGTTGATTTCACAGTACCACTCAGACTATCTCAAGTGCAAAACACACTTTCAAGGATTAATTCATATGTGGGCTACTCCCCCTTGTGCTAAATCCACAGCTGAAAGCCAAGTGGTTGACCAAACTTGCTCAACCAGACAGCCGCTTCTAGAGCCCAGCATCCCTAGGCTCTAGGTCCAGACTTAGTCTGAGAAAGGATAATGAACAATCTACCCCATCATACCAGGAATGATGTTTTCCCCAGAACTGAGCACAAGGCCTAACACAGTAGGTACTCAGGGACTCTTTGAGAAACAGGGCTGATCCTGTACTTAGGTGACCCCAAGAGTGACTGTTGTCTTAAATTTTGCACTTTGGGTATCTCACTCTAGCCCTGGCCCTATTGAAAACTGAGTAATTTGCTTGTTAGTTGAAAAGGATCCAGACATATGAGTCAATATTTATTATTCCCACCCAAATGTTCTGTAACAAAATGCTTAGTTTTAGAGAACAGAAGTTTTGGTTTTTCAAAAAGCTCCTCTCTCTCCTCAAGGCTCTATACAAAAAGAAAATTCTCAGAAATACAAGACAACCTATCCTACTGGGCATCATTTGAAGTTAAGACACACAAAGGATGGCAAGTCAGGTCCTTGTCAAATCACACAAAATAATGTCTACATTACTTGGCCTCTTCTGTTATAAGAGAAACCATAGGTGAAGAGGCTGCCTCAGAAGTTCCTGTCACAGCTGGGGTGCCTGTTTTAGTCTGTTGTTACCTAAGGCACCGTTTTACTATCCAAGGAAATCAAGTCAGAAGGAGGACCACGCATCATAGAAATGTTTGTAGCTGGCCACTCAAACATTAAGTATTTGTTTCAAAAGAAAAGATAGAATATAACAATGCTAAAGAAATGTATGGGCATACTATTTTACTAACAATATAATGAAACATCAAAGGAAATCATCCAAGCTTTGACAAGTAGTTTTGAGGATTCCAGATTAGCCATTATCCTCCATAAGCGATACCTCCCATGACTGCAATCAGTATATTCTGCCTGGTTTTTGTTTTGTGGTAAATATTTTCATTCTTCCATGTTGTCTTTTACATAGCCAATTTTAGTAGCTGTAAGCACAAACACCTAGGTTTTATTATTTTGCTGCTATAAATAATATTATAATGAAAGTCTCAGTACTTGTGTATTTTCTAATGCCTGCTTAATTATTTTCATAGCAAAAAGTCTTAGGACTGGTTCATGAAGTTGGAGACTGTGGAAAGCTTTATGACTCTGGCTCCAGATATCTGGGTCAGTTAGTTCCCCTAGTGATCAGACCCATTTCCAACTGCTGTGGCTGTCCTATAGTCCACCAGCAGAGGGCAGCATCCTCCAGACTAAGGGTCTAAGGATGAAGACTCCAAATCTGGGGAGTGGTCAGAAGACAAATGCAAAATCCACAGGGCAGTGCTAACCAGGGCTACCAAGATCTGGAAGGTGTAGTAGGCCCTGGCTCAAGAAGGACAACTAGAGATCACCCATAACAACTAGCAACATCAAACACTCTTATGTCCTTGATTCCTTTACTGGCACCATGATGGAAAACTGATCTGCCCTTAGGCAGGTGTATATAGTGCTACACAGAGACCGTGCCAACTTGGATAGGGGAAACTAAAAACGGGTAGCATTAGACTGTTGGCCTCACTTTGGCTGTCTTTGTTGAAGGAAAGAAATGGAAAGGGTAAGTACACTAAACTGTTAAAGATGTCTGAGTTCTCATCTCCTCACTTCTCGACTTCACTTTAAACTGAGTTAGGTACAAGGCAGGAACATTATAGGCAGAAATGAGGCAAAAGGTAACCAGGAGACCAGAGAGTTAGGGATGGGGGCGGGGGGGCAGGAAACTGCAGCTGCAATGTCTCAGTGTTCATTTTAGAGCATCTACCGAGTTACCCTAAATTAATCTGAACAGTCTGGGCTACCCCAATACTGCAGCTCTTGAGAACCTAGATAAATCCCATATCCTTATCTGTCAAAAGGCTGGAAACCATTGTTAAGCTCCTGACTACTACCCCTCTCTGAACATTTATATGATTGATATTATAGCCCGCATTATAGAGATAATGTGGCACTGGTGAAGGTGGAAAAATAGGCTCTTATATCCTGATTGCCGGGATGAGGGAGTCTGGGGGAGGGGTATTATTTACTACTTTTTAGTACGTGTGTTGGGGGGTGGGGAGTTGAAAGCACCAAAATCTAAATATATAACTAAATGTACAAACCCTCTCACTTGGAAATTCCACTTCTAGAAATTTATGCTGCAAAAGTAATATCACAAGTAATCAAAGTATTATACAAGTATAGTTGCTGCAGCCCTGTTTACAATAGAGAGAAAAAAGCAACCTAATGTCCAATGACAAAAGATGAACTAAGCAAATCCTGGCATATCCATTCAATGTAACCATAAATATAATGACTCTGTCACTTATTAGAAGTATAACTTTACATCAAACTTGTTTCCTCATAATATGGAAAAAAATAGTATCAACCTCAAAACCATTATGCCAAATGAAAGAAGATACAAAGAACACATATTGTTTGATTCCATGTATATGAAATGTACAGAAAAGGCAAATCCATAGAAACAGCAGATTAAGGATTGCTTGGAGCAGAAGTTGGGAATAGGATTAACAGTAAAGGGACAAAAGGGATTTTATTGGGATGATGAAAATGTTCTAAAATTGATTTATCGTTATAGTTATACTATTTGGGTAAGTTTACTAAACATCACAGTGAATTACATGATAAGTAAACTATGTCTCAATAAAGTTGTAAAAAAAGGTTAGAAAAAAGATGTTTATAAACCATGCATTATTTAATGCTTTGCACTTTGGAAAAGGACTTTCACTTGCATTACCCTGTTTGACTCTCACAAGCATCATGTGAAGTAGAGTAAGGATCATGCCCTTCAAAAAGAAAAGAAAAATGATTCTCAAAGTTATATAACTAGACTGTAGCCACTGCTTGCAAGCAATCAGAGCCCAGCTACAAAACACAACTAAATCAATAAATGTGGCAGTAAAAATGTGCCAAAACTTGCCCTGGCCAGTGAGGCCCAGTAGATTGAACATCATACCCATACAATGAAAGATCGCCAGTTCGATTCCCCGACAGGGCACATGCTTTGGTTTGGGGTTTGGTTCCCAGTCAGGGTACATACAGGAGACAACCGACTAATGTTTCTCTCTTTCTCTCTCGCTCTCAAAATAAAAATCAATCAATCAATAAAAACATTTAAAGGGGGGGGGGGGACAAAACTGCAAGATGCCAGGGATAATCACCAAACAGTGACCACACTTTATTTAGGTGGATACTGAAAGAAGTGTTTAAATTCTTAAACTTTTTATATAAATGTACATTTAATAAAGCTTACATAGCGCTGGCCGGTTTGGCTCAGCGGTTAGAGCGATGTCCTGTGGACCAGATAGTCCTGGGTTCGGTTCCCGCTAGGGCCACGTACCAAAAAAAAAAAGTTTACATAAAAGATGGCCTTCCCACTTTACGGACTCTGGCTAAAAGTGAGATTATTATGGATACACACCAATTCCCAGAAGCAACAAGAAATTTCCTTTCAGTAGCTCCTAAGATGCTCAGCACACAGTGGGGAGTCAATGTATGCTTCTAATGTCTATGAAAAATAACTGTAAATTTTAAAAAGCTTAATTTGAGCATTATTCTAAATGTATCCCACCTTTCATTCTGTACCCCCCACAAATGACAAGAGATAAAATTCAAACCATAAACATATGTAACATTCTTTCTCTCTGCAAGATCATTAATTTTTGGCAACCACATACAAAAGGCTCCCTACATCTGCAATCTCTTTAAGCCTTTCCAGCACCAGTAAAGCAACTGAGAAGTCAACACAAACCTGGAATTCAATGATAAGAGGTTAATTTCCCAAATATATAAAAAATTCATACAACAAAAGAAAAACAAACAATCCAATTAAAAAATGGGCAAAGGACCTAAATAGACACTTCTCCAAAGAGGACATACAGATGGCCAAGAGACATGAAAAAATGCTCAAGGTCACTAATCATCAGAGACATGCAAATGAAAACTACAATGAGGTATCACCTCACACCTGCCAGAATGGCTGCCATCAATAAATCAACAAATGCCTGGCTGGTGTGGCTCAGTGGCTGAGCATCGACCAATGCACCAAAAGGTCACCGGTTTGATTCCCAGTCAGGGCACATGCCCAGGTTGTGGGCCCAATCCCTAGTGGGGAACATGCAGAAGGTGGCCAATTGATGTTCTCTCTCATCGATGTTTCTATCTCTCTCTCCCTCTCCTTTCCTTTCTCTCTCAAATCAATAAAGGAAAAATATTTTTAAAAATAATAATAAATAAATCAACAAACAAATGCTGTCGAGGATGTGGAGAAAAGTGGTGGGAATGCAGACTGGTACAGCCACAATGGAAAACAGTATGGAATTTCCTCAAAAAATTAAAAATGGCCCTGGCTGGTTTGGCTCAGTGGTTGGAGCGTTGGCCTGCGGACCAGAGAGTCCTGGGTTCGGTTCCCTCTAGGGGCACGTACCAAAACAAAAACAAAAACAAAAAAAAATTAAAAATGGACCTGATATTTGACCCAGTGATCTCACTTCTACAAATATATCCTAAGAATCCCAAAACACCAATTAGAAAGAATATACGCAACTCTATGTTCATAACAGCGTTATTTATATTAGCTAAGATCTGGAAATAGCCCAAGTGCCCATCAGTAGATGAGTGGATACAAAGGCTGTGGTACTGTTTACACAATGAAATACTATGCAGCTGTAAAAAAGAAGGAACTCTTACCCTTTGAGACAGTGTGGAGGAACCTGGAGAACATAAGCCAGAGAAAGACATATATCACATGATCTCACTTATCTGTGGAATCTAATGAACAAAATAAATTGAGGCACAAAATAAGTCTAGAGACATGGAAGCATGGAACAGAATCTCAAGAGTGAAGTGGGTGGGGGGTGGGAATAGATTAACCAAAGAACTTGTATGTATACATGCATAACCCATGGGCACAGACAATAGTGGTGGAGACCTAGGGTGGGGTAGAAACTGGGTAGAGGGGGGCAATGGGGGACAACTGTAATATTCTCAACAATACATTTTTTTTATTAAAAAAAAAAAAACAGCCTAGCCCTGGCTGGTTTTTCTCAGTGGTTAGAGCATTGGCCCACAGACTGAAGAGTCACAGTTTGATTCCTGTTCAAAGGCATGTACCTGGGTTGAAGGTTTGATTCCCGGCCCTGGTCAGGGTCATGCAGGAGGCAACCAATCGATGTCTCTCTCGCATTGATGCCCCCCCCCACTCTATCTAAAAAGCAATGAAAAAATATATATCCTCGAGTGAGAATTAAAATAATAATAATAATAATAATAATAATAATAAGCCTAAAATAACAAACCAATATCTTCCCACAGCTTTCTCTTTTCCTGATTACGTACAGAGTACTACAGTAGGAAAGGACTGGTTCTGTATAAAATATCCTGGGTCCACCACACTAAATTGGGTTGATAGTGTAGGTAATCTTCCTCACTCCCATTTTAAAATGGTGGGGTGGGGGATGGAAACAGGGAGGGGGTGTCAACGGTGAAAAAAGGAAGGACATCTGTAATACTTTAAACAATAAAGATAAATTTTAAGAAAATATTAGTTCAGACAGGCAAAATAGCAAAAGTTTCCTTAGCATTTTCTGTTGATCACTACTAAAAAGATATGGGCTCTTGATTTATTTAATTTAATTCAAACACAATGAATTAAATCTTGACAATTAATTTTACCTAATCACATTCTCTGAAAAGAAAGGCCTTACAAATAATTGGTAAATTAGAAAAGAGCTAAAATCAGCAAATTACAACTCCTAGACTACTATAACCTATTTGGGATTTATTTTTGTCTTCATGCCTGGTATTATATTTAGGATTTAGGTAACTAGGAAAGGTAGAGGCTATTAGGAAAAAGCCACAAATAAATGGTTTTGGAATTCTGTGCAGACAAAGAAAAATACTAGAAAACCTAACAAAAAGGCAGGAAACGGCTCAATCCTGGCTGCTAAAGCCTTCTTATAGAGATGTAGATCCTAAACAAGCAAGGTACAATGTACAAATGGGTTCAATTTTTACATGATTTTATGCATAGAGAAACAGACCTTGGAAAGTAGTTTATAAACACATGGGTGCTGAGGTACCTCAGAAGACTCATAGAGTAATAAAAAATCATAACAAGGAAGCTATGAGCCCAGCACCAGGCAGAGTACTTGTAAAAGTTCAGAAATATCTTCAGTATGCCAAAAAGAGGTCTGTCTCTGCAGGATTCTCTTTTCCCCTCTTACCAGTCAACCCTCTGCAGAGAGGGTGGCATGACAAGAAAGGGAAAAGAATTGTCAAAATGAAATGAGTTAAAAAAAGGTAAAGATATGATAACAGGGTATCACAACTTTATCTTTGGCCCTGGCAAGGGTGGCTCAGTTGATTGGAGTATTGTCCCGTATACCAAAAGGTGCAGGTTATTCCCAGTCAGGAAACCTAGGTTGTGGATTTGATCCCTGGTTGGGGCATGTATGGGGGCAATTGATCAATATTTCTCTCTCACATTGATGTCTGTCTGTCTGTCTCTCTCAAATCAACAATATTAATAAAAATTATATCCTCAGGTGAGGATAAAAAAAAAACTTTATCTTTGGTAAGTTCTAAATTGTCAGAAGGTTTTGGGAGGGAGGAGGGACGTTAGTTCAGGCAAGCCAAGAGCTAGGAAGGAAAGGTGATTCCCTTCAGGTGACCAAGAGCAATAGTCTATACCTTGTGAGCACAACTTTTTAGAATCATAATATTTGTCTAAATTTCCCCTTCTTATCTGATTATTAAATAAAGAAAGCCTGGTTTAATAATTCTACCCCTTACCTCAGCTGTACTATAGAGTCTTGAGGGATAAACCACTTATCTCTGCTTAGACCAAAGATTTGAAGAATAGAAGTCTAACTCTCCCCATTAAGGCCTGTTCCATAGACAACTTAAGCCTCCCAACTCCTACTTTTCTTCTACCTTTACTGGGCCCTTACTTTGTGCCTGACACCAGTGCTAAATGTTTTGTGTGTATTATCTTACTAAAATCTCATAAGAAGTCTAGAGGTAAGCTTATTGTCCTCATTTTAGCAATAAACTGAGGCTCAGAGAGGTTAGGTAAGTTGCCCCAAGGCCAAACAGCTCATAAAGGGCAGAGCTAGAATATGAACCTAAGAATGTCTGAGTACTAAAGCACAAGCTCTTAACACCATGTTGTAGTGGTGGTACAATTAGTAGGATAACTCAAAGGTATGGTGACATACAGGGGAAAGAATCAATCTACTTGTGAAGACTTCTTTCCAGGTAATTGATGATAATTTTTCTTGAAGACATTGACAGTTTCCTTGTACATGGTGGCAACAATGGAATCATAGTCACAGGTTAGCTAGGCTAGAAAATCAAAGCATCCTGTCCTCAGACAGGTGAAATATTACCTTCTGTCTTTTTCTTGGTCAATTTTCTAATACCAAGTTGAATATTGATAAGACTTCTTTTTTATTTAGTTCTCTCTCTGAATAATTAAGACCCCAATTAGTCTTATATTAGGTATCTTCTCTTCCAAATCCCTGTTGGCATCATGTCCCTGCCCAGCCTGGGGATGTGCAGGGACAGAATCCTGGGATGGGAGTTATCCTAGAACACAATGACTATCTACAGAGGACCATAAAGCAGTTTCCCAAAAGCTGAAATCAAGAAAGTAGGTCCCCTGACACAATAGTTTCTCCAAACAACATGAAACAAGTCTTTGAGATATCAAATACTGTTCAGTCAACCCTTGCGATTTGAGCATTGCCACTGGTTGGGTTTCTGCAGTGTGCAAAGTGCCCTGGGTTTTGCTCCAGATCCGTCACATTGCATTAGGGCCTTTCCTCCTCACTGCCTACAGAAATAACAGCCTTGAACATGGCAGCACAATCCATTTGTCCTGCTCTAATTACTTATTGACATTACTCTTTTTGCTGCTAACATCCTCCCTCCCAAATTCTCCTCCCCTTTTCTCCCTCCCTCTTTCTCTCTCTCTCTCTCTCTCTCTCTCTCTCTCTCATTCTTTCTACCTCAGGGCATCATTAAAATCATCTGAAAAGAAGATGTTTAGGTTCTGCCAATATATATTTTGTTAACTTACTATCACAAAATGGTTCCAAGAAAGAGAAGGATATTAATTGTAAGAAGAAAAGCCACAAGGCTCTCGAAACCATTTCCAGAATTCCCCAGCTAACACAAAGAGAATGGCCAAGGGAAAAATGCCTGGCCTTGAAGTTTCAGAATCTTGGTAAACTGCAGCTCTGCCACTTATTAGCTGTGAGACCTTAAGCAAGTCTCCTAATCTGTCTCAGTCTTAGTACTCTCTTCAAACAAATGGGGTTATATCTCTACGCTGATAACCTCACTAGAGCTGCTATGATCAACTGAGATCAAGTACTCTGAAAGAACTACAGTCATGTTATTAAGAGGCACGAAAATGAGCAATACTGACAAGAATCTCTAAGTCTTGTGTCCTTCATTAAATCAATTGTGGTTAATTTTATGTGCCAATTTGACTAGCCATTAGGTGTCCAGACATTTGGGCAAACATTATTCTGGGTGTTTCTGTGAAAATGTTTTTAGATGAGATTAACATTTAAATTGGTGGACTCTAAGTACAACAGATTGCCCTCCATAATGTGGGTGGGCCTCATGTAATCAGTGGAAGGCCTGAATAGAATATAAAGACTGGCCTCCCCTGAGCAAGAGAATTCTCCAGAGGATGGCGATTGGACCTGAACTGAAATATCAGCTCTCCAGGGTCTCCAGCCTGCTAGCCCATCCTGAAGATTTTGGACTTGCCAGCTTCCATTGTATCTACACACACACACACACACACACACACACACACACACACACCATATTGGTATTGTTTCTCTAAGATATTAATACATCTAGGACCTAGTTTCGTTTAGAATTCACAATGATTATCCTATGCTCTAATAATAATAAGGGACAAAAATGTCATGGATAAATTAAAATACAAAAGTTTATCTCCAGAGCTTTTTTTTTATGGCAGATTCTGATTTATAAATTATATATGTTCTCAAAGTCACATTTAAACCAGCTTCCTGGAACTTAAAAGGCTTTTCTCAATACTAAAATGGAGTTTAAGTACAAAGGATTGAGAAGCTATCCTTATAGGAGTGATTAATACATGTTTGTTGGGAAAGTGCAAGAATCAATGTCGTTCTGTTTAGAAAATACTTTTGGAAGAATACAACATGATTGAGCATTTCCTGTGTGCTAATAAGCACTGTACTAAGTGTTTCACATATTTTTTTCCCCAACACTTAACACCTAAAGACAAAAATGAGTGTTTCCCATTTGTGCAGATGACAAAATTGAGCTCTGAGAGAGAGATGAGATGTTTGGGCATAGGTCACACAACTAGAGTGTGGTACAGCTGAAATCAGACTGACTTCACTGACCTGTCTCAGACTATAGGATAGATTAGTATGTTTCTACTTTTATTTTTTTTATACAGTGGGGATGGTGAATGATGATATACTTCTTTCTCTTCCTCCATTCACTCCTAGAGTTGGGATGGCAAAATAGCTCAAAAGGTAGAAAACAAGAAGCACTGGGCTGCAGAAGGCTTTGAAAATCCACAAGCTAAGGGGTTTCCAGCAGGATGTCAAAGTGAGCAGCAGTTCCATTATAGCAAAATATTGGGTGTAAAGAGCACATCGTCGCAAACAAGAGTAAGAAGATTTTTTTTAAGGAAAGCAACAGAAAGTACAGTGGTTCCAATGAACTAAATGTAAATGGGGGAAAGATGGTGTGTATTGGGGGCGGGAGGCACCTTGGTTTTAATCGTAACAAGCCTGCATATCCTCTCTGTTTTCACCACAGCAAGGGACAAGTCAAGCAAAAGCCAGGCCAAAAAGGCCTCTGTCTCCTGCAGTGCTTCCCTTTTACCATATCAGATGGCTTTCAGGATCCCTCCTGAATTCACATTCTTCCTGCCACAAATGTATGTACATTTAAAAGATAAAACTAATTCTGCATTTTGTACTGTCCTACGTACACAGCCTACCAACGAAACACTGGAACCTGTAGAAGGATGAGTAATAAAACAAGAATTGTTTGCTATTAGGCCAATTAAATACATTCCATTTAAACATATTAAAATAGGCCTAGTAGAAACCAGCTGCATGAGAGGTATTTTTCTACAACAAAGTATGACAGCAGGTTACTTAAATGTAATTACCATTGCAATTACATCACTGGTAAAATGTTGCAATTCAAGTAGTTTCAAAATATACTCCTTCATCTTGACCATTTAAAAAATCCATTTATAACCATGACTTCAGAATAACTCTGTAAGAAGGTATCATTACCCCATTTTATCCCAAGTGGGCAGAGCTAAGACCTGACTCCAAGTTTTAAGTGTTTTTCCTTTCTCAAGGCCATTTTCAAAAGCTATTAAGGTCTTGTTTGTTAGGCCTCTCACTTTCTTTAGTTGTCCTGCTTCTAACTTCCTCTATTTCCTGGGAGAAAAAAGGGTTTCTTCCTGTTGTCTGAACACAGCATTCTGTGTACAGTGTTGGATAAATAATTCTGTAGTTAGAGCTTCGTAGACATTCCAATCTAAAGAATAAAGTCATACCTGCCAAGTTCTAAATCACTGGCATGGTTTTACCAGATAAAGTAGTCACTGGCATAGGTAAGATTAACCTCCAGTGATACAGATTTTTTCCTCCAAATTTTAGGGCAACTTTATCTCAGAAATCATTTGTTAAATTGTAAACACTTTGTGAACTAAAACAAGAGCCTTTTCCAAATGAACATTTGAGGTGCTTTAAGTAGTAAACCATGTTTTCTAAATTTTTTCACTCATATAATCAAGAAAGTAACAACCTGCAAAGTGAGAATTCTAAATCAAAACAAGTATTTATGAACACACAGCTATGTTAAATTCTGTTTTATAGTGCAATACCTATATAAATGCCCCCAAAATTCTATTTTGAATTATTGCACCTCTCTGAACTGAACCATTCCAGTTCTACCAATCAGTATTTTCTTAAAACTAGGAGAGGCTGCCAACTATAGGGAAAAGAGCATGGATTCTGAGATCAGACAGACCTGGGTTATAATTCTTGCTTTACTATTTCATACTTTCAACCCTTGGGCAAGTTATTCAATTGCTTGAAGCCTCAGTCTTCTGGTACAAAATGGAGATACCATCCTTTACCTTTTATGGTTATTGTAACATATAAAATAAATTAATATATCAGGCAAGCTCAGCTCCTGAGATACAGGTGGTGTTCAATAAGTGGCAGGAGGTGCTTAATGAATGCTTATTGTTTTTAAACTCCTATAAGGAATATGCCTATTGTTCTTCATATGACCCAGAGAGAAGGAAATGAAGATTAGTGATATGATACAAAGTGGTAAAAATAATCTCCCCTTCCAGTATTTCTACATATTAGCATTTCTTTCCCAAATTAATTACAATACAGTCACAACTGGAAGTCGTCTTCAAGATGAAATCTCTGGACAAAACAAAACAATTTCTACACAGCATGCATTTCTGCAGCATAGCTTTAAAAGAAATGAAGCCACTCTGTAATCCCACAGATTATGCCTAAAAATAGGATGGGCCAGCTGTCAGACGTATACATTATAGGGAAAATGGGGCCAAGAATCTCTTCCCAAAGATCACTGAAATTCTTTTGGCACTTCCTCCCATAAAGACGAAAAACTGAAATCTATTCAATTCCAGCAGCTACCACTTTTTTTTTTTTTTTTTTTTAACTAGGACAAGGGTTTGGAATTCTGTAGACTTGTGAAATCCCCCAATGTTTGCAAAGTGCTGCTCCTATCAGGCTTATAAAAGAAGTGTCCTGCGTGATCTAGAATTACTTGCTTCAACACAGGCCTGTGTTTTTAGTTTTCCTTTTTTGAGAACTCTTCCTTCCAGAGTTACTTAACATGTTTACAAAAATAAAAATAAAAAGATGAAGTGTGATCAGGACTGGATTCTAGTCCAGGCTCTAACATTAACTTACTGAATAACCTTAGGTACAATATGACCATCTGTGGATCTCATTTTGCTCATCTGCATAATGAGAAAGTTGTAGGAGATATCCATGTAAGGCTATCTTTCAGCTATGATGCTTTGGATTTTCTGAGCCTCAAAACTTCCAGACAGGCTGAACAGAAGAGAGAACAAACACCCCTTTGCAGGTAACCAATTTTTGAGCTGCTTCAGTCCCAGTTCCATAAGCAATGTTTCCATCTAACCAAGAACTCAACAAGCCTAAAAAAGGTGAAGAGAAAAAATCACAATATCTTTTCTGCTGAATGTTAAAGCATAGGGCCGCCCTGGCTGGTTTGGCTCAGCGGTCAGAGCGTCAGCCTGCGGACCAAAGCATCACGGGTTCAATTCGGGTCAAGGGCATGTATCTTGGTTGCAGTTTGGTCCCTGGCCCTGGTCAGGGTCGTGCGGGAGGCAGCCAAACAATGTGTCTCTCTCATGTTGATGTCTCTCTCTCTCTCCCCACCCCATCACCCCTCCCTCCCTCCCACTCTATTTAAAGATAAATGGAAAAATATACTCTGGTGAGGATAAAAAAGAACAATAACAACAACAAAAAAGCATAGGGCCAATTACTATAGGTAAGGGAGGGAAGTGTTCTGGTGAGAGGGGGGAAAATGATATCTGTCTGAAAATATTGGACACAGGTCAAGGAAATAAAGCCTGAATACTATGTAGGCCACAAATGCATTCATTTAAATACTTGTTGAGCACTGACTATTATGCAGCTAGCACTTTTCTAGGTGGTAGGGATAGAATGGTGAGCTAGTCAGATATAGTTCTGTCAAGAGTCTCACCAGCATCTATCTCCTCAAGGCAGGCACAGATCCTGCCCAGGTTAGTTCCAAACCCTGACTCTCAACAGTCCAATGGAAAGAATGTAAAAAGGTTCAGCCTCACATCTGATACACGCAATACATGCTGACTGATCCTGGATATGAACTCCAATACCTTTGCATAGTTGGCAGTTTCAAAGAAAAACAATCGCATACTGAGTTTGAGTGAGGAGCTATTGGATGAGACATTGGGGATCAAAATACTATGCCAGCCATTTTTAGCACTAATTTCTTGTTTTGTTGTGTGGTTGTGTATGTATATTTTCAAAGAATAGTGGTATATTTGTCAAAAACTGACACAGTGGAAAATGTAAGAGAAAAAAAACCTAGTGTCAGAGTTGTTTAATCTGCACACTTCAGAACCTAAGGGATTTCCTTGTAAAGGACACAGTTGTAGCCACCAAACAATGTCACTACAAGGACAATTAATCTGGTGTGGGCTGTTTCTCCCACAAGATTATAGGCTTATTCTTTCCTAAACCTTAGACACACTAAACATATACACTGTTGAAACAATATGAGAACTCGAGGAGTGTGAGGATTCAATCATTCGTTGAACAGATATTTATTGGGTACCTATAATCCTCATAACGGGGATTCAGAGCAAACAAGATAGACATGGCTCTGTCCTTTTAGACTAGTAGAAGGGGCAAACAGTAAGCAATTATGTAAAAATAATTTAATCATAACTGTGGTAAGTGTTGATACAGAGGGCACGTGTAACAATGAAGGGATCTAACTTGGCCTGTGTGGGGTGGGAAAATACTCAAGCAATTAATTATAAAAAGAGTGGATAAAGGCCAAACTATACAGAGAAAAGAGTCAAACACATAATTTCTTTCTAAAAAATGGCCTACCCTTTTCTACTCCCTAGATCTCAGACACACATCTCTTCTTAGTGCTCACAGTACCCTGTACTTCTTGGTATTACTAAGATGATTTTACCACACTGTAACAACCAGTTTTATGAATCCCTCTTCCCTACAAGGTTGCAAACTTCTCCAGGACAGAAACCTTACCCAACTATTTCTGTGGCTCTAGTACCTAGCATTGGGATAGAGACTCAGTAGGCCCTCAGAAAGTGGTGGTTATTATCATTATAATTACTACTCTTCAAACTGGTTATTACACAAATTAGGCTACTCTATTCCTATTAATTGAGATCTTTTTCCTAGTTGGTAGAGAAATACTAACAACTCCCAGGAACAGATCACCTACCACTGATCCCAACTTATGCCATTGCTCTCAGTTTCTTTGTAGTGCTGATTCTTTTTTTTTTTTATCTTCACCCAAGGATATTTTTCCATTTTTTGTTCAGATAGAGTGGGGGGCGGGGGGAGAACCATCGACGTGAAAGGGACACATCAAGTGGTTGCCAACCACATGACCCAACCAGGGCCGGGGACAAACTGCAACCGAGGTACGTGCCCTTAGTGGGAACTGAACCCAGGTCTCTCTGGACCACAGGCCGACACTCTAACCGCTGAGCCAAACCAGCCAAGGCCGTAGTGATGGTTCTTGTTTGTTTACATGATGTTTCAGAGCTATCTTTTCCACTATACTGTGGTAATTTCCAATGCAAAACTATCAGCCAAGAAGAGCCATGCCTTAAAAGGTAGTGATTTTGAAGATCACAAGGTAAGAAAGGGGTAGGGTGAAGAGAATTAGGATACTAATTTTGTAGTATTCTGTAGACTAAAATATAGACTCAATGTGTTACAGAAAATTAAATCAGAGGCTGACTGTAATTTCTAGTCTCCTGAATAAACATAAGCAGGGCCCCTGGTATCATGTCACTGGCCACAGTAGGGCCATACTAAGCTTCTGTCTTATACCCCAGGATCATCCTAAATTGTGGAGGCAAAGTCACTGTTCCTCCAAGCCAAATTCTACAAAGCTCCAATTGCCCCAGACAAAAAAAAGAGGACACCAACTGCTAAATCCACTGATAGCTAGAGAAGGACTAAAGAAACTGCACACATGGTGATGTCCAAATCTGGTAAGATTAACCTCTATGTGGACTGCCTATACCTCACAGAGGTGTAACATGGCGCTCCGAGCAGCGCGATGCGTGCGGGCCGCGGCCTGCAGCCTGCGCGCCCCGTCGGTGCCCCCCGCGCCCTGCTCGCCACGGCCCTGGGGCCTGAGGGCGGGCGCCGTCCGGACGCTGCGCACCGGCTCCGGTCTGCTCTCGGTGCGTAAATTCACAGAAAAACATGAATGGTAACAACAGAAAATGGTATTGGAACAGTGGGAATCAGCAATTTTGCACAGGAAGCTTTGGGAGATGTTATTTACTGTAGTCTGCCTGAAATTGGGACAAAACTGAACAAACAAGATGAGTTTGGTGCTTTGGAAAGTGTGAAAGCTGCTAATGAACTGTATTCTCCTCTGTCAGGAGAAGTAACTGAAATTAATGAAACTCTTGCATAAAATCCAGGACTTGTCAACAAATCTTGTTATGAAGATGGTTGGCTGATCAAGATGACATTGAGTAACCCTTCAGAACTAGATGAACTAATGAGTGAAGAAGCATATGAGAGATACATAAAATCTATTGAAGAGTGACACTGGAACCCGCCCCCCCTAAATAAAGTAGTATGAAACAACTTAATCTAGCATAGTTGTCTTAAATTAGTGGTGGATAACAATGCTATTGGATGAAAATAACCCTTAACTTTCTAATGATGGCAGATAAACACAATATGCGTCTTTTTCACAACACCCTATGATTTTTTAAGGCTAGGCTACAGTTATAATATTCAGAATTCCTGAAATTATCTGTGGTGAAACTAGTTAAGAAAATTATGTATTTCAAGGATAATATTATTTTAAGCCTTATATAATGTTGTAACTTGCTTACATCAGTCTCTGGATTTGGGTCAAAATACTTAATGATCTTTCCATTGGAAACAATGGGCATTAGAGAAAAGTTTTTGTTAGTTGTTACAGTGTCAGATGACGAACAATACTGTCTTAATTGAGCAATATATTGAGTTTGCTGGGTGCTATTTTTATACACTGAAGCAGCAGCCTTGCAGGAAAACAAGAAAGTTTAATAATAAAACATTCAACTTCTTCATTAAAAAAAAAAAAGCACAGGTTGTTCTGAAACTACAAGTGCTTGTGTGTAGCAAAAGTTTAAGGTACATGACAGTGAGTGGCAAGACAGGAAACTGAGGAATGTTGAGGGCCAGACTGGGAAAGGTCATATACCAGGCTAAACAGTGGACTTCTTCCTGAAGGTGGGAATAACATACATTTACTATTATTACAGTTTACTTATTTTATTAAATATCTATAAATAGTGTACTATGCAAGATGTTTTATATACTTCATTCCATTTAATGTTCAAAGCTCTGTCATATGGGTATTTTTCTCCTCCCTGTACACACAAGAATAAACACTCAAGAGAGGTTAGGTAACTTTCTTAAATCAGGTCTGTTTGACTTCAAAGACTAAACAAAATTTTACCCAAACAGAATTATTGGTATAGGAACTCCTAGTCGCCTGGTTTCAAACAACCTAGGGCTCCTTCCAACATACTATAAGTTACAATATAAGTTTCAGAATGCTCTCACTTGAGCCTATAGCAAATTGAGTGGTATGTAAAAATGTTCATAAAGTACTTGAAATCACTGGCATCAGACTAAGTAGGTTCATCTTTCTCAGTCTCTAAAACATAAGGATCCTAAGAAATCTGAGGTCAATTTTTATGATGGTCCTTGTCCAAAGGTTTCTCTCTCTTGACATTACTACAGCATTTGACAATAGCTATTTCAACAGAGAAGGTAGTCGGATTCCCCAAAGCTGAGAAAGGAGCTTAAATAAACGGTGGTTTAGATACCACCAAGTCTGACACCTGACCATGAAAATTCAATAATAAGGAATTAAGAATTTGTGATTCAGTCTCATTAACTAGTTGAATTTTTTCATGTTGCTTAACTTTATGAGTCTCAGATTCCTAATACTTAAAATATGGTAATGAACACTACCTTTCAGGATAGCTTTGAAAGCTGAAGAGAATAAATAAGGTGGAGAAAGGACTCAATGCCTAAAGTGTGATAGGCACCCAAACCTATCTACCTTTCCTACTTATGCACACACTTAGCTAGCATTCTATCTGCCTATCTCACAGGATTTTTGTGAGGCTCAAATAAGGTGATACCTGTGAAAGTCCTTAGTCAAGTAAAACATAATTATGTCATTATAACTAAGTTCAAAACACTGCTCAAAGCACAAGAATGAATATTTTATAATCCTTCAAGGGACTAATCCTCAAATAAGGGAGTTTACAAGTACACAAATGAATATAATACAGGTAAGAAGTAGTAAGTGTTAGAAGAGTGGTAATAACATAATGGAGTGCTTACCATGGCCCAGACCTAGTCTAGGTGCTTCACCTGTATTATCTCATTTAATCCTGAAATAAGCCCTATGTAGCAAGTACTATTATATTCATAGATGTGGAAACTGAAGCACATGATGGCTAGGTTATCTGATTAAGTTTACATAACTAGTAATGATGCAGCCAGGATTTAAATGCAAGAATTCTGACTCTAGAGCGCATACTATTAAGAGATACAGTGATGTACATTAAAGGAGTAAAGAAATAAAATGGTAACAATAAAGGGGTCTAATAAAGGACTTAATATTCATTCACTGAGAATGGCCATTGTGCCTGGCCTTGAGCTAAGACTTTACATACAAGCTTTCACTTGGAATTCCAAAATCCCTCAGTGAACAAGATACCATCCTGATTTTACAAATGAGGCAACAGACTTAACGAGGCTGGGTCATTTGCTAAAGGCCTCACAGCTAGTTACCAGAAGAACCAGATTTCAAACTTAGCCCTGTCAGTGTATACAGTACATGCCCTCAATCTCTTTACTGTATGGCTCAGTGGCAGGCAACAGTGTTCAGGCTGGGTGCTGAAGGCCAAGCAGAATTTGAATAGTTGAGAATAAGTCTATGTGGGATTCCAGACAAAGGTGCAACATGAATAAAGGATTATACAGAGGAAGCCTGGGGACTTAAAAAAAATTCCTAGCATTTATTGGTGTATAAGTACCAATCTTTTAAACACACACACACACACACACACACACACACACACACACAGTATTTTATATAAAAACAGGATTGGACTTCCAGTCAAGATGGTGGCCTAGGTAAACACGGCACTTGCCTCATCCCACAACCACATCAAAATTACAACTAAACTACAGAACAAACATCCTTCAGAACCGCCTGAAATCTAGCTGAATGGAAGTCCTACAACTATGAAATTAAAGAAGCCACATCAAGACTGGTAGGAGGGGCGGAAGCACGGACAGGCTGGTCCCACAACCACATGTGGTGGATAAAAATCAGGAGTGTACCTCGGCTGTGAAGGTCCTCCTCGAGGAGTGAGGGGTCTCCATCCCACACCAGGATCCCCCGTTCAGGGTTCCAGTGCCAGGAAGAGAAGCCCCCATCCCTCTGGCTTTAAACATCAGCGGGAACTGAGGCTGAGGGAGGCTGAGGTGGCAGGAGCCCCAGGCAGCTCCTCTTAAAGGGCCCTGCGCATTCGCACCCTCCAGCATGGGAGAGGCAGTTTGAAAGGCACCAGAGACATATGGGGGAAAAATGAGTTGTTTGGCATTGGGGTGAGAGCTGGAGAGGCAGCTTTCTCCCAGAGGGACCTGCCAGCAAGGCATTGTTCCTTTGGTGAGCCCTTCCCCCATAGGGCAGGCAGATAAACACCATACCTGGGACTCCAGCAACCTGGCTCACATTGTTTGCCCCACCCTGGTGATTCTGAGGCCCTGTCCCACCCAACTTTCAGACCCACCCATGGCCTGTTTTGGCTCCTATTTCAGAGCTTCCTAAATTCTCTCAAACAAATAGCATCTGGCCATAGCGAGCCCCATACCTCTCACTAAGTGGCCCCAGGACTGGCACTAGAAGCAGCCAGCCTTGGTTCACAGCTTGGCTTTGCCTGGGCACCTCCAAGCTCAGCACAAGAAGCAGCCACCTGCAGATTGCTCTGTAGCTTATGCCAGCTGACCCTGGATAGAACACAGGCAGTGGCTGACCTTGTCCCAGAGCCAGCACACCTAGTGGACAGCTTCAGACCATGTTGAAGTACCACCACCCAACCACCTCCACAAGTGACACACTCAAGGAATGGACTCAGTGGGTAGCAGAGCCCTGCTGAAGTAAGTCTTGCTCTGTGTGGTGGGCCCCCGCATAGCTGATCATCCAAGGTAGTCAGAAGTCGGTGGTTAGTGGGCACAGCCAAACCTTGCAGCTGATCAGCCTGAGTAAAACCCTCCTAGTGATATGTCAACAGCAATTAAGACTCAATTACAGACTTCCGGTCAAGATGGCGGCGTAGGTAAACGCAGTATTGCGTCCTCCCACAACCACATCAAAGTTACAACTAAACTACAGAACAACCATCATTCAAAACCGCCTGAAATCGAGCTGAATGGAAGTCCTACAACTACGGAATTAAAGCACCAGCCACATCCAGACTGGTAGGAGGGGTGGAGGCGCAAGGGGCAGCGGCGGCTGTGGTGGCGGCACAATGAGCTGGTCCCACTCCCACGTGTGGCAGATAAAAATCAGGAGGATACCTCGGCTGGGAAGGTCCTTCCTGAGGACTGAGGGGTCCCTGTCCCACACCAGGTGCCCTGCTCAGGGTTCCAGTGCCAGGAAGAGAAGTCCCCATAACTTCTGGCTGGAAAAACCAGCGGGAACTGAGGCTCAGGGAAGCTGAAGCAGCTGGAGCCCCAGGCAGCTCCTTAAAGGGCCCCCGTGCAAACTTATACTCTCCCTCTAAGCTTGGAGGGGAGGCAGCTCGAGGGGCGCCAGAGACATACAGGGAAGAACTGAGCTGTCTGGCACTGGAGCGAGGTCTGGAGAGGGGGCTTTGTTCCTTTGGTGAGCCCTTCCCTGGGGCAGCAGACAGAAGCCTTATCTGGGACTCCAGCAACCTGGCTCTCACTGGTAGCCCTGCCCTGGTGACTCCCTGAGGCCCCACCCCGCCCCACCCAACTTTCAGGCCCACCCAACTTTCAGGCCCACCCAAGCTATTGCCACTTGCTTAACCATAGGATTGGCCTGTCTTGGATCCTGCTTCAGGTTTTTCCTAAATTCTTTCAAACAAGCAGCATCTGGTCTCAGATAGCCCCATACCTCTCGTTAAGTAATACACTGAAACAAACACAAGGAGGCAACCAAAATGAGGAGACAAAGAAACAGGTCCCAAATGAAAGAACAGAACAAAACCCCAAGAAAAGAACTAAGCGAAATGGAGATAAGCAACCTAACAGATGCTGAGTTCAAAATACTGCTTATAAAGATGCTCAATGAACTTAGTGAGAACCTCAGTGAACTTAGTGAGGGCCTCAAGAGCATAAAAAAGGACCAGTCAGAAATCATGGATGCACAGTTAGAATTGAAGGAGGCATTAACTGAAATAAAGAATAATTTACACAGCTTCAATAATAGAGTACATAAATCCAAGGAGCAAACCATCGATTTGGAATATAAGGAAGCAAAAAATGCCCAATCAGAACAGCAAAAAGAAAAGAATCCAAAAAAATGAGGATAGTGTAAGGAGCCTCTGGGACAACTTCAAGCGTGCCAACATTCGCATCTTGGGGGTGCCAGAAGGAGAAGAGAGAGAACAAGAAATCGAAAACCACCCCTGGCCGGTTTTGCTCAGCGGTTAGAGCATCGACCTGCGGTCAGGAGAGACCCGGGTTTGGTTCCTGCTAAGGGCACGCACTTCGGTTGCAGTTTGTCCCCGGCCCTGGTTGGTCGTGCGGGTGGCAGCCACTCGATGTGTCCCTTCATGTCGATGTTTTTCTCTCTCTCTCCCTCCCACTCTATCTGTACAAAAAATGGAAAAATATCCTCAGGTGAGGATAAAAAAAAAAAAAAGAAAAAGAAATCGAAAACCTATTTGAAACAATAATGGCAGAAAACTTTCCTAACTTGGTGAAGGAAACAAACATACAAGTCCAGGAAGCACAGAGAGTCCGAAACAAGATGAACCCCAAGAGGCCCACACCAAGACACATCATCAAAATGCATAATTTTCACCCTGGCCAGTTTGGCTCAGCAGTTAGAGCAGTGGCCTGTGGACCGAAGAGTCCTGGGTTTAGTTCCCGCTAGGGGCACGTACCTTGGTTGCAGTTTGTCCCTGGTCCCAGTTGGGGTCGTGTGAGTGGCAGCCACTCGATTTGTCTCTCTCACATCGATGTTTCTCTCTCTCTCTTCCTCTCTCCCTCCTGCTCTGTCTGAAGATGGATGCAAAAGTGTCCTCGGGTGAGGATAAAAAATAAAAAAAAATGCAAAAGTTTCAAGACAAAGAGAGAATCTTAAAAGCAGCAAGAGAAAAGCAGTTAGTTACCTACAAAGGAGCTCCTGAAAGGCTGTCAGCCAATTCCTCAAAAGAAACTCTGCAGGCCAGAAGAGAGTGGCAAGAAATATTTAAAGTGATGAAAAGCATGAACCTACGACCAAGATTACTCTATCCTGCAAAGCTGTCATTTAGATTCTATGGCGATATAGAATTTTCGCCATAACAGTGTTTTCCAGACAAGAAAAAGCCGAAGGAGTTCACTACCACCAAACCAGTATTATATGAAATATTGATGGGTCTTCTTAAAAAATATGAATAATAAAATGGCAATAAATACATATCTATCAACAATCGAATCTATAAACAAAATGAGCAAGCAGAACAGAAACAGACTCATAGATACAGAGAACTTTTTGTTGGTTGCCAGATGGCAGGGGGTTGGGTGAAAAAGATGAAGGGATTAAGAAGTACAAATTGGTTGTTAGACTGATGAACCTCAAAGGGAAGAGGGGAGGTGGGGCGGGAAGAGAGAAACCAAATAACTTATATGCATATATGCATAACCAACAGACACAGACAATAGTGTGGGGAAGGCAGGAGGGAGTTGGGAGTGGGGAGGAAGGGGTCAAGGGGGTAAAATGTAAGGACATCTGTAATACATTCAACAATAAAGATTAAGTTTAAAAAGGAAAAATAAAATAAAGTGTTCTGCCCTGCAAAAAAAAAAAACAAAAAATGCCACCAGGATTGCCCTGACCAGTTCTGCTCAGTAGTTAAAGCATTGGCCCCATCGACCAAAGGGTCGTGGGTTCACTTCCCAGTCAAGGGCACGTACCTGGGTTGCAGGTTCAATTCTGCTCCAGTCACGTTGTGCTGAAAGCAACCAATGGATGTGTTTCTCTCTCACATGATGTTTCTCTCTCTCTCCCGTCTGCTCTATCTAAAAATCAATGAAAAAATATCCTCAGGTGAGGATTAACCCCCCCCCACACACAAAAGGATTGTTTTAGTTTGTGATCTCTGTTATCAGATGGGCTAGATTACCTTTTCCACTATTAAAAATAACATTTTAAATTACAACAACAGTATGTATGTTATAGAATATTGGAAAATATAAAGAAAAAAATAAGAAAATAAAGCATGTCACAGAAACGTTGAAAAGTGAGTTGTGGAAAATTAGTTGGGAAGGTAGTTCAGGGACTGACTTCAGCAACGTTGGCCCTGAGTGCCAGGCTGAGGAACCAAACCTATACTCTACATGCATCGGAAGACTGAGAGCAAAGAGGCAGCATATAATTAGAGCCTTAGGCCATGCTTAAGACAGACTAAAATGAAGCAGCAAGAGGCAAAAGAATCAGGTAGGAGACCATTATAAAAGTCCAGGCAGAAGTTAAGGGCTTATTAAGCACACCATAAGGCTTATGACCACTATAACCTCAGGCTGAGTCAGACAGGCCTAAGTCTGAATATGGCTACATCACTAGCTGTGTGACTCTAAGTTACTTCAACCTTGAGAGCCTCAGTTTTATCATCTATAAAGTGGGGATAATAAAAGCCATGTAAAGAGTTGTGAGAACTAAAAAGATGTGAAACAACATTAATTCATGTTTCTCAATTTTACACTGTTGACATTTTGAGCCAAATAATTCTTTTTTATCAGGGAGCTGCCCTGCATTATAGGAAATGTAGCAATATCCCTGATCTATACCTACTCACCTTCCCCTTGCTGTAACAACCAAAAATGTCTCCAGACATTGCCAAATCAACTCTGGCATAGTACTACTTGGCACAGTTTCTGACATATAAAGTGATCAAAATAATGTAAGCTTTAAAAAATGATTGCTGGGGAGGAGGGGTGGAGATGGTGGTAACTTGATTATGAAAGAAATATAAAAGTAAGACAATGTGTAAACTGAGATGACCAAATTGACTGGCTGACTGGATAAGAATTTTATGTTATTCATTCCACCAAAAGAGACAAGAAAGACAGGAGACTGTATACGTTTGAGGGACCAGAGGGGCATACAAATGGAGATACTTGAAAGGCATTAAGCATTCTGGACTGTAGCTAGGGAAAAGGGTGAGTGAGTGTAGGTCTCTGTATCAAATATCAAAATCACTCTTTATGTCTCCTGAGCTTTTAATGGTTTCGGTTTTATCTAATAGTCCCAAAGTGAGTACTTGACACATGACTTAACTGTAAAGTTCTCAGGAGAAATAAACTTAAAAGACATGTTTAATAATGAATATACATTGCCTTTAAGATCAGAAAAAGATAAGAAGGTGTTCCAGTTTCAGGAAGAAATATAATTAGAAAAAAATATCAAGCAAATAAAACACACACAAAAATCACTACAAATGTATATACAGTGACAGACTCTTCAGTTTTCCATCCTTTTACTGGACAACTGAAAAACAGGTTATGTACTGGTCCTCCTGAAGATTAAACCAATTTCTGAGCTTTTAATATGTGCCACATATTTTTGAGATACTAACGAAGAAAAATGTAGTTGGATTCAAACCAATATGTGTTCAAATTCTAGCTGCATGATACCTTTACAAGCCAGATTCTACCTGGGTCTATAGTCTCCAGATCTCACCAGCCCCTATGGCAGCTCTTGCAGCCTTTGCCAAACCACCTGAGGAAACCTGAGCTGCATCCCTGCTCCTCACCTGCTCTATAGTGTACTCCAAAGTCCCTTTGAGCATTAACCAAAGTGGATAAGCACTGGAACTGATCTGAGGCACCTACATACAATGTCTGTACTTTGGAATTTTCCAAGAATATTCTATTCTGAGGTCTCCATGAAACACTGTTCTCTAAATTCCAATATTCAGGAAGTCAAACTAAATCTCCACCTTAAAAGCTTATATGATATCATAAGACACTTGCCAAAATCCATAGAATGTACACCAACAAGAGTGAGCCCTAATGTAAACTATGAATTTTGGGAGTTAGTATAAGTTCACTGATTGTAAAAAATGTACCATTCTGGCCCTGGCCAGTTTGCTAAGTGATTAGAGCGTCAGCCCATGGACCAGACAGACCCAAGTTTGGTTCCCACTAAGGGCATGTACCTCGGTTGCAGAATGTCCCCGGCCCTGGTTGGGGCCATGTGGGTGGGTGGCAGTCAGTCGATATGTCTCTCTCATATCAATGTTTCTCTCTCTCTTCCTCCCTCTCTCCCTCCTGCTCTATCTGAAAATAAATGCAAAATGTCCAGGTGAGGATTAAAAAACAAAACAAAACTGTACCATTCTGGTGCAGGATGTTGATGGAGGGAGTAGGGGTGTTGTGCAGTATGTGTGAAAGAGGATATATGCCAACTCTCTGGCAGGGCTGGACTCAGATTCTAGACATCCTTTCCCATATTTGAGTGCTGACTCCAAGTCACATTTCAACAGCTCACTTTTGAGAAGCCACACTCACACACAGAAGCTAGGTCTTACAGTTATTATTTTAAGAAGCCAAGATTAGCTCAGGGCTAGACTGAGTAATGAGACACAGTGCTTTGGGAATCTATGGGTTCCCAGCATAACTAATGAGTACTATCAACTGTATTCTGTCCAAGATATAGACAGACAACTCCAAGTGGCCAGGAGCTCTTTGTAAATTGCAGAGGCAGTGATCAGAGGAAGAATATTCCTGCCCCTTTCTATACAGCCTCTGCTTGGAAAACATATATATATATATGTATATATATATATAGATATAGATATAATCCTCACCTGAGGACCATTTTTTGTTCAGATAGAGTGGGAGGGAGAGAGAGGAAGAGAGAAAGAGAGAGAGAAACATCAACCTGAAATGGACACATCAAGTGGCTGCTTCCCGCATGCAAGACCCAACCAGGGCCGGGGACAAACTGCAACAGAGGTACGTGCCCTTAGCGGGAACTGAACCTGGGTCTCTCTGGACCGCAGGCCGACGCTTTAACCACTGAGCCAAACCAGCCAGGGCGGAAAACTTATATTTTATATAATTATTATTAAAGGTCATTTGTGGTGGGTTTTTGTTGTTGTTGTTCAGTTTCATTAAACATTAGTGTCACTGGGAAGCTATATAATGTGGTAGAAAAAATAAGAGCTTTGGAATCATGCTTTGCTTCAAGTCCTGGCTCTGCTATTTCCTTGCTATGAACACTAGACAAGTCATACCCTCTCAGAGTCTCAGTTTTCTCACTTACTGTGCTTGGCAAAGTTTGGGTTGCCCAGTTGTAAATTCAATTTAGTGGCTCACAAATAAATTTTTTTAAGTAAAAAATAAAAGAGGCCCTGGCCGGTTTGGCTCAGCAGTTAGAGCATCGGCCTGCGGTCCAGAGAGACCCGGGTTTGGTTCCCGCTAAGGGCACGTACCTTGGTTGCAATTTGTCCCCTGCCCTGGTTGGTCATGCGGGTGGCAGCCACTCTATGTGTCCCTTCACGTGGATGTCTCTCTCTCTCTCTCTCCCTCCCTCCCTCTCTCTCCCTCCCACTCTACCTGAACAAAAAATGGAAAAATGTCCTTGGGTGAGGATTAAAAAAATAAATAAATAAATAAATAAATAAATAAATAAATAAAAGAGAAAATATCAGATGATACTAATGACAAGTACTATTTTATGAAAGTGAAGTTTCACATATATATAGATATTGATATACAGATATATATACAAATATGTGTATAGTAAGTTATAATATATCTTATTATATAATAGATAATGGTCAAAGAACTTGAAAGCCACTGATCTATAAATGAGACTGTCAGGTGTGTGTAGTGTTATTTAGAATATTTGAGAACTTGAAAAAATAACATATCGTGGGCCAAATGTTACCAATTAACCCTCCTTGAGTTAGAATACCTAAATACAACCTTATTTAAGAATACTGGGAAAGTTCTCCTTTACTTGTCAATTTCAGATTCCCATTAAGTATGCTTCTAAGTACATCATAGAAATGAAACAGCCATCATCATCTGGCAAGGACACCTCCTGCTAATTATTGACACAGAAAGATTAGGTATAATTAAGAACTGATTTTTTTTTTTTAAATCCTCACCAGAGAATATTTTTCCATCTATTTTCAGAGTGGGAGGGAGGGAAGGAGAGAAACATGGATGTGAGAGAGACACATCGATTGGTTGCCTCCTACACAACCCCAACCAAGGCCAGGGACTGAACCGTAACTGAGGTACATGCCCTTGACCGGAATAGAACCTGCGACTCTTCACTCCGCAGGCAAACACTCTAACTGCTGAGCCAAACTAGCCAGGAAAAGAACTGAATTTTTTTCCTACTGGTTTGGCTCTGCGGTTAGAGCATCGGCCTCTAGACCAAGGTGTCACAGGTTCAATTCCCAGTCAAAGGCACATACCTAGGTTGCAGGTTCGATCTCTGGCCCTGGCTGGGGTTGTGCAGAAGGCAACTAATCCATGTGTCTCTCTCACATTGATGTTTCTCTCCCTCCTTTCTTCCCTCCCTCCCTTCCACTCTATCTAGAAATCAATGGAAAAATATCCTCAGGTGAGGACTAACAAATAAAAAATGGAATTTTATCTCAAATTAATATAAAGAACCAGCCTGCTAGAGCCTATCAAGAACACAGTAATGTGTGAAATCACCCAAATACAACTTATGTTGGACGAGCCCTTTCTAATGGAAAATGCAATGAAACCAACATTAGCTCCAGAAATGTTTCTAAAAGAAATATCACTCTGCTACGACACCCAGAACTGACCACTAACATGTGAAAGCCTTGACAAAGTCCCCACCCTTAGGAAGGACTCCAGTTAAAGGTGGTGTCAGGCCCTGGCCGGTTTGGCTCAGCGGTTAGAGCGTCGGCCTGCGGTCCGGAGAGACCCGGGTTCGGTTCCCGCTAAGGGCACGTACCTTGGTGGCAGTTTGTCCCCGGCTCTGGTTGGGTCGTGTGGGTGGCAACCACTCGATGTGTCGCTTTCACGTCGATGTTTCTCTCCCTCCCACTCTATCTGAACAAAATATCGAAAAATGTCCTCGGGTGAGGATAAAAAAAAATAAAAAAGGTGGTGTCAGGAAGCCTCAAGAACCAAACACAGATAAGCATTGTACAGAAGAACTTCTTTGTTCTGCAGAAGTAGTTACTTTTCTGCTTAAAACCTTCCAATTTCCTATTATTTGTGAAAAAATACAGATGGGGGAAAAATCCAAATTCTCACCACAATTTATAAGGCTCTACATGATAAGGCTCTATTCCCATCTCTCCAACATGACCACCTATCTGCATTCACTTTGCTTTAGGTCATAGCACCCCTCTCCATTGCTCAAACACATAAAGCTGGACCCTATCTTAGAGCTCTTTGAGCTCTTGGTCTCACTGCCCAGATCACATTTCTTCTGGTTCTTCCTTTTTATTTATTTATGTATTTATTTTCTTTATTGGTTTGTAGAAAAAGAGGGAGAGATAGAAACATCAATGAGAGAGAACATTGACTGGCCACCTCCTGCATGCCCCCACAGGGGATTTGGCCCACAACCTGGTGAGCATGTGCCCTGACCAGGAATCAAACCGGCAATCTTTTGGTGCCACACCGGCCAGGCCCTTCCAGTTCTTTCTACGCAGGGATTCTCATCATTTGGCTCTCAGCTTGTATATTTCAGTTCTTCAGAGAAGCATTCTCTATTTCCTCATTGAAGAAGTTCCCCGTCAGACTGGGTGAAAAAGGTGAAGGGACTGAGAAGTTTAGATTGGTAGTTATAAAATAATGATGGGAATGTAAAATACAGCATAGAGAATATAACCAATAATATTGTAATAACTATGTATGGTGCCAGTTGGGTACTGGAAATATCAGGGGAACACTTTGTAAAGTACATGACTGTCTAACCACTATGTTGCACACCTTAAACTAATACAAAATAATATTGAATATAAACTTTAATCTAAAATATTAAAAATAAATTAGATGTACATGGAGAAAAAAATAGTCCCCCACCCCACCCCTAAGGCATCCTCCATCATCACATTACACTATTTTATTTTCTTCACAACAGATTCCTGTTTTACTTCACACTACTTTGTTAACTTATTTTTCTGTCTCACTAGAATACAAGCTCCATAAGAATCTTTTCTGCTTTGGTCTTGATTTCCTCCTTAGCACCTAAAACAGTGTCAGATACTTACTCACATCTATATGTATATATATACCTATACACATTTGTGTATGTCTATGTATCTGCCAAATTAACAAATGAAGAACATCAGTGCATTCATTCCAGTACATTTGACAGCACTTGGAAAATAGCATGAGAAAGAAAATCTGCATACACAGGAATATCTGTGAATTGAATTCAACAAGGAATTGTTCAGCTTTCCTCTCATGAACCATATCTACCATAGGGCTACAGCTCCTGGTGCCCAATGAAAGAACAACTGATTTGGTATCAATGCTTAGGCTAAATCTCCTGTTTATAAACCCACTGATCATTACCTTACTAAGAAGACTGCCTCATAGCATAATGGCTCTGGAGCCATAAGAGACAAGGGTTCAAATCCCAATTATACCTTTACATGTTGTGAGGCTTTATTTTCTCATCTATAAATAAAGACAACAGTACTGAAGATTAAATAAGCTAATGTATATAAAAACATCTGGTACAGTGTCTGGTACATAATAAAAACCCAATTAAAATGAGCTATTATTTTATTATTAGTCATTTATTCACATTTTCTCCAACTAGTCTTTATTGATGTCTATTTTGTTATAGGTGCTGTGTCTGTACAATTCAAGAGGGATTGATTATAGTACCTGCCCAGGAAGAGCTCACACTGTAATAGGACAGATAAATCCATAAATAGTAAGAATAAAAGATAGGAGTGTAGTATTCATTGTCTCATCCAAGAAAGCTGAAGAGAATCTATCTGCCATTCTCTAGCAAACCTGGTATTAGGGTCTAGTCTCTAAAGTTAAAAGGTACATCAAAACCCTTCCAGCCCGGACAATGTGGCTCAGTGGTTGAGCACTGAACAATGCACCAAGAGGTCACCAGTTCGATTCCTAGTCAGGGCACATGCCCAGGTTGTGTGCCTGATCTCTAGTAGGGGGCATGCAAGAGGCAGCCAATCGATGCTCTCTCTCATTGATGTTTCTATCTCTCTCCCCCTCTCCCTTCCACTCTAAAAATCAATAAAAAGAAAAAAAAATTTTTCTTTAATCTTTCCAATTTATAAAACAAAATGACTTTTGAGATGGGTCAGAGAAGCTCTGTAAAGAAGCCCTCACAAGATTCTAAGAATGTCAAGAATGATTTTCCTAAGAGCCAAAAGGTGGAAACAACTAAAATATCCATCACAGATAAAAGGATAAATAAAATGTGATATACACATACAATAGATTATTATTCAGCCTTAAAAAGGAAGGAAATTCTGACACATATAACATGGATGAACCCAGAGGACCTTATGCTCAGTGAAGCTTGTCACACACACAAAAAAGGGACAAATACTGCATAATTCCACTTATATAAAGTATTTCAAGGAGTCAAATTCATAGATACAGAGAGTAGAATGGTGGTTGCCAGAGACTTGGAAGGAGGGCAGAAGAGGAAGTTAGTGTTAGATACATAATTTCAGTTGGGGAAAATGGTGAAAAAGTTCTGGACGTGGGTGATAGTGATGACTGCACAAAAATGTGAACATACTTAATGCTAAAAAATTGTACACTTAAAAATTGTTAAAACGGTAAGTTTTATGTTATCTATATTGTACCACAATTTTTTAAAAATTGTCCTGGGGCTTATAGAAGACAGGGCATGCATCCTCTCTTCTCTAACTGATCATTCTCATATCTGGTAGCATATCAACCCAGCTTTTTCCCCATGTTAAGACATGAGAAGAATTTGGGGCAGTTCTCATACACAGGACACTGTGTGATATAAACATCTACGAAATTACAAGTACACAAACACCCAAACCCTGATTTATAGCAAAATAGACTATTGCTGTACACACTGACCATGGGTTTATTTCCCCAAGTGTAAGAACAGACAGAAAATAAACCAAAGTATCTGTATGTCTATATATCAGTTTAGGATTATATAAGCTAATTCGTAAAGAGACAAGAAAGTCCCCAGAAAAAAATAATTAGTCCATGTAGAGTAATTTTCATGTATCAGTGCCAAGGCCTCATAATAAAATTTTAATGCTTCAATTTTTTTAAAGTGCTAATTTGTATTTAAAAATGCAGTTTTCATAGACTAAGCAAAAAATGTCACAACTGACAGTCCTATATAATGATCTTGTTTCCCAGTGGCCCAGAAATATAGGAAATAAATCCCAAGGACCCCAAGTTCAGACAGACTGAAGAGAGTAGTCCGTGGCTGTCTTGTGTGATTAAAGGCTATATGATAGCATGATGGGGTCTATGCTTTGCTTCCCCCCAGGGGTCCCTACTCTTATCCTGAGGACTGGGATAAGAGTGATAGCTTCACCCTAACGTGTTCAAGACTCCAGAATCTAAAACTTAACTTCTCTGCTGTCCATTCATCCAATTTTCATTCACAGCAATTTATATAATTTAGAAAACATCAAAGTCAAATGCCACCTTTATTTTTACTTTACCAAATCCATTAAAATCAAGGCCAGTGTATGATCTGGACGTGAGCCTTGGTTAGGATCACAGAAATCCTCAAATCAAATAACTGATTTATGTTAGAGTCAAGTTCATCAAGAATAAGATGACAGCTTCAGGCAGTCGCTGTCTTCTTGCATTTCAAAGAGACTAGCATTGCTTCTTACATAGTGCATAGGTGTAAGCAACCTCTGGGTGGGTAATGCCACCAAACAAAAGCAACACCTTCAAAGTCTCTCTCAGTGACTAGAGGCAGCCAGACACTCAAACTGCCAGTCCTGAATTACGGCTTCTGAATGGTGAGGGCTTCACATTTCACTGATCAGGGCACAGCCCAATCAGAAGACAAACCCCTGCACTGCCAGGGACCAGCAAATCCGCTTTCTTCCAGTGTGCACATGACTGAATGTGCTTCTGTCCATCATCTGGGTCATATATAGTTCAATGCGAGCTGAGCAGACAGGGCTGTAAGGAAATCTGGCGCGGTTCAATACCTCGTCTAGCCTGGGTTCCAGTATCTAATTTTTTTTACTGACAAACTCATTTCTCTACTGGGACAGGATGCTGTGCTGGCTGGAAGTTCCATTTCTACAGCAAGAATCCTATCTGGAAACACAGAAGTTGTCCTCTAGCCACAGCAGCTCGAACTTTTTTGATTGTTGTTGCTGCTTTTCTCCCATCACCCCCACCCCCTTTTGACAAAGATCCAACTGTAAAAAGTCTTACGTAACAGTTCAGGACTACTTCGGTTCTTTTACTGGGTAAGCACTTTCTTTTTTTTTTTTAAACTAAAAACCATTTTAACATTGAATCTGTTGAGGGGCTTAACTAAAATCTTTTAATTAATTTGTGTAGTGAAATACTGTCAGTGGATTTTTTAGTCTCATTTCTGCACGTGCTCCTTTGTTCTCAGAACAGAAGCTTTTTATACACACCCCATAACGCAGCTGGAGAGAGTTATGAAGTCAGTTATTATAAAGAACACAAAGGGTGCTTTGCATTCTTTGCCTTTAGATAATTAATTTTGTATTTGTTTTCTTAAAACAGAGTATTTAATGAAGGGAGAAATTCATAAAAAAATAAACTGTTGGAGAATCTAGCAAAGTTTGAAGTTTTTACCATCTTTTCTATCTGTAGTTTTGTGTGGCCAAACACTTGTGCCGCCTGGGGCGTTGGGGGTAGAGGAAAGCGTAGACAGAGAGGAACTAAGCCAGACATGGACAAAGGCATGAGCCAAAACCAGACAGTCCTGGCCGTTCGATAGGCCAGCAGTGGGTGAGACAGGTCAGCCAGCTGCAGGGGCGGGAGAAGGGGGGGAATGGGGCATGGATGTGTGAGGTGCTCATGCGTGCGATCGTGACTAGATTCTGAAACTGCCAGCCATTTTCCCAGCTATGCTTTGTACAATCTAAAGGAATGCATCTCTTCTGAAGCAGTCTTGCCAGAACCCAGTGATAGAAAGGAGTATGATAACTACCCAACATATAGAATCAGAAAATACTGGGATCTGGGGTGGGCAAAAGGGAATGCAGAGGGTGTGGAAATTTTTTAGTGATCTGGAATGTGTTGAGTGACAGGAAGTGCCCCAAGCTCCCCCCAACCCAACTCTTCTCAGTCGCGCCTGCTTTTGTCTAACTCTTGTAATCTACACACTACTGCTTACAAAGCTGTCTGAGTTTAAGACAAAAAGAAATATAAAAGGCTCTCCATCCCATAGTACCTGTGATATGAAAGGAATGTAAAAAGCATGGCCCTTCAAGCCCATGGACATTTTTTCAGGTAAACAGAGAAAGATAAAATAATTTTCCAAGGATAAATGAGAATTATGACTTATAGTCTAGCTTCCAAATCTGATTTTTAAAATCCGGATTCTGCAATACTTACAAATACTTAAGTTGGTTCCTAGTTTGAAGGAGGCTTGCTTTGTTTGGTTATTATATTGCATTTGAAGTTGTTTATATTTTCTTTGTATAAATTTGGACTTTGGAAGAAAAAATGCGAATAAGCAGAATGCACTAAAAAAAAGAAGAAGGATTTCCCCCTTCACTGGTTGGAAAACATTTTAAAGGGTTGGTTTCTTGGAAAAAGCAGCTTGCTCTGATTTCTGTATTTATACTATAAAGATAACTTTATGCCATAATAAATGTAAGGTGGAAAACTTATGACAGAAAATGAGTGTTCTAAGTGAAAAACAACTTAGCATTTTCCCAAACTTCCATATTATCAACAGAAACACTAAAACTTGAAGAAAAGTAGCCAAATAACTAAATGGTGAACCCTACTTTTCAGTGATGAAATGGAAAATTAAGTGTGAATAAAATGATACTTGAAAATGTTTCTACCTCCTACCACAAAGGATGTTAGTGGTCAGCCTAGGAGTTAATCTTTCCTAGCGTGGCTCTGAGCCTTCATGCCGAGCAGACGTTATTCACATGACGATTCGAAAAGTCCATTCATATATCTCACTACCTGGATTTGAATAGAAACCAGACAGCAATTCTTTAGTTCCAGCCACCATTCGCCCCACTGGACAATAGCGATTTGTTAGCACAGAGTCACAGGCTGTGGGACACAAAGCTTGGAGCTGCAGAAAGATGGGGGATTCGGAGAACAGGAAATTACAGGCCCGATGCACTCCTGGCAGCTCTGAGAATACAAAAAAAAAAAAAGGCAACACAGCGATGCCATGTTTGAGAGCTACTTCTAGCTTTTTTAACCACCTTCAATGTCATAAAAGCTCTATTGTTGGAGTTCATAAATTCACGAGTCCCATGTGCTCTCTTTTCTCACTATAGGGAACTTCATTCAATGTCCTAGCATACTCAGAAAAATCAAAAGCATCCAAAGTTGATTAGTTGTGGGCTCTGATAGAAAGGAGAGGAGTGTTTTACAAATAAAATGTCAGAGAAAAGAACATGCTTAATAACACAAGTGACACATAATAAAATTAATATCTTTTACAAATTAATTCCCAAAGACTAGACAATCAAAATGAAACCAAATGTATCAAGACTCCAGGGAAATAATTTTTTTTCTTCAAAATATCATATTAAAACCTATTATTTCCATCAAAAGTTTCTTTGGAAGACACATATCAATTTAAAAATTAATCTTACATAAAACATCTGAGTGAATTGTATTTTCCAAAACAAAGAACTAAAATCAAAGCCCAAAGGACTTATTTTGGAATACTGGAAAGGAAACTTTACTACACTTTATTTTGTTGATTATTAAATTATTGTAGTTCCCTGGCTAAATTTAGAAATTATCTCTACTTCCCTCACTTTAGACGTAAATAAAATAAAATTAATGGACATTCTAGGTGAGGGGAGAGAGAGAATTTTCTAATCTCAATCAATGAGCAAAAGAAAATAGTATATGGGTTCCTGTCCAGGCCCTCGCGCTACAACCTGAGCACCAACAGGCCAGACTGGTGTCCAGTTCAACAGGAGACCCTGCACAAGGAAGTTGTAAATTATTTTGTTCTTCTGCCTTTCTTCTGTGATCTATTAGCAAATATAAGTCCTAAACGATATCATACCTGAAATACTCATCAAAAGAGATCATAAAGGATCAAAAGTGCTTTGGAAACATTAACTGTTCTACTCTATTTGGTCCCATGGCATTAAGTTGAACATATGCCAAATTTAATATTACTGGAAAATACAACAGCAACTTCTCAACTACCAATTATTTAATTTTTCTCAAATTCTATCATTACTCATCAAACACAAGCATCAGTTATGACCTCAAACTGCACTGCTGTCCAATACTATAGCCACCAACCACATGTGGCTATTTTTATTTTTATTTAAATTAATCAAAATTAAATAAAATTAAAAATTCAGTTCCTCGGTAGCACTGGCCACATTTCAAGTACTCAATAGCCCCATGTAATCAGCAGCTATCATATTGGACAGCACAGATATAGGATATTTCCATTACTGCAGAAAGTTCTATTGGACAGCACTGATGTAGACAATGCTTTCATCCAGAACACATGTCCTCACCTACACACCCAGTTGGACATGAAAGAAATTAACCTCTTAGTAAAAAATACCATCACAAGCACAATGAGACTTAAGAAATGTCTTTTAAAAAAAGCATGTTGAAATCAAAGGTTTCATTTTTTTTCTTGGTCTACAATAAAGAGTTTATGAAGACTATTAAGACAATAGTGATAGATAGGTAGTAGCAGCCAACATTATTAAAATGCTCCAGAAAGGCAATAACTTGGTGTCAAAAAGTTCTTCCTAAACACCTGAAGCAACTAATTCTATAGTCGCCTTTACAGAATCACTGTCATGGACAATATGGAATAGCAAAGAGCAAGGGCCTATTCAGTCAGACCTGAGTTTGACTGCCACTGTCCACTTCAGTAGCTAGATAATATTTGATAGATAATATTACAAATGAATTTACCTCTCTGAGATTTAGTGTCCTTATCTGCAAAATAGGGAAACAGCTACCCTGGAGGATGTATGGAAGGACTCACAATAAAATATATAAAGCATCTAGTAAGGTGATAGCCATGTAGTAGAGATTCAAAAAGGAGTAGCTACTATTATATTTTCCCCTTAATCTTCATGATGTGACTCCTTAGAAACAGACAGTTACTATTCAACACAACAGCCTTCATAAACAAGTATCCTGAAACACCTATCAGTAATTCAACTGGAATAAAATGGAAATATTTGTCTGCTAGTTATCTTTTCCCAGCCAATGTGTTACCATGCTGTCCCATGCAGCTGGCTTGCCAGAACAATCTTATGCCATACTTGGCTCAAATAACCAGTATGGTCTCTGTGTTCAGTTTTGTTTATGGATCTGAGCTTAAGTTTTAGATGGAAGGACAATGTTCTATAGCTGAAAAGTAAACTCTACCAAGTGAATACAAAACAATGGTTTCCAAATACTGAGAACCTGCTGCCTGTCCAAGAAAATGAGAAAAGCTATTTTAGAAATGCAATGATAAGCTTTAGTCTCCCTTGTTGAGATGACTAAAGCACAAAACTTTAGATTAAATCGTTAAAAGAAATATCAAACTGAAGCTTTTTTCAAGGAACACTGAAATAACCTAGATTATAATAATAGTAGTAGTCATGAACTGGCAAAACATCCAGTGTCTTATGACCTCTGATTACTGTGAACTTGGTTTATGGTCAAGACCAGATGCAATGATTGGTGCCCCTCAAGGCTTTAGTGGTTTACATAAAAAATGCAAGTGATTCCTATTATTACATTTCTTAACCTTCAAATCTACCATTAAATGAACTAGATGAAACAAACATGGATATGAGGTTCTTAAATTTTGATGCCATTCTCAATCCATACTATGCCTGGTAGGTCCAAAAACCGGGGGTCTTAGGGTCAAGTTGATAGTGGTTTGGAATCCTGGCTCTGCCACTTATTTACTATGTAATCCTGAAAAAGTCATTTCCTGTCTCTGTCTCAAACTCTTCATAAATAAAATATGAATATTAATGCCTTACTGACAGATGGTTTCAAGTTTCAAGGATCATATATATAAAACATCTTGAACTATTTCTGGCACATAAAAAACACTCTGGTCCTGGCCGGTTTGGCTCAGCGGTTGGAGCATCGGCCTGCGGACCGGAGAGTCCCGTGTTCGGTTCCCGCTAAGGGTACATACAAAAAAAACAACAACAACAAAAAAAACCACTCTGGAAATGTCAATTCTGTGAAAACACAGTAAGGGCTTCAGGTCCTAGTTCCTTATCTGAGACTCTTCCCAAACAGAGAATGGAAACAGAACTATTCCAGGCAGATTTATAGCACAGACCATTCTCTGTTTAAATTTTAATTAAAACAAACATATAAAGATAAAAGCTGTCAACACTGAACAAAGAATTTCAAGTCTTAGAAACACATTGATTGAATGAATACAAGAAAATTTAGTATTTGAAAAGTGAGGTAGTACATCAAATTTTAATATTATAAGGTGCAATTTAATACTGACACTAATTTAATGCTACTGAGTATAAAAAGTATAGAATCATTTTCTTAAATTAAGACGTAATATTTCCTGGAGACTCTTTTGGAATAAGATTTCTACTAATTCTTGGTCATTAGAACAAAACCATCTAAATTCTAAAATACTGCCCAAGATTAGGACATTAAAATAGTCTCCTGCACATATGGGAAAGAAGATTAATGTTTTCTAAAATCAAAGCCATAGAAAGAATTCCTGGGCAAAATGTTTTCCTACTACATCTGTAGACTCATTTTAAAATGGAAAATAATCCAGCAAGAACTAAAAATAGTAGGTATTTCTTAATAATGCAAAATAACCAAAAAGAAATGTTGGACATGCTACATAACCTTTCAGAGTATGTTAAGGCAGTAGATTTTCCAAAGCAAACAGAACTATAAGGGAGATGGTATGGTGGGAAATCTGAAAAGGTCTATTTCTCTCTCAGAAACTGGCTAGATTAGAAATCATATCAAATCTTAACTCTGCCACTATCTATCTAGGTGACTTTTAACAAGTCACTTCTGAGTCTTTGTTACCAGTGGTGGTTCAAAAAATATATTCTTATTAGTGGCTAAAGGACAAATAGCACTTAGAGATAAGAAATTTGGATTTGTTGGATAGTATTCAAATTTCAGTCTCTGCAAAGCCTAGCCACCATAAGATGTTTTATAGGACTGCTTAAGCAGATAGATTAGACAAGATAGACATATAGATAGATCTGACTGCAAGGATTTCCATGGATGCCATCAGCATTGATAAATAACTCACAAAAGGTCTCCAGAGAAAAGGTTCCTCAGCAGGCGTTTCTGGGTTCTTAACAAAAGCTAATTAAGCACAGGCTGCTTTCTCTAGTCACTCATCCAACAAATATTAAGTTCCCAGTATGTATCATGCACAGTACTAGACCCAGGTTGAGTGATGAACAAAACAGATATATTAGCTGCGTCCCCGGAGCTGACAAGCTATAAACTGGGATAACTAGAGCTAGAAGCCCTATCATTTAAAAAATGGTAGGAACCTGGCAGGTTTGGCTCAGCAGTTAGAGCATCAGCCTGCGGTCCAGAGAGACCCGGATTTGGTTCCTGCGAAGGGCATGTACTTCAGTTGCAGTTTGTCCCCGGCCCTGGTTGGGTTGTGCAGGTGGCAACCACTCAATGTGTCCCTTTCACATCGATGTTTCTCTTTCTCTCTCCCTCCCCCTCTAGCTGATCAAATTATTGGGGGGGGGGGAAGTCCTTGGGTGAGGATAAAAAAAGTAAGTAAATAAATAAATAAATAAATAATGGTAGGAGCCCAGCCTGTGTGTCTCAGCGGATTGAACACTGTCCCAGGGACTGACAGGTCCCGGTTTGATTCCCAGTCAGGGCGCATGCTGGGGGTTTCGGGCTTGATCCCCATTGGGAATCGTGCAAGAGGTAGTAGATCCATGTTTCTCTCTCTCTCTCTTCCTTCCTCTCTCTCTCAAAAAATCAATAAAAATATATTTTAAAAAACTAAAAAATGGTATGTATCTGGGTTCAGAAACTCTGAGAATAGGTCCAGTGATTTGGGGAAACTTCCTTGCCATCCTGTTGAAGCTAAACTAACCTAGTTCATAAGATAATAGAAAAATGTATGTCCTCAGTTCTGTTGGTTCAAACTAAAAGATACACTAAACTAGAAGTTGAGTTTTTAAAAAATCCTCACCTGAAGATATTTTCCCATTTATCTTCAGACAGAGTGGGACGGGGAGATAGAGAACATCGACATGAGAGAGACACATTAATTGGCTGCCTCCCACACAACCCTGGACCAGGGCCAGGGATGAACGGCAGCGGTGAATGAACCACACCAAGGTACATGTCCTTGACCAGAATCGAACCCACAACTCTTTGATCCACAGGACTACGCTCTAACCGGCCAGGGCTAAACTACAAGATCTTAATAGATTTTAAGCCATTAAGAAAATGAAATACCTTCAAACATATAGGCTGGTTTCACAATGACTATTACTCAGGTCTGTGATAAACCACTATCTCTTGCAAAACTTCAGCCTCTTTTTGATGACTATTTCAAAACAAGGTAATTTCTGGAAGAGATAGAGTAAAGAAGGTCTAAGCATGGAATGACATTCTAGGAGCAGATCATGATACACTGGAGTATTAAATGTGATATATTTAACATTTCCTTCATTCCCTTCCCCAAGACTATGTTCTTAGCATGTATCATTCTCTTTGATGATGAATGTTATGATCATCATGGTTAAACAGCTAGCTAGTCCTCAACCCATGACTCAGCCGGCTCTTAGCAACCAAGAATATTTGAGAAACAGATGATAAATATAAAGAGAAAGAGACACTAGGGTGGCAACAGGGATTCTATGGCAATTCATCTCACAAACTAGATCCACTTATATCTATGAGGTATCTAAATATTAACCTCTTTTCCCATTGGAATATAGTCTTTGTTGTCATAGGACTATATAAAGAAGTTACTGTTACCAATGGACTAAACTATATCCATGTACCACAATGGCATAATGTTATCTCCACAGAACCTGAAGTTCCCAACAACCAAAAGTCCCAATCAAGAAATTCCCATTCTAGTTCCTTGCAATTGACAGAATTTGGGTTTCTACCCAAACTTTTTCCCACTGGTAAAGACTTAATATCAAGTGTCTTTTGCTGTTTCATTGAACATCAAAGTTGAGTGGAAAAGAGATCTGGCAAATGTATTCAGAACAAATTAGATAGTTACATAAAAAAAGAGCATACTAATCTAGTCATCTATTACTATGACCCAAATTTTAGTAGAAGTACCTCCATTTGGCTTTCTAATAGCATTGCATTTTGTCAGGATTACTTCTCTGTAAAATCTGATATTACTAGAACAAAACAATTTCTTCTGTCTGGCCACCTAAAAGCTTCTAAGTATATATAGTTCATTCATTCAATGGATTATCTGTTGAGTTCTTAGTATATGCTAGATCCTGTTCTAGGCATTGGATACATAATAGTTAGCAAGACAAAAGGTATGTACTTTGGCGTTGTAGTCACAAAGACTTGAATTTACTCTCAGTTTGAGCACTGTGTGACCCTAGACAAATCTGCCTCTCTGAACCTCAGCTACCTTCTCTAGGGAAAAATGGGAACATAATAGCACTTCATAGAACTATTATGAAAATTATATAATGTTTGTCAGAATCTAGCATAGTCTGGACAAAGAGTAGCTATAATTTTACAAACAGCAGATATGTGTTACTATTATACATCCTTTCATATCCATGTATGAGAATCACTCTAGTTTTCTTTTAAATAACAGGTTTCAAAGACTTAAGTGTATCTAAAATATTTGTTTCAGATGTTACAAATTAAGCAGAATAAAAACCATTCAAGGATGAAATGCTACTTCTGGTTATTAAAAAGCTTCTGGCTATATATGCTAAACACAACATAGCAAGAAATTATGAGAAAAATACAGGATGGGGCAAAAGTAGGTTTAGAGTTGTTCATATGAAAAATACAATAATAAATAATAATACAAAAATAAACTCACGTATGCACAACTGTTAACCTACTTTTGCTCCACCCTGTGTTTTGAAGTTGGGATATTAATGATGAAATTGATCACTGCACTGCACTCAAACAGATTTCAAATGGTAGTATTTGAAATCATATTCCTAGTAGTATTACTTTTTCAGCCAATTTAATCAGAAATTGTATAGAAGAAACCTATCTAAAAGATTTGGAATCTCAAGTCTACTACAGTCATTAAGAAGGGCAAAGAAAGCATGTTTTTTCCTCTAAATATTATAATAAAGTCTCATATAAAAACTAATCTGAAAGCAAATCCTGATAGATATCCAGGTGGTTTCCAATTATTCTCTATTATAAATAATACTGTAGCTCCGCCAGTGTGGCTCAGTGGACTGAGCATCATCCCATGGACTGAGAGGTCCCAGTTTGATTCCCAGTCATGGCACATGCCTGGGTTGCAGGCTCGCTCCCCAGCAGGAGGGTGTACAGGAGGCAGCCAATTGACGTTTCTCTCACACTGATGTTTCTATCTCTCTTGCCCTCCTAAGAAATCAATAAAAACATATATTTTTTAAATAATGATAATAATAATACTGTAGTGATCACATTTATATCACTATCCACATTTCTGATGTTTTTTGTTTTTTTTTGTCTGACCAATTTACACTTCCACCAACAGGAAGTGATAGCACCTATCTCACCCAAAGCTCACAAACACTGAGAATGTGCTATACACAATTAGCTAGCATCCAAATATAATAGTTTTGTTCAATAATGAGAAAAGATGACTTTTAAAAGAAAAATTCAGCCCTGGCCGGTTTGGCTCAGCGGTTAGAGCATCGGCCTGCGGTCTGGGGAGACCCGGGTTCGGTTCCCACTAAGGGCATGTACCTCGGTTGCAGTTTGTCCCCGGGTCTGGTTGGTTGTACGGGTGGCAGCCACTCGATGTGTCTCTTTCACGTCGATGTTTCTCTCTCTCTCTCTCTCTCTCTCCCCCTCCCACTCTATCTGAACAAAAAAATGGAAAAATGTCCTCGGGTGAGGAAAAAAATAAAGAAAGAAAGAAAGAAAGAAAAGAAAAATTCAAAGTGAAATAAGAACAAGAAAGTAGAAGAATCTCCCTAGAAAGACAAATTAGACATCCCTAAAAATGCTAGAAAGTTCATAGAAATCTTAAAAACTGTCCTGGTCAGTGTGGCACAGAGGTTGAAGAGTCAAAGGGTTATAGGTTCGATTCTCAGTCAAGGGCACGTACCTGGGTGGCAAATTCAATCCCTTGCCCAAGTCAGGGAGCATGCAGGAGGCAATCAATTGATGTGTCTCTCTCACATGGATGTTTCTCTCCTGCTCTGCCCCCCCCACTCTCTCTAAAAATGAATGAAAAAAAATACATATCTTTGGGTGAGGATTAACCAAAAACAAAAAACCTTCCAATAGGACACAGTGTTTAACATCAGGCTCCAACAGTCTCAAGAGTAAAAGCAAAACAAAACAAAACACTCTATCTCATGGATGAGTTTCATTACTTGGAAACAATGACATGAATCAACCATCTTTGGGGAAAAATTACATGAAAACTGTGTTGATAAATTAAAATGAACAAAAATCAGTATTTTTCACATCTGAATTATATTAAAATTTCAGTAGTGAGCAGAGTACTAAATATAAATATTTCTGATATCTCAAATGTAATAGAAAACTATAAATGATTATTAAGGCAAGAAGATAAACAATAACATCATTTATTCAACAAATCTTATTGAATGACTACTTTTGTTTCAGGTACGTTCATGTATACATTGTATAAGAAATCCACATTTTTCAAGAGTTCTTTACTCAAAAAGCTTGCTTTTTATATCCTTCACAATCTAGCCCTCTTACACCATGTTAACATTTGCCTGCCCAACTGCTGAAATAGCACATATCTCACACCATGGCTAGAAAAAGGAAATCCTTTCAGGTCACTGAACTGAATAATCAACTTAAAAATCAAGACTTCCAAAGAGAGGAAAAAAACCCAAAGTCAATACAATCCAATTGAACAGATTATGCTCATGTGGCCTCATAACAGCACACAGTAATGTTTACCCAAGTACCTATAGTCAAGAGGAATTCAAATACTACAGGAAGAGAAAAACCTGTTACTTTCCACAGAATAACTAATAAAACTACTATCATTTTCATTTCTTTGTAATATTCCTGTAAATCCTGCTTAATGTGAGTCTTATAATAGGGATTTCTCCTTAACAGAAAATAACACCCCAGGTTTCCTGCAGATGTTTAAGAATATGTGTACCACATAGAAGGAAATTTGTCACAGTAACTGCATGCTTCAGAAAGAGAAGCTGGTCAGCTCAGTGCGAAAGGTCAGATTCCTGAGAAAGCTTTGCATCTTCTAAAAGACTTTGATACTTACATACATCTAATGTGTTTCAGAATCTGGCAATGTTATTAGCCTCTACTTTATTGATGAAGATATTGAAGCTTGGAAAGGAATATCTTGTCCATTGTCAAAAGTGTTAGGAAACAACAGAGTCCAGATTTACATGCAGATGACTTATTCTTGGGGACTGGCTCATTTCACTATACCATTGTGAATTTCTGTGGTTTGGTGAGGCTTTTTCCTCCTTTAAAACATTTTTACTGTAACAGACTAAATTTTTTCTGTTCCTAACTTTAAAAAGACCTTGTTTCTGCCCGGCTGGTGTGGCTCCGTGCTTGAGGGTCGACCCATGCACCAAGAGGTCGCCGGTTTGATTCCCGGTCAGGGCACATGCCCAGGTTATGGGCCCAATCCCCAGTGGGGGACATGCAGGAGGTGGCCAATCGATGTTACTCTCATCAATGTTTCTACCTCTCTCTCTCTAAAAAAACCTCTCTTAATAAAGAAAAAATAAATAAATAAATAATAAATAAAAGACCTGGTTTCCAAGATCACAAGAATATGGTATGTACAATGCAATTTAATATATGATGAAATAGATTTCTCGGTGTCAGCAAGTATACAGTTTAAATTATTCATGGAACTTTTAAAAAATAGCTCAGTATCATTATTAGGCTTCAAGTCTCTAGAAAAAGTGGAAAGAAATATATTATCTCTTTTTAAAATGTATTTAAGTATAAACAATATAGTCTAACTTGAAGAAATATATTTCAGTGTTTGCTAAAATTCACTACAGTTCCCACTGTACCAATGCTCTGTGCTTATATTTTGAAGTTTTTTAAAAAGAATATATAGTTTTTAAAAATGGCATCTCAGGATTATCATATGTGAATGTGAAAGCCCTTTGTAAATGGTAAAGCAAAATTATCATTAACATTATTATTTTAAGGCATTTGTTCTGCTTTAATATAGTTCCTAGAAATTCATGGTTATGGGGTGGGGTTGTATAGGAGTGGGGAGGAGAGTAACAATGAGGGGAAAAAGAAGGACATCTGTAATAAAAATTAATTAATAAAGATTGCTGATAAAAAAAAAAAGAACTTAAAAAACTCAACACCAAAAAAAAAAAAATCTAATTAAAAAATGGGCAAAGGACCTAAATAGATACTTCTGCAAAGAGGACATACAGATGGCCAATAGACATATGAAAGAATGCTCAACATCACTAATCATCAGAGAAATGCAAATTAAAACCATAATGAGATATCACCTCACACTTGTCAGAATGGCTATCATCAATAAACTAACAAACAAGTGTTGGCGAGAATGTGGAGAAAAGGGAACCCTCGTGGACTGTTAGTGGAAATGCAGATTGGTGCAGCCATTGTGGAAAGCAGAATGAAGTTATTTCAAAAAATTAAAAATGGAACTGCCTTATGACGTAGTAATCCTACTTCTGGGACTATATCCAAAGAAACCCGAAACACAAATTCGAAAGAATATATGCACCCCTATTTTCATTGCAGCATTATTTACAACAGCCAAGATTTGGAAGCAGCCCAAGTGCCCATTGGTAGATGAGATGAGTAGATTTTTTAAAAGCTGCAGTACATTTACACAATGGACTTACTACTCATCCATAAAAAAAGAAGGAAAGCTTACCTTTTGCAACAGCATGGATGAACCTGGAGATTATTAGGCTGAATGAAATAAGCCATTCAGAAAAAGACATATACCATGTGATCTCACTTATATGTTATAAACAAAATAAACAAAAACAAGGTAGAGAAAGACTCATGAATACAAAGAACATACTGACAGCCGTCACAGGGAAGGGGGTTGGAGGATGGATGAGAATAGTGAAGGGATTAAGCAAAGAAAATAAAGAAAAACCCAGGGACACAGGAAAAAAAAATTCATGGGTTATCTTTTGTTAACAGATGACCAGATAAGATCCTTAATTTTGAGCAGAAACCAAATATGGGGAAAAAAAGGTACAGACAGGCCCGGTCGGTGTGGCTCAGTGGTTGAGCATTCACTCATGCACCAAGAAGCCACCAGTTCAATTCCCAGTCAGGGCACATGACCAGGTTGTGATCTGGATCCCCAGTGGATGGCATGCAGGAGGTAGCCAATCGATGTTTTCTCTCATCGATATCTCTCCCTCTCCCCCTCTCCCTTCCCCTCTCTCTTAAATCAATAAAGAGAAATTTTTTTTTTTTTTTAAAGTACAGACAGTAAGACAACATGGGTTTAATCAAAGCTTCATTACTAAATTTCTAACTAAAATTCTCTGAGCTTCAGGTGCTTCCAACTGTAAAATGGAAAAAAAACTTAGCTAAGAGTCTTAAATAACAAAGTGTCTGTTGCCTAATACAGAGTAGTGTTTAATTATTATTAGTTCTCTTCCTTTCAAAGAGTTTATTTTTCTTTACAGGAGTCAGACAGATTTCTTAGATTGCTGGTGGATATGGCCTATAAAGAACAAGGACTGCATTGCTCAAAACTTGTGGCTGGAAATTAACTGGCTTTTTAGTAGGTTTGGGATTTGTCTTTTGGCTATTTATTCAGTCAGGCACTTTTCTATTAAACATTCATTTACAGTACAATTTATTCGTTTAAAGATTCACAGAGCATCTACTCTGCAGCAAGCCGAACACAAAAATGTCCTCAAACCTGCCCCAAAGGAGCTTACAGTCTAGTAGTAGAGACAAATCTTAAACATAGGAAAGCCTAGGATTATGGAAGCCCAAAGTAAAAGCACTTAATCTGGTAAGGGAAAGAAAAGTTAGAGGAAGAATCTGAGATGAGTCTTGAAAGATAGAATTTGTAGGAAAGTAAAGAAAAAGATAAGGGCCTTTCAGGCATAAGGAATAGTATGAGAAAAAGCAGTAACATGGGAGACCAAATCGTATATTCAAGAAACCACATGTGCAATGTAGCTGGAGCGCAAGAGGAATAGAGAAGGTTGATAAGGTAGGTAGGGGCTTCTTTTGTCAGGCTCAAGCTGTGGAATTCATTCCAACACTATGTAGTAATTTGCTAAACTTGCATAAAGAGGGTGATTTCAGTCTCATTTGAGAGTCTAATGTGCTAGTTCCCCTCAATCTAACTAGCTTTAAAAAAAAAAAAAAACTTGGTTTTCCATCTAACTAAACACTAGTCACTTTCCATCTAGCAGTCAGAAAACACTGCTTGAGAAACCAAAGAAGTTTGGTTCATTACCTGAATTGTGTAATTACTGAGGTATGTGTAGCTGCTCAAGACATGCAAACCTCTCTGGCAGTCTTTTACTTTGTTGACTCATAAGACTGAATGATATAGTAGGCCCTCAATACTTACTAAATTAAATTATAGTGAACGAGAGAGACCGAGACCTTTAATGCATTCTTTGTTCAAGGGCCAACTAACATGAAGACTTTAAAAGAAAGAAACTACCCCGCCCCCCCGCCCCCGCCAAGCCTTCCCTTCACATGAATTTGGTTAACATATTTCTTAAGATTCTTTTGTTTGTTTTCAGATCAGACAGTTTTTAGTTGTTGAGAAAGGTCCAAAAAGCTAGGAAATGGGAAGTCTGTATTTTATTACTAAATTATTACATTCTGACAGTCTCCAAGTTAGCTCCATGCAGAGGCAGCTGACAAAGACAGGTAGCTTTATTTAAAGTCATGATTCATTCATGATTCACTGTCAACAAATACTGACTGGAGCATGAAAGTCAGCATGATCAAGTAAAAAAATTCAGAGTGGATGAAGCAAAGGGTGTGTCTATTTGGGAACAATGAAGAAAGGATGTGATTTAAGAAGTCAGGTTAAAGCATTTAGATTTTATCTAAAGATAGGGTGCCAAGTTTTCAAGTAAGGTCAAATCTGCATTTAGCCACTGGGTGGAAGGTAAATTCAAGGTGGGCAAGACTGGAAGCAAGGAGACCACTTGGGCTGTTGCCATCATTCAGAGGAAAAGATGATGGTTTTGACCACAGTGGTGGCAAAGATGCAAAGGCTGTCACATGCTACAAGTGGATGGAACTTATGCTGAGTGAAATAAGCAAGTCACAAAAGACAAATATTGTATGATTCCAGTAAAACTGAGTATCTAAAGTAGTCAAATTCATAGACACAGAAAATAGAATGGTGGTTACCAAGGGCTAGGAGAACGAAAAAGGGAAAGTTGTTTAATAAGCAGAGTTTCAGCTTTCCAAGATGAAATGTTCTGGAGATCTGTTTATCAACAGTGTAAATACACTTAACACTACTAAACTGAATAGTTATGTTAAAAGGGCTAAGATGGTAAATTCTGTAACGTGTTTTCTACCACAATTCTTTTTTAAAAGATGTAAAGGGGACCCGAGGCTTTCGTTTTGTTTTAATATTCTACTCTATTCAACCTCTAAAATGTCTCTTGCAATTTTACTGAATTATAAAATTAATATAGCTAAATGGGATCTGATTTGCAGGGCACCAAAGTGCCACATGGCCCCAAATATCTTACCAGATTCTTGTCATGCTACTCAACATTTCCTCCATCAAAGTCATTGTTTACATACATATAAAGCATATTTAAAATACTGAAAAATAATTCAAAATGCTTATAAGTAGTATTCCTAACCCTAACCCTAACCCTACTCCTAGTGGGTATGCAGTAGTACATCAGGTTTTATTTCCTGTTTTCATCTATAAAATGGGAAAAATAGTAAGTATCTATCTATTGGGTTGTTGTGAGGATTAACACAACCTTTCTTTTAAATGCTTTGTATGTAAAGCCCTAAAAATAAAACCTGGAACATAAATACTATATATTAGCTGTTCTTATTTTAATAGTAGCAGTACACATATTTTGTCTGCATTAAAGAAATGAGGAAGTTTGGACATGAATCATCCCTTTGTCCAGCGTAGCCTCCTATATATGTTACCCGCCCCCCCTATTAGTCACTTAGTAGCTGTCTGGGTTATCAGATCTACTGCAGCAGTATCGCTTGTGTTCCAGTAACCCGTATTTGACTTAATTATAACTTCAAAGCACAAGAATAGTGATGTTGGCAATTCGGATATGCAAAAAAAAAAGCCATACAGTGCTTTCACTAAGCGAAAAGTTATGTATGTACAGTCATGCACTACTTAAAGACTGGAATATGTTTTGAGAAATGGTCGTTAGGTGATTTTGTTGTTGTGTGAACATCATAGAGTGCCCTTACACAAACCTAGATAGTATAGTCTACTATAAAGTAGGCTATATGGTATAGACTAGTACTCCTAGGCTACAAGCCATGAAGCACATTACTGTACAAAACAACAGAAGATTAAATCAAGCACAAGAGAAAGTGATGCAATCAAGAGATGCAGTAAACAAGGAATGCATGAAGCTTCTGTGGGCATATAGCACAGCATACCGTTTTACAACAAACTTTCTTTTTAACAAGCAGAAAGAGTACACTCTAAGGTAATGATTAAAAGTATATAGTAAATACATAAACCAGTAACACAGTTGTTTATTATTATCATCAAATCTTATGTACTCTACATAATTGTATGTGCTACACTTTTACACGAATGGCAGAGCAGGTTTGTTTACAGCCGCCTCATTATAAACATGTACGTAATGCATTGCGCTACAACATTATGACAGCTACTACATCACAGTGCAATAGGAATTTTTCAGCTCCATTATAATCTTATGGGACCGCAGTAGTATATTTGGTCTGCCATTGACCGTAAAGTTGTTGCACAGTGCATGGCCACAGAAGAAAACATAGCACATAGTATAAAAGGTTCAGTATTATCCGAGATTTCAGACATCACTGCAGATCTTGGAAACATACCCCCACAGATAAGTGTGGGGAACTACTGTACTAGTATTTTCTTTCCACATTCCACAAATCTTTATCCCTGAGCAAGTCAGAAGAGGTATCTAAAGAGGCAAAAATACAAGCAAGTAAGCACACTTTAGTATTGAAGGAAAATTTCATGCTTGTTCTTAGAAGGTCATAAAGTCAGTCCTGTGATTGGCTTTTCTACAAAGTGAACAAAATACTAAATGGCATCAGCAACAAATAAAATTGGTGAACTGTAATTCTATATAAGAATCTGTGCCTCCTACCAGACGGTGGGCTTCTTGACAAAAAGATATTATTCATCACCAGCATCTAGTACACTGCCTGGTGCACACAAAAGGTAGCCAATAAATGGTGATTGAATATAGTCAGTGAGTACTTCCCCCTTGTGGGAGGTACTATGTTAGGGGCCAGAGAGCCCATAATGGTTCATTTATGTTGATGCCAAACGTTTTAGACTCTTTAAACGTTAAACAAGGCCAGATTTGGTTAAGCAGCTGCAGCTGCAGTTGCACCTGCTCTCATCTCAGACTTATTCCCAACAGCAAAGCTACCCTCCTCTACATGTCTCCTGAAGCAAATCAAACATTTCTCTCAAATGATGGAGAGCCACTTCCCATGCAGCTCTGGTGGTGTTCTTTCTGCTCAGCAAAGGAGGAAAACTACAGAATCTTTGGTCATAAAAATTAGATGGTTGGCAAGAGCAGGTGCTGAGTAAGCCTGGTACACTTCCAAATGAAGTCTTGCCATCTAGAATTCTGAATTGAGGATGCCAGACTCAAGAACATCTGGATTTGCTCCCTTGGCGTCAGACTTTGTCTAAGAGAGGCCAGGAAAGAGTATACTGTTGCCAGTATGTGTATGTGTAATTGCATACTCAAATACTGCACTTTGGATAAGAGTCCAAGACTTGGCAAATAGATGGAATGTAGCACATAGAACTTCCTGAATAGAGAACCATGCAAAGGGGAAACCAGGAAACCAGAAAACCAGGAAAGGTGTAAATTGCCCCTCTGTGCCACATTTTGGAAGAATTCACCCAGGATAATAAATACTAGAAAGTTAGATAGGGGGAATGTTCAGAAGTATGTAAAAGGCAAAACAGCACCATTACCTCAGAAAGTAGTAAGTTTATCATACAATAACTACTTCCCCCTCCAAAGAGATAAATATATGTGATTATAATATGGTAAATGCAGAAAAAAATTTTGAGCTGTGGACTCTGCAGACAGATGGTGTTGAAATTAAATAGTGTGAGCTTTGGCAGCTGTACTATGTACTTTTTCAAGTTCTTACATCATTGCTTTTGGTGAGGGCCCTGTACCAAGCTGGCATGAGTTCTAATGTGGTTTGGAGAGAGAATTTCTTGCCTTTTTAAAAAGATGACCTACAAATAGCCTTTTTTTCACACAACTGGAAAATAAATATTTCTCTTTACTACAGATTTTGCTTTAAAGGGCAAAGCTATATTGCCAAGTTAAGAAATTGTTAGAAATAATTCTGAAATTTTAAAGGCCACTCATCAGAAGCTCTAAAAAAACTTCAAAAACAGTACATGAATGTCTCTTAAAATAGTGATTATTCACATCTGTGGCAATAAAAAGTCAGTTACAAAGAATGATAATTAGCCCTGGCCAGTTTGGCTCAGCAGTTAGAACATCGGCCTGAGATCCAGACAGACCTGGGTTCGGTTCCCTCTAAGGGCACATACCTCGGTTGCAGTTTGTCCCTGGCCCTGGTTGGGTCGTGCGGGTGGCAACCACTCGATGTGTCTCTTTCACATCGATGTTTCTCTCTCTCTCTTACTTCCTCTCTCTCCCTCCCACTCTATCTGAACAAAACACGAAAAAATGTCCTTGGGGCCCTGGCCGGTTTGGCTCAGCGGTTAGAGCGTCGGCCTGCGGTCTGGAGAGACCCGGGTTCGGTTCCCGCTAAGGGCACGTACCTCGGTTGCAGTTTGTCCCCGGCCCTGGTTGGTCGTGCGGTGGCAGCCACTCGATGTGTTCCTTTCACATCGATGTTTCCCTCTCTCTCTGTTCCTCTCTCTCCCTCCCACTCTACCTGAACAAAAAATGGAAAAATGTCCTTGGGTGAGGATTAAAAATAAAAAAATGTCCTTGGGTGAGGATAAAAAAAAAATAACAATGAAGCCCTGGCCAGTTTAGCTCAGCGGTTAGAGCGTCGGCCTGCGGTCCGGAGAGACCCGGGTTCGGTTCCCGCTAAGGGCACGTACTTCGGTTGCAGTTTGTCCCCGGCCCTGGTTGGTCGTGCGGGTGGCAGCCACTCGATGTGTCCCTTCACGTCGACGTTTCTCTCTCTCTCCCTTCCTCTCTCTCCCTCCCACTCTATCTGTACAAAAAAATGGAAAAATATCCTCGGGTGAGGATAAAAAATAATAATAATAATGAAAATAAAATGGTAACAAATATTAAAAAAAAAAAAAAGAATGATAATTACCTTCACATTTATACTCTGACACTAGAAGCTTAGATGTATCCTTTAAAGGTGAAGAATGAGGCACCCTCCCTACTTTAGCCATGAGAACTTAAACAAGCTATTTGACCTCAGTGTCCTCAAATGCAAAATAAAATATTAACATCACCCTACAAAATAGTTCTCACAATAGCAAGTACATGGCAAATCCTCGATAAATAGTAGGTATGCTTATGAAAGATAGAATTTTTAAACTGGTGTTTAATTAGACTACCACACACTCAATGGAGCTAAGTGGTCTGACTTGTCTCCATTCAGATTCAAGAATGGGAAGAATTTATATGTCACCTGGTATCAAGATCAAGATTGGACTTGAGCTCTTTGAACAAATGGTATCACAAAACAAGACTTGATTCTCTGTATCTCTCCAGCAACATCAAAGAAAAACACAAAATTCCAAACCTGAAAAATGACAGTTAAGGAAGGGGAAAAAAACAACCTTTAGCTCTCATAAAGTAGATATAATTTGACATGTTTAGACCAACAAGATTTTTTTCCTCATTTTTTATCATGAAATATTTTAAATTTTCAAAAAAAAATGAAAAAAGTAAAAAGAACCATCATTCATACACAACAATAATCAAAATTTTGACAATTTGCTTCAGATAGGATTATTGTTATTTTTAAAATATATTTTTTTATTGATTTTTAGAGAGAAAGGGAGAAATAGAAACATCGATGAGAGAGAGAAACATTGATTGGCTGCCTCTTGCATGTCCCCCACTGGGGATCCAGCCCACAAGCCAGGCAAATGCCCTGACCAGGAATTAAACCAGGACCTCTCAGTCCATGGGATGACACTCAATACACTGTGCCACACTGGTGGAACACTATGTTACTTTTTGAGGTATAATTTACATATGGTATGGTGAACAAATCTTAAATTTAAGTTTGATGAATTTTTACAGATGTATATACATAGGAACAATTATGGAACATTTACGGCAGCTCACAAGATTCCCTCGTAACCTTTCTCCCCCAAAAGTATCTATTATTCTGAACTCAAACAGCATTATTTTTCACCTGTTGGGTTTTCCTTTTACCACTAATAATCAGATCTAGACTTTACTTTTCTGTTTTCTTAAATAGTTTGCCAGTGTCTATTTTAATAATACATATTTTAGTTACACTGACCCCTTTTAAACAGAAGGAGTTTATAGAAAACTCTTATTATCAGTAGTAATAGTAAAAACAGGCAAAAGATCCCAAAACTGTAGTTTAGCCCTGGCTGGTTTGGCTCAGTAGTCAGAGGGTTGGCTTTTGGATCCAAGGGTCATGGGTTCGATTCCTGGTCAAGGGCTCATATAGGGTTGCAGGTTCAACCCCTAGTCCCAGTGAGAGGCAACCAATTGATATGTCTCTCTCACATCAATGTTTCTCTTTCTTTCCCTCTCCCGGGCTCCCTCTCCCTTCTTTCTCCCTTCTACTCTCTAAAAATCAATGGAAAAATATCCTCAGGTGAGGATTAGCAAATAAATAAATAAACAAACAAACAAAATAAATAAAAACTGTAGTTTTACATCTGGCCAGTGTGGCTCAGTGGTTGAGCATCAACCCATGCACCAAGAAGTGGCTGATTCGATTCCCAGTCAGGGCACATGCCCGGGTTGTGAGCTAGATCCCCAGTGGAAGGGGGGGGGGGGTATGCAGGAGGCGGCCAATTGATGTTCTCTCTCATTGATGTTTCTATCTCTCTGTCCCTCTCCTTTCCTCTCTCTAAAATCAATAAAGAAAAAAAAACTGTAGTTTTAAGAGTCTACATATTTAGAATACACAGAAGCCCCCTAACATTTTTTTTAAAAGGCAGAAGATTGAGAAAGCTAGCATCAAAGAAATGAAAAGAAAAAGTGGAATTTATTTTTATTTAAATAAATCCTACAGAAAATGCACTAGACAGTTTTTTAAACAAGAAAGTCTGTAATCAGTGTATATTTCTAAACTAATTTAAAGAGAATATTTAAAAATTTAAACCTTTAATATGTTAATTTTATTGACTGTCAGTGTCTGAATAAATCCCATCCCATTTCTACTTTCTTTAAAGTTCACAACCATGTTAAGGCCATGCTCACAGGGCCAGAAGCTGACATTTTTCCTAAATGAACCAGATCCCTACACAATCTTAGCTCCAGTTACACATACAGAAATTAAAAGTTTTTCATGGAGTAAAGTGTTCTCTAAGTCTGAATGATGTACATTATCACCATTCAGTAACTGTAGAATTTAGAATTTCAATCAAATGATACAAACTAGTTCATATTACACATTTAGCAATAACCACCACTGTTAAATTTATGTTCATGTGACTGGACAACATGTGACTGTAAACTGGTTTGACATATATAAACCAAGCACTTCTGTGGTCAGCTGGAGAATAGTGGAGTGGGACAGAATATCACAGTGCAGTGACAAATGCAATAACCACTACATAATCAGAAGGGTTGTTGGAAGCATTAAACTAAGATAACACAATGAAAGGGTGTTACTTCTCTCACCTCCTCAGCACTCCTCACCCTCTTAGGCTAACATGGACTAAGCTATGATTTAACGGAAATGCCCTCTTCTCACCCCCACATCTTGGAGCAGTACAAATAAAGATTCTCGTCTAACAGCCAAATTTTCATGAATTCATTTGTGTAGCCAAATATCTCTGAAACAGTTAGGAAGGAAACTTTGGAATAAATTCCTTTAATCAGTTTGCTTTCACTTAACCTAGTTAAGACTCCAATGTGGAAATAAAATTTTGTAAAGGTAGTTAAGAAAGCCTCAAAGGAGAGGTATGCAGTTTGTATTTGGTTTACAAAAAACTGACAACTACTCTCCCACTTCTACCCAGATCTCAAGTTTCCATTCAAGATGCTAGCTAAGCATTTACAATTAGTTGCTTCTATAGATGTTATTCTTGAAATAATCTTTTTAAAGATACAGTCGTCCCTTGTTTATCGTGGTTAATCTGTTCCAGACACTAGTGCTCGCACCTGGTGTTGAAGCAATTCCTGGGGTGCTCGAATACATAGTCCTACAGTCCATATGTACAGTAATTTTTATTGTAATACAGGGGTGTATAATTGACTCAGACAACCAAGTGCACGCTGTATCATTTTCACTGTCTCGATCAACTTTTTAATATATTTGAAAAAACCACGACTTTGAAGAAGCCTCAAAAGTCGAAGCGCAAAGTGGCGAGGAACAACTGTACTATACAAAAATAGAGCAATTATCATAACTGGCTGCTTCTGATCACTGTTTATTTTGGAGACATAAATAACCACCTGCCAGTTACTGGCTTTACTGTAATCGACAACTTACAGAAGACGCTTTGATCTCCAGATTTGATTTATTAAATTATAAACTTACTCTCTCTTATGTTTAAAAGACAAGCAAGCTAGACTTTTACAACTTTCTTCTATCTGCTTTGATCTAAAAAAAAAAAAGTAGTATCAACTCAAGTCAGCAACCCCCTCACCAATTATCTTATCATAGAACCATCTCTAAGGAGCCAAAGAGAGCACTACTTAATCGACATTAGCAATATGAACAAAAATGTTCATAATTTTCATTGTTTTTTAAACTTAGAAGTTGAAAATAAGACACTTGACACACACACCCTCCAAAAAAATAGGTGCACACTGCAACTTCTAGAATAGATAATCGGGTTATTACCCACATCTCAATGAAATACTGAGTTTATTTAAAAATTAACAACATATTTGAATGATTTCATTTATATACTGTTTAGATAGACATTGAATTTAGCAAGGGACACTTACACCTTAATATAAACATTTATCAAGTGCCTGATATATAGCCAAACAAATGTCTCTGTTTTCACTGAGTTTACATCATAGTAGAAAAGCTAAGCCTTACCCTGGCTGGTTTGGCTCAGCGGTTGGAGCGTTGGCCTGCGGTCCCCAGAGACCCAGGTTCGGTTCCTGCTAAGGGCACATGCCTCGGTTGCAGTTGGTTGCAGTTTGTCCCCAGCCCTGGTTGGGTTGTGCGGGTGGCAGCTACTCGATGTGTCCCTTTCACATCAGTGTTTCTCTCTCTCTCTCCCTCCCACTCTATATGAACAAAATATCCAAAAATGTCCTCAGGTGAAGATAAAAAAAGAAAAAAGAAAAGAAAAGCTAAGCCTTGTACACAATTCTAATACAAGGCACACCATGAGAAATGTTATAAAAGTAAGGAGGAAAAAAAGAGATATTGGGGAGAAATCTGGAAAGATGTGAGGGAGAATCCAGCATTGGGAAAATAATTGATTCTACCCAATCCAGCCAATATTGCTTTACCTGCTGTAAGCAATAGGCACTTACGAAAAGTTTGGCACCAGACAAACCAAAACTCTGTAACCGGGAAAATCACATGCCATATTAGAGTCTCATTCTTTACATATAAAGTGAGCATAATACCAAATACCTTGCAGGATTATCATGAAGATTAAATGTGAATGATCTATATATTTATATAGAGTAGACTTATATGTACTATCTGTATGTAAATATATCTATATATTTTATTATATATACACTCAAAATATATATACTTAAATAAGTAAATATATATTTACATACATGTTACATACATACAGGGGTGGGCAAAATTAGGTAAGAACTGTCACAAAATGTGCTTGAGTACAGTAAGTAAACTATAATAATGCATAAATAATGAAGGCCGGCGAGTTGAGGACTTACAAGATTGTACCTCACTGTACTATGCCATCGTGACATTCATTTAAGTTAATAAAACTATTGTAATAATCATAACCTATAATCTGTATGTCTTTTTCCAAACAACTATAAATCTACGTTTCCTCACTGCTGTATATGGAATATGTATGTATATTTATACATACATGTGTATATATGTATATATAAAATTTACATACCTATATAGCTATAAATCACAATGCCTGACACTGAAAGTATACTCAAGAAAAGGAGGTATTTATTACAAATAAATACCTAAATGCTGAATCCTATGCCAGACACTAATTACCTCTGCATCTGAACACAGCTTGATGTGTTAACTGCTTTTTTTTTTCTCAAAAATCATAAAAAAGCAAATGCCATATGATTTACTTCTTATCCCCCCACAATGAGAATAGAACACACAGAAACAATGTTCCTAATCAACAGTTGTTAAAAAATTAATTTAGGCCCTGGCCGGTTTGGCTCAGCGGTTAGAGCATCGGACTGCGGTCCAGGGAGACCCGGGTTCGGTTCCCGCTAAGGGCACATACCTCGGTTGCAGTTTGTCCCCAGCCCTGGTTGGGTCGTGCGGGTGGCAGCCACTCGATGTGTCCCTTTCACATCGATGTTTCTCTCTCTCTCTCTCCCTCCCACTCTATCTGAACAAAAAATGGAAAAAAAATGTCCTCGGGTGAGGATAAAAAAAAAAAATTAATTTAGCCCTGGTCAGTTTGGCTCAGCGGTTAGAGCGTCGGCCTGTGGTCCAGAGAGACCTGGGTTCGGTTCTCACTAAGGGCGCATACCTCGGTTGTAGTTTGTCCCCGGCCCTGGTTGGGTCGTATGCGTGGCAACCACTCGATATGTCCCTTTCACGTCGATGTTTCTCCCTCTCTCTCTCTCTGTTCCTCTCTCCCCCTCCCACTCTAACTGAACAAAAAAATGGAAAAATGTCCTCAGGTGAGGGTAAAAAAAAAATTTAATTTAATTATAAAAGGATAACTTTGAACAGAAGGATCAGCAATACTCAGAAAATACATGTTTCTCACAACATAAAAAAATGAGCATAGCCCTGGCCGATTTGGCTCAGCAGTTAGAATGTCGGTCTGCCGACCAGAGAGTCCCAGGTTTGATTCTGACCAGGGGCATGTACCTCAGTTCGTCCCCGGCCCTGGTTGGGGTCGTGCAGGAGGTAACCAGTTGATATCTCTCTCTCTCTCTCTCTCTCTCTCCCTATCTCCCTCCCTCCTGATCTATCTGAAGATAAATGGAAAAAAATAAAATAAACACTCTTCGTAAAACTTTCAAAAAAAACTGAGCATGTAAGGTATAAGTTTATAAGAAAAAGTTGCTAAATATAATATTTAGGCAATCAGCATTGATCAAACTTTTTTTTTTTATCCTCACCCGAGGACATTTTTCCATTTTTTCTTCAGATAGAATGGAAGGGAGAGAGAGGGAGAGAGAAGAGAGAAACATCGACGTGAAAGGGACACATCGTGTGGCTGCCACCTGCACGACCAACCAGGGCCGGGGACAAACTGCAACCGAGGTACGTGCCCTTAGTGGGAACCGAACCTGGGTCTCTCTGGACCGCAGGCCGATGCTCTAACCGCTGAGCCAAACTGGCCAGGGCACATTGATCAAACTTTATTGAGGTCGCCCTGGCCAATGTAGCTCCATTGGTTGGAGCCTCTTCCTGTACACTGACAGGGTGCAGGGTTCAATTCCCAGTCAGGGCAAATCTCTAGGTTGGGGGTTTGATCTCCCACTGGGACACGTATGAGAGGCAACTAATGTTTCTCTCTCACATTGACGTTTCTATCTCCCTTCCTCTCTCTCTGGAATCAAAGAGCATATCCTCAGGTAACGATTAAAAAAAACAAAAACAAATTCACTTTATTGAGCTCCATTATGTCATAATAAACCCCTAAATACAGGACGATGTCAAAACAATATGCTAGGAGTTGTCTTCTCTTCTAGAGCCTACCGCAATCCTATGAGTCTTAACTCTGAAGGGATTAGGACAGCTTCCATCATTTGCCTAGATTCCTAATATTTGGACTCCATAGCAGTGGTTTTCAAAGTGTGGTCCGCAGATGTCCCCAAGACCCTTTCAGAGAGTCTGCAAGATCAAAATTATTCATGTATTAAAGATAAAACATCATTTGCCTTTTTCACTATGTTGACATTTGCAATGATGGTGCAAAGCCAATGCTGGGTTAAACTGCCAGCCTTAGCAGTAATCAAAGCAGTGGCTTCAAAATGTGCTGATAGTCACTGTATTTATCACTGCCAAATATTCCCAGGAAGGGGGTAAAGGGGAAGCAGTGGCAAAAAATGCCACTTTAACTTAAGAATGTCCTTGTTAAAGCATAAGATTTCTTGATTTTATTAAATCTTGACTATGTAACTTTCTAATATTTTGTGTAACAAAAGAGAAAATATAAAGCATTTCTGCTATACAGTGGTTGTCTCAAAGAAATGCACTTTGAGCTACGGTTTGAGTTATAAGCTGAACTAGTCAATTTTTTTTCATGGACCACCATTTTACCTGAAAGAACAAATAACAGAAAATTATGGTTATTCAGATTTGATTGTTTGACAGATATTTTCTTGAAAACTAACAAAGTTAGCATGTCATTTCAAGAAAAAGAACTGGCAAAATTTGTTGTGATAAAATTCAAGCCTTCAAACAAATAATAATTTAAAAAATTTGTGTCTGCCACTGTGAACTTTATGGCTTTCCAATAGTTAAAGGTGTTTCCAATGAGATTAGTGGTGATATTAACAAAATTTATTTATTGTGATATTATATAAAATGTGTCAATATTCAGAGAAATCTGCATAACTCAGTGAACCAGTATTTTCCAAATGGCCAATGCGTGATGTTACAAAATTATGCATGGGTAAAAGATCCATACAAAGTGTAAGATAGACCAGTTGATTTTAATAGAACAGAGTATGAAAAGTTCATTGATATGGTTTCAGATTCCTCACTGTAACTAACCTTTAAGAGACTACCAAGTATTGAGATCTGGTATAGTATCAAAGTAGAATATGCACAATTATCTAAAGAAACTATTAAAGTCGCCTGGCTGGTGTGGCTCAGTGGTTGAGCACTGACCCATGCACTAAGAGGTTGCTGGTTCAATTCCCAGTCAGGGCACATGCCCAGGTTGTAGGCCCAGTCCCCAGTGGGGGGCATGCAGGAGGTGGCCAGTCGATGTTCTCTCTCATCAATGCTTCTATCTCTCCCTCTCCCTTCCTCTCTAAAAAAATCAATATACAAAAAAAATATTTAAAAAAAAAAAGAAACTATTACATTCCTCCTTCTTTTTCCATATATCTAGAAAACAGAGACCAGATTTTCTTCATATAATTCAGCCAAAACAACATATTGAAAATGCAGATGCAAATATATGAAGATTGAGAATTCATTTGTCTTTTATAAAGCCAAACATTAAAGGGAGCTACAAAAGTATAAAGTAATATAAATATGCTAAGTTCTAAAATATATATATTCTTATATTTAATTTTACAGTAAAATGTTATGTTGACATGCAATGGATTTATTATTTTTATTTTAAATTAAGAATTTTTTTTTATCCTCACCCGAGGACATTTTTCCATTTTTTGTTCAGATAGAGTAGGAGGGGGAGAGAGAGAGAGAGAAACATCGACGTGAAAGGGACACATCAAATGGTTGCCACCTACACGGCCCAACCAGGGCCTGGGACAAACTGCAACCGAGGTACGTGCCCTTAGCGGAAACTGAACCCACGTCTCTCTGGACCGCAGGCCGACGCTCTAACTGCTGAGCCAAACTGGCCAGGGCAATTAAGAAATATTTTTAATTTCTAATACAGTAAAAAATGATAGCTATAACTCACATAAACAAAAGGTCTCGGAAACTACAATTATTTTTACAAATGTAACAATTTTTGTGTGGCAAGAAATATGAGAGATAGTCTTTGGTTAGTATAATTTTTTTAATGGAAATTAAATATGTAACATAGTCAAGACTTGAATCTGGGTCTCCTGACTTCAATTTTCCGTTTAATCTAAACCACAATTCCTGAATTAGTAAAACAATGGTTTAGAAACCCCCCATTCTATTCTTTCCAGTAAGCAGATAGTTTGACCAAATAATTACCAAATAACAACAGTAACTGAAATTTGAATGTTTGTGCTAGGTTTTTTTGTTTTTTAATCCTCACCCGAGAATATTTTTGCATTTTTCTTCAGCTAGAGAAGGAGGGAGGGAGGGAGAGAGGGAGAGGGAGAGATAAAGAAACATCAACGTGAGAGAGACACATCAACCGACTGCCTCCAGCACGACCCCAACCAGGACCAAGGACGAACTGCAACCAAGGTACGAGCCCTTGACTAGAATCAAACCTGAGATTCACTGATATGCAGGCCGATGCTCTAACCGCTGAACCAGACTGGCCAGGACATGTGCCAGGTATTTTTATTATATTCCTATTTCGTTTAATTCTCACAAAAACCCTGTGATATAAGTACAATTAATTACAAACCTCCATTTTACAGACAAGAAATGGAGAATAAACCATTTGCCAAAATTTAAACAGCTACTAAAGGGCAGAGCTGAAATTTGAAAATAATACTTTTGCCTGGCCAGTGTGTCTCAGGTGTGGAGCATCGACCCAGGCACCAAAAGGTTCCCAGTTTGATTTCCTCATTCATCAATGTTTCTATGTCCCTCTCCATTCTCTCTCTCTAAAATCAGTAAAACATATTTTTAAAAAAATAACACTTCTAACAGAGATATATCAGTAAAAATGCTTTCTCATAACTTCCAATCAAAAAATGTATGTGGTCACCAGCAGTGGCATTTTATAGAAATAGAAGACCTGTGACTCTGGCCCAGCACACCTTCAGATACAGACAGAACAAAACACTAGCCTGAAGTATGGTCACACAAAGTCAGTTCTATATAGAAACTGGCCGGTTTGGCTCAGCGCTTAGACTGTTGGCCTGCAGTCCAGAGAGACCCGGGTTCGGTTTCCGCTAAGGGCACGTACCTCGGTTGCAGTTTGTCCCCGGCCCTGGTTGGGTCATGAGGGTGGCAGCCACTCGATGTGTCCCTTTCACATCAATGTTTCTCTCACATTCTCTCTTCCTCTCTCTCCCTCCCACTCTATCTGAACAAAAAATGGAAAAAAATGTCCTCAAGTGAGGATAAAAAAAAGAAAATGGCAACAAGCAAGTAAGGAGATGTGCTAGATATAACCAAGCTATCTAGCATCTCTACCATCACCTATTAAAAAGGAGTGACAGAAGGCAAGGGTGAAGGATTTGTCACTGACATATAGCTGGGGCAGTGAAAATTCTTGGCAGGTGTTCTCTAAGCTATAACTCCTCTCCTATGCAGACTAACCCCCAAGCTGAGTTCCTCCTGACTTTATCACACTGAGCTTTGACAAGAGCCATCATTAGTGTTCAAACTCCACTTTTTCCAGGCTGATGACATGTGTCAGGCCTTGATTCCTGGTTCCACTCCTGCCTGCCAACTCAGGAAAGGCTTCCATAATGCCTTTGGTTTTTTTTTAAATACCTCAGGTCACAAGGCAGCAGCTGACACCAACTCCCTCCTGAGGATGGACACTTGGCCAGAAGCCCAAACTTAAGTGGATTTGGAGGTTCTTGATCTTTATTGTAATGATTCCTACCTTCTCCCTAGCACAATTAAAATAAATTTCTCCCCAGAGAGCAGCCAGAGGTTCTGCAAGCCTCTTCCATCCAGCGGTAGTCAACTTTGATTAGAGAAAAGAATTCAAGTATAACAGCAGCTGATAAATGTCAGAGCCTGGAGGGCCTTCACAAAGTTTTGATCACTTACAGCTATTTCTTATTTCATGCTATGGACAGTTTTTAAGCCAACATCACTCAGCGTTGCTTACTTAGTCAAATGCTTCAGGTCAGCGGTCCGGTTGCACTAGTTCTGGATGCATCCCTAAGGCTAAGTAAGATGTTTGACCTGCCAGGCAGATTGATTTTGCAGATGTACTTTGCAGATGGCCAACAGGACACTGGGAAACTTCTACAAAAAGCATGCCTTTTCATAATGAAGAGGTAGTGTTGCCTAAGCAAACACATGCACGTATGCACGCACACACAGGGTCAAGGATTTCAATTTTGACCTGCTGTGTGATTTGGGTTTCATTTCCCTTCTAAATCAGCTCCTTAATCTATAAAAGAAAGATCTTGGCCTAAATCAGAGATTCCCAAATATCCCATGAACTGGCTACATAGGAGTCCCCTGGGGGTTTCTGAAAACTATGGCAACCACTCCTAGAAGACCTGATTTACTTACTCTAGGGTGGTGCCTAGAAATATGCATCACTAGCGATCTACATTTCCTAACACCACCACTCTTAATACCAATGCAAAGTCAGGTTTCAAAAAATCATTCAACTAAATGACCCCTAAGACTCCAAATAGCTTTGAAAGTTGTAAAACTATAAACTGGAATTTATTTTCTATTTTCCTCCATCCATGATTAGCATTCCCATTCAAACATCAGAGTTGTCCAATTTTAGGTTAGCAATGAAGACATAAATCTAAAAACAGTATGTCAAGTATTAATAGTTTACCCAATCTAGTAAATTACTATTTCGTTTATGAAAGTATGAGGCATATCTATCTAAGCATAGCTTTTCTGGAAAATATACACTCAAAAATAAAGCCTTTAAAACATTATATTTTACAAAGATTCAATTATAAGCTAGAACTAGATATAAAAAGCAACATGTAAAGAGCATTTTGCCTAAATGTTATGAATAACTAAGGTTAGTTATGGAATGCCTATGTCTAAATACCTATCTATAACTTAAGATGACTTAACACAAAGCTATAATCTACCTGAGGCAATAATAAACTTCATAAAAATAGAAATAAAGTTCTTAAAGCATAAAGTACCATATGTTTAAATTTAAGCTAATAAACTAAAATAGGTCAAAGGAGGAAAGATATAGTCTTATATTACTGATTTATCATCAGGGTTTCATTATTGTGAAAAAGGGAAAATTGATCCCTTTGATCATTGTTCTTGTTTATTTCATTAACTAGTTGAAGCAAAACACATGCCTCTTGGCTCTAAAGGACTTGAAAAATCTCTGCCAACACTTTTCACACACTGCAAAAAAACCCAATATTCTCTCCTGCTCATTCCTTAATTCCCAAGAATATTAGCTAATACATAATTTTGGTTCCTACTTCCTTTGTGACTTCATATTCCTAACTCACTCACATACTCATGTATTCAGCTCAGCTGAACAACAATCCTTGGTTCAGCTACTTAGAAAAGTTGGTCATTGATTACAGATATCCTGTGAATTAATTTACCATGGAAAAATGAAGTCTTGCTTCCTGTGGGTTTGCAAAGTAATCTAAAATAATATCTCAAACACATTACGTCACTATTACTAGGAGATGGAGAATTCAGTTGGCCCTTAGAATATTTTGACAAGTTTTGAAATATATTCCCATTTGAAGAGAAATATTGCCTTTGGCACTAGATAAATTTATCTCAGTGAGATGGCCTCCTCTTGTCTTCCAGACTCATCTGAAATATCTGAAGTAACATGATATAAAGTTGCCATGTCAAATAGCAAAACATTCCAAGCTATTGAATTTAAAATTTCATTCCTACCTCTCAACTCTCTGGTAAAAACTCAAGCAGGGTGAATATAAGAATGACCAATAATTCCATATACAACCACAATCTATGGCACACTCTTTTTTCCCTCTTCCCTCTTCCTACTGTTCAAGTAAACTCTATGAATTGAGCAGTCTCCTTTGTAAGCACTGTCTTGAAATAACACATTCAGCTTATTTTATTTTATTTTTTTTGTGTGTGTGTGTTTTTTTTTATCCTCACCCGAGGACATTTTTCCATTTTCTGTACAGAGTGGGAGGGAGAGAGAGGAAGAGAGAGAGAGGGAAACATCGATGTGAAAGGGACACATCGAGTGGCTGCCACCCACACGACCAACCAGGGCCGGGGACAAACTGCAACCGAGGTACATGCCCTTAGCGGGAACCGAACCCGGGTCTCTCTGGACCGCAGGCGGACGCTCTAACCGCTGAGCCAAACCGGCCAGGGCCATTCAGCTTATTTTAAAGCCAGAATGAGTAGTCATAGTGCTTGGATCAGATCCAAACAAAATGGTTGCTGGGAAGGGGAGGGGCTGTTGCAAAATAAGATAGTTAAATTCATTAGAATATTTGTGTAACTTCTCATCTGGCAACTTCTTTGATAGATTCTACTAGCACAGGCAGAGTTACTAACTAATAGTTGGTATCTACAATTAGTGTACAACTTGATGAGGTCTAAATAACAACTTTTCCAGGGACCATCATTGTCTGGTTATCACTATCTGGTTACACCACATAGGTTATACTACAGGGAAAGGTGTGACTAGATGATGGCGACAATTTGCACTACTGCTAGCAAAAAGCCACTCAATAGCCCTGGCCTGTTTGGCTCAGCGGTAGAGCGTCGGCCTGCGGTACCGAGAGACCCGGGTTCGGTTCCCGCTAAGGGCACGTGGCTCGGTTGCAGTTTGTCCCCGGCCCTGGTTGGTTCATGAGGGTGGCAGCCACTCGATGTGTCCCTTCACGTCGATGTTTCTCTCTCTCTCTCTTCCTCTCTCTCCCTCCCACTCTATCTGAACAAAAAATGGAAAAATGTCCTCAGGTGAGGTTAAAAAAAAAAAAAAAAAAGCCACTCAATAAAACTGAGATCAAGATGTGATGACAATCACCAGTGACAAGACTAGACTGCAAAACCTTGGTCTACAGCTCTGGTCAGAATTTCTTAACCTGAAGTACATAGGGAGGTTAGAGATGGGTTCTTGAGAGTCCATAACTGAAACTGCTTTCAAAATTTTGTGTTTATGTGCATGTATTTAAGGGAGAGAATTCACAGCTTTCCAGAGTTTTTAATTACATTGTCTAACAATCCTCACAATCAATATGCAGTAAGTATTAATGTGATTCTCATTCTTACAGACTGAGGAAATTGAAGCTTCTGGGAGATAAAAACTTTACCTAAGGTCACAAAGAAAGTGGTCGAGCATTAATTTCAAAAACTTCTTTAAAATGTACATATAAATAGCTAGTCAGAGATTGTTTTAACTTTAAAGAAGGTTTTTTACATTAGTGTATATGGACTAGAAACCAAATTCTGGGCAAAACATGCCATTTTATTTAGTAACGTAAATAATAGTGGCAAATAATTTTAACAATTTAAATATTTTGAAATAACATAACTCATATAGCTTTTAACATGTGTCAGGTGCTGTTTTACACACTTGACACATTTTATTTCATTTACTGTCCTATGAGGTAGATACAATATCTCCATTTTATAGATAAGGAAACACAAAAACAGGGAGGTTAAGTAATTTGCCTCCAGTCACATAGCTGGTAAGTTGCCAAGTCAAGATTCTAGCTTCAAAGTCTGTGCTCTTTATTAGGCTATAATACTGCTTCTCCAACCACTTAATATATGAACATTTTAACCTATGGTCACTTTAAAGGAAAAAAAGAGACAGCCAAATAAGAATCAATTCGGAAATGTCTATCATGGTAAGGTAATTTATTTATTCTATTTTAGCACACATGAACCAAGAGCAATGAGAAAAGTGAGACTTAGCAATTACATTTGTATGCTATTTCACATACATAACCGCAATAGCTTTTCACAACTGTGTACAAAAAAGACAAGTGCTGCCCTGGCCGGTTTGGCTCAGTGGTTAGAGCATCAGCCCGCGGACTGAAGGGTCCCAGGTTTGGTTCCTGCTAAGAGCACATACCTCAGTTGGAGTTTGTCCCCGGCCCTGGTTGGGGTTGTGTGTGTGGCAGCCACTCAATGTGTCTCTCTCCCGTTGATGTTTCTCTCTCTCTTCCTCCCTCTCTCCCTCCCACTCTGTCTGAAGATAAATGCAAAAATGTCCTCAGGTGAGGATTTAAAAAAAAAAAAAAAGGACAAGTGCTATTTCTCATGCATTTTCACTGATGCTCTGAGAGGTTAATCTCACTACTCACCATTACCTGAACTTTCTTGCCTATACAATTTCCTGTGCAGAGTTTTCCCTCTTTTGGAATATCTTTCCTTCTCTGTCTAGTGAAAATTCAACTAAACCGTCAAGGCCCAAGTCAAATATGACCACTTAGATGTACCTTTCCTGACACTTCTAGGCAGAATTAACCCTTCTTTTCTCTGTTATCTCTAACATGGTTTGTATTATTCCACCAGCATGGCAATTGATCGTCCTCTTTGCCATCAGCTGGGTCTATGTCTAGTTCCCTGGGTAGCCACTGGGCTCTGTGATGGCAAGGGCTATATGTAGGAGAAATAATTCTTAGGATTCTGCTGCTGAAGTGGTAAAGAAATTCTGCAGAACACTAGCAGTGTGGCTAAGAAGAACATGAATTCATGCTAACATACTGCTGTCATCTTTACAATTTAAGAATTTGTCCTGAAGGCTAGGCTAGCAGTATTACCCCAAACACTTCCAGAGGTGCTCTCTGCATAGTGCCTGGGAAGTGTCTGGGCAGTCAGCCACATGAGACAGTGACTCCTATGCTATGAATTCCTAAAATACATTATTTAATTGAGTTTATGCTTCATGTTTTGTTTCAAGTATATCAAGAGGCCTCAAGAGGACTATGAAAACATTTACATCTCCCAAGTTGGAACAATGTGGGTTTCAATATTTTGTAGCACCTCTGCCAAAGGAAAAAAAGGAGGTAAGTGAAATAATAAAGGATGGCATGGTGAGTTTCAACAAACTCAAAACCTGTCTAAATCAAGAATTAAATAGTTGGACCAATTTATTAAATATGTAACTTCTAAAACTCTTGGCTAATTTAATCCTTAACTTTTATAATCCTTAGACTTTACCTTTGCATTGACAACATAAACCCTTTAGCCATACTCACTTAACAGATACAATATGTGCCTTAAACTCACTTGATGATAAAAACTAAAATTAAAGCATATTAAAAGAATGAGGATGCACCCCTGTCATTGTAGAAACCTACCTTTCATTCTTCTCTAGTTTTTTAAGTCTATGCAAAGCATTCTTCTTAGAATGCCATAAATTTAAACAATGGTTATTTTGTAAACATCTAAGGGCTTGGTACACTGGAAGTTAGAATTTTTTTTAAGTCTGAACATTTATCCAAATGGTATAAGGCATTGACATCTCTTCGTATTATCAGGCCAAGGGGAAGACCATTTAAAATAAACCCATTAAGTACTACACAACAATAGTTGCTTGACTTTTGGTTGTCATTTGGACACAATTTACTATTGTATCAATGAGAACTCAACAAAGCTAGCTAAATGAAGTGTTTTGACAGAGGGTGGAATAATTAAACTGAAGTAGAATGTGAACAGTTTACATTCAAATAAAATTTTCAGTGGTTGATTTTTTTTTAATATGTACCATTTGGCTGCTTTAAAAACAAATTTGAGAACAGTCAGCCTTTAATATTTAAACCTAAAGCAAATGGTAATAACTATCCCTGATTAAAGATTAACCTCAATTCGGCCAACAGTTCTGTAAGCCCTTTTGCTACTGAGTACTCCTGGATCCCTCCCATTACAAACCCTACATTCTGAAGAGTTCCATATAATTAATTCATTTTCCACATATTTTATCAAGGACACTCAATATCCAATAAAAATAATCAGTATGTCTATAATGCACGGATACCCCTTCTGCCAAAAGCAAAGACACTTGACATTTTAGTCCCTCTCTTGTGACTTCACTGAGAAATACAGGCTTTCTATTGGGGAGGAGGGTTGGGTCTGTTCATTTCTTTGTATTTTCCAATATGGAAAATAATTTGTAAAATACCACTGAACCTCTATAATAAATTAATAATTCAAGATCTTAGCTAGGGAGATTATCAATTATGGAGGTTAATTTTTTTCATCTTCCTTTATGAAACATTTCACCTATAGACTCACTAACTATTATTACAGGCAAACAATAAGAAGATGTTTACTTGTTTGACGTTCTAACCCCAGAAACTCAACAGTACTTTTGTGGTGGACAAGGGAGAAACAGTATGATTAGGGAGCTTTGCAATCGTAAAGTACAGTATTTGAGTTCTTGCTTGTAACCTTGGCTTTTTGGCTATGTAACTTTGAACAAACCACTTCACTCTAAGACTCAGTTTTCTCATGAGGTAAAAGTGGGTTGTTGAGAAATTAATGAGATAAAAATATACAAATCTCAGCACACAGTAGGGTATTCAATTATGTCAAGTTCTTTCTTACCCTTATCCTTTAATAATTAACATATACTACTATAAAATGAGGTATATGACATTTTCAGAATTACAAAATAACATTCAAAGCCATTTTCTCAGACATCCATTTGAGTCTGCATATATATATATATATATATATATATATATACACCACAGTCTCATAATTCTGAAGTTCATTAGCTCTCTCTGTCCTAATTTAAATACTTTCAACTTAAAACCTGAGAAGAATGTAAGACAGCAGTGGTCTCACTGCTCACTGGCTCTTGAAACGTGGGTACAAGATGAAGAGGGGCTTCTGGTGCCAGGATCCAGCCTTCAGAGAACTCCAAGGAACATTCAACGCTGTCGGTGAGTTTGGGATTTGAAAAAACCACCGACCGTTGACTGTACCTTGGGGTCCTTACTGACGACACTACATTTCCTGAAGCAAAAGAGTAAGCTGTACCTTCACATCAAATTAGATCAACAGAACTAGTCCTACTGCCTGTCCCCGAAAGGTGGATTTTTTAAAAGCTCCCCACTATTTTTATTGACCACTGTTCCTTGCTTTTTGTTGTGTTTTGACAAATGCATGTTTCATTTCAACAAGATGAGAAAAGCTCCATGCTAATACTTAATGTACTTAAATGTCTCCTAGAAACATGCCATTCTGGTGAGAAACAATGTAGCAAGGAAAAACTTATAAAAATCACATATTTCATTATGGAGTAAAATCTAATTAAGTATTTTACACCCATTTCTCCTATATACCCTCCAAACTTTTAATTAGGGGCAAGGGGAGGATTTAATAAGCAAGAAATAGCACAAAACTTTCCAGTGTCTGCACAGTCCTTATCACATTCTGCCTCCAATTATAGTTAATGTGGTTAAGTTTTGACAGCCCTCATATTAGAATATGAGCTATTTGAAAGCAGCTATTGCCTCACTATTTCCATCAACACACATGCTTATTTAAATGTTTGTTAAATTCAAGTAAAAAGTCAGGACTGGAGTCAGACAGACCTGGGAAGCATCTTGGCTCAACTCCCTAACTAGCTGCGTGACTCTGAACAAGTGAGAGTCCCAGTGATCTCATATATAAAATGAAGGATAATATAAATACTTACTCTCATGGAGTTTTGCAATTCAGTAAGATAATATATAAGGTGCTTTGTATCATTCCTAGAACACAGCAAATGCTCTATATATGTAAGCTATTGCTATTATTTAACCCAAAACATAGCCTGTGCTAATTTAATTTGAAAAGCACTCATATTTCTCGGTTCAAAAGAGAGGAAGTGCTAAGGTCCTCGACCCCTATTTACACCTCCCAGTATGCAAGCACTGCCTGTGTGATCACAGGACTACTTGTTAGCTTCTCCAGGAGCCCCTTCTCTTCTCTGAACCATAGTTCCCCATCTTTAAGAACCCCTCAGCTCTAGTGTTAATGTTATCAATAATTGTGTGGGTCCTCAACTGTTAGTTACTAAGAGAGATGCCAGACACAGACCTCAAAGAACCAGTATGGAAAAGAAGAGCCAGGAGTTGGGGAGAGCCAAGGCAACTCCACCAAATGAAACACTGATGGCTGCACTCAACATTCATTGCTGTCGGTGGGTTTGAGTCTGAATCAACTCACTGATCAATGAATGCAAACTGCGGACCAAACAACACAAGGGAAACAAAGCCATGTGCAGAGAGTTCATCAGTAACTATGCTGGGTGGGAGCTGGTGCTGTTTCCAATATACTGGCTAAAGCCTCTCTTGCTTTCTTTGCTTCTAATATGAAATAAGCTCTCCAAATGCCTGGTACTTTGATGTTTTCTTTTTTTAAAGATGTTCTAGAGTTAAGGAAATGATATTTTATAAGAAGAATAAACTATATACCTTGACATACCATATTTAAAAATAATCACATGCTATTACTTAATATTCAAATACAGAAATACATGAAGTAAAAATTGAAAATCCCTTTCCTCTATAATGAATACAATAAGCTGTTGAACAAAACAGATCCAGAGAATTAGAAGTAGGGAACAGACTGACAAACCTCAGAGGGAAGGTGGGGTGGGTGGGCAGGAAGAGATAAACCAAAGAACTTATTTGCACATAGGCATAGCCAATGGACACAGATAACAATGCAGTGAAGGGAGGGACCAAGGAGTGGGATGTCAATGGGGGATGGGGAGAAGGAGGAACATCTGTAATACTTTCAACGATAAAGATAAATTTTTAAAAATATCCTTGGGTGAGGATTAAACAAAAATTAAAATAACAGAGTATATTATAGAAGATATCCTAGACAGCTTTCTGTCATGAATCTCTCTCTTGGGGTCATAGAACATATCTTGTATGGTTTCGATCTTAAAATAATTGATACATTTTATGGTCTAGAATATTCTTAGAGACTGTTCCATGTACACTTGAAAAGAATGGATATTGCCAGGCCGGTATGGCTCAGTGGTTGAGCACTGACCCATGCACCAAGACATCGCTGTTCGATTCCCAGTCAGGGTACATGCCCAGGTTGTGGGCCCGATCCCCAGTGTGGGGTATGCAGGAGACAGCCAGTGAATGTTTCTATCTCTCTCTCCCTCTTCCCTTCCTCTCTCTCTAAAATCAATAAAGAAAAAATAAAGAAAATAATGGATATTGCCCGACTGGTGTGGTTTAGTGGTTGAGCCATGCACCAAGAGGTCACTGGTTCGATTCCCGGTGAGGGCACATGCCCAGGTTGTGGGCCCAATCCCCAGTGGGGGGCATGCAGGAGGCAGCCAATTGATGTTCTCTCCCATTGATGTTTCTCCCAATCTCTCCCTCTCCCTTCTCTCTCTAAAATCAATAATGAAACAAAAAAATTTTTTAAAGAAAAGAATGGACATTATGCATGGAGTATTCAATAAATACGAGCTATGTTAAATTGGTTGATAGTGTTCATTGTGTCTTCTATATCCTTGCTAACTTCCTGTCTAGTGCTATCAATTACTGCAATTAGGATATTGAAATCTTTATTATTGTTGAACTATGTATTTTTATTAAATTTCTGTCAGTTTTTGCTTCATGTATTTTGGTGCTCTGTTGTTAAGTTATATTTTCATAATTGTTACATTTTCCTCTCATATTCATCTTTTTGTCCTTAGGAAATGTCACTGTCTCAAGTAGTATTTCTCATCTTAAAGTACATTTAATCTAATAGTAACATAGTCACTCCAGCTCTCCTATAGTTACTGTTTGTATGATACATATTTTAGCATCTCTTTATATCCAACCTATTTGTGTCTTTCAATCTAAGGTATGTCTCTTATTGACAGCACAGCATTGGGTCCTGCCTTCTTTTAAAATGTTTTTATTGACTTTTCAGAGAGAGAGGACGGGAGAGACAGAAACATCGATGTGAGAGAGGAACATCGATTGGCCACCCCCTGCACACACACACACCCACTGGGGATCAAGCCCAAAACCCAGGCATGTGCCCTGACCAGAAATCGAAACAGGACCTCTCAGTCCATGGGATGACACTCAATCCACTGGGCCACACTTGCTGGGCTGGGTCCTGCCTTTTTATCCAGGCTAACAATCCCCTGCCTTTTGAATAGTCAAGTAGTCCATTCACAGTTAATATTAATTATTGATATGGTTGGATTTATGTATGCCATTTTACTGTTTTATTTTCATTTGATTCATGTCTTTTTCAAACCTGTCATCCTCCTATCTTCTTTTGTGTGAAACATTTTTTGGTGTGTGCCATTTTAACCCCTGTTGACTTTTTTACTATGTATTTTTTAAAATATGTTTTTATTTATTTTTTAGAAAGAGGGGAAGGGAGAGATAGAAACATTGATGTGACAGAAACATCGATTGACTGCCTCCTGCACGCCCCCTATTGGGGGTCGAGCCCGAAACTGGGGCACATGCCCTGACCAATAATTGAACTGGGACCTCTCAGTCCATGGGATGAGGCTCAGTCCACTGAGCCACACCAACCAGGCTTACTATGTGTTTTTTGTTATTTTCTTTATAGCTTTTTTAGGCATCACAATATGCATCTTCACTTATCATAACTTAATTAACTTAATTCCAGGAAATATAGAAACTTGTTCCAATAACTCTCCTATTCCCCCCTTTCCACTACTAATATTACCATATATCTGTTATAAATTCAGTAATAGTTATTGCTTTATACAATCTTATTTATTTTTTTTTTTGCATTTATCTCAGAGCGGGAGGAAGAGAGGGAAGAATAGAGAAGAGAAAAACATCGATGCGAGAGAGAAACATCAACTGATTGCCACCCACACGACCCTAACAGGGGCCAGGAACAAACTGAAACCGAGGTACATGCCCTTAGCAGGAACTGAACCCGAGTCTCTCTGGTCCACGGGCTGAACCAAACTGGCCAGAGCTCTTTATACAATCTTATGCCTTTTTAAATTTTTAAGAGAGTAAGAAAAATATATATAGTTTTTTCTACTATGTCCAATGTTCTTCATTTCTTCTTATGGATTCAGGTGATCATCTGGTGAACTTCCTTTCAGCCTTGAGAACTTCCGTTAGTATTTGAAGGCAGATCAGCTACCAACAAATTCTTTGTCTTTTTTCATATGGGAATGTCTTTATTTTGCCTTCATTTTCAAAGAACAGTTTTGCTAAATGTAGAATTCTTAGTTAACAACTTTGAGTATGTCATCCACTACCTGCAGGCCTCCATTGTATCTGATGCAAAGTCAGCCCTAAAGCCTATGTTTCCCTTGCATGTGATGAATCATTTTTCTTCTTGCTATTTTCATTATTTTTCTTTTTGTCTTTGTCTTTCAACAGTTTGACTCTGATGTGTATTTATCACATGGAATCCATCAATTTCTTAAATCTGTAGGCCAATGCTTATCATCCGATTTAGGAAGTCTGGGCCATTATTTTTTGTAATACTTTTTGCTCCTTTCTCTCATTCCTCTCCTTCTATATATGTATACCCTTACATATGCATTTGATGTTGTCCTACAGATCTCAGAGGCTCAGTGCACTGTTTTCCATCGTTTTTCTGTTCTTCATATAAAATAATTTTTATTGATCTACAATTTCAAATTTTCTTCTGCCATCTTGAATTTGCTGAGTCTCTCCTAATTATTTTTTCATTTCACTTATTATACTTTTCAACTCTAGCACTTCCATTTTGTTCTCTCTTGTATTTTCTCTTTACTGAGATTCTCCATTCACTGAGTCATTGTCATCACACTTTCCTTTAATTCTTTAAACATGGCTTGCTTTATTTCTTTGCAATATCTATAATAGTTGCTTTCAAGTCTTTGTGTGCCTCATCCAACATGTAGGATCACTCAGAGATAAGTTAATACGGACTGATCTTTTTTTCTTCGGCATAGGTCATACTTTGTTTCTTTGCATGTCTTCAAATTTTTTTATTGAATACCGAACATTTAAAATAATGTACTGTTAGCAACTCTAGATGCTGACATTCCCCCCACTAAAGTTTGTGGTACTCATAGTTTTTTGGATTTTTTTTTTTTTAACTTTCCTGGACTAAATCTATGAAATGTGTCTCTCTTGCAATGCATGGTTTCTGACGGCTCAGGGTTTATCCGCATTGTTTTTATTTTGAAGCCTGGCTCTGGAGTGTCACCCCTCTATCTGCAGAGTTTACTGATTGGTCAGAGGTGGTGTTTAACCACCTTGAGATTTTTTACTCTCTGCTGATGGATCCGTGGAAGGGATGGGGAGCACACTCACACTTAGGCTTTCAAGTATGCTATTGTTTTTACTTTCTGCTGGACTTTCTCACACATCCTTTGCACTGCCCAGAGATGTGTGGATTGCTTGGGCTCACATTGGTTTCTGGTGTGCATAAAGCCTCCAATCAATCCAGGATATCTAGAGAGCTCAGCAAGCTCCCAATAGTGGTCTCATCTTCCAGACCTCTCTGTTAAAGCCCTGTCTAGTCTGCTGCTTCACTGTATGTCCCAAACAGGACTGTAAACTTAAGCTAGCAAAGTTGCTGGCTCTCCTTATATCACTCATCATCAAGATCATCACTTAACTGACAACACTCCAAATAAAGTGAGTCCCTTCCACAGGAGTAGTGAAGCTACTGGTTGTCATGACTTATCTCACCCTAGCTGAACTGTACTATCAGAGCTGGAAAAAATGGCAGCAATCCTGGGCAAGACCAAAAACTTGTGTGCTTATTCAAAACTCAGTGGTTTTTATGAATAAATGCTTCATAATTTGTTATAAGCCTATGGTTTTTGACAGTTATGTCCAACTTTACAATTGCTTTTGGGGACAAAATTTGTTGACATCCTCACTCACTAGTGCCAAAAATAAATCTCTTCCTCAGGTATGTTTTTACAATTCTCATAAGTGATAATATCCTAATCTTGGTGAAGCCAAACAGCCAGTCTATAATCAAATCTATTTTCCTGAAATTAGACCCAAGTGTCATAACACCTAAACTGCTCAAATACAACTCAATCCCAAAATACACTTCCAAGGAAAAACTTCCCAGGGAAGGCAAAGGAATAAAGTCACTCTAGAAGCCCTAATTATTGAAGCCACTAGTACCATCTTTGTGTACATATAATCTAAGGAACTAGCCCCCAAACCAACTATTGCTAGGGCAAGAGTACATGGATAGCCTCAGATCTTGTCACCAGATAGGTACTCAAGCAGATCCTACACAAATAAGTACACTGAGTACTACAGCAGACCCTAGACATTGCAATTAAGCCCGACAGCATGCCTAAGTCTACCATGGGTCCTTTACTCACCAGCCCAGGCTTCACTCTTGACCATCTGAGCATTCACATCCAAAAACCCAAGAGATCTGAGTCTTAATGCTTATGCTCCCAGCCAACAACTGGATGGTTTGAAAGCATTTCTTCTACTTGCCAAACTTGAAGCATCACCTAACGCGTGGATTCTCAGTGCATTTGCCAGATCCCCATCCTCTCCCACCCCAGAGCTAGTGAATAATTTCTAATCAACCATGCTCTTAAATTTGCCCTACCTGTGCACTGTCAAATACCACACTTAATGGTGAGTTTCCACAACCTCCATACTGCCTGTTTCCTGACTGAAGTTATCAAACAGTTTGTCTGCTCTATTCATATTCACCTTAGAATGCATCTCCAGCTTCTAAGTAGTCAATGGGCCATAGCCCCTGACAGGACAATGACACCTGACCAACGCTAGGCTTATCCTCTTTGCTAAGCATTGAAAATTTGAACACAAATGTTTCAGTTAGTGTGTATTGAACATGGGTGCTGGAAAGACATGACAAGGCAGGACAGAGCAGGGGCATCCAATTTGTATCATGGACACAGAAGCAAAGAATATCAGTCTGAAAGAAAAGAAATATATGAAGCTGAGGCACCAGGGAAGCAGAGATAAGCACCAGCCTCGCTCTGCTCACACTCTAATTAGACCAGTTACTTCACTATACAGTTCCTTGTGTTCAACCCATATATTTTTGGCTATGCTAAGCGTCTTTACAAATCCCTAAGACTAGATCACATTCTCTAAGCTTTTAAGTGTGTGTGGTTTTTGTTTTGTTTTGTTTTTTGTTTTATCTATGATAAACGGCAATGAAAGGCAGTGTAGTCTTAACCTTTAGCCTTAGTTTCTCATCTGGAAACCACCACCTATTTGATAAGGTTGGGATGAGGATTACATTAGGTGAGAATAAAGTGCTTCACAGAGCACCTGACACATGGAAAACCCCACTAAAGGTAGTTTTTTCCTATATTACCTTGATTAACTTAAAATTCTGAACATTAGGTAACAATCACATCACTAATAATTACTAACTTGTGAGCAGCCATAACAATTATCAATCCACATCTATTTCCCCAAAATGTTTCTAGTCCCATTGTATTTCTGAAGCTTTGAAAATGACCCTGTAATCTTTCATCTGCATTTGTAGGACCATTTCCACTAATTCACAAATGTCGCTTATGAGATTTGTTTGCTTGGTGATATTTTTATCCTGTTGTTTCAATAGAGAAAACAAAGGTCAGAGGTTGAAACTAACTGGTCAGAATTCACACTTTTCAAAATTAAGTGAAGAGAATGTAATATATTTCTGGTGAAAGACAATTAAGGCTCAAAATTATCATGACTATTAGGAAAGGGTGACTAGGCATTTTAAGTTTTTGTCTAACAAAACCTCTTAGAGAGAGAATCAGAGACAGAGAAAGGAATAGAGATTAAAACTCACAATTAAGATAATTTCGATAAAAATCATGTTTAGGGCTTGGCTTACTGCATCTTAGTTATGCTGACAGAGTCCTGGACAACTAAGATGCTAAATAATCCAGACACGACAAATCAACAAAAGTGCCAGCACAAAATCTTTACATAAAGAATTTTATTTCCTTCTCAATTACATAGGTCTACTCCATTCAACATAAGGAAAAACAGTTCCTTGAATAATCATTTGGTGTTAGATTCACATAAGTATTACTTCTATCAATAAAACTGAGCACATAATGAGTAGCAAATCTATCAACAGTATTAGAGCTATTATTATAAACATCTCTACATACACACATATACCCAGAACAGCAAGATTTTGTTTTTTAGTCACAAAAAACACCCTTTTGTATTTCACATCTAAGTTCCAAAGGCTCATTGCACTGAGCCTCCTTCTAGCTAACCTGTAGTTATTTTTCTACCTTCTCTTCCTCCTTCCCAATGTTTTAGCCCCAAGATTCTCAAGGTATAAATGTAAAGAATCCTCATGGTGAATTAATCCAACATTCATCTCCATCTAACGAGTAACTGACATACAATTCATTTTACTTATGAATAAAGGCTACTTGTAAGTAGCTTGTTAATTGACTACTAAAATAGAATTCAACTAAACCTAACCCTAATCGTAAAACTAGTAAGACTCTTTAGTGTTATACTAAGAAGACTGGCTATCATAAAATGGGTGGCAATGTTGCAAATATCCTACTGCAAATACATACATAAAATCGATTGAAAATCTTGTAATTTTCAGAAGAACAACTCTATAACTGTTGGGAGGATTAGTGGCAGCTTTCAATTGCTGCTAGTCTTGCTTTTTAATCTTCAATTATGATTCAATCAGCAATATCATTTTCAAATTAATTTGATACATGCTGTGTTTAGTGATGGGTATTGCATCAACAGTATCCCTATTTTAAAATTGTCCAGAAATTAGACTTTGAAATGTATATGTTTCAAATATAAACTATACCACATACCACAGTTGCTAAAGCACATTTATCATCCTTCTCCCAAATTTATTTGTACATAATATACTGCCAATGAATTATTTTCAACTGGAAAGCAGGAATAAGACAGATTAAGTAGATAATGGGGTCCTGCCTAAGTCAGCTATAGTCAGAAAAGTTGGCATCATTACCACGATCAAGCAAGCAGCTCTAGGCTGCCAGGTCACACTGCTTCTAGTCTAGCTGTCCTCCCAAACCTTTTCTCTCCTTAGCTACTTCAGGGAGTATTACAAATTCATGTCACTTGTTATTTTTTAATTTTCACAGCCCCATAATTCTACCCATGGCTTCTTAGAATCATATATTCCCTTAATCAACCTTCATCGCTATATTAAAAGATTCCTTGTCTAGGAAGATCTCTGTTCTCCCAATTGCCATTTTTATAAGGAAAACCCACACCTTAGACTATAACATTCATAAAAACTCCTTTCTTCACACCCAAGTAAAGGAATTTCAGACCCAAGGGACATCATGGAGTACTGTCTTCCTGCTGTCTCCCTGGAAGTAGATTTTCAGCTCCTGGATGTAAGAGCACATCCTTCTAGCCCTTACTCCCCAAACTCAGATCCCTTAACATTAAAGGTTAACTCTATCACCTTACACCTCCATCACCCCAACAGTCAAAGAAAAGTGACTAGATAGCCACTGAATAAGTCAAGATTCTGAGTTTTGAGAGGCAAGGGAGGGGAGGCAAGATATATATAAAGGCGGGGGGTAGGGGGGGATAGGGAGGGGGGAGAATGGGGGGAGAATAGGGAGGGAAGAATAGGGTGGGAGGGAGGGGAGAACAGGGTGGAAGGGAGAGAGGGAGGAAGAGAGAAAAACATCGATTTGTTGTTCTACTTATTTATGCATTCATTGATTGATACTTGCCCTGACCCGGGATCGAACCCACAACCTTGGCATATCGGGATAATGCTCTAACAAACTGAGAAACCCAGTAAGGGCTCCATGTATCTTTAATTAGAGTTTTCATACGTGCTCTTAGAATTAGCTAAAGACTCATTCTTTCTCTCAGATTTTGAGACCTAGGAGTACTATTTTTCAGGAAATCTTGGTTTTATTATATTTAATTAAGAGTTTTACAAGCATTGTTTTCTATTTATCCCTCTGATTCCTTCCTCCTGGGTCTTCAGTTAGGGCTTGTTGCCACCTAGTGGACTAAACAGGAATAAATGCCAATACATTAACACAGGTTCTCACCTCTGTGCTTCCAGAAGATGCCACTAGATGGAGACTGCAAACTTGAAGTAGAAGGAGAGCTCCTAAATCTCTGCAGAAAACCAGTTAGTGGGTTTATGACTACACACACAAAAAAACTAACATAGGTTCACACAAATAAAATAAAAAGGAAGGTATCCAAAATAATGAGTTAAATAAAAAAAATCTTTTGAAGGCAGTATGGCATGGAGGTTAAGAGTATATGCCTTGACTCTTATGAACATAATCACAAAAATCCACATAAAAATATTACCAAGTTTAATTAGCAATATATAAAAATACATAATGACTATATCAGGCTTATCCCAGGATTGCCAGACTGCTTCTTTTTGTTTTTTTTGGTACGTGCCCCTAGTGGGAACCAAAACCGGTACTCTCTGGTCCACAGGCCAATACTCCAACTGCTGAGTCAAACCAGCCAGGGCTGGTTCAATTTTTTAAGTGATAATACATTATGACCATATGAGGCTTATCCCAGTAGTGTAAGACTGGTTCAAGTTTCAAAAATCTAACAGTGTAATTCACCATATTAACAATCTATCTAAATACATGCAGAAGTAGTATTTGAAAATTTTGACACCATTCATAATTTAAAAAACACACACACACACAAAAACACACCTTAGCAAAGTAGAACTATAAGGGAACTTCCTCAAGCTGGTAACAGCCATATGCAAAAAATGCATTCCTTCCTGATTTCAAAATGTACTACAAAGCTACTGTAATCAAAAGTGTGGTACTGGAATAAAGACAGACATACAGACAAATGGAACAAAATAGAAAGTCCTGAAGTAAACCCTTACATATACGGTCAATGATTTTCAACAAGGTTGCCTACACCATTTATTGGGAAAGGAACAATCTTTTCAAGAAACACTGGTGGCAAAATTGAATATTCAGATGCAACAGAATAAAGGTGATCTTATCTTACACTATATATACAACAATTACTTCAAAATAAATCAAAAACCGAGACTTCCAGTCAAGATAGCAGTGTAGATTAACATGGTCTCACCTCCTCCCACAACCACGTCAAAATTACAAATAAACTACAGAAGAACTATCATTCAGATCCACACAGGTAGGAGGGGTGGAGAAGCGGACCGGCTAGACCCACACCCACGTGTGGCGGATAGAAAGCAGGACGACAGCCCTGGCCGGTTAGGCTCAGCAGTTGGAGCATCATCCTGTGGACCAGAGGGTCCCGGGTTCAGTTCCCACTAGGGGCACATACCCCTCCCCCCCAAAAAAAATCAGAACACCTCAGCTGGGAAGGTCCTCCTTGAGGAGTGAGGGATCCAGCTCTAAGTTCCAGTGCCAGGAAGAGAAGTCCCCATCACTTCTGGCTATAAAACCAGCAGGAACTGAGGCTGAGGGAGGCTGAGGTTGCTGGAGTCCCATGAAGTTTCTCTTAAAGGGCCCCCACACGGACTTACTCACACTCGCTCTTTCTGGGCTCCCGTGTTGGGGAGGCAACTTGAAATGCACAAGAGACATACGGGGAAGAACTGAATTGTTCAGCATTGGGGCAAGAGTTCGAGGGGCAGCTTTTTCGTGGACAGACTTGCTGTGGGAGGCCATTGTTCTTTGGTGAGTCCTTCCCTGCGGCAGCAGCCAAATCTGAGACTCCAGGTACCTGGCCCACAGGGTTTGCCCCGCCCTGGTGATTCCCTGAGGCCCTGCTCCACCCAACCTTTGGGCCTACCCAAGCTGAGTTTCCAGTGGCTTTACCACAGAATTGGCCTGTCTTGGATCCTGCTTCAGATTTTCCTAAAATCTCTCAAACAAGCAGCATCTGGTCTCAGCGAGCCCCATACCTCTTGTTAAGTGGCCCCAGGCCTGGCACTAGAAGCAGCCAGCCTTGGTTCACAACTTGGCTTTTCCTGGGTACCTCCAAGCTCAGCGCAAGCAACAGCCATCTGCAGATCACTTTGTAGCTTATGCCGGGTGGCCCCAGGTAGAACACAGGCAGGCAGCGGCTGACCTTGCCCCAGAGCCAGCACACCCGGTAGACAGCTTCAGACCACATAGAAGCACCACCACCCAACAACCTCTACAAGTGATATACTCAATGAGTGGACTCAGTGGGTACCAGAGCCCTGCTGAAGTAAGTCTTGCTCTGTGTGGTGGGCCCCTACACCGCTGATCCTCCACCGGAGTCAGAGACCAGTGGTCAGTGAGCACAGCCAGTCCTTGCAGCTGATCAGCCTGAGTAAATACCTCCCACTGACGTGCCAACAGCAATCAAGACGCAATTACAAAAGAATATATGTACCCCTATGTTCATAGCAGCACTATTTACAACCGCTAAGATCTGGAAACAGCCCAAGTGTCCATCAATAGATGAGTGGGTAAAAAAAGCTGTGGCACATATACACAGTGGAATTCTATGCAGCCATGAGAAAGAAAGATCTCTTAGCCTTTGAGACGACATGGAAGGACCTGGAGAATATTATCCTAAGCGAAACAAGCCATTCAGAGAAAGACAGGTATCACATGATCTCACTTATTTGTGGAATATAATGAACAAAACAAGCTGAGGAACAAAACAAACCCAGAGACATGGAGGTGGGGTGCAGACTGATAAACCTCAGAAGAGGTGGATGTCGGGGGAGGGAAGAGATAAACCACAGAACTTTTACCATGTATGTGTAAACAAGGACATAGACAATAGTGCTGGGGGAGGGAGGCAGGAGTGGGAGGAGGGTGTCAATGGAGGGAAAAAAAGAGACACATCTGTAACAAAAATAAATTAATTAAAAAACGACTCAATTACAACAGAAGGGTGTACAGTCCACACTGGGGGTGCACCTCGAGGGCCCAGCTGGGGTGATCAGGGAGGCTGTGCCATTGGACCCTACAGAACACCTACAACAATAGGCCATCCTAAGAAGCCTAGGAGACACAGCAACTCTATCTAATACATAGAAACAAACACAGGGAAGCAGCCACAATGAAGAGACAAACATGTCCCAAGTGAAAGAACAGAACAAAATTCCAGGAAAAGAACTACACAGAAATGGAGATAAGCAATCAATCAGATGCAGAGTTCAAAACACTGGTTATAAGGATACTCAAGGAACTTAGTGAAAACAACAATAAAAAAGACCAGTCAGAAATGAAGGATGCACTAACTAAAATAAAGAACATTTTACAGGGAATCAATAGTAGAACAGGTGAAGCCAAGAAGCAAACCATCGAATTGGAATATAAGGAAGCAAAAAACACCCAATCAGAATAGCAAAAAGAAAAAAGAATCCAAAAAAATGAGGACAGTGTAAGGAGCTCTGGGACAACTTTAAGCATACCAAGATTCCCATCGTGGGGGTGCCAGAAGGAGAAGAGAGAGAGCAAGAAATTGAAAACCTATTTGAAATAAATAATGACAGAAAACATTCCTAACTTGGTGTAGGAAAAAGACATACAAGTCCAGAAAGCACAGAGAGTCCCAAACAAGATGAACCCGAAGAGGTCCACGCCAAGACACATCATCATCAAAATTCAAAAGGTTCAACACAAACAGAGAATCTTTTTTATTTTTTTTATTTTTATTTTTATCCTCACTCGAGGACATTTTTTCATTTTTTGTTTAATAGAGCGAGAGGGAGAGAGAAACATTGACGTGAAAGGGACACATTGAGTGGCTGCCACCCACACGACCCAACCAGGGCCGGCGACAAACCGCAACCCAGGTATGTGCCCATACCACAGTTAAGGGTCTCTCTGGACCGCAGGCCGACGCTCTAACCGCTGAGCCAAACTAGCCAGGTCCAAAGAGAGCATCTTTTTTTTTTTTTTATCCTCACCCGAGGACACCCCTCCATTTTTTGTTCAGGTAGAGTGAGGAAGAGAGAGAGAGAGAGAGAGAAACATCGATGTGAAAGGAATACATCGAGCGGCTGCCACCCGCACGACTGACCAGAGCCGGGGACAAACTGCAACCGAGGTATGCGCCCTTAGCGGGAACCGAACCCGGGTCTCTCAGGACCGCAGGCCGACGCTCTAACCGCTGGGCCAAACCAGCCAGGGCCAAAGAGAGAATCTTAAAAGCAGCAAGAGAAAAGCAGTTAGTTACCTACAAAGGAGCTCCCATAAGGCTGTCGGCCAATTTCTCAAAAGAAACTTTGCAGGCCAGAAAGAAGTAGCAAGAGATATTCAAAGCAATGAAAGCAACAACCTACAACCAAGATTACTCTATCCTGCAAAGCTATCATTTAGAATCAATGGACACATAGAGTTTCCCAGACAAGAAAAAGCTAAAGGAATTCATTGCCACCAAACCAGTATTTTACGAAATATTGAAGCATCTTCTTGAAGAACAACAAAAATATAAACAATAAAATGGCAATAAATACATATCTATCAACAACTGAATCTAAATACAAAATGAGCAAGCAAAACAGAAACAGACTCATAGATACAGAGAACTTTTTGTTGCTTGCCAAATGGGGGGATGGGTGAAGAAGTTGAAGGAATTAAGAAAAATTGGTTGTTAGACCGATGAACCTCACATGGAAGAGGGGAGGGAGGACAGGAAAAAATAAACCAAAGAACTTCTATGCATATATGCATAACCAATGGTCACAAACAAGGTGTGGACGGCAGGAGTGGGGTGGAATTGGGGGGAAAGGGGTTAGTGACGGGTAAATAGGGGAACATCTGTAATACATTCAACAATGAAGAAAAGTTTTTTTAAAAAAATCAAAAACCAAAATGTAAGACCTAAAATTATAAAACCTTTCGAGAAAAACAGAGTAATAACACTGGATTTAGTAATGATTTCTTTGATACGACATAGTAAGTTGCACTACATCAAAATTTAAAACTTCTGTGTATAAAAAGACACAATCAACAGAGTGAAAGGCAATCCATGGAATAGAAGAAAATATTTTCAAATTATATATCTAATAAAGTGTTAATATCCAGAATATATAAAGAACTCTTACAAATACATATGACCGATTAAAAAATGAACAAGAGACTTAAAAGAGGCATTTCTCCAAAGAAAATATACAAATGGCCAATAAGCACATGAAAAGATGTTTAACATCATTAATCATTAGAGAAATGTAAATCAAAACTACAGTGAGATATCAGCTCACACCTATAAGGATGGGTACTATAAAAATAACACAGAAACAGCCCTGGTTGGTTTGGCTCAGCAGTTAGAGCATCTGCCCATGGACCAGGTATTCCCTGGTTCGATTTCCCACGTCAATGTTTCACTCTCTCTCTTCCTCCCTCTCTCCCTCCCACTCTATCTGAAGATAAATGTGGAAAAAAAAAAAAAAAAAAATCCTCCGGTGAGGATAAAAAAAAAGTAAAAAACTAAACAAAACACAGAAACAAGTATTGGTGAGAAATGCAGAAAAATCAGAATTCATGTGCACTGTTAGCAGGAATGTTAAAATGGTACAGCCACTGTGAAAAAGAGTATGGTAGTTCCTCATAAAGTTAAAAATAGAATTATGATCCAGCAATTCCAGTTCTGGGAATATATCCAAAAGAATTGAAATAAAGACTTGTGCCCTGGCCGGTTTGACTTAGCGGTTAGAGCGCTGGCCTGCGGTCCAGAGAGACCTGGGTTCGGTTCCCGCTAAGGGCACGTACCTCGGTTGCAGTTTGTCCCTGGCCCTGGTTGGTCGTGCGGGTGGCAAACACTTGATGTGTCCCTTTCACGTCGATGTTTCTCTCTCTCTCCCTCCCTCCCACTCTATCTGAACAAAAAATGGAAAAATGTCCTCAGGTGAGGATAAAAAAAAAAAGGAAATAAAGATTTGCCCTGGCCAGTTTGGCTCAGCAGTTAGAGCATCGGCCCACAGACCAGAGTCCCAGGTTTAGTTCCCACTAAGGGCACGTACTTCAGTTGCAGTTCGTCCCCAGTCCCAGTTGGGGTCGTGTGGGTGGCAACCAGTCGATGTGTCTCTCTCACATGGACGTTTTTCTCTCTCTCATCCCCCACCCCCTCCTGCTCTATCTGAAGATAAATGCAAAAATGTCCTCAGATGAGGATAAAAACAAAAAGAGAAAAGAAAGACTTGAAGAGATATTTCTACATGCATATTCACAGTAGCATGATAACAATTGCCAAAGGTATAAACACCACAAGTGTCCATCAACAGATGAATGGATAAACAAAATGTTGTATATACATACAATGGAATATCATTCATCCTTAAAAGGAAGGAAATTCTGACACATACAACAACATGGATGAACCCTGAAAACATATGCTAAGCTTAGTGAAAGAAGCCAGGCACAAAAGAACAAATATGGTGTGATTCCACTCATAAGAGACAGCTAGAGTAGTCAAATTCATAGAGACAGAAGGTAGAATGGTGGCTGTCAGAGGCTGGGGGAATGGGGAACACATTGTTAATGGGCACAGAGTTTCAATTTGCAAGATGAAAAGAGTTCTGGATTGATGGTGGTGATGGCTGCACAACAGTGTGAGTGTACTTAATGCCACTGAACTATATGTACACTTGAAAATAGTTAAGATGGTAAATGTTATGCTATGTGTATTTTACCACAGTTCATAAAAATTTTTCCAATAAGGAAAAAAACTATTGCTAATATCATACTTAATAGTGTGAACTCTTTCCCCTTAAGATCAAAAACAAGACAAGAATATAATTCTCAGCATTTTCACCTACTAGTGGACTAGAAATCTTACTCAATGCAATAGGTAAAAAATATAAACACCAAGAAGAACGAAGTAAAATTGTCTTTATTCACAGATGTACACATAAAAAGTTCCAAGGAATTTATTTTTAAAAGTTCCTAGAACTAGTAAACAAATGTGACAATGCTATACAATACAAAGTCAATATATAAAATTCAATTGCATTTCTACATACTAGCCACAATAAAAAATAAAACTTTTTAAATAATACCATTCATTATAGCATTTAAAAATAATACTTAGGGATAAGTTTTAAAAAAGATGTACAAGATCTCAACACTAATATTTTTAAAATATTGCTGAGAAAAAATAAAGTTCTAAATAAGTGGAAAGACACTGAGTTCATAGATTAGAAGCCTCAATCCAAAATGACAACTCTCCCCAAACTGATGGAATCAATTCAATCCAATCAAAATCTGAGCAGACTTTTATGTTAAAAAAAAAAAATTGAGCCCTGGACGGTAGGGCTCAGTGGTTCGAGTATTGGCCTGCACACCAAAAGGGTCATGGGTTCAATTCCCAGTCAAAGGCACCTACTTGGGTTGCAGGTTTGTCCCTGCTGCCCCAGTTGGGGTGCATGCGGGAGGCAACCAGTCAATGTGTCTCTTTCACATTGATATTTCTTTCTCTCTCTCCTCCTCACCCCTTCCTCCCTTCCACTCTCTCTAAAAATCAATAAAAAAATAGCCTCAGGTGAGAATTAACAAAAATTTGACAGGTTGACTCTAAAATTTTTAAATAAATTAATACAAAACCCTAGAATAGTCAAAATAGCCAAAGCAACTTTGAAAAGAAAGAATGGAGATGGAAGAATAACACTACCTGATATCAAGCTATAACACTCAAGATATTTTGGTATTGGTGAAAACATAAGTATATAAAATATAAAGATCAAATTATTTTTTAGTAAGTGTATCAAAAATTCAATGAAAAAATCTTTCAAAAAATGATGCTAAAACAAAAAGACTTTGATTCCTATCTCGTATCATTCAAAAAACATTTTTAAACAGGTTATGGACATAAATGTAAAAGGTAAACCCATAAAGTTTCTAGTAGAAAAACAGAATACCTTTATAACCTCAGGTAGGCCAAGTTTTCTTAGTAAAGACACTGAAAGAATTGATCATAAAAGAAAAAATAAATTGGACTTTATAAATACATAAAACTGCTAATCAAAAACATTAATAAAGCAGAATGAAAAGCCACAGATGAGAATATATTCACAACACATATATCTGCTGAAGTACTTGTATTATAATAAAAAATACTCAACAACTCAATGATAGGACAAAGAATATGATTTTTTTTTAAATAGTCAAGGCTTTGAATAGACAGTTCTAAAAGGTGATATATGGCCCTGGTCGGTGTGGCTCAGTTGGTTGAACCAAAGGTCACCAATTTGATTCCTAGTCAGGACATACCCAGGTTGCAGGTTTAATCCTTGGTTGGGGTGCATACAGGAGGCAACTGCTCAACGTTTCTCTCTCTCTCTCTCTCTCTCTCTCTCTCTCTCTCCCCTTCTTCCTTCCTTTCTAAAAAAATCAATTAAAATATATTTTTTTAAATAATAAAAGATGATATATGAATGGCAGATAAGGGCATTAAAAGCTGAGCAACATAATTAGTCACCAAGGAAATGCAAATTAAAAGCACATCAGTCCCATTACATTGCTCACTAGATGACTAAAATTTAACAGTTGACAACACCAAATGTTTACAAGGATGTACAACTGGAACTAATACACTATTGAACTGTAAAATATATAAACAATTTGGCAATTTCATAAAAAGTTTAACAAACATCTAACATATGACCCAATAATTCCTAGAGATATGTCTAAGCAAAAAAAACATATCCCAAAAAAGCTTGTACAATTTTAATAGCTGCTTTATTCTTTTATTTATTTATTTATTTATTTATTTATGTATGTATGTATGTATGTATGTATGTATTTTTTTATCCTCACCCGAGGACATTTTTCCATTTTTTGTTCAGATAGAGCGGGAGGGAGAGAGAGGGAGAGAGAGAGAGAGAAACATCGATGTGAAGGGACACATCAAGTGGCTGCCACCCGCACGACCAACCAGGGCTGGTGACAAACTGCAACCGAGGTACGTGCCCTTAGCGGGAACCGAACCCGGGTCTCTCTGTACCGCAGGCCGACACTCCAACCGCTGAGCCAAACCGGCCAGGGCTGTTCTTATTTTTTTAATCCTAACCCAAAGATATTTTTCCATTGATTTTCAGATAGAGTGGGAGGAAGCGAGAGAGAGAAACATCAATGCAAGAGAGAGAGATATGAACTGGCCACCTCCAGCACAACCCCAACCAGGGCCAGGGATCAAACCGAAACTGAGGTATCTGCCCCTGACCAGAATCAAACTTGAGACTCTTCAGTCCACAGACCAACACTTCAACCACTAAGCCAAACAGGCCAGGGTGCTGCTTTTTTTCTTCTTCTTTATTGATTTAGAGAGAGAGAGAGATACATGATTGAGAGAGAACATCAACTGGCTGCCTCCTGCATGCGCCCTGCGGGGATGGGGCCCACAACCTGGGCATGTGCCCTGACCAGGATTCGAACCAGCAACCTCTTGGTGCATGGGTCGACACTCAACCACTGAGCCACATCAGCCAGGCTGCTGTTTTATTCTTAATAGTCAAAAACTAGAAATAGCCCAGGTTTTAATAGGTGAATAAATTGTGATACAATCAATGGAATACTACTCAGAAATAAAAATAAATAAATGAGTAACACCTGCAACGACATGGATATGTTGTTAGAGCATATACGCAAAACATTATGCTGAAAAACGCTGGACACAAAACAGCACATGTTGCATGATTCCATTTTTATGACATTTTAGAACAGGCAAAATTAATCTATCTTGACAGAAACCAGAACTTATTCCTTTGTGGGAATCAACTGAGGAAAAGCACAATCGAATTTTCTGCAGGGATGGCAATGTTCTTACCTTGCTGGACAAGGTGTTACAAGGATACATGCATTTGTGAAAACTATTTAAACCTTACACTTATTATCTGTGTATTGCATTGTATGTAAATCATAGCATTATTTTATTTATTTATTTTTTAATCCTCACCTGAGGACATTTTTCCATTTTTTGTTCAGATAGAATGAGAAGGAGAGAGAGAGAGGGAAACATCGATGTGAAAGGGACACATCGAGTGGCTGCCACCCGCACGACCGACCAGGGCCGGGGACAAACTGCAACCGAGGTACATGCCCTTAGCGGGAACCGAACCCGGGCCTCTCCGGACTGCAGGCGGACGCTCTAACCGCTGAACCAAACCGGCCAGGGCCCTTTATTCTTAATAGTATGGTACTGTCAAGCCTGACACTAAAAAGGAGCTCAATTCTGATAGCCCGATTAGTGAATGGAGACAGAGCTGCAAGTAGAAGCCTGAAAATACTACTCTAGGCTTTTACCCTGTTCTTGGGCTTCAAGATGGTTCCTGCTACTTGAAGACACTGATTCCCCTTCCTTAGATCAATTTCAAGGTAAGAGAATTCTGAATGTAAAATCTTGATCTAAGTAAGAAGCTGGAGCCTGGATGGCTCAATTTGGCAGATCCACCTAGGAAACAGTAGCTGAAATGAGAACCAGAGATTTGTTTTTTAAACATACTGTATCTTTATCTTAATATAAGAGCCTTATTAAAAAATAAAACATAGAAATAACAAAAATTACCCTCTGATCCCATTTGCCCAAAGATACCACTAATAAATAATTCGGTGTATCTTCTTCCAGGCTAAAATCTGCCTTCTCCTTAATGATTCTATAGTATTCCATTGCATACGATATTCACAATTCATTTAACTAGTCTCCTATTAAATTATGAGCTGTTTCCAATCATTTTGTTATTATAAATGCTGAAAGGAGTATCCTGAATATACATTTTGCATACCTGTCATTTCTTATAGAGTACCTATGAATACTTATAAATACTATGAATATTTATTAACTGCTACATCTGTCATTTCAATTTTTCAAATTTTAAACTCCTAAACCTGCAAAAATAAACCTGCACATTTAAAATTTTGACAGATATTAGATTGCACTCCTAAGAGTTCTCATTTTTCCACATCATCTGCACTAACAATCATTCTCTAACCTAGGAGTTGCAAATTCAAATGCCTATATAAGACTAACAGGAAACACAAATGGATGGAGGAGGCCGTATGGGTCTGTGATACACCTGAGAGTATATGCTCATTTCAAGAGAGGAACCTACTCTGATACAGCCAAAAGGTGCCACATAGAGATCCAGGCCCAGTGTTAGACCTTCCAATTTATCAAGAAGGCCAGAAACCCAAACCCAAATTTTTATGAAACTCCTGCAGGTTTTAAATGTTGGCAACTAACATGTTTTTATTTAAACACTCAGGTAGCCAAACAAAATACATCTATAGTCTAGACTACATTTAGCACTTGTAGAAAAGATACAGCGTATTTTCACTTTGAATCTTATTATTCATGAAGTTTATCTTTTCCTGCTTATCAACACTTTCCTTTCATACATAGTGACTGTTAGCACCCTCAGAAAAAAAGATGCTTATCTTTTTTTTTCAGATTCATATCTATAACAAATATTGGGGGGGAAAAAAATATATATATATATATATATATATATATATATATATATATAAAACTTTAGGTACAGAGGCTAAAGCATTGTCTTAGTTGACCAAAGTGTGCCCAGAAAAAGCATATGAAGATTCATTTGGGACTGAGTTGCTATACTCTACTCAGCATACACAGAACACCACAAGAACTTTTTAGAAAAAAAATACTAATGTGTAAAACTATGCATAACTTTGAAGAGGGTGGCTGTAATAATCTAGGGTTCCCTCCACTACTTAATACATTTACCTAGTACAGCAAATTTTCTCTTTGGTGAGACATCAAAAAAAGAATTGAATTTCCACATATCTCCCTATGTTATCATATTAAATATAAATAAGCACTTTCAGCCTTTTCTTTATGAAATAAAATTCAGGTTTATATAAATCTTTCTCCACTCTCAAAATGTTACTGCAGTACTGCTTCCATAGGAACAACAATTTCAGCAACCTATCCGGCGTCAATCAGAGTTCCTTCTCATTCCTTCTTAGTCATCCATTACAAATCTCCAGACCCAGATGTTCATTGCCTGCACCCACCAGAGATAATGGCAGAGATCCATGACTATCCAAGGTTCCAACAACAGCTTTGCTTTTGAATGCAACTATCTTTTCATCAATTGTAAACAAGTCCTAAACTCTTGGCTCCATAGGGAGTCCCTACCAAGTCAGTATAAACTTTGAAACAGGGACAGAGGTCAAGGGGATGAGAGCTCAGCCTAAGCTCTGGATCTCATGCCACTCCCACCCTGTTCAAAAGAATCCTTATCAGAAATCCAGGCCCATTATTAGATCTTCTCAGCAAAGGTCACATTCAGGAGACTTGATCTAGCAGATTCAGATAAAGTTTTAGAAACAGGCTCTTAGAACAGTTATGAATGCAAAATACCTAAGTCACTAAGAATGCTGTGGAGGAAAGATGACATAAAAGGGGAAAAAGGGAGATTTGTACACTTATCTTCATTTTTTTCAGACAAGAATTTGTCTGATGATAAGTGGATAAATCCTTAACTTGTGCCATAGAAGAAATCTCTTTGGGAACCTATTCCATAGGGAATTATTCTACTTTGGGTCCAAAATCATTCTAATATATGCAAAAGAACCCAAATGACACTTAGAAAAAGTCTTTATTCTTCCGTACACAAAAAGCCCCATTATATATGTTATAAATCATTATACTGCCTTAAACTCTTTCATTCGCTTTTAAGACTTGTCACAGTCAAGAGTACTAGAAACAAAATAAAAGACTAGTTAAAACAGCAGCTCAGAAGTCTGAGACACTTCTCTACTATGTATTTTGGGTGAGTCATTTACCTTCTCCAGGCCACTATGATCTTATCTACAGTGATACCTCGGTTCTCGAACATAATTCGTTCCAGGAGGACGGTCAAGAACCGAATTGTTCGAGAACCGAAGCAATGAAACCAATAGGAAAGCGTGACTCTCTCTCTGCACTCACACTGATGACGCAAGCAAGGCGCGCTGGGCCGAATGAACGCCATTCGGCTCAACTCGGCTCATCTCGGAAGTTCGAGTTCCAAATATTTGTTCGGATTCCGAGACAAAAGTTTCTCGAATCCCGATTTGGTCGAAAACCGAGGCGTTCGAGAACCAAGGTATCACTTATAAGATTTTTTTTTTTAATCTTTATTGTTGACTGTATTACAGATGTTCCTCATTTTCCCCCACTGACCCCCTCCTCCCCAGTCCCACCCCCCTCCCGCCTTTTCACACTATTGTCTGTGTCCATTGGTTATGCATATAAATTCTTTGGTTTATTTCTTCCCACTCCCTAACCCCTTTCCCTTTGAGGTTTGCCAGTCTAGCAATGAATTTTACTTCTTAATCCCTTCATCTTTTTCACCCACTCCCTCAACCCCTCTCCCATCTGGCAACCAACAAAATGTTCTCTGTATCTATGAGAATGTTTCTGTTCTGCCTGTTCATTTTGTTTGTAGATTCCATTATCGATAGATATGTATTCATTGCCATTTTGTTTATTCATATATTTAATCTTTTTTTTTTTTTTCAAAAAGACCCTTCGTCATTTCATATAATAACAGTTTGGTGGTGATGAACTCCTTTAACTTTTTCTTGTCTGGGAAACTCTTTATATGGCCATTGATTCTAAATGACAGCTTTGCAGGATAAAGTAATCTTGGTTGTAGGTTCTTGCTTTTCATCACTCTGAATATTTCTTACCACTCCCTTCTGGCCTGCAAAGTTTCTTTTGAGAAATCAGCTGATAGCCTTATGGGAACTCCCTTGTAGGAACTAACTGCTTTTCTCTTGCTGCTTTTAAGATTCTTTGTCTTGAACCTTTTGCATTTTGATGATGATGTGTCTTGGTGTGGGCCTCTTGGGGTTCATCTTGTTTGGGACTCTCTATGCTTCCTGGACTTGTATGTCTGTTTCCTTCATTAAGTTAGGAAAGTTTTCTGCCATTATTGTTTCAAACAGATTTTAAATTTCTTGTTCTCTCTCTTCTCTTCTGGCACCCCCAAGATGCGAGTGTTGGCACGCTTGAAGTTGTCCCAGAGGCTCCTTATACTCTCCTCATTTTTTTGGATTCTTTTTTCTTTTTGCTGTTCTGATTGGGCATTTTTTGCTTCTTTATATTCCACATCAGTGGTTTGCTTCTTGGACTTACGTACTCTATTATTGAATCTGTGTAAATTATTCTTTATTTCAGTTAATGCCTCCTTCATTTCTGACTGTGCATCCATCATTTCTGACTGGTCCTTTTTTATGCTCTTGAGTCCCTCACTAAGTTCACTGAGGTTCTCACTAAGTTCATTGAGCATCCTTATAAACAGTATTTTGAATTCAGCATCTGTTAGGTTGCTTATCTCCACTTCGCTTAATTATTTTCTTGGGGTTTTGTTCTGTTCTTTCATTTGGGACCTGTTTCTTTGTCTCCTCATTTTGGTTGCCTCCTTGTGTTTGTTTCTATGTATTAACGAGAGGTATGGGGCTATCTGAGACCAGATGCTGCTTGTTTGAAAGTGTTTAGGAAAACCTGAAGCGGGATCCAAGACAGGCCAATCCTATGGTTAAGCAACTGGCAACAGCTTGGGTGGGGCGGGGCTACCAGTGTGAGCCAGGTTGCTGGAGTCCCAGATATGGCTACTGTCTGCCAGCCCCAGGGAAGGGCTCACCAAAGGAACAAAGGCCTCTGACAGCAGGTTTGTACTGGAGAAAGCCCCCTCTCCAGCCCTCGCTCCAGTGCCAAACAGCTCAGTTCTTCCCTGTATGTCTCTGGTGCCCCTCGAGCTGCCTCCCCTCCAAGCTTAGAGGGAGAGAGTCCGATAAGTCCATGCGCGGGCCCTTTAAGGAGCTGCCTGGGGCTCCAGCCGCGTCAGCTTCCCTGAGCCTCAGTTCCTGCTGGTTTTTCCAGACAGAAGTTATGGGGACTTCTCTTCCTGGCACTGGAACCCTGAGCAGGATGCCTGGTATGGGACAGGGACCCCTCAGTCCTCAGGGAGGACCTTCCCAGCCGAGGTGTCCTCCTGATTTTTATCCGCCACACGTGGGTGTGGGACGAGCCCGTCCACTTCCGCCCCTCCTACCAGTCTCGATGTGGCTGCTGCTTAATTCCATAGTTGTAGGACTTCATTCATTCTGAATGATGGTTGTTCTGTAGTTTAGTTGTAACTTTGACGTGGTTGTCGGAGGACGCAATACCGCGTTTACCTACACTGCCATCTTGACCAGAAGTTCTCTTATCTATAAGATTTTTGAGTGCTTTATGAAAATGCATGTGAAGCATTTAGTGTACAATAAATATTAGCTCTCATTATTATTATATAATGATGATGATGATGATGATGTAGTAAAAGCCACATATCATCAAATGTTGTGTCTGTCTTTCTAACTAAACCAAAATACCTTGAGGGCAGGAATTTTGTCTTAGCTTGGCACACACATCAAAGAAGAAAAGAAATTGGGGAAGGAAGAAAACAATGGACTAAGGACTGACTACAAAGTCAAACTTAAAATTAGATAAATTTATATGATATAACCATTCTTACTCCTAATGAATATATGCAAAGTACATGACACACAATAAATGTTCATTTTCTTTCCTTCCTTGATCTCTAACAGGCAACCTTAAGTCCATTTTCTTCAGACCACACTTGGGCTTATATGAACTGTTTTCTGAGATCAAAAATTGAGGCATATAGTCTGACAACTAGAAATGGACCCATTAAAAGATGGTACAGAATATTGGAATTTTGGATAGAACCTGAGATGTACATTTCTCTTTGGTAGCTTGAAGGATCCACCAAAAAGTCTCCTTGGGATCCCAAAACATTTGACAGATGAATGCAAAGCCAGACAGAGCAAGGTAGTGGTGTTATACTGTCTTATCTGAAGCCGTTTTTTATCTTGCCTGTTCATCCTACCATCACCCATGGATTCCTACTTGGTGGGTATCTATCAATATGGCAAGAGAGAGCAAAGATTAATTTAACTTTCAAGTTTCTTTTTAAATGCTCATTTACCTAGGTCCTTGATTAGTAGAAAAAATATATATAGAGATATAGATACATATACATATATACACTAAAGTCTAGGTTAACAAGAATCTGAAGTATACAGTGTTTTTAAAATAGTAACATTCAGATTTTTAATTGCACAAAATTTTTTCCTCAGCATGCTCTCTATAAAGCCTTGCTACTTTCCCAAGAGAGAATGCATAGTCTGAGTATTTGTTTTAAATAAGCAGAGGGTTAACTTCTTTAGTTTCCTAAAAGGTTACATAAATGGGTTGGCAGATGGTCATTTGGGAGGTTACCTGCTGCTGGTTGGGGGAAGAAGCCCAAAACATTCTAACAGTCAACCAGATGGTAAAGAACAGTCCTGGCCAAAGTGGTCAGCTGTGTATGAGCTCTGTTCCTATGAGGGAACTACTTATGAAGCAGTAATTTACACCTGCTAATATCTGGAATGATTTATCTTTGTATCATTCAGAAACACAGGCTAGTCTAACTGAATAAGTGCAGTTACAACAGCCCATGAGTAGAGAGACTGAGAATTTCAACTTTATGCTACATAGCCTAGAATTGCATTAACTTAATAGTGTTTATCATTTGCCAAGCATTATTCTAAATACATATATTACTTCACTTTATCCTCACAACAGCCCTATAAAGTACGAATAACTTTTTATTGTCCCTATTTTACAGATGGGAACACTGAGACACAGAGAGATTAAATAACTTAGCCAAGATTACAGAGCTAGTAAATACTGAAGCCAAGCAATCTTGAGCCAGAGTCCATGCTCTTAATTCTAAAAAGTTTTGGCTTATATGAAAAGCTAAAGCGTTAAACTAAACTGCAAAAAATTTATACAAAAACACGTTAACTGTGGCATTATTTATAATGTACAAAAAACTGAAAGCAATCTAAATGTCCAACAATAGAATAGGTAAATAAATCATGGTAAAGTTATAATAAAATATTATCCTGCCATTAAAAATATTTATGAAAAATGTTTCATGACTTGGAATAATGTTCCCAACATAATGCTGACTGATGCGGAGGGCAGTTTACAAAATTGCATATATATTACAATTCCTATTTACTTATGTTAAAAATAAGGTCATGACCTAGCCAAGTTTGGCTCAGCGGTTGAGTGTCGGCCTGCGGACCAGAGAATCCTGGGTTCGGTTCCCACTAAGGGCATGTACCACAAAAAAAATAATAATAATAAGGTCAGCCCTGGCCAGGTAGCTCAGCTGGTTGGTGCATCATCCCAATATACCAAGGTTGCAGATTCAATCCCCAGTCAGGTCATATACAAAAATTAACCAATGAATGCATAAATAAGTGAACAACATATCGATGTTTCTCTCTCTCTCTCAAATCAATAAATAAAAATTAAAAAGAAATATGGTTTAAAAAATAAATAAACTCAGACGTAAATAGGACATATTTTCAAAAAACAACAACAATGGCTATTTCCAGGTGGTGAGATTAGGGGTATTCCTATTTTTTAGTGTTTTTCACAATGAACATGCATTGCCCTACTATCAATTTAAACAAAGGCAATTTTTTTCTTTTCATCAAGCTACACCAAGATCCTTAAGCAGTTAGTAAAAACAGCTAAAAAGCACCTACTCTAACTTCAAGTAGTTAACTTTCCTTGGGATAAAACCCTTTGAACATCAAACAATATAGTCAGCACATACCAAAAAGAATGCTCATCTTCAACTTTGGAAACGGAATTAAAATGAATATCAATTTTGGTCAATGCTTACTCTCTAATTACTTTTCTGGATTATTTTATAAGTACAGAAATGGATTTAACTATTTACAGGCCAAAAACTCAGGAATGACTTTGCTGAAATAGATAATAAGGAACAAAAGTTTGACTTTGGAGGAAGAACAGCTGTTGCTAATCCAACTATTTACCCTTTGACCCTGTCTCTGGCCAATGACTGAACAGTATCAATTGTTTTCCTGTATTATGTACTGTTTACAATCCCTGAGAAGCATGAAAGGAATTAATAATTTAGCCTAGAAAGCTGACAGCCTTTATTGGGGAGCCCGTTGTCTATAGGACAGAAATCAGAGCAAGTAGCGGTTCCTTAAGTCACAGGTCCCTTTACTGTTCCTGTTTTATAGCCTAATTGGCCCCCAAACATAAATCAATTATTTCTCCTGTTTTAAGCAACAATGACTTCTATTCTCTAACTTTCCTTGTATCAAGTCAGTCCTTGTTCTCTTAGGTTTTACAACTACACAGTAAACACGATGGCTGAGGAAAAAACTTGGGGAGCAGGGCAGACTGGGGTTATTTGGAAACAGAAGCACAGAAAGGTTATGCTGTTTTGAACTTCTCTTGACCTTTGACTGCCCTTGTCCCTAGCTTATGCTAATAGGCAGGGTACAGAGATGCTTCTTGTAGAAATGAACTTAGCCTGAACCTGTACCCTAACATTGGACTCCAGGAAGCCCAGAAATCATAGGAAGGCAGTTAATGTGAATAGCTGCCCATATTCTAAACATGGCTACCTACCTGCTCTATCATAGAAAAGGTGCTCCCAAAAAAGAAAAAAGGCCACTGGAATTGGACAAAGTCAGTCCTTCCCCTTCTAGTTCCAACACATCCCACCTGTTGTTGCAAACTTACTGTCTACAGCCACTGCCAGGCACAATGGAAAATCAGCAACAATGGTACTTCCTGGTACAAAATAAGCAAGTATGAGCAAGCTTTCCCTATCAGGAATTGGGGGGTGGGGGGAGATTCGGGAAGCCATTGGGACCTCTAAATTCCCAAGATTCACCACCAAGAAATCCCTATTTTTCTGAATCTTATGTGCAAAATTCATGAAGTATTAACATAAATGTCATTCCTTCCTAGTTAGAAGACGAAGAATTTGCAATATCAACAACAACCAATTTCACAACACACACAGACTGGGGTCTTCAGATTTCACATCACTCAGTAAGGCTGACCATGCTTGCTTATTTGAACCCCAAGACTGGTTCAAATCAAAATAAATTTCTTTCCGTTTATTATTATAACTTCAGATATTCATGTATTTCTTCAAAGAGAAAGAATAAAAACACTAACTTCACAAAGATAATATAGGAATTATTGAGAATATTAGCCACATGAGCTAAGCACAACTTTGAACAAGAGTGATTTTTTAGGTGATTCCCATTCTATACTGATACATAAAATGATTCAATATTTGTTCATTCTCATGGAATGGAGAGGTCTATAAATCACCATATCTAGCTAGAGATCTTACGCAGAAACATTAAATGAGTTAGAATTAGTTGGCCCAGAAAGAAGAATCATCCAAAAATCTTATAAAAATAACAAGGGTCTTTCCTAGAAGATGGCATGATTAGTTTTCAATTGATATTAAGTGCAGAAAAGAAGAATAAGTGTGGGTACCAAATGCTAAACGTTTTTTCGCCCCGCCAGTGTGGCTCAGTGGCTGAGCATCGACCCATGCACCCAGAGGTTGCCAGTTCTATTCCCAGGTTGTGGGCCCAATCCCCAGTGGGAGGGCATGCAGAAGGTAGCCAATCGATGTTCTCTCTCATCAATGTTTCTATCTCTCTCTCCCTCTCCCTCTAAAAATCAATAATGAGACTATTTCCATGGCCGGGGGCGGGAGGTCTCAGCCATGGCTGCGGCGAAGCCTTGGGACCCGGTGTTGGCACCAAACGCCGCCGGGCTACTGCTGGGCCATTTCGTAGCTTCGGGGATAGTCAGTCAGGAGATGTTAAATATATCTAAGAAATCAACTCCTTGCTTTGTGAACTTCTCCAGGCTACAGCAGACCACAAATATTCAAGCTGAAATCAATCAGAAAAACCTGGAAATTGAACTTCTAAGACTAGAAAAAGATACAGCAGATATTGTTCATCCTTCTTTTTTGGCTCAAAAATGTCAAACTCTTCAAAGCATGAATAATCATTTGGAAGCAGTGCTAAAAGAAAAGAGGTCCCTCAGGCAAAGACTGTTGAAACCCATGTGCCAGGAAAATCTGCCTATTGAAGCTGTTTATCACAGATACCTGGTACATTTGCTGGAATTAGCAGTGACTTTCATTGAGAGATTAGAAATTCATCTTGAAACAATTAGAAGTATTCCTCACTTAGATGCAAATCTAAAGAAAATGAGCAAGGCTTTAGCCAAGATGGATATTTTGGTGACTGAGACAGAAGAACTGGCAGAGAATATACTCAAGTGGTGAGAACAACAAAAGGAAATTTCCTCTTGTATCCTCAAAATATTAGCTGAAGAGAATTATCTTCACAAAATATTATAATACCATAACGCCTTATTTACCTTTTATTTCTAAAGTTTATGTCCAAACTATTAATGCCAAGTGATTCAACTGATTCAATTAAGCAAAAGTAAATAATTTATTTTTGCTTATTTGTGTGTAGTAATGTGAAGGCCATTTTTAGTCAATGATAACGCGGGTCTCTATCAATAGGCTTTGCTGCTAACAATACTGAAAGAGCCCTCTCTATATTGAAGGACTAAAATTCCAAGTTCATTAAGACCAAACTAAATTTTTCTTTGTTTTTCATATACTTTTATTCTTCTTTTCAATAAAACTCATGAAGATCAAGTATAACTGAAAAATAAAAATTAAAAAAATTAAAAATAAATAAAAATCAATAATGAAAAAAATTTTTTTATGTTTTTTTCAAATAATTCCAGACAAGAAAATTATTTTCCAATAGACAGTTAATACATGAAGGCAGGACCTAGACTTATTTGTGTATCCCTGGAGCACAGAAATGATACTGGAACAGAGAGAACACACAATATCTGAATTCTCAATTATCTGGCATGTTTTATGTATATGTAGAGTTCAGTCTGAAATATTACAGGGCATCTTAATGTCCTTCCTAGTGTCCAAAAATGTTTCTAAGAAAGAACCATAATCAATAATTTACCTTTTTCTCCTCCTACATGAAGGCTATTCATAAGAGGACAAAAATAGCATGTTCACTAATAGCTACTGGAATTTCAGGTGGCAGAGAAGGGTAAACTGAGCCTGTACTTCCTACAAAACTGATTCTGAACTTTGCAGCTTCTAGAAAGACAAATCTATTTCTTGTGTTTGATAAGCATTGTGGGATTTATTTTGTCTTGCAATTAATAAGTATTAGCTGAACAAACATAAGTGTTTATACTATTAAGATGTGTGTGGCAAATATGTGAGAAGGTTCTCAGTGTCAGAGAGAGAGAGCATTAGCCAAGATGGTGAGAAGGTGAACTTTACCACTTATCCCAATAGCAGACTGGTGACAAATGGCCAGCCCCATGACCCTAAAAAATACCAGAACTAGAAAAATAATCCTAGATCGTCTCATGGATTCTCAATCTAAATTATCATTAGATCTTTTGGCATTATAGCAAAATAAGGTCTGTGGACACTGGATATTCCCACTTCTTATTTCCAATAGTTACAACAATAGCTAAGAATGATGAATGCCACATGTTGAGAGTACTAGAAACACAGATCATTATCTATGATCAAGACTTACATATTCCTACCCTGGCCAGTGTGGCTCAGTTGGTTGAGCATCGTCCCATGCACCAGGAGGTTGCTGGTTCGATTCCCATTCAAGGGCACATGCCCAGGTTGCAGGCTTGATCCCTGGTAGGGGGCATGCAGAAGGCAGCCAATCGATGATGTGCTCTCACATCAATGTTTCTCTCTCTCTTTCTCTTTCTCCCTTCCCTTCTTGCTAAAGATCAATAAACTACTTGGGGAAAAAAGACTTATATAGTCCTGAAAAGCATCATTTAATTAGACTTTGAAATGGTTACTCTCATATCTTAACCTTAAGAATATAGATAAAGATGCTTCAGAAATTTAACTCTGGTATAAAAGTTATTAATTTTAAACATCTAAACCATGCATAATCCTTCTTTGAAATAAATGATGTCAAAACTAGTCAATACTTTAGAAAAGTGGTTGTGGGTATATGGTTGTATGTGTACATATGGTTGCATATGGTTGTTGTTACTGGTTTTGTGGGAGACAGATGGACAGAGCAAGGAGATTAGAATCAAATAGAAATTTTCAGCAAACCAAATTTCTATAAAATGAGCTCAATCCAGGCCACTGAATAATGTCAGGAGAAGAAAATGAGAGCGCAACTAGAAAAGATATAGTGCCCTCCCCATAATTATAAATTAAAGTGAAAATAAAATCTAAGTCAGTAAGGTCTATCAATGACACCTTAAGTTATACATTTAAAAGTACACACACACATCCTTTTTTAATTACAAACACTGGGGAACATTCATAACTTACTAGTGCCTGGGTCGAGCTCTGTCAATTCATCCTGACAAAAACCTAAAGAGAACATAATAGAAAAAAAAAAGATTATGATTTGTGCATTACTCAAAGGTCTTTGACTCCAAACATGAAATATCACATAGTATAAAAAAAAATCCAGACTCAGAAGTCATATTTGGATTTAAATCCTAGCTCTATAACATTTAGTTACTATATATTGCTCTCTGAGCTTCCATTTCATTATCTTTATATAAAAAAAAGATAGTAACCACTTACCAGAACAGTAATGAAGATTGAGATATTGATATAAAATGCTTATTTAGCACAGTCCCTGGCACAGAGTAGAAGCTCAATAAACAAGAGCACAAATAATTATGAGTAAGCATGCAATGTTAGTTGAAATAAGAATTCATGAGAAAATTACAATTCATTTAATATCTGTCATGTTCTACTTATCATCATCAATTATTTTCCAAAAGAAAGTAAAATACACAAAATATAAACTTACAACAAATATCAAACAGGGTAATTTTACTTAAAATTTTCACGGATGCTGAAGAATTTTACCTATATGCATAAATGGAAACAAGTCTATTAATAAGTGTGATATTCAGGTTGGAATAAATACCTCTCAAAGCATATTTCAGGCCCAAAAGGTCTGAGTTACATCTGATTGGTATGTAACTATCAAGTGTGTAACTGAAAAGAAAAATCAAGCACAGTGAATGGCACACAGTTAAGTGTTCTAGACACAGCTGATAAAAGTTCTTTTTTCCTGTACTGACTACCTACTTTCTCCTGTTTGCTTTCTACTCATCATCAGTTCACATATTCCCTCAGAAAAGCTCTTCCTTACCCTTGTCTCAAAAGGTCAAAGCCTCATAATTTTCTCTACTACTCTGTGTACTCATCAACAAGAATTAATTACTTGTTCAATGTCTGACTGATTCCACTATTAAAATGTTCCACAGTCCCTGGCCGGTTTGGCTCAGCGGTTAGAGTGTCAGCCTGCAGTCCAGAGAGACCCAGGTTCAGTTCCCACTAAGGGCACGTACCTCAGTTGCAGTTTGTCCCTGGCCCTGGTTGGGTCGTGTGGGTGGGAACCACTCAATGTGTCCCTTTCACGTCGATGTTTCTCTCTCTCTCTCTCTCTCTCTCTCTCTCTCTCTCTCTCTCTCTCTCTCCTTCCCACTCTATCTGAGCAAAAAATGAAAAATGTCCTCAGGTGAGGATAAAAAAAAATGTTCCACAGGGAAATAGACCTGGCCTATCTTGTTCACAGCTATATCCCCATGACCTCTGATAAGCCTAGCACAAAGTAGCTGTTCAATAAACATAAACTGTAGTATCTCAATAGTAACTCAAAAATTATGAAGCAAAACTAAGACTAGAGGAATATGAAAGCATTTTCTGTTATCAAGCTGGGCAACCAGAAGCTAGACCAGCAACTGGGAGAAGGTTTAAGAAGAGGGATTCAAGTAGCTGGTAAACTGTTTAAACACCACAACTTTGAAAGTCCTTTGCAATTCTGAATATTCTGGCCATACCATTCACCAAACATGCCACATCCCTTCCTGCCATCCTGTGCTTCCTCCTCCTCCACTTGGTGAAGAACTATTCATCCTTCAAGATCCAGCTCAAATATCACCATTGTGAAAGATGGGGAAAAAAGAGAAGCCCTTCCGCCCTGGCCAATTTGGCTCAGCAGTTAGAGTGTCAGCTTGCGGTTCAGAGAGACCCGGGTTCGGTTCCCGCTAAGGGCATGTACCTCAGTTGCAGTTTGTCCCCGGCCCTGGTTGGGTCGTGCGGGTGGCAGCCACTCGATGTGTACCTTTCACGTCGATGTTTCTCTCTCTCTCTCTCCCTCCCGCTCTATCTGAACAAAAAATGAAAAGAAAAAAAAAATGTCTTCGGTGAGGATTAAAAAAGAGAAGCCCTTCATACATTCATCAAAAGATAAAGGATTAAAAAGAAGAAGCCTTTCCTACGTTCATCAAAAGATAAAGGAACAATTTAATATCTGCCTCTTCTACCAGACAGTGAGCTCTTCAAGGGTAGAGACCCATGCCATATCCATCTGCAGATCTTCTTCTATGCCTGGAACAGTTGTTAATTAATACATTATAGAAGATGTTCAAATGCAGGATGAACTAAACAGAAAACACAAGCCAGCCTCTAGGATCACAGTCTGGGGGAAGAAAATCACAGAATCAGAAGTCTGGCCATAAAAGTGTGTGGAAAGTCTAAATGAGGAAATCTGATCTGAAACAACAGAGTTTGGAAGTTGCTAAAAGTAGCTAAGATCCTGAGAAGGCTCACCTCAGAGCAACTGTAAAGCCTTTCTACATGAAGGCAATGGGAATAAGAAAAGCTGTGGAGAGATGCCAGGCAATGAGGAAATAGTTCAACATGGGTTCAATATTGAATACCCTGTCAGAAGTGCAACTGAAAATAAACATTCATTTAATACTAACTGATTCAAAAATAGGACAAAAGCACGGGAAGGCAGAGCAGTAGAATGATCAAGTTAGACCTTTCCTAAGTTCTAGTCCAAACCATTTTTAGTCTAGTTATATAACTTTCGGCAAGTCATGCCCTACTGTGGACCTCAGATTCTGGACATTAAATGAAAGGACTATACTAGAAGTCTCAATGAAGGACAAAGCCTAATGCATTTTCAGAAAACAAACTCAGAGTAACTAGACAAAATACAAAGAGAGGGTGACTAAAAAACAAAGAAAATCCTAAGAACAGCTAAAGTGACCATCTATTGCTTTTATATACCTAGCAACCATGCCCCTCTTCTTCTGTTAATGGCATCTTCATTTTTCTTTGGAGACTTATCCCTTTTATACTCAGTCCATATGCCGCAAATAGGATGGACCCTAATTTTACTACAAATAGGGATTAACAACAGCATCTATCTTACAGGTCTGTTAAATGAGATAGTGTATGTAAAGGCTTTGCAAAGTATTTATTTATTTATTTATTTTTTATTTATTTTTTTAATCCTCACCCGAGGATATTTTTCCATTTTTTGTACAGATAGAATGGGGGAGAGAGAGAGGAAGGGAGAGAGAGTGAGAAACATCGACGTGAAGGGACACATCGAGTGGCTGCCACCTGCACGACCAACCAGGGCCGGGGACAAAATGCAACCGAAGTACGTGCCCTTAGCGGGAACCGACCCCGGGTCTCTCCGGACTGCAGGCCGACGCTCTAACCGCTGAGCCAAACTGGCCAGGGCAATGCTTTGCAAAGTATTTAACAAAGTCAAAACTTAACATATGTTAAGCTACTACTAACTAATCCCTAGGGTCCATCCAATCCAGTGCTGTCTGTGGTAACCAAGAGCAGATTATATGAGGGTAACTAGTGACCTATTCATGAAATCATCCTCAAAGACCTGGGATGAAATCTCAATGTCACTTTAGTACATGCTATGAGTGTTTTGTTTTGTTTTTTTATTGACCAGAGAAAGAGAGAGAAACTTTGCTTTGTTGTTCCACTTATTTATGCATTCATTGATTGGTTCTTGTATGTGCCCTGACTAGGGATCAAATCTGCAACCTTGGCATATCGAGATGATACTCTAAAAAGCTGAGCTGTCTGGCCAGGGACATGCTATGATTCCTTTTCTTTTTTTATCTTTATTTTTGTAGGTATTACAGATGTCCCCCAACCTTTTTTATATATTGAGCCAATAAATTACTTGATGCAATGATTCCAGATGCATGAGAAAAGAACTCTTTATATTTGCCTTAAAACGAATTCCTTTCATAGTCACAAAGAGCACTGATTATGGAATTCAGTAAGTATGTCTAAAATTCCCTGATCCAGCCCTGACCAGTTTGAGCGTAGGCCCGCAGACCAGAGAGGCCCGGGTTCGGTTCCCACTAGGGGCAAGTACCTCGGTTGCAGTTTGTCCGCGCCCAAGGTGGGGTCGTGTCAGTGGTGACCACTCAATGTGTCTGTTTGTCTCTCTCACATCGATGTTTCTTTCTCTCTCTCTCTCTCTCTCTCTCGCTCTCTCTCTCCCCCTCCCTCCCTCCCTCCTGCTCTATCTGAAGATAAATGCAAAAAAAAAAATTTTAAATTAAATTCCCTGAGACCACTGGCTAATAACTTTGTCTCTGGTTTTACAGATCATCACTAGAGTAGGAGGCCTAAGGAGATACGGAGAACAATGCTAATCATACCTCCTGATGATGACAAGTCCATAGAATAGCTAGATCTGACTACATTCTCAGGGTCTCATCCAGATTCTCAGCAAACAGATCTAAATAGTAAAATGATTCCTAACTAGAGGAATCCAGATCACTCCTAGTAACCCCAACACGTGTTCAACACAAAGGCAAAGGATATCAGAGTTGTTCAGTAATAAGCAGACACCTAAGCCACATAAACACACAAACATACCCTCGAAAAACCATCTGCCTCATAGACTGCAACACATATAACAGATCAGAAAATGTTCTGAGCTCTGGCGAGTTTGGCTCCGCGGTTAGAGCATCGGGCTGCGGTCTGGAGAGACCCAGGTTTGGTTCCCGCTAAGGGCACGTACCTCGGTTGCAGTTTGTCCCCGGCCCTGGTTGGGTCATGCGGGTGGCAACCACTTGATGTGTCCCTTTCACGTCGATGTCTCTCTCTCTCTCTCTCTCTTCCTCTCTCTCCTTCCCACTCTATCTGAACAAAAAATGGAAAAATGTCCTCGGGTGAGGATTAAAAAAAAAAAAAAATGTTCTGAGAAATCCAGGGTCTTTGGCTTGTGATTTAAATTGCTTTAAAACAGGACAGTCAAGAAACATAGACTGGTTCCTAGAATGATGCTCATAAGCTATCAAATCTAGTGTGAAGCTTATACTCACTTACCACATTTTAACTTAGGAGACAGATGCATAGTGAAAAGGACATTGGTCTGAGTTAGAGTTGGAGTTGGATTCAAATCCCAGAGTTGCCACAGTTGTTTTTGTTTCATTAACTACCCTATGTATATTTCCTGAAATGGGAAAAAAATAACCTTCTTGTTCAATATACATTTGGAGAACATACATAAACCACCTACTTTATGGCAAATGATCCATAAGTGGCTATAAATCTAAGAAATTTATTTAATTCAAAGAAAGATCCAGTTGCCAGGCTTTTCTCCAATAAGCATTTGGCAAAAAGAAAAAGATCAGTTTCTCCTCAATCTGTGATTGGCTACAGTGACACATTAAAAAGTTACCTATCTTTGCCCTGGCCAGTTTGGCTCAGCGGTTAGAGCATCAGCCTGCAGTTCAGCCTGGGTTTGGTTCCCGCTAAGGGCGCGTACCTCGGTTGCAGTTTATCCCTGGCCCTGGTTGGTTGTGCGGGTAGCAGCCACTCGATGTGTCCCTTTCACATGGATATTTTTCTCTCTCTCTCTTCCCCTCTCTCCCTCCCACTCTATCTGAACAAAAAAATGAAAAAACAATGTCCTCGGGTGAGGATATAGCCCTATCTTTTTCTTTATTTACTATTTTGACTATGAAATTATGTATTTATCACAATAGAATCTTAAACTTTGGGCATTTTTTTTTTTTTTTTTTACAAATGTTAACAAATAAAATATATGTATGGGTAATGCCAGTAAACAAATTCAAGCCTGAAACACTAATTGTAATCTATAATGTGTCTTTTACAAAAGCAAGTTAAATGTTACTCTCGGAATGTTTTAATTTAATTTGATAGTAGGAAGGCAGCATGGTCCAATAGTGACCTGGATCCTGGTCAGGATCCTGACAGTCACTCAGTCTATTCTGAAGCTTCAGCAGACCATAGACAAAATTAAGGTGAGGCCCTTAAAAGGTAAAAATTCTACAACTGTAACCAAACATCTTATCTTTCCCAAAACATAAATTATACATATATATCTCCTTCATGATCTGCCACTTCAACTTTATCTCTTGCTTCTCACCCCATCCCACCCTACAGTGTATACTCCACAGGCATGCCTTGTTTTATTGTACTTCGCTTTACTGAGCTTCCGAGAGGAGGACTGAGGTCAGGTCTCTAACCCTTCCCCTTCCTCTCCCACACACACTGGAGTCCAAGTTAGGCACTACAGATGCAATAACTGAAGCTATTGGCTTTTCAGGAACCTTTGAAAAAGAGAGGGGAGCCCGGTCAATATGGCTCAGTGCTTGAGTATAGATCCATGCACCAAGAAGTTGCCAGTTCGATTCCCAGTCAGGGCACATGCCCAAGTTGTGGGCCAAATCCCCAGTGGGGGGCCTGTAGGAGGCAGCCAATTGATGTTCTCTCTCGTCGATGTTTCTCTCTCTCTCCCTTCCTCTCTAAAATCAATTTAAAAAAATAATATTTTTTAAGGGAGGGGTAAAAGAAACTGGCTTCAAAATCCAAGAAAAACAAGACCTGCAAATTTGAAATTAAAATGTTTTCATTAAATATGAGCTACATTATTTCACCGGGTTAACTGTAATTCAAGTTTTCTATACTGTAGTCATATTTTATTTTATTTGTATTTTTTGTTAATCCTCATCTAAGGATATTCCTTTCATTGATTTTTAGAGAGAGTGGAAGGGAGGGAGGGAAAGAGGGAGAAGGGAAGGCATGGGGAGAGAGAGAGAAACATCGATGTGAGAGACATAGCAATCAGTTGCCTCCCACACATGCCCAGACTGGGGCCAGGATCAAACCTGCAATCCAAGTATGTACCCTTGACTGGGTATCAAGCCCACGACCCTTCGTTGTGGGTGCCAACACTCTAATCACTGAGCACATCGGCCAGGGCTATATATTATAAATTTTATTTTATTTTTTTACTATTTTAAACATTTATTTATTTAACTTTTTTCTTCTTCATTTGTTTTTAAATCCTCACCTGAGGACATTCTTGCATTTATCTTCAGATAGAATGGGGGTGGGAGGGAAATAGAGAAACATCGACAGGCTGCCACTCATACGACCCCAACCGGGGCCGGGGACAAACTGCAACTGAGGTACATGCCCTTAGTGGAAACCGAACCTGAGACTCTCTAGTCCGCGAGCCGATGCTCTAACCCCTGAGCCAGAACGGCCAGGGCTTCTTTATTGTTTTAGAGAATGAGGAAGGGAGAGGCAGAGATAGAAATATCGATGAGAGAGAGAATCAGTTGGCTGCCTCCTGCATGCCCCCCACTGGGGATTGGGCCCACAAGTGTGCCCTGACAAGGAAGCAAAGCAGTGACCTCTTGGTGCACGGGTTGACACTCAACCACTAAGCCACACTGGCCAGGCTGTACTATAATTTTAAATGCGAGATATGAAATGAAGCAAAGGATCCAGAAAGAAGTCAAGGGTCTAAAAGGATTTTGAGCCCTGGCCGGTTTGGCTCAGTGGTTAGAGCGTCAGCCTGCGGTCCAGAGAGAGCCAGGTTCGGTTCCCGCTAAGGGCACGTACCTTGGCTGCAGTTTGTCCCCGGCCCTGGTTGGGTCGTGTGGGTGGCGGCCACTCGATGTGTCCCTTTCACATCGATGTTTCTCTCTCTTCCTCTGTCTCCTTCCTGCTCTGAGTGAAAAATGGAAAAATGTCCTCGGGTGAGGATAAAAAAAAAATTAAAAAAATAAAATAAAGTAAAATAAAAGGATTTTGAAACTGCTCTGTTTAGTTAGGTACTCCTACTATATGCTCCCACAGGTCCCTCTGTTTCCCATAACACATTATGAGCAGGGCCACTGATTGTGAATTCAGGTTCTAGAGGAAGTTGTTTTCCATACCCCTCCACAAAAAGCTACAAATCTTTACCCAGGATTTGTACTTATATACAACAGTTGTCCACTGGTACTTTCTGGACCAACTAGTTCTGGTCATTTGTATCAGATTCCCATCTGCTTCATCTTCCCTAATTATGATTAGGTCTCCAATAAAACTCCATATTCTTTTTTTAAAAAATCTATCTTTATTGTTGAAAGTATTACAGATGTCCTCCCTTTTTTTCCACCACTGACTCCCTCTACCCTGCTCTCACCTCTCTCAGGCCTTCACAGCAAAAGAAACTACACATTCTTCTTTCAGTTAGATCTCGTCTCAGCCCTAACTATATCCCCAGTCCCAGGGCTGAAACAAGTCCCAGGATCCTAGGAAAAACTGCTCAGTAAACGTTGAGGAACTACTTTTTTTCTCCAAAAAGCAACCATACTACACCACAATGAATTTCTTGCCAAAATATCAAGTTCTAAGAGAAAAGAACAGTTCACTATTCTCTGCCTTTAAAGTCTAGAAAGAGCGATGTCCAACAGAAATTCCTACGATGGAAATGTTCTCTGTACAATATGGTAGCCACTAGCTACATGTGGCTACTGAGCACTTGCAATGTGCCTAGTGTGGCTAATGAACTGAATATTTACATATATATTTTTTTAATTGATTTTTGGAGAGAAAGGAAGGGAGAGGGAAAGAAAGGGAGAAACAACAATGTGAGAGAGACACAACAGAGTGAAAGAGACATATTGATCGGTTGCCTCCTGCATGCTCCCTACTGGGAAGATCAAGCCTGCACCCGGAGCATGTGCCCCCATGAGGAATCCAACCAGCAATCTTTCTGTATACAGGATGATACACAACCAATTGAGCCACAAGGGCCAGGATGAGGAGCTGAATTTTTAACTTATTTAATTTTAATTAAGGAAGCCACATAAATTCAGTGGACAAGGTAAGACTAGAAAGAAGTTTTCCATCCTGTTAAATTTGTTAGGCCACCTTTTGGATTCTGTTGCAGCTGTAATAAAAAATGAACTATGAAAATGATTATGTTAGTGTTATTTATTATCCAATTTATAAGTGTATTAGTTGTTATTAGAAAAATATTTCCATCAGCCTGCAAATACAATCACTTATTCCTTAAAGGGTTAAATACCTGCCCACACTGTAGCAGGCCCGAGGCCTGGAAAGTACAAATAAACCCTACTGTCAGAGAATGAAGAGACAAAAATTAAGCCCTGGCCGGTTTGGCTCAGCGGTTAGAGTGTCAGCCCACAGACTAGAGAGACCCGGGTTCGGTTCCCACTGGGGGCACATGCCTGGGTTGCAGTTTGACCCTGGCCCTGGTTGGTCGTGCGAGTGGCAGCCACTCGATGTATCCCTTTCACATCAATGTTTCTCTCTCTCTCTCTTCCTCTCTCTCCCTCCCACTCTACCTGAACAAAAAATGGGAAATGTCCTCGGGTGAGGATAATAAAATAAAATAAATAAAATAAAAATTAACTGTACAAGACAGACAAAAATTAACTGTAGAGCTCAATGTGAATATATTTAATGCCACTGAACTATACACTTAAAAAAGGTTAATAAGGTAAGATTTGTTATATATATTTTACTATAATAAAAACAGTAGAAAGCCTGGTAAAATAAAGATAGTGACATAAATAATATATATTTTTTTAAATTAACTGTAGGGAGTGAATGATGGACAGACAGATCGAGACAAATGGCAAGCAGTGCAGAGTAGTAAATCAGAGCATAAATTTTGATATGAGAATAGGTTTGAGTCCTGGCACCCTCACTTACTAAGAGTGTTAGCTTAGGAAGTGACTTCACCTCTCTGAGCCAATTTCCTCATCTAGATTGTTGTGAGGATTCAGTGCAATGATACACTTAGGTCAATGAAAGTGCTTGGCAGCTGTGATCAATATCAGTGAGAGAGCAGCTGCAGCAACCATGGGGCCGCGGGCATGTGGAAGGGATAAGCATTCATCAGACAAACAGGTACATTTAAGAAAAATATGCAGAAGAAGCCACATGTAAAAGACATGCACAGAGAGAGGAAACAGAATGTCCTGGTAATTTGATTGGACTGGAATCCTAGCCAGGACCATATTATACAGGGTTTTAATTGCCATACATGGGGAACTTATGGCTTTTTTTCTTTTTTTTTTCTTTTTTTTTATCCTCACCCGAGGACATTTTTCCATTTTTTGTACAGACAGAGTGGGAGGGAGAGAGAGGAAGAGAGAGAGAGAGAAACATCGATGTGAAAGGGACACATCGAGTGGCTGCCACCCGCACGACCAACCAGGGCCGGGGACAAACTGCAACCAAGGTACATGCCCTTAGCGGGAACCGAACCCGGGTCTCTCTGGACCGCAGGCGGGCCTTATGGCTTTTTTTCTACAGGCAACAGAGTTGCTGAAGAAAGGAAATAAACCTAGGAAGTTTGTCAGTACCAGTCCAACTCTAACTATTTCAATATAGGGGTTATAATATTTCAACCAGTAAACTAAAAGCACAAGGAGCTAAAAGAGGAAAAGAAAATGAGCTTTGTGAAAGTAGCCAATATACACATGGCAAACCATCCACAGCTCCTTAAATTCTAGGAACTCTTCCCATTTTCAGGGCCCTCCCCCAATTCCATCTTCTAGGCTCCTTTTGGTACAACAAATTGTTTGGATAGAGGCTGAGAAGGAATGTGACTTTTTTTGTTTTGTTTTTGTTTTTATTTTTATTTTTGAGCAACAAACATTAGCTAGCCAGACCACAGCCTGCCTTACAGCCAGGTTTGCAGCCTGCAACCTAGTCACAGATACAGAAACACTTTTCTTTGGATTGACTGAGCATTAAAATCACATCTGCCTTTTTTCTTTCTATCTAGTAAATGGGGTGCCACTTGGGCCATTAGCTTTTGTTTCTCTCAGGCAACATGATAAACCATATTTCAGGAATAACAGAAAATGCTTTTCAATGCAGGGACAGAGAACCATAAGTCCATACAGCAAAAGCTGCCTGGCAGAGCTTCAACTCCTATTTCCCTTTCACCACCTATAAATGTCAAGGTCACATTTTTAAAAGTGCAACAAAAACAATGCCCTTTTCCTAATGTTATTTTCTTGACATGAAATCTTAGGGCAAATAAAGGGAGTTGGGGGAGGGGAAATCAAGGATTCTCAATTACATAACCTATTGTGCCCACATATTTGCTCAACTTAAATGCCACTTACAACAAGTGTCTACATTTCTATGGAAACATTAATAACTTCCATCTGATCAACCTACATCACCTTTCATATCATTTTTCAGTCTTCTAGCTTTGTAATTACAGTCTTGAAACCAGAGTGAAGGCAAAAAAGCCAACCCAAGATTGTGATATTCCAATTTTAAGACATTTTTAAAAAATGAAAACAGTATAAAGCTTCAAGGCTGTGACTAAAGAATCAGAAGGTGAAAATAGTTTAGGAAGGCAGTTCAGTTTGATGAGTCAGAGGTCATGAGTGTTTCTATGGAAATATAGTAGAGGCATTTCTCAGATAAATGCATGTCCTGATGAGTCTCTAACATTTTTCATTTACAATTTCTAGTTCCCTAGAGTAACAAAAGGGATTGTTGATGATTCTTCATTCAGCCTGGAGGTTAAAGAAATTTCAAAATGCACACATACAAAAAAATGTATAAAATAATCTATCAGTTGCCATTTATTAAATCTTTACTATATGCCAGGCATTGGCTTGTCACTACATGAATCTTATTGAAAATAGCTACTATTATCTTCATTTTATATAGAAATTATGAAGTAAATAATCTAACAGAGAAACCTATCAGCACTGGCCAAACAACAATAATTTCCTCCTAGGGCAAATTGGAAAAGGTTGGATGGCAAGCGGTTCTTGAATCATGCCAGTATGACTATACATATGATTACTGTATTCTGTTACATAGAAAGAACCATAAAACTCAAAACAAGATAACTTCTATTCAGAGCAGTTTGGTTACTGAAATCCCACCTCTGCATGATACATGCTTTGTAACAGCCAGATAGATAAGAATTTGAAGTTATTTCAAAGAACAAACCCTGACATTCTCCCAATAGCAGTGCCTCAGAGTCCAAGAATACCACACCTTAGATGAGTCCATTTACAAACCTACCTCCTGAATAATCCGAGATGTCCATGTCAGAAAAAGCTAAAGTAGCCCTGGCCAGTTTGGCTCAGCGGTTAGATCGTAGGCCTGTGGTCCACACAGACCCAGGTTCGGTTCCTGCTAAGGGCACGTACCTCACTTGCAGTTTGTCCCCGGCCATGGTTGGGTTGTGTGGGTGGCAACTACTCGATGTGTCCCTTTCACGTCAATGTTTCTCTCTCTCTCTCTCTCCCCCTCCCACTCTATCTGAACAAAATATCAAAAAATGTCCTCCGGTGAGGATAAAAAAAAAAGAAAAAGCTAAAGTAATTTCTCCAACCAGATCAAACCAAAGTAAATCCTTAAATGAATGAATAAATAAAATAATTAGGCAAGAACTAGCTTCTTTTGAAAATGTGTAAGTTCCTCCCAGCATGAGTAAGGAAAGCGATGGTTTGTTTTTTGGTTTTGGTTTTTTGTTCGTTTTCATTTCAAAGACTAAAGAGTCTTACAGACCAAGAAGTTAATCTGAACATCTAGTCAGAGAGCTTTTGAGGTCATTCCATAAAGTGTCCCATACCATCCAACAGATGGAACAGTAGAAGCGAGCTCTGCTCAGGAAATCCATTAGTAAGGAGCAGATGCAACCAAATAGGTACCCATAAGCAGCAGAATGTACCTTTCCCTTATTTTCTTTGAAAGCCCCCATATAAAAATGGAACAACATGGATGCATGAAGGGCTTGAAAATATTTGTCCCTCTGGATCAATCCTGGAAATTATCTGAAGAAAATGGTCAGAAATATATAGTACAAAATAGGAAGCCACCTAAAAATTCAACCCCAGAATGATTAATGAAATTATGGTACTCTATTCAATGGAGTATTTTGTGAACATTATAAATGTTTATCAAGAGCTTATAATGGGCATATACTATACTAAAAAACATGACATAAAATTATACTCTCAGAATGAGTTCAGCTATATTCCAGCAAACATATTCACAAAAAGGCACATTTTGGTCAATTTTTTCCCAGTGATTATCTGTAAGTGTGGGCATTATGGTTGGTTGTTTTTTTTTTACTCCATTCTACTTTTCTGATAAAAAAATATATTGTTTTATAAACAGAAAAATGCACATTTAAAAAGTCCTAAGAAAATGATATGGCTTAATTTTCTAAAAATGACTACTTCAACTGAAGGGGAAAAAACTACCAGACATTCTAATTCTGTAAATGACTTTTTAATTACTTATTAGAAACACAATTCAGGGCACTAATCTTTCTGACACCGTAGTTAGTCAATTAATGCTAAAGCTCAGTACCATCTCCCATGTCCCAGCTTCAGAAATCCACAACATGCCAACAAAGAGATACACCATCTTTAACCTTTAACTCCAGGATCTTTGAAATCTGAAGAAAAGTTAGTTAATGTACCTATGAAATAACCCTACGAAGGACACTCCACAAACAAAATTAAGGGTGAAAAAACTCCTGCTGCTTCTTAGATGCTAAACTTTCCTACATCTTAAAATTAAGTTCAACAAACATTTACCTAGCATTTTTAATGTACAGGGCACATACTTTGCTAGATTACAAAAGGAATACAAAGATGAATGAAGCTGGATACCCCTAGATTATTACAGCCTAAAAGGGAAAATAGAAACTGACTGGCTACAGGAATCACCAAGTAAATAACCTAACAGAGGAACTAGCAGCATTGGCCAAACAGCACTAATTTCCTCCAAGGGGAAACTGAAAAAGACTTGATGGCAGGTGGCTCTTGAATCAAGCTAGTCAAAAAGGAAAGGGAGAATGTAAAATATAGTCAATAATACTCAGTAAGACATATATCTCTTTTTGGATGTCCTTACCCACATTTGGCAAATATTTCTCCCAGAGGCAGTCATAACCTAAAAGATGAAGATTATATAGGTCCTATCTGAAACGTTCTTTCCCTAAATGAAGTCAAGAGGGCAAGAAGGGCCTATCCAAGCATACACACTACCCTCTCATCCTGGGTTGAGATAGTTTTATCCATGCACATGTTTTCACCTATACTTCCCAAATGATGACCTCCAAACTTTCAATTCCAGATGAGACTGTTCTCCCAAACCACAGACCTATCCATCTAAATGCTTATTGTCAATATCTACCAGGTATATCCTATACAGGCCACATCAAATTCAACATGTCAAACTGAACCTATTATTTACTTTTTGAAACCTGCTTCTCCTATGTTCTCAAGTCAGGTAGTTTCCAGATACCTCCAACTCTTACCCCCTAAACCAGAGATCCCCAGGGATAACTCCTGGCTTCCATTTTACCATTCTCCTCCAGATCCCCACTCCAATCAATCTTTCTTTTTTTTTTTTTTTTTGTGGGACGTGCCCCTAGTGGAAATCGAACCCGGGACTCTCTGGTCCGCAGGCCAACACTCAACCACTGAGCCAAACTGGCCAGGGCTCCACCCCAATCAATCTTATCAATTGTCAAGGCATTTTCATTCTCTTTCTTTTTTTTTTTTTTTATCCTCACCCGAGGATATTTTTCCATTTTTTGTACAGATAGAGTGGGAGGGAGAGAGAGGAAGGGAGAGAGAGAGAGAAACATCAACGTGAAGGGACACATCGAGTGGCTGCCACCCGCACGACCAACCAGGGCCGGGGACAAACTGCAACCGAAGTACATGCCCTTAGCGGGAACCGAACCCGGGTCTCTCCGGACCGCAGGCCGACGCTCTAACCGCTGAGCCAAACTGGCCAGGGCTCCACCCCAATCAATCTTATCAATTGTCAAGGCATTTTCATTCTCTTTCAAATCTCCACAGACCTAGTCCAAGCCTTCTCATCACCCTAGAATCCTGGATTATTCTAATTATTCTCCCTGTAACCTTCTCTCATTTCCTGGAACTTAGATTTTCTAATCCACTCAAAAATTCTGTTAGGTCCTCCTCTTCAATGCTTCAGCATGAAATGCAAGGCCTTAATTACAGAAATAAACAAATTCAATATTTGAAAAGCAACTTTTTGCAATCTTTACTTCCCTGATACCTGAAACTTGAAAAAGGTAATACATAAATTCCTATTTCCAAACTCTAACTCTTTATACAGAGATAAAAATGTCTATGGCAACTTTGATGTTAAAGCAATTTCCTAATATTGAGACATTAATAAATTGATGTACTAGGCAGGCAAGATACCTTTGCTCTGGTACAGTCAAATCTCCATATCGGCAGGTATCGAATCTGAGGATTCAACCAACCACAGATCAAAAATATATGAAAATATCCCAGGAGTTCAAAAAAGCCAAATGTGCACCAAGCACTATACTAAATCCAATGCAAATATAGATTATATGCAAATATGATGCCTTCTTTTTTCTTTATTGCTTTTAGAGGGAGAGGGAGAGAGAGAGAAACATCAATGAGAGAAAACATCGATTGGCCGCCTCCTGCATGCCCGCCACTGGGGATTTGGCCCACAACCTGGGCATGCCTCCCTGACCAGGAATCAAATTGGTGACCTCTTGGTGCATGGGTCGATGTTCAACCACTGAGCCACACTGACCAAGTGCCATTTTATACAAGGGACTTTTGGTATCCGAGGTGGATCCTGGAACCAATCCCCCATGGATATCAAGAGACACTATACTAATAAGCCATCACTGAAATGCTGAGTTATATTCTGTGCTCCATTTTCTCTTCAGTTAAAGAAAGTCTGGCCAATTTTCTTAGTATTGTTTTCAGCTCTAAAGTCTATGAATTTATCAAAATTGGCAGTTATGTGTCCTAGGGGTACAAATCATAATGTTAACACTTGAGGAACCCTTAAGATTCTTTTTAAATTATTAATTTATTGATTGATTTTAGAGAGAGAGGAAGAGAGAGATAGACACATGGATGAGAGAGAACATCGACTGGCAGCCTCCTGCACGACCCCTACTGGGGATCTGGCCCACAACCTGGGCACGTGCCCTGACCAGGAATCAAACCTGTAACTTCTTGGTCGACGCTCAATCACTGAGCCACACCAGCAGCCTTAGATATTTTTTTACTAGAAGAAACCTTATAAATCATCCTTAATATCTTCCACTCCACCCTGGCTCTCATTTTAAAGAAGGGAAAAATTGTGGAAAGGGAGTAACATGTACAGCACCTTTCTGTGACTTAAATACTAATCACAGGCCCTGGCTGGTTTGGCTCAGCAGAGCATCGGCTTGCAGACCAATGAGTTGCAGGTTCTGGTCAAGGGTACATACCTGGGTTGTGGTTTGTCCCTGACCCTGGTCAGGGTTGAGCTGGAGGCAACCAGTTGATGTTTCTCTCTCTCCCTTTCTCTCCCCCTCTCTCCCTCCCACTCTATCTGAAGATTAATAGAAATATATCCTCGGGCAAGGATTAAAAAAAAAAACACTAATTATGGTCCTAAAGGCTTTCGTATTTTCCTAATCTAAAAATAGGAATAGTACTTACAGGTCACAAGACTGTTGAGAGGATCAAAAATAATATTAAAAATGTAAAGCACTCAAGAGAATATCTGGCACATGGTAAATGTTGAACAAGGGATGGCCATTATTATCATAGTTAGCGAAGTCATTCTGATCTCCAAACCATAAATTTACTTAGGAAAAGACTTCTTAACTTAAAAATGTAGACCACTTTGCAGCAGCTCTAAATAAGCACAATCGCAACATAGGGAATAGGGCCTTTTATCAAGTCATCACTCAGTGCTATTATTAAGAGTCGGCTTCTTGATGAAGCTACAGCATTGATGTGAAAATTGACCTCTGGGTCAACCATTCAGATCTCAGATCACTACACCAATAAAATAAATACTGGTTTGGTGGCAATGAACTCCTTTAGCTTTTTCTTGTCTGGGAAACTCTATGTGTCCATCGATTCTAAATGATAGCTTTGCAGGATAGAGTAATCTTGGTTGTAGGTTGTTGCTTTCATTGCTTTGAATATCTCTTGCTACTTCTTTCTGGCCTGCAAAGTTTCTTTTGAGAAATTGGCCGACAGCCTTATGGGAGCTCCTTTGTAGGTAACTAACTGCTTTTCTCTTGCTGCTTTTAAGATTCTCTCTTTGGCCCTGGCTGGTTTGGCCCAGCGGTTAGAGCGTCGGCCTGCGGTCCTGAGAGACCCGGGTTCGGTTCCCGCTAAGGGCGCATACCTCGGTTGCAGTTTGTCCCCGGCTCTGGTCAGTCGTGCGGGTGGCAGCCGCTCGATGTATTCCTTTCACATCGATGTTTCTCTCTCTCTCTCTCTCTCTTCCTCACTCTACCTGAACAAAAAATGGAGGGGTGTCCTCGGGTGAGGATAAAAAAAAAAAAAAGATGCTCTCTTTGGACCTGGCTAGTTTGGCTCAGCGGTTAGAGCGTCGGCCTGCGGTCCAGAGAGACCCTTAACTGTGGTATGGGCACATACCTGGGTTGCGGTTTGTCGCCGGCCCTGGTTGGGTCGTGTGGGTGGCAGCCACTCAATGTGTCCCTTTCACGTCAATGTTTCTCTCTCCCTCTCGCTCTATTAAACAAAAAATGAAAAAATGTCCTCGAGTGAGGATAAAAATAAAAATAAAAAAAAATAAAAAAGATTCTCTGTTTGTGTTGAACCTTTTGAATTTTGATGATGATATGTCTTGGCGTGGACCTCTTCGGGTTCATCTTGTTTGGGACTCTCTGTGCTTTCTGGACTTGTATGTCTTTTTCCTACACCAAGTTAGGAATGTTTTCTGTCATTATTTATTTCAAATAGGTTTTCAATTTCTTGCTCTCTCTCTTCTCCTTCTGGCACCCCCACGATGGGAATCTTGGTATGCTTAAAGTTGTCCCAGAGCTCCTTACACTGTCCTCATTTTTTTGGATTCTTTTTTCTTTTTGCTATTCTGATTGGGTGTTTTTTGCTTCTTTATATTCCAATTCGATGGTTTGCTTCTTGGCTTCACCTGTTCTACTATTGATTCCCTGTAAAATGTTCTTTATTTTAGTTAGTGCATCCTTCATTTCTGACTGGTCTTTTTTATTGTTGTTTTCACTAAGTTCCTTGAGTATCCTTATAACCAGTGTTTTGAACTCTGCATCTGATTGATTGCTTATCTCCATTTCTGTGTAGTTCTTTTCCTGGAATTTTGTTCTGTTCTTTCACTTGGGACATGTTTGTCTCTTCATTGTGGCTGCTTCCCTGTGTTTGTTTCTATGTATTAGATAGAGTTGCTGTGTCTCCTAGGCTTCTTAGGATGGCCTATTGTTGTAGGTGTTCTGTAGGGTCCAATGGCACAGCCTCCCTGATCACCCCAGCTGGGCCCTCGAGGTGCACCCCCAGTGTGGACTGTACACCCTTCTGTTGTAATTGAGTCGTTTTTTAATTAATTTATTTTTGTTACAGATGTGTCTCTTTTTTTCCCTCCATTGACACCCTCCTCCCACTCCTGCCTCCCTCCCCCAGCACTATTGTCTATGTCCTTGTTTACACATACATGGTAAAAGTTCTGTGGTTTATCTCTTCCCTCCCCCGACATCCACCTCTTCTGAGGTTTATCAGTCTGCACCCCACCTCCATGTCTCTGGGTTTGTTTTGTTCCTCAGCTTGTTTTGTTCATTATATTCCACAAATAAGTGAGATCATGTGATACCTGTCTTTCTCTGAATGGCTTGTTTCGCTTAGGATAATATTCTCCAGGTCCTTCCATGTCGTCTCAAAGGCTAAGAGATCTTTCTTTCTCATGGCTGCATAGAATTCCACTGTGTATATGTGCCACAGCTTTTTTTACCCACTCATCTATTGATGGACACTTGGGCTGTTTCCAGATCTTAGCGGTTGTAAATAGTGCTGCTATGAACATAGGGGTACATATATTCTTTTGTAATTGCGTCTTGATTACTGTTGGCACGTCAGTGGGAGGTATTTACTCAGGCTGATCAGCTGCAAGGACTGGCTGTGCTCACTGACCACTGGTCTCTGACTCCGGTGGAGGATCAGCGGTGTAGGGGCCCACCACACAGAGCAAGACTTACTTCAGCAGGGCTCTGGTACCCACTGAGTCCACTCATTGAGTATATCACTTGTAGAGGTTGTTGGGTGGTGGTGCTTCTATGTGGTCTGAAGCTGTCTACCGGGTGTGCTGGCTCTGGGGCAAGGTCAGCCGCTGCCTGCCTGTGTTCTACCTGGGGCCACCCGGCATAAGCTACAAAGTGATCTGCAGATGGCTGTTGCTTGCGCTGAGCTTGGAGGTACCCAGGAAAAGCCAAGTTGTGAACCAAGGCTGGCTGCTTCTAGTGCCAGGCCTGGGGCCACTTAACAAGAGGTATGGGGCTCGCTGAGACCAGATGCTGCTTGTTTGAGAGATTTTAGGAAAATCTGAAGCAGGATCCAAGACAGGCCAATTCTGTGGTAAAGCCACTGGAAACTCAGCTTGGGTAGGCCCAAAGGTTGGGTGGAGCAGGGCCTCAGGGAATCACCAGGGCGGGGCAAACCCTGTGAGCCAGGTACCTGGAGTCCCAGATTTGGCTGCTGCCGCAGGGAAGGACTCACCAAAGAACAATGGCCTCCCACAGCAAGTCTGTCCACGAAAAAGCTGCCCCTCGAACTCTTGCCCCAATGCTGAACAATTCAGTTCTTCCCCGTATGTCTCTTGTGCATTTCAAGTTGCCTCCCCAACATGGGAGCCCAGAAAGAGCGAGTGTGAGTAAGTCCGTGTGGGGGCCCTTTAAGAGAAACTTCATGGGACTCCAGCAACCTCAGCCTCCCTCAGCCTCAGTTCCTGCTGGTTTTATAGCCAGAAGTGATGGGGACTTCTCTTCCTGGCACTGGAACTTAGAGCTGGATCCCTCACTCCTCAAGGAGGACCTTCCCAGCTGAGGTGTTCTGATTTTTTGGGGGGGGGGGAGGGGTATGTGCCCCTAGTGGGAACTGAACCCGGGACCCTCTGGTCCACAGGATGATGCTCCAACTGCTGAGCCTAACCGGCCAGGGCTGTCGTCCTGCTTTCTATCCGCCACACGTGGGTGTGGGTCTAGCCGGTCCGCTTCTCCACCCCTCCTACCTGTGTGGATCTGAATGATAGTTCTTCTGTAGTTTATTTGTAATTTTGACGTGGTTGTGGGAGGAGGTGAGACCATGTTTATCTACACTGCTATCTTGACTGGAAGTCTCGGTTTTTTATATATTTTGAAGTAATTGTTGTATATATAGTGTAAGATAAGGTCACCTTTATTCTGTTGCATCTGAATATTCAATTTTGCCACCAGTGTTTCTTGAAAAGATTGTTCTTTTCCCAATAAATGGTGTAGGCAACCTTGTTGAAAATCATTGACTGTATATGTAAGGGTTTATTTCAGGACTTTCTATTTTGATAGGAGGCGAGACCGAGATTACCTATAGTGCCATCTTAACCGGACCTCTCTGGATCTATTTTGATTGACAGCCTATTTTGTTCATGATATTCCATAAATAAGTGAGATTGTGTATTATTTGTCTTTCTCTGACTGGCCTATTTCACTTAGCATAATACCCTTCAGGTCCCTCCATGTCATTTCAAAGGATGAGATCTTTCTTTCTTACAGCTACGTGGTATTCCATTGTGTAAATGTACCACAAGCTTTTTTATCCACTCATGTACTAATGGACATTGGGTTGTTTCCAGATCTTAGCTATCGTAAATGTGTTGCTATGAACATAGGGGTAAATATATTCTTTCTGATTGGTGTTTCAGACTTCTTAAGATATATTTCTAGAAGTGGAATCACTGGACCATCTTAAAAAAACTAGACTCCGTAAAGTACAAATGACCCTCAGAATCCTCCTCTACCAGAAGCTGGTGCTGAGATCCAAGAGTGTGAGCCCTGGAATCTAGACAGACCTGGAATTGAATCCCATCTCTCTCATATACTGAGCCAAGTCATTCAGTTCTCTCATCTGCAAAATGACAGTAATAATGTAACTCTCCTTATAAGATTGCAGCATATAATTAGCACACAGTCAACACACGATAAATTTCACTTTAAGAAAAAAGGAAAGGCAAACCCTTAACTACAAAATTCTCAGTGGAAACAATGGTCATAAACCAAGTATTAATTAGGCTAATTTTGCATATGAACAGAGTTGCTATATTACAATTCAGCTAAGAAATCAGTTTGAACCAAAAACTTTTCTTTTTAACAGGACGAACACAAATAGTACGCTCTAAGAGAGAAAGAAATTAAGTTTTTGTTTGTTTTACAATTTAAGTGGTAAAATTATAGACAGAGCACATATGAATTGGCAATAAAATTTCAAACTCTTGGTTTAAAGTCTCTATTACTTCATACCAATTACTTGATGCTGATAAATCTTACCCTTGGCTAAGCTCTGGGTTGAAACCTGAAGTTCAAAGTGTTATAAAGCAGTGAATTATATCTTTTAGTTTATGCCAAGTATTAGGAAAACAATATCAATTAACCCATTGGCATGCCATACACTACACCAGTCTGGCCCCTGGGATTAGAAACTGATTAGGAATATAGTTCACAAGATGATTTATCAAGAGTCCACGGTAGGTTCAGTTGGTTAGAGGGTTCAATCCCCAGTCAGGGCACATACAAGAGTAAATAAGTGAAACAACAACAAATCAATGTTCCTCTCTCTCTCTCTTCCTTCTTCTCACTCTAAAATCAATAAATTTTTTTAAAAGGATCCATGGTAAATATTCAAAGATATGCCTAGTAAAGTACAATAAAATACATATAGGAAAATCAATTCACAAAGAAAACTCCCTGCATAAGAACTCTTTCATCTTTAGAGCTCCATATTATCATAATGACTTCTAAGAATATTCCTCATAATTTATTTTCAAGTGTAAAATGTTTCTATACAGAATTATACAGATGCTATTTAAAATAATTCAGAATGGAAATTTTTTCGTATATAATAGCAAGTGGAACAAACCTATTCAAACAACAGAACTATAGACTTCCTCCTTACGTTTTTTTTTTTTTAAATCCTCACCCGAGGACATTTTTCCATTTTTTGTTCAGAGAGAGTGGGAGGGAGAGAGAGAAACATTGATGTGAAAGGGACACATCGAGTGGTTGCCACCCACACAACCCAACCAGGGCCGGGGACAAACTGCAAACAAGGTACGTGCCCTTAGCAGGAACTGAACCCAGGTCTCTCTGGACCACAGGCTGACGCTCTAACCACTGAGCCAAACCAGCCAGGGCTCCTTATGTATTTTTAAGAAGCAACTGACACAATACAAAATTAAAGAAGAAAAAAATGACAGTTGAAAATGTTTTGTCTTAGTCATAAAGTTTTAAAGATTAAAAATAAAATTAAAATGCAAATATTTTTTTTAAATAATAGAATTTTTAAAATTCATACTATAATCTCGACTCCTATTATCTCTACTGGAACATCATGCAATCAAATGTTAATTAAATTTGTAAGTATTATAAAGGTAAACTACAAAAGACAATAAAATCAAATAAATTGACTTTTATTGCACTGAAAATAACATGTTTCAACAACTGCTGGCAATATTCTTCAAACTTGCTTTTCCAACATTATCTAATTAGAAATCAAAGAAAGGTTTATAATATCTTCAAAGTTATTTCAATAAATACTTTATGTAGGTATACAAATACCTACAACATTATTGTATGTTTTACACCCAACTTCTAGAATTCAGTAAGCAACAAGAACTGCCATGTTTGGAGAAAGATCTGAGTTCTTTAGGATGAAATCCTATCTCACTATAGTTAAACGGAAAAACAAAAGAAAAAAAAAAGACATCAGAGAAATACATCTAAAAATCTTCTTTTCTTTTTTGGGGTCCACTGAATTCTCCTAGATTGAAGGATGGGGGAGAAAAAGGAAAAGGTGGGGAGAGAGAGAGGCAAGAGGAATAATGAAAAGGGAGAAAGAAGGATAAGAAGAAAAAGGGCCCTGGCCAGTTTTGCCCAGTGGTTAGAGCATAGGCCTGTGGACTGTAGAGTCCTGGGTTTGGTTCCCTCTAAGGGTCCTGTTGGGGTTGTGTGGGTAGCAACCAGTCGATGTGTCTCTCTCACATTGATGTTTCTCTCTTCCCCCCTTTCTCCCTCCTGCTCTATCTGAAGATAAATGCAAAAATGTCCTCGGATGAGGATAAAAAAAAGAAGAAAAAGGGAGGAGAAGGGCAGCCTAGAGAATAAGGCCTGTGAAACTAGTGATTCAACTTCAAACAAATTTCCTCCCCTCAGTTTACTCACGTGGAAAGTGAACAGACCATCATCACCTCTGTCAGTGTTTCCTAAAGTGAAGAGACCACTGGAAGATTTTAAGCAGTACAAAGAGAAAGCATTTTAAAACATTCCAAAGTCATTACACCTTTTCAGTTCTCTTTCAATCCTTCTAATCATATCAGAAGAAAAATCTCAGTTTGGTGCTAGTTTGTCCATTACCTCTCTAATGGTTGTTAATCACTCTTCTAAAAAAAAGGCCTGATCAGAGAGACTTGGGCAGACAACATCTTAGTTAGAATTTAACACAATATTGTTTTTTATTATTTAAATCCTCACCAGAGGATATTTTTCCATTTACCTTCAGAGAGAGTTGGAGGGAGGGAGGGAAGGAGGAAGAAAGGGAGAGAGAGAGAGAACATCAATGTGAGAGAAACACATCGACTGGTTGTCCCCCATACAACCCCTATCAGGGCCAGGGACAGAACCACAACCGAGGTACACGCCCTTGACTGGAATTGAACCAGAGACTCATTGGTCCACAGGCCAACTCTCTAACCACTGAGCCAAACCAGCCAGGGCAACACATATTATTTTTATTAAATTTATTTTTATTATTATTTTTTTTTTTTATCCTCACCCAAGGACATTTTTCCATTTTGTTCAGATGGAGTGGGGGGGGGGGGGAGAGAGAGAAAACATCGATGTGAAAGGGACACATGGAGTGGCTGCCTCCTGCACAACCCCAACCGGGTCCAGGGACAAACTGCAAGCAAGGTATGTGCCCTTAGCAGGAACCAAACCAAGGTCTCTCTGGACTGCGGGCCAACGCTCTAACCTCTGAGCCAAACCGGCCAGGGCAACACAACACTATTTTTATTAAATGTATTTTTACTGTTACCTTCTATTTATGGGAAATAATTTTTCATTTAGTATGACAAAGTTTACTTTTAAAATAAACTTTAGGTTGCAAAGTATTAACTATTTAATATTTAAGATATTAAATAAACAATATACTAGGAAATGACAAAAATCATGATGGTGATACAGGAAAAACTAAAGTTTGAAAAACACTGGTTTGGCCCTGGCTAGTGTAGCTCAAATGGTTGAACATCATCTCATTCACCAAAAGGTCCCTGGGTTAGATTCCTGGTCAAAGCACACATCTAGGTTGCAGGTTCGATCCCCACTCTGGCAGGGGTGCTTACAGGAGGCAGACAGACAATCACTGTTTCTCTTTCACATCAATGTTTCTCTCTCTCTCTCCCATCCACTCTCTCTAAATTCAATAAAAAGAAAAACACTGGTTTGGTGGAATAATGGTACATTATTTTCAACTCTAAGCCTTAGTTAACTCATCCGTAATATGGGAATATCACCACACAGCAAAGAAAAGTTGTGGAAAGGAATACATTTCTTTAGTGCCCGGCATCCAATGAGCACTCAACAACCATTTGTTCTATTCTCTTTTTAAGGATATAACCTTAAAAGGGGGTGGGGAAGCCAGGCTTCCTGTATATTAGAGACAGGAGCATTTGTTCTGGTTGTGATACTTCCCACCAGGGATTGCTTTTTACCCTGATAAAGCTGCAGTTTACTCTCCGAAGGCTCGTAACTCTAGTTACAAGTGACTGGGAATAAAGTGCTTTAGAAAAGTGGAACATATCTTAAATCACTTAGAAGTCAGACCCCAACGGGTAACAAGAAAGGCAGGGCCATTTTATAACAGATGTCCAAGCTAAAAGAAGGTATTCCATTTGGGCAAATTTGACAATGCTGTAATAGAAGGGGAAGTCACTCAGTGGTCCATAAACCAACCTTGATCACTTCATCATTTGCTATTATCCAACTAGAGCCCATAGGTGAGAAAATCCTGGGAGTATGGGGGTAGAAGGTTCCCAGTTCCCTGAGTAGGAGTGCTTAGAATAAAGGAATTGAGTACTTTAGTAAATCCAACCACTGTATAGTAATAAGCACTTTATTTAACATATGTTGCCCAATTTCTCCAAACATAACTATGAGGTACTTCCAAGTCAATTCACCAAAATGACCAAATCTCCAAATAGCCAATTCTCTAAATTTATCAAAAACTTTAAGTATTTGCCCTGGACAGTTTGGCTCAGCGGTTAGAGCGTCGGCCTGCGGTCCAGAGAGACCCGGGTTCGGTTCCCGCTAAGGGCACGTACTTCGGTTGCAGTTTGTCCCAGGCCCTGGTTGGTCGTGCAGGTGGCAGCCACTCGATGTGTCCCTTTCACATCGATGTTTCTCTCTCTCTCTCCCTTCCTCTCTCTCCCTCCCACTCTATCTGTACAAAAAATGGAAAAATATCCTCCGGTGAGGATAAAAAAACTTTAAGTATTTTACTTACTTACTTACTTATTTATTTATTTATTTATTTATTTTTGTGGTATGTGCCCCTAGCAGGAACCGAACCCAGGCCGACGCTCAACCGCTGAGCCAAACTGGCCAGGGCTGTTCTAACTATTTTAGAGAGTTTATAATAATTTGTGTTGATGAGGTAATTTAATTAACTTTTAAAGATTCCTGCCAAATTAAGATTAACAGGACAGCCTGGCCGGTGTGGCTCAGCGGATGGAGCACATCCCATGGACTGAAAGGTCCCGGTTTGATTCCCAGTCAAGGCACATGCTCGGGTATTGGCCTTGATCCCCAGTAGGGGAAGTGCAGGAGGTAGCCAATGGATGTTTTTCTCTCTCTCTCTAAAAAAAAAAAAAAAAAAGATTGACAGGATAGCAGCATTTTCAACAAGGTTCAATTTGTTTCTACCCCAGTTCTCTGCTGCTACAGATAGAAGAATCAGGGCAGACAGGAGAGCTCTACTTGCAGAAATATACAAGCTGGTCTGAGCAGCAGGTGATGGGGAAGGGATAGGGTACTAGAAAAGAGAGAAGGGAAAGGGAAAAAAATGGTAGTGTAGCAATTAAGGAGATGAAGAGCGACAACAAACTCAGCAAAGTGATTTTTGTTGAATTGGATATCGGATAAATTGAACATGTGGCACCTTGGCCGGTTTGGCTCAGTGGTTAGAGCATCCATCCTGTGGACCAAGGAGTCCCGGGTTTGATTCTGGCCAAGGGCACATGCCTCGGTTGCAGTTAGTCCCTGGCCCCAGTTGGGGTCATTGAGGGTGGCAACCAATTGATGTGTCTCTCTTACACTGATGTCTCTCTCCCTCCCACTCTGTCTGAAGATAAAGGTAAAAATATCCTTGTGTGAGAATTAAAAAAAAATTGAACACATGGCAAACTAGTTTCAATGACTTAGATTTCGGTTGAACCAGGTGGTATTAACCTTACAGACAAGAAAATTGAGAAATGTTAAATAACTTTCCTAAAAAGTGCACAGCTTCACTCTAGGTTCTTCACATACAACCTCATTTCATTCTCCAGTAATCTCTGCGTGATTCTATGTCCCTTCACCACCACCACCACCACCTTAACAAAACATTTTTTAAAAAATCACAAAAGTAGGAGAGAAAGGACTTAAAACCAGGTCATGCTCTAGTGCACCTAGTTACCACTACATCATAATAACAATTCACCAAAATAATTTTTTAATTTTTATTTATTGATTTGAGAGAGAGAGAGAGGGTGAGAGGGAGAGACAACCAGACAAGACAGACAAACAGAGACATCATTTTATTGTTCTTATTTATACATTCATTGGTTGATTCTTGTATGTGTTCTGACTGGGGATCGAACCCACAACATTGGTGTCATCAGACAATGCTCTAACCAATTGAGCTACCCAGGGCCTCACTGGAGGATATGTTTTACTGATTTTAGGGGGGGGGGGGGGGAAAAGAAGAGAGAGAGAAAGAGACAGAGACAGTGATCCTTTTGAGAGAAACATCAATTGGTCGCCTCCCTTATGCGCCCCTACTGGGATCAATCCTGAAACCTAGGTAAGTGGCCCTGCAACTGAGGTAAGTGCACTGACCAGGATTGAACCAGCAACCTTTTTTTTTTTTTTTCTTTTGTAATCCTCACCCGAGGACATTTTTCCATATTTTGTTCAGATAGAGAGGGAGAGAGGGAGGGAGGAAGGGAGGGAGGGAGGGAGGGAGGGAGGGAGGGAGGGAGGAAGAAGGAGAAAGAGAGAGAAACATCAACGTGAAAGGGACACATCGTGAAAGGGACACATCGAGTGGTTGCCACCTGCACGACCCAACCAGGGCCGGGGACAAACTGCAACCGAAGTACATGCCCTTGGCGGGAACCGAACCGGGGTCTCTCTGGACCACAGGCCGAGGCTCTAACCACTGAGTAAAACCGGCTCAACCAGCAACCTTTTGGTGCTCCAAACAACTGAGGCACAGCAGCCAGGGCTCACTGAATTTTTAATTGCCACCTCCACCAATTTTTCTCTACTATAATACAATGCCGCTTACTAGTATCTGCTATTCAGAGGCTGAGTGGCATTGTTGCCAGACTAAATTGGAACAATTTCAGAAGGTCAAAATATTAGTGATGTTATTTTATTTAGCCTGGATAACCTTCTCTATACAAATGATTTCAGATCAAAGTTTGCAAAACTAATATTATTTGAGAATCCCAATTACCATCTTTACAGATCCCAAACTAGTAATACAAAAGAAAGTCTGGGCTAGTCTCCTTAAACAAATGTAAAAACTAAAATGATTCTAAAATCTACAAGATCTATGTAAGACATTAGTGCTTGCTCAAACTATTTGCCTTACTGCTGGGCTCTTCAGGGATGTGTCACATTTATGATGATGCTAGGAGTCCTCTGACCCATTGACACAGAAAATCTGACTTATCTTATAGCAACAATTAAGCTTCCTCTACCAATCAGATAGTAGCTCAAGGCTCTCTAAATAACTAGAAATAAGTTCTGCCTTTTATGGAATGCAGAAAAACTTTCTGTTCATAGGTTTTATGACAGGATCCACATATAAAGCATTTAAAAATATTAATATTTTTACTTTTACACTGCCTGAGTATAATCAAAAACTTTTACTAGTCAAGTTACAATTCCTGTAAAATATTTTAAGAACCAATTAAACTGGTATTTTTTAAAAAAGCATTAAGCATTTGTTGTGATTCCTCATTGGGTTCAAAAATCTCTTTGATGTTAAGATGGGGACAGAGATCTTTTCAACAAATCTGAATATTGCAAACTGACACACTGAAAAATGCTACGCTACCTCAAACCTTTTCAAGTACATATTTTAACTGCTCAATGAAGAGATAAGAAATTTAATTTTTAAGTCCATTTGAGGCATCTCTTTTGCACTTATCAGTGCCTCTTTAATTATTTCTGATCTTAATGTACACTCAAGGCTACCCTTAATGTTTTAGCAAATAGAATGCAATTCTGCCTAACCTCTTTTGAAATCAACAAAAGCTATAAATTTAACTCAAGACAGCTTTTGTAGTTCAGTTAGATTCAAGGTCATCTCAAGGCTTTTAATTACTAGCCAGGATTTGAGGAGGTTTGCAATTGGTATAGCTGAGGGAAAGAGCAGCTGGCTTCTTCACTTTCTTATTAAAGAGCATTATAAAAACTGTGTTTTGGCAAATTGCAACTTCTCTGACCACCAGTGGTGAACACAAAGCAGCAGACCAAATGATCTTCAAACATTCATGTTTCCTCTCAATCAACATAAACTTTAAAAATTACTAGAAGACACTTTAATTTCAACAAATATGATTTGTGTTTTAATTCAAAATTTGTAGATAATCAGATTCTATTCTGACACAAGCCTTATTAATACCTGTGAATGCCTTTCAAATTAGCCTAAGATTTATTTAGGTCTCTTCACTATCAAATCCTGTGCAGGATCAGCATAGAAGTCAGCCACTGAGGAACCCATGAAGATTCTTCATATTTCTAAAGCAATAAATTTAACTTTACTCTCCATGCACTTAATTTCTAAGCAAATTCAGTTGTAAGTTTCAGGACTTATTCAAGACTTTGAGGAAGATAACATAGTTATGTCACACACTCACTCTCTCTCTTTCTCTCTTTCACCCTCCCAAGATTTTTAGAGGCAACCAGAGAGGGCTAGAGTGTCTTTACCACCATTCCCCATAATCTATAATAGAGAGAAGACAGCCACAAAAGAGACCCTAGGTACTGCTCTGACCAAGCTGGAGATACTGGAGGGGGGGGGGGGGGGTTGGAAGGCAACATGCTTGTGAGGCCTGCCAACAGAAATCTAAGAGATTCAGAGGACAAAAGGCATTGAGAACGACTATATCTCCTCAAAAAGAGAGAAAGAGAACAGAGAGAATAGCCTACCACAGTGCCTTAATTCTATCTCAAGTACTGAGTATTTATTTAAAAAATAAGTACTGCTGATAACCCTAGATTTTAGTATACAAGATACCTTAGTGTAAATTAAACTGATTGTTAGCACAGATACATAAGTACTTATAAAAATCTATCTCCTCAAAATAAGCCAAAATAAAAGAAAGCACAAGATGGTCTGGGCAGAACTGTTACAGCAGAAACTAAAAACTATCTCAATGTCCAAATATGAAAAACAATGGAATGTTATAAAGCCACCAGAATTTTTAAATAATTTCATGTTGAATGAGTAAAGTTCATAACATAAGGGTGAAAAAGCTTTAAACAAAAAGCATAAAACTTAATGGTATACATAATCACAACAAGCAAAAACCTAGGATTTGAAGTCCAGAAGAAAACAAGAAAATTTTAATGTAAGCTGCTTGGAGGAAAGATTATTGGTAATTTTCCCTTAATTTTCTGGATTTTCTACAGTGACCAGTCACTTCTAATTTTAAAGCATTAGATTCCCTAAACAGTTCACACCTAAGGACCTAAGGGCCACAGGCAATTCAAGCACAGAGCTGAGAGATCACACCATTTAAAATTTAAATATAGAATACAGCTAAATCCCTCCTGCTTTTATTTATATGCAAGCACTTCCAACTGTGTTCCTCTGGCTGTGTTCTTTAGACAATGCTCTAAAGTTGCTTTACAAACAAGGCACTGGAAGCACTAGGCATTCTCCAGCCAGGAGTCCCATCTATGCTCCTGAAAACTAGCTTTGGAAAATAAATTTACAGTATTTCACACATTTCTTATTCCCCATGAGTGCTCGGTAATTGTTTTTTTATTAATGGGCACTCTATATGAAAAGCAACTTACTTTGAAAAATTTGAAAAGGTTCACAGCAGATAGAAAAATTTATCTTCAAAAGTTAAATGCATTCTTCATCCCAGTAGCACTTTCAGTAACTGCTTGCCATCAGTTAGCTCTGAATTCCAGCTAGCCCAACTATCTTTCAGATTTGATCTGTCAGCAAGTAAGGAAATATTTTTTTGTGGGAAAGCAATTGTAATTTCCCACATTAGGTGATTGATTAAGTTCTCTCCTCTAAAAGGCTGATTGGTTTCCTGGTGCCAGTAAAATGATTGATGAATATTTCAACTGCAGCTCCCTTGCTGCCCCCCCACCCCTCCCCCATGCACTGCCGCTCCTTTCCTGCTGGGTTCCCTTTTTACAGAATAGCATTTAAGGAGGTTTTGCAATTTTCCTTAATGAATCCACATTCTCAAATGTAGGGCATTTAATCTTAAGAGGATAGGACTCCTCTCAATGCTGAATGAGTTTTGCAAATAAAAATCCTTTTACAAGGAATGAGGGAAAACTCCAAAATTAACTATGGGTTTGATTCAGTGAATGAAATTGTACTTACAAAGGAGAAAGGATGCCATGGAGGGGTTATAAATGTGAAAAATGTGATCATGTTTAATAAAAAAAATAAAATAAAACTACATCTAATTTCAAGTTTACAATATCAATTATCAAAACATTGAAACTTTAGTTACAAACATTTCTATAAAGTAAACCTTTATTGAAATTTACATGTAAATCATATGATCGTACAAACTTTAAAGGAGCCAGGTGTTCTAAAATCAAAACAGGGTAGCAATGTAATGTTCTTTGAGGGATGATTGAATAGTATCTGAAATCAAAATTATCCCAGGGACTCTGGCTATTTCCAACATAGTTATGTGCTTTAGGCAGGGCTTTCCTACATTGTAATTTCCTGTTTTACCAAATTCATTCCATCATCAAGCAGAAAATTCCATTCAGGGATTATCTAATTTAGCCCCTTCATTTTATAGGTGGGCCCAGAGAAACGTACCTCTGTAACAGAACTGTAATCAGAACATGGGCAAAACCCAGGCCCATCAACTATTTCCTGGGCCTCTCTCAAATCCTTTCCTACTCAAACTACATTGCTACCACGATCTACTAACCCACACTGCCACATCTTTCTTACTCTCTCTTTGCTAGCAAATCATTTTCTGTATTTTACAAGCTTTGGACAACTGGCTCTTATATTTCCATTTTCAAAGGGTCACATAAATCCTCTTGGATTGGTTCTCCTCTCTTTCATATAGCCAGCATTTTTGTGTGGCAGAAATAAAAAAAAAGGTACAAGGGACAAAGACTATCTTTTCCTAAACTACATTTCCCAATGCAGTCAAGCATATTTGTATGTCACTTTAGTTACAAGGACAGGCAATTTCCAAACAGAAATTATATACATTCTGGTTTCAGGAGGGCCCATAAAACCTTGGATTTAGCTTCAACGCACTTTTGACTTATATACTGACCCCAGCGGCCTCAAGTGACTGAAAAACACATTCCCTTCCCTTATACTTTGTAGACTTCCTCTAACTACCAGCAAAGGACTCAGGTTCCTGACCTGACCATTCCTTTCTTTCATGCATTCATTCAACATTCATGAAACACCAAATCCTGTACTTAGTGCTGAGGATACAGATAGATACAAGATATGATATCCTTGCCTTGAGTGGCTCAAAACCCCTTTCTTCCTTAGCACCCCTTAGATTTACGAAGGACTGTCCCTGATTCTGCAAAATTGTTTTCTGGTTGGCTTAATAAAGCCAACATAAATGAAAAAGATCCACTTGCAACTTTAAAAGTGGATCTTTGTAACTCTCTAAATCCACAGGGAGTTGATTTCTGGGCCTTCTCAACAACTATAAAAGGCCTGGATTCACAAATGCTTGCTTTGGGGCAGATACTATGCTTGGCACCTTACAGACTTTGTCACTAATCCTAGTAACCCTAAAGTCAATTTCAGAAATGTTATAGTGGGGGGGGGGTAAATCTAGGAAACAAATTATTAATGCTGTTGCTGTGAAATCTGGGGCTTAACCTCTGTGGTCTTCAGTTTTCACATCTGTAAAATGAAGATTATGATAAGACACCTACCTCATAGGGTTATGAGGATAATGTGAGTTAATAAATGCAAGGTACCTAGAATATTATATAACAAGCACTATATAAATGTTAGCTGCTATTATTAAATGAGAACACTAAAGTTCAGAGAAGTCAAGTGACAAAGTCACATAGCTGTGATCTTTGTTCTGCCACACTCAAGAGTCCCTGCTCTTTCCCTCTCACACCATCTAACAAAAATCCTTCCTCCCTGCCAGAGACTACTACTGCCACTTTCAAAAAACAAAGCCCTCTAAATAGATATCAGTGGGGGGTTTCCCCCAGGTGGTTTATTATCCTGCTAAAAAGGCATTTTAGAGGAAGGGCTGTTAGGCTAGAAAGGAAGTGTCCTGACAGGTTAGATTTCAACAGTACAGCAGAAATATGAAAGAAGAAAAAAACCAAACAAATGTGCCTCAATTGTTAGGTTTAGTAATTAAAGCAATTTAACTCAATTGATGAAGAATGCATTTAAAGATTTCATCTGAAATCTAAAATAAAATCCAAGTATTAAAATGAAAAAAGGACTGTTTCTTCTTATGACTAAATTGCAACCCCCACAGAACACAAAAATGCTTTAAAAGGTACATTATGTGACACTCTAAGAACATCAAGATAATTACAGAGCTCTCAGGAAGGAAGCCCAAATATGTCACTGATCTTTCATCATCCATCAAGCTTCATCTTAAATTCTGATCCAGTAACTAATTCCTTTTTGTTATTCTCTGTTAGGTGACATTTCTTCCACCAGAAATCTCACTACAGAATGAGTTCTACCTAGCAACTATCCTAAGGAATAAATCCCTAACTGTTTAACAACACAGTAATTGACTTACACTAAAATGTTACTCTCACTAGGAAGGGTATTATTCTTAAGCCAGAAGAGGAGATGCTTCTCCTATATAGACTTTATTACCACCTCCCTCAGTGAAAACCAGGTTAAAAGGCAAACCAATGTATAAAATGACATTGCCAAAATCACAACTTTACAAGACTCCATGAAAAACAAACATGTCTACTGAAAACAAACAAGCAAGCTATTCTTGATAGAGGTTTTAAAAAGCAAGGTAGAATTTTTATCTAAGTATTTCATTATTTCCACAGCAATGACTCTCAATAGTAAAAAACTATTTTTATGTTGTCAGATTTATTTCCATAATTACAAATCTACCCTTTGTGAGGACACAGGTTCTCCAGGAAAATTTCTACCACAAGTTAATTAACAGTGAAGCAACAGGTTTCACATTAGCAGGTAACCAAGTCTTACCAGAGAATTCAGTAAGAGTAAACTATGACACACTTCATTTAGTCTCAAGCAAAAATAAAACTTAAATGGTATAAACTCATTTTCAATTTTATTTTTCCTCTGTAGCCCCTTTACAGAGGGAAAAAAAGGAAACAAAAAAAAAAAAATCCAAAGTAATTGAGTAGTAATAATAGTATCTGGTAAAGTCACTATTTTCCTACATATTAAGTTTATTCATTTAGAACAGTTTTTCTCCAAAAATAAATGAATAAATACATAAACAAAATTTTAAAAAAAAGAGAGATAAACCACAGAACTTATATGCATGTATGCATAACCAATGGACATGGACAACAAAGCTGGGGACAGGGCGAGGAAGGAGGGGGAGGAGGGTGTCAATGGGGGAAAAAGGAGAAACATCTGTAACAAAAATAAATAAATAGAACAGTTTTTCTGACATATGTTGGTCTGAGTGATCTTAACACGTTGCATATTAATATAAAAAACATTTTTAATTAAAAATAAGTATATTTTCCAACAAAAAAGAGTGGCATTGTTTATATTTTTGCCAATCTCTAATATTTGGCTTAATTCTGGCAACTAGATTCTCCTTTATGCATTAAATATGTTGTTATAGATTGTTTTGTTTGAAGGATAGAGGCAGAAAGTTGGCTTCACACATATTTGTAATTGGAAAAGGAAGAAGTATTTGTTATTAAAATAATTATAGATATTTTTCTTTGATAATATACCAAAATACAGTAAGGGCTGGTTTCTCAAACCACATCAGTGAACTTTGTACACTGTTACATTAAAATCCAGTGGTATATATAACATTTTGAACAGATCTTTTACCCATGCAGGATTTTGTAATATCATATACTCAGAGATTTGGAAAATACTCCTTCACTGAAATAAAATGTTCTTCAAAACATTGACATTCCATTACACAGTATCAAAAAATCACATTTGTTAATATCACCATCAGTCTCATCAGAAAAGGCTTTAAGTCTTGGGAAGCTGTCAAGCTCAAAGTGACAGGTACAAGATTTCCAAAATTCTACTGTTGCTTGAAAACTCAAATTTTTTCACCAGCAACAAATATTGTCATTTTCCTTGGAGTAACAGGCTTGTTGTTCATTTCCCAAAAAATGATGTGCCAAACCATAGTTTGTCAATTGTTCTTTCAAGTAAAAATGGTGTTCCATGAGGAAAAAAAAAAAAGTAGCTAGTTTAGCTCACAACATAATGAGCTGCACAAGCACTTTTCCTTAAAACAACTTTTCTATTTTGGTATACAACAGAAATGCTTTGTGTGTACTTGACATAGAATATAAAAAACAAGTATACTCAGAGTTGAGATTTAAGAAAAGTAATCATTTTTACTGCTTCATCTAAGACATTCTTAAGTGAAAATGGCTTTTTAAAATATACAAATGTATAGAGGTGAAGAATACAACGACGACTACTACTACAATTTGGTTCCTTGATTTCTGCTAAGGTGCCAACAGTTTTTACCCACTATTGTTTTCCCAACATTGGTGCAAATGTCAACATGATGTAAAAGGCAAATAAGGTCAGTATTATAATAAAAATAGTTTTGAACTCAAGAGCTCCTTGAAAAGTTCTCAGGGACACCCCCAGGGGTTCATGGACTACAATCTGAAAGCTACTGGTTTTGATAATACAGTAAATAACAAATTTAATGACTCTATAAGTGGAAAGAGATTAAGTCTGTAACAATCCAGTAATGATCAACAAATGATGAATGGTAGAAAATAATACAATCCAACTGAGTACTATTTCATTAATCATTTATAAATTGAAAAGGCAAGAGATGAGGAAAGAGGATAAAAGGTATATAAGGCTTCATTGACTTGTACTGTCCTCTTTTTTTCTTTTGTGAGAGAAAAACTAAATTTCATAAAATGGAGTTAATTTATGGCTTTTTTTTTTAACACATGTGTATCAAAGTGAAGAATACAATGACTACTACTACAGTTTTGGTGCCTTGTGATAAAAAGAACACTGCATCTGACCCAATATGGCATAAGGAATTAACAAAAATGATCAAGTCTGACTTTTTAATACTTCCAAGATGATAAAGCTTCAGGATTGAAACGAATGCATGAATTAAACAAAATTAATTTTAATTGTTTTCCTTTTTGTTGAATGTATTGGGGTAACAGTGGAAAATTCATTTTTTTTAATGAAAAATCAATATAGGTTAAATAGCTCCCCTTCACTAAAATCAGTCTGTCCATTTTGGCACAGATCTATTACTAAAATGTTTCCTGAGTCTTAAACTAAAACTCAAAGGAAATATCATAGGAAGTTTAAACATCTGTTTAATCAATCATGTCCTTTTTCAATCAATGGTTTTAGAGGAAAACATAAAGAACACAAATTTTGACACTACAGTGACAGACTGAAAGAGCAAGCAAAACCCACCCACAGACCTCTGAAATGCTTTTATAGAGAGATTTAAAATTCTAGGATACTATGCAACTAAGGAGTTGGAAATAAAAAGGCTATCTACCTCTTCCACATGAAGAATTTAGTTGTGCATTTCTTGTTTCAAATACAATTCTTGAGTATATTTTTTAATGAATTATAAATCACTTTCAATGCAAATAGTTGTTCGAGCAAGTATCTGTTTGATACATCCTTTGCTAATACTATCATTACAGTTCCAATAAGCTAAAGCTTATTATGCAAACAATTCCCTCTATCCCTATTACCAAATTCTTTTTATAATTTCTCACTCTGACAGTGAGAGAAAAGTCACTATTCTGGTTCAAACCACCCACAGAGTATATCTTCAAATCAAACCGCCAGGATTTGTTTCCGGAATACATTACATGTTGCTGTCTAGGGAATTGGTTTTAGAAATACTACACTTACCAGCTGACTTATCAACAGTGCCCACAGAATTGACACCAACTTAAAGGCAAGAATCCTTCCAGGAAATAGAAAAATATGCTACTACTGCCATCTGTGGTTTATGCTTGAATAGCTTCTCTGGTGTAAACAAATTGAAGGGTGTACAGTTCGCAATTAGGATCCAAAAACCTCATTATTTGAAGCTACTTCTTAAAGTTAATTCTTAATATAACAAATTGTAGTGTTTATTTAGTATATGATAAAAGAATCTGTGATTCTTTTTGTAAACATTATATAATGAGGAAGGGGGAAACCACAAACTATCTTCAATGAAAATGATTACAGTGCATAAGGGTTAGCTAACTTGTTTTCCCCAAATTTCCACACTAAGAAAATTCAAAACACCTGAATGCTTTCTGTGAATTTATAATTAGGATTACTTCTCTTGAAATAGTGATTGTCAATATTAAAACATTCCTAAAATGCTTAAAGCAAGAAATGTATTTTTAATGAAATCCAGGTATTTTCTTAGACATGAGAGTTTGGTGAGATTGCTCCCTTCAAGATAAATTCTAAAGATTCAATTATTCCTATAACTTTTTTAAGAACAAAAATTCCAGAATGCAAATGAAGCCTTAAAGTAGGTTATTTTCACAACTTATTTTCCCTCAGTTTGCTTTCTCAAATGACAACCACTGTAGCTTAGGGATCAAAAGATTTGGTGCAGCTGGGGGTGGGGTAAAAAGCAATTCAGCTCCCCAACAGCTAGCTGAGGAAATCCTGGTTCTCTTCCCAACTAAATCACTGTTAATTAGAATTACCGGGTTACATAGTAAAGTCTTATTTAAATAATCGTAACCAAGGGGAAAAATCTGTTTTCTTGAGAAGCTGTTTAAAGCAGGCTACTGTTTAACAGCAGGTAAAAAGGAAATAAAGTATAACGTGATTTATTCTTTAAAATAAAGTTCTCTATTCTATAGTTATTTCTAAAGCACAATGAAAAATAGGTTAAACACAATGGTTTTTTTCTAATTTTCCATTATTAAAGAAACTAATGTCTAACAGCATTATCTTTTTCACATGTTGGAAAACAAGCAATAAATAAACTGGACAATAAATAAGCAGACTGGACTAATTCCTGAACTACTGTACATCAAACTTACATCCAGAGGTCTTTTTTTACATTAAGATTAATTGCAGATGAATCTGAAACATATGCTCAACACAAGAAAAAGAATTACCAGCTCAGTACTTATTGCCGACTTTTAATAATTCTGGTATTTCTAAACCCTACTTGTCAATCCAAGGTATTCATAAACCCTTAAGAAATTACCTGAGCCAGGAAAAGCTGACAACATGAAAGTTTGAAAGGAAATACTTTCTTTCACAATTTGTTGGTTTTTATAAATACTTTCAAAGTATAACATAGAGTTGGGTGTATTAGATCACTACTTGTGGGGCATACTCAAATAGCTACCTTCTGTTTAAAATTGTTTCAAGGACACTTTTATTCTTTGCTGAAATGCAAGTTTTGTTTTTATCTGTTGATTCAGAATTTTGATTTTTCTGATTATGACCCTTTTCACATAAAAGATGACTGGTTCACACACACAAAAGGGCATTTTTATTGTTCTACTTTAAAAGATTGGACCAACAATTTAAATTTACTCTTTTGAGAAGGCATCTTCTCAAATTTAACTTTCAACTTAATTATATACATAGAAAAAATACTTAAAGAAATGTCATTTAACTTGGCTACAACACAAAAATAAACATAAGAACAAAAAAATTTAAGACAAAGCCCCCAAGATCTAGATTCTAGAACATGAAAAGAAGTCTTCTATGTCAGAAGAGCTATCCTGAATTCTGAAGCCAGAAGTTGCCATCTGAACACAATTCATTAATTAACCAATTTATTCAACACAAACTAATACACATCTACCTAGCTATAATACAGGATGAACTCACACAGCCCCAGGCCCCAAAACATGCAAGTATCATTAGCAATTTAAAGGCAGCTTGCATAACAAGCATTGTAAGTGGTATAAAAAACTTCCCTTACCAATACTATGGAAATTGGCATTTCTACCCTCCATATCCTCCACTAATCTGAGATGAGGTATTTTAATCTAAAGTTTATTTTCTACCTTTGCTCCACGACCCCAGGAAAAAGGAAAGAGAAACCAAGAAATTATGAATAAAATATGGGAAAGCATGATTTGGTCATATTTTAGGAAATGTACCAGTTTTACTTTTTTTCATTAGCTCCCCACTCTGTCCTCATCTAACTCCCTTTCACGTGCTAGCACACGCGCGCGCGCGCACACACACACACACACACACACACATCTTTTTGGTATAGAATTCAGAATGACTTACAGATTAGGAAGCATGTCATTATCATATTTTGGTTACATGGAACAGAAATACTCAAAAAATAATTTGTATATCAAAGTTTGGAAATGTGGTCATTTCACATTTCAGCTGTTCAAAATCACCAGTGAATCTGTTCATCGTTGCTTTTCAATGCTCTTTGGAGGTCACAGAACCTACTAAAAAAAAAAACCTGTGTGTGCTGCTTGTTCTAAAAAACAACAATACTATAGCATGCATTTTTAAAATTAAAGTAGAAAATTCTGAGGTGACTCAGAATTAACTTAATTATTTTTTTATAAGTGATATTTTGGGATTTAAATTTATTAGGTTTTTTTTGTGTGTTTTTTTTTTTTATGCCTCTAGCGGGAACCGAACCCAGGACTCCCTGGTCCGCAGGCCGACGCTCCAACCGCTGAGCCAAACCGGCCAGAGTGAATTAACGTAATTATTAAAGTCACAAAACTAAGGTTAAATTGTCATGGAAAACACTTGCTATTTTATTTTCAGAGATAAACATTTGGATGGCATGATCATAGCAGGAAAAAGGCATCAGATTATTTAGTGAACTCAAATTTCTCGTAAAGTACAATTATATAAAACATGCTCTTAATTACTGATAATGGCTTATAACCTTCCTTTGCTTGAAATATTTAAGTCTACTCCCTCACTCTCTTAAAATAAAATGAACAAATGCAATATGTAGCATATACTTCCTCAAATCATTCTCTTCCTTTGAAGCTCCAAAAGGGAGCAGTCCTCTAAATGAGTTCATTTTTGTTATGAAAACCTACACGCAACAACTGCAAATATCTAGCGCAGTTAGCACAGGGAATTCATGGAAGGGTTATGGTGCATCAAAAGGCTAGCAACTCTGTTCCGATAGAATAATAAAAACCATTTAACGGACTGTAAATTTAGCATTAATGGCATTTCTGGCAGGAAAACATTTCAAAAATTCCACCTCTAGTTTATTTCTTCATGACAGAAACCAAAAGACCTCCTATCAAGATAGCTATCTATTGCAAATATTTCATACAAAATGTAAATCAGTTGGTAGGATAAAAAGTGAGAAAATGTCATTTTCTCTGCTTAGAACAGTTTCATTTACTTTTAAAGAAAATATATAAATTAGGAAATATAAAAGAAAACATATCCCCACCATTCAAGATAAGCTTCCCTTTTTCTTTTTTTTTCTTTTTTTTGGTAATTCTTCTGTGAGCATGTTAAGTTATGAGATAATGAACTTAAATTGTAAAACAGGTCACAATGCTCATTTTTACACTGAAAAATAAAGCTTGCCACAACAGTCTAATGTTCCACGTATTTTATTTTAAGCTCATCAAACTGGCAATTATATTTTCAACAAAAAGGAACTATTTGTAGCACTAAATAGAACTAATGTAAAATATTAAAGCCACCTTAGCCTAACCAGATTGCTCAATAACATTCTTTTAAATGGTTCTGACCAGTTGAGGAAATGAGACCATGAATGGGAAATTTGATTGAGTTAAAATTACCATTGAGTTCTTTAAAATGTACTAATGAATAATTAATAGCAAATGCAGTTCCTAGGCTTCCCTTACAATATTCTCAAGTAGAACTGAAGTCTGCAGCAAAATCCATCATCTATGTGTTATGCACAGGTGGGTTCAGGGAGTATACACACAGAGAAAGGTATTTTGAAAATACACTAACATGAGCTATAAGATCTGGAGTTGGGTTAAAAAATCAGCAAGGTAAAATTCAGATCGGATTTACAACATTCACACATGAATACCAAACCAAATCTCCACTTTGAAAGCTTCAAAAGTCAAAAGCGTTAAAGAAATCCTTTGTTCCAGGATACTGTCTCCTACCCTAACTAGATTCCAGCCTCCTTTGTGACACGGGATTTTATTGATCTCAAACATGTTCACATTCAGAAATTAGTCTCCAAAGACATCCCAAGGGACTGCCAGCCACCTCCATACCACACATCACAGACATCTTAAAAAAGGACAAGAGCTTTGAAAACATATCACTATTTGGTCAGCCACATCAAGTTAAGTTAACCAGGCTCTCCTCTAAACAGACTTTTTCCTTAACTGGTAAAAATAGCAGGTCGACTGAATTGGCTATATATATATGTATATATATGAAGGTTCAGATTCACCCCGAGATTCCTTCTGTAGTTGCTCATTCATTCAACTGAGCGCCTAAGTGACCTATATTCAGGTTACTTTCCTCACACCTGCCAAGTCACTGTCCTGACTGAGAAACTTCTTGCTGAAGCAATTAATTTTTAGTGCCTCCTAACTGTCCCGGGTGTTTGCATTCAATTTGAAATCTGTTACTTGTTAGACACTGTTCGGTCCTAGATCTTTCAGAGAATTGCGAGTTTATGGCGCAGAGAGGGGAGGAGGCAAAGATCTCTGAGAGCCTGCCCTTTATTCGGAAATGAGATGTGAAAGGTGGAAGGCAGGGCAAATAAATAAATAAATCGGGTTTGCCGCCGGAGCGTTTGCCAGCCGGTCCGAGCACCCTTTGTAATGCGGGCCTCCCGGGGCTATCGCCTGCGCTAATTGCTCCAGGGCGCTTTCCAAGTTCAAAAGTTCACCTTTTACGACCTCACAAAAGCTCCTTACGCGTTACCAATAAAAACATTCCGTGGCAAACACCGAGGGGGAAATATCAAACAGATACAAATAAAACATCCCGCAGGGGGAGAGAGCTAGGGGGCGGAGGGCGAGCCACCCCCAGCGACAGCCCTGAGGAACCTGAAGACTTGGCCCGGACGTGGGGGCAGGGGGAGAGCGGTAGGAAGGGCCGGGCCAGGTGAGGAATTCTCTGGGCTCAGGGTCCCGGATCGCGAAAGGGACGGGAACTGAGGTGGGGCAAGCGCGGACCTGGACCGACCGGTAGACAGAGGGAGACAGGTGTCCCGAACGCGATCGGGCTAGAGATCTGAGCCAGCAGAAAGTCGTCGCCTAACAGAGAAGGAAAAGGAGCAGAGAGAAATGGGGTGCGGAGCAGGTCCCAAGCAGTCAGAAAAGGAGACGCTGGGCGAGTAGCTAAGGATTTGAGGATCGGCGCAGAGGTGGAGGCTCGCAGTAGTATGGGGGGTGCAAGAGAAGTGAAGAGAAGGAAAGAGGCTCCAGAAAGGTGTGGGGCAGAGAGAACCAAGGGGACGAGGGTGTGGCGTCGGGTCAGCAGAACGAGCAGGGAGCGTCAGCGGAGGGAGGAGGGACCCGGGTGGGGAGCGCCGAGGGGACTGGGGGGAGGGGATGGCTCGGCGTTGAAGGGACCCTTTGGGGGAGAGGGACTCTGTGGGGGAGCGGCCCCCCACGGAGGGTACCCGGGACGGGTAGGAAGAGAAGGCTCAGAGCAGAGGGGACCCGAGGGGAAGGGGAAGCCCCCAATGACGGGACGTGCGGTGGGGGGCTGGGGAAGGATCTGCGCTGACGGGACGCGGGGGAGGGGGAGAGGGGTCTGCAATGAAGGGACCGGGGGATGGTGGGGGGAGGACTCTTGCAGAGGGGCGGGGGGAGGGGGAAATGAAGGTCGGAGCGGAGGGAACCCGGCAGGGGGAGGATCTGCGCTTAGGAGAACGGAGAGGGAGAGGGAGAGGGAGAGGGAGGTCCACATTGAGTAAGACGAGGGAGGAGAGGGAGGGTCCGCGCTGAGGGGGCCGGGGTGAAGGTCCACGCCGAGGAGACCCGGGGCCGCTGCAGCTTCCCGGAGTAACAGTATCCTCGGGTTAGGGGACAGGGGGCTGGTTCTTGTTGGGCCCAGACTCTGCACGCCCTTCACCCACCGTTGCGCGGCGGCGGAGGGAGCGCGGCAGGCGGCTCCAGGAACCCCGCCGAGCCCCCGCCGCCTGCCCCTCCGCTAGGCGGCCGTTCGTCCCGCTCCATGCGGTGGTGCTCAAGGCCCGCGCTCAGTTCGCTGCTCCGCCATGACCAGCGCCCTCGTCGTCGTCGTCGTCTGCCGGGGGGAGGGGGCTGTCAGGGGCCGGCGGGCTCCCGGCCGCCGCGCTCTCTGGGCCCCTAGCCTCCCGGCTCCGCGCCCCTCCGCGCCGCGCCCCCTCAGCACTGGCCAGCTCCCTCCCCCGACGTCACGCGCCGCTGCCACGCACGGGCCTGCAGGGCACGCTGGGAATTAGAGTCCGTCCGGCGAGGTCGGCCACGAGGGACTCCAGCAAATGAAGGGGTGGGAAGAACGATTAGCAGCTCTGAACGAGGGAAAGCCAAGACCGGGTTCAATCACAAACCCTAATTGAAACCTTCGTTAAAGTGTAACAAATATTACTTCAGGGCTTTTTCTTTATAGTGACTTATCCATGGTCAACTTTTCCTATGACTCCTCGTATCCCCCCGCCCAGACAATGAGTCTTTCCTGGAAGGTGGGTCGCGAAGGAACCGGGTGAGCACGTGCAGCGAAGCCCAGCCCTATGGGCGGGGCTGGGGGGGCGGGGTTTGGAGGCATTCACGAGGACCTGCCTCCGCGGCTTCGGGACAAATTGGACCCGAGATTAAAGGGCCGGAGTTTAACTTGAGGTGACTGCGTTCGTATGCAAATGGAATCTATAAAACTCTGCTTTCCGGGGTACTCTTTAAAGGCTTTTACCTCCGGGTGGGCGGGAAAGGCTAAAGTTTCTCTTCCTCCTCTTTCATTTTCCGCCTGCCGGTTGAACAGAATGGCAAACTAAGCTCCAGGCCATTGATGCCATTAAAGAAACTCTAAAGACTTCACTCCTGGTGTCTTGAAGCTTTCGGTTTGTGAGGATCCTTATCTATCCCTGTTCCCCTTCCCTTCTCAGTTTCCCTATTTGTGAAACAGAGTTGGAATAGGGACGGGTTCCAATTGGGAGATGCCAAACACCGCTCCCGGCCTCAGTTTCCCGGATTTTGTCAAGTCTCTGCTGTTCCCGGCTGAGCCCGTCTCCTCTGGCCACCAGGAGGCGCGCGGCCATCAGCCTCTGGGGCCTTCCGGGGCGTCCGCCCTCGGTCACCCTCTCGTCGCGGCTGCCGCCCCAGGTCTAAGCCTTACCTGGCCTGCTTGAAAACAAAGAACCAGAACACTGATGCTGCGCCCGCGCCTACTCTGCCGGGTTATGCCGCGGCTTCCTCGCTGGCTGCCCATTTCCCGCCCTCTCCCCCACCCCGCTCCACAGTCCCTTGGCTCGTCCATGTCATTTCTGAATTTTTAAAATATTCTCAACCTGGTATTTGCGTCCCTGTCTATACTGACCTCTGCCCAGATTTCTCATTACACCCTTTCCCTCTCCTGCTGTGGAGGAGGTTTTTGCAACATTTCCCAGCGCTTGCGAATTCCTTATGAACATTAGTTAACCTGTGTTGCGTCCTTAATCTGTGCCTGCCACTGTTCTGAGAGATTTACCTTAACACAGTATTGCCTGAACTTCAAACCCACTCTGAGGTAGCTCCAATATTGTCCCTATCATACACTGATACAGTCACCCAGCAGAGATGGGGATTCCAAACACTAGAACCTGAACCTTTGGTTCCTCCAAGCTGGAATGCTACTGGTTTCACCCCACTCCTAAACCTTTATTCATCTTTCAAAATCCTGTTCACGTATCTCCTCCTCAGGGACACCATCCTTAATGCCTAGAGGACATCTAGATCCCCTCTGTGTTCCCTTAGGGCTCTGACAAGTTCCTTGTGAGAAATGGTCTCTCTCTGATTGCTTCCCCACTACCATTCCCCAGCCCCAGAGTGGGAGGAGAGCCCTTAGTGTGTGTGTTGGGGGGAGAAGGGGGAGGCAGAGGAGATGGGTCTTCGGAGCCATACCCTCACCTCGGTATTTTAAAATGTGTCAGGGCCAGAACTTTGCTTCCTATCACAATCCTCTGCAAATGGTGAGTGCCCCTTCCTTGGAGATCTAATCAGGCTAAATGGCACTGCAGAAACCTGCAGTCCTGGGGTTTCAGTGGTGGACAAAGATTCTAAGTCGATTCTAAACCGATTCTAAGCTCTAAGGTGAGCAGAGTTCAGCCAAACATTCCGCCCGTGGAAACAGCTTCTCATTTGGACCAACCTGTCCTCTCTTCCTCCCAAGTCCTTCCTCATCTCCCTGACTAACCAAACCCCTTTATTCTCATTCGCATCATTATAACACCAACTGTGGAGCACAGGGCTGAGTGGGTGAAAGAATGAAAAAAACATATCTGACTTTTCTACATAATAAATTGACCTTAGGCATTTTACCTCTGAGCCTCAAAGTCTGGCTCTAAGGGGTGAGGGATAATAATAGTTGCTACCTCATAGGATTGTTCAACAAATTAAATAAGATGGTGCATACAAAGCAATTAATAGAAGGTCTGGCCTAATAAATGGGACCTGTTACTCATGTAAAAATGGTCCTGCCCTGGCTAATGTGGCTCAGTTGATTGGAGTATCATCTTGTACACTTAAAGATCAGGGAATTGTGGGTTCAGTTTCCCATCAGGGCACATACCTAGGTTGCAGGTTCCACCACTGGTTGAGATGTGTGTGAGAGGCAGCTTTTTCAGTGTTTCCCACATCGATGTGTCCCACTCTCTCTCTCTGTTTCTCTCCCTTCCTCTCTCTCTAGTCAATAAATACATCCTCAGAAGGGGATTTAAAAAAAAAAAAGAGTGGTCCTAATACCCAGGCACCACTCTTCTGAAAATGCTTCTTGGGAAGAATCAACTACCATGGCCCTGCCCAGGTAGCTCAGTTGGTTAGAGTATTGTTCCTGTATGCCAAGGTTGCAGGTTCACCCCCCAGTCAGGGCACGTAACAAGAATCAACCAATGGATGCATATATAAATGAAATAACAAATCTATGTTTCTCTCTCTCTTTTTCTTCTCTCTAAAATCAATAAATAAAAATAATAAATAAAAGGAACGACCACAAAATTGAGAAAGGTGAGGGAAATGATGATGTACTCAGACCCCAGCCACTGTCCTGTGAAGTAGTCACCTACTACATGCCCAGTTCCTACTATGGAGACTTACCCTGCCAGTGTCCCTCAACAACTTTGAGAAGTCAGTACTTTCCCCCTAATTTAAAAATAAGGAAATAGGCTCAAAATGACATGAAAAAGATTGTCACCACCAGCAGAACTCATGACAGAAGAGCTGGAAAGGAAAGCATCTAAGGATAAGGAGGTATTTGCAGGAGAGTGGTCCTTAGGTCAGAGGCAGACAGGCTAAAGGGATGAGACAGGGAGACAATTAAGAACAAGGCAGGTGCGCACTCTATCATGGGAGCCTTGCCCTGTGGTGGAGCAGTCAGATAGTAATCAAATCAAATAATCACACAAAACCACAACTGCACATACATACTACAATAGAACACACTTAGAAGTTCCTGTTGCTATGGGTATGTGTGACAGGGCTCTTTTGGGTTCAGGGGAGGCATTTTGGGATAGGAGCATTGAAATAAGATGGGAAGGATGAGTAGGAGTGGGTCAGACTAGGTGGAAAGAGAGTTTCTTGGGGAAGGAACAGAGTGTGAAAAGGTTCTGAGGCCAAGTTGGAACTGAGAGAATCCATTACAACTCGAGTCCATTGAAGAAGAGAGGGGTGGGAGAGAAGGGTGGAAAGGAGAAAACCAGAAACTGGGGGGGTATATGGGGAAACAGCCAGCAGGGGGCAAAGTTCGCGGTTGACAGCAGCCTCTCTTTTCTAGGGCCTCCTAGCCAGAGAATCTGAGCAAGGCTGCATGGGGAGAAGGGGCTGGGAAAAGGAGACCACTGCCAGGTTCCAAGTATGTTTTATCTGTTATTTGAATAGATAGGTCACACATTACAAAATCCCCAGGATGTAAAAAAGTATTATGAAAAATAAGCCTTTCTCCTGGCCAGTGTGGCTCAGTGGTTTAAACATAGGCCCACGGACTGAGAGGTCCCAGTTCAATTCCTGGTCAGGGCACATGCCCAGGTTGTGGGCTCAATCCCCAGTAGGGGGTATGCAGGAGGCAGCCTATCTATGTTTCTCTCACACATCAATGTTTCTCTCTGTCCCTATCTCTCTAAAATATCAATAAAAACATATTCTAAAAAAGAATCAACCAATGAATGCATAAATAAGTGAAACAAATCAATGTCTCTCTCTCTCTCTCTCTCTCTCTCTCTCTCTCTAATTAGTAAATAAAAATAATAATTTTAGCCCTGGCCGGTTTGGCTCAGAGGTTAGAGCGTCGGCCTGCGGTCCTGAGAGAGCCGGGTTCGGTTCTCGCTAAGGGCATGTACCTGGGTTGCAGTTTGTCCCCGGCCCTGGTCGGTTGTGCGGGTGGCAACCACTCGATGTGTCCCTTCACATCGATGTTTCTCTCTCTCTGTTCCTCTCTCCCTCCCACTCTACCTGAACAAAAAATGGAAAAATGTCCTCGGGTGAGGATAAAAATAATAATAATAATAATAATAATTTTAAAAAGTAAGCCTTTCGCCCTGGCCAGTTTGGCTCAGCAGTTGAGCGTCGACCTGCAGACTAGAGAGTCCCGGGTTCGGTTCCTGCTAGGGGCACGTACCATCAAAAGAAAAATAAGTAAGCCTTTCTCTTTACTCTGATTCCCAGTAGCTGGTTCCCCTTCTTAGCGAAAGCCACCATACTGATTTATTGTGTCCATTTCCAGATAGCCTATGCCAGAGATTTTCAACTTTTTTCATCACGTGGCACACATAAACTAATTAGTAAAATTCTGCAGCACACCAAAAAATACATTTTTTTACTGCTCTGACAAAAAAAAAAAAATAGGTATAATTTTTATTCATTCACACCAGACGGCTACTGTTGTGTTGGCTGTTCTTTTTTTTTTTAAGGGAAAAGAGGTCAGTGCCCCACACTGCAGCACATAGGCTGAGAATTGCTGGTCTATTCACATAAAAACATATATTTATTTTTTACACTGGCTCTGGTTTTGATGCCTCCCTAGAGGACTTCTAGTTGCAAAGAGGCAGAAGGACTTGCAAAAGTGACTGCGGTCTGGCCGGTGCGGCTCAGTGGTTGAGCATGGACCCATGTGTCCCCATCAGGACACATGCCCAGGTTGTAGGCAAGACCCCCAGTGGGGGGCACGGCCAATCGATGTTCTCTCTCATAGATGTTTCTATCTCTCTCTCCCTCTCATTTCCTCTCTCTGTAAAATCAATAAAGGAAAGGGGGAAAAAAGTGACTGAGGAGAGGCCCCGGTGAGATATGAGCTGAAATCCGAGAGAGGAGAGGGTTTGAGAAGAAGGCGTGATCAAGAGCTGTTGGTCCTGGGATTGTAAACAGGTGCCGTCTAGGGTTCGGTTACCAGAGGTCCGGGGATCCCAACAAAGCATTTCCACAGTGAGTCCGAGGATCCCTGGAGAGAGAATATGGGCAGGAAACCTGAGGAGTGGCGACTACAGACGGCTCCTGGGGAAAGTTTTGCTGCCCAGAAGTCAGAGTGATGAGGCGCTTGGTCCTGAGAATGGGGGCGAGGGAGGGTGTTTAAAAGGTAGAAGCTACTGGGGTTGACGGGAGGGATCTTAGAGGGGAGAGAGTGATCTGAGCCGAGAGAAGGGTAAAGCTGGCGGTGGCGGGGGTTTGGAGAGCTCAAAGGCCCGCCTGCGCTGGAAACCTCACTCATCTGAACTTTACACCTCTCTAAAAGGAAAGCACTGTTTTCCCTACTTTACAGACGAGAAAACAAAGACTGAAAAAGGTAGACACACACAGAACAGGACCTCAGGAGGTGTGGGGAGCCCTTGCACCTCTTACTGCCCCCACTGCTCCTGCGGGCTCTAAACACGTCCCTTTTTTGTGCCGGGACAAGGATGCCCTTGGACAGCCGCCCAGAGCAAAGAGGACCACAGCCAGCGGGCCGGGCAGGGCGGGTTACGGACCTCCATCCTAGCTCCGCCCCCAACGGTGCGGGAGGGGGCCGCGGGGCGGGGAACAGCGGTCGGGGGGCGCGCCGGGCGAACAGAGTTGGAGGCGGCACTGAGCTCGCAGTGCAGCCCGCGCCTTCGCGCCTGGCTGTCGGTGCCCGCTGTGCCCGTGCCGCCATGGCCGTGGCCATCCTCTCGCCCCGGCCGCTACCCCTGCTCCTGCTCCTGCTGCCGCTGCTCTTGCTGCTGCTGCTGCTGCGCGCCTGCCCGATGCGCGCGGAGAGTAAGGTACGCGCGGCCCTCGACCCGGGCGCTGCTCAGCAGGGAGCCGGGCGCAAGGGGGCGCTGTGGCTGGGGGTGCGCGCCAAAGGAGGGTGCCCCGGGCCAGGAGCGGAGAACGAGGAGAGGGGAGACCGAACCTCTGGCTTAGCCTGGAAGCCGCTGAGGCCAGGACTCCAGGAGAGGAGCGCGTGGGGAAAGAAGCACTGGAGATGGTAGTGGTGCTTGGGACCCGGACTGAGGAAGGGACGCTAGGACCCTGTCCTTTGCAGGATGGAGGTCAGCACTGAAACCCAGGACCAGGGAGAGGAGCGTTAAGAGGGTGGAGGGGACGCAGACAGGAGATGCAGTCCCCAGCCGAGGGATGGACTTCCATGAGCGCTGGGAGAGGCAGTCTGGAGATCTGGTTCAAAGTTTCCATGGGAGGCTGACTCATGGGGACAAACCCCTGGATAACTGCTACTTAGCGACTCCCCTGTTTGCAGCTGCCCCTGGGTCAAAGCTTTCAGGCCATGCTGGGGACCCAGAGTCCCTTCCCAGTTAACCGATCTGGTCTGGCCATGTGCCTGCCAGGGATCTAATGCATCCTCTGGAGGACACCGTGTCTCCAGAAGTGACCTGAGCTATTTTCTGTGTTGGCTAAAAGGATCTGCCCCTGTGTACTGCAGACCCGGGTTCAAATCCCACCTCCATCTCTTACCTGGGTGACCTAGGGCGTTTACTTCCATTTCCTCACTTGTAAATACGGAACGACAGTTCACAAACCCTGCATTGATGATCTCTAAGTTAGTGAGGTCATGCCTGTAAAATGTTTAGCACCTCACGTGGCACCTAGAAGGTAACCAATAAATGATACAGAAATTATGAAATCTCACCACAGGGACCCTAAAAGGCGTTGAGATCCAGAATGTAGAGAGAGGAGGCACTTAGGGTGTCAGAACAGGGCCCCTTGAGGGTGTTTTGGAAATGAGGCAGTGAGGATGAGGACAGGACTAGAGTTAGTGAAGGACAGGAGGGAGGTAGGGCTCCCTCTTAAGAGCAAAGAAGTGATTTCTCTTGATGTCTCTCCAGCTTCTTTCCTGAGTAGAAGGTGAGGCTGCCCTGTCCACAGGCAGGTAAAGGTCAGAAGCCACTCACCACACAGTAAGTATATGAGCAATGGTCATTGGCAGAACCTCACCTGAAGATTCAGCTTAGAGTATGAAAACAAGCGGGCTGCAGTCCTGACCATGTGACCCAAAGACAAGAAGGGAATGAATATCCTATAGATGGGAAAACTAGGATGTATACAGAGGCAGCTGGCTTGTGAATAAAAAACACCTAGGTTCTGGTTCCTTGTTCTTTGGTTGTGTGACCTTGGGCAAGTCCCTGCCTGTCTCTGGGCTTCAGTTTTCTTTTTTCTTTTTTTTTATCCTCACCTGAGGACATTTTTCCATTTTTTGTTCAGAGAGCGTGGGAGGGAGAGAGAGAGAGAGAAACATCGACGTGAAAGGAACACTTCGAGTGGCTGCCTCCCACACGACCCAACCAGGGCCAGGGACAAACTGCAACTGAGGTGCGTGCACTTAGCGGGAACCGAACCCGGGTCTCTCGGGACCGCAGGCTGATGCTCCAACCGCTGAGCCAAACCGGCCAGGGCTGGACTTCAGTTTTCTTATCTGAAATACTGTGTGTCCCCAACTTTCTTTCCATATAGGGCCTTCTAGGGCCCCTACCTGGCTCAGGTATAGAACCAAGTGAGCAAAACCCCCAAATAACCTGATCAGCATTTTGCCCCTCTCACCTCTCTGACTGGGAGGGATATTGGGTCTTGGGCATCCTCTGAGCAATGCAAAGGGCTGTAGAGCTTGTGGGGGAGGGCTAGCATTCAAAACAAAGTGAAGACAAAGAAAACCCAACACCCTGTTTGTGTAGTGAGTCAGCCAAACACTTGCTAGGTTGGGGAGGTGGGGGGAGGTGTGTGTTTAGTTGGTCAGGGCAAGCTGGGGCTGGTGGGGTGGGGAGGCACATCCTAGAGTTTGGAGAATGAAGCAGCTGGGGGACTCAGCGCAGCCCTCCCCTGACACCTCCCACCCCACACCGCTTCAGCCAGCTGGGAAAAATAAAAATCAAGTGATGAGTGAATTTACTTCACATTCCTCAGCACAGCCGGACTCCTGCTGGCTCTGTAGAGAGGCTGTTTTCATTATCACCCTCTCCTTCCCACATAACAATCCTCGTTCCTCTCAGCCTGTCCTATTTTCCCAGGTTGGAGGGGGCCCTTGGGAGGGCTAGCCTGGGACTTGAAGTCTATCTAGGGCCCTAAAGGGTTAAGCTAGCCTAGCCCCTCCTCAGGCTGCCTGCTCCTAGGAGGTCCAAGCTCCTCTCCTACCCCATACTTTCTGGGGTACAGATCTCTGTGGTCTCAGCCAGCTCCTTGCTCAGTGTGTGTTAATTTCATGTTTATAGCAAGGTCTCTCCTAAAGAGGATTTGAAGTTTCCATGTAAGGAAGTGTTTGTCCAGCTTGGGAATGGGAGAGGGAGTTCATAACTCCCCTGGCATTTCTGAGGGGGTACCCAGTGTGGAGGTTGGTTGGGATGGACAGACAGGTAACCACGTAAAACCCAGCCATGGCACAAGAGACCTCTGGGAACCTCTGGGAACCTGCTTTTTTTCTGTGCATGCTTGGAATATGGCTAAGTCCCCATTTCTATCTCATTTCTCCATCAGTGAAAGGGCTGCTGGCGCCTTACTTCCTCTATGCATTCAGGTGTGAGAAGGGGGTCTTTGGTCAGCCCATCACTGACCAGACACCAAGGACAGGGGGAAGGCCTTGATTTGAGGGAACTGGGCCAGGGAGCAGGAGGGGCTGGAGCAAGCAGGCGGTGGTGTCCGGGCTGGATCAGATGTTCCAGGCCAGGCTGGTCCCGGGGGCTTAGGTGTTGCTGTGCCTCTGCTCCAGGAGTTTCCGTCTGTGGGTGTAATTAGAAACAGGCCCCAGAGCAGGCAAGGGTGCACAGTGATGGAGCCCTGCACACAGTGTGGGGCCAGCCCCCACAGGGTCTCTCAGCAAGGAAAGTCTTCCCCAACATTCCCATTGACTGGGGCACCCAGGACAAAGTCCCAAGAAACATCCTGTGTGCCAACCCCCACGCCCAGCACTTATATTCGGGATCTTATACAACACTTCTTCCAATACTCTGGGGCATCAGTGGTCCCCCCCACACACACATCTGACAGACTTGAACATGGAGGGGCAAAAGAGTCAGGGTAGGGCTGCCCAAATATCCTGGACAGGGAGCTGAGGAACTTGGAGAATCCTGGGGTTCCAGGATTCTTGGCCTTTAGTGGGCATCCAGGGGCCGGGGGAGCCTGAGAGCCTGAAGCAATGGGTGTGGAATTGAGCCAGGACACCTGCATTATCCAAGTGCACTCCAGGTAATTCTGAGGCACATACTCCAGTTGAGAACTCATGGAGGTGACAGGGAGCCATGGAGATTTGTGAAGCAAGAGAGTAACAGGTCATCAAAGAGGAGCTTTTGGAAGATGAATCCAGCAGAGAGGAGGCTACTGTGTTGCCCAGGTAGCAGTTAATGAGGCCTGGACTCAGGCTGTTGCCATGGAGTAGAGAGCAAGGGAGAGAGATGGGAAACATTTTGGATGAAGAATCAGAAAAGCATGACTGATGGGTTGTCCAAATTAAGAAGGAGGCTCAGAGATCTGGGCTGGGCAGGAGAGAAGGTAGAGGTGGGTTTGGGAGAAGATGCTGGGTCCAGTTTTGGATAGATTAAGTTTGGGGTGCCTGTGGGCATCCAGAGGGAGGTGTCCAGCTGGCAGTGAGTTCTATTGGAGGGAGGTCTCTGCCTACAGGAGGACATGGACGCTAACCATGAGAGAAGAGGGAAGACTCAACCTCAAGGTGTCACAATTTGAACTTGTTCCATTTCTAAAACATTTCATAGCTTGAATCCCCCTCTTCCCAATTCTAGCCAGATTTCTCCATCTCTCTTCAGAAAAATCTCAAGTATGCCTTCTTGCCATCTCATTGTGGGATTTCCTTGCAAGTATCTAGGGACCTTTTTAAACACCATCCACCAATACTTCTGGGGACTTTGGCAGTGTGTGCTGAGCAAGGCTGCAGGGAGAGATGAGGGGCTGAGGCAGGGACTTTCCTGCTTGGCAGGGACTCCAGTCCTCATGCCAAGGGCAGGGTGGGTCAAGTCGAGTGGGAGCCCCAGGTCCTGTGCTCCCCCAGGACCCCCTTCTCTGTCCCAGGTGCTGAAGAAGCCCTTGCCTGGTGACTGGGTGGTCATGGGAGGAACAGTAAAACAAGTCTTGGAGTCAGGCTGTGCTGTGTGACCCTTGGCAAGCCCTGAGTCTTCTCTGATGCTTAGATTTCTCCTCTCTAAGATGGGGTGCAGTGAGAGCAAAGAGAGGTAAAAAATGATGTGCAAATGTGAGGGAGGGTTGTTGGCAGCAACTCTAATAGCAAGTGCAGTCACTCTGTGCCAAACTTGGTGCCAGGCACTCTGCAAGCATTCGCTCATTTCAGCCTCAGGACAAGTTGATGAGGAAAGGACTGTTGTCTTCCCCACAACAGAGGAGAAAGCTGAGCCTCGGAGGGGTCAAGGCCCTGAAGGGAGGAGATGTGGGAGCTGGGATTTGGGTATGGGCTTGGCTCCTCACCATGGAGCTCTGCCTTCTCCAGCCAAGCACTGCAGGACTAGTAATCACAGGCGGGCAGGCTCTGCCTGGGCTCCTGGCAGCTGGGGCCGGGAGCAGGAGCCCTCTTTGGACTCCTGGAGGGCTCAGGGCCGCTCCCATCAGGACATAGCACCTCATCTGGGGAGGGAAGGAATGTTGCAGTCTGATGTGGAGGCTGCTGCTGCTGGGGTGGGCGTTGGGTGGTTCCCAAGGAGGAGGCCTCTCTGGCCTGGCCACATAGACCACACCCACATCCACCCCATGGGCTCTTAGCCCCACCCGGGGGAGTGGGTGGAAGTGGCTAGGGTCCCAGCAGAGCTGGGAAGGGGGCCCAGGAGTCTTGAAGAGAAAGTACTAGCAGTGATCTGAGGAATGAATGTTCAAGACCCCAAACCCAGTTGTTGGCATTCACGGGCAGGGCAGAATTGCCCCACAGTGCCCACAGTACACTGTGCCTACAGGGGGCCCAGGACAAAACTTCCACCCATAGCTGCCCCTTTTCCCACCGTCCACATTCCCCAGGGGCCTGGAAGTCCATCCATTCTGGGCTCTAATCCCTTTGATGGCTCTAGGGCTTAGTTTCCTCCTCTGTAGGACACTGCTAAGAATATCTACCAGGGCACCCATGTTGAGAAACCATCAGTTAAACGACAATGCCCTTTCAGGATTACTGGTGCTAATAATAACAGCTACACTGTCCAGCCTACTGCGTGTGCTCCTGGCACTGGACTCAGCATAGTTCCGATAGTCCGTCCCAGTCCTCACACGGTCCTGTGTTGGGTAGGCAGTAGTAGTACCCTCCTTTTACAGGTAAGGAATCTGAGGCACGGAGAGGTTAAGTATTTACCCGAGAGCACACAGCTGCAGGTGGCCCATGGCTATGTTCCTAACCATTGCCCCACACTTCCCCGGCACTCAGTGAGTTCTCAGTCAATGCCTCCTCCATGGACTCTGCCCCAGGTTTGCCTCCTCCATCCACCGTCTGTCCACAAAGCAGCTGAATGCGCTTCCCATGATATGCAGATTTGACACTGACTCCCATCGCTTTAAAACCTTCCATGATGCCCCAGTGTTTTCAGGAGGGAGCCAAGATCCTCAGCCAAGTTTCAGGACCCTCTGTACGCCAGACTCTGCCACCCTAAGCCTTAACTTCCTGCCACCCCAGGCTCCCAGCAGGCACCAGCCAGAGTGACCCTCCTCCAGATTCCCAAGATGCCAGGATTGTCTTTACATATATGATTTGCTCTTTCTGGAATGCCTTTCTCCTCCTTAAAGATGTCCCAAGGGGTGCCCTCTTCCAACCTGTCTTCATGGGTATCTTTGTGCTCTCAGAGCTCACTATGCCAGCTTCTCCCTTGGTCTGTTTCTTCTGCACCTCCAGCTACCACCCAGGGTCTGGCTGAGGCCAGGGACTCAAACAGGTGTCTGAGGGCTCAGAGAAGACATGGCGTGCCTTTGGCCCCTTCCCAGAGGGCCCCGAGACATTCATGAGTGCCGGGCTTGACAGAAAGCCCAGAACTCAGTTGGGGCTTGGTGGCTTCCTGAGAGCTGAGTAGCCATGAGACCTGGGGTATTTGTTAATTGAGCCCTGAATAGCTGTGTTCCAAGAGCCTAGAGCTCAGGATGAGCTGGCTGAGCCAGCTAGAGGAGTGGCTGGTTGAGGCTTCCAGAGGTCAGCTGGTGTGTCAGAACAAGGCAGGCTGGAGCTGGTGACTGAGCTTGGCACCTGCCACTGATCCCTCTGAGCTGATTCCTACAGGCACAAAGTCCTGCTGACCCCAGTGACCAGTGACCACAGGTAGACACTTGGGTGTTCAGCATCCCAGTGGGGACTAAAGGAAAAAGGAGGAGGGGAGAGAAACCACTAAATGGAGGTCATGTTATTTCATTTGATCCTCACAACAAGGAAGCTGGGTATGAAGAGTCATTTATTTTACCACTGAAGGAATGAGGCTCAGAGAGGTTATGTAACCTGTTTAAGGTCACACAGAGTTTGGGGGAACAGATCTGTAGAAACAGTATAGACCAGTGATTTCGATCTGGAGACAGATCTGGAGACAGATCTGCAGCCAGATCTTCCCAGTCAAAGCTGTGTGATGTTGGACATGTGACTTCACCTCTCTGAACTTCTGTTTCTTTAGCTGTATTAATAAAGGCTCACACTTAAGATGCACTCACTATGTGCCAGGTTCTGTTCTTTACCTATATTAACTCATTTAATCTTCACAACAACCCCACAAGACAGGAGCCCATTTTACAAATGAGGAAACAAGAGGCACCAAAAGGTTGCGTTGCCCACAAGCTCACAGTTACTAACCTAGGCCCCAGACGCTGTGCTCTTAGCCCTGTGCTCTTGCATGTCTGAAAAATGCAGACCTGTTTATCCAACAGATATTTACAGAGGTCCTACTATAGGCCAGGCAAGTAATGTTCTGGGGATATACGAGGGAACTAGACAAAGTCTCTACCTCTAATGGTACCTTCAGTAGAGTAGGGGAGACAAAAAAAGGGGGCAAACACACATATCATATTTCAGATGGTAACGGGTGCGATAAAGAACAAGCCACTATACCCCTATGTTTGTAGCAGCACTATTTACAATTGCTAAGATCTGGAAACAGCCCAAATGTTCATCAATAAATGAATGGATAAAAAAGATGTAGTAAATATACATAATGGAATACTATGCAGCTGTAAGAAAGAAAGATCTCTTATCCTTTGAGATGACATGAAAGGATCTGGAGAGTATTATGCTAAGTGAAATAAGCCAATCAGAGAAAGACAGATATCACATGATCTTAATTATTTGTGGAATATAATGAACAAAATAAGCTGATGAACAAAATAGACCCAGAGACATAGTAGTAGGGTACAGATTGACAGACCTCAGAAGAAGGGGACTAGGGGAGGGAAGAGATAAGCCAAAGAACTTATATGCATGTATGCATAACTAATGGACACAGACAACAATGCTGGGGGAGGGGGTGGGATTGGAGGAGAGTGTCAATGGAGGAAAAAGGAGAAACATCTCTAACAAAGATAAATTAATAAAAATAAAATATATTTTTAAAAAAGAACAAGCCACTAGTCCTGGCTGGTGTGGCTCAGTTGGTTGAGCATCATCCCATGCACCAAGAGGTCGCTGATTTGATTCCTGGTCAGGGTACATTCCCAGGAGGAGGGCATTCAGGAGGCAGGTGATTGATGTTTCTCTCTCCCCCTCTCCCTCTGCCTTCCTGTCTCTCTAAAAATCAATAAAAAACTTTTTTTTTTTTTTTTTTTTAAGAAAAAGCCACTAGATAAAGGGACAGAGAGTAGTGGGAGGTGGGTGGTCAGAGAAGGCTTCTTGGAGGAGGTAATATATAAGTGATCTGAGGGAATGAGCCAAGGAAATATTAGGAGACAAGGGTTTCAGGATGAGGACACCACATCTGCAAAGGCCCTGAGACTGGTGTGGGTGAAGGAAAGGGTGGCAAGAGGAGGGGTTGAGGTACAGGTGTCAGCTCATATAGGCCTTGAAGTCTATGATAAGGACTTTGGAGATAATAGTACCCTCCCATACACAGGCATTATTAAAGGGTGTGATGTACATGAAAACTGGGATGTAGTTAGTGCCCAATAAAAGGTCTCCATATTTTTTGTTGTTGTTAATCCTCACGTGAGGATATTTTTCCATTGATTTTTAGATAGAGTGGAATGGAGGGAGAGAGAGAAAAACATCAATGTGAGAGAGACACTTTGAGTGGTTGCCTCCTGCATGACCCTGACCAGGGCAGGGATGGAGCCTGCAACCCAGGTATGTGCCCTTGACTGGGAATTGAACCCACAACCCTTCAGTCCACAGGCTGATGTTCTAATCACTGAACCAAACTGGCCAGGGCTAGCATCATGTTTTCAAGGCTCATTCATATTGTAGCATGTATCAGTCTTTTATTCCTTTTTTATGGCTAAATAATATTCCTTTGTATGGATGTACCACATTTTATCCATTCAGCAGCTGATGGACATTTGCATTGTTTCCACCTTGTGGCTGTTGTGAGTCATGCTGCTGTGAACATGCATACACAAGTCTTTGTTTGAATACCTGCCTTCAATTCTTTGGGGTATACTTACAAGTAGAATTATAAGGTCATATGGTGATTCTACATTTTACTTATTGAGGAACAAATCGTTTTCTTTCTTTCTTTTTTTTTTAATTTTTATTTTTGGTACATGCCCCTAGCAAGAACTGAACCCGGAACTCTCTGGTCCACAAGCTAACACTCCAACCACTGACCCAAACCAGCCGGGGTGGAACAAATTGTTTTCAATAGCAGCTGTTAATATTTTAATTAGTATTCTTATAACGCCTCTATTTCCTTGTAAGGGCTGATAGCTTCTTAGCCACCTCCATCTGCCTTCACAAAGGCAAGGTTGAGGATGAGAGGCTGGATTCTGCTACCCCTCCCTCTCCCCTTCTTACTTTTCCCTCCCCTGAGCACTGGCCTTTGGCTCACCTGAGCCCCTTTTGCAGGTGTTTGGCGACGTAGACCAGGTGCGGATGACCTCGGAGGGCTCCGACTGCCGCTGCAAGTGCATCATGCGGCCGCTGAGCAAGGACGCGTGCAGCCGGGTGCGCAGCGGGCGGGCGCGAGTGGAGGACTTCTACACCGTGGAGACCGTGAGCTCCGGGACCGACTGCCGCTGCTCCTGCACCGCGCCGCCCTCCTCGCTCAATCCCTGCGAGAACGAGTGGAAGATGGAGAAACTCAAGAAACAGGCACCTGAGCTCCTCAAGGTAGACTTTCTGGGTTGATAATGGGGATGGGAACACCTCCTGGGTGAGCACCTAGCATGGGCTGGCGCCAGGCTATATTTCCAGTGGACAGTCCACAGCTCTAAGGCAGATGCTGTTATCGTCCCATTTCACAGGTGAGGAAACAGGCTCCCTGAAGGGAAGCCACTTGGGACCAAGAGCATTCGGCCAGTAAGTGATGGAGGCAGGCTTCTTTGGCTAGTTTACCTGAGTAGCCCCTTATCATTTAGTCCAGTGTCCTGTATTTTACCCAAACCAGTTCATCTGTTGGCACCTCTATATGGCATTTTTAATTTTAAATTTTGTGACATTCATTCTTTGTGTGGGTTTTTTGTTTTTTTTTTTAATTTTCTTTATTGATTTTAGAAAGAGAGGAAGGGAGAGGGATAAAGAGATAGAAACAACGATGAGTGAGAACACTGATTGACCACCTCCTGCATGCCCCCCACTGGGAATAGGGCCCACAACATGGGCGCGTGCCCTGACCAGGAATCAAACCGGGTCAATGCTCAACCACTGAGACACACCAGCCGGGCCATTCATTGTTTTTTTTAATATTTTTTTTCTTCATTGATTGTAGAGAGAGAGGAGGGGAGAGGGAAAGAGAGGTAGAAATACCAATGAGAGAGAACATCGATTGGCCGCCTCCTGCATGCCCCTCACTGGGGATCGGGCCCACAACCTGGGCATGTGCCCTGACTGGCAATTAAACTGGTGACCTTTTGGTGCATGGGTCGATGCTCAACCAGTGAGCCACACCGGCCGGGCTCATTGTTTTTAATTAGTAATAATATTCCCCATATTCAAGTACCACCTGCACTCCAGATGTTGTGCTAAGCTTTTTTTTTTTTTTTTTTACAGATTATTCCTCTAAATTCTTAAATTGTTCTGTGAAATATAGGATCTTTGTCCGCATTTTATAGGCAAGAAAAGAAAACTGAGGTTTGGAGAGGATAGGCCACTGGCCCAAGCTCTCCATAATGACATGTAGCTTCAAGTCTAAAGCATACTTTATGTGTATTTTGTGCTCACTCCATCCCCACAGCACAGCCCATGCCAGGACCCATGGCTTCAATAGGCATGTGCAGGCTAGTTCTGCCCCACAGCCAGCCAGGCACCTTTGTGCCATTCACACCACGTTCAACTCAGTGCTTGGTGGGGTTGGGATTTAAACCCAGGTCCTGCTGGGTCCAAAGCACGTGTTCCAAACCACAGTGCTCTCTTTCTTGTCTTCCTTTTTGCAATGGACCAGATAATTTTGGTGCTTTTGAGAGTATCTTTTATAATTTCTTCCAAACATGTGGGTGTCAATAATTGTGAAGTTGACTGAACTGTTACCCTACTTGTAAGCTAACAAGTTAGCCTGCCATTTTCATGGATGCTGGCAGAAGACACAAGCCTCCTGGGTCAGAGACAAAAGGACTTTATTATTCAAAGCAGCCAGAGTTGCTACATTTTCTTGATCTGCTTCTCCCACTCCAATTCCTACACAATCATGCAGTGAGGGCCAGGTAACACCCGCACACCCAGTGGTGTGTTTTTCAAAAGAGGTATCCCAATGTAAAGAATCCAAATCGTTTATAATGGGTACTGAACATGCCTCCCCTGCTCCAGAAGGAAACACTGTCTCTGTTCCAAGGCTGCTCACTGTACAACAAGATGGCCTGGAACAAAGACATCAGTGCCTCTGCATGCAACCAACATTTGGCTAAAATGTTTTCTTTAAATTTAACTTTTGGCCTGGCTGGTTTGGCTTTTGGCTCGGCAGTTAGAGCATTGGCCTGTGGACCAAAGAGTTGTGGGTTCGATTCGCAAGAGCACGAACTTTGGTTGTGGTTTGGTCCCCAGCCCTGGTCTGGGTCATATGGGAGGCGACTAGTTGATGTGTCTCTCTCACATCAATGTTTCTCTCTCTCTCTCTCTCTCTCTCTCTCTCTCTCTCTCTCTCTTCCCACTCTATCTGAAGATAAATTGGAAAATATCCTCCAGTGAGGATTTTAAAAATAAAGAAAAAATTTTTTAAATTTAACTTTAGTTTTATTTTTCTAACAATTAAATTGATACCAAAACTCTCAAAGGGGGCGGTGTTGAATTTTAGGCTTAGTGGCCTCTTGACAACTTGGTGGTCCCGGGACCACACTGTCTCCTTGAGTCCTCACTAGGACCCTGCAGACTTCCAGGCACGGAAGCCATAGGCCAGTCTTCAGTTACAGAGCCAAACCCAACTTCTGTTCAAGTCCAGTTCCTAATAACTAAATAACTTCTCAAACTACGGGACATGAGGATACTTAAAACTTTTCATTGCCCTGGCTGGTTTGGCTCAGCGGTTGGAGCATCTGCCTGGGGACCAGAGAGTCCCGGGTTCGGTTCCCACTAGGGGCACATACCAAAAAATAAAAAATAAAAATAATAATAATAATAATAAGCCCTGGCCGGTTTGGCTCAGCGGTTAGAGCGTCAGCCTGCGGTCCACAGAGACCCGGGTTCCTGCTAAGGGCATGTACCTTGGCTGCAGTTTGTCCCCGGCCCTGGTTGGGTCGTGTGGGTGGCAGCCACTTGATGTGTCCCTTTCACATCGATGTTTCTCTCTCTTCCTCTCTCTCCTTCCCGCTCTATCTGAGTAAAAAATGGAAAAATGTCCTCGGGTGAGGATAAAAAAAAAAAAAATTTTCATAAAATCTGGCTAATTTAGTCCTTACCATAACCCTTTGGAGAGGGAACTTACAGTACCAACTTTACTTGTGGAGGTATCTGAGGCCCAGAGAGGGATTATGACTTGCTTACGATCACACAGCAAGAAATTGGCAACACTAAGATTTGAGCTCAGGGATTCTCTGCTGTGTCCCCTTGCCCATGGGAGGGGTCCCTGGTGCACAGCAGCCATGGGGGGCTTTCATTCAGCCTTATAGGACTGGAGTGGGGTGGTGGCAGGATTGACAGCAGATGGGGTTGTAGGAGGAAGAAAATAGATTCTGTCTCATTGACACCCTAGGAATGAACAGAGGCAGGTACCCAGAGAACCCCAAGAAGAGAAGTGGGCAGGGGCAGTATGACACAGGGCTGAGGCCTCCATTTGGCTTGGCTCCCCCTCCCTCAGCAGGAGGCCCTCTGTAGGGAACTCCTGGAGAGGATGTCAGAAGAAGCCCATGGGGGAGGAGTGTAGGGCACACCTGCCTTATACCTACCCCTTGTCCCTACTCATCCCTTCTCCTCAAGCGAGGAAATCCAGCTATGATTTGGCCTTCGTTGTTTAATTCTGAATGGGAGTGAAGATGCCCAAGGTGTCCAGATGCCCTTTTGGGGGGAAGTTGGCTGCAGGGCCATTCCTCTCGTCTCTTCACTCCCTTCCCTTGAACAGAAACCAGACACAGTCCCAGCCTTGAGGAATCCCCAGTCTCGTAGGGACACAGCTCCTGACCTCAATAATGGCAGTGTGATTGGTGCTGGGTGGGGGGATGTCCCAGGGCCCATGGGAACCCAGAGGGGGAAGCAGCGTCAGACTGGCTTTGAGGAATGTGGAGCAGTCCCTCAGGCAGGGCAGAAAGGAGAGTGTTCTGGGTAAGAGCAAGCGGAGTGTGAGTGGCACAGGCCTCCCTGCCCTCTCTGCTTCAGCCCCGCACGCGGCCTGTCAGTGTCTCTGCAACAGTGCTTCTCAAACTATCTATGGTGAAAAATCAGTTGTTTAACAAAACCTGTCAAGAACCAATACTTTTGTAAAATACTCTAAAAATGAATTCTTAGAAAAATGAAACAAAAACAGACATGCACAATACAAGTCTGATGTTTGATTAAGAGTCAACAGATATAGTCCTGGCCAGTTTGGCTCAGCGGTTAGAGCGTCGGCCTGCGGTCCAGAGAGACCCGGGTTTGGTTCCCGCCAGGGGCACGTACCTCGATTGTGGTTTGTCCCCGGCCCTGGTTGGTTGTGCGTGTGGCAGCCACTTGATGTGTCCCTTTCACATCGATGTTTCTCTCTCTCTCTCCCTTCCTCTCTCTCCCTCCCACTCTATCTGTACAAAAAATGGAAAAATGTCCTCAGGTGAGGATTAAAAAAAAAAAAAAATTGCTTTGCCAAATGCTGCACAAGTCTGTAAAAGCCTCTCTCGCTGTTTATAATCATCGTGTCACAGACTTGTAAGGAGCAGTTCGGACCGGCGCTGGTCCTAGACCACACTTGGAGCGTGGCTCGAACACAACCATGTTTCTTCTCACTCCCAGCTCTTTGCACAAACTGTTCCCTTGGCCTGGAATGCCTTTCTTCTGCCCTCTTTGCTTTCTCAGTGCTCAGCTCAAACAAAACTTTTTCCCTGGTAGACTTGACTAATCCATATCCTCTCCCAGACAAGGTCATGCCTCGTCATGAGTGATCTGGGCACCTGTGTGTTAACCATCTGTGTTCCCTGCCCCAGACACCTCTGTTACTCTCTGCATTCCTTGCCAGCCTGTGAAGGACCCCGAAGCCTCGTGTCTGTCTTGCTCATCACTGTCCATAGTGCCTGACCCAGAGTAAACATTTGCTGAGGCTGAAGAGGGTAGCAGGGCAGATCAAGGAGGGTGCAAATGCCAGCCACAAGCCACATGTGGGCATTGGGGAGTCACAGGAAGTTATCCAGCAGGGGAGAGACTCCTGGTCAAAACTGAGCTTTGGGAAGCCAGCTTTGGTGGCCATGAAGTCAGCAGAGTGAAGCAGGAAGGTTCCCATTTAGCCCCCTGGTCAGTAGTCATTATTGCTGATGTTCATGAAGCCCCGGCTGTGTGCTCACTCCGTGCTGAGCCCTGTCTAGACATTACTGCTCTCACAACTCTATTGCCCCATTTCACAGAGAAGGCAGCTGAAGCACAGGAGGATCTATGTACATGGTTCTCAAACTGTGCTCCACCAAGCCCTCCGGAAACTGTGGAACCTCATGGCCTAAGCAAGGCTGTAAGGGAGCAGGGAAGACTCAAAGCCCTCCCCCTGATCCCATCAGAGTCCCCACCCCCTTTTTCTGTTTTAGAGATCCAAGTCTACTCAGAGAAAAGCTCTCTGGCTTAAAACAGCTTGAGTACCCCTGGGAGAGTGGGACTAAAACTGTTTTGGAAGCAGCGGGCCAGGGCCAGGTAAGAGCACTGGCGGGTCAGGCCCTGAGAAAGGCTGCAGGACTGGGGGTGGGGCCATGCAGAGGACGGGCTGGAGGAGCGGCCCAGCGAGAAGCCAGGGGAAGCTGATTTCCCAGCCAGCCCACTGTGCCAAGGTGTCCCTGACAGTCTTGCTGGCTTCCTAGCCATCTGGAGGAAATGTCATATCCTGATGAGGTGTGACAGAGGGTAAGGGGGGGAACAGCTATAGAGAAGAGCCCTGGGCTGGGCAAGGGAAACCCAGCATCTGCAACTGACCTGTTGTACAAGCGCCTACCCCTTCTTTCTTTTAAAAAAATTTTTTTATTATTATTTTTTATAGATTTGAGAGAGAGAGAGGAAGGGAGAGAGAGAGAGAGATAGAAACATCAATGAGAGAGAACATCGATTGGCTACACCCTGCATGCCGCCACTGGGGATGAGGCCCACAACCTGGGCATGTGCCCTGACCGGGAATCGAACCAGCGACCTCTTGGTGCATGGGTCGACACTCAACCACTGAGCCACACTGGTTGGGTACCCCTTATTTCTTAGTCTCAGTTTCCCCATCTAAACACAAGACGGGAGCAGTAAAGTATGGTAGAAAAGAGGTTTGGATTTTTCCAAGCTGGGTTCTGCCCCCGGCTCTACCTTGAGCACCTGGATGGCATTGGGCAGTCACTTCACCTCTCTAAGCTGCAGCTTCCCAATCTATATGATGAAGACAAAAGCTATCCAAACCCTGTCTTTCATTGGGTCCCTAGAAGCAGACCCGGAGGCGAGTGGTCCATGTGCAGGTGATTTATAATGGAAGTGCTCCCAGGAGAAACTGGTACCAAAGTGGGAGACATGGGGGCAGGAAGGGAAGGAAGCCCAGCAGGGCTGTGGTCTCAGGCCAAGTGCCACCCTCAGCCCCAGGGGATGCTGGAGTATGAATGACAGTTCAGCTATCACACTGCGGTTAGGGAGCTGGCTCTCAGATGCCCACACCAGTCAGACACTGCCTATAGGCTGCCCTAGGAGGACATAAGCTCCCAGACACTCTGGGGGCCAAGTGGTCCTTTGAAGAGAGTCACAGATGCAGGCCTGTACAGGGAGGCACAGGGAAGCCAGGCATGGGCACAAAAAAGGGTAGGCGGGATCCCAGAAGGTATGGTTAGAGCCTGCCACTACATACCTTGTGGGGTGTTGTGAGGATTAAGTGAACTGGCTCATTAAAGCCCCTAACACAGCGCCTGCTGCGTGGTAAGTGCTCAGAAGATGGATCTGCTGCTTTTCTCGTGATTATTAGCAGACTAGGTCTAGTGGGTGCTGAGGGCCCAAGCAGGCCATTCCGAGACTCTGGGGTTCCAGAGTTTTGCACTGTGGTGGGACTCCTTTGCACCCTTCATGCTGGGCCCGATGCTCTGCCCTTTCCTAACCCTCACCCTTTCCTGGGCAGCTGCAGTCCATGGTGGATCTCTTGGAGGGCGCCTTGTACAGCATGGACCTGATGAGAGTGCACGCCTACATCCACAAGGTGGCCTCCCAGATGGACACGCTGGAAGAGGTAAGGGCAGGGCTTGAGCCAGAGGCATCTAGGACTGCCCTCTGAGGACAGGGACAGAGTTGGACCAGCATGGGGTTCCAGGCTGCGGGTTCGAGATTTGCATCACAGCTGGCACAGCCCAGCCTCCGCCTGTTTCCTGCATCCGCCTCTGCTGGGAGCCTGGGGACATGCAGCTGCCAGGAGCTGGGTGTGGGGGCTTCCTTTCCCAGCTTCCTTTCTAAAAGGAGGGGGCACCTGGGCATCCTGTGCCCCAGGGTGGGAGATTAACCCCTTACTAACCCCAAGGTTGGGGTCACAGTGGCTTTATTTATTCAAGGAGTATTTGGTGAGTATCTACTATGTGCCAGGCCGAGGCCAGCACCGGAGAAAGTAATGACGATCAGGTTTCTACTGTGCACCAGTGTTTCCTGTGCACCTAGTCCATGCCAGGCGCTCTTGTTGCTAGCTCTGCAGTTATCCTTTGACCTTTCCTCTTGAAATCTAAGGAAATGCTCTCTCACGTCACATAACTAGGAGCCAGACAATCTGGAGGGCATGTCTGCTGGGCCTGGAACAAATCAGAAATGATTTCCACAGCCACAAAGAAATGATTTTTAATTATCTTCTGTTTTGCATTATCTGTGCTTCGCTTCTGTTCACTAAGTGATAATTCTATGAAGAAAAATTAAGTTTTTTGCTAAGCTGGGAGGAGGTAGAATAGCCTCACTAGGGAGGAGCTGGCTCCCCTTGCTCTATTCCCTTACAACGGAGGTTCTCAGCGGGGGGGCCACTGTGCTCCCCAGGGGACAACTGGCAATATCTGGAGACATTTTTGGGTTGTCAAAGTTTGGGGAGGTGGTGGTGGATGCTGTCAGCTTCTAGTTGGGTAGGTGCCAGGGATGCTGCTAAACATCTATGATGCACAGGACAGTGCCCCACAAAACACAGTTGTCAGCAGTGCCGAGGTTGAGAAACTTGCCTTATACAGTTTGACTTCTGTCCCCCCTTTAATCTGGTTTAGAACTCACTTTCTTGTTCTTAGCATTTCTGATTGTCACCCTGATATTTAGTTGTTATTATGAGAAAAATCCTCATTTAACAGGCAAGGAAACTGAGGCTGAGAGGTAAAGTCACTAGCTCAAGGCTACTCAGCCAGGAATTGGAGAGTAAGGCTTTGAACCCAGCTCTGTCCAACTCTTGCCTGCTGCCTCTTGGTCCCTGAATCTGTTCATACTCAGGGCTGACTAGACAAATCATTTACAGGTTATCTTCTCCTCTGTAAAAATTTATATCAGTGAGATGCTGAACTTTTATTTATTTTTTCTCTATTTATTTTTAGAGAGTGAGGAAGGGAGAGGGAGAGTGGGGGGGGAGAGAGAGAGAAACATCGATGAGAGAGAACATAGATTGGCCCCCCCACTGGGGCTTTGGCCCACAACCTGGGCATGTGCCCTGACCTGGAATCGAACCAGCAACCTCCTGGTACATGGACTGATGCTCAACCACTGAGCCACACCGGCTGGGGGAGATGCTGAACTTTTAATTCTGATGCTCCAGGGCTTCACAGCAAAGAGGCACTTCCTGCAGCTGACTAGTTTCTTCTGCTTCAGCTGAGAAGTATACTCAGACAAAGGAATTCCACACATACCCCAGACCTGCTGGGGCTTTAGGGACCTGGGGCTGATACCAGGCCATCCAGCTCTCCTGAGTCCTGCCCAGTGGATAAGGTCAGCCTGGGCAACAGCCCAGTGAGGGGGATGCCTGGATTGGGGGGTCCATGGAGAGGACATGGTGATTCTGAGTGATCCTACTTCCAGCAGGATTCAGAACCAAGGGCCATGAGGGGGTGGCTGGGGGCTGCTAAAGCCAGGCAGGGTCCCCAGCAAGGGGGAGACAGGCGGGTAGGAGCAGAAACCTGGGAATAAAAGCTGGGCTCAGTGGTATGGGAGGAGCCAGCACCACCCTGGAGAGAAGTCAGAGATTGGGGACCAGGAGGGATCAGAGTCTCACCCATCACAAAACCCCAAAGAGTTTTATTGTTTGACAATTTTATTAAAATAAGGTATTTATGCATAACTTGTGAAATTAAAAGGTAATTTTAAAGTAGCAAAAAGTTGGTAGCAACTTAAGTGACGAATTCAGAGGGACTGGCTAAGTACACGATGGCGGGTCCATACGGTGGCAGACTGTGCCAGTGAAGGCATGGCGAACTGTACATAGACATGAGAGAGTTCCCAAATCAGCTCCAGTGAGAGAGCAAAGTGTTAGGAAAAAATCCATAACTATTGGCTGAGAAACAAAAGTGGGAGGAGGACATTTTTTTAAACCCATTTGTACCTTTTTAATTTAGTACTGTGAACATATTTTATCTATGATGTCCCTTCATTCACTCTTTAAATAAAAAATAACTACAGGGTCTTTTCGAGCATGCTTTATTCCAGCCATGCTCGCTGGTGCTGCCCTGCCCACAAGAATGGGGAGCAAAGCCCAAGGGCAGAAGCTGGGGTGTCCCCCCAGGTCGAGGGGTGGGGAGGCTGTCGGAGGAGGCTGGAAAGACCTCGGGTCCGCCCTCACAGAGCATCAAGGCCAACCTGAGCCGGGAGAATGAGGTGGTGAGGGAGAGCATGCGCCACCTCAGAGAGCAGCTGAGAAACTACGAGAACCAGTCGGCCGTCATGATGAGCATCAAGAAGGAGCTCTCCAGCCTGGGCCTCCAGCTGCTGCAGAAGGACTCGGCCACAGCCCCTGCCGCAGCCCCAGCCACCGGCCCTGGTAGCAAGGCACAGGTGACACCATGGCTCTGATTATGGGTGGGCTTGGGAGCACAGTGTGCCAGGACCTCAGCCCTGAGGGCCAGCTGGGTGGGGTTTGGGGCTGCAGGACAGGGCTGAGGGCTGGCACAGCTGGAGAGTCATGGCAGGACAGGGCGCAGAGGGTGCGTGCTGTTCAGTGAGCTGGGAGCAGACACGGGGATCCAGCCGAGGGGTCTGTTCCCTGAGCCGGGCATTTGGCAGAATTCCCATTCCCCTTTCCAAACTAGTGGGGATAAGGTCATAGAGGTGACTCTCCCTGCCTGGCCCTGGGCGACCAGGTCTGCTGCAGCAAAGCACTTCTAGCCTCCCTGCTGTGGCTGGGCCCTGATGGGGTCAAGCCTGTGCAGGGGTAGGTAGGCGACACCTCGGGGACCCCTGCACACTAATACCACATCATGCAGCCCAAGCTGGGGTGAAGGACCCCTGCAGCAAACCCCAGACAGTCCATGTTCGAGCTCAGAGCACAAAGTGAGCAGAGGTTTTGTCACCAGGAATAGCCACTCTTGACATATAACACACCTTTGGCAAATTTGACAAAGGCCCTCCTCTGGGCAGACAAACTGCAGAAAAGGCTGTCCCTCTGGGCAGATGAATTAGAAAGAGTAGCTCGCTGTGAGTGGACAGATTATACAAAGGCCCTCCCTTGATCAGCACACACCAGGGTGTGTGGCTTGGCAAATTTCAGCCCCATTCGTGCCCCTTCGGCCAGTCTCCTCCATGCAGGGCACAGCCCTCACCACCCACAGCAGCCTTGTTGTTGGTGAGTGGGGGAGGAAGGGAGCTGATGTTGTAGATCCTGCTTTGAACCTAACTTCCTCACAGACGTTTTCTCAGTTTGTCCCATAACTACCTGCGAGGAGGGCTGATCATCGCCTGTTTGGCAGATGAGGAAAGTGGAGCTCGGGGAGGGGTGTCTGCACTGGGACCAGACGGGCTGTGTGTGCCTGCTGAGCCCATGCTCTTCATCGCCACTCCTCGGCCTCCTGTGCTGACACTGTGACGACGGGTCGTTTGCGTGGGAAACTGGGACCGACTAGACGCGGTAGTGTGTGGAGGAAGCCTAGAGCCTTGGCCCAGAGCTGGCTTCCTGCTCATTCTCCTGCCAGTTCCACAGGCACAAATGAATCATGCAGAGAGAGGTCTCGATACTGTACTTGCTGTATCTCCTGGAGACTCTGCCTAACAATGGTTGACGCCACAGGCCCTGTGTTCTTGTGCCAAGCCAGCAGCAAGGCATTTAAAAGGAAGTGAAAATAACAAAATTCACAAAATGTTAGAAACTGCCTGCCCTAAGGCCAATGCCCCAGTGACCAGCCGTCCCAGTTGTCCGTCGGCCCAGGACTGAAGGGTTTCCCAAGATGCAGAACTTTCAGTGCTTAAACTGGGGAAGTTCCAGGCACACTGGGATGAGTTGGTCACTCTGCCTAGGGGCCTGAGAGCCCCTCCTCTGCCCATAAACAAAGAATGTGAGAGAGACAGAGATAAGAAGCTGACCTGGTGGTCCACTACCTCCCCAGGGAGTTGACCATTATAATCAACCCCTTTGGGAGTTAGGACAGGAATCTAACTGGCCTTCACGCCTGCAGGGGAGCTAGAGAGCTGATGGGGGAACTGAGGCACACCCCAGTCGTGGATGTAGCCACTCTGGGAGGAAAGCTGTGCCTTTATGACTCCTGGGATGTATGGCCTAGAGCAACATGACCACTTTCAGCCCCCACATGCTGAGCCTCCATGACACCCCCCGCAACATCCCTTCTACCAGCCCCCAAGTGTGAGATTTCCCTTCTCTCCCAGGACACAGCTGGAGGGAAAGGCAAAGACAGCAACAAATATGGCAGCGTGCAGAAGAGCTTTGTAGACAGGGCCCTCCCCAAACCTCCCAAGGAGAAGCTGCTGAAGGTGGAGAAGCCGAGGAAGGATGGTGGCCAGGGCCGATTCCCCCAGCCCACAGCCAAGCCCCGGGCCCTGGCCCAGCAGCAGGCAGTGATCCGAGGCATCACCTACTACAAGGCAGGCAGCAGGGAAGTGGCCGAGGCTGGTGAGTTGGAGGGGATTGGAACCTTGGGGAGCGGGGCTGGCTGATGGCTGGCGCGGCCCACAGATCTCCCACAGGGACCTTCTCTGCAGTCCAGATTTCAAATCCACCAGCTTCCTGCTGGTGCCCTCTGCCTGTGCACACCGTGGGACAATGCCTCCTCATGGGGTTGGAGATGAAACGATATAATCAACACAATGGGCCACTCGGTTCCCTTCCAGTATTCACAGCCATCTATCTCCGGCCTCACTGGACTTTTCCTCCTTCACTCAAAGATCTGCTGAAGGTCCACTGTGTACTTGCCGTATCGCCCAGAGATGGCCTAATATGGAGCTCACAGCCTAGTGGGAAAACCCATACCCATGCAAGCAGCTGCCACAGGTGGGAGAGAGAACACAGGGCCGCAGCCAGGCCAGGGTTCCGACAAGTGACATGGGCCTCTCGGGGCACCTCCCGTTTCCAGGCTGGCCTTGGAATGGATAGCCTCTCCAGCACCTCCCACTCTCTCCCCAAAGAGCCCACAGATACCTGTAGTTTTCCCGCAGCCCCTTGCTGGATCCCAGTGAGGGACAACAAAGTAATTAACTGAGAAACAACAGATAAAACTTCCAAAAGTACCCAAATTTCTGGACCATCCCCACTAGTGTGCTCCTTATTCTTTCTCTGAGACCCTCCGCAGATGCCTGCTCTCCTCTGATGTCCCTGAGAAATGTCCAAGCCTGCTCCCCTTTCCTAGGTCCTCTCACCACCTCCTCCAGTAAGACCCTCTGCCCAGCCCATGTCCGAGGGGCTGGGAGGTGGAACTGTAAGGAACCTGTCTCCTTCAAGAGCCCCCTCAATTCTTGGTCTTTCAGGCTCAGGGGCCTGCCTCCCTTCCCCCACCAGCCCTTAGTGCCAGCTGCTGGCCCGAGTCCTGCCAGCTCAGCCTGGCCACAGCTCAGAGCCTCTGACCCCTGGCTGGGACACTGCCCAGGAACAGCTGCAGGCATCTGACTGCCAGCGAGGCCTGTGGGAACAAGCCCCTGCCCTGGCAAGCTGCTGAAGCCAGCCCTCGGGGGCCCCGATCAGAGGGTGTACCCCATTCCCCCGAGACTCCAGGGGCGGCCCCACAGTGGGAACTGGCTAAACCTTTGTGCAAAGAAGCCCAGCTGGGAGAGGACAGGAAGATATCAGGTCACTGTCCTGGAGTCAAGGGGCCTCAGTGCACCCCCTGGGGGCCACTCCATCACAGCAACAACAGCACCATTCCTTCGTCCCTGGCATCACAGTTTTCTGAGTACTTTCACCAGGTGTCACCCTTGACCCAGGTGAGGAACCAAGCTCAGGAGATGAAGGTGACTGGCTCCAGGTCTCACAGTGAGTTGTTGGGACTGGTCCAGGTCGCAGGCTGCAGAACCTGCCTTAGACCCCTTCATAGCTCTGTCCCCAGAACTGAGGAGTCTACGTCTCTTTCTGTGTGGCATTGAGTCTTACTTCTTTCCCTTCCCAGACTCATCCATCCCAGCCCAGAGAAGTGTGTGAGTCAGGGATGACCCAGATGGCTCAATACCAGGTCCCATGGATGCTGAAAAAGTCCTCCTGTGAGCAAAGCCCATGCCCGCAGAGGGGGAGAAGGAGGTGGGGGTAGATGCCAAGAAGGCTAGGAAATGGGAGATAGGAACTGAGTGAGGGGACAGAGAAGGACAGACCCTGGGGTCCAGAAGGTGACGGGAAGCTGGCTGCACCTCCCTTCCGTGCTGGAAGTGTCGTACACTAGGTAAGAGAAACTGGAGGGTGAGTTCCAGGGGACAGGGCTGGGAGAAAGTCTGGAGATGGCTTTCTGCCTCCTGGAATTGAATCTAGGAAATGAAATAACTGGTGCAATGTGTCTGACACTCGGGAGGGAAAGAGGCCTCATATTTGGCAGAATCTGTGCAAATGTATATATTGTCCTCTAATCAGCACAACAGCCTAACACGGTGGGCCTCGTGACTCCCTTCTCGGAAGGAAACAGGCTGACCACAAAGCCCACTTGTCGAGGCTTTTCACTCCCCAGGGCCTCCCCTGTCCACTCCCCGTGGCCCCTGAGCTGGGAGCCCACTAGGGAGGACCCTGGGGAGCAGCAAGTGCTGCTAGGATGTGAGCTCAGGGTCTTCTCTCCACAGACAACGCCCTCAGAGGCACTTCCTGGCTGGAACAGCTGTCGCCCAGGGAGGAGGGCAGGCCACCCGAGCCCAACTCTGCTGAACATGAGGAGGCTGGGCCTGGGGCCTCCAAGGGAGCAGACTTGGCCCCTGGCACCCCCTCCTCAAACCCAGCCACCGCTCGTACCCTGACTCCCACCACCAGCCCTCTGCCCACTGAGTCACCTTCACACCCAGAAGTCCCCAGGCAAGGTGAGTGAGTCTCACGGGTCAGCAAACGATTCCCATGAGCCAAATCCAGCCTGCGGCCTGTTTCTATACAGTTCTCAAGCTGTTTTTACATGTTTTAAAGGGTTGTAAAAAAAGAAGATAGGGCAAAAGTATGTGGTCTGGAAGGTCTAAAATATTTACTCTCTGATCCTTGATAACATTTACAGTAAACAGGTAGTATTTACAGCAAAGTCTTCCTCAAAAGTCACCCAGAATTCCATCATCAAATCCAACAGCTATTTTCACTTCTTTCCTCTGTCCAGTATTTGTCTCTATTTTTAGGTTTACATTTGTGGTTTGGGGCATGTGCCTTTTGGTAGAAATCCTCCTCATCAAATCATCGAGCCCATCCTTCTGAAAGGCATCTTGACTAGCCACGCTAGCAAGCCATCCTCGGTCTGAGCACTCTCCATTCTTAGAATCTTTCCCAAGGATCCATCAGCAATTTGGACAACAGCTGCAGCTTAACCGGTTTCTTCGCAGCATATTTTTAATGTCAGAAAACGACATAATCTAAAGCTCTAATGCCGAGGGGTCTGGTTTAATAAATTCGAGGGCACAGCTGTCTGGTGGCCTGGTAGAACCTTGAAATCACATCATTAAAAGGCCATATAATAATGAGAAATTGCTCAGTGATGGGAAAAAACAGGGTACATAAACCTGTATTCAGAAGAACCACAGTTTTAAAGGTACAACTGTATGACATGCATGTAAAGAAAAGGAAGGAAATGCAACATGTTAGAAAATTTCTTTGGCTGATGGAATGTTGAATGATTTTTATTCTCTCCTTTTCTGAATGTTGCATGGGGTGTTTTTTTGTTTTTACAATGATCAGACATTGCTTTGATCTTGAGGGAAGAAAAACAAAAGGCTGCAAACAAACATCAGGGGGATTTACGTTAGACCAGATCGTATTTCCAGGACTGTTGCTCTGACTCGGGCCGTGGGTCTGAGTACCAAATGCTGCACCCCTCGCTCCCCACAGGCAGAGAAGCCAGCTGTGAGGGCACCCTCCGGACCGTGGACCCCCCTGTGAGGCACCACAGCTACGGGCGCCATGAGGGAGCCTGGATGAAGGACCCCACCTCGCAGGATGACAGGATCTACGTCACCAACTACTACTACGGAAACAGCCTGGTGGAGTTCCGCAACCTGGAAAACTTCAAGCAAGGTCGGGGCAGGGTGTAGGTGGTCTGGGGAGAGTCCCCCCCTGGAGACTAGCCCTCCTTGCCTTGTGGTATCCTGTGGTCCAGACTTCCCCAGCTTGGCCTAGATCCAAATGGTCAGCCACCCCAAGTAGGGGATTCTGCGTGCACCCCCTATGTCCTGGCACCATACCAGGAGCTAGCAAACAAGATGGACATGGCCCTGCCCTCATGATTGTAGCTCACTGTCAGGAGAAACAATGCTAGAATTTCTACTAGGCTTATTGTGTGCTAATCACCCTGTGTGAGTCAGCTCCTGTTATCTTTCTAACCCCAGGAGGTGGGGGTGATCACCATGCCTTGCGGGTGAGTAGGACCCCAGGCCTTAGAGGAACTGCAGGTCTGGGCAGGGAAGGACAGAATTTTGGTTATCAGATCTGGGACACGGTGGGGCAAAGGGGTCATTTAGACATGACCCATGTTCCAGAAATGCACAGTCTTAGATGGGAAGCAGAGACTTAAAGAAACAATTTGAGTATACTGTCAGAGGGAAGCTCAGGGGGCCATGGGAACCCTGCCTGGAGATCAAGGAAGACTTCCCAGAGGAGGTGATGCTGAGCTGAGCCCTGGAGGAAGAACAGAGAGGGAAAGGCATTCCAGGCAGGAGGCCAGTATGTACGGGCTTGGCAATAAGAGGAAGCATGGTGGCATAGAAGGGAGGTGGAGGAAGCATAATGAGAGAGTGGCTGAGTCGGGCCTTGTGGGCCACATGAAAGAGTTTGGACTTACCCTGAGAGCTGTGGTGTCACAGGTATGGCCTGGAACAACTAAAGTCCTTCCTCTGCCGACCAAACTGACCTGGTCCCTGCCTCGTGGGGCACATGGGCTGTCGCAGAGAAAGCCAGTGGAAATTGCCAAGGCAAAGGGTTATGGGAGGCCAAGGAGAGTCCCTCTCTCAAGCTGGGGAGATCAGAGAAGGCTTCATGGAGGAGGTAACATTGGCCCAGGGCTCTGAAAGATAAGGAGGCATTCCCCAGGCAGATAAGATGGGGACTAGCAGTCTAGATAAAAGAAACAGCATGAGACAAAGCATCAGCCTGTTCCCAATTCCTGGCTGTGCCTTTTCATAACTGGGTGACCCTGAACGCTCTGAGGCTGTTTCCTCCTCAGCAAACGGGATACTAGAAGTCCTTCCTTCATGGGACTGCTGGGATGAAATGACTGGCCCAGCTCCAGGCCCATAGCACACTCAGTACCTGTGGCTTGCTGAGCCACCCCAGAGCCCTGGGTGGCCTCATGGGCGGAGGGTTGCACCAGAGGCCCTGGTGTGACCAGCTGCCCCCCACACACAGGCCGCTGGAGTAACATGTACAAGCTGCCCTACAACTGGATCGGCACGGGCCACGTGGTGTACCAGGGCGCCTTCTACTACAACCGCGCCTTCACCAAGAACATCATCAAGTACGACCTGCGCCAGCGCTTCGTGGCCTCCTGGGCGCTGCTGCCCGACGCCGTGTACGAGGACACCACACCCTGGAAGTGGCGAGGCCACTCCGACATCGACTTCGCCGTGGACGAGAGCGGACTGTGGGTCATCTACCCTGCGGTGGATGACAGCGACGGGGCCCAGCCCGAGGTGATCGTGCTGAGCCGCCTGGACCCCGGGGACCTCTCGGTGCACCGCGAGACCACGTGGAAGACGCGGCTGCGGCGGAACTCGTACGGGAACTGCTTCCTGGTGTGCGGCATCCTGTACGCCGTGGACACGTACAACCAGCGGGACGGCCAGGTGGCCTACGCCTTCGACACGCACACGGGCACCGACGCCCGCCCGCAGTTGCCCTTCCTCAATGAGCACGCCTACACCACCCAGGTCGACTACAACCCCAAGGAACGGGTGCTGTACGCCTGGGACAACGGCCACCAGCTCACCTACACCCTCCACTTCGTGGTCTGAGTGGGCGCCTGCACTCACAGGGGAGGAGTAGCAGTGGGCACGGGGCTCTCCACAGCGACACCTGCAAGGAACTCCATCAGCAAATATTTATTGGGGACCAGGCCCGGGTCTAGGTGCGAGACATAGGGCGTAGCCAGCACAAAGCTTCCTTAGCACCTAGTGGAATAATTGTAGCTTCCACTTGCAGAGCACTGTGCCAAGAGCGTCAGGTGCACTACCCCACTTCATCCTCCCAGCAGCACCCTTGGCGGTGGAAAGAGTGAAGCCCATTTAACAGGTGAAGACACTGAGGCTCAGAGAGACAGCATGCCCTGCCTCAGTAGCCTCAGTTTGGATCAGGCAGGCCATGCTGTCATGACAGCCTTGACCATGCTGCCCCTGTGTCCAGCCCTGTCCCCTGTCTCCTAATTTCTCTTGTTTTCAAAACTCTGTCTCCCTTCCCACGGCTTCTGAAAACCAGAGGCCTTTGGAAACCGCACACTAATGTTGGGTGGAGGCCAGGCTCTGTGTGCCACCATAGGCCCCCATTCTGGCTGAGCTGTTGGTGGCCCTGGGCTTTGGGTCCCTGGCTAAGGTCCCTGCTCCTTGGCTTTGGCCAGCCCTCCCACCCTACCCCACCCGCTGTCCAACCACATTCCAAACCTCCATGGTCACCCAGCCACTGAGCAGAAACCACACCCCGAGAAAAAATACCAGCCCCCCGTTCCAAGTTCCCCCTCCCTCTGTACTCAATTTTATTTTCTCTTCTTCACCAGCGCTGTCATTTGTTTCTGCAGCAACAGCTGACAAGGCTGCAGGCAGCCGCCTGCCAGCAGCTACTCTACCAGGGTGGGGAGCTGGGCCAGGCCCGAGGCTCCCTCTCCAACCACAAGTGCTGTCTTTGGCCACAAACCCAGGCCATGGGACTGCTCCCCAGTCCCTCCCAGAGCCTTTGGGTCTGGGGGTCTACCTTGTCCTTTTTCTCTGGGCCTTTCAAGCCACAACCTATGTGCACTCAGGGATACTTCCAGGTCTGCCATGAGCAAGACCCTACGCCTGAGGTCGGGGTGGGACCAGGATGAAACCGGTTCCCTCTTTGTCAGTCCTGACCTGGTCGTTTGCTGGGTTGGCCCAGCAGCCTGGGGGACTGGGGAAGGCTGAGATCAGAGCAGATGGGAGGCATCAGATTTTCTGGCTACAAGGAACAGCCAGGGCCCTTTTCCTGGCTTCAGAGATGTTGGTGCCAGGGCTTCCCCAAGCCCAGGACCTGGGGCTGAGGCAGCACTGGGGGGTCAGCCCACCTGGTACTGCTGAGAGTTCCCTGAGCCTCACATCCAGGCAACAAGACCTTCAACCTGCCCTCACCTGCTTTGGGCAATCTTTTTAGAGCTGGGAAGAAGTTCTCCGGTCCAACTCCCTGTTTCACCAAAGGAGAAATAGGCCCAGAAAGGGTTAGAGAGTGGCTCAGAGCCACACTGGGAACAGGATACAGCCAGTTTCCTTCCATCAGGTCTTTGTCTACATCCTTTAGTCTCCTGGCTTAGAGGCAGCTCTGCCCAGGAAGGAGACAGACTACCCAACACGCAAGTCATCCCAACACCTCTGAAGGGTATTTACTGCTGATCCCAATACACCCCCAGACCCTGCTCCCCTCACTCTGGCCCATGCCAGCTCCTGGATATCTGTATATTTGAACACCTAGTTGTCATGTTAGAAAATGTAGCTGCATACCTAAGAGTGTAGGGAAATGCATTTTGTGCAGAATACATTTCTTTGTATTGTCAGGTGATGTTGTTTTGCTTAAGCTGTAACTTACCCCTGAAATAAAGGGGAATGATGACGCCCAGCCGAGTAAGGGCTGACTCATAGTGGTGGACACATCCAGCCTCCCCCACCCAGCCATCCCAGCTCCACTCACAGGCTCTTCAGGGGGCTGCGTTTCCCTTGACCCTGGGTGTGGGTTTTACAAGACTGCGTCTTTTATGATATCACAGCCCAACCATGTGAGAAGGGTTCAGGCTCCTCTTTCTCCATTAATCTGAGAAAAGGGCAAGTGAGAATGGACTGATTTTGAAAAAGAAAGGACAGGCAAAATCGTTGTCTGGGGAGATGATTCTGGCTGTGGCCTCCAAACACTCACTAAGCCCCTTCTGTTTTCAGGCCCGTGTATGTGGGTTATGCGGTAGGAGTAGTTATATTCCTCATTTTACAGATAGTCAAAATGCAGCCGAGAGAAGTTAAGTCACTTGTCCTGTGGGCAATTAAGTGGAGGGCCAGGTTTCAAAATCAGGTGATATAACCACCTTTATTGACTGAGCATCAACAGTATTCTAAACATGCCATGTGCATATTCTTGCATCTTCACAATAGAAGGCATAAACTCTGAATGTGTCCATTTTACAGATGAGGAAACTGAGGTGAAGGAACTTACCCAAGGTCACAGAGCAGCTTAGCCTGTGGCAGAGTCAGGGTTTCAGGGCTGGTCAATCTATTTTCTTTGCAACTGTGTGCCACTCTAGTGGCAGCTCCAAAAATGGTGGCCATTGCTTTTATTCAGTGTGGCCAGGCCACACTAGATCCACATACGAGACCCAAGAGGAAGGTCGGGGTCAGCTTGTAAAGAGCCTTGAATAACAAGCCAAGGAGTGACTGCCTCCAATTACATTTGGAACAAAGTCAAGTATAAATTAACAGAGAAAAGAAAATTCTGGATTTATACCAAAGCCCAAAATTAACTGTTGTTAGGAATCTTGTAAACAGTTATGTTTTCTGTTTTACTTTGGCCAATGGGAAGCTCAAAGTCAAATTTGCAATTATTTTTTAACAAGTGTACTGTCAACGTTTATATACTCCTGATTTTCCCTATTAAAATTCTAATGTGAAAATACTTCAAATTTAAAAACAAAAAACAAAGAAGACAATTGTACTGTCTCCCACTGGACTCTGGCTTTATTTTAGCTTCCTGCTTTTACCTTTACCCTAACCTCTTTATGTTTATTCTATTGTATTTTATCTATTTTTGTAAGTTGCCACAATACCTTTTTTTTGCAACAAGGTGGCATATACCTAAATAAATATAGGATCAAAAGCTTGATTTGAAAGTCTTGACTAAATGCTATGGTTTACATCCTTAACATAATACAGACATTTAATAACTTTTTTTTTATCCTTACCCAAGGACATTTTTTCCATTTTTTGTTCAGATAGAGTGGGAGGGAGGGAGAGAGAGAGAGAGAAACATCGACGTGAAAGGGACACATCGAGTGGTTGCCACCCGCACGACCCACCAGGGCTGGGGACAAACCGCAACCGAGGTACGCACCCCTAGTGGGAACCGAAACCGGGTCTCTCTGGACCACGGGCTGACGCTCTAACCGCTGAGCAAACCCAGCCAGGGCCAGACATTTAATAACTTTTAAAAATATTTAGTTTGTTGTAAGACTTGGGCTTGTCACTCTACTATCCTTGGAAACTGATCTTTAATAATGAACTAGGGCAGAAGAATCTAAGTCGGGCTGAAAACCCGACCCTTCCCAATGCAGAGAAGGAGCCATTCCCAAACCCGCCCCGCCTTCTGTGGGCTGCAGAGAGAAGTGGGATTTACACTCACTCCCTGAGGGACAGGTAAGAACAGAAAGAAATGCTTCCCTGGGAAAAAGAGCCCCATGGCCTAGGAGAGCCTCAATTCATCCCAAAACTCCAGTCATTCACTTACAGACGTCCTTTGTGATCATTCTTTTGTGCAGCATGTTTGTTGAGGTCACCGTAAGTTGGGTTCCACATGGAAAACTCGAGAATGCTATCTCGGATATTAAGGTTGGGAGCAGACGGGATATTTCCAGTGACTTTCTCCACCCTGCAGTTCTATGAAAACGAGAAAACCTGTCTTCAGGGGAAAAGAGCGGCCTAAACATTGCCCCCTGACCTGCACCCAGGGCCTTGCTCAGCAGAGAAAGCTGCGGCCTTTCTGGTGTCCGTGGCAACAACACGCTCACAGCCCTGGGCTGACGGCTCGCAGCTCTGTACCCCGCTGCAGGGCTCCAGGCAGCTCAGTGGCTGTCGGAGGCCAGAGGCTGTGGTTTCACTGGGTTTGGAGATCGGACAGAGTTATCCCTCACCTTGACCAACCTGGCTGAGGGCATCACCTGCCAGAAAGAGCCATGGCAATATTTGTGCGATTTTGTGAACTCTGAGCGAGATGGCCTGCACGCCGTGGGCATTCAGGAAGTGGTAGTTACTGTTGCCATTGTGACCAGTTAATGCCCTGCTCAGAGAATCTGCCAGCTCTCCTGGCAGGCCCACGTCATGCACTGTGGACTATCCAACATGACTCGCCCGTGCGCCGGCCACAGGGACACTGAGCTGAGCAGATCTCGTCCCTCCCCTTGAAAGCTTGCTGGGACGGGAGCAAGCAGGCGCCACCACCTCCACATGGTGTCCTTGGTGCTCCAAGAGCCTTTCTAAGGAGTGTGGGAGTCTCTTGGAGCCGCGGAGGGACCAACACCTTCCAACCTGCCTCCATGTCAGAGCAGAGCCTCTTCTGGTCACCTCCAATGCTATGGTCCTCAAAGGGGACATCTCTCTGCACTTTTGACTTTCTGCGTGGGACATCAAGCCCTAAAATCTCCCCTTGGCTGAAATGAGACAGGAAGAAATAGTAATAACCATCCAGTGGAGCTACAACATCTGTGTGCTCTGTGCCAGCCGCGGTGCCAGGTACTTAAGGCATTATCTCATCGAATCCTCCAAGCAATCCCATGACATAGGTACTGTTGCTGTCCATATCTCACAAATGGGAAACTGAGGCACCAACTGTTACATCATATGTTCAGGGTCACATGCCTGGGGGGTGACTGAGCCGCAGCTCTATTCTCTCAAAACATCATACCAATGGTTCTCAACCCTGGCTCCCGTCAGAATCACTGGGATTGTTTTAAAAGGTGCCAATGCCCAGGTACTGCCACAGACCAATATACCATAGATTCTGGGAGGAGGAGTGAGAGTTGGTATTTCTTATTTATTTATTTATTTGTGTGTGTGTGTGTGTGTGTGTGTGTGTGTGTTCCTCACCCAAGGATATTTTTCTACTTATTATCAGATAGAGTGGGAGGGAGGGAGAAAGAGAGAGAAAGAAACATCAATGTGTTAGAGCCACATTGACTGGTTGCCTCCCACACAACCCCGACCAGGGCCGGAGACAAACCACAACCGAGGTATATGCCCTTGACTGCAGTCGAACCCAAGACTCATTGGTCCACAGGTCGACGCTCTAACCACTGAAGCAAACTGGCCAAGGCAGAGTTGGTATGTTTTTAAAGCTCCCGGAATTTTGCCATGCATTCAAGGTTGAGATTTCCTGCCCCTCACCCTTTTGCCGCTCGAAGGAGCACCCCAGGCATGATGGGGTGGGGTAGATTTGTCAGATGCCAGACTGCACCCAGAAAAGCACCCTCCACCCCAGCTGTCCCAGACGAGGGAGCAGAGAGAGCAAGAGCATGTATCAGCTATTTCTCCCCAATGGAGCAACTGTGGGTGGGGGTGGAGTTCCTAGAACCCAGAGCACAAAGGCTCCCTCTGCCCCAGGCAGTGCCCAGATGCTGCCCGCTCACCCAGCTCAGTCTGAACTCTGCCCACATCTGGGGCCAGCACCTTGACCCCCCACATTCCAGCAGGGATCCCATGAGGCAAGAACAGACAGGGCTTTCAGGATGCATGCCTGCTGTGGGATGAATTATTACTGAGAATTATCTGCCATGAGCAGGGGGTGGCATTTCACGTGCCAGAAGTTGGCTGGCCCCGCCCTGGCCCAGGCTGCTTGGCTCCAGGGCCCTCATTCCAACTGTGCAAGGACAGAAACTGTATTCTCTTCCACAGCAAGAGACCTCCGCCCCTCACCATCTGTGCAGCACCCCCTCAGCGAACCCCCCATCCCCATCCCCACCCGGGGGCCAGAGCCTCCCTTTTCCATGGCTCAGCACGGAGCGGATTAGATAAGGGTGATTCAAAAGTCAAGTTTCTCGGGTCTTTTTAAGCCAGGGATTCTTATTGACAGGGAAAGTCATTGTTGCCAAGATGTCAGCCCAACCTGTTCTGGCTTTTCTGCACGGGGCCCTGACAAGTGCAAACAGCTGGGGCAGCAGGCCACCTCTCACGCAAGGAGCCAGGGCTTTGGAGCCAGACAGACCCTCAGTTTGCGTCCTGGTTCTGCCACCTGACACCTGTGGAATTTGGGCACTCTACTTGCAGTCTCTGATCTCAGTTTCCTCATCTATAAAATGGGGTGACAACCTTGACCTTCCAGAAATGCTGTAAGGTTGAAATGAGATAATGGATGTGCAAAAGCTTTAAGTGGGAACGTGGAGGGCATAAGCAGGGCCAGGCACAATGACCGTAAGAGACCTCAAAGACCAGTGTAGGGTATCACCCTCATTCCGATTCCCAGGGCCTCACATTGGGGCAGACCCAAAGTGAACTGTCAGCAAACCCAAGCACATCCTTAAAACTGATGACTTCCTTGCCTTCTATAACAGAGAGCAGGGAGGGCAAATTTCTTTCATCCAGTGTGCCTGTTAAGATTGATTGGTAGTGGCTGTCATTGGGAGCTGCCCACCCGGTTCACGGAGGACACTGAGCAATTAGCAACGTCTGCCACAAGAATGAGATGCTTGCGTGGTGGAATGGATGCTAAATCTCACCATTTCTGTTCTAATGCAAGGTCTAAATCACACTCTCACTCTGATTTTTGCCTGGATTTCTGTGACAGCCTCCACATTGATCTTTCTGCTTTCTACCCTCTGATCCTCAACTTCAGCTGCTGGAGGGAATTTGAAAATGAAAATCTGACCATTTCACTCCTTTACCTATCACTGTCCCGTAGCTTCTTCCATTGCTCTGAGGATCAAACCACGCTCCCAGGGTTGACATTCAAGGCCTCCACTCACGCCCCCAGCCTCATCCCTGGCCGCTCACTTCCAAATATCCCAAGCTCAAACCCCATCGGCCTGAGGACCTTTAAGAACCGAGATGTGAGAATTCGAGGCAGCTTGGGAAATCAAACCAAAAACCCTGTGCCCGGATTCACAAGATCAGATCAAGATCAGAGGGATAGCCCAGAGACCTCACTGCATTTGTGAGTGAGTTGAACCAAGTGGAGGGAGCTGGTAAACTTCCAATGAACCCTGAAGTGCAGCTTAGCAAAGCTGTCATGCTGTTCACCCCTAACCACACTGATGGGATTAGTCCTGGGTTGCCCCTGCAGAGGGGGATTTTCCCTGATCTCTCTCCTGACTGCCCATTCCTAGACAAATCGCTTCATCGGCAAGACACAAGGTGGAGGCTTCCAGGCACCACTGTGTGCAAAGTTGTTTGTCCAGGGTCCAGGCATGCATGAGGGTCCCTGCCCCACCAGAGCCTCGTGGGGTTCCTCCACATTCCCTCTCAATCCCAGTTCTTGCTATTCCCTTGATATTTCAGTCTTTCAATTTCACAAACTCCTACCCCGAGCTCCTGCTCTGGCCAGGTGTGGGGATGAGCCTTGGAGGTTCAGATGTGGCACAATGCACGTGTACACTGGATATTGGCAATGAAACTGACAGGAAGGGTTGGTGGGCAAGAAGCACAACCTGCATTGCATGGCTAGGGAATGAGGATCTTATAAACAAGTATCAGTATGATTGCAAAAGATCGGCATCTTTACTGAAATCCCTAAGGAAGAGTCTAGGCTTGCAAAGAGGCCACCATTTGAATGTGTTCCTTGAGGGAAAAATAGATTCTTTAAAGAAAAGAATCCAAACCGATTTTCTTCTTTCTTTCTTCTGTTTAACTTTTTTTTTTTAATCCTTACCCGAGGACATTTTTCCATTTTTTGTTCAGATAGAGTGGGAGGGAGAGAAAGGGAGAGAGAGAGAGAAACATCGACGTGAAAGGGACACATGGAGTGGCTGCCACCCGCACGACCAACCAGGGCCGGGGACAAACTGCAACCAAGGTACGCGCCCTTAGCGGGAACCGAACCCGGGTCTCTCCGGACCGCAGGCCAACGCTCTAACCGCTGAGCCAAACCGGCCAGGGCTCTTGTGTTTAACTTTTTAACGTTGACGTAAGATCAAAGTTATAGAAAAGTTACAAGACAGCACAAAGGATTCCCATATACTCTTCCCTCAGATTCACCGATGATTCATTTTGTGACATTTGCTTGGTCGTTTTCTCTGTGCATCTTTTTTCTAAATCACTTGAGGGGAAGTTGCAGATATGATGCCCCCTTTCACCCTAAATACCTCAATGTATATTTCCTGAGAATGTGGACATTCACCTAACCACAGCACAATTAGCAAAATCAGAAAATTGAACGTTGACATAATATAATCTCTAATTTACAGGTCTTATTCAAATTGGACAAACCTTCCCAATAATGCCGTTTAGAGCAAATTTTCTAGTTCAAGACTCAGTCCAGGGTAACACTACATATATATAGTATATGTGTATATATATTTTTTTAACCTTACCCGAGGACATTTTTCCATTTTTGTTCAGGTAGAGTGGGAGGGAGAGAGAGAAACATCGACGTGAAAGGGACACATAGAGTGGCCGTCTTCCGCACAACCCCAACCAGGACTGGGGACAAACTGCAACCGAGGTACGTACCCTTAGCGGGAATCCAACCTGGGTCTCTCTGGACCGCAGGCCGACGCTCTAACCGCTGAGTCAAACCGGCCAAGGCAACACATCATATTTCATTGTCATGTCTCCTTCATCTTGCCTTACCTCCGGAGCACTTCCTCAGCCTTTCGTGACAGTCCCATCACTTATTTTGTAGAATTTTCTTCAATTTTCATCTGTCAGATGATTCCTCATCCAGGCTATGCATTTGGGGCAGGGACACTGCAGAAATGATACTGTCTTTCTCAGTGTATCATATTAAGAAGCACTTGATGTCAATTTGTCCTGTTATTAGTGATGGTTACTTTGATCCCTCCATTAAGGTGGTGTCTGCCAGTTTTATCTACTGCACAATTACTACTTTCTCTATGCTATTAATAAAGAATTTGGGGGGGGGGGGATTCTTTGAGACTATCCAGACATTTCCACCATACTTTCACCCTCCAGCTTTAGCACCTTGATGAGTCTTACTTATATTAAGTATTACTCCAACAGTGGCTAAAATTTGTGACTAAAATTTCTATTATTATTTGTCAGCATTCTGCTATAAAGAAGAACATATAGCCCGGCCGGTGTGGATCAGTGGTTGAGCATCAACCCATGCACCAAAGGGTCACTGTTTCGATTCCCGGTCATGGCATATGTCCAGGTTGTGGGCCAAATCCCTAGTGGGGGGCATGCAGGAGGCAGCCAATTGATGTTCTCTCTTATCGATGTTTCTCTCTCTCTCTAAAATCAATTTTAAAAATATTAAAAAAAAGAGAGCACACAAAAAAAGTGTGTGTGTGTGTGTATGTGTGTGGATAACAGGTCCATGCATTCTTATCTTAGTCACTGGATTATAACTTAATACTGTCATTATTTGCTTGATAACCAAATTGTTCCAGATTTGGCCAGTGAGAGCTCATTCAAACTATGTCTTTTTATTATTATTATTATTATTATTATTATTATTGATTTTAGATAGATAGGAAGGAGGAGGGAGAGAGAGAGAGAAACATCAATGAGAGAGAACATTGATTGGCTGCCTCCTGCATATCCCCACTGGGGATTGCACCCACAACCTGGGCATGTGTCCTGACCCGGAATTGAACTGGCAGCCTCATGGTGCATGGGTTGATGCTCAACCACTGAGCCACACCAGCCGGGCAAACTATGTCATTTTTTAAAATTGATTTTTGAGAGAGAGAGAAACATTGATTTGTTGTTCCACTTATTTATGTACTCATTGCTTGCTTCTTTTATGTGTGCTGACCGGAGATCGAACCTGCAATCTTGACATATCGGGACAATGCTGTAACCAACAGAGCCACCCAGAGTGCTGCTAGGTCCTTTTGATGTGTCTCTATTTTTCACTGAGCACGTCCTTACTTTCTGGCACAAAAAGATGCTCCAGGTTCACCTTGAACCTTCTCTGTTCTCACCCAGCAATTAGCCATTTTTTTCAAGGAGCCCTGGTTCCTTGGTGGAGGATATTTAGAAGCAAAAAGCTGGGCACTAGGTGGGCTCATTGTTCAGAGTATATTACTTCTGGGTCTTCTCCATGGACAAAAGTAGGAGATACGTACGTACATAAATACAAGTCCAGGAATTTTGCTGATACCTCCAGTTCCAGTCCAATACCGCAGTGCATTGGCCTTCCCCGTTTCATATTTGTGTCTCCTTCCACAACCGTGAGAACACTGGCTCTCAGCATCCTCAAGTATTTTGTGTTTTACTCGGTGCTCCAATACCGAGAGAGTATTTCACGATTGCTAATCCATGCCACTGTGAAAAGCAAGCCTCTTAGGTAGAGTCCAGTGTCTGCTTGCAATTCTTTTCATCTTTTAGACTGAGGGTATATATCAAAGTTCTGTGTTCAGAAGTTAATTGGGTCAGTTCCTTTTTCCTCTTCAGTGTGGCTGGCTATTCATTTGAAACATACGTTGATACTTTATAAATACAGAGCTACTTCATTCGAGATTGTTGTTTTTATTCCATAGCTTATTTTAGTTCTCTTATTAATAACATGTAATTAAAATGTTCTTTTCTGCCCTGGCCGGTTTGGCTCAGCGGTTAGAGCATCGGCCTGCGGTCCCGAGAGACCCGGGTTCGGTTCCTGCTAAGGGCACTTAACTCAGTTGCAGTTTGTCCCCGGCCCTGGTTGGGTCGTGCGGGTGGCAGCCACTCGATGTGTCCCTTTCACATCGATGTTTCTCTCTCTCTCTCTTCCTCCCACTCTATCTGAACAACAACAACAACAAAAAATGTCCTCGGGTGAAGATAAAAAAAAAAAAAGTTCTTTTCCTACTTTTCAGCTTGTCTTGTTGTTGTTGTTTTAATAGAGGAAATTGACCCATTTACATATATAGTGCAAACTAATATGTCTGGTCTTTCCCCTGACATCTTGTTTGTGTGTGTGTGTGTTTTTTTATCCTCACCCAGGACATTTTTTCGATATTTTGTTCAGATTGAGTGGGAGGGGGAGAGAGAGAAAGAGAAATATGGACATGAAAGGGACACATCGAGTGGTTGCCACCCACATGACCCAACCAGGGCCGGGGACAAACTGCAACCGAGGTACATACCCTTAGCGGGAACCGAACCGAGGTCTGTCTGGACCTCAGGACGACGCTCTAACCGCTGAGCCAAACCGGCCAGGGCTAAATTGTATTTTTCAAATAATTTTGGTAACTGTACTACTGAGTTTTTTCTTTTCTTTTCTTTTTTGCATTTATCTTCAGATAGATTGGGAAGGAGAGAGAGAGGAAGAGAGAAAAACATCTATGCAAGAGAGACACATCGAGTGGCTGCCGCCCATACGACCCTAACTGGGGCTGAGGACAAACTACAACCGAGGTACGTGCCCTTAGTGGGAACCGAACCCGGGACTCTGGTCCGCAGGCCGACGCTCTAACCGCTGAGCCAAACCGGCCAGGGCTTGTTTGTGTTTTTTAATTGGTTTACCTCTTTGATGGAAAGAGAATTAAAAGCCCCTTTTATTTGCTAGTCCCCAGCACGTAGGCTGGAGCATGGTAATGCTCTGCAGACATTTGTGAAATGATGACCGAAAGCTCAACAATTGGTTTTCCATTGTACTTGGATAGACACAGGGTCTTTACTGTACTGTGATGATAACAGAAACTAATTTGCAGTTACCATTAAGTTGAATAATTATGAAGTCTTAGGAAAGAGCTTGGATATGGTCATCACTGAATGAATTCTGTTATTTATTGAGCACTAACTAAGAACTAGGCATGATGCTAACATTATCTTATTTAATCCTCACAGTAATCCTATTTTACAGACGGGAAAACTGGGGCTTAGAGAAGTAATTTTTTACAACTAGGAAACAGTTGAGTTGGGATCTGAATCCAGGTCTGACTTCAAAACCCACCCTTTACCCACCACCTGTCCCCGCCTCTCCACAGTCAAGGACAAACACACACACAGTCGGAATTGCAGGAACTGCGAAGCTGTTACTCACAGGGCCAAAGTCTCCTTAGCTGGACCCAGCTGCCTGCTGGTTCCCTGGACACCCACAACCAAATGGATGTTCATGTCAGGGAGTCGGACCCACGACCGGACAAGGAAATGCTCCTTTGATGGCTGAGATATCTACCACCATGTTGTGTCCTCTCCATCAACGCGAGCACAGATTTTAAAGGTTCGGCCAAGGTATGGTGTGAGTGTAAATAACGACAGTCAATGCTGATGAGAACTTCTTCTGGGACAGACCCTTTACCGTGGGGTTTCTCAACTGCAGCACTGTGGACATTTGGGACAGAATCGCTCTTTGTTGGAGGGGTGGAGGGGGCCGCCCTGTGCAGTGTAGGATGTTTAGCAGCACCTCTGGCCTCTGCCCACTAGATGTTAGTAATACCCGAAGCCAGTTGTTACAAACAAAAATGTCTCCAGACATTGCCAAATGTCCCCTAGGGAGCAAAGTCACCCCCCTGGTTGAGAACCACTGCTTACATGTATTACACTAATTTAATTCTCACAAGCATCCTATGACATTGGTACTTTCATTATCCCCATTCTACAGATAAGGAAACTGAGGAACATATAGGTTAAGGTCCTACTGCTAACAAGCAGTAGAAGGATGAAAACCCAAACAGTTAGAATCCAGAGGTCAGAGGCTTCACTGTAGTGGACAGCCCAGTGACCTTCTGACCTTTCTAAAGAATATTAAAAAAAAAAAAAAAAGTAAACATGCTTACCATTTGGACCACAGCCACGTCTAGGACTCTACTATAAGAAAATGCACGCACAGGATGCTCATCTCACCATTTTTGGGAACTAGTCTGCCTTCCTCCTAGGCCTGAGCACTTGAGCAGTGAGCTCGAGCCAGACCACATAATTCTTAACCACATAATGTATTCTGCAGACACTAAAAAGGGTTATGCAGATGTAGTGACACAGAAAGCTGTCTTGGATACTTGATGAGTAAAAAAACTGTAAAGCCACATGCATAGTATGGTTTTACTTCTATGTGTGTACATACAGCAACAGAGAAGAGCTATTTGTAACAGGAGGTGGTTGACGCAGCTCCGGTGCTTGTTCAAGACATTATCTGGGCCCTGGCCGGTTTGGCTCAGCGGTTAGAGCGTCCGCCTGCGGTCTGGAGAGACCCAGGTTCAGTTCCCGCTAAGGGCACGTACCTCGGTTGCAGTTTGTCCCCGGCCCTGGTTGGTGGTGCGGGTGGCAGCCACTCGATGTGTCCCTTTCGCATCGATGTTTCCCTCTCTCCCTCTTCCTCTCTCTCCCTCCCACTCCCACTCTATCTGTACAAAAAATAGAAAAATGTCCTCGGGTGAGGATTAAAAAAAAAAAAAAAAAAGACATTATCTGGTAGGATGCTTGGGGAGAAGGAAGGCCGGCCACAAAAGCCACACATCCTGGGATTCACGTGAAAGGTCAGAATAGGCAGAAAGATCCGTGGTTTCCAGGGGCTGCAGGAGATGGTGAGGGCTGGGGGGTGACTGCTAATGGGTATGGGGTTTCTTTATGGGGTGAATAAGATATTCTGGAATAAGATAGTGATGATGGTTACACAACCTTGTGAATTTACTACAAGCCACTGAATTGTATACTTTAAAAGAATGGATTTTATAGTCTGTGGGTAATGTTTCGGTAAAAACGAATTTTGACAGAACTGCCAGGAGAAATGGACAAATCCAAAGCCATGATTAGGAAGCACACAGACAGGACCCACTTCTCCTGACACACCTACTGGCAGCCTCCCCATTACTCTCTGCGCTTGAGCCCCAGTAGGCTCTTGGGTTAGAGGCTGCTCCCTTTAATGGGCTTTAGTGGAACCAAAGGACAGTTTGAGGAAGGAAGCTCTAGCCCCACCCTCAATCTCCACCAGCCCCCACTCTCACTCCCAGTAAACCCACAGTCCAGGTAAAAACAATGTGCTCTTCTATTATGCAATCACTGCAGGACAAACCCTTCATCCTCTACCTCCAATTAGACTGACACTCTCAAAACCCAATTCAAAATCACTTAAACAAGAGAAACTGGCCACAGCAGTTAGGATTGTTTATCCAAAGTCTTTTTTTTTTAAATCCTCACCCGAGGACATTTTCGCATTTATCTTCAGATAGAGGATAGAGTGGGAGGGAGAGAGGGGGAGAAGAGAGAGAGAAACATCAACTTGAGAGAGACACATTGACAGCTTGCCACCCACACAACCCCAACAGGAGCCGAGGACAAACTGCAACCCAAGTACATGCCCTTAGCAGAAACCGAACCCGGGACTCTCTGGTCCGCAGGCTGATGCTCTAACTGCTGAGCAAAATTGGTCATAGCTATCCAAAGTCTTAATAACATCATTAAAGACCCAGATTTTCTCTGTGTTTGCTTGGCCACCCTCACATGTTGGTCCTATCCTCCAGGGTGCAAAATGGCTGCAGCAATTCTAGACATCACATCATCACCACAGGCGTCCAGAGGGAGAAAAGAGATTGGCTAGTCTTCCCAGAAGTCCTCCGGAAAACTATTCCTTCTCGCCTCACAGCCAGAACTGGACCACGAGCCACCTGCACCCCCCCCCCTCCCGGCAAGGAGATGAGGACCCCGGTGATTGGTGATTGGCGACTGGCTTAGACTCCTCAGGAGTCATCTGAATATATTAGTAAACTGCAGCAAGGAAGGAAAAGGAACTGGCAGCTAGCCATGGTGGCCACATTGGAGTTCCTTCTCCAGAGGCAAGCCCTCTGCCTGGCATATCCTTTCTCCATCTGTCCAGGTTACAGCCTCCTCTTCCTTCACACCAACCCATCACCTTCTCCAGAAAGCCCTCCCTGGCCTCACCCACACTAGGTCAAAGAACCGGCTCTCTCTTCATAGCTCTGGCCATAGTTACAGCTAAATAATTACATGTGTCATTATTTGGTTAAAGTCTGCCCCATAGAGGCAGCTCTGTCCTTTACTCCCAGGACTCAGCCAGAGCCTTGCACACAGTGGGCACTCAATAAATGGTCATCGGCGAGGCAAAGGAATCCGCCCGTTACAAGAGGCAGATGTGAGGTCTGGAAGATGATTTCAAGCGCTTCCTCGGGGTGGTGAGGTTTTTATTAAAGTGCACACAGAGCGGAGAGCTCACGCTCAGGCGGAGCTCCATGACCACACAGATGAACACACTTGCGTAAGCAGTGGGCGGTGTAGTGTGAGCGTCATCGTATTTTCCTCTCGGTCCTTTTCTGAGTGGTTTAAATCATTTTCAATGATGTGATGAGTATCACAAGGGGCTGGGTCCTTTTTACAAAAACAAGTTCTTTACTATTATTTTTTGAAACTAAATGTCATTTTCAATTATTCACATGTGGAAGGAACCCATGGGATGCTAAGAACTTCCTTCCCTTGTTTTATTTTCTGTCCTTCTTCTCTTGACCTCTTCCTCCTTCCGGGGTAGGTACAGTCTGTCACAAAGGCCCAAAAGCCTGCGCTCGTATCAATGAAAAGTGAGGCAAAAAGGTAACTTTCCATGAGAAAATGATACAAGTGTTTGTTTTACTTTTCTTTTTTTGCCAAAAGCAGGAATTTGGAGGATTTGAAGCATCTGGCTGTTTTAATACAGAATTGGAATCTATTCTCAAAGATATGCTCAAGTCAACAGTGTGTATGTGATCAAGTGTTCATTTGTCCATTCACTCATTCATTCACTGGTGTCCGCCCCTGAGCCTGGCCCATCCTGAGTGTGGGGAATACAGAGATGGGTCAGATCTGGGATCTGCTCCCAGAGAGAAGACACCGTCACAACTATGACCGGGGCTCTAATGCGAGCTGGGGCGCGTGGTGTAGAGCAGAGGTTATCATCCAAGGGAAGGGACATTTGAGATGGATTTTGAAGCACACATAGAAGGTTGCCAGGCAGAGAAGGGGTGGAAAGGCATTCCAGGCAGAGGGAACAGCTGTGCCAAGGCTCAGAGGCTGAAGCAGCCTCGTGCGTGGAGTGCAGGGGTCCAGAGCATGAAGTACAGCCAGACCGCCTGGGTTTGACTCCTGCCTTACCCTCTCTTAGCGTATGATCTAGAGCCAGTTTTTTACACTCTGTCCTCAGTTTCTTCATCTGTTAAGTAGAGATAATGACAGAGTAGATGAGGATTAATCCAGATAAATCACCTAAAGAGCTTAGACCAGCCCCTGCAAAGGGCAGAACTTAGCTCCTGGTTCTGGTGTGATGGGTGTTGGACAGGAAGGTGGGGAGACCAAGCCGAGGCTGAGGAAGCTGCTGGGGGCCAGGACAAATTTTCAACAGAATGACATGATCCGATCAGAATGCCAGCAGGGCGGGTGGACCGGAGGGGTGAGTAGAGAGTCGACCGAGGTCGGAGTGCAATGGTGAGTCTGTGAGCCCAGGGAAGAGATTGGAGAGAGAGTCTGTTCAGAGCTGAATGGTGTCCCCTAAAATTCATCTGTTGAAGCCTTAACTTCCTGTGCCTGAGAATGTGACTGTATTTAGAGAGAGAGTCGTCCAAAAGTAATTCCGGTAAAATGATGTCATTCAGGTGGGTACTAACGCAATATCATTGGTCCTTACAAGAAGAGGCTGGGACAAGAAGAGTGCACAGGAAAGACAGTGTGAAGACACAGCCAGAAGGTGGCTGACTACAAGCCAGGAGAGAGGCCTCAGAAGGAACCAACTTCAGACTTCTGCCTGCAGAACCGTGACAGAACAGAGTTTTGTTGGTCCGGCCAGTGCTACTTTAATAAATGTTTTTTATCCTCACCCGAGGACACTCTTGCATTCATCTTGAGACAGAGTGGGAGGGAGAGAGGGAGGAAGAGAGAGAGAAACATCAATGTGAGAAAGACACATCGAGTGGTCGCCACCTACACAACCTCAACCAGGGCCAGGGACAAACTGCAACCAAGGTACAGGCCCTTAGTGTGCCCTTAGCCTCTCTGGTCTGTGGGCCGACGCTCTAACCACTGAGCAAAACCGGCCAGGGCTAGCCAGTGGTACTTTGTCGTGGCTGCCTAAGCAAACTAACAGTCCAGCAGTGGAGAGACCTGGGGCTGACTGGATGTGGAAGCTAAGGACCAGAGGGGGTGACCCCTGGATTCTGGCTGGCACAGAGGTGGAAGGAGGTGCCGTCACAGAGATGAGACAGATGTGGGGGCAAAAAGGGTGAATCCCGTTGCTTGGGACACATCCATGATATGAAATATGCTGGAGAGGAAGTGTGGGCCCCTGCTCCAGCCTCCACCCGCCCCCCCCAACTCATGCCTCTGAGGCCGTCCGGGCCTCGGCCCTGGCCTGGCAACTGCTCCACCAGGTGCTTTGGGCCTGCCAGCTCCACGCACTGGTGACAGATGCTGTCACACCCAGGCCCAGCGCAGCCCGGGTGGGGCCCTGCCAGCTGGGCATTGCCTCAGTGTGAGGGAGTGGAAGGAAGGGAGGCCCAGCTAAGGCGCAGCCCCAGAGATAGGGCCAAGGACGCCCATCCTTTCAGGGAAACAGGCCGGTCACCAGGACACAGCTCAACATCTCGCAGCTGGCCCAGCCCAAGTTGTCGTTACTTGGGTACGTGGGGGTTATTCGGCGACTCTTTCACCCCTCGTAATAATAAGAGTACCCAGCTGGTCAGGCGTTCCCTGTGTCCCCAGGCTCAGAGAGGTGAAGTGATTTATTTGTCCAGGGACATACAGCTGTTGGACAGCTATCTAGCACTGGAACCCGTGCTCTGAACCACTCTGATGGCGAGTCTCATTCTGAGTGTCCTTTCGAAGTGAACTGGGTCATCCCCACTGGGCTTTCACAACAACATCTCGAGGACATGGAGATTACACAAAGAGAGGTCATCTCTGAACATGTATTTCTGAATTTTATGTTTAAAAAACGTGTTGTTGTTTTTGTGAAAAAGAGGTCGCAAGGCTCATAAGATATTTAAGTGTAAGAACTTGGAAATGGTTGGAGGCCGGAAACAGTAATTACCGCAAAGCACTGGGTCGGCACAAATGCCTGCCAATTCATGGGCCATCTGGGGGCCCAGGCCCTGCCCCAAAGCCGCCCTTGGGGAGCACCCCACCCCCTCAGGGGTCTTGGCCAAAGCCACTTCCTAGGACTTGGCCAGAGCTCTGAGCCGGCCTAGAAGCTGGCCTGCTTCCCAGCTGTGGTTTTCGCCCTGATGTGCTGGGAGCCATCCCACGGTCTGAGGCCTGGCTCCTCCCCTCCCAGGGGAGTCTAGGGGCGAACTGGAGCCTGGATGCAGCGGGTCCTGGATTCAAATCCCACCTCCACCTCCTGGAGTTCCTCAAGCCCTGAGTGTGGGCTGTGGGGCCTCCCTGGGTTAGAACCAGACTCAACCGCTTCCTGGCTGTGTGGCCTTGGGCAGCTAACTGGCCTCTGCACTTCAGTTTCCTCTCTTACGTGAGGATTAGAATGGTACCGACCTCTCAGGCATGGAGTAAATGCTACATAAAGTACTGGGAACAGTGTCTGACACAGAATGCCTGGGAAACGTGGCCCATCACTGTTACGCTGTGTTTGAATAGCGCCCCTTTACCTCCCGGGGCCTGCTTCCCGTCTGTGCAACGGGAATGACCGGCACTGGTGAACTGATTAGATGAGATGGGGCAAGAAAAACACTTAGCACAGTACCTGGCAATTAGTGAATGTTCAGCAAATTCTTTATTTTTTTTTAATATATGGGTTTTTTTTGGTTAATCCTCACCTGAGGATATTTTTCCATTGATTTTCAGATAGAGTAAAAGGGAGGGAGGGAGAAAGAAACATTGATGTGAGAGAAACACATTGATTGGTTGTCTCCCTCATGAACCTGACATCGAACCTGCAACCCAGGTTTGTGCCCTTAACCAAGAATCAAACCCAAGACCATTCGATCTTTGAGCCGACGCTCTAACTGCTAAACTAAACCAGCCAGGGCTGTTTTTATTTATTTTTTAGAGAAAGAGAAGCACCTATGTGAGAAAGAAACTCCGATTGGTTGCCTCCTATACACAAGCCAACCTGGTACTGAACCCACAACCTGGGCATGTACCCTGGCCGGGAATCAAACCGGTGACCTTTTGGTGCTCAGGACAAAACTCAACCAACTGAGCCATGTCGGCCAGGCTGTTGAGCAAATTTTTAGCAATTATCCCAAAGCCCTTCTAAAATGCTCATGCTTTGGAAAAACTACCTGAGGTTAAATAATTAAATCAACAAGAAGAGCCCTGGCCGGTTCGGCTCAGCGGTTGGAGCATCAGCCTGTGGACCAGAGAGTCCCGGGTTTGGTTCCCGCTAGGGGCATGTACAAAAAAAAAAAAAAAATTTAACAAGAAGAGAGACAAGCCCAGGCCATTTAACAGTTTCTCTCTGGACCGCAGGCCGACGCTCTAACCGCTGAGCCAAACCAGCCAGGGCCATTTAACAATTTCTAGAGCAAGGGTGGCCAGCAGCCTAGACCCTGTAAGCACCTTGGTGAGTGGCACATGGTCAGCACAGGGACATGGGACTGTGGAGGGGCTGGAAAGCAGCTTGTTCTCATGCAGAGGCTGGAAGCTGGCAGCAGGGAATTCTGGGAGCAAAAGCAGCTGGAGGATGTCAGTTGTTGGGCTGGGGGACTGGGCTCAGGGAGGGATGTTGCCAAGGCCGAGGGCGGGGTGCAGTGTGGCAGTCTGGAAGCTGAGACTGTGGGTGGGCAGGGGCAGGATTCCAATCTGGCCATGAGCCCAGGAGAGCCCCTGCCCCTCTGAGCTACACTTTCTTTATCTGTTAAGTGGGCCAATGATGCATTCAATGACTCAAAGAACACATGTGTGCTCCATGCCAGTTACACAGTTGGTGCTCAGTGACAGGGCTGTTAGGACAACCTGGAAACCTTGTCGGGTGTGGAGAGAAGCTGGTAACACATCCACCTTCTGGACTGCACCAGAGATAGGCCCGGCTAGCAAGGGCAGAGGACCCCTGAGCCTGACCGTTATGGCAACCTAAGCATCCCCTCCCCTCCTAGGCTTCCCCAGCAGGCTAAGTAGACCCCAGTAGTTTCCTGGGGTCCTCAGCGGGGAAACAGCTTTCCCAGCCTATGGTGGTCCTGGGCCTGGTGCCAGTGGGCACTAGAGAGAAGCCCTAGTAGCTGAGGTTGCACTCCTATGTGCCTTCTGTACCCCCACACCTCAATGCCCTGCAAACAACTTCGTCCTAAGATACCTTGGGACCATCCTCAACCCGGCTGGTATCAGGATCATCACAGGTTCCTCCCCAGGCCCAGACACTGGGTCTCGCTCTGCTGGGCATTCTGCCAGAAGCCTCACTCCACTCCCAGCGTTGACTCGGTCTGACTTGTCCTCCAGAGGGATTCGTTCTGCAGACCTTCATTAATAACAATAGTTTTGCATTTACCGTGTGCCAGGCACTGAACTAAGCTCTTACTTGCATAGAAAATGCATAACGGCCCTGTGAGGTGGACTCCATGATCCCATTCCTAGGCTCAGAGACATCCGCTACCTCACCCAGCATCACACAGGGAGGGTCCAACCCAAGCAGACTAACACCGGTTGCCCCTTGCTCAGGAACCACAGTCTGACTCCGTGGCAAGAGACCTGTAGGCCAGGGCTCTGCCTCCCCCGGGAAACCTCAGCCCACCTGCCAGCAGCAGCGGAGATGAGCGCTGCCCACATCCCCCAGATGGAACCTGGCCACGAATATTGCCTCTCTCAGTCACGGGTCTTTAGAGAAACAGAAGCAGTAAGATGGGGATATGTGTGTGTTTATATGTGCAAACAGGCTCAAGAGGTGACCAAGTAAGCAGCCCAGATCCCACAGATACGACTGGAAATGGAGAAATGTGACCCGTGTGCACATGTCTGTCTATGTTGATATCGTTAGGAAGTGGGATTTGAGGTGATTTTTACTTCTTTTCTTATATCTTTCTTACTGTCTGGTATTTTTTTAAATTGGACATGTATAACTTTTATAATCCCAAAAAACATTAAATGATTTTTGCTATTAAAAAAAGACATTTTCTGAGAATATATTATCCTATATAGATAAAACCTTTCTTTTTAAATTCTCAAAAACAGTGAAGAGTCTACAGCTAATTGCCAAAGACTCAGAGAAAAGCATAGATAGATCAACCAAGAGCTACTGGTAAATCTAGGTGGAAGATAAATGGGTGCTCATTATACTATACTTGGAAATTTTCCGTGAGTTTAATTGTTCAAAATAAGTAACTGGGGGGGGGGGGGGCCTATAAAAATTTAAAATAACTCGAGAGGGGAGTAGGTGTTGCTATAAATGGGCCATACATTTAAGACTCACCTAGGTGATGGGGACTTGGGAAAAGACTTGAGATTTTAATGGGTTAAGAGTGCAAGCTGTAATTTTTAGGACAACCACTAAGAATGCAACATTTCCAAACTACCAGGGGGAAACCAGATAATCAGAGGAAGATAAGAAAGGAGAGAAAAGGTAATGTATCACAAACAAGAAAACTAGGAGGCAAAAAAGAAGGTACATTTAAATACCCAATAAGGCAGTAATTACATTAAATGTGAATGGACTCAATGATCCAATGAAAAGAGACACCTGTAAAACCAAAGGGTACAGCAAGGTCAAAGATAAAGATACACCATGCAAACGACACAACCAAACTGGCATAGCTATGTCAATAGCAGACAAAATAGACTTTCAGGCCAAAATCACTGCTAGAAATAAGGACATTTTATAATGACAAGAGGTTTGACTCGTCAGGAAAATGAGCAGTTTTCAAATTAAATGCACCTAATTAAGTAACTTCAAAATACATGACATAAATATGGGAAGAAATAAAAGATAAACAGATAAACTTCATCATCGTGAAGGGAGATTGTAACATTTTTTCCCCTCAGTAACTGATAGAAAGGGCAAGGGAAAAATCAGTGAGAATCTAAATTAAGAAACCTGATCTAATGGACCCATCTAGAACCCTGCAGCCCACACTTCCCAAAGTAAGGACAATGCGCTTGCAAAAAGTGACCACATACTGGGCCATAAAACAAAGGATTCAAATCATTCTGAGCATGGTGTGGCCACATGCGTTCAATATAGAAGTAAATCACAAAAAGGATAACTAGAAAATCCCCACACATTTGGAAGTTAAGAAACACACTTCAAAGACGAATTCATGATAAAAAAAAACAAACTCAAAACCAGGCCAAAGGGGCCCGAGGGAGGGGCAGCTGCTTGGGGACGCACCGGCCTTGGTTTGTTGGGACACTGGTATGCGTGGCCATCTCCACTGTTCCCAAGTTGTTTCTCAAAGCCAGCATCTATTGAGCACCTAGTGTGTGCCAGGTCTGGGAGCTCTCTGGTGACTTCTCACCAGGAATCCCCGTGGCAGATCCCATCATCATCTCCATTCTACAGTGGAGAAAGCTGAGGCTTGGACAGGTCAAGTGACTCCCCACAATCACCCGACTATAAGGCAGCCCAGGGCTGTGGACTCCATGTTTTTAGTTACCTATGAAGCAGGTACAATCAATACCCCCATTTTTCAGATGAGGAAACTGAGGATTATGGTGCAAAGCCAATAAGTAGTAGGATTTGAACTGGGGATCTGAATCCAGGTCTAGAAGGGTGCTAAGCCGTAACAGAGTGGGAAACTGAGCCTGAGGCCTGCTGGACTTGCATGGGCACACACAGCTCGGGGTGGCGCCAGGCTGAGATTCAGGCCCAAACTTCTGGAAAGGGAAACAAGTCTGAGAGGAAATGACCACAAATGCCTCCCACCCCCACCGGACAGGAAGGAAAGGACAAGGCCCCAGACAGACTGAAGGAGGGGCCTCTCTCCCCCTGACCCAAGCCCCCAGACACAGGGGCTCTGGGCTGACAGGAGTCCTTTATCCTTTATCATGAGGTCCCAGGGGTGGGGGCAGCTGAGCAAACAGCAGTCCCCTGGCAACGACACAAAATGGCCATTGAGGAAAGTCCAGGCCTGGGGGAGGGGTGGGCTGCTGTGACCAGCCCCCAAGTGGAGGAGGGAGAGGCTGGCTACAGGGCATCCCAGCCCCAACCCTTTCAACATGATGAGGAAGCTAACACACTGGCCTGGGGTCCCACAGCCTATCAGCATTGCAGGTGAGGGTGGCACTTTGGGTGCCAGTGTGCTGTACTAGGCATCAGCAGATGAGCCCAGGAAGCCACAAGCTGCCTACGGTTAACCCTGGAGCCTGAGCTCCAGGTGGCTTGGAGGGGCCTGAGCCCAGAGAGGCCCAGCAAGGAGCTCAAGGTCACACAGCAGGTGGGGCCTACTGCTCTCCCTGCCCTGCTCTGCTTTCTGGCTGGAACTGTGTTTCCCACCCCACCCCTGCTTCCCAACCCCCATCTACCAGTTGTGTCCTTGGAGGGCAGCACACAGCTGATCAGATTTCCAAGCATGTGGGTGCCAGGTGTGGCTGAGACAGCTGGAAGGGCAGGTGGGCAGAGGCGTGGCAGGTGGGCTCTCGGACACCAGCAGCTGCTCTGCACCTGCTCTGGGTGGGCATCCTGGCTCTGCCTGTGGCTGGCTGGTAATCCTGGTTTTGAGTCTGTTCCTCTCCCGGGCCCTCCATTTCCCCATCTGCACGCTACCCACCGGGTGTGATGATGTCATGAGGTTGCATAGCGTGGCGCCCGCTGCCACTGTGATGGTTGGGTTATTATTATTATTCTTACCTCCCGGTGGCGTAAGAAGAAAAGGTCAGGAGGCCAGAGACCCTCTGCAGGGAGGCCTGGGGGCCACCTGACCCCTGGAGTTCAGTTCTTCCTCTCAGCGCTGGCTTCCTAAAGCCCACTCCGGGCCATCCCCTTGTCCCTGCCGAACACCCTTCGCTGCTCCCCACTGCCTGCGGCAGCACGGTCCCTACGCCTCGTGAGCCTGCAGCAGGGCCAGGGCCAGAATTGCCCACCAGCACTCCTCCTCCTGATCTTTCACCCCTCAAGGAGCTCTGAGGTTCCTTCTTGCACCCTCTGGGTTCCACGACATCTACTTTGAGAACCACTGCCCAAAAACTGTGAACCCAGCCCTTTAGCCCAGCATTCAAAGCCTCAATCTCTCCTCAGCTCCTTCTGGTTTCCTGCAGATGTCCCCCCAGGTGGCCCAGTGCCCCCCCCATTCCTGACTCCCAGACCTTCTTCTCCGTTTTGTATGGGCAGATACCTTTCCAACTCCAGAGGCCTAGAAGCCCAGTCTCCTCCCAGAAGACCTCCCTGACTGCCTAAAGGTCCCATCCCACCCCGCGCCAGCCCTCTCGGGCCCCACAGAGCTCAGGCCGGCTCCGAGGGGTGGAGGGGCGGGACTGGGTGCGACAGGACGGAGCCATCCAGGTGGGAGAGGGAGGAAGGCAGTGGGGGTGGAGGACAGAACGGAAAGAATGAAGGGAAGGGGGAAGGAAGAGGAGGGGAGGGGTTGGTGTGGGGTCTGACAGCAAGCCCCATCTCCTCTCCCCTCCCCCACACTACCCTGAAGCCAAGCCCATCGCCCTGACTCCCTAAGCCTGGCTTCAACAGGGAAGGGGACTCCAGGAGCCCCATTTCAAGGCGCAGGTGGGCCACCAGCTCAGGAACCAGCAGCCGGGAACCACCACCCTCCCGGGGATCTTGTCCTGCAGTCCCCTAGGTAAAGTGCTAGCTCGGCCAGAGCTGATCCAGGTCCTGCCTGGGCCCCATGGCGTGGACTCAGAGAGGTGGGACAGGGTTTATTTCAACTCAGCGAGCAGAGCTATGGCCATGGCTGTCTTGCTGATGCTGTGGGGTCGGCCAGCCTGGGGGCTGCAGTTTCCACCACTCAGGGTTCAGCTCCCAGGTGACCTGCCTCCCTGGGCTACTTCCCAGGTAAGGTCAGGTCCCTCAAAAACCCTAGGAGGTGGAGGTAGGGCCACCAGATGTCAACCTTGATCTGCTACCTTCACAGATGCCCCAGAGCTGGTCTAGGCCTCATCCTCTCCCCAGCTCTTCTCCCCTAGTGCCAGGATGGACACAGGGAGACCAAGGAACTAGGTGCCGACTTCCTCTGCAGCCTCTCTATGCAGGGCTCGGGGGAGGCTGAACCCCACTGGGCCAGGGATGGGTGTCTGGAGGGACTTGGACTAGTGTCCCAGGCCTCACCATTTATCTGGTTCTGAGCAAACAGATACTGCATGCCTCATCACGGGGCGTCCGTGCAAGCACCTGGTGGTCTGTGGCCTACTGAGCACTTTCTGCCCGGCCCGTGTGAGGCTCAGCGGGCGCCTGAGCTGGCCCGGTGCCCTGCAGAGGGCGGTGGGGGCGCGGAAACCGCTCACGCGGGCTCTGACTTCAGCGAGCTTGAGCTTGAGCTTGAACTCTAGCTCTGCCTCCTTCTCACGTCAAGGCTAAGGCCTGGGACACACTGAACCTCAGTTTTCCCATCTATAAAATGGAGGTGAAGCTTCCCATTAGGTGGGTCATCATGAAAAAAATCACAGGAAAGGAGGGATGTGAAAAGGAAACCAAAGTTGTACTGATGGAAACTATATACAAAATATACAATGTGGCCATTGAGTCATGCGTTTACTCTTCATTCATCCAAAACCCATTTGCAAGGCCTCCTCTGGGCCTGGCATGAGACAGCGCTGAATCACTCTGACTTGTTGGTAGTCAGTGGGGTGCAGCAGAACGGATCTGAGTTCAGGACTCGGGCCTGGCATCCAGTCTGGCTTGTCTGCCCACTGATCACGGGGCTTGGGGTGAGTTACTTTCCCCTCCGACTCTGTCTCCTCATTTGTGAAAAACAGGGTTGTGCTTTGTTCTGACGACCCATTGAGACCCATCACTCCAGGCTGATCCTCCAGCGCTGAGGGCGGGGACTCATTTCTTCTGGATACAGTGAGAGGGTGGCAGGTGGGGCTTGACCCCAGGCTACCAGGTGAGGGGACAGACAGGGTGACTGAGGCCTGAAGGGGCCCAGTCACACAAGCAGTTATTGGTAACCACCCAGAATCAAGCCCGTCGCTTCCTGAGCACCTATTACATGTGAGGCCCCCTGCCGGGAGATCTGCTTACTTTCTCTCATTGAACTGGCAACACCCCCTTCTCAGAACCCATTGGACCAAACATCACTGCTTCCACTTCACAGAGGGAAAACAGGGTTCAAAGGGGAAGTCACTGGGACACCCGGCCCGACTGTTCCCAGCGGTCCGCCTGCAGGAGTGAGGCTGGAGGCACGGAGGAGGGGCACCACCACGCCTCTTCTGTCTTCGCCTTCCCTACGTGCATATATATGTTGTTAGCAGTCAGTACGTCATTTAGGATGGGTTTTATTTATTTATTTATTTATTTGTTCAGATAGGGTGGGAGGGAGAGAGAGGAAGAGAGAAACATCAACGTGAAAGGGACACATCAAGTGGCTGCCACCCGCACGACCAACCAGGGCCGGGGACAAACTGCAACCCAGGTACGCACCCTTAGCGGGAACCAAACCCCGGTCTCTCCGGACCGCAGGCCGACATTCTAACCGCTGAGCCAAACCAGCCAGGGCTTAAGATGATTTTTAAATGAAAACAATTGGTTTGTGTGTTAGGAATAAAGTGGGGCCTTGAAGAGGCCCAGAGAAGTCAGATAGCCCCAGGGCCATCCCCATGCTTGCTGTCACACCCATCCCCCCCAACTCTGCAACCACCGGGCTGTGGGCGGGGCCAGGAGCCGCCTGAGATTGTAGGCATGGGCCTCACCTGAACAACAACAATGACAACACCACTGGGAGCTTGGGACAGCGGGTGATTGTCCCTCTGTCCCCAGACTGCTCTTTAACATTGTTGTGTCCAGGACGTTCTAAGAATTTAAAAATTGAGTAAATGAAATACCATTACAGTCCTCTTTGGCTGGCTCGCGGCCTGCCTCCACATGCCCAATAGGCCTGCCCAGCAGGGACCCTGCCCAGCCCCCTGCCCTGCCCCCTCCTTCTGCCTTAATCTGGGCCTAGCACCAGGAGGGTGGTGTGTTCAAGACACCATGGTGCTAGTCCCAGGCCTCAGAGACTTCCTCTTCTATGTAAGAGTCCCTGGAACGTGGGAGGGGCCCAAGGGACATGTGGGAAAGAGTCCCTGAACCCCAGAGCTGGGAACACAGGCTCAAGGCCAGGGCCCCACGCTGTGGGGAGTGGGTGGTGGTCAGGCCCCATGAGCTTCTAGGGTTTCTTCTGGTGTCAGGCCACTTTGCTACCCAAACAAAAGAACAGTCTTAGAAAGAAAAGAAAAACATGCTAAAAATATAATAAGATAAATAAATAAGACCAAGTTTCTAGGTCTAGCAAATTGTACCCCAAGAGAGCCAGAGTGAAAGGTGTGACGAATGCCACCAGAGTGGCCCAGAAGCCAGGAGAGAAGAAAGCACCACAGTCCCTCTCTTCTAGAAAGTGTGGACCCAGCAATCAGACTCCTCAGCCCGACGCTGACTGCCAGGCAGCTCTGCACAGATGACTCAGCAGTGACGTGACAGTGCTCAGAAAGGAAGCGGAGACCAGAGATGCCCACAAGGGTCACTGGGAATTAAACCTTGTTGCTCTTGCCTCTCCTCCAATAACAGGGCAACTGTGCCCAATCTAGACACATCTACCTGCATTTCTGTGAGACACGGAATGTGGCTTCATATCTTTGGGGCTAAATGGGAAAATGTGGACTCACCGTGTAGTAATGCTTTAATAACAGGGCTGACCGACACAGAGCCCCGGCTATGTGCCAGACACTGTTCCAAGCACTTTGCATGTATTAACCACATTCTCAAGGCAAATCCTATGAGGTGGGAAGTAATTGTTACCCTCACTGTAGACAGGAAGAAAGGAGGCACAGAGCAGTTAGCTGGCCGGTGGTAGAGCCAGATTTGAATGCTGCTGCCTGGCTCCAGAACCCACAGATGCATAGCTGGTTTTAAACTGAACTAGAGATTTCTGGTTGATTAATAGAGGAAGCAACAGGTGGGGATAGAAGCCCAGATCTTACGGGGACTGCCAATCAAGATGCCCTGCCCTCCACTTACTGGACCAATGGGAAGCTGCACTTTGCCCTGGATTCTCAGCCACTGCTTCCCGCCCTTTCCTGGTATGGCAAGGTTGTAGTCCTTCTCATCTCTGATCCCCCCAGCTCCTTCCCATATGGTCCCTTCTGGCCATCAGAGGTTTCTGTTGTTTGCAACCAAAGAGCCCTGCTCGAGGTAGGAGCTCATTGCTCTCCGGCCCCCACCCATGGTTAGTCCATGATCCTGGTGGGTGTGGATGTGTGCAAAAAAGTGAGAATCACTGGCAGTCTGTAGTGACAGACCACAGGACTCCATCCGTATCCTTGTCCCATTGATCATCATTTTTACAATTTGGATTTAGAACACAAGGCCTGCTCATAAAATGTGCAGCCGCCACAGTGCAGAATTCATGCTTTGTGCACTAGAAGCTGGACTTACAACGCTTTCAAGACTAGACGGCTGGATGGGAGCCAAGCAGATGACATTTAACCAGCATAATATAAGGTCTTGCCTGTGTTTCCGAAGAATTCATTGTGCAAGTACCAGATCGGGGAGAGTTTGCCAGATAGTAGTCCATGGGAAAAAGCTCTCACTGCAAATTCAGTGAGTCACCAGAATAATGTAGCTGTTGAAACACAAATGCGGGTGGCATTACTGGAGACTGAGTGACTAGAAAACTGGGAATGACAGCACCTTTCAGCTTGGCCCTCGTCAGTCCATACATAGAGCCTGCTTCCAGTTCTGGCCTCTACATTTTAGGAAGGACAATGACAATGACAGCACATTCTAACATGGATGGCCCAGATTGAGACTTGAGGGTGCTGATCACCCTTGGGGAGCTGGGATCCCTGTGTGCGAATATCTGCAGAGGAATCCCAGAGAAGAATCCCAAAGGCACATTAGGGGGTCAGTTCTGGAAAATAGATATTTTAGTCAAAGCCGTTTGGGTGGCAAGTAACCAAAACCATACTGGAGATTGCTCAGCAAGAAAAAGAAATGTAAGGGCCAAGCTGAGAAGCGGAATTTCGGACGGCAGGGTCAGGGGCTGGAGCTGGGAGCTGGAAAGCGGCAGGAACCAGGGCAGGCTGACTCTGCCTCTCTTCCCTCTGCTTGCTTTCTTGCAAAAACACAGCTTTCTCTGCTTCCTGGAAGGGCATCCAGCCCTGGCATGGCGTAATCCACTGAACTGCTCAGAATGGGGGTGATGGGAAGGGTTGGGAAGGGGTGAGGAAGCCAGAAGAGGGCAGGAGAGGTGGGCAGGGACCAGATGGGCAGGGCTGGTCATTAAAGAGTAACCCAACAGCCCTGGCCGGTTTGGCTCAGCGGTTGGAGCATCGGCCTGCGGACCAGAGTGTCCCGGGTTCAGTTCTCGCTAGGGGCACGTACCAAAACAAAAACAAAAAACAAAATAAAGAGTAACCCAACAAACACCTGGGTGCCCACTGCCCAGCTTCGAGCCAGAACATCTCCAGGTGTCCCCCCTGCTTCCTCTTCTCAGAGTTCACAGCTCTGGTGATTCTAGACTGTCTCATGCCCTGCTTTTCTATATAGCTGCAATATGTATGGATGGATGTCTAAGAAATGAGGGCTGCGGCCCTGGCTGGTTTGGCTCAGCGGTTGGAGCATCGGCCTGCACACCAGAGAGTCCCAGGTTCAGTTCCCGCTAGGGGCACGTGCCAAAAAAAAGAAAAGAAATGAGGGCTGCTTTGGCATGTCTTGGTTTTTATATGCTAGGGTCGTATCTGTAGCATCTTCTGCCTTGTTGCTTTTTTTACTGAGTGTGTTTGTTGAGATGTTTGCATGTTGATATGTAGAGCTGCAGTTTGTTCATTTCCCTGGCTATATTGCTTTCATTGTATGCAATCCTTTATCTCTAGTCTTTGACTATTCCGGTTGTTTCCAACCTTTTGGAACTACAATCGAGGCTGGATGTGTCCTCAGGAATGGAATTGCAGGGACTTAGGCTGGGCCCATTTTCCACTCTGTCAGTACGAGGCAGATTCTCCCTCACCCAGGACCTTCCAAATAAAAGCTTCCCACGATGGTTTAGGCTGTCCTGAGGGTAGTGAAGGCTCATTCACAGAGGTGAGAGGTGCATGTTGGGGGGTGCAGAGGCTCGTATCCCAACCTTCCAAGATATACTGAGTGTCTGTTGCAAGGAATGAGCTGGGGGCTTGGGGTTATCAGACATGAGTTTGAATCTCATCTCCACTACTTCTAGCTGTGTGACCTTGACAAGGCAAGTCATTTCCTTCTCTGAATCTCCAGTTTTCTTTTTAATCCTCACCCGAGAATATGCTTTTTAAAAAAATTGATTTTGAGAGAGAGAGAGAGAAACATCGATGTGAGAGAGAAACATTGGATCAACTGCTTCCTACATGTACCCCGATGAGGGATCAAACCCAAAACCTAGGTGTGTGCCCTGACCAGGAATTGAATCCACAAACTTTTGGTGTATGGGATGATGCTCCAACCAACTAAGCCACAGGGCCAGTTTTCTTTTTATTTTTTATTTATTTTATTTTATTTTATTTTTTTATCCTCACCCGAGGATATATTTTTCCATTTTTTTGTACAGATAGAGTGGGAGGGAGAGAGAGGAAGGGAGAGAGAGTGAGAAACATCAATGTGAAGGGACACATAGAGTGGCTGCCACCCGCACGACCAACCAGGGCCGGGGACAAACTGCAACCGAGGTACATGCCCTTAGCGGGAACCGAACCCGGGTCTCTCTGGACCGCAGGCCGACGCTCTAACCGCTGAGCCAAACTGGCCAGGGCCCAGTTTTCTTTTTAAAATGGCTACTACCTATGGCAGTTTCAGAGGGAACCAAGAAGCCTGCAAAGGCAGCTGCTTTAAAGAAATGGAGAGAGCAAGGTTGGTCCCAGGACCCTGCGTCACCTTCAGCAGACAGTGAGAGTAGGAAAGGCCAGCACAGAGCCCCCTCCTCAGACAGTCTGGGCTGAGCGAGGAGAGAATGTGGCGGGCTCCTGAGAAGGAAAAGACAGTCAAAGGGTGAAAAATGTTCCCCAAAGACCCTCTTGGAGAGGCTAGAATCTGGGCTCTAGATTCAGGGAGCAAGGTGGGAGCAGTGGACAGCGGCAGGATGAGACAGGAGAGGTGGGCAAGATGCTGGAGCCCCTAAAGGGGACCCCCGGAATTCATGGTGGGTGGTTCCAATCACAGACCCCAGTTCCACCCCTACTGGCCCAGGGGTCACTGGGCCTGGTAGGCGGAATGATTGGCTGGGCCCTCTAAGTAGAGTAGAAATAACCAGATGGCTGGAGAAATCCAGATGGGTATGGGCTGGGGCTGGGGGTGCCTGAGCAGAGGGAGGGAGGGCCTGGGGAGCCAGCTATGGGGGCTCTGTGTCTGGGGCCCATGTCTGGGGGTGAGGAGTGGCCTGAGAGGCCCAACTCAGATGGTTTCTGAAGAGTCAGTTCAGTGACCTGGGCTCTCTGGGAGTTAGAATGGGGGTAGGGCTGCCTCAAAGCCACCATTGTCACCCCCTCTCCCGCCTGACTGTCTGGGACCTAAAATAGAGCAGGAGCTCAGGGGATCTCGTGAGAATGGTTTCTGGCAAAGAGATCTGGGAGGAGGGGTGTGAGTCACTACTGGGAACCCTTAAGTTTGAAGCTCCCAAAGTCCAGCTGCCCCACCCCCATCCCCAGGGAGTCTGGAATCCACTGGACAGTGGAACTGAGGGTGCCTCAGTCCCACCCCTGTCCTGCTCTAGGGAGGGGCACTGGGTCTGCCATGGAGGTGCTGGATGACTGGGCCAAATCTGCCCCCTCAGGACCTCAATTTCCCAGATGTACCAGGAGTCAGAGACCTGGGCTGTGAGGCCCCTGGAATTCGTGGCAGGTGGTCCCAATATAGGCCCCCAGAGTCAGACAGACATGGAATGAAGTCCTAGTTCCTTTCCTGTTGGCTGAGTGACCTTGAACACGTTCCCCCTCATCCTGCGGCCTCAGTTTCCTGATCTGTAAAATGGACATCAACACCAAGTCCTGTTGTTCCCCAGTTTCAGCTTGAACTATCCAACAAGCATCATGACAGCACCCAGGCCTCTCTCCACAGCCTCCACCTCCTCAGATGGCACACTCTGTGCTGCTAGGAATGTTAACCCCAGTGGCCCCACTTCAGTGCCCATGCTTTGCACACACTGGCTCCTTACATCCTGGAGGGCAAAGATGCATCATCTCAGTCCTCTCCATGGAAGCTCTGCAGCCTCAGTACTGGACACCCTGGTTCCTGGGCACCTACTGTTTTCCCATTGTGCAGATGGGGAAATAAGCTCCTCTCTAAGGGGTCTGTGGGCTCCTCGTAAACGGGCACTGTGCACGGTTCCGAGCTGCGGGAGAGGCAGGCGCGGTATGTGGGGCACGCGTGCCCTCTCGCGGCCACGGTGCGCCGCGTACCCTGTGGCGGGAGCCGCCGGCTAGCTGAGAACTCTCTCCCCGGCTCTCTCCCCTCGTGCCCCGCCCCGTCCCCCCTCGTGCCCCCCCATTGCCATGGAGACAGCTCGTACAGTTTCCCCTTCCCCTTCCCCTTCCCCTTCCCCTTCCCCGTCCCCTTCCCCGTCCCCGTCCCCGTCCCCGTCCCCGTCCCCTTCCCCGTCCCCTTCCCCCTGTCCTAAGTCGGCGGCGGCCCCCCAGCCGGCCTAGGAGGAAAACCGCACCGCTGGCCGGCCGCGGGACCATGAACAGTAGGGCCCCGGGGACACTGACCGTGTGGAGAGTGAAATTCTTCCGCCGGCACCGCGGGGAGGTGAGGCCAGGGGCTCTGCCCAGACTCGGGCTCCTGGCTTCCTTGTAGCGGAGCTCCAGCTCCAGGATGGGCTGTGGGTGCTAAGCTCAGGTGCCAGGGAGGGCTCGACTCCTGGCCGACTCCAGTGTTATTTGGACTCTGGCTTTAAAGCGAACTCCCGGTTCTGGGCTTAGAGCTCTAGAATGGACTCGGCTCAGAATCCGATTCTAGAGAAGGCTCCAGGCATCAGCGTCATGAGGCGGAGCTGCCGGCTCAGGTGTTACAGGGCTCCAGAGCTCCAGGCTCTTGGCTCGGACTGCAGAGTGAGTGGTTCCTGGGGCCTGGGCTCTGGCTGTTGAGTGAGGCCTGAAGCCACGGCTGCAACCCCAGGCTCCTGGGGGCAAGTTTAGGGATGGCCCTAGGGTCTGGGGTAAAAAATGAACAGGCGAGTGTTTCTTGCCCCATTTGGTCTGACTACTTCTGTGCTCTGTTCCAGGTCAACTTCTCCGCCTTCTCCCCGGATGGCCAGACGCTGCTCACAGCCTCTGAGGACGGCTGTGTGTATGGTTGGAAAACCCAGAGCGGCAATCTGCTGTGGAGGTTGGCTGGCCACACAGGTGGGACTCCTCAGCCTGGGTACGGAGGCTGAGGCCCAGTTCTGGCACTTTGCAGAGCCTACCATAATGACCTCCAATGTTTGAGCTGAGCATCGGTGCAAAGATAGCCTAGGCAGGGCTGCGGCAGGAGGGCCAGGGGATAGGACTTGGTCCCTGGGGCTTCTGACTCTGGCAGACCTGGACTTAGATTCTACTTAAAAAATGTTTCTTTCTGCCCTGGCCTGTTTGGCTCAGCGGTTAGAGCATTGGCTGCGGACCAGAGAGTCCTGGGTTCGTTCCCGCTAAGGGCACATACCTTGGTTGCAGTTTGTCCCTGGCTCCAGTTGGGAACCGGGGTCATGTGGGTGGTAACCATTCGATGTGTCTCTCTCACATAGATGTTTCTCTCTCCCTCCCTCTCTCCCTCCTGTTCTATCTGAAGATAAATGCAAAAATGTCCTCTCGTGAAGATAAAAAAAATTTTTTTTTCTTTCTTGATTTGAGAGAGAGGGAAGAAGGGAGAGGGAGAGAGAGAAAGAAACATCGATGGACAAAAACATTGATTGGCCACCTCCTGCATGCCCTGCACTGGGGATTTGGCCCACAACCCGGACATGTGCTCTGACCAGGTGACTCTTAGTGCATGAGTTGATGCTCAAGCACTGAGCCACACTGGTCAAGCCAGATCCTACTTTTAAAAAAGTTGTTTAAAAATATAGATATTCGCCCTGGCTGGTTTGGCTCAGCGGTTAGAGCATCGGCCTGCAGTCCAGAGAGACCTGGGTTCGGTTCCTGCTAAGGGTGCGTACCTCGGTTGCAGTTTGTCCCCAGCCCTAGTTGGTTGTGTGTGTGGCAGCCACTCGATGTGTCCCTTTCACGTCGATGTTTCTCTCTGTCTCTTCCTCCCACTCTATCTGAACAAAAAATGAAAAAATGTCCTCCAGTGAGGATAAAAATATATACATATTAATCATTTTAAGTGAAGTGTTATTTACATTCATGGTTGTGCATCTAGTGTCCAGAACTCATATTTTGAAAAACTGAAACTCTATACCCATTAAACCCCATTCTTCCCTTCTCCCAGCCCATCAGTCACCATTCTGCTCTCTCCAAGAACTGGACTACTTTGAGTACCTTGTATAAGTGGAACCATACAGTATTTCTCTTTGTAACTGGCTTACTTCTCTTAGCATAATGTCCTTGAGGTTTATCTTTTATCCACTATTTTGACTGTGGTTATGTCATGTCACCCCTCTGAGCCTCTATTTCCTTCTCTTTAGAATGGAAATAATAGTTGCTACCCTATAGGATGAAATAATGCAAGCAAAGTGCCTAGCACCCAGTAGCCCTCAGTAAATATAATTCATAATTAAGGAGATGCCTGGCCGGTGTGGCTCAGTGGTTGAATGTAGACCCATGAACCAGGAGGTCTCTTGTTTGATTCCCGGTCAGGACACATGCCCAGGTTGTGGGCCCGGTCCCCAGTGGGAGGCATGCAGGAGGCGGCCAATGGATGTTCTCTCATCGATGTTTCTTTCTCTCTCTCTCTCCCTCTCCTTTCCTCTCTCTCTAAAATCAATAAAGAAAAAATATATATATATTTTAATAATTAAGGAGACAAGGAAAAAACTCTGGTTAATTACAGGGCCGATTGACTAGTACTATAATAGGAAAATCCAGGGGCTGGGGAGTTCAAAGGAACCTATGTTGGGCTGTCAACGAGTTTCTGGAAGGTACCTGCATTTGATTGGGTATTGATTTTGCAAATGGGCAAATTGGAGTTGGGTGTTCCAGGAATTCCCAGGTGGATGATGAGGGTTGGAGGGAGTAAGGACAAGGGAGATAGGCAATGAGACTGAAGAAATTAGGTGTCAGAGTGGAAAGGCCAGAGGTGGGGGTAGTGCCATTCTGACTATGGCCATCCACCCCAGGCCCTGTGAAGTTCTGCCGCTTCTCCCCTGATGGCCGCCTCTTTGCCAGCACCTCCTGTGACTGCACCATCCGCCTGTGGGATGTAGCAGAAGCCAAGTGTCTGCAGATCTTAAAGGGTGAGTGTGCTGGATGGGACTGGGAACCCAGCAGCCAGGCCCGGATTCCCTACTGGACTTTGCTATGTCCTGTGCCACCTTGTAGGTCACCAGCGGAGTGTGGAAACAGTCAGCTTCAGTCCTGACTCCAAGCAGCTGGCATCGGGTGGCTGGGACAAGCGGGTGATGCTCTGGGAGGTGCAGGTATAGGTATATGGAGGGGCAGCCAGAGACCCTGGGATCTGGATGAGACACACACCCTCAACAATGGCTCCAGAAAGGTCATTCCCTGTATTCCCCCTGCCCATGCTCACACCTGGCACCCAAGACCCCCTTGCATTTGGCTGCAGCTAACTTCCCCCTACTCTCATGCCCATGAGATTCCCCCTGCCTGGACTGCCCTCTCCTCTCGTGGCCAGGGAAGTCTTCCAGACCCTCTGCCACACTACCCAGGCAGCACAGAAAGGAGGGCCTGGGTCTGCCTCATCCGAGGCCCAGAACCTGGCACTGAGGCTTTGGGGCTGCCCTCCGAAGCTCAGGGCTCTCGCCTGCAGTCTGGCCAGATGCTGCGCCACTTAGCGGGGCACCAAGACTCCATCCAGAGCAGTGACTTCGCACCCAGCTCAGACTGTCTGGTGAGCCACACTACCTCTGCCCAGGCCCCACACTGTGCTGGAACCTGGTACGAACACACTTACCCACTTGGGGCTGAGCAGTGGTTAGAATTCTAGACCTTGACTGGATGACTTGGCTCTTCTGAGCCTGTCCCCTCATCTTAAGATGAGGATTCAGCCTGGCTTGGCGAAATGGTGCCTGCTTTGGGTCTGACCAGCCTAGGAACCAGGAGACTGGGCATGGGCTGGCTGGTCCATGCTCATGGCAGCCGTCTGCAGGCCACCGGTTCTTGGGACTCCACCATTCGTATCTGGGACCTTCGGGCAGGGACCCCAACGATCTTCCACCAGGAACTGGAAGGTCACAGTGGCAATATCAGCTGCCTGTGCTACTCAGCATCTGGCCTGCTGGTGAGCTGGGCTGCCCTGGGTTCCAGGCTAGCCCCTTGGAGGGTCACGGGCCATTTGGGGGTCACAGTGAGCAGGCAGGTCCCAAACAGAGCTGTCTGTTGTCCAGGCATCTGGCTCCTGGGACAAGACCATCCACATCTGGAAGCCCTCAACCAGAAGCCTGCTTGTCCAGCTCAAAGGCCACGTCACCTGGGTGAAGAGCATAGCTTTCTCCCCAGATGAGTTGCAGCTGGCCAGCATTGGCTACTCCCGAATGGTAACCCCACTCCACCAGGCCCCTCTTCCTAGCAAACCCCTATCCCCACACCTGGCCTAATAGTCCTCAGCACTGTCCAGAAAGGACCACATCCCAATTTACCTCAATATGAAGGTGCCAAGGGCAGGACCCAGGTGTCATCCACTTCTGCACCTAGTACCTGGCACTAAGGTCTGTAGTGGTCCAAATGTAACACCTGTAACTCAAATAGCTCCAGGGGAAATTGTATTGCATGGAATTTTGGCATCAGATATTGTGCCAGGTATGTTAAATATACCCCACACCAAGATGTTGGCTAGGACTCACCCCCCAGGTGATTTAAAATATGCTTGTGAGGCCTTCCTACCTTTCACCTTTTATTTCCAGGTCAATGTCTGGGACTGCAACACAGGCAAGTGCATTGAAACCCTGAAGGTAAGGCCTGTGGCTATGGCACCCAAGGGCGCAGTAGAAGGCACACCAGGAAGCTGGGGGTAGGCAGGATTTGCATCCTCAGAGCCCAACGAAGTGTTTTTGGCAGGGAGCCCTGGATGTGGCCCACACTTGCACCTTCACCCCAGATGGGAAACTCTTATTAGTATCTGGAGTTGCTGAATAGGCAAGACGCCGAGTCCACTGCATGATTCAATCACCCAGAGCCTATTATACCATCGCCACACACGGCCCTTAGACCTCATGCCCCTGCCCTCCCTGCCCGGGGCACATGGGGCCTGGCAGAAAGGACTGTTCCACGACAAAGGCCCAACAGATCTTTGACAGTACTGTCACAGCCCCACACCAGGTTTAGACAACAGCTACAAGCAGGCCTGCCAGAATCCAGACACCTGGAACACACCAGCCCATCTCTCCAGCATGGTTAACTGAAACAACTGTAAACACAAAGCAGTGTCAGCCAGTTTGTGCTTTATTGACCCATGATGCTCAGGCCTTGACCGCGTACTTCCGCAGAGGGTATAGCCGCTCCTTCCGCTGCTGCTTCTTGGTTTTCAGGTTTTCTTCATGCTTGTTGAGCCGGCGGCGCATGGCGCGTGTTTTCTTGGGCCGCAGATCCAAGGGCTTGTACTTCTTGCCCTGGGTGACGGAGAGCAGGGGGAATCTGAGGACCAGGGCTTAGGAGCAGTAGCCAAGGGAGCCCCAGGGGTTGGAACTGAGGTGTTGGGAGGGCACTGGGAAATGACAGAGGAAGTGCATGGCTGGGCAGGGGAAGTTCATTTGTAGACATGAACTGAAGAGCTGTATGACATCCGGCCCAATAAGGGGTCTGTCAACATGGGACTAGAAGACAGGCCAAACATCTTGCTTACTAGGTTCATCTAATTCCCCCAAATTCAAGGTTGGGTGGGGAATTATCCCCATTAAAAAAAAAAGTCTGTTGAGTTACAGGGCCAAAAAGCAAGTGAACTTGCCTGAATCTCATGAAAGCTGTGGCGGAACTGGGATTTGCATCTAAGTCAACCAACTCCCTACTTGGTGCTCTTTCCACCAATTTAATTCCCTGCCATGGAGTCTACCTCATATGCAACTCAGTAAGGGGCATATGGCACCCAGCAAATACCAGGGGTAGCCACTGTTATCTTGGCTTAAGTTATGCAAACTGATACGTATGGGTGTGTGTGTCTTAAATGGGTACTCGATAAATCCTGAGTGCCTGCCAGGTACCTGTGGGTGTTCCCTGTAACAGTGTTCCCATTTAACAGGAGTCCCAGAGGGAAGCTCTGGCTTGGTCAAGGTAATTCTGCCAAGAGGCAAAGCCCCCTTTCCTGCTTTGGTGGCCTCCCACCAACTCCTGCTCCTAGACCTTTAACTGGGCCACCGTCTCTCCATCCCTGGCTCTCACATGTTCTTGCTCCACTTGTTCCCAGTGAGCAGGTCTAGACCAAGGCAACTCTCATGGTCTCTCCTTTTTTCTGCAAAGGTTCCCTGGACCCTCTTTGGCTTGAGACCCTGTGCTGGGTGCTGGCTTGGACACAAATCAGGCCTGCTCCCTGCTCAAGAGCTCCCAACCCAGGGGAGAAGACTGAACAGATAACAAGTGGCTTATCGGTGGGGGAGGAGCTTTTACCTAGCAACTGGCAATAGCCCTGAAAGTGATGTAGATGCCAACCGAAAGGGGAGAAAACAGCTATGGCTCTTTCTGGGAACCACCAACAACCTGGAAGTGTAGGTACAGGGCAGAGAACTACAGAAAAAAGTTCTGGAAAACTGCAAGTATTCAAGTCTTTGTCCATCCACATCCCTCACCTCAGCAAGCACAGGTCAGATTTACTAATTTCGTCTGTTTCAAATTTACTAAGCCCCTTAGAGCTGTGCTGTTCAACAGAGTAGCCACTAGCCTATCCTATTTGGATTAAGAAGTCAGTCCTTGCCCTGGCCGGTTTGGCTTAGCGGTTAGAGCAATGGCCTGTGGACCAGAGTCGTGAGTTTGATTCCAGTCAAGGGCAGGTCCCTAGGTTACAGATCATCCCCAGCCCTAGTCAGGTCATGCGGGAGGTAACCAGTGTCCCTCACATGGATTTTTCTCTCTTCCTCCCTCCCACTCTATCTGATGATAAATGTAAAAATATCTTTGGGTGAGGATTTATAAAAAATCAGTTCTTGCCCGGTCAGTGTGGCTCAGTGGTTGAGTGTCGACCCATGCACCAAGAGGTCGCCGGTTCAATTCCTGGGCAGGGCACATCCCCAGTGTGGGGCATGCAGGAGGCAGCCAATCAATGTTCACTCTCATCAATGTTTCTCTCTCCCTCTCTCTAAAATCAATAAAGAAAAAAAAAAAATCAGTCCTCAGGCACCATAGTCACATCAAGTGATCAAAATGCATGTGTGGCCCAGCCAGTGTGGCTCAGTGGTTGAGCGCTGACCCATGCACCAAGAGGTCACAGGTTCAATTCCTGGTAAGGGCACATGCCCAGGTTGGGGGCCTGATCCCCAGTGTGGGGTATAGAGGAGGCAGCCAACCGATGCTCTTTCTCATCAATGTTTCTCTCTCCCACTCTCCTCTAAAAAAAAAAAAAAAGGACACACTGTATTGGACAGAGCAGATACAGAACACATCTGTCACCTCAAAAAGTCTACTGGACAGTGCTGACCTACAGGCAGAGACTTCACCTCCACATCACTGAATGAGTGGTGCCTGGTATTGGTGCACACACTGGATGGTTATGAAGACAATCATTCCAGGTCACCACCTCTGCCTGGTCCTCTCAGAACCTGATGAAAAACTGCAGACCCAATCCTCAGAAAAACGCCCCCCCAACCCCCACATGTGCATATATCCAAGGGTAGCAGCACCCAGGTCCACCCCCACAGCTAGTGTCCCCTTGGCGACCAGCCCAGGCACACCGTGATGGCTTTTTGGGATACCAAACCCTCCAGTTATTCAAACACCAATCTGGGAGTTGATATGAAGCCATTTTGTAGATGTAATTAAAGCCAACAATCAATCAGTTGATTTAAACAGAACAGCCTGGGTAATCTAGGAGGGCCTGATAAAATCAGCTGAAGTCCTTGAAGACAGGGCTGAGGCTTTCCCCAAGAAATCCCACTGGTGGGACCGCAGCTTCAACCTGCGTTGTGAATTCCAGCCCACAACCTTCTCCAGACAGCCAGAATTTGGACTTGCCATTAGCCAGTCCCCACAACCACATAAGTCAATTCCTTGTGATAAAGCAAACGTGTATATACATGCATTTATAAAGTATCCTACTGGTTCAGCCTCACTGTTTGAACCCTGGTAAGGCTAATTTAAGGGCAAGACTAGAACACGGTAGTAAAAATCCTAGGCTGAGGTGGTCAGACATCTGTGGAAATCTCCCAGGAGCACTCCATCCACCCCTCCCCAAGACATGGTTTTGAACCTCACTCCATTATTTGTAGGTGACCCTGAGTAACTTAATCTATAAGCCTTGAGGTCCTCATCTGAACAACAAGAATGTCAGGTGCTTGGCAGTGACTGACAGTGCTAGTAAAACAAAACATTTAAGTCAATCTTCAGACTGCCCAAACTCACTCAGCTAGTGAGGATGCATCTAAAACCCAAGTGTCCAGCCAGACTCCTACCACATCTTTGATTTCTTGACTACTGTAGCCCTGAGGAAAGGCAGTCTCCATACCATATGCTAATGCAAGATGCTAGGAAGAAGGTGAACCCATCTACAAGCTGGGAAGGCTCTGGAAAGCCCAACTATGTCTGAGCAAAGCCTGTCCCACACACATCAGCAGAACCTCTTCATACTGACCCCCTTGGCAAGGGAGAGCTGGAACTTTGCTCCCTAGAGCCAGGCAGCCCCGTATGTACCTCCCCCCCCACTCACCTTGTAGAATTTCCTGAGGTTCTCTTTCTGAGTCTGGTTAATGACGGTAAGAACACGGGCAATAGATTTGCGAACAACTCGGCTACAAAAACAGGGACATCAGTGAAGACCATGAAGACACACAGTGCTCCCCAAAGCATCCCACTCAGGGGCTGACCCAGGTCTCATAGGGCAGGGGCATTCCCTACCAGCTCATCCATCTTCACCCAAGAAGCACCTAACCCAGCCCAGGAGGAAGGTATTCTGAAGGAAGGCCAGAGAGACCATGGTATATGGTAATCTCAGGAGTGGGAATAGGAAAGGGCTGGAGTATCCAATGCTTTTGAGGAACTGTGAAGTGTCCATTGAGACTTAATGAGGAGCGATGGAAGGCTGATCAGGAAGAATCTTCCATCCCAGGCCATATATCCTGAGGGCTATGAGGCCGACCTAACCAATGCCCATCTTAATGAGCCGACAGGGAAGAATCAGGCACAAGCTGGGCAACCAGGGAAACTTAAGGAGTTGTGGCAAGGGCCACCTGGAAGGGAGCAATGCTATGGAGGAGAGGGGAGTGTGAGGCTAGGACCAGCTGGGGACAGGTGCATCTGTAGTCATGTTGACTAAGAGGCTGTTGTGGGATGAGGGGAAGCTCACTCAGTAGATAGCTGGTAAACCTGGTCTTGAGAATTCAAGTATGAAACTTGCTTCTGTGTTCCCAAACTCATCCAATCCCTCCGGTGCCCCCCCAAATATTGGGGGCACATTTTATAGAAGAAAACTGGGTGGTGAGCCAACATGCCCATAGGTAGGATGTGGCAGAAGTGTAATTTGTGCCCCGGTCAACTGACTCTAAACCTGTGTTCCTTTCATAATTCTTGGTCTATGTAAATCACGAAGTTACACTACAACTCAATTAAGGTGCAAAGCACCCACTTACTAATTGAGGGGAAAAAAATCAACTGCTGGTGGGAGGTGAAAGACAACGTCACGTTGGGTTTTTGAAGGCAGCGTTAAAATGTCCCCAAACAAGGACACCTTATTTTTTCCCCAGCCAGAGAAGCTGAACAAGGGCACTGCGAGCAAAGGCACCACACGTCAAAGGTAGGCAAAGGGAGTAAGTCTCCCACGCGGCTGGCCGTGAGCAGGTGAGCCTGGTTAAGGCATGACATTCTAATTCAGACCCAATGAATGGGTACTTAGGCAGACACCTCCCTAAGTCATCTTCCAAAACCCACAAATGCTCCCGATTCACACATATTCCTCCCGCCGCCCAGAGGACCGTGGTCCGGCCGCCGGTCACTTACATCTTAGAAAGTTTGGAAGCCGCACCGCCTGTCACTTTGGCGACGCGCAGCTGGGACAGCTCCACCTTCAGGTCGTCCAGCTGTTTGAGCAGCTCCTCCTTTTTCTTGCCCCGAAGGTCTCGAGCCTTAATTTTGGCCTGCGTGCGAGAAAGGGTCCGGGTTAAATGCTCGGTGGCTCCGTCTCCACCTCCGCCGCTCACCGAGGCCTCCACCGGCCATCTCCATCCGTCCACTTGCGTGGTGGCCAGCCCCAGCAGGGCGCGCGCCTCGCGCAGGGTAACCGAGGCCCAGGTCCGCTACGAGGCTGGCCCGCTACTGCCATTCAGCAGAGTGCAAGACGGGGGCCCCCCGCAGGGCGCGCGCACCTCTCCTAGTCTAGGCCGGCAGGGGTTGGAGTAAGGCCGGCTGTGGCGGAGCTAGGCCATTATGCACCGTGCGCCACAGGCCCGGCTGGCAGATGGGACCCCAGGGTCCACCCTGCACCCACCCACCCCACGCCCCGAACTCCACAACACATGGATGGAGCCTGATTCCCCAACCCTCACCATTACTGAACAAGCCGCCGCTACCGCCGCCTGCTTGGAGAGAAAGAGGAAGGGGCGGGGCTGACCTCCCCAACTGCTGCCGGGTGACAGTGGGCGCGGCCAATGGCGCCGCAGCTAGGGAGTCCCGGCCCCGCCCCTGCCAGCCCCGCCCCTGCCAGCCCCTTCCCAACGCCGCGGGAAGAGCGATGGTACTGGCGGCCCAGCAGTGTTCTGTAGTTCCCGCGTCGGTCTTCCTCTCGCCCTCGAGGTTACGTAGGTCGGCCTTACCCCTTGAGCCGCAGTTGAGGAAACCGAGGCACGACAGGCAGTTTACCAGACATGGCGTAGTGAGGTCTCAAATTCGTCTGCTCAGTCGTTTATTCGTTCATTCATTCGATAAGTCTTTGCAGGTCGCCCAGTTCATGCTACTCTGAGCTGGGCGCCCGAGTTCCGGGGATGGAGAGGATGAGAGTTCAGGATTTTCAAAGATGAATTAACACGACTCCTGCCTTGGAGGAATTTAAAGGCCGAGGTGGGCGGGGAGGGGCGGGGTCAGCTATAATCCAACTCCATTAACGTTCTAGTGGAGGCAGCACGCGGCAGGGGGAGGAGCATTCATAGCCTTTTTTAGTGAACCCGATCCGGCTTCAGATTCTTGCTCTGTTGTCTGATGCTAGATGAGACTCGGCAAATACCTTCCTCTCTTTGAGTCTCAGTTTTCTCACCTGTGAAATGGGTCATTTATGAGGATTAGGAACATATCACTTAAAACTCTTCTCACAAGGCCTGAAGCGTAATAGTCGCTCAAAATACCATCAGTATTAATGCTCCTTCCCAGTGGAATGAACACTTAAATTGGGCTCTGAAAGTTAAAGGGGATTGACAAAGCAAGGAGGGTACTCAGGCTTTCAGACTGAGCAGTTTATTGTTTCCCTAACCAGCAAGTATGAATCAATACTCCAGTGTCCCTCCATTGCCATTAACATTGAAGATACACTGACACCTCTTAGAGTTCTAATTAATGCCAGGCTGCCCCTTGTTGCTGTCAGGTGTCACCTCCAGGGAGTTTTCTCCCTTCCCCTTCTTTACTCCTTAGCCTTGAAATAAGTTGGAACACAACCTCCCTTGGGTTCCAAGTTTTCTGCATAATCCTCTCCTTAGCTCCAAACATACTGAGTTAAAATGATTATATGTTGTCTCCACAGCCAGCCTAGAAGGTCTCTGGGGGCAGAACCATGGCTGATACCTGATTTCATTTTTCTAGTCTCCAGGCACAGTATGTGAATGCTTATTGGATGAATGAATGAGCCTTGTCCCAGACTACAATGAGAAATTATTTTAGGAAGTGGAGGGACACGGGGAGGAGTGGGCAGACAGTGGGCAATCTTGGCATGGATTAGTTCTTAAATGGAAGTGGAATAGTGCATGGACACTCCTGTTACATTTCCCAAATGCTTAAAGTTCTTCTTCTTCTTTTTTAAATCCTTACCCAAGGATATTTTTTCCATTGATTTTTAGAGAGAGTCAAGTGAGGGAGGTGGGGAGAGAAAAATCAATGTGAGAGAGACACATTGATTGGCTGCCCCCTGCACATACTCTAACGAGGGCCAGGGATCGAACCTGCAACCCAGGTACACGCTCTTGACTGGGAAATGAATCCGAGACCCTTTGGTCTGCAGGCTGATGTTCTAACCATGGAGCCACACTGGCCAGGGCCCAAATGTTTAAAGTTCTTCTTTTTTTTTAATTTATTTTTTTGTACGTGCCCCTAGAGGAAACCGAACCCGGGACTCTCTGGTCCGCAGGCCAATGCTCCAACCACTAAGCCAAACCGGCCAGGGCTTCAAGTTCTATTAGAGCTAAAGATTGTGTACGTCTTTTCTGGACACGAGTCATCTGTGACTTCCATTCCTCTTAGATGCCACCTTCAATCCACTAGCAAATTCTGTAGCCTCTACCTTCAATATATACCTGACTTCTTCCCACCACTCTTTTTTTTAATCCTCACCAGAGAATATGTTTATTGATTTTTGAGAGAGAAGACGGAGAGACAGAAACATTGATGTGAGCGAGAAACAAAGACTGGTTGCCTCCTGTATGTGTCTCAACCAGGGATCAAACCCACAACCAAGGTATGTGTGCTGACCAGAAATCGAACCCGTGACCTTGCAGTTAACGGAAGGATGCTCCAACCAACTAAGCCACCACTCTTATTGGTACCTGCCTGGTCTGAGCTACCATTGCCTGTCACCTGAATTGTTGGTATCACCTCTTAAATCATCTATTTTGGCTCTTCCTCCCATGTGTGTTCTCAATACAGCTGCTAAAGGGATACTTTTCAAACTTAAATAAGATCATGTCCAGAATTTTCAGAGCTGTCCCATCTGGCTTAAGACCACATCCTTTCCTCAGCCTACAAAACCCTTCAGCATCTCCTGCACTTCCATCTCATCTCCTCGCTCTTGTTTCAGTATGGCCTTGCTATTTCTGGAGTACTCCAAGCTTGCCCTGCCTTTGGGCCTTTGCTTAGCTCCCTCCTTCACTTCCTTCAGTGTCACCTTCTAAGGGACACTTTTGTTGACCACTTTATTTAAGGTGCTCACTCCGGGCACTGCTTTCCTGACTGGAATGGAGGTCCACAGTTATAAGGAGGGACATTATTTCATTCACCAACTTATTTGGAGGCCATTTCCTTACTTGTAAAATGGGTATTTCTGGTTTAACGTTCGTCATGAGGATATTCTGGGGATATGAATTTCTGCTGTCTTGTGGCCTGCCTGAATCACAAAAATTTCTTCCAAGGTATGGAGCTGAAAGACAGGTGTACTTTGCCTGTTTCCAGGACCTCCAAGACTTTTTATTCAGCACCTACTTCCCACTGTAAGAGTCTGTATCTTTAGCACCCAAGATTTGGTAGCATCATAGTCTGGCATATTTTTTTCCCTTCAATTAGCAATAATCACTCCTCAGATAAACCTCATTGGCTACAATACTGCCAATGTGCAAAGCTTGGCATCTTTTTTTGATCTGCAGACAGTTCAATGAGAAATACTCAAAGCAATAAAACGAGTCACATTTCATTAACTACTGGCCTTTATTAAAGAGCACTACTATATAAAAACAAAGACCCAATTTAGTCTAAGGCTAAGGCCCATTAATGGAACCCCTCAAGCAACAGCCTAATCCTGGCACGACAGAGTCGTCCTTGACTGTGCTCTACCTCCTCTATCCCCATCTTTCTCCATCTCGGACTCTGGGCTTCCTACCAGGATATGCCTCTCTAGTCAGGTCCAACTTCGCAGCCCCTAGAACCTCGCCCTTCCTGCCAGGACGGTGGCTACGGTGTCACTTCCCTCTCCTCACCCCCGGCCCCCGCCCCGCCTGGCCAAGGTGACTACTACACAGGCGGGGCCGCTACATCAAGTCCAAAGGTCTTCATTGTCTTGTCAGCACTTTAGATATACTTTAAACGTCTTTAAATTCTCCTAGTCAATAGGGTCATTGTGTACAAGGCAGAGGCCACTTCCTTTCAACGCAGTGTGGTGGCGTTCAAGGCTTCTAAAATCTAAGATAAACCCCCAAACCCCCTCTCTGCTGGGGCGTAAGAACTACTCCTCATCCCTCAGCTCGAAGGCTTCTGCAAGAAGCCTGCCCGGCATTCCACAGGAACAGCCGGGTGCCTCCCCCTGGGGGTCCGGTGCTCCCTCAGTCTGGGCGTGATGACCCCGGAGTCCGGGGCTGTGCCTGCGCCGGCCCCTTCCAGGAGGGAGGCCGAAGAACGAGCGCAGTAGTGGCGTCCACGATGCTGGGTCTGCTCGGGTACGAGCGCCAGCTCCTCAGATTGGAAGACTGAGGCGCAATAAGGAAGGCAGTCTGGCCGGTGGAGCTCGGGGCGACTACGACACCGGTGGTAGAGTGCTTTTAGCGGCGCCCCGACCCTCCCTCCCGCTGCACTTCCGCTTCCGGCGTGGGCCGGAAGTGGGCGGGCGGCAGCGGCTGCGCGCGGGGGAGGTGGAGGTAGTGCGGGCGACCGCTTCCCGCCCCCGAGCCGGTTCTGAGCGGAGTGAAGCTGAGGTCGGAGCCGGAGCGGAGCCGGAGCGGAGCCGGAGCGGAGCCGGAGCGGAGCCGGCGGAGTGGGCGCCGAGCCCCTGCCATGGCCCGGAATACGCTGTCCTCGCGCTTCCGTCGGGTGGACATCGACGAGTTTGACGAGAACAAATTCGTGGATGAGCAGGAGGAGGCGGCGGCGGCGGCAGGCGAGCCAGGCCCGGACCCTAGCGAGGTGGACGGGCTCCTGCGGCAATATCCTTCCCCGGCCTGGCGGCGCGTGCACCCCTTCGGCCCAGCCTTCCCACCCCCCTCATCCCGGCCCGGCCCCTCGGGTTGACTCCCGTCTTCTTAGCTCCGGCCCCCCTCGGGTCAGCCTCCCAACTCCCTTCCGACCTGGTTCCCCTCGGGCCAGGTCTCCTCAGTCGGAGTATCCCCCCTTCCCTCTGACCCGCCTCCCCACGTCTCTCGTTCCTGGCCCCGGCCTCCGGAGCCTCCCTCAGCCGCGCACCCTACGCGGTCCCTGGACCCTGGCGGGCCGGCCGGCTGGCTCGGCTCCGGGAACATGCGGACGCGCCGGGGCCCCTCGGGCCGCTCACTGCTCCGCGGGCCGCCCCTCCTTTCCCCCTTGCCTCCTCAGCCACTCAGGCTGTCCCTTCCTGGACGCTCCATCACTCCATCCTTCCCTTGCAGGAAATGGGGTCATACTCGGGCTGCACCGGCGGGGGGGGCCGAGGTGAGCCACCGCTGAGTAACTGAGCTAATTGAGCGGCCAGGGCGTCTCCCGGGCACGGTCCTCTCGGGCCTGATTGCAGCAGCACACGAAAGTAGGTGGGGGGACGGCTGCGGGCAAGAAAGGACACAGGGGTGGCGAAGGCTGAAGCCTTAGCCCAGCCCTGAGGCCTGAGATTGTACACCTCTCACCCCAAGTCAGCCTGACCCTCCAGCCTAATGCCATTGTTTCTGACCTAGTCACAGCTGCCTACGAACACCTTGGGTTCTGGACCTTGATGGTCTCAGCCATGTTCAACAAGTGAGTTTGGCTCCCTCCCCCAATAGCTTTCTTGTGCAGGAAGCAGTGGAAAAAAACTAGTAGTTTAAGAGCTAAGAAAAACCAGAGAGCAAAAAATGAAATGTAAAAGTAGAACCCCAGAACTGGGAATGACTATTTTTGTGGCCACAGAAAACAAGCATTTAGAAAACAAGATTAAAAATAGAGGTGGTTGTCACAAACTGCTTGGTCCCTTAGCAGTTTGAACACAGGAAACTGACTTATTCTTAGAGAAAGGATTTTTCTTTATTCAAACGGTGTTACAGGAAGTGCCTGCCCCTCCCCCGCACTTGCCAGTGTGGGGTTGTAGGCTCATGCTTTATATAAATCAGGTTCTAGGTGTTTAATCAGTTGACTCAGCTTGGGACTGCCTTTGGGAGGAGTCCTGCAGTGTTCCTCCAGTGTGCCTTTAAAAGAAAAACCTTCAGACTTTCTTTGTTTGGACAGGAATGTGTTTTCAAATGCAAACTTGTATTTTCTGCCCTATTAGGATCACCTTGCTTACCCCTTTGGTGAAATGGTAGCATGAGGAGGCCCCCACAAAGGAAGGTTGATTCTGCAGACTGGTGCAGGACCTCATTCATGGACAGGTGGTGCCAAAAGGGCTGCAGGGTCAGGCCTGTGGCCCAGAAACATCCACAGATGGGAGAACGAGGTCTGGTTATCTGCTGTCTTGGCCTTGGTGCTGTAGGGACTTGAAGGTCATCTCTTGTATGCCCTTGACTAGTGATAGGTTTCTTGGGGTTGCTTGGCGACGTAGGCTTAGCACATCCAGGAGATGGTGGTTTTTTCACTGCTGGTAATGTGGGAACCTTGTTACCATGGAGAGCATACCTCTTGGGACTCAGGAAAGGGAGGTTAGCAGGTGAGAATTGAGATCCTAGCAAATGTGAAGCTCAGGGAGAGAAGAGGAACTAATATTTACTGAGTCCTTATCATGTGCCAGGTATACTGAACTTGTGGTAGATCATTGAATTTAAACTATAGAACAGGCTTCTAGGAGTCAGGACAGAGGTGATGAGAGTAGAAATAGGGGTTGGTTGATTGGATGGGGAAGTACAGGAGGAGGCCTGTCGTAGCACTGTCTACAGAAGCAAGTCATGGTGGGAGATAACACAGATGAAATAAAAAGAACATGGGCTGTGCATCCATAAAAACCCAGCTCTGTCATGCCATCGCTGTGTGACCTTGAGTGGGTCACATACCCTCTCTGAAGCTCAGCATCCTCCTCTGTTAAAAGGAGGTGAACCATACTGCCTTACAGGTCCCATGGGAGCATCGCTGGACATCATCCCAGAAGGCTTCAGTGCAGTGCTAGGCACACAGCAGGTGTCTTGGACACACAGCTTGGGTCGGTGGGCGGAATGCAGCAGGGGATTGTAAGAGTTTGGCTTTGGAGTCAGGTGTACTGGGCTTGAAGGCCAGCTGGACAGCTTAGCTTTGTGACCTTGGGCAGGTCACTTCCCTATGAGCCTCAAATTCATTGCCTTTAGAATAAGAATAATGATTCTTGTCGCAGAGTTGTTAGCAATAATGACATGTGAAAGCACTTGGTATAGGATCTGAGACCTTGTAGGGATTTTGAAGTAGTATTTGTTCCTTTTCTTCCTCGCTGAAGCACCTTCTGGTCCTCGGGAGCAGGAATCTGTTCAGAGCAGTGGTTGTGAGTGATTTTGCACTCTCCTCCCCCTGAGGAAATTTGGCAACTTTTGGAGACATTTTGATTGTCATGACTTGGGAGGTGCTACTGGGATCTAGTGGGTAGAGGCCAGCAATGCTAGTAAATACTGTGCCATGCATAGGACAGACTTCGCATCGGTCATCTGGTCTAAAATGTCAGTAGCGCCATGGTTGAGAAACCCTGAGATAGACTATGGGTTGGACAAAGTTCCCCAGCCTCTACAATCTATTTTCTGAAAGGGCCTGAAGTTGGTTGAGTACAGAGGCCAGCTTGGTAAATGGTATGCCCTCCCAGCACCCCATATCTCCTCAGCTGCTGGAGGCCCACTACCCATCAACACCTTCAGTGAGTGTTTGGTAGACTGGTGCTAGAGAGGTAATAAAGCAGTGACTCCTTTTGCTTCTGTGGACTACTTATCCTACCCTTCCAAATGATTTTGTTTGCCAACCATGCTGGATAGTGAAGAACACCAGCCTACATTTCCTTTTAAGCCTCTAGGATACCAAATTAGAAAAGAATTCTGAGGTAGAAGTTATCAGTGGCTGATAATCAGACTGGCCCTTGCCTGGCTGGGGAAGAGGAATTCCAAGGCTGACAGATAACTGGGGTGGGCTGCCTCTTAAATGTGGACGGTGGATCAGAGCCCAGCAGGGGGCCAGGAGCTTGTCAGGAGTGGCTTTGAGGTACTGTGGGCCCTCCCCAGTCAAGATGGAACCCACACTAGGGAAGACAGGACAGACAGCTTTGCTCCGGAGGCCCTGTCTGTTTACATGTGGGTAGCGCTGCATGAACAGTAGAGACCCGATTGGGCAGAAGCCATTCCTTGTTCTATTTTTGAAGCTTTTTGGCTGAAGCCAATGTTTCAGATGAGGAAATGAAAGTTGACTGATGTAATTCAGTTTAAAATAGGTGTCACCTTTGGGGACTTAACCCAGATTGTAATTTTCTTTTGAATTCTGGCTATTTAGAACTCAGCAAAGAATCTATCAGGATTGCAGCTAAGGTTTGGGGAATGGGGAACAGGGCATCCACTCATTTGTTGGCAAAGTTTCTTATAGATTAATAAATCTCCCTCCTGGTAGCAAGTGGGACCTTACTGGCCTGGGAATTCTTGGAAGATAGAAATTTTAGCACATCTTAATTTCCTTAATAGTTTAACTGATACAAAACATTGGTTTAAGAGTGAGAAGACCTGCCCTGGCCAGATTGGCTCAGCGGTTAGAGTGTTGGCCCACGGACTGGAGATTCCCGGGTTTGGTTCCCGCTAAGATTACATATCTCGGTGCAGTTTGTCCCCGGCCCCGGTTGGGGTCGTGTGGGTGGCAACCACTCGATGTGTCTCTTCACGTCAGTGTTTCTCTCTCTCTTCCTCCCTCTTTCCATCCCGCTCTATCTGAAGATAAATGCAAAAATGTCCTGGGTGAGGATAAAAAAAAGTGAGAAGACCTGTTTGTGCCTTTGTTTTTCCCTTTGAGAATGAGAAGGTGAGAATGATAACCTCATGTGGTTGTGAGGATCCAGTAGGGCAGATAGAATGCCTCGTACACAGCAGGTGCAAGCAAACTCAGTAAGATTTTGCTATGAGTTACCCCTTGAGGGCAGTAGCTTTCCTACTACCTTTCAGGGATGGAGGGAGGGAGTGTCCAAACTTGTTTTTTGTTTTTTTTTTAATCCTTACCCGGGGACATTTTTCCATTTTTTTGTTCAGATAGAGCGGGAGGGAGAGAGAGGAAGAGAGAGAAAGAAACATCGACATGAAGGGACACATCGAGTGGCTGCCACCCGCACGACCCAACCAGGGCCGGGGACAAATTGCAACCAAGGTACGTGCCCTTAGCAGAAATCGAACCCGGGTCTCTCTGGACTGCAGGCCAACGCTCTAACTGCTAAGCCAAACTGGCCAGGGCTCCAAACTTGCTTTGAGAGGGAAGGTTTAGGGGATGGCAGGAGGGGCGTGCAGGGTTGGCAGAGGTGTTCTCCACCCTCTGTGTGGCTCAGGAAAGCTACACCCTACCCTCTAAACAAGCTATGCTCACCTGGAAACCACAGTGGGAAGTGGGTGGAAGGGGGAACATGCAATTTGACTCCACTCTTGAGCTGTTTTTGAGATGAATTCATTAGTAAAAGCATGGACATGCTCGATCCTAGCTATCCTTAACTGATGGTGATGCACGGGGGACATGCTTCGGGCGTTTCATGCAGCCCTGCGGAACTCTCCCGTCAACACCAAGAATCAAGCTGTGAAGGTAAAGGGGGTTGCACTGCATTTGTGCTGGGTGGTGTTGGGACCAGGGTTGTGATTGTCCATTGTCTCCAGCTGAGTGTGAACTCCCTGGGGCCCTGGACAGCATCTGTTCCATCTCTGCATCAGTGAGGATCTACCAAGGGAGTGAGTTGGCACTGGCATTGCTTCCACGGAGGCCTCCTGGTGTTCCTGACATCAAAGCTATCAGTGTTTACAGTGAAAGCTCCCCAAAGAAACTGTTCACTCCTCCCCAGAGCCTCCTGGAATGAGAAGTCGGCCCGGCCCTGCCCTCGCTGATTAGCAAAACTGGATAAATTAGCTTGCCATGTGAGATTTATCAGTGGTTATGCTTTTATAGGTTATTGAATAGGCTTTGTTTGCATTAGGGTTTTCAGTGCTTTTACAAAACAAGGCGAGAAGATATAGTTGTGCTCACTGCATCTCTGAGGCAGACATTTCATCACTGAAGCTAAAATTTGGTCCAGGGAAAGGAGTCTCTGAAGCTGAGATTTTACCATTTTATGACAGCATCATGATGCATAGTGGTTGCACCTCTCAAATGTGGAGGGGAATGGCCCCTCTGTTCCTGGGGTGAATGCAGAGGGAAGCTGCAGCCAGATAAACCTGTTTAAAAAACTTGATCTTGCCCTGGCCGGTTTGGCTCAGTGGTTAGAGCGTCGGCCTGTGGTCTGGAGAGACCCGGGTTCGGTTCCCGCTAAGGGCACGTACCTTGGTTGCAGTTTGTCCCCAGCCCTGGTTGGGTCGTGTGGGTGGCAACCACTCGATGTGTCGCTTTCACGTCGATGTTTCTTTCTCTCTCTCTCTCTCTCCCTCCCACTCTATCTGAACAAAATATCGAAAAATGTCCTCGGGTGAGGATAAACAAATAAATAAATAAATAAATTGATCTTGGGTCTAAGCCCTTGCTGGTATCATCAAAAGTAGTGACACTTCTCCCCAGTGAAGAAGTTATTCCCTCCTAAATAGTGGAATAGCTTATTGACATAAATAAGGGATACTTTGAAATTTAGAGAAGAATTTCTGCCCACTTATTTTTTTTAACCATCCCATCCAAATTAGAAATTTTGCAGTGTTTTTGTGAATTCTGACCATTTGGTTTGGTGTTTCTGTGCCAGTAATGGGGGACGTGGATGTGCCTGGGCTGTGGCTCTGGGCCTCACTCCTTTTCTCTTTCCTCTGTAGGAACGAGCCCAGGGTGTGGTGCTGAAAGTACTTACAAATTTTAAGAGCAGCGAAATTGAGCAGGCTGTGCAATCACTGGACAGAAATGGCATTGACTTGCTAATGAAGTACATTTATAAAGGGTTTGAGAAGCCCACAGAAAATAGCAGTGCAGTGTTACTCCAGTGGCATGAAAAGGTACGTGAACACATTGCCCACACAGGCAGCCCACAGACACACCCCCACCCCAGTGTTCAAATCAGCTGGCCAGATTTTCCAAAACAGTATGGTCTGATAGGCGTGTGAAAACAAGGGGCCACACCTAAAGCAGCCTGGAACATTGGATCACTTACCGCTGCCAAGAAAGCACTGGTAGGGGTCCATAGTCTCTAGTAATCAGTTGCTTTAGCTGCTGATTTATGCCAGGCAGGTCATGGAGCAGGTGACTTGGCGTGGTAAGGTAGATGAGTCCCAGATGGGAGGGAGGCAGGCTTGCTGGTGGCTGAGGCTTCATGATACTTCCCTTGCTTGGTGGTGGTGGTGGTGGTGGTGGTGGTGGTGGAGGTGGTGGTAGAGGGTGGAGGGTGGAGGAGGTGGTGGAGGGTGGAGGGTGGAGGAGGTGGTGGAGGGTGGAGGGTGGAGGAGGTGGTGGAGGGTGGAGGGTGGAGGAGGTGGTAGAGGGTGGAGGGTGGAGGAGGTGGTAGAGGGTGGAGGGTGGAGGAGGTGGTGGAGTTGCTGCTGCTGTGCCCTCCAGCTAGCTCTAAGGGCTTCCTGGTCTGGCCTCAGCCTCACCAGATCAGAGTGGGTAGTGGCAGAGCCATTAGTCACTTAAAAGGGCCTTCATCCACCTGAAGCAGAAAAGGCTGTGCTTGTCCTTTGTTCGGGTTGGCACAAGAGCAGGTTTTTTGTCAAGCCTGTGTCTTGCCTATGTATCCGTGTCTCCTCACCCTGTAGAGCTACAGGACGCATGCCCACCATCACAGGAGACCAGTCTATCACTAACACAGTGTCCTTCCTGAAAGGCTCCATTGTGTTTTAATGGAGTGGCCCTCTTACTGAGGGGTCAGTCACTTGGGCAGCCTTGGTGCTGGGTTGGGTTGTGGCCTTTGGTCTTACTGGTAGTTATGCTATCTGCTCAGCCAGAAGGTGAAGCTCTTGAGCTTAGTAGGTGGGGGTGTGGCTGGGGGGAACTGAGCAAGCCTTCTACATGGTGTGGAGGCCAGGCCTTTTGGGCCTTTTAAGGCAACTTGGTGCTCAGCCCTATTGGCATTGCAAATGACAGCTCTGAGGGGTTGCAGTGATGGGCATGTGTTGGTTCAGGTGCTTAGTGTGGTGCCAGCTGGCTGGAAACAATGAGCTTGTCAAAAGGGAAATTTGGGGATCTCTATTGTGTGTACTTGGTAACAATATTCTCAAGCCCAGTTCTGCCTAAAGAACAATTCCTGGACCCTTGACTCCAGGACAGGGTTATGTCCCCAGAATGTGGGCTGTTTTCTTCTCCTAACTGTGACTGTGCTCTTGCAGGAATCATTTTTCAGAGGATGTGACATGGTGGGATCTAGGTCAGGGAGTGCATTGTCCCATCTCCCCTGACAAGCCAGGTTCCCCTTGTCCAACTGGGTTCATTTGACACGTTTCCTTTTCCTGCCCCCACAGGCATTAGCAGTAGGAGGACTAGGCTCCATTATAAGAGTTCTTACAGCAAGAAAGACTGTTTAAAAAAAAGACTCATGTTCCCTTGAGAAGAATTTTGGATGCACAGGCTGGTGAAGAAGGGATTGACAATGGACCATCTACCTAGGAACTCCCAGCTATTTCAGGACATGCATCCACTGAAGTATATTTTATTTTCAAGGTGGAGGGAGAAATTGTCTTACTGTTTCCTAAATCCTTTGCAGGATCTGATAGTCTATGCCTTTGTCCACGAATAATGCAGAACTGACATTGTGACTGTGCCAGAGTGGCTGGCCAGTGTTGGTCAGGCGTACCTGTGTGCACTACCTGTTTAAAACGGGGGAGGGATGATTCGAGCAGGTGCAGATCCAAGGGCTGCGGTGAGAGGGAGAGCTTGTGTTTGTGAATTGGAACCCCCCCAGGGTTTGTACAGACATCCCATCCTCCAGAGAAGGCGGGCTCTCTTGGGTTCATTGTAAAGTGCCTGCTGCATCAATAAAGCTCTTGGCTTATTAGTATATACTTTGCAGTGTGTTTCATATATGTAAAAAACGTGGGTAGTGAATGGGATGGTAATGAATGAGGGGCCGGGCCGACTGTTCTGGAAACTCCCTAGGGAGCAAGCATGGCACAGCACTGCCTTGGGCCTGGGCTACAGTGCTGCTGGCTGCTATGGAGAGATGTTTTCCTGAATCAGTATTTATTGTTTTTACTCTTTTGATTTGTATGTAATTTTGGAGCTTATTTAATAAAGTGCCAAACATTCAATAACTGACCTAGGCTTTAAAAGTTTGTGTGACTGTACTTGGAGTTGAGAGTAGGCCTCACATGGGCCTGGTTACTGTCTCCTGACACTGGGTTTGGCTTTGTGACAGGAACACTCTTATTGTGAAGTTGGCAAGTTCTCTTTAAAGGATTAAAAGGCAGAAACAGGTAGCAATCAGCCTATAAATATAAAAAAATTAAAAAATAAAACATTTTGTTCTCTGTAGCTACTAACAATGACTCTCTTTGAAGAGCAAAGATACTTTTCTTTCCTTTTTAGCACATGTAACTAGTCTGCATTCTGTTAAAGAAAAGGACCCTGTTCATGTTCCTGAAGTTCCCCAGTCATGTGGGCCTTGGAGATAGACCTTGACCAAAGTGACATAATCCTCCCAACTCCTCTGCAGAACCCCACCATTCTTGGGAGGCAGGCCTAGGCTGCTGGTTTAAATTACATTTATTTATCCACCCAAATCCTATCTGGGGAGGTTCTTTCTGACAGACAAATGCTCTCTAGCCCTTGAAGTATTTGAGACATAATGTACTAGGTTTATAAGTCAAAGAAATAGTGACACACCATACACTCTATCAAGTGAAACCCACTGTAGTTGTATCTGGATCGAAGAACTTTAATCAAAAAGGATATTGCACCACAAATGACTTTTCTACAGCAGTTTTAGATAGTATAATTCCTATTTACAACATGGAGGGAGAGCTCCAGATTCAATGCTCATATAAAGGGCTACATATACTGTCTCTTATCACAGAATGTTTATACAAGTAAAAGTGCATTAAATCACTTAGAATAGTTACTCCACTCTTTCTCTTAAAGCTGAAGGAAATTCAGTGTGCAGGAGGAAAACCTAATCAGAATGAATCCTCTCTAAGCAAGTCCAGACTTAGTGATGGCCCCACATCTACACCTAAACCTGCCAGGAACGTGTGTGGGGGTGAGAATACCAGCTCAAGCGCTGGAGAGGCCACGGAGGAGTCGCTGCTCCCACAGCTGTGCTGTAGCTGCCTCTGGCGAGCCCTGAACGACTCGGTGTCAGGATTCTCTCTGGGACAGCTGGAAAAGTACCTCTTCCTCATCAAAATGACAACAGAAGGGACTCCTGTTTTGTGTCCCCAACAGGTAAATGGAAAATAGCATTCTAAACAGGACAGACTTCTGCATGGAAGAGGTAGGTAAGTGAAGAATGGGTCACTTGGATGGCAGAGAGCCCGAGCTGGGACAAAGGTGATGCTGCCCTTGCTTGGTACTTCTAGGTCTGTGGAAATGGAGCAGGTTAACTGCGAATCCTTGTTTTTCTGTGAGATATATTTTATGTATCTTAACCCTAAGCCTAATTAAGAAACATAACTTTACAACACGGGCTACCTGATAATAAATTCATAGGAGAGCTCCAGTTACTAATTCAGTTTTTTATTGAACCAGTGAAACTTTCATCAAGCTAAGTCAGTATGTCCCTTTAGATTTGATATTGTGGCTTATGCTTCCTTTTCTTTAGTAATACAAGTTTTCGGCAGTCACCACCAGAGCTATCTGCATGCTACCAAGTCCTGCAATCAGCTGGGGCTGTCTGGACACCATATATGAATGTAGTGTCATCTTAAATAGTTGAGGTGAGGGTGAGGGAGAGATGGTGGCTCCACATACAAGGCAGGCCACCTCCAAAGTTTTGGTCACGGCTGGGGGGAGGGACAGCGGCTGCCTCTTTTGAATACAGCAGACTGTCCTTAACAGTAGAAAACATGTAATTAGCATTTGCTCAGTGTTACAACCAAGAATCGAGCAAAGCAAATGAAACGCCACCATCGCTTCGGAGGGAAGCAGACGCCGAGGACGCTAGTGAGATTACAAAGGGATGGGAATCCCCTCAGAAATCATTTCCTCTTGATGCTCCGATCTTCCTTTAAGAACACCTCTAAATGGGTTTTATAATACAGAAGACATGTTTATAATAGTGAAGAACTTCAGCTATAAAAAATAGTTTAAAATGGTTTACCGGCAACCTATCCAAGACAAGTACATTCATTAAGAAGGCAATTGAGTGTATTTGGTACAAAGGATCTTTTTATATATTTGCTAGTTTTCTTCAGTAAAATGAGATACTGTCAGCTGCATATTCATTAATCCACACTGGCTTCAGAGTATCTTAAAGATGCACACATCTAAAATTCTAAGTTGTTTGAGAAACAAGGTAAAATGTTTTCTTCAAAGGTTAAAAAGCCTCTTCTAACCCATCTGAACCCAAACATGCTACAAGGGAAGGGGAATTTTTAAAAGCCACCCCCACTGAGTTGGCTTGTGGCAGAAGCAGGTGAGTCTGGCTTGCTGGGCATCATTTCAAAGGGTTTTCTTCACATCCAGCAGCATCACTACATGACGAATCAGCTGCCTCCTCTGCCAGATGCTAATGGCTTCAGCTTTAAGTACTAACAAAGGTTAGAAATTTAGGTGCAGATGAGCTGGCCAGAGCTAGGATTTTAGCAGCACTAGAAATGTGGGTAGTGCCAGGACGTTCCCATTTGTGACCAGAATGACAGGATCCACTGCCTTCTGAGGTTCGTATCAGTCTGCAGGGAAGTGGACCTTAAGTCTTGTAAACAATGTTTAGATGCTTGTACAAAATACTGCAGTTACAGTGATTAAAAACCCACCCAGACTGGTGTGTCAGTGTTCTTTTCACAGAAAAAGCGTCAGCCCATGGAGCTCCATACTTGGGTAGTTCCATCTAGGACCATGGTATCCGAGGGTTGGAGATGGATGGCCGGATGCTGCCCTTGGGAGCTGGCTTGGACCCAAACCATGACATCTGTGTTTGAAACAGAAAAGGCTCCTGAGATGAGAATCAGGACCAGGTGCAGAGGGAGCCCCCTCCTCTGATTGTGACCAGAGCGGTGAAGAAAGTGGTTGTAGTGACCAGTCTGTAGGGCTGAGAGCCCATTGTAAGTATGAGAGGGAGACAGGAGAAACAACTGAGCTGACAAGAACAAAGTGGTGAGCCCTGGCCGGTTTGGCTCAGCGGTTAGAGCGTCGGCCTGCGGTCCGGAGAGACCCGGGTTCGGTTCCCGCTAAGGGCACATACTTCGGTTGCAGTTTGTCCCCGGCCCTGGCAGGTAGCAGCCACTCGATGTGTCCCTTCACGTCGATGTTTCTCTCTCTCTCTCCTTCCTCTCTCTCCCTCCCACTCTATCTGTACAAAAAATGGAAAAATGTCCTCGGGTGAGGATAAAAAAAAAAAAAAAAGAAGAACAAAGTGGTGAAATTGTAGGTATTTTTTTCTAATACATAATTTATGTAGGCATTTTTTAAAAATTTTTCTTTTTTTTTTTTGAAAGTCTGGGTGCTGGGCCAGACCTAGGGCTACTGATGGTGATAGCAATGGCTTTGGAAAACAAGGTCTGTTGGTCAAGTACAGCACAGACCTGTGGGAACAAAGCCTGTCCTCAGTAAATACTGTCTGAGTCAAGTTCATCCAAAAGCACTTTCGAAGCTGATGCTGCAGCAATGGGCTGCTCTCATCTGCCAGTGCTGGGAACACTACGTTTTTTGGAAATTGGACAGCAGCCCAGAGAATCCTACCTTATACTCCAGGGTTTCTTTGAGCATGTTCTCTTCTTCTTGCGAAAAGTTCAGCAACACTGACACAGCTTTTATAAGATGAAAGGCCTGAAACAAAAGAAGTTTTGCTGCCTTGGGTCCAGGTGGTGGTGACGGTGGGGAATGAGTTGAGGCTAACTGGCAGCATTTCTAGTTCTGTTCCTGTGTGTGCTCCTGGCAGTGAGCAAGGCCCACACAGGTCTGACAGCGATGGCAGGTTCTTTTTCCCCTCCATCCTTTACTTTGGGGACTGGCGAGATGACCAGGACATCCATAGCAGCTCTGCTCCTAAGAGGTTTCAGCTGCTTGGACTCTGGCCTCAGCATCCAACCCACACCCCCTCCCAGGAGCTAGTTCCCTGCTAGGTCACCCCCAACTTGCTGCTCAATCTGCAGGTCAGTGCCAGCTGGAAAAACACTAAGCTTCCACACTGGTGGTCAACTCGGAATGCGGAGAAAAAGAAAGAAATGGACATGGTGGGAAGCCCTGCAGGGCTCTGACAAATAATCCAGGCCCTGGGGTAGGACTCAGCACCCAGAGGCAACTCAGGAACCTTTTACCTCAGATTCTCGACAGGACATGAATTTTAAAACCACATGTTTAAGGTACTCGAAGTTGACCTCGCGGGCATCAGTCAGGTCAGCATTGCTTGTGACAGAAGGGGCCATGTTTGGCATCTCATGGCCAGGCTTCTCCCGGACTTCAAAAAGCTCATTATCGGGTCTGATTTTCTGAAAAACCAAAGGAAAGATGCTACACTGAACCGCTCAACACAGGCCAGAAAGTCCCATGGGAGAGTGACCTGGCCCACGCTATGACCACCGGCTGGTTCCCTGCCACATCCAGCGCAGAGCAGGGTGAGAACACCCTGTGCCCCCGCCAGGAAGGAACTGCCAGCAGCTGAGGGAGAAAGGTCACCTGGGAAAGTTCAGACATTTCTCTTATCTGTGTCAGGACACATGTCCTGGGGTGGTGAGCACTCAGCCAGGGCAGAGGTCCTGCTCTCCTATGTCTGGTCCTGGCACTCAGCCATTCAGATGCAGTGCCCCCATCACCTCACTGACTTCTCAGACAACATACAGGCTGAAGGAGGCATGTGCCTGAGGTCACACAGCCACTTCAGAGGCACAGCTGCTGTCCCACCAGCCAATATCTGATGTCCCAGAGACCCCTTGCAATCAGTGGGGAGAAGGGAAACATCAGACAACAAGGGACCCCAGGGCGACCAGAGAGCCAGGGAGGGCACAGGCAGCAGGGGAGGCGAGGGTACTCACCAGCTCCTTCTGCAGCGTCTTTTTGAGTTCCAGCATCCTCTGCTGCATCTGCTTTATGGCCTGAGACAAACCCCCACCCCGGCCAAAAGCCACTCATTAAATGTACATTTCACCATCTTTAAGGACAACAGAACAGACAGACACTCTCTTTGGTCCCCATACACCTGTTAGAAGTCTCTGCTCTGTCTCCTGAGAGGCTTGTGCTGTCAACCTGTGTGCCTGCTGCCACGGGCTCTTTCCTTCCCGTGGAGCAGCTGTGCACAGGTTTGCTCTTCAGGCCTATCAATGGCCACCAACTCATCACATAACCCTCTGCGGAGCATGCCAATGCCCCAGTGAGGACTGGGTCAGAGGACCAGGAAAGTCCCCAGGGACTCTGTCCTTAGGACTGCACCATGTGCTTGCCTCCATAGGTAGCACAGCTAGAAACATCTCTGTAGGTTGCTTTGTCTTTCAGAATTACATGTATGTGCCATGATTCCCCAAGTAGGACACCCAGCCCCGAATTCATGGTCCTCCTCACCATTATTGCTCTCCGGAAATACCATAATCTTTCATGCTTGCTTGAACGATATAAAGGGTCATGGTTTTTCTGCACAACCCACCAACACTGGTTTTTATATCTTTTACTTCTTTTTTTTTAGTGAGTTTAATTAGCATTATGAACCTTAAATGTAATTTATTACACATTCCACTAATCACCAGGCAGGCTGAACTGTGTTCCCAATGAAAACATTTACTGCATAAACAATACAAGAAAAATGTTAAAAAAAAATTTCTCCATATCAGAATGAGATTTTCCTGTGGATTTCTAGTCTATGTCACTATTATAGCATTGAGTAGCTACAATTTTGAATAGTGTTTTTCATTTATCAGTATTCTCACAGCTTCTTGCAGTTTTCCTAATTAAAACATTCAGTGTGACAGTGACTCTAGGGGACACTCCACGTCTTATTGTGTAGCTACATTTCCATGAAAAAATGTTTATTTGTTGCTTTTTCTTTGAGAGAGAGAGAGGAAGGGAGAGGAAGAGAGAAAGAAACATCAACTTGTTGTCCCATTTATTTATGAATGCATTGGTTGCTTTTTGTATGTGCCCTGACCAAAGATCGAACCCACAACTTTGGTGTATCGGGATGATTCTCCAACCAACTGAGCTACCTGGCCAGGGCCTGAGTTTCCTTTTTTTTTTCTTTTTTTTTGTATTTATCTTCAGATAGAGCATGAGGGAGAGAAGGAGGAAGAGAGAGAAACATTGATGTGAGAGACACATCGAGTCAAGTGGCTGCCATCCACATGACTCCAACTGGGGCCGGGGACAAACTGCAACCGAGGTACGTGCCCTTAGTGGGAACTGAACCCGGGCCTCTCTGGTCCGCAGGTTAATGCTCTAACCGCTGAGCCAAACCGGCCAGGGCTGAGTTTCCATTTTTATTTATTTATTTATTTATTTTATCCTCACCTGAGGACAGTTTTCCATTTTTTGTTCAGACAGAGTGGGAGGGAGGGGGGGAGAGAGAGAGAGAGAGAGAGAGAGAGAGACATCGATGTGAAAGGGACACATTGAGGGGCTGCCACCTGCACAACCAACCAGGGCTGGGGTAAACCGCAACCGAGCTACGTGCCCCCAGCAGGAACCGAACCCGGGTCTCTCGGGACCGCAGGCTGACGCTCTAACCACTGAGCCAAACCGGCCAGGGCTGAGTTTCCATTTTTAAACAAAGCCGTGATATGCTTTGTTTTCTCAAGAGCGGTATCTCTGCAGTCTCGCTGAGGGGACTGGGTCGGAGGACCCCGAGAGTCCTGTCGAGCACATTTAAACTGCCTCCACCACACTCCACTTGATAAAATGGTAAGGTGCTGTTTTAATCTGTATTCTCTTGGTTAACCATGAGGCTGGACATTCCTCTAAAAGTACATCTGCTACTTTATGTTACTTGAGTTTCTAGGATTTTGGCTCATTCATTAATCCAACAAATACTGATTATGGGCTGTCCTGGAGGCTGGGGAAATAGCAATCAACAAACAAATGTCTGCCCTCAGGAGGGAAACGTGTCAAAACAGAACATCAGAAGGCGAGGAGGAAAAGGGAAGGGAGGGGATAGGGAATTCTGGTGGTGAGGGCTGACAGGGATAGCTGGGGGGCCTCACTGACAGAATGGGACCATTGAGGAAGTAAGGGTATGTGGGGAGGAAGAATCTTCTAGACAGAAGGCTCCGCAAGTGCCAAGGCCTGGAGGCAGGATGGCGCTTGATATTCACAGAGGGCAAGGCCAATGTGCCTGAGCGGGGGTGCAGTGGAAAGGGTATTAAGGGGCCGGACCACACAGGACTGTGTGGACTTGGCTTTTATGAAGAGATGAAACTTAATCCAAGCCTGCAGACGGCTGGAACAGAAAAGTGACAGGGACACAGGTTGGAAACCCAACACTGTTCTCTAAGGAAGAGGATGGCAGCAGGGGTGGGGCTGGGAAGCAGCTGGTACAATATAAAGGGAGATCTAAACGGACGTGTAATGGTTTGGATGTCGAGAGGGTTGAGGACCACTCCAAGGATTCTGCCATTGACTGAGGTAGGAAAGATGGCAGTAGATGCTCCACAGCATGTACATCTGAAGTTTGGTTTTGGATGTTTTAAGCTTCCGATGCCACTTAGACATTCCTGAGGAGGCATAAAGCAGACCGATACGGGAGTCCCGAGTTCACGGAACTGTGTGGCGTTGGCGTGTGGTGTGGGAGCCAGCGGCACGCAGTATGGCTGAGGTCACCGAGGGAGTGGTGCCCTTTAGGGAAAAGCTGAGGGCGGGACCTGGGGCACAGTGTCTGTGTGCTTCTCTGTGGCTATTTTATATTTAACAGAAAAAGATTAAATGTATGTGGGGAGAAGAGAAGGAGGGAGAGGAGGGAAGGGGGAGAGAAGAGGAGGGAGGGGAAGGAGAAAGAGAATGAACACTTTTCCCCTTTATTAAAGATTAAAAAAAACAAACTCCTGGCCGGTTTGGCTCAGCGGTTAGAGCATCGGCCCACAGATCAAAGAGTCATGGGTTTGATTCCAGTCGAGGGCACATACCTCAGTTGCAGTTCAGTCCCTGGCCCTGGTCGGGGTCATGCAGCGGGGGGGAGGGGAGGGGCAGCCAATTAATATCTCTCTCTCATGGATCTTTCTCTCTTTCTCTCTCTCCTCCTCCTTCCCCCCCACTCTATCTGAAGATAAATGGAAAAATACCCTCAGGTGAGGATTTAAGAAAAAAAAAAAAGACACACACAATCACACAATTTGAGGGCAGAATTTCGGGCCAGAGCACTAACTAGTCAACACACTGAACCTCACAGGGCACTTTAAAAACCAGGATCAAAGGACACCTGCATTTAGGTGCAGAGGACTGCCGGGGAGGGCGGAATCGACAGTGAATTAACCTCTACCAAATCCCAGACATTCCGCAGGACAGCTAACGTACACTAGCATTTCATTCCCCAACAGCCCCCCAGACTCTCCCCGCAAAACCACTTAAAGGCAGGTATCACCGCTATCACTTCACAGCTACAGAAAGGAAGGCCACAGGAACGGCGAGAACGTGGGTCCCATAGGACCCAGCTGGTGACAGCAGAGGAAGCTGGGAGCACCTACACTTGCTGCACAGCTCAAGCTCTTCTGGACAGTGTATAAAGTGGGGGGCAGGGGAGAAGATGGGGAGTGTGAAAGGGCAAGAACGCAGGAGGGAAACAGAAGAGGAAAACCAAGAAAAAGCCCTTTTCCTGAAAGAGTGTCTCCCCCAAGAGGTGCCCAGGAGCATAAGCAAAACTCTCAGAAGGGACGAAGTGATTTCAGGCACAAGGACAGGGAAGGGCAGAGATGTACGCGGCTGAGGTAAAGAGAATCCTTACCTTATTTCTCTCTAGAAGTTGCTGCTCCAGGTCCTGTTTTTCCTTTTGTAGCTGCTCTAGGTCCATGGCCCCCACCTCACCATTTGGTATTCCCTCCGCAGGCGGAAGCGGGTACGCCGGGTCCCGCACGGCCCTCGAGGTTACCTACAGGTGGGGGCAGCAAGGACGGGGGCAAGCTAAGCCACAGGCCTATGGGAGGGGGACCAGACTCATTCCAAAGGTGTGGACCGGTGTGCTCCAATCACCAAGAGCTAAACAAAGTGTGGAGAGCCCGCCTGATGCCTTCCAGAGGGACAATCACTCTCCGTGCAACAAGTCTGCTCGGAAGGAAAGGGCTGTGACACCTGAACAGACAGGCTCCTCAAGACTCACCACCTCCAAGTCGGCTCTGCAGCCCATCCTCAAGAACGCTAGGGCATCCCTTAGCTAGTGAACCCAGCGTGCTTCCCTGTGGCTGCCCACTGCTGCCCCTACCGGCAGACTGCAGCTTCACCCTGCGGCCTGGAGGGCCCACCTGGGACCCACCTGAAGCTCGCTGACTGAGAGGGCCAAGCCCTGCTCCTGGCCTGGCAGCCTCAGCAGGTCCTCCCGCCTGGCGGCTGCCTCGGACTCCTCTGCCCTCAGGCTGCGCAGGGCCTGCAGCTCACTCCGCAGCTGGTGCGTCTGCAGCAGGGCAGCGTCATGACCTAGGCCAGGCCGAGGGGAGGGGAGCACGGTGAGCCCTGTGACTCCATGCTGCTTCACGTCTGGGCCACATCAGGGCGGGGTGCTAGGCAGGAACAGGGCAGACTCCTCACCTTTCTTCAACTGGAGAATCTCCTGCTCTTTCTGGAGAACCGTGGCAGTTCTTTCCTGCAGACTCTGCTCCTTCTCATCTACTATGGATGTCAGGTTAGCAGCCTTGGAGAGAAAACCAACCTGAGAGAAGGCTGGTAGCAGTAACCCCCTCTCTTCCAAAGGCATCTCTACACTTCCACACCCCAGGGTCCCCCATGAGTCCCTCCCTGAAGTCCACCTAAACATGCCCCAGGCTCACCTCTGCTCCAAGAATCATGCACAAATCAATTCTCTTTGGCGGGGACCCTGCACAGGGGCAATTGCCCTCACTGCCCCTCTGGCCTGCACTGGGCCGACTAGAGACCTGGCCATTCTGCTCAGCCTTCCAACAAGCTGTTATAAGAGTAACTTCCACGTCCTGTGTGCCTGCGACATGCCTGGCCTTTGCTATGCACGACCTCATTAAGATACTGTGGAAAGGCCCTGGCCGGTTTGGCTCAGCGGTTAGAGCATCGACCTGCGGTCCAGAGAGACCTGGGTTCTCAGTTGCAGTTTGTCCCCGGCCCTGGTTGGGTTGTGTGTGGGGCAGCCACTCAATATGTCCCTTTCATGTTGATGTTTCTCTCTTTCTCTTCCTCTCTCTCCCTCCCACTCTATCTGAACAAAAAATGGAAAAATGTCCTTGGGTGAGGATAAAAAGATCTCATGGAAAGTGTGATGATCCCAGAGTCTCTTTAAAGGCACCTCTGAGACTCTGTTAAGGACGTAGCCAAGGCCTAGAGCCAACTCACTGGAGGTCTGGGGCTGATACTGAGTCCACCTTCAAAGGAAGGCTCTTCCCACCTTCCCGGCTGAGAGCTCATCTGTATGTGCCCACCTCGCGGAATGAGAGTGCCCAGTAGGTACTTGGGTGTGGGCTCTTTCCTGGCTGATGTTTATAATAACTATCACAAGTCCAAAAGGCTATCATATGGGGTGAGGGTTTCTTTATAACATTTTCTTCCCGCCTTCCTAGAGACTTCAGGGGAATCACGCAGCTGTCAGCATTCCTGAGACCTGTGCCCGAGCCCTGCCCTGGGCATGGGGAGGCAGGTGGTCCTGCTGGGACTGAGGTGGGGCCCCTTCGGCCTACCTGTTGCTGGAACTCCTCCCTCTGCTTCCGCACTTCCTCCAGGGCTTGAGCCATTGCCACGCTCACAATTTCTCTTTGGCTCCATTCTTCCTACAATCCAGAAAGTGGGTCAAAGGTTGAGCCCAGAAATTCAGCGCATACTTTTTCAGCTCTCAATTCACATGAAGCCCACTGAGGGAGCTTGCTGGGCCAGACTAACACGTTCCTGCTTCCTGAGGTTCCCAGGCGGCCCCTCGCTGCGCTGCCCTGGGGACAAGCCCCCAGCCTCCCAGGAAACAAGCACACTGCGTGAGCACAGCAGCCAGTCCTGGGCCGAGGCGGGGGGCCAAGGATCAGAAGAGCTGATCTAATCAAATCAACACAGAACAAGAAAGACTCTTGGGTTCGTGTGAATGGTGTACTAGACCAGTCTGGTTACAGAAAAAATAGGAAGCAATTACTGAATTTTAATAGGGTAAAATGTCACAGGCTCATCAAAACCACCCATTTTATCAGAGAAAACCGAGGCTCTGAGAGGTTAAGAAATCTGCCCAGATTTCAAGCTGGCCCCTGCCTGGGCTCAGAGCCAAGCCTCTGGATGTCAGACTGCAGCTCCCGGGACCTTCCACCGTGAGCAGGCCGCCTCATCGGCCTTCCCCAGGGCACAGGGACCAACTCCCTCTCCCCAGGGGTGGATCCTGCGCTCGCCCATCAACCCCCGATGAATAGGACTTCTTAGGTGCGCACATTACTGGCAGGGATGTCTGCTGCTTCTGTCTACCCAGAATCACCCCCCCCCCCTTTTAGGTAAGAGTCTCATCATTGCCATTCCCCACTCCCAGCCCGCGATTCTGCATGGTTCTAGTAGGGCTGCCAGTAATGATGGCCCCATTTGGTGGCTACAAAGTCAGCATGTAATTCAGGCCTGGCCGATCATAGTACTTCATCCCCTTGGCCAAATCGATTTGTCCAAAGGGTGACTCTCACCCAAGATGAACCAATCAGAATCCCTTTTTACATCAGAATCCTTTTTATATGGTGAAGCTGAGGGAGAAGCCCTCTTTCCCCTGGGGTTGCTAAGCTGGAAGGTTACCAGCTTGGAGCGGCTGTGGTGACGTCCTCCCATCCTCCCAATCTGTAGGATGCAGTCTACATCATGGAGGTAAGCAAGCACAAGAGTTGGGTGACCTCCATGGCAAGAGACAGCATGACACAGAGAAGAGAACCTGAGGCCCCAGGTTCCAGTGAGACAAGTCTTTCTGGTTCTGTGAGCTACTCAAGTGCTCCTATGAAATCCCTTCCCACATAAGCCAGGACGAGTGGGTTAGTGGAGGGAGACGACAGCCTCATGTGCAGTGATGTTCTGGCTCCGACTGTAGAGTCGTCAGGACTGACCTTCACTGTCCACGTCCACATCTAGCAGTCAAGGAAAACTGGTGCCTGAATTAAAAAAGCTGATTGTGGCACCTTGAACTACCCCAGACAACACCCCTCCCTGGGGACATTCTGTCGCTAAGAGGGGCAAGAGGTTTCAGGCTGGTGGAGCTGTGCAAGCCTGGCCCTGTGTGCCCAGGGGAGAGGGGAATAGAAAGGTCAAGCCTCTGCAGCAGCCTCGTCTGGGGAAGTTTAGAAGAGACACTAGACTGCTGATGTCTTAAGAGGACAGGACGCAGACTGTGAGCGAGAAGACAGGGAAGCAGGTCAGGGCAGGAAGCAGAGACTCAGCACCTCTGTGGCAGGAACTGCACTAAGCACTTTCCAGCCATGGTCATGCTTGGTCCTCAGGGTAATCCCCTGGAGGTCACGGGTTTAAACAAAGGACACTGAATTCCCTCCAGAACCAGCTAGTGACAGGCTAGGCTGGCACGCAGAACTGAGTCTCTGGCTCTAAAGTCTGTGCTGCTGCCACAGAGACATGCACTCCAGGCCCACGGGAGTTGTGGCCGACGGGCACAGCCCAGGCTGGCTGCAGGAGCCAGCAGGCTACCTGCATGTGTCCCTGAGGGGCCCAGAGAACAGCTGTTTCAAAAAATATGAATATAAACCACTGTAAATACGTGTGCACATAAAAATAGTGCTTCAAAATACTCAAAGCAAAGACTGACCAAACTAAAGGGAACGAGACAAATGCACGACCACAGTGGAAGAGTTAGCACACCCTCTCAGTTAACTGATGGAACAAGTAGACAAAAAATCAGAAAACAGAAAAGATCTGAATACTACCACCAACTTGATTTAATTAGCACTCAGAATGTTCTCCTTAACAGCAGTAGACATATATTCTTTTCAAGTGCACTGAAATATTTACAAAGATAGACAGATTGGGTCTTAAAACAAGTCTAAGTAAATATCATGACTGAAATCATTTAGAGTATTATCTGACCATAACGGTATTAACCTAGAAATCCAAGACATTGAGAAAATTCCCCAAACATTTGAAAATGAACCACACTTCTAAACAGCCTGTGCGCACTGCTTTTAAGTCACTGCCTCCCACCCACACCCACCTCTCTATTCTGCTTTGTGATGCTGCACCTGGGACCCTGCAACCACATTTCCCCACACCCTGCTGGCTCCATATTCATCTCTGCCAAACAGGGAGACGGAAGGCAGGAGAGAGAGACTTGCTCTTCTGGGAGCTTCCTGTTTCTGTGAGCAATGCTGCTTCACCCCCAGTGGCAGCAACTTCTTCCTGAAGCAGCAACTGCATTCACACTGCAGTTTTTCCAACACTGGGGGCTGAATTCATTCACTGCTCCACCCCCAACACACACCCGAGTGCCACCGGTACAGCATCGCCCACTGGAGGTCTGGGGGTCAGGTCTGTGGGGCTCCTCGTCTTCACTCCTAACTTTAATGATTCCAGCTTCTTTACTCATTCCCTTAGTCCTGGAGTTGGAAGCTGTCTCCTTTAGTCGCTCCCTTTGTGATATCTTTTAACTGTTTCAGTGCTGGATTAAACACTTTACATTAGAACATAAATTCTCATTCAAATAACTGGGCTGGTTCCTTTCTCCTGACCGGACCATGAATTACACACTGGAGGTCAGATTTTCTGTTTCTTCTCATGTACATATTTGCAATAATCATTGTTCTTCATTCTTTCTTACCTCCTTACATTCTTCATACTTCCATCTAGAATTTTCTTTCACCTGAAAGGTACTCTTCAGTACTTCCTTCAGGAAAAAGTCTGTCTGCTTTTGTTTTATTGGTTTTCTTTAGTTCTACTACCATGCTGTGTCTGTGTACGGATCTGAATGGTTCTTACACCTGTACCTGTGCCGTGACAGCTTCCAGCAGTTTGGAAAATTCTTAGCCATTATTTCTCTCTTTTTTTTTTTATCTTCACCTGAGTACACTTTTCCATATTTTGTTCAGATAGAGTTGGAAGGAGAGAGAGAGAGAAACATAGACGTGAAAGGGACACATCGAGTGGTTGCTACCCGCAGGATCCAACCAGGGCCGGGGACAAACTGCAACCGAGGTATGTGCCCTTAGCGGGAACTGAACCCGGGTCTCTCTGGACCACAGGCTGATGCTCAGAGCCAAACCGGCCAGGGCATTAGCCATTATCTCTTAAATAACTGCTCCTGACTAGTTTGTTTCATTTCCTTCCGGGCCCCCTAGTAACACATGATACTTCGCAGTATCCTGTCTTTTATCATTCTTTTCTGTATTTCATTCTGCTTTTTCTTTCTTTTCATGAATTCTTTCTTTAGTTCTAATCATTGTTTTTTAAAACAGCTTTACTGAGCCCTGGCCGGTTTGGCTCAGGGCTTAGAGCGTTGGCTCGCGGACCAATGAGTCACAGGTTCGATTCTGGTCAAGGGCAAGTGCCCTTGATTCGTCCCTGGCCTTGGTTGGGGTGGTGCGGGAGGCAACCACTCGATGTATCCCTTTCACATCAATGTTTCTCTCTCTCTCTCCCTCCCACTCTATCTGAACAAAAATGGAAAAATGTCCTCGGGTGAGGATAAAAAATATAAATAAATAAAACAGCTTTACTGAAGTATAACTGACAAATAAGAAACTGAATATAGATACCCTGCTGGTTTTGCTCAGTGGTTACAGTGTCAGCCCTTGGACTGGGGAGTCCCAGGTTCGGTTCCCGCTATGGGCACATACCTTCGTTGCAGTTCATCCCTGGCCCCGGTTGGGGGTTGTGCCGGTGGAAACCAATTGATGTGTTTCTCTCACATTGATGTTTCTCTCTCTCTCTCTCTTCCTCCCTCTTTCCCTCCTGCTCTATCTGAAGATAAATGCAAATAATATCCTTCAGTGAACATAAAAAAAAGAAAAAGAGACTGAATATGTTTAAAGTGAGCAATTTGAAGAATTATGGTGAAAGTATCACTAAAAATAGTGAAAATACCCATCATCCCAAACATTTCCTCATGTCTTTTTTTTTTTGGTTAATCATTACCTGAGGATATTTTTCCATTAATTTTTAGAGAGTGGAAGGGAAGGAGCGGGAGAGAGAGAGAGAAATATCGATTGGTTGCCTTCTGCATGACCTCGACCAGGGCTAGAGATTGAACCCAGGTATGTGCCCTTGACCAGGAATTGAACCCGCAACTCTTTGGTCCATGGGCCGACACTCTAACCGCTGAGCCAAACCAGCCAGGGTTCTTCATGTCCTTTTATAATTTACTACATTCTTAGTTTCAGCTATTGCATTTTTCAGTTCTAAAAGTCTAATTTGATTCTTTCTCAAAATTGCTGTCTTTTATTATAGTTTTCAAATCCCTGCTGAAATTTTCCATCTGTCCTTTACATGCGAGCATAGTAATATCTGGGTCTCCTAGCACATCTCCCTGCTTCCTTACAGAACATTCTCCACACACAGCCAGAGTGATCCTTTTCAAAAAAACTTCTCCTAACCCTTCCCTGCTTCAGCCCCTCCATGGCCTCCCTGCCCACCTCCTCTCCTCTGCTGCTGTCCCCAGCCCACCAAGCAGTAGCCGCACCACCTTTGTGCTGTTTCCTGAACAAACCAAGCTTTTTTCTACCTCAATGCCTTTCTATTTACTATTGCTTCTGTGTAGAATATTCCTTCCCCAAACATGGCCCTTTCTCATTAGTTGGAGCTTTGCTCAAATACCATGGAAGCCCGCCCTAGCCTCCACATCTCAAGCCCTCTCCTCCCTGCTCTGTCCTTCACCCTTTCTTTTCTTCATAGCATTCATGACTATCTCTTGTGTACTGTTTCTAGTTACAAGCTCCACCACATCCCAGCACCTAAGATGGTGCCTACAGGGTCTCAAGTGTTCGTTGTAGGAATGTATGAGAAAACATCTGACTCCCAAGTGCGGCTCCCACATCGGGTTCTACTGCCACTGCACCTACAGAACTTAGCAGACTGTTCCTGACAGCTGGCTCAGGGCAGGCCCTCGGCTATGGGTGGCTGCAGAGAAAATTCACAACATCTTTGTGTCATGACCAAGCTGGGCAAGTACTGCAATGACCCATCTTCCGCTAGAGACGGGGGCCCAGAGGCCCATGAGAAAGTGGCAGATTCTCTCTGTCTTCCTCGCCCAGTTATGTTCAGAAAATGAAGGGGCAGCATCTGACTAAAGCACCAAGCTCTCAGAAGGGGAAGGGCAGTGATCCAGCCCACTGTTTCCTCATCTATGTACATGGTGCCCGACATAAACACACAAACCAGGTCCTGTGACCTTCTGAGGCCTTGCTTTGCTCGTCTCCCTGGAAAGTCACGAGCAGTGGTGCTCTGACAGTGGCACTTTCAGGCAGCTCCTGACGATGCCACAGAGGAAGGGCTGGGCCTCTGGTGGAGTGAAAAGTCAGACCAGCACCGCCTCTCAGTAACTAGGGAACGTGGACAAATGATTTACACTCAGAACCTCAAAGACAACAGAAAAATGAGCGTAATTCTTCCTGCCGTCCGGGATCAGAGAGGACTCAGTGAGGTGACGATTTCTAGCAAAGGCCTAACAGAACCACTGAACACATGCTAGTTGCACTGCTCATCTATGTGAAAGGCACGCGCTCGTGCAACACCTGGAATCAGTGAACTGAATACCTTGAGCTTCTTTAGTTCAAGTTGGTGATGTTGTAAAGAACGTTCACACTCATTCTTGCTTTCTTTAAGGAGCGCGTTTTCTTGTTCCAGGTCCCTCTGCAAAGTGAGAAAAGCATAGATAAAAAGAAAAGGTCTCTACCATATTTCCCCTGGGCACAGTCCTACCTCTTTGACATGCAAGCTTTATTTTTTTATCCTCACCAGAGGACATTTTTGCATATATCTTCAGATAGAGTGGGAGGGTGAGATGGGGGAAGAGAGAGAGAGAAACATGGATGTGAGAGAGACACATCAACTGGTTGCCACCCACAGGGCCCCAACTGGGGCTGGGGACAAACTGCAACCAAGGTATGTGCCCTTGTTGGGAACCGAACCCAGGACTCTCCAATCTGCGGGTTGACGCTTTAACTGCTGAGCCAAACCAGCCAGGGCAGACGTGCAAGCTTTAAAAATGCCTCCCATCCTTTTGTTGAGAGATGAGATAGGGGTGGGGAAGAACCACCTGACAAACTCCTCACAAAAAGAAAGATGCATCAGATTCTGAGGTTTCAGGAACAGGGGAGGGGCCAGAGAAAGTAGCCATTAGGGAAGAACACTGTAAACTTTATTTTATTTTATTTTATTTTTTTTGTTAATACTCACCGGAAGATATTTTTCCATTGATTTTTAAATTTTATTTATTTATTTATTTTAATCCTCACCTGAGGATATTATTTTTTATTTATCTTCAGATAGAGTGGGAGGGAGAGAGGGAGAGAAAGGGACAGAGAGAGAAACATCGATGTGAGAGGGACACATTGACTGGTTGCCTCCCACATGACCCTGACCAGGGCCTAGGATGAACCACAACCTAGGTATGTGCCCTTGGCCAGAACTGAACCCCGGACTCATTGGTCCGATGGCTGATGCTCTCCCTCTGAGCCAAACTGGCCAGGGCTCCATTGATTTCTTAGAAAGTGGAAGGGAGGGAGGGAGAGAAAAAGAGAGATATCAGTGTGAGGGAGACACATGGATTGGTTGCCTCCTGCATGACCCCTAATAGGCCGGATCGAACCTGCAACTCAGGTATGTGCCCTTGACCAAAATCGAACCCACAACCGACGTTCTAACCACTGAACTCAACCGGCCAGGGCGAACAATGTAAATTTTAGAAAGACAGTGGCAAGAAGCTGATGGGAATGGTCAGGAAGCATCAGGAAGTCCCTGTGCAGCCCAAGGAAAAGGAGAAGCTATCTGTTTGGGTTTTTGTGAAAAACAGCCTTTTTACATCTAGTTTCCCAAGCAGGTGTCTTGTTGGAAAGAACAACTGCTCCTATAAGTGGTTCCCTAGCCCTGGCCAGTTTGGCTCAGTGGTAGAGCATCAGCCCGCAGATCAATGAGTCGTGGTTTCAATTCCAGCCAAGGGCACGTACCTCGGTGTGTGTGAGGCAACCAGTCGACTGCCTCTCACGCCAATGTTTTTCTCTCCCCTTTTCTCCCTCTCTCTCCCTCCTACTTTATCTGATAATAAACAGAAAACATCCTCGGGTGAGGATTAAATAAAAAATGGTTCCCTAGTTCAGAGCAGGGCGGTCTTCTTGTGAACCTGGTGCTGAGCAGCCCAGCGTCAGTCCTTCCTCACTCACCACCTGACGCTCTGCAGCCGTCTGGTCAGCCGCCCGAGCCGTCTCAAGGGCAGCGAGCTGGGCCTCCAGCGCGTGGACGTGCTCTGTGCACTGCTGCTGCAGAGTGAGCACCTGCCGCTGCGCACGGCTGCTCTCCTGGTTTGCAGTGGCCTGCCGGGGACCAGAGGACAGTTATTCACAGGGTCAATGGGGGCCTCACTTTGTTTCTCAGTGACCCAAAGAGGGGTGCCCAATACAAACAACTCTCTTTCCTGATCTTCTCCAGCCTGGGTGCTGCCAGGGTCCCTACCTGCAGGCTCTGCCTATTGCCCCCACGCCCTAGCCTGCTCAGGAGCTGATGTCTGGGAATGGTCTTGGTGCTGGGGGAACAGCTCTGGGCTCCAGCCAGTCCTAAGACACAGCCTTCCCGCACCATACTCAGTGCAGACTCTACAGTGGCGGCTTTCCCCTGGGAGGCAGTATAGCCCAGTGATGAAGAACAAGGGCTGGGCATGAGAAGAATTCGGTTCTGTAATTTACCAGCTTGGAGACCATGGCCTAGTGGCCTGGTCTTTCTGAGCCTGCTTGCTCTAGAAAATAAGGATAACAGTACATACCTCTTGGGTCTGCTGCAAGGACTAAAGGAAAACACATGCAGAGTACTTAGCACAGTGCTGGGGACTGGGTCAATCATGCAATGAATGCCATTTTTATTTCTCTAGTTGCTAATTTAACACTCCTTCTGAGGCTGCAATGTCTAGTCAAACCCTTGCCACCTTCTCCCAAGAACCTGTACCTGCTCTCCAAAGCTCTGGCTCCAGGCTGAGGTTTGACTGCCGGTGGAGGTACCACCTCTAATAGTCCCACAACTAAGCGGGGCCCTCCCTGCCTCTCTGGGCAACTCAGAGCCCCAGCAGGCCCCGACTCCCTCGACCTGCCGCTGCCCAGCTGCCCGGGCCCAGCACGTGTGTATCTGAAGTCAGGTCTAGATACCATTGAGGAAGGTGGGGCACCTATAAAGGCATAAAGGGAAGGCATCGAGGGCCTAGACCACAGCAGCCACAGTACCCACTTACAAGCTCCTGAATCTGAGCTTCCTGAGCGGCCACGGCGTCCCTGCTCTGCTTCAGCTTCTCCTCAGAGGCCTGCAGGCTCTGCTCTAACTCCTCCACCTGAGGGGACAGAAGCATTCTTTCACCAGTGCGGCTCCGTTGGCTGGAGCGTTGTTGTCCTGTGGACCAAAAGGTCATGGGTTCGATTCCCGGACAGGGTGCATATGGGAGGCAAGTGATCGATGTATCTCTCTCACATCAATGATTCTCTTTCTTCTCTCTCTCTCCCTCCCTCCTTTTCTCCTTCTCTAAAATCAATTTTAAAAATTTTGTTTCCTAGAAAAAACTGAGAGTAAAAACAAATGGCTTTAAAAACCAAATCAATTTAAGTCAGAAATCAGATACATTATTGAAAAATTTTAAATTAGGAAATAAATACCCATAGTTCTACTACTATAAAACACTATCATTTTAATGTATTCTCTTCCAATCTGTTATTAGGACTTTTAAAAATAACGATGTATAGATTCTAGTAAAATTATTTTTCCTCCTCAAAAGTTTTCTTCTGTGTTTTCATGTGGTCTTCAGACCTCATATTATTTTCTCTCTCTCTCTCTTTTTTGGTGGTATATGCCCCTAGCGGGAACCATACCCGGGACTCTCTGGTCCACAGGCTGACGCTCGACTGCTGACTCAAACTGGCCAGGGCCTCATATTATTTTCTCAAAGGATAGCCCAGCCAGTGTGGCTCAGTGGTTGAGCATCAACCCATGCACCAAGAAGCTGACAGTTCGATTCCTCATCAGGGCACATGCCCAGCTTGTGGGCCAAATCCCTAGTAGGGGGCATGCAGGAGGCGACCTATCGATATTCTCTCTCATCGATGTTTCTCTCTCTCTCTCTAAAATCAATAAAGAAAAAAAAAAGGATGTTCCAGAATTTGCTCTACTACTGCCTACTGTACTGGCTCTTGGGTTCTTTCCCTTTTCCCATCCCAAAGAATACAGCAGTTAACATCTTTATGCAAATTTTTTTATCTGTTTGATTCGCTTCCTTAGGACAGATTCCAAGAGGTAGGATTACTGTTCTGACACAAATTTTGGTTTCATTCATTCCACAAATATCGACCCAGTCTGACTACAACGTACCTGGCCCCACACAGGAACACGGGCCTGGCCCAGTGGACAGGATGACAACATACTGCCCAGCACTTAGCTAGCCTCACTCTCCAATGGGGCATTTTTATCCGACTCCAGCTATCTGCCGACCTCTCTTATACAGCCCTCGTTTGTGGAATAAGGTCTGCTCTTGGGGAACTTTATTATCAGTACATAAGCACAAGAAGGTGGCAGCTTGTCAAGGAGAGTTAGGTACCCAAGGAAAAGAGGATATTTTTAGGTTTCATGGTTCCTCAGATACACTCACATTACATGACTTAACTACAACAACCCATGAGAACAGTGTGAGTACTTCCATAGTGGAGACCAGTAATGTCACTTGTCCATGATCAGAAACATTATTAGTGGTAGAGCCAGGACTGAAACCGAGCTTTTAAATTCCTGGGTTCAGAAAATATCTACTCAAGTCCCAGTTAGAGGCAGAACTCAAGAACGATTTCCGACCTTCAAAAGGTTAAGTAAGCTCAGAGTTACTATACATCCCGGCAAGTCCACTCCTAGGTCTACACCTAAGAGAAGTGACACAAAAACCTGTTCTGCACTACACTCGTGTTCAAGCAGCGTTACCCACAATAGCCAAAAGGTGGAAACAACCCAAATGTTCATGACAAATGAATGGATGAACAAATTGTGCTATATCCTTTCAATGAACAAAAAGCCTTAAAATGGCTTACTCAATCTTAAAAAGGAATGAAATTCTGACACATGCTACAACATGGATAAACCTTGAAGACATTATGCTCAGTGAAATAAGTCAGACACAAAAGAACAAATATTGTATGATTTCACTAATATGAGCTACCTAGATTTGTCAAATTCACAGAGACAGAAGGTGGACTGGAGGTTGCCAGGGGCTGGGGAGGAGAGAATGGGGAGCTACTATTTCATTGGGGGCAGTTTTAGTTCTGAGAAGATGAAAAAGATCTGGAGGCAGATGGTGGTGATGGTTGCACGTGAATGTACTTATTGCCACCGAATTATACACCTAGAAATGGTTGAAATGGTAAATTTTACATTATGTATATTTTATCACAACAAAAAAATAGATAGTCAGAAATAAAATGGCCCTGGCCAGGTAGCTCAGTTGGTTAGACCATCATCCTGATACTCCAAGGTTGTAGGTTTGATCCACAGTCAGGGCATATACAAGAATCAACCACTGAATGTATATATAAGTAGAACAACAAATCGATGTTTCTCTCTCTCTCTCAAAAAAAATCAGTAAAAAAAATTAAATTAAAAAACCCGGAATTATAATAAAGCTTTAAAATATATTTATGAGAAAATAAGACTTTTTTAAAATCCTCACCCAAGGACATTTTTCCATTTTTTGTTCAGATAGAGTGGGAGGGAGAAAGAAAGAAAGGGAGAAACATTGATATGAAAGGGACACATTGAGTGGTTACCGCCCGCACGACCCAAGCAGGGCTGGGAACAAACTGCAACTGAGGTACATGCCCTTAGTGGGACCCGAACCCGGGTCTCTCTGGACCACAGGCCGACACTCTAACCGCTGAGCCAAACCGGCCAGGGCAGAAAATAAGATTTTTACAAAATAAGCCCAGCTGGTGTGGCTCAGTGGTTGAGCGTTGACCCATGCACCAAGAGGTTGCCAGTTCGATTCCTGGTCGGGGCACATGCCCAGGTTGTGGGCCAAATCCCCAGTGGTGGGCATGCAGGAGGCGGCCAATCGATGTTCTCTCTCATTGATGTTTCTATCTGTCTCCCTTCCTTCTCTCTAAAATCAATAAAGAAAAAAAAATTTTTACAAAATGAGCTAAATTGCTATGGTCTCAAAGTCTGTGCCCTCCCCTCCAATTCATATGCTGAGATCTTGGTGTGGGGCCTTTAGGAACTGCTTAGGTCATAAGGATATTGCCCTCATGAATGGTATTAGGGCTTAAAGAGGCCCCAGAGATCCCTTGCCCCTCCCACCACTTCACACTCCTTAAACTGGCAAAAAAATAAAAAGGCTAGGAAATATCAATGTTGGAAAACCCCCCAAGAGGCAGATACAGGAACCGCCATGCATGCTGGGGGACTAGAGCCAGGTGCAGCCCTGCTGGGGACATCCTTGTCCTGCTTAGTCACAGGAGGTTACATGCATTCTCTCTTCTCCTCAGGCCACAGGGACAGGATGTTCACTCCAGTGTAACCTGTGGTGACAGGGAGAAGGCCATCTGCAAGTCTGTCATCTAGCAGAAAACTGCAGAGTGGCTAAGGACAGTGAAGTGGACGCTGACAGAAGACGAGCGGTTGAAGGTAAGAGAGAAGACATATGCATCGCTGTACCCTCTACATACATTAATATACCTGCACACAAAACAATGCCACATATTTTGGGGTAACCCAACAACAGAAGGATCTCTATTAACCACGTCAGAATGGTTCCCTCCAGGAGGAAGAGAGATGGGGATAAAAGGAAACAAACAAGAAGACAACTCTGTGTAGAACGACACTGACAACGTGGCAAGAATGAAGAGATACAGGTAAGATCCAAAAAACAGTCCCTTCCAACGAAAATCTCTGACTCAAGGGGATTCTCAGCCACAACCAAGTCATCCAACAAAGTTACCACCCAGACACAGTGATCACGGGGAGTAAGGTCAGTACCCGCGTCTCTAGGATGTCAATGGCCTTGGCCTGGCTGCTTCTGGCTGCCAAGAGCTGCTGCCTGGTATCTTCCAAATTCTGCTCAGCAACTGTTTTCTGTAAGTGGAGAAAATTAAAGACAGTCACTGAATAAACATTTACTGATATCCACAACATACTGTAATTTGTATAAGACTCAAAGGACACAAATACATTTAAAAAAACCAGGTAATTAAGATAAAATTCACATGTTATAAAGTATACACAGATCAATTTGACAGAGTTCTTTGCCCTTGAGGCTGGGGCAAAAGAGTACCACAAGCCCTGGCCAGTTTTGCTCAGCGGTTAGAGCGTCGGCCTGCGGTCCTGAGAGACCCGGGTTCGGTTCCCGCTAAGGGCACGTACCTCGGTTGCAGTTTGTCCCCGGCCCTGGTGGGTTGTGCGGGTGGCAGCCACTCGATGTGTCCCTTTCACATCGATGTTTCTCTCTCTCTCTCTCTCTCTCTCTCCCCCTCCCACTCTACCTGAACAAAAAATGGAAAAATGTCCTCGGTGAGGATAAAAAAAAAAATTAAAAAAAAAAAAAAGAGTACCACAAAAATTATAATAGAATACCATGGTGCCCACAAGACGGAGTACAGAGCAGGGGATGCGCATGCCTCAGGGAAGTGGGAGGCCTCCTAATGCACAGGTGGCTGGGGGAACACCCGGACAGGATGGCCAATGCAGGTGGAAACAGCCTGGGACATTTGGGGAACTACAACTTGGCCAAAAGAGAAAGTGATGGTGGGCTCAGGCTCAGGTCAAGAAACAAGACTAGAAAGTGAGGCAAAGGGCCAGATCACAAGAAGCTTTTTATGCTGCAGAAAGAAGTTTGAACTTAATTCTGCAGGCAATACTTCTCAAAGTGGAGTTGTCCAAATTCTGGCATTAAAACTTAATTGGGGCCCTGGCCAGTTTTGCTCAGTGGTCAGAGCATCGCCCTGCACACCAAAGGGTTGTGGGTTTGATTCTAGTCAAGGGCATGTACCTGGGTTGCAGGTTCAATCCCTGGCCCCGGTTGAGATCGTGCAGGAGGCAACCAATCTATGTGTCTCTCACATCAATGTTTCTCTCTCTCTCTCTCTCTCTCTCTCTCCCTCCCTCCCTTCTCTACCTAAAAATTAATGGAAATATATGCTCAGGTGAGGATTAACAAAAGAACACTTAACTGCTGGGAAGGGTGTGGGGTTAAACTTGAGGCTTTACTCCAGGTCTATTACTCCAGACATCAGAATTTCTGATGGCAGGGCCAGAGATACATACTTTAATGATTTTTTTATTTTATTTTATTTTTTTATCCTCACCTGAGGACATTTTTCCATTTTTTGTACAGATAGAGTGGGAGGGAGAGAGAGGAAGAGAGAGAGAGGGAAACATCGATGTGAAAGGGACACATCGAGTGGCTGCCACCCACACGACCAACCAGGGCCGGGGACAAACTGCAACCGAGGTACATGCCCTTAGCGGGAACCGAACCCGGGTCTCTCCAGACCGCAGGCGGACGCTCCAACCGCTGAGCCAAACCGGCCAGGGCCAGAGATACATACTTTAAACAAACTCCCCAAGTTACTCCTATGCACACTAAACTTTATAATAATGATGATGGCACAGTAATGATTATAATAGTAATAGCTGAATTATGTTCTAAGCCTCATTCTAAGCATTCACATATTGTAACTCATTAAATCCTAGTAACAACTCTGCATTTGGTACAATTAATAACCCTATTTTACAGAGAAAAAAATAAACAGAAAGAGATTACTTTACTAGATCTAAGCCACAAACTAATAAATAGAAGAGGTGAGATATAAATCTAGTCTGGTTCTAGAAATCTATTTACACTCTAGAACCCCATCATACTCACTGTAGATAGTAGGAAAATTGAGTAGATCTTAAAATTTAGGAAGACCAGCCTGGCCGGTGTGGCTCAGGGGCTGGGTGTTGACCCATGCACCAAGAGGTCGCCAGTTTGATGCCCGGTCAGGGCACATCCCCAGGTTGTGGGCCAAATCCCTAGTGGGGGGCATGCAGGAGGCAGCCAATCGATGTTGTCTCTCATTGATGTTTCTATCTCTCTCTCCCTCTCCCTTCCTCTCTCTCTAAAGAATCTTAATAAAGAAAAAGAGTTAAAAAATAAATAAATTTAGGAAGACCAGTTGGGCAGTAATCGTGGACTGTGCCAGAGGGTGAAAGAAGAGAGAGTGATGCTGGGAAGGCCAGTCCGGAGACTTCTAATATGGACTAGGCTACAGTGGCAGTGGAGACAAGAGATATTTAGTGGTAACTAACTGAAGACAGAAAGTGAGGGTCTAATCTAGGCCCGAGGCCTTGGCTTTGTCACCTTTGTCATGATGAGGCCAGTCACTGGTATACCAGAGGAGGTGCGGAATGCGGGCCGACAATGAGCTCAGATCTGATGAGAAAGCAACTTCACCTACATCACTGGGCAAGAAGTCAGTCTTCTCAATAGCTTCCTTCAGCTAAGGAGAGTCCACGTGCTGCCCAAGGCAATTTTGCTCAAGCCAAAGGCAGATGGTAACTATGTTCCTTGGCCAATGGAAAGTGCAAAAGGGAGGAGAGCAGGGCAGTAAGACAAGACAGTCCAACTGGAGTAAATCCCTAGGTGGGGTTCATTGGTTCTCAGGATGCTCTTCGTTCATAGGCATCTCTGAGCAAAGCTTCCCCTGAGGAAAACATGTCACACACAGGTGACATGAGGAACTTTTTGCTGTAAGCAGGACAATCAGAAGCTAAAGGGAGTTCTCTACTCAGCACACTGTTTGCAGACTCCTAGGATCTGAAACTCTAGGATTTTATGAAATCTCCTTCCCCACACTGGCTGGCTCAGAGAGAGCTAATTACCTCTTTCAGGAGTTCCTGTACATGTTCTTCTCCTGACAAATTCTGCTCCAGTCTCTTCTCTAAGGAGGTGACTTTCTCCTGCAAATGTGCAATGAGTGTTTCTTTCTCTTGAGTTTCAGCAGTGACCTGCAGATAAAAGCAGAAATTACATTACACTGTAAATCCTCTCCCTTCCTTCCTGTCTCCTCTAGGACCATCGTTGTTTCCCTAAATTCTGTTCTCAACTGTATTCCAGAAGAATATATAGCCAGGAAATTATCCCTGAAAATAGGACACAGAAGATACAAAATCAGAACCCAGCACCACTTACGCATCCAGTTCAGACATCATCTAGCAAGAGGCAAACACCTTCCCCAGGTTAAGCAACCGACAACCTGGGAAGGAGCAATGCTCTTACCTCTGTGAAATCTAGCCAGGACCCCGGGAAGATGCTTCCCCTCCTTAAAATAACTCAGTTGGCCCTGGCCGGTTTGGCTCAGCGGTTAGAGCGTGGACCTGCAGTCCAGAGAGACCCGGGTTCGGTTCCCGCTAAGGGCACGTACTTGGGTTGCAGTTTGTCCCCGGCCCTGGTTGGGTGGTGTGGGAGGCAGCCATGTGGTGTGTCCCTTTCACATCGATGTTTCTCTCTCTTCCTCTCTCTCCCTCCCACTCTATCTGAACAAAAAATGAAACAATGTTCTTGGGTGAGGATAAAATAAATAAATAAATAACTCGGTTGTATTGTGATAATCTACTAGCTGAAGGAATGCTTCTCCTCCCACCCTTCTCAAGCATGTGTTTAATTCTATTAAACCACAGTCCAACAGAACCCACGTATTTACCCCAAATGGCAGATGCAGCAGAGATAATCCCATGCAAGAAACTCCCAGCCAGCCCTACAATGACCTACAGAACAGTGCTCCTAGAAACGTGGACCTGGAGGAAGTAGTGATGATGCCAGTGCAGATGCCTCAAGACAAAGACAACTTCTGCCCTGGCCGGTTTGGCTCAGCGGTTAGAGCGTCGGCCTGCGGTCCTGAGAGACCCGGGTTCGGTTCCCGCTAAGGGCGCGTGCCTCGGTTGCAGTTTGTCCTGGGCCCTGGTCGGTTGTGCGGGTGGCAGCCACTCTATGTGTTCCTTTCACGTCGATGTTTCTCTCTCTCTCTGGTCCTCTCTCTCCCTCCCACTCTACCTGAACAAAAAATGGAAAAATGTGCTCGGGTGAGGATAAAAAAAAAAAAGACAAAGACAGAACTTCTAAAACAAATGATATGCACCCTGGCTCACAGCACAGGGGCCACAGACGACTGCTGTGCATCTCATACTTAGCCCCAACCAACAGCTGCCCATTATTTATTTCAGTCTATTTCTTTAGCTATGATGGTAGTGGTGGGTTGGGACTGGATGAATGGTAACATTATGCAAGGCAGAGAACACAGAAGGAAGAGTGAGTTTGACAGGAAGGAACAACAAAGTTTTTGCCATAATGACCCATCTTACTAATAATGTTACTAATAATGTTAATAACAGAGATTGTAATAATTATAATAGCACAGTGCAGCAGCAACAGCACCTATAGTTTTCAGAGTATGTGCAAGTATATCCCATTATCTCTAGTTCTTACAACCACCCTTCACCATGTTAATTTCCAAGAAAAATGAAGCTTGAAGATTACATACACCAAAAGCACACACCTTATTGAAAGATAAAGGATTCAAACCCAGGTTTTCTGGATGCAAAACCTGTACTCATTCTACTACACATCAATCTGAACTTCAGAAACACAAGGGACCCTTTCCAGTGAAAATAAAAAGAACAAATCTTATACAAGTCAGTGTGTCAGGTAGCGTAAGAACAGAAAGAGAATCAGTCATCAATTTCCACTTAGACTTCCGTGTACCACATCCCAGACGGAGTCCCCTTCTCCACTGAGGCTGCTTTAATTCAGGCTCTCAGCACCTAATGTACTATAGCTGACATCACACTTAATGGGGTGGTGAAAAAACTCAAAGCTTTCCCACGAAGATCAGTCACAAGGCAAGGATGACCCCTCTCACCACTCCTTTTCTTTTCATCCTCATTTTTTTTGCATTTATCTTCAGATAGAGCAGGAGAGAGGAAGAGAGAGACACATCAACTGGTTGCCACCCACATGGCCCCGGTTCGGGGTCAGGGACAAATTGTAACCGAGGTACGTGCCCTTACTAGGAACTGAACTCGGGACTCTGGTCCACGGGCCAACGCTCTAACCACTGAGCCAAACCGGCCAGGGCTCACCACTCCTTTTCAACACTGTACTAGAAGTCCTTGCCAGTACAATAAGGCAAGAAAAAGAAATAAAAGGTATACAGATTGGGAAGGAACACATAAAAAATGCTTGAGTTTGCAGATGACATGATCATCTATGTAGAAAATCCAAATGAACTGACAAAAATACTGGAACTAATCAAGGTTGCAGGACACAAGGTGATTTGTGACTCCAAGGTTAGATAAAATCTGATGCCCTCTTATAGGATCTCACAGAATCCTATAGTTTTCCTTTACGGCATGCATAATAGTTTGCAAATATGTATTTATGTGATTATTTTAATTTTCTTTTGAGAGAATTTTTTAAAAGATTTTTTATTGATTTTTAGAGAAAGAGGGAGAGGGAAAGAGAGAGAGAAACATTGATGTGAAAGCAAAATACTAATTGTCTGTCTCCTATACACCCCCACTGGGGACTGAGCTAGCAACCTGGGCATGTGCCCTGACCAGGAATCGAACTGGGACCTTTTAGTACACAGGATAACACTCAACCAACTGAGCCACATTGGCCAGGGCTATTTATGTGATTACTGATTAATGTCTGACTTCCCCTCTAGACTATAAGCGGTATCCATTTTGCTCACCACAGTATTACTGACACTCAGCACAGCACAGGGCCTGGTGCATAGTAAAGCTCAAATTATGTATTTAGAATGAATGGGGGAACCTAGTATAACCAGAGTCTGGACAATTAGTTTTTCCAATTATAAAATGAATAGTCCTAACTGATATCAAAGGGTCCCTCAAATCCCCTCTATCCTCATTCCCCAAATGCATTCTGTACCATTCTGCTTTCTCTTCCTCCTGCTGTCCTACCCATCCTTAAAATTTCAGTTCCTCCAGGAAGAGATCTTTGATTCCTATACTGGAAATGCACTCTCTCTATAGAATACCTTTTTTTTTTTTTATCCTCACCCGAGGACATTTTTTCCATTCTTTGTTCAGGTAGAGTGGGAGGGAGAGAGAGGAACAGAGAGAGAGAGAGAAACATCGATGTGAAAGGAACACATCGAGTGGCTGCCACCCGCACAACCGACCAGGGCCGGGGACAAACTGCAACCGAGGTACGTGCCCTTAGCGGGAACTGAACCCAGGTCTCTCAGGACCGCAGACCAACGCTCTAACCGCTGAACCAAACCAGCCAGGGCTATAGAATACCTTTTGAATTTGAAAAATTTACTTCACTTATTTGGGACTTGTTGAGTTGCAAATTTTTTTTCTTACGATCACAGGAGATTTGAGTTCTATAATAAAATTTTAAGTCTCTAAAAGAAAACACCATGTCTGGACTTTCAGTTAGTTGAGGATAGAGACCTTATATCACAGTCATTCATTTGCGTAAGATCCATTTACTGGGTGCTGCTTGTCATGAGGCAAAAGCCCAGAACAAGCATGAGTTTTGGAGTAAGACTTGGGTTAGAATCCAAATCTGTCACTTACTATATAAATTTTTTTTTTTAATTCTCACCCGAGGATATTTTTCCATTTATCCATTTATCTTCAGATAGAGTGGAAGGGAGGGAGGGAGAGAGAGAGAAAACATTGATCTGAGAGACACATTGATTGGTTGCCTTCTGCACAACCCCGACCAGGGTCAGGATCAAACCTGCAACCCAGGTACGTGCCCTTGACCAGAAACTGAACCCAGGACCCTTCGGTCCACAGGCCATCGGTCTAATCGCTGAGCCAAACCGGCCAGGGTACTTATTGTATAAATTTTGAACAAGGTATATACCTTATTTTTTTTTTTATCCTCACCCGAGGACATTTTTCCATTTTTTGTTCAGATAGAGCAGGAGGGAGAGAGAGGAAGAGAGAGAGAGAAACATCGATGTGAAAGGGACACATCGAGTGGCTGCCACCCGCATGACCAACCAGGGCCAGAGACAAACTGCAACCGAGGTACGTGCCCTTAGCGGGAACTGAACCCGGCCGGGTCTCTCTGTACCTCAGGCCTACGCTCCAACCGCTGAGCCAAACCGGCCAGGGCGGTATATACCTTATTGAACAAGGTATATAACCCTTCTTAAGTTTCTATTTAGGTATCTGTAAATTTGCTAATAATTAGCTGGAAGGGGTATACAGACTTCTGTTTATACAAATCTTACTGTACTGTAATGATGCTATAGTCTCCCTTGCATGTGAGATTAGTTTTCAAGGGATGAAGGTAAGATTCATGGTACCCCCTCTAGGGAGTGTTTTGTCATAAGAGGGGAAGGGGCTAGACTGTCAATGACTGAAGGATGCTTCTGGCATTCAGAACCCAGGGGCCAGGAAAGCTAAATATCCTGCAATGTGAGGGACAATCATATAATACAAATTATTCTGCTCAAAATGGTGATAAGAAACATACCACTGAGAAACACTACTCTACAGTCAATGTTATTATTATTGTTCATTTTTATATTCTCAGAATTCAGCACATGCCTACGGTAGAAGGGGAATACGTGTATGTTGGCCAAACAAACAAACAAAATAATAATATCATTTATGTGCTTTTGAACAAATCAGATTAGAGTCAGGTATGTCAAACATACAACTTAGGCCATGTCAACCATAACTATTACATTTTCTTATACTCAGGGTCCATCATGTAGTATATATATGTATGTTTTTAGGGAGGGCCTTCTGGTAAAAAACAAACCTACTGACAAATTCAAAAAGAGCTGTAAGCACTCATCATGTAGTATTTGAAGACATATGTGAATAGATCAAATGGTGTGCTTTGAGAATTCTTGTCTAGGCAGTACTGATCTCTTCTGTTAAGCAGCCTTTGCCCAGCTGTGCGACCACTTCCACCGGACTGAGGCCTGGCTAAACGGAGCCAGGGCAATGAGGGCTGCGTGAGAAACATGTTTCAGCAGCCATCCTGAGGAGGAAATTTCTGACAGAATTAGTTTACCCCACTTGTGAATCCTAGGAACCTGGGTCCCCTCCTAGCATTCTACTTGCTTTTGGTTTTTTATTTTTTGTTTTTGTTCTACTTACCTTTTGCAAATCAATGGAAAGCTGCTGAATGAATGCTTGGAGCTCTTGTTCCTTTTGTTCCAGGGCTGTGATCTTACTTTCTGCACCTGTTTTTGAAGCTGTCACAAGCTCTCTTGAAAGAAAGCAGACAATGAACAAATTTGGATATCTCATCTAAGATACACTCTTCCAAAGGAAAAATACAGCTGGTTCTTTATATGTCAGGGCTGCAAACATTCGCCATGTGAAGATTATCAATGGAGAAGACTCTTTAGCTCTCTCTCTGAAGCAGAAGCCCAAAGAGAAGCAAGACACCCTGATCTGCCTTTGGTTTCTCAATAGCTTAGAAAATAAACCACACTGAATTGCTCAGCAGGGATGGAGGGGTCCTGAGCTTAGGCTGGGAAGGGGAATAAGGGTTTGGGGTTAGGGGTCCTGAGCCCTAGGCAGATAAGGACAAGCCCAGAAGCCTTTGCCAGAACTGGGATCAGAAATTGTTGCATTGAGTAATGGGGACTAGTGGATGGGTTATAGCCAGAGCTACACTAACACCACTTCCCATGGGCCCCACAGACCAAGCAAGAACCTCTGCTCTTCCAGCGTTGAGCATTGTCTCTGCAATTCTTCAAGCTTCTGCCTTAAGTCTGATGACATTTGATTGGAGGTCATCAACTCCTCCTGGGTGCGACTAAGTTCTCTGGTTCGTGCTTCCAACTCTTGCTCCATTTTCCCCAGACTTTCTTCTCTTTTTAAAAGCTGACACAAAAATAGAGTTTCATTGAGCCACTACTAAGAAATATAATTAAAAAAAAATATCTGGCCCAATAAGCCAAACTTTCATAACATATTTGTGAGCTTCTAAGTGGCCTTATAATGCCCAGTAGTGAAAAAGGAAAGAAAATCAAACAGAACGTTTCCACTCTAATAAGCTGAAAAACAACAACAACAACAACAACAACATAAGCCCTGGCCAGTTTGGCTTAGCAGTTAGAGCATCGGCCCATGGACCAAAGAGTCACAGGTTCAATTCCCAGTCAAGGGCATGTACCTGGGTTGCAGGTGCGATCCCTGGCCCTGGTTGGGGTCATGAAAGAGGCAACCAATCGATGTGTCTCTCTCACATCGATGTTTCTCTCTCTCTGCCCCCCCTCCTTCCCTCCCATTCTATCTGAAAAAAAAAAAAAATCAATGGAAAAGTATCCTTGGGTGAGGATAAAAAAAAAAAATTAAATATGATTAATTTCAAAGATTACTGAGGTATGTTTCTCAGCACTTAGAGGGAGATGACTAGCAAAATCAGAATAATGAATGAGCTACTCAGCACTTAGCTACTAAAAACAAAAATGCGCACCAAGTGTTTTACTTTACTTAGTTCCTGTTGCTGGAACCCCTCTAATTCATCCATTTCATCTCTCCTTTGGAAAAGATTCAAACTCTGGTTCTTCATGTCCTGTAACTGAGCTGTCAGAAACCTTTTCTCCTATTTGGAAGAAGAAGACATCAACTCGGGTAGCTAAGAAATTAAAATCATATTGTTAAGTAGAACTCTTAAGAAAAATCTTTTAAAAATCTCCTGTCAGTAGACAATAAAACATTGATGACTGGAAGCTTTACAGTAACATGATAAATATGGAATTAATCAAATTAAAAATAAATGTTTTAAATGATAATTGTGAATAAGGGCAATAAGAACAACTATTACTTAACACTTTAAAGTCTTAGTTTGGCCCTGGCTGGTTTGGCTCAGCGGTTAGAGCATTGGCCCACGGACCACAGAGTCCCAAGTTCGGTTCCCACTAAGGGCACGTACCCGGGTTGCAGTTTGTCTCTGGCCCTGGTTGGGGTTGTGTGGGTGGCAACCACTCGATGTGTCTCTCTCACATCAATATCTCTCTCTCTTCCTCCATCTCTCCCTCCCACTCTATCTGAAGATAAATCAAAAAATGTCCTTGGGTGAGGATAATAATAAAAAATAATAAAGTCTTAGTTTGATTAGTAATTTCAGATTTCTATTTTACATGTCTATTCTCACTGACAGACTCAATTGGCTGAATAACATTAATAACCGGAGTAAGAGACTAAATGCCCTTAAAAATTCAGATGCATTTAAGTAGAATTGATTTCAATTAGCAAGTCAACAAAAATTAGACATGACTAGTGTCAGCAGGTTACAATTTAATAAATGATAACTTTCCAAGATGGATTCTCTTAAGGACAAACACTACTGCTACAGTTTCTAATTCTTGGTTGAAAGGAAATAACAGTCTAAAAATAACATTTCCAAAAATCACAATGACTTCAAAGATCTACATAGGTGTCTCTTCAGTCTTTCCTGGTCTAAAACATTTCCCAAATCCTCCTTTGAGTGGGTAGGGGGGAAGAGAGACAGTCTCCTTAATGAATTAAAAGTTCCATCCTATATGGATCCCTCTTTACCATAATTGTAAAAGATAAAAAAAATAGTCCAATTAGAATTTTAATTGCTACAATCTTTTTTTTTTAATCCTTAACCGAGGACATTTTTCCATTTTTTGTTCAGATAGAGTGGGAGGAAGAGAGAGAGAGAGAAACATTGATGTGAAAGGGACACATCGAGTGGCTGCCACCCACATGACCCAACCAGGGCCAAGGAGAAACTGCAACCGAGGTACATGCCCTTAGCGGGAACCAAACCCGGGTCTCTCTGGACCGCAGACCGACACGGCTGAGCCAAACCAGCCAGGGCTAATTGCTACAATCTTAACAGTTTCTTACAAGAAGAAAACTCTGACTTAACCCATACCAGCATATTTAAAAAGACCATCATTAACATTACATTTAGAGGTTTTTTTTTTAGGCACATGTTTCTTTGGGAGATAGCTTGACTTTTCTGTAATTCTTTCCTTATATAAATAAGTTAAAGCATTATGATTTAATAATCAGATTTCTACAGAACACACACACAAAATCACCGCTTTAATTTGGTGTTTGATCTCAAGACTAAAGCAATAAAAAAAAAAAAAAAAAGAAAGCCCTGGCCGGTTTGGCTCAGCGGTTAGAGTGTCGACTTGCGGTCCTGAGAGACCCGGGTTCGGTTCCCGCTAAGGGCACGTACCTCGGTTGCAGTTTGTCCCCAGCCCTGGTCGGTCGTGCGGGTGGCAGCCACTCGATGTGTCCCTTTCACATCGATGTTTCTCTCTCTCTCTCTGTTCCTCTCTCTCCCTCCCACTCTTCCTGAACAAAAAAATGGGAAAATGTCCTCGGGTGAGGATAAAAAAAAAACCGAAAAACTAAAGCAATAATAAAATTCAGCTGTTTAATAAAATTAACACTAAGCATATTTTGCAAGTGAATATATCAATCTAAGAAATAATTTTTCTACCACGAAGAGTTAACTAAAAAGTACTCAATGAAAACAAGGAATGAATAAAGTAGCAGCATATAATTCAGGCTGAGGGTGTTGATTATTGATTATTTGAAATTAAAATGTTTTTTCTAATTTTAGGTTTGAAATGTCATCTCCCTGTTCCCGTCTGGGAGCCAGGCATACATTCCCTTAGGCACCTGCACAGTGTTAGACAAGCTGTGCGGGAATAATCCATTTCCCTCATCTGTGTCTAGCCAAGAGGCTCTCCCATCTCCTCAGTGCTGAGCTGGGAGAAATGCCCTCCTTCCACTGTCTCCTCAGAAGTGTTCCCAATGCTACCAGAGCATCAGTCAGGGCCCCAGCAGGAAACAGATGGCAAACTCAAGTTAGGTATTTTGAGAAGAGTTTTAATAAAGGAACTTTTCAAAGCTGTGGGCAGGGTAACAAAACCCCAATGAGAAAATGTGCTAGTAACAGATGAGCATGAAGGGGCAAAGAAATGAAGAGGTTATAAGAAACCCAGGGAGGGAGGATCTATGTCAAGAGGGTAAACCAAAGGCCCAACTAAAGCTGTGACCTTGGGATATAACTAACCTGAAGGGATCCCACATGGAGAAGGCTGGGGAAATAAACCTTCTGACCACACTCTTCTTCCACACACAGTTCTTTTTAGTGTTCCCCACTGGTGGAACCCAATCAGAAGCAAAAGGGCAATGTAGCCCTGCTGAGGCAGGTCCTATCGGCCTTCGGGTACACAGAAAAAGGGAAAAGAGGGGTGGAGAGCATATTGGGAGGGACATGCCCACCAAGAAAAGGTAAGACATGAGTTTTTCAAGTCAATGTCTAATCATCCAGTACCCTGCTTCTAAAAGGAGGTATAGTTATCAGTACACTGGGTATTGCAGAAACCATTTTCTAAGCCCCACAGAAGAGGCCAACATTTGAAATAAGACAAAAATAAAGATTAACTAACCTTTTCAAGCTGATCCACTTTTTGTGACCATTCCTAAAACAAAAGAACAAAAAAAGTACTTTCCAGAGAAGAGTATCAGTAATATTAAGATTTTCAGAAAAATAAATAATCTAACCAGCCCTCCCCTACTCCACCCCAAAACAACCTACCAACCAAACAAAACAGCAAATTAAAAAAGAAAACACATGGCCCTGGCCGGTGTGGCTCAGTAGTTATAGTGTCAGCCCTCGCACCACAGGATGGTAGGTTCGATTCCCAGTAAAGGGCGCATACCTGGGTTGCAGGTTTGATCCCTGGCTCCAGTTGGAGCATAAGTGACAAGCAATCAATCGATGTGTCTGTCTCTATTGATGTTTCTCTCTCTTTCTCCCTCCCTCCCTTCCACTCTCTCTAAAAAAAACCAAAAAACCAAAAAACAATGGAAAGATATCCTTGAATGAGCATTGACAGAACAACAAAAAAAAAACCTCCATGAAATTGGCTTAATATTAAGAAAGCCAAAAGAAGAAAATTAACTTTTTCTAAAACTCTAGAATCCAAATATAAGCCTACAGATTTTTACTATGTAGAGCAACCAAAGCTCTCAGTTGTTCTTATCCAGCTTTTCAGCTAATTCCTGAGTGGTTTTCCATGATTACTATGATAACATCTTGGGATTGGTAGTTGAACCAGCTGAGTTGGTAACTTTATAACTGATGTTTAGAAATTAATTTACTGAAGGGGGAAGGTCTTCAGTAGCCCCTAATAATTATTTCCCTTCTCATCTTGATTTTACCAATATGCTTTATGCCTTAAGTTAATGAAAAAAGGGATATGTCCCTTATTCACATTTCACTGAACAGGAGGAAAAATAGCTGCTGGTACAAAAGGCCATATCCCAAATGTCTACAATCAGAATCTACCAATTTTAAATTATTTCTGCCTTTAACAAACTCATAACATTATAGTTAGCCACTAAGTATGGTATTGGCGAATTATGTTTTTTTCTGGCTGGTAAATGTCCTAGATGACAAATACACACTTCATTTTTATTTTTTAAAAATATTTTTAAATTAATTTTTAGAGAGGAGGAGAGGGAGAGAGGGAGAGGGGGAGAGAGAAACAATGTGAGAGATACACACTGACTGGTTGCCACCTTCATGACCTCAACCAGGGCCAGGGACGAACCACAACCGTGGTACGTGCCCTTGACTAAAATTGAACCCGTGACTCTTTGTCTGCGGGCCGCTGCTCTAACCACTGAGCAAAACTGACAGGACCAAATACGCGTTTTATTTATTTATTTTCCTTTATTGATTTTGTTTTGTTTTTTTTTTAGAGACAGAGAGAGAGAGAGAGAGAGAGAGAGAGAGAGAAAGAGAGAAACACCATTGAGAGAGAACATCGACTGGCTGCCTCCTGCATGCTCCCCACTGGGGATTGGGCCCACAACCTGGGCATGTGTCCTGACTGGGAATCGAACTGGCAACTTCTTGGTACATGGGTTGATGCTCAACCACTGAGCCACACTGGCCAAACCAAATACACACTTTAAAACCAAACAACCAACCACCCCATCCTCTATAGGTAAATTATACATTTTCTTTTTTTTTTTTTAAATCCTCACCTGAGAACATTTTTCCATTTTTTGTTCAGATAGAGTAAGAGGGAGAGAGAGAGAGAAACATTGATGTGAGAGAGACACATCGAGTGGTCGCCACCCACACAACCCAACCAAGGCTGGGAACAAACTGCAACCGAGGCACGTGCCCTCAGTGGAAACCAAACCCAGGTCTCTCTGGACTGCAGGCCTACGCTCTAACCGCTAAGCCAAACTGGCCAGGGCTTATACATTTTCTTAAATGCAACATAATATAATAAATTGACCTTGTCTTCAAAGATCAGGATTATTATTATAATATCTTGATGCTAAATTTAGATTTAAAATGCCATTGCATAAATATATTTCCTAATAGCTAGTAATAGCACTATTTTCTTTTCTTACTGCCATTCATTCAGCACCTTTCAATGGATGATTCTAATGAGATTATAGGAGTTCCCTTATGTCTAGCTGGCTGGAGCTGAAGAAATCTGGGAACAGAGATTGTAAGAATTATGTACATCATGGATGATGATAGCTTAATATCATCCTGTCCACTATAAAAGGCAAGTGTTTGAGTCTGGGCTTTGAGACAGGTTTTTAGAGGACAGAGACCTTTTTCCTTGTCTTGGGGCTTACTCAGATTATGACACACAATTTCCCTTCTCCATTTTACAAAGCTACACAGTTGGCCTGGCTGGTGTGGCTCAGTAGATTGAGCATCAGCCCATGGACTGAGAGGTCCTAGTTCGAGTTCTGGTCAGGGACATGCTCAGGTTGCAGGCTTTATCCTCAGTGGGGGGCATGCAGGAGGCAGTCAATCAATGTTCCTATCTCTTTCTCTCTCTCTAAAAAAAAAAAATCAATAAAAACATATTTAAAAATAAATAAATAAATAAATAATTTTTAAAAGCCACAAGTTGCAGAATGATCCTCTCACATTCTGGGCACATTTCATGATTATAACTGTGAAATTTTCCACCTGAAGCCAAGTGAAATCTCAAAGAATATATATAGCCTTCCTCTTCTCTTAGGTTATAAATATTTTCTAACAGGTTTATGTAATAATTTTTAAAAATCATGTCACTAAGTGAAATCTTTTCACAAGTCTTGGGCAATGTCACATATAAAATACCTGGTCTTTTCTGGCTAATGCCAAAGACAGTTCTTCTGCCATTTTGGCTCTGTTGGCTTGGAATGTCTCATTCTGCTCTTGAAATTTCCTCATGGAAGCTGTTAACAAAGAGACTTTATTTGAGATATGGAAAAATTTCAGAAATAGCATGACAAACAACCCATGTGATTACTTTACAACTGTCAGCTAACAAAAAAGGCCAAGGTCACATAAGTGAATTATGAGACTGGAAAAAACCTGATGTACCTTGACTTTCCCAGAATCTTTGCCCTTAATAACAGACCACCGTTTTTGTTTGTTTATTTCCTGTTGTTTTTGTTTTTTGCAATAGTCAAGTATATACATCTAGGAAGATGCCAAAAGTTAACTTTTTAAATGGTTTACTGATGATAGAACACTGAGTTAGGTAGGGTGCAAGAAAGCACCAATGCTGTTGCTAAGTGATGGCTATTACCACTCTATAGAATTAAAACAAAAGCAAATACAAAAATTTTTCTTTCACTTTGTTTTCCTTTAAAAATTTGTTAGTATGTATTATATCAATTAAAAATAATTTTCTACTTTTGTTAGCATTTTCTTGGATTGAATCCAATGAAGAACACATGATTTAGGGTAGAATAAACAAAATGTATGTTCTATTGTTGGAGGAGTGATGACAGCTGGCGATGCTCCCCCGTTTCTGAACACAGCAGGAATGGAGCTATGGCTAGAACCAAAGTCTCCTAATATAGGTCCAAGGGCCAGGTACTACATTTTGCCAATAAACTGGTCAACTGGATGGACACAGCTGATAATGGCCTTCTCCTAAGAAGTATGCCCATAAGGCAACATAAATATGAGTTGTAAGTTACTAAATATCAAACAAATGTTGTATCAACCTGGTTAAGAAATACTGCATACTACTCATAAAATAAAGATTTGTGCTGTGACAAAGTAAAAAATTTAACCATACATGATCGTTTCATCTCAAAAAACTAAACCCAAAAATGATTGGAAAAAAAACAGGAAAAAAAAAAAATACGTACAATCCTGGTGTTTTTCTAATGCAATTTCAAGCTTCTCTTTTATCTTCTGCAAGTTTCGGACCTGTTCAGCATAGTCTTGGGTGAGGAGGGTGACGCACATACCAGGAATGGACAAACATCAGGAAAGGAAGTTAATTAAACAAAACAAAAAAAATGAATGAAAATGATGATGATTTTCTCAGCCTGAAAACCATTCCTGGTAAGGAAAGCTAGGCAGACAGCCTCCCAGTAACAATGAACAACACAGGCAAACAGGTATAGTACAAACTATCCACAGTGTAAATGGTGACTACAGACAGGCAGATTCGTTTAGCTTTGATAAAGAACCAGAATTGGGCTTGTATGGTCATCAGAAATGCTCTGCCTATGAAAACCATTATTACCTCATTACTTAATCTCACATCTCAGTTTTCACTTCCCCTTCCAGTCTTAGTAGGACAGATAAAAGGGAACTCACCAAATAGCTCACTTTCAGTCCATACAACTGAGGAACAGTGGTTAGGGCAACAGTAAACACCTTACTACAGTAATGCCTATACAGTGAAAGTACCTCATGCTCTAGAACAGTCAGCTTCCTTTCCACACGAAACCTGAGCTGCCTATGCCACTTTAAAGGTGCAAGCCAGATTACCTGGGTGACCAAGATGATAGTACGGTATAGTGGAAAAGTAGACAGGCTTTTGTTCAAATCCCAGTTCTATCAGTCCTTAAGCATTGATTTCTTTACTTATCAAGTGATGATATAAGTACACCTACATCAAAGGTTGCATTAGATAATAAGCTGTTTGTTTTTGTTTTGTTTGTTTTTTTATCCTCACCCGAGGACATCTTTTGCATTTATCTTCAGATAGAGCAGGAGGGAGGGGGGGGGGAGAGAGAGAGAAACATCAATGTGAGAGAGACACATGGACTGGTTGCCACCCACACAACCCCCAACCGGGGTAGGGGACAAACTGCAACCAAGGTACATGCCCTTAGCGGGAACCAAACCCAGGACTCTCTGGTCTGTGGGCCGATGCTCTAACTGCTGAGCCAAACCAGCCAGGGCGATAATAAGCTGTTTTATATGCCTTATGCACCTGGCACACAGTGCTCAATAAAAAAAATCTGCTATTGTTGTTATTATTCGTACTAAGCTGATAGGAAAATACTCAGAACATAAGTGGGCTCAGTAAATGTCAGTTCTCTTCTCTGTCCCTTCTTCTCTAACCTAAGTCAAGCTCAAACTATTCTCCCTTCTATATTAGGGAGAGTACACATTATTTTATAGCTTTCCCCACAACCTTAAACAAATATGCAGTTATTTCACCTGTGTTACTGATACTATGTACACTAGGGAGTAAGAGGACAGTAACAACTGAGTTTGAAGCAGACTGTAATTATGAGTATGACCTCTGGTATCAAACAAATCTGGATATGGATCCCAGCTCTACCACCTTCTACTTGTGTGACCCTAACCTCACTATGTCCAATAAGACTGCAGTGAAGATAAAATGAGATAACAGACTAACTAGAAACTGTAAGCTACACTATGGACTTTTGATAACTGCACAAACACAGAGATTTCACACAAAATTTGGTGAATTTTATAATCTACTATTTTCATTTCAATAAAATGGGCAATAAGGCCAAGGGACAAAAAGAAACACAGAAGCCACTGACCACTTCACAGGATGAAGCTTTCAAAATGTGTTCAGTGGCAGAAACCAAAATAAGAACTCACAACTCGATCACAAACATGACCTGCTCAGGCAAAGGATATAATGGGAGTTGTGTACATTGTAAAGTGCACACAAAAAACGTAGTGAGAGTTACTGCTTCTGTAAAGGTGCTAAAGTTAGAAATACTAATGAAAAGTGGCCCAAAGACCAGAATAACACTTATATAGGTAATACGTAGCTGTAGCAAGTGGCAACATAGCACCAAACCCCTCTGGTATTGAAGAATCCAACATCTGCTGATCATTCCCTATAAATGGTATCCCTACCCATCTCTACAAGAAAGCAAGCTATACTAATGGCTAGGTCAAGTCTATGCTACATATACTTTTAACATCTTTTATATCCATGGCTAGAAACCTCAGGAGCAGAAAAACATAAGTTTTTTTTTTTTTAACTTTAAAACTCAGTTTTGAATTTACATTATTTAGTACATTAACAAAAGGAGGAACAAAGGGGGTAAAAATTGTTCCTTTTTGACTAGTAAGATTAAAATATATCAAAATAACGATAAGGTTATGCTATATGGCTATTTTACAGGGAGAGAGGTTCAGGCAAAGCAAATTCCCTTTGTTTGCTTTTTATGAGTTCTTAGACATACCAGAAAGTCTGGCCTCTAATTTCCGTATCTGTTCATTCCTTCTCAACAGCTGAGATGAAAGATCTTCTCTGGAGCTGCTTCCATCGGAAGCCTGTTGAGAGAGACACAAGAAGAGGTCGTATTCATACATGGGATTTTAGAAGTGTGAGAGCACAGTACTGAACCAGAAAGCAACTACTCTTTTTTTTTTTAATCCTTACCCAAGTCTATTTTTTCCACTGATTTTGAGAAAGAGTGGAAGGGAGGGAGGTGGGGGAGAGGGAAAGAGAGAAAAAGAGAGAGAGACAGAGACAGAGACAGACATCACCTGGGAATCAAACCTGCAACCCAGGTACATGCCCTTGACCAGGTGTCAAACTTGCGATCCTTCAGTCTTTGGGCCAACATTCTAACCAGCCAGGGCACAAAGTGACTACTCTTATTTTAGATTTGGTTACACTTGTGATCACTTAAAAGTTTTTTAACTTGCCTGGGCCTCAGCTTGTCAACCTATAAAGCAGAAGCAACACTATATCCATCTATAGTATGAAGAAGATATAAGAAGTTAAGATGTGTGTGTATACATGCTATTGGAATAAATAGTGGTGAACAAACTCACTATGATCTTATTACACCAAGTACATAATATAAAATACATGTTTTCAGTGATTAAAAATAAAAAAGGAAATTACTTTATTTTTCCAAAGGTAAAGTTCTAGGAGAAAGAGGGGAAGGTTGGTCTATTAGGAAGAAAAGATCACTGACATTGATAAAGTTTTAGTATCTTCATCTATAAAACAAAGAGATGTCATACTAAAGCTCTAAAACGTATCAAAAACCTTAGCAGATAATACATATTCAATAAGTCAATATATTAATGAGACATCAATTTTCTCCAACAATCTACAGTATCTTAAAACACATGGGAACTTTTATTATTTTGGGCACTGCTTACTATTGCTAATAAATAACTTGCTTTATCTTTTTTACCTTTGATAACAAATTTAGAAAAATGTTTTAATTGATTTATTTAGAGAGAGAGGAAGGGAAGGACTCAGCCCACAACCCCAGCATGTGCTCTGAACCAGGACCTCTCAGTCCATGGGACAATGCTCAATCCACTGAGCCACACTGACCGGGCTATAATAAGATTTTTAAAAATACAGAAGAGTAGGAAGAATGGTTTAATGAACATTCTGATGTTTTCCAGTATTTGCTTCATCAATTTTTATTTTACTAAAGTACTTTAAATAACAGACACCATGGCATTTTGTCCTAAACACTTTGATGAACATTTCTAAAATATAAGGACATTTTCCTTTATAACTCCAATACCATTATCCCACCTAACAATATTAAAAATAACAGTATCTAATATCTAGACATGTTTTTCTATTTTATTCCCAAAATGTCTTTAAAGGTGGTTGAACAATTCACTTTAAATCATTTACCCATCTAGCCACTTGCCCATCCAACATGTACAGACTCAGTACAGTGTACAGTAAAGAGGGAGTCTCTGCAGGCAAAAGGTCCAGGTTAAAGTCCCATCTCCACCACTTATAAAGTATAGAAAGTGGGTCAGTTATTAACTGGTCTGTGCATTGGTTGCATATGTAAACTATGATAACAAACATGATGTACTTCACAGAACTGTAATGAGAAGTAAATAAATCAATATTTGTCAAATCCCTAAAATAGAGCCAGGCACATAGTTTTAATACTTATAATCTATTATTATTATTATTATTATTATTATTATTATTATTTTTATCCTCACCCCAGGACATTTTTGCATTTATCTTCAGGTAGAGCAGGAGGAAGAGAGAGAGAGAAACATCAATGTGAAAGAGACATATCGAGTGGTTGCCACCCTCACAAACCCAACCGGGGCTGGGGACAAACGGCAACTGAGGTACGTGCCCTTGGCGGGAACCGAACCTGGAACTTTCTGGTCCGTGGGCCGACCTCTAACCACTGAGCTAAACTGGCCAGGGCTAACCTATTATTAGTAGAAGTTATGATTATTGCTGTTGGTGAGACATCCTATTCTCAGCATTGTGCCAAGCACTGGGGATAGTGGTTAGAGTCCTTACCTAAAAGAGCAGCAGCTGCAGTAACTAGTAATTATGAAATGCTTGTTAAGAGCCAGGCACTATATTACAAAGTGTTTTATATACTGTGCAGAAAAGAGTTCACATCACAGGACTGAGACTACCATTCTTAGCAAGGCCTGCTTGGAAAGTTAGCCTTTGGCTGGTCTACGGAAAGTTAGATTTTTCAAGGGTTCCCATTATTCCTGATAAGAATGGCTCTTTGTACACTAAACTGATTGTGCAAAAAAATATGGTTTATGCTAACACCTGCTCTCCTTCCAGGAGCCTGAAATTTTGGTAAATGCTAGGCAGAGGGTACCTCTGTGACTAGCCTCCCAATAAAATCTCTGGGCACTGAGACTCTAACAAGCTTCTCTGGTAGACAGCATTTTACCCTGTGTGTCACAAATCACTACTGGGTGAATTACATTGTCCCATGTAACTCCACTAGGAGAGGGTTCTTGGAAGCTTATGCCTGGTTTCCTCCAGGCTTTGCACTATGCGCCTTTTCTATTTGCTAAGTATGCTTTTCATCCCTTCCCTGTAATAAATGACAGCAGTGAGTAAAATTATGTGCTGAGTTCTGCAAGTCCTCCTGGTGAATAACTGAACCTATGCGTGAATCTTGGGGACCTGACACTAACTTTAAAAAAGAAAGGTACAGTTCCTATCTCCATGTTACAGATGTGGAAACTAAGGCATAGAAAAGTGAAGAAACTTGCCCAAAGTCACACAATAATGATGGAAGCAGGAAATTAAATCCAGGTCTGACTCCATAACCTGACCTGAGTTTCCAACTACTATATTTCACTGCCTCTCATAAAGCTCCCAGTTTCCTGGGAGAGACAAACAAGTAAATCATCAACATCAATGCAGTGTAACAGGTGCTTCTATAGAGATAAATAGGAGACCAGGGACCAAATGCAGCCAGGAGGGATAAAGAGTAGGGTAAGAGGGGCAAGTTGGGTCAAGGGGTCTTCCTGGAAGGAACATATGAGCCCAGTCTTGAAGGATGCACAAGAGTCAGAGGAACACAGAGTGAAAAGAGGACATAGAAGACGTTTCAGAGAGAGGAAAGAGCATATGCAAACATTTGTAGGCATGAAGAAATGGTGTCCATTCCAGAAAGTATAAAAAGTTCAATATGGCTGGAACACAGGGTATAGGAAAGTAGAGTGAGCTGAGGCTAGGTAGATCATGGCTGTTTACCACTATACTATAATAATGAGTTTGCGCTTTCTCCTAAAGATGATGTGAAGCCACAGCATTTTTAAGCATTGGAGAAACATGAACAGATCTGCTTTGGGAAGTTATTGAGGGCAGGGAGCCTTGACAGGTTACCACATTTGTTTGAGAAACAAAGACAGCCTGAAATAAAATAGAAGTAAATGTACTACTAGCACCTTGGCTGGTTTTCTCAGTGGTTAGAGCATCAGCACATGGACCAAAGGGACACGGGTTCGATTCTGTTCAAGGGCACATACCTCGGTTGTGGTTCATCCCCGGCCCTGGTCGGGGTCATGCAGTAGGCAACCAATCAATGTGTCTCTCTTACATCGACGTTTCTCTCTCTCTCTCTTCCTCTCTCTCCCTTCCTTCCTCCCTCTCACTTTATCTGAAGATAAATAAAAAATGTCCTGGGTGAAGATTAAAAAAAAAATAAATGTATTACTAGAAAATAGAGTAGAGAGGGCAAGTTTGAGACATTTAGGAGATGGAAGCCAAATACTTGCTAACTGACTGGACACCAAGAAGTGAAGGAGGAAGGAGTCTAAAATGCCTCAAAGGGCCCGGCCAGTGTGGCTCACTGGTTGAGCACTGACCCCTACACCAAGAGATTGCTGGTTCGATTCCCAGTCAGGGCACATGTTCAGGTTGTGGGCCCAATCCCCAGTGGGGGGCATGTAGAAGGTGACCAATCGATGTTCTTTCTCATCAATGTTTCTGTCTCTCTCTCTCTCCTTTCCTTTTTCTAAAAATCAATAAAGAAAAAATATTTAAAAATAAATAAATAAAATGACATGGCCAGTTGTCTTTTTAAAAATAAAAAAATAAAATGCCTCCAAGGTTTCTTGATGGTGACTGGGGGATGAAGGTGCACATGTGGAAATGGAATTACTGAATTCAGTTTTGTTAATTTTAGAATTTAAGATAGCAGAGGAAAAACACCTGGTTGGAGAAATACATGCAGCAGGATTTAAATGTCTGAAAATAGAGAGGGATCAAAAGGTATATATAGTAAATTAAAATCAATTACTTTAGAAGTCTCAAAGCAAAGTACTTCCTGAATCCAGGCCAATCTGTATGCCTGAAATACATTCGAGATGAGAGCCTTCATTTAACATGTCAGCAGGCAGGTATTGCTGCTTGCATGAAAGGTATTTCTGTCACAGAACTCAATGTTTAAGCTATATCCTTCAGCCCGGTAATCAAATGTGCATTTATATTTCCTGTTAAATATAGGAACCAATGGCCCTGGCCGGTTTGGCTCCCCGGTTAGAGCGTCGGCCTGCGGTCCTGAGAGACCCGGGTTCAGTTCCCGCTAAGGGCATGTACCTGGGTTGCAGTTTGTCCCCGGCCCTGGTTGGTTGTGCAGGTGGCAGCCACTCGATGTGTTCCTTTCACATCGATGTTTCTCTCTCTCTCTCTGTTCCTCTCTCTCCCTCCCACTCTACCTGAACAACAACAACAAAAAAATAGGAACCAATGATAATTTAGATCTGGTAGTCTTATTATTTCACCCCAATAACCTAATAGCTTCTGCCATGTAATCTGACCCAGACAGGTAGTATAAGAAAGGAGAAAGAAGACTCATCTAACCATGGAAACAACTCAAGTGTCTATCACCAGGAGTAGACAGAGATAAACTGTCTTCAAATGCTGCAATCTTATATAGCAGTAAAAATAAGAGAACCATAGCTTCATGTAACATAGATGCATTTTAGAAACATGTTGAGTGAAAAAATAAAGTCCAAGAAAACTATAGTATACTATTTTTATAAAGTTTAAAAATAAGTAACATTAAACAACAAATTATTTATGATTATAGTCATGTCTGGTAGGATATTTTTATTATTGTTACTATTTTTTTAAATTCTCACCCAAGGATATTTTTTTGTTTATCTTCAGATAGAGTGGGAGGGAGGGGGAGAGGGTGGGGGGAAGAGAGAGAAATATCGACGTGAGAGGGACATATCAACTGGTTGCCTCCTGCATGACCACGACCAGGGCCGGGGACAAACCACAACGGAGATATGTGCCCCTAACTGGAATCAAACCCATGACTCATTTGTCCGTGGGTCAATGCTCTAACCACTGAGAAACTGGCCAGGGCTGGTAGGATATTTTTAAAAGCAAAGGAATAATAACACAACATGTAGGATAGTGGTTATCTGGAGGGGAGGATGGGAAAGGGAACTGGGAAGGAGCATACAAGTGGCTTCAACCGTATCAATAATGTTCTAGTTCTCTGGATAGGTGACAGATTAACAAACATTCATTTTATTTTTATTTTTTAAAGTTTTCTTATTTATTGATCTTAGAGAGAGAGAAAAGGACAGGTAGAGAGAGAGAGACAGAAACATCGATGAGAGAGAACATCAATTGGCCACCTCCTGTGTGCCCCCCACTGGGGATTTGGCCCACAACCTGGGCATGTGCCCTGTCCAGGAATTGAACCGGCGACCTCTTGGAGCATGGGTTGACACTCAACCACATCATGGTTGATGGCTCATTTTATTTTTATGCTCTATACTTCACATTTACATTATATACATTCTTTTACAAATATTAAGTAGTATAAATCATTTTTGAAAAGTTATCTGACTTTAAGAGGATCCTGTCACATGCTAAATACATACTTGCCATTTACCTAACACAAGAGCATCCTCATTTTTTTAAATCCTCACCCGAGAATATTTTCCATTGATTTTTTCAGATAGAATGGGAAGAAGGGAGGGACGGAGATCAAGAGAAACATCCATGTGAGAGAGACACATCGATTGGTTGCCTCCCATAGCACCCAGATTGGGGCCAGGGATTGATCCAACAACCGAGGTACGTGCCCTTGACCAGGAATCAAACCCGAGACTCTTCAGTCCGTGGGCCGACGCTCTAACTGCTGAGTCAAACTGGCCAGGGAAACATCCTCATTTTTTGAAATCTTTCCAACCACAAAGGTACTTTACAAATAAGAGACATACTACAGTCATCAGAGCCATCTTTTCATCAAGTTTCCCAATAAAAGAATGTACTCTGGCTCACTCCACACCACAGCTCACAGACCTTGTTAAGCAACAATGGCTTCAAGTATTTACGTCTTCAGAGACAACAGACCAAAGTACTGAGAAAAGAAATGTAAAAGATGTACAAAATATATAGATGGAAAAAGAGGACAATGGAGAGAATATGGAGAGGAACTCAGAAAAATAAGAAAAATTAAACAGAAAAGCACCTCAGAATAAGAATAATAATATATTAACTACAAATAATCTTTCAATTTTAAAAGAAAATACATATTGGAAGGATTCCTGAAATTTTATTTTAAATATATATTGAGATGGTACCAAATATTAAAAACTATGAAGATACTTACAAAGTCATCTCCTGAGTCAGCTCCCATAGAGGCAACAGATTCCTTGCTCACGGACCGTGGGATCCTAGTAGCACCTCCTGGCCTCTGGGAAACAGCAGTCTCTTCTGCAATTTTCTTCTTTAGTTTTGCAAACATTTTGCTGTGTGGCTGTCCTGCCCTGATGACCAGTTCTTAAACCACCACTGTAATTTTTAGGCCAGCAACCAGGAATTCCAAGACAGGTGCCTAAAAAGTTCCAGACATCCAAGCTAGCCGCATTCCCCCTTAAATGTGGGCCAAGCACCTATGGCAACACAGTATCTACAGATCAGATGAAAGAGAACTCTAAATTAAACACCGGAGAGATTTCACATCTGTGTTGCTATGTTAAGCTATCAGTTTCAAAATTAAGTTTCATAATTTCCCATGCATATTTACTAGAACACAATTATTAAACATTTAAAAAGTATTCGGGTGCTTCATATGCATAGATAAGGACAAAGATTGTGTGGCTAAGTGGCAGGGCTGGTATTTGAACTCAGGATTCTGACTCACAAGTCCCTAATTTTTTTTTTTTTCCAGGTGCCTCCAGAACACACCCCAACTGGGATCGAATCTGCAACCCAGGCATGTGCCTTGACTGGGAATCGAAACTTAGACTTTTCAATATATGAGGTGAGGCTCCAACCAACTTAGCCACATCGGCCAGGGCCCTACTTTTTTTTTTTTTTTAATTATTATTATATTATGTTGGCTATGGCATATAACACATTAAGTGAAACTTTCCAGGTCAAACATTAATATCACATAATGATTTTGAATCCTTCTCCTAATAATACTAACTACGGTTTAGTGTTGTTGTTTTTTTAAGATGAAGACAAAAACATGTAACTCAATATGAGGAAAAGGTGTAATGGTCTAATGTTCCAAGTTGGTTTGCAATCAGCTACTTACCAGAAAAACCTGACAACCTGGAAAAGACCAGGCAAGCCAGACAACTATATTATATAGATATCAGACATCCTTAAACATTTCCCGGAAATGCTACGTGGTTCTAAGGATGACAAAAATGACCTCAAATCAGTTTCTTTTTTTCAGAATGTTTTACATAATATTCAACAACGAGACTCAAATGTCTTTCCCTCCCAATGGTGTAAAAACACTAATATTCTAGTTACAACCTTAACTTTTCATGTTTTGTGGAGGATATCCAAGCCCTGCTACCTAAGATCTACAAATGACTTCTTACCACTTCAGATTATCCATGTAAGTCTGCACAATTCTTCAAAAATTTTACCTTCAATGTCTGTAAACCAGCTACTCACCTGGCTTATCTACTAGATTTAAAGCAGCCTGGAGGTCAAAGCATTGTCCTGCATGAAGACAAAGATAAAATGCATTGGCTATGTCCTTCCAAGTGTACAACCAAAATGCTGGGGGAAGAGGGTGGGGATTTGGAATAGTAGGGAAGGGAATTGAGGGAGACAGAAAAACCTGTCACTGCCACAATCCTCAGTGAGCGACCCTCCCTCACCCTGGTCTTCTTTGCATTTGTGATTTGCCTAAGAGTTTCACGCAGATACATACATAGAACAAAATCTCATTGCAGTAAGTGCCTAAATTCACTACGCATTGGGAACCCTGAGCAAAACAACTTGAATCAGATTATGATTTCCCAGGGCCAGTGTTTACTTCTCAGTTGATTCTGAGTCACACACTGTTTACCTGGCCAGACCCTTGAGCCTTGACTTGCATTAAGAAAGTCGCTGAGAAAAATGATTAAGTTGGGTAAAAGACAGCTGCCTAACGCCCAGGAAAACAAGCAGGTACCTGCCGTGACAGTTTGGATCCCAGTCACTGGGGCTCCTCCCAGAACCGCCTGTGCGTGGACTGCCAAAGAAGGGAGGGACCCCATGTCTCTTCCATTTGACAGCAGGGAAACTGAGACCCGGAGCGGAGTGACTTGTCAGAGGTCGCGCAGGGGGGAATCCTGGAACCCTACGCTCTCCGGACGGGCAGCCCCGCCTATGCCCCCACCCTCGCCCTTTCAGCACCTCGGTACCGCCCCCCGCCTTGGGTCTTGGGGCAACCCCGTCCGGGCCGCTTTGGGGGCAGACCGAGTCTACTGGGAGAATGAGGGGCCTGCTCGCGTCTCCGGCCCCCGCCCGCGCACCTGCCGCTCTCTGGGCAGCCGGCAGACCCCGCCTCCGGGGCCTCTGGAGATCGCCAGTCCGCGTCACCAGCCCGAACGGCCGGCCGGCGAGCGGAGCACCGACCCGGAACCGCACTTGCACCGGCGCGCCGGAAGTGGCAGCGTGCGAGGCCCGCCCGCCGCGCGCATGCGCCTGAGAGCGCTCTCCGCCGACCACGGCGCGAGCTTGGGGCGGCGGTTGGGCCGGACCCGCCGGAGGGTGCGGGCGCCCGGCTGGGCGCTCCCCTGGCCGGCCTGCCACGTCAGCGGGCAGCCAGACCCGCGTGCGGTGACTGGATGGCCGAAGCCTTTCTTCCTTTTTTTAAAGGCGGCGATACGGCACGGGGTAAGTGGGAGGAGCCCGTGGCTACAGGGAAAGAACCCAATTGGTGCGGTGGGGCCGGCGTGTGCTTCGGAGGCCGTGGCTGCGCTGGGCCAACCCCGAGTTCTACCCCAAGCCCACGCTCCCTACGTGGCCGCGTCGTCACTAAGTGATCGCTCCGAGTCCGTGCCTGCCACCTGGTACCTCGCGCTTTGTGATGAGTGTTTTAACTTTTGTGTCCCTGACCTGTAGCTCACAGGTTTTATTTCGCAACCCAGGACACGTATAATGTACCATTGAAAGACAAGTTTCCAGAGTCATACCCTTATTACATAGTGCATTCTGATATATTGCATTTCGTTCCACACACACACACACACACACACACACACACACTGGTTTGGCAGCGCACTACCTTCACTTCACTATCCATTAGTGGGTCTCCAACTTTTGACAGACGAAGAAAGTCCAGAGACATAAAACTGCCTTGGACAAAGTTCCAGTGTAAATTGGTAGCCTACTTCGGGTCTCTGGACTTCCCAATGCCAGCCAAGCCAGACGTCCCACACTGAAGCTGCTCCTGTTCTTGCCCCAGACCCAACACCAGCCCGTGGGGCAACAGCTTCCACTTGATTCCCCTTAACAACCCCTCCCTCCGCGTGTCCCAGTTCTGACCACCAGGGGCCAGGGGAGGGAAAAATCCAAGACTAGGACTCAGAAGAAATATACAAACTAGGAGGAGAAGCATCGAATCCACAACCCCAAAAGAGTTTAACATGGATGAGGTAAATCTGAAAAAAAAAAAAAAGCAAACAAACCCGAAAAGTTTGGCACTTATGTTGTCAACAATTCTTAGGAAAACTTTAACCAAATAATGTTTATTTTTATATTGATACACTTAATATATACGTGAATTCAAGATACAAAACTCATTTACAAGAGTTCACACCTGATGAATGTTAGTCACATTCCTAGAGAACATTTATCAATGCAAAAATGCTTTCAATACACTGACAACAAAAATCAAATATTCTGTAATCTTGTTATTCAATAAACATAAAAATGACAATGTTTAACTTTCCATCCTCTAGTATTTAAGCGCCCTCAAGGTGGTAGGCACCATATAAAAGAAGAAAACATTGGAAAGACAGGGGCCTACAGAATCCACTCTGCAGAATCACAGTGTTTACTCTGAAATTCATTTAGTGAAGTAGTCAGTGAAAGGCTTGCTATTATTTATGACAAATCACATATACAAGAGTCAAAAGTGATAAACTTAAGATAATAAAATGTTCCAATAACCTCTCAATTTCTAAAATCTATGAAGTATTAACCATAACAGACAAAGCAGGAAAAGGCTGCTGAAAAAGAACATAAGAGAAAAACATCCTTAAGAGTATGTATGGCTTAAGCAATTTTGAAACACAACAGACAAGACTTGTACAAGACCACAAATGTTCAAGTCAAATGATATTGACAATATAATTTTCCCCCTTAATCATTGGTAGTAAATAGCCCCTTCAAAATGTATTCTACTGATAATACATACAAAACTAATGAATTGAAATGGTTTGCTGTCTCACAGAGCTGAGTTAATGGATCTTGTTCTAAAGTATTAACCCACAATACCCAAAATTTAATACAAATGAGCAACAAGACTACGTTTCAAAGATTACAATGATCTGTAAATAGCTAGATAGGCAACCGAATAGCTTCATTATTTGCACGACAGATTAGCAGCACTTGTATAAGAACTGTTACATGATAATTATTGTGCTTCAATCTCTTGAGGAGAGCTAGTAAGTATAACTCTATAATCCCTATAGTGTTACAATTCTATAACATTTTCAGTTACAGACAAGCACAATTTTTAAAAAGTATTTCACACCACTAGAAAATCAAGTAATTATGGTCTTCAAATGTAATTTCTGCTATGATTGAAACAAGTGCATTTCTGCGTAATATCCATTATACAGACAATAGGTTGACCATTATTTTCAAGAAAAACAAACATAACTTATTTTAACTCCTATTTGATTATCTTAACCTTTGGTGATGATTTGAATAAAGAAAAAAGTTATTCAACTTCACAATGGAAACTGCTCAGAGAAAATAATGTGGCCTGAAATGACAATAATCTTTAGAGCAAAGTAAGAGATGATCTATAACTGCTTCATCAGATTCAGTGATTAATGAAACCCCTATTTGTACTGGTGCTACACACTTAAGATAACCTATTTGGATAAATTCCTTCACTTGTAAGCTCTACTATGAAAATGTTAGGACATCGTACCTGCCTTTCCTAATACTAAGACCTTTTTACCTCAACCAGAAGAAACCTCCAAAATATAAGACTGTCTGATTGCTAAACGGCTGGTTTATTAAAAACAAACAAACAAACAAAAGACAGTTGGAGAACTAGCCATATGGTCTGTGTGACAAAAGGAATGTATCCAGATAACTATAAAAAGCCATGAAAACTAAGTCCTAAAATATTTTACTGAACCATTAAAAATTATTTTTAATAAGGGTTTTTTTTTTAAAAAAAAAAAAGAAAAACCTTTCTTCAAGAAATAGTAATAAAAATTTTTACTGCCCTAAAACATTTACAGCAATTTTTCTTGCAGATTTTAATATATCACAACACATTTTTATAATTTAGAAAAAGTCAGTAACATGCAAAAGAGGGTAGAAATAAGATTTTTAAAAATACTGTGGTTATTTCTCTATGGTTTGGAAATACTTTTAGGATAATCATATATGATCATTTCACATATTACAATGGTTGATCATACTGATTTGATGTTTGGGGAAACTTATGGGTCAAATTGTAATGTTTACTAATCTTAATTTTCATTAATGGACAAATGGACATTTGTAACAGCTTCAAAAGAGAAAATATTAGTTATATGACATAAAAATTTAAATATTGTTTACTGCAGACCTATAGGAAGGCTAGCTATAATTCCCTATCTTATTTTGAAAGTGATATAATCACTCAATCTATTAACTTTCACCCTATAAGCCTACCAGAAAGTAACAATGTGAACCCTGAAATTACCAATGTCTCAATAAACAATACTATACCTAAACAGATGATTGTCTTAGGATATACTGGAATTGTCCACCAAAATAGAAAAATATTCCCAATTTATTGTCTATTCTGTAACCCAATTCAGGCTTTATAATTAAGAGAATCCAGTGGAGTGCAGAATTAATATAGTTCAAACTATTTAAAAACTCTTACCTATGTTCAAATGTTTTTTTAAAAATCACATAACCTTAGTTTGATAATTAATTTTAAAAAATAACTTTAGAAAAAACATAAAAGAAATTAACAAAAAATATTTTAAAATTAAGAAATGGTGCTTCATAAATAGAAAAATATCCTCGGGTGAGGATTGAAAAAAAAAAAAAATGGTGCTTCAGTCAGTGATTAACAGTGTTATGCAGAAATGAAATTCTTCTCAAAAGTCAACATTAAACCAAATAAGTGAAAAATACCAATTTTAGCTTAAGAGAACATTTCACATCTACAGATAGAAATATTTCTATGGCACCAAAAAAATCAGTTATATTAATACATTTATCTTTACCCAATTAAGGGCATGCCCCCTACATCATCTTCTGACACCCTTCTCTTCAATGGGATTTCATTCACACATCAATTATTTTTCTTTAAACACAAGGCATGCTTAGGAAGTCTGTGTTTAAATACTCAGTGAAGCTGGGACATCATGTAATGTTATGTTTTGAAATTCTAGAGTGAGGAAGACAAACTGCCTTAAAAACTTTTTCTGTTTTTTTTTTTAAGTAAAGTGGTCATGGCCAGCCGGTGTGGCCCAGTGGATTGAGCATTGTCCCATGGACTGAGAGGTCCCTGTTTGATTCCCATCAGGGCACATGCCTAGGTTGCTGGCTCAATCCCCAGTAGGGGGCCTGCAGGAGGCAGCTGATGTTTCTCTCTCCCATAGATATTTCTCTTTCCCTTACCCTCTCTCTCTTTAAAAAAAAAAAGTAGTCATAGTATCCAGGAAAGAATGGGAGATCTTGCACAAATAGGTATAAAGTATCAATGTCTAAGAGTACAGGAGGCCCAGAGGGTGTGGCTCAGTGGTTGAGTGTCAACCTATGCACCAAGTGGTTGCCTGTTCAATTCCTGGTCAGGGCACATGCCCAGGTCGTGGGCTGATCCGCAGTGGGGGGGCGTGCAGGAGGAGGCCAATAGATGTTCCCTCTCATCAATGTTTCTATCTCTCTCTTCCTCTCTCTCTAAAAAAAAAAAAATCAATAAAGAAAAAAAAATTTTTTTTTTAAAGAGTACAGGAGAACAGGGAGAAAAGACTTGGTTTTTCTTATATAACTGAAAAGGAACTGGCTTTACAACTGTTAGAGTCAGAGGTCATATTCACAATGTCATTCTCATCTACTGTATTTATTGCTGCCACTCTCCTCAAATCAATGTCCACATTGAGCCTGAGTCAGTTCCATGAATTTTAAATAGCATAATATCTTCTCTGCTACTCTCCAATTTGCAAGAAATGATTTGGTGAACAACAAACACGATGGACGTTTTCACTGACTTTTCAGAAATCGTACATTACCAAATCTTAATATTTATTACTTTATTTTAAATTTAAGACTGTAATTGAGAAGTGCTATGAAGAGTTGACTGTTTTATTAAAAATACAATGAAGAGCCCTGGCTGGTTTGGTTCAGCGGTTAGAGCGTCGGCCTGCGGTCCTGAGAGACCCAGGTTCGGTTCCTGCTAGGGGCGCGTACCTCGGTTACAGTTTGTCCCCGGCCCTGGTCGGTTGTGTGGGTGGCAGCCACTCGATGTGTTCCTTTCACATCGATGTTTCTCTCTCTCTCTCTGTTCCTCTCTCTCCCTCCCACTCTACCTGAACAAACAATGGAAAAATGTCCTCGGGTGAGGATAAAAAAAAAAAAAAAAAATACAATGAAGAAGCAAACGTAGTATTTTGGGGGTGGTAAAATTGACTCCTGACTCTAACTTCTCTCTCTCTCTCTTTTTTTTTGCCTTTTTAAAAAATAGACGTTTTTATTGATTTTTCTTAGAAAGAGAGGAAGGGAGAGAGAGAAACATTGATGTGAGAAACATTAATCGACTGTCCTCATGCACGCCCCCTACTGGGGATTGAGCCCACAACCCAGGAATGTGTCCTGACCCGGAATTGAACCTGGACCTCTCAGTCCATGGGACTGCACTCAGTCCACTGAGCCACACCGGCTGGGCATCTAACTTCTCTCTTTAAGATAATTTAACGTTGGATCAGGTAGATTTAATCTTCTGAAGAATTATGGGGTAAACAGTTTCTTTGCAGTTATAGCTTATCATGCAAAAATAACCTCTACTCAATATCTGTGGTGACTGTATCCAACTATATATTAAACATCTTTTACACGCTTCCATGCAAATAAACATGCCCAGTGAAGACAGGAGTAACTGAACATTGATACTCTGTGATATTTCACAGGTTCACACATTGGCACTGTACATAATTATCCTCTTATCTCCCCCACCTGACATCTTTGGTAGAGGTTTGAAGGCCCAGATTTTAGAGCATACCATGCACCTAATATTAAGAATCCTACCTCATGTGTGAATATACCATCAATTTACAGAACACAAGTGGTCTCATAGAGACAAAGAAATACAACAGGAGGCATTTTATTCACTGGAAGCATTTTCTCAGATGAATATACTCGTGTATCTTTCATATGCAACCCCAATAAGAAAAATCTATAGTCAGAAATGCCAAGACAGTGCTAACCTGATCACAGCTATTGTAAATATAGATTAACAACTTCCTGTTCTCAGTAAATTCCACCCCACCTAGCCTTCCCCTAGCTAATGCCCCCTTTTCTGCTTCACAGAAACATATAAAATGAGATATATCAGTGAAAAAAAAAGTTCCAAAATTAAAATTCAGTATCAGGTATTAAAATGGCAACTAGAAACATAGTCCCCATTTAAAGGACATTTCCCTACCTATTTTGAAATGTGATCAAAGTAATTTTTTCCGCACTCCCTTGATTCTTAGTATAAATACTTTACTATTCAGTAATAATACTCAACTATGGATCAAGAAAATAAAGGACTAATATAGCTTAAGAACCTGCTGGTGTCTCAGTTTCACATACTTAGGTTTTTCAGGTTTACATCACTAACTTATCAGTTTAAATGAAAACTGGCAGATGATTTTAAAGCTAAGAATATCCAGCTTTCTGTTAAGATCTTCGTATCCTAATTTCAACTCCAAATCAACCCATTTTACTCAAACACAAGCCCCTCAAAATAGAGGCTCATGAATGAGATACAACCACAACCTAATTATAGCAGCATGAACAGTGCCACTATGATGTCCTCATAGAACTTAAATAAATTCAGCCCACAATGGGTATGGGTATATAATACACATACTATATCATTGCATACCAATATATTTACAAATATGTACATATATACACAAAGTGTACACAGAGATTGCATTTAGCGTCATAAAAATATACACATGCCATTACAAATTAGAATTTCAAATAAATAAAGTCAACAAAAGAGCCCTCAATGTAAATATCTACACTCTCCAAACACATAGGAATATATATACAACTAAAAATTACCAGGAGATTCATACCATTCATATTAAGATAAAATCTTTTTACTCACTTAGGGTGGGGAGGTGGTTCTGAATCACTGGCAGTAGCCAAGTTTGCAGACCTTCGTACCTTACTGTATTTCCAGTCAAGAATGTTCTCTGTATATCAGGCTAATTACAAGTCTCCGCGGATAACTTAAGTACAAGATTTTTCAACTGGGTCCAAACCCCTTGTAAGAGACATAAAGTTACTAAGTCACACAGGTCAGAGATTACACTTGAAGAATGCCACCGAAAGTTCCATAACTGCTATATGAAAAAACAGATGGTTGATTTTCCCTTTACCTCAATGAAATTCAGTTCAATCACCACCTAAATCCATTTCAGGGAATTCTATTGAAAGAACAAAATAAAGGGCAGAAGCCACAAGTGAAGAAAAATAAAGCCCAGATCCTATATCAGAAAATTTTCAGTCATGACTAGATTGCACTTTGCCTTTATAATCTCAAAACATTTCAACGCTGTGAAAGTATAAAGGGTACAATAGATTCTATGTGCTTTGAGAGGTTTTGAGAGCACCACTTCCTAAGAGGAACACACACACACACACACACACACACACACACACACACACCCCATATCCTGGCTAAAATCAAAGACAAAATGTCTAACTTATGGATTTTTTAATTAATAAATAAAAAATGTGCTAGGGCTGACTAATTTACTGGTTATAATATTTAATATGAAAAAATACTATAACCTTTGTGCCAAAATAGAAATCTCTAATTATTTCTTTCTTCATTATAGAAAACAACCTGAGCTACTGGAAAGACTGGGCTGAGATCAGGAGATCTGAGTTCTAACACTATCACTGTGAATAACCTGACAGTTTTTTGTGTGTTTTTTTTGTGGGAGACTGGGGATCTTAGATTTCTCTTCTGTAAAATAGGGAAGATAGGTGCTTTACCAACTTCAGAAATACACAGGGGTAAAGAAAGATAAAATAATTCTGTTGTGCTTAATTTTGTTTTGTGTATAACTGACTTCTTGCAGTCTTATACTTTCTATTTTGTTTACAGTGATTCTTAAGAGAGGTGAGAGACTGTATCAGAATCTCCAGGGGGAGTTTGTGCAATTTGAAAACAAAGAAGTGCCCTTTCCTATTGCTTTGCATTGTTCTTAATTCCAATATTTAAATTGCTATGAATTCTAAAAATAAATAAATAAAGGGCTTAATATTTTTATGTTTATAGAGAAGTGTGCACTGAAAAAATGAGATTCTTTGCCATTGCCACCATGAGCCCATTGGGTGATTGTCCTTTTTACGTTTCTTCTTCCTTGATTAAAGTAACGCCTTAAAATGTAGAAGCTGGGTAGTGGGTACAAGAGGGTTCACTGGGTTCATTAATCTCTTTTTATGTTTAAAACTTTCACAATAAAATAATTTTAAAAATGGAGAGAAAATACAAAGAAATATGAAGTGTTTGCACAAATGTAATCTTTTCAATAAGGCCTGCCCTCGTCACTCACTTCAACATTGCTCTTTGCCCCAAACCAAAGGGAAAATTTCCCTTACCATGCTCTACCATTTCTTTATACTACTTATAATTTACTAACATCAATTTACTTATTATATTTATTGCCTGGCTCCTCCTCCTAGAATGGAAGCTTCATGAAGACCAGAATTTTAAGTCTGCTTTGTTTGCTTCCCCTGTGCTTGGAACAAATCTGGGGTATAGTTGTAGTTCAACACACATTTTTTAAAGGATGAATGAAACAATAGCTTAGAATTTTCTAGCAGTTTTCCTCTCAAGATTACTTCAGTTCACCTTTACATTTGTAACTATCAATGAGGAATTGCACTACTATTAACTGAAGAAGCATCATCTAAACTAGTTGTGACAAGACCCCTTGTTCTTAGACAAACATTTTTAATCACAAAAGCTCTAATATTTCAGTAGAGTTTCTCTCTGAACCAGTTTCTACAACAACTAAGTGGGACCCAGATATTTATTTGAATAAAAACTAGCTAAATATGATCTAGAAAAGAAAATGTTGTGTACACTAAATTCAGGAAAACTAGTTTTCCAGGTAGCAGAGGTGCAGAAATCAGTATCTTTTGGAACCAAGAGTACAAATTATAGAACCACTGAGTTAGGACCTTAGGCCAACACCTTCATTTTACAGATGAGAATGCTAAAAAGCAGAGATATGAAGAGACCTGCCAGGGGCACAAAGCTAGTTACCAGGACAGCCAGGATTAGAACTCAGGCCTCCTCATTCTCAGACCAGTGTTCTTTATGCTGAACAGGTGAGATAAAGCTCAGGATATAAAATATTTTAAGCATCAGAGAACAGGAAAAATTTTTTGGGGAACGTTACTGGCACAGAATTTCTGGACAACTAAAAGAAGAGGTCAGACAACTAAGGCCAGTCTTGCTGGAGTCTAGGTGAACACTGAGGAGACAGGAAAGCTATGAGGTTTATTAAGGGACTGAAGAAAAAGGGAAAGCAGTCTATCTGATAATGAAAACCCACTAGCAAAGGTCATCTCTATCCAGAATAACTTTCCCAAAACTTTCTGAAATAATGTTTAAAAGAACAAACAAAAATAATTTAAAAATGAATAAAACACCACAAATCGCCCAAAATCAACAACGTCTTCAAGACTTCAGATGAAAAATCAGCAAATTGGAATAGGTATATGAATAACTTAGACTCAAATAATTCCCTATGACAGAAATAAAAAACCAAGTGAAAAATATTACAGTAACATCTCCCTAGGGACATAGGAAAGAGGCACCAAAAGTAATCACCTCATTTCCCCCGGGACTGCAGAGGTAGAATGTAAGCCCACACAGAAAACTAGAAGAGCTTTTGATTCATAACTTTCTGAACTTGAATTCTGTGGAGTCAGAAGTGTGTGTGTGTGTGTGTGTGTGTGTGTGTGTGTGTGACACACACAGACATCATAGCTAGTCTAGTGCCTGTGAAATTATGAAGGGGATGACAGGGAAGAAAAACCTTTATATTATACACTGAGTCCTATTTAAAATAATAAAAAACATGTGTATGAATATAAAATATTAAATACAAGAAGTTTTAAAAACATCTTATTGCCAAATGCAAAAGCAACTTCCACTTTAGGTTTACATAACATTCAGTTATCCCCCAACTAAAATGAATATCTCTGACTCTGAAGTCTTATAAACTTGAACTATGCAAAAAGATGACAAAGTCTGTACTGTATACCATGAACTTCAATCTACATAGTCTTCAAACCTGATCTCATGAATGAAGAATTACAAGAGAATTCCTACTGGAAATACTGTATTATAAAATTGACAATTTGATTTTTAAGTGAAATATGAAAAGTTGTTCTTTTTCATTCCAGCACTCAAAGACTACAAAGAAAACAAAATATGCAAACATGTCTCATAATAACACAGGACTCACACATTCCAAATGATATTTATCATTCTTAAGACCCCAGTTAAAGCTTTTCCTTTCAGACGCAAATCAATCTTACACAGTTTCTGAAATTCTGACAATATTTAAGCAAATCAAATGATTTCAAGAACTGTCTCAATTATACTATTCAGAGAATCACATATTTTTTACCTACTAACTTGGAATGAAAGGAAATACTATGGCAAGACTCTGTTCTTGATTTTTAGTAGTCCATGCTGGCTAGTTTCATCTCTGTGAACAATTACATATTTTCCACATCCACACGTGTGAGGTCCAAGTTTAAGAGTTGGATTTTCCTCATTATATAAAAATAAATAATTTACTCTTCGCAGGGTGAGAACAGTGACTATCTGAATGGCGGATTAGATGCTGGAGGAAAGTATTCATACCTCAAAACCAAAAAAATAAAATTTCTCAAGATTAAGCGAGTTTTTTAAAAGACCCGAAAGATTACATTTTAAAACAGTTACCCTAAAAGTTTGAACAATGTTTTCACTTTGTTTTTAAAAGGGTGGGCCTAAATTAAAAAATAAAAACGAAGTAACACCACTATGTGTCTGTCATCATGTTAGAAAACGGCACCATTTAAAATCTGTGGCAAATGAAAAAGGGTTTTGACAAGAGGGTTTTTGTTTAATAGTCATCTATGGTGTTTTCAAAGAACACGTTTCGAACATCCAGAATGGATGCCAATTCCAAAATGTGCTTCTGGAGATGAGGGTTCTCCACTGTTTCATCCCTTGGCAGTTGTGGATAAGATTCTGGGTAATTTCGTGTTTCCTAATAGGCAAAGAAGAGAAAAGTCAAGTTTTATAGTTTAATGAAAGAAAATTATAAACATTAACATTACTGTTAACATTTACAATATCAAGGAATAACATATATTTTTCTCTTTCATACTGGTATGAATCTTACTGGTGACATATTTTGTGAATATATAAAATTGTTGGCATTTCAGCATTTTGACCTTAAAAAATGAAAATTTCATATTGTTTAACCTAATCTATTAATTTAGTGAGTTAATTCTCTGGACCGCAGGCTGACTCTCTAACCGCTGAGCCAAACCGGCCAGGGCTAGTAAGTTAATTCTCAAATATTACTGGGGCCAAACATTTCTGGGCACTATGCTATACTGTGGAAACCATATAATTTCTACTTGTTTGGGCAGAAATCCTAGCATATTTCAATAAGTATTTGTTAAATGAATAAATGAACAGATTTTTAGCAGAAATTAAAATGAGAAAAAACATGAGAGGCACTGAGAAGATCAAATTAATGGCCTTCAAAATTAATTACAGGAGAGGGACATATCAAAATGACTAGGATTTCAGGAATGGATGACTTGAGAGGAGATTTGGGAACAACTGAGAGAAAAAAAAGATAAAAAAGAGAAGATAATTTGGGAATAGGAGAAAGCTTCAGGTTTTAGGTACATTTTATTTGTGGTAATAGGGTAGTACAAATAGAACTGCTCCTCAATGAGAATTTGAAACTTTTGGGCTGTCTCTCAGAAGACAAGTTTAAGTAGTATATGTAAACACTGATATAATCTGCACGAAGAGAAATATTAAAGCCCTAAAATAGATGAGATTTCTAAGAATATTAGCAAAGAGTAAAACAAAGAGTTCCTCAAAAGGGAGATGAAAGTTCAGAAAAAGAAAAAAACAAACAGAGCCCTGGCTGGTTTGGCTCAGCGGTTAGAGCGTCGGCCTGTGGTCCTGAGAGACCCGGGTTCAGTTCCTGCTAAGGGCATGTACCTCGGTTGCAGTTTGTTCCCGGCCCTGGTCGGTCGTGCGGGTGGCAGCCACTCGATGTGTTTCTTTCACATCGATGTTTCTCTCTCTCTCTGTTCCTCTCTCCCCCTCCCACTCTATCTGAACAAAAAATGGAAAAATGTCCTCGGGTGAGGATAAAAAAAAAAGAAAAAACAAACAGAAAATGAGTAATAAAAAAGAAAAAAAATTCTGTAATTCTATGAAAGCAAAAGAAGAAGATTTCAAAAATCAGGTAATTCTCAGCTGGAAATTCTTCATTTGGTAATTTCTATGGACCATAATTTGCCACACATTTAAAATTTCCTGAAGAAATAAGTTACTACTTTTTTACATATCTCACACAACAGCTCATATATTCAAATGTCAGTTCTATCTCTCTATTCCTGTAGGCCTCACTTATTACACATTTCAAAGGCCAAATTTTTGTTTTACTATACTAACTACTATAAGTGATAAAAATAAAATGTTCAACCCCCTCAAAAACAAAAACAACCAAGGACTACTGTAAGCTAACAATTCTCTCAGCTCACACAGGGCTGGGAGATGTTTTAGTTCTGAGCAAACATCCTCCCAGACAGGAGAGTATTTGTTGAAAAGGGACATATGAAAGAGACCTCAAAAGAATCACTCTTCTTAGTTTTAGGCTGAAATGTTCCTAACTATCTGTTAACACTACTCTAAATCCACCCCTAATAAGCTTAAAAACAAGCTGTGAAGTCTGGCTGGTATGGCTCCATGGATTGAGCATCATCCTGTGGACTGAGAGGTCCCAGTTCGATTCCTAGTCAAGGCACATGCCCGGGTTGTGGGCTCAATACCCAGTGGGGGCCTGCAGGAAGCAGCTGATTGATGTTTCCCTCTCATATCTAGGTTTTTAACTCTCTCACCCTTCCTCTCTCTAAAAAAATCAATAAAAACATATTAAAAAAAAATACCACCAAGCTGTGAAAAGATCAAACAGATCTGCAAGTAGGTTCGCTCCAGCCAGAACAAAGTCTAACATTCTTTATAGAAAAACAATAAACTCTAGAATTCAACATCATAAAATTCACAATGTCTACAGTTTAATGAAAGTACTGGGCATACAAATGAGAAATATGAGACCTATAACTAGTAGGAAAAACAATAAAAATAAACCTATAAATGATAAAGAATATAGTATTAGAAGATAAGGACTTTACCTATTACATATACATTCAAGAGCACAATGTAAACATAAAAATAATGAAATAAATGAAAAGTATTTAAAAACCAAATAGAACTTTTAGAGATGAGGAAAATGTAATCCCTGAAATGAACAACTAAATAGACAGGTTAACAACATATCAGACACTACAGAAGGAAACATTAGTGAACTTGAAGATTTAGGAATAGAAACCAAAACAGACTGAGAAAAGACTAAAAAAAAGACCAGCCCTGGCCGGTTTGGCTCAGCGGTTAGAGTGTCCGCCTGCGGTCAGGAGAGACCCGGGTTTGGTTCCCGCTAAGGGCATGTACCTCGGTTGCAGTATGTCCCCGGCCCTGGTTGGTCGTGCGGGTGGCAGCCACTCAATGTGTCCCTTTCACGTCGATGTTTCTCTCTCTCTCTCTCTCTCTTCCTCTCTCTCCCTCCCACTCTATCTGTACAAAAAATGTCCTCGGGTGAGGATAAAAAAAAAAAAAAAAAAAGACCACATCAGTAGCCTGTATGACAATATTAGGTTGTCTAATCTATGTGTAATTAATGTCGCAGAAGAAAAGAAAGGGGAGAGGAAAAAAAAAAGGGGGGGTGGGCAAAAGTAGGTTTACAGTTATAAGTACATGGGACATTTATTATTGTATTATTTATTAATTATTGCATTATTCATTTGTATTATGTAAACCTACTTTTGCACTCCCGTTTTGAAGAAATAATGGCCAAAAATATTCCAAAGTATTTAAAAACTTTAACCCACAGATCCAAGATGCTCAATGAAACCCAAGCAGAAAAAACACAACAAAGAAAACCATATCAAGGTACCTCATAATCAAATGATCAGAAATCAATATAAATAAATAATGATTCATAAAGAGATGCAAAAATCCATAATGAAATATTAGCAATCTAAATCCAGCAACACAAAAGGATAACAATACATGACCACAAAATACATTTAACCCAGATACACAAGGTTGACTTACTATTTGAAAATCAATCAATTCTATTCATCATGTTAGAATTAATATATATCAGATTAATTAATGCAGACAAAAAATATTTTACAATCCTCTATACCCATTCCTGATAAAACTCTCAGAAGATCAGAAATAGAAGGGAGCTCAGGTATCCATGAAAAACCAACAATTAACATTACATTTTATGGTAAAAGACTAAATGCATCAAAAAGTGTGATAAAATTGCCCTGGCCTATTTGGCTCAGCAGTTAGAACATTGGCCCCCAGTCCAAGAGGGTCAATTGCAGTCAAGGGCACATACCTTGGTTGCAGTTCGATCCTGTGTGGGAGGCAACCAGTCAATGTGTCTCTCTTGCATTGATGTTTCTCTCTCCCTCCCACTCTATCGGAAAATCAATGGAAAAATATCCTTGGGTGAGGATTAAAAAAGAGAGAGAGAAATAAACTGATGAATGGAACGAGGGATGGATAAATGGAAAGATATATAAGAAAGCAAATATACCAAAATGTTACTAACAGAATCTAACCAGTGTATTCACTATACAATTAGTTACCATTCTAAAATTATATTAATAAAATGGAATGTACATATTTTAAAATTATGTATTTAAATTTAAAGTTACAAAAGCTGTTTAAAAATATCCAGGGGTATTTGAAAAAGAACCATATGTTACTTATGGAAGTGAAAAATATAATAAGTAAAAATTTTTAAACCTCAGTGAACAGTACTATGTAGTCACCTGAATACACAGAAAAAAACAAACTACTTAGAACCAAGCAGACAAAAGACTGAACACACTCTTCATCACAAAGAAGAACACAGAATAACACACAAAAAGTCACTCAACCTCAGTAGTCCTGGAAATGCAAAATAAAACCACCATGAGCCACTACTTTACACCCACTTGATTCACATGGACTATATAAAGTATGGCTGTTGGCAAGGATTAGAGCAACAACAATTCTTATACACTGCTAGCACCAGTGTAAATTGATACAACCACTTTACAAAATGCTTGGCATTCCCTAGTAAAGTTGCATATGCCTAAATCATCTGACCTCACGTTCCACTATTAGGTATATTCCCCAGGAAAAGTCTTATCTACATGTACCAGAAAAATGATAGAATAATTTACTGTGGTGGTGTTTATAATAATAAAAAACTGGACACAACTCAAATGTCCATTATCAGTAGAACAGATGAGTAATTTGTGCTACATTTATCAAATAATGAAACCCTATATAGCAGTGAAAATGAATGAATGAAAACTATAGCTGGTCATCATCATGGCTCAATCTCAGGAATATAATAGAGTGAAAAAAAGCATGTTGTAGAATACATAAAATATGGATCCATCAATATGTTGTGTAGGAATATAAATACATGTGGCAAAACTTTAAAGAACAGTGAATGATAATTATGAAAATCAGGATTTTAGTTTCGAGAGGAATACAGGATTAGGGAGGACCTACAAGGGTAGAAAATGTTCTACTTCCTAAATTGGGTGGTAGGATACTCTCAGATGTGCCTTATTTTTTCCATCTTTAATACTTTACATATTAATTTGTGAATATGATTTTGGACCTATTCAAACTCTATTTAATACAGGTAAAATATAATAATACATGATGGTTAAATATCTAAAGTGGTCAAACTGGTCATTAAAATATTCTTTGCCTACCCGAAAAATCTTGTGCATCCTCATGGTGGCTGAACAAAAGACAAATCTTGTGAGAAGCAAGCGAAGAAATTCATCTCCAAAAAACTGGAGGAACGCCTGATCTGCAAAGAGAAAAATGGTGACAGTAAAAAGATGCTTCCAAGAGGAAGAGAAATTCAGGAAACCTTTTCAACATTCGTCTCTTCAACAAATACCTCTAAAATTCAAACCATTTAAACAACTTTAAATCATTATAGTGCGTTCCGTTAAGTGTGCAGTTAGATTAGTAGGGTACCTATTGAACGTGAATGGGTCAGTAGCTGGGCAATATCGCGGTTGATTTTTCGAAGATATTCTTGACACTTTTCCCATAGGCCTCTACGCATGCTTGACAATCCAGAGACAAACAGGAAGGCCATTAGAGGATTGTTCAAAAAGAGAGTGAAGAGGCTACCTCGTTGAGATTGATCTGTAATAACAAACATGTTTTACATATATATATAGAAAACAGTTTTGCAAAAGAAAAGAGATGCATTTGAGGAACATTTTAATATACCGATAATGTATAAAACTAAAGCTATGTCATTAAATCATAATTCAATAAAGTAGATTCTGCAAGGAACTACAAAAACATATCCCAGGTTCTTTGCTTTCTGCTGAACTAACTTTAGAGCCTAGTAAACTAAAGGGAAATAGAACATAAACATATTCCTTTGCCTTTTTCCCTCCAACAAGTTTTATCCAAATACAGCAAGGTCTGGATCACAGGCAGTTCATGATAGACTTCTCTGATGAGTTCTAGGATGGCCAGCCTTTTTCACCCTCTTGTGAGGTATTCTTTCTCCACCTGTCTGTTAAGTGTCAATCTTTTCTTTCTTTGACCTGATACATTGCTGATCTCACCTACTCCTATAATCTTGGTTATCATGTATATGCCTACTGATTCCCAGTTCTCTATCTGCAACCTAGATGGATCTCCTTAGGGCTGAAACTGTGTTGCCTTGCAGTAGCTACTGGACACTTGAAAAAAAAACTTAAAATGTGACTGGTCCAAATTGAGTCACACTACAAAATATAAAATATGCAGGGATTTCAAAGCACCAGTACAAAAAGACATATAATTAACATTAATTTCACCAGTTTCTTTCTACTTTTAAAAAAATGTGGCTACTAGAAATCTTAAATGAGAGAGGTGACTCCCATACTATTTCTACTGGACAGAGTTGCTCTAGACTACTATATTTAACCTAACTCTCAAAGGTAACTCTAAACTCAACATGTCAAAAATTGACTACAATTTCCCCCCTTTTGTTATCTTATAAATCTACTTGTCATTCAGTATTTTTGGTATCTTTGGCCAGAAACCTGAAGTCCATTCCTGCCTCCTTCCTCTCCCTTATTTTCTCATCATCACCAAGTCCTACTGGTTCTCTGGGCTATTATCTTTTGAAGCCAGCTAACCAGCCACTGTCCTGGTTCAGCTGCCAGATCTCTTTATTTCCATCAATGCTCCTGTCCAATTCATTTTATATAAGGTTAACTGAATGCTCTTTCATGGTACTGCTGTTTAAAAATCTTTTGATGGCACCCCATTGTCCTCCATTTAAATCAGGGGTGGGGAACGTCTGGCCCGTGGGCCGTATAAGGCCTGAGAAATCAATACCAGCTAATGTCACACGCCTCACCAAATTAGCTGACCAAATATAGCACGCTAATTTTTAAGTTGATAATTTTGTATGGTCCAAGAATGATGTTAAAATATCCAAATGGCCCTTGGCAGAAAAAAGGTTCAGTCTCACAATCCCAAACTCTGCCCTTTAACTGGCAGGAACTACTTATAATTTCTCTAAATGGTCCATAAAATCTCTCATCTTAGAGCTCTTATCTCAGGGCTCACATGCTGTTTCTCCACTAGAATACTCATTTTCAACCATTTCCAGGCCCATCTAATTCTATGTATCCTTCGACACCACTTTAGACATTTCCTGTACTTTCTTCATTCTCAAAAGCAGATCAGGAGTTCCTCCAGTGCTGCACAGACTTCCTCCTATGGGACACTAATAGCATCGCCAGTAACTGTCTGTTAGGTTGTCTGTTTCTTCTACTAAACAACTGGCTCTGTGGGAGACATAACTGTCTGGTCACAGTGTTACCTCCAATGCCTAGCACTGTATCTGACAAATAAATGTTGAATGAATGAAGTAACTCTTGGGTAAAGAGAAAACTATAGACTGTAGATACCAGAGGAGCAGAAACCTGATGTGACATTCCAAATACTTAGGTATCTGCTAGGTTTGTGCCCAGAGAGGGCACATTTAGGACTTGGAGGTCTAAGCTTCATAGCACAAAAGACAGGATACTGGACTGAAAAATACTAAGCACATATATTACAACTAAACATATTAGGAATAATGATAGTTGGCACATACTGAATACTTATTATATACTTGGAATTATTTTATGAGGCTGGTACTATTATTATCTCCATTTGATAGGACATAAACTGAGACACAGAATGGCTAAGGAACCTTCCAAGGTCACACAACTAATAAGTGGGGGAGTTGGGATTCAAATTTAGTCAGTTTGCCTCCAGAGTATGTGTTTTTATCCTATACATACTGAAGCCCTTCAGACCAAATATTCTTGCTATTAACCCATTAGATCTTGCAATTTTAACCAAAGCTGCCTCTTGATAGGATAAACTGATAACAAAAAGTACTCTCAAGTAACTGAAAAGGGTTACATTTCTCCAGAAATGATAAGCAACAGGCTAACAGAGTCCTCAAAGCAGGAGAATTTTACCGTTGTTTGAAGGTAAGTTCTATCCCTTAGTAAATGGACTTTTGGATACAGGAACTTAGTATCTCTACATGTTTTTCCCTATTAAATAGCAGAACTTACCTTAAAACAACGGTGAAAAGTCTCCAGCTTCTCTCAGGCATTCAAATGCTGACCATCACTTCCTGTGTCAAACTATGTCAGCAGACAGGACTTCTGGCTGGGAAGTAGCAGTAAAATGCCATCTCCCACAGAGAGACATCAGCACTATTCACAGTCAGGGAGATAGTGAAATGGTGACAAGCACGGCTAAAACAGCGGCAAGGTTTGTTTAGTATCTTACCTAGTTAATGGCTGGGTGTTGGAACCAGACTGCATGTGCTGCCAGTTAGGGATAAATTATTACTGCTGTGGTTTTTTTACAGCTAACTAGTATTATACTTTTTAAAAATATATTTTTTAAATTTATTTTTTAGAGAGAGAGGAAGGGAGAAGGAGAGAGACAGAAACACTGATGAAAGAGAAACATCCATCAGGTGCCTCCTGCATGCCCCCTCCAGGGGATCAAGCATACAACCTGGGCATGTGTCCTGACCGGGAGTTGAACTGGCAACCTCTTGGTGCATGGGACAATGCTCAACCACTAAGCCTCACCGTCTGGGCTAGGGATAGATTATTAAACGTCTTTCATTTCTTATTCACCTGAGAAATGGCCAGAACATTGACCTGTCTTTCTGGCACACTGAGAAGAGGTTCTTTTATTTGAAAAACACAATAAGGTAAAATGTGAATAAAAGAAACCCTTTACGTTGTGCCAGTCAGGTATCCCAACTCTTAGGCAGAGACTGAGTAGTTTTCTTGACCAGAAACCTTACAGTCTTAAAAGATGCCTAAAATATGTAGTCAGTGATACAGGAAATCATGCCAGATGGAAGAGGACAAGCTCACCCAAACAGACAGCTGCATAACAAATTTTAAAATTCACAAATCATGAGTTCCCCAAGAGCAAGGGACCAAAAACACCCTTTTCTCAGGAACGCTTTACCACTTCTTTGAGAATTATCTCAAGGCCTAATGGCAGCACATTAAAGAAGTCTGGTGGTTGGCAAGACCTCTGGATTGATTTCAGATTGACATCTGCCATATTAAACACCATAAATCCACATGTGATCATTATAGGTGGGAAAACAAAGATTATTCAAAATGTAGACAGTGTTTATTTGTAACCTATGGATATAAGAGGGAATGATAGAACATACCTTGTAAAGCTTTTGGATATGCTGTAGGAGAAAGCAAGCAGACTAGTGGCTGTCCAAATAAGTTTGTGAAATTCTGTAATATATAAGAATTTAAAAAGTTCATTAAAGGTTTGACCACAGATAGTAATTTTCCGAAGCACATCATCAGTGTTTAGATTGGGTTCTTTGATTCATAAGCAGCTGCAGAAACATCAGTAACAGCTGAGGAGACTGCATTCATGTATAACTACCATGCATAATAGGCTTTTTAAAAATAGTGACATTTACTAAGTGAACTATTGATGTTAAAAATAAAGGCATAGATATGGTTGCAGGGTTACAGGGAGAGATCATCTGTCCATCTACCAAGAGGCCACCCACTGGGCAACATACACTGATAAAGGTGCATTCACAAGGGTGAATTTTCCAAGATCTAAGGTCTGGTTCTCAGCCTCACTGGCTCTAAAACCTGAGTTACTGGTCTGTGAAGAGTAGAGCCATCTCTCACTATGAATTGTATTAACTGCTCACACAGAATGATGTATAAAACCAGAATGTCAATGAGTTCATTTACAATGAGAATTAAACTGACACTCAAAAAATACTCTTTGCATGACTTAAGGATATCCTTTCCTTAAAGGCAGATTTACATGGGAAGTAAAATCATAAACTATTTGGTAAAACAAGATAAATAAAACTAAAAGTAAACATAAGATGTGAAAATAACAAAAATTAAAACACCCTTGAGTCATAAAAATAAAGACGGAAGAAAATGGAAAGATATACTATGTTCTTAGACAGGAACCCATTCTAAAGATATCATTACACTAATTGATTAAAATTTAAACCAACTAAAAAAAAAAAAAAAAATGGCCAGAGTTTTTTTTCCCTGCCCCTGAAAAAAAAAATTCTAAAGTTCAAAAGGAAAAAGCAGATTAGCCAGGAAAACTCTGCAAAAGAAGAGCCGAGAGGGAACAAGACTCATCAAATAGTAAAATATACTTTAAAGCCTCAGTAATTAAAAATATGTGGCCCTGGCAGAAGAATAGGCAGAAGACCAATGGAAGAGAATGGAGAGTCCAGAATTAGATCCCCAAACAGGACTGAATATATATGATAAAGATGACAGTTCAAATTGGTAGGAAAAAATGGATAGCTATGTAGAAAAAAAGTAGGCTCCATACTTTATACCATACACTAGGATAAAATATGTCAAAGATTTAAGTGCAAAAACTTAAATAATAAAAGTGTTGAAATATAAGAGAGTAAGGGTTATTTTTGTAACCTAGAAGATCTTCCTATTATGATTATGATTAATAAACCCAGTCACAAAAAATCAAAGGCTTGTACACAGTAAAATACTGCATAAACTACATCAAAAGCTGAATGATGTTCTGGGACATATATCTGCAACTCATATTACAAGGGATTAATCTCCTTAAATAGAAAGAACTTCTCCAAATATGTAAGAAAAAGTCTGCCAATAGAAAAATGGGTGAAAGATAAAAGAATTAATAGAAAAGGGAATACAACAGGCTCAAATGTATGAAAGATGCTCAACCTTACTGATAAGAGAAATAAAATCAAAGCTACACTAAATCACCATTTTTTAATCTATTAGTTGAGCAAAAATGCTAAAAGTTTGAAAATGTATGCTACTGGCAAAAAAAAAAAAAAGAAAACAAGCATTCATATGTAGAAGTACATACTAGCACAAACTTTTTAGAAGACAATCTGGCAGTATCTATTAAAGTCAAATGCATACTCCATTAACACAGAAATTCCACAACTAGGAGTTTACCCTATCAATATACTCTCAAAGTTGTAAAATAACATAAGCCTTAATTCATTCCTTGCAGCATAGTTAATAATAGTAAAGGACTGGAAACAATCAAATGACCAGCAATAAGGGACTGGTAGAATAAATGATGGCACAACCATACCACAGAATGCTATGCAGCTATAAGAAAGAATGACATTCTTTATGAATGGATGTGGATAGACCGCCAACGTTTCTTAGTAGTGAAAAAGTAAACTACAGAGCAGTTGTATATGGCATGTTACTACCGTTTATATAGTGAAGACTTTTAAAGACTATGTATTATATATACATTTAGAATTTTTTTCTAGAAGGATAAACAAGAAACAGACAACATCGATCACCTACAGGGAGAGATAGTAACAGGGTGAATTGGGTGTGGGAGAAACAAAGAGAATTCATAATATGCCTTTTTACAATTCTGTGACTTTGTAAATATACTATCAAAACAAAAAAATTTAAACAATTTAATTAGAAATTTCTCGCAATGAAAACAAAGGGAGAGTTGAATACTATTAGGGTGCACCCTCCAGACAGGCAGCTGGAGGCATTCTCCCACTGCAGAGTCTCCTGGGTCCTCGGCCAGGACACTCGCTCTCGGATAGTGCTAACACTACTGTTAACTTGTGTCCCAAGGTTTCCTTTTTCTTTGCTTCACTTGCTGATCAACATCTCTCCTGATTTTTTTTTTTAATCCTCACCCAAGGACACTTTTGCATTTTATCTTTAGATAGAGGGGGAGGGAGAGAAGGAGGGGAAGAGAGAGAGAGAGAGAGAGACGTGGATGTGAGAGAGACATCGAACAGTTGCCACCCACATGACCCCAACGGGGGCCAGGGACAAACCACAACCAAGGTACATGCCCTTAGTGGGAACTGAACCTGGGTCTCTCTGATCCGCGGGCCGACGCTCTAACCAATGAACCAAACCAGCCAGGGCTCTCCTGATTTTTTAATACTGTGTAAAAAGAGTTAGCATAACAAGTCTGATTGCTATCCGTTGAAAGGCCTGCTTACAAGGTTGGCCCTTGGCTGGCTTCTGGGATCTTAGATTTGGATGAGTTCCCATCATTAGCAGAACTGATAAGAGCGGTTCACTTTGCCTAGACTGTGCAAACAAGATGGTTTATCCTGAACATCTGCTTTCTTTATGGGAGAATGGCATTTGGTATGTGCCAGGCACACAGTGCCTACATGATCAGTCCCCAATACACACCCTGGGCACTGAGTCCCTCATAAGCTTCCCTGGAACACACTTTGGCTGTGTTGTCTCAATTTGTTGCTGGGAGGATTCGAGAGATCCTGTGAGACTTCACTGGGAGAAAACTCTGGGAAGTTTGAGCCTACTTTTCTCTGGACTTCATCTTATATGCCTTTTTCCTTTGCCAATGTTACTCTGTATCCCTTTTACTGCAATATATACACTGCAGCATGACTATATGCTTAAACCTGAGTCCTCCTAGTGGAGCACTAAACTGGGGGTGATCTTGGGGATTTCTGATTCCCTTCTTTCAGATTATATTTAAATTTTAGGTCTGGGAAATAGTAACATTAAGTATGCTCCACATGTTTTAACCCATTCAGTAATTAATGTTATAGTTTAACTCCCAGAGGATAATCTTATTTTATTTGCAAGTTTTGGGGCATGTCTCATAATTTTGCCACATATACGGATTATATGATTCAATGCTGATACATTACAAAAATGACAAGTATATGTAAATCGATTATATATTGAAATTTTAACTTGTTATACAGCTCATACATAAGATTGCTATTGATTTTTGTACATTGACCCCATATCTAAATACTTTGCTGAATATGTATACATACTAATTTTTTTATGATTCCTTTGAATTTTCTAAATATAAAATCATATAATCTACAATTAATAATTCTCTCTTCCCAATATTTATACCTCTTGTCTAGATAACTGTTTTTTGTTGTTGTTTTTGCTTTATTTGGGGAATATTATAAAATTCTGGTCAGGACTAAAGCAAGATCAATCATAATGATAATAGGAGGCATTCTCTTTTTCTTGCTCATTTTAATTAAGAACATTTTCAGTGTTTCTTACTCTAAGTACAAAGTTGGCTACAAACAGAAACGCTTCATCATAGGCTGAGCTTTTTGTTTTTCACTAAGAATGAGTACTGAATTTTATTAGATTTTACAAATGACGATTGAGATAAGCATGTGATTTTTACTTATCCTGTTAACACAGTATATAACACTGATTTATTTTCATATACCTAACCTTCATGTATGATTCAGATACTCTTTTGGAATATTATTCTATTAATAGGTCCATTTACTAGAATTTAATTAAACTTTTTCTAATCCATAATGATAAACTGATTTGGGTAGAGTTTTCCTTTGTGTGTGCTATTTTTATCTCAAGTAGTGTCACCATAATAATTCCTATCACTTACTGATGCTACTTTTCAAGGACTATCCCACGCTGCTCCGACCTAGCCTATAATTTTTTTTTTTTTTTTTTATCCTCACCTGAGGACATTTTTCCGTTTTATTTTGTTCAGGTAGAGTGGGAGGGAGAGAGAGGAACAGAGAGAGAGAGAGAAACATCAATGCGAAAGGAACACATCGAGTGGCTGCCACCCGCACAACTGACCAGGGCCGGGGACAAACTGCAACCGAGGTACGCGCCCTTAGCGGGAACCGAACCCGGGTCTCTCAGGACCGCAGGCCGACGCTCTAACCGCTGAGCCAAACCGGCCAGGGCCTAGCCTATAATTTTAACAATCCTGTAAAATCAGTATTGCCAACCTATTTTACACAAAAGTGAAAAGTGGCTCAGAAAAGAACAAGGACATGTTCAAGGTCACACAAGTGTCTTTTGGCCTAATTACTATAGAATGAATTGGACAGTTCCGACCTTTTTCATTGCTCTAGAACTGTGTATTTGATTCTGAAAGTTTAAAGTATTTATTAGTGAACCCAAAAGGGCTTGAGGCTTTTTTGTGGGGAAAAGAAGATAACTATGATCACTTTCCTCTATTGCATACCCTGTGATTAGGCTTTTCCTTCTTACGGCCATTAGATTTTTCTCCCAGGAAAGTATCTATTTAACTAAGACATTAAAATATCTTACAACTTCAAAACAGTACATAGTGTCCTTTTTAAAGATCTCTGTTTTTCAACAAATACTCACTGAACCTATGGATTAGACACTGTTCAAGATGCTAGGAATATAGCAGTAAACAAAACAGATTTAAAAAAACCCTGTATTTCTGGAGCTATTTATTTTTTATTTTTTTCCTCTAGATTAAAAACAATTTTTATTTTATTTCATTTTTCCATTACCATTTATTCCCTTTATGCCCTTTTCCACTTCCACCCTCCCCTCTGCCCCCCACAATCACCACACTGTCGTCCATGTCCATGAATTCTCTTCTTTTTTCTGGAGCCGACATTTGGAAGGGGTAGAGTGGCAGGTAGAGACCCACCATAAAGGAAATAAAGAAGCTGCATAATGTCACAGCAGGTGACGACGGTGCTGCCTGTGGAAGGACGGCACAGGGTACAGTCAGCAGCACAGGCGTTGCAATCAGAGTGGTTAAACCCCAACTCAGCCACTGACGAGTTGTGTGTGAGACCTGGGGCAGGCAAATTACTTCACCTTTCTGTGCCTTCGTTTCCTTATCAGTAAGATGGGGATAATAAAGTATCACATTGGGTTGTATGAGGATTAAATGTGTTAGTATTTGTAAAGTGCTTAGAACAGTGTGTGGCACTATACAGACACTAACTGCTAGAATTCTTAAGAACAATAAAGTAAGAAAGGGGGGTAAAGAGTGTTGGGGGCATATCATTTTGAATAGGGCGATTAGGGGAGACCCTGTGAAGAGGCTTCAGTTGGTTGAACGCCTGACGAACAATGTGGGTATCTTAGGAAGATTCAAGGTGGGGGGGACCAGGACACAAAGATCCTCAGCAGAAGGCTGCCAGGTATGTTTGAGGAGCAGTGAGGTCCACGCGACTGAACAGAACCGACAGGGAGACTGGCAAGAGAGAAGATCAGAGATGCACTGGAGGGGAGTAAGGACGAGTGTGAGTGCAGATAACACGCGCCTTTCCTCTGATGAGGAATCTTTGGAGGTTTTGAGGAGAGTAGGACGTGGTCTGACTTACAGGCGCGCTGTAGGGGGCAAGGGCAGAAGAGGAAGACTGGTCAGGAAGCTACTGCAGTAATTCAGGGAGAGAAGATGGAGGTATGCACCAGGGAGATGGCAGTGGAGGTGGTAAGACCCTGGATATACTCGTAGAGACAGAGGATTTACTGAAATGAGTGCGAGGGAAAGAGAAGTTAAGGAAAATCCAGTAAAGGAGATGGAGAAAATAAGCCGACTGCAGATCTCTTTTGTCCTGAGGTAACTGTACAATTTCAATTTGGGTTTTAAAGGCCCTACCCAGAGAATGGGACAGAAGTCAGATGTCAGAGCTCCAAAACTGTCCCTGTTAAATCAGAATCCCAAAGGGCTATATACCCTTAGTGTAAGAATGAATCAAACAAACTTCACAGCTTCCTTCACTCACGACTCCTCCTCAGAGGTCTGCAAGGACAATTTTCTTGGTGCTGAGCAGAGCAGAGACAAACAAAACAAAATAGTCTCTGAGGATTTTAACTATAAATGAACCTTCAGCTTGTTTGCGGCCCAAATTCATACCACTAAGTAATCTCCCCAAAAAGGTCCTGAAATAGGGTGCCTCCAGGTGTCTACAAAGCAAATGCAGACCTTCTCTGGATAGAACTTCACTCTAGGGCTCAGTGAATTCCCCACAAATAATCTTAAGGATGACAAGAAATTAGTCACAGATAATCAAGCCTATAAGGATACAGAAATAGCAAAGGGTGTCTTTAAGTAGCAAAAGCAGATTTCAAGTATAAGATTATCATAGATAATAAATAAGTATATGTATTAAGTTTAAAGAAATAAAGAACAAACCTGAAAATAGAATACAGGACAGTATAAAAAGAGCAATGCATTACCTGAGAAAGAACCAAACATAACTTCTAGAAAAGAAAATTACCACAACCAATATAAAACTCAATGGGTTTAGCCTTGGCCAGGCCCACAGACCAAAGAGTCACAGGTTCTATTCCAGTCAAGGGCATGTACCTCGGTTGCAGTTTGTCCTTGGCCCTGGTCAAGGTCATGTGGGAAGCAACCAATTGATGTGTCCCTCTCACATCTATGTTTTTCTCTCTCTCTCTCCCTCCCTCCCACTCTACCTGAAGATAAATAGAAAAATATTCTTATGTGAGGATTAAAAAACAAACAAACAAACAAGAAACAAGACCTAGAACTCACAGTGTAACTGCAGAATGCCAAAAACTTTCACAGAAGCAAGAAAGCAATAGAATGCATGAGGCTGACTGGCAGAAGAGCCATTTCCTAATCTTGCTACGACGGTGACCGCCTTCACAGACCACAGCAATCTGCAGCCATCAATCAAACAGGACGAGGCATCCGGCCTTGTCATAATTACTTACACACTCCAAAGTTTTTCTTCTTTCAAAGAAAAGAAAGTAAAACTGAAAGAAGTGTTCAGAATGACTGAGGCATTTTTTTTCACTCCCACTTGTACTGCATTAGTACAGAGGAGGCCACCTCCACTTGCCTATGCCCCGATGGAAATCTGAGAGCCACAATGTGGGCCATACTTGTTACACAGATCTTGGCATTCCCATCACTCTCCTCTGAAATGAGGCTCAGACGAGCAGGCAAAGCTCCTGTTCTCCTAAGTGGAAAGAGCTGGGGTTTTGGAATGACAAAGACAGCTGGAATCAGTTCGGCAAGTTTCTTAACCTCCATAGGCCAAGTTTCCTCAACTATAAGGGTAACAGTACCTATCTTCATTTAATCATTTACTAAGAACCTTTTAAGTGTGAGGCCCTGGGGACATAAAGACACATGTGCACACAAATATAAACACACATACAGACTTTGGGGAAAACATGGCCTAATGCTGACAGTCAGACCTTTATGTTCCAGGCAGAATAGTTGTTTGCCCCGAGGAATAGAACCAGATCATAAAGACAGACCTAAAAACACACCAGAGACTACCCAACTAACAGGTTTAGCTAGACAGTCACTCTGAGCAGCTGAGCGTGACAAGCCTAATCAGAGATTCTGACCATTTTCCGAGCTTCCACTCTTAAATCTACGCAGATAGGCAAAAATTACAATACTCTGAGGAAAGTCTCTCATAGGACATATAATAGCAAAAACAAACAGAAACACATCAACATAGAAGAAACAGATAGCAGGGAGAACTTTTTAAAAAAAATCCTCACCCAAGGATATTTTTCCATTGATTTTTAGACAGAGTGGGAGGGAAGGAGAGAAGGAGAGAAACATGAACATGAGAAAGACACATCGATTGGTTGCCTCCTGAACGATCCTGACCAGGGTCCAGGAGTGAACACATAACCCAGGTACGTGCTCTTGACCAGGAATCAAACCTCGAACTCTTTGGTCTGCAGGCCAACACTCTAACCCCTGAACCAAACTGGCCAGGGCAGCAGGGAGCACTTTTAAAATGATCATTGATAGCACTGGCTGGTGTAACTCAGTTGGTTGGAGTGTCATCCTGTACACCAAGATTGCAGGTTTGATTCCTGGTCAGGGCACATACCCAGGTTGTGGGTTTGATCCCCAGGGTATATACAGGAGGCAACTGATCAATGTTTCTTTCTCACATCAATGTTTCTCTCTTTCACCCTCTCCCTTACTTTCCTCTAAAATCAATAAAAACAGCCCAGCGGGTGTGGGTCAGTGGATTGAGAGTCGTCCCATGGACTGAGAGGTCCCAGTTCAATTCGCAGTCAGGGCACATGTCCAGGTTATGGGCTTGATCCCCAATAGGGGGCCTGCATGAGGCAGCCAATTGATGTTTCTCTCTCACATTGATGTTTCTATTTCTCTCTCCTTTCCTCTCTAGAAAATATAAAAACATATTTAAAAAAATAAAATAAAAACATATACTTGAGTGAGGAGGAAAAAATAATAATAAATAAAATGATCATTAATATTCTCAAAGGTAAGAGAATGTATTTCAACCAGGATAAAAACCAACATAATTATACATGTTTATGCATATGTATTTTATACACACCTAAATTTTTTATGAAAGAAACATCTAAAGAACAAATAAAAAATCTCAATAACGAGTTTAGAAGATAAAGGCAAGGGAATTTCCTGAAGAGCAAAAAGACCAGAAGATGAAAAATAAAGGGCAAGAAAATCAGAGGATAGACCAGAAGGTCTAATTTACGAATGACAAAAGTTGCCAAAAGATAGAACCGAGGAAAATGGGGGGAAGAAAATCAATGGAACAACTCAAGAAAATGGGCACAGTCTCCAGACTGAAAGGACTCACCAAGTACACGCCAAGCACCATGGTTAAAAGTAAGCCCAGACCAGGACAGCTGAAAAACACTGGGGACAAAGAGAAGAGCCTATAAGCTTCCAGAGACTGAAAACAGGTCACATAAAAAAATCCAGAATTAGAATACTTTGTACTTGTTAAGAAATAACAGAAACTAGAGAGCAATGCAGCAATGCCTCCAGATCCTGAAGGGAAAGTATTTCTAACCTATTCCAAAACTATCATTAAAATGTGAAGACAAATTAAAGACATTTGCAGAAATGCAAGATCTCAATATTTTACCTCATGTTCACCCTTTCTCAGGAAGCTACTATAGGAGACGCTACACAAAAATGAGAGAGCAAATGTCCAAGAGGAAGACACAGGATCCAGGAAACAGGGATCCAATACAGAAGAGAGACGAGGAATTCCCAGGGTAACAATGAAAAGAGACACCGGGGTAAGAGCTGTGCAGCACACAGATGTAGAGGGCGCCAATTCAGAGGCCCTGAAGATCATTCATCATGAGGATAAATTACGAGACTGATGCATCTGACCGATCTGAAAAAGATTTAGACAATTGGTGAGGTGGCTGGGGTTGATTTAGCGATAAGTTCAAAAGAAAAAGAAAAAAAAACAAACCAGAAAAACAAGGAACAAAAATAGATAACTATTTGCTCCAGAAAGTTGTATAGGATAAAGAAAAAGTTTACTATGTGACTTAGCTGTTTAAAGCACTTTACAGGCACAATAATATAAGCACTAAATATTCAGTGAATAAAAATTATGATGTAAGATTAGTGTGTGGATAAAAGGATGTAAGAGGTATAAATGTGAGCTGGGGCTACAAAGAGGAAAGAAAGCTTATTTTCTCTTCCATAATGGGATAGCAATACATAATGTGTAAAACTGAGTAGTTCTCACTCTGGCAACACACTGGAATTACACTGACCTCTGACCCCACCCCGCAACCCCCACCCCCCAGTGAACAGAATCAGAGTTGGGTTCCTGGTGCAAGTGGTTTTGAAAAGGGCTCTGAATGTGTCTGCTGCACAGGGAGAGTTGAGAACTAGAACTTTAAACTACTATATGCATGAGTTGCTTTCATAAAAATAAAAAAGTAACATTTAAATGAAGAAATACACATAAAAGGTCTGTGCTTATATATGAAGAAGCATTTTAAATACACATATATGTTCATAAAACATTCACATGTATGAGACACATACAGCAAAGTAGGAACTCAAGAAGGAAGAGTGCAGTCATGCAGCCCTCTCCTTTTTCATGAGAAACTTGCAAATGCTGCCCTGGCCGGTTTGGCTCAGCAGTTAGAGCATCGGCCTGTGGTCTGGAGAGACCCGGGTTCGGTTCCCACTAAGGGCACGTACCTCAGTTGCAGTTTGTGCCCGCCCTGGTTGGGTCGTGTGGGTGCCAGCCACTCGATGTGTCCCTCTCACATCGATGTTTCTCTCTCTCTCTCTCCCTCTCACTCTATCTGAACAAAAAATGGAAAAGTGTCCTCAGGTGAGGATTAAAAAAAAAACTTGCAAATGGTAGTTTACAATTTTTTACACAGGCTTTGTAGAAAAAGTATCAGACACCTTTGTATGTTAACACACAGGACTGCATACTTGACTTAGAGGCATTAAATAGTACTAATTTTTAAAAAAGACCAATTGGTCTGTGCCATACTCTGATTTGCCTACTGCACATGGGCTCCCCATTTCTATTCTGAAGATCAATGTGTTCTGGACAATTTAATTTTTTAGAGGAGTTATACTGCATGTGCCATCAAAAAAGCAAACAGACCAAAAAAAAAACCCAAAAAACACAAACACCTTTTTATTAGTCCACTGTTATCCTGGGTGTCAGAATAATAAAATCTCGAATTAAATCATGGTACATAATTAAGTAAATACATTTCCAAATATGCAAATATGCACAGTGCAAATATGCTATTTTAAAAATGAGCATCCAATACTCATTCTACATCCAGAACGCAGTCTGGAAACAGTGGGCACATATAATGAAAGATATTTTTAAGATTATAAAAGGTGCTATCAAATAATACCCAATGAATTGTGAGAAATCACCAGGCTGCTACAATACCCTCATAGCATGCTAGAGCATATATCCAATACACTTGACCTGATGCAGCAACATCTCCTGTCACATCCTTAAACTTATTCCTTCTCATTGACAAAGACACAGAATGCTTCTTTGAATTCTGTGAAGACACAAATGCCTGGACTCCTCTGGTCTTGTAAGTTTAAAAGGGACAGCTAATAAATCTTTTCCTTCAGCAACTGCTCATCCCCTCAAATAAGATTTTAAAAAACATCACACACATGATTTAAGAAAGTATCAGCTAGGTCTGGCCGGTGTGGTTCAGCAGTTAAAGCATTGGCCGGCAGGCCAGAGTCACTGGTTTGATTCCCAGTCAAGGGCACATACTTGGGTTATGGGTTCGAACCCTGGCCCCCAAGGCTGGGGTCGTGCGGGAGGCAACCAATTGATGTATCTCTCTCACATTAATGTTTCTCTCTCTCTCCCTCCTTCCCACTCTATCAAAAAAAAAAAAAAAAAAAATCAATGAAAAATATCTTCGGGTAAGAATTAAAAAAAATAAAAAAAAAGGAAAGTGTCAGCTAATTTTCCCCCAAATCAAAGCTTTAAACTTGACAAAATAGGTAGCAGGAAATACGCTGAAAAGTCTACAGTGGGTTCGATGCTCTTGGAATTCAGACTTTAAAAAGTGAAACTAAACATGAAAATTAGATGGAAAACATATGTTTGGGGTCAGCTCTCTTAACTACCAGACATTTCCATTGCTCTCCTGAAATAAACCTACTACTAATGCTTGCTTCTCCATCTAATTATACAAACATCCACAACAGAAATAGTTCTAATTGACAGTTTAAAAATGCAGATCCCAGCATATTTCTGAACATATTGTTCACTAAAATATTTCAACCACATGCAAAGGACTCCAAAAATTCTGTTTTAATTTTCCTAAAAATTACTAGAGTTTGAACTCTAATATCCTACTTTAAAATGTTTTGCTGCTGACATTCTTTATACAATCACTGAAAAACATTGCTTCAATCGAAAAAAATAAAACAAAGTATTTTCAAGTTAGATCCCTGTCCCTTATTTTAGCATGCAGGGCCATCTCTTTTTACTAATGTCACAAGTTTTTTTTGTTGTTGTTTTTTTAATCCTCACTCGAGGACATTTTTTTCCATTTTTTGTTCAGATAGAATAAGAGAGAGGGAGAGAGAGAAACATCGACATGAAAGGGACACATAGATTGTCTGCCACCCGCATGACCAACCAGGGTCAGGGACAAACTGCAACCGAGGTACATGCCCTTAGCGGGAACCGAATCTGGGTCTCTCTGGACCGCAGGCCAACGCTCTAACCGCTGAGGCAAACCGGCCAGGGCACAAATTTTTTTAAATTAAGTGCATTTAAAACAATTTATGTTGATATTCAATGACTGTAACTAAAACCATAGCTGCTCAATGTGTAGATGAGGAAAAAGTTTCAAAGCTAGAAAATAAAATGTGCCCGTATACTTCTACTTCTATTAAAGAAAATTATTCTGGGTTATATAACAAAAATAGACCTTCCACCAGAGATCTTGGAAATCTTGAATTTTTTTTTCCTGCAGGATTTATTATTTTCCACTGAGTGTCCATTCATGCGTTTTCTTCTTGTTTCTATTCATAGCACCAGATCCTGACTAGCATGCACAACCTCAAAAGAAAAGAAAGACTAAATACAAATTGTGTAAAATTAAATTAAATGAAGCAAAATAAAAAGGCACGTTAAGATTGGTTACCTGGGGGTGGCGCCATCATGTCTAACATGCCGTAACACTCACAGAACTCACCTTATATGCAACACTATTGGACGAATCCACGATGATAAACAGGGGCTTCCTTGTGAAAGGATAGAGATCTCCAGGATGGAGGCTGAGAAAACAACAATAACAATAAATAACTGAGTAACTCGACTGCCAAGTCTTAGAATTTTTCTTTTTCAATTTGCTGTGCTCATGTCTCCTTTTCATCATAGCACTGAGAGAAAAACAGAGATTAATTAAGCAAAAGACAAAAAAAAAAGTCAAGTTTTATTTGGAAAAAAATTCAGAGATAACTATTACACAAGAATATCCAAGCTAAAGAGAAGTCTATATATTTCAAGATGGACTAAACACACAATGTGAAAATCTCAGAAGTTGGCATTTAGCACTTGTTTAGTATTCAAAAGCCCCTTTAAAAACACGTTTTGAAAACAAAGATGTAATAACACAACCAGATTTGTATTTCAATGAGTCTTTCAAAATCTGTATCTGTTTTAAAGATTTTTAGTATTTCAAGCTACATCTTAATATTGCAGACAATAATAAGGACTTCCCTTTTACTATTCTTTGTTTTCTCTGGATATTTTTCAGAATCAGCTGAGTGCTGCTGCTACTTCTTTTTTTTTTTAAATATGTTTTTATTGATTTGAGAGAGAGAAGGGAGAGGGAGAGAGAAAGAAGCATTGATGAGAAAGAAACATCAATTGGCTGCCTTTTGCACGCCTCCTACAGGGAAATCGAGCCCGAAGCCCAGGCATATGGGATCTAACCAGAGACCTCTTAGTGCATGAGACACTGCTCAACCAATGTAGATATACTCACCAAGGAAGGTGCTTCTTTTTTTTTTATCCTCACCCGAGGACATTTTTCCTTTTTTTGTTCAGGTAGAGTGGGAGGGAGAGAGAGGAACATCGACGTGAAAGGAACACATCGAGTGGCTGCCACCCGCACAACCGACCAGGGCCGGGGACAAACTGCAACCGAGGTACGCGCCCTTAGCGGGAACCGAACCCGGGTCTCTCAGGACCGCAGGCCGATGCTCTAACCGCTGAGCCAAACCGGCCAGGGCGGAAGGTGCTTCTTAAACATATAGATTCATTGGCCACAGAAGACCTCCTGGGCCCAAAGGCTAAAAGTCCAGTAACAGGTATTTTAGAGCCACTGCCTAAAAAGGTCACAATTTTGGTGTGCATGCTCTTTCCAGATTAGTGGACAATGTGTGTGTATGGATAAAAATTGATGTAAATATATAAAATAATGTGTCAGTGAGTAATATCATCAAATATCAATATATTTCAAATATAAATTTTTCTAATATAAATCATTTACAACTAAGGTCAACAATAGCACTAACGTATAGCTTGGGGGCTGTTAGCTACTGTAATTTGAAACATCTCTCTCTGCCCTCACTTCACCATTCTGTAGTATGAACAGTTAACATCTTCTTGTAACGTGCTATTAGGAATGCAGTTTCAGCCCTGCTGGCGTTGCTCAATGGTTAGAGCATCAGCATCAATTCCCAGTCAAGGGCACATACCTGAACTGCAGGTTCAATCCCAAGCCTTGATCGGGGTGTATGCAGGAGGCAACCAATCAATGTGTACTTCTCACATCGATGTCTCTCTCTCTAGAAACCAATGAGAAAAATATCCTCAGGTGAGGACTTAAAAAAAAAAAAAAGACAGTAAAAGAAATGCAGCCCTGGCTGGTTTGGCTCAGCAGTTAGAGTATTGGCCTGCGGACCAGAGAGTCCCAGGTTCGGTTCCCGCTAAAGGCATGTACCTCAGTTGCAATTTGTCCTCGGCCCCGGTTCGGGTCGTGTGGGAGGCAACAAAGTAACGTGTCTCTCTCAAATTGATGCTTCTCTGTTTCTCTCTCTTTCCCTTGTACTCTCTCTAAAAAGTCAAGGGAAAAATATTCTTGGGTGAGAATTAACAAAAATAAAAAAAATTTAAAATATAGTAGCCTAAGAGAACATTTCTAGTACTAGAAAAAGCCCCCATTTCATTTAATATTTCTTTATTTGTTTTTTTTTATCCTCACGTGAGGACACTCTTCCATTTTTTGTTCAGGTAGAGTGGGAGGGAGAGAGGGGAAGAGAGAGAGAGAGAGAGAGAGAGAGAGAGAGAGAGAGAGATTGACATGAAAGAGACACATCGAGTGGCTGCCTCCCACATGACCCAGCCAGGACTGGGGACAAACTACAACCGAGACATGTGCCCTTAGTGGAAACCGAACCCGGGTCTCTCTGGACCCCAGGCTGATGCTCTAACCGCTGAGCCAAACTGGCCAAGGCTCATTTAATATTTCTTAAGAGAGAACTACAATATTTATAATAGAGAGAGACACTAAAATACATACCAGTGCATTTCTTTGTGGGATTGATTCCGTTTGTGGATGGCATCTCCATTTATAATATCCCGGTTACTATTAGTAAGTACCCCTCCAAAATCATAAGGACCTATGAAAACAAAGGGAAGAATCCTAGACTTCAATTGGAGAGGAGCACTGTTCTGATGTTTAAAGGTATTATGTGAATTTCTCACTGATACAAGTAGAAGATAATTACAAAACATTTAAATATCTTAAAATTTAACATTCTCATTTAATGCAGTATTTAAATGATTTCAGCATGTTGCCTATTTCAACATTTAAAAAATCATTTAATTATTTATCAGTTCTCCAAATGGAATATAATGAGAAACAAAACAAGAATCCACTGCATCCCCTTGTTCTGGGTGATAAAAGGGATGGAGATAAATGGTCTTTGTATTTCAAGCCAAATTAAAGTCTCAGGTTTAACAAAATTACTTAAGAAATTACAGACTTAAGTCCTAATAATTTCTTAAATACAATTTTAAGTAAGCCATTAATTGTAAAATTTAGGAAAAACTTGGAAAAAACCCTTGAAAATTCTCATTAAAAAAAAAAATCTTTTTTTTTTTTTAAAAAGAATTGCCAAATTGCAGCGGGTGAAAAAATCCATTATTATCACTATTATACCAACCACTGTAGTTCCAGTTCTGAAGTTAGCCTTTGCTCACTGGTCATGTCAGTTAGTTAAACTCTTGCCTACATGGAACAGCAACTGACCGGTGATAGGAATAATCTCTCTAAAAGGATTATCCAGCTAGTACCTATTGTAGTACTATTGTACTTTGAAAAAAGTAAAACAAGAGGTCAATATATTAAGCAGGGGCCCCACAAATCTGATTCAACAGTAGAGAAATGGAAATAGTTATTTATAAACAAAACTATTAACTTTACTGCAAAAATATTAAAGTAGTTTATGACTTTACATCACTTTTATTTATTTATTTATTTATTTATTTTTTTTTTATCCTCACCCGAGGACATTTTTTTTCGATATTTTGTTCAGATTGAGTGGGAGAGAGAGAGAGAGAGAGAAACATCGACGTGAAAGCGACACATCGAGTGGTTGCCACCCACACGACCCAACCAGGGCCGGGGACAAACTGCAACCAAGGTACATGCCCTTAGCGGGAACCGAACCCGGGTCTCTCAGGACCGCAGGCCGACGCTCTAACCGCTGAGCCAAACCGGCCAGGGCTACATCACTTTTAACGCTGTTATATTTTATCCCTTTAAAAAAATCACTGCAATGTAAAGGCTTTGAGGTTTATTTTGTTTTGTTTTCATTTTAACACATTAAGAGGCTCTGTAGGTCATGCAAGGAAGATGGCAGGGTCATGCACTGTATAAAGGAATGCACATTTCAACAAACAGATGAGGAGGAAAATGTTACTGATGTTAAGAAAACATTTTATTTATTTTTTTGTCCAGACAGAGATTTTTTTTCTTTATTGATTTCAGAGAGAGAAGAAGGGAGAGGGAGAGAGGGAGACAGAAAAATAAATCAGAGAGAAAATCGACTGGCTGCCTCCTGCATGCTCCCCACTGGGGATCGGGCCCACAACCTGGGCATGTGCCCTGACCTGGAATTGAACCAGCGACCTTTTGGTGCATGGGTCGACGCTCAACCACTGAGCCATATGGGCCAGGTGCAGACAGAGATTTAAATGCATCATTTACATCCCAGTTTACTCACCTATCCTGACCAATTTCATCTATTTTAGACTCATTTATTTTGGACAGTTTTAAGTTCTTATTCTGAAACAGCATCCCAATATTCTACAGGTTGAATCCATAAAAACCAAATAAAGAAAGGACATAAAACAAAATCATGACAAGGACTTGAACTTTCACAGTTACAAAAGTATACTGCTTTCTACAAAGACTCAGCCACAATGAAGCCACTGACCAGATTCCCTAAAGCACTAAAGGCTCAGAAAAATTCCGTGATGTAAAGCAGATCATGAGGCTTGGTTATTTCATCCAAATGTGTGCTTTTGGCAAATCTGATAGTGAAGCACACAGTTAATATGTGAATTTGCTGATGATCTATGGACTTCAGTGTATATTTCAGCACATAAAATAGACTGGGGTATCTTATTATAAGATTGCCAAGTGAACAAATAGACCAGGTTTTCAATTTGGAAGCCTCTCTGAAAAGCTGGAGATGGTCTGTGGGCCAAGGGTCACCGTCTCATAGAAAGGAAGAGAATTCAAGCCCGGCTCACACAGGAGCATTCCTTTATTGTACCTTCACTGTCAGAACGACCTGTAGGGAAAACGCCGGTGGCCGACAGGTAAATCAGAAGCACGCTATTGGCAGGCAGCTCCTGAAATTTTAAAAAAGCACATATACAAAACAACAAGCAGAGAAAACAACAGTTTCACTTAAAGCTCATGGCATTTGAAGGTGTGGGGAAAACGAGAACCTAATCTGACATATTACTGTGTTCTCCAAAAGAGGAGCCACTCTTGCTGGTTCCAACTTCTGTCTACATGGCAAAAATTCATTATTAATTTATAATCTGCAATGATTGCCAAAACTTTTGAAGACATTCTCTGCTTCAAAACCCCCATCAATTAGAGAATGTTCTCTGGAAAACTTGAAATGGGAAGTAAAGATCCTGACGATAGGCCCAAAAGACAAACTCCATCTATTCCTTACTCCTCACAGCACTTTCAATGACCAAAATAATTCCTTGAGCTGCGCAAATACAAAACAGGCCTATGCAACCTGCTCCAGTTTTTTAAGTTCTGCACTGATTCTTATGCCTAAAGTAGTTTAGTAATAAAATCCTGGAGGAAGGAGAATAATTAAGCAAGTCTCATTAATTAAGGGCAACGAATATTTACAGCATCATAAGCAATTTCCATTCTGAAATAGCTGTGATTAGGATACTCTAAAGGCAGTTTCAATTTAACCTTACCTAAATTCTTGACTCAAATATTCAAAGAGAAGAGTGATCTCAGATTCCACTTAGGGCACACCTTCCCCCATACAGTAAAAAATACTGGATCACATATACCTTAAAAGATGCTGCTAAGAATGTGTACAGTTGGCTGAAGGTGGGTTTGTAGAGCAGGTACTTGTGGGGGTTTTCTCGCCTGGTAGGCTTGTCAGCTGATTCCTGTATTTACACACAGAAAACAATACCCATACAAGCTGTATTTGACAGATGAATTATCAGTGCCTATTTTTACTATTCTCTTCCTCAAATACCTTTTTGTTACTATTATTATGCTTATCTATATGTCCTGTATTTCATCAAGAGAGCTTTTTTTTAAAAAAAATTTATTGATTGATTAGAGAGAGAGAGAGAGAGAAAGAGAGAGAAACCAACCCATGCACTCATTGGTTGACTCCTGCATGATTCTGACCAAGGGTCAAACCTGCGACCCTGGCGAACAGGGACAACGCTTCAACCAACTGAGCTACTGGGCAAGAGCAAGAAAGCTCTTTATTCACACTCATAGCATTTGTTGGATAACAGAATTCCATGAGAAGCAGAAGCAATAAGAGTGTTACCAAAACTGCAAAAGTAGGGAGAAGATACCTGCATTCCTGGCTTATTCATCTGGGAAGCTAAATTCATTGGCTCCCTTTCCAGGGCTTGTAACATCCGGAACATGTCAACAGTTAGTTCACTGAACTTAACCTGAAAGGAAGACAAATCTGATCATTAATGCAGAATGCATATCTTGGAGTCTTTAATCATATTATTAACCCTGACATTCATGTGTACTTAATGACACTGGGTATTTTCTTTTTTTTTTTATCCTCACCCGAGGACATTTTTCAATATTTTGTTCAGATAGAGTAGGAGGGAGAGAGAGAGAGAGAGAGAAACATCGATGTGAAAGGGACACATCGAGTGGTCGCCACCCACACAACTCAACCAGGGCCAGGGACAAACTGCAACTGAGGTACATGCTCTTAGCGGGAACTGAACCCGGGTCTCTCTGGACCGCAGGCCGACGCTCTAACCACTGGCCAGGGCGCTGGGTATTTTCTTTTCCAGGATTTTATTATAAAAAAAAATTCAAAAGATAGAAGGTTGAAAGAACACACATATACCATCTAGATCTTACAACACTGACATTTTTCTATATTTGTTTTATCACATATCTCTCCATTTATTCATAGTCCTATCAATCCAACAATTTCCTCAGGTATTTTTACAAACAAATAAAAGTACTCATGTAAACAGAGAACTATATTAGGTCCTATAAAACATGCTAGCCCTGGCCGGTTTGGCTCAGCGGTTAGAGCGTCGGCCTGCGGTCCTGAGAGACCCGGGTTCGGTTCCCGCTAAGGGCGCGTACCTCGGTTGCAGTTTGTCCCCGGCCCTGGTCGGTTGTGCGGGTGGCAGCCACTCGATGTGTCCCTTTCACATCGATGTTTCTCTCTCTCTCTCTGTTCCTCTCTCTCCCTCCCACTCTACCTGAACAAAAAATGGAAAACTGTCCTCGGGTGAGGATAAAAAAAACAAACAAACATGCTAACTTTGGCAAAATAGCAAAGCAGAAATATGGCTATGCCTCATTTTATTTTATTACATTTTGGTACTTTAAAGTATCTGCATTCCTTTTCGACTTTGAAAAGGCAACATTGTATTTAAATTAAAGTGTTATAATTTAGAAATTTGAATTAATGGTTATAAAAGCCAAAGTTGGAAAAGCACTTGTAAAAGTTAGTAACAAAAATGATAGGTGTAAGGATCCAAAATTTAAATGTATAAATGATGCACAGAGAAAAATGTATTCATTGGCGAATTTTCCAATACCCCAAAATTCCCAGGAAGTAACATTGCTAGTATATTAAAACATCATGTGACTATTCTGTCATGAAGAAATATTTGAAATTTGCTTTTGACAAATGCACTTAAAAAAAATCCCTCCTCCTTTTTTCCTGTTTATAACATGTACAGATTTAGAAAGCTGTAAAGAAGAAAATAAAAATCACCTATAATTCTGCTATCAGAGGTAAACCTTTTTTATATTGGTTAATTTCTTCTTGGTCTTTTTCCTGTGCAGATATATATAGACATTTTAACATGAAATAATTCTGTTTACATAGCTCCATAACAGGTTTCTTTTCACTTACCATATCATGAGTATCTCCTTTCCAATTAAAAATTATTTCTAAACCATTTAAATGTCTGTAGCATCGTCCATAGATGGACTTGGCATAATTTATTTAACCATTTCCTGGCAAATGGATGTTAGGCTATTTACAAGGAAACAATAATCCTGTAATAATCAAAAGTGATACTTTTCAAAGTGGATTTTCAGCATAACTCTTCCACAATTCTTTACCTGGTTATTACAATTACCAATAATGAGCGCGTCAGCCAGAGACAGCTGTCCCACAATCATGCCCTGTTCCAGCAGTGGGGCTCCCGTCTCAGCAAGGCGGTTCGATGTGATGACAATGGTATTGTCATCATTCAACACCATCACGGGGTCCGCCTGCAGAGAGGAGCAGTGAGTAGATGACGGCCAAGGCACCATGTCAGTATAGGAAGTAATTCCTTCTTGACAAATACACAGTAAAAATGTGGCCCACACAGGAATCCACTTAACTGTGACAACCTTTCTTGTAAAAAACTGACCTCGATGAAAGCTGCGACTTCTTGAAGCACCAGGTTCCACTCCACCTGATCTTCAGTATTAAAGCGGTGAGTGTAATCTTCAATTTCATCGGACAATTCCTGATTTTAAAACATCACAAAGAAAATGAGTATAAAAAGAAAAAAAAAAGACAGCTATATGGTACCATATTCCTGACATAATTAAGAAGTTTGATTATTATCAATATACACTCCCAATTATAACCAAAAACAAAGAATGAAAATTACATGGATTTATTTCACAATCAAAAACTCCAGAATGATACATATCCATAAAATCTTCACAGAATCCATAAGACCCATACCTACTCAGTGCCACATTAGCAATGACTTTATTAATAGAAAATCCTTAAAGGTAAAACTCCAAACTTAACATTAAAAAAAAAATTAATACTATCTAGCTGATTTTCTTTGGATTTGTAGCATACTGGTTTTATCTGGAAATAGTTTTTAGTAACTAGGAGTGGAGGAAGACAGAGGGGACTTGTCAAAACTAGCATGTTTTACTTGAGTACCCAAAATGAAGAAGCGTGCCACTGAAACCACCACCTGAACACACAGTGCAGCTGGCATGTCCCACGCAGTCATTACAGATAGTGAGTCCCAAATGCTGTTAACCCTAATTGCCTGAGTTAATGGAGGAGAGAGTGACGCAGACATACTAAAGGTATGAATAAACCAAAACTCATTCCCAACACCTTTGTAAAGCATTATGTACTTTTGCTTGACCGAACATTTCAATTATTTTCTTTTAAATCAAATATTTTAACTCTTATCCCTATTTCCCAATCATCCTCTGATGGGTGGTGAAATGTAAAATATGCTGAAGGGACAAAAAACAAGGAATTCAGATAATTATCTCTGATCAGTGTGTGTTTGAAATATGAAGAGAGTTGAAAACAAGCTTTTTATCATGACCCTTGGCAGAAGATACCAGACTCTGAATGCTGTAATGATATAGATATATCAAAAATTATTTTAACCCTAAATATATTTTTAAAAAATAAAATTATCCATACACAATTAGATATTTAATTATCTTAAAGTACATTTACCTTCACCAGATCCTTCACAACATCCATTTTGTTGAGAAGAAGACAAACTACTATAAATCTTGCATAGTATCGTAGCTTCTTAACTACCAACTCAGGTCTATGGTAGATAAATGAAAAATTCGTCATTAGATTAAAAAAGAAAATATGCTTTTTAATCCCTCTCCCCAACTTTCCTATAGCTTTTAAGCTCTTTGACCCTATCCTGTAGTTATAAACATTTCAACATATAACCTATAGTTTTAACACATTTCTTACCCATTCATTAAGTAATTCACTAATTCAACAAATATCTATGGAGAATTATAGCCCTGGCAGGTTTGGCTCAGAGGTTAGAGCATTGGCTTGCGGACCAAAGAGTCACGGGTTTGATTCCGGCCAAGGGCATGTACCTCGGTTGTAGTTCATCCTCGGCCCTGGTCAAGGTCGTGCGGGAGGCAGCCAGTTGATGTCTCTCTCTCACATCGATGTTTCTCTCTCTCCCCCTCCCACTCCATCTGAAGATAATTGAAAAAATATCCTTGGGTGAGGATTAAAAAAAGAGAGAGAGAACTATAGACACATCAGACACTATGCTAGAAATAAAGTGAAAAAACAACAAACCCAGAACAACAGACACAGACCCTTACTCACAGATCTTAGACAGAAACATATTTAAAATATAAAGGAGACAGATAAATACTTAAAACACAGTGGAATAAATGATAGGAGAAATAAAAGGATGCTATTTGAGCCCACAGGACTGATTTGTTGACAGCAAACTTCCCAGAGAGACTAGTGTTTAAGTTAAGGCTATGTATAAGGAAGAGGAGAAGATAAGAGGCAGAAAAATTCGAGGCGAAAGCGTTTCAGGAAGAACATCCAGTTTTCTTGTGCTTAGTGCTTACATACCACATCTTTTTCTGTCCCTACATTTTCAAGTACCTGTGTTCTTTTATTTTAACACATCTTCTGTAGACAGCATACGGTTAGGTCTTCTTTTTCAGCCACTGTGATCATCTCTGCCTCGCATACTCAGGTCCTCTGGGTTTGTGTCTCCATCTTGCTACATTTTTCTCTCTCTCTTTTTAAAAAAAATCTCCAGATTTTTCTTCTTTTTTTCATCTTTGGTATTTATTTATATATTTATTTTTTAAATTTTATTTTTGTTACAGATGTTTCTCCTTTTTTACCCCATTGACCACCTCCTCCCCCCGCCCCGTCCCCGGCTTTGTTGTCCATGTCCATTGGTTATGCATACATGCATATAAGTTCTGTGGTTTATTTCTTACCACCCCCACCACCCCCTCTTCTGAGGGTTGTCAGTCTGTATCCTACTTCCGTGTTTCTGGGACTACCCTATTCCTCAGACTGTTGTAGTCATTATATTCCATATAAAAGTGAGATCATGTGGTATTTGTCATTTTCTGCTTGGCTTGTTTCACTTAGGATGATACTTTCCAGGTCCCTCCATGTGGTCTCAAAGGATAAAAGCTCTTTCTTTCTTACAGCTGCATAGTACTCCATTGTGTATATGTACCACTGCTTTTTTATCCATTTGTTTACTGATGGACACTTGGGCTGTTTCTAGATCTTAGCTATTGTAAATAGTGCTGCTATGAACATGGGGGTACATATATTCTTTCTGATTGGTGTTTCAGGCTTCTTAGGGTATATTCCTAAGTGGGATCACTAGGTCAAATGGAAGTTCAATTTTTAATTTTTTGAGGTAACACCATATTGTTTTCCATAGTGGCTGCACCAGTCTGCATTCCCACTAGCAGTGCACTAGAGTCCCCTTTTCTCCACACCCTCGCCAACACTTGTTTGATGATTTATTGATGGCGGCCATTCTGATAGGTGTGAGGTGATACCTCATCATTGTTTTAATTTGCATCTCTCTGATGATTAGTGATGTTGAGCATTTCTTCATATGTCTCTTAGTCATTTGTATGTCCTGTTTGGAGAGGTGTCCATTCAGCTCCTCTGCCCATTTTTTAATTGGGTTGTCTTCCTTTTGTTGAGTTGTATGAGCACTCTATATATTTTGGAAATTAAACCCTTATCTGTTGTATCATTGGCAATGGGTTGCCTTTCCATTTTGATGGTTGTTTCTTTTGCTGTGCAGAAGCTTTTGAGTTCGATGTAGTCCCATGTGTTCATTTTCGCCTTTGTTTCTATTGCCTTAGGTGATGTATCAGTGAAAATTCTGCTGCATATGATGTCCGAAATTTTGTTGCCTACATTTTCTTCTAGAATTTTTATGGATTCTCGGGTCACATTTAAGTCTTTTCTCCATTTTGAGTTTATTTTTGTGTATGGTGTAAGTTGATGATCTAGTTTCATTTTTTTGCATGTAGCTGTCCAATTTTCCCAACACCATTCATTAAAGAGGCTCTCTTTACTCCACTGTATGCTCTTGCCACCTTTGTCAAATATTAATTGAGCATATTGCCTTGGGTCCATTTCTGGGTTCTCTGTTCTGTTCCACTGGTCCACATGCCTGTTCTTGTGCCAGTACCAGGCTGTTTTGATTACAGTCGCTTTGTAATATAACCTGATATCTGGTATTGTGATCCCACCTACTTTGTCCTTCTTTTTCAAAATTGCTGTGGCTATTTTGGGTCTTTTTTGGTTCCATATGAACTTTTGAAGTATTTGTTCTAGTTCTGTGAAATATGTCGTTGGTATTTTGCTGGGGATTGCATTGAATCTATAGATTGCTTTGGGTAATATGAACATTTTAATGCTGTTAATTCTTCCAATCCATGAACAAGGTATGTGCTTCTACTTTTTTATATCTTCCTCTATTTCTTTTTTCAATGTCCTGTAGTTTTCTACAAATAGGTCCTTTACTTCTTTGGTTAAGTTTATTCCTAGGTATCTTAATTTTTTTGCTGTGATGGTAAATGGGATTTTTTTTTCAGTTTCTCTTTCTGTGAATTCATCATTGGTGTATAAGAATGTCGTCGATTCCTTGACGTTAATTTTGTTTCCTGCTACTTTGCCAAATTAATTTATTAAGTCTAGTAGATTTTTGATGGAGTCTTTAGGGTTTTCAATGTATAATATCATGTCATCTGCAAATAATAACAGTTTCACTTCCTCTTTTCCAATTTGGATCCCTTTTATTTTTTCTTCATGTCTGATTGCTGTGGCTAAGACTTCCAGTACAATGTTAAATAAGAGTGGCGAAAGTGGACATCCCTGACTTGTTCCTGTTCTTAAGGGAAATGTTTTTAGTTTCTGCTCATTGAGTATGATGTTGGCTAAAGGTCTTTCATATATGGCCTTTATTATGTCGAGATATGATCCCTCTATTCCCACATTGTTGAGCGTTTTTATCACAAATGGATGCTGGATTTTGTCTAATGCTTTTTCAGCGTCTATTGATATGATCATGTGGCTTTTCTTCTTCATTTTGTTTATGTGGTGTATCACATTTACTGATTTGCAAATATTGTACCAGCCTTGCATCTCTGGGATGAATCCCACTTGGTCATGGTGAATAATTTTTTTGATGTATCGCTTGATCCGATTTGCTAGGTTTTTTTTCCAGAATTTTGGCGTCTATGTTCATCAGGGATATTGGCCTGTAGTTTTCTTTCTTTGTAGTGTCTTTTTCTGGTTTTGGAATTAGAATTATGCTGGCCTCATAAAATGAGTTTGGAAGTCTTCCTTCTTCTTGAATTTTTTGAAATAGTTTGAGGAGAATGGGTGTTAGTTATTTTTTGAATGTTTGGTTAAACTCCCCTGTGAAGCCATCTGGGCCTGTGTTTTTGTTTGCTGGGAGAGTCTTGATTCCCTCTTCAATTTCCTTAGTTGTTATTGGTCTGTTCAAGTTTTCTATCTCTTCCCAGTCCAGTTTTGGGAGACTGTGTGTTTCTAGAAATTTGTCCATTTCGCTTAGACTGTCAAATTCGTTGTCATATAATCGTTCATAGTAGCTGTTAACGATCTTTTGTATTTCTGTGGTGTCGGTTGTTACTTCTCCTCTTTCATTTCTGATTTTGTGCATTTGGGTTCTCTCTCTTTGTTTCTTGGTGAGTCTAGCTAAGGGTCCATCAATCTTGTTTATCTTTTCGAAAAACAAGCTCTTTGTTTCATCAACCCTTTGAATTGTTTTTTTGGACTCTATGTCATTTATTTCTGCTCTGATCTTTACTATTTCCTTCCTTCTACTTGCTCTGGGGTTTTCTTTTTGTTTGCTTTCTAATTCTTTAAGTTGTGAAGTTAGACAGTCAATTAGAAATTTTTCTTATTTCTTGAGGTAAGCCTGTAGTGCTATAAACTTCCCTCTCAGAACTGCTTTTGCTGCATCCCATAGATTTTGTGTTGTTGTGTGTTCATTTTCATTGTTTTCCAGGAAGTTTTTAATTTCTTCCTTGATCTCCTCAGTAACCCATTCATTGTTTAATATCATGCTATTTAGCCTCCATGTGTTCAAATGTCTTTGCATGTTTTTGTTGCAATTGATTTCTAGTTTCATGCCATTGCGATCTGAGAAGATGCTTGATATGATTTCAATCTTCTTGAACTTGTAGAGATTTAGTTTGTATCCTATCATGTGGTCTATCTTTGAGAATGTCCCATGTGCACTTGAGAAGAATGTGAATTCTGTAGTTTTGGGGTGTAATTCTCTGTAGATATCTATTAAATCCATTTGGTGTAGTGCTTCATTTAGAGTCTCTGTTTCCTTGCTAATTTTTTGTCTAGAGGATCTATCCAGTGGTGTCAACGGGGTGTTGAAGTCCCCTGCTATGATTGTATTGTTGTGGATTTCTCCTTTGAAGTCCTTCAGAAGATTTTTAATATATTTTGGTGCTCCTATATTGGGTGCATATATGTTTATCAAGGTTATATCTTCCTATTGGATAGATGCTTTCAATATTATGTAGTGGCCTTCTTTGTCTCTAGTTATGGCCTTCGTTTTGAAATCTATTTTATAGGATATGAGTATTGCTACCCCAGCTTTTTTTTGCTTTCCATTTGCTTGGAAAATTTTTTTCCATCCCTTCACTTTCAACCTATGTGAGTCTTTTGTTGTGAGGTGGGGCTACATTTGTTTCCGATTTGCACCTTCTGTGTTTGTGTATTTTGTTGCCCCTCTCTTGCTTTCTTTTCGGTTAATCTAATATAGTTCAGTGTTCCGGTTTTTATATTGTCTATTGGCTTCTTATACCTCTTCATTATCGTTCTTTTTGAGTTGCTAGGAGTAGCAATATGCATCCTCAACTCCTGAACGGCTATTTAGAGTCAATATTGCATTTCTTCACACCTGACCTTTACAATGATCCTTTATCCACTGAGACCTGACATTCCCAATTTCCACTTCCTGCTTTCCACGTCCTCCATTACAAATATAACAACCATACAACGGTATGTTTTTTGTGTATGTTTGACTTTTTTCCATAATAAAACTCAAAAATTTTCTCTTTGACCCATAAATTATTTAGAAATGTGTCTACTGACAAATTTACTGATTTTTTAAAAAACTATGTTTTCAGCCCTGGCCAGTTTGGCTTAGCAGTTAGAGCGTCAGCCTGCGGACTAGAGAGTCCTGGGTTCAGTTTCTGCTATGGGGCACCTACCTCATGTGGGTGGCAACCAGTTTATATGTCTCTCTCACATTGATGTTTCCTTCTCTCTCTCTTCCCCCCTCTCTCCCTCCAGCTCTATCTGAAGATAAATGCAAAAATGTCCTCGGGTAAAGATAAAAAAATAACAACAAAAAAAAACAACTATGTTTTCATTCTTAATTTTTAATGGAGTTGCACCATAGTTAGATAACATATACTTGAAAAACCTGTTTTGTGGCAAGTATAAGTCAATTTCACAAAAGTCTCATTTGATCTTGAAAATTACATGCATTCACTTACTGTATGCAGTTTTGTTGTTGTTGTTTTTTTAATCCTCACCTGAGGATATTTTTCTGTTTATCATCAGATAGAGTGGGAGGGAGAGAGAGAGAGAGACATCATGTGAGAGCAGAGACATCATGTGAGAGAGAGACATCAACTGGTTGCCTCCCATAAGACCTGACCAGGGCCAGAGAAGAACAGCAACCGAGGTACATGCGGTTCATCTCCTTGACCAGAATCAAACCCGAGACTCATTGGTCTGAGGGCCGATTCTCTAACCGCTGAGCCAAACCGGCCAGGGTTTTATGCAGTTTTAATACAATATTAACTTCTTAATCCTATTACTCAAATCTTATCATTAATTTTGTCTTCTTGGTATATAAATCATTAAATATGGAATATTTCAAATTCTCCCAGAAAATGTGCCACTTTTTACTTTGTTTATATAATGCTACCTCATTGGGGATATACATGCTCAGAATTTTTATATTTTCCTGAGGTGTTCCTTTTATCATTAGGAAGTAAGTCTCTCTCCTTAACAGCACTTTCCGCCTTAAATATAATAATGTACACATAAACACAGAAGCATTCTTTTCCCCTACTATCGTTTCATTTATCTTTCTATGTAACATATATCTTCGGAGGATCTTTTGTAAAGAGTGTAGTACTGGATTTTTCTTAAAAAGGCGTACTGATAATCTCTGACTTTTACCTAGGAAGTTTAGATCACTTTCATTTACTATGATTACCAATGCACTTAGACTTGTTGCTACTTTGCTATTTTATACTAATTATATATTTTAATGTATATTCCTTCTCTACCTTTTACTGTAATAATCATAATTTTATTACTCACTTTTCTCAACCACCTATCTATTTTGAAGTTAAATATTCTCCTCAGGTTCTTTAAAAATATTTTTCTTGCCCTGGCCGGTTTGGCTCAGCGGTTAGAGTGTCGGCCTGCAGTCCCGAGAGACCCGGGTTCGATTCCCGCTAAGGGCATGTACCTCGGTTGCAGTTTGTCCCTGGCCCTGGTTGGTCGTGCGGGTGGCAGCCACTCGATGTGTCCCTTTCACATCGATGTTTCTCTCTCTCTCTCCCTTCCTCTCTCTCCTTCCCACTCTATCTGAACAAAAAATGGAAAAATGTCCTCAGGAGAGGATTAAAAAATAATAATAATAATAATATTTTTCTTAACATTTAACAACCAAATTTTACTCTAAGCTTCTTCTGAACAATGAATGGATCTTATTAGTGTGATTTAATTCTTTATCTTCTTTCTACTTTCATGTTATAGCTCTCCAGGATTTGGCTCCATTTTATCTTAATCACATCAAGTAGCCATTATTACAATGATTACCGTCTTATTAAGTCTGCTTTTTTAGGAAACAAGGGGAAAACTTTATCTAACCAATCCTTCTATCTAATTTAAATTTTCCTCTCCCTGAAGAAATCGTTAGTAGTTTTTTTATGTGACCAAAACACAGCCCTCCCTACAAGGTTGCTATAGCACTGGTCACAGGGCTAAAGATCAGGGGACTTCCCTTACTTTCTTGATAGCTAAGCTGTCCATTTATTTATTTCTTTATTTATTTCTTTATTTATTTTATCCTCACCCGAGGACATTTTCCCATTTTTTTGTTCAGGTAGAGTGGGAGGGCGAGAGGGGAATAGAGAGAGAGAGAGAAACATCGATGTGAAAGGAACACATCGAGTGGCTGCCACCCGCACGACCGACCAGGGCCGGGGACAAACTGCAACCGAGGTACATGCCCTTAGCGGGAACCGAACCCGGGTCTCTCAGGACCACAGGCCGATGCTCTAACCGCTGAGCCAAACCGGCCAGGGCTAAGCTGTTCATTTAAAGGCAGGCTTGTTCTATTTTATCCAGCATGTCTAGGTGTTTTGGATATAGTATTTTAGATTACCTATCCTACCATGTTGTCAGAAATAGAATTTAAAATAGAAGAGGAGGATGTCAATTCATACTTGAAATATTAACATGGCAATTCTTTAATATTTGATAAAAATAAAATAGGTTCTATGACTCTGTATCGTAGATTATAGAACTATGTAATAACAGAGATTAAACAAACATATTGAGCCAAAGATTGACAAACATTCTGTAAATGCCCAGACAGTAAATATTTTTGCCCGCACAGGCCACATATGGTGTCTGAAGCATATTTTTCTTTTCTTTTTTCACAACTTTTTTTTTTTATCCTCATCCAAGGATACTTTTCCATATATATATATTTTTTTTTTCAGATAGAGTGGGAGGGAGAGAAAGAGAGAGAAACATTGACGTGATAGGGACACATCACGTGGTTGCCACCCGCACAACCCAGCCAGGGCTGGGGACAAACTGAAAGCGAGGTACATGCCCTTAGTGGGAACTGAACCCAGGTCTCTCTGGACCGCAGGTCGACGCTCTAACCGCTGAGCCAAACCAGCCAGGGCTTTTTTCACAATCTTTTAAAAAGGTAAAAACGATTCTAAGCTGCTAGACAGTACCAAAGAAGACCATAGTTTGCTGACCTTTGTATTAAATAAACACACAGAAGTGGTGGATGCATTCTGTTTTGGAAACCACTGTGTTGAACTGCAGCAAAGCACAAATGAAACGAGTGCTGTCAGCTCACACGTGAGAGGCATTCCCAACCTAGGCTGCAACCCTGAATCCACAGCCCACGGCCCAATGCTTGACTCCATCCAAACTGCAGAAGAAAAGGTCATCCTGTGACTCTCAATGGACAGGTCCACATCAAGTCCTCTTTGTAAACACTGCCACTAGGAAACCGCAGGTCTTCACACTTAGATTCACATTTCCAACTGCAAAAAATACTTCAATACCATCACTGCTGAAGTTGACGTCATGATCTGACAAAGCCCTTGTGGCACTCCAGAACTGCAGCCCTGTCCAACCTGCCAGGCCCACTACTTGTAAGACACCGACTCTTGACACATTTGCCAGAGAAACTGATTTTCCTGGTGCTAAATGCAACATCACCCCCTACCCTCTGCACTCAAGACACCTTATTGTCTCCATCTCTAACTCTGCCCAGGGTCAGCTTCAGCCATTTGCAACAGTCTGGGCTATGCCCTGGCCGGTTTGACTCAGCGGTTAAAGCGTCAGCCTACGGTCCAGAGAGAGACGGGTTCAGTTTCCGCTAAGGGCACGTACCTCGGTTGCAGTTTGTCCCCGGCCCTGGTTGGGTTGTGCGGGTGGCAGCCAATGGATGTGTCCCTTTCACGTCAATGTTTCTCTCTCTGTCTCTTCCTCTCTCTCCCTCCCACTCTATCTGAACAAAAAATGGAAAACTGTCCTCGGGTGAGAATAAAAAAATAAATAAATAAACAGGATGGACTGTGGACTGAGACACTGTGAGAGCTGTTTATGCTTAGTTACAGCAGTTACCTTGGTGATTTTGTCAAAGCCATTCCTCCTGGCTGTGATAAAATCCTTAGGCACCAAGACAGTGCAGAGAACTTGCCCCTTTGAGGAGAGATTTTTGCCTTTTAAAGCAACTGTGACATTGTAGAATAGTTTCTTACTTTATTTTAATCTACTGGCTGTTGATTTTAGGAGTGTCGCCAATTGCTACCTTAACTGGCCTTCTTACTCTATATGAACAAAGAAACAAACAACACACCATCGAAACCAAGTCCTCCCAGAGAACAAGGTCAAGATTTTGGATTGTTTCTTTGATTCTAATTTAGTGTCTTTAACGCAAGGGCTGTTGTCATCCTGGTTCCAAATAATCCTACCTCTGTTCATCTGCCCTGCTCTAGGAGGCAGCAAAGGAAAACAATTGATATGTGGTGTTTGCTCTTAGGATAGAAAATGATTTCCACAAATCAAGCTATTGGGTTTTAAGCCAACGGGCCTAAGGCCAATTTTCCTTTTGGCAAATTGGAAAAGTGAATTATACAAGGTATTTTACTATTGCTTAAAATAGTTCTTTGCTGATAAATGTTAAATAGCCCTTTTGCATGTTCTTACGGATACAATTTATCTCACCAAGAATTCAGACAAATTGTATAACCTAAATGCAAAGGCGGGGGGGGGGGGGGGGATGCGTTGGAGGAAATATATCTGGAGTGAATATATGTAAAGCCAATTATAAGTAAACCTGAAGGAAAAGTAATTGATGGACCTTCTGACAGAACAAAGGAAGGCAATGACACAAACATTTCAGCATCTACATGCCTCACTTGTCTCAAGCCAACTCCTCCAGGCGAGCTTGAACAAGATTCGCAAGGGCACGAAGGGGATTTACAAGAGTGGGGCTTTCCAAAAACTGTTGCCGTAGAGCTGGGAAGCCTATGATAGGCAACCACAAAGTGTTTTTCTAGAAAATCATGTCAAAACCACATTTTCCTCTAATGCTAAAAGAATATAATCTTTTCACTATGTAACAACTGTGAATTCTGTTGCTGGTGGTAGAGAGAACCTTCACATCTTCTAGGCCTGAACTTTCTCTTCCAACAATCCTTGGAACGCTAGCAATAAAGATTCTCCAGCAGATCCCTGGTTTCTTCCACAATTCCATGCTCATCTGGAATTAATAACATCACCACCCACCTGTACCCAAAAGACATCTATAACTCCCATGAGAAGATAATCTTTCGAAAGGAAAAGAGCACACCTGTACACCTTCTTCTTTTCTTTGTGCTCTTTCCGCCCAAGCAGTGACCACAGTGCCAGATGTGTAAGTGCTCCATGGATTACTGTTGGAATTAATGAATCCCACCAGATTGTTTCCCTAACAACTGCACAATAGTATTAGGTTTACAAAATAAAATTCAAACAGCTTAACATCTTTTCTTTAGTCCTATATGACAGCTGTTGACAGGCTTTCGAATGTATATGAATTAAGGCTAAAAAGAATTAACGTTATCAGCTAAGCCTCACTCTGGAGTTCTTTTCCGTAAAATTTTGTGTGACCCCCAATCTCTCATAACGAAGTAATCCACCCCTCCTCTGTGCTCTGACTCTATGCTGGTATTGTGACATCTGTTACAACATCTGTAGTATTTATTGCTATTAGGTAACATATCTCTGTGTGCTTAAGAAGGCCTGGTACATAGTAGACCCTCCATAAAACCCATGAAATGAATAAAAGTTACAAACAAATGTATGCATTTCTGCATAATTTGCACACAAACTAGAAATGTTAAGTGTTTTACCTTCCTGTCTCTAAAAATGTAGGAAGTGCATACCTGTCCTCTTTGTTGACTTGAGAATAATATGATCTCTGTCTGATTGCAGAATAGAAGGAAAAAGCCTCATTCAGATAGCTGGTCTCAGATGTGCGTAAGCTACGAGAAAAAAAAAATCTTTAAATTTGACAGTGTCTCAAATTCTTCACCATGATAAATACCTGCTTTATTATTCCTCTATTCCTATACAACAGGGATGGGAATGACTGTCCTAAATTTGAATCAGCAAAGCAATATTCATATCACCCTTAAAATGTGTAAAAATAATAATAATGATAATTTTAAAAATACCTCCCCACTGCTCCCAAACCTTTTTGGATGGCAACCCACAGTACACATTATTCTCATTCTTTGGAGGGACTCTCCAAACATTTCCTCAGTTAAATCTTCCTACCCAGGACCAGACCTTTCATTACCTTCCCCAAATTCATACATGGTCACTTGTCCTTTGACTAATGTCTTCCTTTTTTTCTCACAGAAATCAGAAATGGACTAATCCATATTAATCTTCACAGGACGCTGATGAATTAGGTTCTTTGTTTAAAGAACTGAGCGAAGGAGATGAGGGATTAAGAAGTACAGATTGGGCCCTGGCCAGTTTGGCTCAGCGGTTGAGCATCAGCCTGCGGGACCAGAGAGTCCCGGTTCGGTTCCCGCTAGGGGACCGTACCACAAAAAAATAAATAAATAAAATAAAAATAAAATGTATCTTTAAAAAAAAAAAAGAAGTATAGACTGGTAATTACAGAACAGTCCTGGGGATATAAAGTACAGCACAAAGAATATGGTCAATAACATGTAGTAATTATGTATGGTGCCAGGTCGGTACTAGAAATATCAGGGGGAACACTTTGTGATAAAGTATATGATTATCTAATCACTGTGATGTACACCTAAATCCAACACAATATAATATTGAAGGTAAACTATAATTGAAATATTAAAATATTTAAAAAACCACATTTTTAGTTTTACAAAGGACTTCTTAAGAAAATATGCTACCCAAGAGAATGATTTTAACGGTGGGAATTTTGGGTGGCGTGCCAAAAGACAGGAAGAGGAAGGAATTTTTTGGCCTATTAAGTTACAAATGGGCCAAGCCTTTTTATGGTATACATGGTATTATTTCTTGATGAGATTTAGAGTCCTAAAAAGGAGTTCTCTTCTTTCCTTGACTCATGGGTGGGACTAAATACAGGGGTGAGCAAAAGTAGATTTACAGTTGTGAATACACACAGATTTTATTCTTTTATTATTATTTATTAATTATTGTATTATTGTCAATAAGTACAACTGTAAACCTCCTTCTACAGGATGCTATTGCTCTAATATAATCAGAAGTATCCTTACTTACTTCATGTAACCTTTCAGACATATCCTACAAATATGAATTTTAAAATATCCTCCTAAAACCAACTCATTCAAACACACAAGTCATGTATTTGCACAGTATCAAGATTTAAGTGAAGCTATCACAAACTATAAATTCATAATTCAAGATCTTATTCCTTGAAGTTATAAATGAGTCTGACCAAATGAACTATTGGGAAGGTGAGCCTTTGAAGCAAATAATGTTACTCTGATTATGGAAGGTCATTTAGTAATGTGGTCTTGATCCATATGATCTGAATTATTAAGGTTTCATTTATAACTCCTTAGTTTTCCCCCCAGCCACGTAAGTATACCACACATACATCCACCTGCTGTGTTTAAATCAGGACAACGCTTGATTTTCCACGGGCAATTCACTTACTAATAATGGTAGTATAGCTGCCCAATCTTAGAAGCAATTTCTCCTATTTGCCACCGCTTCAAGCCATACCGATTATCCAAGACTTGTCTGTTTTATATAGGAAGAAAATAGAAATAAGAAACTATAAATTTTTAAAATAACCAGATTTGTAAACTTAATAGGATAACATAACACTCAATTCAGCTTGAAATTTTAAATTCATGAATTCAAATTCATGAATTTTTCATGATATTTCAACATATTCATTCAATTAATTTCAAAAAGCAGTTATTGAATGTCTATTTAAAGTAAGCTGAAATACAAAAAATAAACTTGCATTATGTTCATGAAAATTAGAAGTAATACCCCCAAATAGTTTAGGCCAAAAAACAATCAATACCTATTTTAGAATGAAACCAATCAGCCAAGATATGTTAGAATTAATCAGAACCATTTCAGACATAACATTGTCTTTAAAAATCAGATTAAGAACATTACATTTTAAAAACTTAAATAAACAGGGAAAAAATCCATTTGTTTTCAGTTGGGTCATAAAGATGAAATATATTAAGATGCACCCAGAAATAAAAAGCACTGAGGTAGTCAAGGTCAAAACTGTGCTCAATATAAAATGGAAGTTCACTCTCCTTTAACAATAAAATTCCTTTACCGATGCTGCTGCTGGAACTTCCAGAGTTTGGTGTAAACATCAAAAGTTCTTCCAAAATAGGACTGCCACTGCTTCTGCCCATATTGAGGCAAATCTCTGTAAGAACAAACACACATACATTAATTTTAAATCTCTTATACTATTTGAAAACTAAGTCTTGTGATGGTACAAACTGGACAGATTTAAAACATTTGCATTCAGGCTTTCATTTTTTAAAAAATGTTATAATTTTGGAGAATAGCTCTATAATAAGGGTCCAGGGCACGTTCCTTCCTATTCTTCCCCCTACCTCTGACAGTTCATTCTTAGTGTCCCATGAGGTTTCTAGCACTCTCTTCCCTCTCCTGGATGATCTGTTTCATACTCATACTATGGTAACTTCCAAATGTTCTCTTCAGCTAAGAATTCAGCACTTTCAAAAATGCTGCTTCAGGGACTCTAAAAGGAAATGTGCAGGTGGTACTGTTCTCAACTATTCTACCCCGTCCCTATAGGTGAAACTATAGCTCCCTATCCTTGGGCCTGATGGCTCTAGTACCTCCCTTAGAGACAAATACTTCCCTACCATGCAGACACTGAGACTGCCATATGACTTGCTTTGGCCAATGAAACATAATTGTAAGTTATCTCTACCATATCTGAGAAGGTTTAAGAGGTATTACAGGGGTCAGCACTTCCACTTTCCCTCTGACCTAAGACCAAGATGGCACTGCTCCTCTGCCTGGAACACAGAGAAGACACATTTCATACCACTTGTAGCTGCTAACATGGGAGCTAGAAATGAATCTCTACTGCAGTAAGGCACTACAGTTTTGAAGTGATTACCACAGCCTTACTTAGGAAAAGCCAGTAGAGAAACTGGTACCAGGGGTGGGTTACTGCCATACCAAACACACCACGTAAGTGAGACTGGCGTTAGACTGAGTGGCAAGTAACTGTTAGTGAAGACTGGAAAAATGATGACACATGTAACATGGTGGCAGAGCTGCCTGTGCCAGCAATAACTTGGAAAGCAGATCATGTGGCTAAAGAACTTGAGGGTTTATAGGAAAAAGCCAACAGATGATATGCTACTGGCCCTGGATGCTTAACAAAATACAAGGAAGAGATGAACTCAGAAAAGAACCAGCTGCAAGCAGGAATGGAAAGGAAAAGAGAAAATCCACAAATTCCAGAGCTGGAAATACACAATAGTTTCTAATGCCTAAGTGTAAAAAATACAATTTGAGAAATACTACCTTAAGACTCTGTCTCATCCTCAGGGCAAAACCTCACCATGAAAGCCTATGAATAAACGTAGGAGAGGGGTCCCAAATATATTCTTTCAGGGGGACAAAACAGATGAGAGAAAAGAATCTAAGGGTTCTGCTATTTTATGGAGTTCTGATAAGCTCAGGGTATTAATAATCAAGTCTAGAAGAGAGAGAGGCATGTCTCAAAAAATCATGGGTATGGCTATTGGTACATGGAAGCTAACCTAGACCAAATAGATAAAGAATAAATAAACTGCCCTGGCCGGTTTGGCTCAGCGGTTAGAGCGTCCGCCTGCGGTCCGGAGGACCCGGGTTCGGTTCCCGCTAAGGGCATGTACCTCGGTTGCAGTTTGTCCCCGGCCCTGGTTGGTCGTGCGGGTGGCAGCCACTCGATGTGTCCCTTTCACATCGATGTTTCCCTCTCTCTCTCTCTTCCTCTCTCTCCCTCCCACACTGTCTGTACAAAAAATGGAAAAATGTCCTCAGATTCAGATGAAGATTAAAAAAAAAAAAGAATAAATAAACTAAATCTTGTGAGAGTTTACTGTTGAAGTCATTTGTTTGATAAAGGAACAACCACCATTTACTGATTACAGTGTGGCACACACTTATCCCAGTCTGTGACTTGTCTTCTCATTTTTACTGATATGAGTAGTTATCAAATATATCAATCTTAGCACTGGCTGGTTTGGCTCAGCAGTTAGAGCATCAGTGCTCAGACCAAAGGGTCGCAGGTTTGATTCCTGGTCAAGGGCACGTACATGGGTTGCAGGTTCGACCCCCAGCCCCGGTCTGGGTCGCGTGAGAGACAACCAATTGATGTGTTTCTCATATCCATGCTTCTCTCTTTCTCTCTCCCTCCCTTACGTCCACTCTATCTACAAATCAAGGGTAAAATCCTCAGGTGAGGATTAACAAAAAAATAATAATGAGTAAGACAACTTGATTAAAATATATATATATAATATACATATATATACACACACACATATATATAAATCTTAATCTTTATGTTTAGTGCTTTTTTTTTTTAGCTTAAGTGCTATTTATTGAAAAGAGCAGAGAAGAAAGCATTACAGGTACGCTGGGGGCAGGAGGGGCAGAAAAAGCAGTGCAAGCCAGCCTCCTACTCAGCATATTCTCTTGTTGCCCCACTGGGCCATCTTGTTGTTTATTGCATCTTGAAGAAGCGGTCAGACTGCATGTAGGCAGCAATATTCTCCAAAGCCTCAAAACGGCACAATAAAGCCTTCAGATTTGGAAATTCATCCAAGCACTTGCGCTCAAACATACGGTTCTGATCTAAGACAGCGTAGGTGAGGAAATTCACAAAGGTGAGCTTTTCCCCTGCAAACCATGAGAGTTTCCCCAGGAACAAGGAGAATGGTTTCAGTTGTCCAGGTAGCTGGTCCAAGTACTGAGGCTTCCATTTTTTTTTTTTTTAATCCTCACCCGAGGATATTTTTCCATTTTTTGTACAGATAGAGTGAGTGGGAGGGAGAGAGAGGAAGAAAGAGAGAGAGAGAAACATTGACGTGAAGGGACACATCAAGTGGCTGCCACCCGCACGACCAACCAGGGCCAGGGACAAACTGCAACCGAAGTACGTGCCCTTAGCGGGAACCGAACCCAGGTCTCTCCGGACCGCAGGCCGACGCTCTAACCGCTGAGCCTAACTGGCCAGGGCAAGGCTTCAATTTTTCATGGCCAGAGTTGTAAGAGAGTCGAACCAGTTGCAGGCAGAAATCCATGATGGCCACTCGAATCTTTTCTTCTTCAGTGTCGCTGCACATACTGTGCTTGCAAGCGATGTAGTGCAAGATGGCATTGCTTTGGGTGATCTTATTCTTACCATCCATGAGGTAGGGCAGATTAGGAAAGTCCAGGTCTATCTTGAATTTCACATCCAGCCATTGGCTTCTATCATAGTCAGGAGCTCCCCCACAGGTGTACCGTTTCTCCTTGTAGGATATACCTGTGAACTCCAGGAGCAGGCAGATGGCGTGAACCAGCCCGCGAATACCCCGGAACCCAGAACCACAGCAGACTTAAATGAGGACATGGTGGTGCTGTTTCAGTACCTCTGGGACGCTTGTTTAGTGCTTTTAATATCTTTGTAAAGCAATTCATCCATACAGTAATACAGACTTTTTAAAAAAACTTAATGATGTGACTTTATTGAAACTTAATCAAAAGATGCTGTCCTCCAAAGCATTATGGAGGTTTTGAATTAATAAAAGTATAAATAGAAAAATGCAGAGTTCTGCCCTGGCCAGTTTGGCTCAGCGGTTAAAGCCTTGGCCTGCAGTCCCGAGTAACCTGGGTTCAGTTCCCGCTAGGTGCATACCTCAGTTGCAGTTTGTCCCCGGCTCTGGTTGGTCGTGTGGGTGGCAGCCACTTGATGTGTCCCTTTCACATCGATGTTTCTCTCTGTCTCTCTCTGTTCCTCTCTCTCCCTCCCACTCTACCTGAACAAAGAATGGAAAAATGTCCTTGGGTGAGGATTAAAAAAAAAAAAGAAAAATACGGAGTTCTGTTTCTACGCTAGTCATTGTGGTCAATGCCTCCTGCTGATTTATTGCTTTGTCTGCACCCAAGGTAGGAGGTTGCCTCATTGGTGTCTACTCTGGCTGTGATCAGTCTCAATGTGAATGTTTCTTTAATTTCATAATTGTAGGACTTCCATTCAGCTTGATTTCAGGAGGTTCTGAATGATGGTTGTTCTGTAGTTTAGTTTTACTTTGATGTGGTTGTATCTAATACAGACTTTTTAATGATATAAAGTGTTGGCCTTCAAATTTAACTCTTTAATAGAACCAAAAACAAATTCTATCTGAATGATTAAAAAAAAACATAAAACATTCCTTTGGCTAATATAATAGAACTAGAATTACAGTCATCAATATTCCCTTATGCGTGTGTCTCAGCTCTTCGTTTTATTCTACGAGTCTGTTTTTCCATTTCCTCATTAACATTGTCAATTACTATAGCTTTATAATAAGTCTGGCATGTTTCTTCTTTTTCAGAAATGCTTTAGCTATTCTTGGTTCCTGGTACTTGCACAGAAATGTTAAAATCAGCTTATCGAAGTTCTAAAAAAAAAAATCCTAATGGCAGAGTTCTAATGAGGACGAAATGAATCTGAAGATCCATTGGGAATTAACATTTTTAAAATAACTTTTCATGTCAAAAATATACATTTTCATTTATGTTAAAAACATTGTCATCCCTTGGCCAGTTTGGCTCCGCGGTTAGAACGTCGGCCTGTGGTCCAGAGAAACCCGGGTTCGGTTCCTGCTAAGGGCACGTACCTTGGTTGCAGTTTGTCCCCCAGCCCTGGATGGGTTGTGCGAGTGGCAGCCATTCGATGTGTCCCTTTGATGTCGATGTTTCTCTCTCTCTCTCTCTCTCTCTCTCTCTCTTTCTCTCTCTCCCTCCCACTCTATCTGAACAAAAAATGGAAAAAAAATCAGGTGAGGATAAAAAAAAATATATATTGTCATTAGCTCTTCCGGTTTTGCTCAGTGGTTAGAGTGTTGGCCCGCGGACTAGAGAGACCCAGGTTCAGTTCCCACTAAGGGCACGTACCTTGGTTGCAATTTGTCCCCGGTCCCAGTTAGGGTTGTGTGGGTGGCAACCACTTGATGTGTCTCTTTCACATCAATGTTTCTCTCTCTCTTCCTCCCTTTCTCCCTCCTGCTCTATCTGAAGATAAATGCAAAAATATCCTCAGATGAGGATAAAAAAACATATATATTGTCATTAACCCTGGTCAGTTTGGCTCAGCAGTAAAGAGTGTTGGCCTGTGGACCAAAGGGTCTCAGGTTCGATTCCCGGTCAAGGGCATGTACCTTAGTTTCGGGTTTGATCCCGGGCCCTGGTTGGGGTGATGCGGGAGGCAACCAATTGATGTGTCTTTCTTACACTGATGCTTCTCTCTTTTTCTCCCCCTCCCTCCCACTCTAACTGGAAAAAAAAAAAAAAAATCAATGAAAAAATATCCTCGAGTGAGAATTAAAAAAATAAATAAATAAATAAATAAATAAATAAATAAATACACACACAGACACACACATTTACATTCTTGCAAGGTCTCATATTTTTATTGCTTTTGTGAAAGGTATCTCTATTTTTTTAAGTTATGTCTTTAAGATATTTTTCACATACACTACACTAAAGTGGAGAAGAGTCCAATGAACCCTCACATACCACTGCCAGCTAAACAAGTTAAAAACTTGGGGCTAATCACTTCCACTGAGGTTGCCAGATAAATGCGCTAACTCCTTTCCATCAGTTCGTCCATCTCTGTGCTAAGACACTTTGTCTAAATCAATACCTCTATGATCACCATGAGCACTGTTTTAAATTAAGCAAAAAAGTGCAGGCTCTGTTTCTGAATGAATCTCTATAATCCAAATGTCTACCAAAACTCTTAAAAAGAGAAAACAAACGTTTAGTAGTAAAAGACTTTTAAAATAGAAATTCTCTCATTTAACCCTATTTTAATATATAAAAGAAATCCTTTATTTACCTCACATAACTAAATAAGCTGAATGTTCTTTGTACACTATACAATTTCATAGAAATTTGAGGTAGTAGCACATTGTGTATATTACACATACATGTCTGAGACTGGCAAAAAGAGACCACATATATACACACAAATCTGCCACATTTTTATTTGCTTGGTGAAGGAAACATAATTTTGTGGAAATGAGATAGCTACAGAGCAAAAGCTAATGCAGTCCATGCTTGTATAGCTTTTCTCTTGCACCAGTGGGTGTCACGCTGTTATTGGTGGCATATGCCCTGCAACTGGGCGAGGTACATGCTGAGGACAGTGACAGGAGGAGGAAACCTGCTACTACATATGATTCTATCGAGTGCTAAATATTATGAAGGCCAGAGAAAGTAATGTGAAATATGGTCTGTATAATCAAGGAGCTTATTGTTAGGTAGACAGAAAACACTAACATATACGCAGAAAAAGAAATAAAAAAGCACGTTACGTACTAAATTATTCAGTACTGAGTAAAAGTAATAGAAGAGTGTAGAAAAGAGATAAATTGAGGGTTTGAGTAGTAAGAAAAAGCTGCATGAAGAAAAATTTGGATATGCAAAAGAGAAAGAAGAGATCAGCAGAGAGAGAGCTAAGTAAGATATTTAAGAGAAACAAAGGCAATTTTAAGCTAATAAAATGTAGCACAAGTCTCAGCCAGACCTCACTCATGCAACTGTGGACAGCTAGTGGTGGATGGTCCAGCAGTTGCCTAGATGGTGGCTAGGGGATGGGTCACGTGTTTCTCATCATCCAACAGGCTAGCTTGGGTCTGTTCATCTGAGGTTGTTTGCAAAGATCCCAAGCGCAGCAACAAAGAGGGAAGCTCGAATGTGCATTTTTCTTTCCAAGTCTTTGCAAAAAATCTCTATCGTTCCATTGGTCAAAGCAAATCTCATAGTCAAGCCCGGAGTCAGCGTGAGAGGGGCCAACTCTTGGGCATGAATGCAGGGAAGGGAATGACTTTTACAGACAAAATATCACCTTATGTTTCTTTTCTAATTTTGAAAATAATATATGTCTTGAAAAGCAAAGGTACTATACAGCATATAAAACAAGAAGTAAAAAATATCTTACTGTTCCTCCCTTCTAGTCCCCAGAAATAGTACCCTTTAAGAATATATTTCCCATGTACATTTAAATATATATGTGAGCTTTCTACTATTTTAAATGAGATCAAACTATATATGTTTTATAACATGCCTTTAAAAATAATATAACATGCCTTTTTAATTTACTAATATATCAAGTTTCTTTTTTTCTTAATCCTCATTGGAGGATATTTTTCCATTTTTCTTCAGATAGACTGGGAGGGAGGCGGGAGAGAGAGAAAGAGAAACATCGACGTGAGAAGGGCACATTGACTGGTTGCCTCCCAAATGACCCCAACGAACCGCAACCGAGGTACGTGCCCTTAGCGGGAACTGAACCTGTGACTCATTGGTCCATGGGCCGACACTCTAACCGCTGAGCCAAACTGGCCAGGGCAATATATCATGTTTCTTTAATGAATACAGAATGATATCAATATTACTATGAATAATGTATATAATGAACCACTTTAGCCAGTCCCTTCTGATGGACATTTATACTGCTTCCAACTTTTCCCTGTTATAAAGATGCTGCAATAAACATCTTCATATTCAACAAACTTGAATACTTATGTGATATGATTAAAAGGTAAATTTCTATAAGTGGAATTGATGAGTGAACAAAAAATTCGCATTTCTGTACCAGATGTTAAGAAAATGAGTAAAAAAGCAAGAGGTTTTCCTACCCTAAATTTTCAGGCACACATAAGAATGAGCTAGTAATTGCATTTTTAATCCATTTCCATTATGCTTATGATAAGCAGAAACTCATTTCAGATTACAGAAATAGGTTAACTATATAGGTACTAGATTCCACATTTATTGTAAGTTATCATCTTTTTTGTGTCTCCATGGATCTCTAGTGAGAGGCTGCATTAGGAATAGCTAATCAGATATTTTAAAATGGAAGTTTCTGCTAGAATCTTCAAGACTCTAATCAAGTAGCTGCTGCCAGGAAGACTGTACTATTATATAAAAGCATCAGGCAGCAACATCACTTCATGAGAACTGACAATTCTTGGGTGCTTCTTTAACAATACTGTGTAAAGTCTTAAGACCAATTTTCAAGTAAGCATTTTGCCCGCAAGTTCCTAAAATTGACAGATTTACTAAACCTCGGTAATACATCTTGTTAAGGGAGAAAACAGAACCGGAACTCTGTGCTTTATTTCATGACTACATAACTTGAGATAGTCAGTGGCAGGGTTTTAGAGGAAGGGAATTTTGTATGAAGGTTTATAGCCTGGTGTTGCTCAGTGGACTGAGTGTTGTCCCATGGACTGAGAGGTCCTGGTTCGATTCCCAGTCAGGGCACATGCCTGGGTTTCAGGCTTGATCCCCAGTGAGGCTCATGCAGGAAGCAGTCGATGGATGTTTCTTTCTCACATCAATGTTTCTCTCTCTCTCTCTCTAAAAATCAATAAAAACATTTAAAAAAGAGAGGATCTAAAAGGCTAGAACCACATTCTTGATAATAAGCCATAATATACCCACATCTTCTGATTTATTGGATACATTCCATATTATTTCCCTCAAAAGAATTTAGAACATCTTCCACTCTAGTCTAAAGACTTGCTATAAAGATTTTTAAAATCCTCACCCAAGGACATTTTTCCAGTTTTTGTTTAGATAGAGTGGGAGGGGGAGAGAGAGAGAGAGAGAAACATTGATGTGAAAGGGACACATCGAGTGGTTGCCACCTGCACGACCCAACCAGGGCTGGGGACAAACTGCAACTGAGGTACGTGCCCTTAGCAGAAACGGAACCTGGATCTCTCTGGACCGCAGTCTGATGCTCTAACCGCTGAGCCAAACCGGCTGGGGCAACAATTTCTTTTTTGAAGTGTAGTTTAAAATTTTTTTAACTTCCTAAAAGGATAAGTCCTATGATCACCCTTTTTCTAATGAGACATATTTTTAAAAAGCTAGTATAAAAAACCACTATGATTGGAGTCTAAAATTAAGGTATTTTATAAAGAGTTTTAGATAAATTCCTCTACCATTCAGAACTTGACTCTGGTTTTAAACTCTGAATATATCACTTGGTCATTATTACTGTCAGTAGAGATGGGAAATTAATGGTCCATAGAATTAAATTAAATGGGGCTCTGTGAATTATCCTGTAAGCTAAATGACCTTATATTTCACATCTTGCCAAGGCACCTGTGTTATAAATTGGCTGCTCCTATTCTTTTTCCAAGGCTTTAGAGGAAACTGAAAGTATGACACTGATCTCCAGTTGTTAAAATCCTCAACTCTCTCAAAAGTTGGGAGACTGTGGCAGGAAAGAGTATAGTACAAATGATTAAACCTGACTCTCAGAGATGTTTCAAATGTAATGCTGAGATGTCAAAACTTAGGAACTTTCTTCCAAGTTTCTACAAGTCAACCCTCTTTACTAAACGGAACTAGCTAAGATCAGTGATGCCTAACCAGTACATCTCAGAATATGAGTGTATTTGGAGACAGGCCTGTAGAGAGATAATTAAGTTAAAATGAAGCCTTTAGGATGGGCCCTAATACAATTTGACTCATATCCTTATGAAGAGGAGATCAGGACACCAAGGGTACTCATGCAAAGGGCAGCCACATGAGGACATAGCAAGAAGATGGCCATTTAGAAGCCAAGGAAAAAGGCCTCAGAAGGAACCAACCCTGCCAACACCTCGACCTTGAACTTCCAGAACTGTGAGACAATAAATTTCTGTTGTTTAAGTCACTAAGTTTGTGGTACTTTGTTATGACAGCCAAGTGATCAAGTTCCCCTTAAATCCCAAAGTACAGGTGGGTGGGGACAAATCAGCAACAGCCAAAACCTGCAGGCTATCAGCACCTGTACAAGAAGAGACCGGAGAAACAAAATGGGACGTCTGGGACGTCTGACAGACCTGTGAAGAAGAAAACCACAAATAGCTGATATCAATTCACTGAACAGCACACTGGACCATTCTGAGAACAGAAGCTAAAAGTGGGAGGAACTTCACCTGAGCCGACAACCACGTGTGGCTATGGAGTACGTGAAATGCGGCTAATCTGAACTGAAATGTAAGTGTGAAACATTCGGCATAGGTCAAAGACTTAGCATGAAAAAAAAGAATGCAAAAGATCTCCCTACGTTTTCTATATTGATTACATGTTAAAATAAAATATTTTTTATATAATGGATCAAATAAAATATATTAAAATTAATTTCACTTTCTTCTTTTTCTATTTTTTAAACCTGGCTGCTAGAAAATTTTGAATCCCATTTGTGGCCCACATTACATTTTTATGAGTCAGTGCGTCTTCTCTATTTCACTCGAGGCAGGCTACCTCAAATTCAAGGGCATCTCTTTTGAGTAGGAAGCCATATAAAATGAAAGCATATAGCACAAGCTTATACAATAATTTAGGGCATTATTTTTAATAACATATACCTTCCTATTACCAGCTTGCAAAACTTGCCTCTAGGAAAGCATTCGTGTCTTGAAGGAGGAGAGGGAAGAGGGAGAAGAAAAAGAGGAAAGAGGAAGGAGAGGGAGACAATATGCAAAGTGGTTGTTTCGCAGTTATTCTTTCCTGTGTAGGAGCCAAGACTTCCTAAAAATAGGTTTTAAAGGAAGCATTATAGATTATTTCTTCTTCAACATGAAATATTGGGAGCATGATTAATAAAAATAATTCCTGCAATGATTTTTACTTAAGACCATTACACTTCACGTTGGTGCACGTCTCTGTAAATATGTACATTCATAGGCTCCAACGCTTATTTTGGCTTTGTGTATTTGCTCCTCTGGAGTCCGATAATTAGTGACTTGGAGGCCTCTGCTGATTCAAAGCACCCAGTCATGGATATCAGTGTTAGACACAGCTGTGTATCGCAAATACATGTCTCAAGATGCTGCCTTATATAATCCCACCAAGTATTCCACTCTGCTTCATCACCATGGCAACCGGAACCCTGCAAGCACTTGGGCTTTGATCATTTTTCTGACAGTATTCAAAGCTATTTCTAACACTTCATTACTACTGTAACTACATGCAAGAGCTACTACAAGCACCCCACCATTCATTCTAATCATTTCTCACTCTCTGGACTATGTTTTCTTACACAGCAAGTGGAAAGAAGTTTATTTATCATGCATATATTATCAGAAGGTATTTTCAGTCAAGAAAAATACTCCATTAAGACAGTCACAGCTGGGAAATTGAAAAGGCTCTGACAACCTGGATGAATGGCTTAATGTAAGGTGGAAATACACAGCTTCAAGAGAAATGAGAGAATTTATTATATCCGAATTAAGACAGTATATAGAAATTCTGAGGCCTTTCCTGCACTTTTTCACTCTGTTCATGAAGAGTTAAAAAGTCCAGGTAAGCCCTGACTGGTTTGGCTCAGCGGTTAGAGCATCGGCCCATGGACCAGAGAGTCCCAGGTTCGGTTCCCACTGAGGGCACGTCCCTCAGTTACAACTTGTCCCAGGCCCCGAACCAGGGCCGTGTGGGTGGCAACCAGTCAATGTGTCGCTCTCACATCGATGTTTCTATCCCCCCCCCCCCCCATGCTCTATCTGAAGGTAAATGCAAAAAGGTCCTCGGGTGAGGATAAAAAAAAAAAAGTCCAGGTGAGAGAGAACACAGGGAGTTGCTAAGGTGCTGTAATATTTCTTTAACCAATTAAAGCCACATGGATGTGTTCAGTCTGTTAAAAAAATATATACTTACGTGTACTTTTCTGCAAGTACATTACACTGCAATAATAAGTTTAATCATTAGTGTGTGAACTCAGGAAAGAAAGAGAGAACACAAAGGAAAGCTAGCCAAAAGATAAGTGCAAACAATAAAAGGTATGCTGGGAAAGAAAGGCCGATGCTAAAGGCTGACACTGTTCCAGCTGGATTCTCACTTCACCCCATTTCCCCAAGTTCGAACACTGGTCCAGGACCACTGCCAATGTATTTCTTGTTCTCTAACAGCACTGTGATCCTGTTTTTCTATTCAGCCCAACACAACTATAATAGAACAAAAACAAAAACTTATTTTAATTACTCCCAAAGAAATTTTCTATATTTCAAAAGAAATGCACAAAAAGTAATCAACACTTAAAGTAGAAAAGTGTTTAATTTATACACACAGAGAGGTTTGGACCGGGAACCGGAAGGAGTGTGGAGCCCGTCACGTGCCTCTCCCACCCCCACCACAGGAACTCTATCACAGACCTGCAGAACTGATAAACAGAGGCCTTTCCAATTGCTTTCCAACCAAAGAATAATACTGAACAAAACACTTTCATTTACATAAACAGCACAGAAAATACACAACTCACGGAGACCAAATGGTCACGAAGAGCAAACAGTCCCCACCACATATATTTAATACAGAACTCTTAATTAAAAAGACCATTTAAAACATATTGTTTTTACAATTTGCTTTTTATTTGACCACATATCATAGGCAACTTTTCATTTATATCTTCACTAAAATCTTTTTCAATAGTTCAATCTTATACTATATAATATATATATAACAATTTTTCTTTAAAAATGGAGAGAAAAGGGAAGAGTCAAAGTACTAATCTCTCAGTAAACTATAAATCTGTGCTGCCACTAGCCACACCCCAAAGAAAAACTCAAAAGCAAGCAAAGAATATATATACTTACTCACCACAAATATATATTTTTGTAGAAATAATTAAATGTGTTTAAACTGAAGAGCGTCCTACACATAATGCACTAAAAATAAATCCCTGATGGATTTGCTTACCTAGCCTTCTAGGTTAAAATATATCGTTATTAGTACTGCCAAATTTAAAAATGGCACTTTAGGAAGGTACTCCTCCACCTCTGGGAAGCAATCAATATGTTAGTACAGGAAATACTGCTTTCCAAGTAGTGATTTATGGTATCTGCAAGTTATACTTATGCACTGACAGAATTACTGACTCAATACACAAAGAAGAGAAATTTCAAGTTGGTGGGACCTGTGTTTTTATCTATTGAATATTTCAGAGAACAACAGTTAAAAGGATTAATACCTGTAATTGATATATAATTGACATATATTAGTTTCAAGTATACAACATAATAATTTGTATATATTGCGAAATGATCACCACACTGTCCTGCTGATGTACTAAGTGGTTAGAGTGTCAGTATGAGCACTGAAAGGTCTTGAGTTTGATTCCTGGTCAAGGGCACGTACCTGGGTTGCAGGTTTGTTCCTGGCCCCAGTCAGGCGCATGCAGGAGGCAACCAATCGACGTGTCAATCTTACATCAATGTCCTTCCCCCCCCACTCTCTCTAAAAATCAATGGAAAAAATAACCTCAGGTGAGGATTAACAACAACAAAAAATGAGCACCACAATAAAGTTCAGTTAACATCAATCACCATAAATAGTTACAAATTATTTTTTCTTGTGATGACTTTTGAGGTCTGTTTTCTTTTTTAAATTTTTTTTCTTTATTGTTTTTTTTTTTCTTTAGGGAGAGAGAGAATGAATAGGAGAGGGAGAGAGAGATAGAAACATCGATGAGAAAGAACATCGATTGGCCGCCTCCTACATGCCCCCCTCTGGGGATCCGGCCCATGACCTGGGCACGTGCCCTAACCGGGAATTCAATTGTCAGCCTCTTGGTGCATGGGTTGACAATCAACCATTGAGCCACACTGACCAGGCTTAAGGTCTATTTTCTTAGAAACTTTCAAATATACAATACAATATTATTAACTATAGTCACCATGCTATACATTACATCCCTATGACTTACTGATTTTTATGGCTGGAAGTCTGTACTTTTTAAACTCCCTTCACACATTTCACCCACTCCTTCACCTATGACAACCACCAATCTGTTCTCTGTATCCTTGAACTTGGTTTTTTTAATTTTGGGGAGGGGGGTGTTGTTAATGGTGGTGGTGTTATATTCCACATAAACTAAGATCATATATTTATTTGTCTTTCTCTACCTGCCTTATTTCACTTAGCATAATGCCTTCAATCTCCATCTATGTAACAAATGTCATGATTTCCTTCTTTTTTACAGCTGGGGATTGAGCCCACAACCTGGCATGTACCCTGACCGGGAATCGAACCAGGACTTCTCAGTCCATGGGACGATGCTCAATCCACTGAGCCACACGGGCCAGGCCATCTACCCATTTTAAAATCCGATTGTTGTTTTGCTATTAAGTTATATGAAAAGACTTCTTTTTTTGTTAATCCTCACCTAAGGATATTTTTCCATTCATTTTTGGTTTTTTTACAGAGAGTGGAAGGGGTTGGGGAGAGAGAAACATCAGTTTAACAGAGACACATCAAGTGGCTGCCTCCTGCATCACCCCGACCAGGGCCAAAGATTGAAGCTGCAACACAGGTACACGCCCTTGAGTGGAATCAAACCCACAACTCTTCGGTCTGCAGACCAACGCTCTAACTGCTAAGCCAAACTAGCCAGGGACAAAAGGCTTACTTCTTAGACCTGACACAGTATTAATTATTTAATATGACATGCTTGGGATACCGTGTACTATTCCCATAGATACAAGTTTATTCTACAATTACTTTGAAAATAAATAAAATCTGTGTGTTATAGTTATAGTTGTTACAGAGTGATCTTAGTCCAGCAGAGAGTCTTAGGCAGGAGACTACTTGAGCTTTACAATTCATTTATGATTCAGAATCAGATTAGGAAAATAATTCATTTTAAGAAGAGAAATGCCACTGCTAAATTCAATATGCTTCTCAGATATAATGAAAAAATTCATTTCCATTTACCAACACATTAAAATATCTAGTGGATGTCTTATTTGAATATATAAAGAAGCTAGTAAACTTTAGGTCAAATATTTAATACCTAGTTTTTAAAAAAGCAATATTGCAAAAAACACTGATATAAAATGACAAGATGAAACATATCTTGCACATGGTGGACAAATGTGAGACATCAAAAGATGCTCAACATCATTAGTCATTAGGAAAATGCAAAATTCATATGTGGGATATAAAACTAAAACTCACAGACACAGAAAGACAACAATATGGTGGTTACCAGAGGGAAGGGGGTGAAGGGTAGTAAAGAGTAAAGACAGCCAAATAGATGGCAATGGGAGACTATTTGACTTTGGGTTGTTGGCACACAATGCAATATGCAGATCATGTATCATACCCTATTAACCAGTGTCACCCCAATAAAAATAAAAATTTTTAAAAACCCACAATGAGATACTACTTCACACCCACTTGAATGGTTATCATAAAAAAGACAGACAATAACAAGTGTTGGTGAACATGTGAAGAAAATGGAACCCTCATACACTGTTGGTGATATAGCCTCCTTGAAAAACAGCCTGGAAGTTCTACATAATGGTAAATATAGAGTACCATATAGCCCAGCAATTTTACTCCTAGGATATACTCAAGAGAACTGAAAACATGTAAGTCCACACAAAAACTTGTACACAAATGTTCATAGCAGTATTATTCGTAACAATAAAAAAGGGCAAAATAACTCAAATATGCATCAACTGATGATTAAATAAACAAAATGTGCTAAGTCTGTACAATGGAATATTAATCTGTAATAAGAGGAATGACAGCCCGGCCAGTGTGGCTCACTAGTTAAGCTTCAACCCATGTACCAAGAGGTTGCCAGTTCGATTCCCAGTCAGGGCACATGCCCAGGTTGTAGGCCCAATCCCCAGTGGAGGGCGTGCAGGAGGCACCAATCAAAGTTCTTGTGAAAGAGGCCAATCACAAAAGATCACGTATTGTATGATTCTATTTATATAAAATGTCCAAAATATGTAAATCCAGAGAAACAAAAGTTTACTATGGGCTTGGGAATTGAAGAGCCACTGCTAATGGGTATGGGGGTTACTTTTGGGGTGATTAATGTTCTAAAATTAGATTATGGTGATAGCTGCACAACTTAAAAATATACTAAACGATATAACTGCAAACTATGAATGGGTGAATTTTTATGGTATGAAACATAGCCCCATAAATTGGAGGGAGAGAAGAAGAAAAAGTAGGGATTAATCATTTAAATAGAACACAACAGTACAAAATTATTTACCCACCACACACAAGAAAACATCATCAAAGACACATCTAGACAAACATGCACATAGCTTCTGCTGCCAGTCCAAGGGCATGCACAACTAAGCAAAAATAATGCTGTCTAGAATCCTCTGTCATTACTTTAGTTAACAGATATTTTATCCAAAGAAAAAGAATGAAAGGATAAAAGAAACAAGCAAACAAGTGTACAAAGATTGAAACAGAAGAGAGACCACACATTCACCTGAATTATGCATGTGTAGGCTCCTTAGTCCTCAATACCCCAATGTGTGAAATCAGATGTAAATTGAATATAATGTGGACTAATGTATATAAAGCCATCTAACAAAAGAGCTCTCCTCAACTTGAGTAAAACAATATGTTATGCTCTTTTCCTTTTTAATCCTCACCCGAGGACATTTTTCCATTTTTGGTTCAGATAGAGCGGGAGGGAGAGAGAGAAAGAGAAACATCGATGTGAAGGGACACATCGTGTGGCTGCCACCCGCACGACCAACCAGGGCCGGGGACAAACTGCAACCGAGGTACGTGTCCTTAGTGGGAACCGAACCCGGGTCTCTCTGTACCGCAGGCCGACGCTCCAACCACTGAGCCAAACCGGCCAGGGCTCTTTTCCTGTTTTTAAATCTGAGAATGAAGAAACAGTGTCAAAGAAAAAAAGCATGGCCTTGGTTGGTGTGGCCCAGTTGACAGGAGCCTTATCCCATGCACCAAAAGGTTGCCGGTTAATTTCTGGTCAGGGTGCATACAGGAGGCAAACCGATCAATGTTTCTCTCACACATGAATGTTTTCCTCTCTCTCTCTCTCCTCCTTCTTCTCTCTTAAAAAAAAAAAAATTAAGTTAAAAATAAAAAGGAAAAGAAACATGATCAATTCTAGTATAGATATTTATGCAACATTCTATCCATAACTTTCAGAAAGTTACCACACATCAGCCATGGGAAAAAATACACAGAACTAGAGAAGAGTTTAAGGTATCAAGAGTCCACTAACCTTAACCCATTGAACAGTTGCTTAGATTTATCCAGAAGATAACAAAAATCTGTAACTGTTTTCCTCTCTCCCTGTGGGATGTCATCTTCAGCACCTCCAGAGGACATGATTTCTTTAAGAGCAAATTCAGTCCTGGAAGAAAATATGTGTCCATTAACCAAGTAAGTGAAACTAAAAAGAGAAACAGACCTTAGTTATACCACCTGATAGCACTTTTTTTTTCAGGATAGAGAATTCTTCTGATTACAAGCAAATCATCAAACAATTTAAATATAAGATGGTGTGGGACAACAGATATTCTCATAGTTAGTGGGACTGGAAATTGGTATATCCATATTGGAAAGCAATTTTTTAAATATTCTTTCATCCATTAAGTATTATTTGAATGACCATTACGTTCCAGGCATTCCTGTACATGGTTAAGAATAAAAAATGTTTATCTGCTTTACCTATTTATCTATTTGATCCATTCTATAAATCCATCCTGGAAAATAATCCTACAAAAGGAAAACACTTATCCATAAAGATATTTATTTCAGTATCATAATATTTAAAAAGTGATAATAACCTACAAGAACCAAAAAGGAAAATGGTTAAGGACTTCTAGGATTAATGACTGCTCTCTACCTCTTTCCTAATTTACAATTATATTTAGATGATAAGGCAATAATATGGGGGATACCTCCATATAAAAGGGATATAAAAATCACACCTAAAAACAAAAAGAAAAAAAACACACCACACACAGAGATATATTTTAAAACTATATTTTATTGGATCCAAATTCTTCTCATATGAAATCAAACATGTTAATCAGCCGTTTTAAAAACACCAAGTTGCTGGACAGTATAAATAGTATGAACCCATACTAAACAAACAAACAAAACAATTAAAAATTGAACTTCCATTTGACCCAGTGATCCCACTTCTTAGAATATATCCTAAGAAGCCTGAAACACCAATCACAAAGAATATATGCACCCCTATGTTCATAGCAGCACTATTTACAATTGCTAAGATCTGGAAACAGCCCAAGTGTCCATCAAGAGATGAGTGAATACAAAAGCAGTGGTACATTTACACAATGGAATACTGTGCAGCTGTAAGAAAGAAAGATCTCTTATCCTTTGAGACGACATGGAGAGACCTGGAGAGTATTATGTTAAATGAAATAAGCCAGTAAGAGAAAGACAAGTATCACATGATCTCACTTATTTGTGAAATATAATAATAAAATGAGCTGATTAACAAAATAGACCCAGAGACATAGAAGTAGGGTTCAGACTGACAAACCTCAGAGGAAGTGGGTGGGGGAAAGAAGTAAACCAAAAAACTTATGCATATAAGCATAACCAAAGGACACAGACAACAGTGCTGGGGGCAGGGGTGGGAATGGGGAGGAGGGTGTCAATGGGGAAAAAAGGAGAAACAACTGTAACAAAAATAAGTGAATTAAAAAAATAATAATCCCATTGCTAGAAACATTAAGGTGAAACTTAAGAATTCCAGAAAAGCCCTCTCCCCTCCTGAGCAATTTGGCCCTATAGGCCTGAGGTGGGACAGAGCACAGCTGGTGCCCACACAGAGGGCAGCCTGCACGGGTAGGCATCAGAGTCCAGATGTGAGGAGGGCATCTGTGAGGGGGAAAGACTAGCAGAGGGAGTGAGAGCCTGAGCAGGGTGAGGAGGGCATCTCCACCAGACAGTGTTCTTGGCATCAATAGATGCCAGGATTCACCAAATTTTAAAAATATAAACATACGCTCTGGCTGGTTTGGCTCAGCAGTTGGAGCGTCAGCCCGCGGACCAGAGAGTCTCAGGTTCAATCCCAGCCAAGGGCACGTACCTCGGTTATGGTTCAGTCCTGGGGCCTGGTCAGAGTTGTGCGGGAGGCAACCAGTTGATGTGTCTCTCTTGCATTGATGTTTCTCTCTAGCGCGCTCTCTCTCTCCCTCCCTCCCTCCCTCCCACTCTATCTGAAAATAAATGGAAAAAAATATCCTTGGGTGAAGATTAAATACACACACACACACACACACACACACACACACACACAAATGGCCTGGTTGGTGTAGCTCAGTGGATTGAGCATCGTCCCATGAACCAAGAGGTCACAGGTTCAATTCCCAGTCAGGGCACAGGCCTGGGTTGTGGGCTCAACCCCCAGTAGAGGGTGTGCAGGAAGAAACTGATTGATGATTCTCTCTCATCAATGTTTCTATCTCTCTCTTCCTCTCTCTCCAAAAAGACAATAATAATAATAATAATAAACATAAATATATGTGGGGTGTGTGCATGTGTGTAAACATAAGCACACATACATACTCCCTAGCTCTGTAAATCTGTCTACCGAGAAGGCCTCTGAGCAGTGACCACCTCCACTCCCAATGGGATGAAGGTACCTAGCCAAATATAGTTAAAATCCTGGGGCCATATATAGTTAAAACAATATAACTGACTATATTCCCTATGCTGTACTTTACATCCCTGTGACTAAATTTATAACTGGCAGTTTGTTCTTCTTAACCCTACCCCACCCCTGCCATCTAGCAACCATCAATTTGTTCTCTGTATCTATGAGCTTGTTTCTGTTTTGTTTTGCTTTTTAGATTCCATATATAAGTGAAATCATATAGTATTTGTCTGACATTTCTTAGGATAATACCCTCTAGGTCCATCCATGTTGTTACAAATAGCAAGATCTTATTCTTTTTGTATGGCCAAGTAATATTCCATTGTGTGTGTGTACCTTCTTTATCCATTCGTCTATTGATTGATGGACACCTACGCTGCTTCCATATCTTGGCTATTGTAACTAATGCTGCAATGAACATAAGGGTGCATCATATATCTTTGCGAATTAGTACTTTTGATTTCTTTGGATAAATACCCAGAAGTGGGATTGCTGGGTTATATTGGTAGTTCTTTTTTTTATTGGTTAATCATCACCTGAGGATATTTTCCATTGATTTTTAGACAGAGTGGGAGGGAAGGAGGGAGAGGGAGAGAAACATTGATGTGAGAGAGACACATCAATTGGTTGCCTCCTGCATGACCCCAACTGGGTCAGAGATTGAACCCACAACCCATTTACATGCCCTTGACCAGGAATCAAACCGACTCTTTGGTCCATAGGCCAACACTCTAACTGCTGAACCAAACTAGCCGGGCAGCAGTTCTATTTTTAATTTTTCCTTTTAAATTACAGTTGATGTACCATATTATATTAGTCTCAGGTGGATTATTTTAATTTTTTGAGGAATCTCCATACTGTTTCCCATAGTGGCCACACCAGTTTACAACCCACCAACAGTGAACAAGGGTTTCTTTTCTTCCATACCCTTGCCAACACATTCCTTGTTGTTTTTTAGATAATAGCCATTCTGTGATTGTTATTCTTGAATAAAAAGACTGAAAGGCAGGTAGGAAGGAAGGAAGGAAGGAAGGGAAGGAGGAAGGGAGGAAGAATACCAGACTCAGATGTTTTTACAAGTTTTCAAACAAATGTTAAAAAAAAAAAAAAATTAACATTAAATATCTTTCCCTCCCAATCTTCATTTTAAAAATGCTAACAGCCTTGACACTGAAAGCAATACAAAAAAATCAAAATTACAAACCAAAGTCCATAGTATATAAATACTTGTCGCCCTGGCCGGGTTTGCTCAGTGGTTAGAATGTTGGCCTGAGGTCCAGAGATTGGGTTCGGTTCCCGCTAAGGGCACGTACCTCAGTTGTAGTTTGTCTTCGGTCCTGGTTGGTTGTATGGGTGGCAGCCACTCAATGTGTCTCCTTTACATCGATGTCTCTCTCTCTGTCTCTCTCTCTCTCTCCCTCTCTCTCTCCCTCCCACTCTATCTGAACAAAAAATGGAAAAATATCCTTGGGTGAGGATAAATAAATAAATAAATAGTTGTTATGTCCTCAAATGTTTGTAATATTAATAGATCATAGATCACTGAAATTTTACTAGTACAGCAAACATAATCTCACTAGTATACTAAAAAATAGATGGTAAATTCAGACTTATGAATGACATTCATGAGAAGCATATGTGTAGACATACTGCATGGGTAAGAATAAAAGTACAGACAAAGAAAAGGCAATAGGGTATTGTTATGGGTTGAGCTATGTCACCCCCAAAAAACTATATTGAAATCCTATCTCCTTGTACCTGTGAATGTGACCTTATTTGGAAACAGGGTATTTGCAGATGTAATTAAAATTTGAGTTAACATAAGGTCATACTGAAATACATCGAGCCCTTAAGCCAACGTGACTGGTGTTCTTATAAGCCGAGAAGGAGAGACGCCGAGACAGGCACACACAGAGGGGAATGCCACGTGAAGACACAGAGAGGGAAGATGGCCATATGAAGAAGGCAGCAGAGACTGGAGTTCTACAGCTGCGAGGCAAGGAACACCAAGGGCTGCTGGCACCAGCAGAAGCAGAGGAACAGACACGGAACAGATTCTCCCTCTAAGCTTCTGAAAAGGAACCAATTGTGCCAACACCTTGATTCTGGACTTCTGTCCTCCTGCAGCGAGAGAGACAAGTTTCTGTTGTTTTAAGTGAGTCTACAGAAAGCAATGCATGTATGACAAAGTCCTGACACAGATTACAAAATGGGCACACCAGCAAAAGAGCAGTGAGGGGACAACTGCTCAAAGGCTTGTTCTGCTCAATACAGAGCTTCTGACAAATCAGTGACCTGCCCTGTTGACAGTTTCTTTTTAGAGGGAGTCTTTTGACAAAGCAACAAGCGAAACTGCTACTCTGGATTTAATTCTGAGTAAGTGGTTCAATATGAAAGTATGAAAGAAACCTGGAAAGAAGTGTCTAAGTGTGTGTATTACATTATATCGAGGAGCACAGTGCAGAGTCCTAAGAGCAGTGGAAAGAGCCCTGAACTAGGACAGAAGCCTGAACAGTCCTGTTCCTAACACTTCCTACTTAAGTGGTTATAAACAGATAAAAAACTCCAGCAAATTTGGAGTTGCAGGTTTTTAATCCACAGAAACAAGCAATTTACACTTGTCTTATCTGCTTCAGATAACTGTTGTGAAGATAGAACAAGATTATAAGTGTGAAAGAAGCCTTAAGTGATTTAAGGTATAATATCACAACCATTCCCACTCTGCAGTTTAATGATGTTTCAAAAAGATAGGGAATGACCCTGCGATTAGACCCAACGGGAAACAGGCTGAGAAAAGAATGGAAGAATATAGGAAATGAAACAAAAATATAATAAATTAATTCTGACAAAGAAGAGAAGATATTTATAGAAGCCACACGGTAGGAAACAGATCCTTTTCTTATGCACTAAGATTTTTTAAAAAGACATGTAAAGAGATAGAATGGCTATATAATTCAGCATCAACGTAAGAGAGTACCACATATGTTTTTCTCAGCTATAAGAACATCAATAATAGCTACCTTGTAAGGCTGTTGGACAATAAAATGACCCAATGGATATAAAACTGCCCTGTCAATTATAATATACTCTAAAATTGTTAGTTGTAAAATTGTCATAAATGCACTCAAAAGCAGAGCATAAACTGAAAAATACCAAGTACAAAAACATATTGAATGTGCATACGTGGGGGGTGATGATGATGTTTTGATGTACAGTATGAAGGGAACAAGAAGCTGCTGAATGGTACAGATGGTATTCCTATAAATTGAACAAATGACAAAGCTAAAAAAGCTAGTCCTCACCAGAGTATAAAGCATCTTCATGCATAAAAGAGAGCATAAAATAATCACAAATTATATACAAATTATTTTCCAAAAGCAATTTTTCTGACTTATTCCAATATGTGACTGAAGTGAAATTACAGGTTATAGTAACAGCTGTAAGAGAAATGCATAGGTACCAAACCTCACATTGATCAACATTTATATTGATCAACAATATAAAGAAACCAAATGCTAGGAATATATCCTAAGAAGCCTGAAACACCAATAAGAAAGAATATATGTACTCCTATGTCCATAGCAGCACTATTTACAATAGCTAAGATCTGGAGACAGCCCAAGTTTCCATCAATAGATGAGTAAATAAAAAAGCTGTGGTAGCCCTGGCCAGTTTGGCTCAGCAGTTAGAGCATCGGCCCGTGGACCAGAGAGTCCCAGGTTCGATTTCCGCTAAGGGCAGGTACCTGCTGCAGTTTGTCCCTGGCCCCCGTTGGGGTCGTGTGGGTGGCAACCACTCAATGTGTCTCTCTCACGTCGATGTTTCTCTCTCGCTCTTCCTCCCTCCCTCTCTCCCTCCACTCCATCTGAAGATGAATGCAAAAATGTCCTCAGGTGAGGATAAAAAAAAAAAAGCTGTGGTACATATACACCATGGAATACTATGCAGCTGTAAGAAAGAAAGATCTCTTATCCTTTGAGACGACATGGAGGGACATGGAGAGTATTATGCTAAATGAAATAAAGCCAATCAGAAAAAGACAAGTATCACCTGATCTCACTTATTTGTGGAACATAATGAACAAAATAAGGTGATGAACAAACTTGGAAGCAGGGTTCAGATTGACAAATTTCAGAGAAGGGGCGGGGGGATAAACCAAAGAATGTATGCATATAAGTATAACCAATGGACAAAGACAACAATGTTGGGGCGCAGGACAGAAACGGGAGAAGGGTGTCAATGGGGGGAAAAGGAGAAACATCTATAACAAAAATAAATTAATTAAATAAAAAATAAATAAACTAAATGAATTGAGAGCACAGAGAATTTAAGGAAAGGAAGCCAAAGAAGCTAGGGCAGGGAGCAGCAGTGACACACACAGCCAGAAGGCCATTTGAAACACACTGCTCAGGAGGCCAGGAAGGTATCATTTTGCTCACCAAGTGTTGAGAGAGAGATGTGTTTACCTAACACACACAAGTATGCAAACTATTCAACCGAGACACAGCACAGCAGTGAAAGGAGGAAAGGCAGCTAGTCAGTCAACCATCTAAAAAGAATGACTATCAACAAGACATATATACAGGGACTATCTATGAAGCTAATGGGGCAGGAAACACAAAAACATACAAAATGAAAAAAACCATCAAAATATAAACCCTGGAGAATAATGTGGGGACATGACCTGAAGTAGCCCAGGCTAACAATTCATAAACATGGTCTCCAGTGGAGCCCTGGCCGGTGGGGCTCAGTTGTTTGCAGTGTCATCCTATACACCAAAAGGTTGTGTGTTCGGTTCCCCATCAGGGCCAATACCTAAGTTGTGGGTTCAATTCCCAACCGGGGCATGTGTGGGAGGCAGCTGATTAATGTTTCTCTCTCACACTGATGTTTCTCTCTCTCTCTCTCAAAAAAAAAAAAAAAGTGTTCTCCCATGGAGAACCCACAGAAACAGCTGTCAAATACAATGTAGTTCTAATTAAATAGCCACTTATTCATAACACCAAAACTCAAGAGGGAACAAAAAGTTCGGGCAAGACCCTGAATCACTAACCAACAGGACATCACTCCTGTTTAGTATGTAAAAAATACAAGCCACACAGACGTTCCTTCTTAATCACATCCAGAGATGAGAGGAGCAGGCAGAAACCACACCATGCATTTTCTGTACATGTCTTCTGCACACCTCAAGAAGGCAGGCATTGTTACCAGAGTTTAGAGGTGAAAAAACAGGCCCAGTTATTTACCCACAGGTACACAGTTGGGAAAGGCCTCCAAAGTCAGAGGACCCTCAAGGTCAGCACCCTTAGATAAGAAAGCAAAGATTGCACAATAGCACTGTCTGCTCTCTTCATCTCAGTGCTTCAAATCCTGTGGGCTCTACCTCTCCTTTCCCTTAAAACATAGCTAATAGTGTTTTTAAGCCCCCTCTCCAGTGATTAAAAATCACTCTTTGAAAAAAATTACAAGACCCAAAAAAATCACTAAAACAAATTTTTAAAAATGGACTTTGGGCCCTGGCTGGTTTGGCTCAGTGATTAGAGTGTCAATCTGTGTACCAAAGAGCTGTGGGTTCAATTCCGGTCAAGGGCATGTACCTTGGTTGCAGTTTGGTCTCCGGTCCTGGTCGGGGTCGTGTGGGAGGCAACCAGTCGATATGTACGTATGTATGTATGTATGTGTGTGCGTGTGTGTGTGTCTGTCTCCCCCTTCCTCCCTCCCTCCCACTCTATCTGAAGATAAACAGATAAATATCCTCAGGTGAGGATTAAAAAGAAAATTATTTCCTGCTGGGGAGTTCCAGCTGTTCCTGCTGCTTATAACCCACCTAGAGGTTGAAATGTGCCGCGATGATGATACCATCAAGACAGAGCCATACTGCTGATGGGAGGGCTTCTTACATGAGGACCACTTGCCAAATTGCCAAACTGTCCTCCTGTCGTCTGGGTTGACAATTATTCTTTTGTTAGACCTCTATCTTGGCAAACTCAAGAATGCCCTTAGCACAGAGGTAGTTATTCTGCAGCCAATTTAGAAGTCACTAAACTGACTTAAGAGCCTCCACTTCACAACACTTTTCTGGATCAACCGTGACAGAAACTGTTTTTCTCTGAACTCTAAATTACTTGACCCATATAGCTCAGCTCCGTTTGTCATAGTTCTTCGTGTACATTCATCATGTCCTTACTAAACTGGAAGCTGCTTGAAAGCAGGAGCTTGTCTGAAAAAGCTTTCTGTAGGGCACCTGTGAATACTGTCCTGATAATTCCAAAATACAAACTGATCAAAGACAGTGAAAGAGTTTGTGTGTGCACATGACAGGCACTGTTCCCGGTGCTGGAGACACGGGTGTGTGTGGTGGGGGGGGAGTGGGGGGAGAGTGTGTGAACATGAATTTATTTAGATACCAAAGATGACCAGAAATAAGGGAAAGTGACTGTGGCAGGGACTTGAGAATCTGCAAAAGCTGGGAATGTTTGTCACCTAAGTCCAGGAGGGAATGAATTCCAAGTAGCTGTCATTAAGAGTGAAAAAAGGCAAATGTTCAGCCTTCTGAGAAAGAAATCTGATTATAATCAGACTGGTGTAACAGTACATGTGAGTAACCTACAAGTATTTTGTGAAGGAAAAAGGAAACCCCTTAAATTCCCAAAGCCTTAGCCACATGCCTAATACATGGCCTAATACTATGCAGATGAATTATCAGGGACTCTAGTAGGTCAGCTCGTATTCTACAGACAGGTGTGTCTGGGACCCGCGTGGAGGCCACAGAGCAGAGTGCTCAGGAGCACAGGCACCAAACTGCCTACACTCAGCTCCTGGCTCCACACTAGTCAAACATGGCTGTGTGATCCGAGCCAAGTTATTTAACTCCTTGGTGCCCCAATTTCCCCCGGTGTAAAACAGGGTGTAATAAAATCTGCTTCTTAGGGTTTTCATGAAGATTAAATGAGAATATACATAAAGTGTTCATAAGAGAGCCTGGCACACATTAAATGCACTATAAGTAGTAGAACTACCATTTAATTCCCACCTACTCTGGAATAATTCTGTGATTAAAAAGGGACGTTATTAATAATTACATAAAGACTGCACAACCTGAGACTATGTTAAGCAAATCAGGACATATGGTCACCCTGAAAGTTAGAAGAAATGAGAAAATGTGACCAGAGGAAGTAAAATTCCTTGCCTCACCTCTTTATATGGAGGCTGCCCATAGATACAGGTACCAAATGTTGACATCTGAATTATATTCTCCTGCATGCACTGTTAGAGTTAAATGAGTACACTTAGTTTTTTTGCTATAAATAGTTTAAATTAATATACCAATCAATACTGGCACTATTCCCACAAGATTAATAACAGGCATCTAACAAATACTGAGGACATGGTAATGGTAATAGGCAGAAAGATGCTCCTTGCCCTCAAGAAGCTACCCACCAGTTAGTCAAATGATTCCTGCAGGTACTTTCCTGCTAACAGTTCTCAGAGGCCATGGTTACAGAAAATACACCAAAACAGGAAGATATTTCAGAGAAATATTGGAAAAGATGAGAAAGGCACCTTAAAATCTGAAGATAGTAAAAAAGAAAGAGTTTTACACAGCACTGCCAAATAGTTTAAGACATTCTAGAAAGAAAAACCAAAATTCACAAAAAATATTTGTGACAGCCCTAGCCGTGTGGCTCAGTTGGTTGGGCATCGTCTGGTGCACAGAGAGGTTGCTGGTTCAATTCCCGGTCATCGAACATGCCCAGGTTGTGGGTTTGATCCCCAGGAGGGGGCGTGCAGGGGGCAGCCAATCAATGTCACCATCTCACATAGATGTTCTCTCCCACTCCCTTCCTCTCTCTATAAAAATCAATTTTAAAAAATCTTTTTAAAAAAACAAAAAGAAATTACAGCAACAGCATCTGTCTCAGTCCGTTCGTGCTGCAGACCAGGTGGCTTACAAACAACAGAAATCTATTTCTCATAGTTCTGGAGGCTGAAGTCTGAGATCAGGGTACTGGCCTGGCTGGGTAAAGGCACCCTTCTAGCCGCACAGTTCTTGTTGTAGCCTCACTTAACAGAAAGGGGCTCAAGGATGTCTCTGGAGCTTTTTTTAAAGGCACTAATCCCATGAGGGTCCACCCTCATGACTTGAGCACTTCCCAAAGGCCCCACCAATTACCTACGAGGGTTAGGATTTCAACATATCAATTTGGGTGGGAACACAAATATTCAGACCACATCAGCATCCTTAAACCAAACATCCTTGACCAAGGTCTTCCAGTGTGACCTTGGCAGCAATTCCAGATCTTTTAATTCCCTTGGTTCCTGCCTGTTTTCTAAACCAGATTCTCCCGTCTTTCCATCAGTGCTGTGAGGTACTTGACAACCTTCCAATAAATTCCTTTCTGCTTAAATTGGCTGGAATTAGGGCCTATAATTCTCAACCAAGAACCTTTCCTGAAACAATGCCGTGCCTTTTTCCTTTTTTTTTTTTAATGACCTGTCACTCATCAAGTTTAGCCTTCCAAAACTAAGTATAATTAAAAAGCTGAAATTCTAAATGCCATTCACATCACCAGCCTCCTGAAAACAGCTTGCAAAGTGAACAAGGAGTTTTATTTATTACCTGATTAAATCCAACCTTGTACCTACTCTGAGCTTCCATCCCAGCAGCTAAATATGGCTGAAGAAACACACACAATCATGCTGCCTGGGCTCATGTTCAATTCACGACCTCAGAACAGGCACTCCCACCACAGTCCCCTAGTTCATTCACTCTGCCTTCCCAGAGCACTATTTCACACCTTCTCTTCTCCTCTCAAATAGCCAACATTTCATCCCCATCCTCACTTTTCAGCTGATGGCAACTGTTGCATGGTTCACTGAAAAAACACAGGCAATCAGTACAGACCTTCCATACACACCCATCCACACATATACCAACCACTGGCACCTGTAACCGTGTACATTACCTTGTCTTTCCTTCTATTACCTTGACTGAACCATGTTCCTACCTAAGGTCAATGCCTCTATTTACGCACTAGCTTTCATATCCCCTACTATTCAAGGACATCAACCCATCAACCATTCTCTTTCTGCAGCATCACCAATAGTCTCCTCTGAACTGCACAATGATCACCAGTGTTCAAAGAGGCTGTGTTATCTCCCAACTCAAAATCCCTCACAACCCCCCTCTAGCTCATGCTATTGCTCTACTTTCTATCTTCTTCACAGGTCTTTAAAAAGACATGTCTAGCCCTCACCGGTTTGGCTCAGTGGTTAGAGTGTCAGCCTGCGGTCCAGAGAGACCCGGGTTTGGTTCCCACTAAGGGCACGTACCTGGGTTGCAGTTTGTCCCTGGCCCTGATTAGGTTGTGCGGGTGGCAGCCACTCAATGTGTCCCTTTCACGTCGATGTTTCTCTCTCTCTCCCTCCCACTCTATCTGAACAAAAAATGGAAAAAATGTCCTCAGGTGAAGATAAAACAAACAAACATGCCTATATAGCAGTCTCCAGTTTGTCTCCCCTCTCTCTCAAACACACAGCGACCATTCCATTGAAGCATTACATGTCAATACTAATGATCTTCATGTTGATAAATCCAACAGGCAATTCTCAGTCCTCATCTTAAGCCACTTGTCAACAGCACTGGACCTCGATGGTCATTCTCCTCTCTTGAATACTCCTATTTGTCTTCTCGGCTTTCACTTTCTCCTCCTACCTCACTGGCTGCTCCCTTTCAAGTCTCCACCAGTGGGTCACCTCATCACCCGACCTTGGAAGTGCCCCAGAACTCAATCCTCTGAGGTGTTCTCTTCTCCACTCATTCCGTAGGTGAGAGAAGCCCTTTCATGGTTTTAAATACCTTTCACACACTGCAGCTCCCAAATACTTAGAATCAACAGATTGGTCCCCTCTCCCGAATTCCAGTCTCCATTATCCAACCTCCTATCTAACATACCTATCTGGATGTCTAATTGGCATGCCAAACTTAACATATCCAAAATTGAATCCCCGTTGTTCTCCTCCAAACCTTCTCTATTCACAGTCCCCTCCTTCTCAGTGAAAGGCAACTCCATTCTTCCAGTTGCTCAGGTACAGTTTATTCCAAACAGAGCAGATAAAGTGATCCATTTAGAAGGTAAGTCAGGGGCTGGCCAGTGTGGCTCAGTGGATGGAGCATCAGCCTGCACACTGAAGGGTCGCAGGTTTGATTCCCAGTCAAGGGCACATACCTGGGTTATGGTTCACTCCCCAGTCCCAGTTGGGGCGTGTGCGGGAGGCAACCAATTGACGTATCTCTCACATTGATGTTTCTCTCTCTCTGTCTCTGTCTTCCTCTCTCTCTACCTCCCTCACTTCTTCCTCTCTAAAAAATCAATGGAAAAAATATTCTCAGATGAGGATTAACAAAAATAAATAAATAAATAAATAAATAAATAAGATCAATGTAAGTCAGATTCTATCACTTTTCAGTTCAAAACCTTCACATGGCTTCCTGTCTCATTCTGAGAATGTCTTGAAGTCTTCACAATGGCTTACAAAGTCTCATATGATCTGACCACCACTACTATGTCCAAGACTGTATCTCCTACAACCCTCAGTCACTCTGGTCTAGCCACACTGGCCTCTGGGCTACTCTTCAAATATACCAACACGCTACACTCTCCTGCCACCAAGTCCTCTTGGCATCTGCTGTAATACTCTTCCCCAAAATAGCCATCATTTCACTTTCACTCTTATCTCTGATCAAATCCCCTTATCAGAGATGCCTCTCCTGACCACTCTATATAAAGCACAAACATCCCTCCTTACACAGCATTATTTTTCAAGTAATTCTCACCATCTGACATATTATAAATTTACTTATGTGTTTATTGCCTATCTCCAAATACAAAGAAGCCCCATGAGAGGAGGCCTGTGCTTTGTTATTTCCCATCTCCAGTGCCTGAACAGAGTCTGGCACACAGTGGTTGCTCAAGAAATTCTAGTGGAAGGAATGACTAAGTAAATTTTAGCTTTTTAAAATTATAAAATGGATACATAAACATGTATTAATCACTTTCACACACCAAAAAAGTGACAGACAGAGATGTGCCACCAGGTTTCCCTGGGGAGGACTTGGTGTCAAGCTGGCTAGGAGTGTTGCAAGCCAGCCCCTCCTGGGGTCATGTCTGCAGAGTGCCTTGCCCAAGGTCATGCTCAGTGGGAGGTAGCCCACATCCGGTGGCTGATGGAGGCAAGGGTATAAAGATCCAGCCATTTCAGCCAAATGCAGAATGACTCTAAAAGGCCACTTGAGTTCCAGAGCTCCCTGTAGAGTCAGCCCAGACTGTTGCTCAGGACTGCACCATAGCTCAACGCCTCCTCCTGCCAAATCCTGACTCGCCCCTCCCACTCCTGCCACAGGTGTTGTCCTGAGAGCACTCCTAAACATCCTGTACATTAAACTCTGTCTCAAACCCTGCTTCCTGGAGACTCCAATGTGGAACAATTTAAAAGGAGAAAAAAAAAATGCTTGTTGTTAAAACTAAAAAAATAGCCCTGGCCAGTGTGGCTCAGTTGGTTGAGCATTGGCTCATGCACCAAGAGGTCACTGGTTCAACTCCCACTCAGGGCACATGTCAGGTTGTGGTCTCAATCCCCAGTAGGGGGCGTGCAGGAGGCAGCCGATAGATGTTACCCTCTCATATCAATGTTTCTCTCTCTCCCTCTCCTTTCTTCTCTCTCAAAAATGGATTAATAAAAACATAGTTTAAAAAAAAAAAAACCTAAAAAAAACTGCCCTGGCCGATTTGGCTCAGCGGTTAGAGTGTCGGCCCATGGACCAGAGAGTCCCAGGTTCGGTTCCGCTAAGGGCACATACCTCGGTTGCGCTTTGTCCTCCGCCCCGGTTGGGGTCGTGTGGGTGGCAGCCAGTCGATGTGTCTCTCTCACATCAATGTTTCTCTTTCTCTTGTCCTGGCTCTATCCCTCCCTCTCTACCTGAAGATGAATGCAAAAATGTCCTCAGGTGAGGATAAAAATAAAGAAAAACATAAAAACTAAAAAACAAGCCAAGAAACTGCATCCCTAGAGTAGAAAAATGTAATAAAGTCCTACAATATGCATTCACTCCTTTCACAAACATGCTTGCATAACAGTCCCCTCTTTTCTTAATTTTTTTTTCCTTTATTGAATTTTAGAGAGAGTGGAAGGGAGACGAAAAGAGACAGAAACATCGATGAGAGAGAACATCAATTGGCTGCCTCCTGCACGCCCCCCACTGGGGATTTGGCCCACAACCTGGGCATGTGTTCTGACCAGGAATTGAACCGGCAACCTCTTGGTGCATGGGTCAACGCTCAACCGCTGAGCCACACTGGCCAGACAAGTCCCCTCTTTTTAACAGGGCAGAAGGCCAACCAATGAAAACTAATCTTCCATGCATCCAGGAGTGGCTGACGCAATTTGAGTCGAAGTGATTACTATAACTTCCAGAACATGTCCTTAGAGGAATCAATGTGCCTTCTACCCTCTTTTGTCCCAACCAGGGCTGGGGACAAACTGCAACCAAGGTACGTGCCATTAGTGGGAACCGAACCCGGGAATCTCTGGTCCGCCGGCCGAAGCTCTAACCGCTGAGCCAGACTGGCCAGGGCGGTCCATGACATATTTCAAGTGAAAAAGGCAAGGTACATAGTTTATATCATATAATTCCATTTTCATTTAAGAAAATCAGCATATCTTTGATTATGCAAAGAAAGGGGTTTGGGAGGATGTACACTTATTAACTGCTGGACCCTAGGGAACGAGGTGCTACTCACTGGATGCTTTCAGTGAGTACTGCTTCAGGTTGGATTCCTCAGAGCAGAACTTGGGATGAGGTTTCCCTGGGAAATAACTTACCAAGAAGAGTTTCGGGAAAACCTGGTAGGGAGTGAAGAAGTGGGACTGGGAAGAAAGAAGGAGGCTGGAGGGCAAGCAAGGATGGAGCAAGGATCAAGCAGAGCCCCGGGGAGGACAGCTTTGGCTCAGTCTTATGCAGGAAGTGACGGCAGCCTAAGGGTAGCCTTCCTGTAAGACCTGCGGATGCTGGCTGTGGAGTGAGAATTGGGGGGGGTGGGGGGGTGGACCGAGAACAGAAGCAATTATAGAGGTTTACCCAGTTATAGAGGTTTAAAGACAATAGAGGTTTTTTTTCCTCATGTAATCATCCCGTTGAAGCATCCCAGGGCCTGTGGTAGCCTCACAGGTCCCAGACTGCTCTTCTTTTGTTGTTCTGTCATCTCTAGGTTAGTGCCCACAGCTCCATGGCTCAGGATGCTCAATATTATATCTCTATTCCCATTTGAGAAAAGTGGGGAGGGATCCTGTAGGTGGCAACCAGAGTAAATGTGTTTCTCTCACATCGATGTTTCTCTCTCTCTTCCTCCCTGTCTCCCTCCTGCTCTATCTGAAGATAAATACAAAAATGTCATCAAGTGAGGATAAAAGAAATATGTCATGGATGACATTCCATCACAGTAAAATATATATATTCCCCATTATTTCTCAGGATGAACAGTTGCCTATAATTTAAAGTCTAAATAAATGTCAAAAACATTTTCAGAGAAAAGAAGGAGGAATTTTTTTTTTATCTCATCCAAGGACATGCTTAGAGAGAGAAAGGAGGCGAGGAGAGAGAGAGAGAATTGACATGAGAGAGAAACTGACTGGTTGCCCTCCACACATGCCCTGACTAGGATCAAACCCACAACCCAGGCATGTCCCTGACTGGGAATCGATCCAGCAACCGTTTGGTGCACAGGATGACGCTCAACAAACTGAGCCACTCCAGCTGGGCAGAAGTAATTTTTTGTTTTGTTTTGTTTTATTTTGTTAATCCTCAACTGAGGACACTTTTTCCATTGATTTTTAGAAAGAGCGGATGGGAGGAAGGGGGAGGAGAGAGAGAGAGAAACGTGAATGTGAGAAAGAGACATCAATTGGTTGCCTCTCACACACACCCCTGACTGGAGCTAGGGACTGAACCTGCAACCCAGGTAAGGTGTCCTTGACTAGAAATTGAACCTTCAGTGTGTGGGCCAATGCTCTGACCACTGAGCAACACCAGCCAGGGCAGAAGAAGTATATTTTAAAAGATGGGAAACTTTGTGGGTTTATTCCTGTAGTTGTGCTCACTGATTAGCAGAAAGATTATATACACATTGACTTCTGGGAATACCAAAAATAGTAAATGCAGAATTTATTAAAACCAGATAAATTACATCTTCTTTATTCTGATTCTTTAAACTCCTGAAAACTTTAAAGGACTGAAAAAGATTAATGTATTTCATATGTATATATACATAACCAGTAATATGTTAACTCTAAAATATATAAATATATTCAGAGACATATAAAATTCATATGAAAAAAATCAGGACATTCTTCCCTAGAGTCTTGTGATTTAAAGAGGCAGGGAGAAAAGAAAAAGGAGTCATACAAATTGTATGTGTATTGTATTGTTCTTCTCTCTAACTCCTAGTTGAAGTTTGGCATTTCCAAGTAATATCCTTCTGTTACTGGCAAAATATATTCTAGATATTTCAGAAGGGTATGTTATTTGAAATAAACCTACATTTCAAGGAAGAAGAGTTTATGGAAGTTTCACGAACCTCAAAGAATTAAAATAGCCAATACACAATAGAAATTTTCAATACAAACATTATTTAAGAATATGAGCATATTTAGAACATACCTGAAAATATAACAATAAAAATGATCTCTTATGGGATGCTACATCTGGATTGCAAGTGTAAGAAAGACTTAATAAAGCAGTGCTACGTTTATTTTGTACAAAACAACTCTACTGGTATATAAAATCAAACAGAATCCTTTAAAAGACAAACTCTTCTGCATACGATTGTTTTAAACTCGTTTAGAACTGTTCAATGTTACATATTAAAAAATTAGGAAGGCCCACAACCTGTAAACATTACAACGGAAAGGTAATAAAATGAGGCATGGCAGTGAGGTGCAGCTGTACTGCTGGTGAATTAAGAAAGGGAGGAGGTCAGATGTGGGAGATAACTTCTGTGGTAGTGTTTTTCCTATTTATGCACTGCAAAGGAAATCTCCAATCTAGTTATTAAACTTTCAGTCTGTCTGAGGTAATAGCTATTATGCCAAACCAATTACACAGGCTAGAGCTGGGGATCTGAGGGTTCTGTTGTTGTTGTAGCAGATGTAAGATAATTCCTGGGTTTGTGTTATGTGCTCTTATCCTTTAATCAGCAAGTACATCTACAATACCAAAACTCTCACTCCTGTTCACATTTCTTCTCAATTGGCAAAATCACAGATTTAAAAAAAAGACAGCATTACCCTAGATAAACATGTCCGATCTTGCCTTTATACAAACTTTTTCAGACAAATTTTAAAAACAGATTTACTTATAGGAAATTTTCTGGAGACGTAGAGAAGTAATTGGAGTTCCCTGAAGGTATTTGGCTTATTTCACTGAGCATGTCTTCAAGGTTCATCCATGTTGTAGCAGGTGTCAGCATGTCATTCCTTTTACAGCTGAATAATATTCCATTAGATATATATAACATTTTTTGTTTATCCATTCATCCATGAGTGGATATTTGGGTTGTTTCCACCTTCTGGCTATTCTGGGTGCTGCTGCTATGAACAATGGTGTGCACATATCTGTTTGAGTCCCTGCTTTCCATTCCTTTCTGTTACCAGAAGTGGTATTGTTGCATATAGTTCTTCTGTTTAATTCTTTGGGGAACTACTGTATTCTAATACCAGTGTATTTTACAGACCTATGAGAAGTTGCTCTGGTCTCCTGTGCTGATTGCTCACACTGAGTACCTTTACCTTAAAACTGCAACTTGTAACACATACGTCACAAGTGGCCCAAGATTTCACATTTGGAAGGGAACAACAGTGATAATAGCAGCTATCATTTATTAGCCAATTACTAAGGGCCAGATTCGGAGCTAAGAGCTCCGATGTACAAGGACGAATACACAATGCCAGCCAGCCAAGAAATTAAAGTACAGTCTTATTTTATCCTGAGGATTTTTCAGACTTTAATAAACGAATATGTTCTGTGACTTTCTAGGAGGGGATATACTGAGCCATGACTCAAATTGGTTTTTGTGGAAGGTCATGTCACAGGAATGTTCTCATCCAGGGCAAGGTTCTCAACCACAGCGCTCTTGCATTTGGGCCCAGATCATGCTTTGATGTGGAGGCTGTCCTGTACATTGTAGGATGCTCAGCAGCACTCCTCCCTTCTACACACTAGATGCCACTAGCATATTCCCCAACTTATTTTTTTTTAAATTATTATTATTATTATTATTTTATCCTCACCCGAGGATATTTTTCCATTTTTTTGTACAGACAGAGTAGGAGGGAGAGAAAGGAAGGGAGAGAGAGAGAGAAACATCGACGTGAAGGGACACATCGAGTGGCTGCCACCCGCACGACCAACCCGGGCTGGGGACAAACTGCAACCGAAGTACGTGCCCTTAGCGGGAACCGAACCCAGGTCTCTCCGGACCGCAGGCCGACGCTCTCACCGCTGAACCAAACTGGCCAGGGCTTTTTAAATTATTTTTGTTACAGATGTTTCTCCTTTTTCCCCCACTGATTTCCCCCTCCCCCCTCCCTACCCTGTCCCCAGCTTTGTTGTCCATGACCTTTGTTCATGCATACATGCATGTAAGTTCTGTGGTTTATCTCTCCCCCACCACCCCTGTTCTGGGGATTGTCAGTGTGTACCCCAAATCCACGTCTCTGAGACTATCCCATTCCTCAGACTGTTATGTTCATTATACTCCGCAAATAAGTGAGATCATATAATACTTGTCTTTCTCTGTTTGGCTTGTTTCACTTAGGATAATACTTTCCAGGTCCCTCCATGTTGTCTCAAAGGATAAGAGATCTTTCTTTCTTATAGCTGCATAGTACTCCATTGTGTATATGTACCACAGCTTTTTTATCTATTCATCTACTGATGGACATTTGGGCTGTTTCCAGATCTTAGCTATTGTAAATAGTGCTGCTATGAACATGGGGGTACATGTATTCTTTCTGATTGGTGTTTCAGGCTACTTAGTATTCCCCAACTTATGACAATCAAAATATCTCCAGACATTGCCAAATGTCTCCTGGGAGACAAAACCATCCTCCAATGAGGTCCCCTGGTCTGTTATTATCTCAAGAAGTTCACTCGCCAATTCCCCACTTAATAGAGGCCATTAGACATGAATTCCTCATTTCCTCCTCCAACTGTCTTCCTCCTTTCCTCTTCTTCCAAAGAACAGCTGATCCTCTCGGCCTCCACCTGCACAGTACGACCTGCCCATCAGTTATCCTCTGGCAAGGATGTTTAATTTCTCCCTTGGGTTCCAAACATGCTCATTTGTTTCTTTCCTAAACCAACCAAACAACAAACCCAAACCCTTTCTCCTCTTTCTCTTTCTCTATACAACTAAATCTTCATAAGGATCCATCTTATACTCTTGGTCTCCACTCTCCCTTACCTCACATTTATGTCTAGTCTCTCAAAGATCAAGACCTCCTACCTGCCCAGTTCAACGGTTTCCTCGTGGTCCTTCCACTACATGACATCACCAAGTGATTAAAATATTTCTGAATGGTGCTTGCTTCAGCAGCACGTAAACTAAAACTGGAACAAAACAGAGATGAGCATGGCCCCTATGCAAGGACACAGAAACTTGTGGCGCACTCCATGTGCCCAGCGTCCTCCCACACTGCTGATCATCTCAGGAGAAACAATGTACGGCATTCAACAGCAAAACTGTGACTTTCCCCTATAAAAGTATTCGTGTATGGCAATCTTGAAATAACAGGGTATCCCAAAAAAACGTACACACAACTTTGAATAACTATAAAGCCAGTGTTTATTCAAATAAATTTCATTTTCAAAATGTAATAGAATCTACAGACACCCTGTATACATTTTTGGGGGGACACCCTGTATATGTTTTTTTAATGAAGTTCTGAAGAAAATATCTGACCTGGTGAGCAACCTAGCTCTTGAATTCCATGACAATGGTCTCCTAGTTCTCTTCTGATGGCCTTCTCTGGCCATTTCTCTGTTTCTTCTGCATCCACTAAATACAGGTCATCCTTTGAGGATGATTTCCAGGCCTCCAAACACCCCTAGGAATTCTCTGTATCTCTGATCCCATATTATATCCTGAGTTCCAGATTAAGATTTTTGAACAGCAAGGTGGCAGACTTTTATTTATTTATTTTTTTCCTTTATTGATTTTAGAGAAAGAGGAAGGGAGAGGGGAAGAGAAAGAGAGAGAGAGACATCAATGAGAGAGAACATCAACTGGCCGCCTGCTGTATTCCCTCCACTGGGGACCGGGCCCACAACCTGGGCATGTGCCCTGACCGGGAATCGAACCGGCGAGCTCTTGGTGCATGGGTCGACCCTCAACCACTGAGCCACACCAGCCAGATTAGGTGGCAGACTTTTAAATAAAAGGAAGTAATATTAACATAAATAACAATAATAACTACCATCAAAAGAATGCCTTCTACATGCCAGGCAGTGAAGAAAATAGTTTATAAATATTACCTTTTTGTGTGTGTGTGGTACGTGCCCCTGGCGGGAACCGAACCTGGGACTCTTCGGTCCGCAGGCCAACACTCAACAGCTGAACCAAATCAGCCAGGGCACCTCATGTATTTTACTCAACAACCCTATGAAACAAGCCCTACCATTTAAACTGTATAAATGAGGTTAGAATCTCAGACAACTTAAGTAAACGTTCACATATAGCTAATACATTATAAATATAGGACTGGAACTAAATTTTACTTTAAGGCAAATTAAAGTATCACTTAAGTTATCAATTAAGTATCACTTAATCAAGTGATACTGTTTCATAATATTTTTCACATTTCTCCTCAAAATTCAGTTCTCTTAGGATTTTTCTGATTTTCACAAAGGTACAGGATAACTTAAGGTCAACTCTGTCAACTGTACACTCTTAGCCTCTGTATTAAAGAAAACATTATTTTTGTCAGAATCTAGGGCTGAAAGAAAGTCAGCGTCATAGAGTTCATTGCCAAGCCTGCAAGAAGAATTGTATCTAAACCATTCCAGACAGATGGGTATCTTCTATTTTTAATGACACTTAGGAAAGGAGATTCTTGCCTACTGAATTTAGATTGCAAGCCAAAGGAAGAAAGCATATCTAATTTTATACTCCATATAGCTATACCGTCACATACAGCTGGCAATATGTTTTTTAACAGGAATATTACAAGTAGAAACGGATACTTAAAAACTCCAATAGCCTGGCTGGTATGGCTCAGTGGTTAAGCGTCGACCCATGCACCAAGAGGTCACCAGTTTGATTCCCGGTCAGGGCACATGCCCAGGCTGTAGGCCTGATCTCCAGTGGGGGGCATGCAGGAGGTGACCAATTGATGTTCTTTCTCATTGATGTTTCTATCTCTCTCTCCCTCTCCTTTCCTCTCTCTCTAAAATCAATAAAGCAAATAATAATAATAATAACTACAATAAAAAAATAAAGCCAGTCACTAGAGAAGGATTCAATAATAATAATAATTACAATAAAAAAATAAAGCTAGTCACTAGAGAGGGATTCAATAGGACCGTCAAGCTAACAAGAGGACAAAATCATTCTAGTCCAAAGTACAAAGAAGCTGACATCACATTATTCCTATTAAACTCCATCTGGCAGAAGTAACTAAAAAAATGACAAAGGAGTTTCCTAGTACGAGGTCTACATATGGCTATGACTAGTTTTAAAAAGTTAATTCCAAATCTTACTGGAGAGGAGCCATGAATGCATCTGAAGTCAGGAACTTTTTGAGGTGTCTAGTTCTACCCTTGCCATCACTTCCTTTAGGCTCTAGGCTTTAGAATTCACAATCCCCCCATAAGAGTTCAGTCTAATTCTGCCAATCAGATGATCTTTGCTGTCTCTTAACACATTATAGGAAAAACAAACAAAACAAAAAATTAACAAATGCTGCAAAATGAAGAGATTTATTTCATGTGCTTTACTTTAAAAAAATACTTGCACTATTTGTTACAGCAGAAAGATAAAATCACTTTCAGGTCATTGTCTTGAAGAAGCTACTGGCTACAGCTGACACAAAAGTTTCATTGGCCTTAAGTCAAATACTGTCCCAACTTAATACTTTCCCAATCATTCGAGCAAAAAATCTTCACAAAGTCAGGAGGGCTTTAGCATTCCTTCAAATAGTATAATCCCTAGCTTAAATCATACTGTAAAATTAAGTTCATCCTTTTTTATAATGATTAAAGGAAACTGCACAGAGGATAATCTCATAAATTTTTACCTCTAAAATCACATTAAAATCTAGCACAGACTAGCAATAAATGAAAGTTGATAAAGCTAGGGAAATGTTTGTATAAAATTACAACAGTGTTGGTACAATTCCAAAAACCCAGGTCACAGCTTGACCATTTTTTTAAAGTAAGTATTCATCAAAAACAGCAAATGTCAAGGATAAGATGAACATACTGACCTGACCTACCTTTTGTCACTTTGCTTTTGGTTTCATATGTAAGAAACCACTGCCTAATCCAAGGTCACAAAGATTTACCTCTGTGTTTTCTAGATGTAAATTTTCTGAGAGTCTTGTAATTTTAGCTCTTCCATTTAGGTCTTTGATTCATTTTGAATTAATTTTCATATATGATGTGAGATGTGGTGTCCAACTTCATTCTTTTGCATTTGGATATTTAGTTGTTCCAGCACCATTTGTTGAAAAGACAATTATTTCACCATTGACCTGTCTTGACACCCTTATCAAAAATCAGCTGACCAGAGGAATGGGTTTTATTTTTGAACTTTCAATTCTATTCCCTTGATCTACATGTCCATCTTTATGCCAGGACCACAATGCCGTGATTATTGCAGTAAATTTTGAATACTTAGATTTTTAGAATAAATGAAGAATATTTTTAGACTTAGAAACTCCAATTACAACAACATCTAAGGCAAGAGAAAGAGAGGAAAAAATGAACACATGGGAATACATCAAACTAAAAAGCTTCTGCACAGCTAAAGAAACAACCATCAAAGCGGAAAGGGATCCCACTATAATATGGGAGACCAAAATCGTCAATGATAAAGGTTTAATTTCCAAAATATATAAAGTACTCATACAACTCAACAAAAGGAAGACAAAGAACCAAATTAAAAAATGAGCAGAAGGCCCTGGCCAGTTTGGCTCAGCGGTTAGAGCACTGGCCTGTGGTCTGGAGAGACCAGGGTTTGGTTCCTGCTAAGGGCACATACCTCAGTTGCAGTTTGTCCCTGGACCTGGTTGGGTCGTGTGGGTGGCAGCCACTCAATGTGTCCCTTTCACGTCGATGTTTCTCTCTCTCTCCTCTATCTGAACAAAATATCAAAAAATGTCCTCAGGTGAGGATTAAAAAAACACACAAAAAATGGGCAGAGGACCTAAATAGACACCTCTCCAAAAAGGACATACAAATGGCCAAGAGATATATGAGGAAATGCTCAACATCACTAATCACCAGAGAGATGCAAATTAAACCAACAATGAGGTATCACCTCACACCTGTCAGAATGGCCGCCATCAACAAATTATCAAACAACAAGTGTTGGCGAGGGTGTGGAGAAAAGGGGACTCTAGTACACTGCTGGTGGGAATACAGACTAGTGCAGCCATTGTGGAAAACACTATGGTGTTACCTCAGAAAGTTAAAAATTGAATTGTCATTTGACCCAGTGATCCCACTTCTAGGAATATACCCTAAGAAACCTGAAACACCAATCAAAAAGAATATATGTACACCTATGTTCTGGAAACAACCCAAGTGTCCAACAGTAGATGAGTGAATTAAAAAGCTGTGGTACATGTACACAATGGAATACTATGCAGCTGTAAGAAAGAAAGATCTCTTAACCCTTTGAGATGACATGGAGGGACCTGGAGAGTATTATGCTAAGCAAAACAAGCCAAACAGAGAAAGACAAATATCACATGATCTCACTTATTTGTGGAATATAATGAACTAAACAAACTGCTGAACAAAATTAACCCAGAGACATAGAGGTGGGGTACAGACTGATAAGCCTCAGAGGAGGGGGGCTTGGGAGAAGAGATAAACCACAGAACTTACATGCATGTATGCATGACCAATGAACATAGACAACAAAGCTGGGGATGGGGCAGGGGGGAAGAAGAGGAGGGTGTCAATGGGGGAAAAATGAGCAGCATCTATAACAAAAACAAATTAATAAATTTTTTTAAAAATTGTTTTTTAAAGTAAAAAAAAAAAGAAACTCCAATTACAGAAAGACTCCAACATTTTAAAGGCTGTTATCTCAAAACTTCATTTTCTAGTCAACTGTCTAAAAATCTAGAACTTTTTTCCCCTGGTGTTTACACACACACACACACACACACACACACGCACACACACATTTATTTTTAATCCTCACCTGAGGATATTTTTCTATTTATCTTCAGATAGAGTGGGAGGGAGGGTAAGAGAGAGAGAAAGAAACATTGATGTGAGAGACACACATCGACTTGTTGCCTCCCGCATGACCCCGACCAGGGCCGGGGATGAACCAAAACCAAGGTATGTGCCCTTGACTGGAAATTGAACCCATGACCCTTCAGTCCACAGGCAGATACTCTAACCACTGAGCAAAAGCGGCCAGGGCCGTACCTCACATTTTTATTTACATTATGTTCTATATACCTAACTTTAAGGTTTTAAAAATGTTCCATCACACATGTATCAATTTTATTTCAAATACTCTATCATACAAAATAATCCATTACTTTGTACCACATTTCCCCCTGGCAACTTCTTTCCCATAGCATTCCATTTCTGGCCACAATGGACTGACTGCTCTCAGACCTGGTATGCAATGTGCATCTCGAAACTTCCTTTCACTGTCCTCCTATGTTGGAGCTGCTGACCCCTGAAGCCCATTTATCATCTTTCATGAAATACACCCTTATTTTGCTAAACAATACCTCCCAGTAGTTTTCTAAGAAGGAATAACATTTCTAAATCCTTGCTCATCATATACTGTTAATACTTGGTTGATCATTGGGTCAGGTATCAAGTTCAGGCTGAAAGACATTGGAGTAATGCTTGAAAATTTTTGACAAAAAAAAAAAATCTAGAATTGCAATTGAGAAATCTGATTCTCTTCTCATCCTCTATTCCTTACAAATGATGTGCTGTGAGAGAGATTGCAAGCTTTCAAGACCATTGGTTTCATCTTTTTTTTTTTTAAATCCTTACCGGAGGATAGTTTTACATTCATCCTCAGATAGAGTGGGAGGGAGAGAGGGAGAGAGGGAAACATCAATGTGAGAGAGAGACACATCGACTGGTTGCCACCCACACGACCCTACCCGGGGACGGGGACAAACCGCAACCGAGGCATATGCCCCTAGCTGGAACTGAACCCAGAACTCTCGGGTCCGTGGGCCAACATTCTAACCGCTGAGCAAAACTGTCCAGGGCTGTTTCATCTTTTGTAAAGGATGTTCTGCAATTTCATGATGAAGGGTTTTACTATGGAGCTTTTTCATTCACTAGGCTAGCTACTCTGATGCTTTTCATTCTGGAAACATCAGTTCCGGGCAATTTTGTTTTGTGGTGGTTTTATTTTGTATAATGTTTCTTTCCTTATGCAGCTTCTATTAGTCTGTCATTGGACCCTCTCAGTTAATTCTGTAAGCCTCTTATCTTTTCTCTCCTATTTTCCCTTACTGTCTTTTCCTTTTAATCTCTGAGATTTTTGTTATTGTTGTTATTTTATCTTTTTACTTTTTATTGAATTTATTGGGGTGACATTGGTTAATACAATTATATAGGTTTCAGCTGTACAATTTTATAATACATCATCTATATATTGTGTTATGTGTTTACCATCCCAAGTCAAGTCTCCTCCATTACCACATATCCCTCCATATCCTTTATACCTCCCTCACCCCACTTTCCCCCAGGTAATCACCATACTGTTGTCTTGTGTCTATCAGTTTTTGTTTTGTTTTGATTTTTGCTTAATCCCTTCACCTTTTCACTCATCTCCCAACCCACCTCTCTTCTGACAGTTGTCAGTCTGTTCTCTACCTATGAGTCTGCTTCTATTTTGTTTGTTAGTTTATTTTGTTCATTAGATTCCACCTATGAGTGAACTCATATGGTATTTGTCTTCCTCTGACTGGCTTATTTCACTTAACATAATGCTCTCCAGGTCCACCTACGCTGTCGCAAATGGTATAATTTATTTCTTTTATTGATTTTTTTGTGTGTGTGTGGTACGTGCCCCTAGCGGGAACCGAACCCAGGACTCTCTGGTTCGCAGGCCGACGCTCAACTGCTGAGCCAAACTGGCCAGAGCAGATTTCTTTCTTTTTTTGGCCAAATCGTATTCTGTTGTGTAAATGTACCACAGCTTTTTGATCCACTCATCTAATGATAGACACTCAGGCGCCTTCCAAACCTTGGCTATTGTAAATAATGCTGCCATGAACATAAGGGTGCAAATATTCTTTCAAATCAGTATTTAGGGCTTTTTTGGATATAGTCCCAGAAGTAGAATCACTGGGTCATAAGGCAGTTCTATTTTAAATTTTTTGAGGTATCTCCATACTGCTTTCCACAGTGGTTACACCAGTCTGTATTCCCACCAACAGTGCGTGAGGATTCCCTCTTCTCCCACATCCTTGTCAGCACTTGTTGTTTGTTGATTTATTGATAATAGCCATTCTAACAGGTGTAATGTGATATCTCATTGTGGTTTTAATTTGCATTTCTCTGATGATTAGTGACATTAAGCATTTTTTCATATGTCTATTGGCCATCTGTATGTCTTCTTCGGAGAAGTATCTATTCAGGTCCTCTGGACATTTTTTAATTGGATTGTTTGATTTTTGGGTGTAGTTTGATAAGTTCTTTATAAATTTTGGATATCAACCCCTTATCAGATGTATCACTGGCGTATATGTTCTACTATTCAGTGGGTTGTCTCTTCATTTTGTTGCTGGTTTCCTTTGCTGTGCAAAAACTTTTTAGTTTGATGTAGTCTCATTTGTTCAGTGTTTTCTTTTGTTTCCCTTTCCTGAAGAGACATATCATAAAAAAAACTGCTTCAAGAAATGTCCAAGGCTTGGCCGGTTTGGCTCAGCAGTTAGAGCGTCGGCATGCAGTCCAGAGAGACCTGGGTTTGGTTCCCGCTAAGGGCATGTACCTCAGTTGCAGTTTGACCCCGGCCCTGATTGGGTCATGCAGGAGGCAGCCACTCGATGTGTCCCTTTCATGTCGATGTTTCTCTCTCTCTATTCCTCTCTCCCCCTCCCACTCTGTCTGAACAAAAAATGGAAAAATGTCCTCAGGTGAAGATAAAAAGAAATGTCCAAGATTTTACTCCCTATGTTTTCTTCTAGGATTTTTATGGTTTCGAGTCTAACATTTAATAAGTCTTTAATCCACTTTGAGTTTATTCTTGTGCATGATGTAAGAAGGATGTCTAGTTTCTGTTTTTGCATGTATCTGTCCAATTTTAGGGGAGAACTTTTTCAACTTCACCTTCCAACCATTAAAAAAATTTTTTTTAATTTTAACTACCAGTTACATATATGCAATAGCTCTTTCTTATCCCAAATTTTCAAAGAATCCAGTTCTTATTTTATAAATCCTTATTTCTATGATATTATGAACCAGAGAATTTTTGTTTTATTTTGGTTTGAGGAGATATTTTTCCCTGTGCCTCATGATCCTTAGTTGCCTGTTTCTACTTAAGAATGCGACACTGCCCTGGCCGGTTTGGCTCAGCGGTTAGAGCGTCGGCCTGCGGTCCAGAGAGACCTGGGTTTGGTTCCCGCTAAGGGCATGTACCTCGGTTGCAGTTTGTCCCCGGCCCTGGTTGGTCGTGCGGGTGGCAGCCACTCGATGTGTCCCTTTCACATCGATGTTTCTCTCTCTCTCTCTCTCCCTCCTGCTCTATCTGAACAAAGAATGAAAAAAAAAGTGTCCTCGGGTGAGGATAAAAAAAAAAAAAAAAGCCAGTTTGGCTCAGCGGTTAGAGCATCGGCCTACGGTCCTGAGAGACCTGGGTTCGGTTCCCGCTAGGGGCATGTACCTCAGTTGCAGTTTGTCCCTGGCCCTGGTCGGCCGTGCGGGTGGCAACCACTCGATGTGTTCCTTTCACGTCGATGTTTCTCTCTCTCTCTGTTCCTCTCTCTCCCTCCCACTCTACCTGAACAAAAAAATGGGAAAATGTCCTCGGGTGAGGATAAAAAAAAAAAAGAATGCGACACTGAAAGATTTGATTGGCAGCCCTGGTATGTACAGACAGGGTTTTCAACCAAAAAACTTCCCTATAGGAAACAGCTCTTTCATTAGAGACCCTCAAACTTTGAAGCTTCTTTAGTTTCTCTCCTGAATAAGCCCCAGAAGTCTGGTGACCGAGCTCAGGAGCCAGAGTATATCTGACAGACGAGGTGAGAGGCTGCAAGTCCACAGTTCAGCACACAGATGATTCCCATTTTCTGTTCTGCGACTACTTCATCCCCAAGCATCTCTGATTTATAGAGAACCCCACCCCAGCTACATTCAATAACTGAGGGGTGTAAGGGAGGTGGTTGTCTGGCTGCACCGTGGGAGACAGAGGACTTGGGGATTTAACTTTTCAGTATAGAGACTTCGAACCAATGCCTTATTTTCAGCTCAATGCCTCAGCCCCACCTCTCAACTACCTGGTGCCTCTAGGAAATATGTGGGTAGAGCTGGTCTGCTTCTTGTAGGCACTGTCCCTTCGGGTCCTAAAGGTTGATAACTAAAAAGTAATAACATCGCCCTGGCCGGGTTTCTCAGTGGTTAGAGCCTGCGGTCCAGAGAGACCCGGGTTTGGTTCCTAATAAGGGCACAGATCTCGGTTGCAGTTTGTCCCCGGCCCTGGTTGGGTTATGCAGATGGCAACCACTCGATGTGTTCCTTTCACGTCGATGTTTCCCTCTCTCTTTCTCCCTCCCACTCTATCTGAACAAAAAATGGAAAAATGTCCTCGGGTGAGGATTAAAAAAAAAAGTAATAACATCTCTCCGTTCTGTTATGTCAGTAACTTTTTCCTCTACCAAATTTCCGTCATTAAAATCTTATTAAATCTCCCATCAGAGGCTCTGTTCTCAATCATTCTCCTTACGTTTATAGTCTTAACATTTGCTGCTTTTTAATATTAAAAGAAAAAAGCACATACATATGGAAAGTGCATCGTTTTAAACCAAAAGTGAATCTAAAGTTACAATAGCACTGGGGGAAAGATATTATCAAGTGCATTTTAAAAATAAGAAACCTAAGTCTCAAAATTATTAAGTAACTGCTTAAGTCAAAACCCAGCAAGTGACAGAAACAGAATCTGAATCCACCTTTGTGAAGAGTGAAACATTCAATATGGAAACATAACAGAATTATAAAAACAAACTAAGAAATATAATATTCAACACAGAGATGAAGAGCATATATTGTGTACATTGCTTCTCATTTTGGAGTAAATCAAGAAAAGAATGAAGGAAAGGGGAAGAAGGCAGAGAAAAAGGGGAGGGAGGTGTGCAGAAGAGAAAGAGAAGAATGGGGGTGTTTACTCCAGTTACCCTCGCCCTGTGCCACCACTGAAGGCTGGGAGGGGCAGGCGCTCAAACCACATCAAGAAGTGATGGAGAGACTATCACAAGATCCTGGGGGTTAAGCCTGCTGCTGTGATTAGATGGGACTTTCGGGTTGTCTTTTCTTGTGAGGAGGAGAAGAATAAAAGATTTTATAAGCATAAAGAATGAAAGAAAATATTTATGGCTAAAAGAGTGAATTGTAGAATACTGAATTACTGCTTTACACTTCAGGAAATGCTAGTCTAAACAGTCAAATTTATGGCAAGAACCTAAAGCCTATTACATAATGACTTACAAAGCCTAATAACAACAGTAACAGGTAGCATTTATTGAATCCTTACTACACCAGGGTGTTCTAAGAGCTTCACATATTCTAACAACAGCTAACATTTACTGAGTGCTTACCATATGTTAAGCACTATTCTAAGCACTTCACAAGTATTAGTTTAATTCTCAAAACAAGCCTATGAGATACATACTATTATTATCCCCATTTTATAGATGAAGAAACTGAGACACATGGACGTGAAGTAACTTACCCAAGAGTACAGAGCTAACAAGTGGCAAAGCCCTAGCTCGAATTCATGATTCAAGACTGCCCCTGCTGAATAGGCTACAATGCAGCTACAATCTGAACTCAGAATACAACTTTTCTGTAAAAGAAAATTTTTTCCATGCCCGACAGGTGTGGCTAAGTGGTTGAGCGTCGACCCATGCACCAAGAGGTCACTGGTTTGGTTCCTGGTCAGGTCACATGCCCAGGTTGTGGGCTTGATCCCCAGAGGCGGGCATGCAGGAAGCAGCCAGTCGATGTTCTCTCTCATCGATGTTTCTATCTCTCTCTCTCTCCCTCTCCCTTCCTCTCTCTCTAAAGCCAATAAAAGAAAAAAGAAATTTTTTTTCCAAATTAAGTGGCAATTTTTTTTGGCTTCTTCAAATAAGTTATTTATTGCTGTTATGAATTGTATACATTTTTAAATCATTTATTTCAACATTCTATGACCCAGAAGTGAACCAGACTGATTTAAAGATTTCATCATACAACAGTGTTTACAAGGACTGCCTAAAACTGAAATGACAGGACCATCTGTACTCCTTCTAGAGTTTTATAACCTTAGTCTAAAACATAACTGTGAGCTTCAAGGGGGCATTCATAGGGCAGAGAAGGAGACACCCATATAGAAGCAGCCCATCAGGCTTAAATTACATAATTTCATCATAACCTTCTCTCAGTTCTGACAACCTAAAGCTCTTCTTATTTTATTTAAAGTGTCAGCATTGTGTTATTTCCTGAACAACAGGGGGCTTCAAGGGAGCTTGATATTTCTTACTTCTGTCGGCAGAGAACTGAAAGCTAATACACCAACTATTAGAAGCCATCTGGTGGTGAGAAAACCAAGGCCACATTTAAGATTTCAAATAACTCTTAAATACAATAGTAATTAAGGGGCAGGTTCAATTTCCCCCAATGCTAAAAATGTTCTGATTCCCTTTATGACACTGGAGAAATTACTTGTACTTCAATCAGACCTACCCCATTTCCCCATACACAATGGAATCCAAATAACCTTTAGAAGTCCTTTGGGCTCAAAATTCTCTACTGTATCTCTGAAGGTATACAATAGAGATGAGAAATGTTGAGCCCTGGCCATTGTGGCTCAGTTGGTTGGGCATCATCCCATAAACCAAAAGGTTGCCAGTTCGATTCCTAGTCAGGGCACATGCCCAAGTTGCAGGCTTGATCTCCAGTATGGGGTGTGCAGGAGGCAACCACTCGATGTTCCTCTCTCCCATGGATGTTTCTCTCTCTCTCTGTCTCCCTTCCTCTCTAAATATCAATAAAAAAAATTTTTTTTTAAAGAGCAAAATGGGAAATGCTGAACTGTAAAAATAAAGAGAACCACAGATAAATACTTGGACAAAATTACTTCTTTATGTTTTCTATATTTCTATTTTTGCCACAGAAAAGAAAATCATTTACTCTATTTTATCTTCAAGAATTTAAAGTTCATCTCCCAATATATTTCCAAACCTTAATCTCAGAATATAAATACGTTGTAGAAAAAGGATATAAATACATTCATATTTATGCAATATGATCTTAGAAAGTTTTGGTTTAAATTTTTTTTCATTTTTTTTCTTCATTGATTTTAGAGAGAAAGGGAGGAGAGAGAGAAATATCGATGAGAGAGAACATCGATTGGCTGCCTCCTGCATGCCCCCCACTGGGGATCTGGCCCACAAACCTGGGCACGTGCCCTGACCATAAATCAAACCAGTGACCTCTTGGTGCGTGGGTCTACGCTCAACCATTGAGCCACACCAGCCGGGCTGGTTTAAATTTTTTAAAGTTTAAATTACGTTAAGTATAAGTAACTCTGTCTATTCAACATAAAAGCATAATTTAAAAAATATAAGCACTGTGCCCGGCTGGTATGGCTCAGTGGTTGAGCGTTGACCCATGCACTAAGAGGTTGCCAGTTCGATTCCCAGTCAGGGCACGTGCCCAGGTTGTAGGCCAAATCTCCAGTGGGGGGCATGTAGGAGGCAGCCAATTGATGTTCTCTCTCATCGATGTTTCTATCTCCCTCTCCCTCTCCTTTCCTCTCTAAAAGCAATAAAAAAAATTTTTTTAATAATAAATAAATTAAAATATATAAGTACTGGAAGATTCATTTCCTAAGGCCTCACCATCCAGTAAAATTGTTTTAGCATCATAAGCTTTATTTCCTGTACGACATCCTCAGAGATCTGGTTTGACAACTCTCCTGTACAATTTCTACAAGACTGCTCCAGCCTCTCTTGGCACATGTAAACTGCCGCTAGGTAATATTTCTTTTGGCAACAGATGACATATTTTGTAGAAACAGACCTTCAACTGAACCCATTCCACTCAAACTCACATTCTTCCCTAACTTGTGAATTTGAAACTAAGTCTACTTTAACAAGATGGACACATTTGATGGTACTGAAACGTTACATATTCACTAAGTGTTCCATGTAACAAAATTCAATTCAAGTTACAATCTCTCCTGAATAGAAATAAAAAATGGTTTTGGTAAGTCATACTCTGAATTAGAGCTATTTTTTTCAATTGCCTTAGAATAACAGACAGATACCCATTCTACAAGGTTTCAGGAAATAAAAATAAAATGGAGTGAAATCTAGAAAAATAAACACAACAATACAAATGATACTTCCAAAGTTAAAGAACTATACTTTCAATTCACTAGTCCCACATTTCTATTCCATACAAATGAACACTAACCCACTGCCAAAGAGGTAAAATGTACATTTAGAGACTGACAGAGCCCAAATGAAGTACTGAAACAACCTTAAACCAAGGCCTCTCCTTTTAAAATCTCAATACAAACCCCAAGTATGCTTGAATTACAATTCAAGTATCTATTTGGCCTGAAGCCTCAGGTAATACTAAGTTTTATCAGAGACAGAACTTGCCTGCTAGTTTATAATCTACTAGGGAGGATAAAAGAGTATACAAATGTAAAAGTATATATTATGGTAGTTTGACATAGTTCAAAAAAGCACATGATTGAAAGGTTTATTCATGATGAGATCTATGACTTTGAACATATGATTTGTCATCTTAGAAAAACAGCTGACCCAAACTGAAACAAAAACAAATGAAAGATCTGAATAGTCCTATAACTATTAAAGAAACAGATCTGTAATTAAACAGTTTCCCAAAGGAAATTACCGCACAGCTTCTTCATCAGAGAATTTGTATAAGCATTTATGGAAGAAAAAGCACCAATATTATGCAAGCTTTTCTAGAAAAAAAATAAGGAACATTTCCCAGCACATTTTGTAAACCAGGATTGTCTTGATGTCAACACCTGAAGAAGGGCAGTATATGAACAAAAATATAGATGCAAAAATCCTAAAATATGTACTAGTAAACTGAAACGAGCAACATATAAGAAAGAAGACAGCTTCATGACTAAGTAGAGTTTATTCCAGAAACTCAAGGTTGATTTAACATTAGGGGGTAAAAAATCCATCAATGTAATTTAACACATATTAACAGAAAAAAAAGGGGTGGGAGGGAGAAAAAAATCATCAATGATCTCAATAGACACAGAAAAAGTATTTGATAAAATAAAACATCCATTAAGGATTAAAAAAAAAAATCTCAAGGACTTTCACTTCTGGCCACAATGTAGTAACAGGGACCAGATTTATTCTCCTACCTGAAACAACTTAAAGAAAAAAGATAAACTAGATGAACAATGGTTTTGAAGACACTGTATCAGGTAACAAAGAACAGTCACCTCTCAGGACAAAAGGGGGTGAGTCCTAGAATTGCCCCAGCTCCCTGCCTGGAGAGTGTGTACAGTGTGTGGTGCAGGAAAGGGAACCCAGGGGGATATCCTAAAGATGGAGCTGAGAGTCTTAGGAGACCAAGGCAGCTGGAGTTCACAAGGCAGGATACTGTGGAGAGACAGCTGCACAGAGAGGAACTGCTGGAGACCTGTGGGGAGTTTCTCTTAAGTAGTCCACTGAATACTCATCTCCATGTGTAAAGAAAACTTTTGAGCCCGGCCTTTATGGCTCAGTGGTTGAGCATCGACCCATGCACCAAGAGGTCACTGGTGTGGTTCCTGGTCAGGGCACATGCCCAGGTTGTGGGCCAAATCCCCAATGGGGGGGCATGCAGGAGGCAGCCAACTGATGTTCTCTCTCGTAGATGTTTCTCTCTCTCTCCCTCTCCCTTCCTCTCTCTCTAAAATCAATTTTAAAAACAGAAAGAAAGAAAAGAAAACTTTTGAAAACAGAGAAAAGAACCATCCAAGAGGATTAGAGGGAACAGTGCCTGGAGCTTACGCAGGCCAACAATAGTGCCAGTTCCCATCACAGACTTGGTAGACCTTATCATTCCCTGGTAGAGTATTTGGGAGGGTCTTGCCAGAGTAGTGAGAGCCCAAAATGCTGCTCTGGTCTCACCCAACAAAGCTTAAAATCAACACTCAAGAGAATCAACCTATGTCCAAATAATCTGATTGCACCCAGGTAAAATCTCCAGAAATTTATAAGGAAGAGAAAGAAAAAGACAAAACAAAACTCCAGTCCCTCCACAATATCTAGCATCCAATCAAAGATTACCAGGCATCCAGCGAAGCAGAAAATATGACCATCAATGATGAGAAAAGTCAACCAATCAAAACCAACCGAGAACTGCCATTAAAATAGTTATAACTATAGGTATAAGCAAACTTTTTCTTTAAAAGTCCAGACAGTAAATATTTTAGGCTTTGTAAGCCATACAGTGTCTGTCTCAACTACTCAGCTCTGCTGTTGGACAAGTTTTGAACAAGCTCATATCATGACAAACAAGATATACAAATAAACAATAAACACACATAAAGGTGCTGGGCCTCATCAATCACAGAGGAATGCAAATACCCCACTCACAGTCTTCGCAGAGTCGCCGTGGTTTCCTGCTTCAACAGTGCTTGGATGGAACCTGGAGCTCGACCCATCCCCACCCCCCAGCCACCTGATGCAGCCTTCGGCCACCTCCTCACAGCGCCTCGGACATCCCCAAGGCCCCTGCTCCAGCGCCACGCAGCCACCTCTCCTAAGCCGCCCACCATGACGTCCACCGCGTCCACCTCGCAGGTGCCCCAGAACTACCATCAGGACTCAGAGGCCATCATCAACCACCAGATCAACCTGGAACTCTACGCTTCCTATGTCTACCTGTCCATGTCTTACTACTTTGACCACGATGATGTGGCTTTGAAGAACTTGGCCAAATATTTTCTTCACCAATGTCATGAAGAGAGGGAACATGCTGAGAAACTGATGAAGCTGCAGAACCAACGAGGTGGCTGACTCTTCCTCCAGGATATCAAGAAACCAGACCGCGACGACTGGGAGAATGGGCTGAATGCGATGGAGTGTGCATTACACTTGGAAAAAAGTGTGAATCAGTCACTACTGGATTTGCAAAAACTGGCCACTGACAAAAATGACCTTCACTTGTATGACTTCCTTGAAACTCACTACCTGAATGAGCAGGTGAAATCCATCAAAGAACTGGGTGACCACGTAACCAACTTGCACAGATTGGGGGCTCCTGACACTGGCATGGTAGAGTATCTCTATGACAAGCACACCCTGGGAGACAGTGATGAGAGCTAAGCCTTAGGCTGGCTTTCCATAGCCAGGGGGGTGACTTCCCTGGTCACCAAAGCAGTACTGCATGTTGGGGTTACTTTTATCTTTTCTATAACTTGTACCAAATCATCCACTTACATCTTTTCATTTGTACCATTCCTTCAAATAAAGTAATTTGGTACCCCCCCAAAAAAAATTAATACCACACTGTACCCCATTATCAAGATGCACACCCAACATTGAGATCTTGATTTTTAACACCATTTCCAATAAAAAGAAACAGGGTTCCTTGGAGAAATGTCTGAGTCTATGACCAAAGCAAAAAATATTCAAGTTGAGCCTAGACTATCTTGTAGTACCAGAAAGTAGGGAAGTTTTGAAAAAAAAATTTTTTTAACCCACAATGATAGGAGTATATCAAAGGGACACAGGAGCCAACTGAAGAGCTCCCAATGGCCAAGCTGGAACAATTTCAGCAACAACAAAAATAAAGTAGTAACAGATTACAAACCAAAGTATTAAAAAAGCATGTGTCCAATTATATAAATAAATGATCGCATAAATAAATAGACAAATAAATAAGTAGGTAGAGAACAGATGAATCTCCTATGAAAAAAAATTGAAATATTTTGTGTACTTTGCCTTACAAAAGTGGAGCATAACTCCCATTCTTTCAGTGTGGACTGCACAGAGTGACTTCCTACCAAAGAATACAGTAAGAAAAAGAAAGTAAAGGGTAACTTTGCAGTTAAGAAATCTGGCAAGCCCAGCTGGTGTGGCTCAGTAGTTGAGCATCAACGCATGCACCAAGTGGTCTCAGGTTCCATTCCTGGTCAAGGCACACGCCCAGGTTGTGGGCACAATCCCCAGTGAGGGGCATGCAGGAGGCAGCCAACTGATATTCTCTCTCATTGATGTTTCTATCTCTCCCTCTCCCTTCCTGTCTCTCTAAAATAAAAAAGAAAAGAAAGAAAGAAATCTGACGAACACTACCTCAGCTAGGTGGTCTAAAGTTAATTAACATCAACAGTGGTAACTCAGTGGAGAGCACGCACCTTCATACGATATAAGGAGAATGGCATTTTACCTCTGCAGTCTTCTCCAATAAAAAAAAATTCTAGCCCTGGCCGGTTTGGTTCAGCGGTTAGAGTGTAGGCCTGCGGTCCTGAGAGACCCGGGTTCGGTTCCCGCTAAGGGCACGTACCTCGGTTGCAGTTTGTCCCTGGCCCTGGTCGGTTGTGCGGGTGGCAGCCACTCGATGTGTTCCTTTCACGTCGATGTTTCTCTCTCTCTCTCTGTTCCTCTCTCTCCCTCCCACTCTACCTGAACAAAAAATGGAAAAATGTCTTCGGGTGAGGATAAAAAAAAAAAAAAAAAAAAATTCTAAAAACTACTTAGCCAATACTCCTCAAAACTGTCAAGGTCAACAGAAATTAGAAAGGCCTGAAAAACTGTCACTGTCAAGAGGCCTCTGAGGATATGCGACGACTGAATGTAATGTGGCGTCCTGTGTGACACAAAAGGACAGATAGCAGGTAAGAACTAAAGAGAGTAGAATACAGACTCAATGATTTATTGAGAGATAAAAATATCGATGAGAGAACATCGATTATCCACCTACTTCATGCCCCCCGACTGAGGATCGGGCCCACAACCTGGGCATGTGCCCTGACCGAGAATCAAACCGGCAACCTCTTGGTGCATGGGTCGATGCTCAACCACTGAGCCACACCGGCTGGGCTAACGACTTATTTTTTAAATGGTACATATATAAAATATTTTCTCTGCCCTCTCTTGTGTTATATGCTCATAATATAAGAAATGTGGAAAATCCAGAAAGTATTAAAAAAAATAAAATCTCTACTCCCTGGCAATAACCATGATTAATAGTTCAAGGCTGCGGTTCCCAAACTGTGTGCTCAGGCACCTTAAGGCGCCACCACTAGGATGCTGCCAGATATTTTAAACATTCAAGGGAAATGTAGTGACATCTGTCGGATACTATATAAACTAAGAGCTCTAGGTACTTTAGTTTTAACACATAGATCACTTTACATTTCTTTACATAATGTCATGTCTTTGTGAAGCTGGTTTGTGCAGTGGCTGCTGTCCTAAGAAGCAAATACCAAGCCCTGGGCAGGTAGCTCAGTTGTTCAGAGCATCGTCTCAATACATCAAGGTTGCAGGTTTGATCTCTGCTCAGGGCACTTCCAAGAATCAACCAGTGAATGTACAAATAAGTGAAACAACAAATCTCTCTCTCAAATAAATAAATACATACATACATACATACATAAGAAGCTAATACCATATGAGAATCATTTGGTACAGAAAATGAAGAGATGGAATCCAGTATGATTCCAAGGTCTGAGAAGTTGCAAAGTGCCGAAGTAATTGTGGTTATTTAAGAAAAATAAATACAAAAGCTTTCTTTAAAAAAAAAAAAAGTAATATTATCATATGCTTATCCCAGTGACTAAAATTTAAAAATATAAGTACTGCCCTGGCCGGTTTGGCTCAGCGGTTAGAGCGTCGGCCTGCGGTCTGGAGAGACCCGGGTTCGGTTCCCGCTAAGGGCACGTGCCTCGGTTGCAGTTTGTCCCCGGCCCTGGTTGGTCGTGCGGGTGGCAGCCACTCGATGTGTTCCTTTCACATCGATGTTTCTCTCTCTCTCTGTTCCTCTCTCTCCCTCCCACTCTACCTGAACAAAAAATGGAAAAATGTCCTCGGGTGAGGATAAAAAAAAAAATAAAATAAAATAAGTACTGCCAAGGAAGCAAAGAAACTGAAACTCTCACAGAAGTAGCTTTGAGTTGACAGTGCCCATTTTGTATGACTCAGAAAGTCTTAAGATATATGCCCTAAAGAAATTCTTGCACATGTACAGCAGGATATACCTTTAACAAACGTCTGTGGTTGCATTTGGTAACTTAGAAACAAGTCACTCATCCACAGGAGAATGAATAAACTGTGACATGGTATGTAAGTGAATACTATGGAACAGTGAAAATGAATGGAACACATCTGTGTGCACCACAATGAATGAATCTCAGTTTGCTTTGAATGAATAAAGCAAACTGAAAAATATATGCAGACTGAATAATATGATTTCATATATATATAAAATTTAACAAATCCAAAATTAAACAATATACGTGCAGTTACATCCATATGTTGTAAAACCACAAAAAAAAAAAAAAAAAAAGCAAGGGAATGAAAACAATTTCAAAGCAGTGTTTTCCTCTGATAGGGGAGAGAAGGAAGTAAATGCCATAGAAAGAAGGCATATGAGGAACTTCTATGGTATTGATAATGTACTATTTTTAAAGTTGACCAGTGGAACAAAGATGTTTATTTTATTCTTTTCTAAAGTATACATATGTCATATATATTACAGTTGTGAGCACACAAAACACAGTTTATTCTTATATTTTTATTTATTAATTATTGCATTGTTTTCCATAAGAAAAACTACAAACCTACTTTTGCCCTGCATATGTTAAATTTCATTTTTAAATAATTAATTAAGTCCTGGCCGGTTTGGCTCACCGGTTGGAGCACTGGCCTGCGGACCAGAGAGTCCCGGGTTCAGTACCCACTAGGGGCACATACCAAAAAGATAATAATAATTAATTAAAATAAACATTATTTACTCAACAAAACAGTTTTTGAATACCCATTATGTTCCAGATATATTGGGGGCTTTCTAAAAAAGAAACATCCCCGCCCTCTCAGAGCTTATATTCTAGCAGAGGAAAAAGACAGAAAGCAAATTCCAGAATAAATGAATGAAAATATGCATGTGTGTATACTTTTTTATTTTAAAAAATTTAAGTAGAGCAGAGAAAGGGATAGGGCAGTTTGTAATATGAAATAACTCACTGAATTTAACTTGAGATGTTTAAAATTATCATCAATAAAATTTTATTACAAATAAACTCTTAGATTTTTACCAGTTTATATAAGAAACTAGAAAAAAACCCAAGAGCTGAAACCACCGACAACATATTAAGAGAAAAGCATTTCCTCTTACAGTGTTCTTGAGAATAATATACACTATCCATTAAAAGTCTTCAGAGCCCTGGCTGGTTTGGCTCAGCGGTTAGAGCGTCCGCCTGCGGTCCGGAGAGACCCGGGTTCGGTTCCCGCTAAGGGCATGTACCTCGGTTGCAGTTTGTCCCCGGCCCTGGTTGGTCGTGCGGGTGGCAGCCACTCGATGTGTCCCTTTCACATCGATGTTTCCCTCTCTCTCTCTTCCTCTCTCTCCCTCCCACTCTGTCTGTTCAAAAAATGGAAAAATGTCCTCGGATGAGGATAAAAAAACAAAAACAAAAACAAAAACAAACAAAAAAAAGTCTTCAGAATTAGCCCTGGATGGTTTGGCTCAGCAGTTAGAGGGTCAGCCGGTGGACCAAAGGATCTCAAGTTTGATTCCCAGTCAAGGGCACGACCTGGGTTGTAGGTTCAACCCTAGCCCTGGTTGGGGTTATGCAGGAAGCAACCAACAGATGTGTCTTTCTCACATTGATGGTACTCTCTCTGTCTCTCTCTTCCTTCCCTCCCTTCCACTCTCTCTAAAAAAAAAAAAAAAAAAAAAAAAATCAATGAAAAAATCCCTGGGTGATTAACAACAACATAAAAGTTCTCAGAATTGAAAAAAATACTTAGATGCTGTCTAGATGTTTTAAGGATTCTGTTAAACAAATCATTGTTAGCACATGAACTCTGTCTTAATTATCCCATTTTCTAAGCTGTCATTTTTCCATAAATTTTTAAAAATAAATTATGAAAATGAATGGCTGAATTCTCACTTACCCTTTCACCTATTATATTTAATTCTTTATCTAGTGCCAATTTTCAAAGAGAACAACAACTAGAACATGTTGCAAAGGATAAAGGAATACAAAATACAAAAGAAAAATCTGAGACCTTCAGCAATACTGTCCTGATTGAATCAAAGACTACACTCCTCTATATTGAATGTAGTTAAGTGACTGAATCTGAGTGAAGATGTTTTTCACTCAATAACATTTTAAATTATCTGTTCATCATCTAGTCTCAGGTGTGAGGTTTGTTATCCAATAAAATTCCATACCATCATCTAATATTTCTGCCTTTATTTTCTTTTTATTGAATTTATTGGGGCAATACTGATTAACAAAATTATGCAGATTGCAGGTGCCTCATTCTACAACACATCATCTGGACACCACCCCAAGTCAAGGCTTCATCTATTATCATTTATGCCCCCTATCCTCCTCCCCACCACCTCCCTCACAATCACCACACTGTTATCTGTGCCCATGAATTTCTGTCTTTGAATCTTGTATCTGTGAGACTTGTAATAGCATGAACTGTCTGGAATCAGACTTCTTTTCATTCTTAATGGTCTTTATTTTCTTTGATAATGAAAAGTGAAAATGCACTAGGTTACCCAAAACAACTACTTTTACCTAATTAGCTGAACACTGGAGAGAATTATCTGACAAAACGACACTATCTCAATTACAGAAATTGGGAAAATAGAAAATAATGATTTTAGAAGCATGGAGAAGTTTGAAGTATTTGAAACCAGAAGACATCCACATCAAGAACTGTTTTCGCAGCACTATTTACAATAGCTAAGATCTGGAAACAGTCCAAATGTCCATCAGTAGATGAGTGGATAAAAAAGCTGTGGTACATGTACACAATGGAGTACTATGCAGCTGTAAGAAAGAAAGATCTCTTATCCTTTGAGATGACATGGAGGGACCTAGAGAGTATTATGCTAAGCAAAACAAGCCAAGCAGAGAAAGACAAATATCACATGATATCACTTATTTGTGGAATATAATGAACTAAACAAACTGATGAACAAAACTGACCCAGAGATATAGAGGTAGGGTACAGACTGAAAAACCCAGAAGAGAGGATGTTAGGGGGAAAGAGATAAACCACAGAACTTATATGCATGTAGCATAACCAATGGACATAAACAACAAAGCTGGGGATGGGGCCGGGGGGATGGGGAGGAGGGTGTCAATGGGGGGGAAAGGAGAAACATCTGTAACAAAAACAAATCAATAAAAATAATTTAAAAAATAAATAAAGTACTGATTAATTTAAAAAAAAAAAGAGGAGAAATGTTTTCAATTTATTTATGGGACTTCAATAAAGCCTCAAAGGAAATTATCTCCACCAAAGTTGTTTTGTTTTTTGTTTCTGTTGTTATTGTTGTTAATCCTCACCTGAGGATATTTTTCCCATTGATTTTTAGACAGAGTGGAAAGGAGGGAGAAAGACAGAGAGAGAAACATTCAATGTGAGAAAGATACATCAATTGGTTTGCAACAACCCCGACCAGAGCTGGGGATCAAACCTGAAACCGCTGAACAAAAATCGAACTCGAGACCCTTTGGTCCGAGGGCCAATGCTCTAACTGCTGAGCCAAACCAGCCAGGGCTCCACCCAGACAGTGTGGCTCAGTAGTTGAGCGTCGACCCATGTACCCAAAGGTCCCCAGTTCGACTCCTGGTCAGGGCATATGCCCAGGTTGTGAGCCTGATCCCCAGCTGGGGGCATGCAGGAGACAGCCAGTCGATGTTCTCTTTCATTGATGTTTCTTGGTGCTTGAGTTGACACTCAACCACTGAGCCACACCACCCGGACTCTCATCAATGTTTCTATATCTCTCTTCCTCTCCCTTCCTCTCTCTCTAAAATCAATAAAGGAGCCCTGGCCAGTTTGGCTCAGCGGTTAGAGCATCAGCCTGCGGTCCGGAGAGACCCGGGTTCGGTTCCCGCTAAGGGCACGTACTTCCGTTGCAGTTTGTCCCCGGCCCTGGTTGGTCGTGTGGGTGGTAGCCACTCGATGTGTCCCTTCACGTCGATGTTTCTCTCTCTCTCTCCCTTCCTCTCTCTCCCTCCCACTCTATCTGTACAAAAAATGGAAAAATATCCTCGGGTGAGGATAAAAAAAATAAAATAAATAAAGATAAAATCAATAAAGGTAAAAGTTGTTTCTGTTTTGTTTTTTTTTAATTTCAATGTTACTATTTTAGTCTACAGCAAAAATTTGATAGAACCAGACAAAAATTGTGTTTTATCTTGACTCTGCCACTTCCTGGAAGCTGTGCTACTTGACTTTACTGAGCCTCAGTTTTTCTATTTGTAAACCGGAATAATACCATCTGTCTTCAAATGAAGTAACAAATAGAAACCTGATCCGCTAATAAGCACCAGCACCCAGGGAATTAAGTTACCTCCCCTGGTTTCCTCCTTCCATTGTCATTTACTACTCTACTTTGTAAGCAACATAAACACAAATAATTAAGAACTGCTTAAAACACACGGTGAACACTTAAGAGAGCTACGTATTTTATTGCATATAAAGTCTTCATCGATACATTTAAAGGGCTCGTTAGAAAAATAAACTAGTGACAGCAGGTAATATATGAGACATCGCTGTTTAATCCACCAAGAAATGCCAGTCATTATCGATTAACAACAACAAAGTCCAAAAACTAGCACCAGCTCACCCTGGTTTTGACATTTCTCTATCACCTTCTCCCTAATCCTTCTTCCCCAAAGAGATCATTCTGGTCTGTACCTCTTAAGTGAACCTTTAAGTCTTGAAAAATCTAAAACACGTTTATTAATCCATTTTAGTCCCTTCAGACTTCCCAAATTCCTCTGACTCTAACTTCTGTTTTGTTTTTTGTTTTTTATCCTCACCCGAGGACATTTTTCCATCTTTTGTACAGATAGAGTGGGAGGGAGAGAGAGGAACAGAGAGAGAGAGAAACATCGACGTGAAGGGACACATCGAGTGGCTGCCACCCGCACGACCAACCAGGGCCGGGGACAAACTGCAACCGAAGTACGTGCCCTTAGCGGGAACCGAACCCGGGTCTCTCCGGACTGCAGGCTGATGCTCTAACCGCTGAGCCAAACCGGCCAGGGCTGACCCTAACTTCTTAGAAAGATTTACTCCATCATTTCAGATTGCAACCTTTCTCTTCCTTATCCTTCTCCCCACCCTAGTCTAAAAATAATAACGCCAATAATAGAGTAGTGATTAGCAGTAGTAATCAACAGCCAACATGTTGTGACAGGCACTATCTAAAAACTTTACATGCATATATGATTAAAATCTCACAACAACCCTATGAAGTAGATACCATTTCATAGATGAAGACACTGTTACAAAGAGGATGTTCCTTTCCAAAGTCACTGCTAGCCTGAATCATTCTGAAGTCACTTCTCATTATTAACATGCACACAACCTTCTAAATTAGGACATGAAAACGGAATTATCTGGGAAGTGGCATTATTGTCCAATTTTTGCTGATTTATACTACTATTTAATGTTTTTAAATGTAATTTAATAAATATGTAAAATGAGAGTCAATGACAAAAATCTATAAGGGAAGGGAACAGAGAACCCGTTTTTCTTCTCTTATGAGACTTACAGTGCTCTTGAAGGTAGAATTACATCTTGTTCTTAAAGTGGAGGCAGTTTAATATATAATGTGGTCTCTACTCCAAACTCTGGCAAAATGGAATACCAGTGCAGTTATCTTCTGCTGTATGCTTTAGGAGCTTAAAATAATCTCTTATCGTGCTCATGAACCTGCTATCTGGGTAGGGCTTGGCAGGGGCAGTTCTCCACTCGACATGGGCACCCACTGGGGCAGCATCATGGGGATCTGGAGGATTAAGGTCCACTTTTAGGATGCTCACTCACTTGGCTGGCAGGCTGATGCTGGATGTCAGCTGGGAGCTCAGCTGGGGCAGAGGGTCAGGAGCTTCAGTTTCTTGTTCACACAGCCTCTCTTGAGCCCCTCAAGCACTGGCTGGTAGCTAGAGTATGCCAAGAGAGGAAGGTGGGAGTACATGGCATTTTTATGGCCTAGCCCCAGATGTCACATAGTGTCTTTTAAGCCATGCTCTATTGGTGGCAACAGTTACAAAAGCCTGTGGTTAAGAGATGGCCTCACCACTAGATGGGAGGAGTGTCAAGGTCACATTGTTAGTACAGCATGTGGAATGAAAGATACTTTTTTTTTTTTTAATCCTCACCCAAGGACATTCCTGCATTTATCTTCAGATAGAGCGGGAGGGAGAGAAGGAGGAAGAGAGAGAAACATCCATGTGAGAGAGACACATAGACTGGCTGCCACCCACATAACCCCAACTGGGGCCGGGGACAAAGTGCAACCGAGGTAACAAACCCGGGCCTCTCTGGTCCGCGGGCCAACGCTGTAACCGCTGAGCCAAACTGGCCAGGGCATGAAAGATACTTTTGCAGACATCTTTGGGAATTACAATCTATCACATCAATGAAATGGTTCTGTGTTAGAATACATTGACACTAACTTTTTGTCAATAGTGTTTATTGCTTTTTTGTTTTTTTTTATCCTCACCCGAGGACATTTTTCCATTTTTTGTTCAGATAGAGTGGGAGGGAAAGAAAGGGGAGAGAGAGAAACATTGACGTGAAAGGAACACATCGAGTGGCTGCCACCCACACAACCAACCAGGGCTGGGGACAAACTGCAACCAAGGTACACGCCCTTAGTGAGAACCGAACCTGGGACTCTCTGGTCCACGGGCCAACACTCTAACCACTGAGCGAAACCGGCCAGGGCATGTTTATTGTTTTTTATTAAGTAGACAGTTCCTGCAAAAAGCAACAGGTGAAGCATCTGGAAAACAATAACCTGGAGTTCCTCCTCCCTTGTGATGAAATAAATTCAATGGTCTACAAGTAATTATCTTCAGGGCCAAATGATTAAGAAAAAGAGAAGAAAAGATAGGTACTTTCTAGAACAGAACAGTGATAAAATACAGAAACTAAGCAATCTCTGATGAAAAAGTAAACATTTTTGAATTGGAAGAAACCTTTTTATTTTCATCCTCACCCAAGGACATTTTTTGTTGTTGTTCAGATAGAGTGGGAGGGAGAGAGAGGGAAAGAGAGAGAGAGAGAGAGAAACATCGATATGAAAGGAACACATCGAGTGGTCGCCACCTGCATGACCCAACCAGGGCCCGGGACAAACTGCAACTGAGGTGCATGCCCTTAGCGGAGACCAAACCTGGGTCTCTCTAGACTGCAGGCCGACACTCTAACCGCTGAGCCAAACCAGCCAGGGCTGGAAGAAACTTCTGATATAAGTCTACTGCCTATATTCTAACAGCTACCAGAAAACAGAGCTTTTCTCATTTACCTTTTAGGGTAGGTTAGGAAAACCTCTTCTTTTTCATACACCTCTAAGTCCTAGAATGTATCAATTTCTATTCATTCAACTCCTTATTGTTAGTGGCAATAAAAACCCTTAAAAATGAAGAAGCATAGCCCTGGCCGGTTTGGCTCAGCGGTTCGAACATGGGCCCTCAGATGAATGAGTCACGGGTTTGATTCCAGTCAAGTACCTCAGTTGCAGTTCATCCCCGGCCCTGGTCAGGGTCATGAGGGAGGTAGCCAGTAGATGTAGCTCTATCACATCAATGTTTCTCTCTGTCTCTCTGTCTCTCTCTCCCTCCCTCCTTCCCACTCTATCTGATGATAAATGAAAAATATCCTCGAGTCAGGATTTAAAAAAAAAAGCAGCAGCATCCAATACCTTCAGAGTTAACAGGGAAAAGCCGAATCCTGTTTCAGGGAAGCGTTTATGGGCACAGAGAATAGATTACATAATGGATGTTCGAATAAAGATTAACCAAACCCCTGGGGCATGTAGGGATAAAAATAAAGGGAAAAAAAGGAGTGACTAGAAACCAGCAAAGCTCTGGGGATTTCACCAGCAGGCCATACTACATGCTCTTTAAACACATTCTTGTACATTAACTCTATCCTTAAGCCCAGTTCTTTTCCCATCTAGAGCTCGAAATGGCTCCGGAGATAGCTAATCCAGTGGTTTCCAATGTTTTCAAGTATAAGAATCTCTCTCTTTTAAATCCTCACCCAAGGAAATGTTTCTTATTGATTTGAGAGAGAGAGAGAAAGAGAAACATCGATTGGTTGCCTCCTGTACGCACCCTACTGGGGACTAAACCCACAACCTGGGCATGTGCCCTGACGAGGAATTGAACTTGCCACCTTTCTGTGTCTGGGACAGCACTTCGATCAACTGAGCCACCTGGCCAAGGCAAGAATCTCTTTTTAAGAGTAAAAATTCTGGCCCTGGCTGGTTTGGCTCAGCGGTTAGAGCGTCGGCCTGCGGTCCTGAGACCCGGGTTCGGTTCCCACTAAGGGTACGTACCTCAGTTGCAGTTTGTCCCCGGCCCTGGTTGGGTTGTGCAGGTGGCAACTACTTGATGTGTCCCTTTCACATCAATGTTTCTCTCTCTCTCTCTCCTTCCCACTCTATCTGAACAAAATATCCAAAAATGTCCTCGGGTGAGGATAAAAAAAAAAAAGAGTAAAAATTCTGTGGACATTCATGATAATTATCATGACTTTATTATCTGGTTATTGAGAAAAATCAATAATGACAAAAATACTACAAAATTCACTAACACCTCTATAAAATGCTATTGGTATTTTTCACAAGGGCATTTACATGTAACAGTGTGTACATGAGACATTCAATTTAGATAAAATACTCGGAAAATATTAAATACATTTCGGTTATTGGTAAACATGTGAGTAAACTATATTTGAAAAGACTGAGACAAGAATTTTTTTAATTTTTTACTGAATTTGTTGGGGTGACATTCGTTAATAAAATTACACAGGTTTCAGGTGTACAATTCTATAATACATCAGCTGTATAACGTATTGTGTGTTCACCAACCCTAGTCAAGTCTCCTTCTAATCACCATTTATCCCCCTCTGCTACACCCCTTTCTCTCTGGTAATCACAATACTGTTGTCTGTGTGTATGAGGTAGTTTTGTTTTTTTATTTTCTTTTTTCTTAATCCCTTTACCTTTGAGACAGGGATTTGTAAGAATTTCCTTTTCAGGTATGTTAAAGGACTTCTGCTGTGCTTGTGGTTGGATTCAACAACTAATTTCTTCCAACACAGATTCTATCATTCTTATAAATTATTAAAAGCATTCTCCTTTTTAACCTATATCTAAATTATTTAAAATTGCTTTGAGACAATACAGATGCATATTCCTATTTTATAAAAAAAGTAAGGTCCTGGCTGGTTTGGCTCAGCGGTTAGAGCATCAGCCCAGGGATTGTTCAATTCCCAGTCAAGAGCACATACTTGGGTTGCAGGTTCAATCCCCAGCCCCTGTTGGGGTCATGTGGGAGGCAACCAGTCGATGTATCTCTCTCACATTGATGTTACACTCACTTTCTCTCTCTCTCTCTCTCCTTCCCTCCCTCCCTTCCACTATCTCTAAAAGCAATGGAAAAATATCCTCCTGTGAGGATTAACAAACAAAAAAAAAAAGTAAGAATCCTCTTACTTGTTGATGACAATTTTATTACCACCAGCCAGGAGTCACCTCAATAGATAAATAGCATGCTTATCAACTGTTAGGAAGATAGGCTAATGGCAACTAGTCTAAATCTAAAACCTTTGTTTTGGGCTGTTGCTCTCTAAAAATCTGTATGCCATCACTCCATAGGTTGGGAATTATCACAATAGTTTAAAAGTTCTGACTGCTGCCCTGGCCAGTTTAGCTTAGTGGTAGAGCATCAGCCCATGGACCAATGAGTCACGGGTTCAATTCCGGTCAAGGGCACGTACCTCAGTTGCGGTTCATCCCCGGCCCTAGCTGGGGTTGTGCAGGAAGCAACCAGTCAATCAATATGTCCCTCTCACGATGATGTTTCTCTCTCTCTCTCTCTCTACCCCCCCAACCCCCCTTCCTCTCTCCCACTCTATCTGAAGATAAATAAAAAAATATCCTCAAGTGAGGATCGAAAATAATAATAAAATAAAAAATAAAAGTTCTGACTGCCACTTTGCAGACTTTAGGGAACCATGTGTGAGCACCTTCAACGTGGGCCCCATCCAGAGAAGAACTCCCAGGATACTGCCAAACAGGCACATACCCTTTCACGGTCCATGGAGTATGCGAACAGAACTTGGAAGAAAGAAACCCAGATGCAAAACGGAATATAAAAACTGGTGTCTAGCCTCAGAGTGAAATGTTTCCAAAACAGCTGCCAAGTTTATGAAAACACAAACACCTCTCCTTAGGCTCAGCTTACAGTGAAGATGGCCATTTCATGGCAGTCTACACCGTGAAGACACCCCCAGTCAGTGATGCAGAAGCTGTGACAGGTTTAAGAGCACTTTGGAAAACCAGGGATAAAGCAAAGTTAAGCCATAAAAAAGACTAGGCTTGTGTATTAGTCAGGGTTCTACTGAGAAACAGAAGCAACGGGTGTGTGTGTGTGTATGTGTGTGTGTGTGTGTCTGTGTGTAGAAAATAGGGAACTGGCTCATATAATTATGGGCACTGAGAAGTGCCAAGATCTACAAGCTGGAGACCCACCAGAGCCGATGGTGTGGTTCCAGCTAAAGGCCTGAAAACCAGCAGAGCTGACGGTGTAAGTTCCAGTCTGAGAGCCAATGGGCTTGAGACCCAAGAAGAGCAAAGTTTCAGCTCGAACCCAAAGGCTTTAAAGACTGATGTCCCAACTCAAGCAGTCAGGCAGGAGAAGTCCCTCTTACTCAGTCTCTTTGTTCTTCTCAGGTCTTCAACTGATGGGATGAGGCCCACCCACATTGGAGAGGGCAATCTGCTTTACTCCATCTACTGAGTGAAATGTTAATCTCATCCAAAATACCCATGGCCCAGTCAAGTTAATACATAAAATTAACCATCACCGCCCTGGCCGGTTTGGCTCAGCAGTTAGAGCACTGGCCTGCAGACCAAGAGTCACAGGTTCAATTCCTGGTCAAGGGAACATGCCTTGGTTGTGGGTTCCACCCCCAGCCTTGGTCGGGGTCATGCAGGAACAACCAATCAATGTGTCTCTCTCACATAGGTATTTCTCTTTCTCCCTCCCTTCCTTCCCACTCTATCTAAAAAGAATCAATGGAAAAATATCCTTGGATGAGGATTTAAAAAAAAAAAATTGCCCTGGGCAGTTTCTCAGTGGTTAGAGCATCATCCTGTGGACCAATGAGTCATGGGTTTGATTACGGTCAGGGGCAAGTACCTTGGCTGCAGTTCATCCCTGGCCATGGTCAGAGTTGCGCAGGAGGCAAACAGTCAATGTGTCCTTCTCACATTGAGGTTTCGCTTGCTCTCTCTCCCTCCCTCCCACTCCATCTGAAGATAAATGGAAAAAAATATATATCCTCAGGTGAGGATTAAAAGAAAATTTAACCATCTCCCTTACTTGACCTTGATTTGCCAATTCTTTCCAGATAGCCAAAAAGGGTTTGAAAAAGAGTTTAAAACCTGGTGACAGGCACATGGCAGAGGAAAACTGACTCTTCATTGGGTAACTACCTTTTGGCTCTTTCCTTGATTAGAGTGAACATGAGCAGGGGGTTATCTTCTAATCTGTGGGACAAAAGATCAGGGAGATGCCCTGGTTCGTGTGGCTCAGTGGATTGATGCCCTGGTTGGTGTGGCTTCAGTGGACTGAGCATCATCCCACACACCAAGAGGTCACGGGTTCAATTCCCACTCAGACCACATGCCCAGGTTGCAGGCTCAATCCCCAGTAGGGGGCATGCAGGAGGCAGTCTCTCTCTCTCCCTCTCTCCCCTTCTCTCTCTAAAATCAACAAAAACATATTAAAAAAAAAAAAAAAAAGACCAGGGAGAGAGTGATGACTCTGAAGATGAAGAGTAAACGGTTAGAGATTCAGTTACTAGGACAGGCACACATCACTGCCTGAAAGTCGACAGTCCTTCAGTGCCTTTAATAAAAAGCTGTTTCCCCACACAAAAACACACACACGTCAGACACTATCCAGAAGAAAAAGCTTAGCCAGAGACTGAGCACTATGAGTATAATGGAGCCAATGCTAGAAGAAAGAAGACTCTCAAAAAGAAAATAATAATAAATCACAGACTCATATAAGTCAGCCCTTGCGAAGCCAAAATTATAAGTCTAGCCTTTGGCCAGGGATGTAGTCAGCTCGAGGCTCAACTAATGTAGGATCCCCTTCCAAGCTCATTCGTGTGGCTGCTGGCAGACCTCGCTTCCTTACCATGTGGCCCTCCCCACAGGCTGCCTGAATGTCTTCACAAGGCCACTGGCTGCCCTCTACCCAGCGCTGCCTTGTGTCATGGGAGCTAGCCTCCCCCAGCAAGTGATCAGGAGAGAGAGTGAAAGAGCACACCCAAGACAGGAACCAAAGCTGCCTTAAAGCCTGATCCGGGAAGTTACAGCTCCTCACTTCTGCTGTATTCTGTTCACTAGAAGTGCGTCCCTAAATCCAGCCCACACTCAAGGGGAGGAGAACTAAGTTCCATCTTTTATTAAGTTCCATCTTTTAAAGAAAGTAGAATCAAAGAATTTGTGCACAGATCTTTAAAACCACCCCAGGGACTGAAACAATTACTGAGGGGGGAAAAGTAGCTGCGTAAAAGTCATTAAGATCATCAGTGGGTGCTTTATTCTCACTGTCCTCTCCAATACCCAAGAAGACAGGGAAGGTCTGTGTTTGTCTCCTGAAAATGTGAACTTCTTGAGATTACAGTGACAGAAGAGTGGAAAGATAGTGCCTTTGAGGGCAGAAAGGTAGAAACAAAAAAAGGGGGTGATTTATCTGGGAAGGAGGACTCTTTGGGTCTCAGAAAAAGAGAAGCCTGCAACTCCACTTGCTAGCAGTGTTCTAGAATGATGAAGGGAAATGGGTGTATGTTTTACCTAGGAAAGCTGAATCTACAACCGAATCCCCATAACTGGAAGGACTCTTGCACCTGAAGTTGGCCACAGCCACAGGAGACACCAAGCATCAAGGAGCCGTATCCTCTGAGACAACAAGCATAGCAGTCGCAGCCACAACGGACTGCAAACTCACCTTCCACCGTAAGCCTCTTGGATAACTGGACAACCCTAAGGAGCGGTGGATGCCTATTCTTAATCACTGACACTGAATTTTTCATCAGTTTGGCGGAAATGAAGAAGGGTATCCTGTCCCAAGACTGGATTTAATTTCATTGGAAGGAAATAAAATATTGTAACATTTCTTTGTTACCTGATTTTGTGAAGTAAGAGTCATACTTACAGTATGGCTAATTCATTTATTAACTTATGGATATCTTTTATAATTCAATAATCTTGGTAAATTTCAAAGGTAGGAAATTCTAAACAAGTTGCTCTCTCAAAACAAAGATTTTTCCATCAGTAATATATGACCCCAAAATTTGTCCAGGTTATACTCTACTAATGTATAGACTATTAAGCAATTATTTACATATCTGAAAAATCCTAGCCTTGTGGGAATGCTATCCATTAAGGTTAAGGATACACATGTTCCATTAAAAAAAAAAAATCAATTCTACCACTTTAGTCACTTGATCTCTCAATAGATCCAGTCATAATCCGCATTAGAGATTACCTATATTTCAGTAGCTTAACCTACAGTGTAACTCCCAACTGTGTGCTACTCAACTGTTATCAAAAAATCCAAATGGAAAAAAATTACATTTATTGAGGATTATTGAAGAACATGGTATATAACCATCTTGTTGCTTTCAGAACTTCTTTTAGGTTACATAGGGTGGGACAAAAGTGGTTTACCATTGTTTGTAAAGAAGATAATACAATGATTACTAAACAATACCAGAATAAACTGGTTTGCACACTCACAACTATAAACCTACTTTTGTCCCACCCTGTGTAATCCTTTCTTTCTAATAGAATCTCAGGATATAAAACACAGAGTTAGAAGCAGGGTAATAGCAAAATAGGTCTCCTTGGAGAACGGCAGGATTCTAGGTCTGAACAGAAAACATACAAGATGGGCCTGGAATACCTTGTCCAACCAGGACGCAAGGAAGCTATCAGTCTACCAGAGTCCAGTCAAAGGGACCCTGGAGCCAATTGAAAGAGGCTTCCATTGGGGAAAGCTGGGTGATGAACAATTCAGGTTGATTATAGTATTCCATGTTTGTCTATATTTAAAATTTTTCCATATTAAAAATGGATGGACAGACAGAAAGCAGGAGTGGGGCCTCAGAGGCTAGTCTGTTTATCTTCTTCGGCTGCTCCTAGCATCCCACCCTCCAGGGAGCCCCTGAATTAGTCCCAAGGAACCTTTGAACTCTCTTTGAACACACTGAAAAATCACTGCTTGAGCTAGTCTAGCTTTTATTCCTGAACAAAATATTACCATGAAAATGCTGAATACTCTGACCCCTGAAGAATCTGCTTTCACAGAACTCAATGTTGGCATTATGCCCTAAGTTTTCATTCACACGTGCTTTGCCAAACCCACTGCATTTCTGTAGGGATATTGCTGAAACAAACACTATCACAAAGAAAATAAATAGTAGGTATTCCTGTGTTTCAGTGTAAATTGGAAAACCTTCCTCTGGTTTTCCGAGTAACTACCTCCAGAATCTGTTTCTCCCCAGAGTAAAGAGATCTGTCTCCCAGAGATAAACACTACTTGTTTGATGACTACCCATAAAGAGACTGCAACAGACAGATAACACTGCAAAGAAAGAGCGCACATCCAGAAGACAGAAAGCACTCTGGTCTACTTCCACACCATGTTACTATGCCGTTCTATGGCATTCTTCACACTTCCCTCCACGTACTCTCTCTGGGTTATTGCATTCGTTTTCATGACTTGAACCGCTAGGTGTTTGCTGATGACTTCTAAATCTTAGCTCAAGCCCTAGTCATTCTCCTCAGCTCCAGACCCATGTTTTCACCTGCCTGGCTAAAGATGGTACACTGAAGCACTTTGCCCTCCACACAGCCAAAATAAACTCATAATCTTAACCTTCCAAACTTGCTCCTCTGGTACCTGCTACCTCAATTAAAAGCATTCCCATCCAACCTATTATTCAAGCTAAAAGCTCCCCAAGATACTGTGCAGAGCCTGACTGGTGTGGCTCAGCTGACACCGGCACATGCCTGGGTTGTGGGCCTGGTCCCCAGTGGAGGAGGCGTGAGGGAGGTGACCAATCGATGTCTGTATCTTTTTCCCTCCTCCATCCTCTCTGTCTAAAAATCAATAGAGAAAAATCAAAAAGATACTGCTAAGAAAAAAGAAAGGCAAGCTGCAGACTGGGGGACAATATCTGCAAAACATACACCTGATAAAGAATTGGTGTGCAGAGCCGTGACCAGGCAGCTCAGTTGGTTAGAGTGTCATCTCAACTCACCAAGGTTTTGGATTCAATCTCAGGTCAGGGCACATACAAGAATCAACCAATGAATGCATAAATAAGTGGAACAACAAATCGATGATTCTCTCTCTTCCTCTCTCTCTAATCAATAAATTAAAAAACAAGAATTGGCTTGCAGAATACATAAAGAACTCTTATGCCCTGGCTGCTGTGGCTCAGTTGGTTGAGTGTCACCCTGTGCATGGAGAGGTCACCAGTTCGATTCCCAGTCAGGGGACATACCTGAGTTTTAAGCTTGATCCCCAGTAGGGGGTGTGCAGGAGGCAGCCAATCAATGTTTCTCTCTCACATCAATGTTTCTCTCTCCCCCACTCCCTTATTTTCTATCTAAAATCAATAAAAACATATTTTTAAAAAGAACTCATAACTATACATATAAGAAGATGAACAACTGATAAAAATGGGTAAAAGACCTGAACAGAAAATTCACAAAAGAAGTATATGAATGGCTAATAAATACATGAAAAGATACTCAACAACATTAGTCATTAGGGAACAACAAATTAAAACCATAACAATATAATATATATCCCTATACACCCTCAGAATGACAAATAACAGTGATGATGTCAAGGGTGTATGTATATATGTGTGTGTGTCAAAGTTTATCAAACTGTACACTTTAAATGTGTGCAATTTACTGTTTACCTCAATAAATTATACCTCAATGAAGCTGTCTCAAAGAAAAACAATGACAATATCAAGTATTGGTGAAGATATGGAGCAAATAGAATCCCATACATTGCTGATGGGTATGCAAAATGGCACAGCCACATTGGAAAACAGTCTGGCAATCTCTTATAAAACTACCCATACACTGGGTCATAAGACCCAGTGAGGTCACTCCTAGGCATTGTTCAAGATAAATGAAAACACACATCTACACAAAGATTTCCCTCAAATGTTCATGACAGCTATATTCAAACTAGCCAAAAACTAGAAACAAGACAAATGTCATCAACTGGTAAGTGAATGAACAAATTGTGGAAAAATCATACAATGGAATGTTCCTCAGCAATAAGAAGAAATTAACTACAGTTATAAACAATAACGTGGATGAATCTCCAAAGCATTATGCCAAGTGGGAGAAGCTAGACACAAAAGACTGTATAATGAACGATTCACTTAGGACATTTCAGAAAAGACAAACTCTTCCTGATAAGAAAAAAAATCAGTGGTTGCCAGAACGGTGACGGCAAAGGAACATGAGCAAATGTGGAGAAGAGGCGATGTCCTGGATCGTAAGTGCAGTGGGTGGTTACAAAACTGTATACACCTGACAAAAGTCATCACATTGTATATTTAAACTGGTGAATTTTATTATACGTAAATAATACCTCAATAAAGCTGATTTTTTTTTTTTATCCTCACCCGAGGACATTTTTCCATTTTTTGTTTAGATAGAGTGGGAGGGAGAGAGAGGAAGAGAGAGAGAAAAACATCGACGTGAAAGGGACACATAGAGTGGCTGCCACCTGCATGACCCAACCAGGGCCAGGGACAAACTGCAACCAAGGTACGTGCCCTTAGCGGAAACCAAACCTGGGTCTCTTTGGACTGCAGGCCAATGCTCTAACCGCTGAGCCAAACCAGCCAGGGCAATAAAGCTGATTTTTACAAAGACTGGAAGAAAAGGCCAAATAAAAATAATTAAACTAATGATAGTAATAGCTACCATTTGCTGAGTCCTTACTGTATGTCAGGTAACTGTATCATGTACTGTACATTCATTATTTCATTGAATCCTCTCAATGAGCCAGTCATTGAATCCTCCGACAATGAAGTACTGTTACACTTGTATGTGAGGCGCTGTTCTAGGTACTAGAATTGAAATGGCCAAGAAAACAGACAAAAGTCTCTGCACTCACACAATTTACTATATACTATTAGAGGAGAAGAACAATCCTACCAGGTAGATACTATCATTATCTGCATTTTGCAAAAGAGCAAGCAGGGTCAGAGTTTAAATACTATGCCCAAGAGCCCAAAGCTAGTATTTGGAAGAGCTGAGATTCAAACTTAGTCCAGGATTTCTCAACTTCGGCATCACTGACAATTTGAACTGGAAAATTCTTAGATGTGGGAAGCTGTGCTATATATTGCAGGTGTTTAGCAACATCCCTGGTCTCTACCCACTTGTAACAACTACAAATGTCTCCATTTGCAAATGCCCTCTGGAAGGTAAAATTGCCCCTAGTTGAGAACTACTGCTTAACCTCTAAAGACTGACATCATAGCCCAACCTTTTAAAAACATCTTTCTTTCCACACCTGACATTACCCTGGTTCAGGTCTTGGATTCAGCTCATCCAAAACTCCATCATTAGTCAGTCTACATCCAGGCTCTACTCAGTCTTTTCAACAGTTACACTGCTGCCAAAAATAACCTTCCAAACCTTCAGGATCTAGATGAAATGTCTCTGGAAACTGCCATCATGACCAGCATGCAAAATTACTACAAACCCTTTATAAATACACTGTCATTACACTGTCTCATTTCTTTGTGTCTGTCTTCCCCACGCATAGGAGCTTTTCCCCAGGAGTGGCCAAATCTCACTCATGTCTATATCTCTAGTACCCAGAACTAGAAAGCAATTAAATGTTTTTTTTGTTTTCTTTTAATTCAAATGTAACTCAAATTACATATATCATCAAAATGCCTGGATCCTTTGCTTTAAAGACGAACACACACACACACACACACACACACACACACATATTCACACTCCAAATCATATAATAAAGTTTTAATTAATGTCAATCCTATCCAAACAAATGGGTCTTGTTCCAAAAAGGATCTGAAAGGATTCTGTAACTCATAACCCAAATTTTATTAGTAGATTTACTGAAGTTTTCAGAATGTTCCAAAACCACACCAAGATGAAGTTGCCTAATCTTAAAATTCCTTTCAGTGTAGTACAGTTTATCAAGGGTATTAAATATTATCACATTATTTTGGACCATCCCACACTAACTCCCTCTTGTCACCAATTCATTTATTAGTTCATTCGTTTTATTAAGTACTCCCTCAGTACTACAGATCCAAAAAAGAACTAAGACAAGGAAATAAAAGTTTTAGTGGGGGGAAAAAGATACAAAAACAGTAACAGTAGGGTATGATATGCTTGCTTATTTCAAAGTATATTAGTTCTTTTTTAACTGCATTATAGTTTGGTCTGTACTAGGAAGGTTCTCAAAAGATAACTCAGCCCTAACTTTTGTCTATCAAAAAGAATGGCTGAGCCCTGGCCGGATTGGCTCAGCAGTTAGAGCGTCGGCCTGTGGTCCAGAGAGACCCGGGTTCAGTTCCCACTAACGGTATGTACCTAGGTTGCAGTTTATCCCCAGCCCTGGTTGGGCAGTGCGGGTGGCAGCCACTCGATGTGTACCTTTCACGTCGATGTTTCTCTCTCTCTCTCTTTTCCTCTCTCTCCCTCCCACTCTATCTGAACAAAAAATGAAAGAAAAAAAAAGTCCTTGGATGAGGATTAAAAAAAAAAAGAGCCCTGGCCGGTTTTGCTCAGTGGTTAGAGCATTGGCCTGTGGTCCAGAGAGACCCAGGTTCAATCCCTGCTAAGGACACGTAACTTGGTTGCAGTTTGTCCATGGCCCTGGTTGGGTCATGCGGGTGGCAACCACTCGATGTGTACCTTTCACGTCGATGTTTCTCTCTCTCTCTTCCTCTCTCTCCCTCCCACTCTATCTGAACAAAAAATGGAAAAATGTCCTCGGGTGAGGATAAAAAAAAAAAAAAGAATGGCTTATCCCTGGCCAGTTTGGCTCAGCAGTTGGAGCATCATCGCCCATGGATCAAAGAGTCCCGGGTTCAATTCCGGTCAAGCGCAAGTACCTCGGTTGCAGTTCATCCCTGGCCCTGGTAAGGGTTATGCAGGAGGCAACTACTCAATGTGTCTCTCTCACTTCGATGTTTCTCTCTCTCTCTCTCAAATCAATGTTTCTCTCTCCCCTACCCCCCTTCCTCCCTCTTCCTCTATCTGATGATAAATAGAAAAAAAGAATATCCTAAGGTGAGAATTAAAAAAATAAAAAAATCATATTTTTGGCAACTGTTTTCCAAAATTTAATAGGATATATAGTATAATAATCAAAAACTCTACTTTGCAGGCCAACTCACAGGACTTTTTTTTTTTTTTTTTTTTTTTTTTATCCTCACCTGAGGACATTTTTCCATTTTTTGTTCAGGTAGAGTGGGAGGGGGAGAGAGGAAGAGAGAGAGAGAGAAACATCGACGTGAAGGGACACATCGAGTGGCTGCCACCCGCACGACCGACCAGGGCCGGGGACAAACTGCAACCGAGGTACATGCCCTTAGCGGGAACCGAACCCCGGTCTCTCAGGACGGCAGGCTGACGCTCTAACCGCTGAGCCAAACCGGCCAGGGCTGCAGGCCAACTCAAAGGGATCCTTAAGACTACATTCAGGCCCTGGCCAGTTTGGCTCAGCGGTTAGAGCGTCAGCCTGCGGTCCCGAGAGACCCGGGTTCAGTTCCCGCTAAGGGCGTGTACCTCAGTTGCGGTTTGTCCCCGGCTCTGGTCGGTCGTGCGGGTGGCAGCCACTCGATGTGTCCCTTCATGTCGATGTTTCTCTCTCTCTGTTCCTCTCTCCCCCTCCTACTCTACCTGAACAAAAATTGGAAAAATGTCCTCGAGGGAGGATAAAAATAAATAAATAAAATAAAAAAATAAAATAAAAATAGACTACATTCAGCTCCCTGGCCAGTTTGGCTCAGCGGTTAGAGAGTCGGCATGCGGTCCGGAAAGACCCGGGTTCGGTTCCTGCTAAGGGCACGTACTTCGGTTGCAGTTTGTCCCCGGCCCTGGTTGGTCGTGCGGGTGGCAGCCACTCGATGTGTCCCTTCATGTCGATGTTTCTCTCTCTCTCTCCCTCCCACTCTATCTGTACAAAAAATGGAAAAATATCCTCGGGTGAGGATAAAATAAAAAGACTACATTCAGCAATTAGTTCATTTGAAGCGTTCACCAGGAAGTTATATCATTTGATATTGAGAATTTGTATAGCCACAGTATGCAATTAATAGTAACAGCTGTAAAAAATTTTCAGCTACAGCCATTACATCCTTTCTCTATAGTTCATCTTTAAGGCCTTAACCGGCATTTTGTTTTCTATTTTTAGAGCAACCCCAAAACTGTCTGCTGAGGAAAACCTTGGTCAAGCTCACAAGTCCTCTTTAGAGATGTATGCTGGCGTTCATTCAGGTCAAAATCCTAACTTGATCGGGATCTGACTTTAATCAGACGTGCAGTTGAATACACAACCTCATGATTCTTGACTGAGAATATAAGGTTAAACTCATTGCTGCCTGATAGTTACCAAAACTTGGTTACAAGAAATAATATTCATGGCGAAAGACTCACTCATTCAATAATTCGGTCAACAGTCTTCTAAAGGTCAGGCACTATTCTAGGTGCAAGAGTCCCTGCAGCTCATTCATTCCTCTTTATCTCTGAACTGAGCTCAACTATCAGGGAGCTGTATACCTAAAGCACATTGCTTTGGCTCTCTGGAGGATGTCCTGTTCACCAGCATTACCTGAACCTGGATTGAGAAGCATTATAAGAAGCAATCTTTAAAAACTTACTACTATATTTATCACTGGGATTTTCCTTCCCACAAAACCACAGTGCCCCCACTCTGAAGACCAGTGAGAGAAATGTCTTTCAGATCTAACAGTCAAAAACAACTATGTTTCTCCTAAACAACCTGTGTTTGATTTTATAGACACCATGAATCTGGAAGTTGAGCTTTATTTTCTTCTTTGCTTTACTCTAGGAAACTCAGAGCCAAACATGGAACCCACCTTCAGGAACTCTGCAGTATGTTCTAGTCTCTAGACTAACTTTGGCACTAGTTTAATTTTATTCTTCTTTCATTTCTTCTTTGCCTTAACATATATATTACTAATCCTTTAAACAGTATATATCTTTATTTTTTTTAATCCTCACCAGAGGATATTTTTCTATTTATCTTCACATTCAGTGGGAAGGAGGGAGAGGGAGACACATCGACTGGTTGCCTCCTGCAGGACCCCGACCAGGGCTGGGGCAAACGGCAACTGAGGTACATGCCCTTGACTAGAATCAAACGTGCAATTCATTGGTCCACAGGCCAACGCTCTAATCACTGAACTAAACCGGCCAGGGCTAAAGAGCATGCATCTTTAAAAGAGGTGGAAAATAACCCTGGCCGGTTTGGCTCAACGGTTAGAGCATTGGCCTGTGGACCAAACCAGAGAGTCCCTGGTTTGGTTCCCGCTAAGGGCACGTACCTCAGTTGCACTTCATCCCCGGCCCGGCTGGGGTTGTGTGGATGGCAACCAGTCAATGTGTCTCTCTCACATCAATGTTTCTCTCTCTCTTCTCCCCCCTCTCTCCCTCCAGCTCTATCTGAAGATAAATCCAAAAATGTCCTTGGGTGAGGATAAAAAAAAAAGAGGAAAATAAAAGGTATCTGATGGGTCCTTTTTTAATCTAAAATTTATTGTGTATTTTCTATGTGCCAGTCACTGTACTAAGCATTTTACAACTCTGTAAGTACTGAATTATTATTATTTCCATTATACAGATGAGGAAACCAGGGCTCAGAGAGGTTGCTTGCATATGATCTCACAATTTGTATTTGACAAAGCTAGGATTCAAATTCAACCCAAACCATTATATCTAAGTGTATGTAAAGGCTATCACAGGCGCAAACAAGGGAGAGCAGGAGAAGGAGAAGGCGAGGGTGTAGAATGTCTGCATGGAGGATGTGACATTTGAGCTAAGTCTTAAAGGAGGGAGTCTGCCAAGGAACAAGGAGGAAGTATTCCAGAAAAAAAGAAAAAGTGTGAAAAAACCCAGAGCAAAGAGAGAACATAAGTTCTGGGAATGGCAAACAGAACATAGAGTTACATTCAGGAATTGATTCATCGTGAAGGGTTTAAGTCATTTAACACTAGACATTTAGTAGGTCTGTGATTGAGACTTTCCATGGCCACAGTACTAAACTGTGGCCGGAAAGATAGGCAGAAGGGAAAGAAAGGCAGTCTCTTTTTCATGATTAGGCTAGAAGTCTGAATTATGTTCATAAGCAAAGGGGAATCAGGAAAATCTTAACCATGAGAATTACAAGAGCAGGTGAATAAATTAGACTCGAGGTAGGGAACCCAGTCAGGCTACACCAAGAGTCTGGCAGTGGGGTAATGAGAGTTAAACAAGATCTGTCAGAAACAAATATAATGCAGACCATATACGTAATTTTCGATTTTCCAGTAGACGTTTAGAAAAAATGAAAATAATTTTAGTTATTCAATCCAATCTGTCTAAAACATCATTTTAGCATGGAATCGATAAAAAAATTAGTTATGAGACATTTTACATTCATTTTTTGCACTAATTTGAAATCTGTGTGTACTTTATACTTAGAGCACATCCCATTTTGGACATTAATTTTTCACTGGAACTATTTGACCTGTATTTAAATTTCATAAAATTTACAGATGAAAATGTAGATTCACAAACCCAAGTTGTTCCAAACATACTGAAACATTTTCCAATAAGGAGGCAAGTGTCAGTTTTTAAGTTTAAATGAGTTATCATTAGTATTATTAAAACTTCAGTTCCTGAGACATGCTAGCCACATTTCCAGTGCTCAACAGCCATTTATGGCTACCATATTGAACGGTATAGGCCTAACAAGAGACAAAGGAACTATGGCTGTTGGCACTTCCACAATCAGCAGTTTACATCTACTTACTGTTGAAGTTTTCTGTGTACTAACATCAATAACTTACCAAGTATTAACTATGACCATAGTCCTGCTGGCCACATCCTCACTACTGCAGCTTACTTTCTCTAGGACAGTGCCTACATTTGTGAAAAAGGAATCTTCTAATGACTACACAGAACTGCTCTATAGAACCTGATGTGTTGAATGCACTAAAAAATGTTTGTGGAATGGGTAGATGTGTTCTTCTTCGTTACTCAACTCACTTGTTTGCAGACTACGTAAGCCCTTTTTCTATTGTCCTTTGACTCAACTATTTATTGAAAACAGAAAAAGCAATAGGAAAACCTGTTTTCAACTGGATATTTATTAGAGCCATATAGTATACTGGTTTAGAACTTAAGTTCTGGAGTGAGGCTGCCTCAATTCAAATCCTGGTTCTGCCACTTATTAGATGTGTGATCTTGGGTAAATACTTGGACTCTCTGTTCCTCAATTCCCTTTTCTGCAAAACAGTAAAAACAGTATATACTTCCTTCGAGTGCTTCAAGGATTAGAGAAAATAACACATATAAAGCACTTGCACATAGTATCTAGCAAGTAGTAGATGATCAATAGACATCGGCTTTTAAACAGAGCTGGCGGAGAAGTTGAAATTATGGCTAAAGTAAAAAACTAGGAATTCTGAATTATCCACGTCTCTTTCCTATATAATCTTAGATTACTCCCCCAAAAATCTTGCAGACAGTTATATTCATTAAGAAAATAGCTAAATAAAAGACTTCCCCCACTGACAGTGTATAATTATGCAGCATGGTACAGGTGCAGCCAAGCAAAAGGGAAAACACAAAACAAAACAGGAAGGCATTTTACCTTACCTGCTTTTCCGTTTTCGAGGTGGTTTCTCCACTGTGCCAGTCAGTCTGTACACCAAACAGATAAGATGATAACTAAAAGTAGCATACAAGAACACGTCCCGGGGCCCTACCCTACCAGTCAAGAACTCGATGTACCACCCTCTAGAACTACAGGCTCGCTAAGCCCACACCTGACCTTCCAAATGCCTGTGCTCTGTTTCCCCTATTTACCAAGACCAAGCAATGCTGGGACTCACTGTTCCCCTAATGTCCGCTTAGTCCAAACCTTGCTCTGCCTCCTGAGCTCTCACTCCATCCTCAGCTCTTATTTGTCACAGCCCAGTTCCCCCAAGCCACCCACCCCCATCTAATACTCATTGTCTGCCTCGTCACCCCCCCAAGCCCCTCCGACCTCCCCTTTCCCTTGCGCACCCCCTCGCGAGCGTGCACTCACCCTGCGAGCCCCGCCCCTCTGGGCCCCGCGCCCCCCGCATTCCACGGCCCCTCCCGGCCCAGTGCCCCCAGCCTCACCCCTCGGCGCCCCTCCCGCCCATGCCACTCCGGCCTCGAGGGTGCGACCGCTGCCCAGCCAGCTTCCCCGCCCCTACGCAGCCTCCGAATCCCTCCAACCGAAACCCCCGCCCCTCCAGTCTCTGCGCCCCTAATGCTTCACGGCCCCAAGCCGCTGCCCCTGGGCCCGCTCTGGTGCCCCAGCCCCAACCCCGACCTCCACCCAGTTCCCGCCCCACCTGGAGGCCAGGCGACTCCGCGGCTGCTGAGGCTGCCGGGCTCCTCTGACCATCCGGCTCCTGCTCCGCCGCGGGAGCTGCTGCGGCGGCCGCAGGGCTCGCTGGGGAAGCTGAGGCGGCGGAGGATGGAGTAGGCGGAGAGGCGGGAGGAGGGCCTCGCGCCTCTGCCAGACTTGCCGCGGGGCCCGCCCCCTCTGCGCCTCTCCTCGGCTCCCATTGGCTAGATCCGTAGTGTGCCCGAAAGCCTGGTGGTCGATTGGACACTCAGGCCGTCACATCCCGCCACCTAGAGTTTGGTTGAGACTGCAGGTGGCGGCTGAGGTGCCTTAGAGACCGCTAGCGGCGCAGGGGAGAACTGGGCGCCACCGTGCGTCCAAAAGTAGAAACTGCACCTTCAGAGCCAAACACCTGCCGGCAGGTCTGTGTCCTGCATCCCACACACCTGCTGGCGCCCCCAACACTGCACCACGCCAGGACCAAAAGCCAAGCAATAATATTTCCCAAACTCCTCTGGCAGATGCAACAGTGATGCAACTCTCCAAAATGAGCTTCACTGTGAATCACCTTGTAAACCGCCTGTTTCTACAGCGATTTTCAACCGGTGTGTCACAAGAATTTTTTAAACATGCAATACCTGACTAGTTGGGGACACTGACTTCTTTTCCCTTTGTCAAATAAAAATATGACAACAACCAACACAATAGCCATACGGTGTGAATGAATCAAAATGATACCTATTTTTTGTCAGATCGGCAAAAAGTATATACTTTCTGGTGTGCTGCAGAATTTTGGTAGTTTATGTGTACCATGAGATGAAAAGGTTGAAAAATCACTGCTCTATATTATACTGAATGAAATGTTCTCACAGCTTTCAGATACCCTTCATAAAGGATCCAGCCAGAAAACTCTTATCTATCATATAAAGCGTGGTTTAGACACTCAATCCTCAGCAGAAAAGATCACAAACTTGGGTGCAGACTTCCAAGAAAGCAAGAGTTTTGTTGTTTTTAATTGCCCTGAAAGAGCAACACTGCAAACGATGCCATAACTAAAAGCAACGTGTCCCATTTTGAAAGACCTGAGTGTATGCTAACCGTCCTGTGATACCACAGATGGTTTTAAGTTCTACGCCAGTTAATCAATCAAAATAAATTTCACTGCATTTCTATTGCTGTTGACAGACTACTAGCACATAAGCACAATGTTACCTCTAATAAGGCCATCTTTGAAAATAAGATGTAGCTCATTAACGTATTATAAAATTCTTCCTTGAAGGTAGTATTCCCTTCAACCTCTCTAGATACCTTTGTGTACTCTTTTTGTTTGGTAGATCCTTGGTATCTACCAATTGAAGCGGGGAGGAGGCATAAAACTTGCTCTCAAACTACTTCCATTTTATTAGAACACATCTTTAAGCATCAGTAATGAGATAGCCTAGAATAGTACACACCAACAGGTTGAGGACAAGTCTCTCACTGATCTTCACAAATGGCAATAACGGATATTAGTTTTTCGCAAAACTAAATTTATGGCTGCATTTGTGCACAAATGATTCTTTTACACCTGGGATGTTAAAGATGACCTTCCATAAAATTATGATAGTAAGTTGTAGAGATTTTTTAATGGCTATGATGAGGAAAAGATGCTGTCAAACATCTGTCAGTCTCCCAAAATAATATTGTATGCAATCCCAAAATCACAGAGCCACAAGCCACTTCAATCCCAATCAACAGTATACACCTGTAATATCATCAAGCCAGAAAGGGCAAAGAACCCTAGAATAATGTCAGGCAAGACTGGAGGAGGTGGGGTGGGAGGTTCTGGTGGGGAAGATCATTAATTCACTAGGAAACTAATCTTGAAACACCACTCATTACATTTCTCAAAATAAGCATTAAAACCTTCTGCCTGGTTTTCAAGGTTTTTCATGATTGGCCAATGCCTGTCTGATAAATGGTAGATATTAATAGAGCTGCAGCTATTCATAGAGCTGCAGCTATTCATTTCTTATGCCTTCCCAAGAAGTACCCTCAAGTCATACCTCTGTGTCATGTCCAAGTTCTAGCAATCCCTGCTTCTGAAGCTTTTACTATATAAGAAATGCACATCCCATCATTCTAGTCCACATTTAATTCATACTTCCTCTTTAAATCTCTCCTAATTACTCCATCCTATATCAAACATTTCCTTCTCCAAATCTGTTGTATTAACATAAGCTTTACTATGTCAGCAATTACATATTGCCTTGGGTTATTCTTACTTCCCAACTACATTGAATTTGGGCAAATGGTATAGTAGTACATACTCAATAAATAGTAGCTTTGGACCAAGGAAGGACCTGGCGCTTTTGAGTGCTATTTTAATCCTGTTTTCAAGCTTATATGGTACTCTTATTTTAGACACAGAATTTCAAGATTCAGAAAACCCAACTTAGGGTCACACAGCTACAATAACAAATATTGCTTCAAACTTCTGTAAGAGGGCTTAAGATGTATGCTGGTATGCCCTACGGGTTCGAGTTCCAGCTCTCCTGTGTAACCTTGGGCAAGTTACCCATCCTTTTTAAGCCTGTTTCCTCATCTGAAGAAAAAAAAATATGTAGTCATAGAGCCATAGTAAGGGTGCCTCAAAATAGGGCATCACGGCATTTAGCTAAGTGTGCTCAACACAGGTTAGCTGCCTGGCATGGCTGGGTTTACCTAGATCTGATCACAAAGTCTATATTTCTCTCACCATTCCATAATGCCTTTATGCAGTCTTTTCTATCCCATTTCCTTTTACACACAAAAGCAGGTTGCTTAGAACAACAGTGGGTGTCCAGGGATTAAGTGGAATATACTTATGTGATAAGTATTTTTGATGACACACACACACACAAAACTTCATAAATTTCATGCAGTTTTGAATCAAGAAAATATTCGAATGCCCCACACTAGCATAAGCATGCTCTCATGAAGGTAAAAAAGGCACATACCAAATGATTGACAAGGAAATAGAAACCTAGTAAGAGGGGACTAAGGAACCAACCTTCCCCAAGCATCGACTGTGTTTGGCATCATACTAGGGGACCTCCCAAATGCTTCTCTTTGGTGTTTTACTACTGTATATTTTCTCAGTATGACTGCACACTGTACACATACAACTGAAAAGAGTTGTGACAATCTCATGAAGCATGGTTCTGGCCACTGGACCCAGGATGTAACAACGGATAATGCCTTTAAAGAATTGAACACTTAGTTCAGAGTCAAATGTGGAACAAGAAAGTTTCACTTCTGTTTACCAGTCAAGCAACCAAGTGAAGGGATAAACATTTTTCTTTTTTAATTTAAATCGTATTATATAAAATGCTAACTTCTTGTTGGGACATACTACAGACTATGCATTAGATAAAATTTTCTGACAAACTTCCTATAATATTTTTATTAATTTACACTGAGAGAATATAGCACCCTTCATCCAAAGAACTGAAGGTGCTTTACAAACATTAGCAGTTAAAAAACAATTACATTTAAAAATCTGGATTCTTGCTGTTAAATCTCTTCAACTCCAGGTACACAATTTTCTGGAGGCTGATGATGAAAAGCAATTCTATTTCCCACAATGAAAGAGGCTCAGAAAGAGTTTAGATGTACTTTCACAATACAGGCATTGTCCAAAACCTGGTGCTGGGCTTACAAAGCAAAAACACACAAATCTTAATGCAATGAACAATATTTCAAACCTTATTTCAAAGCAAAACCCAGGATTTAAGACGTCAAAATCTTCCAACAATTCTAGACATCCAGATGGAATAGGAGCTGATGCAGGTCGCATATTAGATATGTTCTTGATCCAGGCTTTTTAGGATCACATCCAAATTAACACATTTAAAGTGGTGAGATATTTCAGGAAAAAGAATTGACCTATAAAAAGCTAGCCAAGAGTTTATCAGGCAAGTAAGGAAAGGGAGTGATTGGCAATTAAAAGTAGACAGTTCTCACTAGAGCCTAGGACAATTTATTAGAAACCAAGTATATCATAGGCAAATAAAAAGTTATTATCCCCATTAATACAATATAAGGAATTTTACATTCAGCCTAGATACAGGGAGTAACAGATGCTCCTGCCTACAAACCTATGACTTGCAAGTATCTTCCACCATATGATTACTCTATATAGTTACATAGCCCTTATTTAGTAGACGAATCCAAATATTCCTTTTAGGCTTACAAAGTCCAATACATTCACTCTCTCTTCCCTTTACATGTCTAATAGTAACAACTATTTTTTTTTTCCATGCAAAAAGCCGTTATTCAGTTGGAGAGAAAAAAAAAACAGGCAGAACAGAGATGGCAGTTAAGGAATGGACAGAATATTATTGGCACATGCCCAACTAGTGACAGACAAATGCAGTCCACCATGACTCAAAAATAAAAGTCACATTACAGGGATAACTAAAACAACTACATCAATCTAAGCTAGGGAGTGTTAAATGGGAAGGGAGGGCTCAGGGTTACTGGTTCCACTGGTACAACTTAAAAGCAGAGGAGAGCAAGCTCTTAAATACAATTTATGGTAACAGGAAAAAAATACTGCAGAGAGCTGTTTAAAGACCACATCGAGTTGTCTGCATCATTAATTTCCAGTGTTTAACAATTAGTAAAATACATATAGCTACATATCCCTGTAAGATTAATACCTTTCCCCCTGAATTGCACTGGGGTCATGGCAATGCCACAAGCTACTGACCCAACAGTTCAAGTGTGTGCAGCAAATGTCTTACTCACTTCTTTCATATAGCTATACAATTAAAAACTACACAAGTAGTTGGGTGGTTGAGGAAAAAAAATCAAAACAGTGTTGTGCTCATTTAATAACAGAAAACCCTGATGAAAAATTATGTGCCAAGAAGCGTAGACTATAAAGATTTTTATTGCATTTTTAGGTAACCTGGAAGTTCTTATCCTGAAGGGGAAAAGTTGGTTTTCAAAACTACCTGAACAGATGCTAAAGTGCTTTATTAATTGGCTGGCTTCACAAAGATTTCCCGGAATGACAAAAATTAATTATAGTAGTAAAAGGATATCAACTATTTCACAAAATGGTAAATTCCAACATCATTTATGACCACAGTCATAAGAGACACTGGAACACTTGTCCTTATTAAGTGGACATTGCATATCAAGAACTGATCATCACAACCCTTTGGATATTCAAATTACTTACACAAAGCCGCAACATGGTATCACAGACCTTTAACAAAAAGGACAATTTGTTTCTTTCCACATTTTTTAAAACCTGCTTCAGATTACAGTTCACAAATACAAGAGTCCTGACTTTTCAACCTTTCCAATTGCAGTTGAAAAATGAACACTTTCTAAAAGTTAAGGTCAAGTGTTACAGCAAGAAAATGATTCCTATTGAAAAGTACATAGATTTTACTTAATGATACTCATGATAGATTGTAAACTGGATTGATCACATTCTACTCAATTGGTATCAAATGAACACATCAGCATTACAAGTATTAAATGTTTTTCTATTACTATAGAGGATATAAACCAAAACATTAATATGGCAGTTATGTTCTTAGGCACAGTTTAGTGATTTTTTCTTTCTTAAATAAATAGTATTGAATTTCAGTTGAAGTTTTAAACTCAGTAACTGAAGGGTCAAGAACTCTGACTAGGAAAAAAAAAAAGAAAGAATTTTAAGCTAACAATGTAAGCTGTTTAAAATTTTTAACACTTCAACCTATCTGGGTTTTATTTAAGATTACTTTATTTAAAAATACAAGGAATCTGAAAAAAGATCAATACAATTATCTTAATGTACAAAGTCATAAGCTGTAGCAGTTTTTAACTGAAATTTAAAAACACAACAAGGAGGGCAGCCCTTTAGACCAATTTATTTTATATCCATTTAAAATATCATCCAACAAAGGACAATGAAGTTTACAGCTGGGACAAGTATACATAACTCGAGGCATTTTCAGTCCATCGTGCCCACTGAATAACAACTTTGCTGCTGAAATTTCTTAAAACTTACCAAACTAAAACAAAAGGCTGAATGATACAAAAGGAGGAGTATTTCAGTGTAGTCTGTTCTGTCAATTGGCTTTTTTAAAAAGGAAACACGTCTTGTTTCCCCCAGACCAGTAAATAAGCAAGAGCTACATGCAGCAGTATGAGTATTAAGACATTTCTCAAGTCTTCTCAGATGAGTCCAAGGTGGGGATGGGATGGGGGAGAAAACTGATAGGAAAACATTGTTATAGACACAATAACAAACAATAAATTTAGATAATTTAAAATAAAAAAAAAGGCAAGAGGCAGCATTTCAGCAGCAAAGTGCTCAATAAAAAGTATATTATAGAGGGTAATACACGAAAGTTGGGGTAAGAAGAGGGCAGAAAAATGTGACCGGTCAGCAGGATGGGCGAAGGCCTCAAAGGAAATACGGCGTCGTAGTTCTGGGAGGAATAACACGTTCTGAATCTGGAACTGCCCGGAATAACTTTGGTTCTCTTGTATTTACATCTTTGAAGACCATTATTGAAGCAATATTTCCACAACGATAGCAGTAATTAGGAGCAGACCATACTGTTACCAGCTTCTCATCAAACATAAATTTATAGCCTTCGTGCACTAGTTGGTGTGCTCTGCAGATGAGTTTTAAGTTGTTGATATGAACAAACTGCAATTTAGAAAGGTTTTGTTAAGTACACAGCATATTCTTTTTAAAAATATCAACCTACATATATAAAACATAAACATTTAAATAAACTATAAATACTGTTACTAAATACAGTTCTCATTATAATAAAACCCATTCTACTGTTACCCCAATAATTTCATTAAGTTATAGGCTATAGAGTCTCTTTGACCTGGGTCTAATTTAAGAGTTTAGAAATCATGCAGTCACATAACTATAAGTTTCTAGAAGAAAAGCATCCTACAAGCACGATCAGACATGAAACAAAGTTTTTATTGTTTAATAATAAATATAGTGTGGCCATATCTATCACTTACTGAGGGTTTAGTATTGTTCTTGCAAAAATCTGAGCTGTATTATCCTTTTTTCAATTTAAGGAAACAGAGATTTAGACAGGATAATGACAAGTTATTTTGAACTTAGCTCTCCATGCTGGATTACTTTCCAGTCTAGCTCCATCCATGTGTATATATGTGTGTGTGGAAATAGTTGAACCTCAAAAAGTTGCCTATTCACAATACATATATCACGTCATTATATTGTACACCTAAAATCAATAAAATGTTAATTGTCAATTATATCTCAATTAAAAATATAAATGTTGCCCTGGTCGGTTTGGCTCTTTGGTTAGAGCGTCGACCATGGACCAGAGAGTCCCAGGTTCGCTTCCCGCTAAGGGCATGTACCTTGGTTGCAGTTTGTCCTCAGCCCCTTTGGGGTCATGTGGGTGGCAACCAGTCGATGTGTCTCTCTTGCATTGATGTTTCGCTCTCTCTCTTCCTCCCTCTCTCCCTCCCACTCTATCTAAAAATAAAAGCAAAAAATGTCCTCAGGTGAGGATTAAAAAAAAAAGTAAAAACTATTTTAAAAAAGTTAAAATATAAATGTTAAAAATAAAGTTGCCTACCTTGCCATTGCTTAGTCTCATTACTAACTGCAATATTTGAAAAATAAAGAATATTTATTTTACATATATTACCAAGTAGATGCCGAAGGAGGTGCTTTCATTATATCATCCCTTCTAATTATTAAGGAAATATATAGATGATAAACTAAATGAGAAATTTTATATCCATAACCACCATAGTTTGAGTAATCTAGACTAGAAGTCTGTTATCTACAGCCACCATAGTTCTCTATGTAGTCCATTGGCAACCAACAAACCACTTTTCTGAAAATACTGGCTTTACCTCATTTGTGACCTTTGCGCCAAAAAGCCAACCTGCTCCTCGGGGACTGATAGCCCAAGTATCCACATCTTCAGGATCTGACCAAACCAGATCACAAAATGCTCCTTTATGAGGAATTTCCTGATTCCGTTCAATGGTTCGAATTTGATCCAGTGTTTTGATATCAGGAGATAAACCACCATGAACACATAAAATCTGCTCATCTATTAACTAACAAAAAAGGATAACAAAGAGTTGAAATATAATAATAAACCCAGTAACAACTAAATTCATCAATAAATCCTAATAATATCAATATAACTAAGATGGCAATTAGACAAAAATATGCAAGTGCTATTGGCAAGAAAATACTTTGAGGTTTTAAAAGATATATAAACTTACAGCTGCTACTGTGAGCATGTCAAAAACTTTGGTACAGTATCTCCAGGCATTAGCATTTCCATATTTGGTTTGGCACTCATCTGCAAAAGAAACAGGAGAGTTCTCAGTAATGAAGTTCTGAGTCTAATGACAAGAATAAAGAATACAGCCCTGGCCAGTTTGGCTCAGCGGTTGGAGCGTCCGCCTGCGGTCCGGAAAGACCCGGGTTCGGTTCCTGCTAAGGGCATGTACCTCGGTTGCAGTTTGTCCCCGGCCCTGGTTGGTCGTGCGGGTGGCAGCCACTCGATGTGTCCCTTTCACATCAATGTTTCCCTCTCTTTCTCTTCCTCTCTCTCCCTCCCACTCTATCTGTACAAAAAATGGAAAAATGTCCTCCGGTGAGGATAAAAAAAAAAAAAGAATAAAGAATACAGCCCTGGCTGGGTAACACAGTTGGTTAGCGTGTCCTCTCAATAGCCAAGGCTGCAGGTTTGATCCCTGGTCAGGCAAGTACAAGAATTCACCACTGAATGTATAAATAAGTGGAAAACAAATCAATGTTTCTCTCTCTCCCTATATCAATAAAAAAATAATTAAATAAATCAAGAATACATCAAATACTAGGACAATAGGAATTCGGCTTAAACTAGGTAAGAGAGTTCAGTTTATCTTTATAATGTCAGAGGATAACTCAAAATATAAAATCAGAAAGTAAAGGGTTATAAATTTATTTTCAAATCTCTCAATATCTGCTTTAATTGTGCTCAAAGAAAAATTCATATTAATAATCTCAACAATTCTTCTGTCTACGTCCTTCAAAGAACTTCTTAACCTCGTTTATTAAAACTTTCAACCATATAAAAATTTTATAAAAGCAGCTAATTTGCTTTTAAAGACTTTTTAAAAGTATATTTTAAAATTGAGGTTAGACAGAGAGGAATAAGAAACATCGACATGAGAGAGAAACATCAATCGGCTGCCTCCTGCACACCCCCTACTGGGGTTTGAGCTGGAAACACAAGCATGTGCCCTAACTGGAAATCAAACTGGCGACCTTAGTTGGGACAGTGCTCAACCAACTAAGCCACACTGGCCAGGGCAGCAGTTATTTTGCTTTTATTTAATTAATTTATTTTTTAAAATTTGTTTTTATTGATTTTAGAGAGAGAAGAGGGATAGAAAGAAACATAGGTAAGAGAGAAACATCAATCAGCTGCCTCCAGCCCAAGCCCACAACCTGGGCATGTGCCCTGACCGAGAACAGAACCAGTGACCTACTGGTACATGGGATGGCACTCACCACTGAGCAACACTGGCTATTTTGCTTTTAATGGTTGTGTGCTGTTTCTAATCCCTGAGGTAACTGGGATTCTCTGGAGCCAGCACACAGATTGTTTATATATATATGTATATCAATTAATATATGTAAAATGATATTCATTCAGCTATGCATATACCATCAACTTAAAAATAACTCCAACATCCATGCCCTGGCCCATCTGGCTCATTGCTTAGAGCATCGGCCCGCGAATCAAAGAGTCACAGGTTCGATTCCGATCATGGGCACATACCTTGGTTGCAGTTCGGTCCTCAGCCCCAGTCAGGGTCATGCAGGAGGCAGCCAGTTGATGTGTCTCTCTCATATCGATGTTTCTCTATCTCTCTCTCTCCCTCCCTCCCTCCCTCTCTCCCACTCTCTCTCTCTATCTCCCTCCCTCCCACTCTGTCTGAAAATAAATGGAAAAATATCCTCAGGTGAATATTTAAAAAAAATAAATAAATAACTCCAACATCCAATGTTAAACGGACTGGTTAAATCAATTATAGGGTATCCATACAGTATAATATAATGCAGCTACAAAAATAACATTAATGAAATAAAAAAGCAGGTCACAATAGCAAATGAAAAAAGCAGGTGTGAGCCTAGCCAGTGTGGCTCAGTGGATTGAACATAGTCCCATGGACTGAAAGGTCCAGGTTTGATTCCCAATCAGGGCATATGCCCAGGTTGCGGGCTCGATCCTCAGTAGAAGGCATGCAGGAGGCAGCCAATCGATGTTTCTCTCTCTCTAAAAAAATCAATAATGAGCCCTGGCCAGTTTGGCTCAGCGGTTAGAGCATTGGCCTGCGGTCCAGAGAGACCCGGGTTCGGTTCCTGCTAAGGGCACGTACCTTGGTTGCAGTTTGTCCCCGGCCCTGGTTGGTCGTGCGGGTGGCAGCCACTCGATGTGTACCTTCCACGTCGATGTTTCTCTCTCTCTCTCTTCCTCTCTCTCCCTCCCACTCTATCTGAACAAAAAATGGGAAAGTGTCCTCAGGTGAGGATAAAAAAAAATAAAATAAAATAAAATAAAAAAATCAATAATGAAATAAAAAGCAGGCTGACCCCATTTTAGTGTGGTGTGTATGCACACACATGTATGTATACAACACACACAAATCACAAATATGTACTTATATATAGAATAGATTCTCAAACTTGAGTGTGCAGAACATTCACCTTTGGTAAATTCAAGGGTCCCACTTCAAAAGATTTGTAGTGGGGTCCAGCAATCTACATGTCTAACAAGCACCCCAGATAATTCCAATTCAGTAAATTGAGGACTACACTTTGAGGCACTGATCTAGAAAAATGTACACCAAAAATTTAAGAATGTTAAGATTTTCCATTTGATTGGGAAAAAAGAGAAAGTTAAAGGGTAAGAAAGTAGAAAAAGATTATCTGTATTTTCTAATTTTACTGTAAAGCACATTTATAACTTAAGTAGTTTTTCCCCCCCAAAGAGGAAAGTAAAACAATGTTCAGAATCAGAGGAAAAGAAAGAAGGTCTTACCATAAAATCCATACACCTGTGTTATCTGTCTACTCTCATGATTTCCTCGCAAAAGTGTAATACGATCAGGCCATTTAGCCTTTAGTGCAAGAAGGTAAGTGAAGGTCTCCAAACTATAGTAACCTCTGTCTACAAAATCACCCTGTAAAGTAAAAGTTTATAGTTACAAACACTACAATAGCAATGCTATTTTTTTTTCTAATTATACCAAAGTGCACAAATTCAGAGAAACAGCCCAAAATAATGAAAATGAAGAGTCACACATTGAATTATTTGGAAATCATTTAGGTTTTAACAAAAATTCAAATAGTAGTAAATAGGTTGTTTTTACCAAGTGTTTGTGCAAGTCCACGATTCAGGAGGCCTACAAGTACCTGCAGTACAATTCTCTCAATGATTTTCCCTGCAAAATCACCATTTTTTCAATTCTCTGCTACCCACAGTAACAGATGTTTCAGAAAGGCCATGTGTAAATCAACATTTTAAAATAAATTTCAAAAATAATTTTAACTGTATCAGAAGATCTGCCAACTTGAAGAAAAGAGATTTTTTTGTAAATACCATAATTATAACAGTGTTCCATGTTCAGCTTTGTATTTAACAATGGCATATGATGACATGCTATTTATACTTCTCATTAACGTTTTACTTGGGCCAATATTAGACCAATAGGAAAACAGCTAAAAGAATAATAGGAAAGTGACCCAGAAACTTTCAGATGGAAAAACATGGCAGAAGAATTCAGAAAAAGTAAAACAGTAACATTACATTCTGAAAGAAAAGTATATATGCATCTGAATAGCAAATGTGTATGTGTGCATATTCATCAATCCACAAATAATAACAAATAAAAATAGATGTGCAAAAAAGTTAGGTAAAATAACAATAAAGATTTATGCCTTAAAAATCAGTAGTTCTAGGATATATTTGGGCCCAAACCATTACTGAGGGCTACAACCCAGTCCTTTGTATACAGCAGTTACTAAAGCAATTATTCTCAATTAGAGGGCATGGAAAAAATGTAGAAAAGTATAGAATCACCTTTTCAGATACTTAAAGTGATTATTACATTCTAATAAAATTATTATATAATTTACATGTAATAAAACAGATCTTTTCCTTTTTAAATAAGTACTTGATATCACTGGTGTTTACATACCATAAATATGTAGTTTGTGTCAGGAACCTGACCTCCAGTTCTGAATAGTTCACAAAGGTCATAAAACTATAAAAGAAAGGCAACATATATTGATTACAAATTCCTATGAAGGAGTGAAGTAATAAAACTGAGAGTAAATTATGTAAAGAAGCAGTTAATTGAAAGGACTGCAAATACAGACATTAAAAAAAGAAAAAAGTGTAAGCAAAGTTGCCAAACACACAGCTCCCAAGCCTTAAAAAAAAAAGCATTAAAATAAAGCTTAATGACTATTAAAGTCATTCCTAGATCATTAATGTTATAGGCCTCACTCTCGAAGTTCTTTCCTACATCTCTTCACCTATCACTTGAGAAGGTGAAATCATTTTTATTTACCAGTTACCTAACTTGTTAGTCAATAAGCTAACCTAACCATCCAGTCACATATTCAGCATCTATTTCAATGAGAGAAAAGATAAGGAAAATATCTTTCAAAGAATAAACTTACATGACACAAAACAGATCAACCTACCTCCCTACTATTGATGTGTACCCTTCAGGACCCACAGATGTGAAGTTTCTTCGCGATATTTAGTAAAAAGAACTATACATTTCACCATATTCTATTTCACTAAAAATTGGTAAATGACAAATTGCACATTTGGTAACTTCAATCAACTAGATTAGTCTAATCTAAGTTTAAAAAAAAAACTTCGATTTTTCTGGAAAAAGATTTTGGATTAAAGGAGCTGACTATAATAAACTATACCTACTACAACTAATAATTTCCTACACATTTATCTTTCTCACTTGAAAATAAAATTACTACTTGAATTTGTAATACTTAAAACAGCACAGAAATCTTAGTAACAGTGAACAAAACTGAAATTTAAATGTTTACTGAAATAAAGCACTCCCCCTTATAACTGTTTCATAGGTTTATAGCAGCGATTTTCAACCTTTTTCATCTCATGGCACACAAACGAATTACTAAAATTCTGTGGCACATCAAAAAATATATTGTGTTTTTGGCCAATTTGACAAAACAAATAGTATAATTTTGATTCATTCACACCTATTCATTCACAGCTATTGCCGTGTTGGCTATTGCCATTTATTTATTTATTTTTAACTGATTTTAGAGAGAGAGAGAGAAAGGGAGAAGGAGAAAGAGAGAGAGCGAAACATCAATGTGAGAGACAAACATGGATTAGTTGCCTCTTGTACGTGCCCCAACTGGGGACCAAACCTGCAACCCCGGCATGTGCCCTGACTGGGACTCAAACTGGCAACCTTTCGATGCATGGGATGATGCTCAACCAACTGAGCCACACCAGCCATGGCTGTCATTTTCTTATTTTTTATTTTATTTCTTTAATTTTTTTTCTTTATTGATTTTAGAGAGAGAAGGGAGAGGGAGAGAGAGACAAAAACATCAATGAGAGAGAACATCGATTGGGCTGCCTCCTGCATGCCCCCCACTGGAAATTTGGCCCACAACCTGGGCATGTGACCTGACCAGGAATCGAACCAGTAACCTCTTGGTGCACCAGTTGATGCTCAACCAGTGAGCCACACCAACCAGGCAGGGCTGTCATTTTTTTATTTGACAATCTAAAGGAAAAGGGGTCAGGGTCAGTGCCCCTGACTAAACAGGAATTACATGTTTTTAAAATTCTTATAATACACCAGTTGAAAATTGCTGGCCTGAAGAGTTACTAGTTGCTGCCCAGGCAGTGTGGCTCAGTGGACTGAGCGTCATCCCATGGACTGAGAGGTCCCACTTATATTCCAGAAAGGGCACAAGCTGGGTTACGAGCTCAATCCCCAGTTAGGGGGCATGCAGGAGGGAGCTGATGGATGTTTCTCTCTCACATCAATGTTTCTATCTCTCTCTCCCCTCTCTCTCTAAAAAAAACAAATTAATAAAAAAATATTAAAAAAGAGACCTGGCCGGTTTGGCTCAGCGGTTAGAGCGTTGGCCTGCGGTCCAGAGAGACTCAGGTTTGGTTCCCGCTAAAGGCGTGTACCTTGGTTGCAGTTTGTCCCCTGCCCTGGTTGGTTGTGTGGGTGGTAGCCACTCAATGTGTCCCTTTTACGTCTATGTTTCTCTCTCTCTCTTCCTCTCTCCCCCTCCCACTCTATCTTAACAAAAAATGAAAAAATGTCTTTGGATGAGGATAGAAAAAATAATAATAAATTTTCTGCCGTGGCCAGTCAGTGGATAGTGCATCATTGGCCCTTGAACCAGAGTCGTGGGTTCAATTCCTGGTCAAAGGCACATACCTGGATTGCAGGTTCAAACCCCAGCCCTGATCAGAGCATGTGGGAGAGGCAACCAATCAATGTCTTTCTCACATATATCCATGTTTCTCTTTCTCTCTCCCTCCTCCCTCCCTTCCTTCCACTCGCTCAAAAAAAAAAAAAAAAAAAAAAAAAAAATCAGTGGAAAACATCCTCTGGTGAGAATTAACAATAACAAATTTTTCTACCTTTTTAAATTAGCAAACTAGTATGTGAAACAAATTTTCAATCTTAGTCAAATGGGAGACTATTTGGAGTCTCACTTTGAAAGGAGTATATTTCCCACCCCACAGATATATATAGGATGTGTCTATGTGTAGCATATGTTTTTTATATATTTTATGCACACACACACACCATATGAGCAGTAAAAAAATCTGTATATCTATATACACACACACTTGTATATATATATGCACATGTATGTGTAACTTTGGCCTAGTAATTTTACTTCTTTGACTATATCCTAAAGGCAAAAAAAAATCAAATGCTATGTAAATATATAGAAAATGTGTTACAACATCATCCAGAATAACAAAAGAAAAAAGCTTCATGATTAACATTAGGAAATACTTTAATAAAGTATGATTTCCTGCCCTGGCCAGTGTGGCTTAGTCGGTAGGAGCATCATCCTATACCTCAAAAGGTAGCAGGTTTGATTTCCAGTCAGGGCACATATCCAGGTTGCAGGTTCAATCCCCTGGGCTGGGTGAGCAGGGACATTTCTCTCGCACATCAATGTCTCTGTCTCTGTCACCCTTCCACTCTCTCTAATCAATAAAGATAAATAAATAATGATCTCCCAACTCAAGGACTTGGACCTTATATGATCATAAATAATGATTATAATGGAACCGATGTAGCAAAACAATAAAATGATTAGGAAAAGAATGGAATACAAAACTATACCTATAATATAACTATATAATTTTACTATGTAAAAACTGACATGTATACATAAAGTCAGGAAAGGAACATTAAAAAGTTTTATAAAATAGCCCAGCCGGTGTGGCTCAGTGGTTGAGCATCGACCCATGCATCGAGAGGTCACCAGTTGGATTCCCAGTCAGGGGACATGCCCAGGCTGTGGGCCAAGTCCCCAGTGGGGGTATGCAGGAGGTGGCCAATCAATGTTCTTTCTCATTGATGTTTCTATCTCTCTCTCCCTCTCCCTTCCTCTCTCTCTAAAATCGATGAAAAAAAAAAAAATCAATCTTGAGAGGTGGATTTTATTCCATCATTAGAGCCAAGTAGACAGTTGGCTAGCTCAGTAGTTTTTAAACTTTTTGGTTTCAGAACCCATGCATAGTCTTAAAAATTAAAGGTTCCCCAAAAGCTATTGTTTATGTAAGTTATATCAATCAGTATTTACCATATTACAAATTAAAATGAATCATTTTTTTAAATCAATAACTCATCAAATAGTAACATACACATATTTTTAATGAAAAATAAACTGTTTCCCAAAACAAAAACATTTAACGAGAAGAGTGGCATGGCTTTTACATTTTTGTAAATCTCTTTTATATCAGGCTAAATACAACACAGCTGGATTCTTATACCCTGCCTCTGCATTCTGTCTGTTGGCACAGACTGATTAAAGTATATGAAGAAAATCCAACTTGTACACAGATATGTACACAATTTGTACACAAAAGAAGTCTTTTATTTTTAATGTTTTTATTGATTTTTAGAGAGAGAGGAACAGAGAAGGAGAGACAGACAGAAACATCGATGAGAGAGAACTTCGACTGGTTGCCTCCTATATGTCCCCCACTGGGGATTGGGCCCACAACCTGGGCATGTGCCCTGACAGAGAATCTAACTGGGGACCTCTTGGTGCATGTGTCAATGCTCAATCACTGAGCCACACATTCTGAGCCAAAAATAAGTCTTTTAATTACCTTTAGAGATATTGGTCCATATTCTTTAATATATCAAAATGTGAAAAGTGGTCATATCATACTCGGATAAATTAGTGTAACACTTTGAGTAGACAACATACTAGTCATTTGGAAAATGAAAATGATAAATCATTATACATCAAAAAAACATATTCATTAATATGTTAATATCACCACTCATCTCATCAGAAGTCTTTTAAGTATTAGAAGCTGTTAGGCTCATGGTGGTGACTCAAATTTTCTAAAACTTTAATTTTTCATTTAAAAACTCAAATTTTGGCATTGGCAATAAATACTGTCAATTGTGTTCCCAGAAGTGACTGGCTCACTTCATTCACTTTTGCAAAAATGGCTGCCAAATATCCATAGCTGGTCATTCATTCTCTCAAGTAAAAATGGCATTCCATAAAAAAAGAGGCTATTTAGTTAATAATGCAAAGAACTGAACAAGCACATTCCCTTGAACAAGCCATCTTTCTTTGGTATGCAGCAGATGTGCTTTATGCAGACTTCTTAGTTCATCACATTCAAAAGAAGTATCTACTGCCCTTGTCAGTTTGGGCTCAGCGGTTAGAGCGTCAGCCTGTGGACTAAGGAGTCTTGGGTTCTATTCTGGTCAAGGGCATGTACCTCAGTTGCGGTATGGGTCCCTAGCCCTGGTCAGGATCGTGAGGGAGGCAGCCAATCGATGTGTCTCCCTCACATCAATGTTTCTCTCTCTCTCCCCACCCCCCCACTCTAATTGAAGATAAATGGAAAAATATCCTCAGGTGAGGATTAAAAATAAAAACAAAAGTTTCTACTCAGGGTTAGGAGTTAAAATTAATAACACTACTTCATCATGGACAATCTTAAGTGATAGTGGCATTGTATTTCACTGCGCACGCATGCTGGTACAGCAGACAATAACAACCAGCATAGTCTGGTACTACTCCCTTGAATTGTGATAAGGCACCAGCAGTTTTACCCTCAGTTGATTTTGTAACACCTTAGGAACCCTGAAAGATCCACAAGCCATACTTAAAGAACTTATGAGCTAGCTTAAGTAGCTTCTTAAATAGGCAGTACATAGGCAAGTCAGGACCTAAAACAAGCTCTGTCTGATACTGAAGTCTACCATGTCCTCACTAGATTACACTGCTTCAATGCCTCACAGCACTAGTCAGCCAATCGTATCTGCAGATTCCAGATTCTGTATTGCAGACTCACCCTCATTCAACCAACAGCATATGAAAAATATTTGGGGGGGGGGTTATGTTTCAGCCAATATGTACCATGTAGTTAGGCCTTCAATGACTGTAGGCCTAAATATGTACACCCTTTATTTTTCTTGTCATTATTCCTTAAACAAACTATTTACATAGCATTTACATTGTATTAGGTATTATAAGTAATCTAGATTTAAAGTATATGGGTAGAGCCCTGGCCGGTTTGGCTCAGCGGTTAGAGCGTCGGCCTGCGGTCCTGAGAGACCCGGGTTCGGTTCCCGCTAAGGGCGCGTACCTCGGTTGCAGTTTGTCCCCGGCCCTGGTTGGTTGTGCGGGTGGCAGCCACTCGATGTGTTCCTTTCACATCGATGTTTCTCTCTCTCTCTCTCTGTTCCTCTCTCTCCCTCCCACTCTACCTGAACAAAAAATGGAAAAATGTCCTCGGGTGAGGATAAAAAAAATAAATAAATAAATAAAGTATATGGGTAGATGTGTATAAGTTATATGCAAATACAATGCCATTTTTATATAAGGGACTTGAGCATCCCAGGATTTTGGTATCTGTGGGAGGTCCTGGAGCCAATCTCCTGAGGATACCAAGGGAAAGCTGTATATGCTTGCCAGCATGTTTATTTATACTCATAACCCAATCCTGCAATTCCAGAACTGGCCAAAAGGAAAGACAACTGTACAAGTCCCAAAGGACACATCTGACATTTAGTTTACTCAGTCAGCAGACAGTTAGAAGCTCTGCAAGTCCTATGCTTTTGATTAGCAACTGTTTTAAAGGGTCAAGTACAAAAGAAACAATGTTCACAGTTTGATGGCAGTCTTAAACTAACATGGGCTACTGGGCACCCAAATAAGTTTCAAATCTCTGCTCTGTCCCTTAACAGCTTATAGAGTTTGGACTAATTCTTCAATCTATTAGTCCCAGTTTCCTTCTCTACAAAATGATCCAATCTTATAGAACTCCTGAGAAAATTTTACATTTTTATGTGAAAAAGCACTTAATTACCCTCAAAACATAAGATAAGTATTAGCAAGAACTGTATATTTGGCTGAAGGTATACATTGCATATTAATTAATTTTCATAATTTTCATAACTTCCTGACCTTTGATCATGGCTGTAAATCATATAATAAAAAATTCTTGAGCCCTGGCTAGTTTGGCTCAGTTAAAGTGTCGGCCTGTGGTCCAGAGAAACCCGGGTTCGGTTCCCGCTAAGGGCATGTACCTCAGTTTCAGTTTGTCCCTGGCCCTGGTTGGGTCGTGTGGGTGGCAGCCACTCGATGTGTACCTTTCACATCGATGTTTCTCTCTCTCTCTCTCTCTTCCTCTCCCTCCCTCCCGCTCTATCTGAACAAAAAATAAAAGAATGTCCTCGGGTGAAGGTAAAAAAAAAAAATTATTGATAACCCATCAAATTTAATGTTGTAAGTAGAGGAAAACATTGTTTGGTTTATGTTAAAAAAAACTGCTTATACTACTATCCTTTATGTTAGCAAAATACAAATGCTTATTATAATTTTGAAAAGAAGTTACACAGAAATTTTAAGAAATCCACTCCTAAAATCTACTAACATATCACAGTTGGGGTCATGTGGGTGGCGACCAGTCAATGTGTCTCTCACACATCGATGTTTCTCTCTCTCTCCCTCTTACTCTGTCTGAAGATAAATGCAAAAATGTCGAGTGAGGATTACAAAAAACAAAAAAACAACTCTATAAACATATAGGTTTGCAACTAGGCTAAACACTGACATTAAGAGTCTAAAGATTGCCCTGGCCAAGAGAATCCCCATCACTTCTGGCTGAAAAAACCAGCGGGAACTGAGGCTTAGGGAAGCTGAGGCAGCTGGAGCCCCAGGCAGCTCCTCTTAAAGGGCCCGGTGCACAGACTTAGGACTTACTCGAACTTGCTCCCTCTAAGCTCAGAGGGGAAGCAGTTTGAGGGGCGCCAGAGACATACAGGGAAGAACTGAGCTGTTTGGCATTGGACCGAGGGCTGGAGAAAGGGCTTTCTCCTGGACAGAAGTGCCATGAGAGGCCTTTGTTCCTTTGGTGAGCCCTTCCCTGGGGCAGCAGACAACCGCCATATCCGGGACTCCAGCAACCTAGCTCACACTGTTTGCCCTGAGGCCTTGCCCGACCCAACCTTCAGGCCCACCGAAGCTGTTGCTAGTTGCTTTACTGTAGGATTGGCCTGTCTTGGATCCTGCTTCAGGTTTTCCTAAATTCTTTCAAACAAGCAGCATCTGGGCTCAGCTAGACCCATACCTCTCATTAAGTAATACATAGAAACAAACACAGGGAGGCAGCCAAAATGAGGAGACAAAAGAATAGGTCCCAAATGAAAGAACGGAACAAAACTCCAGGAAAAGAGCTAAGCGAAATGGAGGTAAGCAACCTAACAGATGCTGAGTTCAAAACACTGCTTATATGCTTATAAGCATCCTTATAAGACCCTCAATGAACTTAGCAAACCTCAATGAACTTAGCGAGAACCTCAGCGAACTTAGTGAAGGCCTCAAGAGCATAAAAAAGGACCAGTTAGAAATGAAGGAGGCACTAACTGAAATAAAGAATAATATAAACAGATTCAGTAGTACAGTAGGTAAAGCCAAGAAGCAAACCATTGATTTGGTATATAAGAAAGCAAAAAACACCCAACCAGAACAGCAAAAAGAAAAAATACTCCAAAAAAATGAGGAGAGTGTAAGAAGCCTCTGGGACAACTTCAAGAGTGCCAACATTCACATCTTGGGGGTGTCAGAAGGAGAAGAGAGAGAACAAAAAATCGAAAACCTATTTGTAACAATAATGGCAGAAAAATTCCCTAACTTGGTGAACGAAACAGACATATAAGTCCCGGAAACACAAACAGTCCCAAACAAGATGAACCCCAAGAGGCCCACACCAAGACACATCATCAAAATGCAAACGGTTCAAGACAAAGAGAGAATCTTAAAAGCAGCAAGAGAAAAGCAGTAAGTTACCTACAAGGGGGCCCCCATAAGACTATCAGCTGACTTCTCAAAAGAAATTTTGCAGGCCAGGAGGGAGTGGCAAGAAATATTCAGAGTGATGAAAAGCAAGAACCTACAACCAAGATTACTCTATCCTGCAAAATTGTCATTTAGAATCGATGGCCATATAAAGAGTTTCCCAGACAAGAAAAAGCTAAAGGAGTTCATAACCACCAAACCATTTTTATATGAAATGTTGAAGGGTCTTCTTGAAGAAAAAGAAAAAATATGAACAAACAAAATGGCAATGAATACATATCTATTGACAATTGAATCTATAAACAAAATGAACAGGCAGAAGAGAAATATTCTCATAGATACAGAGAACATTTTGTTGGTTGCCAGATGGGAGGAGGGTTGGGGGAATGGGTGAAAAAGGTGAAGGGATTAAGAAGTACAAATTGATTGCTAGACTGATAAACCTCAAAGGGAAGGGGGATTGCAAGGTGGGAAGAAATAAACCAAAGAACTTTTATGCACTTAGCATAACCAATGGACACAAACAACAGTGTGGGGAAAGGCAGGAGGGAGGCAGGAGGGGGGAGGAGGGGGTCAATGGGAGAAAAATGAGGAACATCTGTAATACATTCAACAATAAAGTTAAGTTTAAAAAAATAAAAATTAAAAAATAAATAAAGATTGCCCTGGCCGGTTTGGCTCAGCGGTTCAGTGTGGGACTACAGACCAAAGAGTCTTGGGTTCCCTCATTTGCAGTTCAGTGCCTGGCCCTGGTCAGGGTGGTGCAGGAGGCAACCGGTCGACATGCCTCTCTCATATCAATGTTTCTCTCTCTTTCTCTCTCTCCTTGCCCCTCCCACTCTATCTGAAGATATATGGAAAAGTGTCTTCAAGTGAGAACTCAAATAAATAGTCTAAAGACTGCCTGGCTGGTGTGGCTCAGAGGACTGAGTGTTGTCCCATGGACTGAGAGGTCCAGGTTCAATTCCCAGTCAGGGCACATGCCCAGGTTTCTGGTTCCATCCCCAGTGGGGAGTGTGCAGGAGGCAGCCAATCAATATTTCTCTTTCACATTGATGTTTCTCTCTCTCTCCCTTCCTCTCTAAAAGAATCAATTAAAAAAAAAAAAAAAACATATTTAAGAGTCTAAAGACACACTGGCGAGTATGGCTCAGCGGTTAGAGTGCTGGCCTGTGGACCAGAGAGTCCTGGGTTCGATTCCCGCTAAGGGCACGTATCGCGGTTGCAGTTTCTCGCCGCCTCCAGTTGGGGTTGTGTGGGTGGTAACCAGTTGATGTGTCCCTTTCACATCGATGTTTTCCTCTCTCGCTCTTCCTCCCTCTCTAACTGAAGATAAATGCAAAAATGTCCTAAGGTGAGGATAAAAAAAGTCTAAAGATGACATGTGCCTCCTCCTGCCTTGAAACTGTTAAAAACAAAAAAACAAAAACCCAGCAGATGAAAAAATAAATGAATTAAACCTCTCTTATCCCATTCTAGCAGTGACGTGCTGTGAAATCACACAATCTTCATTCTGAACCTTTGCTATTCTCATTACCACTATGAAAATGATAAATTTTCAACAAAATATGACAATAGAATGAATAGGAAATTAGTGCCTAGAACCAAAACATCTCCTATTAATCATAATAACTATGAGCAGTCCACATTTGTATTTTATATCTCCCCCTTCCCACAAAACAATAGTGGTGCATTCTGTTTGCTTTGCAGGTATAATTTCAACAAACTCCATGAATAATTTCACCACTGCTTTTATTCACTGTAATAGTAACCAGGAATCCTGTCACACAGACTGAGGTAAACTAGCCAACCACCAGCTGTTGTTTTTTGCAGCACAAGCAGAAACACACATGTACTATGGACAGTACAGAGCTAAAACTTTGCTTATGAAAATTTACCTGTCCGTGTATGTCTCCACACACTGTTACTGGTGTTGATACTGGCTGAACATTTGACTCTTCCAAGAGGAGGTCACAAACGTAGTCACATAGCCGCTGTAAGAAAAGATAAAATGCAACCTTTTACTACAATATTAAACTAAGGCTCACATGACAAAAAGACAAGAACTAATACTTATATGGTTTGATAGGAAAGAAAACTGCCCTTTGAGCCCTGGCCAGTTTGGCTCAGCGGTTAGAGTGTCGGCCTGCGTTCCAGAGAGACCCGGGTTCGGTTCCCGTTAAGGGCGTGTACCTCGGTTGCAGTTTGTCCCTGGCCCTGGTTGGTCGTGTGGGTGGTAGCCACTCGATGTGTCCCTTTCACATCGATGTTTCTCTCTCTCTCTCTTCCTCTCTCTCCCTCTCACTCTGTCTGAACAAAATGGAGAAGTGTCCTCGAGTGAGGATTAAAAAAAAAAAAAAAAATACAGGCCAAACATGGCATATTTGTTCTTTGGAACTAACCTTAAGCTACATGAAAGTGCGTGAGGTAGGGTTTTAAAAAATGCAAATAGTAGGTTGTAAACTTCGGGAGCTAATTACCATAAACATAATCCCAGAATCATCAAAGGTTAGTTTTTTTTCTTTTTAATTTTATTTCTTTATTGATACAATGGTGATTTTTTTTTTTTTAATCCTCACCCGAGGATATTTTTTCATTTTTTGTTCACGTAGAGTGGGAGGGAGAGAGAGGAACAGAGAGAGAAAGAAAAACATCGATGTGAAAGGAACACATCGAGTGGCTGCCACCTGCACGACCCACCCAGGGCCGGGGACAAACTGCAACCGAGGGACGCGCCCTTAGCAGGAACCGAACCCAGGTCTCTCTGGAACGCAGGCCGACACTCTAACCGCTGAGCCAAACTGGCCAGGGCTGGCCTGTATTTTTTAATAGTCTTTCATTACCACCTTCTTTCTCCTCATCTTGCAAGAAGCAAGAGCACTATTCTTTTTAGGTTAGCTTCACAGAGTAGCAATTAATGCTTTAAATTTTCTTTTTCTGCTCTGGCTGGTTTGGCTCAGCGGTTAGAGCCTCGGTCTGCAGTCCAGAAAGACCTGGGTTCGGTTCCCGCTAAGGGCGCGTACCTCGGTTGCAGTTTGTCCCCAGCCCTGGTTGGGTCGTGTGGGTGGCAGCCACTCAATGTGGCCCTTTCAGGCTGATGTTTCTCTCTCTCCCTCCCACTTTATCTGACAAAAAAAAATGGAAAAATGTCCTTGGGTGAGGATAAAAAATAAATAATAAATAAAAAGAGTCCTAACTTCCATCAGTGAAGGTCAGAGCCCATACCATGAATGTAATTTAAATGTTCCCCCCAACATATCCTCTGACACAAGCCACCAAATAAGCTCACCTCTCACTCTTCATTCTACAATGCATCTCTAAGAGAGCAAAGTTCTGTTTCCTACAATGTTGATCTTTCTATATGCTCACTCTCAAAAAAAAATGTTGGTTAGTGGTAAATTTGAGGGCTCCACTGTTTACACCTTTTTAAAGGTCAATTATTAGCCCTGGCCAGTTTGGTTCAGCGTTAGAGTGTCAGTCTGCGGTCCCAAGAGACCCGGGTTCAGTTCCCACTAAGGGCATGTACCTCGGTTGCAGTTTGTCCCCAGCCCTGGTTGGGTCGTGCGAGTGGCAGCCACTCGATGTGTCCCTTTCACATAGATGTTTCTCTCTCTCTTCCTCTCTTTCCCTCCCAATCTACCTGAACAACAAAAACAAAAAATAAATGTCAATTATTAAAATGTTACCCAAACAAACCTATTATAAACTCCACCCTGAAGTAAGTCAGGTTGTCCTTAAATATATGTATTTTTTCTTTATTGATTTTAGAAAGAGGAAGGGAGAAGGAGAGAGAGATAGAAACATTGATGAGAGAGACTATCAACTGGCTGCCTCTTGCATGCCCACCACTGGGGATCTGGCCCAAAACCTGGGCATGTGCCTTGACCGAGAATCAAACTGGCGACCTCTTGGTGCATGGGTTGACGCTCAACCAGTGACCCACACCAGCCAGGCATCCTTTAAAGAGGCCTGTCCTGCCCGGTGTGGCTCAGTGGTTGAGGTTGCACCAAGAGGTTGCCAGTTCGATTCCCAGTCAGGGCATATGCCCAGTTTGTGGGCCAGATCCCCAGTAGGAGGCATGCAGGAGGTGGTTAATCGATGTTCTCTTTTATCAATGTTTCTATCTCTCTCTAAAATCAATCAACCAACCAACCAATAAAGAGGCCTGTCCTCACCCTGCATTATCCTGCCCTCCTTTCCCACTTGCTTTTTCCCAAATTACACTTTACTGTCATGCCATCAACCTGTAGTGAGGGACATGGTAGGAAACAGGCTTCTATAGATCTTGTCACTGCACACTATAAACAGGGTACATAGGATGCTGTGATTAAACAGCTGCCTTCAAGGAAGACCCAGGGAAAGAATGCTTCTATCAAGGATAAATGTGATTTCCCAGAGAAGCTTATTTTTATCATCTTCAAGACTATATGAATTTTCTAACTGATCATTTCCCATCTTTCAGTAGGCTCCTAGAAAGCTTAGGACCTAATTTCAAAGAAGGAAGATAATCATCCCAGCTTTTATTTTACATATATATTTTACTTTTACTGTTGGCTTTATCTTGGTTTCCTATTTTTATTATCTCTGCCTCATTTTTCTTACTTATTCTGAATATAATTTATCTTGCTGTGTTGCATGCATCTTTGTAAACCACTCTGTATCCTTTCGGAACAAAATGAGTTATCATTTAATTAACATTTTAAACTAATCACAGCACAGATTCCTGAGGGACTCTCCATGGTTCCCATATTTGAAATGTGCCAGAATTGGCACTCACACATGACTGGCTCTCCTAGCCCATAATGCCTCCTCAATTGCAAGGAGACTGGTCCATACCCCCAGTACTGACCTGAAATTAACAGTAGGCTGTAAAGAACATCACTGTGAAACCCTGACAATCTCAAAGGCCAGTAAATGTCTGGAATACACATGTCAACTACTGAGACAGCATCTTGAACCTTAGGCCAGGCATACTGAGTAAAGTAACAGCTGACTCCTGTAACTGTCACTTCTGCAGTCCTAACTGAGGATTTAGTTACGTCTCCAAAGCCATTGCCTCTCATCTCTCCAGTTCAGCAATAGCTTACAAGTCTCATATCAAGCAAACACAAAAATAAGAAGTCTATGAAGCCCTGGCCAGTTTGGCTCAGCCCATGGACCAAAGGGTTGCAAGTTCAATTCCCAGTCAAGGGCATGTACCTGGGTTGCAGGTTCCATCCCTAGCCCAGTCAGGGAGTCTTTCTCACATTGATGCTTCTCTCTCTCTCTCTCTCTCTCTCTCTCTCTCTACCCTCCTCCCCCGCTCTATCTAAAAATTAATGGAAAAATATCCTCAGGTGAGGATTAAAAAAAAAAAAAAAAGACCAAGTCTATGAAATCTCAGTACAAACTGTACATATGTCAGCCATCTATACATACAGTGGCCTCACAGAGCCCAGCCTTGCCATGGGAGAAGCCCCTCCAAAGCCCTTCACAGCTTTGTTCCGCTGCTTGGTTTATAGAAGTGTGGTTACTCTTACTGCTCCAAGACAGGCACTAAGGCAAGATTCTTAATCTTATCCCAAATTTAGGGCAAACTCTACCCATTTCTCCCCATGGTGCCCAATTAACTCCTAATCTCTGAACAAGTACGAGTTCATGGTCCCCATTCTTAGGATACCCTGTTTCCCTTGTCTACCCTTTCCTTAAGATACTCATTCATGGCCCTGGCCAGTTTGGCTCAGCGGTTAGTGTTGGTACGTGGACCAAAGAGTCACGGGTTCAATTCCAGTCAAGGGCACGTACCTCGCTTGCAGTTCGGTCCCCGGCCCTGGTCAGGTCATGCGGGAGGCAACCAGTCGTTGTGTCTCTCTCACATCCATGTTTCTCTATTTCTCCTTCCCACTCTGTTTGAAAATAAATAAAAAAATATCCTCAGGTGAGGATTAAAAAAAGAAAAAAGATACTCATTCATGGTTCCATTCTATTCTTTGCTCCTGTCCCGTTCCCTCTTGTCCCTCAATTACACTGGGTTTTAACTTCTCAACCACAGCACTACTACTGATAATTATTTTTGTGGGGGGCTTCTGTCCAGTGCGGTATAGGATGTTCAGCAAAATCTCTGACTTCTACATCCATTAGATACCTACCTACAATAACCTCCCTTCCTCCAGCTGTGACAAACAAAAATGTCTCCAGACATTGTCAAATATCCTCTTGAGTGCAAAATGACCCCCAGTTGAGAACTACTCATCTAGACCTTTCTCCTGAGTTTAATACTACTAGAACAGAGAGTGCCTGGAGCACACATGGCAAGCAATAAGTGTTTGTTAACTAACCAACCTGTGTATCCAAGTCTTCTGAATATCTCTATCTCTGTCTTGACTTGGCCACATGTCAAATCCAGTATGCCCAAACCAAACCTTGCATTCCTTAACCTAGTTATCATACTAACTAAATAATCCATATCAGAAACTAAGAGATTACACTGTACTCTTCCCTCTCCCTCATCACCTAGACCTACTCTGTCAACAGGTCCTATTATACGTCATGTTCTCATGTCACCTGGTCTATTGCTTCTATGACATTCTTGCCGCATTCCAATTCATGATCCACAATGTTGCCATAATATTTCTAAAACCTACCATCACTTCCTTTAAAACCTCTCAAGGGCACTCCTCTGTTTATGTCAGTGTTTCCCAAAATACATTCAGATACCATCATCATGATTTTGTCATACTCCTACCACATACAACAGTGTATTCCTGTAATAGTTTTCTTTGAATCAACCTTTTTTTTTAGTCACATTTTAAACAGTATCAAAATGTCACAGTATGATGTTTTCCCCTAAAATATAAAAACATTTCTAAGTGTTTAATCATGTACTACCTAAAAGATAAAAATCTAAGTGTATCAGCCTAGTTTGCCATAATCTGTCCTCTGCCTGTCTTCCCAGCACCACTTCTAGGCATACCAACTGCCTCAGATTCCCCAAATCAACCATGTTCTTTCTTTCAGATTAAGCTACACCATGGCCATGGTATTTACTCTGCTTGCATGTTCTTTCCTCCCTATTTTGTTGACCTGAACAAACTCTGCTCATCTTCTCATTGCTCCTCCTTTGTGAAACCATCTCTGCATTGAGAATGCCACGTCCATGTTTCCCAATATCCCAGACAGCACTCTATTTTAGCCCCCATCACACCATGCAATGATCATTTGTCTACTTCTCATATCTCCCTTTCTATACTGAGAGTCCTTCAAAGGCAGAGACAAGTATGGGATTCTACCTCTAGCACCCACAGGGAACAGTACTTGACACAGGAAACATTTAAAGAAATGTTTGTTGTAATGCAGTATACAGTTGGATTCAACAAATCTCAACTGACTGTCACATACAAGGCAGTGTTCTAAAACTGTGGAGAATACAATAAATAGGATATGACTCTGGTCCTCGAGAAGCTTGTATTCCAACGGCAGAAATTGACACATTTACTATCATATAAGACGGAATACCGTAAGTGGTATAATGGAGTAAAAGTGCTATAGGGAAAAGGTTAGTATAGAAAAGAAAGAATGGGAAATTTTTGGTTTGTTTGGGTTTTTTTTACTTTTTTTCTGTTAATCCTCACCCGAGGATATTTTTCCATTGATATTTAGAGAGAGTGGAAGCAGGGGAGGGGTGGAGAGACATCAATGTGGAAGAGATACATTAATTGATTGCTTCCCGCAGGCCCCTGACCAGGGCTGGGGATGGAACCTGCAACCCAGATACATTCCCTTGACCAGGAATCAAATCTGAGACCCTTCGGTCCACACACCAACGCTGTAACCCCTGAGCCAAACAAGCCAGGGCAAGAATGGGATTTTTTTTTTAATCCTCACCTGAGGATATTTTTCAATTTTTTTGTTCAGCTAGAGTGGGAGGGAGAAAGAGGAAGAGAGGGAAAGAAAGAGAAACATGGATGTGAGAGAGACACATCGACTGGTTGCCTCCCGCAAGACCCCAACCAGGGCCAAGGATGAACCATAACTGAGGCATGTGCCCTTGACCGGAATCGAACCCGGGACACATTGGTCCATGGGCCCACACTCTAACGGCTGAGCCAAACTGGCTAGGGCAAGAATGGGAATTTTTTTTTTTTTTTTATCCTCACCCGAGGATATTTTTCCATTTTTTGTACAGATAGAGTGGGAGGGAGAGAGAGGAAGGGAGAGAAAGAGAGAAACATCGACGTGAAGGGACACATCGAGTGGCTGCCACCCGCACGACTAACCAGGGCCGGGGACAAACTGCAACCGAAGTACGTGCCCTTAGCGGAAACCAAACCCGGGTCTCTCCAGACCGCGGGCCGACGCTCTAACCGCTGAGCCAAACTGGCCAGGGCAAGAATGGGAATTTTTAATAGCAAATAAATTCAGGCATGTACTCTGCTGACTCACTAAGGCAAAAATCACTTAAATATCATCAATTCCTCTGGCTTTGATATCTACTCAGCCTATCACAAGGATTGTGTAAATGACAGAATGGACACAAAGGTGCTCAGAAAACTATAAGTAGCTATGTAAATTCTAATCATTGCTAGTAATTCCAGGAGTCCTACATGGAAAAAATGGCTTATGAGCTAAAGCTCAAAAAGCATGGAGGGTAGGTATTGCATAGAGGAAGCATAGGTGGTAGTTAGGGACATGAACACTGGAGCAGTCTTGCCTAGATTTGAATCCCAGCTCCTCCACTTACTTACTAGCTATATGACTTTGGAAAGTTACTTGATCTGACTGTGCTTCAGTTACTTGTTTATGAAACAGGGCAAATGTTAGTACCCAACTCACAGAGTATTAAATAATTTAATATTTGTGCTATGTACACATTAAATAGGTAACAGAGCCTGACTGGTGCAGCTCAGTGGATTGAGTGTCGTCCCATGGACTGAGAGGTCCTAGTTCGATTCTTGGTCAGGGCACAGGTTGCAGGCTCGATCCCCAGTAGGGGGCACGCAGGAGGCAGCCGATTGATGTTTCTATCCTCCTCTCCCTCACTCTCTTTCTCTTAAAAAGCAATTTAAAAACATTAAATAAATAAATAGGTGACAGAAATAGACTAAAAAGTAAGGAAGTACAGGGCATGTTGTCAGAAAACAGCAGTCCAATGTGCTTAGAAAGGAAGATTTAAAAAAAAAGGGTGATGAAGGCTATTAACTGTATTTAAAAGAGCTCTGCACAAGGAGGTTTTCCAACCTAATTCATAGATCAGCTGGACACCTTCAGGCAAATCATAAACTCTATAAAGCTGAATTCCCCCTCAGTAAAATGAGAAGGGTACAGAACTAGATGAACTGATTCTCTCTCAGCTCCGCAATTCTAGGAAATGAGCTAGGGAGTTATTAGAGGTGTGCACTATCCCATTCAATACCTACAACCACATGTACCTACCTACTGAGCACGTGAAATGTAACTGGTCTGAACTGGGATTTGTTCTAAATGTAAAATATGCACTATATTTCATAGACTTAGTACAAAAAAGGAAAAATATTACATTAATAATCTTATATTAGTTACATATTGAAATTAAGTTAAATATTATGGAAATTAATTTCACCTGTTTCTTTTTTACTTTTTTAAAAATGTATTTTATGGCCCTGGCCAGTTTGGCTCAGCGGTTAGAGCATCGGCCTGTGGTCCGGAGAGACCCGGGTTCAGTTCCCGCTAAGGGCACGTACATCGGTTGCGGTTTGTCCCCGGCCCTGGTTGGTCATGCGGGTGGCAACCACTCGATGTGTCCCTTTCACATCGATGTTTCTCTCTCTCTCTGTTCCTCTCTCTCCCTCCCACTCTACCTGAACAAAAAATGGAAAAATGTCCTAGGGTGAAGATGATAAAAAAAAATTTATTTTGTGGCTCACATTTCTGAGCATTTCTACTGGACAGCACTGTTACAGACTATTTTCAGATTACACAGAAGAAATGTGATTCTGTGGCCAAAGAGACAAAGAAAATGCAAGGAATTATCAGAAAGTTTTGAAAACACTCTTCTGGCCCCATGGTGTTGCCTAAGTCCTGTACTAGTTCAATTTTCCTTGCATTACCTGAAGAAAGACACAATGCAAAACCAAACAACTCAGGTAAGTAGAATGATCAATAAGACAGGCAATATGGTGATTGACAAGTATGTATGGAAGGATAAAGACTACAATCTATACCCTGGCCGGTTTGGCTCAGTGGTTAGAGCATAAGCCTGCAGACCAAAGAGTCACAGGTTCGATTCCGGTCAAGGTCACTTACCTAGCTTTCGGTTCCGTCCCCAACCCTGGTCAGGAATCCTGTGGGAGGCAATTAATCAATGTGTGACTCTCACATTGATGTTTGCCTCTGTCTCCTTTTTTTCTCTCCCCCTCCCCTCTGTCTCCCCCTCCCTCCCTCCAACTCTATCTGAAGATAAATGGAAAAATATCCTTGGGTGAGGATTAAAAAAGACTACAATATATGACAACAATCTATAAAATGAGATAGAGGCTGAATGAGAAGGCACGAAAGGTTGTTCACCAAATATCGGAAAAAAGCAAGAGAAAATTCTTTGAAGCTTTACGGAGACATTTCAGACAAAGGTACAACTTTGCAGAGCCGGTAGCCTTATACAAAAAACTCAGGGATGGCCCTGGCCAGTTTGGCTTAGCGGTTGAGCGTCAGCCTGCGGACCAGAGAGTCCCGGGTTCAGTTTCTGCTAGGGGCACGTACCACCAAAAAAACAAACAAACAAAAAAAAAACTCAGGGATGGCTCAGACTAAACATAAAAGTGAGTTCCACAAAGATTACATTAATATTAATCCATAAAAGTAGTTACTATGGAATTACACAATTCTTTGTGTTGCATCTCTGAGATAGATACTACTTCTCCCAACCCCTACCATGGTAACTGTCTTCAGTTCCTCAGTAAAAAACTGAACGCCAACTCAATGTACAATTTCTTTGCTTACATGTCACCTTTAAGAACCATCTAAGAGATCAGACAATCTTCCCATCACCAGCCTAAATACTTAAGTTTAAATATTCAATAAACCTGCCTTTTATCATTCATTCTTCCCCTTAGCCAGATATAGAATCTGTATCTTCTATGATCGTTTTGAAATTTTTATTGTGGATGAGAATCACATGACCTTTTTTTCAAGAAAGGTTGTACTTTGGTCCACTCACTTTTTAATTTCATCCTTATTCCTTCAAAACAGTCATATAGATTTGATCCAGTACTAGTGATTTAACCACTTCCAATTTAGGTATAGAGAAATCATGATTAGATCTAGGATACCCTATGCACTTATTATTTTATTTAGTACCTCCAACTTCTAGTCAGTTTAAACACAGTGAATTTCTGTCTTTTCTACCAGAACAAATCTTTTCCATATGATCATTAAGTGGCCCCAATGATTAAACTTTTCTTCCTCTGACAGAATCTTACTTTGGTTTTAAAGCCCCTGAAAAGGTGTTCCTGGAGCCCGGCTGGTGTGGCTCAGTGGTTGAGCATTGACCCATGCACCAAGAGGTCTCGGGTTCGATTCCCGGTTAGGGCACTGCCCAGGTTGTGGGCCCGATCCCCAGTGGGGGGCGTGCAGGAAGCAGTCAATCGATGTTCCCTCTCATTGATGTTTCTACCTCTCTCTCCCTTCCTTTCTCTCTAAAATCAATAAAGAAGAAATTTTTTTTTTTAAAAGGTGCTCCTGGAATACTTTCTTGGCCTGCCTAATTTTAGTTTGCACTTCAAGCCAAGAAATAAAAACAAAATTAAATTTCTTTAAATACACCAAAGATGAGCAAATTAAATCACAAGCAATTAATCTGATAAAAACATTTCCAAGACAAAAAAAAGTCTCCACTTAGAAGAAAAACTCATAATTGTCCCCTGTGGTTTCCCAGAAGATTTTTTTTAAGTTTCTCAAGAAACAGATACACTCCGAATACAGTCCAATTGTGTTGCAAGGGGAAATAAAATGGTTTAATATTTCCTTGAGGTGGGAAGGAAATCTAATGCTTATCAAACTAAGAGGTCTTAAGAAAATCCAACTGATTATCCAAAGCATTTCAATATCCAATTTCAAGTTAACATCAACATACATTTTCATAATAAACAATATTTTACTAATTATAAACACAAAGCTTAAATCAGCTTTACATATGCTAAAGAAAAAAATTCACCTCAATTCACTGATATACAAAAACCCACTTCACCCATTGGATGAACAATGCTTCCAAAAGATGTCTGGCTGGTTTTCCATGAACCGGGAACCAATGTTGCTTGTATCTTTGTTTCCTAAAAAAGCATCTAGCAGAAAGAAGCCACAAAGGACTCAGAAGAGCATGACAGCTACATTTCTACTAATACTGGCCTTGTCCTCATTTTTATTAAATTTTCCTATTAGGAAGAAGGAAATGCACAAGAATGACTCCCCTATAAGATAGCACATATAAACCTATAAGTACAAAAGTTACATTCACAACAGCTCCTTTGGCTTTCAACATTTTGCATACTTGTTGACTGTCGTTAAATATCAACTTCCTGTACCAAGAGATAGCAAAAGAAAAAACCTGTAACATCTTCCCTAAGAGAAAAAACTCATGGACAAAGATAAACTGCTTTAAACCCACAGCCTAAAGAATAAAAAGAATTCAAAAGCTACTGACAGTTTACCCACTTACCACATAGCAAATCGAAGTTAACTGAATAAAACAGACAGTAGCACTAACCGCTTAACACTGCTAGACACCCCAGGCCCGGTTTAACAAACGCATAAAAATAGAGTTGTCAAAGACTTAACATTCACTCCTTTAGCCACACATACATTTACTGTTACTTGGACTCGGCAGTAACAAAAAACACCTCCATTAGGAAGCCAAGAAAATGCAATCCTGGGTTAAGAAGGGATCGTGGGGGAACAAATTAAAGAAGAGAGAAGTATTTGCATTGAGGGACTACTAAATGATCCACTTAAATTAGCTTTGTCCACTTAAATTAGCTCAACAGCGTCCACGAAAACGGGATTCACATCGGATAAGCAGAAGAAAACCAACACTCCTGAAAAGCAATTGGGAGGAGTGGCAGGGAAAGACGGAGCCTTGACGTTGGCACATCTCCACCCAGCGGCTCCGGCCCCCCGTCTGCCCAGTCCTCAGGAACTAAGCGCACTGAGGCCGCGTTCCCGGGGCCGGGGACATCTGTCAGACGCCGGCCACCCGCGCTCCTGTCACCACCTCTGGAGGGGTGACCCCATCTCGAGGGCACTGCCCGCCGGAGCTCCGTCCGGACTCCGGGAGACCGGAGATGGGTTATGGGAAAGGAGTCTTCCTGGCACAGCTATTAGGGCTCGGAGCCCTGAGCCAGCCCGAAGGCCAAGAGGGGCGACCCTGGGGCAGAGGCCGCGACATCCCTCGGGATACCTGCTACGGACCCGGAACAGCATTCGGGGGACTCTGGCTCCCCCCTCGCTCTCCTTGCGACGCCAAATCGAACCTGGCCGCTTAGCACCGCGTCAGGCCTCCACCAAGCCGGGACGAGATGCTGGCGGGGGTCCCGCGCAGAGAAGGGCGGGCCGGCAGGCGCCCCACTGCCGGAAGGGGCGAGCCCCATCAGCAACACTCCCACCCCGACCCAGCTCACCTTCAGGTCGTTCTCCGGCAGGTACTTGCAAAGCCGCGCTATCTCCACATACTTGTCCAAGTCTAGGGGCGCCATTTTAGAAATAACAAGCCCCGACGGCGGCGGCGGCGGCGGCGGCTGAAGTAGCGGCGGCAGCGGCAGAGGCCGAAGCCGGAACTCTCCCTACGTCACGTCCGGCCCGTGAGAGGCGTCTGCGCAGCGGCGTAAAGCTTGACCCGAGTCTCCCCGCTGCCTCGACACGCCCCACGCCTTCTCCCGCTGAACTCGGGCTGCAGGCCCCGAGGGGTCCCCTCCGTCCAGACAATGAAACCTGCTGGGACCCGTAGTTGTCTGCCGCGGGGAATGCTGGGATTTGTAGTTTTGAGGATTGGCCAGATAATTCTCTTTTCCTGTTTCTTTCCTCTTGACTTTCATCCCTGGGGACCTACTGAGGCTTTTCCGATCAAAGCAACGAAGTAGGTAACCCTAATCATTCCCTGGTTTCTCACTTTGACCCATTTAATCATTCTCTCACTCGAATATCTTTAGTTAAAAATTAGGTAATCCTGGTCCTGGCCAAGTGACTTAGCTGGTTGGAGCGTCATTCCGTGAGCCAAAGGGTTGCGGGTTCCATTCTGGTCAGGGCACATACCTGGGTTGCGGGTTTGAATCCCTCCTGGTGGGAGTATGTATGGGAGGCAACCGATGGCTCTCTGTCTCTCACATCAATGTTTCTTTCTGTTTCTCTCTCTCCCCCTTCCTCTTGCTCTCTAAAATCAATAAAAACCTCAGTGCGGTTTTTAAAAAAAAGGATTTAAAAGAAAAGTAGGTAAGCCTGGCCATAGTAACCTGCTTGCGCCTTTGCTAGGCCTTGTGAAAACCTTGCCTAAATCTGTGGCAGAGATGTCAGGCTACCAGTCTTCCAGCCTGGAAGGAAAAGAAACAAATTAGTAAAGTGTTTCTTATGCTAAATTATATATAAGTGCTGTTTTTCTGTTTAATACTCACAACAGCTGATAGAAAAGAAAGACTTGGAGGGGTTAAGTAACTTGCCCCAAATCTCAAAGGGAATAGGCAGAAGGAGTCTAGATTGGAACTTAGGTCTACCTGGTTTAAGTATACCGCAGTGTGAGTCCCCCAGGGCAGGGAGTTTTTGTTGTACCCTCAGTGCCAAGAACAGGACCTGGCACTAGTATAGCTTCAACATTCGGGTTCATTCAACAGCTTTTATTGAACATCAACTATGTGCCAGGTACAATTGTAGGCACTTGGGATATTCAGCAAACAAAACAGACAAAGATCCCTAGCCTCAACACATAGCTACAGTCTAGTAGAGGAGACAGAACATAATAATTGCACAGTATATTAGAAAGCAATAAGGGGACGGGGGCAGCAGGATAAGGGAGATGGGATGATGCATTTTAAAGAACTAACAAAGAGGTGGGGGGTGGTTGGCTAGCCATGCAGGTACTAGAGGAGAATTATAAGGAAGAGCTGATGCAGAGGCCCTAAGATGAAAGAATATCTGGAATCTTGTAAATGACAAAATTAGTGTGGTTGGAGCAAGGTGAGAGGAATAGGAAAGGAGATGAGAAAAAAATCATGTTTTCTTTTTTCCCCCTGATTTTTAGTTTTAATGTAATAGGGAGTTATTGCAAGGTTATGAGCAGAGGAGTAATGTGATCTAACTCACTTTAGAAGGATCTGGTTCTGTATGAGACTAGGAGACAATGGTTGCAGCTGAGAGACCAGTTAGGGACATATAATCCAATTAGTAGTAGGTTCTCAATAAATGTTTGTTGTTTAAGTGGCCCTGCACTGGATCCTCTTGTTCTAAAGTGTATTTTGGGACCAGCAGGTGTGGCTCACTGGTTGAGCGTTGACCCATGCACCAAGAGGTCACCGGTTCAATTCCTGGTCAGGGCACATGCTCAGGTTGTGGGCCATATCCCCAGTGGGGGGCATGCAGGAGGCAGCCAATCAGTGTTCTCTCCCATCTATGTCTCTAACTCTCTCTCCCTCTCCCTTTCTTTCTCTAAAATCAATAAAAAAATAAAGTGTATTTTGGGGACATCTGGCTAAAATTTAATGAGGTTTCTGAGTGAAGTTCTTTGTATTATTCTTGCAACTATTCTGTAAGTATGAAATTGTTTAAAAGTAAAATTAATTTTTAAAAGTTTGTGGTAGAATGAATGATGTCCACAAGCATGCATTTTTTCATTCATTCAACAAATAGTTATAAAATATCTATGATGATCCAGCCCATGTGGCTCAGTGGTTGGGCATCAACCCATGTACCAGGAGGTCACCGGTTTGATTCCCAGTCAGGACACATGCCCAAGTTGTAGGCCTGATCCCCAGTAGGGGGCATGCAGGAGGCAGCAAATTGATGTTCTCTCTCATTGATGTTTCTCTCTCTCTCTCCCTCTCCCTTCCTCTCTCTTTAAAATCAATAAAGGGAAAAATAAAATAAAATATCTATGATGGTCTGGCTGGTGTGGCTCAGTGGATTGAGCATCATCCCATGGACTGAGAGGTCCCAGTTAGATTCCCAGTCAGGGCACATGCCCAGGTTGTGGGGGGTGTGCAGGAGGCAGCTGATCGATGTTTCTCTCCCTCTCTGTCTAAAAAATTAATAAAAATAAATAAGTAAATAAAATACCTATGATATGAATGAGATCATTATTATCCCTGCCTTCATGGGACTTATAGTCTGACAGAGAGACAAACAATAAACATATAAATGAGAAAACATTTAGATGCAAAGTGTGATTAGTGCTTAAAAAGGAAAGAAGGGGTACTGTGTGTTAAAAAATGGAGTAGAAGAGGCCTACTTTAGGTTGGCCATATAGTCGAGGTAAAGCACGCAAACTTGAATATCAGATAGACAGAGTTCAAGTTAGTTACCATGTAACTTTGGCAAATTTATTTATCCTTTCTGTGCACCGGTTTACTCACCTACAATATGGAGGTTGTAATAACAGTGCCTACTTCATATGGAGACGATAGGAATAATACTTACCACCCTGGCTGGTTTGGCTCAGCGGTTAGAGCATCAGCCCATAGACCAATGCATCACGGGTTCGATTTCAGTCAAGGTACATACCTGGGTTGCAAGTTTGATACCGGCCCTGGTCAGGGTTGTTTGGGAGGCAGCCATTTGATGTGTCTCTCACATTGATGTTTTTCTCTCTCTCTCCCTCCTTCTCTTCTCTCTCTCTCTAAGAAAAAAAAAATCAATGGAAAATATCCTCAGGTGAAAATTAACAACAGCAACCAAAAAGATGCCTTGGCCAGTTAGGCTTACCAGTTAGAGCATTGGCCCTCGAACCAAAGAGTCTTGGGTTCACTTCCTATCAAGGGCATGTACCTCAATTGCAGTTTGATACCCGGCCCTGGTTGGGGATTGTTCAGGAGACCACCGATTGATGTTTCTCTCTCTCTCTGTCTCTCTCTCTCCTCCTCTTCCCCCTCCCTCCTTCACTCCCTCCCTGTCTGAAAATCAATGGAAAAATATCCTTGGGTGAGGATTGAGCCCAGCAGGTGTGGCTCAGTGGTTGAGTGACGACCCATATACCAAAAACTCACCGGTTCAACTCCTACTCAGGGCACATGCCCAGGTTGTGGGCCCAATCCCCAGTGGGGGGCATGCAGGAGGCAGCCAATTGATGTTCTCCCTCATTGGTGTTTCTGTCTCTCTCTTCCTCCCTCTCTCTCCCTCCCACTCTATCTGAAGATTTTAAAAAATGCAAAAATGTCCTTAGGTGAGGATAAAAAAATAATAATAAATTAGCCTGGTTGGTGTGGCTCAGTGGTTGAGGGTTGACCCATGCACTAAGAGGTCACCGGTTCGATTCCCAGTCAGGACACATACCCAGGTTGTGGGCCAGATCCCTAGTAGGGAGCATGCAGACCAGTCGATGTTCTCTCTCATCGATGTTTCTTTTCTTTTTTTAAAACATTTTTTTCTTTATTGATTTTGAGAGAGAGAAAGAGAGGAAGGGAGAGGGAGAGAGAGATAGAAACATCGATGAGAGAGAACATCGATTGGCTGCTTCCTGCATGCCCCTCACTGGGGATTGAGGCCCACAACCTGGCATATGCCCTTGGCGACCTCTTCATGCATGGGTCGATGTTCAACCACTGAGCCACACTGGCCGGGCTCTCTCATCGATGTTTCTATCTCTCTCTCCCTCTCACTTCCTCTCTCTCTAAAATCAATGAAGGAAAAAAAATTTTTTTAAAGAATAATACTTAACTTATAGGCTTATACTGAGGTTTAATAGAGTTAATGTATGGAAAAGGCTTAAAACAGTGTTATGAACAGAGTGAGTGCAATGTGTTAGCTTGGAGTATTGGGTGGACAAGAAAGGCCTTTCTGAAGAGGTAACATTTAAGATGTTAGGGGGAAAAAGTATAGGGGAGTGTGCTCAGTTTCTTGTTGAAAATAAATTCCAAGTGAGGAAAAGATGCTATTGTTTGTTTTGTTTTGTTTTGTTTTAATCCTCACCTGAGGATATTTTTTTATTTATCTTCAGATAGAGAGGGAGAAAAAGGGAGAGAGAGAGAAACATCGATGTGCTAGAGCCACATCGACTGGTTGCCTCCTGCACGACCCCGACCAGGGCCGGGGGAAAAACAACAACCGAGGTACTTGCCCTTGTCCGGAATCGAACCCGTGACTCATTGGTCTGTGGGCCGAGGCTCTTCCACTGAGCCAAACCAGCCAGGGTGAATTTTTTTTTAATGACTGTCCTCTTTGGAAAACTGGCAATTCACTTTTTCTCATTTCTGAACTCAGTAACTGGGAATGAATCCTACTCAAAATACTTTCTCAGAATTGGGAAGGAGGACAAATAAAGTGCTTGAAAGGAAGGTGTCACCACCATCATTACTTCCCTTGTGGATAAATCAGTGAACAGGTATGTAATGAAAGCAGTTGGTATCCCCTTTCAGTAAAAATAGGTGGGAGTCCTCACATTACCAAACTGGCAGTAAGAAGCTCCTTCCTGTAGGCCACCTCATTCAATGAACCTCACTGTTGACATCCAGAGCAGAGAGAGGGAAGCATCCCTGAGTGTTGGGCAAGTTCTTAGAAGATGCAGAGCTTGCTTACTAGAATATGTTATTAATCTTCCTTGCACAAAGCATGAGATATAGGCTCCTGGTTCTGCCATTCACGTGAGCAGTTAGTAATTTTAATTTCTCTGGGCCTTGATTTCCATTATAAAAATAGATCTCAGAAGTTCCTTCCAGCACTTTCTAAAATGTGATTTCTAGTCTAAAAGCATAGGTCCCACATGGTTGCTCTTTTGCCCACAAACCTCTTCCAATTTCTCTTGTTTTTCTGCAACTCCAGCATGGCACCTTGAAATAGATCTACCCAAAAGACACGGGGGATGTCAAAACATTCTGCAACTCTGAGCAAAAATCTCTATCTAGGTGCACATGGACATATGGCAGAACCAACCTGGCCTTGGTTTTCTTTGCTGAAGAAGAGCAGAATGACTGAGTACTCCTAAACTCCTCTTTGGCAGACAGTCAATGGAGATTTTTCCCATTAATACGGGAATTCACAGAGACTCCAGGTGTTTGAAATAGGTTATTTGAGCAGTGAGAGCTGCAGATCTCAAATTCCATTTTGTCAATAAACTTTCATATGGTTTGAAGGAGCTGAAGGATTTACCAACTGGCCTTTCACCTCTACTATCCAACTGTCTCAGCTGTTCCCTCTGTGAGGTAGGTATTACTGTTCCCATTGTGGAGATGAGGAAACTAGGGCTCTGAGAGGGTAATGAACTTGCCAAATGCCAGGGTTAAATGGTTAATGCTGGAGCCTGGATTTGAACCCAAGTGTGTCTTTCTCTTTCCTACTATGCTACCATAGCTCTGTACTTCAGCAGTTCCCATGTTTCCTTCCTTAGCTGTTTTCTGTATTTCCTAGGATACAACAACTGGCCTCAGACCTCCTAAGCGATTGTGGGATTCTCTAAAACACAGACATAGGTGAGCCACCTCTTCATTTTGAGGAAAGCCACAGAGAACTGATGGTTATGGAAGCCAGAGATAATGCAGATAAATACTTCCCATTCAGGGCGGATGTCTAGGGTTGGTTTATAGCTAGGAATAACATTACACTTTACAGAGGACCATCTGCGCCAGCGGATGGGCACCGAGCACTTTACACACATTAGCTTCAGTATTCCCCGTCATAACCTTGCCACACAAAACTTAGCTCCACCTTACAGGGGCGACACCGAGGCCCAGAGAAAAGAAACTTACCCAAGAATAGATACTCCCATTGACTATATCTTTTTATTCCTTGCACTTTTTACAAACGTACTAGTTAATTGTTTTTCTGTTTAATCTCTCTCTCCCTCTAGTTCCATTGCAAAGTCCAGGAGGCCAGGACCCTTGCTTGTCTGGTTCACCGTCGTGCCTGCCATAGTTACACACGCTAATTCTGGAATGAGTCGGCCGTTTAAGGCGGCAAAGTTTGAACGGGCCTAAAGACTGCGCAGGGAATTATCCCTCCCAAGACAGCACCCTTAACTGTCCCTTTCAGAAACCATTTCTAACGGCCTAACAGCCGCTGGAACTGAAAACATCCTAGCCCCTGTAGGATAATCCAGAATTGGGTCATCCAAGTGGACGCCCAAACGCCGGCATTTTTTCGTTAATCGCTTCCAAGTAGCCCTGCCTTACTGACTCCGCGGGCAGGTAAGACCCCGAGAACAGCTGGCCTATTTGGGGCCCCGGAAATGCATAGAGGGACCTGTACCAGGCCCGGAGGACCCCTCCCCGCCCCCTTTAAGGGCGATCTCCGGGGGACCGACACGGCGGGCGGGGAGGAGCGGAGCAGTTGGCTGCTTCGCTCTTCCGGGGTCTGGGACCAGGCGAAGGCCCAAGCCCCGCCCTCGTTGGGGGCGGAGCCACGGCCCGGGACTGGCCTAAGCCGCCGCAGGTAATGCGAACTGGGGCTGGGGGTCGCAGGACGCGATCCTGGGGCGGGGGCGTCTCACCCTTTAGGGGAGTGGGAGTGGGCCCGGGCTAGGTGGCCGGGGGGCCCCTCCGGCTCTGGTCTGGGCACATTGACAGGAAGGAGTCGGCCTGTTCTCTTCCGACCCTGCCTCCTATCCCCTGTCCCTGCAATGGGGGGATGAGACTGGGGAATATCCCCACCCATGGGAAGTTTATCCCACTGAGCTTTAGGCTTTGGGGACAGCAGTCAGTGACTTAAAGCCAAGGTTGTATTTACCCATTCATTTCCCAGAAATCTCATCCATTTTCTTCATTCATTCATCCCTCACTTCTACTCTATGCCGGGCCCATAGGTAGGTTCTCTGAAGGAATTTGACAGGCCCAACTCTCTTGGAATCTAGTCTAGAGACTTTTACATAGGTAATTACATTCAGGGTGATCTCTGCAATGATGGTGGTTAATAGACACCTTCAGAGGGAGAAGGAAGTAATTTGAGAATGTTAAGTAGAAAGCAGCAAATCAGTGAAGATTTTACTGAGGAGGGTTCATGCCAACCGAGGTGTGGAGGTTGACTAGGAAGGAAAGGAACATTGCAGGTAGGGGAAACAGCAGGGGATGCAAGTTATGAAAGGGCTTGTCATGTTAGAAGAACAACAAACATAGCAAGAACAACTCAATATAGCTAGAAATTGTGGAGGTGAGTTCCTGGAAAGAAGGTTGAGACCAGAAAGCTTTGCACGTGATGATGAGGCCAGGATTTATCCTAGAGTTCAGTATTTCTCAGCCTTTTGAAATGTTTTATCTTTTTTTTTTTTTATCCTCACCCGAGGACACTTTTTCGATATTTTGTTCAGATAGAGTGGGAGGGGGAGAGAGAGAGAGAAACATCGACGTGAAAGGGACACATCGAGTGGTTGCCACCCACACAACCCAACCAGGGCCGGGGACAAACTGCAACCGAGGTACATGCCCTTAGCGGGAACCGAACCCGGGTCTCTCTGGACCGCAGGCCGACGTTCTACCGCTGAGCCAAACCGGCCAGGGCCAAAAATTTATTTTGATACATGCCTCTACCCCATGAAAATTACAGATACACAGAAAACTTTAGCCAAAACACTTATGTAATTATGTTAAGAAAGTTAAATTTGCATCCCAAACATAACTATATCAGAAGGTTGGTAATGCTTATTCAAATTCATCAGATCCTAAAAATTGGTAAAGTTTTAAAGAGGGAAGTGATATGATTTGTTCTGTCTTTTAGATAGAAAGTAATTGTAAATGTCTAAAAAATGCCTTTGTTTCTTGTATGTAGAACACCATGAAGCAGCTGCCAGTCTTGGAGCCTGGAGACAAGCCCAGGAAAGCAACATGGTCTGTAAGGAAGGATTCAGACAGAGAAAAACATAAGTTTTTGTTTTGTATATAAGTAGTTTACTAACATATTTAAACATCTATGGAAAAGGGCAGAGATAAAACTGTTTGCAGTTTCTGATAATTAGATTCAAACTGTGTGAGAAGGTCTTCAGAGGAAACATAGCGGGGCAATAATTATCAGAGCAGATGTTGATTTTATTAAAATCCATTTACCAGGAAGAGGAAGGCACTGACCATCTGGCATCCTCAGCTTCAACACTGTGTCCTCCCCCCAAGTTGTGACTCATTTTTAAGATATTTAGGGAATTGGATTTGGACTAAACTGGCTTCACTGCTTCTTGGCTGCTTGCTCAATCAACCCTTCATTCAACAACAAACACTGGCCTGACAGAGGCAGCTGCTGTGTAGGTGCTGAACGTACAAAGGTGAATAGTCTCACTGTAGTGGGGGCTACAGATGAAGCAGGTGATGGAGATGAAATGTGATCAGTGCTGAAGCAGGATCTTCAGAAGGCTGTAGAGAGGGGTCAGTGCTTCTGCAGGACCTTGGAAGAGAGTCTTCGATCTCGCTTCCCTGTGTCCACTCATGCTCTCTACTCAACATAAGTCTGATCATGGTATTTCCTAGTTTAAAACCCTTTTGTGCCTCCCCATTGGTCTTAGAATCAAAACCAGAGTCCTTAAAATGGCCCACTGGGCCCTGCGTGATCTGTTCTTGCCTGTCTCCAGTCTCAAATCGCCATGCTCATCCTTTGTTCTCTTTCTCTTCCTTCACATGCCTTGTACTATCCCACTCAGCAACTGTATGTTTTGTTCTCTGTGCCTGGATCCTCTTTCCCTTCATCTTTTGTGCCTCTCTTTACCCAACTAACTCTACTCACCATCACATTTCAGTCTAAATGGTGCTTCTTCAGGAAGCCTTCCCTGACTGTCCCTCTCCCCCACCTCTCTCTACAGGGTAAGGTGCCCCTATGATATATTCTAATACTGTATACTCTGTACTCCTTTATAGTGCAGTTGAAATGAAACAGATATTTGTGAAATTATCTGTTTAATATTTCTCTTCTCAACTAGTCTGTAAGGGCTATGAATGCAGGGACTTTTTTTTGGTCTTATTCACCATGTATCTTGATGGCTATGTGCTCTTAAGTAAGTTATTTAACTTTTTTAAGCCTCAGGTCCTTAGTTGTAAAACTCAGATGATGATAATAATACTTTCCTCAAAGGAATTTTATGCAGGTGAAGTGAAACTGGATTGGTAATAAAGTTAGCAGCGTGCATGGAATGTTGTTAGTAATTATTCAGGTGATTATGGGATCTGTGAATTTGGACATCAGAGAGAGATCTGGAAAAGAAAAAGAGATTTTGGAAATTACTGATGAATATGTAGATAGGTGGTAATTGAAGTCATCAGCACAGGTAAAATTGATCAGATAAGAAATGCAGACCAAGACAATCTAAGGGTACTGAGGGTTAGGAGAAGGCTGGCAGGAAAGGAGTCAGAGAAAGAAAGAGAAAAAGCAGCCAGAAAAGTGAGTAGGGAACCAGAAAAAATAAAAAAAGGAGCCCCGGCCAGTTTGGCTCAGCAGTTGGAGCATCAGCCTGCGGACCAGAGAGTTCCGGGTTCGGTTCCCGCTAGGGGCACATACCAAAAAAATAAAAAAATAAAAATAAAAAGGAGGGGAGTAGGGCAGCTAGGTAAAGAGAAGGTACAAGAAAGAGGGAGGAGCTCAGCCCGTGTGGCTCAGTGGTTGAACCTCAACCCATGCACCAAGAGGTCACTAGTTCCATTCCCGGTCAGGGCACATGCCCAGGTTGTGGGTCCGATTTCCAATGGGGGCATGCAGGAGGCGGCCAATTGATGTTCTCTCTCATTGATGTTTCTATCTCTCCCTCTCCCTTCCTCTCTCTCTAAAATCAATAAAGAAAAAAATTCTTTTAGAAAGTACTAAAATATAAAATGTTTAAAAAAAAGAAAGAAAGAGGGAGGAGCCAGAGAAATCAGATAAGATAGGGCCTCAAAAATAGCTAGAGAATTGTCTTTTCCAACCAGGAAGCTTGAAGTATGTTTTCTGAGTCATAATTCAGAACTTTAGAAAGTGGAATGACTGGATCCTGTATTTGACTTTTTAAAGTCCTAGCTTTGGCTTCCATCAGGTCGAGCCTTAGGAGTAATCTGGAAAAGCTCTTAAAATCAGTCAATTCTGGCGAATATTACTTGACAGAGGGAAGCACCACTGGCTAGTGGCAAGAGTGCTGGGGCTGTAGGTTCCTGGTGGTTGCACATAAAGCTCTAGCCACCATTCACTGAGTCCTTTCCTGCACTGTTACAAGTCTTCATCTTACTCTTCACAGGTAGGAACTATTGCTATCCTCATTTTACAAATAAGGAAACTTCAGTTCAAACATCTAGCCCTGGCCTGTTTGGCTCAGCAGTTAGAGCATCGGCCTACAGACTGCAGAGTCACGAGTTTGATTCTTGGTTAAGGGCACATATCTGGGTTGCAGGTTTGATCCCCGGCCCTGGTTGGGGTCATGTGGAAGGCAACCAATCAATGTGTCTCTCTCACGTCAGTATGTCTTCAATGTGTCTCTCTCTCCATCCTATTTAAAAATCAATGGAACCCTGGCCGGTTTGGCTCAGCGGTTGGAGCATTGGCCTGTGGACCAGAGAGTCCCAGGTTCAGTTCCCGCTAGGGGCACATACCTAAATTAATTAATTAATTAATTTTTAAAAATCAATGGAAAAATATCCTCAGGTGAGGATCAATAACAACAACAAAAAAGTCACGCATGTAGAAAGCACCTGAACTAGGTCTTGTCTAAATTTGCAAACTGTGCTCAGAACTACCATCCTGTGCTCAGACACACCACTGAACATTTCTGGGTGTCAGTTTCTCTGTCTACCACATGGGGACAATTACTACCCCAGTGCATCACCACTAGGTCATTGTGAGATGAAAGGAAAAATCAAAGGTTATGTGCAAATGGAAATGCTGCTTTGCTGGGTTTAATTTAAAGTGTCTGTGTCTGTATAAGAGTCTTCATTTTTATATTTCAGGAGGAATAGAAAGAACACACTGCTGCATTTATTCTCTGCTCAGGCCTCCTGAACACATCCTTCCTTTGGCAGGTACACCTTGACCCTCTCTGGAGACAGCCCATGTGCTCGGGTTGGCCACAGCTGCTCATATTTACCCCCAGTTGGTGATGCCAAGAGAGGGAAGGTCTTCATTGTTGGAGGAGCAGATCCAAACAGAAGCTTCTCAGATGTGCACACCATGGATCTGGGTAAGACCAGCAGCGGCAGAGCATATGTCCATAGCCAGAGAGGCAGGGCTTTGTACTGCCAGCCATGGCCAGAGCATTCCTAGGAACACCAGTTCAGACCAGACAACGGGGATTTTCTCTACAAAAATTAACATCACTGAGAGGTCCCTAAGGTCTCAGCAGAGCACCCAACTAATACATCATGTTTTGGGGAAAAGAATCTATATGGAGCCCTAGAAATCCAGCCATTCATTTATCAAATATTTCTCTGGAAGACATTGATGACTCCACCTCCTTTCCTATCCACATATCCAATTAATCAACGAGTCCTAAATATTTCTCTCTTCATCCATGTCTGTCCATTTTCACTACTACTGTAGTCCAAGAATTGTTATCTCAACTAGATATTACAACAGCTTCCTCTCCAGTCTCCCTGCTTCCAAGTTTATCCCCTCTACAGTGTATTTTCCATACCTAGCTGGGGATATTGTCTAAAATACAAATCTGACCAGGGCACTCCTGCATGTCAAGCCTTTCCCAAGTTTATTTCTTGGTTCTCCCAAACCCTCATTTGCTATACTGAGTATCCTTCGGATTCTTGAACACATCCTGAAATCTGGTCTTCAACTCTCTAATCATAGAGTTGGTTTCCTTGGCAACCAGCCTCATCCTTAGAGGCTTTCATAAGATCACCTCGCTAACATAAAATCAGTTATGACTGACCGGGGCTTCTTACATAAGACACCCTTACCTATCTTACCACTTAGGAAATTTCAAGGGTTTGAGGAGCTCTGTGCCTGGAACTGATGAAGGTCAAATATATCTAAATATAAATCACAGTGTCATAACCACCCTCTATATTTTCATAGTAACCTGTACTTTCCCACCCTTATCTCCCTTCATACCCCTTATCTCATGTGTTTGTTTCTCATCTGTCTTCCCCATGAGTATAAGCTCCTTGGAAACAGGAAACATGGTTATATTGCTCACCATTGTATCCCCAGCCGCTAAGTAGGTGCTTTATAGGTATTTGGATGGATGGATAAACAAGTCATTACTACTACTATGTACTATACACAATGACAGAAGAAAACTGATGATTCACATACATATTTTGTCAGGTGCATGTAATATTGTTGTTACTGTTTTAATCTGAGTTGCTTACCAACCAACTGTGCAGAGGTCTACATATACAAATTGAAATGGTTTGGCCTCTCTTGATGATTTTGGAGGATCTGACATCTGTAAGCTTGTGTGTCTACATGGCAACAATTATTTGGAGCTGAGCCGCCACCTATCAATGGGGATCTTGGGCTCCAATTTGCCACATTCCCTCCACTCCTGTGTGGGTATTTGAATTTCTGCACACTGCAATAGAATCAAAGGTAAATTAAATTTCTTCTAGCCCTCAAGAAGCTCACTGTCTAGTTCAGTTACATCCTTATTGTCACCTCTTACTAGCTTTGTGACTCTGGCCAACTGTCTAAACCAGCTGGGCTTCAGTATCCTGTAAAATTGGTTCACTTACAATTGTAAGGACCCAACAAGATAGGCCTGTGAAGGTCCTATGTAAGTGGTTTACTAACTAAAATAGCTAGTTAGGTACTATTATCCTATGAATGTGTTTTAGCCAGAAATTATTTAGTTGTGAGTAACAGAAACTCTTTAAAACTAGCACAAAAAAAGGAGGAATACAAGGGTAGGAAATACAGCCTTGCCTTGGGAGAGAGGGGAATCAGGAACTGGAAAGCTGTAAAAAAAAAATCTACTTTTTTTCTCACTGTCTCTGGGGAGATCTGCTTCTTTATGTAGATATTTCATTCTTCTCTCCTCTATGTTTTGGCTTTCTCTACCATGCATGGTAGAAGGTGGCCACCCACGTCCAGGAATTTGTTTGAATACCAGACTTTTGGGAGGGAGGATATGATTGGCCCATTTGGGGTCAAGTGGCTACCTTTGACCTAATCAGCAAAAGCTGGAAAGTCAAAATGTGGTAGTACAAACTGGCTGGGTTGGGGAAATGGGGGCAGTTTCCATGGAAGAGGGTTTGTGGACACTCCCTGAAGTGTCTACTGTAAAATTTTTTGGAGTTGGACCACATTCCCTGTAAGTGATCTGATGGTTGTTCACTTGTGCTTTTGACCAACTACTTCTCACTCCCCTTCCCCAAGTTTGCTAAGCAATCTAAGCGGTTGGCAGCCCCAATCTAGAAACTGGGTGAAATGTTTTCTAGGAACACACCAGTGGGATTTAGCCACCTCGGAGGGCCTCTTGCCCCGGTACGAGCATGCCAGCTTCGTTCCCTCTTGCACGCCTCACAACATCTGGGTGTTTGGAGGTGCCAACCAGTCAGGAAATCGAAATTGCCTTCAAGTTCTGAATCCTGGTAAGCAGCCAAAGGTTACTTTATTTACCTAAATAAATAAATAAAATTCCAATTTTATTTCCCATACCAAAGCCTATTTGAACTGTACTGAATTATCCATTGAACTTTGCTGACCTTATAGAAAACAGGAATTTAACTACTAGGAGAATCTGAAAATAACAGAATTACATTTTATTTTCCTAGTAACATGTACAATTACCTGCTTCTTAAAAGCCAAAGCTAGAAAACAGCTTTGCCAGGGGGGTGAGCCAGGTCTAGCGACTTTCCTTAAGTTCCTAGGGAGTCAGTAACTGAGCCAGGCTAGAACCTATCACCTAGTTCAGGGTGGTGATTGTGCTCCCCAGGGGACATTTGGCCGTATCTGGTAACATTTTTGGTTGTCCCAACTCGAGGAGGTCAGGGGCAGTTTGCTACTGGTACCTAGTGGGTAGAGACTGGAGATGCTGCTATGTATCCCATAGTGCACAGGACAGCTCCCCACAATAACCAATTATCCGATGTAAAATGCCAGCAGTGCCTGACCTAGATCTTCCTCGTATACTTCCGTTAGCCAAAATAGGCAAAGTTCCTGGCTAGTCTCACTGTTAGTTTTATCACAGAGGAGGCAGTTTAGGAACATCACTACTGAGCAGATGTTGCTGAACCACCGATGGGAGGTGGACTTGTCTTTTTATTAGTTAAAAATTGTTGTTTTATCCCCCTGCCAGTGTGGCTCTGTGGATTGAGCACCAAGAAATCATGGGTTTGATTCCAGGTCAGGGCACATGCCTAGGTTGCAAACCCTATCCCCAATGTTTCTCTCTCTCCCTCTCTCTCTAAAATCAATAAAAAATATATATATTTTAAAAATCATCATTAGCCCTGGCTGGTTTGGCTCAGCAGTTAGAGTGTTGGCCCTTGGACCAAAGGGTTTGGGGTTCAATTTCTGGTCAGGTGTACATACCTGGATTGCAGGTTTGATCCCAGCCCCAGTACTGGTCATGCGGAGGGGGCCAATCAATATGTTTCTCTCACATCAGGGTTTCTCTCTCTAAGCCTGAGATTCTACCGTTTTACCGCTACACTATTGTACCTTTTTCCTTTTAATTTCAAAATTACTGCATAAATGATGTCCTAGTAACAACAGTATTTTGTTAACATCATTTTTAATGGCTGCATAACACTCCATTTTACGACATTATGATAATTCTCCTGTTTTTTAACATTTAGGTTGTTTTCAGATTCTTGCCATTATAAATAACGAAGCAGTGAACCTCTTTGTTCAGAAGACATTGACTGTATTTCAAATTATTGTCTTAGAATTCATGCCCGGAAATAAAAAAATTCTAAGTGAAACACTGGGAACTTAATTTTTTTTAAATATCTTATTTATTTATTTATTTATTTATTTATTTATTTATTTATTTATTTATTTTGGTACGTGCCCCTAGCGGGAACCACACCTGGGACTCTCTGGTCTGCAGGCCAACACTCCATCCGCTGAGCCAGACCGGCCAGGGCTAAAATATCTTTTTATTGATTTTTTTAGAGAGAGAGGAAGAGAGAGAGAGAGAGAGAGAAACATGGATGTGAGAGAGAAACATCCATCGACTGCCTCCTGCACACCCCCTACTGGGGATTGAGCCTGCAACCCAGGCATGTGCCCTGCGTGGGAATTGAACTGGACCTCTCAGTCCATGGGAAGATGCTGAATCCACTGAGCTACACCAGCCAGGCCACTGGGAAGTTTAAGGCTTTTGATATGTGTTCCCCAATGTCTTTCCAGAAAGATTTTTTTTCCAACTTATCTCCAGCTGTGTTTAAATTTTTTTTTCCTTTATTGATATTAGAGAGAGAGGAAGGGAGAAGGAGAGAGAGATAGAAACATTGATGAGAGAAAACATCAACTGGTCACCTCCTGCATGCCCCCAACTGGGGATCGGGCCCACAACCTGTGCTGTGTCCCGACCTTATCCAGAATCAGACCGGCGACCTCTTGATGCATGCGTTGATGCTCAACCACTGAGCCACACCTGCAGGACTCCAGCTGTGTTTAATAATGCTTGTTTTACTCCTGACTGACGTAGAATCTATTATTTTTAAACACTGCTAATTTGATTAGGCAAAACAACTTGTATCTGATTGTTTAAATAGGCAAAACAACTTGTATCTGATTGTTTAAATATGCATTTTGTTAATTACTAGTAACTTGGACATTTTTTTCACATGACAATCAACTCGTGCCCAGTTTCCTCTATCAACAATAGATTTATGTGCAGAATAGTTGGTCTTCTTTGTTACTTTGGGATATTAATAGTTCCTACCTTGCTGAGTTTGGCAAGGATTTACATTAACTCAATATCTGGCACAATAATGGTTGTTGTGGTTGATGTAGCTATAGTTTGGCAGATGAAACTCTGTCTGGAACCCTGGTCTTTTGATTTTCAACGATGGCAATTATTTAAATAAAATATACCAAGAATTTGGAAAGCCTCTGTGAAAGGAATTGATTTTCCACCAGATCCTTTTTTTTTCTCCTAGAAAGTATAATTTGACACCATGCCCAAAAAGTATGAAAGATGAAAGTGAATCATTAGTTGCTTTTATTGGGAAGGCAAGTCTGTCGAATGGCTTAGAACTCCTTTGTGATTATTTGTGCTGCTGTTTGACTTGGCAGCAATACAATCCCAGGATCTTCTGACTCTGAAGGTTGTGAGCCTTCTAACTTCCCCTAAGATCCTAAAGCTCCTTAAGCTCTGTAGCTATAGAGACAATTTCATTTGCTTTGGATATAGGCTGAAACTTGTTTGGTCTCCAGGTTCATGTCTGAGCCCCACACATTTACAGATGATTCATGGGTCACTTTGTATATTGAATGAAGACTTCTACAAAAAGCACAGAATTTGCCAGGCAAGAAATAATCCCTGGTGTGTTATAGTAGAGTAAGTGTGGGAGTCTTGACAGGTCTGAGTTTAAACTCCTACTCTGCTGCTCACAAGCTCTGTGACCTGGAGAAAGTATTTAAGTTTTCTGAAGTTCAGTTCCCTCATCTGCAAAGTAGAGATACTTTCTGCCCTAGAGTTGAGTGAGGATAGTGGGGTTGACAGAGTGCTCAGGGCAATGATTCTGCACAAGGAAGGTACTCAATTAATACATCTATTTCTATAAAATTCACACTTCATTCTAGAAAGAATTAAGCTTTCGGCCATTTGGCTCAGTGGCTGAGCATTGATCCATGCACTAAGAGGTCACCGGTTCGATTCCCAGTCAGGGCCTGTGCCCAGGTTGTGGGCCCAATCCCCAGTGGGGGGCATGCAGGAGGCAGCCAATTGATGTTCTCTCTCATCAATGTTTCTATCTCTCTCCCTCTCCCTTCCTCTCTCTCTAAAATCAATAAAGAGCCCTGGCCAGTTTGACTCAGCAGTTAAGAGCAGCGGCCTGCGGTCCAGAGAGACCCAGGTTCAGCTCCCGCTGAGGGCACGTACCTTGGTTGTGGTTTGTCTCTGCCCTGGCTGGGTTGTGTGGGTGGCGACCACTTGGTGTGTCCCTTTCACATGGATGTTTCTCTCTCTCTCTCTCCCTCCCACTCTATCTGAACAAAAAATGGAAAAGTATCCTCTGGCGAAGATAAAAAAAAAATCAATAAAGAAAAAAATTTTTTTTAAAGAAATAAGCTTCTGTACACTTACCCAGGTGATAAAATTTTATTCTCAAGTCAGAAGAGTGGAAAATACTTAGATCTTGGTGTTATTGAAATAAAATTTGAATCCCAACTCAACCATTTGTTGGCCATGTCACCGTAGATGAGTGACTTCATCGATCTCTGCTTAATTCCTTTATCTGTAAAATGGAAAATTAATATTTATTTAGCACTTATTATTTAGGTAGAAACAAATTACTACTACTGAAACCATAAAAACACTGTCTACTATTTTCTGTTTTGTTTTGTTAATCCTGACCTGAGGATATTTTCCCATCAATTTTTAGATAGAGTGGAAAGGGAGGGGGGAGAGAGAGAAACATCAATGTGAGAGAGACACATCAATTGCCTCCCACACAACCCTGATTAGGGCTGGGGATTGAACCTGCAACCCAGGTTCGTGCCCTTGACCAGGAATCGAACCTGTAACTCTGTGGTCCTTTGGTTGAGGCTCTAACCACTGACAAAACCAACATGTCTACTTTCTTTGCTTTCTTCTTCTTCTTTTATCCTCACCCAAGGATATTTTTCCATTTATCTTCAGACAGAGTGGAGGGGGAGAGAGAGAGAGAGAGATGTGAGAGAGACACATCAACTAGTTGCCTCCCACATGGCCCTGGCTGGGGATGAACTGCAACCAAGGTACGTGCCCTTGACCGGAATCAAATCCGCAACTCATTGGTCCATGGGCCGATGCTGTAACCGCTGAGCCAAACTGGCCAGGGCCTGTCTACTTTCTTTTAATGGCCACATATCCTGGGAAATTTGTCACATTTGGTTTCTAGCATAGTGGGAATGATTTTTAGCAGATGTTGGGTTCCTCTTAATGGCATAGGACAGGAGTCAGCAGAGTGTAAGAAGGTTCAGAGAGGATGTTTGAAGGCTTCCAAAAGCAAATTGACTTCATTTTTCATTGCACTTGTGGTTTTTTTGTCTTAGAGATTTGGGTCTATCTGGGCAAATTCTAAATCGCCCCTTATCTATCCTTGACTTTAGTGGCATGAGTTCACTGCCTTGACCTACAGTGTCCCCCTTGAGGATTGGGGTTTGGAAGGTGGCCCTGCCCAGCCCCAGAGTCAAAGTCAGAGGACCCCCAGTCTGGGTATTTTAGGTGCTTCCCTTCTCTCTGGACTAGAAACCAGGACTTGGACCACGCCAGAGGTGACCACTTCTCCACCATCACCAAGAACATTCCACTCATCATCGGCAGCTATTGGAAACCAGCTGTATGTGTTTGGGGGCGGAGAGAGAGGTGCCCAGCCCGTGCAGGATGTGAAGCTTCATGTGTTTGATGCAAGTATGGATGGGTGGGGATCTCGGGGCTGCTTCTTACCTGGTCCACAGCTTACCTAATATAGGAAGCAGAGGTTAGAAAATGACATTCTGGCTGAGTGTCTTACCTCTAGACTCCTTCCCACAGCAAAACTTGCATTTACGAAGGTATAAATGATCAATTTAAAAAATGTGAACAGTGTCAAAGGAGGGAGGCAAGGGGGAGGGACAAGATAAACCAAAGAAATTATATGCATGTATGCGTAACCAATGGACATAGACAACAATGCAGGGGAGGGTGATCGGGAGGAGGGTATCTAGTAGGGGAAAAGGAGAAACATCTGTAACAAAAATAAATTAATAAAAATTGCAAAAACATGTGAACAGTGTAGTTTATAAGTAAAAACATAAAAGTTTCCCCATTAACCTTTCTTTCCTACCCCCCAGACAGAGGTAAACGCTGTTGGCAGTTCCTAATTTCTCCTTCCAGACTTTCCTATGCATTAATAGATCTTACATATAAGTGTATATGAACATGTATGAATTTTGAAATTATTTTTATTTAATTAATTAATTTATTTATTTAATCCTCACCCGAGGACACCTTTCCATTTTTGTTTAGATAGAGTGGGAGGGAGAGAGAGGAAGTGAGAGAGAGAAAGGGACACATCAAGTGGCTGCCTCCCGCACGACCCAACCAGGGCCGGTAAAAAACTGCAACCGAGGTACATGCCCTGAGCAGGAACCAAACCCGGGCCTCTGTGGACCGCGGGCCAATGCTCCAACCGCTGAGCCAAACCAGCCAGGGCTTTTAAAATATTTTCTTTCTTTCTTCTTCTTCCTTCTTCCTTCCTTCCTTCCTTCCTTCCTTCTTCCTTCTCCTTCCTTCCTTTCTTTCTTTCTTTCTTTCTTTCTTCTTTCTTTCTCCTCACCTGAGGATATTTTTTCTGTTTATCTTCAGATAGAGTGGGAGGTAGAGAGGGAGAGAGAGAAACATTGACGTGAGAGGGATACATCCACTGGTTGCCTCTCGCATGACCCTGACCAGGGTGGAGGATGAACCACAACTGAGGTACATGCCCTTGACTGAAATCGAACCCATGACTCTTTGGTCTGTGGGCCAATGCTCTAACCACTTAGCCAAATCAGCTAGGGCTTTATTGATTTTTGGAGAGAAAGGGAGAGAGAGAGAGAGAAACATCGATGTGAGAGAGATACATCGATCAGCTGCCTCCTGCACGCCCCTACCAGGGACTGAGCCCGCAATCCAGGCATGTGCCCTGACCTGGAATCTAACCAGGACCTTTCAGTCCATAGGACGATGCTCAGTCCACTGAGCCACACCGGCTGGGCTGAATTTTGAAATTATTAAAAACTTAAAAGCACACACATGGAATCAAATTATAAATACTGTTATGCAGCTCTTTTGTAGGGGCAAGGGTAGATCTTAATGGTTGAAAGCATGAACTTTGAAGCCATATAACCTGGACTCAACCAGATCTGACATATATATTCTGTATTACTTTAGCCTAGTAACTTAATCTCTCTAGGCCTTAGTTTACTGATCCGTAGAAGTAATAACAGTGCCTACTTAAGGATATTGTCTTAGAAAAAGAACACTCAGAGCCTGCCTTAGAGGAAGCAGACTCATTCTAGGTGTAAGTTGAAGCTTAAAGGAGGTTTGTTTGTTTGTTTGTTTGTTTATTTATTTATTTATTTATTTAATAGAGTGTGAGGGAAAGAGAGAGAGAGAAACATTGACATGAGAGGTACACATCGACAGGTTGCCTTCCTCACGACCCTGACCAGGGCCAGGGAAAAACCACTACCAAGGTACATGCCCTTAGCCGGAATGGAACCTGTGACTCATTGGTCCATGGGCCGACGCTGTAACTGCTGAGCCAAACTGGCCTGGGCAAGGGAGGTCTTTTTACATTCAAGGCAAGGAATGATTTCCTAATGCCCAGTAGAAAAGGATGGGCTTGTTAGGTAGTAAACTCTCCAGCCCTGGAATTGTCCAAGCAGAGGCTGAACAGGCTGTGGAGAGTGTTGGCGAGTTGGAGTGAATGACTCCAAGGTCACTTTCTGCTTGGAGCATCTCTGCTTGCTGGGTGTTTTTCTTGTGTTCTTGCTTCATAGCTTTGTCCTCTGATATCAATGAATTTACTTTTCTAGACACACTGACCTGGTCACAACCAGAGACACTTGGAAAACCTCCATCCCCACGACATGGTCATGTGATGGTGGCAGCAGGGACGAAGCTCTTCATCCATGGAGGCTTGGCAGGGGACAAATTCTACGATGATCTTCATTGCATTGATATAAGTAAGTAGGGTGGAGGGCATGGGAGCTTGTCTGCTTAAAATGAAATAAAATGTGCTTTGATAGAATATAGCCTTGATCTTAGATGTGGGTAACTTATCAGAATCGTCACTAGATTCTGTCTAATGTGACCTGAATACTACTAATAATAAATAATAACAATAAAAGCAGTACTTTTCTGAGCTTTTGCTATGTACCTAGCTATTAATTATCTCATCTCCTTCCAACAACCCTGCTCTTTCATTAAAATTCCTTATACTTTGTGTTCCCCAGCTGGATTTCTTTCAGGCATTAGCAATTAACCCCATGCCCATGAGAGGCATGGGCGACTTCTAGAGTATGTCTGGAGGTGGGCAATCAGAACTCTCATGCTAAATAGTTAAAAACACCAGGAAGAGAAAAGTTAGGGAGGACACGAGAATTGTCTTAAAGTGTCTGAAGGGCTGGCATGCCCTAGAGAGCCTGGCCTCATTCTGGGTCATTCTTTCAGACTGTGAGCTCCTTAGAACAGGGACTTTGTCTCTTTTATTCCCCATTTTATTTCCAGCACTTAGCACAGTGTCTGGTAGATCGTGGGTGATGAGTGCATATCTCTTAAGGGGTAGATGGATGAACAAATGAACGTGTTCTAGACTACGAGAATTAGAACAGTGGGCAGAAAGCATGGGAACTGCTGTGCACTGTATTCAGCTACCTTGCCAAACAATGGGTTCTCTGGTTTGATGACATCTGAGGCCAGGTGACACTGGCTGGGATTCCTGCATTGACTAGAATGTTGGCAGGACTGGGTGCTTCTCCCTTCCAACTCTAGATCCCTGCTTGAATTGACAGATAGAAAATATCTTCACAGAAGTGTTTCTTGCAGGAAGTCAAAAAGTTTGAATGCTTTTTTTTTCAATCCTTACCCAAGGATATTTTTACATTTATCTTCAAACAGAGTGGGAAGGGGAGAGAGAGAAACATCAGTGTGCGAGAGACACATCGATTGATTGTCACCCACACGACCCCAACTGGGGCCGGGGACCACCTGCAACTGAGGCACATGCCCTTGGCCGGAATCGAACCCGGGACTCATTGGTCCGCAGGCCGACACTCTAACTGCTGAGCCAAACCAGTTAGGGCTGAATATTTATTTTTAAAAAGAAAGTCCTTTTCTCTTGTGCTGAGGAACTACTTCCTTGCTCTTTTTCCTATCTAGGTAAATTTCTAAACCTAAAATCCAATGATATCCAGCGTCATTTAAATACTTGTTTGGAAAGATGCAAATATCCCTGCAGAAGTAGGTTGGGAGTAGGTGCTGAGGCAACAAGTTACAGTATAGAGAACACAGGTTTTGGAGTCTGACCTGAGTACAATTCTAGCCCTGCTTCTTGCTAGCTGTGGGATCTCAGACAAGTCTCTTTCCCTCTCTAATCCTGTTTCGTTATCTGTAAGAAGAAGGAGAGTAAGCAGAAACAACAGCAATTTCATAGGGCTGTTAGGAGAATTAAGCAAGCAAGATGTTTGTGTATGTTTGTTTGTTTGTTTTTAAATGTTTTTTTGTTTTGTTTTGTTTTTTGTTCAGACAGAGCGGGAGGGAGAGAGAGGGAGAGAGAGAGAGAGAAACATCGACGTGAAGGGACACATCGAGTGGTTGCCACCCGCACGACCAACCAGGGCTGGGGACAAACTGCAAACGAGGTACGTGCCCTTAGCGGGAACCGAACCCGGGCCTCTCTGTACCGCAGGCCGACGCTCTAACCGCTGAGCCAAACCGGCCAGGGCTGTTTTTAAATGTTTTTATTGATTTTTTTTTTTTTTTTTTTAGAGAGAGAGAGGAAGGAAGAGAGAGATAGAAACATCACTGTGAGAAAGATATATCAACTGTCTGCCTCCTGTATGCCCCCTACTGGGGATCAAGGCCACAACCCTGGGCATGTGCCGTGACTGGAAGGAGTATCAGTCCATGGGATAATGTTCAATCCACTGAGTCACACTGGCTGCAGGCAAAATATTTAAAGTGTCTAGCTATCACTTGCAAAGTTGCTTTCTAAGGAATTGTTAGTATTTAAAGCACTCACGTGGAAACTCACCTACTTCTGGGCTCCAAAATAGCTAATGGTGGTGATGATCACCAAAGGTACTATGACATTTTTCAGTGAGCTCTGGAGACCACCTACATCAGAATGACCTGAGATGTTCATTAAACTATAGATTACTCCCTTTCCCTGGATGACCCAAACAGGATTTCAAGCTCTCCCAAGTAATTTTTTTGCAGACTAACCTTGCTCTTAGAGCTCCTAGTCAGTGATGTTCAGTGATTGGTTTGTGAACTGCAGGAGTCTGAGAGGTTTGAAAGTACATTACAGGCCATGGTGTATCCATTTTCTTTCTCTTGGCAGGTGACATGAAGTGGCAGAAACTAAGTCCCACTGGGGCAGCTCCTACAGGCTGTGCTGCCCACTCAGCTGTGGCTGTGGGGAAACACCTGTATGTCTTCGGAGGGATGACTCCCACAGGAGCACTGGACACAATGTACCAATATCACACAGGTAAGCAGGTGTACCCTGGGGGCCTTTATATAATTTATTTACTGATTGACTTTTTTTTTTTTCTTGGTAATCCCCACTGGAGGATATATTTTTCCATTGACTTTTAGATAGAGAGGAAGAGGGAGGGAGAGAGAGAAACATCGATGTAGGATGATTGGTTGCCTCCTGCACGACCCTGACTGGGGTGGGGGATCAAGCCCCCAACCCAGGTACACGCCCTTGACCAGGAATCAAACCTGCAACTCTTCAGTCCACGGGGAAAAGAGAGAGACAGAAACGTTGATTTGCTGTTCCACTTATGTGTGCACTCAGTTGATTTTTTTTTTCTTTTTTTTTTTTCCCCATTTATCTCAGATAGAGTGGGAGGGACAGAGAGAGAGAAACATCAATATGAGAGAAACACATTGACTGGTTGCCTCCTGCAGGAGCCCTACCAGGGCCAGGGACGTGCCCTTGACCAGAATCAAACCTGTGACTCTGGTCCGCGGGCCAACGCTCTAACCGCTGAGCCAAACTGGCTAGTGCTCATTAGTTGATTGTTATATGTGACCTGACCGGGGATCAAATTTGAAACTTTGGTGTATTAGGACAATGCTGTAACCAACTGAGCTATCTGGCCAGGGCCCTGTGAGTCTTTTTGTTTTTTAATCTTCACACGAGGACATTTTCTTTCCATTTTTGTTCGGATAGAGTGGGGTGGGGAGAGAAAGAAACATCTATATGAAAGAAACACATCAACTGGTTGCCTTCCATGCAACCCCGACCAGGGCTGGGGATGAACTGCAACCGAGGTATGTGCCCTTGACTGGGATCAAACCCACGATTCATCAGTCCATGGGCTGAGGCTCTAACCGATGAGCCAAACTGGCCAGGGCATCCCTGTGGGTCTTAACAAATGTGACTATTTTTTTAAGTTACCCAGTGCTTTGGTTTTTTCAGTTTGGTTCCTCTACATCTAAATCCAAGGGAATGAAAACCAAACTTTTAGGGAATGACATCATCAAAGCAGTACCACCACCGTTAGTTTTTGTTGTTCATTTTCTATTTCTTTTGGTGTTCAGGTGATACAGCAAATCACTGAGCATTTCTGGAAATTTCTTAACACAGAGCCTTTCTTTTTTTCCCCTAACAGAGATGCAGCATTGGACCTTACTTAAATTTGATACTTTTCTACCCCCTGGACGATTGGACCATTCCATGTGTATCATTCCATGGCCAGTGATGTGCACTTCTGAGGAAGATCCAAATTCTGTCACTCTCAGTTGTGATGCTGAGAAAGGGGACTGCACTGACAAAGGAGTGACCCAAAGTGGTGACTCACGTGAGGAAAGTCAGGCTGACTCACTGCTCTGTTTTGTGTTTGGTGGGATGAATACAGAAGGGGAAATCTATGATGATTGTATTGTGACTGTAGTTGACTAATAAAACCTACATTTTTGTTATTTTTAATATCAATTACATTTAGAAAAGTTAAGTGAAACCTTAGCGGTTTCATACCTCCAAAGTATTTTTTGCACTATATAATCCTCTTATATATGAACTGGATAGCCCAGTGTAAAAACTTCTATTATAGAAAGGGTTTTACCAGCAATACAATCTAGGTGAGATTGGTTGCTAAAGATAGTAATCACAAAAATGTTGAAGAATCATGATTGTTAGATACAACATAAGCTGTATAAGTCAGGGAGTGGGCATTTACAGGTTCAAGTGTGTTTTTAATGTTAAGTAGCTGCTCCTCAGAAAGGTGCAGACTGTCGGCGTTTGGCAGTGAGAGCTATTGAGGTCAGGGAAGAAGACTGGTCCAGAAAAACTGGTAGCCTTTCCCAACTACCCACTAAACCCAGTGCACATAGCACTGCGGTCATCATTGTTTGTATTCAACTTGGCCTGAAGACCAAGTATTACTCCAGGCCCATCCAAATGCTTCTTCTGGGCATTGCAGCCAAGGTCCTGGCCTCAGTGTAAGACAATCATGCTACCAGGTCCCAGTTCTGCCAGTTAGCAAATTAACCTTTCAGCCAGTTGCCCATCCAAAAAATAGTTATCTGCCTGGCCGACGTGGCTCAGTGGTTGAGCGTTGACCCATGCACCAAGATCGCCAGTTTGATTTCCGGTCAGGGCACATGCCCAGGTTGTAAGCCTGATCTCCAGTGGGGGGCATGTAGGAGGAGGCCAATCAATGTTCTCTCATTGGTATTTCTCTCCCCCCCCCCCCTCTAAAATAATAAAGAAAAAAAATTAAAACAAAAAACCCAAAATAGTGATCTTTGGCTCTTATTGGATTTCATGTTAACAGATAGTCTGCCCGTTACTGATCATACTACTTATTCACTATCCCTTTTCCTCGGGAAGCCAATCCAAGTAATCTTGAACTTGTCAATGACACAAATGACTGCCTGTGATCCACGATTACAGTGGAGCTTAATGTAGTTTCAAGGTCACCATCCTAGATTCCACTCCAGTACCACTCGTATTGAGAAATTTCAGATGGGGATTCTGACATTATTTTACACCCTGAAATAGTGAATTAAATGCAAGTGCGCAAAGTTAACATCAGTATTCCATCTCTCTGTCAAGTCTTAGGAAAATACAAGCAGCCATAAAGCATCATTAATAGTAAAAGGCCACCAGAAAGCATTTAAAAAAGATAAGGGAAAACAGGCCATTTCAAACATGTTTAAGAAAACTCCATCTTGGGCATTGTGAAATGACTCTTGCCCTTAGTGAGGATATGGGTGAATTAAACTGAAGTTAGGAAGTTCCCAAAGAGTACTGAATAAAAATGTTTCCTTACCTAAAAACCCCAACACTCCTCTCCCTCATGAGAATCTAAACCTAAAATAAAGGACTGACCTAATTAGAAAGCTTATCACAAAAGTTAGACCAGTGTAAATAACAAACATTTATTGGTGTCACTTATGGTAGAAAATAAAGTTCCTACACCAGATGCACATGACCCGATTGTTAAATAGAACATTTCCACAGCGAACACAGGCCCTAATCCAGCTTTTTACCCACTTTTTAAGACAGCCAATTTCTCCTCTTCCCCCACCCCAAGACATGTGAGCAACTGCTAATGAAAAGCAGTAAACAGCCACTTGGGCTATAGCATTTTCAACTCCACTCCAAGGTGAAGATTCCAATTACATTTGAGACTTAAGTTCTCTCAATTTTCTCCTAACGAAAGTTCCTGAGTCCAGTATTTACAATATTATAGCACTAGCAGAGCAGTGTCTACAACTCATCTTTGTCTGCTGATTCCTCATCACCAGTTGGGGGAGGGCCTGCACTTCCATAGAGTTTGCTGATAATTGGCTGAACAATTTCTTCTAGTTCCTTCTTTTTAGCTTTGAAATCTTCGATGTCAGCATCTTGGTGACTTTCCAGCCATTCAATCTTTTCCTCTACGGCTTTTTCCATGGTCTCCTTATCTTCAGAGGAAAGTTTACCTCCTAGCTTCTCTTTATCTCCAATCTGATTCTTTAGAGAATAGGCATAACTTTCCAATTCATTTCTAGTATCAATTCGCTCCTTAAGCTTTTTGTCTTCCTCAGCAAACTTCTCTGCATCATTAACCATCCTTTCAATTTCTTCAGGTGTCAGGCGATTCTGGTCATTAGTAATTGTGATCTTATTTTTGTTGCCTGTACCTTTGTCTTCAGCTGTCACTCGGAGAATGCCATTCACATCTATCTCAAAGGTGACTTCAATCTGTGGGACCCCACGGGGAGCAGGAGGAATTCCAGTCAGATCAAAAGTTCCCAGGAGATGATTGTCTTTTGTCAGGGGGCGTTCACCTAGAAGTTACACACAAAAATCTTTGTTAGTTGTTAATGACAAACATTAGTACATCTGGATCTCTACATTTCAGTCTGTAAGAGTCTACAGTGGCAAGGGCACTCTTATCAAGCCAGAAGCAGGTCACTAGTCTATAAAAAGCAACAAATGGGACTAATAGTGAACTATTACTACTAACTCTTAAATGAATTTCACTTACTTTATATGAACGCTTTTCTTGTTCTTGTATTCTAGAGCTAGCTCACAAATTATTTTTAATGGGAAGGAGTGCTAGATAGCTAGATATGAACTGGATTTTAATAGTGACTACACCAAACTCAACACTTGTCAAATTAGGAACCCCCATCTGAGAACAGCAGATCTTTCTTTCCCTGTACTTTTCAGTAGAGTATATTAAGCAGAAGTCATGCTGTTCACATACACACCATGAATATTAATAAATGTAAGCAATTACCTTCATAAACCTTGATTGTAACAGTTGGTTGATTATCAGAGGCTGTAGAAAAGATTTGTGACTTCTTGGTGGGTACCACAGTGTTCCTTGGAATCAGTTTGGTCATGACACCTCCCACAGTTTCAATGCCAAGCGTAAGAGGACATACATCAAGCAGTACCAGATCACCTGCAAAGGTAATATAGGGTTAAGTTCTAATTAAAGAGCTGTAGGAGCACTACCAAGCAGTCTCCCTATGACCAGTTCAACTTGATCTTCTTCATCTTGCTATTTGGTTAAGTTCTATGTAAAATCATTTTAGAAAGTGAATTAAATATAGCTGTGCCCTGGCCGGTCTGGCTCGGCGATTAGAGAATTGGCCCGCAGTCCAATGAGTTGCGGGGTTCAATTCCATTCAAAGGCACACTTTGGTTGCAATTCGTCCCCTGCCCTGGTTGGGGTCGTGTGGGAAGCCGCCATTTGATGTGTCCCTTTCACATTGATGCCCCCCCCACTCTACCTGAACAAAGATGGAAAAAAGTCCTTGGGTGAGAATAAAAAAATTAAAAAAAATATATATATATAGTTGCTGCGTGGCTAGTGTGGTTCAGTGGTTGAGCGTTGACCCATGCACCAAGAGGTTGCCGGTTGGATTCCTGGTCAGGGTACGTGCCCAGGTTGTGGGCCAAATCCCCAGTGTGGGGCATGCAGGAAGCAGCCAATTGATGTTCTCTCTCATCAATGTTTCCATCCCTCTCTCCCACTCCCTTCCTCCACCTCTAAAATCAATAAAGAAAAAGAACTACCCTCTTCCAAGACATATTTTTAAAATAAATAAAGGAAGATCTTGAAACTACACCAGGTCTTGTCCTTACTGTACCATTTAGTAGCTGTGTGACCTTGCTGTTCATATTCTATTGCTTTTTAAAGCAACAGTTAATTATACTCTTCCCATTAAGTTGCTGAAGCACTGGACATTGACCTACCTGTATCTTGATCACCAGAGAGTACACCAGCCTGGACAGCAGCACCATACGCTACAGCCTCATCTGGGTTTATGCCACGGGATGGCTCCTTGCCATTGAAGAACTCTTTAACCAGTTGTTGAATCTTTGGGATTCGAGTAGAGCCACCAACAAGAACAATTTCATCAATATCAGACTTCTTCAAATCAGAATCTTCCAACACTTTCTGGACAGGCTTCATGGTAGAACGGAACAAGTCCTGGAATAAGAGACATTAATCACCGTGATGATGCCTGTTACACTGAGATATCGTCTAGATTTCTAAATGCATTGTCCCAAACCCAAGAGAATCTAACTAGATCTCATCAGCGAAGCAAAAAAAAAAAAAAACCCCAAGAAACATACCATGTTCAGCTCTTCAAATTTGGCCCGAGTCAGGGTCTCAGAGAAGTCTTCTCCTTCAAAGAAGGACTCAATTTCAATTCTTGCTTGATGTTGAGAAGACAGGGCCCGTTTGGCCTTTTCTACCTCACGCCGGAGTTTCTGTACAGCTCTGTTGTCTTTCCTAACATCTTTGCCAGTCTTCTTTTTGTACAGCTTGATGAAGTGTTCCATGACACGCTGGTCAAAGTCTTCACCACCCAGATGAGTATCTCCATTAGTGGCCACAACTTCGAAGACACCATTATCAATGGTGAGAAGAGACACATCAAAGGTTCCACCACCCAAGTCAAACACCAAGATGTTCTTCTCCCCTTCCCTCTTATCCAGGCCATAAGCAATAGCAGCTGCTGTTCTGTGAGAATAAAAAAATAAATTCAGTTAAGTTTACAGTTTCCCTATTTAGCAAATATGCCATCCATCCCTTTGAATTTAACACTTACGGCTCATTGATGATCCTCATAACATTCAATCCAGCAATCGTTCCAGCATCTTTGGTTGCCTGGCGTTGGGCATCATTGAAATAGGCTGGTACAGTAACAACTGCATGGGTAACCTAAAAAAATGACAGAAGGTAATTACGTGTACTTTATCACATGGCTTAACCCTTAAGTTGCAATCAAAGCATCACTTTAGTTTCTAAGCCAGTTTACTTGTAAGATGGGCATAATATATATAATTTTATATCCAAGGAAAGTCCTTAGTATTTTGTTTGGCATGCAGCAAAGCATGCAATTAAAACTGATATACATAGATGTCATTCAAATTCAAATTATTAAAACGATGAAGGCATTTATACAACACAATCCAGAATAATAATAATAAAATTACTTAACATTGTCATAGAGACACTTACCTTCTTTCCCAAATAAGCTTCAGCAGTTTCCTTCATTTTAGTGAGAACCATGGCAGATATCTCTTCAGGAGCAAAAGTTTTTGTTTGCCCACCTCCAATGTCAACTTGAATGTATGGTTTAGTTTTCTTCTCAACCACCTATTTTAAAGAATGATTATTATTTGCAGACACAGAAGCAATGACGCTTCAAACTTTAAAGAGGGTTGCCTGAGAGACACTTCCTCCCCTATAGTTTGGTTTACTTTGATCCTTTGGAGCTGAATACCGACCAGAAATACTTCTCTTAATCCTAAACTATTGTGGAGAGTAGTTATGTTTAAAGTCTGTCTGCCAACTGTACCTTAGTACGTTTTGTAACATACCAGAATTATTACATAAAAACTATTACATAGACCATGTCCTATCGTCTTTTGTCGTCAACACTGTTTTTCATTAACTTCTTGATCTTAAATACTCCCACCACCACCACCCACTTCCTATCGGGGGAAAAAACCCAGTCCAACCTTGAAAGGCAAGAACTTGATGTCCTGCTGCACAGACGGGTCGTTCCACGTGCGGCCGATAAGCCGCTTGGCGTCGAAGACAGTGTTCTCTGGGTTGGAGGTGAGCTGGTTCTTGGCTGCATCGCCGATCAGACGCTCGCCTTCGGGAGTGAAGGCCACGTAAGACGGAGTGATGCGGTTGCCCTGATCGTTGGCGATGATCTCCACGCGGCCGTTCTTAAATACTCCGACGCTGGCGGAAAAACCGAACGGAAAGAATCAGCACAGCCATTCTCACATCTCAGCCCAGGAGGCTAAGCGCCATTCTCCCCTTTCCACAAACCCCACTTACCAGGAGTAGGTGGTCCCCAGGTCGATGCCGACCACCGTACCCACGTCCTCTTTCTTGTCGTCCTCGTCGGCCCGCGCTGCGCCGAGCAGCAGCAGCACGGCGGCCACCAGGGAGAGCTTCATCTTGCCTTCGCCGTCGGTCAGCAGGCAGGCAGGGCGTCTCAAGCAATCCAGCCACAGGCCGAAGCACGGCAACGCACGCAGATTACCGACCTGAGGGCGACACAGGGCCCGGGGTCAACAGGAGCAGCGGACAGGACGAAGGGCTGGTCCGGAAAGGCAGGCCGCGGCGCTTACCTCGCGCACTCACAATATCTCCAAATCACTATGTCTGTAATATCTCGACCAGTGTCTACCGCGCGGTACCCCGACTCCGTTTATATACCCTCCCCCCAGCCCCGTCGTGGAGGCCGCCGATTGGTCAAGGCTCTGTTAGTTGGACGCCGCTAATTGGTCCAGGCCACCAAGCTGGCCGCAGCCGATTCGAAGGAGCTTCCTCTGCAACTGACGTCACCGCTACGCCCCCAGGGCGGATTCATTGGCTGCTGGTCACACCCAACAACCACCAATGGGAGGCAACATCCGCCCCTTGAGCTGAGCCCATTGGTTCAGCAGCTGTCCGTCCGTGGTGCGACCCGGAGACCGTTTCAGCCGGTAACCGCTGAGGTCCCGCACTCGCCCTGGGCCCTCGGGGACCGGAGCCGGCCTGGTGCGCCTGATTTCCCTCGAAGCAGTGGGACTTGAGTCCTTTGCTTCTCCACTACCTGTCTGCCCCCTCTCCTCCCCTCCTTGTCCCTCATCCCGAAGAGAGAAACAGCTCTTTCTCTTTCCGGCCTACCACCTGTCCGGTGCAGCAGGTCTCGTCATAGATGCTATGATCACCCCAAAACGAATTTCTCTGCCCTTCAAAGCCACTGCCGGTACATAGTGTACTCGGAGTTTCTTGGTGCTCACAGCTCACAGCCCTTGAGCTGGGACCTTGGTTTGGGCACCGGCCGGCCGCCAGTCGTGGCTCCTTCTAGCCAATATGCCCCCCCTGCACCCCCTCCCCAGCTATCTTTGTCTATACCGGGCCTCTCCACATTACCCTGCCCCACGGTAAGTCACAGGACAAGCCTGGCCAAAGTATTGCCTCCTAGCCCCGAATCCCCACCCCAGTGTGGCAACCGGCTCCTTGAAGAGCTTCCTAACGCCACACCCTGGGATGTTTCATTTTTCTAGTGCACTACCCCTTGCCTTTTCCTTCCCTGCCCATCGTTTGCCTTTGTGGCTCACGTTATCATTTACAAGACCTTCCTCCGCCTCTATTCTTGATACCTTTCTGCCTTCACTCCTTTTGTCTGATTGTGCTTTTGATACACAAAGACTTCTTGATGATGCCTTAATCTCGTGTGGTATCCTGTAGCGAAAAATAGTACAGGTTACTGTTTATTTCAGGTTTACTATGTGCCAAGCTTAGTCCTATGTTTCCTGTGGCATTCAGTCCTAGAGTTCAATATTTGGCATTTCCCATTTTCCAGATGATAACATTGAAACAGATGAACTAGCTTAAAGTCGAAGAGCTGATGGTGAGGGATGGAGTTATGTTTTTTCTTTTTCTTTATTGATTTCAGAGAGAGAGAGGAAGAGAGTAGGGGAGAGAGAGAGAGAGACATTGATAAGAAAGAACATAGATTGGCCACCTCCTGCATGCCCCCCACTGGGGATCTGGCCCACAACCTGGGTGTGTGCCTTGACCAGGTATTGAACAGGTGACCTCTTGGAGTATATGGGTGGACGCTCAACCACTGAGCCACACCGGCTGGGCTGGAGTTATGTTTTTTATTTATTAGTGTAATGGAATTTATTGGGGTGATACTGGTTAATACAGTTATGTAGGTGTCAGATATATAATTCTATACATCATCTGTATATTGTTTTGGGTATTCACTACCAAAGTCAAGTTTCCTTCCATCACCATTTATCTTACCCATACCCTCTACTACCTCCTCCAGTCCTCTTTCTCTCTGGTAATCACCATACTGTTGTCTGTGTCTATGAGGGGATGGAGTTAGGATTGATATACAGGTCAAGATAACTCCATAGCCAATGCCCTTAACAATTTTTTAAAATTAGTGAGTTCATTCAACAAATGTTATCGGATGACCTACTATGTACTGGCCAAAGGCCTGATACAAAATATTTTCAGATGGTTACAGAAAATGCATGGGATAGTCAGAAAATGATTACTCCAATATTTTCCCACTAAATGTATTTTGAGATTCATAGGCATGGGTGGTAGTGTCTCCACATAGCATTGAAACATCTTACACACAGTTCTCTAAGATGCTGAATGTAGGAGTCAGTACTTAGGAATTTTCCTCTTTCCTTTAGTGCTCTTCAAAGGTTCCACCGGTGACTCAGAATTGACTCCATTCTTACTATGGAAGTTGCATCATCCATCTCTTTCAACAGGGCTGTAATACTGCAGTAACACTGACCCTTCTTTAGGTTGCATCAGTCTATTATCAAGATAGAAATCACCATTCAACCTTGGCCCAATGTCTCAGTTGGTTGGAGCATCCTCCTGACACCAAAAAGTGGCAGGTTTGATTCCTGATGGGGGCACATACCCAGATTGATGGTTCAATCCCCAGCTCATGTAGAAGGCTGTCTGTCTGTATCCCTTCTTCCTCTCTCTGAAAATTAATTTTTAAAAAGTTTTCATAAATTTAGCACTTAAAAATTTATCAGAAATAAACAATTTCCATTTTGAAATGACATTATGATGTATCAGTATGATGAGATATTATATAGCCATTAAAATTGTTGATATCTATGTTTTTCTTTTGTTGAATTTATTGGGGTGACTGGTTAATAAAATTATATAGGTTTCAGGTATACAATTCTTCAATACATTATCTGTATATTTGTGTGTTTACCACCCCAAATCAAGTCTATGATATCTGTTTTTCAAAGAGTAAACTGTATGTTACTTTTCGGTCTACATTTTCTTATTTAAAAAAAAATCTCTGTTTATTAGGAACTTACCAAGTTTTTAAAACTTTAAGAACTTAAAACTAAAATGAATACAAGAGAACAAAAGAGTTGTCAGTGAAAAATATGTTAAGATACAATTTCATTAAAGATATTTCACACATTATAATTAGTCAGGGGTTAAATTCAAATATAAGTAATGCACCAAAGTCTTATAGTGACAGCTCCTACCAATTTGGACATCACTGGTACTGGTAGAAAAATAAGACTTATAGTTTTCATTGGCCTGAAGTGTGAGTTGTATGATTTATGACCCTGTTCTACAGGAATCACGAACCTCATTTTTAATATTCTCAAGTTTTAGGCTTTTATCTATTGTCCTCAACTTAGCCAATAATTTAAAATCCATTGACAAATGTTACAAAACTGTATGACTACGTGAATACATTCCTCTGGCCTTGGTAGGGTCCCCAAGCAAGTGAGGAGCCCTAAATTATAAGCTCCAAAAGCTTTATAGTAAATTGACCTCTGAGTACTAGCATTTCTGAGCCTGCCAGTTGGGGCCAGTACAGGACAACCAAGGGCCCAGAAGACTATAATGTATAACTGGAGTCTTGTCCTTTACTTTTCAATTGGATTGTTCCAAAGTGCAAAAAGATTTTATGAGGGAATACTTTCTGCCACCTGTGTATAAGGCAGCTTCCATGCATGTCTTTCTGGATTTTTTTGTTTACAGACTCCCAGAGCTTTTGAAAACTTTTCCCATTAAAATATAACATTTAGTTAATTCACATGTATTTTTTGTTATTCAAAATGTAATGAGTCAACCTAAATGTCCATTAATAAAGGATGCTAAGGAAACAATGGTAGATTATACTATGGAAATACTGTGCAAAGCTTCAAAACAATGAGGTAGATTTTTATTATTGACTTGAAAAGATGCCCAGGATTTATTATTAAATGAAAAAAGCACCTGGCCAGTGTGGCTCACTGGTTGAGCGTTGACCCATGCAGCACCAGGTGGTTGCTGGTTCCATTCCCCGTCAGGGCACATGCCCAGGTTGTGCGCCAAGTCCCCAGTGTGGGGCATGCAGGAGGCGGCCAGTTGGTGTTATCTCCTATTGATGTTTCTCTCTCCCTCTCTTTCTAAAATCAATAAAGAAAAAATATTTTTATTTTTAAATTTTTTTCTTCACTGATTTTAGAAAATATATTTTTTAAATAATTTTTTTTTTTAATGAAAAAGTGTCTGTTTGGTGTGGCTCAGTGGTTGAGCATTGTCCCATGCACTAAGAGGTTGCCAGTTTGATTCCCAGTCAGGGCACATGCCCAGGTTGTGGGCCAAATCCCCATAGGGGGCATGCAAGAGGTGGCCAGTAGATGTTCTCTTTCATCAATGCTTCTGTCACTCGCTTTCTCCCCCTTCCTCTCTCTCTAAAATCAATAAAGAAAAAACAATTAAAAAGCTAGTTACAGAACACAGAACAGTATGTACAATATGATCGATCCTATTTGTGTTACACACACACACACACCATATCTGCACAAATACCTATCATATTGACAGGAGTGGCTCCCTCTATATGGAATTAGATGGCAATCAAGAGGAACTTTTAGACTTAGTTGTATTGTATACATTTTTTTAAGATCAAGAATGAATTCCTGTATTACCTGTTTGATCTAACATAAATTTTAGAAATGTTGTGAATGAAAATGGCTAAGTTAGCCTTTAGCATCGAATATTTTTCAAATGTTTGCCTGCTGTTTGAGTTTGAACTATGTCATAGTATAGCAGCTTACATTTATGGTAAACAAAACTTTGCCCTGCATCCTTTGGTTTTATCCTCATAGTAACTAGATGTGGTTAGGGTTGGCAACATCTCTGTTTTTTTTTTTTTTTTTTTTTTTTTATTTTTTTTTTTTTTTTTTTGTTCAGGTAGAGTAGGAGGGGGAGAGAGGAACAGAGAGAGAGAGAAACATCGATGTGAAGGGACACATCGAGTGGCTGCCACCCGCACGACTGACCAGAGCCGGGGACAAACTGCAACCGAGGTATATGCCCTTAGCGGGAACCGAACCCGGGTCTCTCGGGACCGCAGGCCGACGCTCTAACCGCTGAGCCAAACCGGCCAGGGCAACATCTCTGTTTTATAGTTGAAAATACAGTCTCAGAATTTATTCATAGTAAAATATTTTAATTCTTTACTGTTTTTCTATTCATGTTATTGCTGGATTTACATAACACCTAGTTTATAATTCAGTTGACTTTTTCTCATGAGACACTTGTTAAACTTTTCACAGGCTGTGGCTTTCCACAGCCAAGTGTGTACTACCAGTTCAAAGTAATTATTTCCTAAGCTTTGTGTCAGACAAATCTGTTTCTTCCCTTTCATCTTGTTCTTTGTCTTCCTAATTTTTTTTTTCTTTCTTTCTGGATATGGCCGTTTTTCTTTCTGGTATGGTTTTTTCTCACTTAACTGTCATTATTTCCTGGAACCTGCACTTTCCCTTTTCATCAAAGACTGAAGACTGTGTCTCCCTGGCTAAGCTGAAACACAAAAGAGGTCTGGCCAGAGCAGAGCAGAGCAGACCATCAAGAAGAGCAGACTGTCTAGCTGCACAGGGCCAGGGCCCCAGGGCTGCCTTACCAGCCCTGTTGTATCACAATTGAGCTGTTTCACATAGAATAAAATTTCTTTCTTCACCACACCCCCTAAGACAAACAAAAACCTGTTATTTCCTAAGTGTGGATGTATAGTAACAAAATGTTACTTTTCCCTGGGCCATGTACTTTTTTTTTTAATTTATTTTTGTTACAGATGTTCCCCCCCACCATCCCTTGACACCCTCCTCCTGCCCCCACCCCAGCATTGTTGTCTATGTCCATTGGTTATGCTTATATGCATAAGTTCTTTGGTTTCTCTCTTCCCTCCTCCCACCCCCTTCTCTGAAGTTTGTCAGTCTGAACCCTACTTCTATGTCTCTGGGTCTATGTGTGTGTGTGTGTGTGTGTGTGTGTGTGTGTGTGTGTTTATTGACTTTTTAAAAATAAGTTTTTAAAAAAATTGATATTTTAGAAAGAAAGGAAGGGAGAGATAAATAAAAATGTTGATGTGAGGGAGAAACATCAATCTGCTGCCTCCTGCATGCCCTGCACTGGGGATTGAGCCCCGGTAACCCAGGCATGTACCCTGACCGGGAATCGAACTGGGACCTCTCTGTCCATGGGAGGATGCTCAATCCACTTGAGCCACACCGGCCAGGCAGGGGCATGTACTTTTTAATTAGGATCTCTTGAGGAACAGCCTCCAAATTCAAATGAATGAGGGGGTTAGACTAGATCTCTGAGACTCAGCTCTAATATCCATGATGCAATGTATCAATCTCTAATTATGACATTTTGGGGCCTTTCACAGATCTGAGAACAAAATATTTTTGTTCAGAAATACTTGTTAAAGCTCTCTCAAATCACTTGGCATAGCACCTGCTTTCTTGGCTTACCTCTAAGGGTGTGCACAAATAGAAGGAAAGAAAACGTTGTTTTTAAATTCTGAGTTTGTCACTGCTCTCTGATTCTGTGGTAGAGTAGCCTAATGGAGAGTATGGAGCTGGAAGTCTGAAGAACTGAGCTCTAATCAAGATCCAGTATGAATTTTGTAACTATATAAATGTATGTCAGGGAAAGCTGAGTGGTGTGGAAAGAAAAGGGCTTTGGCCAGGGTTCACTGTTTATTCATCTCATTCATTTAAAAAGCAAACAATTTCTGTACTGGTGCGGCTCAGTCCCATGGACTATGAGTTCTTGGTTCCATTCCCCATCAGGGTACATGCCTGGGTTTCCAGCTCGACCCCCAGTAGGAGGCGTTCAGGAGGCATTTTGTGCAAGATTGATGTTTCTATTTCTCCCTTCCTCTTTATTGCAAAAAGAAATGTTTTAAAAAATAAAATAATAGCCCTGGCCGGTTTGGCTCAGCGGTTAGAGCGTCGGCCTGCGGTCCTGAGAGACCCGGGTTCGGTTCCCGCTAAGGGCATGTACCTCGGTTGCAGTTTGTCCCCGGCCCTGATTGGTTGTGCGGGTGGCAGCCACTCGATGTGTTCCTTTCACATCGATGTTTCTCTCTCTCTCTCTGTTCCTCTCTCTCCCTCCCACTCTACCTGAACAAAAAAAGGAAAAATGTCCTCGGGTGAGGATAAAAAAAAATAAAATAAAATAAAAAATAAAAAATAAAATAATAAAAAACAACCATATAGCATACAAAATATAGTCAATAATATTGTAATAACTATGGTGCCAGGTGGGTACTGGAAATATCAGAGGGGACATGGTGTAAAGTATATGATTGTCTAACCACTATGCTATATACTTGAAACTAATACAAAATAATGATTGTAAATTAATTGGAAAAAAAGAATAGCCCTGGCCAGTTTGGCTCAGCAGTTAGACCAATGAGTTGCGGGTTTGATATTGGTCAAAGGCACATACCTCGGTTGCAGTTTGTCTCTGGCCCTGGTTGGGTCGTGCGGGAGGCAACCAGTCTATGTGGCTCTATTCACAGTGGTGAATAAGATAATTCTCACCCTGCCAAGAGAGCTCAGTTGGTTGGAGCATTGCCCTGATATGCCAGGGTTTGATCCTGGTTGGGGCACATACAGGAATCAATCAATGAATGCGTGGATAAGTGGAGCAACAGATCAATGTTACTCTCTCTGTGTGTCTCTCTCTCAAATCAATAAAAAGAGTTATTGCCAGAAATAATTTTTTTTTTAAAAAGATGGAATTCTCTATCCTCAGTATTTGTTATTGATTTCGAGCCTCTTAACCTTGAGTTCTTTTTTTTATTTTTTTATCCTCACCCGAGGACATTTTTCCATTTTTTGTTCAGATAGAGCGGGAGGGAGAGAGAGGAAGAGAGAGGGAGAGAAACATCGACATGAAGGGACACATCGAGTGGCTGCCACCCGCACGACCAACCAGGGCCGGGGACAAACTGCAACCGAGGTACGTGCCCTTAGCGGGAACCGAACCCGGGTCTCTCTGTACTGCAGGCCGACACTCCAACCGCTGAGCCAAACCGGCCAGGGCTAACCTCGAGTTCTTTTTCCCATGTGGAAAAGGTGTTGAGAGTAATATATAATCATATTCCACAAGAATTATTGTTGTAGTGACCCATTATTTGATGTCTGGGGTTATATTACTTGGGTGTGCTGGGTGGAAAAAAAGATTGAAAACTGCTGATCTAGTTCAAGTTTTTCTTTTTCTTTTTTTGTTTAGTTTTTATAAAGTTTTTTTTCCCTTTACTGATTTTAGAGAGGAAGTGAGAGGAAGAGAGAGATGGAAACATCCCTGAGAGAGAACATTGATTGGCCACCTCCTGCATGCCCCCCACTGGGGATTTGGCCCACAACCTGGGCATGTGTCTTGACTGGGAATTGAACTGGCGACCTCTTGGTACATGGGTCAGTGCTTAACCACTGAGCCACACCAGCCAGACCAAGTTCTTCATTTGTAGATAACAGAATAGGGCTCAGAACAATTAATTGACCATCCCAGTGCTCTGTTTACTTACCACTCCCCGTTAAGTTTCTTCAGGACCCTCAGAAAGTTTCTTTCCTCTCCTCCTTGGCCTGTGTGCTCCAGCCCATCTAGAGTACTAAGTATTGAGAGCAAACTGTGAACATGTTGATTTGTGTATTCATTTTGCTTAGGTTGGGTTCTTTGTTCTCAATCCTCACATGCCCTTTTCCTTCTTGAAATCCAGTCATCCAGTGTCACTTTCTTCTAGGGTCATGGTCCCTCAACTTGATAAAACCTTTCTTTGGAATCTCATAACATTTTATATTAGTTTACTATTACTATCCTTAATCTGTGTGAACTATCCTTTCACCCTTGAGTGCAAACTGCGTCCTGTTGGTTTTTTCATTCCCCTGGTGCTTTGGGCAATGCTTTATAACAGCTCGTAAATAATCTTTGATGGAATTGAGTTCTTTTAAAAAAATGTTTTATTGATTTTTAGAGAGAGAAGAAAGGAGAGGGAGAGAGAGAGAAACATTTGATGAGAGAGAAACATCTTTTGGCAGCCTCCTGCATGCCCCTTGCTGGGGATCCAGCTTGCAACCCCTGACCAGGAGTTAAACCAGTGACCTCTTGGTGCATGGGTCGTTGCTCAACCATTGAGCCACACCAGCTGGGCCAAATTGAATTCTTGAATCAGATTAATGGCAATATGATAGCAATTATATCTGACCAGCTTAATATAGCACGCTATTGTGGTAATAAAATGAGGCAATAAATGTGAAGCAAATTTTGACAGTTTTTAAAGGTAATAAATACATCGAGGAGGATGACTAAATGGAAAGTAGTCTAGGAGCTTATTCACATTTTAAATAGTTAAAGTGATTATTATTTTATTTTTTTGCCTGGAGACTTAGTGTTGGAAGATATAATCATTGTTTTGAATTTTTTGAAAGGGTGTCAAGTGGCAAACATTCTATATTGCTCCAGGCAGCGTAACTACTAGCAGTACGAGGAAGTAAAAGGGAAGCAGATTTCACTCCAGCAAGTGGCAGAAGTTCTAACACTTAGAGCTGTCAAACAATGAACTGGCTGCCTTACTTAGGTAGTGAGCTCCCTGAAATTTGAACTGTGGAAATAGAGCTGGAATGTGCAAGAGGGAATTCCTGCCCGGGAAGAGTTGGACCAATAACCTTTAAGGTGTCTTCCAACTCTCAAGTTTCTATTACTGTTCAGCTCAACTGCATATCTGAATTGTTCTTGAAAAAAAAAATTGTATTAGGTAAATTGTCAATCAACTTAAAAACTGTTATGGTCAAGTTTACAATAAGTAAAGTTTGACAACATGAGGAGTGGGAAATCAGGTTTAAAAATCCAGATACTACTAAAGGGGGTGGGAGGGAGTAAAGGAGAGAGAGAGGGAACGGAAGAGAGGGAGAGGAAGACAGAGAGTGAGTTGTGTTTGGAATGATGTGTTCTGGGCTAGTGACGGTTATCGAAAACGTAAAAGTTCCGAATTGTTTCGCTTTACACTAATACTTGCAGATTTTCCCGAAGCACTGTAAGCGGAAGCGAGACCCAGTGTTTGGTGAAGAACGAGTTCCCGGAAGGCGTTTGGCTGTCCTGTGGTCGCCCAGGACCGCTCAAACTGGTAGCGGACTTGACCCGCTATAGCGGAAGGCGGTGGGGACAGCGCGGTGGGGGGCGCTGCTGGCCGCCGGCCGAACTACCAGTCCCAGTGGTCCCCGCGGCGCCGCGCACGCGCAATGGCATGGCGGCAGCGCCACCGCAGGACGCAGGGAAGCCTGCTAGTGAGTGGCGGCGGCGGCAGCGGCGGTGGTGGCAGTTCGCGGCGAGGGCGACTGCTCCGAGGCCGAGTGGCGATCGGGTGGAGACCTCGGTTCCTTTCTCCGTATGATTCTCTTGGTGAGTGTCTGTCCTCAGTTAACCCGCGCCGAGTGCTCGGCTCCCTGTCTGGTGACCGGGCTGCTCCGGCCTTGGGCCGCAGCCTGCGCCTGACGGTCGGGCCGCGGGGTTCAGCTGACCCTGGGCCCTTCCCTCTAGTGTCGGGGGAAGTGGGGGTGGGGAGAGACGCGGTTAGACCGAGGGGAGCGGTGTTGCGGCGCGCCGGGCCAAGGGTGGCCTGGGGCTGGCAAGAGGGAGGGTCGCGTGGGGGATGGGATGGGAGGCGAAGCAGGTAGGGAACCGAGTATAGGAGGCGAGAATGAGGTGGAATGTCTTCTGAGTGCCGCTGGTGAAGATGTCGTGCTTCGGGGACTCTTGACAAGCGGGACTCACCGGTCTGGCGGGCAGCCCACTTGCCATAAACACACACTATACTTAGTGTCTTTCCACCTGCTGTTGGAGGTATGGGAGTGAAGGACTGTTGGTTTGCTTCCATCTCCTTTCCTTCAATCTCACCTTTTATTGACTGGCAAAATTTAAATGGGTGCTGGCCACGCAAACCGTAGAAATAAACAGGGCTCTGTGTATAAAGCTGCGTAAAAACAAGGGAGGTATGGTGATTTGTTCAGATAAGAGCTAGGTCAGAGGAGAGCCCAGTGTTTTTATTTTAAAATTGTTGACAGAAATCAGTTTGAGCAATGCTTTGAATTATAAACGAGTTTTTAACCTGAGATTCACTGGGTTGTGAATAGAACTGGGGGAGTGGGGTAGGAGTCCTTGAACTAGAATGAGGAAAACTGTAATTTATTATTTCCTTCCATTATGGATTTAAGCAACAAACCACAGTAGAATTAGAAATGCCTGTGAATTTGTCACCAGTACAAATTACAGATATTATTGTATCATGTTTATAGTTGTTGCAGATATCTCAAAATATCATTTATGCTTATAATGTCTTCAAATTTTTGGTATTGTTAGAACCACTGTTAGATCTTGTTATTTAATGTAAGGCTAAAACTGCATGTATCTTACTGTATCAGGGTTTTCAAAAATTGTTTTGCTAATAGTTCATTATAATTGGTTTCCTTTGTAAACTCATATGTTTAATTATACATTTAAAAGCAATCTGAGCCCTGGCGGGTTTGGCTTAGTGGACCGAAGGGTTGTGGGTTCAATTCCCAGTCAAGTGCACGTACAAGGGTTGCAGGCTCTAGCCCCTCCCTAGGAAGGGTAAAGCAGAAGGCAACCAATCGCCTCACTTCGATGTTTCTCTCTCTCTCCCTCTCCCTTCCACTCTATTTAAAAAACCAATGGAAGAATGTCCTTGGGTGAGGATGAACAAAAATAAATAAATAAAAACAATCTGAGAAGGGTTCCATAGGCTCCACCAGACTACCAAAGAGATCCATGGCACACAGAAATTAAGAACTCCTGAAGTAGAAATAAGTTTGTTGGGGATATATAAATCTGCCTGGAAGAATATTGAATCATTAGATGAGAAAGAAGACAGATAGGATGATAAATGTAGATGACAGAGGGAATTTTATAAAGAGGGAAGTAAAAAATACTTGGCTGAGCTCAGAGTTACAGTTTTGAAAGATAGACTAGCCACAGGTACTTCATTCAGGGTACTGGGAAACCAGCAAAATAATCTGAGGAAGAAAGCGTAGTGAGTACTTTGGCTTTAAAATTGCCCTGGCCAGTTTGGCTCAGCGGTTAGAGCGTTGGCCTGTGGTCCAGAGAGATCCAGGTTTGGTTCCTGCTAAGGGCACGTACCTAGGTTGCAGTTTGTCCCCGGCCCTGGTTGGGTCGTGTGGGTGGCAGCCACTCGATTTGTCTCTTTCACATTGATGTTTCTCTCTCTCTCTCCCTCCATTCTATCTGAACAAAAAGTGGAAAAGTGTCCTTGGGTGAGGATAAAAAATAAAATAAAATGTTCTTATTATTGCATCTCCTAGTTCCAAGTGATGAAGCCCTCTAAGCTCTTGTGTAAGCCTGTGATAGGAAGTTTTAGTGTGTGCTGGTTTTCTTTTCTTTTTTATCCTCACCTGAGGACATTCTCCATTTTTTGTTCAGGCAGAGTGGGAGGGGGGGAGAGAGAGAGAGAGAAAAACATCAACGTGAAGGTAACACATCGAGTGGCTGCCATCCGCACAACCAACCAGGGCCAGGGACAAACTGCAACTGAGGTATGCGCCCTTAGGGGGAACCGAACCCGGGTCCCTCTGGACTGCAGGCCAACACTCTAACTGCTGAGCCAAACCGGCCAGGTCTGTGCTGGTTTTCTTTATATCATATGGATAGTGTGGCTTTTAAAGAATTGCCTATCCTTAAATGAAAAACCTCAGGATCTCTCTTCAATTTATTTCCTATTGCTATTACCTTCTTTTCATATGTGATAGAAAGTAAACGTGCAGATTATAGAGTTGGAGAGTTGGTAAGTCATTTTTTTAAAAATTCCATTTAAAATTTTTGCAGTTCAACTTCATTTTGGCATCAGACTTCTCACTGACAAATCACTCAACTTTTTTTTTTTCCAGAATATGTGTGACTTGAAATTTGCACCTATTTGTAAAGCACCTGTCAACATCTGGTGTGGGGTTTTTACCCCCTCTAAAATAATAGCTATAATGGAAAACCACTGCAGCAAACTTTTTCTGGAAAAAATAAAGGGGGGATATGAAAGGTGAGGAAGAATATTTAATGAAACAGCTGTTGGTGCTGAAATAGTGTACAAATCACTGCCTTGAAGTGGTTTTGCCTGCTACATTCTGTGTCCTTACATTATCCTCTTTGTCCCCTGTCCCTATATTTTATTTATAGCATCTACCTGTCTGCTATCTCACCTGAGAACATTTTTTCCTTTTTTGTTGTTGTTGTTGTTCAGGTAGAGTGGGAGGGAGAGAGACAGAGAGAGAGAAACATTGACGTGAAAGGGACACATCAAGTGGTTGCCACCTGCACAACCCAACCAGGGCCGGGGACAAACTGCAACCGAGGTACCTGCCCTTAGCGAGAATTGAACCCGGGTCTCTCTGGACCGCAGGCCGATGCTCTAACCGCTAAGCCAAACCGGCCAGGGCTAGTATTTTATTTTTTTTAAATATGTTTTTATTGATTTTTTTGTTTTTGTTTTTATTGATTTTTAGAGAGAGAGAAATAAAAACATTGATGAGAGAGAAATATTCATCAGCTGCCTCCTGCACGCCCCCCACTGGGGATCAAGTCCACAACCAGGCATGTGCCCTGACTGCTTGGTATATGGGTGGATGCTCAACCACTGAGCCACATGAGCCAGGCTTATTTAGTATTTTAATCTTTATCTCTCCATTCAAATGTCAGCTCTATGAGAATAGGAACTTTGTCTTCACCACTGCTGGAATAGTGGCTGGCACATTATGAGTACTCAGTAAATATTTGCTGAGTAAATAAATAAATTAGTTAATTTATAATGCTGGGTTTTTTATTTCTAGGAATAAAACACATCCATTTAAAAAAAATTTTTTTCTTTATTGATTTTTTTTTTAGAAGGAGAGAAGGAGAGAGATAGAAACATCAATGAGAAAGAACATCAGTTAGCCGCCTCCTGCATGCCCCCCACTGGGGATCAGACCCACAACCTGGGCATAGGCATGTGCCCTGACCAGGAATCGAACTGGCGACCTCTTGGTGCCTGGGCCAATGCTCATCCACTGAGCCACACCGGCCAGGCAATCCATTTTTTTTTTTTTTTAATGTTTTTATTACTGGTGGAATTTACATTGGTACAGCTGTCTTGAGAGACAATGTTTGCAGTACTTAGGAAAGTTGAAAATGGGCATATCTGACCTATAATTTCACAATTTCTAAAAGGCAGTAAGAATAATGGAGATGGTGACAGACGGGATGCTGTCTGTAGTTTTTTTGTTGTTTTTTTCCTTTATTAATTTTTAGAGAGAGAGGAAGGGAGAGGGAGAGATGGACACATTGATGAGAGGGAACAGATTGGCCACCTCCTGCATGCCCCCACTGGGGATTGGGCCCACAGCCTGGGCATGTGCCCTGACTGAGAATTGAACTGGCAACTTCCTGGTGTATGGGTCGATGCTCAACCACTGAGCGACACAGGCTGGGCCTATCTGTAGTTTTTATTTAAAGGCTAGAATCACTGGCCAGTGTGGCTCAGTGGTTGAGCGTTGACCCAGGCACCAAAAGGTTGACGGTTTGATTCCTGGTCAGGGCACATGCCCAGGTTGTGGGCCAAATCCCCAGTGGGGGGCATGCAGGAGGCAACCAATCAATGTTCTCTCTTATCGATGTCTCTCTCTCTCTCTCTTCTCCCTTCCTCTCTCTCTAAAAATCAACAAAGAAAAAATAAATAAATAAAGGCTAGAAGCAACTATGACAGTGTTAACTTTTAATTCTGGGAGACCGAAAACAAGGGCTAAATCATTCTTTGTACCTTTCCCTATTTTGTGTTGATTTTGTTTGAATTTATAACTTTTTTTTTTTAAATCCTCATCTGAGGATTTTTTTTTATTGATTTTTTTTAGAGAGAGAAGAAGGGAGAGGGAGAGAGAGACATCGATAAGAGAGAACATTGATTGGTCGCCTCCTGCATGCCCCCCACTGGGGGTTTGGCCCACAACCTGGGCATGTGCCCTGACCAGTAATTGAACCAGCGACCTCTTGGTGCATGGGTCGATGCTCAACCAGTGAGCCAGGTTGTTTTTATTGATCGTAGAGAGAGAGAGAGAGAGAGAGAGAGAGAACATTGATCAGTTGCCTTCTGTATGTGTCCTAACTGGGGATCGAACCCAAAAACTAGATGTGTTCTCTGACTTGGAAGCGAACCTGCATTCTTTTGGTGCAGGGAACCATGCTCCTGTCAACTGAGCAACCTCGTCAGAGAGAATCCTTAACTTTTAAATGTTGTTTCCCAACTCTTTGAAAAATTGTAAACCTGCAGAAGAGTTGCAAGAGTAGCACAATAAACACTCATACATTCTTCACCTACATTCAGAACTTGTTAACATTTGTCATGTTTGGTTCACAAACAAGTAGACATATTTTGTTGAACCATTTGTGAGTTAGGTATAGATACCATCAGCACATCATCCTCCCAAATACTTTAGGATATATTTCCCAAGAATAAATACTTTTTTCTATATATCTACAATTCAGTTGTCACCCTCAATAAATTTAACATGGATGTAATATTATTTAATTTATAAAATATATATACAAATTTCCCTAGTTGTCCCAATACTGCTCTTAGTTATTCAGTTTTTGTGTGTTACCCAAGATTTAATTAAGTTTCTTGTGTTTAGTTGCCTGCTTGTTTCAAAAATCATTTTTCAACTTGTTTTGGTCTCATGACAGTAAGCATCCAGACCAGGTTTTGTTACATGCCCCTCAATTTGGATTTGTCTGAACATTTCTTCACGATCAGATTTGGGTTAAACATTTGGCGCTGGAATATTATGTAGGTGATTTTAGGTCTCTTTTAATGTATAGAGGCATGAGATGATGTAAATTTGATCATTTGTATAAGATAATGTCTAGATTTATATTATAAAGGTACTTCTTTTTGTTTTATAATTAAGTAATCTGCGGAGTGATAATTTTTTTTTTTTTAATTAAAATTTTTTTAGTACATGCCCCTGGTGGGAACCAAACCCCGGACTCTCTGGTCCACAGAGGGCAAACAAATCTAGTTTTGAGTTCCTTCTCTGCTGTTTAATAGCTGAATGGTTAGGCAGTAAGTTATGTGACTTTTCTAAACCTAGTTTCTCATCTATAAAATGGTGGTGATAAATACCTATCACATAGGATTAAATCTAATAATCATCATCATCATAATCATAATATATGAAAAACATCGGCAACATGGCTTTCACTTAATAATTGCTAGTTATCTTTTGGTGTTCCAGTTCTCAAAAACTGCATTCACTCTTTTCCATCTTGGTAACCACATCCCTGGCTTTATTTATTTTTTATTTTTTTATCCTCACCCGAGGACATTTTTGCATTTATCTTCAGATAGAGCAGGAGGGAGAGAGGAAGGAAGAGAGAGAGAGAAACATCAGTGTGAGAGAGACACATGGACTGGTTGCCGCTCACGCGACCCTCACGCGACCCCCAACCGTGCCAGGGACAAACCGCAACCGAGGTACGTGCTCTTAACGGGGACCGAACCCAGGCCTCTCTTGTCCGCAGGCTGATGCTCTGACCACTGAGCCAAACTGGCCAGGGCCCACATCCCTGGCTTTAGAACAAGCTACTCTTCTTGGCCACTAACACAATGTCATTACTTCCCACTTCATTCAGTTGGCTCCATTATGAGATTTTAAGTGGCTTTCCAGTGATGGAACACAGCACTTACCACCTTACAAGGGTGATGCAGCCTGATAATGTCATTGTGGAAATTGCAACAATATGTATTAACTTCTTTTTTTTGATTCAACTCACAATACAACATTAATCACTCTTTAAATGTGGTGTGCTTCAGTTTAAATTAGTTTTATTTGGAAAAATTACTCCTAATATTTGTAGAAAATTGAAGAGAGAATGCAGATATATCCTAATAGTAAGACATTTAATTTAATTTTTTTTCTTTGTTGATTTTAGAGAGAGAGGACGGGAGAGAGAGAGATAGAAACATCAGTGAGTGAGAGCATTGATTGGCCACCTCCTGCATGCCCCCCATGGGGATCGGGCCCACAACCTGGGCATGTGCCCTGACTGGGAACTGAACTAGTGACCTCCTGGTGCATGGGTCGACACTCAAGCACTGAGCCACACTGGCTGGGCTCATTTAAATTTTTTTTTTTAATCCTCACCCAAAGATGTTTTTGCATTTATCTTCAGATAGAGCAAGAAGGGGAGAGAGGAAGGAAGAGAGAGAGAGAAACATCGATGTGAAAGAGACACATTGGCTGACTGCCACCCACACAACCCCAGCCTGGGCCAGGGACAAACTGCAACCAAGGTATGTGCCCTTAGCAGGAACTGAACCCGGGACACTCTGGTCCGCAGGCTGACGCTCTAACCGCTAAGCCAAGCCAGGGCTCATTTAATTTTTTAAAATATGTTTTTATTGCCCTGGCTGGTTTGGCTCCATAGTTAGAGCATTGACCCTCGGACTGAAGGGTCAAGAGTTCGATTCCCAGTCAAAGGCATGTATAAGGGGTTCCATCCCTGGCCCAGGTCTGGGTCATATGGGAGGTGACCAATTGATATGTCTCTCTCTCTCTCTTTCTCTCTCTCTCTCTCACCTCCTCCCTCTCTTCCATTCTATCTAAAAAAAATTTTTAAAAAGTCAATGGAAAAATATCCTTGGGTGAGGATTAACAACAACAACAAAAATGTTTTTATTGATTTTTAGATAACGAGGAAGGGAGAGGGAGAGAAACCAATCAGCTGCCTTCTGCACACCCCTTACTGGGGATCGAGCCAGAAACCATAGCACGCATTCTGCCCAGGAATCTAACGGGTGACCTCTTGGTACATGGGCTCAATCCATTGAACTATACTGACTGAGCTCATTTAATTAAAATTTTTTATTTATTTTATATTTATTTATTTTTTTTTTATCCTCACCCGAGGACATTTTTCCATTTTTTGTTCAGGTAGAGTGGGAGGGAGAGAGAGGAACCGAGAGAGAGAGAGAGAAACATCGACGTGAAAGGAACACATTGAGTGGCTGCCACCCGCACGACCAACCAGGGCCGGGGACAAACTGCAACCGAGGTACGTGCCCTTAGCGGGAACCAAACCCGGGTCTCTCAGGACCGCAGGCCGACGCTCCAACTGCTGAGCCAAACCGGCCAGGGCTAATTAAAATTTTTTTAAGAGTGAATGTATTGGGAAGAGTTGGTTACACATTACACTAGGATTCTCCAAGGTGAAATATGATTTAAACAATTTTATTTTATTTTATAAAAGCCTGATATAGCCCAGGCCAGTTTGGCTCAGCGGTCCGGAGAGATCAGGGTTCAGTTCCCGCTAAGGCCATGTACCTCGGTTGCAGTTTGTCCCCAGCCCTGGTTGGGTCATGTGAGTGGCAGCCAGTCAGTGAGTCCCTTTCATGTCGATGTTTCTCTCTCTCTGTCTCTTCCTTTCCCTCCCGCTCTATCTGAACTATCTGAACAAAATATCGAAAGATGTCCTTGGTGAGGATTAAAAAAAAAAAAAAAGCCTGATATAGATGGAATCCTTCTTACTTGCTTGGAAAGACCAGTCCTTGAAAATATTTTTCTCAAATGGATAATTATTTTTTTCCCTTTCAACTTTGTTTTTTTTACTACACATATTTTCTTTTCTGGAGTTATTTTTTTCTTAGGCAAGAAGGATGTCAGTATTTTTTCACACTTGAACTGCCTCAACTTGTGTTTCCTTAGAATTATTTGCACTTTAACTCTTTAATCCTAATCAAGATGTTTTTATTTGTAAAGGAATAGGGCCACTAATTTCTGTATCATCTATACATTTTAAAAGAAGTTTTAGGTACCAAGCTGTTTGAATTTTGTTTTTTAAAATTATACATAATTAAAATTTCCTTCTTTATGCTTACCTCTGATTTTTCTGAATGTTTTATTTTGTGTTAATAAGACTTTGTAGCCCTGGCCGGTTTGGCTTAGCAGTTGGAGTGTCGGCCTAAGGACCAGAGAGTCCCGGGGTTTGGTTCCTGCTAGAGGCATGTACCCAAAAAAAAAAAAAAAAAAAAAGACTTTGTAAAAACATGTTCAGAAGTGCAGTTTTTCATTGTTCTAAGCTGAAACCATGTATTGAACTCTGAAATGCAGAGGTTAAAAGAAGTGGTGAATATCTATCGAACTTGATACTTCAAGTTCTTTTATTTAATATATATGAATGAATGGTTGAGCAAATGTTTTAAAAAATTACAGGCTTTTCTAGGGGTCTTTATAATGTCATTTTCTTTTTAAATTTGAATATGAAACTTCAACGCATACATATTTTTTTTAAGCCATTTTTAAAAGGTAAGGCTTTAAGCATACTGTTGTAACTGTGAAAACAGGCAAGATGTCTGCTCACTAATCTAAGATGACTGTCCTAAAGGTGCTTGCTTGGTCTTGCTCCCATTTAATGCCAGGACACCCACGCTGCAGACTAGTGGAAAACATGCTGTCAAACGTGTTCAGTTCTTTTTCCTTATTAATTTGTTTTCAGTGTATTTTCTGTGAGTCTTTGAAAGGATTAAATTGTGTTTTTTCTATTAGACATTTTAAAAGACAAAAAAATTCGTTGAGGGATATTATCTTGATTCCCTTTTTTTCCAGGATCAGAGTCAAGTTATCTTCCCAAGTAATCTTTTTTTTTTTTTATCCTCACCCGAGGATATTTTTCCATTTTTTGTACAGATAGAGTGGGAGGGAGAGAGAGGAAGGGAGAGAGAGAGAAACATCGACGTGAAAGGAACACATCGAGTGGCTGCCACCCGCACGACCAACCAGGGCCGGGGACAAACTGCAACCGAAGTACATGCCCTTAGCGGGAACCGAACCCGGGTCTCTCCGGACCGCAGGCCGACGCTCTAACCGCTGAGCAAAACTGGCCAAGGCTTCCCAAGTAATCTTAATTTTATACAAATATATGTGTTTTTAAAGTTTTAGAACTTAAGCTAAATTACTCTGTTTTTAACCCACCTTGAACTGTCTGCTTTCACTTTCTAATACAGGACTGTGACCCATCTCTCGATTTTACTTCTATTGCTTACAAATCCTGACAACTTCACAAAGATATATCAGGTCTAAAAGTCATAGTATTTAAGGTACATTCGCAAAATGTTTACAAGTATTGATTTCTGTACCAGAAAAACTTAGGAAAGAATAGATAAATTCTCTTTGAGAAATTACTTCATTTTTACCACCTCCTTTAGAATCCAAGGAATCTTTGACTCCTCTAATGTCTAAGTGTTCAAGGTTGTGATAGGCTAACTGGGATTCTGGTGGAAAGTGACTTATTAAGCCTCTCTATGAGTAAGTTTCTGTTCCATCATTTCAAAACATCATAATAGTAGTAATAATAATAGCTAACATTTATCGAGTTATTTTTTTTTCTAGGCATTATATAAACTATTTAAAATTACACATTTCATAATGCTATGGAGGGATCTTAATGGTTTATTTCTTTTTGAAAAAATACTTTAACTAATTAGAAAATTTGTGTGTGTGTGTTCCAGAAAGTTCCTTTTAGGTTAACATAGTCAGTAGTAGTAATCTTGTTTGAAATTTGATAATAAGTTTTTATAATTTTATGAACCACCATTCTTGTAAATGTGATGAAATGGACCTGACAGACTGCTGTTTACATGTATCCCTTAATTTTGAGGGTGGATTCTTATATTTTGAAACAGGCTTTACCAGTATTACAGCTCAGCAAAAATGTAGCCAAAGCTTCCTCAAAGCATGTGGGTGGTGAATTCTTCCTCTCAAAAGTTTGCAGAGGGTTCTAAGAGTTTTAGGTTTTTCTTCAGTTATTTGGTGTATCTTGATTTCAGATTTATATATGTCTTAATGAATTGTTACTAGAGATGGTTGAATAGGAGGAAATTAGATTAGTGGTATTTACTTTTAGATTAATAAAATTTATCTAATTGTGAAAGTTCCTGATACCCATTTCTGGACTAGGTGGATATTTTTGTATCACTTATTGCCTCTGGGAAATAAAGGGATATCATTTTAATACCTTTACAGTTCTGCTTATTGGTGTGTAGCTTGTCATTGTTGAACGATGTCTAGAAATTAAGGACTCTGTGCTTTGGTTCCATTGGAAAATTTTCACATCTTAAATATATTATTATTTATAGCATTTGTCTGGTCCTGAGTGTTTAAATAATTACACTAGCAGATCTTTCAGTGGGGAAGAGCTTAGTGTCAAGTTTTTATGTTTTTTCTTTTCTTTTTAAAAAATTACTGAAGTAATAAATGTTCTTTGTTTTAAAAAACCAACTAAAATGCCCTGGCAGGTTTGCTCAGTGGTTAGAGGGGCATCTGTGGACTGGAGGGTCTTGGCTTTGATTCCTGGTCAAGGGAACATACCTGGGTTGCAGGTTAGATCCCCATTCCCATCCCCGGCCACCAGTCAGGGTCATGTGGGAGGCAACCGATCCATGTGTCTCTCTCACATCCGTGTTTCTCTCTTCTCGCTCTCCCTCCCTCTGTCCCTTCCATTCTATCTAAAAAAATCAGTGGAAAAATATCCTTGGGTGAGGATTAACAACAAAAGAAGGTAAAACAATGCAAAAATGAAAGCTTTCTTTCTCACATATACATACATATACTATATGCTTTGACTTTTTTTCTTTCTTTTAATTAAAAAACTTTTTTTCTCTATTGATATTAGAGAGAGAGAGGAAGGGAGAGGGAGAAAGAGATAGAAACATCAGTAAGAGAGAACATCTATTGGCCGCCTCCTGCCTGCCCCTCACTGGGGATTTTGCCCACAACCTGGGCATGTGCTGGGAGTCAAACTGGTGACCTCTTAGTGCATGAGCCACACCCGCCAGGCTAAGAGTCAAGATTTTTGAACTGGCATAGTGAGGAAACAATATTTGCTAACTAATGCATATTCGAGAGAGAAAGGAAGAGGGAGAGAGTAAGAAACATTGATTAGTTGCGTCCCATACGCACCCTGACTGGGGATTAAACCTGAAATCTGGATATGTGTCCTGACCAGGAATTGAATTGGTGACCTTTCAGTGCATGGGATGATTCTCAACCAACCGAGCTGTCCAGATTTTGTTGTTGTTGTTGTTAACTCTCACCTGAGGATATTTTTCCATATTTTGTACAGATAGCGTGGGAGGGAGAGAGAGGAAGGGAGAGAGAGAGAGAAACATCGACGTGAAGGGACACATCGAGCGGCCGCCACCCGCACGACCCACCAGGGCCCGGGACAAACTGCAACCGAAGTACGTGCCCCCAGCGGGAACCAAACCCGGGTCTCTCCGGACCGCAGGCCGACGCTCTAAGACGCTCTAACCGCTGAGCCAAACCGGCCAGGGCTCCATTGACTTTTTAGTGGAAGCGAGGGGGGGCGGTGACATCAATGTGAGAGAGACACATTGATTGGTTGCTTCCTCCATGACCCTGGACGGGGCTGGGGATGGAACCTGCAACCCAGATACATGCCCTTGATCAGAAATTGAACCTGAGACTCTTCAGTCTGCAGAATGATGCTCCAACCACTGAGCAAAACTGGCCAGAGCCAGATGTTTTGATATTCTATCAACTGAGTCATATATTGAAATCTGGCTTAACCCACAGCCATTTGTGATGTTATACCTGATAATTAGTGTTCATTATTTTTGTGGTTAGCCTGTCTTCTTTAGCTCTGGAAAGTTAGTAGTGTATTGGGGGTAAAATCAACATCTGTTTGGATTTTATTTATTTTTGTTAGGATCTGGAATTTTGTTATGATAAAAAGTCGGTAATGTTGATTTGAGTTTTGAGTTCTATCTAGCTTTATATTACTTGCATCTTTAAAGTAGTCTGCCTTTCAATTCCCTGTACTTGTGCCAAGAACAGTTGTTACTAAGTCCATTCTTTCTTCTACAATGTTTTACTCTTGTTTCAAATATAGCAACTAAAGATATTAAAATATCACTTGTTTCCATTTTTATCTATATTGATATGCATTTCTTAATTGGGATGAAATATATTTTTGGTTCATTAAATTATTTCAAATATGCTCATTGGAAAGTTAGAAGATGTTTTTAAGTTAAATTCAGTTACTGTTTCTTAATCATTTTGGAGCTGAGTTAGCAGTAGCTTGGTTCATTGCTAACTAGAGCATTACTCTTCATCATTCAGTCATTTATTAGTTATTTATAAACTCAAACATTTATTCAGCACCTGCTAAAAGCTAGTCCCTCTGCTAAGTAATGGGGATACCAAGAGGACTATGTCCTTACTTCAGGACACTTGGAGATTTGTTGAGGTAACATTTTGTTAGAAACTGTAAAATGCTATGATAGAGATGAGCCCAAATGAGATATAATCTGAGTCAAGAGAAAGGCCAGTAAAGGCCCCTCGGTTTGAGCTGGGCCCAGATGCTGTAAGTGGGATTTAAATGGCCAGTGAAAGGAATGACAAAGGATTCTAAAAAGAATATATATAGAAATCTGGTCTGTGAAAACCACTTGAAATTGTCATTAGAATGTCATGAGAATGTGAGCCGCTCAAGAGCAAGACCTTACCTAGCACATAGTAGATGTTATATAAACATTTGGTGAAGGAAATGTGTTAAAGTTTACAGTACTTGTCTGTCCATACATTTGGAAAGAGATGAGCTTGTTATTAGTATTTTTTAAAATATTTTTTATTGCCCTGGCTGGTTTGGCTCAGCGGTTGGAGCATTGGCCTGCGGTCTGGAAAGACCCAAGTTTGGTTCCCGCTAAGGGCACGTACCTCGGTTGCAGTTTGTCCCTGGCATTGGTTGGGTCGTGTGGGTGGCAACCACTCGATGTGTCCGATGTGTCCCTTTCATGTAGATGTTTCTCTCTCTCTCTCTCTCCCCCTCCCTCCATCCCTCCCTTCCTCCCTTCCACTCTATCTGAACAAAATATCGAAAAGTGTCCTTGGGTGAGGATAAAAAAATAAAAAATAACAGTAGATTATTTTTTATTTATTGATTTTAGAGAGAGAGGAAGGGAGAGGGAGATAGAGATAGAAACATCGATGAAAGGTAACATCGATTGGCTACCTCCTGCATGTCCCCCACTGGGGATCAGGCCCACAACCTGGGCATGTGCTCTGACAGGGAATTGAACTGACGACTTCTTGGTGCGTGGGTCGACGCTCAACCACTGAGCCCCACCGGCCGGGCCGAGTTCATTATTTTTAATACCTGATAATTTTTAGATCATGTGGCTTAATGAAACATAAAATGAGTAAGAAACTGTTCCTGCACTGAAGGAGATGTCTTTTTTTTTTTTTTTAATTTATTTTTTTCTTTATTGATTTTAGAGAGAGAGGAAGGGAGAGGGAGAAAGAGATAGAAACTTTGATGAGAGAGAACATTGATGGGCCGCCTCTGGCATGCCCCCTACTGGGGATGATTGGGTCTACAATCTGGCCAAAGAGTAAGTCCTGTAAGGGAAAACACATGCATACAAAACCTTGTAATTCAACATCATTATTTATGTTTATAAAATGTATTTGCACCCGGCTGGTGTTGCTCAGTGGTTGAGCATCAACCCATGCACTAAAAAGTTGGCAATTCAATTCCTGGTCAGGGCACATGCCCAGGTTGTGGGCCCAGTCCCCAGTGAGGGGCATGCAGGAGGCAGCCAGTTGATGTTCTCTCTCATCAATATTTCTCTCTCTCTCTCCTTCTCCCTTCCTGTCTCTCTCTCTCTCTAAATATCAACAAAGAAAAAAAAATAAAATGTATTTGCAAGGGATACCCATCTCTTGTATGGATTGGCTAGATCCCTGAAAAGTCGCAGGTAATGTAAATCTTCGAATTAAATTTATTTGATTGATAAAATACAGGAGCTAACATTGTAGTAGGTTATTTAAAAACAGCAGTCATGTCCTTTTGGCCCTATCACATTAATGTGAATATTACATAAATACATAAATGAGGAAAGTCCCCATATAATGAGTGAAAAAAGTTACTGACAAAGTAAAAGTTCTGTCAGGGTATAGTCATCAGTATGTAAAAATATTTCATATGCTTAATCCTGGAACAACATCATGATTTTTCCCAAATCTGCATACTACTTGTACTATTATTAATTTATTGTCTTCCTTTGTAGACACACTTTATTTTATTAAAAAAATTTTTTTTAATCCTCACCCAAGGACATTTTTCGATATTTTGTTCAGATAGAGTGGGGGGGAAAGAGAGAGAGAGAAACATCGACGTGAAAGGGACACATCGAGTGGTCGCCACCCACACGACCCAACCAGGGCTGGGGACAAACTGCAACCAAGGTATGTGCCCTTAGCGGGAACCTAACCCGGGCCTCTCCAGACCGTAGACCAACACTGTAGAAACACTTTAAAAATATTTTGAAAGAAACTTTATGTTACTACCAGAATGAAAGATTAACATATCTTACCCTAAATAGAATGCAACTTAAATATAATAAAAACAAAACAATATTATAAAAAATAGCTAGCCACTGTCCCCAGAAGGTGCTGAGTTTGAGGCCTGCCATCCTTTAATTAAAAGGAAAGGTTAGCAAGTGTTAGGGAAGTGTTGAAGATAGGTTGGCATTTTACTTATATTTTCTCCATGTTGAAAACAGAAGGACTGAAAAAGACTCAATGGAGTAACTTTCCCTCTTAGTGATTCAGTGTTATTTAGTGTCATAGGTGAGGAAGGGATATACTCTGTTGGCCAGATCAATTCCCCCAGAGTTTCAGAGTGAAGAGATTTGGAGGCTGGGTCTTAAAGGATAAATCTGAGTTCACTTGAAAATAGGGAGGATATGGGCCTCTTAGGCCTGTATAATAGCATGTGCAAATGTTGAAGACTTTTGGAAATAGTATGGCAGCAACATCTGATTTGGAGGAAGTGGAGAAATGTTGGGAGGTGGGATAGGAGATGTAAAATGAGGGACTTAAGGGATTAATTTCTAGTAACTTTTTCTAAATTTTCACATATCCCTTTCTCATAGAATTTGAGGGAATTCACGTTACTTATTTAGTCCTACTAAGGACTAAACCTGACTTTGCGAGCTAGTTTTAAACTTTCAAAGAAAGGGCGGTTGTCCAGGTACTAGTGGATTGAGCATTGTCCCATGGACTGAGAGGTCCCGGATTTTAGGCTCAATCCCCAGTAGGGGGTGTGCAGGAGGCAGACAATTGATGTTTCTATCTCTCCCTTCCTCTCTCTAAAAAATTCAATAAAAACATATTTTAAAAAAAGAAGGAGTGGGCCCTGGCCAGTTTGGCTCAGCGGTTGGAGCGTTGGCCTGCGGTCCATAGAGCCCTGGGTTCGGTTCCTGCTAGGGGCGCGTGCCTTGGTTGCAGTTTGTCCTTGGCCCTGGATGGGTCGTGCAGGTGGCAGCCACTCAATGTGTCCCTTTCACATCAATGTTTCTCTCTCTCTCTCTTCCTCCCTCCCACTCTATCTGAACGAAAGGTTGAAAGGGTGTCTGTCCTTGGGTGAGGATTAAAAAAAAAAAAAAGAGTGGGATGATTAGAAGTGGCCTTGACCATACATTAAAGCTGGGTGAGCCAGTTTTACCAGTTGTTAATTTGACCTTGGGCAGATTATTTAATTTCCTCATCTCTGAAGAATACCTACCTTTCAGGAGTGTTATACAGATTAAATGCAAATATTCGTGTAAAGCACCTAGTTGGTTCCTGAAATGTGTGGAACTTATATTTTTATTTATTTCTTTTTGTTTGTTTTATCCTCACCCGAGGACATTTTTTTTGCTTTTATCTTCAGATAGAGCGGGAGGGAGAGAAAGGGAGGAAGAGAGAGAGAGAGAGAGAGAGAAGCATCTACGCGCGAGAGACACATCAACTGGCTGCCACCCACACGACCCCAACCAGGGTCAAGGACAAACCACAACCGAGGTACATGCCTGAACCCACGACTTTCCTGTCCACAGGTCATCACTGTCACCGCTGAGCCAAACTGGCCAGGGCAATTTTTATTTATTTCTTAAGCACCCATATACAGTATTTTTCCACCAGTAAATTAAAACTCTTTTTAAAAAATTTTTTTTCTTTATTGATTTTAGAGAGAGAAGAGGGAGAGGGAGAGAGAGAGAAACATTGGTGAGAGAGAACATCGATTGACTGCCTCGTGCATGCCCCTCACTGGGGATCAGGCCCACAACCTGGGCGTGTACCCTGACTGGGAATCAAACTAGTGACCTCTTGGTCCATGGGTCAACACTCAACCACTGAGCCACACCAGCCGGGCTAAAACTCTTTTCTTCAAGTCCAACCATTTTTATTTATAATAGCTTTTTTAAAAGTTTGTTATTAAGAGAAAATTAATATAAAAACTGGATTTTTTTTCTGGCTTGGAAATATATTTGCCTTGCTTCAGTTGACCAGGAATTAGTGCAAACTGTAATGTAGCTATGGAAATTTTGTGTTGTGAAGTTTCTGGGTTTCATATCTGATCATAGTGAATTGAAAGGAAAAGTATTTTTAGTGTGCTAGTTTAAACACTACAGTGTATTACCAAATGTTACATCATATGATAGATGGTGGTTGTTGGAAATTGTAATAAATTAGTGTTCAAATGCTTTCTCATTTTGCATACTTTTTCTTACTGAAAAGTGTTTGCTAAATTGGATGCTTGGATTTAGAAGTATATTATTTGTGTACTTTAAAATATATCTTTTATTGATTTTTTTTTTTTTTTTTAATCCTCACCCGAGGATATTTTTCCATTTTTTGTACAGATAGAGTGGGAGGAAGAGAGAGGAAGGGAGAGAGAGAGAGAGAAACATCGACGTGAAGGGACACATCGAGTGGCTGCCACCCGCATGACCAACCAGGGCCGGACAAACTGCAACCGAAGTATGTGCCCTTAGCGGGAACCGAACCCGGGTCTCTCTGGACCGCAGGCCGACGCTCTAACCGCTGAGCCAAACTGGCCAGGGTGATTTTTTCTGTTTGTTTGTTTTAGAAAGAGAGGAAGGGATAGAGAGAGAGAGAAACATCGATGTGAGAGAAACATCGATTGACTGCCTCCTGCATGCCCCATACTGGGGATCAAGCCTGAAACCCAGGCACGTGCCCCGACCTGGAATTGAATCAGCGACCTCTTGGTACATGGGTCAGTGCTCAACCACTGAGCCACTGGCTGGACATAGTATTAACATCTTATATTAGTATGGTATATTTGATATAATTAGTGAACCATATTGATACTCTATTGTTAACCAAAGTTCATACTTTGTTCAGATTTCCTTAGTTTTTACTAGATATCCTTTTTCTGTTCCCAAGACCCCACTCAGGATATCATATTACGTTTAGTAATGTGGTAATTATATGTCATTATTTGTGCAATTTTACTTGGATCATCTTAAATTAGACACATTAATTTATTTGCAAGCGATGCTTTATTCTCAAATTTCTTGCTTTTTAAGTGTTTTTTATTGATTTTTTAGAGAGAGAGAAAGGGAGAGGGAGAGAGAGAGATAGAAACATCAGTGAGAGAGAAAAGCATCAACATCGATCGGCTGCCTCCTGCATGCCCCCACTGGGGATTGAGCCTGCAACCCAGGCATGTGCCCTGACTAGGAATTGAACCAATGATCTCTTGGTGCATAGGTCGATGCTCAACCACTGAGCCATACCAGCTGGGCTCAGATTTCAAAACAATTCTTCTGTATGGTATATTGTGTTACTTAAAATGCTCTTAGATTAAAGATAGTTGGCCTAGGCCTGTCCAGTGTGGTTCAGTTAGTAGAGCATCATCTTGAGCACTGAAAGTTCGCCAGTTCAATTCCAGTCAGGGCACATGCCCAGGTTGTGGGTTCAACCTACCACTGGAGTGCATGTGGGAGGCAATATGTCAGTGTTTCTCTCTTATATCGATGTTTCTCTCCTTCTCTCTTTTTCTTTTTTTTTTTTATCCTCACCCGGGGATATTTTTCCATTTTTTGTACAGATAGAGTGGGAGGGAGAGAGAGGAAGGGAGAGAGAGTGAGAAACATCGACGTGAAGGGACACATCGAGTGGCTGCCACCCGCACGACCAACCAGGGCCGGGGACAAACTGCAACCGAAGTACGCGCCCTTAGCGGGAACCGAACCCGGGTCTCTCCGGACCGCAGGCCAACACTCTAACTGCTGAGCCAATTCTCTCCTTCTCTCTTCCTCTCTCTAAAAGTCAATAAAAACATTTTAAAAAGATAATAAAGATAGTTGACCTAGCCCGGCCTGTGTGGCTCAGTGGTTGAGCATTGACCCATGCACCAAGAGGTCACCGGTTCAATTCCTGGTCAGGACACATGCCTAGGTTGTGGGCCAAATCCCCAGTGGGAGGCATGCAGGAGGCGGCCAATCGATGTTTTCTCTCATCGATATTTCTCTCTCCCTCTCACTTCCTCTCTCTATATAATCAATAAAGAACATTTATTTAAAAACAAAAAAATAGTTGGCCTATAGTTTACTTTTCTTTTCTTTTTATCCTTACCCAAGGACATTTGTCCATTTTTTGTTCAGATAGAGTGGGAGGGAAAGAGAGGAAGAGAGAGAGAGAGAGACATTGTCGTGAAAGGGACACATCAAGTGGCTGCCACCCACACAACCAACCAGGGCCAGGGACAAACTGCAACCGAGGCACGCGCCCTTAGCGGGAACCGAACCCGGGTCTCTCAGGACTGCAGGCCGACGCTCTAACCGCTGAGCCAACCCGGCCAGGGCTATAGTTTACTTTTAATAAGTCTTTTAAGTGTAGGTTCCATTATGTTACCAAGTAGTCTTTTTTTTTAATCCTCACCCAATGATATTTTTCTATTTATCATCAGACAGAGTGGGAGGAAGGGAGAGAGAGGGAGAGAAACATTCATGTGAGAGAGACATATTGACTGGCTGCCACCCACATGACCCAACCAGGGCAGGGGACAAACTGAGGTATATGCCCGTGACTGGAATCGAACCCACGACTCTTTGGTCCAGGGGCCGATGCTCTACTGCTGAGCCAAACTTGCCAGGGCACAAATAGTCTATCTTACCTCTTTACTTACGACTTTGACATGTCCCACTTGTTTTCATGGAAAGGTTCATTTTGGTCAATTTAGTTGTGTGATGGACATGGAGTCTGTCTCACTGTGTCCTAGTGAAATGATAAAAATTACCCTACCTTTTAATTGACAAGCATAATAATGTTCTATACCATACAGTCATTTACACTTCACAGTCATCTCATGTGAACTGTACCATTTAGTAGTGAGATAGATAAGGACATTATCCCAAATTTGAAGATGACAAAATGGAAACTTAGGTGAAGTGACTAGCCACAAATCACATTGCTGGTGGGAGTGAGAGCCCAGTCTGAAATGCTTCAGACCTTCACACTGCAGTTTTGGTATCCTTTCTGCCAAGTTGTTTGAAGTAGTCTCTGCATAAAATAATCAAGTAGCAGGTGGCCTTCTCTTATTGACTCATTTATAAAGTTATTATTGGACTTATTAGATTAATAAAGAGATGATTAGTTTCTTTACTGAAGTCTAGCTGTTACTTAGAGTTTAGAAATATTAGGTACATATCATTAACTAGGGATGCCTTTAATTAGAAATTTTCAACAGAGAAAACATGAAACATGATTATCATTTCATAAAACATTTGAAATAATGTCCTACTTTAGAGTCCTTCTCTTGAGTCACAGGAGTTTCTTCAGACTTACTTGCTAACATTTGTAATGTGTATCCTCCTTGGAACTTTTCATCTATTTTCTAATTCACACATTTTATCTTATCAGGCTGTGCTTCTTTTCTGTGCTCTGTATTAGAGTAGGCATGTTTGCTTATCAGGAGTTGGCAGACCTTTTCTGTAAAGGGCCAGATAGTAAATATTTTAGGCTTTGTGGGCCATATGGACTCTGGCAACTGTTCAGCTCTGCTACTGTAGCATGAAAGCAGTTATAGATAATTTATAAACTAATAGACATGACTCTGTTCTAATAAAACTTTATGTATGCAAACAGGCAGGTAGCTGAATTTGGCCCACAGGCCTTAGTTTGCTATTGTGGAAGGATTTAGAACCCCAATGTACTTCACTCCTTCAACTAAAATTTCCCCACAGGACTCTCATTGATAAGTTTTCATAACATGAGTTGAAAAGCTTAAAATATGATTTAATTTACATGGGTGTAATCAGTTTTATTTTGTAGAATATATATATATATATATATATATATATATATTTTTTTTTATCCTCACCCGAGGATATTTTTCCATTTTTTGTACAGATAGAGTGGGAGGGAGAGTGAGGAAGGGAGAGAGAGAGAGAAACATCGACATGAAGGGACACATCGAGTGGCTGCCACCTGCACGACCAACCAGGGCCGGGGACAAACTGCAACCGAAGTATGTGCCCTTAGCGGGAACTGAACCCGGGTCTCTCCAGACCGCAGGCCGACGCTCTAACCGCTGAGCCAAACTGGCCAGGGCTGTAGAATATATTTTGCAGAACTGAATTTAATATTACAGATGTTCAAAGTCTGATTTTTTTTTTTTTTTTTTTTATCCTCACCCTAGGACATTTTTCCATTTTTTGTTCAGGTAGAGTGGGAGGGAGAGAGAGGAACAGAGAGAGAGAGAGAAACATCGATGTGAAAGGAACACATCGAGTGGCTGCCGCCCGCACGACTGACCAGAGCCGGGGACAAACTGCAACCGAAGTATGTGCCCTTAGCGGGAACTGAACCCGGGTCTCTCCAGACCGCAGGCCGACGCTCTAACCGCTGAGCCAAACTGGCCAGGGCTGTAGAATATATTTTGCAGAACTGAATTTAATATTACAGATGTTCAAAGTCTGATTTTGTTTTTTTTTTTTTTTTATCCTCACCCTAGGACATTTTTCCATTTTTTGTTCAGGTAGAGTGGGAGGGAGAGAGAGGAACAGAGAGAGAGAGAGAAACATCGATGTGAAAGGAACACATCGAGTGGCTGCCGCCCGCACGACTGACCAGAGCCGGGGACAAACTGCAACCGAGTACGCGCCCTTAGCGGGAACCGAACCCGGGTCTTTCAGGACTGCAGGCTGACGCTTTAACCGCTGAGCCAAACCGGCCAGGGCCAAAGTCTGATTTTTAACCACCCAAAAAGAAATGATCTAACTTATAACATGTTTGCAAATTTCAGGAAACAAATTCTTATTGTGATTGATATGAACAGAAATGCAGATCAGGCTAAATTAAGACCTGGTAGTCCAGGGTAGATTTTGTTGGAGTTGGCTGTACGGGTTGATGGAAGGATGAGAAGAGATCTTTTTGCCAATTATATGTGGAGTTTTCTGGGGTTTCCATTTTTGACTCCTGCTATTGGAAACCTGGAGAATTAATCAAGGGGTGGTCTTAATTGGGCACACAGGCTTCCTTCTGTCTTTTGCAGATGATTTAGTATGTTCTGTCACTTGGGAGGGATTGGGGAGGTTTATATCAAAGTTGGTGCTTTGGAAATACTAACCTTTCAGTATAGGATAGATTGGAGAGAGAAGAATTAGGCAGAGAAACACATTAGGAAATTTTTCAATTGTCTGGATTCCTGGGACTAAATTTGCTTTTACAGAGGAATTATAAAGAATTATAAAGAGGAAAGATCCTTGATTGGTGTGGCTCAGTTGACTAGGTGTCATCCCATATACCAGGAGGATGCCGGTTTGATTTCTGGTCAAGGGCACATGCCCATGTTTTGGGCTCCATCCCTGGTAGGGGGCATGCAGAAGGCAGCCAATTTATATTTCACTCTTACATCAATGTTTTTCTTCCTCTCCCTTCCTCTCTCTCAAAACATAAATAAATAAATAACATATATTTTTTAAAAATACTGTTTTGGAGGGTAAGCCATACTTGTTATTTGACAGCATTCTGACCAGCTTATTATAGAAAGAAAAGGGTAAAGCCTATAATTCTTGACATTGATTAAAAACAGTTCTTACTGCCCTGGGCGGTTTGGCTCAGCAGTTAGAGCATCAGTCTGCGGTCCAGAGAGACCTGGGTTCAGTTCCCGCTAAGGGCACATACCTTGGTTGCAGTTTGTCCCCGGCCCTGTTGGGTCATGCGGGAGGCAGCCACTCGATGTATCCCTTTCATGTCGATGTTTCTCTCTCTCTCTCCCTCCCTCTCTATCTGAATAAAAAATGGAAAAGTGTCCTCGAGTGAGGATTTAAAAAAAAAAAAAAAAGTTCTTACTGCCCTGGCCAGTTTTGCCAGTTTTGCTCAGCGGTTGGCGCGTCGGCCTGTGGACCAGAGAGTCCCGGGTTTGGTGTCCACTAGGGGCACATATAAAAAAATAAATAAAAAAGTTCTGAGCAAGTTTGTCTAGTGTTCTAGATTTATTTAAAATGTCTCTACGTGTCTTTTTTTTTTTTTTAATCCTCACCTGAGGACATTTTTCCATTTTTTGTTCAGGTAGAGTGGGAGGGAGAGAGAGGAACAGAGAAAGAGAGAGAGAAACATCGATGTGAAAGGAACACATCGAGTGGCTGCCACCCGCACGACCAACCAGGGCCGGGGACAAACCACAACTGAGGTAGGTGCCCTTAGTGGGAACCGAACCCGGGTCTCTCAGGACCGCAGGCCGACGCTCTAACCACTGAGCCAAACCGGCCAAGGCAAAATGTCTCTACACATGTCTTTAAAGACATTTGGGACTATCGAGGTTTGAAATGTAAGTTCTTGTTTAGATTAGATAGGGCTTTCAAGTATTAATTTTTTTAATTGAAGCTACATTTGAAGGTTTTATTTTCTAAATTGCATAAATTGATTCATATTTTGCTGTGACATTGGAAACATTTAATGTGTCCTCTCTTCTTGAATAGTAATTAGACTATGAGCTCCTTGAGATTAGGGGACCTGGCTAGATACCAGCAAAACTCAATAATTTTTTGTTGAATTAAATTGTATTAAAGCAGCAAGGAGGGTACAGTTTGAGAATTTCTAAAGTACTTTTTCTTATCTTCTCATTTTGGAAAATTTCTAACACACATAAACCATTGAAGGATAGTACAGCGATCACTATATACCCACCACCCAGACTCATTTTTTTTATGTATTTTTTTTTTTTTTTAATCCTCACTGGAGGACATTTTTCCATTTTTTGTTCAGGTAGAGTGGGAGGGAGAGAGAGGAACAGATGGAGAGAGAGAAACATCGATGCGAAAGGAACACATCGAGTGGCTGCCACCCGCACGACCGACCAGGGCCGGGGACAAACTGCAACCGAGGTACGCGCCCTTAGCGGGAACCGAACCCGGGTCTCTCAGGACCGCAGGCTGACGCTCTAACCGCTGAGCCAAACCGGCCAGGGCCCACCCAGACTCAATAGTTGTTTACATTTTGCTGAATTTTTTAATTACTTTTTTTTTTAATTCTCACCCGAGGACATTTTTCCTTTTTATTTGTTGTTGTTGTTCAGATAGAGTGGGAGGGAAAGAGAGAAAGAGAGAGAGAAACATTGATGTGAAAGGGACACATCAAGTGGCTGCCACCCGCACGACCCAACCAGGGCCGGGGACAAACTGCTACTGAGGTACTCGCCCTTAGCGGGAACCAAACCTGGGTCACTCAGGACTGCAGGCCGATGCTCTAACCACTGAGCCAAACCGGCCAGGGTAAATTTTTTAATTACTTGTGATTTTTTTCTGAACCATGTACAATTGCAAGAATTCTAACACTTTACTTTTCCATACTTGTGCATGCACCTCTTAAAAATATGATATTTTCCTTTTAACCACAAGATTTCTGAGTTGTTCTTGTAAAGATCAGGATAATAATAATAATAGTGTACTGGCTCCCTCACCTCTCACCTGTGTGTCCTTGTTTAAGTTATTTGATATCCCTGACCTCAGTTTTCTTATCTGCAAGTACCTATCTCAGAGGGTATTATATAGATTAAGTGTGTAAAGTTCTTAGAACCATACCAGGCACAATTTCAGTTTATAAAGGGTTTTTGCATATGATACTCAGTTGTGATGGAGAACACCACACCCACCATTGTCTACAGAATTGGAAACTTCCCCATATGTGTCAACAAATCTCATAATTTCTACCTCCTAACATCTCTTAAATTTGTCCTGTTCTTTCCATTACTACTGCAACACCTCTTGCCTATCAGCAATTTCTTAATCCCTCTTCATCTAGATCTAGTTCCATCTCCAGTCTCATCCCCACCTTCTCATTCTTTTCCTTTTGAGAGAGAGAGAGGGAGATTTGTTGTTCCACTTATTTATACATTCATTGGTTGACTCTTACATGTGCCCTAACTGGGGATCAAACCCACAACTTCAGTGTAATCAGGATGACGATCTAACCATCTGAGCTACCCAGCCAGGGTTCCTCATCCTTTTCCTTACTGCCAGAGTTTATGTTCTCAAATACAAATGTAATCATGTCAATTCCCTTTAAAACTCTTTTCCCATCACCTAAGTCCAAGTTTCTTTCTTTCTTTTAAAATATTTTTTCGTTATTGATTTTAGAAAGAGAGGAAGGGAGAGGGCGAGATAGAAATATCGATGAGAGAGAACATCAGTTGGCCGCCTCCTGCATGCCCCCATTGGGGATTGGGCCCACAACCTGGGCATGTGCCCTGACCGGGAATCGAACCGGCGACCTCTCGGTGCATGGGTCAACAATCAACCCGTGAGTCACACTGGCCGGGCTAAGTCTAAGTTTCTTAACTCTAACTTCTGTGTACCTTATATGTCTGTAGCCTTATCTCTCATTATACACTTCCTCCCCTACCCCACTTCACTCTTAACACACACAAACACATGTGCCCCCAAACTAGCTTGCTACGTGTAGTTCTCTAAATATATTCTCTGTGCCTGTGCCTTTGACTTCCTCTGTCTGGAATTCTACCCCACCTACTATCCTCTTTATGTCTGGCAGAAACTTGTCTTTTAAGACTAGGTGTAGATATTTAATTCTTCCGTCATTCCTTCTGTCTTCCCCATATGTAGTCTATAAGTAGTAGCATACTTAATAACATTTTCGCGTAGCCATTTGCTTGCATGTCTGTCTCATTCTACTAGATTAAAAAGTCCTTGATGGCACACACTAATTTTTATCTTATTTTGGTATCTCTAGTACCTGATATGTCGCTTGTACCAGGCATAAAATGAATGTAGATAATTGTGTCCACGTTGTGTAGATGAAAAAAAAATTGAGGTTCAGAGAATATGTATTACATATGTACTCAAGGTATGAAGCTAATGAATGAACTAGTGAATGAAGCATACAGATCTTTAAGGGCCCATTTCAATAGTGTTTTCATTAACTGTAATATTTCTCATAATTACAACAATTTGTTCAATGATTCTCTTCTTAGTCTGTGGACTTAGAGCCCCCTAGAGGATCTTAGAGTTTCCACGTGGAAGTTACAAAGTCATATGCATTTTCTGTATACTGAATTAGTAAGATTATGTATATGTATATGTGTATATATATGTATATGTATGTGCTTGTCACTAAATTTTTTTAATGTACACAATGTCCTTATGACTAATAGTGAATTGTCTTGGTGAAACAGACATCTTTTGAGAGGAAAGTGGTGTGGGGCTTTAACTATATAGGACAGTTGGAATGACATCTTTGCATAGTTTGCTGAGGAATTGATAAGGTACAAGAAAGTAATTTTTGAAAGCAGTTAAATTCAGATTAGATGGTAATATCTAAAATGTTCCTAGTCATCAGCAGTTCACTAAAATAAAGATTTCTGAAACCAAACTTAATTAAAAGTTATTCAATCTATTTTTTAAAATAAAGTAGCTTTAAATATATCTTTAGTGCCCTGGCCAGTTTGGCTCAGCGGTTAGAGCGTCGGCCTGTGGACTGGAGAGTCCCGGGTTTGGTTCCCGCTAAGGGCATGTACCTTGGTTTATCCCCGGCCCTGGTTGGGGTCGTGTGGGTGGCAGCCACTCGGTGTGTCTCTCTTACATCAGTGTCCCCCCTCCCCCCACTCTATCTGAAGATAAATGCAAAAATGTCCTCAGGTGAGGATCATAAATAAATAAATACATAAATTTTTAGCTGGTGCCATAATGTTTAAATTTTTTTGTCTTAGCGCCAAAATATTTATTTTATATATATGAACATATTTTCATTGGATCTCTAAACACATTGGGAATTCTGTGGTCTAGATTGTCCTTTCTTTTAGAATCTAAATTCACTACAAATTGTATTTTATCTATTCCAAATAGATCCATTAAGGGCACTTAAGAATCTGATTGGCTGGAATCACTTTTCCCCCCAGCTTTATTGAGATGTAATTGAAATATAATATATATTTAAGGCATATAATGTGATGATTTGATACACGTATATATTGTAAAATGTTTACCACAGCAAGGTTTAGTCAACACGTCCTTCACCTCATATTATCTTGTTGTGTTATGGTGAGGATATTAAAGCCCTATTGTCATAGCAACTTTCAAGTATACGATCATAATGGTTAATTCTTAATGGGAAATATTTTTCTAACTTAATGACTGCCTGCTATCTGGACACAATGTTGTATTCTGCTCTCTGGGCCACAGGCACTTCCATTATTGATAAAAACATTTGTGGTCTGGCAGGCATTGTAGGTTTAAGGGCATAGCTTAAATAATAATGCTTTAAAATATGTGTGCTATTTTAATCAGTTCATTTAGCTACTAGGTAAACAAGAATAGTGTGACATCATTCATTCCTTTGGCAAATATTTATTCAACTCCTGCCTTCCCCTCAGCCCTGAGATTACAGCTGTGAATGAACAAAACGAACAAGCCTTGGCTCTGGTGGCCGTTACTTTTTAGTAGGGGAGTCATACTCTAAGCATGATGAGCATGCACGTAGGTATCTGTAATATAATTCTAGATAGGGGCAACTGCTTTAAAAAAAAAGCCAGAAGAAGGAATAGGAAGGGATATTTTCTATTTTAGAAAGAGTTATCTGAGAAGGCCTTTTTGTTTGTTTGTTTGCTTTGTTTCCATTGATTTTTTTAAGAGAGGGTGGAAAGGAGGGACAGGGGATGGGGAGGAAGAGAAAGAGAAAAACATCCATGTGATCTGAGACCCTTAGGTGGGCGGGCTGATGCTCTTAACCACGGAGTAACACTGGCCAGGGCTGAGAAGGCTTTTTAAAAAAAACTTGTGTTTTTTTTTCTTTACTGAGTTTAGAAAGAGAGGAAGGGAGAGAGAGAGAGAGAGAAACATTGATGCAAGATAACATTGATTGGCTGCCTCCTGCATGCCTCCTAATGGGGATTGGGCCCACAACCTGGGCATGTGCCCTGCCGGGAATTGAACTGGTGACTTCTTGGTGTATGGGTCAACTCTCAACCACTTAGCCACACCAGCTGGGTGAGAAGGCTTTTTTAAATAGACATTTGAACAGAGAGGCCTGCACGAAGTAAAGGCCTGCATGAAGTAACCTTGCGAAGATATCTGGAAGGATAGCCTTCCAGACAAAGGGATCAGCAAATGCTGAGGCTTTGGAGGATTTCCAGTAGGGGAACAGAGTGATCTGACTGAAGTTTAAAAGATACTCTATGCTATGGAGCAAACACATTTTGTTAAGAAAGGAAGCTGGGAGATCAGTTAGGAAGTGGTGATTATAGAGCTTCAGAGTAGTAGTTATATTTGAGATGTAGTTTGAAGACAGAGTCAACAGAACATGGTGAGTGACTGCCGTGTGAAAGAGCAGTCAAGAAAACTGCAGTGTTAGTAAGTAGACACTGGGCTTGAAGGACACGCACAAGGTTTTTGCATTGGCTATCTCTGAGCAGTGGCCTTGTTAGGAGCTTTTCTTTTTGCTTATCTGTATTTACCAGTTTTTCTATACTGAACCCACAATGCTTCTGTAATAAAATAAATATAGAGATTACTTTAAAATTAGAGTTAACCATGCTACTAAATGTAGCTTTTTTTTTTTCTTTATTGATTTTAGAGATAGAGAGAGTGAGAGGAAGAGAGAGAGAGAAACATTGATGAGAGAGAACATTGACTGGCTGCCTCCTGCATGCCCTTCACTGGAGATTTGCCAACCCACAACATGGGAATGTGCCCTGACAGGGAATCGAACCAGAGACCTCTTGGTGCATGCATTGATGTTCAACCACTGAGTCACACCGGCTGGGCTCTTTTCTTTTTAAGATTTTTAAATTGATTTTTAGAGAGAGATGAAGAGAGCGAGGTGGGGGAGAGAGAAAGAGAGAGACATCAATGTGAGAGTGGAACATTGATCAGCTGCCTCCCCTACTGGGGATTGAGCCTGCTACTGGGACACGTGCCCTAGGAATCAAACCTGAAACCTTTCAGTGCATGGGATGACGCCCAACCAACTGAGCCACACTGAGCAGGGCGTATAGCTTAATTATTATTTTTTAAAATATGTTTTTTTGATTTTTTTAGAGAGAAAGGAAGGGAGAGAGAGAGAGAAATACTGATGTGAGAGAGAAACATCCATTGGCTGCCTCCTGCACGCTCCTTACTGGGGATCGAGCCCACAACCCCAGCATGTGCCCTGACCAGGAATCGAACCAGGACCTCTCAGTCTGGGACAGTGCTCCATCCACTGGGCCACACCGGCCAGGCTAATGTATTCTATCTCTTTTGATTCGGAAAACAGTTTCTGTAACATAACAATTAAAAATTTGTCTTTTTTTCTCTTAGTGATCAGCCTTTGTACCTTTTCCACATTTGAAGATGGTGAAGTTAGATATTCATACTCTGGCCCATCACCTCAAGCAGGAACGCTTATATGTAAACTCTGAGAAACAACTCATTCAGAGGCTCAATGCAGATGTACTTAAGACAGCTGAAAAGTTGTATCGTACAGCATGGATTGCTAAACAACAGAGGATTAATTTGGATCGGCTTATCATAACCAGGTAAAGAAAAGACTTGGAGGTCTTAAATTTTATAAACCACTATGGTTCTGTGCTAACTGCTAACTGTAAATAAATGAATCTATTTCCAACAAAGAGCTTGGTTTAAGAGTTAAAATCAACATTAAGATGAGTCTTTGCTTATTTTTTTTATTAAATCACTTAAGCACTATTATAGAGAATTATAACTTAAGCATTAATGTTTTTTTTTTTTTTTTTTATCCTCACCCGAGGACATTTTTTGATATTTTGTTCAGATAGAATGGGAGGGAGGGAGAGAGAGAGAAACATCGATGTGAAAGGAACACATTGAGTGGCTGCCACCCACATGACCCAACCAGGGCTGGCAACAAACTGCAACCAAGGTACAGCCCCTTAGCGGGAACCGAATCCGGGTCTCTCTGGACCGCAGGCTGATGCTCTAACTGCTGAGCCAAACCGGTCAGGGCTTCTTGGTACTTTTTATTGAATCTGATTTAATATGAGAAATTTGTGTTTGTTTGTTCATTCATTCTTTCTGTCTTTTCACTTTCAATGGCTAATAATCTGAAAGATCTTAGCAATTCAGAGTGATGTCATTGCTGGGACTGTAATCAACTCACATTTCACGTCACATATAGTATATGTATTATATTATTATTGTTGTTAACTTTATTATTTTGCTTGTTTGCTTGTTTTTTAGTGCTGAAGCTTCCCCTGCTGAATGTTGCCAACATGCCAAGATTTTGGAAGATACACAGTTTGTTGATGGATATAAGCAATTGGGATTTCAGGAGACTGCTTATGGAGAATTCTTGAGTCGATTAAGGGAAAATCCTCGTCTTATTGCCTCCTCTCTGGTTGCTGGAGAGAAACTTAATCAGGAGAACACACAAAGTGTTATTTACACAGTTTTTACCTCCCTCTATGGCAACTGCATTATGCAAGAAGATGAAAGCTACCTCCTTCAGGTTTTGAGATACTTGATTGAATTTGAACTTAAAGAAAGTGACAACCCCCGGCGACTTTTGAGGAGAGGAACTTGTGCCTTCAGCATCTTATTTAAACTTTTTTCTGAAGGACTGTTTTCTGCCAAACTTTTCCTCACAGCTACTTTACATGAGCCAATCATGCAACTGCTTGTGGAAGATGAAGATCATCTGGAAACAGATCCAAATAAACTAATTGAGAGGTTCTCCCCATCTCAACAAGAAAAACTCTTTGGAGAGAAAGGCTCAGATAGATTCAAGCAAAAGGTTCAAGAAATGGTGGATTCCAATGAGGCCAAACTAGTGGCTTTGGTGAACAAATTTATTGGTTATCTCAAACAGAACACATACTGCTTTCCACATAGTTTGAGGTGGATCGTGTCGCAGATGTACAAAACCCTCTCCTGTGTAGACAGACTGGAAGTTGGGGAGGTCAGGGCAATGTGTACTGATCTCCTATTGGCCTGCTTCATTTGTCCTGCAGTTGTCAACCCAGAACAGTATGGAATCATTTCTGATGCTCCTATTAATGAAGTGGCAAGATTCAATCTGATGCAGGTATGCTTTTGCTATTAGTAATGTGGCATTCAGTTTAAAACCAATTGATTAGGGCAGTGGGGGTGGGAACAGAAAATATGATGATAATATTCATTGATTCCTACTATTCTTATTTATTTATTTTTTAATTTTCACCCGAGGATATTTTTCTGTTACTCTTCAGATAGACTAAGACGGAGAGAGGGAAAGAAAGGGAGAGAGAGAGAAACATCGATGTGAGAGGGACACATCGACTGGTTGCCTCCTGCACAACCCTGACTTGGGCCAGGGACGAACTGCCACCGAGGTGCACGCCCTTGGCTGGAATTGAACCTAGGTCTCGTTGGTCTGCAGGCCGGTGCTCTACCGCTGAGCCAAACCGGCCAGGGCCCTACCATTCTTTTTTTAAAAATATTTTTATTGATTTTTTAGAGAGAGGAAGGGAGAGGAGGAGAGAGAGAAACATTGACGAGAGAGCAACACATTGATTGGCCTCCTCCTGCACACCCCTACTGGGGATCGAGCCAGCAACCTGGGCATGTACCCTGACCAGAATTGAACTCGAGACCTTATGGTGTGTAGGATGACGTCCAATCAACTGAGCCACATCAGTCAGGGCCTTACCATTCTTTTTCCTTAGATTGTCCTAAATATTTACTTCTTAAGACATAAAAGCAGTCATATTGGGATTTAAAAATATTGTTTTTGTAAAACATTTTGTGTTAGTTTCTAAATGGAGTCCTCTCACACATGAATGTGTAGTTGATTAGGTTTTGAAGAACAAGCCCACCATCCCCTTCCCATAATTTGAAAACTGAGTCTTTTATACTTCATTTGGTAGCAAAACCTAGCATGAACTAGCATGAGGCTATTTATAATTGTTCATTATTTCATTTAGTGCTAATGGATACTCATGTTTTGCTGCAGACATGTTAACGTGTTTGATTATAGGATGCTATCCTAAATACTGGACATTTACATATATGTACTAATTAACGTTTCTAAAATCTTCAAATTTTGAAATATGAGACTCAGAATTTTTGTACATATCTTAGCACCCTTTTCTCCTAATTATCTGAAGTACTGAAATCATGTTATTATTTCTTTTTAAAAAATTATTATTTTTAATGTTTTTATTGATTTTTTTAGAGAGAGAGGAAGGGAGAGAGAGAAACATCGATATGAGAGACAAACATCTATTGGCCACCTCTTGCATGCCCCCTACTGGGGATTGAGTTCGCAAACTTGAGCATATGCCCTGACTGGGAATCAAATTGGGATCTCTTAGTCCATGGGATGATGCTCAATCCACTGAGCCACACCAGCTGGGCCATGTTATTATTTCTTAAGAAAATCTTTTAATTATATCTTTTTTTTTTTATTTAATTTTTTAAATTCTCTCCTGAGGTTAAGGAGAGGGGTAGAGAGAGAGAGAGAAACATCAATGTGAGAGAAACATATCAACTGGTTACCTCCCACATGACCCAAACCAGGGCCAGAGATCAAACCTGCAACCCAGGTATGTGCCCTTGACCAGGAATGGAACCTGTGACCTGTTGGTTCATGAGTGGATGCTCTAACCGCTGAGCCAAACCAGCCAGAGCCTTTTAATCATATCTTATCACACAGAAATACTGTGAAGAAGAGAGATTGAGTTTATTTGGAATAGAATCTATCTTTGGATGAATTTTTAAAATTTATTGATTTTTTAATTGATTTTATAGAGAAAGAGAGAGGGAGAGAGATAGAAATATCGATGAGACAGAACATTGATTGACTGCCTCCTGCACTCCCCCCACTGGGGATTTGGCTTACAACCGGGCATGTGCCCTGACCAGGAATTGAATTGGGGACCTCTTGGTACATGGGTCAACGCTCAACAACTGAGTCACACCAGCCAGTTGGGCATATCCTTGGATGAGGTTTTTAAAAAAAATGATGTTTTTTTCATTATCAGTTCTGTCATATTGGGGTATTGAGCAATTAACTATATAGAAATCCATGAAATAAAATTTAAAACTTTTAGTCTCTGTGAAATACTAAATTTATTCTTGTGATGATAAAATAGTAGTTTTTATTTTTGTCATTCTAACAGAGATTGAATCACATATTTTCAAAATAAGTAATAAGGGGGAGGATTATCCCAGATAGTAAGAAGATGCGCCCAGCCAGTATGGCTTAGTGGTTGAGTGTCGATCCATGCACCAAGAGGTCACTGGTTCAATTCCTGGTCAGGGCACATGCCCAGGTTGAGGGCCTGATCCCCAGTGGGGGGCATGCAGGAGGCGGCCAACCGATGTTTCCATCTCTCTCTCCCTCTCCCTTCCTCTCTCTGTCTAAATAATCAATAAAGAAAAAAAAAAGAGATGATGCTGTATGATATTAACTTTCAGCAAAGTGTCATTAAAAAGAGGGGATTAACAGTTACTTTTGGCATAGAGACTTTGCCCTGTGAAGTAATGTTTACTTTCCAAACTGCATTAATTTAAAATTTTCTGAGCACACGTAAAATATAATATCAGAAACAAAGGTGGTATATTTTCTCCTAATGTTGTAGTATGTTAAAGAGAAATTAAAGAAAAATTTCTACTTATTCTATAAACTAAATATAGTAAGAACATTATGTTGATAAGATACACATATGGGACCCTATTTTGTATGTGTGGTCAGGTGGTGTGAATATTATTATGAAACAGATTTTTAGAATAGAATGGAAGTGCTTTCATAGAGAGGACTTTGTGTCTATAGCCTGTGTCTCCTTACCACTGCTTTGGGTTGCAGGTTGGCCGCCTTTTGCAGCAGTTAGCAATGACTGGCTCTGAAGAGGGAGATCCCCGGACAAAGAGCAGCCTTGGAAAATTTGACAAAGTAAGAATGAATACTGTGAAATACACGTGAAATACTGTTTGTAGAAAATTCTGCCGAAGTATTAGCAAACCTAACTATTCCCTTTCTTAAATCTTGTCCTTAGGTGATGTATAAATTAAATATTTTTTCAATGACTCTTGGTATAGCTGTAGTGCATATAATGTTGGATCAGCAGCATTTAAAGGAAAATGTCACTAAAGATGACTAATTCCCATTTATAGAAGTGTTAAGGAGATGACACTATAATGAGAACCAAAGAGCTATTAAGATTATTTTATCTAAGAAGTTTAATTTTTTAAAATTGTCACTAATTCAAATCAGTAATAACTGTATAATTTTAAGTGTATTTCATAAGTTAGTATTTATGTCATTGTTCTATTAATTTAAATAAAATTTTAATTAATCATATTTGAGTAGGCTACATTCAACCTATTTTAAAACTCAAAAGTTATACAGTGAAATTTCCCTTCCACTTCTGATCTCTAGCCTTTATTTCCTCCCCAAAAGTTTCTTGATATTATTATACCTTTTGTGTATGCTTTAAGAGGTCTATATGTATACAAGAAAATTCCTACATATATTTTCCCAATCACTCATTCCTCCCTTTTCACAAATGGTAGGATAGTGTGCACTGTTCTGTATCATGTTTGTTTCATGTACCATAGTATTTTGGAGATTATTCTATATCAATTCATAGAGAATTTAATTTTTTTAAATGTTAGGTTTAATATAATTTTTAAGAAGAAAACTTTTTGCATGCTTGTCCACCTTAATCAGAAATTTTGTTCCCTTATTTTAAAGGGGAGGTATTTCACTGATCTTTTCCTGTTTTAACAGAGCTGTGTTGCTGCTTTCCTTGATGTTGTGATTGGGGGCCGTGCAGTGGAGACTCCTCCAATGTCCTCTGTTAATCTTCTGGAAGGGTTGAGCAGAACTGTGGTTTATATAACCTACAGTCAGCTTATTACTCTGGTAATGGCTTTATTTAATAGGATTTTGTCAGAAGTCACTTATCTAAGCTTGGGCAGAATCATAGATGAGTACATTGTGTGAGAAATATATATTGTGTTTTATTTTTGCAAGGTGAATTTTATGAAGAGTGTGATGTCTGGAGACCAACTGAGAGAAGATAGAATGGCTCTTGACAATTTATTGGCAAATCTACCCCAGGCAAAGCCAGGGAAAAGCAGCAGTTTGGAAATGACTCCCTACAATACTCCTCAGCTCTCTCCAGCAACCACTCCAGCAAATAAAAAGAATCGATTGCCTATAGGTAAAGAGACATTCTCATATTGATGCTTTGCTTTAAGTCTAATATTTCTTTTTAAGCCTTTTTCTTGCTCAGTGTTTTGAAATACAGTTTTAAATATTTTGGAAATATCTTCTCCATATTTACTAAGAGTAATTCAGGTTTTTACAATTGCACTAGGTTAATTAGGTTTAGCAGTAGGCTTTCACTTTATCTAGATACACTTTTCATAATTAATTGAAATCATGCCATATATGGTATAGTTTGTATTTTAGTGTCTTTTCTTAGAAAATTTGGAAGTGTCATTTGTTATAAGTAGTCATTATTTGAATTATGTAGCTCTGTCCTTTCCACAAAGTTCTGAATAATATAATAAAATAATATTGGAAATTCCTGTCAGTGAAGTTGAAATTACATAGGTAATAGGTACTATTTTTTCATTGCTATTAATAATCCCCCCCCCTTTTTAATACATCATTCTTTTTTTTTTTTTTTATCGTCACTCAAGGATATTTTTCCATTTTTTGTTCAGGTAGAGTGGGAGGGAGAGAGAGGAAGAGAGAGAGAGAGAGAAACATCGACGTGAAAGGGACACATCGAGTGGTTGCCACCCGCACGACCCAACCAGGGCCGGGGACAAACCAACCCAGGTATATGCCCTTAGCGAGAACCAAACCCAGGTCTCTCTGGACCGCAGGCCGACGCTCTAACCGCTGAGCAAACTGGCCAGGGCCATCATTCTTTTTTAAAAATTGTTTTCTTTATTGATTTGAGAGAGAGAGGAAGGGAGAAGTGGGGGGGGGGCGATGAAAGAACATCGAATGGCCACCTCCTGCATGCCCCCCCACTGGGGATTTGACTCACAGCCTTTCATAATTAATTGGTGGAGATAAGCACAGAGAATTACCAGGATACCTTGAGAAGGTGACCCTGGAACAAATGAAGCCTGCACTTTCTCTTGAAGGATGAAAGGGAGTTACTCAAAGTAAACAAGACAAGGAAAGAGTTTTTAGCCAAGGGATCAGAGTAGTTTAGTGCCAGTTCTTTAATGACGATGAAGAACTCAGTGATAGTGAACATGAGTAGTTACTATATTTTACATGTTTTGAAGAATGGGATTTCATATTTAAACTTCCATGAACTGATGTGTTAAGAATTATGAGTTTCTTAAAATTAACCTACCTTACATGTAACATAACATGGAATTATATCAATAGGAAAGCACCATATTCTTCAAGTCTTTGACTTTCATCATCCCAAAATGTAAATTTCAGAATTAGAAATAGAAAAAATAACATTTGACACTCAGTGATTTTTTTTTTTTTAAGATACCGTTTGTGTGTATATTTTTGTGTGTGTTTTTTTTATCCTCACCAAGGACATTTTTGCATTTATCTTCAGATAGAGCTGGAGGGAGAGAGGGAGGAAGAGAGAGAGAGAAACATCGATGTGAGAGAGACACATCAACTGGTTGCCATCCACATAACCCCAACTGGGGTCGGGGACAAACTGCAACTGAGGTACATGCCCTTAGTAGGAACCGAACCTGGGTCTCTCTGGTCTGTAGGCCGATGCTGTAACCACTGAGCCAAACCAGCCAGGGTCGTTTTTTAAGAAATTATTTCTATTTATTGATTTTAGAGAGAGAGAGGAAGAGGGGGGAGAGAGAGACATCAATTTGTTGTTCCACTTACTTATGCATTCATTGGTTGCTTCCTATATGTGCCCTGACTGGGATCGAGCCTACAACCTCGGTCCGTCAATTAGGATGAGGCTGTACCAACTGAGCTACCTGGCCTGGCCAGGGCTCAATGATTTAAAAAAAATTTTTTATATGTTTTTATTGATTTTTTTTTTTTTTTTTAGAGATGAAAGGAGAGAAACATTGATGTGAGAGAGAAACATTGATCGGCTGCCTCCTGCATGCCCCCCACTGGGGATCCAGCCCACAACCCAGGCATGTGCCCTGACCAGAAATTGAACCAGGACCTCTCAGTTCATGGGATGATGCTCAATCCACTGAGCCACACTGGCCAGTCAATGATTTTATTATAGGCTATTTGCACTCTTTTTTTTTTTTCCTGTTTTTTTTTTTTTTTATCCTCACCCGAGGACATTTTTCCATTTTTTGTACAGATAGAGTGGGAGGGAGAGAGAGGAACAGAGAGAGAGAGGGAAACATCGATGTGAAAGGGACACATCGAGTGGTTGCCACCCGCACGACCAACCAGGGCCGGGGACAAACTGCAACCGAGGTACGTGCCCTTAGCGGGAACCGAACCCGGGTCTCTCCGGACCGCAGGTGGATGCTCCAACCGCTGAGCCAAACCGGCCAGGACCTATTTGCACTCTTTTAACATGAAGAAATAAATGATTTTTTTGTAAATTAGAGATTTTTTTCTTTATATTCACTGATATACATTAGTCCTTCCACTTCATTTCATCCAGAAGTATCATTAAATACTGGTATAATTGAAAGTAAATTTCAAATGTTTCCCTAGTAGTATTATTGTGTAGTCATGTGACCTGGTCATTGAATTTATTTCATATTTTAAAAAATTTGTCCATTATTCAGAGGGTTGATTTTCTTTCTGTTTAATGCTTTCGCAACCCAGGACAACAGTTAGCAGCCATCACTGCCTGGGATTCCTCAGCCACCAATCTTACAGCTCATATTACTCTAGTAACCCCATTTGGTGGGTAATAGGCTGTTCTTCCTATTCTTGTACAACTTTTATTTAAGAACTAGTTCATAAAAGTGTGCTCCATGTGCATGTTGCTTTTGCTTTATGTAAATTGTTACATGAATTTTGATTACTTGCATTTTATAAATTATGAACTCTGTTGCTTAAGATTCATGTAGTTCATATAGCTGAATTTAAGTTCACAATTCAGTAGAAGATAGTGAGATGAACCTGACTTTTGAAGGTTGATGGGTACCCTGAATTTTGACAGTAAGAGTGACTAATGAGCAGATCTATGGCATTGTGGAGAGAAGAGGACTGTGTTTTAGTTTTTTTTCTTTATTGATTTTAGAGAGAGGGAAAGGGAAAGACAGAAACATCAATCAATGAGAGAGAACATCAATTAGCCTCCTCCTGCCTGCCCCCCACTAGGGATCGGGCCCACAACCTGGGCATGTGCCCTGACCAGGAATCGAACTGGCGACCTCTTGGTGCACGGGTCGATGCTCAACCACTGAGCCACACGGCTGGGCAGAAGAGGACTGTTGATATTTCTGTTTTTAAGTAGGTCAGCTTCAGTCAAAATGTTTTGCTTTATGTTTGTACTTTTGATTATTTTTTTACCGAAATAGAATTGCTAGTTAGTATTCTGGCTTTACTGAATTTTATTGACCTCTGAAAGAAAATTGAAACTTATCACAGAAGGCTAAAGCTCATAGAGAAATTATTACCAACTATCTAAATCTTTCAGAAGTTTTTCTAAGGTCTGTAGGATGGATTATTTTAGAAAAAAGTATTAGGTAGGGAAAAAACACCCTCAAATAATTAGATTCTGTATTAATTAATTTAGAATGTTTCTATTAAGCAGAAAGGAAACTTACACTCAAACAGGGAAATCTTCCCTCTGTCTTTGGAAAGAGGTAATACGTTTCAGGAAAAACAATGTTTTCAAAAACTGATTCTGGTTTTGTCAACAGTTGCCTAATTAATGTATATTATTTTATATGGCTATCAGATTCTACATGAAATTTTATAATGCTTTTGAGTTATTAGTATGGGAGACCTGTGGCAGTTAAATCATTTTGTAGGAGAGATAGTTGAAGGTATCTTGAACAGATAAGAGATAAGGTAGTGCTTTTCCTGTCATCCTAAGTCTTAAATTGATTAGGGCATATTTGCTGTTCTGCAGGTATGGTCATCTGTGTGTCACTCCCTGTCAAGTGAACATGGATCATTGTTTCTGATTCTTAGTTTTGAAGGAGTATCTGTATTAGTCATCAGTAGAGTAACTGGGAAGATACAGGTGTTTTTTTTTTCATACTCATATTCTCACCATTCTTTCTTTTTGTGCATGCGCAAATGTTCTACATTAATAGAAAATATGTTTTTGTATTTAGTGTGCCATTTTCTTTATTTTATCTTTTTCTCTAAATTGTCTTATTTAAATTTTGTTATTAGCAACTCGGAGCAGAAGTCGCACCAATGTGCTAATGGACTTACATATGGACCATGAAGGATCATCTCAAGAAACCATCCAGGAGGTGCAGCCAGAAGAAGTGTTGGTTATTTCCTTAGGGACAGGCCCCCAGCTTACTCCAGGGATGATGTCAGAAAATGAGGTATAAATGTATTGTTACATTTAACTTATAGCCACCACTGTTTAGAAATTTAGATTCTGGTCTTCTAATTAATGGTTACTTGCTTCTATAAATTAGTATGCATTAAATGAAAATTTTCATTGTTGTCAGTGGAACTACCATGACACACCATCAAATGCTAAACTTCCTGTGCCCTACACATTGGTACATCTATGGTGCTGTATTTGGTGACCAGGACCACACCAAAAGGAATTCTCCTTATAGTAGACGAGACAGGAAGCCAGGAGGTTGTGGTATGGAAATCGAAGAGACTTTCCCAGTCATTTGCAGGGAGTGTTTTATGTTTCTTTTCTTTCTGATATACCCAGTGGTATTTCTGCTTTAATGACCAAACATTCTTTAGAAATTCTTTCTTTTCTTTGGCCAGTTAGGAAGAAATGGAAGAGATAACTGTGAAAACTAAAAATATAAAATATTTTGAAGAAATGGGATCAGGGCTATGGGAATCATTTTTAAGATGTTTATAAACAAGAGCTTGGGACAGGGCAAAAGGAAAGAAGAAATCTTGACTGTTTAAGGTAAGAGCCCTCCTCATACATTGTGACCTCCTGTAAAAGAAGCAGCATCTTACATTCAACAGCGATTGCTTACTATTTAAGAAAACCTAGTCCTGGCCTGGGAATAAGGGACCAGTTACAGGGTTGATAAAGTGATGATGGTCATTGGCTGTGTTTGGAACTGTGTGACATCATTCATAGGAAAGAGGACTGTCAAACTCTCAAACTCTGTCCCTCTACACACACAAAAATGAATGAGCTGGCAGAAACTGTCAGAATGAACTTTTTAGGGACCCTGGAATGGAATAAAAAACTCAGTAAGAACCAGGGCAATACTTAATGAGGGAAAAAACAGTTGATTGTCAGTCAGTGAGCTCTGTGGCATTTACCTTACCATGTTACCTGTCCCCAACCCCCAGTTCAGTGGCAGCCTTGAAGACTGCGGTCTGTATTCCAGTGCAGGGAAATGTCTTCATTGTGGTGTGATACCTTTGTTTTCATTAATTTGTACCACTCTGTATGCCTTTAAGTTGATGGTTGCCTGAAGATTCATTGCACATCACTTACTATGAGTTTAAAGGTCTGAGTTATCTTAAAAATACAGAGTGTAAAATTTTATGTCTGCATTTAATTTCAAGCAAATAGGAAAATATCTACTTTTAAGTAACGTTTTTATTAATCCTTAACTGAGCCTATTTTTCCATTGATTTTTCTTTAAATAAAGTGGAAGGGAGAGGGAGGGAGAGAAAGAAACAGAGAAACATTGATGTGAGGGACACATCGATTGGTTGCCTCCCGCATGACCCTGACCAGGGCTGGGGATCACACCTGCAACCCAGGTATGTGCCCTTGACTGAGAATTCGAACCTACAACCTTTCAGTCCGTAGGCTGATGCTCTAACCTCTGAGCCAAACTGGCCAGGGTTTAGATAGCTTTTTTGTTGTTGTTAATTCTCACCTGAGGATATTTTTTCCATTGATTTTTTAGATAGACTGGAAGAAAGGGAAAGGGAGGGAGGAAGGGAGGGAGAGAGAGAAAGAGAAACGTTGATGTGAAAGAGACACAGTGATTTTTTGCCTCCTGCATGACCCCGACTGGGGCTGGGGAAACCTGCAGTGCCCTTGACTGGAAATCGAACCTGTGACCCTTTGGTCCTCAGGCTGATACTCTAACTGCTGAGCCAAACCCGCCAGGGCTTAAGTAACTTTTTAATACCATTACATGAGTAAATATATAGAGCCATTTAAAAACCTGTAATTTACTCATATAAGTGCAGGGCCAAAACAGCACCTAGAGGTTTTTGTGTTTTTTTGGTGTGTGTTTTTTTCTTATTAAGTAAGGATACTATTCTTCCTTCATATTCCAGCAGCAACCTAGGAACCCAATGGCTTTGAGTTCAAGTTTCAGGTGTGTCTAAAACCTGCTGTTTAACTTCCAACGAAGCATTCAGTTCTTCATTGAGTTGGAGGTACACATACAAAGCTGAGTTATGAGGTTTATGGGGAGTGACAAGTAATTATGTCATTTGGAAATCCTCTGACAAATAGAAAATGTTATAAAAAGGCCATCAGCTCTAAGCTACAGGTGGCTGTGAAGTCACATACCAGCTTCTGGTATGGACTTTTGTGGCCATGTGTATAGTGATTGAATGGGGGTTCAAACTAGTCTAGTCGATTAAATTCTGGTGTCTCGCCCTGGCCAGTTTGGCTCAGTGGTTAGAACGTCGGCCTCCTGACTGATGAGTCACAGGTTCAATTCCAGCCAAGGGCACGTACCTTGGTTGCGGCTTGTCCCTGGCCTTGGTTGGGGTCACGTGGGAGGCAACCAGTTGATGTATCCCTCTCACACCGATGTTTCTCTCTCTCTTCCTCTCCCTCCTTCCCACTCTATCTGAACAAAAATGGAAAAATGTCCTTGTATGAGGATTAAAATAATAATAATTATAAACTCGGGTATCTATTTGTTTATATGTTTTTTTTTCTTGTTAACTTTGTTGTTCCACTTATTTATGCATTCATTAGTTGATTCTTTTTTTTTTTTTATTTTATTTTTGGTACAGATATTTCTCCTTTTTTACCCCATTGACTCTCTTCCCCATCCCCCCCCCATTTCCCCAGTTTTGTTGTCCATGTCCATTGGTTATGCATACATGCATATAAGTTCTGTGGTTTATCTCCTCCCCCCTCCACCACTCCCTCTTCCTAGGGTTGTCAGTCTGAACCTTACTTCCATATCTCTGGGTCTACCCTATTCCTCAGACTGTTATGTTCATTATATTCCACAGATAAGTGAGATCATGTGATACTTGTCTTTTTCTGCTTGGCTTGTTTCGCTTAGGATAATACTTTCCAGGTCTCTCCATGTCGTCTCAAAGGATAAGAGATCTTTTTTTCTTACATCTGCATAGTATTCCATTGTGTACATGTACCACAGCTTTTTTTTTTATCCTCACCCGAGGACATTTTTTGTTCAGGTAGAGTGGGAGGGAGAGAGAGGAAGAGAGAGAGAGAGAAACATCGATGTGAAAGGAACACATCGAGTGGCTGCCACCCGCACGACCAACCAGGGCCTGGGACAAACTGCAACCAAGGTACATACCCTTAGCGGGAACCAAACCTGGGTCTCTCGGGACCGCAGGCTGATGCTCTAACCACTGAGCCAAACCAGCCAGGGCTGTACCACAGCTTTTTTATCTATTCACCTACTGATGGACACTTGGGCTGTTTCCAGATCTTAGCTATTGTAAATAGTGCTGCTATGAACATGGGGGTACATATATTCTTTCTGATTGGTGTTTCAGGCTTCTTAGGGTATATTCCTAGAAGTGGGATCACTGGCAATTCAATTTTTAATTTTTTGAGGTAACACCATAGTGTTTTCCATAGTGGCTGTACCAGTCTGCATTCCCACCAACAGTGTACTAGAGTTCCCTTTTCTCCACACCCTCGCCAACACTTATTTGATGATTTGTTGATGGCAGCCATTCTGAACGGTGTGAGGTGATACCTCATTGTTGTTTTAATTTGCATCTCTCTGATGATTAGTGATGTTGAGCATTTCTTCATAAGACTCTTGGCCATTTGTATGTCCTGTTTGGAGAGGTGTCTATTCAGGTCCTCTGCCCACTTTTTAAATGGGTTTTTTGTCTTCCTTTTGTTGAGTTGTATGAGTACTCTATATATTTTGGAAATAACCCCTTATCTGATGTATCATTGGCAATGATGCTCTCCCATACAGTGGGTTGCCTTTCCATTTTGATGGTTGTATCTTTTGCTGTGCAGCTTTTTAGTTTGATGTAGTCCCATGTGTTCATTTTTTCCTTTGTTTCTGTTGCCTTAGGTGATGTATCAATGAAAATTCTGCTGCGTATGATGTCTGAAATTTTGTTGCCTACATTTTCTTCTAGGATTTTTATGGATTCATGGGTCACATTTAAGTCTTTTATCCATTTTGAGTTTATTTTTGTGTATGGTGTAAGTTGATGGTCTAGTTTCATTTCTTTGCATGTAGCTGTCCAATTTTCCCAACACCATTCATTAAAGAGGCTGTCTTTACTCCATTGTATGCTCTTGCCAACTTTGTCAAATATTAATTGAGCATAATGTCTTGGGTCCATTTCTGGGTTCTCTGTTCTTGTTCTGTTTCACTGGCCTATGTGCCTGTTCTTGTGCCAGTACCAGGCTGTTTTGATTACAGTCGCTTTGTAGTATAACCTGATATCTGGTATTGTGATCCCACCTACTTTGTCCTTTTTCAAGATTGCTGTGGCTATTCAGGGTCTTTTTTGGTTCCATATGAACTTTTGAAGTATTTGTTCTAGTTCTCTGAAATATGTCGTTGGTATTTTGATGGGGATTGCATTGAATCTATAGATTGCTTTGGGTAATATGAACATTTTAATGCTGTTAATTCTTCCAATCCATGAACAAGGTATGTGCTTCCACTTTTTTTTATATCTTCCTCTATTTCTTTTTTCAATATCCTGTAGTTTTCTGCAAATAGGTCTTTTACTTCTTTGGTTAAATTTATTCCTAGGTATCTTAATTTTTTTGCCGCGATGGTAAATGGGATTTTTTTAGTTTCTCTTTCTGAGAGTTCATCGTTGGTATATAAGAATGCTGTTGATTTCTTGACATTAATTTTGTATCCTACTACTTTACCAAATCCATTTATTAAGTCTAGTAGATTTTTGATGGATTCTTTAGGGTTTTCTATGTATAATATCGTGTCATCTGCAAATAATGATAGTGTCACTTCCTCCTTTCCAATTTGGATCCCTTTTATTTCTATGTTAAATAAGAGTGGCAAAAGTGGACATCCCTGTCTTGTTCCTGTTCTTAAGGGAAATGCTTTTAGTTTCTGCCCATTGAGGATGATGTTGGCTGTAGGTCTTTCATATATGGCCTTTATTATGTCGAGATATGATCCCTCTATTCCCACATTGCTGAGCGTTTTTATCAGAAATGGGTGCTGGATTTTGTCGAATGCTTTCTCAGCATCTATTGATATGATCGTTTGGTTTTTATTCTTCATTTTGTTTATGTGGTGTATTACATTTATTGATTTGCGAATATTATACCAGCCTTGTATCCCTGGGATGAATTCTACTTGGTCATGGTGAATAATTTTTTTGATATATCACTGGATTCAATTTGCTAGTATTTTGTTCAGGATTTTGGTGTCTATGTTCATCAGGGATATTGGCCTGTAGTTTTTTTTCTTTGTAGTGTCTTTTTCTGGTTTTGGAATTAGAATTATGCTGGCCTCATAAAATGAGTTTGGAAGTCTTCCTTCTTCTTGAATTTTTTGAAATAGTTTGAGGAGAATGGGTGTTAGTTCATTTTTGAATTTTCGGTAAAACTCCCTCGTGAAGCCATCTGGGCCTGGGCTTTTGTTTGCTGGGAGAGTCTTGATTCCCTCTTCAATTTCCTTAGTTGTAATTGGTCTGTTCATGTTTTCTATCTGTTCCTGGTCCAGTTTTGGGAGACTGTGTGTTTCTAGAAATTTGTCCATTTTGCTTAGATTGTCGAATTTGTTGCCATATAATTGTTCATAGTAGTTGTTAATTTTTTTTCTTTATTGATTTTTTTATTTTTAATCTTCACCTGAGGATTTTTTTTTTTTTTTTCTATTTATCATCAGATAGAGAGGGAGGGAGGGAGGGAGGGAGGGAGGGAGGGAGGGGGAGAGGGAGAGAGGAACATCGTTGTGAGAGAGACACATCGACTGGGTGCCTCCTGCACAACCCGACCAGGGCCAAGAACAAACTGCAACCGAGGTACATGCCCTTGACCAGAATCGAACCCACGACTCACTGGTCCATAACTGATGCTCTAACTGCTGAGCCAAACAGGCCAGGGCATTTGGTTGATTTCTTGTATGTGCCCTGACCAGGGATCGAACCCACACACTTGGCATTTCAGGACGATGATCTAACCAACTGAGCCACCTAGCCAGGGCTTTATGTGCATCTTTTATTTACCCTCAATAACTCAATGGCATACACACTGCTATCAGCATTTTATAGATGAAAGAATGGAGGTTTAGGCAGTTTAAATAACTTATCCAAGATAACATAGTTGGCACATGGCAGAAGCAGAAGGACTGGCCTGCTGCACCACAGCCTTCTGATTCTTAAAATCCTGACCACTGCTGATTTGCTGTCCGGTTGCCCGTTCACGCTCTGGTACCTGTAGGGCGATGGAAGGGCATAGGTTCAGTTCTTCTCACTGATACTTACACTTTTCTTCTAGGGGTACTTAAAAGTTTGATTAGAACCTTATAGATTGGTTTATAGATAAAAATGATAATTTAAGATTAAAAAGAACTTAAATATGTATTTGCTGTAGTTTGGTTTTTTTTCAGGTGTGACAAACCAATGGCATTTTAATTTTTAGGTCCTAAACATGCAACTTTCGGATGGAGGACAAGGAGATGTCCCTGTCGATGAAAACAAACTCCACGGTAAACCTGATAAAACCTTGCGCTTTTCCCTCTGCAGTGATAATCTGGAAGGAATATCTGAAGGTGAAGGGTTACTTCATTCAAGGAGTTGTGTAATTCAAGTAATATTTTGTTTTGTGTTCTTTAAAGGAGCCTTATAGATTATAATTATACCAGTTGTGCCCCTGACTGAGGAGAGTAATGAAGTTTTCCTCTAATGATCTGGAACAGTTGGCTGTAAGATTGTTTCTTGAATAAAATTAAGATTGCAAGAAAAACAATTTTTAAAAAAAGATTGCAAGAGACTTTTGATCATATAAAATGGAGAAGATATGAGTCTTCACTGAGATTTGAATAATACCAAGTTTTGTTTCTCTAATGTTGACATATACCGAAATGTATAGAGCTCCTTTAGAGCGATGCAATGCATGTCTAAATGGGAAAAATGGACTCACTAGTATTTCAGGATGTTGTGTATATTTCTAATGTTCTGTTTATTCTCACACTCACACGTTTTATGAAGAGGAAAGATAAAATGGAAATAGGAATAAAAAGAAATTTAAAGGCAAGATTTTGAAGTGAGACTGTCATTCCATATTCTACTAGGACCAATATTTTTAATGAAAAAGTTCAAGTTTACTAACATTTTAGAATAAACATAAAATGTGATAACTTTTTCTTTCCTCTAATTTTTCAAAACATAAGTAATGTACATTCATTCTAGAAAATGCTGAAAAAAATGGAATTATCTGCAATCTTACCATTCTGTTAATAACAGTTAACATTTTGGTTTATTTATAGCAAGATTAGGTTGATGCTGTTTTGTAACCTTTTTTTGTTTAACAATATAACAGTAACATTTCTCTTGATAATTTAACATTCTTAAATAACATGGTGTTTAATGGCTATTTTGTATCATAATTTATTTAAACATTCTTCTGTGATTAAAAATGTAAATTGCTTCCATTTTCTGCTTGTAAGAAGCCCTGAAATAAGCAACTTTAGATGTATTTTTGAATTGTTCCTTAGGATAATTCTCTAGAAGCAGAATTGCTGGCCTAAAGGGCATATATATTTTTAAGGTATAAACGCAGCGTTAAAAGCACTTTACGTAGTCTTTAGTCCTTTATCAAGGCATGAAAAGTTGCATGATGGCTCATGACTATTTAAGCTCACTCACAGTAGAAACGTTTCTCTAGGTCCTTCAAATCGCTCCAACTCAGTGTCCTCTCTAGACCTAGAAGGAGAGTCTGTATCAGAACTGGGAGCAGGACCTTCTGGCAGTAATGGAGCTGATGCTCTCCAGCTACTGGAGCATGAGCAAGGTAAGGTGAAGGGGACACAGGTGCTGAAGTAGCAAAGGACTTACCTGGTTGCAAGAGAAACGATGTGTTGCCATGTGAGTTGGCCATGGTCAGTAAGACTAAATTTGATTATAGAATGACCATTAGACTTACATTTATTCATAGTTCCTTCAGTTCTTCAAGATGTGTTTAGTTGGTAAGTGAATTGTTTAGATTTTAGTTACATAGAAAAATGAAAATGAATGGCTTGAATTCTGTAACATTTGGTATTTCAATTCTGTAATATTAAAATTTTAAGAGACACAAAGATAAAACCTCATGGCTCAAGGAACCTGGAACAGGGAGAGAACGGTACACAAATGTGGCAGTTCTGAGTGATTGAAAATTTAGGGGAAAGCTTATTGGAAGAAAATACCAGCCTTAAAGCCTGGCTGGCATTGCACTGGCAGGAATGGTATAAGCTATAAGCAAGTCAGAGAGGTGGGAAACCACAGTATTTATTTGGGAACTACCATGTAGGGCAGTGGTTCTCAACCTTTCTAATACCACAGCCCTTTATTTATTTATTTATTTATTTTTAATCCTCACCAGAGGACGTTTTTTCCATTTTTTGTTCAGGTAGAGTGGGAGGGAGGGAGAAGAACAGAGAGAGAGAAACATCGATGTGAAAGGGACACATCGAGTGGCTGCCACCCGCACAACTGACCAGGGCCGGGGACAAACTGCAACCGAGGTACATGCCCTTAGTGGGAACTGAACCCGGGTCTCTCCGGACCACAGGCCGACGCTGTAACCGCTGAGCCAAACCGGCCAGGGCAACCACAGCCCTTTAATACAGTTCTTCATGTTGTGGTGACCCCCAACCATAAAATTATTTTTGTTGCTACTTCATAACTGTAATTTTGCCACTGTTATGAATCACCATTGGAAATACATGTTTTCCGATGGTCTTAGGCAACCCCTGTGAAAGGGTCGTTCGATCCCAAAAGGGCTCGTGACCCACAGGTTGAGAACCACTGATGTAGGGAATAGCACGAAGTAAGGACTGGGAAACAGCTGGGTCCCTGTTGTACTTTGGGAAGATTAATCTGAAAAGGGTCTTTGGATTGTATTTAAAGACTACTGGTGGCCTTCAGTGGGGTGTGAAGGGTACATGTTCTCAACTGGGTTTGAGGCAGTGATTCTTGCAATTCATTGTGCATAAAAATTACCTGGGGAGTTTAAAAAACAAGAACCACTTTTCATGTCTCATTTCTAGAAACCCTGGTTCGGTCCATTTTAGAGAGGAGGAGAGCATTGCCAGTCGGGGTATGGGTGGCGTGAATAAAAGCAGTGGTATAGTTTACTGGATCAATTTGTCATTGTATCAATTAGGATTAAATTTTCTACAAACAGTAGAGAAAACTAAAATAATGCTAGCTTACAACAGAAACTGGGAGCCTGTCACCTCCTTAACAGGCCCTCTATCTAGGTCACTCTGATGTAGGGGTTGGCAGTCTACATTTTGTGAACACTAGATTCAGACATGAATTGCAGACTGTTGCTTCTCATTAGAGAAAACTCTAGAATTGGGGTGGGAGGGATATATCCAAGTCAAATGAAAAATATTTTTTAGTATGGGTTTATCAGTTAATTATTGCCACAGTGTTATGTAACAAGCCACCTTAAAACTTAATGATTTAAAACAGTAAACATTTATTTCTGCTCTCAAGTCTGTGTGTCAGCTGGGTGCTGTTTCTGCTTTGGACTGGGCTCACTGATACATCTATGGTCACCAGTGGTCGAGTAGGGAGTTCTGCTAATCTTAGCTGGGGGTCGATTGGTCAGTGGGGAGCTGGCATGTCTAGAATGATCTTTGCTTTGCTCCAGTGTGGACCCTCATCCTCCTGGCCAGCTTAAGCTTGTTCTCATGAGAGAAGCAAGGGTGAGAGAGAAAGCAAAAGTTTATAATGTCACTGGAGGCCTAACCTCACAACTGGCACACTTCCTCTGTACCCTTTTGGCCAAAGCGAGTAATAAGGCCCTGTGCAAATTCAAAGAGATAAGAATATATCCTGATTCTTTTTTTTTTTTTTTTATAAATCCAAATTTTTTTTCCAGAAAATGAATTTTCTTTTTTTTTTTGAATCCTCACCCGAGGATATTTTTACATTATCTTCAGACAGAGTAGGAGGGGAAGAGAGAAACATTGATGTGAGAGGACACATCGATTGGTTGCCACCTGCACGACCCCAACTGGGGCTGGGGACAAACCACAACTGAGGTACGTGCCTTTGGCCGGAATCAAACCTGGGACTCTGGTCCACAGGCTGATGCTCTAACCACTGAGAAAACCGGCCGGGGCTATCTCAGTTCTTGATCAAAGTCACACTGCAGTGGTTGAGGATACAGGGAGACAATTGATTGCATTGATGGCCCCAGTTAATCTGCAGGAAGGGGAGTACATATACTGAGCTCAGTTCAGAGAGGGAAAGACTACACCTGTGGGGGAATAATTCAATGTTTTGGTATTGTGTGCCCAGTGCTAACTATAAAATATGTAAAATGGATTTCAAATACTTAAAGTTCTTCAAATTTGATTAAGAAATCATAGTTGTGTTACCATTTTTTAAGTGCTTAATTTTGTTTTTGATAGCCACGACACAAGATAATCTTGATGATAAACTGAGGAAGTTTGAAATTCGTGATATGATGGGATTGACAGATGATAGGGATATATCAGAAACAGTGAGTGAGACCTGGAGTACAGATGTCTTAGGAAGTGATTTTGACCCTAACATTGATGAAGATCGTTTGCAAGAAATTGCAGGTAACTACTCTTTAATGTCTCTGGAAGATTGCTATTTAGTTGTTCATATCCACCACCCTTCTTGGGAGGGAACTTCAGTGCTCCGACAGCACTGACTGGGAAACAGAGATAGCTGCATATAACAAGGCATTTCTGTATTTTTTTTTTTCTTTACTTAAATATAGGTATGCTTTTCCTGTCTGTGTTTAACTCTACCCCCACTCCCCTAAAGAAGAAAAACCAGTCTTTTGAATTAGCTTATTGTCCAGTATTGTTTGTAGTATATGTTCTTAGTCGATGATTAGGATGTTCTTTAGAGACTAAACACCTAAGATGAAAATTCTGATTACAGCCATAAATCTTTCAGAATAATATGATACTGAGAACCTCTAGAAATTGAATTTACCTCTGGAAGGATTAATTCAGTTCCAAAAAGTAACCAGTTTTTTTCTTTTTCTTTTTTTTTTATATCAAGTTTATTGATGTATAATTTACAAACATTAAAATTCATCCCTCTTAGGATACTGTTCTGTGAATTCTGAAAGATTCATTCTGTCTTGTAACCACCATCTTCATTTTCTTTTTCTTTTTCTTTTTTATCCTCACCCGAGGACATTTTTTCATTTTTTGTTCATATAGAGTGGGAGGGAGAGAGAGGAAGAGAGAAAGAGAGAAACATCGATGCGAAAGGAACCCATCGAGTGGCTGCCACCCGCACGACCAACCAGGGCCAGGGACAGGGACAGACTGCAACTGAGGTATGCACCTTTAGCAGGAACCGAACCCGGGTCTCTCTGGACCACAGGCCGACGTTCTAACCGCTGAGCCAAACCGGCCAGGGCTTCATTTTCTTTTTAAATCATGGAACATTTCAAACAAATACCAGGCAGAATAGCATAATGAGCTTTGCGTACCCATCATTCAGCTTCAGCAGTCACACACACACATGGCCAGCTTGTTTCATCTCTTCTCCCACCCACTACCTTTTATCCCCTTCCCCCATTATGTTTCAGCAGGTTCCAGACTTTATATTTGTAATTAGGTAATGACATATCTTTAAAAGGTAACTTTTACCAGTAACTTTTTCCCAGAAGTTTTTTCATGCACTGGAGTAGAATTGTTCTTGTATTAGGTTTAGCCAGAAGTAGTGGAGCATTGAACTTGAGTATTTTTAACAAAGGTGTATAATAATGTTTAATCCTGTATGTATTTTTGTTGTTGTTGTTGTTGTTAATCCTTAACCGAGGATATTTTTTCCATTGATTTTTGGAGAGGGTGGAAGGGAGGGAGGGAGGGGAGAGAGAGGGGGGGAGAAAAGGGGTGGGGAAGAGAGAAGGAGAAGTAAAGAGAGAGAAACATCGATGTGAGAGACACACATCAATTCGTTGCTTCCTGCATGCACCCTGACCAGGGCTGGGGATTGAACCTGCAACCCAGGTACGTGCCCTTGACTGGGATTCGAACCCTTGACCCTTCGGTGTGTGGGCTGATGCTCCAAGCACAGAGCCACACCAGCCAGGGCAATCCTGTATAATTTTTAAGTAGTGTAAATAGATTTCTTAATTGGTTCTTGCATTACTTTGTTCCAGATGCTAAAGCATTTAGTATTTTTTCTGGCAGTAAGCTCTATTTGAGCAATAAGCTGTATTTGCAGTTAAACAGGTGCTGGAGAAGCAATGTGTGTTTACTGCAAATATATTTTATTGCTCTGAATATGTGGCTAATGTGCCAGAAGAAAACATATTTCGGCCAGTATAACTTTTGTGTTTAAATGTCTCCATTTGAGTGTTTTTAATCCTTGCAGGACTATAAATTTGAGAGAGTTATTAGGAACACACATAAAATTTGCTGAAAAACCAAGGTGAAAGCTAGTTGAAATGACTTGATCTAACAATGTGTTTTCTCTATGGAGAGTCCAAGGTGAACAGGAGGCAATAGATGAAAAAGAGCTTGCGACCACAAGTGGGAATTTGAGGTTTTAGTGGTGTTATTGATTGAAATGACTCTTACCTTGGCTTCTTTCTTGTGGATAGAGTAGAGAGGTTTGTTAGGGTTAGTGTTTGGCTTTTCTCCATTATTGCTGCTTTCCATCAGGATCTTTGTTAACCCTTTGCTCCCCACTGGTTATACAGGTGCAGCAGCAGAGAACATGTTAGGCAGTTTACTGTGCCTGCCAGGGTCAGGATCAGTGCTTCTTGACCCCTGCACTGGTTCTACCATATCAGAGACAACAAGCGAAGCTTGGAGTGTAGAGGTTTTGCCAAGTGACTCAGGTTAGTATGCTGTCATTATTTGCATTTTGATTTGCACAGAAGTTTTAAATGTAAGGAATTCTAATTTCTGTATATGGACATTTTGTCAGATATACATTTGACATATACATTGACAAGTGTGAGGAAATCATATTGCTAAGAATGTCAAATGGAAAATTAGTTTATGGCATTTTCTGTTCATCAAGAAAAAATGCAGTGTTGGATGGCATTGGCTAAGATGGCAGGAGCTTTCTGACTCTGCGTTCAGTTCTTTTGGAAGCAACTGTTAGTAATTCATCAGGGTTCTGTGTGGGACACTGAGTCCAGTGTGTCCCACTAACTCATCACAAAAGAGCATCCCTGAGTGGTTGGATGCCTGGTAAGCATGTTTAGATTTACACGGGGAGAACTTGACCCTTTAAAAGATATCTAATGTATTCTTGAAATGCACTGAAATTGAGACTCTGGAGTATTGAGAATTATTTTGTGCAGAATTATTGTAAATGTATATAAAGTGTTTTGTATTTTCTTTTTTCTCATGTATTGTATTTCTATTTTATTTTTTTCTGATTATGAAGATAACTCTTTGCCTTCAACTAAATGTCAACTACCAGAATGCAAATATAAATAACTGTGTGTGAATTACATTCTGTCTAATCTTCTTGGCTCAAGAATAATTAAGTGGTCCTGATATGTGTTTTATAATCTTAACACATTCAGATATGCTAACCTTTACATAAGGAGACAGTAGGATTAGCTCACTATCTGTTGAGCATCAATAGTTGTTTTTTAGAAAGTGGTTGATTTAATGCTAGGTTATTTCATATTCTCTTGCTCAGTGTACTTGCTAACCAAGAGCACATACTATGAGATTAGTGACATGGAAGCAGTTTTCATCTTTGCATGACAAACTGGCCTAGATTGGGGATGAAAATCACAACCTTACTTTCTTAACACTTAATCTAACTAACTTTGCTAACTGGCCCAGACTTAGAAATCTATTTACACTGATTTCATTCATGCCCTGGTAGCTTTCATCATCTGGGTCACAAGCTGAAACTGTGGCATGCTAACAAATCACTAATGTGACACCTCACATCTTCTGTTTAGAGGCCCCAGATCTAAAGCAGGAGGAACGTCTGCAGGAACTGGAGAGCTGTTCGGGACTGGGCAGCACATCTGATGATACGGATGTCAGGGAGGTCAGTTCCCGCCCCAGCACACCAGGCCTCAGTGTTGTGTCGGGTATGTCTGTCTTGTTTTAAGGAATAAGGATTTCAAGATGTGTTCCCACCTCCCTATTTATAAAGTTGATAGCAAAGAAATGTGTTTTATTTAAGAGCTGAGTAATTTCCGGAAAAAAAAAAAAGATTTCTATGGACCCTTAAATCTATGAGAATTGAATGTTGTGGCTTTTTTAGAGCCTGTTGAAGTAATTGGCAGACAGTCTGTATGTGTTCCCTCTATACCTCTATCTGTTCTTGGTAGCTGTGCTACTGTATTTAAATGTCATATGATAGTTCTGGTTATGTTGCGCAAATGTAAGCAATAGTACAATAAAGGATAATTATTGTACAACTCACATGTATAAAATTGGGATGCAAAAATTTGAGAATGTTTACATTTCCCCAAATCTCATATACTTTTTGTGTGGTTATTTTGTTCTTTCTGTTTATTTTTTTGCTTTCTTTTTTTTAAGGCATCAGTGCAACCTCTGAGGATATTCCCAATAAGATTGAAGACCTGAGATCAGAGTGCAGCTCTGACTTTGGGGGTAAAGATTCTGTCACTAGTCCAGACATGGATGAAGTAACTCATGGTAAGAAGGGGAAATGATTTTTTAAAACAGTCACACTTGCCCTGGCTGGTTTGGCTCAGCGGTTAGAGCATCGGCCTGTGGGCTGGAGAGTCCTAGGTTCAGTTCCTGCTAAGGGCATGTACCTCGGTTGCAGTTTGTCCCCAGCCCCAGGTGGGTGCAGGTGGTGACCACTTGATGTGTCTCACGTCAATGTTTCTCTCTCCCCCCCCCCACCCCTCTGCCTCCTGCTCTGTCTGAGAATAAATGCAAAAGTGTCCTTGGGTGAGGATTAAAAAATAAATAAATAAATACATAAATAAATAAAACAGTCACACTCGTGGTGAGACTGGCAGTCTTACACATTGCTGGTGATAATATCAATTGTTATAGCACGTTGGGGCATAATTTGGCAATAGGTATATAAGGCCTTAAAAATTCACATACTGCCGTGGCCGGTTTGGCTCAGCAGTTATAGAGTGTCGGCCTGCGGTCCAGAGAGACCTGGGTTTGGTTTCTGCTAAGGACACGTACCTCAGTTGCAGTTTGTCCCCAGCCCTGATTGGGTCATGCGGGTGGCAGCCACTCGATGTGTCCCTTTTACGTCAATGTTTCTCCCCCCCCCCACTCTATCTGAACAAAGAATGGAAAAATGTCCTTGGATGAGGATTAAAAAAAAAAAAATTTCACATACTAAATTTGGTCCACCTTAGGAATCAGTCATAAGGAAATAGTTCCATGTATGGAGAAAGTCTTATGCACAAAGATATTGTTTTTATTTATTTATTTATTTATTTATTTTTGGTTAATCCTCACCCAAAGATGTTTTTCCATTGATTTTTTTTTGTGTTTTTAAGGAGTGAAAGGGAGGGAAGGAGGGAGGGAGAGAGAGAAACATTGATATGAGAGAGATACATCTGTTGGTTGTCTCCCATATGACTCTGACTGGGGCTGGGGATGGAACCTGCAACCCAGGTATGTGCCCTTCACCGGGAATTGAACCTGTGACCCTTTGGTCTCTGGGCCAATGCTCTAACCACTGAGCAACTGGCCAGGGCACAAAGATGTTCTTTAATGTTAATGTTTGCAAATAATTTAGAAATAACCTAATCATAGAATGGCTAAACCACTTATTAGAATTTACGCGGTTATTTTTATTTATTTATTTTTCATTGATTTTAGAAAGAGAGGAAGGGAGAGAGAGAGAGAGAAATATTGATGAGAGAGAACATCTATTGGCTGCCTCCTACATGCCCCCCACTAGAGATTGGGCCCACAACCTGGGTATGTGCCCTGACCAGAAATTGAACTGGCGACCTCTTGGTGCATGGGTCGACGCTCAACCACTGAGCCATACTGGCTGGGCTATGCAGTTATTTGTTTGTTTGTTTATTTATTTATTTATTTTTTATCCTCACCCAAGGACATTTTTGCATTTATCTTCAGATGGAGCAGGAGGGAGAAAGGGAGAGAGAGAGAGAAAGGGAAACATCGATGTGAGAGAGACACATCGATTGGTTGCCACCCACACAACCCCAACTGGGGCCGGGGACGAACCACAACCGAGATACCTGCCCTTAGCGAGAATCGAACTTGGGACTCGCTGGTTTGTGGGCTGATGCTCTAACCGCTGAGCCAAACTAGTCAGGGCTATGCAGTTATTTTTTAAATGCTTTAAATAATGTGAAATAATTTGGAGAAATTTCTGGAACATATCACTTGGAAACTGTATTTTAAACAATTTTATATATAAGACAAAACATTTAAAAATCTATTATAGTGAAAACACTGGAAAGAAACACCAAACTGCTAGCAGTAGTTTTAAACATATATTGGGTACTGGATTTCGAGATACCTTTTTTTTTTTTTTTAACATTTTTGTTTGTTCTATACCAAGGTTTCTCATCCTCAGTACTATGGACATTTGGGTCAGATAGTTCTTTGTTGTGGGGCCTGTCCTGTGCATTGTAGGATATTTAGCAGCATCTCTGGCCTCTACTGGGAGCACACCACCTTCTTCTCTCCCTTGCAGTTGTAACAACCAAAAATGTGTCCAGACATTGTCAAATGATTGCTGGGGGTGCAAAATAGCCCCAGTTGAGAACCATTGTTCTAAAGTTGCGGCTTTCAAACTATAGTTATTATGGACCACTGAGGGTCCTTAAGACCCTTTGGAGTGGGGAGTTGAGATCAAACTGGTTTGCCCTGGCCAGTTTTACTCAGTGGTTAGAGCATTGGCCTGTGGACCAATGAGTTACTGGTTCGATTCCAGTCAAGGGCACGTACCTTACTTATGGTTCATCCCCAGCCCTGGTCAGGTCGTGTGGAAGGCAAGCAGTCTCACGTCAGTGTTTCTCTCTCTCTCTCCCTCTATCTGATGGTAAATGGAAAAATATCCTTAGGTGAGGGTTAAAAAAAAAAAGAACACAAAAAACGATTTTCATAATAACAAAAGGTTATTGTCCTTTCCATGTGTTGACATTTGCACTGATGGTGCACAAGAAAGGTGGGTGAATTTGCCGAGGCAGTTAGCACAAAGCAGGGCAGTGGCACAGACTGTGCTCCCAGTCATGTTGTCTCTCACAATTTAAAAAAAGAGACCTTTTGAGAGTCTCTGGTGAAGCAGTAAAAAGTATTTATTACATCTCAATCCTTGAGCACACATCTTTTTAATATTCTATGTGAAGAAAATAGTAAGTACCCCTGATACATTTCTAGTGCAATCTGGAATGAAATATCTCAAGGAAAAACACCTATATGATTGTTTGAGTTGTAAGCTTACTACCTGTTTTTTTTTTCTTGTTTGTTTATTTTTCATGAGACACCAATTTTACTTGAAAGAATGCCTGACAAACTCGTTATTCATCCTTGGGTATTTGACAGACATTTCTTTTTTTTTATCTTCACCGGAGGAAATTTTTCCTTTTTTTTTTTTTTTTTTAATCCTCACCCGAGGATATTTTTCCATTTTTTGTACAGATGGAGTGGGAGGGAGAGAGAGGAAGGGAGAGAGAGAGAGAAACATCGACGTGAAGGGACACATTGAGTGGCTGCCACCCGCACGACCAACCAGGGCCGGGGACAAACTGCAACCGAAGTACGTGCCCTTAGCGGGAACCGAACCCGGGTCTCTCCGGACCGCAGGCCGACGCTCTAACCGCTGAGCCAAACTGGCCAGGGCTCCTTTTTTTTTTTTTTTTAATTCAGACAGAGCAGGAGGGAGAGAGAGGAAGAGAGAGAGAGAGAGAGAGAGAGAGAGAAACATCAAAGCGAAAGGGACACATCAAGTGGCTGCCACCCGCACGACCCAACCAGGGCCGGGGACAAACTGCAACCGAAGTACGTGCCCTTAGCGGGAACCGAAACCAGGTCTCTGGACCACAGGCTGACGTTCCAGCCGCTAAGCCAAACTGGCCAGGGCATTTGTTGAATACTATGAGAATCAACCTGTCACTTGCAGGAAAACAATCGACAAGGTAGAGTTTGTTGCCAATGATACCATTCAACCTTTTAGATAAAAATTATAATTTTGGAAAACTTATATCTACCGTTTTATGAGCTTAACAGTTTCCCACTGTTTAAAGACTTTTCTGATGAGATTGGTGGTGATAAGAATGAAATTTTTAAATTTCATATCTTGACATGTGTCAACATTTGGAAGATTTGGGTATCTAATTGAACCAGTATTTTCCAGATGATCATCAACGCATGATGTTACATACAATATCATGCATGGGTAAAACGTGCATTTAAAGTGCAAGACAGACCAATTAGTAATTTTAAATAACTGAGTATAGGAAATTTCATCGATTTGGTTTCAGTCACCACATTGTAGCTAACCTTTAAAAAACTACTTGTCAAGATTTTATGTAGTATCAAAGAGGAATTTCCACAATTACTGAAAAGACTATTAAAATATCTTCTGCTTTTCAACTATATGTGTAAGGTCAGTTTTTCTATATATTCTTTTTTTTAAAAGATAATTTTCTTTATTTATTTTTAGAGAGAGAAAGAAAGAAGGAAAGAGAGGTAGAAACATCGATGAGAGAGAACATTGACAGCCGCCTCCTGCATGCCCCCCACTGGGGATCGGTCCCACAACCTGGGCATGTGCCCTGAGCGGGAATCAAGCTGATGACCCCTTGATACATGGGTCGACGCTCAACCACTGAGCCACACCAGCTGGGCTCGATATTTTATTTAACCAAAACAACATATTGTAACTAATTCAAAACCGGAGCAGATATAAGAATCCAGCTACGTTCTATTTAGCCATATAGTAAAGGAATTGGTAAAAATGTAAAACTGTCACTCTTCTTGTTATTTTTTATTTCAGAAAATATAGTATTTTCATTTTTAATTTCTAGTATGGTAAATAATAAATATAATGAATCAGTAATTTTTAAGAATAAAGGTGTCCTAAGATCAACATTTTGAGAACTAATGTTCTAAGCTATCTTTCATAATGCTATATCTATTATTTTTTAAAAGAAAGATAAATATAAGATGTAGAACAAAAGGAAAAATCAAAAGGAATAATACTATCATTCATTATAAAAAAGGATAGCTCATCTGACAGGGTAGCTCATTTGGTTGGAGCATCATCCCTTCACACGAGGGTTGTGGGTTCCATCCCTGGACAAGAATCAACCAACAAGTGCATAAATAAGTGGAACAACAAATCAGTCTCCCTCCATTCCTTTCTTTCTAAAAAAATAAATAAAAACATATTTAAAAACAAAAAGAATCCACCAATGAGACCTGGCCGGTGTGGCTCTGTTGGTTGAAGTGTCGTCCTGTGTATCAAAGGTGGTGGGTTCTATTTCTAGTCAGAGCATATTACCCAGGTTGCAGGTTCTATCCCCGGATGGGGTGCATTTAAGAAGCAACTGATTGGTTTCTCTCTCTCTCTCTGAAATCAATTTAAAAAAAATAAGAATCAGCCGGATCGGTGTGGCTCAGTGGATTGAGCATCATCCCATGGACTGAGAGGTCCTGGTTTGATTCCCGGTCAGGGCACATGCCCAGGTTGTGGGCTCAGTCTCCAGCAGGAAGTGTGCAGGAGGCAGCCAATTGATGTTTCTTTCTCACATCGATGTTTCTGTCTCTTTCTCTCTTCCTCTCCCTAAAAAAATCAATAAAAATGTATTTAAAAAAAAGGAATCAACCAGTGAATGCATAAATAAGTGGAACAATAAATCAGAGTTCCTCTCCCCCCACCCTTCTCTCAAGTCAACAAATACAATTTTTAAAAGACAGCTCAGACTCAAAAAGTCTACAGTAACAGGTTTTATATATTGGAAAGTGTTGGCTTCTGCACACTTACCTATTTTAATATTTCTGATTTTGATCGTTTAGACATATGATTAGAGGAGTCATCTTTTACCCTCTAGCTAAGAGAGTGCACTTTAGAAGTTCGAGTTTATTTCATGGTGTAATGTGGAAGTATTCATTTTAATATGAGTTATTTTATAAATTGTCATTTGTTGAGAGCAGTATTAGAATTTCAAATTTTCCAATTTTTTATTTATATTCCTTCTGTAGGTAGTGCTGCCCCTATTTTTATAGGCAGAATCTGAGTTTCAGGAAAGTTGTAACATTCTGAAAATTTTTAAGATTTACATCTTCTGGCTCTGTGATCTTTGCATAAACTGTGATACAATTTGGCCATATAAGTAACAGGCATATGGATGATAAACCACTTAAGTGTAATTAAAATCCATACATGTGGGAAAAAACATAAAATGAATTAGGAGTAATCAGAATTTGACCTTTATTAATTCTTTTTTCCCCCTGATATGCCTCGCAAGTTCTAATTGAAAAAAGTTTGAAAACTGGAAGAATGTCAGAACCATTTTTACTGTGTTGAAACTCTCATTGAGGCCTGAGTTCTGTTTGCCCATCTGTTTTAGGTGCCCACCATCTGACCTCTCCCCCTTCTCAGTCAGACTCTCTGCTGGCCATGTTTGATCCACTGTCTTCACATGAAGGTAAACTTGTCAAATGAACTTTTTAAAAATTGAGATATAATTGATATATAGCATTATATTAGTTTCAAGTGCACAACATAATGATTCAGTATTTGTATGTATTGTGAAATGATCATCCAGTGAGCTTGTTGACTCTTGTCTTATCACAGACAGAAGAATGCAACCAAAATCCTTTGTTAATCCTTGGTTGGATCAGTTGTGTTTCAATTGCAAACTTCTTCCTGTGTTCCAGGGGCTTCTGCTGTGGTAAGGCCAAAGGTCCACTATGCCAGGCCATCGCATCCACCACCAGACCCACCAATCCTGGAAGGAGCTGTGGGAGGAAATGAGGCCAGGCTGCCAAACTTTGGTTCCCATGTTTTAACTCCAGCTGAAATGGAGGCATTCAAGCAAAGGCATTCTTACCCTGAAAGATTAGTTCGCAGCAGGAGCTCTGACATAGTGTCTTCTGTCCGGAGACCCATGAGTGACCCCAGCTGGAACCGCCGCCCAGGCACTGAAGAGCGAGAACTCCCTCCAGCTGCAGCCATTGGTGCTACTTCTTTGGTGGCTGCACCTCATTCGTCATCTTCATCTCCGAGTAAGGACTCCTCAAGAGGAGAGGTATGGGACGCAGACCTCGAAGGAGAATTTGCTGATTGTGGTCAGCTTTAATGTCTGTCTGCCTGATTCTCTTGATATCTGAAATTAACATGAATTATATATATCTAGGATTAAGGATGGACAGTAGTCATGATTAAAGATGATTTGTCAATCTAGTATATCAACAACCATATCCATAGGAAACCTATAGTACTTTGGTTTTGTAGTAAAGTATCTTGAATTTTTATGACACTTTTAACTTTCTCCAAATAATTTTATATCAGATTTCATTTAAACATCACAGTTTCTTTCCAAGATAGTTAGCTGTTATTTTTTCTTTTTTTTCTTTTCCAACGAGGTATTATTTTTTATTTTGAAACAATTACAGAGTTATAAAGAATTTGGAAGTAGATAAAAAACACTCCTCCTCCCAGCCATGTGAGAGTAAGTTGCCAACCCGATGCTCCTGTATTCATCACCTGTGAATACTTTAGTGTAGTGCCCTACAAACAAGCACCTTTTCCTACACATAATACAATCATCAACATCAGGAAATTAAAATTGACACATTACTACATCTAATTCTCACACTCTATTCATGTGTCCTGGTAACATTCTTACAGTAAAAGGATCCCATTCAGAATCACACCTTATATTTAGTTGTCATGTAATTTTATTCTCAGTCTAAAACATTTCCTCAGTTTTCCCTTGACTTTTATGATATTCACACTCTCAAAAATTACAGGCCAGTTTCTAGAATTTAGGTTTGATGTTTTCTCATGACTAGTTTCAGGTGATTCATCTTTGACAGGAATATCACTAACATGACAGTGCTCATTTCACTGCATCAGCTAGCACACAATTTTGATTTGTCTCACACCTGTGGTGGTCATTTGGATCATTTGATGAAGGTATTGTCTGCCAGGCTTCCCCACTGTAAAGTTGTTTCCTTCTCCTTTGTAATTAATAAGTATTTTGTGTGTGTGTTTGGGGGGACCTTTGAAAATATGTAAATATCCTGTTCTTCATCAGATTTTTAATTTATTCATTAATTATATCTGTGGTCCCATGGTTTTCTATTTTAGTCAGTGGGTTTATTACTGTCATTTATTTTTGTTCCTGGTGTGGTCAGTGGGAGCCCCTTTAAGCTGTAAGAGGTTCTTTTGATATGCTACTATCATTCTTTGAGTATCTTTCCTTTTGGCACAAAATTTTATAAGGTGATTTTGTTCAGTGTCTATCCTAGTCCTGGAGTAAGCCATTTCTCCTTTTAGTAGAAAATGGTTTTTAGAAAACAAGATCTGGATACTAGGTGTGCTCTTTGCTACAGGGATGTTACTGCTCCCAGGACCTTGCAGTAGACAGAGCCATGGAGAGAGAGTGAGAGAGAGAATATACATATACATACACACACACTTACATGTGTATTTTTATGTATATCTTTCATTTTTTATTAATTTTTTAGAAAAAGAGGAAGGGAGAGAGAGAAAAATCAATGTGAGAGAGACACATTGATCAGTTGCCTCCTGCATGGCCCCCACCGGGGATCGAACCTGCAATCCTGGGCATGTGCCCTGACCAGGAATCAAACTGGGACCTCTCAGTACCCTGGGATGATGCTCAATCCACTGAGCCACACCTGCCAGGCTGTGTCTTTCTTTTTATATGTAGAGAACCATGAGCTCACACCTATAAATTTCATTCTAGTCAAAAAAACAATAGTTTATTTCATCTTTCTCCCTTTCCATATTTGTAACTCCCTTCTCCAACAGAAACCTGTTTTTATTATTCTTTATATGTATATCTACTCGATCAGTGCCCATGTATCTAATCAATATCCCGTCCCCACTACTAAACCATCTGTGGCACAGATCCCTCACCTCTCTCCTAGGGTTGTGATGTCCCATCTACATGAATGCCCTTAGAGAAAATATTTTAGTTCCAGTTGTATAGATGAAGAAACAAATTAGATAATTTATCTAAGGTCACATGATGGGCTAGTGACATGTGGTCTTAATGATAATGCAACATAATTGGTGATCAAAACATGAACTTTGAGGTTGGTCAGATTTAGGCTTGAGTCCCAGCTGTACCATATACATGCTGTATAACTTTGGAAAGATGACTGATAACCGTTTTTAGCCTCAAATTTCTCATCTGTAAAAAGGGCTTAATAATAGTATTTATCTTCTAAGGCTACTGTGAGGTTTAAATGAGATATATCCTTACACTCAGTGTTTGGCACACAGTACAGACTTGGTTTGATTATTAATATACTGCTACCATCTCTACTATTCTTTATTATTATTATTGTTATTATTATTTTAATCCTCACCTGAGGACATTTTTGCATTTATCTTCAGATAAGAGAGGGAGGAAGAGAGAGAAAGAAACATCGATGTGAGAGAGACACATTGACTGGTTGCCACCCACGCGACCCCAGCAAGGGCTGGGGACAAATTGCAACCGAGGTGTGCTCCCTTAGGGGGAACCGAACCTGGGCTTCTCTGGTCCGTGGGCCGATGCTCTAACCACTGAGCCAAACCGGCCAGGGCTATCTTTATTTGCATTGCATTTACTTATAAGAATGTATTAAGTGTCTACTCTAGGCTAGGCTCCATATTAAGCTCTCAGTTTACTAACAGTGATGAAATAGTGCCTACCCTCAAGCAGATCCTTGTCTGGTGCTAAAAAGGTACATTTGCATTTTCTAGAGACTTCCTATATAGCAATAATAATGGTTTTGCTTTTAAGACAAACCTGAGAGGTATTTATATTTCACAGACTAACTGAAATCCTTTTCTTAGTCATTTGTCCTGCTGCCCAACTCCAAATAAAGCATCAAACTTTTCCTACAGACTGAAGAACGCAAAGATAGCGATGATGAAAAATCAGACAGGAACAGACCTTGGTGGAGAAAACGTTTTGTTTCTGCTATGCCTAAAGGTAATTTGATAAAATATTAGAATGCCATATTAGCAACAAGAAGCAAAGCCCCGAAATCTCTTTCAAAGAGCCAGCATCTCAACTCCTTTCTCTCTCTGAGGTTTGCTGGGCTTGTTTCCAGCTGTTTCCATGCAGGTGAATGCTAAGGCAGAGCTTTAGAAGTGACAGTTCTTGTTCTTTGCAGAGAGTGGTAGTGGTTTCATAAATGGAAATCATGCAAGTCACGGTTGTTTAAATATCATGTACCCCTGATGTAAGACATGTAGGACTTTTGACATATGTATTGCCAATAATTATTGCAGGAAAAAGGGATGCTATCACAATTAAACTGAAAATTTTAAATTTATCCTTTACATTCCTGAAATAAATTTAAGCTTTTAATGTTTATATTCTTTGAGAATGTTTATACTTGGAATATTAGTGAGTGTTTATTTTGGAAGGCAGTTGTATAAAATTGTTTGCTTTTTTTGTGAATAGCCTGGCATTGTACCAGTAGATACTGAGATTTGAGTTTTTGCAAAGGCATCTCTTCTTGAAAGGAGAGATCATCCAGGATGGAGCTAGGGACATCTTCCAAAGGCCTCTTCTTGGCCCTGCGGTGCTCAGGAGCTGAGGAACACCACCTTCACGCCATACTCAAGCCCACTTGATGAGGAGGAGAGAATGGGCTCAGAGTTTTGAATGTGTTGTTTCTGAGCAGAGGTTAAGAGGCAGTGGTTTTGATTTAATCCCAATAGATTCCCGTTAAATCATTCTTCCTGTGGCAGACGACTCTGAACGCTTCTTTAAGAACCTTCAATGCTATTTTAAGAGCCATTATCAGTTGACACTTGGGATTTCTTAGCTTTTAAACTTTTCACCTTCCTTTCACTTAGAAATGTTGGCACACCAGTTAACTCCAAAATGACTGCTGTCTTCCGAGTAGTGCAGTATGTTATATGTCACACTACTGACTTTATTTAATTTCCAGCTCCTATACCATTTAGAAAGAAAGAAAAACAAGAAAAAGACAAAGATGATCTGGGGCCTGACAGATTCTCAACACTCACAGGTTTGTAGACCCATGGACTTCCTGGCTCCTTCATTCCCAGAGCACATATTTCATAACACTTTTTCTTGGGTGCTGTAAGCGTTACCTTTTCAGAAGCGCGTGTCTGTGTGTGTACAGTGGGGAGTATGTTCTTCATAGCTCTGTGGCTTCCAGTTGGCCACAGGGAGTCTCAGTGCACTGTTCCTGCAGACCGCCACCACCATCATCACCTTCATTCTCATGACTCCCGTTTCTGGTGAGGCCCCTGATCCTGGGCCTCGAGACACACCCTACAGCTTGACATCTCAGTGGGATGATGAACATAGTGCCTTTTAGGAGAGTGTGATGATGGTATTAGTGCTGCGCATGCCTTAATCTTTGGATCACTGTTTGAATAGTTTCCTCTAACATTGATTGTAGAATTCTAAATTTATTTTTATCTGTAGCTCTTGATGATTCAGGATCACAGTGAGATTCTCTTTTACCTAATCATTTCCTTTTTTCGTGATAAGGTGTTTGTTCAAACAATATCATAAATTTATAAACTTGACCAATTTTTTACAGCTTCAATCATTTTATCATGGCTATCTGACCCAAGGAAAATACAGCTAGGGGTTGGGTTCTTACCGCATTCAGCATTTGTATTTTTACAGCTTCTTTTTGTCACATTATGAATGAGCACCCTGAAAGGAAAGAGTGTGCATAGTAGTGTTAAGGACTCAACCTTGAGTTTGATAGCTGTGTACTATTTCCAATGACTACAGAGCATCTAGAGGGAAATTAATTTCTCACCTCTTTTTTCTTTATCTTGATTTTAAATTATTTTCTACTAAGTGAAAATGAAGAATTTTATTTAAAAATGGGATATGTTTCAAAAGAACATCCTCCTCAAAGCTCAGTATAGTACAGGTAGAATCCCATTTTAATGCATGTTATTCTAATGTCTAGTCTCTGTTAAATTTAGATGTAGTTCCTTGTCCTAGCACACATCCCTGCTTTGATGCATGACTTTCCTGGAATAAAGGGTTTTGAACAGCAGGTGCTGTGCTCCTAGGCCACTGGTCCCTGCTGAGAGCAGTCAAGCCCATCTTATTCAATCAGCCAATACTTGTTGAACATCTGACTCATGCTGGGCACTGTGCTAAGTGTTGTAGGTATTAAGTCAGATCACACGTGACCCCTGTTCTTTAGGAACTCACAATCTGACTGAGATGAGTTGGAAAGACATCCTTTTGGCAAAATATTTATGTTTCCTTATCATGTTCCTAGGTTAGGACATCACCAATGTTTACAGAGTGGAATACTCTTAATGAAACCTCATGTTTTTATAATGTTGAATTGATCATTTTTGAGAAGTTAATAAATTATTTTTTACTTGTCTTTTGGCAATACATTTTTCTTGAATCTTGGTTCTTAAACTGAAAGCTAAGTAGAATAGAATAAATTTTTTTCATAAAATTTTTCATTTTCTTTGTGTATAATTCAAGCCATTTTACTTCTCTGTCAAAACTTCTACCCAATCCTAACTAATGACCCATTGAAAATTATTATTAAGTCCATTTTTAAATGCTATGAAAGGAAATTTCTTAACAATATTTCAGAATACCACCATTCTTACTATTTTTTTTTTAATGTTGTCTCCCAATCTTTCTGTATTTGTACATGGCTTTTCATGATTGAATCAGAGTATATATATATAACCATATTCTTTTTTGTTGTTGTTATTAATCCTCACCCGAAAATATATTTCCATTGATTTTTAGAGAGAGTAGAAGAGAGGAGTGAGGGAGAGAGAGAAACATTGATGTGAGAGAGACACATTGATTGGTTGCTTCCCACATGACCCCAACCGGGTCAGGGATCAAACCTGAAACCCAGGTATATGCCCTTGACTGGGAATTGAACCTTCTGTCTAAGGGCTAACACTCTAACCAATGAGCCAAACCAACCAGAGCTGTAACTGTGTTCTTTTACCACAAGTTATTTCATGTACTCTCTCCAACTTCTACTAGACATAGTGAGGTTTTGTTGTTGTTGTTGTTGTTTTAAATCCTCAACCAAGGATATTTTTCCATTTATCTTCAGATAGAGTGTGAGGGAGGGGGAGAGAGAGAGAGAGAAAAAAACATCAATGTGAGAAAGACACATTAATTGACTGCCTCCCACATAACCCCAACCAGGGCTGGGACCGAACTGCAACCGAGGTATGTGCCCTTGACCAGAATCAAACCCGTGACTCTGGTCCGTGGGCCAATGCTCTAACCACTGAGCGATACCGGCCAGGGTGACAGTGGTTTTTAAATCATTTTTATTGGCTCTAAGAAGATCTATCACATTATTTTGTTACCATGCTAATGTGTGTTTTTTTGCTTTTGACTATTTATATTGTATCCAACTTTTACTATGAAACTAATGCTCACAGCCTCATACATGTAGCATTTTTTTTTAATCCTCACCTGAGGACATTTTTCCATTCTTTTGTTCAGATAGAGTGGGAGGGGGAGAGAGAGAGAGAGAAACATCAACGTGAAAGGGACACATCGAGTGTCTGCCACCTGCACGACCCAACCAGGGCCAGGGGCAAACTGCAACCAAAGTACATGCCCTTAGCGGGAACCGAACCCCGGTCTCTTGGAACCGCAGGCTGACGCTCCAACCACTGAGCCAACCCTACCAGGGCAACATTTTTTTGTTTGTTTTGATTATTTCCCTGGGATAAAATTTTTAAGAATGGCGTTAAAGAAATAAAGTCAATAAGCAACATATGGCTTTTACTATATTTAGCCAAATTCAATTGTCCCTTTTTCAAAAGAGTCTCAACAGCTCTGAAAACCAATAGCAAAAAGGACTCCCCCTCCAGGAAAAATTTTGTAATGATAAAGGTTTTATCAGTTTACATTGTGAAGATCAGATCATGACTCTGATCATGCATTCAAATGCCATTATAGCAGAAAGATTAAATTACTTTGGAAATTCTCTCTCTCCAATTTACTACAATTTTACAGAGACAGAAATACCAGATATTTTTTTCATGGAAACAAAAGAAGAGCCTATGAGTATAAGTACTTCACCTCTTTATACCTCAATTTCCTCTTCTGTAAAATGAGGATGATAGTAGTACCTCCCTGTAGGGTTGTTGTGATGATTGATTGAGATCGTTCCTATAAGGTGCTTGGCACGGTTCCTGGCACATGGTCAGTGCTCAATAAATGTTAGCTGCTATTAACACACACATATAAATTCTAGCGATTTTTATGTGATTTTAGACTTTTTAAAAAATGGGATTCTACCAGAATGCGGACATTTATGGTAGTTACCTGCTTGGCCTAGATCTATTGCAGGACTTTACATTTCACTGTGGAACTTGATTGTGTTCCATAGATCTGTAGCAGTGCTCTGCTTTGATAACTGGCTATTAATTTGACTGCAGGAAAACATTTCAATACGCCGATTTTGCTGACAGGATGACGGTCCTGTCAGTAAACAGTGCTGCCTCAAGTGATTGTGATAAACTTTTTCTCTGTGTGCCTCAGGTACAATTTCAGCACTCCCCAACAATATCTAGCTTCTCTGGGAGTGCCTCTGACACCACTGCATGCACAAAGTGCTGTGTTCCCGCAGCCACGCTGTCATGGTGAGGTCCAATGAGGTAGCAGATGAAAATCTGAAGTTTTCAAATCTGGTGTAGAGCGAGAAATCCAGGGAGCAAGACTGGAGGAAGGCAATTTTTGTTATTATTTAAAAGGCTTTAATTCTCAGTTTGAGTACTTTTTTTGTTCCTTCAGCATGGAGATGTCTGAATAAATGAAGTCTGCATATAAAAATGCATTGTTGGAAGTTCTATTAGCATGCGTTGCTAATAACAGTGGTTTGAGTGTAAGCACTTTAGAAACCCATCATCTGTTGAGTCTGCACTGAACATATCAACACCGTCATGCAGAATTCTGGTGATAATGAGAAAAGGGAGCTAATCCTCCCAATTCCATGCTTTGGCGAGGCTCTCAGATCTAGAAATGGGAGGAGTAGGTAGCTGCATGGTGCCTCTTAACATTGAGATATGTGCTCTTTTTAAGTCTTATCTCCTAATCGGCCTTTGGGATTATGCTCCTGGTGTCGTACTAACATCAGAGTTGGTACAAACCGAGGGGAGCTAATTCTGTCATTCTCCTTTCCCTGCAGATGATCCCAGCCCTAGACTCAGTGCACAAGCTCAGGCTGCTGAGGATATTCTGGACAAATACAGGAATGCTATTAAACGAACCAGCCCCAGTGAAGGAGCCGTGGCCAGCTATGAAAGTGCAGGTGGTAACCATGATAAAGATTTGAATAGTAACTTTTGTATCATAGTGATAAAGGTGATTTGAATTAAAAGTAGCCTTTTAATAGCACTACTTTTGAATAGCTGTCCCAAAAATATGGTACAATCCCCAAGATAAATGAAGAGGAAACAAAAGAATATAAAAGCATAACCTGTACACTGCATGTATGTATGCTTGTATGTGCACAGAGTGTCTCCGGAAGGAGATTGAGAGGGGGAGTCTGGGAGAGGTGAGCTTTGCACAGTTTTTATTTTGAAAAGTTTTAAAATAACAAAAGTTGAAAAAATAATACAGGGCAGGTCCATATTTCCTCTACCTAGAGTTGTCAGTTGTTAGCATTTTCTAACATTTCTCTCTATATAGTTTTTCCTGAAGCATTTGAGATTATCTTCTGAGGATAAAGATATTTTTTCTATACAAGCACAATATCTTTATTGTGCTTTTTTTCCTTTTGATGTTATACAGACATGCCTTTTCTAAATTGATTACTTGAAAACAAGTGTGGAACCACAGATTTGTCCTGGCTGCATTTGTGAATTCCTCCCAGCTCATCCCTGGGCAGTAGGGGAAGCCCTGGGGAGGAGAATGGAGACCTGTACACATGGTCCCCTCAGCCACTGGCTAGTCAAGGGGTTTGCAGCTGTCTTCTATGGGCAAGATTCCATGTCCATAGAATGAAGTGTTGCATAAAATGATTTTGAGATCCCTTTCAGTTCTCTGGTTCACTAATTCCGATTAGAGTATTTTTTTAAATATGTTTTTATTAATTTTTTTAGAGGGGGGGAGAGAGAAAAACTTCAATCGGTTGCCTCCTGCATGCACCCTGACTGGGGATGGATTGAACCCAAAACCTGGGTACGTGCCTTGACTGGGAATCGAATTGGGGACTTTTTGGTGCACAGGATGACACTTAATCAACTGAGCCACACTGACCAGAGCCAGAATTATAATTTTTATTAAATAAAGACTTGTCATTGTTTTTGATTAGGATTGGTATAAGAAGTAAAATCATTCTCTTCTCAACAAGTGTTTTCTTGATATATTATCATTGCTATAAATATCTTGTTTAAATGTTTGAGGTTCTCTTTCTTTTTCAAAGAACTCTCACTGTAAAGCACAATGCTAATTTATTGCTGAGTTGCTCAGAAAAACTGGTGCCAGAATATTTCAGATTAACCTGCTTATCCTTTGTGGGGGATGGGTTTTGTTTAGAGGTTATGGGTGATGGTGAAAGTGCACACGATTCTCCTCGAGATGAAGGGCTGCAAAACATCTCAGCCGATGATCTCCCGGACTCTGCGAGCCAGGCGGCCCACCCGCAGGACTCCGCTTATTCTTACAGGTATTTCTCCTATAGGATTTAGGATTTGCGAGGTTGGACTTTTCATCACCATTGCAGTCACCTCAAGTCAAGTGATTCATTGAGTCACTTAGTAACTGTATAAAGCAGAGAGATAAGAATGAAATGGCTATTTCCTGAGAAGACTTGGCTTCACGTGTGGATGTCATATATCAAAGGCTTGAATTCAGGGATAAAAGAAAACCTCATGTGCTCACAGGTGCCACATAAATAATTACAATGAAACAAGTGGCAGTGCCTCTGCCCATGCAAAGCTCCCAGCCCATGTGAGAGACGTTGGGGTTGGAGGAGGTGGGATCATCTGCAGAGCTGTTGGCGAACCCACTGTCCCCATAGACCTGCTGGAGCCCCTCTGTTTGTCATCCTCTTCATCACCCAGATTCAGCAGTCACTGATACATGGCCAGTACTGTTTCATATTTTCCTCCCCCTGCCCCCAGTTAGTTTAAAGAAAACTCTCAATAGTATATAATTTTATTTATAAATATTACAGAGCTTTATAATTTATTTTCTACGGTAAAATTGGAGTGGCAGACAGTTTTAATTTTTTGCCATGATGAGTCTTGGCAAAGCAGGTAGATAACACATTTGATAGACGTGATCTGTAAATTACTCGTTTTATAGGGAAGCAAGCCAATAGGGAAAGACTCAGAGCTGTCAAGTGAGGTGGACAGTGAGTATCCTGCAAGAGGAGCAAACTTTGGCTTGTTTGCTGAGGTCTTTCAGCTCCTTTCCTTGGATGGCAGCAGAACATTCTGAGGGCGTTGTGGTCCAGGCCCTATGGGACCAGAAAGGGCCATGGCCACCAGCAGATGAAAGAATGTCAGTGGCACCTCTCAGTGTGAAGAGCTGCATTGTTGTGAAGGGTGACACCTTACTGAAGGGTGCTCTACCCTGGATGGTAGTAGGTGCTTCAGTAGTTAGAAGTTGAAAGGGGCATGTTTCAGCTCAGCACCGAAGGTTTCCAGCAATAGAACCATAAGAAAGGGCTTCTTGCTGGTCATGAGCTGTCTAGTGGCAGGATCAACACTTGTTGAGAACTGTAGTGGAGCCCTGGCCGGTTTGGCTCAGTGGTTAGAGCATCGGCCTGCGGTCCCGAGAACTGTAGTGGAAGGCATTCTGAGTTGGGGTGGGGGACTCCTAAACGCCTTTCTGACTCATAGAGTGTCTGCCCTAGACCGCAGCACATCTAGAAGGTCAGAAAGCACTTGTTACTTACTGATTCTGGTGACTTTACAGACACTTTTATATCCTTGCTCCTCGGGTAACTAGAACACCTGTTCCTGTAAGTGATGTGTCAGTAAGTTTAAAATCACCTTTAATTTATGACCACTTGAAACATTTGAGTCTTGAGGTAGCATACTAATTTACATAGTAAATGTTCATAAAGTGTGACCCTCTGGATATAGAAATTAACCTTTAACTCATTTTTCAGAGATGCAAAAAAGAAACTGAGGCTTGCTCTGTGCTCTGCGGATTCTGTTGCTTTCCCTGTGCTAAGCCATTCAACAAGGAACGGTTTACCAGACCACACAGACCCAGAAGGTAAGTTGCTGTATGACCATTTCCCCCCCTATATTTGAAGGTTGAACTGTATAAAATTGCCCATATTCAACTGTATTTAAGCTTTACAGCAATTCCATATGGTTCAACTTAATACATTTGTATTAGGATCTATTCAGGGCACTTTGGTTACTGCTGGTTCATTAAATGTTCTCTGACTGAGAGTGGCAGTTCAGCTTGGTTCCGCTAATCCATGGTGAAGCAGAATCGACATCCCAGCGGCTGAGGGATGACATCCAGCTTGACTAAGCACATGGATTTTCTCAACAGTAACAGAATTCTTATTTTTTTGTTTAGAGAATGAAATTGTATGCTTCTTAAAAGTTCAAATAGCCGAAGCAATTAATTTACAAGATAAGAACTTAATGGCTCAACTGCAAGAAACAATGCGTTGTGTGTGCCGCTTTGACAACAGGACTTGCAGGAAACTGCTGGCCTCCATCGCCGAGGACTACAGGTACACACAGCCTGTCGCTGGTAGGCCAGTTTCAGCTACAAGTAGTTTCTTCTCAGTCCTGATTTCGGAAATGAATATAGGCTTACTACAAAGTGCTGGTTCTGTTTATCCGCATGTAGATTCCCGAGGGATTCCTATTTAGTCTGGAAATTTAGTTACAGATAAACAGGTCTTACAAACTGAGAAGTGTCATTTACTTCAGCATTGCACAAAGGAGCTTTAGCAGAGGTGAGGCCAGGATAACTAGGGTGTCATTTACTCTTTTTTAGGGGTGATAGGGAAGACTACTTCCCTGGACCAGGGAGGCAGGAGTAGGCCTGGGAATTGCTGCCCTTTGTCTCTGGCCAAAGGTTAGGGTTAGGGTTATGGTCAGGGTCAGGGTCAGGGTTAGGGTTAGGGTCAGGCCCTTGCTAACAGTTGAGAAAAATATAGTTGAGATGCTTAGGAAGTGAAGAGGCTTTGAGTCTTAGGGCACAGGTGCTCTGAGGTTGTTAATTTAGACTGTTTGCAAATAATTGATGGTATGTTTAATGATATAGTAGTATAGCAAGCTGTATTTTGTTCTTATTTTAGTTTTCTGGAACATTCAATTGCATGTTAGGTACGAGGTCCTGCCAGCATGGAGACTGCTCCAACATAAAACAGGCCAGCGACGTGAGGGGCTCAGTCATGCTCAGTGAGTTAGGGGCTGAATGGTCAGCCCAGGAGATAGTGTTCTTCACAGACATGCAGAATGGTTCTGTTTCTTAATCTGGCAGCGTAATTTGTCTTTAAGATTGTTGTCTGTGGTCTCACATGCTAATGTGCAAAACCAAAATCTAGGAAGTGATTTTTTTTAAAAAAAAGAAAAATTAGGACTCTTAGTTTCTAAAGAAAATGTGCACTGTATATATCTGGTGTCCTGCAAAGCATATTTCCTTTTAGGAAAAGGGCCCCCTATATTGCTTATCTTACTCGCTGTCGACAAGGACTGCAGACCACACAGGCTCACCTGGAAAGGCTGCTGCAGAGGGTTCTGCGGGACAAGGAGGTGGCCAATCGGTACTTTACCACCGTCTGTGTGAGGTTGCTGCTTGAGAGCAAAGAAAAGAAGATCAGGGAGTTCATTCAAGGTAACCGAAGACCGGTAGATTGAGCATCTCTTCAGCCATGTCGTACTAGGAAGACTTAGAAGTTGTGTTTTGCTAGTCTGTTTAAATATCTATATGTCTAAGAGCAGTTCCTTAAATTCCCAGCTATTTTATGGATTCTTTTTTTTTTATCCTCACCTGAGGATACTTTTTCATTTATCTTCAGATAGAGTGGGAGGGAGGAAGGAAGAGAGAGAGAGAAATATCGATGTGAGAGAGACACCTCGACTGGTTGCCTCCCGCATGACCCCAGCCAGGGCCAGGGATGGAACCGCAACTGCACTACGTGCCCTTGACCAGAATTGAACCTGTGATTCATTGGTCCACGGGCCAACGCTCTAATCGCTGAGCCAAACCAGCCAGGGCATTTTATGGATTCTTAATAAATAAATTTTATTTTTATTGGACGGAATATCTATAGTTTATTTTAAAATTGATAAAATCGGTAAAGTACTGGATCCACACAGTTTTTCTCATTTTTTTAAATCAAAGTATATAATTTTTTAAGAAATCTCTTTTATTGATTTTAGAGAGGAAGGAAGGGAGAGGGAGAAAGATAGAAAAATCAATGAGAGAAAAACATCAATTGGCTCCCTCCTGCACAACCCCACTGGGGATCGATCGAGCCCACAACCCGGGCATGTGTCCTGACCAGGAATCAAACCAGTGACCCCTTGGTGCATGGGTCAACGCTCAACCAGCTGAGCCACACCAGCTGGGCCAAAGCATATAATTTTTATAATACACCCCTTGCTCTTCTTTTTTTTTTTAAATTCCTCACCAGAGGATACTTTTTATTTATCATCAAATAGTGGGAGGGAGGGAAGAAAGAGAGACAGAGAAACATTGATGTGATAGAGCCACATCAACTGGTTGTCTCTCCTGCACAACCCGACCAGGGCCGGGGACAAACTGCAACTGAGGCACGAGCCCTTGACCGGAATTGAACCCGTGGCTCATTGGTCCTCAGGCCGACACTCTAACCACTGGGCCAAACCAGCCAGAGCCCTTGTTCTTTTTTAACAAAAATATATTTTTATTGATTTTGTAGAGAGAGGGGAAGGGAGAGAGAGATAGAAACATTGATGTGAGAGAGAAACATCGATCAGCTGCCTCCTGCATGCCCTCTACTGAGGATTGAGCCTACAACCCAGGCATGTACCCTGACTAGGAATTGAGGTGGGACCTCTCAGTCCATGGGATGATGCTTAATCCACTGAGCCATACCTTTCTCCTGATTTTAATGATTTGGCAGGATATTCTCCTAAAATAAACCATGCCCAGACACTTTTCGCTTTAAGAGCATAGCATCTACATAGCTAGTGATTAAAATGATTTCTGTAACTTTCTTTTTAAAATTATCCAGGTAGTGTATTTTTAAAATTATTATTTTGCATTGGAGACTTTCAGAAACTCACAGCAGCTGATGATAAAACTGCTCAGGTAGAAGATTTCCTGCAATTCCTTTATGGTGCGATGGCCCAGGACGTTATATGGCAAAATGCGAGTGAGGAGCAGCTTCAGGACGCTCAGCTGGCCATTGAGCGAAGCGTGATGAATCGGATTTTCAAGCTTGCTTTCTACCCTAATCAGGATGGGGACATACTCCGTGACCAGTGAGTGCTTCTGTGTGTAGTGCCTGTGTTGAACCATGTAGGGATGCATCAGCTAGCCCATACTTTAGAGGAACTACATGTAAGACTGCAATCTTAGGAAGAAATGCAGGTTGTTACCATTTTTTACCCATCTGAGTTACAATATCAAAAAGAATGCTGTTCCCGTTTTCAGGGATGTGTGGAATCAGGCAAAGGGCATAGAAATTGGTCTGGCCCTTTTGGAAGGCACTGCTGTTTACTCTGCCTCAACTCTTCTTCCCTTCCTTCTTCATACTCATGCTTACCTTCAGCTCTTGACTCGGGCGTCACTCCTCAGGGAAACCTTTCCTGGCCTTTCTGACGAGGTTGACTCCCCTTGCAGGGCTCTCTGGCCCGTGTACTTTTCTCAGTTGCAGTTTTACATTTGTTAGTCATGATTCTCAGCCTGGCATTGCTGACACTGGGGCCGGGTGGTTCTCAGATCAGGCACTGTCTGTGCATTGGAGGAGCTGAGCAGCTGCTCTGTGCTCCACACACGGAAGCCAGCAGTACCACACCAGGGAGAACCCAGAGGTCTCCAGACACTGTCAGACAATGTCTCTTGGAGGGCAAAACCGCCCCTGCTGTTGTTCACTGGTTTGTGTGACTCCTCTCCCCTGCACCGTCCCTCCACGACGGCAGGACTGGAAGGCCTTCCCTCACCTCTGTCAGCCTCGAGCACAGGGCTTGACTGCGAATGTGCGTTCGGTATTCATTAGGAATGAAAAATTACATGTTTGAATATCAAAAAATATCTGGAATTATATGGTATGTAACTTATATTTTAGTAAAGATGTTTTTAGAAACTAATCCTAAAAATCAATCCTGAAAAAAAAATACCTGCCATGGAAACTGGTTATTTTGGGGCAGTGAGACTGGACGACTTAGCATTTTTCTTCTCCTCTTCTGCATTTTCTTGAGCATTGCTTTCCAGCCCGTTTCCGCCCCAGGCACGTTGCGGTGACCACTGTGCTCCCAGCTGTAACAGTGACTTACTGTGCCAGGGACTCTCAAGGGGTCCATGTAATAGGATCTCAGGCTGGGTCATGAGTGGTTTTTGGAAGATTTTTTCCATGGACATTTTAAGATACTGCATGTAGCCCTGGCCAGTTTGGCTCAGCGGTTAGAGCGTTGGCCTGCGGTCCAGAGAGACCTAGGTTTGGTTCCCTCTAAGGGCATGTACCTTGGTTGCAGTTTGTCCCCGGCCCTGGTTGGGTCGTGCGGGTGGCAATCACTAGATGTGTCCTTTTCACGTAGATGTTTCTCTCTCTCTCTCTCTCCTTCCCACTCTATCTGAACAAAATATGGAAAAGTGTCCTCGGGTGAGGATTTTAAAAAAAAAGATACTGTATGTATATTTGAGAAAGTTCACTTTCCTCTGAATGGGTTAGGGATGTTCCAGCTTGCCTCTTACTTGTTCAGTCTGAGGGGCTGCTGGCCCACCCCAAGCCTCTCTCCTTAATATGCCGAGTGGGACCTGTTTTCTCTCCAGAACACCAGCTTTTGGCTTCCAGCGTGGGGTAAGGAGTGGGGACATTCAAACTGTGTTGACTGCAAAGAGCACTTTGAAGCAGGTGATTCCTGCCTTCTCCTCCCTGGCATTTCTGCAGATGTTAGAGAGGAGAGCTAACAGCCTTCAGAACACGAACAGGAAAGCTGGGTGTTTAGCCCATGTGGCCTTAGTCTAACCTTTACCTGTTCACCTGTTTAAGCCGAATTATTCTCCCCTGTGAAATGAGACGTTATGTGTTGAGTCCCTTCTCCATCTAAGCGTCTTTGGCTTCTGGCTTTTGATCCTCTACCTCCTGTCAGCTTGTTCACTAATTAGTGTGTCCAGGTGGTTTGTGGGCTGCAGGTTCCTCTCTGCTGCCCCTGGAATGCCATCCTGGTCTGACTCTGGCTGCATCCCCTCGCTCACTCTGCATTTCTGAGCAGATTCTAGAATGCCTGAGAGTCTCAACTGTAACTGTAATCTGTATCTAGAAATAAGTCTAAAATGTTTTAAAAGTTTTCCAACATCAATTATGGCACTTTGTGTACCTAATTTGTTGGAATATATATTTACATATTTGTTTTGGGGGGTTTTCAGGGTTCTTCATGAACATATTCAGAGGTTGTCTAAAGTAGTGACTGCGAACCACAGAGCCCTTCAGATACCAGAGGTGAGATGCCGGCTGACAGCGTGGGTGGCGGTGGGCACTGAGAGCTGCTCCGTGTGCCATGTGCATGGTCCCAGTTTTCCAAGGAAACAGAATGTAATAAAATATGTAACACCGTTTGCATTAGAGTACTTCAGTCCAAGTGAAGTTCTCAAAGATCCTTCCGAGGATTAAAATTCCTGGCGTGGAAAGGGACCTCGGTGGCGGAGAGGGCCGGCCAGCCGGGCGGACGCAGCTCCTGCTCCAACTTGGCGCAGGCGGGGCCTCTGGGCCGCAGAAACCTGTTCCAGGGGAGCAATTGCCCCTGACTGTGGTGCCAAGTGACCTTTTAGTTATTGATAATAGAGCTTTTACCTGCATACAGATCTTACAAAATAAGAAAGTAGGAAAATGTCAGGTATTTGAGCTTTCTGGTCATTTTATCAAAATCCCCACTAATGGAACATTAACGAGCATAAAAATGTTAATTATATTTGATTTTTTTGAATCTGTTATTTCTAGAACTACAGCACAGGCACATATTACTTTATAAATTATTTCCTTTTTAATGTAGCTTGTTTATGCATTTGGAACCAGCTACTACATGTAGAGAAGTTCATCCTAGCTATTTAAGAAAGATTGAAATTTTATGAATTCTAGGTTCTGTGTTGTTATATACTGTTTCTATTAGTGGCTATCTAGGTTGCTTTATTGTAAAGTGCAGAGCAAATTGTTTAAAAGTTTAAAAGTTAAGCTTCAATCTTTAGTAGAAGGTGAAGGAAGTGCAGTCTGGTTTTACCAAAGAGAAGGGAAAGGCAACAACCGTCCCCTCCTGCCCCTGACAGAGGACGTGTGGCCGCTGTCCATGTTTGTCATTCAATTCAAGATCTGTCTGCCTGTCTGGTCTCTCAGGTTTATCTTCGGGAGGCACCGTGGCCATCCGCACAGTCAGAAATCAGGACTATAAGTGCTTACAAGACCCCCCGGGACAAAGTGCGGTGCATCCTGAGAATGTGCTCCACCATCATGAACCTCCTGAGCCTGGCCAACGAGGACTCCGTCCCAGGGGCAGATGACTTTGTCCCTGTTTTGGTGTTTGTGTTGATAAAGGTGGGCCCCTCCCCAATGTCAGTGAAAAGATTCATTCATGTGGCATTGTGAGCAGGTGTCATCACAGGATGTTAGACATCATGGCTCTTTCCAAGCCTCCAGCTCTACGTTATCCAGAAAGAAAGTGTCCAGCGTCAAATGTCATTCTGTCCAGAAATCAGGGTTTTCAAAAGAAAGGATGGGAGGACCAGATTCGTAGACGAACATTTTAAAGCAGTGCCTGGAGTCCATGGATGGGGTCAGTGCATGATTGTTGAGTGAAGGAAGAACTGCTCTTACCATCTCCTTTCACGTTGCAGTCTGCATGGTGCTTATCACATAAACTCCTACGTTTGCCCATCATCACTCTCCTCCTTTAGTCTCTTGTTTTGTAATTGTACCATTATTTTTATTTAGTTTTAAATATGTTTTTATTGATGTTTTAGAGAGAGAAACATCGATTGGCTGCCTCCTGCACACCCCCTACTGGGGATGGAGTCTGCAACCTGGGCATGTGCCCTGACTGGGAATCGAACTGGGACCTCTCAGTCCATGGGACGATGCTCAGTCCACTGAGCCACACCACCAGGCTGTAATTGTACCATATTATTTTTAGAAGTACTGACATACTTTGTCCTTTTTTGTCTTTAAAGTTGAGATTTTATCTTCTGAACAGTTTCTTTTGAACATTTTTGGGGGGGACCATGTGGTTTGGGTGCGTCAGTCATGTGCTGCTGTCAGCTTAGCCCATCTGTTGATGTCTGATGTTTGACACATATCTTAGTAGTTGTTCACGTTTGCAGTATTTCTGCAGCCTGAACTGCGAGGCAGAAACGCACAGGGTCAGTGTGCGCAGCCTTCACGGCCCCTCCCAGCGCCGCCGCTCTCCCCTGCACTGGGAGGTGTCCTGTGGGCTTGTTCTGAGGAACAGGCTGGGGCTCGTCTTCCTGACCACTACCACACCCGTGTCCTTCTTGCCACGTGAAGAAGGTGAAAAAGCAGATGGTCTGTGTTACCTCTTGCAACAGAGGGCCTATTTTTTATAGTGTTTTCTTTCTCAGCTGATTCTACCCGAACTTACTACCCAGTTATCACTCAGTTTGCCTACAGCATTTATTTCCTTATCTCACATTCTGGAGTCCTGGGAGGCTGAGTAAGTCCAGGGGGGTGGGTTCAGCCTCCTTAGGGACCAGTGGGGTTCAGTGACTTGCAGGCATAGGAAGCTCAGGACAGTTCAGCCAGGATCAGAACCCAGCTGCCTCTCCAGTATACTGTTGCTGTTCACATAGCTAGGGCTTACAAAATAGTTCAAAAAAGGGAATCGGGAGATTATTTTCAGAAGGACTGGTATCTCTTTCAGAGAAAAACATCTGAGGATGTTAACCGGAGTGATTTTTGCAGAGCTATCCATCTGACTGACTGACTTGTTATTTCTCATTTCTCTAGGCAAACCCCCCCTGTTTGCTGTCCACTGTCCAGTATATCAGCAGCTTCTATGGCAACTGTCTGTCTGGGGAGGAGTCCTACTGGTGGATGCAGTTCACGGCAGCTGTGGAGTTCATCAAAACCATCGACGACCGAAAGTGACCAGGCCTCAGGCCCACCAAGGCAGCTGACTGTCCAGCGGCAGACTGATCTTTGAGAAATGTACCAGCTGCCTTGAAGGCTAAAGCTTGTTTTGTATAATATTGTATAGTATTCAGACATTTTAAAACAGATCTTTACTAAACAGATTAATGAGCTAACAATCAGGTTCTCTTTTCTTCGGGCTCTTCCTTTCTGAGTTGCATATTTTACTCTTTTGTCCCCAGGTAGAGAATAGTACTGCAAAAAGGGACCATGTTTTTCAGGTATTTGAAATACTAAAAAACAAAGCAAAACCTCCTAGAAAATGTCTAGATCTCCATTCATGGGTACCCATTCTTTCCTTTTATGTAACAAAGAAGAAAGATGCTGTCTAACCCTGTAGGCAATCCAGTGGGAGGGAAGGACAGGTCGCACTGAGGGTCACAGTGGTGGTGACATTGGTGGCATTATCTATAAATACATTCACCTAATTGAAAAGCCAAGAAGGAAATGTAAATATAATATATATTTATATTTGATGTAATATGGACATCTTCCTATTCTAATAAACAAGGAGTATTGCTGATAGTAGATTGTGATGTACCCTCTTATAAAATGGTTTCCTTGACAAAATTTAAGCTGAGCTTAAAATCAGAGAACATAAAAATACACAGAAAAATTTATTAAGGTATAATACAGTTAGTTTATTGAACTTTCTAGGTGTGGAGTTAGATAGATGCCCAAGGCTGCCTTTGATGAGAGGTATAAAAATCGTGAGTGAGTCACCTGGACAGTTCTCACCGTGGACATCTGTGAGCCTGCAGGAACAGTGGCTGTCTGGTACTGTGTGTGGTACTTCTCATCTGAAATACCGAGTATAGTGTAGGAGCCCCAAACAGAACTTACAACCCTTTCATTGTAAAATATTTTTGATGATTATTCACATTGAATGTACAGACCAGGAATTCAGTGAATGTCATTTTTTTTAAAAACTAATTTGTATTGTCTGCTCTAGTGATACAAGTTTTATTAGTGATAAAGTATTTTAATCAACCATACTATTCTTATGGGAAAAATCTATTTTGGCAGGTTTCTGTGCCTTTATTTCCCTCTTCTGAAGAAACGTCCATGTTTCAATATTTTGTTTTGATTGTATATTGATAATTAATCAGGAATGGGTTTCGGTGTCTGAGAAATTGGCCACGGAGGCACACCACAGCTTCAAGCACAGTCTTGTACCTGGTCACCACCAGTGGACTGTTTTCACTTGGTACGTTTCCTACAGACTCGGGCCCACGCTTGAGTCCCTGTGCTGACAGTGCTTCCGGGCGCCTCGCACAGAGACACAGGTGGTCTCCTCCCTCTCTGTAAGACAGCTGTGTCATTGCGCCTAAGGAAGCTGGGTGCTCTTTGTGCCCCCACCTTCTCTCATTCATTTATTTTAAAATAACCAAACAAGTTGCACAGGAGTGTAGGATGCGGTTTCTGTCTTTTAGAGAGAGATCAGAATTAAACGAGTACTACAAAATGTCCTTTTGAATGTTAGGTCAAGAAGCCTATGTACAGTCATGTGCTTCGCGGGCGGTAACTGTCAAACTTGCCCAGGGATGAGAAGTCCAATCCCATCTTAAATACTTGATGAGACAAACTATCCAACATGATTTCTAAGACCTAGAGGCAGTCCATTTTCTTCAGCATTTGATTCAATAAATGTTAAGTCAACAGAAGACTTGGTATAGTTGAACGTCATTGTTAAGGGATTTAACTCAGAAGTCAATGAGATGTTTTCCCTCCATAGTGATTGCTAAATTTCTTCTATATTATCACCATGGAAATAAATATGAAGATGTGGACACTGTACAGGGCTCTTTTCTGTGGAGCAGAAGGTGTTGTTTGGGGTGTAGGGCTACACTGAGGCAGGAGATGGGGCTCTGCAGGGCTTGCACCCCTGGTGAGAGGAGAACCCCAGAGATTTGGCGTCGGGGTTGCACCTCCGAGATGCAGGTGGGTGCCTGGGCCTTGACCAGGTGCTGGCAGAGATGCACCGCCCAGCTGTCGAAGGGGCAGCGAAGGGCCCTTCCGGAAACCTTCAGGAGCAGGGACTTCTCTATTCCCTGTCCCTAGTTTGATTTCATTGAAGGATTTTTCCTTGCTCTAGGTCAAATCTCGTCACAACTGTCGCTTTCTTTAAAAAAAACAAAACAAAAAAAACCCCTGCTTCTGAAAGCCTTTTTTATACAGCTGTAAAATCACTGAAGTAAGAATAAGGCGCTGGGAGGGATGGACAATAGATGTGACACGTGGCGTTTTCCCTGTTCCCTGAAGCCTTTGTCTAACGAGGACTTTTGATACTCATGTTGCTGAGCACATTCTGGGACAAAAGTCGGCCCAAACCGCCGAGCCCAGCGCTTGCCCGAAGAAGCCAGCGAGTGTGTGCGGCGCCAGCTCCTGTTGCTGCCCTGGGGATTCCAGTTTGGCCCAAGTAGGGGCCAGCTGGGTATTTTAAATGAGGGAGGGTTTAAGAACATTCTCTGGCGTGAGTGGGTGTGCAAAGGGAAACTGGGCCCACACTCAGAATCATGAGTGGACAGCAAAGACGTGACAGATGTGGTTAGCTTCCTCCATTTGTGTGTCCAGACCTTCCCTTCCGGCCTCCATTCTGCTCCCTTCTTTAAGGAGAAGTCTGTATTGCCCTCTTTTTTAGTTCTTTTACATCTAGTGGATTTATTCTGTATGCAGTTGCCATAATTTAGGGGGAAATCAGAAACAGTGTTGAAGTTCGAAGAATTTTGAGTAAGTAGATCACTAGTGATATTTGAGGTTTTGTGGATGCCAAAATGCTTGAGAACTTTGCCAGATAATTACTTAGCGTATTTTAGAATGTAGGTTACCCAAGAATTAGGATGACCGGGAATGTTGCATTACTCTCGAGACCCCTTGGACAAAGGAAGGTATTTACTTCAGAGTCAAGGTTGGTGTGTTTGAGCTGTGGAGCTGCTCAGCAGAGGTCAAGTTCACGAGAGAGGAAGTCCTCTCCACTTGGTTAATGGCAGGCAGTGTGGCAGGGGCCCCACGCCTGAAGAGTTTACCTCTGCTGAGTGGATACTGTCTTGTCTACCGCGTTCTTCCTGTGCCTCACCTGTATTCAAAAGCTGTGTACTGCCTCTCCTCTTGAAACTGATAAAACCTTTTACAAGCCTCAGTGAATGAGTGTGTGCAGTCTTGTCCATGTACAGGAAACCCATCCCGACGCCTAACGTGATGGCCACTGTGTGATACCACGCTGCAAAACCGATGCAAGGGGAGAGCAGTGAATTCACTGGGTTTTACGTTTCCATCATCTGTTTCGTATTCAGAAGCACTTCTGAACACGTCTTCTCAAGTATTACTAACGTTCTCCGTGAAGTCGCACTTACCTCTTTCTCTGAAATCTAAGGATGTTTGTTGGGTGCAGTGCAGGAGGGAATTAGGATGCTCCGGCACTTACTGACGAGATGGTGCCGTGTACTGTTCTAACAGTTCCTAGCTGACCCCTGTATTTGATAAACCCGTTTATCAGCCTGAGATCTGAGGGCAAAGCTTCTGATCATGGTTCTCCCCAACGCCCTTGTCACCGAGGCAGGCTCGCTCCTCCCCTGTCCGTGGGGAGGTGCTTCCTCTGTATTGAGCGCACGGCATTTAGAGGCAAACATTCTGATTCCGTTAGGGCTCAGTCTTCATTCAGTCTGTTCAGTACTAAAGTTCATGCCGTGCCTTGCCTAGAACTGGAAACCATTCCATTTTCCTTGCCAACTTGGAGCTACCTACGTCTCTTGCAGTCCTAGCTAGGTGCCCGAGGAACCGGGAGGCTGAGCTCAGCACAGTGTAGCGCGGCCGCCTGTAGTGCTGCCTGTACAGTGTGTTGTGATCCGGAACGTGAACTCAGGTCGGAAGTGCCTCTCCCGGAGATTCAGCTATGCATGGACGAGCTTTCTCTTCAGAGCTCGTTCCAGAAGAGCCCTGTTCCGTCTTCCTGGGGCACCAGAATGCAGTGCGTAGACATCTGAAGAAATTTACCCAAGAGGATGTGGGGATGGAGAAAACATCTGCCACATTTGGTGCTCAGATGGAAATACTGCTCAGTTCCAAGTCACAGGCCTGTTGTAGCCAGTGAGCATGGAAACCGTGGTAATTGTGTTTCTGTTAACTAGGAATTGAACACATTCTATGCTGCTGTGCCCTGGCCGGTTTGGCTCAGCGGTTAGAGCGTCGGCCTGCGGAGACCCAAGTTTGGTTCCCACTAAGGACACGTACCTCATTTGCAGTTTGTCCCCGGCCTCGGTTGGGGTTGTGTGGGTGGCAACCAGTCGATGTGTCTCTCTCTTCCTATCCTCCCTCTCTCCCCCCTCTATCTGAAGATAAATGCAAAAATGTCCTCAGGTGAGGATACAAAAAAAAACATGTGAAAAAGAGTACCCAGTGTGATTTTTAATATTTTTTCTTTATTGGTTTTTTTTAGAGAGAGAGGAACGGAGAGGGAGAAAGAGATAGAAACACCCATGAGAGAGAACATCAATTGGCCGCCTCCCACATACCTCCCACTGGGGATCAGGCCCACAACCCGGGCGTGTGCCCTGACCAGGAATCGGACCAGTGACCTCTTGGTGCATGGGTTGACACTCAGCCACTGAGCCACACCAGCAGGACCCCAGTGTGCTTTGTAAAAATAGGACACTTGCCCTAGCTGGTTTGGCTCAGTGGTTTGAGTGTTGGCCTGTGGACCAAAGGGTTGCAGGTTTGATTCCTGGTCAAGGGTATGTATCTGGGTTGCAGGTTTGAGCCCAGCCCCAGTTGGGGTGTGAAAGACAGTCGATGAGTCTCTATCACATAGATGTTTCTCTCTCTCTCCCACCCTCCCTCTCTTCCACTCTCTCAAGAAAAAAAAAACAAAAACAATGGAAAAATATCCTCAGGTGAGAATTAACCAAAAAGCAAAATAAAATAAAAGTAGGACACTTTCATTCAGCTTTCCTTAGGCCTCCTAATTTGTAGTTTTGACAAAACTTTTATAACCAGAGCTGTTGATCAAATATATAGCTACTGATGTTTGGATCAATCATTCCTGGTAACTTTAGTCAGGGGATCTGATCCAACTCACTGACTAAATGAATTATAATTTCGGGGTAGGGCCCCAAATTGGTCCATTTTTAAGTGCCCTAGGGTGTTCTATAAACAACTGTTTTCCAAACTTCCCTGTTGAGTATTACCTGATACTCTTGTTGGTAAATTCAAATCTGCAAGGAATGGAACCAGGAATCTTCAATCAAGTCCTCCGGTGGCGTGTTCTCACGGAAGTGTGAGAAGCCCCAGGACAGCCAGCCTGTCACTGAGCATGAGCAGTGGCCCACCTGCCCCACCATCCACGTGGGGATGTCCGTGCCCTGCAGACAGGTCCTGCCCATGCCCGCTGACTCAGAATTTCAAGGGGAGAGCCCGGGGCTAGCAAGCCCCGCATCTGACTCTGATGCTCACTAAAACGTGTCATCTTCCATGGACGGTGTTCAGTTCTGAAGGCTTGGCTCCTCATTTCCCCAGGGCACTAGGTGTGAATGAGAGGGCCCAACAGCTTTTTATTTGCTTCAGTCCAAGTGTTTTCTTTACTCATCATCTGTCAACTATAAAAACTGTCTCTTTCCCAAACCTTAGATTGCTGAACATCTCCAGATCCGCAGTATTCACATTTCGGTATGAAAATTTCTTTCTTATCTGCCTAATCCTCATCGTTTTAGCTTTCAGAGTGGCCACTTCATTCCTGTTGTTTCCGTGGCCATTCGTGCTGGTGTCCTGGGAAGAGGACGGGGTTGCTTCCAGCAGACCCCGGCTTCCAACTTGACTTTTGCAGCCTCCGCTGCAAGTGACAACCTTGGCTTCCCTCTCCCTCGGGTCCCCGCAGTCCATACATGGATTTCAGCCCTGGATTTATTTACCTCCCTCGCACGCCTCACTTCTCGATCACCAGCGACCCTGCTTTCCTTCCCTTGTGGCCACGAGAGGGTGACAAGTGAGACTGTGTCTGCAGCTTCGGGGAGCAAGTGGAGAGAGCCAGCCTGCTCACAAGAGTGACAGGTGACGGGAAGGGACGGTGGGAAGGGCCCCTATGAGCACGTGTCCTCAGCGATGAGCACCCTTGACGCGGGGCCACACCCATGAGCCTGGAGAGGTTTTTCCTCCCTGGTCACTCTTGCTACTTACTGACAAGCCACGGGTTCCGAGTGTTGCGTGGTCCTGATGCCAGGTCTGGGAGCCTGGAGATGTTCTCTCTAACCTTGGCTCTAACCAGGCCTAAGGCAGGTGACAACGGTGAAGGGCTTTCCCTGAGTTGGGCTGCATGAACCTCAGTGACAGCTTTCAGTGTCTGGTTTTGTCGTATGTATATTTTACATGTATATTCTTGAACGACTGGTCTCGTGCTAGCATTCGGCTGAGGAGTGACACTGGGGGTGGCCGAAGCACCGTGGGTGCTTGGAACCCCTGCTGGAAGAGGCTGCCCACTGCCCTGACACTGGCCAGTGAACACAAAAGCAGGCACCAAGCTGCTCTCCGACCTGGTGCTGACCTTGAACCGTGACTGAGGAGGGAGTCCTGGACGGGCACTCCCCTCTGACGGCCGCTGCAGGCCCGGGCTGTGCCTCCGGACGTGCCGAACCCGGGGACAGTCTGAGCGCAGAAGCCACTCGGCCGTTTCCAACTGCAAGGCTCCGCTGAGGTTCTATCGTGCGTAGCGACAGCGAGACAGCTTCTGAAACTCTGCCCTTGGCTTTGGAGGCTGCGATCCTGAAGTGCCCCCCCGCCCCTGTCCTCACACCCCCGAGGAAGTCTCCCCAGTGTGCCCACGTCCACGCCAGTCTCCACCCCCATCACTACGGCCTCGGGTTGGTGTCCACGCCTCCCCTCGCCCTTTCTCCCGGGAGCCCACAGGAGGCCCCTCAGATTCCCCTTCTGCCTAAAATCTTCTCCTATTTTGGTTCTTACCTGCTTTCAGCCTTCTGCCTCTGTCCCTTCTCCCTCCCCTGCGGACCCTCCGATCTCTCCTTTTTACCGAGAAACTCCTGCTTTGCCACCGCGAAGCCTCTGCCCCTCAGCCTCCCCGGCCACGGGGCCCTCCCGCTCCAGTGAGGCCTCAGCCCCGACATTCGTCTGCAAAGTGGTCATCTCCCCGGAGCCTGCGCTGTCCTTGGGGACTGTCCAACCCCAAATGGCGGGTGTCCCCGAGTGTTTGCAGATGGGGACCATGAGGGGCCAGGCAGTAGCGCACCCGCCCTTCCACTCTTTTTTCCTCTCACGTTGGCCCCTGTCAGGACGGGCTGGCCCTCCTTCCTGTCCTCCCTCCCAGAGGACACTGCACTGGTCTGAGGTGGCGGAGGCTCCACGCAGCCCCAGCGGCCCCTCTCCCCAGGCACCACGCAGCTGGGCCACCACCTTGCCCTGTATCCTGCACCTGGGGGAGGGAGAGGCCGGGTCACCGAGGTCCCCCTCCCTCAGCTCAGCACCTGGCACCCACCCAAGTGAGGGTGCAGCAGCCGAGTCCCGGTCTGCGAGGAGCTCCAGCTGTGTGCCCCGGCCTCCACGGGTCCAGCCCGGGTCTGTGGGACTTGGGGGGTCAGGCTGGGGGCCCAGGACTCCTGGTTCTCCAGCTCCAGTTGGTCCTTAGTCTGGAGACCCCAGAACACTTGTTGGGACTTGGGTGGCTCCTGCTGCCAGGCACGGGGTCCCTGGCCCCTGAAGGCATGCCACCCTCTGGTCCCCTGGGCTGCAGGCTGGTCCGGGTGGGTGGGGGGCCAGGGCCAGGGCCAGTCCCTTCCTCCCCTCCTTTGTGGGTCCAGATCCAGATGCCAGGTGACTGAAGAGTTGATAAGGGCCCTGCTGGGCCACTGGGGCCGCCCCAGGGGCAGAGGTGCAGCCAGTGACTGCTCCTGCTCCTACTCCCCACCACCGGGCACAGGCCCAGAGGAGGCGCTCAGCCGCTGCAGCCCAATCACACAGGCGGTTGTCTGTCTGTAGCCCCTCCCTCACCCTGCCCCGCTGCTTCTGCAGGCACTGTTTAATCCTGCTCTGCAAAGGATCATTATCCCTATTTATTTAATTTAGGTGAGGTCTCCACCTGGTGTCCTCTGGGCACACAGTGCCTTGTTCTGCAGGAAATTCTGGGATTCAAACCCACGCAGCATGCCTGCCTCAGGGACTCTTCCCCTGAGGCATCCCAAAGTGGGGGGGGGGGCGAGTGCGAGGGCTATAGCTGAAGTGGCTGTTGTTGGGGCTGCAGTCTGGGCCGGCCAGGTTCCCTGTAGGCCTGCTTTGCTGTTCCTTGGGTGACATCTTGTGGCCAAGACAGGTACAAACCATTGGTTGCAAAGGCGGCCAGTGAAGACCCCTCTAGAGGAGGGGTCAGGACGCCCAGGAGGGAGGGAGGCTCCTGGACACAGAAGTGCCAACCAGCCCCTCTTAATCCAGCTTTTCACTGGTCAGCTCTCTATGGACCCCCAGACGTGTCCATGTGCCCTGCCCTAGACACACAAACACACTGGGTTCCTCTTGGCCCACCTGTGATGTAGCAGATAATAACCATTGTTCCTCTAGAATCTAGAGTCTAGACAAAGCTTTTCCTCAGCAGCCCAATGACAAGGGGATTGTCCCCATTTACAAAGGAGCCCTGAGTCACATAGCCAGTGAGTAGGGCTCTGGCCTTCTGGAAGGTTAGGAAACCTTGCTGAGAACCACGGGAGCCCAGCACACATTCTCCAGGGAGATGCTGCCAAGGGTGAAAGTCACAGTCATGCTTTGAGCTCTGGGACCATTTCCATGTGCCAGGCACAGCGCCCAGTGCTCCACACACATTACCTCACAGGGTCTTCACCTGTGAGCCAGGTAAGCAGGTGAGTGTCATTTTATAGATGCGGAATCTGAGGCTCAGAGAGGTGAAGTGGTTTATCCAAAGCAACACAGGAAACACATGGCAGAACCAGGATCTGACTCAGGTCTAGAAGATAACGGGTCCTTCTTTTCAGTTGCAATGGGATCCTGTCTGCCCCCCTGCAAAATATCAGCCCCGCAGGATTGTGAGGAATCATGGGCGTGGAAGGAGCTTTGCAAACTGTAGAGGACAGTGCCCATGATGGTTTGTCATTATCCTGACCCTGGCATGCACTTCCTCTTGTGCATGTGAGCCCCTCGAGGGCAGGGCCGGACACCTGCGGCCTCCCCAGTGCCCGGCATGGAACCGGGCACATACTGAGCATCACAGGTCAGAATCTGAGTCTCTGGAACAGAGGAAGCCCACTTCCCGACTCCTCCACCACGGCCCAGGTCCTCTTCCTAGTGCCAAGGCCACGGCAAGGATAGGCGGACAGTCTCCACCTCCTGATTCTCCTTGTTCAGAAGAGTGACCTTCTGTTCCTTCTTTGTTGTAATAGGCTGGCACCTGGACTCCCACGGGGGGCACAGGGGCTGAGGCCTGGTTGCTGGAGATCGCTCTGGGCCCCCATGAGAAAGCAGCAGGGCAGGTGGAATATAAATGCGGCTGTGAACGCAGAGGAACAGATGAGGGAGCCTCCAGGTGACTGGGTGGCGCGGCCCCACCGGGGCAGCCGCCTCCTCTCTGCGCACAGATTGAGCCCATGATGAAGATGAATGGAAACTCCTTGGCTGGAAAACGTGGAGGCAATCAAGCCGGCTACCTGTGCCGGGGGCCCTCCCACCAGCTCGGAGCAGGGAAATGTTAGGATTCGAAATTCTGCTGCCGCCACATGGTTAGCACGGAAACCAGGCAAAACTGGTGATAAGCAGCCCCAATTACAGGATAAATGATACAGGACACCCGTTAGCTTGGCAGGAATTAGTGGGCTCAAGCAGCGGCTGTGGGCAGGTAGCAGGCAGCCCCTGCAAACAGATGACAGTCTGTGCAAAACAGAGGCAGGCTGGATTGGTGGGGGCCCCGTCCCCAGCCACGGGCCCCTCAGGGAGGTGGCAGTAATGACCAGAAGACTTTCCTGTGAGCAGCTGTGGGATTTTTAAAGGCTTGTTGAGAGGGGAGATGGGAAACTGTTTGGTGGGTTATCTAGCGTTTGCTGATGAAAACAAAACGAACTTGTAGCTTCCAAATCTCACGCCGGGAGGCGGGAGTGATGAGAACACTGTGTCTTCATCTTTCCAGGCCGAAAAATCCCAATTTTTCTCAATATGTCCACTGCGGAGCAATATGTGATCATTCGGTCGCCGGCACCGTGGACCAGGAAGGAAGGTTTGCTGAGCGAATTAATATTGTCGACAAGATTGCAGGGGGCACGTTTAACTCACTTCAGGTGCTCTAGAAGCCTTCGCACAATGGATAAGCTAATTACAAATCATGCCTATTTATTCATTAAACAGGGCCTGGGGGAAATTCAAAGAGGCAACACTGTCTTAACTTCATTCAATTTGCAGTCTGTGATTAAACGGAACACAGCTGCAAGACTCCAGAAATGTTATCTCATATCCGCCTTCCTCCTGGTTCAGACTGACCTCTTCTCTAGGGGCCACTTCTGCCCTCACGCCCAGTCTTGTCAACCTCCTTCAGCCCTTCAGATGCTCGCTGGCTACTTGGGACTTTGGGCAAGTGCCTTCACCAGCCCACGTCTCAGTTTCCTCATCTGTAAAATGGGTTCATGCACCTCTGGCTGTCAGGGTCCCTGGGAGGAGTGAGGTGGGTGATGGATGTTCGTGGCTGTTCCAGAATCCAGCCAGTAGCTGTGTGGCGAAGACTTGTTCCGTGCCCTCCTCCTTCACCCTTGTGCACATGTGGACTGTCACCGAGACAGAGGCCCCAGCGTCCCCCAGACAGCCCTTGACAGACAAGCTTTGTCCTCTGCCACCCTGGGGTCCAGGCACAGACCTGGCAACAGAGGCTGCATGTCCAGCGCAGGGTGGAGCAGGTTCCTGAGAGTCCAGGTCCCCTCTCCCATAGGGTGACACACTGTCTCAATTTGCCCAGGACTGAGGAGTTAACTGGGATGTTGGATTTTTCAGGACTAAAACCAGGACAGTTCTGGGAAAACTGGGACAGTCACTCTGCAATCAGAGCTCTAAGGAAACTCCCTTTTCCAAGTTCCCTCAAGTAAACTAAAAATAGAACTGACTTTACCCTCGATCCTTGCAAACGTCTGGGAGGCTCAAGGGTTATTCATTATCATCAATAAATTATAAGAACCGAACAGCCAACATTTGCTTAGCATTTTCCGAATCACAAAGTGCTTTTAATTTGCAGGATGAGTGTTTTGGGGCTTTCCCCCACTTATCCAGCACCCCTGGACTGAGTCCCCCACTGATGTGGGGAATGGGGTTCTTGTCCATTCTTTTCCGGAAGGCCACGAAGCTGGCATTCTGCGACCCTCAGTTCTGTGCATGGCTTCTGCCCCCCTCTCCTGCCTCTATTAGAGGCTACCGTTTCTAGAAAGGGTCCCTAGCCAGGAAATATTAATGTATTAGCTTGAACCATATAAAATTAACCTTTCTGTAGATTCTAAGCTGGTGAATATCAACAATCTCATTGGTCAACCTAATATACTAATGATGAAGTTCAGGCCACGGTGCAATTTGGGACAACTTGATCTCTCTGGGCCTCAGTGTCTCATCTGAAAAATGGGGATCTTGATAGTTTCTACGTTCTGGTTGGAATTATATGAGATCGTCCATGTCTGATCATTCAGTAGTGCCCACTATGGCACACAGTAGGTGCTCTCTGAATTAGGGCTTCTATTTTCAGCTTTATCTGTGCGTGTCCTTCATTGTTCTGAGTTGCCTGTGGTCAACCACACAGCGGGCATTCGACAAATGTTGGTTGAATAAAGGAGCAGAAGTAAATATATCTGCCTCCCGCTGGTGTTTCCCAAATGACCTTGAACTCAGATAGGCTGCTTTCTTTTCTGCCAACCAAGGGGCCCTTCCTCAGCCCTGCTTCCCTTGGAGGCCTCTTGGTAAAGCACCCCGGTTCCCATGGCTCCCCGCAGGGGGCCTGATGGGTTTTGAGACATGTATCCATCCCCCCTATGGTTTCTAAAACATACAAATCATTCTGGCTACACTTCTGTGTTTCATTACTAGGAATGCACATTTGAAAACAACAGAGGGTGAGGTTTAAAAGCAACATGCAATTTTTATTACATATATCTCCAAATCTGCCATTAGGCCCATCCCTGTGGTGTTATTGACCTTGATTCTTTCTCATTTGCATCCTGCATTTTTCATCCTTTGGAATATGGTGTTTTGGGACTTCTCCATCATTAAGTGGATTTACAGCAATTTCCCTGTGTGTTTTCTCCAAGGGATTCTGTTATGAGATGCACATTAAATCTCCATTAATACCTCATTATCCGACTGATAAGATTACCATGATAATGAGGCAGAAATTCTAATTGTTTCACTTCTTATTGTGGCTTCCATTTAATCCTTTACTCTACCTGGAAGTTGGTCGTGAGCTGGTGAGCACCAGGCTGGAAAAGGCCTTCCAAACGGAGGGCTGGAGGCTGGGATCACTGTGATCCATGGTGATTGGGGGAAAGAAAGGAGGTGGGACGGTGTTTCCGTGAATTTCCTGGGCAAAAAGGTTGGGGGCAGAAAGCATCTGGGAGAGCCTAGATAGATTTATAGAATTCCTCTGATTCAGTCCAGTACACACACATACACACATGCACAGACACACACACACGAACATACATGCACACACATGTATGCGCATGGACACGTGTGTGCACAGATAACCACTCACATGTGTGCACACCCACAGGCTTGCACCCAGGTTCCAGACAGCCCTGCCTCTTGACCTCGTGCTCTGTTTTCCCAGCATCTGGACCCCTCTCCAGACTGCTCCTGGCTCTGGAGCGTCCATGCCCCTGCCTTCCTGACTGATGGGCACGTTTGACAGTCGGGGCTCTGAGCCAGAGGACACGGGGGTGGGGCGGGGAGGGTAGAGAGAGTGGGACAAGAGGCCTCTTCAAGGGAAAGCCTGTGCGGAACCTGTGTGAGGGCTCACACCAGGGCATCGCCAGGCCCCGAGGTGTGCTTGTCCGCCAGGTCAGCTCCCTCCATTGGTTGGGAAGGAGGCCCCGAGAATGTCCTGGTAATGCCCCCGACCCACGATCATGCAGGAAATTCCGCACAGTGCGTTGCTTGGACAGCGGAAGAGACTGGCTCCCTCTTGGCCTTTATCCTGCCTTTAGCTAGGAGAGCAGGCCTCAGCCCCCCAGGACCCTGCCCGGAGGCAGAAAGAGCATTTCTAGAGCGTCTGAGGGTGGTGGCTGGAGAAACAGCGGCCCAGTTCCTCAGGGGTACTGGGGCCAGGCCTGGCCGGGAAGGCAGGAAGCCGACCCACTTCCACAGGCGGGGTGCTTGGCGGGCCCAGGCCGTATAAACATGGTGTCACCACGCCGTCTTTCTAGTTATCATAGGTTCCGTGGTAAACCAGTTCTAGTTTTCCAGTTCCCTTCCATGTTAGTTTCCCAGCGTCGATGCAGCCAAGTTCCACAAACTGGGCGGCTCAAAGCAGCAGCAACCTGTTGTGTCAGTTCAGGAGCCAGAAGTCTGCGGTCAAGGTGTCAGCAGGGTCACGCTCCCTCTGACGTTCTCCGTAGACTCCGTGCTTCTTAGTGGCTGGGGTGACTGTCAGCCCTTGGCGTTTCTTGGTTTGCGTCTGCCTCACTAGTCTCTGCCTCTGTTGGCCTTTGGACGTCTTCTCTGTGTGTCTGTCTCCTCTTCTCCTAAGGACACTGGTCATACTGGACTAGGGCCTGCCGTAACGATGCCATCTTCACGAGATTACCCCTGGAGAGACCCTACTTCCAACAAGGCCGCGTTTACAGGGACTGGGGTTAGGCCATCAGTGTTTGTATGTATGTATGTTTGTATGTATGTATGTATGTATGTAGCATGTATGTATGTATTTCCTCACCTGAGGACATTTCTCCATTTTTGTTCAGATAGAGTGGGAGGGAGAGGAAGAGAGAGAGAGAGAGAAACATCAACGTGAAAGGAACACATTGAGTGGCTGCCTCCTGCACAACCCCAACCAGGGCCAGGGACACATCAACATATTTTTTAGAGGATACAATTAACCCACAACACCTTCTGAAATATATCTATGTTATTAAAGTGTTCATGATAGTATGAAGCAAAGACAAATGCAGTTGGCTCCCAGATGTAAGGTTCGGGCCACACTGTAACGCGGTGGCCAGGGCTGGCCCAGGACGGATGGCCCTCACTGTCCCATTTTCCGTGAGCTGGAGAACCACAAGGCTTTCTGAGACCAATCAGTTCAACCTTATCATCTTCTTTACTGTAATTTAAGTATTTCAATTCCCTCCCCCTCCCCAAAGGCTCTACCTCCATCCTTTTCCCCAAAGGCAATTACTTTAAACAATTTATAGGTACTTAATTCATATTTTTCAATCATGTGTCTAGACCACTATTTCTTAACGCATCGGTTTCAGATACTGTCTGCTGGCTTCCTACAACGGAAAGTGAAAACTGACCCTCTTCAGCTTTCCCTTTTCCGTGGAGGTGGGCACAAGACAATGCTCGTCAAATCCGTGTTCAGCATCTGTGTGAGTTCTGTTTGCATCTGACCCACGTGGAAAGTTTGATCACATTTCCTTTCTTGTATAACTTTTTGGATCTTTATCATTTTCCTTGTATCGGTTTTCTGTGTTCTAATTGTTCATTCTTCTTCAACTGTCCAACAGAACTGTGGAATCTTCTGAGGTCTGTTTTCCACATCATCTAATAAGACCCTGCTGACTTCCCCCACCGTGGTGACTTTCTCCTGAACCCTCGGTCCTGTTCCAGTCTGGGCTGACTGCTCTGGAGACCATCTGCACGGCGGCCACCCCAGGGCCCCTCCCTCCTCTCCAGCCGTGGACCGACTTCTCTTTGGATCCTATGTCTTCCTCTTTCTTCATATTCTGTCCCATTTTGGCAGATCACATCCTCAAATGTGAGATCCTGCAGGTCTGAAAATGGCTTTATTCTCTGTACCTGTGGGATTGATCATTTGGCTGGGTATGATATTCTATGTGGGAAGTCACATTCCCAGATAATTCTGAGGGTTATACTCCACTGTCTTCTCCTTTCCACTATTTCTGTTAGCTGGTACAGAGTATTTATACCTGGAAATGGGCACACTTCTTTTGCTAGGCCTTTTGTTGTTAATGGTCACCGGAGGATATTTTTCCATAGATTTTTAGAGCGTGGGGGGTGGGGGGAGAAACATCTATGTGAGAGAGACACATCAATCAGTTGCCACCCACATGACCCCAAATGGGTTGGGGACTAACAGCAACTGAGGTACGTGCCCTTGGCCGGAATCAAACCCAGGACTGTTTGGTCTGCCACTTGCCCTGCCGCCGGTTGGGTGAGGTCCATGGGCCAGGGCCTTCAAGTGGTGGGATTTCCATATTTCCCATAGAGTCTGCAGCTCCTAGCGGTTTTGAACCTCACACTTGGTCTTTAGCAAGTTGACCAAAATTTTATTTGTTTTTGTTTTTGTTTTGTTTTTTAGTCCTCACCCGAGGACCTTTTTTTTGATATTTTGTTCAGATACAGTGGGAGGGAGAGAGAAAGAAACATCGACATGAAAGGGACACATTGAGTGGCTGCCACCCACACGACCCAACCAGGGCCGGGGACAAACTGCAACCGAGGTACATGCCCTTAGCGGGAACCGAACCCCAGGTCTCTCTGGACCGTAAGCCGACACTCTAACCGCTGAGCCAAACTGGCCAGGGCGACCAAAATTTTATTTATTTTTTAATTTTTTTGCTTTCCTCCCATCTTTTTTTAAAATGTATTATCTTTATTGTTGAATGTATTACAGATGTTCCTTATTTTCCCCCCATTGACCCCCTCCTTCCCACTCCCGACCCCCTCCTGCCTTTTCCCACATTGTTGTCTGTGTCCATTGGTTATGCATATAAGTTCTTTGGTTTATTTCTTTCCACCCCACAACCCCCTTCTCTTTGAGGATTGTCAGTCCAGCAACCAATTTGTTTTTCATTTTTCTTTTTTTAAAATTTATCCTTACCCAAGGACATTTTTCCATTTTTTGTTCAGATAGAGCGGGAGGGAGAGAGAGGAGGAGAGAGAGAAACATCGACGTGAAAGGGACACATGGAGTAGCTGCCACCCGCACGACCAAAACAGGGCCGGGGACAAACTGCAACCGAGGTACAGGCCCTTAGCGGGAACCAAACCCGGGTCTCTCTGGACCGCAGGCTGACGCTCTAACTGCTGAGCCAAACTGGCCAGGGCCAATTTGTTCTTAATCTCTTCACCTTTTTCACCCATTCCCCCAACCCCCCTCCCATCTGGCAACCACAAAATGTTCTCTGTATCTATGAGAATGTTTCTCTTCTGCCTATTCATTTTGTTTGTAGATTCCATTGTCGATAGATATGTATTCATTGCCATTTTGTTTGTTCATATATTTTATCTTTTTCTTCAAAAATAACCTTCAACATTTCATATAACAACGGTTTGGTGGTGATTAACTCCTTTAGCTTTTTCTTGTCTGGGAAACTCTTTATATGTCCATCGATTCTAAATGACAGCTTTGCAGGATAGAGTAATCTTAGTTGTAGGTTCTTGCTTTTCATCACTCTGAATATTTCTTGCCACTCCCTTCCGGCCTGCAAAGTTTCTTTTGAGAAATCAGCTGACAGCCTTATGGGAACTCCCTTGTAGGTAATTAACTGCTTTTCTCTTGCTGCTTTTAAGATTCTCTCTTTGTCTTGAAACTTTTGCATTTTGATGATGATGTGTCTTGGTGTGGGCCTCTTGGGGTTCATCTTGTTTGGGACTCTGTGCTTCCTAGACTTGTATGTCTGTTTCCTTCACCAAGTTAGGGAAGTTTTCTGCCATTATTGTTTCAAACAGGTTTTCGATTTTCTGTTCTCCCTCTTCTCCTTCTGGCACCCCCAAGATGCGAATGTTGGCACACTTGAAGTTGACCCAGTGGCTCCTTACACTATCCTCATTTTTTTAGATTTTTTTTGTTTTTGCTGTTCTGATTGGGTATTTTTTGCTTCCTTATATTCCAAATCGATGGTTTGCTTCTTGGCTTTACCTACTCTACTATTGAATCTGTGTAAATTATTCTTTATTTCAGTTAGTGCCTCCTTCATTTCTGACTGGTCCTTTTTTATGCTCTTGAGACCCTCACTAAGTTCACTGAGGTTCTCACTAAGTTCATTGAACATCCTTATAAGCAGTATTTTGAACTCAGCATCTGTTAGGTTGCTTATCTCCATTTCGCTTAGTTCTCTTTCTGGGGTTTTGTTCTGTTCTCTCATTTGGGACCTGTTTCTTTGACTCCTCATTCTGGCTGTCTCCCTGTGTTTGTTTCTATGTATTACTTAACGAGAGGTATGGGGCTCGCTGAGACCAGATGCTGCTCGTTTGAAAGAATTTAGGAAAACCTGAAGCAGGATCCAAGACAGGCTAATCCTATGGTTAAGCAACTGGCACAGCTTGGGTGGGCCTGAAAGTTGGGTGGGGCGGGGCCTCAGGGAATCACCAGGGCGGGGCTACCAGTGTGAGCCAGGTTGCTGGAGGCCCAGATATGGCGGCTGTCTGCCGCCCCAGGGAAGGCCTCACCAGAGGAACAAAGGCCTCTGACAGCAGGTTTGTTCTTGAGAAAGCCCCCTCTCCAGCCCTTGCTCCAGTGCCAAACAGCTCAGTTCTTCCCTGTATGTCTCTGGCATCCCTTGAGCTGCCTCCCCTCCAAGCTTAGAGGGAGAGAGTCCAATAAGTTTGCGCGCGGGCCCTTTAAGAGGAGCTGCCTGGGGCTCCACCCGCCTCAGCCTCCCTGAGCCTCAGTTCCCGCTGGTTTTTCCAGCCAGAAGTGATGGGGATTCTCTTCCTGGCACTGGAACCCTGAGCGGGGCACCTGGTGTGGGACGGGGACCCCTCAGTCCTCAGGGAGGACCTTCCCAGCCGAGGTGTCCTCCTGATTTTATCCGCCACACGTGGGTGTGGGACCAGCCCGTCCGCCCTCCTACCAGTCTCGGTGTGGCTGCTGCTTTAATCCCGTAGTTGTAGGACTTCATTCAGCTCTATTTCAGGCGGTTTTGAATGACGGTTGTTCTGTGGTTTAGTTGTAACTTTGATGTGGTTGTGGGAGGACGGACACCGCGGTTACCTACGCCGCCCTCTTGACCGGAAGTCTCCAGTTGACCAAAATTTTAGTTCAGTGTTTCTCAGCAGCTTGTACATGTCTGAGGCGTCGAGTTCCTGAAAGGATAGTTAGTTGCCCTGTGACGTCAGCTCAGCAAACAGGTGGTTTTGCTAGTTACCCACCTTCATGCAGGTCTGGAGTCTGGGACACGCCTTCGCTCAGTGCCTTCAGTGTGCTGGGCCCGCTGCCCACTGTGCGGTGGCACCCAGGCCTGGAGGGAGGCTGGCGCTGGCACCATTCCTCTCCAGCTCCGGCCGGCAGGAGGAACACAGCCCTCGGGAGGAAGCCACTCTGACGACACACCGATGTCACACTGGCCTCCGGAGCTGGGAGACAGTGAATCTCTGTTCGCAGCCACAGAAAGCCAGCAGCCGAACCACGCGGCCTTCCCCGGGCAGGGCCGGAGAGCCAGGCAGAGCCCGCTCCTGCCCCGCCTCCTGTGGCGCCCTGGACAAGGCACTCACCTCGCTGAGCCTGGCTCTCGTGATCCGTGGGTGAGGCGGAGCACCCCTGCCCAGCCACCCCACCAGGGCTATTTCCATTGTCACTGGGCCATAGTAGTAGCTATTTGGTCAAAGTCTTCCTCCCATAGCCTTTGACTCCAGGGGTCTATAGTGGACAATTGAAATCACTGCTTCAGCCCTGGCCGGTTTGGCTCAGCGGTTAGAGCATTGGCCTGCGGTCCAGAGAGACCTGGGGTTCGGTTCCCGCTAAGGGCACGTACCTCAGTTGCAGTTTGTCCCCGGCCCTGGTTGGGTCGTGCGGGTGGCAGCCACTCGATGTGTCCCTTTCACGTCAATGTTTCTCTCTCTCTCTTCTCTCTCTCCCTCCCACTCTATCTGAACAAAAAATGGAAAAATGTCCTTGGGTGAGAATAAAAAAAAAAAGAAAGAAATCAGCTTCATTATTGCACATCACAGACCACCAGTGTCCCCTTTGCTGATGACAACATTGTCCTCAATGCCTCTAAGTGCACTCAGATCGGAGAACCACTGGCAGGTTCTCACCCCCAAGGTCTGCAACCCAGAAGCAGCACCACTACCAGTGCCTGTACCGGGCAGGGTTCGGGCAGGACGCAGAGCCACGTGAGTGCCCCAGGAGATGGAGCTGCTACAGGGATTAGGCCTGGCCCAACTGTGGGCAGAGCTGGGAGTGAAGGTCCAGGGGGGAGTGGGAGGGGCAGAGAAAGAGATTCCATGGGGCAGTCTGAGGAGCCAGGAGTGCCCAGGGCCTGTGGGAGCCACGCCCCTGTGGGCTTTCAGCCAGCCTCTGGAGTGGGCCGGGGCTGCTGTTGGTCCACAGGATCAGTGGGCGGGATGTAGAACTGGATGATGTATGCCTGGGGCACTCTGGGTTTGCCTGTCTCCACATCTACAACTGTGACCTTCAGAGAGTAAAGGTCACTGCTTCACTTCCATTGTCCAAATCTCATTTATAGGAACTGTCCAGGAAGGCATTCTGGGAAACGTATTTTGGCATCCACAGTACACCTCCCTACCTGAATCTCCTGTCCTCCTCTCAGGCTGGCTTCTCCCATCCCGGCACCTCCCCCACGCCGCCTGATGGCCGCTCCGCCTCCCCAGCAGACTGAGCTCTAAGAAGCTGAACTGGGTCTGCCCTATTCATCACAGTGTGACCAGCACCTGGCACATACTTGGAACAGAGCAGCGCCTAATATATGTTCGGCAAATGGATGAACAAGAATGAATGATGCCTGCTTGGTGCTAGGCTTTGTGCTGGGTGCGGGGAACACACAGAAAAAAGGCAGAGAAGAGGTTAGCTGCGGCCACAATTATTCTCTGCAGGCCCTGTCCAGAGGCTGGAGTGGAGGAGGTGGGCAGAGATGAGCTGCCCCGTGAGTGACTGTAACACGCTTGGGTGAATGAGTTCAGGACCCTCAGATGATCCTAGTAAGAAACTTATTAGGAGCTCAGAGGACGTAAGGCCACTACCAGCCAGTGAATCATGGAGGACTTCCTGTAGGGGGTTCCATGGTGGGAGAACTGGAGCAGGTGGAATTTGGGTGGGAGAGCTACATTCCAGAGAGTGGAAATGGCTTGAACAGACATAAGCCAAGGTGAGTTTTTTATTTTTCCTTACTTCAGGTTTTGATTTTTAGCATGATTCCTACTATTAAGGAGGATGGTCTTATTCAGGTTAAGAAATGATTAGTCTTGAAAACAACCAAAGTGTCCTTTGATAGGTGATTGACTAAAGAAGATATGGCACATATATACTATGGAATATGACTCAGCCCTAAGAAAAGATGAAATACTGTCACTTACAACATGGATGGGCCCTGAGAATATTATGCTAAGTGAAATAAGTCAGTCAGAAAACATTAAGAAGCATATAATTTCACTCATATGTGGGATATAACACTGAAAGTAACAAACGAACAGACATCAAAAACAAACAAAAACGCATAGACACAGACAATATGGTGGTTACCAGAGGGAAGGGGGTGAGGGGTATGTCAAGGGCAGGGCTCTAGAGATTCTTGAGTAAATGACTGACATTGTGTCCACTTACTTCACTCTCATGTCTTCCTCACAACCTTTGAGGTAAGTCCTATTACTGTCCCCACTTTTCAGACCAAAGAACACAGCTGTGGAGATGGGCACACGGCTACTGGTGGCAGGGCCAGAATTCGTGCTCTGATTGGTCTGATTCCAGAGACCAATAAACAAATGAAGCCAAAGTCTGAGAAAGAACAAAGGACATCGGGGAGAAGACTTGTGTGGGTGATCCTTTTTTTCTTTTCTTCAAATATGTTTTATTGATTTTTTAGAGATAGAAACATGGATGTGAACAAGACACATCAATCCGCTGCCTCCTGCATGACCCCCACCAGAGATCAAGCCTGCAACCCAGGCTTGTGCTCTGACTGGGAATCAAACTGGGACCTCTCAGTCTATGGGATGATGCTCAATCCACTGAGCCTCTCTGGCTGGCTCTTTTATTTTTTTAATCCTTACCTGAGGCTATTTTTTCATTGATCTTAGAGAGAGTGGGAAGGAGAGGGAGAAAGAGAGAGAGAAACATTGATGTGAGAGAGACACATTGATTGGTTGCCTCCCACATGACCCTGACCTAGTCCGGGGGTTGAACCTGCAACCCAGGTACATGCCCTTGACTGGGAATCGAACCCATGACCTTTTGGTCTGAGGGCCGATGCACTAACCGCTGAGCCAAACTGGCCAGGGCATGAGTGATTCATTTTTTTAAATTTAAATTTTAATTTTAATTTTTTTATCCTCACCCAAGGACATTTTTCCATTTTTATTCAGATAGAGTGGGAGGAAGAGAGAGAGAGAGAGAGAGAAACATTGATGTGAAAGGGACACATCGAGTGGCTGCCTCCTATACAACCCCGACCAGGGCTGAGGATGAACCACAACCGAGGTACATGCCTTTGGCCAGAATTGAACCTGCGACTCATTGGTCCACAGACTGATGCTCTAACTGCTGAGCCAAAGTGGCTGGAGCCATTTAAACATTTTTTTTTTAAATTTTTTATTTTTAAATCTTCACCCAAGGATATTTTTCCATTTATCTTCAGATAGAGTGTGAGGGAGAGACAGAGAAACATTAACGTGAGAAAGGCACATTGACTGGTCGCCTCCTGCTCAACCCCGACCAGGGCTGGGGACAGAATCACAACCAAGGTACATGCCCTTGACCACAATCAAACCCGAGATCCTTTGGTCCGCAGGCCGATGCTCCAACTGCTGAGCGAACTGGCCAGGGTGAGTGATTCATTCTTTAATTGTCTTTTATTAAGTACGTGTAACCCTGTACCTCAGTGACAGTAACAGCTGCTATTTGTTCACCTTTCCTGCAAGGGAGGAGGGCCTGCTCTTGGGGCACAGTCCAGCTGCCACAGTCCAGCAGGCCTCACTCACACGGCAGGACCTGGTGGTTACTAAGATGGACCTGAGGCAGCCTAGGCTCGAATCCCAGCCCCACCCTCCACCACTTACTAGCTGCCTGGCCTTGGGTAAGTTGTCCTCTCTTGGCTTCAGTTTTCCCATCTATAAAATGGGGATATTAATAGTACCTACTTCACAGGGTTGTTGTGAGGATTAAATAAATTAATATTTGTAGAGAACATAGAACAGTGCCTGGCACACTGTAAGTCCTGTATCAGCATGTGTTTGAACACACACATACACATTGTTAGAAAATGAGAGTAATCCGAGTAGCACACATCAAATGTTTAAATGTGTGGCACTGATTCAACAGTCCTACATGGTGGGATCTAGATAGACACACTCACACACACATTCATAATGATAAATACTATTTAAGACTGTTTATTGCGTCAGCATTTATAAGGGCAAAAGAGTTGGAAACAACAATGTTCATCAAAAGGGGAGTTGGGCCCTGGCCAGCGTGGTTCAGTGGTTAGAGCATCAGCCCACACACCAGAGGGTTGCAGGTTTGATCCCCAGCCTCAGTTGGAGTGTGTGGGGGAGGCAACCAATCTCACATCGATGTTTCTCTCTCTCTCTCCTCCTCCTCCCCCCTTCCTTCCACTCTCTCTCTAAAAATCAGTGGAAAAAATGTCCTCAGGTGAGGATTAACAAAAAAAAAATGGGTGAGAGGGGAGTTGGTTAAACCAGTTCTGGTATATCCATGATCCAGGGGTAGAAAGAATGAGTTATGCATGCATATTAGGTTGAATCTTCTGAAATTGCTGACGTTTGACCATTTTGACTTCCTAAGTGGTAAAATGACAGTTTCAGATGATTCAATCTAATACCAGGGTGGATGGGATTGTGCTAACAAACAACCCCAAACGTGTACTGGAGAAACACAACAGAAGTTGGTTTGTTGCTAAAGTAACAGCCGCGGCTCTGGGGGATGAGATAAATGAAGAGAGGGGGCTCTGCCTCTGGAGGTGATTCAGGGACGCAGGCTGAGGAAGAGGCTGACGAAGAGGCTGACATCGTCCACAGGTGTTTTTCCAAGGCTGCTGTGTTTAACTCCGCCCCAGCTGTGCAGAGGAGGAAGCGCTCGCAGGAACACGCAGGAGCGTTATAACCAGGCCTGAAGGCCCCACCCCCTACTTTGGCTCACATTCCACTGCAGAGAACTTGGAATATGGCAGCATCCAACAGCAAGGAGCCTGGGAAATGTGGTCTGGTTGTGTGTACGGGGAGAGGAAAAGATGAATTTTAGTGGATGGATGGGCTGACTGCCCCAGTACTCTCTAAGCCTCAGTTTCCTCATCTGAAGAATGGGGACAGTAATAGTAGCTACTGCACAGTAAATGGCCTATCTGTGCACTTAGCACAGCCCCTGGCCTGTAGTAAATGCTCAGTAGTATGGCAGGCTGCCTCCTGGAGGTCTCTAGTGGAATTGAATTTCAGTAGCTTACAGGGGTAACTTGCCTGGTAACTGTGGCAGATGTATTTCTCCACATGCTTTTGTTGCAATGGGTCATTGACATTCCTCCTTGAACCTGGGAAGGTCTTCATATCTGACGGTGAAGTGATGCTACATGACTTCTGAGGTTGGTCATAACAGGCAACATGGTTTCTACCTCCTCACCTGGTGTTCTTTCTCTCTCTCTCTGCTTGTTCTTGGAACCTAGCCACCATGTTTCAGGAACCCAGGCCACCTGGAGAGGGTACCGGTGAGGGTCTGAGCTGATGGCCTGGCTAGGCCCCCAATGGACAGCCAGTATCAACCATCAGATGTGTGAGTGAGTGATCTTCAGGTGATTCCAGCCCAGCTTTTGAGTTTTCCAGTTGAGGCCCCAGGTGGAAACAGAGACAATTCATCTCTGTCTGCATTCCTGACCCACAGAAATCAGGAGAAGTAACACATAATGGTTGTTGTTTTAAGCTACTAGTTTTTGGAATAGTTTGTTACACAGCAATAAATAACTGATACATCAGGCACTCCTGACTCATTGTTTCCCTTCCTTATCTTATTTCTACTCCTCTTCCAGGTTTTCCTGGGCTCACCTCCAGATCCCAGCTACACAGTAGATCTTATCTCAGGAAACTCCAGCAAGGTAACAATTATTTCGAAAAGGTACACATAGAAAAAGGACAAATTAACTTTTATTTAGTATTTTTTTGGGAATGAGTTTGAGAACCAGAAACTTTACTTTTTATTTGACACATGTCTGAATTATTTATATTTTAAACAATTCTTCATTATAATTTTAAAAAGCATGAAAATTTTCCATCAAACCCAAGTTAGTTCTCATTGGGCCCGATGCTGGGCCAAGTGAGTTAATCTCTGAGAATCAGGTGAGCTTCAGACTCTTTGTACCTGGCTGCCAGCTGAGGTGGGATGTGGTGAGTGCATATTTATTTATTTATTTATTTATTTATTTTTTATCCTCACCCGAGGATATTTTTCCATTTTTTGTACAGATAGAGTGGGAGGGAGAGAGAGGAAGGGAGAGAGAGAGAGAAACATCGACGTGAAGGGACACATCGAGTGGCTGTCACCCACACGACCAACCAGGGCCGGGGACAAACTGCAACGGAAGTACGTGCCCTTAGCGGGAACCGAACCCAGGTCTCTCCGGACCACAGGCTGATGCTCTAACCGCTGAGCCAAACTGGCCAGGGCGAGTGCATATTTTTTAATGCTTTAAATAAAGTAAAACAATTGTGGTAAAATATACATAAAATTTATCATTTAACTATTAAAAAAATTTTTTTCTTTATTGATTTTTAGAAAGAGGAAGGGAGAAGGAGAAAGAGATTAAAGAAACATCAATGAGAGAGAACATCGATTGGCCGCCTCCTGCCCCCCACTGGGGATTTGACCCATGACCTGGGCATGTGCCTTGACTGGGAATCGAACCAGTGACCTCTTGGTGCATGGGTCGATGCTCAACCACTGAGCCACACTGGCTGGGTGATCATTTAACTGTTTTTAAGTGTAAAGTTCAGTGACATTAACTATATTCACACTGCTGTGCAACCATCACCACCATCCATCTCCAGAACGTTTCTATCTTCCCAAGTTGAGCCACTGCACCCGTTAAACACTAACTCCCCAGTCCCTCCTCCCCCAGTATGTCAACCACCATTCTCCTTTCTGTCTCCATGAAGTTGACCACTCTAAGTATGTTACATAAGTGGAATCAAACAGTATTTATATTTTTGTTTCTGGCTTATTTCACTTAGTGTGATGGTCCCAGAATATCTCTAATGGTCACTGCCATCCATGGCTGCACTCCCTGGCCCAAGACCTGTGCCCACTCTGCACAGGTGTGGCCGGTGGCCATGGCTAGGGGACATGGCGTGAAGACGAGGCTGGCCTGATGTGGCTGGCCCAGACACTTTGTTACGGACCAGCTCACGGTGCCTCTCCTTCCCCAGTTCTGAGCAGAATTGCCGGGCGAGGGTTAATCAACATTCAGTCATGTTTCCAAGTTTAAATGGAGCATTTGTTTAATTATGTGTAAGTAGCAATACATTGTGGCCATTATCTAAATCACTATTTTATTTCCTGGATGTGGTTTCATAATGCAGGGTTTCTGCTCCAGCCTAGCATCATTAACAGAGAAGAGTTAATGAATATAAAAGCGTAAAGGCTAATTACACTTTAATTTACAATCATGGTCTCATTTTGGGACCACATGAAATCTGTTTTGAAAACAATTAAAAAAAAAAAAAAAACGCTCTTGCCCTGGTAAGTGGAGGGACCCCGGCCAGAAGCCCAGCTCTGTCTGCCACGTTGTGGCTGAGCGGCATTGGCTGGCACCGATGCCCTCCCTGGTGCCATTACTGGGAAGCTGGTGAGGCCAAGTTCAGCGCCCTGTGACTCTGTCTTCTGTTTCCAGCAATTTTCCTCTTGCCTTCGGTGTCTGCTCTTGTGGCTGCTGGCGAGAGTTGGGGGAGCCCCATCTGGAGCACCGATGGGCTGACCACGCTGCTCTGTCGTAGCCTCACACCCAGCCAGGCCTGATGGAATTACTGCATGTGTTTAAAAGCAGTGGGATGGAAGTTAGTGGAGGATGCTGACATTTACTAAGTTCCTACTGTGTGCCAGGCACTGTGAGGGGTGCTTTTACATATATTATTTATTCATTGAAATGGCTTATTAACAGCAATTCATCTCCCTGAAATTTGAATTAGTCCCTCTAAAATGTTTAATGGAACTCTTGAATCATTGCTAATTTTCTTAGGTACAATAATGGCATTGTCGTTATGTAGAAGAATGTCCTTATTCTTAGGAGGTGAAAAGAAGTTTGAGGGTAAAGGGTTATGTTGTCTGCTCAGAAAAAATTTATATATATCTATATAGATATAGATATTATAACAGAACAAAACATATTATATATTATATATACATATACAGAGAGACAGATATGCACAGAGAGACAAAGAGACAGAGACAGAGCAATAGAGATACAGAGTCAGCAACAGAAAGATAAATGGGCAAAGTATGAATCACTGCTGAATCTAGATCGAGGGTATACAAGTGTTCATTGTGCAATTTTTCAACTTTCCTGTTTTGAAAAATCTTATAATAAAAATTGGGAAGAAAAGACATCGTTCCCACTGGCTGCCATGAACTGCTTTACCTTCTTTTCTTGTTAAATAGACTCCTTTCTCCCAACTGAGGTCAAAAGTCCATTTAATGATGCCCAGCCTTTATCTGAATGATTGTGCATTATGAATTACTGGGTCTGGAATAATAATTAATCAGATAAATATGTCAAAAAGCAAAATAACCACAGAAGGGATGGATCACCATGGGGCCCAGTTGCCTTTTGTTTCAAAGGCCCTCAATTCTGGCTCTCCTTGTAAAAAACAATCATTTAAGGAAATCTCACCAGCTGTTGCCCATTTATGTCGGGGGTGGACAGTAAAGGGGCCATCAGCCGTGGGCGGTGGAGTTTAAACCAAGCCACCTCTAGGAATTTATCCTCAGGAAACATCGGGGGAGGGACGCTTGTTGCAGCACCATTTGTGTTAAAAATAACAGTAGGGACACCAAAATAGACGTGTCAAACATTTACTTACAATTCAAATGATATTTTAAGATTTCTGTGTTTCTACACAGGACTTACTGGATTTGCAGGGTCGGCCCAGCTCCCAGGTGCATGGGCGTTGCTCCCCATCCAAGGAGGCGAAGGGTGGGCAGCCATGTGACTCCGCCCCCTTGCCCATAGCTGATTGGATGAGGACGACACTGGAACCCAAGCCGGGCCAATCAGAATGCCTTCCCCAGGAATTTGGAAAGAGACTGAGGAATCCGACTCAGTCCGCGTCTGGGAGCTGTCAGGGACCGCGTTCTGCCGCGTGCGTGGGCTAGGGACGAAAAGTCTGGAGCAGACATGGGGAGAGAAGCAAGAGACAGCAGGGAAGCATTGGGGAGACCCAAAATCTTTCCTGATCCTGGTTCCTGGTCATGGCCTTGCCCTTGGATTTCAGGAGACTCCCCTGCAGCGTTTTATTAATTTCCTTTTTTCATGTTTAATCTGGTTTGAGTGAGTTTTTGTTACAACCAAACTAGTCCTCATGTAATGAGCATGCATTATTTTAATGATATGAAGGAAAAGAATGGGAATCACTGCCATTAACTGGGCTGGGCACCTCATGCTGCGCTGCGCCTGGGCGGTGCAAACGCCCTCCGATCCATCCATCCCTGGCAGTCCCTGCTCCGCCCTGAGTTTCTGAGTTCGCCCTGCAGCTGAGTTTCCCAGGCACCTCAAATGGCCAGTGGGAGGCACTGGTGGAAACAGGAAGGCGGGAGAAGGGAGAAACCAGGGCATTTCTCCCCCTGTGGCTGTGTCATGGGCAGCCTCTGGCAGGGGCAGTGTTCCCTCTGCAGCTCCAGCTCGGCCCCAGCTGGGCCCTCCCTGGTTCCAGTTCCACCCGGTGGCTCCTGAGAACCCCACCTCTGCCTTTGTGCCCCCTGGCCCAGGCAAGTGGCTTCCTGCTGCAGTATTCTCTGGGTCCCGGCCCCATCCACTCGGCTTAGCTCTGCTGTCACCTCAGTAGTTTATTCCTGGAGCAGATTCGCCCAGTTTGAACCCGGTTTTCCTGGTTGAACGCTGACTGATACACATCCACAATCTCATTATATCCTCCAAACACCCCTCTGAGGGTGGGGTTGGGACCCCCACCTAGGAGGTGAAAAAGCTGATTCCCAGAGAAGTTGAGTCATGTGCCCCAAAGTCACACAGCTCGTCACAAAGCCCAGAGCTCTTGGAGCGCTTATTCTTCCAGTGTGCTGTACTGCTTTTTATAACCACCTCTGTAGTCAGAAAAGTTATTAAACAAAAAAAGGAAACAATTCCTGACCTCCAGGCCCCTCCAGCCCTGCCCAGTGTAGCACAGACTGGAAGGCTTGGGTGCCCCCCCTGCCCCCGCCAGCCTGGGGACGGTCCTCAGGCAAGTGCACCCTCTGAGCCCAGGACAGCCAAGGGGCCTTCCTGGGATCCCACTGCTCAGCTCACCAGCCCAGAGCCCCCGGGTGCGGTCTCACCTCTCTGAGCCTACTTCTCTCCTCTGGCACCGGACAGAAGCCATGTCTGGAAGGCGAGCTCCCTCTAGGGCATCTCTGGCTCCCCAAGGAGGCTGGCACGAGTGTGCCTCGGGCAGCCTGACGCGGAGTCACACCTAATAAGCCGCCAGAGTCCCCTGGCTCTGGGGTGGCAGCTGCCTGTGTGTGTAAGCGGAGCGGAGGGAGGTGGATGCTACATTTGCCCACCTCTGTCCCTCCCAGGTCCACCTGTTCTCATTTACTTATGGTCCTTGCTTAAGAAAAAAAAAGGTTTATTTTTAATATCCGTGAAATGTCGGGCTTGAAGGTCTGGTTATATTTTTTCAGACACATATGAAAGTAAATGCGTAACTACTAATGAAAGACTGCTCCGGGAGACCGCCCTCCACCCAGGCATTAGCAGTGTGGGCTGGGTTCGAACTCTGTCTCCTCCTCTGTCAGCTGAGTGACGCTGGACAAGTGACTTCTCCTCTCTGAGTCTCAGTTCTGTTACCTATAAAATGGGATAATCGTGGTCCCTGCTTCTGGGGTTATTGGCAGGATTTCTTTAGCTCGTTCAGAGGCCCGGAGGATGGGGTACCACCTGCCGTTATTATTATTTTTGTTTGCTTAGTGTTATTATTTTGTTATTGTTTTGTTATCATCACCAGCAACATCAGCAGCCTGAGTGGGTCCCTTGTGGTCTAGGGACGTGTGGCTGTGGGCCGAGAGCCAGAGTCCAGGGGTTCCAGGTGCCCCAGGCTGGGCGCTGCCACCCCTAGTGCTGAGGGATGAACATTCTGGAGAAGCAGGTTTCTGGGCCTGCAGGGCGCTCACTGAGCTGCTCACACAGACACCTTGTGGCGCTTACTGAGTGGCCTCTGGTCTGGGGAAGTTGGGAGGTCCTGACTCCCTGTGACCTTCTACCTCTGCTGCCTGGCAGCTCCTGTGCCCGGGCCTGACCCCCTTTGAGCAACCAACACAGGTTCCCCCTTCAAGGCCTATGTTTTGTCATCAGAGGGACCTGGGTGCTAATTCTGCCTGTGCAGAAGCTGTGTGACTCTGGGCACATGGTTTAACCTCTCTGGGCCTGTTTCCTCAGGTACTTGATAGCGATGATGAAGATACTTGCCTCGCAGGCTCAGCCATGCAACAAGTCCTTACTGAGCCCCTGGCTGGGCGATGGGGGTGCAGCCCGGAGCAGAGGAACCTGGCCGTCTAGAGAGGGGGTTGCTATCATCACAACAGTAAGAACAGCCACATTTATCCAGCCCTCACCATGGGCCAGGTGTGGGGCTACGAGCTGGACTTTGGCTGACTGTCCCACATCAAAGCTCACACGCTGAGCTGACAAGCAGGGATTGGAACCCAGGCCAGGCTGACTCCAAGCACGGGCAACAGGGACTCTGTGACAGTTTTAGGCTGCCTCAGTTTCTTCCACTGTACCCTGTTGCTGGCTGGGGTGAGGACTCATGATGGTGTCAATCAGTCCTTGAGGGTTGTGGTCCAAAGCCGAGGAGCCCCCTTGGTACTTTGGAAAGCTCTGAATCCACAATGTTTGGGAATGTGGCACATCTGATGGCACTCCAGGGCTGTCCCCTGGCACCCTTCTGCTGGCAGGAGGCCCCCTGTACTGCCTCAGTCCCTCAAAGCTGGAGGGACGGGCAGCTCCTTGCCCCTTCTGGCTTGATTCTCCTGGAACCGCAGTGCAGTTATCTGAGTTGCGCATTGCACAGTCCTAGGGGCACTCACGGTTCACATTATACACGTGGAAGATTTTCTGAAAGATAGAAGTAAAGTGGAAGTCAGAGTGCCTTTTCCTAATTTTCATAGAGATGTTCTATGAACCAGACTTGTTTCTACTTTGGGAGAATGGCACCTCAACCCAGTGAACTCCTCTTCATCCTTCAAAGCCCAGCTTCAGAGATCCCCCCCAAGGAAGTCTCTACCCTCTGTGTAGGAGTCACTGCCTGTGTCCCTACCCAGGGTTCCCTCAGTCCCTTCCTCCTCTCTGCGAGGCTGTGAGCTCCCTGGGGCAGCGATGGCTGCATTGAGTTGGACTCCACCCAGTCCCTCACCTTTGCCTGCCTAAGGAGAGTCCATGGGCACCTCCGAAGGCCAGACTGCACCTGAACCGGGAGACCTTATGGAGTTTCATAGGTACACAAAAGTTTGGAGCAGGGAGGGCTGGCCCAAATCTCATCCACCCCATTTTACGGATGGAAACATTGAGGCTCAGAGCAGGGAGGGACTTGCCCAAGGTCCCACGGTGAATGAGGAGCCCTTGTCCTGACTCCCCACGGAGGCTGTCTGCATGGTGGGGAAGCCTCCAAGGACTACAGGACAGGCTGGTGATAGAGACAAGGACTCAGAAATACCCAGGCCACCGTCCTCGCATGGCCCTGGAAGCCACTTTCAAGCAACTTCCTGGTGAATTCCTGACACGGAGCCAGATTCTCTGGCAGAACTGTAGGGTGGATACCGGGGTCTGAGCTAGGGGTCTAGGGGCCAGAGTGAAGACCTAGCCTGCAGCTGCCTGGACCCAAACATGACCCTCCCCCACCTGTGGGGGCATCTCCAGCTCCCCTCCTCATCCGATCCACTGCATCCTTCCGAGATTTATTCCTGGGCCTCTGAGCCTGGAAATAATTTGCTGACAAAGCCCTGTCCTCGGCAGGTGCTTTAATTGGTTTTGTGGGAGCAGGTCTGGGAGCATCTATTTAGAAGGAAATAGAAATTATGGCGGTGCACCCATCCTTTCTCTGTAACGGGGACTGTGGAGGGTGCGCACGCGTGTGTGTGCATGTGTGCGTGTGCGCGTGTGTGCATGTGTGCGTGTGCGTGTGCGTGTGGTGGGGGGAAGGGTGGCTTTGAGGAAAGCAGAGGCCTGGTCACAGGGGTGTTGGCGTTTGGGCCTGGGGTGTCTGGGGCAGGGGGGGAAGGGGTACAGGCCTGGCCCCTCCTCAGCCCTAGATCAGCCTCTGATCAGGGCAGCTTCTCAGTCTCACAGGGCTGAGGGTGAGAGAAGGTGCTGGGAATGAGGGGCCCAGGAACATGGCTGGGGTTCGAGGTCAGGGGCCTCGTTCCCATCCTGCCTCAAGGGCACCCTAGGCTCTGCCCAGTGGGCACCTTCAAAAACGCAAATCGCCTTGGTAACTCCTTGACTCGGAGCCTTTTCACATCTCCCCACTGCCCTCAGAATGAAGCGAAGTTCCTTAGCTTGACATTCAAGGTCCCTCATGAGTCTGTCTGACCTCTGATGACCTCCCCAACTATGTCATTCTTTGCTTCTATTTCCAACTGCTCCTTATCAGTAGTCTAGTCCTTCCTACTGGCACCTGTGTGTTCCATCCTGTGGGTCCCGCCCTGTGCTAACCCTGAAATTGCCCTAAATTGACTGAGGAGACCATCATCACTCATTTTACAGATAAGGAAATGGAGGCTCAGAAAGGTTAAGTCACCTGCTAGAGGCCACACAGTAGAGCTGGGGCTCTATCTAGTGCCCAGGTCCATACTCTTAACTACCAAAGTACAGATGAACTGCAACCTCCCTCAGGCCTCTAAGCCCCATACCCTCCCCCGAGACACCGCTGCCTGCATTTCCCCTGGCCAACTCCTACACATCCTTAAAACCCACTTAATGTCACTTCCCTGACTAACTCCTTCCATGTCCAGTCTCCCATCGGGCTTCCCCAAGCCCCAGCCAAGCCCACATCTCAGCTCTGACCTCTGGGTTTGTCACTGTCTGTGTCAGTGTCTGTCCCCTCCACTATTCCTTGCCCCCAGCTGCACTGTGGATCCTACAGAGTGGGGACGGCAGCCCTGGAAGCTGAGGTGGGTCAAAGATTCTGGGACCTGGACTGGTCTTACCTGAGGTATTGAGCAGCCTAGACCACAGCTGCCTTGTGGGGACCTGAGCAGGGCCCATGTCTCTGTGGACTCAGCGTGCCCACCTGTGAAACAGGAGGGTTAGCCTGGAGACATCTGAGACCGAGGGCCCGGCTTGAGCTGGAGCCTCATACCATGTGACTAATGTGATTGCGACTCGTGTGATGTGTGTGTGGCCCTCCCCATGCCAGGTGGGTCACATTACAAGGCCAGTGCAGATGCCTGGCCCCGCTGGTTCCACGCGGTGGCGGTAAACTGGGCTGGGAAGCCCTGGCAGAGTCTGAAGTGTCTCAGATCAGGCTAGAACCTCAGCTCTGCCACCCACCTGCTGTGTGTGAGCTCAGGCAAGCCTCCTGACCTCGATGAGCCTCAGCTTCATCTGTAGAATGGAGCAATAATAAAACCACCAACTCCCAGGTTTGATTTGCTGTGAATTACAGGTGAGTTGCACAGGGCCTGGCCCAGGGCATATGCTCCAAAGTTCCTCCATTGTCATTGGTGCAAAATATGTTGGGTGCCATGTCCCTGTTGGGGGAGGGGGGCTGCAGGAGTTCAGTCTAGATGGACAGCCAGGCTAACTCACAGAGACCAGGCCAGAGCAAAGCGGTCTGCATGGCTCCAGGGCCCAAGGTGGGCAGGGAGGCTAGGTCTCCAAGGGTCTTTTTTCTGGGTATGAGTTTTCGCAGACTCTAGGACAATGATACATGGGTGGGAGCAGTTCCTGAGGCCAGGTGGGCAGGGTGTGGGTGTGGGTGTGGGTTCAGAGGAGGGCTGGAGGTGGGCAGAGCTTCCTGGATGAGGCAGGTGGTACAGGTAAGGAGACCATCATGGTCAGTGGCCCGGGAGGGGGCAGGCCAGGTTCAGATGCCCCAAATCCACGTGTGTCAGAGTCTAAGTCCCTTCCTGGTTTCCTCACTTCTGGGTTGTGGGCCGAGCCTCCGTTTCCTTCTCTGTAAGATGTGGAAACAGTCCCTGCCTGTGCCAGGGCTGGGCAGGCCAGGCAGGGTGGGTCCTTGGCCTGGGCACCGGGACACGATGGACGGCTCCACCGGGCTGAGTCCCAGGAGGAGCACCAGGACTTTATCGGGTTGTCTGCTGTGATTAGGGGGGGTGGGGACAGTGGCCCTTCGGGCACCTCCGGGAGAGGAAGAGAAGGACAATCCAAGGCCCGCCACGGAGCCGCTCGGCCCGGGCCGGGAAGCCTGCGCGATCCGGACCGCAGGTGGCGCCACGAGGCTGCGCTTGGGCTCCCTGGCGGCTGCCGCGGCCGGGCCTTTGGGCGGCGCGGGGCCGAGGCTCAAGGGGCACCGGCGCTGCTGCCGGTGTCGAGGCTGTTCTCGGTCCTGCGTGTCCGTCGTTGTCGGTCCGTCAGCCGGCAGAGACGCCCGCGCGTGTTTGGAGCCCCCGGGGTCGCACCCAGGGAGGCGGTGGCCAAGGCCCAGGCCCAGATGGACAGGCGGGCATCGGACAGGCGGGCCCTCGCGCCTCCTCCTCCCCCTCCGCACGCGGTCCCGCAGCTGTGCCGCAGGCCTTGGCGATGGCGCGGGGACCCAGAAACGCGGGCCGCACCCGGCTTGCCCCCTGGACCCACAGGGTCGCTCAGTGCGTAGCAGGCGGATGTGCACGGGAGCCCCTGTGGCTGTGGCTCCGAGTGTGGAGTGGCCACGGGTGGGAACAGGGACGTTTGGGGGCTGTGTGTTGGCGGGGTGAGTGTGAGAGGTGGGGTCAGTGCTGGGGACCCTTCCTTTGTTCCCGACCTCCTCCCCTGGGCCGGGTGGGTGAGCAGGGAAGGTCCCAGGCCAGGAGCCCGGCGCAGTGGGCAGGGCAGGCAGAGGGAGATGGGGGTGTCTCTTCCTCCTCCAACTTCCCACCTCTGGCCCTCTGGGCTCCTTCACCAAAGGGAAGGCTTGAATGGGAGCCGGTCACAAGCCCTAGTTGAAGGAAATGGAGGAACATGTGTGTGTGTGTGTGTCTGTCTGGCATCCTTCTGAATCCGCGTGGGCTGCAGAAACCCTTCGGTCTGCGGGGCTTTCCTGACTCCAGGCCCAAGGGAGCCTGGGGCCCACTTGAGGGGTGGGGGATGGGATTGACTTGCCCCAAACCAGCAACAGACAGAGGGCCTTGGAGGTGGTGAACTGTCCTATCTGGAGGTTTTCTAGCCTGGGGACTTTTAGGTCCTTTCCAGCTCTTTCCAGAATCCACACGTTACATAAGCAGCTTCCCTCGGCTGGCTCTGCCCTGGGAGGGGTGGGGACTGGGAGAGGAGCTTTAGAGAGAAGTGAAGCCCCGCCTGGGTCAGGTATGCCCAGTCCAGCAGAGCAGGTAGGACAAGACTGCACCTGGGGGAGGGGTGATTAGGGGGGGGGGGCTTGCAGGAGCAGAGCTTGGAGGTCCTCATGCCAGGAAAAAGGAAAATGTACTTTTTCCCACAAGAGCCAGAAGAATCCCCCCTCCCCCCACCACCGGGTCCTACCACTATCCCAACACACACACACACACACACACACACACACACACACACGGAGAATGCTGTGTGTGATCTGGATGGGTTGCTTAACCTCTCTGACCTGTTTGTAAAATAGGCCTTGTGGCAACTTTATTTTTATTTTTTATTTTTTTTATTTGAGAGGGAGAAAAGGGAGAGGGAGAGAGAGAGAGAAACATTGATGGGAGAGAAACATGGATTGGCTGCCTCCTACACACCCTGTACTACGGATAGAGCCCAAAACCCTGGCATGTGGCCTGAGCAGGAATCGAACCAGTGATCCTATGCACTCATCCTCCCAGTGCATAGGCTGACACAACCAACTGAGCGAGCCACACCAGTGGGGTAGTACCTTGATTTTGAGGTCCTACGTATTTTCCTCCTCCCCTTCTGAAAACAAACCTAGTACCCACCACCAAGTACAGGGACGGAGGTCCCATCCAGGCCTGGCCAAATCAGAGTGCCTCATCCTGGTGCTGTGACTGGTTCAGAGATGGGCACGTGACCCTGCCAGGGCTCTCCTGCTGGAAGGGTTGTGCGAACGGTCATGTGCTTTCCTTGACTTTTCAGCCATAAATCCCTTATTGACTGTAGCTGGTGTGGATTTTGCTGTTCTGCCACGGGGAAAGTGCTGAGCAGTTCAGGAATAATAAGAGTGCGTCCTGTGTGGCAGGTTCAGTGACGCCGTGTGTGTGTGTGTGTGTGTGTGTGTGTGTGTGCACGCGCGCGTGCGCACTATTCCCAATGGGAACCACTGCCCACCCGGAAAGAGCTGAGGTCGGGAGTCAGATCGACCTTGGGGCCCCATATCTGCAGCTTCTCCCTGAGTGACCCTGGACAAGACATTGTCCTGCTCTGAGCCTGGTTTCCTTACATGTGAAATGGGGCATGGATGTACGCGGAGTCCGTCAGTGACTGTTGTCATAGCTGTGAGGTCTCCAGCCCATCTCTCCCGCCTCACCCCTCCTCTCTCCCTGGCCACCCGCTGCCTCTTCCTGTTCTCACAGCCTTCTCTCCTGTCTCCTCTCCACGGGACAGCCAGGCGGCCCTTAAACCCAAACATGACCATGAGCCTCCCTGGTTTAAAACCCAAACACGACTCCTCATTGCTGCTGGACAAGTCCTGAGTCCCGCGCCCACCTTCGGGGCCCTGCTTGCCCCTCTCACTGCACCCCCATCCTTGTGTGCTGGGTGAACTGGGTTCTCCTGGGCCCCAGAACCCCTGAACGCTAGGTCTGGAGCTGTGGGGGGCCCAAGGTTTGAGGTCGGAATCAGGACCTCTCCTAGATGTGTGCCCACGGGCAAATCCCACCCTCTTTTTGTCTCAGCTTCCTAATCTACAGGATGATAAGATAAGTACCCATCTTACCGGGGGTTGTGGCAGGGGGTTGTGGCACCGCAGGGCCTGGTGCCCAGAAAAGGCTAGACCCTTGAGAGCCATGATTTTATCCTCAGTGCCTGTTCAAGGGAGTCCCATCCAGCCTCTTACCTCAGTTCTCCAGGAAGCTCTCGCCAGCCCCGCTAGACTAGCCGCCCCTCTTCTCCCAGCCCTCGGGCTTTGTTCCCACAAGTGTGGAAGGACCAAAGGGTTTGGGGTGTGGCTGTCATCACCCGCTGGGGATGCCTGTGTTCAGCAACCCTTCCCAGGCGCTCTGACCAAGATAGCGGAGGGAGGGTGGCACACCCAACCATGGGGGCTGGAGAGCCCTGGGAGGGACCAGGACAAAAAGGGACATTGGGGTTTTGTCATCATTTTGTCGATGAAAGAACTTCCAGTCTAAGAAAGTCTTATCAAAGTTTGAGACTGCCTGGCCGGTGTGGCTCAGTGGTTGAGCACCCACCCCTGCACCAAGAGGTCGCCGTTCCGATTCCCGGTCAGGGCACATGCCCAGGTTGTGGGCCCGATCCCCAGTGGGAGTCACGCAGAAGGAGGCCAATCTATGTTCTCTCTCATCGATGTTTCCATCTCTCTCTCCCTTTCCCTTCTGCTCTCTAAAATTAATAAAGAAAAAGAATATTTAAAAAGTTTGAGACAAACTGATGACAATTGCCAGGAAACAAAATCAAGGGATTGAGAAAATGCTCAGGAGAATGGCAGTTTTGCAGCTCGTGTTTCATTAGAATAAAAGGAGGTGAGCTGAGGTTACAAGAAATCCATGGGTGGGAGATTAAGGGGGAAAGAGCAAACAAAGCGGGGGATCTCTGAGACTGGATACAAAATAAAACAAAGAGACACATACTTGTTTACATTGGTACAGGACAGTTAATAATTAACATTTACAGCACCCAGAGATGGTATTTAGGCAACAAGATAACAATGAGGGGTTCTGTGGTCTGTGATCTTGTGGGAAGTTGTGCCCTGAGGGGTCTAATCTACAGGATGGGGAAAAAGGGGGATCACTGACATTTCAAAGATATGTTATCACAGATGCAAAAACACAATAGACTGGTTCACTTCGGGTAAAGATTGAGCTTCGTCAAGGCGACTACAGGCCTAGGATATGACTGCCCACCGTCGCCCACCTCTAGTTAGGGATTTTTGTGTTCAGACCATCTTTGTTTGTCCAGCCTGCCATGCTGGCCTCCCCTGAGATCGTCAGGGTTAGCACGCGTCCCCCTTTTCATCCACGATTTTCAGATAATTGCAACAATCAGGAAGGACTCTACGTTGTGTTCTGGACAAAGGGAGAAAAGACATTTGAGTCCTGAGAGGCAGAATTTGACCTGAGCAAACAAGCTTGGGCAGGGAGGTGAGCGGTGACTCAGTTAAAGGGCCGTGGTTAGCGAAATTCTTCCCAAATGCTTGCTTTTTCATTGTTTTTGTTGTCTAGGTTGAAAAAAAATGCACTTTTCTTCCCATCGTCAGAGAACAAGAGAACGACGGCTTCTATTCACCACGTACCTGGTTCTCATCCTGTCTGTCAGATGATGGTCAGATGCTGCTGCTTCGGGGGAATTATGGAGGGAGGGGAGGAGAGGGGGCACAGCCTCTACCCCCTTCTGTGGAGTCTGCCCCTCTCCTGGCCTGTGTCACCCCACCCTCCATCAGATCTGCCATCCTTGGGGGCAGGTCCCTTTGGCTCTTCCCCTGGCCCCCAGCCCCCACAGATGTGGGAAGGTCTAAGGGACACTGAAGGGCTGGGGGCTGGCGCTTTCTTTCTGTTCCAATAGTCATTTATTGAGCACTTGCTGTTTGCTGGGGTTCATACCAGGCATGATGGCCCTGCTTCTAGAGGGTCCCAAATCTACCACAGGTTGGACTAATTACCCATTATTTGATTTCCAGAAGTTCAAGAGCTCATAGCAGGGCCTGGTCTCCACTGGGGGTGCTGGAGCTGAGACCCCAAGGGTGAGAGGGGTGTGGGAGGCCAGACTGCTTAGGGGGTGCAGGCAGACCCGCACTGGCGGGGGCTGGGCTGGGTGTGAGGAAGGGGCCTGGAGGCGCAGGGTGGCTAAGGCGCCTGTGATGGAGGCAGGTGGAGGTCAAGCCCATGCGAGAGGTGGCGGCCATCTCTGCCCGGGGCAGCCTGGAGCACAAATGTAGGTAATGAGGGAACAAGAAATGGGGGGGCCCTTCTCGCGGGTCAAGGTCCCGGAGGCAGATGGCCTGGGCCGGAGGCATGAGCAGTCCAGCCAGGCCGCGCGCTCGGTCCAGGCCCTTGTCCTGCGCGGGGCGGGAGACCCGGTGCCGGCGCCGGTTCGGAGAGGAGGGACTTAGGGCGGCGGTGAGGGGAAGTGGCGGACAGGCAGGGGGTAGATGGCTTTCCCGGAATCCCAGATCGAGCTTTAATGATTTGTTTCGGAATTAATGTCCATTCATGCCGTCTTCACAGTTCCAGCTCATTGGAAGATTAAATAAATCCCGCGCCCTCCCCGACGGGGGGCGACCAGCCCGTCCTTTCCGCGGGGAATAAATCTCCCGGAGACCACTTTGCTCACACACTTCAGTCCAGCGGGGCGGAGTGGCCCCAGTCACTTCTTGTTTTATTTAGCGGATAATCTTTATTGTATCAGGAGGTCCTCGCGGAAGCCCCGTGTCACAGGCCGAGGCCTCCCGAACAGCCGCCGGCCTGGAGGGGAGCGCGGGTCCCCCCTTCCTGCCCGACCCGACAGCTGGTGCCCAGGTGCCCCGGCGCTGGGAAGGGACGCAGTGGCTGCCCCTGGCTCCGCGGCCTCCGTGGAGGTGGAAAGGCAATACTTTCACTTCCAGGTGTCAGGCTCGGGGGACCAGCCAGGGAGGCCATGGGCAGAGGTCCAACTGAGGCATCATCCATCCATTCATCCACTCCTTCCCTCCCCCCCTGCGCCCCCTGCCTCCCTCCCGCCCCTCCCCCTCCCCTTCCCCCTGCCTCCCTCCCGCCCCTCCCCCTCCCCCTTTCCCCTGCCTCCCTCCCACCCCCTTCTCCCTCCCCCTTCCCCCTGCCTCCCTCCCACCCCCTCCTCCACCCCCTTCCCCCTGCCCCCTCCCACCCCCTTCTCCCTCCCCCTCCCCCTCCCCCTCCCTCCCTCCTCCCCCCTCCCCTCCTGCAGCTCCAGCGGCTCTGGAGTGAGCCTTTGTCTTCCTCTAGCACCTGACTGAACTTCCCTGCTCTGGCCCCATTTTCTCTGATTCTGGCACATTTTTTTCATTTGGTTTTTATTTCGTTTGGATGATCAAGCACAGAAGCCAGGATATTAATTAATACTATTTAGAACTATTCGAAGCTGATAGAGTATTCTAAAAATAAGTAAAAACAAGTCTTCACAGGATTGGATAATGATAATGAAAACCCGTCAATCTTGGGGACAGGAGAGAAAATCAGACAGCGTTAAGATGTGAGATTACTACTTCATCCAATATTTATGATTTTTTCCCCCTATTATTCTTTTCGGCAAGCCTCCTCACACGCGCATCAGTTAACCTTGTTCTGTATTAATAACTTTCCCACACTGACAAAGTTCTTTGAGTTTATAAATCATATCTATCACATCTTTCAGAGTTCAACCTGGGTGACTAGCGTAGTTTGTATTCTCACAAGGGTTTATAATAAATATTATGTAAATAAAAATGTGGTTCTGACTTCTTGAACACACTTCTTGATTTTAAATTTTCTACAATGCTTTTTATTTTGAAGTTAATTATAGACTTACAGGAAGTTGCAAAAACAGGATGGGGAGTCCGGGGCACCCTCGCCCAAAAGGTAAGATTTTGCATAGCTCTGAGACATCAAAACCAGGAAATTACATTGTTGCAACCTGTTACAGAAACAGACTAACTCAGATTGCACCATCTCATTTCTGTGTTTGTGTTTTCATGTCTAGATTTGTGTGGCTCGGGCGGGCGCCTTTGACAATCATTTCCATTTTCCCTAACTTTTGAGTTGAGGTAAAACTTTCATGGCATAAGGTGCACAGAACCTGAGTGTTCACGCATGACCACTGCCCAGAGGTACAGCCCCTCTGACCTCTGGCACCATGGAGTAGGTTTGCCTGTCCTTGACCTGCACATAAAGCTGTGCTCTCCCGAGTCCGGCTTCTTTTGGAAGGTGAAGTCTGGGCAGTTCTCCTGGGCACCGTTGGCCAAGGATTCGGGTAGTTATTCCACGGCTGGCACAAACCGCAGTGAGGACATCTGCGCAGGCTCCATTCATTCAACGAATATCTGTGGGTCCTGTTTTGGGCAGAGCCTAAAGAACCTTGATTGTGGGAAGGAATGGGCAAGGCATGATAGGCAAGTTTAGGCTTGGACAGTTTGCATAATTTCAATGGTCACCAGACAGGCAAGGTCTTGTCTTCCTAGGGCTGCCCTCAAGTCAGCCCCAGATTCTGGGACTCTGGTGGGAGACGGTGCGACACTCCGTGTTATCGGCTGAAATGTGTCCCCCTCCAAATGCCTATGTTGAAGCCCCAACCCCTGGCCTCACGATGTGACTGAATCTGTAGACAGGGTCTTCAAAGAGGTACCTAGGTTAAATGCGGGGTCCTGATCCAATATGACTGGCGTCCTTGTGAGAAGAGGAAATTAGGACACACCCAGGAAAGACAGGGAGAAGACGGACGTCCACAAGCCAAGGAGAGAGGCTTCGGAGTAAACCAGTCCTGCTGATACCTTGTTCTTGCACTTCTCGCTTCCAGGATGTGAGAAAATCATCTGTCTCCTCACCCGGTTCACGGTGCTTTGTTATGGCGCCTGAACGAACGGACACCCTCTCCAGGGTATCAATCTGCATCTGGGGGCGTGAGTGGGACATCGTCCCCCAGGAGCTGACACCAGGTAAAACACAAGACATACAGTTACATTTTAATTTCAGATAAATAATTTTTGAGCATGTATTGAATGGGACATACACTAAAACTATTTATTGTTTATTGAAATTCAGATTCCCCTGGGTGTTCGGCATCTTCATTGTCGAGGTCTGGGCAGCCGGCCTGAGAATGGAGGATCCCACCAGGACAGGGGCTCAAGGACACGCACCAGCCCTCGCTGCCCAGAAGGGGGGAGAGCCAGAGGCTGCTTCCTAGGCCCGAGCCCGTCTCCCCAACAGTTCCGTCTCCTGCACAAACATATTTATTGGGCTTGATGGCAAACAGATTATGCTTGTCCCAGGAAGGGCAGCTCGAAAGAGAAAACCTTGAAGTCCAGGAAATAATGATGAGGGGAGTTAAATTAAAGTGCATAAAACCCTCCCGAGAGATAACGTCAGGGTGAGTTACCGGCCTGATAAGGGACCGGGGGCTTGCAGAGGGGGCTCAGAAAGGTCGCCCAGCAGTGCACGGAGGACCAGGAATCATAAATATGGGGCAAGATGCCCAGCCGGGGTCGCTGGGGTGAAAATATTGGGGTCATTCCAAAAACAATTATCCTGCTTGGTGTGCTCTTCAGGTCTTGTAAATCTTTCACCTTTTATAAAAGATTTCGGCGGAAAGAAGCACTTTGGAAGCTTTAACTGATTTTTGTGGCTGCTTCTTGTTGGTTCTGCTAAAAGAAAACATAAGACAAAGGGGAAAAAGTAATTACCCAGCATTCTCAGGGGCACAAGGATGGGCTGACTGTTTCTTCTTCTTTGAGAATTTAGGCTGCCTTGGGTTTTGACTTACTCCATTTGCAGTCTCATCACAATTTAACAATTAATTTGTTGTGTTTTGAAACAAGTTGCTGTGGGGCTTTGCCCCTCAGTGGACCCTGATTTGGGGGCGGACATGGCAGCTGTGTGGTGGCTGTCTTGACTAATGTGGCAGTTTTCTAGGAAGGCACGGACCCAGGCTCATGTGCCCACACAGCACTGCTGAAGCTGGAGAATGGGTCTAGGCTGTGCCTCAAGATCACTGCTCCATTGCACCCCCTGTTTTGTCATTGTGTGTCCAAGGGGACCCTGGTTCAAGCTCTGTGCCTGTCCATGTTCCAGGACAGTTGGCAGTAGGCAATCATTCATTCCACAAAAGTTTACTGAGGTCCCGGCCAGTGTGGCTCAGTGGGTTGAACTTCGTTCTGTGCAACAAGAGGTCACCAGTTTGATTCCTGGTCAGGGCACATGCCTGGATTATAGGTTCCATCCCCAGTAGAGGTCGTGCAAGAGGCAGCCAGTCAGTATACCATTCTCACTTAAGGATATTTTGCCATTGATTTTCAGATAAAGTGGGAGGAAGGGAGGGAGGGAGAGAGAGAGAGAGAAACATCAATATGAGAGAGACTCATTGATTGGCTGCCTCTTGTATGACCCTGACCAGGGCCAGGGATCGAACTGCAATCCAGGCACATGCCCTTGACTGGAATCAAACCCACAACTCTTTGCTCCTGGGGCCAACATTCTAACCCCTGAGCCTAATTGGCCAGGGCAATAAAAATATACTTTTAAAAAGGTTATTTCAATGAACACAGACAATAGTGTGGGGAAGGCAAGAGGGGTGGGAGCAGGGAGTAGGGGGGTCAATGGGGACAAAATGGGGGACAGCTGTAATACTTTCAACAATAAAGATAAATTAAAAAAAAAAAAGCAAGCCCGGCCGGTGTGGCTCAGTGGTTGAGCATTGGCCCCTGCACCAAGAGGTCACCAGTTCGATTCCCAGTCACAGCAATCGCCCAGGTTGTGGGCCTGATCCCCAGTGGGGGGCATGCAGGAGGCAGCCAACTAATGTTCTCCCTCATCGATGTTTCTGTCTCTCTCCCTCTCCCTTCCTCTCTCTAAAATCAATAAAGAAAAAAAAAGCTTATTGAGCACCTGTTATATGCCAGCCATTGTGTTGGGCCCTGATGCCATAGGCTCAGCCAAAGGCTCATCTTTTTCTTTTTTTAATTCTCACCCAAGGACATTTTTCATTTTTTGTTCAGATAGAGTGGAAGGGAGAGAGAGAGAGAGAGAGAGAGAAAGAGAGAGAGAAACATCGACGTGAAAGGGACACATCGAGTGACTGCCACCCGCACGACCCAACCAGGGCTGGGGACAAACTGCAACCGAGGTACGTGCCCTTAGCGGGAACCGAACCCGGGTCTCTCTGGACTGCAGGCTGACGCTCTAACTGCTGAGCCAAACCGGCCAGAGCAAGGCTCATCTTTTTATTTATATTTATTTTTTTGTTAATCCTCACCTGAGGATATTTTTTTTCTATTGAATATTAGAGAGAGTGGAACAGAGGGAGGGAGAGAGAGAGATAAAGAGACAGAGAGAAACATCGATGTGAGAAAGACACATTGATTGGTTGCCTCTCACACACGCCCTGACTAGGGCAGGGGATTGAACCTGAAACTCAGGTATGTGTCCTTGACAGAGAATTGAACCCATGACCCTTCAGTTCATGGGCTGACGTTCTATCCAGAGCCACACCAAGCCAGGGCCATGGGCTCATCTTTAAGGCAGACACACAGCCCCAAACTGGCACTACTTCAGAAATTTCTCTCCCATCTCTGTAGTGAAGGGATTACTAGCCCATGTTACAGGTGGGGAAACAGGCTCACAGAGGTGAAAACTGGCCCATTGTCACACACAGGAAGTGAGACAGAGCTGGGATTTCAACGCAGACTCCAGAAAGTGTTCTTCCTCATCTGTACATGGGGTCATGACAGAACCTCAGTGTGATGCTTCCGGCCTTCCTGAGCCCAGGGCGGCCCCGAAGAAGGTGGGTGTCTGCTCACATTCTTTTTCTCCTCACAAGAGCTAGAGACTCTGGAAAATACTCCTTGACCTGAAAAGGCCCCACCGGACGCTCCTGTGGGTCTGTTACAGACACGACTCTGCAAATCAGATGTGACAGGGAAATGTGTGCCAAGATGGTGGCCAGCTGTTCAGCGGTGGGGAAGGGGCTGCCTGGAGACGGAGCACGGCCTCCGGGAGAGCAGGCGCCGCGGCCTCGCTGTGCCCGGAGCGCAGGTGCTGAGGGTGGGCGCCCCTGCCCGGGAGGGGCGTGAGCGGCCGCTCGGGGATTCAACTCATGCAGTCACGTACACACACACACACACACACACACACACACTCACACATGTACAATGCATATACCCATGTGCAAATGCACACACTCATACATGTACACACAGGTACACATGCACAACATATACACACGTGTACAGTGTATATATACACACACATGTACACACACTCAGACATACTCTGACTCCACTACTCCTGGGGGAAACTGAGGCTAAAGTGAGGCCTTCCCTCCTTTGTGCCCTCAGACATTTGGGGCTGGGGCAGGTCTGCACCCCACAAACACCCCTTCCTCACTGGCAAAGCTCCTTCACCCTTTAGGCCTTGTTATTGTGGAATGATGCTACTGGCGCCTGCTTCTTGGTGATTTCAGCACAGCGGTTACTGCATAATCACTGCTGAAGAGGTCCATTGATTTTACCTGCCCTCTGTCCCTTTTCTGCTCTGGTAACTAGGGCCCCTTCCCCTGAGCCCTGTGGCCCTGAAGGGCCTGCCAATCACTAGCCCAACCCCGGCCACAGGGATTGGCCCAGGGATGGACATGTGACCCCTGCCAGGCCAATCAGAGACCTAGCCTGGGATGTGTATATGGTATTTAGAGAGAAGTCCCTCTGGAGGCTCCAAAGACTTGTCCGTGTCCCTCTTGCTACATGGCTGAAGCTCTTCTCCAGAGGAGAGAACAATCCCGGAAATGGGACAGTGGAGCTGAGGTTGATCAGGCGCTGCAGGACAGCTGCAGAATTCCTGTCCACCAGTGACACTTGCATTGACAAAGGCTGGTGTGGGTGTTGGGAGGTGTGGACGTCAGCTGGGAGCTGCTCGGTGGTAGTCCCGTCCCTGAGGCCCCTCACAGCATACTAGGCAGGGACAAGGTAAGTTCCTCCCCTCACCCCCTCTGTCCCAACGTGGATGGAGAACCAGCCATCCGTGAGTAGCCGCCCGGAGCCCTCTCCCATAGTCGGTGGATTATCAGGTAATGATGAAGACAAGCACTTGGCAGGGCTCTTTGCAGTCACTGAGTTCTCAGCCCCTGTGGAACCACAGCCCTGCAGTGAGGCCCCCTGAGCCCAGAGGGACGCTGAGTGGCCACCTTTTGGTCACACATCTCCCACGGACATGGTTGCACTTGCTTGGCACTCTCCTTCCTCCTGCTTGGAGAGTTCTTCTTGGGGTGCCTTGCCTCAGAATCTGTCCTCCCCAGGTATCCACCAGCTTGTCATCCTCCTATCAGATCCATCAGAGCCAGGCCAAGCCTTTACCCATGGGTGCTCTCAGCCCCCAGCTGCAGACAGGCATGTGGGAAGAAGAATGTATCTATTTGCAGGCCCTAGGCACAGCAGCTCCTGTTTCAGACATCTGGTCACCTGAGCCTTAGAGAATGGGTCTTGGCCCCATGGACCATGAGTTTCCAAAAAGAGGCTCTGAGTCAGATCATTTCTGTACCTTCAGGGCCTGGCTGGGCATGACACAGGGTAGACATTAGTGGACACTTGTGGAATGAATGCTGAGTGCTTACATTCCTCCAGAGTCAGGGAACTCACTCCCCATCAGGAAATTCTTCTTAGTGGCCACCCGGGAGGATTCCTTGGGCTTCTTCTGGGGCAGGCTCCGGAGGGGTCCTACCTGGTTCCTGGGTCCCCTCAGCAACCCACACCACGAGCAGCTCCCTCCCACCCACACACACCTTCCTCTCGCCAGGATGGAGGCAGCTTTGTAAATCTAAGTTAACAAGCCTGCTTTAGTCACAGACACTGGTTATAGCCCAAACTGTGGCTCTTCTCTGTCGATGGGTGCATTATACCATCCCTCATGGTGATTAGAAAGCAGAGCTGCCCATCTCTCCGAATTTCACGTCTCCACATTGTAAATTTCTTACTTTGGTTAATGATTGCTCAGAAAGATGGCCGAGCGAGCCCTTTGCGATGTATCAGATGTTCACAATAATCCCTACTGGCTGGTCCCTCCTGTATGTGATCTTACGGTCCTCCCAGCAGTCTCACGAAGGTTTGATTATTTCTGCCCCCATTTCACAGATGGGCCCTCAGAGATATTGGGGGATTCACGCAAGGACCCTGGTGGGGTGACTCATGCAGGGGGTGTGGGCCCAGGTCAGTGCAGCCTAGAGCCCAGAGTTCAAGGCTGGTGGGCTGAGGGAGCATACAGGCCCCACCCCACTCTCCCCCACAGGCTGCTGTGAGCCCCTCCTTGCCATTTCAGAGCCTTCTCGTGGCTGCCTTGCCAAGCCCCAGGGTCAGGACTAATGGAAGCTGCAGCCCAGGGGCCAGTCGTGGCCCTGTGAGGACACCTTTGACTTTGCAGAGTCCCCACGTTGCTGGTGAGTGAGGTCTCACTCCAGGAGCTGGAGCAGCATACAGCAGAGTCATAGCAGTATCTCTGGACCCCTCGGCCAGGCCGGCCAAGTCACCGGGGGAGCCCTCCTCTGCGGAGCTGATAAACTAACTGTTCATGAGCTCTGACCTTGGCTGGGCTCTTGGCCCCCAGGCCATCCTGGCTCCCCTGACCTGGGCTGCTACTGTGGTGAATCTTCCCAGTACCCCAATAAAGCCACCAGCCACAGCCACTCCATCCTGTAAGGGAACCCCAGGATTCCAGAGCTCCCCGGAGACGAGACGGGCGCGAAGGTTTCTACTAATTTACAGCCTCCCCTGGCCCTTTTCGCCAACGCATCCCAGCTAAGCCCTCAAAAGAGTCAAGGGCTTGAAGAACGCTAAAAATTTAATGTATGTTAAAAGGGTATTAAATTCTAAAGTAAAATTTACATGGAAATATGACATTAAAATATTTTTAGCTTTCAGGAAGCTGGGGGCTGAAATGCTATAATATAGACAAATTTTATCATTTTAAAAAGAATTAGCTTCACAGTATTTCTTTCGTATTCACAGAGTTGATGCATAAAGATGTGAACTCTGCCTGGGGCTACTGGGCTGAGGCAGGTGGGGGCCTGTGAGAGCGGCTGATGGCGGGGCTCCTGTTGGGAGGGCACAGGCCCCCGGCTGGACCCCCGAGCTTCCCTGGGGGTGCTGGGGCTGCCCCTGAGGTCCTGCCAGCAGGGTGAGGCCTCAGCCTGTGTGTTCCCGGGGAATGTGTGACTGGGAACACCCTTGTCACCATGGCTACCTGTTACTGATCCCCTACTGTGTGCGGGCCTATGATATCATCTTATTCACTCCTCATGCAACTCCCTGAAGGTGGGATTTTGTCCCAATTGAGCAGATGAGAAAATGGCTCAGAAAGGTTGAGGCGTAGGTCCAACGTCACACAGCAGGGAGGCAGACTTTCATTCCTTTTGCAGATTCTCAGCTCAGTCTTGAGGCTCTTCGAACTGGCTGCCGGCTCCGTCGCTGATTCCCTGTGGCTGGAGCAGGGCTTCCTTGGCTGCCAGCCCTGGCCTGCCCACCACCCGCGCTGGAGCTCTGGCTGTCATCTCTCCGGGGCCCTCAGTCAAAGCTGGCCTTCCCAGCCAGGTGGGGGCCTGGAGGACACCGAGGGCCCGGAACAGACCCTGCCCAGAGGATGTGCTCAGACATTTGTGGGGTGAAGGGGTGAGTTTTTGTATAGCAAGTGCTCTTTGCCACCACCCCCATGCCAGGAACCCAAATATAACTCAGAGCTGCCTTCCCACCAGCCCCACAGTGGGTTTGACTTTAGGAAGTCGGAGTCCTTTCCAGGAAGGGCCCAGGAGGGGTGTGCAGAGGAGACGGGGCAGGCTGTGCCGTCCACAGTACGAAGCGTGTGCTGGCCCCAGGGCTGGAACTCCCGGCCTCAGGGGCATCATTCATCCTACACTGGCGCCCTCCCTGCCAGTCTCCAGGGGCAGGGATCTGGCTGCAGGAGGGCTGGAGGGTGTGGAGTAGGCACATGTGACCAGACACAAGGTGATTTGGGATCACGGAGGCTGAGCTCACAGGTCCCGGAATGACAGATGAAGGGGAGACTTGGCCCTTTCTGCTCCCTGCCATAGTTTTCAGGAGCAGAATTAGGAGGGGGGACCCTAGGGCGGAACCCAGGGGCTCTAACCCAGCTGCCCCTCCTCCAGCTCGTCTCTGCTCCAGGCAGCGTCAGAGCAGAGAGCCCGAGAGACGCCTCCATCTGCCAGCTCTGTGACCCTGTGACCCAGCAAGCGACCAGCCAGTCTGCAAAGCCCAGTGGCGGCAGAGGTCAGGGGGGAGGGAGGGCCTGGCACTTGGTGGCCTGTTTCCTCCCTGTCACAGCCGTCCTAGGGAACCTGAAGTGGGAGCTAAGCACAGTGCCAGCCCCAGCTGTGCCCCTGAACCCTCACCACGGACATGAGCTCTTACTATCTCCATTTTACAGATGGGAAAACCGAGGCTCCGAGATTAAAGGTGTCCTCAAAAACCCAGCTAGACATGCAGGGCTGGGAATCCTACCCCGGGCTGTGTGACTTCAGGTCGTGGCTGTGTCCTGGTTGCCCCGAGGAGACCCCCAGGCCCTCTGCAGACTGACAGCAGAGCCCAGCAGGCAGCCCTGGCCACCCGGCTGGACACGCCCCTCGGGCCAGGACGGAGTGAGGACAGTGGCTTAGGCTGCGGCCAGCTCGGGTCCCAGGAGAGCCCCCGCCAGGGCAGGGGGCCCGCGCTGGCGGAAATGACCGCTCGCTGCCTGGTGGGCACCTCCGGGAGGTCACTCATTGGCAGTTAAAAATCTATTGTGACTTGTCAGAAAAATGAATAAATGGGCACATTATTTTTTCATTCCAGACCTCAGCATCTGTTTGTCTAATCAGGGAGGAGAGCGGAGAAGGCGGCGAGGGCTGCCGCCGCCTCCTGGAAGTTTACGCGGGTGATGAACAGGCCGGGGACCGGGACCTGAGATATACTCCCACTACGGGGACAGATCTGAGACTTCACAAATCACTCTCTGAACACCCCCTGCTGGGAACACACGACAGGCTTAACCCTTCCCTCTCCTTGGCTGCTGCCCAAGTACAGGGTCCTCCCTCGTGCCTCGGTGGGGCCTTCAGGACCTGGGTGTGTAGGCCGCCAGGGACAGCTGGGGGGCAGGTGGGCGGTGGGACAGGGACTCTGCCACTTCCCTCAGGCCTCAGGTGAGGGGCTCTGTTTCCTCATCTGTAAAATGAGGATTCGGTGGACATGAGGAGGGACTGAGAAAACGGTTACTTACGTGACGGCTTAGTAAGAGGCAGGCACTGACACAGGACTAGCAGGTCGCACCCCACTGTTCCCTTGAAGTAGGCGTCACCACGTGACCGATTCTGGCCAATAAAACGTGAATGGAAGTGGGAGATGACATGTGTCACTTTTGAACCACAGCCCATCATTTCTGTGGCTCATTCTCTAGCCCTCTGTCCGCACCCCAGTCTTTGTAGGAAGCCAAAGTCAGCCGGACCCATGGCTGACTGTGTGTGAAGGGAAATGTTAAGCCACTGAGGCCTTGGGGCTGTTTGTTGCTGCAACAGAGCCCGGACCCTCCTGACTGGCAAACTCATGCGGTCCTCACAGTGCCCCTCGGAAGTAGGACGTATTGTTCCCATGTTATACAAGAGGAAATGGAGGCTCAAAGAAGTAAAGTTGCTCATCCAAGGACATACCAACTAGGAGACAGAGCTGGACTTCAAGCACCATCTGCCTGATGCCAGGGCCTGCTTTTTTCTTTTCTTTTTCATCCTCACCAGAGGACATTTTTCCAATTTTTGTGCAGATAGAGTGGGAGGGAGAGAGAGGAAGAGAGAGAGAGAGAGAGAAACATCGATGTGAAAGGGACACATCGAGTGGCTGCCACCCGCACGACCGACCAGGGCCGGGGACAAACTGCAACCGAAGCACGTGCCCTTAGCGGGAATCGAACCCGGGTCTCTCCGGACCGCAGGCCAACGCTCTAACCGCTGAGCCAAACCGGCCAGGGCTGCTTTTTTCTTTTTAATCCTGACCCGAGGATAGTTTCCATTGATTTTTTTTCAGATAGAGTGGGAGGAAGGGAGAGAGAGAAACATTGATGGGAGAGAGACACATCGATTGGTTGCCTCCCACACTACCCCGACTGGGGCCCGGGATGGAGCCTGTAACCAAGGTACGTGCCCTTGACCAGAATAGAACCTGCGATTCTTCAGTCTGCAGGCTGACGCTCTAGCTGCTGAGCCAAACCGTCCAGGGCCAGGGCCTGCTTTTTGAGAGGGCACTCAATGAGGTTTGTTTCACAAAATGAGTTGGTGAGGAAGGGCGGGTGGGTTGAGTCCCAGAGGGTGGCTCTGGGGCCTGGACTGGATATGGGCCCAGGGTGCCATAACCCCAGGCAAGCTCTCTGTCTGAGGCAGAGGGCCGAGGCCTGGCTCCTGTGTGCCTCCTTCCTGGGCACTGAGGAAGCTGGTCTGGGCAGCTGTCATGGGCAGCTTCTCTGGGCTCTGACACTCAAGGAGGGGACAGTTCGGCACAGCTGGGTCCCCTGTGGAGAGGGTACGACTGGGGAGCACATGACATCCAGGCAGCTGGGTCAAGTGAGATGAGAGTCGACATCTTGCTGCCTTTTATCAATGTTTAGCACCTTCACTGTGCACATACTGTCTCATTCAATCTTGATTCCAGCCCAGAGACGTGGGCATTTTCATCCCATTTTATAGACACGGACACTGAGGCACAGAGAAGTTAACCGTGCACCGAGAGGTTGTGAGGCTGGTGAGCAGAGGCTCTGGGGCTGGACCCAGCTGTGGAGCCTGCACACGGGGCCCCTTCCCAGCCTTCGACAGGTCCCCCTGCTACCCCAACTCGGAGCAGGAACATGGTGCGCCCTGCTTGAACTCAGACCAGGGTTTGGGGAGACGGGATTTGACCCCAGGGCTGTACCCCAAGGCTTCTGAGCTTGAGCTGGGGGAAGCTCCTACTCTTTCCTTCCTCTTCTTTCCATCCCTCCCTCCCTCCTGGACAGAGGGAGCACCATGGCAACTCTGGCAGGTCAGGTGGCAGGAGCCTGTGTCACATGCTGATGTGGGCACTGGGGTGCAGGCGTGGACAGCCAGGAAGGGATGGCTCAGGCAGAGGCACAACCCCCCCACCTCAGGGCCCCCTCTTCAGCCCACACCGAAGCCGCCATCCTTATTGGGCTGGGAAATAAGTGCTGTCGATGCTGTGCCTGGGTCCCCTCGTGGAGAAACAACCCGTGTCTTTCCCGGGGTGGGTGGGCCTTATTTTCCCCTCCCCCCAGGCTGCAGCCTCGCGTTGCCACATCCTCTGGGCCTTGGCGCAAAGCCTTACCTTGTCACAGGTGTCCTGGAGCTCCAGAGGGGAAGGTCACATGTGCAGGGGGACATCAAGAAGCTGTGACTGTCCTGCTCCAACAGGGCTGGTGAGGGCTCTGGTGACAGCCTGGCCTGGTGCCAGCTGCTGCAGCCCACAGCTCAGGCCTCCCGGCCGGCCCTGCTGCCTCCCACCTCCTGTCCTCTGCGGGCACCTTCCCACCCCGGCAGGACCTCACAGCGCTCGCATGGCCTTCGCTGTGGTGTGGCCCGGGGGTCACGTGCCCACTTCTTGGCCTCACCAGACCGCGAGCGTCTTGCCAGCTGAGTCGGGTCTCTCCTCCCCGCCCGGGCCCTGATGTTTTGCAATTCCTGACCTGGGGACCAAGTCACCCTCAGCAGCTGGCAGGTTTTCAGGTACACCACAGGGGTGGAGACCGCCTTCAGCTTTTTAATGTATGAAGAAAGACTCAGAGGGATGTCAGCGTGGTCTTCAAACAGCTGATGGGCCTTCTGGGGTGGCAGGGGCACAGGTCCGGGGGCTCAGGTGGAAGGTGTCAAGAAGCACCGCTCAGTGTCGAGATCTGACACGCGGAGGCCGCAACGCAGTGATGAGTGAGCTCCGGCAGGTGTCAGCGGTCAGCCAAGGGTGACGAATGGGCCAAGGAAAAGCAATGACCTGAGCAGGGGTGAGCGCCCTGTCGCTGGAGGTGTGCAAGCAGAGGCTCAAAGACTGTGGGAGAGCATGTGAAGAGGGGGCTGCACTACATGACTCACAGTACAGGGTGTGGCAAAGTAGGTTTACAGTTGTGAGCATGCAGAGCTTATTCCTGTATTGGTATTTCTTATCGTATTATTTTTCCATGTGAACTATAAGCTGATTTTTTGCCTACCCTGTATTTCTCAGTTCTTAAAATTCTCATTCAGAAACAGAGAAACTCCTGCAAGTTTCGGCAAACTGAAACCACTCGGAGGGAGGGTGGGCTCACCGTGACTCTGAGACGTTGAAGTCGTTCTCTAGAAAGGTCTGCAGAGGTCACCTAACCAGCACCTTTGTTGACAGGCGAGCAAACTCGGGCCTGAGGAGGCAGTGCCTAGCTCAGGGCCAGGCACTAGCTGTGGAGGGCAGAGCCCCACAGTTAAGAGCATGGCTGTGGTGTCTGAGTCATGGTGTGTCCCAGACAAAAGGGGGGACCCTCCCAAGCCCCAAGTCCTCACCTCTGCAATGGAAGTAATGACAGGACCTGTCAGAGGTTGGCTGTGGGTGTTACAGGGGCTCATGCACACAGCCTGCCAGCGGCAGCAGACCCTCAGACCACGGGGAGGCCCTCAGAGGCCAGCTGAGGCCAGGGCTCCAGGGACCCACACGTGGCAAGTCCTGGCTGTGAGTTATCGTGTCGGGTGGGGGTCACACTGGAGTTGGGTCAGGAGGGCTGCTAGAAAGGGGAAGTGGGGTCTGTCAGGTCACTTCCGTTTGCCTTAGGGGTGCTGAGCTCCTGCTGCTTGGTGAAAAGCCTACCCTCCAGGAGCTCACAGTCCTCTCTTAGAGCTCAGGTATGGGGCGTGAGACGGGGCTGGGGAAAATGGATTTTCAAGTCTCAATACCCTGTTGACCAGGGTGGTGGTTAGTGTCCCCCGTAAATTATTCCTCCAGTGGCCATGTACGTAAATGCGAGTGAGCTGCAGCGCACCTACGGCAAGGATGTTGCTGCTGTCACTGACGGAGGTGATTTCAATGGCACCGGAGTGAAGAGGGTCACCCTGTCTTGCTCGGTATTAGGGAGGCCCTGGTGCATATCACAGATGTCGGGGCCACACTGGCTGCCACCCAGAGCAAGTCACTGTAGGGTCCGTCTTCAGGATAACGTCCTGAGGACTTCAAGGATTCAAAGCAACAGGCAAAAGATAGTATTCATATGACTTTTATTTTAATATTGAATATGTCACAGGATTTAATGACCAAAGTAGTCATTTACATTTGTCAAAGATATCTAAATATAAAATTGCTAAAAATTCAAATACAGATAGCAAGCTACAAATAATATTTCTCTTTTGTTCCTGGATGGAAGACATTAGAAAAGGGCTGCTTCTGTTGGCTGAACAAAGAGCAGAATGAAAGGAATTCATTAAAATGACCCCTGTGCGAAGAAATACACTGGACCTCGAGATGCTGTTTCATCACATCTCTTCCTGTAAGACCATTTAAAAACTGTTTGAAACGTAGGTCCTCAGTGAAACACCTGGTCCTTGACCTGGTCAGGGACAGTGAGAAAGGACGTAACCCCAGGAGGGAACCTGGAGGCTGGTGAGGACCGCGGAGGCATCTGGTGTGGCCAGAGGTGTGGTGTCAGGGGACGCCTGTCCTTCCTTCCTGCCATGGAGGCAGGCCTCCTGTGCCCTATGTCTGCTCCCTGCTCCCCGAAGTAGTGAGAAGCAGCCTCCAGCCGGCCTGCACATGGCCCGACTCTGTGAGGAGAGGGAGGAAGGGAACTGAGGCCCTTCCCAGCTGGCAGAGTGAAGAAGCGTCCAGGAAAAATCCACATGCAGGCCAATCTGCTACCGAAGAATGGGAAAGACCACTTCCGGCCGGGAGCTGAACACGACCTGGAGACCCGCCGCTGAGCCTTCGCTCAGCGTCCAGTGCTTCCCGCACCGGGGCGTCCCTGAAGTCAGGAGGAGCTGGACGAGCTGGGGAGAGGCTTCTGAAGGGGACATGGTGCAGTCTCGGACGCACATCACTGGGCCCCTTCCCAGCCTTAGCAAGATACTGTCCTCAAAGCACTGCTCATTTAAACAAATGGCATAGTTACAACTATTGACTAAGCCCTAAATATTTCTTCTGAGCAATCGAGCCATAGCTTTTCCAATCTGCCTGTTCAATATGGGAACAGGTTTTAAAGCGAATAACATAATCAATCCTTTGCCCCAAAGAATGGTCTGTCATACCAACCGTGATAAAAAGTACACCTGTTTATTAAAAGAAAAAAGAAATGTACATTTTTGTTCTTTGTTTGTTTTAAGAAATTTGATCAAGTTGCAAGGACACGTGTGAGCATGGCTATGTACATCCGTGGTGGGGCCGTCAGCAGTGACGATGACTAGGCAGCACGCGCTCCTCTGATGTCATCTGGCCCAGGCACTGCTCATTACAGCCATTGCTACTCAGGCCGATCCTGTGGAAATGTCCCCAGCTCTGTTCTAAGGGGTGCCACCCCTTCCCCAAAGCCCCCAGCCCTGTGCCCGGGAGCCAGGCTGCCCCCCCACCCTGAGGACTGCAGCACACAGGGTGGGCTCTGGGCCACCTGGCCCTGGCAGCCAGGCTCTGAGCCACCGCAACAGACTGAGGCTGGAGGCCACTGTCATTGCTGCCCTGATTTCTTCTCCTTCTGGAAACTGAAGCTTGTACGTCTGTTCAATTTTCTTTGTTTTTGAGCAAAATAGTCAGCCCGGGCAGTGCTTGCTCGTGATTCCAGGATGTAGTTAACCTAGAAAGCAAGAGGACACAGCCCAGTCACTGGCCAGCAGCCAGGCTCTGCTCACCCGGGGACAAAGGGCACCTGGGCGGGGTGCCCTCAGGGCCAGTGGTCTCCTGTGCTTGGCTCCAGTGCTCACAGCAACCTGGCAGGCTGGGGCCGAGCCCCTGAAGGACAGGAAGGCGGAGGCTGGGAGAGGACAAATGCTCCGGGCGGTGAAGCTATTCTGACCCAGAGCCTGTGTTCCTGCTCACACGTGCCACCTCCCAGAAGGCCGAGCACTGGCCTGCCTGCTTCTGCGCCTCACCCCGGGCTTGCACATAACTCCCCTGAGCCCCCCTTTCTTCGCTAAAAGATGAGAACGTCGTAGGAATGAAAACCAAACCAAACCAAACCAAACCAAACCAAACCAAACCAAACCAAACCAAACCAAGGCGCTCTATTCAGCCCCCCAGCAGGCAGAGCCTCCAGCTCTGGTACTTCACTCGGTGCGCACGAGCTCCTCAGCGCGGGCGCCTCTGATGCAAGGGACACGAGGCTCGGGGAGGAGTGCGGAGCTGACCGGGCCCTGCATGAAGAGTGCACAGCAGGGCTCCTGCCCGGTTACGGCCAGACAAGGAGCTCAGCCGTCTGCACGCAGGTGCTCTTGGGGTCTTTTCATATCTGCACACGCGGACCTACCACATGCTGACACACACACAGTCACCGTCGCAGCATCTGCCATGTCTGAGCCTGGTCCCATGCTCGGTTCAAGGGACAAAGGGAAAGTAAGACTTGGCCCGTGTCCTGAGGAACTCACAGCCTAGTGAGTGTGCAACAGTATGACAAGGGCGACAACAGGCTGCAGGAGCACAGAGGGACGGGGTAACTGCTGCGGAGGTATGGGCAGGAAAGCTTGCAGAGGGAATGAAAGAGCTGGGTTTTGAGAGAACTAGGAGTCTGGGGTTCACAAGGGGCAGGGGAGACCCAGCATGCACAAGGCTCAGCAGAGGAACACAACAAGGGGGTGTCCGTGGAAGTGCAGACACTCAGTGGCCGGTCAAGGTGAGGTGGGCGGAGCCAGGGAAGGGCAGGGGGGCTGATCAGAACTGCACCCAGCGCTGAGGGCGAGCCCCTGGCTGGCAGCGGGGCAGCAGGCTGGAGTGCTGTCCGAGGGTTAACGCACTTAACCCTCACCGAAGCCTTCTCGAGGGATGCCGCCATCATCCCCAGTGTGCAGACGAGAAAGCTGAGGCACAGAATAGTAACATCATTTACTCAGGGTCACCCAGCTAGTGCCTGAGCCGGGACCTGGAGGGGTGTCAGGCCCCACCTCTTCAGAGGCACCCCTGCCCGCACCCCGACATCACTCCTGCTGCTCCCCGCTCCTCAGGCTGGCGCTCTGTGAGCAAACACCGCTTGTCTTCACTCTGAAGTATATAGCTCTGACTAGAGACCTGAGTAGTTTTGGGTTCGGGAACCTGCCACCACCTCTGTTGATTCTACTCTGAGGCCACATGTCCTGCACCCAGGGTGCGTGTCATGCTGAGAAGGAACCCGCGGGTGCTCGAGGGAGGCAGTGTGGGGGGGGCACACCTCACAGGGGTTGTGGCTCCGCCAGTGTCCCCTCCAAACTTTCTGCTCTGATAGTCGCTAGCAGCAGGCGTTAGAGGCTGGTGTGCGTGTACCGAGGGCCTGACACGCTTGGCCACGGCCTCGCCAAGTTGCCAGCTGAGAGCAATAAATCATGAGAGCTGCAGGGCTGGGCTGACTCGGGCCGCTACAGACAATGTGTGGAAACGAGGTTTTATCATTCTTAATGAGAGCAATCTTTGGGTTATATTGTTTGCACACTCAGCCAACCTAGTGTTTTCAGTGTATTTTGGCACATACAACTCGACAAAAGCATTTAAAAACGATCCTTAACAAGCCAACTCTTTCCTAAATTTATTATCTTCAGTGCTTTGTGATAATCACATAGATAATTTTAATGGAAGATTAATGTAATAATCAAAAGATAAAAACGCCCTTTGGTCTGCCATTAGCTGGTTAATATGCTGTGGCTTAAAACGTGCACAATTTTATGCACTATAGAGTGTTTCACTCTCAATGCATTTTACAGCTTGAGGCATAAAAATATAGGGAGTTTTCATGGCCAATAAAGCCACAGCCTCCATCACTCGATCATGAGAAGAACCCGATTTGAAGAAACCAATGATTCCTCTGAGGTTCATCTCCGAGCCTGCAGAATTAGGGACCACACATGGCTTCGCTCAACCATATCTCAGAGTGGGAAGGGGCTGGGGAACTCTTCAGGCTGGCTCCAGCTGACCCTCCCCCTCTGTGCTCTGTGGCCCTGAGCCTCTACCTCCTCATCTATGAAATGGGGATAAATGACGTCTAGACTGCAGGCCAGTTGTGAAGAATGAATGAGATAATGCGCACTAAACGTCTTGCATGCAGTTGGTGCTCAATAAATGGGAGACATTAATGTTTCTACACAAAGAAAACCATGATGAGACAAAATAATTCGATGAAGAACTGCCTGTTGTCAGTTTCTTTGACATCAGCCTCTGGCCTTTATTTCTTCCTTCAGTTCGGTCCGAAGTGCTCGTTTTGTGGAAAACACCCAATTCTAGAACCACCACATGCATTACTTGAGACTAAGAGCCCTGAAGAGCCTCTGATGGAAACATTTCGGCCAAACTACTGGACACAGGCAGGGGCTGCCGTCACTGGATACCGGGGAGAAGCTCACCAAGACACCGTGGGAGCGGCAGGTAAGGCTAAGTATCTAAATTGCTATAAAAATCAGAGACGGGAGAAGTGAAATTTAATCTTCCGTCAAGATCATGGTCGTTAGCTCTCTGACTAAATCAGGCCTGGGCACGCTGTGACTCTCTTGGAGTCTCGTGCATGATGCAATATTTCTACAAACATTTGATATGAAAACAGACATTTTAGGGGCGGCGACGGGCCTCAGGGACTTTGCAGGAAAGCATCTGCTTCAGAGAGCATTTGGTCCTGTAAAATGATTTCTCTGCACTTGCTCTTCCACAGTCTCCTACTAAAGTCATAAACCTGTGTTTCTGTCATCAATCTGCTGTTGTGAAAATTATTTTGATGTCAAACACAGGATTATAATTTTACTAGAATCCTTCTCAAGTCTTGAATATTTTAATGCTGGCTATAAAAAAAGCAGAGCCCCTGACGGGGTAATGGAATATTTCTTTACCTAGTCCCTGAATACTCTGCACAAGTTCCCTGTGCTATCTGGTGACAATTTGGCAAGTAACTCTTAGCTCGCTGGTTTTAAGTACTTGGGCAAGCCCTCGGTCAGCGCAACCTGGTCCAGGGGCGGGGATGGGGGGACAACTGTGATCCAGGTGGTCTGTGAACCCGCTCGCCTTCCACCCAACCGACAATGCTATTCTGTCTCGGCTCCAGACTGTCCTCCTAGCAGCAATATCTTTTTTTAATCATCAGATAGAGTGGGAGGGAGAGAGAGAGAGGGAAATATCGACATGATAGAGCCACATCGACTGGTTGCCTCCTGCACGACCGGACCAGGGCCGGGGTCGAACTGCAACTGAGGTACATGCCCTTGACCGGAATCGAACCCGAGACTCATTGGTCTGGGGGTCGACGCTCAAACCACTGAGCCAAACCTGCCAGGGCCATCGATATCTTTTTAATTCTCATCTACTACTTCTGAAAATCTTTTGCAGCCATGAGCACTTTGCCTCAAAACATTTCTGTAAGACAATTCCATTTCATTAAAATCTCCCATTCAACTCCTTAAGTCTACACACCTCTGGGGGGTTATGAGCACAAGTTCTGGTTCTGCCAGTCCTGGTCCGGGCTAAGCTCACTTTTTTCCTGAGTCTGTTTTCACCTAGGAAAAGGGAACATCTGACAGCACTGCACCAGAGCTGTGACGTCGACGAAACGGTGCGTCAGCGCTCAGCCGGCCTGAGCTGCGCAGTCCCTGATGGATCTTTGCTGCTTCCTATTATTATTACCTGACGGCTTCCACGCTTGGGAAGAGAATGAACAGTCATCTCAGTAGGTTCATCACAGCTCATTTGCCTTGTTCTCAAATAGACCTGTGGTGTGGGGCAGTGTAGCTGCCATGACCCCCATTTTACAGGCAGCAACACTGAGGCCCTGAGAGGTGATGAGACTAGCCAGCATCACACAACTCAGAGCCCCTCTGGCTCTAAGACCTGCTCTGCCAAAGCAGCTGCTCTCTTCTCTCTGATCAACTACATTAGAATCAGTCTGAAGAAAGGATTCTGTTTGGAAGTCTGAAAACCACTAGTCCAGGGCACTCAGAGTGTGGTGCCCAGGGCAGCAGCCTGGCAGCACCTGGGAGCATCTTTGAAATGCACACTTGGGCCCTACCCCGCCCCTCCTGAATCGGCAAGACCCCGGGGCAGCTCTTCCCAGTCCAACCCCACTTTGCCAGGGTGTGTGTGGCCTGGGCACAGCCTCCCAGCCACACTGTGCTGGGCCCTGCCCTCTGCCCCTTCACAGGCTGCTTATCCTTTTAATGTGCAGTGTCTGAGTCCTGTGAGAGAGGGGAGCTTTGAGGGCAGGGACTGGTGTCACCGCAGCATCCCAAGCACTGGCCTGGCTTACAAAGGCGCTCGGTGAGCACTGTTGAGATGCAGTGACAGACAATTTTAGCGACAAGTTAAGTGTGTTTAGAACAGGTTGCTGAAATTATCTTGGGCACACTAAGGTGTCTTCAAATAATAACAATTTCCTCAGAGTCTTCCAGGAGCCTCAAGGGGCTCCTGACAGTGGATGGAAGGAAAGAAATGGTGCCTAAAAAGGATAAAGAGTCCTGACTGGTTTGGCTCAGCGGTTAGAGCGTTGGCCCGTGGACCGGAGAGACCCGGGTTCGCTTCCTGCTAAGGGCACGTACCTCGGTTGCAGTTTGTCCCTGGCCCTGGTTGAGGTCATGTGGGTGGTGGCCACTTGATGTATCTCTCTCACATCAATGTTTCTCTCTCTCTCTTCCTCCCTCTCTCCCACTCTATCTGAAGATAAATGCAAAAATGTTCTGCGGTGAGGATAAAAAAAAAAGGGTAAATAAATACACGAAGGCTCAGGATTACTGGAGGGCTGGGAGGAAGGTGAAGGGGGTTCTGTTTTGGTTGAAGTACGGATAGGGCAGCTGACCTGCGGTGAGGCCCTGGGCACAGTACTCACCAGCTACGTTCCTCCTCTGACAAACTGGGCCCACAAGCCTTGTCCAGTGTGAGGAGAAGGCCCGAGAACCAGTCCCGCAGAAGCCAGCCCTCACGCCTAGTGCCCGGGCCGAGGACGACACTCACCTTGAGCATGATTTCATTGACAGTAGCAGCATCAGATTCAAAGTAGAGGTGTTTATAGTCGTGATTGCTTAGATATGTGAGTTTAAATATTGCGTGACCTGGAGGGAGAGAAAAAGCAGTGTTGAGGTGTTAGCTGTGGGGAAGGCCCCACAGGTTCTATCATTCCAATCCCAGCGAGAGCAAGTGGAGGCTGCGTGGCAACTGCTCTCTGCAGGAACAGTGCATTTTCCTCATCATGGGCTGGGGAGAAAACGGACAGTAAAAAATCCAGTTCAATGGCTAGTGAGGTCCCATTCACTCTGCAGGGCATTCATCGCAACACCCCTTCAGGAAGGCCTACGGACCCTCTTCCACACAACTGGTGATATTTTTGAGGTAAAAGACCAATTACCTCCAAATTATTACTGTAAAAATAACTGAGCTTAAAGTCAAATAAATGAGCAACAAGAAGAAGACCAATAGTGATGCCAACATGAGCCATCTCCAGGCCCTGGCTCCTGCTGGGGTGGGGGGGGCCCTGGGCTCATGACCCTGCGTGGAAGGTCGGATGCGCTGGGGAGGGGGAAGGGTGGGGGGAGCCCTGGGCTCACGACCCTGCGTGGAAGGTCGGATGCGCTGGGGAGTGGGGAAGGGTGGGGGAGCCCTGGGCTCACGACCCTGCGTGGAAGGTCGGATGCGCTGGGGAGGGGGAAGGGTGGGGGAGCCCTGGGCTCACGACCCTGCGTGGAAGGTCGGATGCACTGGGGAGTGGGGAAGGGTGGGGGAGCCCTGGGCTCACGACCCTGCGTGGAAGGTCAGATGCGCTGGGGAGGGGGAAGGGTGGGGGGAGCCCTGGGCTCACGACCCTGCGTGGAAGGTCGGATGCGCTGGGGAGGGGGAAGGGTGGGGGAGCCCTGGGCTCACGACCCTGCGTGGAAGGTCGGATGCGCTGGGGAGGGGGAAGGGTGGGGGGAGCCCTGGGCTCACGACCCTGCGTGGAAGGTCGGATGTGCTGGGGAGTGGGGAAGGGTGGGGGGAGGCTGCCCTAAAGACTGCTCTGGAAAGCTGGAAAGCTGGGACTTCACAAAGCCGACCAACCTCAGGGGCTCAGAACCTCTGAACGCCCCAGCCCCAAATTCTCACACCCCTTTCCTATCACCTTCAGAGTAACCATGCCACTTCTGAGACTGCTTCCTGGCCCAGCCGCCTCTCACTCCACTGCCCTCACAGGCCACAGGCCAGCCCATAGTACCGTACACCCCCACCTGCCCAGGCCTGGGATCTCCTCTCACTGACCTTGCGGAAAAACCTGCTGGCCCTGGGGGACTTGGCTCAATCTCCTCGAGCTGAGTCTTCAGAGCTGCACTTCTAGGCACCTTCTCATGCGTCCTCCCACACCTGCAGCCTCCTCCCACACCTGCAGCAGGGCCTGCACTCCCTGTGCCTGTCCTTTGGGCCACTTCGACCAATCAGATCCCTCCTCTAAACTGAGACACAGGTGCCAGCCCGTCTCAGTCCAACAGGAAGCTGCCCCTGCCCAATAGCACGTGCTGTCCTTGGGTTCTGGGAGACCTATGTGGCCCCTCTTTCTTAAAGAGAAAGTCCTGTCTCCCCTTAGGCTATTTAAAACATCTCTAACATAGAGGCCTCAGAGCCAAACCTTGCCTAGTCTGCTCTGCAGACCTCAGTGGTTATAAGATAGAATTCAGCATATCTTTTCTATTAGGCCTTCTCATCCGCTGTCCTTTTAATTGAAGCAGTGGCTGGTCACAGTTATTAATTAATAATGTATCACCCATATTACTGTAAGTTCACCTCTTTCCCGGAGAAATCTTCTTGGGGACTTTTATTTACAGTAGGTAATTCTTCAGATCTCCAAAAATAAACTGATATATGTTGTACATCTGTGGCCAGAAAAGTTGAGCTGCTGGTATTTTATCCTGAAAACATCATTATGATATACTAATTGTGACTGTAAATTCTATATTAAAAAAATGAGCTAATAATTTCTGAAAAACCTCACTTTCAGTCACTTGACAAATTTAGCCTGATTCTAAATTGTGGCACTAAACTGGCAGAATTCTTAGCCGGAAGCTAACCATCCTGTTAATAATGTAACTTGTTTCTGATACGAAAGGGAACCTCACATAAATTGGCCTATCTGTGCGCAAGCATGTGTCCCCAGGATCCACCTTGGACCAGAGTCGTGGTGTGATCCCTGAGGCAGAGCAGCGCAGCTCTCTCTCCTGGCCACGCTGTGAGCAACCAGAATCATCTATGAAGGTCACAGGGCTCTGAAGGACAAACAGAGACGCCCCCTCTAGGAGGCCTGACTGTTGACACCTGGCCGTGTGACAGACACAGACTCCAGAGCCTGGGGCTAAAAAGGACCAGAAGGTCTTCGGGAGGCCTGCAGACCTGAGCTTCGGGGTTCACTGACCACTCTGATAAGTGATCTCAGGGACTGTCTATACCACCTGCTCCCACTCGTCACTGACAAAGCAAAACCTCAAGATGCTAGAGCACGTTGCACCTGGGTAACTGAGACACCATTAAAAACCTACCCTGCACTCTTTGGTTAGAGCTAAGTCTATAGCTGGCATATGAGATATGCAGTCTGCACGGCCTGGGAGCCTCCGGAAGGAAGCCTCAACATGGTCTCCATGGAGCATATCAGCTGTGGGCTCACAGAGGGGAGGCCTGAGGTCCGTCTGCACAACAGTGACATGGAAAAACCAGAAATCATTCCAAGTCAGGTCTCCTGAAAGGCTGCATATGTAGGCCAGGTGCTCATAACACCTGCATTTTGTTGTGCTAGGAGCTGCATGTGTCCCTTGCATTTTGTTGTGCTAGGAGCTGCATGTGTCCCTTGCCTGTCCCCAGTGCTCATTCCAGAGCCCCCTAGGAAAAGGGAAGTGGACAGGAATGATAGAGTCCCACCCCACCCTCGCTCAGAAGTCTCTGACTTATTTGCCCTGTCCAGGGAAAGCATTCATAGCACTGCGAGAACACAGAATGTCATCTGGAGGACTGGATCTGCATTTCCATGAAGCAGCCCTTTGTGATTACTAGAGCCACAGATGCCAGTCACAGAGTGGGGTGTGGCGGGACAGCCGAAGCAGACAGCCCTCCTGCTCGGTGGGGTATTTCGAGGGAGAGCTCTAGTGCATAAGCTCAGGTTAACATCAGCAGCCATGTTCTGTCACACACTCCAGGTATCCCTGTTTTGCTTGGTGGCCAGAAGGGCAGTTTTATTCAGTTCAGGCCCTGCCAGGAGCACAGAATAGTACAGGATCTGCTGTGGAGCCCTGGGCGAAGGTGACTGGCCTGGTAGGGGTCAGCTGGGTGAAGGTGAGATGGAGAAGGATGCAGCAGGGTCAGGACAGAGTGTGGACAGGGGCAGGAGGCAGCAGACAGGGTCATGTACAGCAGACAGCCAGGTGACTCAGGTCAGGTACAAAGGGCTGGGAATGCCAGATCCACCAGCTGAGGAAACCAGTAGTGGACTGGTTATAAGCTGGGCAGTGAAATGGTCAAATTGTGCTTCTCAGTGTTCACCCTAGATCTTCAGGGCCTGGAGACAGGGAGACAAGCGCCATAGGCACCCAGGTAGAAGCGTACTGGGTTTAGAGCTGAACAGGGGCAGAAAGGATGCTGGGAAAGGGACTGACTTACGAACTACAGAGAAAGGAACACTGGCAGGACCTGGGGAGTCTTTTCTAATAGAGTATCAGTTAACAGGCAGAAGTCACACTTCCATAATTTCACCCAACCCCAAACCTTTAGATTAAAGTATAATAAGCTAATTGACCTCTTGCTGGAAATGTATCTATCGAAAACATGAGCAATTTATGCTACATGGTAAATTTCCACCAGAGGTGTCTGGAAAGAAGGAATCACTGGCATTTAGACACCTGAGCAACAGAGTAAGAACACAGAATAAGGAAAGTCTTATCAAACACCTTATCAGCTACAGGCACCTCAAGGCTCACCTTAGGTAAGGGAGAAAGGGGGGTCAAATGACCTCAACTTCAACCTACAGGGCATTAGTCCTGGGGTGCAGAGGCAATCAGAGGTGGGTAGGTTACCCTTGAAAATTCAATCATGTGGAGGGGTGAGCCACAGGGGCACACTGCCTTCGTAAATATGTCAGCAGAGAGAAAATTAAATATCAGTATGATTAAAAGAAAATGCTAAGTCTAATGTTCCAATTAGTTCCAATGATTTTGCTTGGGCTGTTAACTTTGTTTGGAAATGAAGGCATGAGAGGAGCCTGGGCTGCCCGAGGGGAACCACGTGCTCCGCAGTCCGTGAGGATGGAGCCCCAGCTCGGCCATGTCTCGGCTCAGCGCTGGCCTTGGCAGCGGAGGAGGTAGAAGGGGCTCAGTGGGTGGTGGTGATCATTCTTACAACTGTGATGGAACTGATATTTGAAGGTAAGATCATCATTGTGAAAATTTTATTTTTATTTACTTTTATCCTCACCCGAGGACATACTTTGATATTTTGTTCAGATAGAGTGGGAGGGAGAGAGAGAGAGAGAGAGAAATATCGACGTGAAAGGGACACATCGAGTAGTTGCCACCCGCACAACCCAACCAGGGCCGGGGACAAACTGCAACTGAGATACGTGCCCTTCGCGGGAACTGAACCCGGGTCTCTCTGGACCACAGGCGGACGCTCTAACCGCTGAGCCAAACCGGCCAGGGCGTGAACATTTTTTTTTAATTGGGCATCCTTTGAGCAGAGTTGTCTGCAGTGTTGTGGGACCAAGTGCAATACAGTGGGGTGTCCAATGTGCCCACGCTCTGGGCAGGCACCGACATTCCACCTGCTTCTGAATACTGACATGGGAATCTGCATATGTAAAAATGTTTATATTTAAGTTTTTTTTCCCGAAGTGAAACACAGAAGATGGAATGTAACACAGCAGAAACAAACTGGTTGCACAAATGTCAGAAGAGGAGACGTCTGAGCTTCTGTGCTATAATTTATCTTCTTGAGAGGGTATGCTGAAAAACCAGGTTCCCCTGGTCAATTCAGGAGAGTAGCTGCTCTAAAGCTGCTCTTATCACAAGATGGGACATCTTAAGCAAAGGGGGACACTCCTGCTAGAAGAAACACTCCCAGATTCACACTGCAAATAGGACAGAGATGACTGAAAGGAGGCTGCCTTTGAACATAACCTGCCAGCACTGACCAGTTGGTACTGACTGGTCAGGGCTGGGACTTCCCAATGGAGCCAGCAGCCCACCTTTGTCTAAAGCCCTACTGATTTAAAACTGAGACGGTTTAAAAACATTTATTAATTCATTAAAGATAATAAACCCACCCTGGCTGGTGTGGCTTAGTGGTTGGGGCGTTGGCCTGTGCATTGGAGGGTCATGGATTGGATTCCCAGACAAGGGCACGTACCTGGGTTTCAGGTTTGATTCCCAGCCTGGTTGGGCGCACAAAGGAGGCAACCAATCAATGTGTCTCTTTCACAATAATGTTTTTTCTCTCCTCTCTCCCTTCCCCTACTCTCTCTCTTCCACTCTCTCAGTGGGGGAAAATATCCTTGGGTAAGGATTAACAACAAAATGTAATAAACCCACTATGAGTTAATATAAAAATGTATTTTTAATGGAAAAACCCTTCTATTTCCCCTAAGTTTAATGAGAAGGGTGGCATTATTTTATATTTTTGAAACATCATCAATACTTGGTTTAACAGAAAACAGCTAGATTATCCTATCTGCTTCTGCTTTTGACCTTTTGTGATATATTGTTTTGGCTGAAGCATATGAAGAAATACCAGCCTCAGAGAGATAAGTTTAGAAAAGGGAGGTATACTTTCAACTCTTCTTTGCAAACATTCCTCTTTGATACCATACTAAACTTGATAAATGGTAGTTTCTTAAAGATTATTTGTAATGTGGAATCTAAAACCACATTAATAAACTTATATCCTGTTACATTAAAATTCATTGGTCTGTTTTGCACTTTGAATGCATCTTTTACACTTACATGATTTTGTAACATCATGTGGTAGTCTGGAAAATATTGGTTCACTGAGTTATACAGGTCTTCCAAATATTGGCACATTTCATTATACAATATGAAAAAATTCACATTCATTGATATCACCATCAGAAAAGTAAGCAATGAGAAACCAACCTCACATCAGAAAAGTAAGCAAGGAGAAACCAACCTACAGTGCTACATACAAGTTTCCTAAAATTCTAACTGTCACCTGAAAGCTTGGATTTTATCACTGGCACCAAATTGACAGACTCACTTCCTTCAAGAAAATGTCTGCTAAATACTCAGATTTGAACAACCATAGCCTGTAAGTTGTTCTTTCAAGGAGAGATGTTGTTCCATAAAATAAATGGCTAGTTTAGCTTGCAACTCCAACAATTATACAAGCTTTTCCATGGACAAGTTTTCTATTCCCATACGCAGCAGAAGTGCTTATGGTATATCATGATTTCCTCAGGGTTGCAAAATACTATGTGTTGCCACAAAATAGCTGCATATTGCCATACTACTGTGCTGAGTTCTGGACTGCTTTCTAATGGTTGTTTCATTTTTGGTCAATTTTGTCAGTTTCCCCTTCCCACTGTCTATTAAGTTCTGTCATTCTTCCTCCTCTCTTCTAATTTTATGCATTTAATACCCTTCAGAAGAAAACCAAACTACCAAGCATGGCTGAAAATTTGTTAAAAGCCTTTATAGACTCTGAGTCAGAGACAGGGCTACTCTTCCATAAAAAAAAAAAAAGCAGTTTAAGTGCCTTGACTTTATGTCAGTGGCAGAGAGAAGAATGTAAAGCTCTACTGTCATATATAACTTTGGATAAGTTATGTAACTTCTTTGAGTCCTGATTCCTTGTTTATAAAATGGGAATAATATCTGCCTCATGGAGCTACTGCTAGAATAAAATCAACAATCCTAGAATTCTATAACAAATGTATATAATACCCCATAGAGTTGTTGCAAGAAGCAGTGTACATAGTACTTGGGACACTGCTGAGCACATGTAGGCTCCTTTTATCTTTTACCTCCATTCTCTGAGACAAGCACACTTCTCCAGTAAATGGACAGATAGTATTTTAGCCTTTGCAAGCCAACAGGCAAAATTAAAGATATTTTATAGATACTTAATATAGCTAGAGAGAAAACAAAATTCCATATTTTTTAATTAACAAATTTAAAATGTTATAATCAAATGTATTTTGGGGAGTAACATAGGTCTACTAATGAGAAGGATAGAATTTTCTTTGTAGGGGAAGAGATATTTCACTAAAATGGAATTCAAAATTGGTGTTCTCTATCATCAAATCAATTGTAAGTTTTCACCTGTAAAAAAATCATTCTTAGCCCTGGGTGGTTTTTCTCAGTGGTTAGAGTGTTGGCCCACGAACCAGAGTCCCAGGTTTGGTTCCTGCTAAGGGCATGTACCTTGGTTACAGTTTGTCCCCGGCCCGGTGGGGTTGTGTGGGTGGCAACCACTCGATGTGTCTCTCTCACATCAATGTTGCTCTCTCTCTCTTCCCCCCTCTCCCCCTCCCACTTTATCTGAAGATAAATGCAAAAATATCCTCAGGTAAGGATAAAAAACAAAAACAAAAACAAAAACATTCTTAGCTCACAGGCCATACAAAAACAGGTGGTGGGCTAGATTGAGCCTATAAACCAGAGTTTGCCAGTCCCTGCAGAAGAAGCCCTCTCTTGCTTATTTCCTTTTTCTTGATTCATTCCATACAGTTGCCAATGGTGACATTTTGAGTGCTCTTAATTTCTTTGTGTAGATCTGCATTTCTATCTGGTATTTCCCCCCCACACCCAGTCTTTTAAACATTTATTGTAGTAAAGGTTTAATGGCAATAAATTCTTTCATTTTTTGAATGTCTGAAAATGTATTTATTTCACAAGGATGTTTTCACTGAATATAAAATTTTAGGTTGACAGATTTTCTTCTAAGCATTTTAGAGATGTCACTCCATTGTCTTGTGGATTGCATTATTTCTGATGAGAAGTCAGCAATCATTCTTATCTTGGTTTCTTTGGCCACTTTTAAGATTTTTCTCTTTATTATTTGTTTTCAGCAATTTGATTACAAGGTGCCTTGATGTGGTTTTCTCTGTATTTATCCTGTTTAGCCTTCACTGGGCTTCCAAGATTAGCGAACCGATATTTTTAATCAAATCTGGAAAAGTTTTCTCTTCCATCCCTGAGACTCCAATTACATATATGTTAGAACAGCTGATGTTATTTCACAGTCTCCGTTCTTTTCACCCATTTTTTTCTCTGTGTGCTTCAGTATGAATAGTTTCTATTGTTCTGTCTTAAAATTCACAGATTGTGTAGGCAGATTCTGAAATGGCTCCCAATGACTTCACCTCCTGCTTTTCACACCCTTGTGTAATCTTGTTTGTGGGCTAGACCTAGACTTGCTTCTTTCTTTCTTTCTTTTTCTGTGTGGGATGGTTGATCATGAGCCTGCAAGGAGCAAGTTGGCCCTGGACTTCTCTCCAAGTCCACATTTCTTTGCCTCCAATTCGTACAAGTCCAAAGACAGGGAACCACAGACATGCCTCTGTAGGAGGGTTAGAGACTTACTTAGGAAGAATAAGATACAGCAGAAGTGTTGGGATGTTACTTATGAGCCTAGGTTACAAACAATTGTGACTTCTTCCTTGCCAGTAGTCTCTTGTTCTTGGCTACTTTGGTGAAGTCAGCTGTTTGCCACCTTATGAACTTCCCTATAGAAGGGCCCATGTGATAAAGAACTAAGGATGTTCACAGGAAAATAAACTCTGTCAGCAACCACTCAGTGAGCTTGGAAGCGGATCCTGCCCTAACTGAACCTTGAGATGACTGTGGCCCTGGATGACAACTTGATTGCAGTCTTGTGAGAGACCCTGTATTAGAGGACCCAGTGAGGCTGTGCTGGATTCCTGACCACAAAACTGTGAGATAATAATTGTTATTGTTGTTTTAAGCCACAAATTTTTGGAGCAATTTATTATGCCATAACAGATAACTCACTGACCTATTAAAATAATATTCCTAATATGCTCCCATCAGTGAGCTTTTTTATTCAGGTATTGTATTTCTCAGCCCTAGAATTTCCATTTGGTTCTTTTTTAATAGTTTCCATTTTTCTTATTTTTGAGTTGTTTTTCTTTAAATCTTTGAACATATTTATAAATCACTAATTTAAAGTACATTAGGTCATTGAATACATCGTTTTATTCAACACTGTTTCATTAACACTGATGAGAAAAAGACAGTGATTCCCATCTGGGGACACTGTCTGTGTGGAGTGTGCATGTTCTCCCCATGTCTGCACAGGTTTTCTCCAGGTACACTGCTTTCCTCCCACATCTGAAAGATGTGTACATTAGATTAATTAGTATATCTAAATTGTCTCAGCAATGGGGTGTGTGAGTGTGCCCTGCAACAGAAGGGCATCCTGTCCAGGGTTGGTTTGGGCCTTGAGCCCTGAGCTGTCAGGATAGGATCTGGCTACCTGAGTGCCTGAACTGAAATAAATAGATTGGAAAATAATTACCTTTTTATTAAAATTTCTTAGATGTATGTAAAATTCACATTTACTTCAATGTTTAAAATTAAAACTGTTTTGGGTCTTTATTAAAAGTTTGGTTATGTTTTTGTAACCAGAAATATGCTACAGGAACTTAAAGCTTGTTTATATCAATTAGTCTATAGTAAAACTAGCTTCATTATGTATCATTTTGCTTAAAGTTGTAGTTTCCAAGAACCTACTGACAACATTAATTGAAGACTTACTGTACTTACCTGCTAATTCTATCATCTCTGTTATTTCTGGCTCTTTCTATTGATTGATTTTTTTTCCTGGTTACAGAACACATTTTCCTGTTTGTCTAGTAATTTTTGATTGAATGCTGGATACTATAAACATTACATTGTGGGGTGTCTGCATTTTGTTGTCATCCTTTAAAGAATATTGGGCTTTGCCCAGCCAGTGTGGCTCAGTGATTGAGCACTGACCCATGCACCAAGAGGTCACTGGTTTGATTCCTGGTCAGGGCACATACCCAGGTTGTGGGCCCCATCCCCAGTGTGATGCGTGCAGGAGGCGGCCAATTGATGTTCTCTCTCATTGATATTTCTATCTCTCTCTCCTTCTCCCTTCCTCTCTCTCTTTAAAATCAATAAAAAAAGGGGGAAAAAAATACTGGACTTTGTTCTGGCAGGCAGTTAATTTACTTCTAGATCAGTCTGCTCCTTTCAAGTCTCCCTTGAAAGCTTTATTAGGCAAAGATTACAGCAGTCTCTTAATACAGGGCTAGTTTAGCCATATTCCTAAGATGTGGCCTTTCTGAAGTCACTATTAAATGCCCTGGATGCTCCCCTCTAAGCATGCACAGCTTAGTACACAGCAAAAGATTTAAGGGCCTTTTTTCTGGAGCTCTTTCTCAGTGTAGCTCCCTCTTCTCCATACTTTATTTGGCAAAGGTCTGCTTCCCAGCTCAATGAGACTGCTAGACTCTTCTTGAGAAACTCTGGAATAAAGCTGAAGTGATAGTAGGTCTCACCTCATTTGTTTCCCTTCTCTCAGGGCTCATAGTCTTGTGCTGCCTGTTTTGCAGCATCTGAAAACAGTTTCTTTTATTTTGTGCAGTTTTCCAGTCATTTATGATAGAAAGGCTAATCTGTTAGCAGTTATCCTGTCTCGGAAGTAGCCTATGGGAGTCTTGTAAGCAATATACATTTTGATTTTAATGAAAGAATGGCTACTTTTTCCATGTCTATAAGAATAACTTAAAATCTAAGCACTCCATTTATTTATTATGAAAACACAATTTGGAGCTTGGCAGGAGGCAATGGAAACAGATTTTCCCCATCATTTATCCAGCTGAGATATCTTTCACACAGAGTTTTTCAGTAGAAAACAGTCCCTGCCCTTACCCTTTTGTCAATTAGTATCTCTTCTAACATTAAAATCAAGGCAGAAAGAATTTGAGGAAATGGTAATACAAATCTAGAAAAATGCATATGTATGCAAATTTTCCATTATAACTAGATAACTGTTTTGTTATTATGGGTCCATAGGCCCAGGTCAACAATTAAGGGAAAACTTAATAGCAAAAAGAATGCTTTTCCCAAGGAGGAAAAAAAGTTGATACCCCAAAAATATTTTCTATTTTAACAAATAGCAATATTTCATTCAAGGTAAGTATATTCTTTCTTTTTTATTAATTAAGTACTATGGAAAAACAAAGAAAGTTTACAGGAAATGTAAGAAAATCCACTAGTCAATTTTGATCACAAACACAGATATTCTTACATGTTACGCTGTTAGCAAACATGCCCACAATAACCCCTACAAGCAACTGTTGTACCTGATAATGAATATAGGAGGTGAGATGTTCTTATCATCTGTATGGGGCTCAGAGAAGAATCTCCTGCCTTCTAAATTCAGAGCGTTGACCCTGAACTTTGGTACAGAGACTACACACTGTACCAAAACACCTCTTTCCCAGGAACTATGGAGACAAGCACACTGGTCCCATCTATCATATGCTGAGGGTAAATAGCCAGAGTAGGTTAAGAACAGAATGCTGGGTTTGCCTTTCCACCACAACCTTGAGAAGTTCTCCACAGTGCCTCCACATTTCTTTGAATGCCTCACTTGCTCTTGGCCAATCCCAAACTCCAGAAGCAACTTTTAAATGTTCAAAATGGCCATGGCCAGTTTGGCTCAGCAATTAGAGCATTGGCCTGCGGTCCAGAGAGATGAAGGTTTGGTTCCCGCTAAGGGCATGTACCTTGGTTGCAGTTTGTCCCCGGCCCTGGTTGGTTGTGTGGGTGGCAGCCACTTGAGGTGTCCCTTTCACATCGATGTTTTTCTCTCTTCCTCTCTCTCCCTCCCACTCTACCTGAACAAAAAATGGAAAAATGTCCTCGGGTGAGGATACTAAATAAATAAATAAATAAATAAATAAATAAATGTTCAAAATGCCCAGGCAGAGTTAGAATCATTGGGCACTGACTGTAGTCCATGGACAGAAGCTGCTGAATTTCTGGAGGAAGCAGCTGGGAGCATACATAGGCATGCCCAAAGCAAATGTCAGGTGTCAGTTAATGACCAGGTCATTGACACACATGCTGAGTTGGTTCCCACAGGCTAAGTTTTCAGGGGCCTGGCCAATGTTATCTAGCCCCAGAGAAATGTTCCCTGAAACACAGAGATGGCCTATTTAACAGCAGATTACAGCTTGAGGTTTCTGGAAACCAAACTGAGTCAAAAAACTTAAGAATGCAGCCTGGTGTTAGATGATGCAAGTTGGCTCCATGCTTATAGCTTTTATCCTGTGGCACACTCCAGGTCTTTTCCTTCCATACACTTGGAAAAATTAAGGTGCTCTCCCTGGTTGCCTAAACCCATATCCCAGCAGCTCCCTTGTTTTGGAAGACGATGATAAATAAATCAAAATGCACTAAGCAGCACTTCCACAGGCACTCGCCTCCTTCACTGAACGTGCACCTCATCAATCACACTATTGTCTGCTTGAAAGGCGAGCCTTGTAAATGTCATATCCACTCAGGCCCAAGGAGAGGCGCATCCAAATGCAGCAAGGAGTTTTAATTGGATAGTGTAATTAAACTAAAAAACCCCAGCAGACTCCCTTTGACAGGATAGATGAAGACCCCTTTTAATAGGGCTAGGAAACATATCTGTTAAAAGGATGAGGCACTGCCTGCTCCTGATTGTGCTCCAGAGTACTCTTATGAAAAGGCAATTCAATAACTGGGGCATTTAATATGTTAGAGTCCATTGTGCTCTGTAATCGAGCAGTACTTACCGTATTTGATCTGGAACTTATGAAATAAGTCCTTGTCAGAGAATAAAAACACAACATAGCTTGTCTACCTAATATTATAAGTGTCTGCATGTCCTGGGAATCGACAGAGCCCAAGGATGGGCTGCAGCCTCTCTGGGCTACAGGTCCATGTGAGTATAAATGCATGTGCCCTACTTACTGGGGCCCACAGAACACCGCCATGTGCATGGCCAGCCAGCCAGCCACCCACCCACCTCGGGTGCAGCTCTTTCATTCAGTGGCCAACATCACTCTCATTTCCCTTTTGCATAGTCTCTCAAGAATTTAAAGAATATGACAAAATTCCTGGGTATGTACTCCTTTCCGAACTTGAATACCTGTCACATTAGTGTATGTATGTGTTTTCTCTGCTAGAACTACCCTTGTAAAATAGGGAGGAAAGAAATCAGGCGGTCAGAAGATTCAATGCATGGGCTGGGGTATACCTAAGTCAATTTCAGTAATAAAACAGAGTCTTTCTGCCACTCTTTGTTGAGAGAGAGGGTGGGGGCTGCACACACAGGCACATTCAGATACACACTCTAGAGGCCTGCAGCTCCACAAGCAAGGTGACAGAATTAGTGAGAACACAAGGTTATCATATAAGCAGACCATGACAATCCCTTTCAGATGGCATGCTAGTGTCCCAAGGTCAAGGTTAGAGAACGCAGCATCTGGGTAGATCAAGGGAACCTTTGAGCTGGGGTTCAGGTGGGGTACACAGGCAAGATTTCAGACTTTGCCATCTACAGTTTTTAAAAAACAGACGTTTAGCTTTATTTACAAAAACCTTAAAGTCAATTTGCCTGAGCCCTCAGACTGATTTTTCTTTTTTAAATATGGTGAAAGGTTTGTTTGGCGATTGCTTTTACTCCCCCATAAAGCTCCTTGCAAACCTGTTTGTGAACCTTTGAATACTATTAATACTAGTTTTTTACTGTAAGTTTATGAACCTATTAAGGACATATAAGTAGATGCTTATAATCTATGAAAACTGGATACTGATTAAAAGATCAAATATCTTAAGGTTTAAATGAAAACTACATAAAAGCATTTTAGCCATCAATTTGGCTATCACTTCTGGCCAGTATGAATTCTGCTAGAAAAGCTATTTTCGTGCAGATGTGGAATTCAATGGGAAAGACTGACTCGTGTACCAACATCAATCAAAATGTCGACTTCCCTGTCAGCTCTCAACAGTAAGGCAGGTTCAAAGGTCACAGGATAAAGAAAAAGCCAAGCTCTGGTTCAGCTCTAATATCTTCTTGGTAGAAGTCTTGCAAAAGTACCCCCTTCTGTATTAGCCTTGCTTTCATTAATCTTCTTGCCATCTTCTTTAACTAGTCATGCAGAACCGCTCGATAGCGAGACGTATAATGGGGAAGGCCCTGTGCCTATTACCGCGTTAACATTCTCTTAAGCCCCAGTGCAACAATGGAATGGGAAGGCACAGGAAATCTGCAACTGCAGGGTGCAATGCAGGCAATTCAATTACAGCCCGGGCTTACCTATGTAATTCTGACCTATAAAACACAAGAGGCCTTTGTGTCTAACTGGCTCGGCCATTAAGGTTCCTGAAGATCACAACAATGCTGATCTTTTCTATTTAAGCTAAATCAATGTGGACAAATCATTATTCAGGAGCTTTAATTTAATTAGTAAATTAAATACACTACTTTACAGATCTTGTCAAGTACTTATGAAAAGAAAGATTCATTTAAGCAGGAGGTCACCAATAAGCCCAGCTAATTTAACTCACAACCTTAACTGAATCTCATTGCAAACATTCAGTAGATTCTATTCATGAGGAGGGCTTAACAGTCTCCTGCAATTGTGGTTAACTCATAATCCCAGAATTCCTACCCTGTATCCAAACAGTGTTTTGGACAAACAAACAAACAAACAAACCCCAAACCAACACCGCCCCCCCCCAACATAACCAGCATCAACAGAATCAGATTTCCTTTAAATTATACTATTGCAAGAGAATGTAATCAGGTTACCTCTATTATGTTGCTTCCTTAAGATTTTATATTATCTATACTTAATTGAGATACAGAGCTCTTTTCAGCTATAAAGACGACAGCTACTTTATTAAGGTTTAAATCTGATTTCTTAATGACAGGCTGCTTCCTTTAAAGACTCTAAACCTGCACAACCTTCTTATGATAAAAGCAGACCTGGCATGGCTGAGTCTGGTCCTTCATTTAAATACAGCTGAGAGTCTCTGATGGGTGCTAGTTTCACAGAAAGGTTCCTGGCTTTTGTTTCAGTGTTGGAATCCGAGGTTAGCACTTAAAAAGAGAACCCCCTACATTCAAAGTCTATGTCTAGACCTGTATAATGATAATTATTTCTCTAAGATAATTTAACCCTGGTAGCTTCTGCTATGGAAACATTCTCCTCTCCTATGTGCCATACACATCTTTGTTCAGTTAAAATTAATTAAAATCAATTCATCTTTTAGAGGTTTGTAACATCCTTAAGAACAGCACAAGATATACTAATGAGTGGCAAAACCAGACTGAGAAATCACTAATTTGAATAATAATGGCAGCACTATACTTTTTTTTAAAATCTAGAAAGGCAGAATTTATTCTTAATTTCTCAGGGCTTCTGATACTCAGAGTTTCTCAACTCTTGTAAGAGCCAATATTTATATGCCAATTTTCTTTTTAAGGCATATATCTATTTAGTCTGTAAGCTCCAGGTTTTTAAACCCTTCCCTCTGAGAACAGGCCGATGAAGAAGAAAAGGGCCAGCAAGCTGCTCTCTGCGGAGCTGGCTTCAGAGCCTGGGCCCTCCTGACGCCACAATGTAGGCAATCCTGTGTTCACTGCAGGCGTGCTGGCGCTCGGTCCTTTGCCAAGTCAGCTATTCACATACTTTCTGGATATGGCATCAATTAAACTTGAGTCGTGTTCCTTATGACGACCACATTAATGGTTTGACAGCAGCTTTCTCAATAAACACTGCAAACTGGCTATATTTGAAGGTTTTAAAACCATTTCTTTTTTGTTAAAAATTCTGACAAACATGTCTGAAGTAAAACCAGGAACAACTTCATTATCCTCTCAACACTTAATGCCTTTTTGTAAAGAAAGCTGTTTAATAACATGTTCACTCTGTTTTCACAACTAAATTATTTCAGTTGGTCACACGTTCCAGTCTTCAGCAAGACACTTGTGTTACGAGAGATAAAAACATGAAAAAGGAAATATATTGCAGAAATCAAAAACCTTATCTACTTCTAGACTCACTCTCTTTGCCATAATTCATTCAAGAAGGCCCCAAGAATAATTTTTGATGTAAACTCAGCTACAAACATACATCACTATGCTGATAAAAATCACAAGCTAAACTTATGAAATATAGTGACTTTCATTTCTTTAGTGCTGTTAAAATAACTTTTTTCTAAGGTTCAACAGACACAAAAGATAAAAAGGGTTACCATTAATCCTTTAAAAAAAGCAGCAGCAGCAGCTCAGTAGATTAATTCTGTGGTCTGATGATGGTCTTGAAGATGAACTTTTTATAGATTAACTCATTGAATTAATTTGATGAAGATACCGGAAATCATAAAAAATCCCAGCATCAAGCCGATTAATTTAATACATCTTTGTTTGGGCACTTTACAACATAAATTGTGTTGAATAACTTTGGGTTTCTAAAGTCTGGCCTCATGAAGTTCAATTTCAAGACAGCAAACATTCACTGAGGACACCACTGCAGCCACTGTGCTAGACTGAGGATACAGAAACCAGGTCCAGGGTCAATCAGTTCAGCATGGAGATGGGGTCGGGGAGAGGGGCCGACTCCAAACAGATAAATACAGCATGGTTTGGGAGGTGCTTTATCAGCAGCAGTGTGTGCAAACTCCTGGGGCAAAGTTACAGAGGAAGAGCCTGTCATTTTAGCTGGATCTTAAAGAATGAGTGGGCTTAGCATGAGGAGATGGAGATGTCTGTGAATTAGAGGGCCAGGTTGGAGGTATATTCCAGGCAGTGTGGAACAGCAGAAGCACAGAATTTCAGGAGTGTTGTGTGCAAGTAGTTCACAGTGATCACAGGCAAGTTCAGGATGGGAAGTTATGGCTATAAGCCTGGAGTGGTTATGTCTGTAAAGGCTATGCTAAGGAGTCTAAATTTTATTCTGTAAGCCTGTAACTTTCAAGATTTTTTTTTTATTAAAGCAATTTGGACTATAAGGAAGCACAAAACACCCAATCAAAACAGCAGAAAAGAAAAAAGAATCCAAAAAAATGAGGACAGTTGCCTGTGGGACAACTTGAAGCGTACTAACATTTACATCATGGGGGTGCTGGAAGGAGAAGAGAGCAAGAAATTAAAAACCTATTTGAAAAAAAATGACAGAAAACTTCCCTAACCTGGTGAAGGAAGAAGACATACAAGCCCAGGAAGTGCAGAGAGCTCCTAACAAGATGAATCCAAAGTAGACCACACCAAGATACATCATAATCAAAATGCAAAAGGTTAAAGACAACCCTGGCCAGTGTTGCTCATTGGTTAGAACGTTGGCCTGTGCATGGAAGGGTCGCAGGTGTGAGTACTGGTCAAGATGGTGCCATACACATCTTGTACCTGGGTTGCAGGTTCAATCCCCAGTTGGGGATCGATGTGTCTCTCTCAGGTTGATGTTTCTCTCTTTCTCTGCCCTTCCTTCCCTCCCTTCTACTCTCTCTAAAAACCAATGGAAAAAATGGGTGAGGGTTTAAAAAAAAAAAAAGGTTAAAGACAAAGAGAGAATCTTAAAAGCAGCAAAAGAAAAGAAATTAAACCTGGATGGTGTGGCTCAGTAGATTGAGTGCTGCCCCATGGACTGAGAGGTCCTGGTTCAATTCCCGGTCAGGGCGGGGGGGTGGGGGGGCGCATGCAAGAGGCAGCCGATCAATGTTTCCCTCTCAAAGTGATGTTTCTATCTCCCTCTCCCTTCCTCTCTCTCTAAAAAAATCAATAAAAACATAATTTATTTTTAAAAAAGAAAAGAAAAGAAAAGAAAAGCAGTTAGGCCCGGCTGGAGTGGCTCAGTTGGTTGAGCACTGTCCCATGCACCAAAAGCTTGCCGTTTCAATTCCTGGTCAGGGCATGTATCTGGGTCGTGGGTTTGATCCCCATTTGGATAACTTACTGATCCCCAGTTGGAAAGCAACTGATTGGTTTTTCTCTCAGATTGATGTTTCTCTCTTTCCCTCTCCCCTCCTCTCTCTAAGCATATCCTCAGGTAAGGATTGGGAAAAAAAAAGCAGCTATCTACAAGGGAGCTCCCATAAGACTGTCAGCTGATTTCTCAACAGAAACTTTGCAGGCCAGAAGGGACTGGCAAGAAATATTCAAACTGATGAAAAGCAAGGACCTACAACCAAGATTACTCTACCCAACAAAGCTATCATTTAGAACGGCAGGACATATAAAGAGCTACCAGACAAGAAAAAACTAAAGGAGTTTATCACTACCAAACCAGTATTACATGAAATGTTAAAGGTCTTCTTTAAGAAGAATTAAAAACAAAGAAGATAAAAAATATGAATAATAAAATGATGATAAATACACATCTACCAACAATAGAATCTTAAAATCAAAATAAATGAACAAGTAGAGTAGAAACATTCAGAGAACATTTTGATGGTTGCCAGGTGGAAGAGGGGCTGGGGAGACGGGTGAAAAAGGTGAACAGATTAAGAAGTAAAGTACAGCACAGGGAATATAGTCAATAATATTCCAATAACTACGAATGATGTCAGGCGGGTACAAGATTTATTGGGATGATCACTTAGTAATATGATGTCCAATCACTAGGGTACACACCTGAAACTAATATAACACTGTATGTCAACTGTAATTAAAAAATAAAAAATGACTCAAAAATTTATTTTTTATTTATTTTTTTAATCCTCACCCAAGGATATTTTTCTGTTCATCACCACATAGAGTGGGAGACAGAGTGGGAGAGAGGGAGAGAGAGGAAAGGGGAGAGAGAAGAAAGGGGAGGGAGAGAGAAACATCAATGTGAGAGAGACATAGACTGGTTGCCTCCCACCGGAACTGACCAGGGCAACTGAGGTACGTGCCCTTGACCTTGACTGGAATCAAACCTGCAACTCATTGGTCCGCAGGCCAATGCTCTAACCACTGAGCACAACCGACCAGGGCTCAAAAATTTATTTTTTATCAGTTGACTTTAAAAAAATTTTTTTTCTTTATTGACTTTAGAGAGGAAGGGAGAGGGAGAGAGATAGAAACATTGACAAGAGAGAACATCAACTGGCTGCCTCCTGCATGCCCCACACTGGGGATTTGGCCCACAACCTGGACATGTGCCCTGACTGGGAATTGAACCGGTGACCTCTTGGTGCATGGGTCAACGCTCAACCACTGAGCCACACTGGCCGAGCTATCAGTTGACTTTTTAAAGCAGAATCCCCAACTATAAAAAAGTAGAGTTTCGCCCTGGCCGGTTTTGCTCAGTGGTTAGAGCGTCGGCCTGTGGTTCGGAAAGACCCGGGTTCAGTTCCCACTAAGGGCACGTACCTCAGTTGCAGTTTGTCCCTGGCCCTGTTGGGTCATGTGGATGGCAACCACTCGATGTGTCCCTTTCATGTCAATGTTTCTCTCTCTCTCTCTCTCCCTCCCACTCTATCTGAACAGGTGAGGATAAAAACAAAAAAAAGTAGAGTTCCTTTGGTTGAAAGGGAGGCCTTATGCCCAACTCTGCCACATGCATGTGTGCACACGTGCGCGCGCGCGCACACACACACACACACACACGCACGAGCATGCCCCTGAGGTCCCCTGAGAACCCAGAGCTCTGAAAAGCACTGTGGCAGAGGCCAGGGGCTTAGAAAGTGTTTTACTGGGGCAGTGTGCCTCTTTGTTCAGGAAAGTATCTTAATTTCTAGGTCTTTGGACCCAGAGTGAGAGAAGAGGAAACCTCTGTAAGACCCATAAGTGCAGTTTCACAAAGAACCATCCAGTAAGTCTGAAAAGAAGACAAAATATTCTCTTGCTGGAGTGTCAATAATGAAATGGTGGGGCCCACGTCTGTTCTGCACCTGAAGGCTTGAAACTTGGCCTCACACACAGAGACATACTTACTTCTTGACTGACTGATCCCAAGAGGCAACTGAGAGCTGGTGGCCATGCATCTTTTCCTCATTCCCCACTTACGGGTGTTACGACCTTCAGGGCCTAAACTACAGCCTGCCTTTGCACAGTGAGTGTCTTGAGGTGAGTGTAAGGGAAATCTGAATACTGTTTCTAGTTCTTTCCCTACCCTTCCCACTCCAGCTTATCCCTCTATGCAACACACATTGATTGTCTCACATTTCTCAGGCACATGAAGAATTTATAAAATGCCACTTTTCAAAGCATCCTGAGTTCTTGGGAAGAAAAATGCTAGAACAATGACATCTTTATTGGCCGACAAGCTGGAGTGAGAGGGATTAGGAAAAAGATGTTTGTTTAAAGGCAGAGGGAACCTGGCAGCTCTGGGGCAAGGGCCCCAAGCAGCAGGCAATATATTCTCAGCAGAGTTGAGGTCTCACAGGGCTGACAGGATGGTGGGAAGGGGGGTGGGTTTGGTCTTCCTCCCCCCCATACCACTAAGTTCTCCCTTTTCGCCAAGTTGTAGGCCAATGAATTGAAAGAGACTATGCAGCCCAGCGCGGCTGGAACTGACAGAACAGTGAAATGCCCACCTGTGAATGAGGCGGTGTGGCATGTGCCCAGGCTGTAGGTCCCCGTCAGGTACTCTGCTGTGTGTGTGTGTGTGTGTGTGTGTGTGTATGTGTGTGTGTGGTATGTGCCCCTAGTGGGAACCGGACCCTGGACTCTGGTCCGCAGGCCGATGCTCAATCACTGAGCCAAACTGGCCAGGGCAGATACTCTGCTCTTTAGGCCCTTGTTTTGTCAGTGTTAGCTCAAAAACTGGAACCATATTATAAACACTTGCTAGCCTTTACATCTCTTATCATTCCTTATAACATTTGTTTTCAAATTTAGTGGACAATGGAAAAAGGGGATTAATAAAAATTAGATGCTCAAGCTGTACTCCAATTTACTGAATCAGAACCTACTGGGGTGGGCCGTGGGAAATTGCATTTTATTTTATTTATTTATATTTTTTATCCTCACCCGAGGACATTTTTCCATTTTTTGTTCAGATAGAGTGGGAGGGAAAGAGAGGAAGAGAGAGAGAGAAACATCGACATAAAAGGGACACATGGAGTGGCTGCCACCCACACGACCAACCAGGGCCGGGGACAAAATGCAACCGAGGTACGCACCCTTAGCGGGAACCGAACCCATGTTTCTCGGGACCGCAGGCCGATGCTCTAACCGCTGAGCCAAACCGGCCAGGGCAGAAATTGCATTTTAAATAAACTCCACAGGCGATGCCGATATGAACCAGACTTTGAGAACCACTGTCTCATTGCCTTCTCCAGGCAACTAACAAAACATTATAGTACATTTTAAACTTTTTTCTTCTGTGGAGGAACTCCAATGTGATCTGTGTCCTTTCTGTCCCTCGATGCAACTGAGTCCTAAAAATGATTAATCTAACTGCTACACTAACTGCAAAAATATAATATGCCAAAATATACAACCCGACTGCATCTACTTTCGTAACTTAACGGAGGATGGCCAACCCGCTGCGATTTCTTCTGCAAAACCAGGCAGGAGTTTAATTACGAGCTGGTAGGTCATGCAACTGCCAATAATCTGGAGGGTGTTGACACTTCAACATGATGGATATCTAAATCTAGTCTTCAGCTGACAAAGGAAATCCCCCAACTTCCCTCGACCTGGCAAGGAAGGAAGGCAAGTCCAGGTGTAACTGGCCAAGTCCCCCAGAAGGGAAGAGAAAGAGAGCACAAAGTAAAAGGAGTGCTCTGGTGACTGCAAATTCTCAGCAGGAACTTGCCCCTCCTCCCACTGCCCCCAGGGTGAGGCTACTGGGGTCAGGAGCTGTGAGGTTCTTTGCTGCCATCAAGACTGAGCAGGAGGGGGACCCATGTCAGGCTCTGGGCACCATAATACAATCCCATTTGATTAAAAGAAATTTCTGGTAATGAATTAAACAGACCAAGGAAAAAAGGACACGGTGGTAATATATTCTCCTGGCACCCAGCACACAGAGGGGAAGAGGGGGAGAGAGAAAGGAGACATAAATAAAAGAGACTACTCACTGGGGCTTTTTTCTTCAGCAAGGTCACAGGCACAGAGCAGGTCAGAATCGATTGAGATGGGTTTCTGCTTAATCCAAAACTTAGTGCTGGCTTTCTGATTCGTAACAGGGTCTATCTCGACTTTGTCTCCAGAGATACCTGTAAGGCCGAGGGGAGGACAAAAAAAGAAGCCACAAGTGGAAGGTGTAAGTGATTTCAGTTTTATCATTTGACCTGCTTTGTAAATCATAAACTGGATGAACATGAACTCTTTTTAGGACTCTGGGGAATGCCATGGGCTTAAGACCTACACAAGGAGATTCCAAATGGCACACAGAAGCTGCAGTCTGATTTCCTGTGGGGATGAGGTGAGGGGTTGAACAACCAAAAACTATATAAAAAGGTATTAAGAAATATGTCTTCTTGCCCTGGCTGGTTTGGCTCAGTGGCTAGAGTGCTGACCTTCAGACCAAAGAGTTGCAAGTTCAATTCTGGTCAAGGACATGTACCTCAGTTATAACTCGATACCTGGCCCTGTTTGGGGTCATGTGGGAGGCAATCAATCGATGTCTCTCTCTCCCTCCCTCCCACTCTATCTGAAAATCAATGGAAAAATATCCTCAGGTGAGAACTTGAAAAAAAAAAAAAAAAAGAAGAAATATGCCTTCTTAGATATAACACAGATACAATATAGAACTTACCTACATGTGCTAATCTTCCATTACCTTTATATTAGAATTAAATAAACTGTAAGTTCATTTCAAAACCAATTATGATCAGTGGTCTTTTTTTAATCCTCACCTGAGGATGAGGGTGTGTGTGTGTGTGTGTGTGTGTGTGTGTGTGTGTATTGATTTTAGAGACAGATGAAGGGGGAGAGGGAGAGAGAGAAACATGGATGTTTCCTTTGTGCGAGAGAAACAATGATTGGTTGCCTCCCGTACACACCCCGACCAAGGATTTAACCCACAACCTAGGTATGTGCCCTAACTGGGAGGCCAACCCAAAAGCTTTTTGGAGTATGGGATGACACTCGACCAACTGAGCCACCTGGCCGGGCATCAGAGGTCTTTTTATTGTTTGTTGTTTTAGAATAAGATCTGGTTGGAGAGCAATCTGCAACATCACCTATGCCCAAATAGCAAAGCTACAAATGAAGAGTTTCTAATCTGGAAAAATATCTCACAAACTAAAAACAGGAAAAATCTTTCTCATCCCTTTTCTGACATCAGGTAATTATCCAAGCTATACTAGAAGAACCCACAGGAGGATCTTTCCACAAAGCCTTCCAAGTTTACGTCCTGGAGCCTGGTTTCAGGCTGTGGAGGTCACTGATCCACTGAGGAGACACAGCAGTGGGTGTGAGCTTCATGCACCAAAGACTCTACAACAAGGGTCCAGATGTTAAACCCTGGCCCTTCGGGTTTCACGCTCAGAACGGTGAAAGACGTGACACAGTGCACAGGGACTGGGAGCAGAGGTGTCAGCACAAAGGTAGCGCCCAGGAAGGAGGGTGTCCTGGGACACCTGTGCAAACGCACGGCATTGCTCCCCGGGAGTCACCCAGCAGGATTAGCTCAGCCTGACACTCACAATCTAGGCTAGATGTTCTCTTTTTCCTCTTCAACTGAAAACTGAGGATTTCTGTTTAGGAAGCGAGACAAAAACCTTCAACATGTCTTCCAGAGTGGGCCCCAGATGGAATCTTGAAAGTAATTAATTTTCAGGCCATAGTTTAAAGGTCGGGGTCAAAGTAAAAAGAGCAAAATTAAGTAAAGATATTAGAAATAAAACAATCCAATGTATATACTATAACAGAAAAGACAATCAGAGTTAATAGATTTCATTCTATGGATCACCACACTTAGAAAAATTTTAATATAATCCGAGAAAACTTAGTAGGCCAAGAGAAAAAGCAGTTTAAAGAAACAGCTTAATTAAAAAAAACAACACCTCCCCCTCAACCAAATGACCACAGTCTGAGAGCAAATAAACAAACAAACAAACAAACATATAAGCAAAATTCTAGTGATTAGGTCTGCCACACACTCCATTCGGCTCTGTTTTATCTTATGAATAAAGAAATCGCAAATACAGCCAGACAAAGGCAGGAGCCTAGACAGGCTACAGTGGAGCTTGTCTGCTATCTTCGGAGGAGACAATGCAGTACGGTTGCTTAACCCTGGTCATTACTCTGTGGTCTTTGAAAAAGACGAACAATTGGTTTTTTTTTTTTAATTGAATGCTGGAATTTGTCATTAGACATATTTCAGGAACACCATATTTCAATTAGGCATAATGTCATAAGTCCAATCATCGGGTCTAGATGATTTCAGGAGGGTGAGAATGTATCAGGAGACCAATTTTATTACATTTCACTTAAAATAGATTATGACCACCCAGTTACACTCTTCCCTCCAATTTGGTCATTAATTGTTAAAGATCTGGACATTTCTATAGTTCAGGGGAAAGAAGAAAAGTACTTACGCTATGGTTGTTGGTAGCCAAGTGTTTTGTTTTGTCCCCCGCCCCCTTCTGCTTATTTTGACATTTATAAAAGTCAAAATGAGCAGAGCAAAATAAATGTGCATATCTCTTCTGTGGAACAGACCCTGCCCACATTTCTTTCTCAGAGAGAGAGAGAGAGGGGAAAAAAATTCATCATCAGAGAGACAGGGTTTTAAAAATTTGTTCTATAGCCCTGCAACTCCTAAAGCCGTAGTCAGTCAATATTGTTAATGTACCTTGTTAATTTGATAGGATTTGTCAGGTAACTCCACTGGAAAATTATATAAAACTGTTCCAGATGAAAAGATGATAGTGACATGAATTAAAGTGATAGAACAACAGTGGAATATAAACCAGAAATGACACCCAAAGTGGCTGTTGATTTATTGCCGTACTGAGTTTGGTTCTGGGCTCCCATGTATATTAGTGCTACAAATCTGGGTCCATTTAGCAGAGGGATGCTCATACATACATCACCAGCTCCTGCTCCAAGCCAAGGTCACTCCCCATTGCATCAATCTTTTCAACAGAGCCTACTTCACAAAGCAGGACTTTTGTAACCATCTCAGATGTAACAGACTCTAGTCCTCTTTCATCTTTCTTTTATCATGTAAAGTACACTTTAACTTCTATTATTTTTATCTGCAAATTGCTACTGTATAGTTCATCCATTACATGCTGTATCTCTACATCAATTGCCTAAGCTCTGTGCAGCCAGAAGAACACTTTCCCAATGACGCCCTTTCCTGGGGTTACTGTGCAGTCAAAGGAGAACCCCAAGTCTGGGGTTTGGGGATGAAGACATAGGAGATAAATGCATTAGGTTCAAGATGAGCAGGCAAGTGGAACACCATTTAAACAACTGGCGTGTTCCAAAAAAGTTGCAAGTAAATCAGATTTTTTTCTGAATCAAATTACATTTCCCACTGACTTTTAGTTCCAGAGATACTTTATCTTCATTTTGGATTGATCTGTAATTGGCAGGGGCCCCCAACACTTTAGCTTTAAGTTTCTCTGCCCTGCAGGCTTTCAGTCAAGTAGTTAATGATCTGTAAAACACTTGCCTACCTAGAGGAGTCACTATTTAAAGGAACTTGTAAGGGAATCTTTCCTGATGGAAAAAATCCTTTTGTACAATTAAGTAATCTCATCCTACTTGAGATGTGTGTGAGTCTCAGCTTCTTAAAGCAGGGTCATGGTCCCACAGGACCGTTTTTGCTCTTGCTGGAGAAGTGGCAGCCCTCTAATTCTATTCCAGGGGGCCCGGAGCAGGCTATGGCAGGAGCCCAGGTTCATGAGTACAGGCAGACCCTATTGCTGAAGAGAGAGCCTGTAGAATCCAGCCCAGAAGCAAACAGAGACCTCTTCTGTCCCTGACCTGAGAGTCTGAGGTCTTCTTGGTTGGAAGGAGGAGGCAGCCTGGTGGAGAGACCAGTTAGGAGGCTGGTGCCACAGTTCAGGACAGGGTCAAAGAAGGGTGAACATTAACCGGCACCATCCATGGGTTAGCATGCTTAGAAATCCTTTGTGTGCACTGATTCAAGTCTCACAACCGTATAAAGTTGGTTTATCCCTATTTTATAGACGAGAAAACTAAAACACAGGGCGGTTAAGTAACTTGTCCAAGATCACACAGCTAAAAAGTGGCAAAGCTGGAATTTGAGAAAGCCAGGCTACCTGCTGCCAGAGTGTCCTCGCAGCCACTATACTATTCTGAAAAAAGTGTGCTGGGTGTTTTACATAACACACCCTAGGAGAGGTGAAGGTGCTTGTCTAAGGTTGGAGAGTTTGTACATGGAAAAGCCATTTCATACCCACAGCTTTCTGGTTCCCCAATACGCTGCTTTGCACTGCTCTGCACAGACTCATTCGGTTGAGTCAAGAGGACATAATAAGGATCTGCTCACCAAGTCTTTAGTTTCCTCTCTCATTTTCACCAAGGAACAAATAAATATTCAAATGTGACAATAAATGCACACATGGGAAACTGGACGTGGTTTTGATTTCCCTGGCTAAAGTTTTAATGTGAAGTCACTGAAAGAGAGGCAGAGGCACTCCTCAAAGTGTTGCTATGCACTATTTTCAAGTAATTAAATCACAAACATATGTCCAAGAAAACAAAGGAAGCTGGCTTTTGTTAAGTTTATATTTCTCCAATTTAAATGGCCAACAATGGAGGATTAATCCAACCATGACACTGCAACACAACCATGAAAAATTATGTGAGAAAAGCTTGGACTTGGGGAAATTCTTATGCTATGTGAAAAAGAACAAAAAAAAAACATTTATAGAAAAGAGATGAAAAGGATGATGCTCCAAACTGGCCAGTGTCCACTCTGGCTATGGGATTACATCCTTTCCTTTCTGTATTTTTTCCAAAATAAAAATTTCATCTAAAATAAAACCAAACCCTTTTCAAAGTTGACTTTTTGGGAGTTTATATTTAAGAACTCAGTATGGTTGAATTCTGTAATGGATAATCATGAAAAGTGATCATAGTGAAAGGTCATTCCATCTGGGAGTTCTCAAGGACCCAAAAGACTGAGCCGCTGGGAAGGGCTCCATGAGCTGCACTATACCCAACCTGGTGTCACTCTCACAACAGTGCCCAGAGGCTCCACCCTACCAGCAATGACAGGTAAGGAAAAAGAGAGCATGGGCCGGCCCAAAGTGGCTAGGGTCAGCCCCTTCCCTTGGAAACAAGGGAGGCCATTTGTCTCCTTTACCAGGTCTCCTCCCCTCCGCATTTATCCACAGCCATCTGTCATGACCTTTTCATGCTCCCACTTCTGACAGCTTCCAGATACAGTGAGTCCAACTTCACTGGAAGCAAACTATCACACCAACTGTCAGAGGCAGAAAACACCGCCTGATTGCTGTCCTACATCAACGCTGGCATATAAATCCTTCCTTAACAAGACAGCTCAGAATAAACAAAAATGCAACTCTGCTGTATATACAACTCTCTGGGGAAACTATCTGTCCATGGCTTTAGCGTTTACAAGGAGACCTTTGCCTGTTTTAACTAATCATAAGATTTCCATACAAGGAAATTAGCACTGTATATCCTCTTCTGCTAACACAAACTGGTACCTCATTTGAGCAGCCTCTGGGCTGGGTCCTTTGGTGTAGAGACTTATTGAAAGCTTACCACACTTGTCAGGAAGGCAGTAGTGCAGAGAGTTTGGGGCAGGGACTTGGAGTCCAAGAATTCTGAGTTCAAATATCAGCTTTCCTATTTCCTAACTATGCGACTTTGGTTAAGCTGCTACAAAATGGTGATGATTAACAGTACCGACCTCATGGGCTTGTTGTAAGGGTTAAGTGAAAAAAGACTTGTAAAGTGCTGGGAATAGTGATTAATTCATAAGTAGTGACCCATACTGCTATTTCTCATGACTGTTGTCATCAGGAGTTAGGCACTAGGCTGTGACACCGATCCAGTGAGGAGGGTCAGAATGGTGGAGCTCAGAGAGCTACAGGGCAGTTGTGAACAAGAGATCTGCTGGACCTGGTCTGGGAGGTGAGGAGAATTCTTTCTGGGACCTGCTCTGCACCCCAGCCTTGGAGTACCAAGATCCACGACTGTTCAGCTGGAGATACCAATGCTCTCATACCCACGAATCCTTACAATAACCTCCCATCACCAGGTGTCACTGAGGATACTCTCTTCCCTGTGACCTCTAAGAGTTCAAGTCAACATCAGGAGGAACATTTTCACACCTGGAGCTGTGGAAACATTTGTGCTAGGGAACCTGTCTTCTAAGGCCTCTAGTTTCCTAGTGTCCCAGAGGAGCATGCTTGACTCTCTGGAGGCACCACCTCCCATGAAACACACTTAAAATGCCCCTCTCGGAAGCTAAAACACCAGCTTGCAAAAATCAGGCCATCTGACATTCCATGCCTCAGTGTATTTCCTGAGTTACTGTTTATTTGCTCAGACATCATGAGCTGTGGTTCATTCATCAATTTCCTACAACTCTGAATCTAAGACTACAAAATCCCCACTGTTGTTAAATCCCAGAGTAGCTTCTTACACAATTCTACAATCCTCTTGTCTTCGGGTTACCTAGAGCCTACGAAAGCCTGGAAAAACCTCCCGGGAGTGCCACTGAACAACTCTTTGCCAGAGTGGATTTTACTGAATCTACACAGCCAATCGATAGTGTTCACAGAGCAGTCAGGGAAGTCTTTGAAACTTGTCTAAATTTACACACAGGATCAGACACACAGGCTGTTTGGACTTAATGAGACCTCAGAGATCACCTAGTCTGGGGCTTTCATTTTCCATATGAAGAGATTGAGGCTCAGGGCAGGGACCCGACTTGTCTGATATCACCCATTAATGACAGAACTGCAACCATAATTTATGTCCCCATACCACCTGGCCAGGGCTTAAACAGATAAGCTCTCCTGTCTCACTACATGATGCTTACATAGTGGGTATATTCACACAGTGATCACATGCATTACAGTATAAAGAGCACTGCCTTGGCAATAGGTTAGGCACCCAAAATAGATGACAAAGTCAAATTGTGGGTCACAACCAAAATGAGACCCAGCAATGCCTGACAGTCCTGAGATCGAGTAGGATATTGTGCCTCAGGACCACTGGTTTCATTCAAAGGGGTAACCATCCGAAACCATTTGGGAACCCAGCTAAAAGCTGCTAATTCCAATGGTGTGGTCAGTGATAGATCTAAGTGTACTTGACTAGAGCATTATCCTTAGATGCAAACCAAGAGGCAGCCTGCACATGAGACTATGAATGTACAACACTCGGCATGAGGGCAGAGTTTACAGGATGACACCTGGGACTCTTTAATTCCAGTAATACCTGTCCTCAGATGACAGTTAAATTCTCTCTGTAGAGAAGGCAGTTACAAAGATTTTGTACTGAGCCAGTTAGATCTCCAAACTAAATATTTTCCTGGTAAACAGATATCTCAGATGAGCTTTCAATCTGAGTTAGGAAGCAGTAAAGCCATTTCCTAAGATAACTTATAGTATCACTCACATGGTGGGAAAATCGGATCTTCCCCATGTTCAGGCCCAGGTACACCGCTGGAGCTCAAGTGCCAAGGATGAGCAAGTGGTCAAAAGGATACAGAACCTTGACGACCTCTCAGATATTCTATTCCCATTAATTCTATTATGCCAGTGGTTCTCAACTTTTTCCATTCTCAATTATTTCTCAGCCACCAGAGGAACCTGACACATTGTCATTAGTAACCCTGGATTACTCAGCAGGAATTCTCAAAAAAGTAGATCTGGGAGCAGGCAACCAGAAGAAGGTATACAGTTAGAAAAGCCTCTAGAGTTCCTCAAATTCCCAGTCAGGAGATTTCCCCTCAACCCCATCAATGCATTAAGCACTAATGGGGTAAAGGGATTTCTGGAGGTAGTCTTGACAGTATCTGTCCTGCTCTCACAAGTTCATTGGTATTTATGTTCTATTCTAAATTTTGGTTCAAAAAATGTTGTCACAATGGGGACAGAACAATCATTTAATACTAGAAGTGTCATCCTCAAATTACTCAATGGACTCAGGGATTTTGGAGGTAAGCATGATGCATGTCTCATGATCATTTTAGTGTCTTTGAATGGCAAAGGGTTATCTCCTTAGTATTCCAAAAGAAAATGAAACAGGACGTGGAAGGAAGATCAACCCCTATCTTAAGAACATGCACTTCTGGATCATGTAATTACTTCAACTATACACCATAGGTATCCCAACAGAAAATAACAAGGCAAATATTTTATTCATACAGCCACAGAGAACTACTTTTAGCTTCACAGTGAGCCTGAGGAGTCATAAAGTCCAGCCACAGCCATTTGCTTTCACTCACGTAGTCTTGTGTTGTTAATGTGTTTAAGTTTGCATGTTGTATATTAAAAAATAACACTGGAATATGGTCTTGAGTGCTGACTTACAGATATTAACTGGGGGGGGGTGTGTGTGTGTGTAAATACTAACTGCAATAGGACAGATAAACCAGGGAAGACAATAGATGGCAAATATGCTGCTTCTCATCATGCTCAGGCCCAGGGCAGACATTTTTAATCAATCACAGAGTTTCTTTATGTTGCCCTCAGACGCGGCTCAACATGCTGCCTCAGCATAGTGCTCTGGCAGCCCTTATGAACCTGACTGGAGTTGGTTTATGAGATGAAAGCTCACTGCCTTCTCTAAGATATGTGCTATTGAACTTGGTAATTTTGATAAATAACTACTGTGATCACAAGTAGTATTAAGATTATACATGTGGATTATTTTATGAAGAGATAATGGAGGTAACCTTTTGGTAGAGGTTATTTTATAATAGTCTTTATCTGTAAATCCAATACAGAATTTGTATATCCTATACAGAATTGTTAGGCTATCTATGCAATATGACACAGGTGGTAATATTATGTATTCATATTATGGTTTTGTATATCCTATACAGAATTGTTAGGCTATCTATGCAATATGACACAGGTGGTAATATTATGTATTCATATTATGGTATGAATTCAAGGTATGTTATGTTTCCCTTTGGTGACATGGGGACAGTCTATATTGACAAATGATAAAGTGAGGGAATCAGGTTAGCACAAGTGGCACAACTATCAAAACATTTCTCAGATTGAGATTGTGTCAGGAAAACTAGGCTCACCTGCTCAGCCAGTAAAGACAAGCCTTGGATAAAGAGATAAGAGGCAAGAAAGTCCTTTGAATGCTCTGAGGCTGCATTTCCCCAAACCCACAATTAAGGGGCGATTCTGAGCCAGTAGGTCTGGGATGAGGTCAGGGACTTGGTAATTCTGATACATGGTCAGGACAGGAAACACTGCTTGAAGGCACTATGTGAGTGAGAGACAATCTATGGGGATGTCTTGGCCCTCTTTGTCTTGTTTCTTTTTTTTTGTCCTTTTTTTTTAAAAAAAGATTTTTTTATTGCCCTGGCCAGTATGGCTCATTGGTAGAGCATCGGCTGGCAGACCAACGAGTCCCGGGTTCGATTCCAGCCAAGGGCTTGTATCTCTCTCTCTCTCTTTTTTTAATCCTTCCCCGAGGACATTTTTCCATTTTTTACTCAGATAGAGCGGGAAGGAGAGAGAGGAAGAGAGAGAAACATCGACACATCGAGTGGCCGCCACCCACACAACCCAACCAGGGCCGGGGACAAACTGCAGCCAAGGTATATGCCCTTAGCGGGAACCGAACCCGGGTCTCTGTGGACTGCAGGCTGACGCTCTAACCGCTGAGCCAAACTGGCCAGGGCAGGGCTTGTATCTCGGTTGCGGTTCATCCCTGGCTCTGGTCGGAGTCATGCGGGAGGCAACCAATTGATGTGTCCCTCTCACATTGATGTTTCTCCCTCTCTGAAGATAAATAGAAAAATATCCTCAGGTAAGGATAAAAAAATATCTATCTATCTATATTTTTTATTGATTTTTAGAGAGAGAGAAAGCAAGAGGGAGAAAAACATCGATGTGAAAGACAAACATCAATCAGCTGCCTCCTGCACACACCCCACCAGGGATCAAGGCCGAAACTTGGGCATGTGCTGGAATCAAACTGGCAACTCTTTGGTGCATGGGACAATGCCCAACCAATTGAGCCACACTGGTCAGGGCTCTGCCTTGTTTTTGTTCGTAATTTTTTCTTTACTGGTTTTAGAGAGAGCGGAAGGGAGAGATAGAAACACTGATGAGAGAGAACATCCTGCATGCCCCCCACTGGGGATTTGGCCCACAACTTGGGTGTGTGCCCTGACTGGGAATTGAACTGGCGACCTCTTGGTGCATGAGTTGATGCTCAACCACTGAGACATACTGGCCAGGTTCTGCCTTGTTTTTTATATGGATTTCGGGGACGCCCCTTGGCAGGTGCATCATAATTCAGCTTCTGCCAGCCAGCCAACAAATACTCATTGATAGTATTTTATGAGCTTTCTATGTCAAGGTTGGTATACACCATCTGACCCTTTTAGTTTCAATTTTACCCAAACCTACTTCACCCTCCCAGTCTTGGCATATTTGGGTATCGCCCATATCTTACCGCCTGGTCAGCCACATAGGATCAGGCAAATGGAAGATCAAGTCATGAAAAAAACCTTGACAATACAAGTTTGAGCAAGGTCTGCACTTCAGGGCATCTGTACTTCTAGGCCCAACACAGAGGGGAAGCAGACAAGACGAAACATTCCAAGAATGTTTTCAGGAAATACAGAAATGGTTAGGCACAGCATCTTTGTTTGGTTAGTTTTCCAGAGCATGGATGGCAAATCAATTTCAACTTGAGAACCAACTCCAGTGATTGGTAGGGGTTGCTCAGAGGGCTGTGTTGGGAAGGGCTCTGAGGTCAGGTCCAGGCCCAGAGGAAAGTGCAGCGACTGACAAACATTGCGAATGAAGGGTGAGAGAGTGGCGCTCATGCCACAGTGACACTGAGCTCCAAATGCCAGGATCAGGGGAAGAGTGGGGGATATGCAGAAATTTTAGAACTGGCCAAATAGAAGTAATCAATTCCTTTGTGAAGGCAAGTTATTAATGACTGAGGCATCTGTGACATGAGGGACTGGTTTTAGCATATAGATTGGGTTTCAGTCCCAGTTGTCCTACTGTGACTGCATATCCCACTGTATATCTGATGGCTCAGGGTGAGGGAAAGGGTGTTAGTACCTATTAAGTAATAGCTATGTGCCAGTAAACACTAAGTGCTTTATATGCATCACATTATATCATTAACTCCTCCAAGCCTGTTTTCTCAGTCATGAAATGGGAATAACATCATCAGTGTGCTGTGTAGATTAAATAAGGTAATGGGTGAAAGTTCACTGTATACTGGAAACTGTCATAGAACTACAGAGTATTAGTGCAATGACGATTTGCATTTAAGGCATAGTTAGCTGTAGGACTCGGCCTCAGACAGACTTGGGTTCTGATTCCAGCTTCATTACTTACTAGATGTTCCCCCATATCCCACTTTCCTCATATAAAGTATGGAGATAATACCACTACTATCTAATAATAGTGCTGTAATTACAGGAGACAATGCATGTAAAAGAGTGATCAACAAAGTGTTTGGCACATAGTAAGCACTTGATAAATAATAACTGCCTTTAAAGATTATAATTCTTCTTGTTAATAATTAAAAAGAGCAGATCTTTGGCATAGGTTTAACATTAACACTCCAATAAACTTTTCAATTATGGAAAACTGGCAGAAAACTGGTTTAAGTTTGGGTCCTGCAGATTGAAGTTTGATTCTCGTCTCCAGGCCTCAGACACGAACGGCAGGAAGTAACGGGGGAGCACCTCAGACACGAACGGCAGGAGGTGACCGGGGAGCACCTCAGACACGAACGGCAGGAGGTAACCGGGGAGCACCTCAGACACGAACGGCAGGAGGTGACCGGGGAGCACCTCAGACACGAACGGCAGGAAGTAACGGGGGAGCACCTCAGACACGAACGGCAGGAAGTAACGGGGGAGCACCTCAGACACGAACGGCAGGAAGTAACGGGGGAGCACCTCAGACACGAACGGCAGGAAGTAACGGGGGAGCACCTCAGACACGAACGGCAGGAGGTGACCGGGGAGCACCTCAGACACGAACGGCAGGAGGTGACCGGGGAGCACCTCAGACACGAACGGCAGGAGGTGACCGGGGAGCACCTCAGACACGAACGGCAGGAGGTGACCGGGGAGCACCTCAGACACGAACGGCAGGAGGTAACCGGGGAGCACCTCAGACACGAGCGGTAACCAGGGAGCACCTCAGACACGAACGGCAGGAAGTAACGGGGGAGCACCTCAGACACGAACGGCAGGCGGTAACTGGGGAGCACCGGCCACTACTACCCATCAGGACAAACAGCTGTGCTGGCACCGTGGAGCTTGGGGATCCAGTCCTCTGCTGTGTGCTCTTTTTTTTTTTTTTTTTTTATCCTCACCTGAGGACATTTTTCTATTTTTTGTTCAGGTAGAGTGGGAGGGAGAGAGAGGAAGAGAGAGAGAAACATCGATGTGAAAGGGACACATCGAGTGGCTGCCACCCGCACGACCAACCAGGGCCGGGGACAAACTGCAACCGAGGTACGTGCCCTTAGCGGGAACTGAACCCGGGTCTCTCGGGACCGCAGGCAGACGCTCTAACCGCTGAGCCAAACCAGCCAGGGCATGCTGTGTGCTCTTATGTACCACTGACTCCGAGGGGCTGGGCAGAGCTTTCTGTGGACTCATCAGGGCAGTTGGGTAAATGTCTCACACAGACACTTGCCACTTAGAAGAACTTGCCACAGGGGGCAAGTGAAACCTCTGTTCTGACTGACACAGGATGGACGAGCAGAGGAGGCCATTCATCAGCATCAGGAAAGATCTGAAGCACCTGGCTAGTCAATTGAAATGAAATGAATTCTTTACTGATCTCAGGGTCTAGCTATTCACATGACTGCTCATAACGGGTATGCTGTTTGCTGCCATGCACTTTGTGGTAGATCCTGTTTCAGGAAGGAAGAATTTCTGGATTGCTGTGTGTAGGTTTTTGTTGTTAGAATGAAAGGGTGTTATCTGCTTTGCAAGGAGGGAGAGTCTTAAGCTACATATCTGAATTCATGTACATGGGAATAGGACATGAGTGCATTTATCCACTGCATGGTATAGTACTTATGGGCACAGTTTGTCTGACTGCCAAAAAATTCATTAGGACTAATTAATTAAGTTTCTGCTTATAATGGTAAAGATGGAACTTAAAGTCATAATAGAAACATTATGACAGGTTTTATTTTTATCTATTAATTTTAAATTGTTTTTATTGTTTTTTTAGAGAGAGATATAGAAACAGTGACCAGCTGCCTCCTGCATGCCCCCTACCAGGGATTGAGCCTGCAAACTGGGCATGTGACCTGACTGGGAATTGAACTCAGACCTCTCAATCCATGGGATGATGCTCAATCCATTGAGCCACACTGGCCGGGCAACATTCTGACATGTTTTAGAAGCTCCTTGGAGCAGTGACTTTCCACCAGAGGGCACCACATGCATCACTGGAAGCATCCAGAGGTGACTGGGACCTGGCCTCAAGTCACTACATTTCTGAGAACCACTACCCTAGGGAGAGATACTTGTATCATTGTCATCATCCATTTTTACCTGAGAAGTCTCCATTGTGGTTACAATAGAGCGACAACTTTGCCAATACAGCTACTACCTACTGAGTGATCTGGTTAAACACTTTCAAGATGGTGGACTAGGAAGGAAATCAATAAGCAAAATAAATAATAATGACAATAATAACAACACTAAGATAAGCTACCACTAAGAATACAGATTCTATGGGCCACTTTCATACAATCCTGACCAGGGATCGAAACTGCAACCTTGGGTATTGGGATGATGCTCTAACCAACTGAGATACCCGGCCAGGGCCCCTGGACCTGTCCCTTTAAATAAATATGGAGGTCAGAATCTGATGAATTAAAGTTTGACTTTTTGCCTTTGAAAAAAATTAGGGGGAAGAAGCCCAGGATCATGGTTATCTTTCAAAGGCACTGCTTTTTCATTTTGGGGATCAGTGGATTTGCTGATTATGCTCACTTGGGAAAAACCCTGCCTTGTACCCTAGACCTTTATCTTGGCTGTACTCAGGCTATTTGAGTTTCTTAAAACTAGACCCACTCAGAAAAAACAGACCCTTTGTTACTGGGAAGGTACTGCATTTAGGCATACACAAACTGGATGTCTGAGTAGCGTTCTTATTTTAGCAAACTTTTCACTGAAAATATACCAACAGAAAGTACATATCTCATAACAGTATATACGACTTGACTTTTCCACAAAGTCTTCATACTCATATAATCAGCACCCAGATAAGGAACAGAACTTTATTAGTATCCCAGAAGCTCCCCTTCCAGTCCACACTCCCCAGGATAACCACCATCATTACTTCTACATAGATTATTTTTGTGTATTTCTGAATGTCATATAAGTGGAATAATACAGTATATACTTTAACCCCCCACCTCCTTTTTGGATCTGGATTCTTTTTTTCTATCCTCACCCGAGGACATTTTTTTGCTTTTATCTTCAGTCAGAGCGGGAGAGAGAGAGGGGGTAAGAGAGAGAGAGAGAGAAATATTGATGTGAGAGAGACGCATCAACTGGTCACCACCCACACAACCCCAACCAGGGCTGGGGAAAAACTGCAACCGAGGTATGTGCCCTTAGCGGGAACCAAACCCTGGACTCTCTGGTCTGCAGGCCGAGGCTCTAACTGCTGAGCCAAAGCTGCCAGGGAGAATCTGGTTTCTTTCTCAGCAGCCTTTTATTTCTAGGAGAGACACCAGGAAAAGCATCCCCAGGGAGAACACCACTGAAGAACTTTATGTTTTAAGAATCAACATTATATAAGCAATTTTTTTTTTTATCACTTCGGAGAGTTAGAGTTTTTTCGTGAGGAGGGAAAAGCAATCTAGAGAAGGGGAAGAAAGATGGGTTCTTTGTTTTAGATAAAATTTACTGGGTGCTAATTCATCTACTGAGTTTGTTAGAATCACCATCATCTTAGCAGCTAATGTTCACCGAGCGCTTGCTTAGTATTCTGCATATGTTAGGACATTTCATCCCCATAATTACCCTATCTATGAAACAGGGACCATTACCTTCATTTTACAAATGTGGAAACTGAGATTCTGAATCATCTGCCTGTAATGATACAGCTAATAACGAGCCAGGGTTTGAACCCAGGCTTCTAAGTCCTGAGTCTGTCCTCTAAGTGCTGCTCCATGTTAACTCTCCACCAACAGTTCTCACTTTCAGAAGTTTTACCAGCTGCCAGGCCCTGTGCTCAGGGCGTTATGTAGACTATCTGACTTGTTCCCACAGCAGTCTTAAGAAGTTGGTACCTGGCCCTGGCTGGTTTGGCTTAGCGGTTGGAGCGTCAGCCTGCGGTACAGAGAGACCCGTGTTCGTTTGGTTCCCGCTAAGGGCATGTACCTCGGTTGCAGTTTGTCCCCGGCCCTGGTTGGTTGTGTGGGTGGCAGCCACTTGATGTGTCCCTTCACATCGATGTTTCTCTCTCTGTCTCTTCCTCTCTGTTTCTCCCGCTCTATCTGAACAAAAAAACAAAAAAAAAGAAGTTGGTACCTGGCTGGTGTGGCTTAGTGGTTGAGCGTCGACCCATACACCAAGAGGTTGCCAGTTTGATTCTCGGTCACAGTACATGCCCAGGTTGTGGGTCAAATCCTCAGTGGGGGCATGCAGGAGGCAGCCAATCGATGTTCTCTCTCATCGATGTTTCTATCTCTCTCTCCCTCTCCTCTCCTCTCTCTCTCAAAATCAATAAAGAAAAAAGAATTAAAAAAAAAAGTTGGTACCACTGACATTCCCATTTAAGCAGAATGGAACTGAGGCTCAGAAAGATGAAGACACTTGCCTAACATGGCTGGTTACTGACAGAGCCACAATTTAAACCAGTTGTGATTCTGATGCTCATCTCTTAATTACTAAGGTATACTGTCAGCATATTTCAAGCTCCTGTCAGTCAAGCTGGGAAGAAATTATTGAGGTATTTTTCAGGCTTTACTACAAATTAGCCAGACTAGTGCCAAGATTAGAAAATATTTTATGATGAGACACATACAAATCATTTGGGAGAAACATGTCGTGAGCCTCAGAGTTAGAGCCCAAGCCGCTTCCCTTTATGCATGAAGCAAATGAAGCCCAGGAAGGGACAGTGTGGCAGAGATCAGTGGCACAGCCAGGCAGTTCAGCTCTCTGATAAGCCAAGCATCCATCCCTGCTCCCCCTCCTCCCACCATCTTTTGTCGGGGAGCAGGTGCACTCAAGTTAGCCAGACCCCTGTTCTGTTCCTGACACTACCACCTACCTACTGTGTGACGTTGAGCATAAGCCTTCACCTCTCTGCACCTCATTTACCTTCTCTGTTAGATGGGGACAGTAAAAATACTACCTTTTAGGCAGTGAAGTAGTACACGTAAAGCACTTAGCACAGTGCCTGATACACAACGGATATCTAAAAATGACAGCCATGACGACAATAATGTATTAATATTCCGTTGACTGCTATGATACTTGTTCTCCTGTTAGGTTTACGTCAAAACAGAAATTTAGCATTTAATTGGAACAAATTAACCACAAATATTAGTTGAAAGTTAGTTCTGAATTATCTGGTGAGAATACAAATATAACTTCTGAGATCACTGCAAAGCTTTCTGAATAAATGCATGAATGAACAGGCAATGAATCCACCGAGTATGAGAAGGCAAGCGGCAATCCTACAAAGCATTCTAAGGAGAGCATGTAAGAGAATTACAGAATGAAAAGAATTATGGAACTTCGCAGAAGTCAATCAGTTTGAAAAGAGCCTCAAGTTAGTTCTATTTCTAATCTTCTGCTTCATAAAAAAGAAGACAAGACAAAGCACTCGGCTGGGAAAAAGGAGTTACTTTAAATTTCACTGTTTAAACATTTTCTCTGAAAACAAATTACTGTTAGTCATTCAGGTCACATAAAAGTTGCATGTTGTTTCTTTCCCTATTTCTACATTGACCACTGATATAAAGGACTCAGTTCATCATTTGTTCACACACTTACCTAACTGTACATCGGTTGTGAATCGTAGTCTGTGGATCATGCTGACTTTGAATGACTTGTAATGGTGGCTGCTAAGCATATCCTGTACTGTAGCTATGTCAATTTGCGAATCATCCTCAAAAACCCCGTCTGCCCTTGAACCTGGGGAGGAAAAAGCAGTTTAACACATAAAGATACATGAGGCTTGGCAAATGGTGTCTGCTTAAAATGCTTTGGGATAAATTAAAATAATATGGGCTATTTAATTTGGAGAAGAAAAGGCTGAGCGATGACTTAATAATGCTATTCCAGTAAACAGAGAATGGTAACATATTAATCATTCAACAATTAATTCCACAAACACTGCGTCTTCTGTGGCAGGCCCTTGGCTAGGCAGTAGGGATACAGGACAAAAAAACTTCTGCTCGCCAGAAGCTCTCAGTCTCCACAAGAGTAAGTCAAAATCACAAAGCATGGGTGATCACATCTCTTGTTTCTTTTTCTAACATTAATTTTCTTGATCATAAAAGTAATCCATGCTTCTTGAAGAATCCTGTTCTTTCTGAGATTCTCAAACTGTCTATCAGCTTGCCATCCTGTGCCCCAGTCTCTGCTGGTGCAGGCATGAGCCAGTTCATGCTTGGGTGGCTGGAAGAATCTTCTCACTGGCCTTCTGGCCACCAAGCTCCCTCTGCAATCCAGTCACTACAGGACTTTCTGGTTCATCCTTCTAAAACTTTGATCATTTATTCACTCAAATGTTTAATGAGATCTCTGTGCATGCTAAGTACTATTGATGTGTGACATTGGCAACAAAGAAAAAGACTGGTACTCAAAAATCGTCCCTGGCTTCCCATGGCTTCCTGAATGATGCACAGCTTTTTCAACCAAGTGGTCAAGACTGTCCATAATCTGGCTAAAATATACATTTTCAATTTTACTTGTCACTTCTCACACATACCTTCTCTCAGCAATTCCCAAACTCCCCAGACTGCACACAGATTCAGTTTTTCTGCTTCTGGGCCATTGCTCATGTGGTACCCTTGGCCTAGAACACCCTTTCCACCCTTACCCTGAACCTGTCAAAACCCCACCCAGGCAGGCTAGCTCAAACTCCACCTTCTGCTGAATTCCAGAGCAGCTGGTATATACTACCAGACTCTGGAGCCAGGCAGACCTGGGCTCAATTCCTAGCTCTGCCCCTAACTTGCTATATAATCTTTGGCAAGTGACCGGCTCGCTGAACCCTCATTTATGCCATCCAGAGAATGTCAAAATGTGTTTTAAAAATCTAACACAGCCCAGGCCAGTTTGGCTCAGCAGTTGGAGAGTCAGCCTGCAGACCAGAGTCCCGGGTTTGGTTCCCGCTAGGGGCACGTACCAAAAAAAAAAAAAAAAAAATCTAACACATACTATGCTTGATAAATAGTAGTCATGATTATTTTTATTCTACTGTCAAGCAGGATCACATTCAGCCTGGCACTAGTTGCTGAGTGGTTGCCTTTTCCTAATTTAGAAGTAAAGTTTCTGTGAGGGTCAGTCAAGTTTCTTATTCATCTCTGTATCTTCTCCTGCAAGCAGTACAGGCAACTGGCATGCTCTTGATAAATTCTGAGAAGAAAATAGATAGGTAGATAAACAGAAGCCAGGATGCATGAGTTCTCACTACACATCAGGCATGGTAAAGCACTTTATACACGCTACGCCTCATGACAACCCAGCTGTCATTCCTCATCTGAGGCATTGGGGATCCGAGGCTTTCGAGGTGAAGTCACATGTCCAAGGTCACACTAAACAAAGCTAAACGATCTCTCACCCACCCCCTCGCCCAGTTTGAAACCTGGTCTTCTGAAGGTACAGCTACTGGTACCATTCAGCAGTGGGAGAAGCACCTGTTGAGCAGAGGCCAACCAGAACAGGGAGCCCTAGGCCTTGCGTGGATCACCTAGAGATGGTTCCACAGGGAAAGCCAGAGAGAACTCCTTAGGATAGAGTTGGAGTAAGTAAAAACTCTAGATTTGGGTATAAAACAGGAACATTCTATTACGTAACTGGTAGCCTGACAGCTACATGCTTTTCCTTCCCATACTATTGCTTATAGGGTGAGCTTTTTTTCCAAATCCTCCCCCGAGGATATGTTTTTATTGATTTTAGAGAGAAACATCGATAGGTTGCCTCCCATATGTGTCCCAATCAGGGATCAAACCCATAACATAGGTATGTACCTTGACCAGGAATCAAAACCGCAAACTTTTTGGTGTATGGGAATGATTCTCTAAGCAACAGAGCCACCCATCCAGGGCTACAGGGTGAGCTTTTAAGTCAAAGTTGGTTTCTGATGCCTTCACATTGAACCCATGCATTAGGAAGATTGTATTCTTTCCAAACACTACAATTATTCTCAGCTTGGACCATTCTAGCACCTACAACAATGCTCTCCCCTTAATAAGGACCCTTAATGGACCATTCACTGACTGCCTGTGACACAGTCGTATCTTAGTGTTTGCACATGTTGCTCTCTCCACCCAGGTCACCCTTCTCCCCATTTTACTCCCTCCTGGCCTATTCCAGTTCAAGTCACACTCCAGGGTAACGTTCCCTGACCCCAGGCCCCCATGTCTAGTTCAGCTCCTCCATCATCATACCCTGCATTTTCCTTCAGAATACTTCTCACAGAGAGTAATTATCTGTCTCTGCCATTAGACTGTAAACCTCAAGAGGGCAGGCAGAGTGACTGCTTTACTCACCACTGTAGCCCAGACCCTGCTAGTGCTACCATGCACAGGATAAAGCAAGTGCTCAACGAAAATTTACTGCATGAATACCAGGTGCCATGTGCACAAGAAGGTGAGGATCAGAGAGGCTGAGTGACTTAACCAACATCACATTGCTAGGATTAGCAGAGTTGCACTTCTGTAAAGGCTACTGGGTAACCCTGTTTCCTTTCTTTGGAACACCTGTGACTTTGGATAGATCTCCTGGGTAATGTCCACACCTCGAATGGAGAGGCTGGCTAGAATTTAGAGTTTCAAATAATCATTCACTTTCTCCAATACATATTTTACTGAAACAGAACTGCTAAGATGTATTTAATTCTACTTTGGAAGCATAGATAGATAGATAGATAGATAGATAGATAGATAGATAGATATAGAGATATAGATATATAGATACATAGATATATAGATATGAACTGTGGAGAATTTTGGTGAAATATTAAAATCCTTTCATGTTTTAAAAATAATTTAAAGCCACCTTTTCTGAGAAAGACCATTATTTATAAGATACAACTTAGTTTAAGAATTTGTTTTCTTTACTAATTAGTATTTTCTAAATATTGCAGGTATTTGATTTGGAAAGAGGTAACAGCTCATTATGCTAAAATGCCAATTACTGAAAAAAAAAAACTTAAGAGTTTTACATTTTATGATGTTGGATTAAAACCAATTTAAAAATTACTATAACGTGACATATAATTTTTTACTGAGCAATTTCAATGCCAGCTGCTAATAAAGCATCTTAGCTGTAAATGATAATTCAGATGCTTTTAGATAAAGTGGTGCATAAATATAGTTGGAAATTGATTTAGCTTCTTACAGAAGCTACTGAAGAATGACATATTTTGTTTAATACACCAGCTAATGTAGTCCTAAAAGCTCAAACAAGTGCCAGTTTTCACTCCTAAATTTGCTGTGGGAGATTAATGAAAACTTTATATTTTGCTGAAATGTTAATAATGGGCAGACGAGATGATAGGATTTTAGTAGAGGTCTTAAAGCTATGGAATAACCAGCAAGGCTTGTCAATTTCCTTATATTAATTTTGTTCAAGACTGATATAGCTGGAGCTGGCTCAACACACTAATGCTTCTTGCACTGACCTTCTCCTCTCTGACAGTGTAAATTCATAGCCCATTTGAGGATTTAGGTCTCCTGACACTTGGGTGAGTTCAGAGTCTTGCCCCAGCTGCCAAGGGGCATGTTTGCTTTGATGATTAGAAGGGCAACAGCACCTGGGGGAGCAGAGAAGGAAAAACAGCCCTGCATATGCCTCCAATACATGTTGTTCACTCCAATGCAGGTTATCTGCTGGATGGGAACAACTCCAACTCTGGTCTTGGAGTTCCAGAGCCATTTTTCAAAGTAGGTTCAGGAGTACCACTGCTTGGAAAGGGCATGTCTGAGGGTACTGGTCAGTCAGCCATGCATCCTGCAGCCCCTCTCCCCAGGCCAGGGGTACGCCACACTGTGGAGGAACACTGGTGAGAATAAGGTAGGGTTCCTGATCTTCCGGAGTTTACAGACTTGCTACGAACACAAAGAAAACAGTACAAGGCAGAGAGAAATGCCCAATACATGGTGCAGACAACAGATTCTTTATCTAAAGACAAGCATCTGAAGCAGATCATTACACCAAAAGCACATTTTTGGACCAGACAAGTTCTATGACTTTGCATATGCACTTCTACTGTTTACATCCTTCTAGAAAGGAGCAAACCCAACCACACATAAAATATGCTCGGCACTGCCCCATATGCATATTAAAATTATTACTGTGCTATCAACTTCACATTGAAAAACCCACCTCTGTTCAAGAGAAGACATTTTTATCTACTCAAAGTAAAGAGTAGAGAGAACCAGAATGTCTTAAGAATAAATATATTAACAAAAAAACACTCCCCAAACTGTTAATTTAATTGAAATATAACCCTTTGGTATTTTGTTAAATTAGCAATTAAAAAGGTCAGAAGCAATTAAATGAAACAAAAGCCACACTGTGTTCATCCACATTAATGCTGAACTGGGTCTCCTGGTGAATGACAAGATAAATTGTAATGGTGCCTTCAAAGACTTCATGATGTATTTTGTCAAAGTCTGGAGTGTTAATGTCTCTATGTGCCATGGATTACCATAATGTATTATGTCAAAATGTTCGAGCTGCAATAACTCAAAGATGTATTGTGATAGATCAAATTTTGGGGTGGGGCCTAAATGTGACTCAAGCACCAGACCTCAAATGGTCTGACAACGGCTCTGGAAGAATGACAAAGTACATTCACAATGTGGAAAGGAGTGAGAGACAGCAGAAAACCTGAGAGAGGAAGACGCTTAACTCTCTAGAGTGAGGAGTAAGGAGTCAGGAAGGAGGAAACATGTGATGGCACCCAATCTTAATGGCAAAATCGGGCCAGGGCAGGAGGGGGCAAAGGGAAGCAGAGACAAGGTGAAAGAGGTGGCATGTGGAATCTAGGGCTTGCAGCAAAGAAAGAAAGAAAAGGTGCTGAGAGAGCGCCAAGGGCTGGGAAGCGGCTTTGGGGCTTAGTAACACTGGAAAAAACCAGACACAGACTTCAGAGATGTAGATTCAAATCCTAACTCTGACACCACTGGTCAACAGTGGGTCAAAACCTTGCCGAAGATTCTGCTATCAGGCGGAGGCAGAGCTGGGACAGAGCTTTGGACTCTGGAGCCCACTATGTTCCTCCTACTGCCCTTTTCCTTCCCCTCCCAGCTCACCACATTCCTACAAACATCAACAAGGAGAAAGACTGTGGATAACTGTAAGCTCTAAACCAGTGGTTCTGGAGTATAGTCCAGGCCCCATTGTGAGGAAATGTCCCCTAGAACCCACTGGGGTTCATAATCTCAACACTATTTTTACCATAACAACCATAACACCTTATTTGCCCTTTTCATGCCTATTACCTTACAAGTGCACAAAGTAATAACAAGTTCCTTGATATGGTTCTGAGTCCACATTACAACTAACCTTTAAGAAACTAACATTCAAGTTTTGATATAGTAATGAAAATTAATAGCCACTATTACCTGAAAAGGCTACTGAAATATTTCTACCTTTTCAAACAACATAGCTGTGTTAGGCCACGTTTTCTTTATATACTTCAACTGAAACAATGTATTGTCGTTTTTTTAATATGTTTTTACTGATTTTTTTGAGAGAGAGGAAGGGAGATTGAGATAGAAACATCGATGTGAGAGAAATATCTATCGGCTGCCTACCACATGTCCCCTACTGGGGATCAAGCCCGCAACCCAGGCATGTGCCCTGTCTGGGAGTCGAACCAGGACCTCTCAGTCCATGGGACGACCCTCAATCCACTGAACCACACCAGCCGGGCTGAAACAATGTGTTGTAACAGACTGAATGCAGAAGTAGATATGCAGTCCTGGCTGTTGTGGTTGAGTTGGGTGGACCATCATCCCGTGCACCTGAAGGTCGCTGGTTCGATTCCTGATCAGGGCACATACCTAGGTTTTGCTGTATCTCTCTCATATCAATGACTATCTCTGTCTCTCTCTATCACTCCCTCTCTAAAATAAATATATAAAATAAATTTTAAAAAAAAAAGAAGCAGATATGCAAATCCAGGTGCCTTCCGTAAAGCCAGACATTACAGAAATTTGCAAAAATATAAAACAGTGCCCAATGATTCAGGTGATTAGTCAACAATTTATCTTCCTGGTGAAACAAAAATAAATGCTCCTCAGGGAAAGAAAAAATAAAACAGTCCCACTCTTCTCATTAAATTTTAAAAAGAGGTATTTTTCATAAAAATTTATGTTAACACATAATAAATTTATTATTACTTTTTTAATGAATTCATAAATATTTAAAAATTTATTTTTATTCCTAATAAATACATGTAACCCAATTAAAAAAACAAAACAAAACGCTCTTTGGGGTCCTCAACAATTCTTGAGTGTAAAGCAGCCCTAAACCAAAATGTTGAGAACCACTGCCTTTATTGTCCTAGGCCATGTTTTCTCAACCCTCGGTGTCCATGTGGACAGCCATGAAGATGTGAACAACCATGATGACATATAAAAGTGCAGGTACAGCTGTGTATTTTTGTTATATACGTGACAACAAACACAGACAGAAAGCTTCTACACACATTCTAAAAGTAACAGACTTACTGTCATGTGATCAAGGCTACTTTTTTTTTTTTTTTTAATCCTCACCCGAGGACATTTTTCCATTTTTTGTTCAGAGAGAGTGGGAGGGAGAGAGAGAGAGAGAAACATCGATGTGAAAGGGACACAACGAGTGGCTGCCACCCGCACGACCAACCAGGGCCGGGGACAAACTGCAACCGAGGTACATGCCCTTAGCGGGAACCGAACCCGGGTCTCTCTGGACCGCAGGCCGACGCTCTAACCGCTGAGCCAAACTGGCCAGGGCAATCAAGGCTACTTTTAACTAATATTGTTTTATAGTTTAAAAAAGTGTTTCAGCCCTGGCCAGTTTGGCTCAGTGGTTGAGGTTCGTCCCTAGCCCTGGTCAGGGTCGTGCGGGAGGCAATCAGTCGATGTGTCCCTCTCACGTCGATGTTTCTCTCTTTCTCTCTCTCTCCCCCTTCCACTCTATCTGAAGATATATGGAAAAATGTCCTCGAGTGAGGATGAAAAAAATAAATAAATAAAATATAAAAAAGTGTTTTCATTGGAACTGAGAGAGTTATAGGAACATTCGACTCAGACACATGGATACTAATAGTTAAATCAAAGCTCAGTTGAACTTACTGTATGCTACTGGCAGATATTTTGTGTTCGGAGATACAAACTACATGGGACTTTAAGTTCCATTTTATGGTTGGTTCAGTGAGTCTCAGACTAAGTCTAAAAGCTCTAATCTAGTTATAAGTTAAAGCAACTTCAATCTTCCTTCTCCAAAAAGATCGATGACAACTCTGTAACTCAACCAGAAGATCGATGGCCATTGTTACATCTTCACCTTTACATTCCCTGTGACACAAAGATGCTGTTACCTGTTCCTATGCTTTAGGAGCACAGGATGATTCCCAGATGACAGGAAGGGACAGGCAATCCACAGAGGAAACGGTGTGGGGAAAACAGGAAGCCCACAAAGTGTGAACACATAGAGAGGGAACAGCAACAGTCTGCATTTGGCTGGAGCAAAGTGTGTGTAAAGGGGAGTAGTGGAAAATACAATGATGAGGGGCTGAGGGGGAGAAATTCTTCAAAGGAAGAGGCAGTGTTCATCTTAGGGCCTGGCAAAGAGTAAAATCCTGCTGGGCAAATAACTGCCCAAATGAAGGGTAAAACATCTTCTGCCCACTCTGTTATGAAGCCTTATTGCTACCCCCCACATAGAACAATCCCTGCTTCAGCTAAACTGGACTTTGCTCAGGTTATACCATCTGGCCAGAATGTCCTTTCCACTCTTGAATATTTATACACTTCAGGTGGAGTCTAGAATCTTCCCTGACCCCCTCTCCTGAAATCCTGCGGCCCTGAAGGCTCTTACTGTAAGTCTCTTACATGATAAGCATCTATACTCCTCTTCTGAACAATGAGTTCCTTTGGGAGCAGGAACATCTTTCCTACAGAGCACACAGCAGATGTTTAATAAATGCTGTTGGTGGCATGAATGAAGTTTGCTGCAACACAGGTTAAGCATAATACTACCTGAGTCTGTATGCCATCTCTTGTATTTACCTTGAACCTAGCACACCATTTTTAGTTTTCCATTCAGACACCTTACCAGACTGGGATCCTCAATAATAACTACTGAGTGTTATGGTATGCCAGACATTATGCTTAGCACTGTAAATACATTACTCATTTAATTTTCTCAAGCCCTTTTAAGTTAAATATTATTCTCTTTGAGGAAAATGAGGCCCCTGCTAGTTTATAGGCTAATATAGCCATATAACTAGCATATGCTGGAGCTAGGAATTGCACCCAGGTCCGACTAATTCCAAAAATGTGCCCTTAATCACCACACAACCCATTGGGTAAACATGTCCCTCAAATGGGCTGGGAATGGACAAATCCATGGGTCATAAAGTAGCTAAGGAGAACACAATCATGCCTGGCCTTGCCAGAACAAAGAATCAGGGACAAAACCTAACACTCTCTTCTCCTTCTGTAAGATTCAGAGCAGGATGCATGTGTCATGGAGAAAAACTCTCCCTTAGCTTTCTATATCCATCACTTTTTTTTTCCCTTCCAAAGGCCTTTTAAGTCCCCAAAGCCTCATAAGCCCCAAACTTCTCTTCTATTAAACACTTCCCTTTGGCTACTAGTCACCTTTGCTGGTCTCTAAAAAAGAATCAATAGATGATATACTTTAACACACATGCGCTCACACATGCATACGTGCCCCTCTGCAGTAATCTCTTCAAAGCCATCAGGATCACACAGTAGGGTACACACTTCACTGAATCTGCCATACTACCACCAGAGTAGAGATCCTTGCTGCCAGGCCTAATTGATTAAACACTTGGAGTAAGAGCCTTTCCACAGGGAGATTTCACACCCTCAATAAATCAGAGTAATCTTGTTTTATGAGGTGATCAGAAAGAAACGGTTTCAGGTTTGTGGAGGTTCTAAAAAGAGATCATGAAAGGGGGGTCTTTAGGCTCTGTATTCTGGGTCCTGCTCATCCCCAGTCTCCTCTCTCAGCACTCACTCCACTTCATTCATTCATTCCCAAATATGCCAAACTCCAACCTAAAGACTTCACCCGAGCAGTCCCTTGTCCTGAACCATTCTTCCCTTACTCATTATCCAACTAACTACATTTATTCTTCCTCAAGGAATAAATTCTTCCCTCAAGGAGAAATTCTTTCTCTTTCTACTCTCAGCAGCTCCAGCCCCTGCTACACACCCTTTTATACCCTTTAGAGCACTTTTCACAACTGTGGGCTCCATGATGTGGAGGCGCTTCTCCACCGCCCCAGCACAGTGGCTGGCCCAGAGGAGGATGCCATCAATGTTTGGCGGATGAATGAAGAAATATGTGCCCAGAATGAAGCCAAACACCCTTTGGGATGAAGAATGACCATTCAAGGGTCTGAACCACTCATTCATTACAGGTTTGCTTGGGAGTTAAGTTGATGATAGAATTCCCGTTACTTCCTCTTCCTCCAGTATGCCTATGCTACTGTTCAAAACTCAGGGAAAGTAATGGGGTCTTCTAAGGAACCTGGGCATTTTTGATAATTTACACATTAAAACACTGTATTTGTTTACAATAATAAAGTATCTAAGAACTGTAACTCTTGATCAATTCTGGCCTCTCTCTCCCTGACTCTAGGGTCAAAGAATGAGGGCACACATGTTGGAAGAACCCCACTTCAATCAGGGGAGTCACTGCAGAAATGTCACTGATGCATTACCAAACCATTAGTCAGGGGCTGCAGGGCAGATTCTGGGACCAGGAGACGACCAGCGGGATACAAATCCCTGTGCCCTCACTTAGAACCCATATGGGGTTTGTGGCTCGTCAAACATGTTTCCTTACTGCTCTAATGTTCCAGTGTATTGCTTAATGAAAGTTCTTAATTGTAATTCAATTAATTACATACACAGAGTCCCCAATTACATTTTCCAATAAGACACTGGCTGTGGTACAGGTCTAAATGCACTTAACCAATTTTAATATATTAAGACCAATTTCCCTTGAATACTAATTACTATCTAATGATAATATGAAAAGGGGAGAACTTTCAAGAAAGGGAGAGAGTAAAAAATGCAATCCATGTGGAATTGTTCAGTCCACACAGCACAAGTCAAACATTCATTACTGAAGAAGTGGGTGTGAACAGGGCACAAGTTTGCTTCTGGTACCAGGTCAGCACCGGTTTTTGCCCAGGGATCACCGACCCTTGGTGCTGGCCATTGCCCAAAGGGGCCTGTGGGAAGTCTAAGAGGCCAGAGGGAAAATGGGAATGATGAGGGAAAAGGCCAGCACACACATGCGCAGACTAGCTGTGAAGTCTCTGGGCACAGGGGAATGGCCAATACATGCATTGTGCATTGCACTTACTATGTGCTTTTAATGTACACAATCTCATTTAATCTGCACAACAGCCCTACAGGGTAGGGATTCCCATCACGATTTATAGATGGAGAAATAAAGCTCACAGAGAAGGACTTGCCCAAGGTCACATGGTGGCTCCAAATAGCTTGCCTTTTCCACTGAAACACACCACCTAGCAGCCCACATTAACTAGACTAGACGGCAGGAGGCAGAGACACACAGGTATTCTTACATTGGGGATACTATTTCTGGTTCATTTAAATTCTGTTAGCATGTGGCAAACAGGGAGCTATTGTCCACTATCTACTTGAAAAAAACCCACACCCAAACAGAAAATTCCTTACAGTGAACACTTCCCTCACCAAAGCCAGACACGCAACTGGCTTTCAGCAGAAACTCAACCTAAAATAAGGCCTGATCACCTCAAATAATTTCCATTTGTATATAGAATTTCTTTGCATGATCACATTTTCTTTCCCATTTGAAGACTGCTGTTGTGGTATAATAACAGAAGCTTTAAAGCCCTGGTATTTAAGTCACATGACAGAAATTGGAGAGATTAGTAATCTGTAAACCGAAGACGGCAAAGCCTCCAAAAGCCAAATGGAACCACCAGGGAGACTCCAGGGCTGGCACGGAGCATGCACACGGAGGAGGGATCTGCTTTCCATGGATAAGCATCATGAAGAAGAGCTGGAAACACACCAGGATAAAGCAAACAGCCATTCACTGTCTAAGGTGCTTTTCTTCCTCACCTTCCTTTTTTACTTAGTAGTACTGATGGTGGTGGTGAAGCCTAAGCACCACCACGAAGAAGCCCCTAGAGAGAAAGATGCCCACCCAAGCCCAAGTTGTCTTTAACAGCCATCCTACTTGTCCCATGAAGCCCCAGTAAGAAGCCTGGTCGTGCCAGGGACTCAGGAGGCTCACTCCATCCAGGAGCATGAACCACACTTGGCCATAGGCACTGGAATGCAGAGGGAACTCAGACATGGTTCTTGCTCGGGGGGGGGGGGGGGGGGGGAGGAGGGTGGTGACAGTTCAGTGTGGGAGTGGGCAAATCCATCCAGTGGAGTCAGTGGGAGTGGGCAAATCCATCCAGTGGAGTCAGTGAGCAGAGAGGGGAAGAAACCACAGGAAGAAACCTGAACCCACATACAGATGATCTGCGGAGGCTTTTAGGAGATGCCTCCTCTCCTGGGTCTTCAAGGGGAAACTAAAGGAGGTGAAAGAGGGCTCCCACCAACTAAGACCCAGAGGTACTCTCCCCTGCCACAGTCCACTTATCTAGGTGACTTCCCACCTTGGGTTGAGGCCCTTCTTCTGTATAGACTAAATTAAGGAAATTAAGAATTTCAAATCAGTACTGAAATAATGGAAGGTCTCCTTGAAGAGGAAAGAAGGTCAAAGGATGTTCAACTGATGTTTTAAGAACTGAAGCCTCTTTCTATAGCAACTTCTATTTAGGAAATAAATAATTAGACTCAGCTGGTTCACTAGACTTACTAACGGACAGGAGACATGATTTTCCAGGCCCCCAATCATTATTCATGTGATGATAAGCAAATCACTCCTCTAAGATTCAGTTTCTTCTTTTATAAAACACAGATGATGACAACACTGGCCTAAAAGATTGTTATAAGGAGAATATTTGTATCTCATTTAAACATTAAAAGAAAAAAAGTCTGTGAAATAGATTCAACCGCCTCCATTTACACTGGAAACTAAGGTTCAGAGAGGTGACGTGATTTGTCTAATGTCAGAGGTTGCAGTGGTTCACGTAGGGCCTTCCTGATTCTAAAGACTGGGCTTTAAGCACAATGCTGAACTACTGTAAGGACAGGCTACTGAGTAATAAAACGGGAAAGATACTGTGTCTGACATTTTGTTGGTATTCCATAAAGCTGGTGTAATTTCAGGCCTATTTTAGCCCTCACAATGGGAAATCCCATTTCTCTCCTAAAGCTGTGGAAAGAATAAGTTGGTTCATGCTGCATCTTTCTTTAAAGACCTGGATGGGTTACTCACATATGATCAGTGGGTAAGAGAAAAGGTCACTGGCAATATTTGGCAGAAAAGGAAATTGAGACTAGTTTGGTGCCAGCATTTACAGATGCCTGGACAAGAATGGCAGTCTTCTAACATTATATCCTCTACATAATGTACTCATGCTTCCTTCTGGTCCGATTCCAACTTGTAGCAGACAGTTGGCTGAAGGATGTAGTAGATTATCAGACAAGAATCCAAACTGGAAAGCTCAAGGACTTTGGCTTGTCATTTTCTTATTTAGGCCAAGATCCAAGCACAAATGTTAATTCTCAGTCCCTAGGCAGAAACTCCTGTCATATCAGCTTCATTTGCAAGCTTCTTCTCTCACAGAGCATAAAGACATATGTCATCACCATCCTTAGGATTAAAAATTTAGGTTATTTTATCAACAATCTCAGGGCAGACTTTGGAATCAGATGGCTGTGTAAAGGCCCCGAAGCAGAAATGACGTGGAGAGCTGGCTATCACAAGCTCGACTTTCACACATCACTTGCTCCCTAAGTCAATGGGAGTATAGAGGAGAGGAACAGTAAAGGTTCACAACTCGGAAGCTCTAAAGGAAGAATGAACAGAAATTAACTGAAGTTTTAAAGAGGCTTACAATAAAGCACTAGGAACCACTATGCTGCCTCCTGCTAAGAGTATGCAAATGGGCAGAACTTTCTAAAATCTGATGTCTGAACAGTGATACTGACAGGGCCAGATGCTTTATATACAAAATAGCCTTTGCCTGAGAAAAGGCCTCATATTTCTAAGCTGTTTCCAGGGCTTAGGAAGATAGAGTTTAATAAAAAAAGAATTAATCACACAAAGAAAAACAGGATGCAGACCTTTTACCAAAAGCATGAAATCAATCATTTTACTTCAGGATACACCTCTGGCAGGAAGGCTGAGGTCTGCCTTGGAAAACAGTCACCTGAAATCTGCCTAGGGAAGCCAGATCACTGTCCCCAAACACATGACTTCTAAGCATGTTTGCAACGGACAACACGAGCATGGAGCGAGGAGGCCAACGTACTGTTCTCGCGGACCAGGCAGAACTCCCACACGCTCTGGCTCTCCAAAGTGCTCTCCAGGTCCACGGCGACATTGGGCTCACTCTGCTTCTCCAGGCGATACTGAGGGCCTGGAAGATCAAAGGGGCAGGAGGAGGGGAGGAAGTCTCAAACAGTGAATTTAACATTGAAAAAACACCCTATATTGGCAAAAAGCTGTTGAAGCATTAGGAAAATGCTGAAGTCTGCCTTGAGGGTCTAACTATCCAAGATGGGAAGAGTTTGGGTATTTTTCGCACAAGGTTTCATACACTTGTCTGTTCTATTATCAGGTCTGTTTTCGCTCAGTTCTCCCCCAAACAAGGTGAGAGGTAGATGACTTTCAAGTCAGACCTGGAGTTACAGCATGGCTACATGGTTTCTCAGATATGAGCAGATAACCACCCCTTTCTGAGCCTGTTTCCTAATAAGGAGTACTTACAACCTTGAAGGATTATACTCTAAGGAAATAAGTACTCTAAGTAAGGAAAAATACTTAGTAAATACTCATTTCTACAAAAGTACTTTATTCATAATCATATAAGAATAATCAATTATAAACAGGAATAAGGTATGTTTACAACTCTAATATTTAGACGACAGACCCAAACTTCAAAAATTTTATAAAAATCAGGCGAGGTTAAAAAATAAATAAATCTTAGGTTTCTCTGGGTTACGGTGATAGAAGAACAGTGGGTGCTGATTCATATTTTTGTTGAAACATTTACAAAAACACAAAGACAAAGGCTTAATAATTCTGGAAACTAGGAATACTAGCTATCCTGTGTCACACAGGGAGTTCTGGCAGATCCCAACAAAACACTGGGGTATTTTATACATTTATTCAAGTATTTCTTTGTCAAGCCAAATGACCATCTTGTTCTTCTCAGATTAACACCTAATGATCAGATTCAAACGACTGTTCCTGTTATTAATGGTTATTGAAAAGATCAGAGGTGTAGAAACTATCTTATTTTTTGACTATGAAAGGCGTGTTTGGTCAGACAGAAGGAGAGGTGTGAGAGATCTGAGGGGAGCTCAGAGGCCTCCCAGCAGAACCCATAGTTTTGGATAAGTTCTTCAGTGTTGTCAATTTAACCACCTTCGGTCAGTCGGGGGCATTTTCCTCATCACAAGTCATTCTCCTCTCCCATATTCTATGTTCATCTGTAGCACTGTAGTTTCATGGTATATTTGGATTTTTCTCTAACTTAATTTCATTAGCACTTCTGACAATTCTCAGAGTTCTTATATACATTCAGTCCTTTTTACGATACTTACAGCTTTTAAACCTTTATGAAGTAAACAATGATCAAAATACATATAACTATGTATTTAAGCAAGTACATGCTCAGAATTCTACACAATTCCTATAAACTCTTATATGCTGTATTCAGGCCAAGAATGTATTGCATTTCAACATTATACATAGTTAAATTTAATTTCAAAAATATTAAGCAAATAAAGGTATGGAAATACAGGTAATTCTTGGTCTCTGCTCCGTCACCTATCAGTGACAACATTTGTCAGTTGCCTGTCATGTTTGCTGCTGCTGACTGCATGCCTTCACACTCACTGGTGGAAGTAATTATAAGAAAATCATGCCCAACTGAACTTTAAGAAAATGTAGCTGGTGAGAAATTCCCATGCACCCTCTCCTTTCCTCCTCCCTAACACCCACCTTTCACAGCTGTGGGCATCCTCAGCCCACTAAAGGGAAGTGAGTCACCCCTGAACCCTGAACTGGGAGAGCTGCTTTCTTTCTTTTTTTAAATCCTCACCTGAGGATATTTTTCTATTTATCTTCAGATAGAGTGGGAAAGAAGGAGAAAGATGGAGAAAGAAGGAGAGAGAGGGAGAGAGAGAGAAACATAGATGAGAAAGAAACATCAACATGAATCAGCTGCCTCCTGCATGCCCCCTACTGGGGACTGAGCCCCCAACCCAGGCATGTGCTCTGATGGGGAACTGAACCAGTGACTTCTTTTTTTTTTTCATCCTCACCCAAGGATATTTTTCCATTTTTTGTTCAGATAGAGTGGGAGGGAGGGAGAGAGAGAGAAACATCGACGTGAAAGGGACACATTGAGTGGCTGCCACCCACACAACCAACCAGGGCCAGGGACAAACTGCAACCGAGGTACATGCCCTTCACGGGAACCGAACCCTGGTCTCTCAGGACCGCAGGCCGACGCTCTAACCGCTGAGCCAAGCCAGCCAGGGCACCAGTGACTTCTTGGTGCATGGTTCAATGTTCAACCACTGAGCCATTACCAACTGGGCAACATTTACTTTCTTGTTTCTTGGGTGCTGCAGATATTTCTATTGAAATAGTTTGTTTCCGGAAAGTAGCTTGAGGACTTTCTCCTTGAAGCTTGGTATGATGATGACTCTCATTTTACTGAATGACCATGATATGCCAAGTGCTCTACATATGTTACCTTACTGAATCCTTGCAGCAACTCTACGAGGTAGATATTATTATCCCCATTTGCCAGATTGGGTCCCTGAAGGTTGGCAGGATAATGTAACTTGCCCAAGATCACAAAGGTAGGAAACAGAAATGGGAAAATGAAACTCAAGGATCTCTGACTCTAAAGCCTGTGTGTTTTGAACCTTTCTTCCTCTTGCAAACTATAAATTACTGGCCAATTATAAAGAGACCATAGCTTATACCATAAGTATAGATTTTTATAGATTTGTGGATTCATTTGGGTTCTGAATCACTTAACTTCTGGTTTCTATAAATTCAAAATAAAAATGATCTGAAATAATTTATTTTAGTGAAATCCACACATCCCATGCTATGGGTATATCCCGGGTCCTATGAGGACAGAATCATTTTATCTTTCCATCCATCCAGAAAGACTCCCTCCCATCTTTCCTTAAGAACATTCCTATGTACACCCAGTTTTGTCAATAACTGAAAATTTGAGTGTCATCTGCTCTGAGTACTCTTTGATTTTCCATAAAAGCTTAAGTACAACTTGGAGACCCACTTCTGAACTTCGTAAACAACTGATAGGTCCTAACTTTGGAGAAGATAGAATGTTTAAACTATAGATGAATCTCAAGATCTACACCCAAACAGAAAAGTCCCTGTTCCAAATATCAATTTCTTAATTCTTGCTTGAACCATGGATAATTTATCCCACACAGAAAGACTATTGCATACACTTCCCCCTGAAAAAGTCAGATTGGTAACTTTAGGCCATACTGTGTAATGAGACGCAGGGTAGAGTTGAGAAGCAATATAGCGTGATGCTGAAGGACATGGACTTGGGGACAGATTGCCTCGGTCTGGTCCTGGCTGGGTCCTACTTCACAGGCCTGTTTGAGGATTCAATAAGTTAACAGTTGTAAAGCAGTCAGAACAGTGTCTGATGCATTACTGGTGTTATGTAAGTGTCAGCTATCATTGCTTCTCATCATCAACTGTAACAATACTAAGAAATCACGTAATATAAAATCAGGGCCTACTATGTGCCAGGTACTATGCTAAGCCTTTCATATAGATCATTTCATTTACTGTCACCCTAGGATTAAAGAGTATGAATTCTGTTCTACCGAGAAGAAACTGTGATTTATAGTCTAAGTAACTTTCACAACGTCTCACAGAAAGTGGTGGAACTAGAATTCATACCCAGGCGGCTCCGACCTTTGCTCACTATATTGCATACGCACCACAGTGCCTGGTTCACGACAAGTACTTAGTAAATGTCTGTTGATGATAATCAAGATTATGACAACCCAGACCTATGGTTTCTATCAAATGCTTGTTTAATTTTTAGGCAGCTGACATGGAAGGAAAGAAAAAATAACAGCCAAAACCATTTAAAAAAAGACAAGCTGTGAGGTCAGTTTCTATTAATATACTTCTGCCAAAGAAATGATTATATAAAATATAAATGGCTCTTTCACACTGAACAGGACATAATTTTTAAGGTAACATCCACCCTTTGGAAAGAAGTTTTAAAATGTCACAGCTGCACATGAGCCACAGCCCTCCACTTCACAGCAGAAGAAAACACAAAAGGAAGATTCTGGGAAGCAGTTCCTCTGCAGTGACAAGAAAATCTATCGGGGCACTCCAATGATGCATTTACCACAGCAATACCATGTCACCAAATGGGCTAGAACAAAATACTGCTCTGAGCACTTTGGGAAGGTTCCAAGTTCTAACACTGGAGCAGGATTTTGATGGGATTTTGTAAACCCAAGGCAAACATCTCAGCACTTCAGTTTCAGAGAAAACCTGTAGTGTCTGCTGGGTGGTGGATGCATACATGCTAGTCCAGTATCCTCGACCCCTTTAATCCTTGACGGAAACATACAAGGTTTTTTTTGTGTTTTTTTTTTTAATCCTCACTCGAGGACATTTTTTGATATTTTGTTCAGATAGAGTGGGAGGGAGAGAGAGAGAGAGAAACATCGATGTGAAAAGGGACACATCGAGTAGTTGCCACCCGCACGACCCAACCTGGGCCGGGGACAAACTGCAACCAAGGTACGTGCCCTTAGCGGGAACCAAACCTGGGTCTCTCTGGACCACAGGTCGACGTTCTAACCGCTGAGCTAAACTGGCCAGGGCAACATACAAGGTTTTAGTATGCAAGTCCTTGACAGCGGAAAGCCAGCCAAGAGTTCAAATCCAATGGGAAACAAGTGCAGAAGCCCAAAGAGAGAGAAGCCATACCATCGCCTCAATCATTCTTTACCTAATTTCTTTTTTTTTTTTTGTGGTGTGTGCCCCTAACGGGAACCAAACCCGGGACTCTCTGGTCCGCAGGCAGACGCTCAACGGCTGAGCCAAACTGGCCAGGGCTCTGTACCTAATTTCTGATGACCCACGGGAGAAACCTCTTTCAGACCTCGGTGGCAGGAAAAGCTGTAGTTCTTCGGAGCAACAGGCTTGCTCTTCTGTATTTTTAGACAGTTGAACATAAATCACGTTAACTAACTGATAAGTGTCCCTTTCTCCTTTGCCCATTAGGAAGTTCAGCAGTAAACGTGTGACCCGACTGCGATGACTAGACACACATTTCTGTGTCACTGAATCCTCTGAATCTTCATTTTCCATTTCCCTTCATGTGGGTTTTTAAAAAATGTTTTTATTGATTTTTTAGAAAGAGATATAAAAATATCGATGTGAGAGAGAAACACTGATCAGTGCCTCCTGCACACCCTGTACTGGGGATCGAGCCTGCAACCCGGGCATGTGCCCTGGCTGGGAATTGAACCGGGACACCTCAGTCCATGGGACGATGCTCAATCCATTCAACCACACTGGCCAGACTCCCTTCATGTAGTTTTTAATTCATATATTTTTTAATCCTACTATAATAATGCATGTTTTCCAAATGCTTTTTGGATTCAAGTGGGATATAAATGAATTAACCTATCATTATTACAGTTGAGCATCAGAACAAGTTTGAGGACCACCTGTCTGAGGAAAAATTGATCAAGTCAAAGGTTGAAAACTTTCATGGATATGCCTTCATGTCAACTATTTTCCATTCACCAGCTTAAGAGCTGCTTTAATCTGAAAGTAGCCAGAAGAAGGTTAAGTAAGCAAGAGGCAAGGCTGGGTTGTGAGCAGAAAGCTCCTGGTGTCTGTACCCTCTCAGGGAGTAACAGTGCATTCTGGGAAAGTTATTCAATCTCTGTATTTTCTCGTCTGTAAAATTAGGATAACAGAACCTCTCTCAGAAGGTTGCTGTGAGATTTAGACAATCCTCAACTCCCTTAGCGAAGTGCTCAATGATGGCTGCTATTACTGCAAGTACAGGCTGGAACAGAAACCACTGCGATGAGGTGTAGGCAGCTTCCCCGCCCCAAAGTCACAACAGACTAACCGCTCCATTAAGGGAAGAGACCCGGTGGCAGGGAATGCTGGCATCAAAACAGAGCTCCTTCCTCATATGTGTCTAAGGCAGGTGTGTGGGGTGTGAGAGGGAGTCTGTCTGTCTGTCTGTCTGTCTATCTATCTATCTATCTATCATATTGTTGTTGTTGTTAATCCTCACCCGAGGATATTTTTCCATTGATTTTTTGTTTTTTAGATAGAGTGGAAGGGAAGGAGGGAGAGGGAAACATCGATGTGAGAGAGACAATCGACTGGTTGCCTCCGCTCAGACAGAGCCAGGGATTGAACCTGCAACCCAGGTATGTGTCCTTGACCAGGAATCGAACCCAAGACCCTTCAGTCCTTGGGTTGATGCTCTAACGCCTGAGCCAAACAGCCAGGGTGGAAGCATATCTATTTAAACCAGCCTACTTTTAACCTACAGGTAGCATTTCAGACTAGAGACTTGTCCAGCAGCCAGGGTTCCTCAAGTTCCCTAGTCTCTCAGATCCTACAAATATAGTTTAAAAATGGTGAGTAAATGTCAGAACCCACAGAACCAACCATCGCAGCACAGATATCAAAGGATATATGAAGTTATAATGTCATCCATACATCCAATTAACAAACATTTTTTGAGCATGAACAATGTCCCAGAAACAGATGAATAATCAATGATTCCTGCCCTCAAGCAGGCTGGGGAGGCTGCAGGACACACATGAACAGATAAATTACAAAGACCTAACAGTGTTCTTCCCTGGGTTAGGATAAGGTGCTGTGGGAACACAGACAAGGGGACAATGAACTTCCCCTTTCTTGAGGTGGAAACATCTGAACTCAGTCTTAAAGGATGAGTTGGAGCCAGGGGAAGAAGAGGGAATTAGTTTATTCCTAAAGGAAACAACATATGCAAAGGCCAGAAGGTACTGAAAAGCCCACGTGGACCAAGGGAAATTCAGCTTGAAAAAGGCCTAGACTTTGGAAGCTGTTCGAGGGGAAGCTGCAGTTGGGGTACTTGACCCAGAGTGTTGGTCAAGGTTGGGATTCTCTTATAAGCAACCAATGCTAACAGACCAGGGGAGTGATATGATCAGCTCTATATTGTGGTAAGGCTCTTCTGGTGGCACTATCAACAATGGGCTGCAGGAGACTGGAGGCAGGCAGACCCAGTAGAGGTGAATGGTGCCAAGCCTTGTCCGCTCTATGGCAGGCTGGCTAAATCCGATTTCCTCACTGAGCCAAAGTCATCACTGACGAGCTGACGCTGTCAACATCAGAGCTCAGACCCAACATCAGCTCTTCTAAAATGTCTGTACTTAGTGTCAGTCCCATCGCTTATAACTCTTCCTCTAGGGGCGACTATAATCATTTTCTGCTTGATCTTAATATAAGCACTGAATTATATTCAAGTGATAACCACTGTAGCTTATACCCCCTCTGAGGCTCAGATTGGATAATTTGAAATTTAAATAATAAAAAAGAAACAAGCTGACATGACAATAAGGTCACACTTTAGCCTCTTCTGAGCCAATACACAATTTGCTCTCAGTGAAACAGCTGAATATAATCGAATTAAATACAATTCCTATTACAAAAGAAGAAAGACCAAGGCCGTTCCAATAAACCAATTCTCCTGCCTAGTTAAACTGCAAAACCTTCAGGAAAGGTTTTGAAAGCATGACCCATCAGTTCTAATTTTTAAAACTTATCCTTTCAGTCAGGACTAGAAAAAGGCCCATTCCAACTTTTATCTTTACTACAAAGTGCTGTTATCTTGGCCTGATGTCAGGAGCTCTATCTCTCTTTCTGCTGACAAGCAGAGACGAGAAAGATAAGATTGGAAACGAATCTCACTTCTCTGAGTAAATAAATAATCAATACTCATCTAAATGTAAATGAGAAGGTAGCCCCCTCTGATAACAGCACTCTTATCAGAGAGCCAATTTTCTTCAGACATTTGGCCTCAACCAAATCACCATCATTCAGCCCCAGCCTAATGGCAAAAAATCGTAACTAAATTGAACCGATCACCAGAGATCAACTAAGTTCGGCCTTGGCCACTTCAGGTTCAAATGTTTGGGAATGCAATTTTGCCCCCATTAACTTTCAATAGCAATGAAGAACAGACTGGTCAAGGGGCCAGTCTGTGCAATAAACAAACCCCAGAAAGGGGGCCTGCCGGAGGATGAGGAGTGGGTTTAAGTGCTTAAACAATGCCATAACTACAGTAAATCCCAGAGCTGTGAAGGGAAGGCTGCTGCTGTGGGGTGGGGACAGGGCAGTCCTCCTTCTTATATCAAAGGCTTGGCTGAAACTGAGAAGACATTTCATTTGCCTGACAATGATGGTTAAAGTTTATTAAAACAAATGTAAACAAATAAAAGAGATATTAAAATACTACAGTAGCTAAAAATAACCTAAGGTTCAAATGATCAATTTCCTCCAACTAATTTTCATCAGACTTACATCTGACCCAGCAGTGCTGCGCTGACCTGATTTTACTGAAATAAGACGCCGTCTACAAGACAAATCACTTTAAAACCACTGCACTGGGGTTTCCATTTCTTTGCTGCAAGACTCAATTCACTGTTGATGAGAGTATTGGGGAAATTATGACTATTATTGATAGGACAGCAAAACCACTTTACACAGTAGTCCTCAAGTCAACAGAAAGCTTGCACTGGATCATTAAAGAAGGTGTCAGCTAGAATCAGCAATTAAAGACAAAGGGTGGGAAAGGCCTAATTTTTTGAGCATGTTAAGGACACCAGACACAGAAGCAGCAGCTCGTATCCATCCTCTAAGAATAACAAAGCCGAAATAAGGATCAACTGAGGGGCAGACTGCTCTGCCTACACTTAGGGAAAGAAAATGCTTGTTTTTTTGCCTGACCCCCAAGTTTCCAGAACACCGGCTCTCATCAACAGTACGCTCCAAATCTTTATCAAAGGAGGCCATGTCTGGAGTGAGACAGACCTGCTCCAGGTTTTACCATCTCTGCTCCTACTGAGTAATCCTAGAAGGTGAACATGTGGTGGTTGGAGCCTTGGTTTTGGAGTCAAAAAGACTTGGTTGAAGATCCTGGCTCTTTTATGAGTATGTGGCACTCGGTAAGTTAGGCGATCAAAACCTTCATGGAGTAACTGCAAAGATTCTGCATAACACAGTGTGTAGGACATAATAAACACTCGGTAACTGTCACTGGTTATACTGCTATGCAAATTTAACAAAATCATCAATTTGCCCCTTTTGGAAAACAACAGTGACTGACACTGAGGTCTTTCCGGGCCTTGACAAAAGGCTTTACATGCATTAGTTCTCTGAATCATAAAATTCTATGAGGTAGGCCCTATTATAACCTCATTTACAGAAAAGAAAAGAAAAAAGGCCAAGTAGTTACATACGTGCCCGTGGTGAGGCCGGGACAAGGTGTGTGCCTCCAGAGCCTGTGTTTGTAACTACACTACTATGCTGTATTCCAAAAAGAGCATTCTACAATCTTCTTGCTCTTTGGGTTGAAAAAAAGAAATTGTAAGGTTGAGATGATTTATTAGTTCAGAAAGAAGTGAAGACGTAGGCTGAGAGGCGAGGAGGGAAGACAGAGGGGGCAGTTGGTTGTGAGGGGGTCAAAACTGATGGCCCCCAGCCCTGACAGCAGGTATCTATCTGAGAGGCTAAATGTGAACACCAGCTTCTTGCCCTGAGATTTTTTCCGGGGAGGGGGCCTTTTCCTAAGTTAAATGATTTACAGAGTTACTGCCACAATCCACAGTTCTGAAAGTGTGATTTCTTTAGGGTTTATAACTATACCCATTTCTAGTCCTGTTACAACTTTTTTATTGTGATAGAAAACATTTACTGGAAATATGTTACTGCTATTACCAGGTCATAAAATAAAAAGAAAAATAGTTTATGTATTGCCATCATTTCCAATCATCAATCAGAAAGTGCCAAGAGGAGGAAAGGAAAGGGCGTACAGCCGAGATTTCCTTCTTTGTGTAGGAGAAAATGCAGGAGCATCATAATTCTTTAGAACGATTTTCTTCTTGAAGATCCAGCCTCACAGATGGGCTCCTGGGAGGAGCAGGAGGGCACACCTTTTGGCATCTCCCCTCCTCCCTGCAGCCTTGCCTGAATCCATGTCAGAATCATGAGCTCTTTCATCCCGACTTCCTCGGGCCTTGCCTCTGTCAGTGCACTGAGCATGCTGGATGAGAAGCAATTCTGTCTATTTGTTGCTGTTCTACCCCCAGCCCCCTCCAATCAGGGCACTCTTTGAAGACAAGGGTGGAGAGACTTCTGAAAAAACCCAAGTTTGCATTCCCAGAGGTCTACTCTTTGTAGGTGCTCAATGATCTTTGTTAAATAGAATGACTTCAACAAGGTGGCATTTAAAATTGAACAACCTTGACCCAACAAAGAAACCTATCCTGAGAAACACACAATGATGTAAGTTAAAAAATGTTCACTGCAGCACTGTTTTAATATCAAAAATTAGACAATCTAAATATTCTCCAGTAGAAAACTAGTATGTAAATTACAATATATATATATATATATATATATATATATACGCGCACTGGGATGTTATGTAGCTGTTAAAAAATTAAGCTACTAAGACATGGGAAGATTTCTACGATACATTATTAAATTTAAAAATATATACTGTATGGAGTATGCTTGTTTAATAAAGTCAAACCCAGCAACATGTGCATTTATGTGTGAGTGCAAATTTGCTAAAAACACACCCGAACACAATCTGAAAGAAAATGAGCCAAACTGTTTTCACAGTTACTGTGTTGACTAGAATTATCTCCGGTGGTGGAATGGGTTAATGGCAAAGATGAAGGCTTTTGCTTTCTTTATGGACTTCTATCTTGTTTAGATTTAACAAACAAACAAACAACAACAAAATTTTTTTTTAATCCTCACCCGAGGATATTTTTCTATCTTCAGACAGAGTATGAAGGAGAGAGAGAAACATCGATGTGAGAGAGACACATTGGTTGCCTCCAGCACAACCCCGACCAGGGCCAGGGACCAAACTGCAACCGAGGTACGTGCCCTTGACTGGAATCGAACCCATGAGTCTTTGGTCCGCTGGCCAACACTCTAATGGCTGAGCCAAACCAGGCAGGGCTGGTTTGGATTTTTGACAGTGGGCATATACTGGCATTACTTTTGTCATTAAAAATCCAGTTTAAAAAATTAGGTGGAACAATTTTAGAGGTGATTCCAGCTAGATCAGGTTAGGAAGTATGGCCTCTGGGGCCTTCTCTCACTGTCTCTGGCTCCTCACAGATTGTGGGGACTCAGCAGCAGCTGAGGAGACACCTAAGCAGTTGTGGAGCCAGGAACTAAAATGGCATAGATCCCAGGATGTTCAGGGGCTCCCATGGTCCAGTCAAGCCATGGATTGGACCACAGAGACTTCCAGAACTGCTCAAAGGAGCAAGGCAGCAGAGGCGAAGAGGACTGGAGCATCTGAGGCTGGGCTGCTGGTGCTTAGGTTTCTGTTCACAGAGAGACCATGACTGAGGACAAGGGTCAGAGTGCTTATCTGCTGCTCTATCACCCCAGTCTAGACAACTGTGCCTGCCTGCCCTGTCCTCCTCACGATTACACAGGGGCTGTGGAAAACAAGGGTGCCTCCTACTGTCTCTCTCTGACCTACTCAACATCCCTCTGGGGCAGCCCTGGCGCCTCCACTCACACTGGGAGAACAGAGGTGGTTTGTCAGGGGTCCATCCCTGCAGACTAGGGGTAGGGAGGTCTGATTTTGATCCCTGCCCTAAACTCAACATTGTGTGTGTGTGTGTGTGTGTGTGTGTGTGTGTGTGTGTGTTCTAGGGAGTGCCCTGCAACCTTTGCTGACCCCAGCACATTTGGGATGGTATAATGTTTATAAGCCAGACTGCTTGGGTTTGAATTCCCAGCTCCACCACTTAACAGCTGTGTGACCCTGGGCAAGTTACTTAACCTTTCTGTGCCTTACTTCCCCATCTGTAACAGAGAGATAATAACAGCACCTACCTCTTAGGCTGTTCCTAGGGTTCAATAAGTCATATCCTGGGTTGTTGCTTCTGCTTTCCAAGCAGCATTTTTTACAGGGGTGGGTAAGTGTTTCTAGTTCTCCAGCAGAGGCTGGAACCTCTAAAGGTCTCCCAAACTGGTCTCATTTCCTTCCCCTTCCCACCTCCCACCTCCCAACTAATAACACAGTAATCCAGACATCCTCCAAACTATGCTGTTTCAACCCTCTGTGTCTTCACTTACACTAGTGCCTCTACCTGGAATAATCTTCCTTCTGCTTCACTTCTCTAGTGCCGTTCTCTCCTACCCAAGTAGTCACAACTGCTAGGAACCACTGCCTCTGGATTTCTCTGAGCAGCCCTCACGACACAGATCTCTGATGGGCCTGGCTCTTGTATCAGCTGCCCGCAAGCTGAGAGCACACTTTAGTATCTCCGCGTTCCCAGGGCAGCCACAGCACCAGGTGTGTTCAGTGGATAGTCTGTGACTAAACAGAAGCCCAGTCTGCTTGCTACCACCCTGACTACCTCCTCCTCCAAAGCAGACTTGAAGTTCCACCTCCATCTGAGTCCAAATGTTCCACTGTTTGGAGACTCCCAATAATGCCCAACTCCAACTGGGTTTCCTGGAGATGGATGGAGCTAGTGTAGGTCAAGCTGAGACACTCTGCTGCGTTGGACACTGGCAGGAAAATGGAAGATAGACACTGCCAGGGGCCAGCGCCCCATCCCCATCAGTTCGGTCCCCTCACCCAGGCCTGCCTTCTCTCTCCACAGCAACCTGTCCCAATGTGCTTCCTATCACAGTTCTCTGAGCTACAACACACAGGCCTAAATGGAAACTGCTTAACATCAGAGCAAGAAGATGTACTCATGGAAACCCACAGCTTCCAAACCTGGAGAACACTGGAAGCCACTGGGCAAGAGCCATCGCCATACCATCTCAGGCAGGAGTGCTGAACTTCGCCACCCTGAGGAGTGCCAGCAGTGTCACTACCCTGCCGTGAATGCACTTTCCTTTGGAGAAAGGAGGCCTGATATTACTTGTGAAAAAGAAATATTTTTTCCTCTTTCAAATCCAGATTTCACTTGTTAGAAAGGATGGAAGCCTTTAACACTGTCCCTTAGCATCCAATTTTTCAATCCAATCTGTTTTTCTTAACTTGAGTCACTGTGACATTACCAAATTTTACATACAGTTATCTGTTGCTCTGTAAAGAAATACAGATGGTTTTTGTGGAAATAAACAGTCATTTATTTTAAACAATTGTAAAATAGTTTATGAAAACCAGTGGGGTAATGCATTCAAATAAATGCCAAAACTGGCTGATGGGGAGCCAGGCGCTAAATCACATTGCTGAGGAATTCGGCTGCGGGGAACAGATAGTAAATCCAGAGTGACAGAATTTCCCGTGATGGCAAAGGTTTCTGACATCCAGTCCAGTACTCAAAAACCACAGCAGTTCAAACCCATTTTCCTTAACACAGCCTTGACAGCCAGTGAAATTAGTGAATTTAGTCACAAGCACCTAAGGACAAAAACAAAAGAAAAAAAAAAAAAAAAAGAAGACTTCATTATCTGCAGCCTTTTTTGAGCTATATAAAAATGATGACTCCAACCTGAGTCAATGCAGAATAAGCTTGGGGCCAAATGTTTTTGATCATCAGACTCTGTTATGATACTGTGGAACCCAAAGACTTCCATGCAAATCCGCTTATGTCAGAGACTGGCTTGGGGAAACCATACCCTCTCTGAACCTCTGTCTCCTCCTCTGTAAAATGAGGGTAATAGTGTATGTACTTGACAGGCTGCTGAGCAGATTCAGTGAGGCACCAGGAGTGACAGTGTTCTATAAACAGCTGGGTGCCAGTGGCCATGGTGAAAAGGGTCCCAGCCCTGGCTGGGACAGCAGGTCCTAAGCACTACTGACAATGAACTGGGTGGGCCTGCCCCTGAAGGAACTAACAGAACTCCAAGCACTTACTTGCTTCTAATTTTACATGACAATCAACTATACACTTTTTAAACTTTTCTTCTCAAACCAGCCTTTTCCTTGTAATTGGGTTTCCAATGATAAGACCATGAGTCTCCCAATGAATTAACTCAGCTGTTCATCAGACATTTACAGAACCTATCATGTGCCACACCATGAGCTAGGCACTGTAGATGCAAACATAATTAAGACTGATGTTGCCCTGTAAGAAGTCAGTGCAGTGAAAAAGGCAGTCACTAGTTGGAATACTTACTCAAACTTCCTCCTCCTTATTGACATTAAGTCAACTCCGAAGTTCTGTAGCCTCTACCCTCTGTAGATTCTGTAGAATCTACCCTGTAGATTGTAGACTCAATCTCCCTCGCACTGCTTATCATCCAGTCCACAGTAATGGTCTCCCAACCCATCTCCTGGACTCCAGCCATCCATTCTTCACCCCATTGTCAGAGGGTGCTCTCTGGAGTCAAACCCTGAAGGTTATCACTTCTGTGTTTAAAATCATTTCACAACTTCACCACAACCGACTCCTACTCTTCAGACCGTCTAGCCATCCTAATTTCTTGTCCATCTATGTCCTCTATAATCCAGCCAAACTGTTCTCCTCACTATTCAGAGCATGTATTGCATGGTTTCCTACCTCCAGGTCACTGCCTGCCCCTCCAAAACCACACCCTCCTTTATGATTATCCCCTACGTCTTATATGGCCTCCACCAACCCTCTGCATCTGCTTTTCTCCTACTGACCTCCATGACAACATCAGGCCCTATCAGATTTCTAGACTGACCTACCTCCTTTCCACACAATAGGGAAAGTGGCAACACTTAACATTCCTCTCACCTGCAGGCTCTGTTCTAAGGCAAGAGGATTTCTGAATTCCAGGCCAACTAAATACAAGGCTTCCTTTGTTTTAATGTGGTCTTGGCCTTCATGTCTCCTTCAAATAAATATCCTTGTCCCTGGCCCAGCCCAGAACCCCACCCCCAGGTCTGATGTCCTGCAAGGTTCTCAGTGTACCTCTCAGAAAATCTTGCCTGCCTGCCCTGTGATGCCACCCACCAGCCTGGATTTCCTTGTGCATAAATTATACATTTATCTGAATCCCTTTATACTTGCTTGATAAAAATGAAGGGGGAAAAAAAAGAGGGGAAGACATGACCAGACAACAATTTAAATAGTTTGGAGAATTCCACTTGCCATGACTCTCAGTGACTCAATGAAACCCAAGAGGGTGAGTATGAGGCAGGAGTCTTACTTATCCTCGAAGCTACAGAACTTGGTAAATGTCTGATGAGTGACTAACTGAATTAATTGGGTGGATGGTGATGTCTCAGTTTTCTACTCCTCTTACAGTGTGAGTGTCTTTCTGTACCAAGTTTGATCTTAGCATTTAAAGATAACAATTTTTAGTTTTCATCTGTCCCAAAGCTAGAGAAAAAAGCTAGTTGTTTTAGATTTAATGAGAAAAACCAGTATGTTGGTATCTGATGGGCATTTTTAAGGAATTTTTTTCTAGAGGTAACTTTGACAATAGGACTTTTTCTTACTTGTCTTTTTGACCTGACCCTGTCAGGACATGGCTCTCTGTATTGCTGTCCCTTAAATACCAAGCACCATCTGCTTCCCTGGTCCTTGCTGTCAAGAGCTACAGTTCATCCTCAATCCTTATGGTCCTTGGGTGTTACATGCCCATCTCCCCTGCTCCCCTCTGCCTGTCCATCTTTCTTCTAACTACAACGGTACCAACCATGGCTGTGTTTCAGTCAGCACATGAGCCTCAGTAAGTGCCTTTCTTACTGCCAATACCCTGTGTGGCCTCATCGTAGACATTTGGGCTCTTGCCTCAGTACATTCCACCAGATTGGTAAAACCTTAATGGCAGTGTTCAAATTCCAGTTCCAGCTAACTTGAAGCATTGTTTTCTTACCTCCAAATTGGGGGTTATCATTTTTAATTCATGAGGTTGTTTATAAATTAAATGAGATTATTACACATGTAAAGCACTTAGTATTCAATAAATGGCAATAATTTATTATTATATTAATATAATTTTGTATATTTCACCATGTTCAACTCTGAATCTATCAAACAGATAAGAGGCTAAATTATATATCTTATTTTATGTTAAGCCAATTGTGGCTTATAACCTAAGATGCTAAAATATGTTCTTGTGCTAAAGACACAAAACGAATAGGTAAAGCAATGGAAAAAGTGGTGGTAGAGGAGTCATGGCTGCCAGCCATTTTCCCTTCTGGGAGTTTTCCTTCTTGTTAGATCTATTATCTGGGAGCTGGGCTGCCCTGCTGGCTTTCCATTTGCCTTGCTAATAACAGTAAATCCAGCAGCTTCCACTGCAGCTCCTGTCTCCTTCAGCTGACTCTGAGGCCAATCAGCATTTCCTCTCTGCTAATGTCAGATGTTCACTGGGAAGTCCTGCTGAAGAGAAAATTTATGACAAAAGTTTCTCTAGCTTTTAACCCTCTGCACATCCAGCCCCAGATGCGGAGTGCTCCAGAGGACTGCTAGGTCATTTCTACATGTGCACACCTATGTTCTCTCTGCTGCTCTGCTGCTCTGACAAGGGGCCTCAGACCCTGGGAAAAGCTCAAATGAGCAGCTGGGCAGACAGATGCACACATTCTGGGCCATACCTAATGGGGGCTAAAATCTGAGCTGGGTTCCTTAGCAGCTAGAGTCTCTATTGAACCATGACTCAAAGCAGTCATACTCATAAAAAAGTGTTATATCACAAAATTGTGAGTATGACTGGGTCTCATAACAGTGAAACTGAAGTGAGGGGACAGAACTAACATTTATTGAGTAATAAAATAATAACAGCTAAGTGCTTGGTGTTTGAAATGGATTTCCATTTAATTCTTTCAACAATGCTATAAAGAAGATATTATTATTCTCATTTATAGATGAGGAAATGAAGTTCAAACAGGCTAAGAAACTCACCAAAGAGCTAGAAAGAGTAATAGGAACAAGAATGGAACCAGGGAGATGCTACCGGAATCCAGGTATTACATTCCAGAGTTAAGGCTTCCAACCAAGCAGCCTGTGATCTAGTTGTGACCTTGTTTTAGGATGACCTGACCAAGGTCACCAGTTAACAGTGGTAGTTTGAGCTTTAAGCCATCCGTGACAGCCATCCCTGAAAGAACCTTCCAAGGGCTGCAGAGGAGGAGAGAGCGGTGACGCGGGCTTTCGGGAGACAATGGGTGGACTCCTCCGTCTCTCCAGTGGAAAGAGCACAATGGCTGTCAGCCAGGCTCCGGCTCACTGGCAACAGGGGCCATGGCACAGCAGCACCGCCAGGCCCTTTAAGACCTAAGCTCCTGGCACAGAAGAAGAGGTTCATCACAGGGTTTTCATTTAAAGTAAGTTCAAGCATTTTGGGACAGCTACATTCTAGCTCAATAGGCTTTTCTATCACCTCTGCTCCACCTCTCCACAGAAGTCAGATGACACACTGAACTGGATTAGTAGATTCAGTAAACTAATTTTTGTCCCAATTTAAAAAAAAAAATTGTCAAAATGTACATGTGACAGCTGTTTGGGACTCCACTGTTATGGAAAAGTAGCTGTTTTCATTTATATTTGAGATATTAGTCATCCTTAGACTGGGACGGAGTACTCAGTTAATAGCTTGTACTTTAACCTATGGAAAATACAGGTCACAGAGGAAAATGTTAACAAAATCACAATATAAAGGTTATACTCATATAACATTTTGGCCTTAAAAGGTTTGAAATGTTTATAATGGAAAGCAACTATTTCATAACAATGTTCTCACAGAAAACTGACATCTAACACAATGAAATAGATTGTGGCTTTTAGTAGAAAGAAAGTTTCCAAATAGAGAAAGTCCATGTAAGTAAGGGAAAGAGAAAATGTTTTAAGCTCTAGAATTTGAAAGTAAGCTGTCTTATTTTCACAAATTAAAAATATTATTTTTACTATTATCAAAGTAACACGTATATATAGTTTTAAAAGTAAATATACTCTAAGTTCTATAATGAAAACAAGTTCATTCCCCGCTCATCCCTGAGTCCTTTCTTACAGGCAATTAGTTTAAACTTTTTGCCTATTTCTTCTGGTACTCACCTTCATATTTTTATTAGCATTTCTATTCAGCTGTTTTAAGCCCTGGCCAGTTTGACTCAGCCGTTGGAGCATCAGCCCGAGGAGCAAAGGGTTGTGGGTTCAATCCCCAGCTCTGGTTGGGGTTGTGTGTGTGGCAACCACTCGATCTCACAACAGTATTTCTTTCTCTCTCTTTCTCCCTCTATCCCTTCCACTCTATTTAAAAATTAATGGAAAAATATCCTTGGGTGAGGATTAACAAACAAACAAACAAAGTATATTATAAATGTCAGACAGCATCTATTAACTTCCACTACGAAAGATGAGGATTGAGTGTGTGCTCTCGCCCTCTTTCATCCCACCCCACCCTGACTTTCAGAAGTGAGTTTAATTTTCTGTAATACAGTGTGTACAGCAGTTTCCTCCTGCTGGGCCCCCATATTTGATTATCAATGCTTAAAATGTCTGTTTTTGGTATACTCTTCTGGCTCCCCAAGGATTCATTAGAGATTCATGTCATTAAGAGAACATGAAAGGCAACTAATTTCAACTGATGTACACTGCGTTTCATTTTTAAGACATTTACATTTTCATTTGATGATTTAATTCTCAGAGGAAGTTTGATCTCCAATAATGAAAGCACAGTGGATTTCTTGACTAGAAAGTGGGTGGCCTTGGGCCTGGCTGGCAGGGAACGAAGTAGCTGCGGGTCCCAGATTAGCTTTCACTGCTTCTCCCTACTTCATTCCACAAAATGCGTTAGCCACCAGCTCTGGGCCGGCTACAGTGCTGACAAACAAACAGAAAACCGTTCTTCTCCACCAGGGCTTTCATCTTACTCAAATGAAAACTCACCCCTATCCTATCCTAAATCCTCTCCCAAAGGAAACAAGGTTTTCATCCTTCTCCTTGGTAAGGTACTCACCAATATCTAGCAAGATCAATGTATTAGGAAGTAATTGGGGCAGCCTATGGCACCTCCGACACAAGGGACAGTGTTCTCCATAGCAGCTTCCAAGGCTGAGATATGGCCCATACCTCTTAGTTTCCCCTATTGATCCAAATGGAGTCACTCACTGCTCATGAACTCACCCCACCGCTGCTGCCCTTCCACTCATGCTTGCATCAGGGAATGGTGTTGGTAGTCAATTAAGAGATGCTGAAGTGGAAAGAATGAGGTAATGCTGATCCTGGGCAAGAGGGAGTCCCTTCAGGAGGGAAACTCAAAAAACGAACTCACCGAAGTCCTTCTTAGCAGAAAATGGACAGACTAAAAGCTGGAAGGGAGAATACCTATCAAATGAATCTTGCTGGTATGTTTATTTATTGGGCAGCTCCCCTACTAGAATTAAAGCTCTCTTGGAAGAGGCCCTGTCATCCTTATTCACTGCCTGGAACGTAGTAGAGACTTCATAAACATTTACTCAGTGATGAGTTTGGATTTGAACACACTGCTTCAGAAAACTGACCCTCAGGATTTTTTACACTTAAACCATACTTTGTCTTAATTTTATCTTACTTCACATTGTTCTGTTAATTTTTAAAAAGGGAAAGCTGGGGTTCTGTTATGATTTGCTATTTCTATGATTATGTGGTGACAGTTTGGGAGAAGACGGAGGAGTTCCCATAGAGTAGTTTGCAGCACTTGGGCTGTGATCACATCTCACCAACTTTCTGTTCGAAACACTGGTTCGATGGCACAGTAGGATCTATACACCTTGCAAACTGCCCTCCCGATCGGCAGCTAGGTATCAAAAAGTAGGTGCTGTCACGTCCTTTCCCCAGACCTGTCTCACAGTGCCACTCTAATGTCTTCTGATTTTAAGTCATCTTTGTCTCTGGGCATTATTGTCATTGTAAGACAGAAAAAGAAATACCTTCACTGCTAAGCTATTTTCCTTCTTTTGTTTCCTTAATGCATTTAAAGCTGTTGCAGAAAGCACGGGTACCTGTAACTTACTAAAAAAGGAAAAATTTGTTATAGAAAACTGATGTTGCAATTGTTAAAATTGCCCTTTAAATTGTTTATGGGGGAAGACCAGCCCTAGTGTCAGGTCTCTGAAGGCAGTGAGACAGAAGTCTGGTGTCTCAGGTCCCTGGGCTGGTCTCAGAAAAGTCTTCTGCAGTAGGCTAAGTCTTCTAAAGTGATGGTTTTTCATAGCCAAGTGGCTAAACTCAGTCTTGGTAGAGGAAGGCTTTTCCTTCCAGCTCCTAACAGGATTAGCACAGGAATGGCCTGCTGAAGAAGGAGGGCCTTCTGCTTCCCCTGGGGGAGATCAAGACTCTTCATGGTGGGATGTGAGGGGTAGACGCAGTACTCCAAATCTTTCTGTAACTTCCGTAATCATGCCCTCAAAAAATCATATTGGTGTTTGATTACATTTCCTTTTTGTAAGTGCTTTCAGAGAAGCAGCAGCAGACTCTATGAGCCACTCAATTGTTAATACTAAGGCTTTTAAAAATCACTTATAAACATGTTTGTTTCAGGTGACTGTAGTTTGTCCATCTTTACCTTTAGAACCTTTGGAACAGCGTATTAAATTCGCTGATATAAGCTATATGATGAATGAGCCTGTGATCATTAACCCTACAAATATGGAATGGGTTTTCTTGTTAGTCGAAAATCACTGGAGTTGACACTCTGGGTCTAGTTTTCTCCTTGTTCACAGTAAAGGATGTTTCCAGCACATCCGTATCCAGAACAATATCCAGAACTCTGGTTCTATCACAGAGTATATGCTTTCTACAGACTTAATTCATTAGAAAACAAAAGGTACAGGCAAAGGCCAAGTTGTATGGGTAGAAAAGGAAGTAAACAGAATCCTAAAAAGCCAGGTTTTATGGTGTGCCTGACATGGTGGTGGCAATAGAGGCAAAGGCATCTGACATCCACTGAGCACTTACTATGAATTAAGTTTTTTTTCTTTATTGATTATACAGAGAGAGGAAGGGAGAGGGAGAGAGAAAGAGAAACACTGATGAGAGAAAATATTGACTGGTCACCTCCCATATGCCCCTCACTGGGAATCTGGCCCACAACCTGGGTATGTGCCCTGACCAAGAACTGAACCTGCAACCTCCTAATGCATGGGTTGACGCTCAACCACTGAGCCACACCGGCTGGGCTGGATTAAGTTTTTTACATGCAGTCAGTGAAAATAACAACCCTTTAAGGTAGGTATTAGTACCTTGACGGACAGAAAAGATTACTCGGGTTAGAAAGGCTTGATGACTTACCTAACTTCACAGCATGTGTGAAAGGTACAACTGGGGTGGGGACCCAGGCTGGTTTGGTTCCAGAGCCTATGTCCCTTTCCAATGAATCATATTGCATGTGCAACTGAGGCAGGTGCACTAGGTATTTCTGGGGAGAAAAGTATACCTGCCACCATTGAACTGTGGATCCTGTAACCTTAGTCAGTGGGAGGAAGTACAGCACAGTGGTTAGGAATATACGCTTTGGAGTCATACATCTGAGGTTTGAGTCCCAGCTCCCCAACTAACTAGCTGAATGACCTTGAACAAGTCCTGCATCCTCTTTGAGCTTTACTTTTCTCATTTATAAAATAACAACCAACTCTGCCCTGGCCGGTTTGGCTCAGCGGTTAGAGCATCGGTCTGAGGTCCAGAGAGTCCCGGGTTCGGCTCCCGCTAGGGGCACGTACCTCAGTTGCGGTTTGTCCCTGGCCCTGGTTGGTTGTGTGGGTGGCAACCACTTGATGTGTCCCTTTCACATCGCTGTTTCTCTCTCTCTCTCTCCCTCCCACTCTATCTGAACAAAATATCGAAAAATGTCCTCGGTGAGGATAAAAAAAAAATATATATATATATATATATATATATATAAATAACAACCAACTCAAATAGCTGTTTCAAGAATTAAATGTTTTAAGAATTAAGTGTTTGGTAGATTGCCTGGCAAATTTTGAATATTCAGTAAGTGATAACAATTATTATTATACTTATAACCATATTGTGCTTAAAATCACAGGTCAATTGAAGGAATTGCAACCTCAAGATGTTATTTAACATACGAAGTAATGAAAAATAACATATTCCACAAAAAGTAGTAAAAATTAGTGTTTTCTATGCCACCAGGATATATTTGGCCAATTCAGAAGCTTATATTAATATAAGTGAAATCTAAATTATATTTTTAATTTTATGAGTTCTTTCCTATTTTACTATGAACATTTTTAAATCAAAGAAAAGTTGAAAGAACTATACACTGAAAATCCATCTACCCAACACTTATATCCTACAGTTAACATTTCATTATATTTGCTTTATCACATATCTATCAGTCTATCTTTTAAAAAAAAACGCATTTCAAAGGAACAGACATCAGTACCTTACCCCTAAACCCTTCAGTGTGCATAACATTAACTGGTGTTTAATATTTATTTAAGATTCTCCTTTTGTTTTTTGGTAAAATTTACACACAGTTATAGGCACACATCTTACAAGCACCATGTGATAGTTCTGACAAATGCCTACACCTGTGTAACACTAGCTCTTCTGTCAATATAAAGACTATTACTTTTACTCTAAAACATTCCCTCATATTTTTAAGTACAAGGAAAAAAACACTGGGCTCAAGAATCAAGGGGTCTAGGTTCAAATCTCACTGACATGACTCATTAGTAACACACACAATGCAAGCAACCTCAGTTTTTTCAACCATAAAAAAAGAGAGAGAGAGAGATAATGCCCATCTCACAAGGTTTTTGTAAAGATTAAATACAAAAATTCCTGGAATACAATACATGTTCAGTAGATGTAACCAAAGGGTACTTTCTCTCTTCTCCCCTCCCAGCTCCCCAAACTGAGGATGTTGCCTTCAAAAAAGAAAACGGTAAGAACAGCAACAAAAACAGTTAAATGAGAGACAAGGGGAAAAAGGCATCTCTCTGCATAGGCAGTCCTCTCCCAATTTATCCACTCTGACTTCAGCTAATTAAACATCTGTCTCAACGGTCTCCTCAGCAAATCAGTCATCCCCACTTTGTGACACTGATTGTTGGTTGCAGCCTTTTCCCCACTTGCCACGATTCCCAGAAACTTCTAGGAGTTTACTCACCAGGCACATGGCAAGGAATGATGCAGGGTCCCCATTAACCCCCTACAGTTGCCCTTGGTGCCAGTGTTGTTCATAATGCTGCCAGACGTGTCCTTAGATGTGCCTCCCCAAATAAACCTGTTAAGGGGTGACAACTTTTTTGTCTACACTTCTGATTCCCAGATTATAATGCATTTTCTAAGTGTACCATACTAAAATAAACTACTTAACAGAAAATCTGTTTTGTAAACTAGTTCTGATGACAAAGCAAGCAGGTAAGAACATAAGGTCTCAAATGCACTGAACCGGAGTCTAGTGAATTACCAGCTGACCCTCTCTAAACACAAAGCGTTGCTGGTGAACCAAGGGGCAGTAGGCAAACAAGTGAAATGGCTGGCCTTTCTCTACATACTGAAGCGTGCGCGCGTGTACCCACACCTGCTTAAGCAGGACAGGGGGAGCTGAAGTGGGAAAGAATTGTATTCTGAACTATAGGGTATTTCTTAAAAATAGTTTTCTGAAATGAGACTTCCTCTCAATCCCTCTTCCCACTAAAACAACTAATTGACTTAAGAACTACCTTTTCAGAAAGATAAATGGTAATAAAAACATTTAACAAAACTTAATTACACCAAAACACCAGAAAGGCAAATTAAAACTAGGTATTAACTGCTAACCACCAGTTTGATAAAAATTAAAGATTGATAACATCCAGTGTTGGTAAGGGGGTGGGGAAAGAGCTGCTCTAATATGTTCTTGGAGTGTTCAAAGAATGAATATAAACTTTTTGAAGGGCAATTTGTTTTTCTCAACATTTTAAATAAGCAAACCTCTGATAAGCAATCTCAAAATTAAAATAAACTTAACTTGAAAGATAAAAATGCAGTGGTCACTCTAATATAGAATTGCTTATGACAATCAGTAAAAGACTGTAAAATCATGTATCTTGTATAGAATCATTAATAAAAACATTTATGTAGATACATTTTTCATTAGTTCATTTAACATTTACTAACTGTCTCCCATTTGATAGGCACTCTGGGTAGATGCTGGGTATATAGTGATTTTTAGAAAACAAAAAAACAGAGTCCTGCCCCCACAAAATTTACTGCCTATATGTATATCTGCATGTGAACATAATACCAAAACAAAAAAGAATTTACATCAAAGAGAAAACACCTTCACTTTTTACTTCACACACCTCCAAAATATTTGATTTTTCCCAAAAAGTATTTAATTTTATTTAAAAATATATTTTAAAACCTTGTATCTATACCTTGTTTTAATATTAACACTAGGAGAACTGGCAGCAACTCCAAGCTGCTTCAGTTCCCCAAACTGTGCATGCAGCTCTAATACGAGAAACCAGACTTTCCCATGGTGCCCGTCCCTCAGCTTCCTGTACCGAGCACCACCCACTTCTCACACCAGAGCCCAGGGCTCACCGTCCGGGGGACAGAGTTCTCAAGAGCCCCTCACCAGTGCCCCTGCCTCCTGTTTTTTTGTCCTCTAATCCATTTTTTAAACACAGACAGTGTTTCCCAGAAGAAATAATGACTATGTATGTTGCTCTCCTATCAATGGTTCCCCTCTGCCATTAGAATAAAGTTCAAACTCAACACAGTTTACAAACATGATCTGGTCCCAAATGACCACTTTGGCCTCATCATTCCCCACCCTCCCAACTCCTGCTCTACTGCGTTACTATACTGAGCTACGTGCAGTTTCCAGAAGGCATCAAGCTCTCCGACTGTGCTCCTTTAGCCTGAATACTCTTTCCCGTCCCTCAGCACCTGGAAAGTTTCTACTTCTCTTCGGGTATCAGCCAGGTAATATGCTCAGGAGAGTTCTCCCTGACTCCCTAAGACTGGTCCCTGCCCACAATGTGCACCCAGGCCCTATACTTACTTCCACTCTTCATGTGCATGGTATTGTAACTGCCTATTTGATTGTCTTCCCAACCAAAGAGTAAGTGTCTTGAGCATAAGGACCATTTCCTGGCTTCTACAATACCCCTACTAACCTACACAGCGTTTTCTGAATGCTAAGACCAGTAAATAGATGTATCTCTTCTGTTTTGTTTTTTGAACAGAGAGAGAATAAAACAACATCAACAAAATCAATGTGAGAGAGAAACACTGATAGGCTGCCTTCCACACACACCCTGACCGGACATCGAACCAGCCACCTCTTGGTGTACGGGACAATGCTCCAACCAACTGGGCCAGCTGGGTGTACTATCAGGCCTGGCCTGATAGGGTCTGGCCTCTGCCTAGCTTCTGTAGCTTATCCTCTGCCTTCCTCCTGCTCCAGGAATTTGAAATGTCTATGTTATGTGACTACATCTCAAAACATCTCTGTCTGGAATGTTCTTCTCATCATCCAAAGTTCTAATTAATCTTCAAACACCTGTCAAAGAAATCACTTACTCCAGAGCATCTTTTCTCAGCCCCTGCCTCACCCAGTAGTTTTAAGTACTCACTCTCTGTGCTGCTTTCATAGCTTATACACTTGCACTTGTGAATTTACCAGGCTTCACTGCCCCTTCTTCTGACTGTTTTCTGGTCTGGTGGCAAGCACAGGGCAGGCAGCGCTGGACCGTGACCACTGAACTACACGGGGTCTCTCTCAGAGCCACACAGCGCTACAGCACACGTGGCCCTTTCCCACAGTGGCCTTGATTTATCCTCTTTAACCTCTCCCACGTTACAGCTGAGAATACAGCTTACAATCAATATGTACACTTAATGTAGTAGTCTTCCTTCCTTCCTTCCTTCCTTCCTTCCTTCCTTCCTTCCTTCCTTCCTTCCTTCCTTCCTTCCTTCCTTCCTTCCTTCCTTCCTTCCTTCCTTTCTCATCTTTCCTATCCTCCCTCCTCTCTCTCTTTTTTTCTTCATGAAGAGCTGTTATTGAATGAGTGGTGCTCTGGAGTCGTCCCTAGTGGACCCAGGGACAGGTCCTCTGACTCCGAAATGCGTGCGCCTCCTGCACCACTACAGAGTCTCTCAGGAACATGTCTTTTCTCTTCCTTTCATTCTGCATTTTCTTAACCTAATCCATTCCGGGGACTGCCCCAAATGGAGTGAATGAACTGATTTTGTGATGAAAAAGGAACTTCTGAAAGATTAGTGACTGGCAGGAAGAGTAAATGCTGGTCAAATGTAGTTTTGGCAAATGATACAGTTCAAGTTTTTCCGAGGTGGTGGTTTCGAGAGCTCATAACACCCTTCTAAAATAATTGGGTCTCTAAAGTAGTTCCAAAAGATTTTGCTTGACATAAATTTTCTAAATTTCTAGGCTTTCTGGATAAAACAGTTGGCTACAATGCCATCTTTAACGTGCTCTGCTCTATACTCAAGAAGATCCATCAGAAGCCTCAGAGCTCTCCAGACGGAGTAGGCTCAGGTGAGATGAGACAAGAGAAAGAAGGCAAGGAAGAATATTTAACTTGCAGCTTCTTGCCTGGGGCACCTCTGAGTTATATATTCAAACACTTTAGCAGTCCTAATTTACTATATCAGTTTCCCACAGGGCCATTGGATACCAAGTATCAGGTCTTTATTTCTTACCCAGCCCCCAAGCACGAGTGGCATCAGCATGGTTATTTATTCTTTCATGAGGAGGAACAGTTTTCTGCAGAAATTACTGCTTTTTGGGGGACAAAGAACATTTAAACCGTCCTTTGTACTTTTTCTTCATCTTTCTTCTTTTTTAAAGGATTACCTACTACAGCATAAGGAAACCACACGTCTGTGTCTCTGACTTGTAAACTACCTTCATAGAAGCAATATTACTGAATTTTCTGTCTTTATAATTACCCATGAAGTAGGACTCTGTTCAATCCTACGGCTGGCAGACTCTTTACCTTACTTTAGCCTTTGGAGAGCATTTCAGGTTAGAAGAATGTTAAAAATCCTACTCCATTTAAAATATATAGGCCTCGCCCTGGCCGGTTTGGCTCAGCGGTTAGAGCGTCGGCCTGCGGTCCCGAGAGACCCGGGTTCGGTTCCCGCTAAGGGCATGTACCTCGGTTGCAGTTTGTCCCCGGCTCTGGTCAGTCGTGTGGGTGGCAGCCACTCGATGTGTCCCTTCACGTCGATGTTTCTCTCTCTCTCTGTTCCTCTCTCCCCCTCCTACTCTACCTGAACAAAAAATGAAAAAATGTCCTCGGGTGAGGATAAAAAAAAATATATATATATATATATATATATATAGGCCTCAAGCAGAAAAAGACAAATACCACATGATCTCACTTATATATGGAATATAATGAATATAACAGTCTGAGGAATAGGGTAGACTCAGAAACACGGAAGTAGGGTACAGACTGACAACCCTCAGAAGAGGGTGGTGGGGGGTGGGAATAGATAAACCACAGAACTTATATGCATGTATGCATAACCAATGGACATGGACAACAAAGCCGGGGATGGGGTGGGGGGAGGGGGGATGGGGAGGAGGGTGTCAATGGGGCAAAAAATGGAGAAACTTGCAGCTTGTGACAAAAATAAAATTAAAAAATAAAATTTAAAAAATAATAAAAAAATTAAATATATAGGCCTCTCTTTTCCATAGGGCAACACAGGACAGGTGCATGTTGCTTTAAGAAAGCTAGACATACAACATTAAAACTGACACCAATACAGACAAACTGTGCAATTACAAAAGAATTCCTGGCTTTATATCCAGATTCACCACAGGGTTCCTTTAAATGCAGCACTTCCCTGGTGCATTTAGATCTTAGAATCAATGAACAATTCTGTTTACAGAATTTTAAATTTGTTCTCCCATTAGGGTTCTAATAAGCAACATGGTACAATAAAAAGAGGATGGGCTTTGAGGTCAAAAAAAGCCTGGGCTCCAATTTAGAATCTGCCATCTACTTACTGTGGAAATTTGGGTAACTAATTTCTCTTAGAGCTGAGGAGAGGGCGGCTCAGAGAGGTAAGTATATGATTACACATATAGTTATTATAGTTCCTTAATTCTAAGATGCACATTGTTTTCCCACTTTTTAACATTTCTAGTCTCGTCTGTAAAAGAGGAATAATAAAATCTACTTTCTAGGGGTGTTATACAGACTAAATGAAGTAATATCTTTAAGTGCACAAAGGCACTCAATAATCCTTTTACCCCACTGCACTAGATCTTGGGGAAGACACACAAATCCCCTTTAAAACCTTCTTGATAAATAACAAACTGATTTGTATACAACTTTCTAGGCCTCCTGTGTGAAGTGTTTCAAGGTGTGAGTAAGAGACTGACCCTGTTGCTGCCAGTGTATTAGAGCAGGCCCCACTAGGGTACAGGCTCCGAATACCCACCCTGGCTTCCTGGGTTTCAGCTGGTCTGTATTCCTCTGTCACACTGTAAGCATCAAACTCTGTACTTCATTCCAATTCTCTTCTTTATTTATGTCTAAATTTTCTGTACATCCCTTCCTCTCTTTGGGCCTCAGTGTATTTCACAGTGGTTACAAGTTTAGATTTTATTCTAAATGCAACTGGAAAGCATCGAAGGGTTGGGCGCAGATATTATCTGACTTATATTTTAGAAGATCTCTCTGGCTGCTGTAGGGGGCCAAGAGCAGAGACAATAAAACTAGCTAGGGTGCTATTTCAACAGTCCAGGTGAAGTCATGTAGATTTAGACTCATCCAATAGAGATGGAAAAGACAACTGATTCAGGATATAGTTGGGAGCTAAAACTGGAAGGATGTGCTAATGGATAAGATGTGGGGAGTTAGCACAGGGACGAAGTCAAGAATCAATATTACTACCTTTATATATATAGATAATGTTGAGGAAAAGAGAGTTAAGTAAACTGCAAAGAAATGTTCTTTTGATATTAAAATACAGTAAGCTTTAAGAGACATTGCCCCTCCCCAACTCTTCCTGGCTTAAATGTGAAGGTCACAGTGTAAATGTCAATTTCTCAGGGAGGAGTTCCTGGAGCATCCCTATACTATACCATGAGCTCCCCTACATCTTATTATTCTCTTAGCCTCTTATAAGTACTCTCCTTCTAGAATGTAAGGTCCCCCTCGGCAAGCGCCTTGTAGAGCTGCCTCCCCACTGTCTCCCTGCACCCAGCATGGGTCTGGCACATGAGAGCACACTGTGCGTGAACGAACGTACAACACAGTTACAAATACATTATGGATCAATATGCACATTTTACATGAATTTTGAAGATAAACTTTAGAATCCAATAATGTCATCACCAGTTGTCCATCCCTCAGACCTGAACGGTCAACCCCCTCTGCTCCTAGCAGTGCTTTAGGAAATCATGTTTGAGGAGTCTTAGACTAGACTATCTCATTGGCGTCAGTCTGGGCGTCTTGTGAAAATACAGTAAATTTAGCAAGCAATGAGGTGGTCTATGACTCTAAACAGAAATGTTAAGGAGGAGTCCATTTGACAAAGCTAATATTTATGTTCAAATTATACAAGGGAAAAGTAGGAATGAATATCCTAAGTCTTACTAACAACATTAAGAACTTTTCAAAAGGATCTGCAGACTAATAAAAGTTTGCTTTTCACATCAAAAGGAAAAAATGAACAAGACTAAGAAAAAGTAAATATGCTTCTGGTTCAACTTTTCAGCAGATGATAAGGAAGAACTTCATAACCTCCACATCATAATGACAACAAATACTGAAACAGAGCAGTACAGAAAACTACTCTGCTTGGAAAATCCCACTTTGAAGCTTTCTCTCTTTTGAAGATCAAGAGACACCATACAGTATTTCTGCATCAACATTAGAATTGGAATCGGATCTGCTTCAATTTCTCAAGTGTCTCTGTCATACCCAATATCATGCTTCAGCCGGCTGGTAAGGGTTGGTGGAAAACAGCATCTTTAAACAACCACCAAATACTAAGAAGCTCAGGTCAATGGTTGTGAGGGTGAACCTGAAGAACTAAGGCCTTTACCCACTAAATAAAAGGTCAGTATATAAACATATGTGTGTGTGTGTGTGAATTTTTTTTCTTTATTGATATTAAAGAGAGAGAGAGGAAGGGAGAGGGAAAGAGAGGTAGAAACATCAATGACAGAGAACATCAACTGGATGCCTCCTGTATGTCCCTCACTGGGGATCAGGCCCACAACCTGGGCATGTGCCCTGACTGGGAATCAAACCGGCGACCTCTTGGTGCATAGGACAATGCTCAATCACTGAGCCACACCAGCCGGGCAAGGTCAGTATATTTTACTGGCTAAATCAAGGGATTTGACAGGCTACTTTTCATTATGTCAAAGACACACCCACCCAACTGTTAAAATTAGTAAAGAAGTTTCAGCTAATTCTTCTAAAATTGGATTTTCCACTTACGTTTTTCTTAAACAGTGAGGACTTTCTGCCAATGCACGTAGATTTCAAATGTCAAGTAAGTCAGTAATAAAATTAAAAGCTGAAGAGAAACTTTAAAAGAGACATTTTAAAATGGGTTTAAAAAAATGGGTCTTAGCAGAGAACTGATTGGAACACACTGTGGAAAGCTTACTATAGTTCAGTACATGAATATTAACAGAAAAAACCCTGCAGTGTTCATAAACAGTTACGATGATAAAATAATTACAAATAATGCAAGTCAAAATTTAGATCAGCTACAAGGGTCTATAATGATATTCTACCCAAAAAAGCAAAAATATTTTAAAACCCTAACGGTTTCCATTGACAAAGCTATTTACCTGAACAAAGAATGCTTTTGCTCAAATAGCTGTCACCTGATTTTTCACAAATGAAAACTGGGGAGAGTGCCAGAGGGAAGGGCAACAAAGTATTTAAACATTAGGACAGTCATGAGGCCTACATCTTGATTTAATAATGAGGTGGTTCTCAATTTACTGTTATTGTTAAACAGAGAGTTGTCAGTCTAGAAAAAAGATGAGAGAAGTCAAGGTTTTGTGGGTAAGCAACAGGAGTTCACTGTTGGCTTATCAAAGGCTTTCTAAAATCTGTACTAATACAATTAACCCCTAGTGAACAAATAGTGTGAGGACTCTCAACTCAACATGGCACACGTTTAGTCTCAAGTGGTATTTCTCCCCTCTCGCTGGAGTTCAGAAAGAGCAGCAAAGAGATCAGTGTTTTTCTGAATTCAAATAGGCAAAAGCTGTCTGAAGAGAGGGGTAAGCTCTCTAATTCTGTCCCTGATGTAGGAGTGCCATGTACTTTCTTACAAAGACTGAGCAGGTCATTGTGCTAGAGGTTTAGGAAGTACTGGATGAGCGCCTCTAACCTGACATCTGCCAAGTGCATGACTAAGTTCATGTGTCATAATGGGTAAGTAATAAGTATTTCATAGCCAACTGTGAGCACTAACAGACTTTTTTCAAGTAAGTGTATTTGTGTTTGCCTCTATGACAAGAGGATTTTCCTCTTTTCATTAATCACATTCCATAACAGGTCCACTCCACAATACAAAGTTCAAAAACACAAAATACACCCTGCCTTTACCAAACTGCCATTAAGTAAACACCTTTGCCAAACTGCATATCCTTCTATTTCATGAGACCAGACTTAATAAAGTAAGAGAAAGAGCTTCTTATTTTAAAAAGCTTTTTGGATAAAGAAAATGGACAGTAATTTATGTAAATGCATCAATCTCAATGAACTTCTCTAGTATGAAAAGGAATAAACAATGCAGATCAGTTTTTCAGATATCAAGTCCTAACACTTGGCCAAGGATATGGCAAAGACTCTGATGGAAATATCAGGGATGTGCATACGAAGGTGAACATAAATAAATGTGTGTATGTTAAACGTGGTTACTGGGGATGAACACAGATAAATAGGTATCCAACTGGACAGAGATGGCTAAGGACAGAGGGAACAACACTGGTTCAGAGGTACCCCAGGAAGTTCAGAGGTTTGTTTCATGGTCTAAAAAAATCTGACAGCACAATTTCTAGTAAGAAGGTTTAACAAGTTAGTTCTACCCACCTTGAACAATTCAGAATAATGCTACCTTAGACTATAAGATATCTGTCACAAAATATACTATTATGTAAAAGATTAGGAAGAACACAAGAGAAAAAAATAAGGCCCCTAAAGAAAGATGAATGCTTATTAAATATCTGAAGCTGTTTAAATGCTATTAGATTGGCACCTAGAAGTCCAAAATAGCTACTTTCCCCTGGGAAGGAGAGGGTATGCCTCTTCAATCATCCCCTAAATGCAAAGAGGTTTGACCCCCATGCAATGGATAAAAGTCACCCAAAAAATGAACAAAAGAGGTGTTTGGAAAAACCAGAACACCATTCATCCCAGCTAACGACTTGTTCATTATGAGTGATGATGGATAAAGACTTCTCATGCTGAGATGAAATCAAGATTTATATGCATTGTTTCCTCTCCCAACTTGTGGGAAGATCATCATCATTTAATTCTATCTCTGCGGCCAGTGATGGGCATCCAGAGAGCTGGTTATCAAACGGCGCAGTCAGCTGGCAAAAGCCGAAACGTGCAGTTGGCACATCTGGACAGAGCCGCCACAGCCGAGGGTGAACAATGACTCCTGGCAAGCATCCAAATTGCTTGCAGACGCTAGCAGGTCTCATCTACAACCGCCCCTACCAGCATCTCTCTCTCTCTCTCTTTTTTATGAGAATCAGATTTTCATTGCTCCACTCAATTGCTCTCCTCTGCCATTTTTTACAGCTCTTATCGTTCCCCTGGAATATGGCCTTGAGACAGCTCATCCGTGTCCTTCAGTGTGTTATCTCTTCTAACTTTTATTAAAACTTCAGCTTTCATCTGAAGATAGCTAATTAAATCTGGAACAGATTATATGCCTCCCCTTAAAAAGAACACAAAACTATTTTCTTCAACCTGAACAATGCCGTTTTTCCCTTCAGGATGAAACCAAAGGTGTTTAAGAAGTTTCATTTATTTACAATGCTAAGATACCTGACCTGTCATATATGGGTTGATTACTATTAAAGTTGTCTGTAGCATGACAAATCTTTGAGCTATTTTTCAAAATAATTATTTCTCTATATTGGTAATACTTTTTTCCCATAGCCTTTAAATATCACAGCTAATACCATAAACGTATTTCCTGAAAAATGAGAAATTAGAGATTAACAGGTATTTCTGTGAATCAAGTGATTTATCTATTAAAAAAATTTTTTTACAATTGTCTTCATTTGATAAAAATAAAATTTTTCCTTTTATTTCATATCTCAAACACTAGCAATTAAAAGTTTCTCCCACTGAAAAGTATGTGAAAACATGAAAGTAAAAGAAGCACTTCAAATTTAGGACTGATTTTGTTTTCAAGACAGTTTTACACCAACTAACAGTAAGCTCAAGTAGCTTTGTCTTACTCGATCACAAAGCATTAACAACAAAGCTTCCACAACTAGTATGAACCTTTTCCCATACACACCACCGACCTAGTACTTTCCTTAGGCCCATGGGCAACTTAAACATCACTTTTTTTTTTTTTAACTACAGACCTGCTAACCAAACTTTCTAGCAATGATACCTGAAACATCTAGAAGCCAGCCATCACACACACATGCACACCTATGCACACACCATGCACTTTTAACTAAGGGTTAAACTTCTATTGCCAGGGTATAATTTAACTATCCTACCTGAAATTTTCTGGGATCCTTTTCTTCGCTTTACTGCCTTTAGCAAGATTTCTTTCATGGTGACCTTTGTGTTGTCCACCTGAATAAGGGAGAATCCATGAGCAGCATTTCTGTAGAAAAAGACAAATATTAAATCATCACCAACATTCAACCGGAGGGATGGTATTGCAATCTTCACTGTGTTTAGGAAAGTTTTACTAAGTGTACATCGAAGTGCCAATTATTTAAAAATAGGTTAAATAAAACTACTTCTAATAAGAGAGGACAGAGATGGAGAAAGAAAAGCAGTCTAGTATGAACAGTCCCAAGTGAAAGACAAGTCAGAGTTATGGAAGGTTTTTCTAATTTATCTCTAATTGAATCTAATTGGTCTGTGTGGGTCACTAGTATCAGCTCCCAAGCCAAATCCTGCAGCAAGGATTGACAAATGATAAACTTGGCTTGTGTCAGTAGATGTCACTGCAGGCAGATACTACCATCATATTAAAGCTCATGGAGCCCTGGAGGAAAAATGTCACGTTGTATGTTTGTGTGCATGGGGGCAGGGGCATATGATAGCCCAAAGCAATTTAGAACAAGGAAAAGAAAAGGTTCTTCCTAACTAGCTAGTAAAAGAAACACCCTATATTTATATATTTTAATAATATATAATCTATGCACACTTCAGTAGGATGCTTTAATCTACTTAGTCCTAAAAGGTCAGACAAAACATTAGCTGAAGCATAAATAATTACAAGGCAAAATACTAATACCACTTGTAAACCTCTAGCCAATCAAACTTAAAGGGGGTGGGTGTTCGTCTAGATAGGAAAAACCTGGTAAGGAACAAGCATCCTACAAACAGAATCCCATCCTGGTGAGGCATAACTTCACTAAGACCAGTAATTGCAATAGCAAGTATCACAAATACTACTCACTATGCTTGGGCAATGAAACAAAACGGGCCAATTCCAAGCAGCTCATGTAACAAATGGGACCCAAGTTTCCAACTATGGAACATGGGAATTGCCACAAGGAGTTTGGTTGCTTTCCCACTTCCCCACAAGAATCTCAAAGGGGAACATGGCCAAAAAACATGGCAGAACTTCATATTGACAAGAAATCTGAAAGAAAAGCCAAGCCCTAAGCTAAGCCATGGAAAAGCGTCCCAATGGTAGAATGGGCTGGGAAGGGGCTTTAAACATTGCTTGGACCCAACCAAGTGGCTGGCTTGTCACAGGGGCTAGGGGCCGATCTCCAAACCAAGGACCCAATTTGCTTCCCTAATACAAAGACATCTCCACACCCCTCCTCTCCACACAGCTTGCTGTTTAATCCTTGACATTCCATTTGTTAAAAAGCAAAGCCGACGCTGGTCTAGCCAGCACGATCATCCATTTTAACTTGGTCAAGTTCTTGCTATCGAACAGCAGGCCTGAGAACTGTCAAGCTAATTTTACTGAACACTCTGTTACTGAATCATGCCTGAGCCCTGGCCATTCTTTACCTCAGATGCTGGACCCCATCCCAGAACAATCTTTAAAAGTTTATTTTACTGATCAAAGCAAAATAAGAAATAGCTCTTTTTAAAAAAACTATATTTAGGGAGCGATGCAGTAAGTGATACTTTGGCAAGAGTACTGAAATGTAAAGTGCCTTGTGCATTTATAAACTTGGGGGTATTTGCTCTGGCACTAGGCCAGTGTGTGTTTGGAACGAATGCCAATCATCCGCGTTCAGATCTGCTTCCCCTGCTTTCTCTTCAGAAGCCAGCGTGCGCTCCATCTGTGACAATATGTTGGGCGATGGATGAGTAGGGCCTAAGAGGGAACACAAGTTCTCGGGTGCTCACACACTCGCACTGGGATAGATCTCACGAACTTCCATCCACCTGGGTTCCACCTGAACTATTTGAGATTTGAGTCTGCTTATAAATTGCTTACATTCTCCCCTAATCTGCTGCTGGCTGATAGCACTATTTCAAACCAATATGTTTATCTTTTTCAGCACAGGAAGACTAAAAGCTCAAAAAGAAGCCTTGTGTTTGGACTAAATTCCATAAATTAAAAGTGTCCTTTTAAGAGATTTTTGAACAGAGGAAAATCCCTAGTCTGTATTTTTCTGTCATTTTACCAAAATGTACCTGGGTGACAAGGTTAAAGCAAGCCGAGGAAATCCCTGGCACTTATCATCCACAGGCATTACTGATAAATTGTGTGGTGGAGGAATAAAGGATTACCTTCTGTATTTTTTCATTACACTTTTCTTTTGTTACAGAATACATAAATCCATTGTGGCACAATGTAATATGTATCACCATGCTACACCTGCGGACGCTTCCGAGCGGCTGCCATGTCTGTGCAGTCAGGAATGATAAGTGAACCACCCGTGAATGTTAACGATAGTGATCATTCTGAGGTAACTCGGCTCTCCATCTTCCTTTACAGCCTCCGTGCTGAAGCCAGGGTAGCAAGGTTCATGAGAGGAAAATGAAAACAACGGTGAAGGGAAGGGGCACGTGCGACTCTTGAAATGTGCCTTCCTGGGTGCGCACGATCTTCCTCTGGGGCTCCATTTCAGTAAGGACGTGCGCATTAAACGGAGAACGAGGTGGTGACCCATGTGCGGCGCACTCAGCCAGACCTAATGAAAGGTCCCCAGGTCAGTCTCACACTCCACCCACTTCTCCCCTCCAGACGAATGCCAACTTTGGATCTTGTTCCAAGTCTACAGCACTTAAGGGGGTAAAATGTTTCTAAAACACAAGCGTACAGAATGCAAGTGGTTCTCAGAATCCATCTAGGTGCAACTGTTAAGTTCCGCTCCCATTTAATAAATGGATATGGAGACTTGCTACCACAATTTTCAGCTTGACTTCCAAACATTCTGAGTTTTATGCCTCATTTCTTCACATCCAGGATTTTTTATGGGCTTTCTAAAAAGTCTATTGAAATACATCTTTTAAAGCTGCTTTTATTTAATGTTGAGCATTGGGTCTGAGATCGAGAAGACCATGAACTTAGGAGAAATGCTGGCGGCTGGTGGGTAGGATGCTACACTGCCTCCCTTCCCTGTGGCACTGCATTCCAGTTTCTGAGTTGTGACCTGTGCTGGCAGTAACTAGCCCTCAAATGGACAGGTGGATGGATGGACAGACAGATGGGCCACAAATTCAGAGGCTCGATTCAGAAACTGCTTTTCTTGTGGGTAGATGGCTCATTTCCTGCCAGTACGGGGCACCCTAGGGCCCAGAGCAGGAGCCGCTGCCCTGCTGCCCTGCTGCCCTGCCACAGCTCCGTGGGCTGCCTGTGCTGGGTCGAGGATGAAGCGCCACTTCAGGGAGCTGAATAAACGCTGCCAGGAGTGCGTCAGTCAATTCAAAGTTAGGTCCTGTCAAGTCTCATAACCACTGAAAAATGTATGGGCGTTTAAAAAAGAGATTTCTCACTTGAGGAATTCAGCTCTGTCCCAGTGCAAAGCCACTCAGTTCCCAGAGGGAAGTGTTTATACCAGCATTAACCTAACACACAAGCATTTCTCTACTAAGTACTAAACTACAAGTGATGGGGCACAGAGGAGAAGCAGGGGCACAGGTCTTCACTGAAAAACAGCTTAGATTCTATTTATAGGGATAGAGCTGGAACCAAAACCTAAGTTGGAAGGCAACATATTGAAGAAGAAAACACATGGACTGGGAGTTAAATACCCTTTGGTTCAAATCCTGGTTCCATGGCTAACTGAAATGTTGCCTTAACATGTGGGAACCTCAGTTGCATTCATGAAATGGGGAGGGCACTTTCCTACAGAACTGTCAGGAGGCTAAAATAGTCAATGAATGCCAAGCACCTGGCACTAAGGCCTGGTATGAGTTTATAAATGTTAGTTCTCTTATGTTCCCCTTGTCCCAAGTCACTACTCCAAGAGGCCCAACCCATCCTGTCCCCTCAGCAGAGATTGCTTATTTGGAAGACTGAATCTGAACCCTCACAACGTGTGTGGTTACTCATCTATTAAATACCCTATTTTGGATTCAGAAATCAACAGTATGGTTCTCAACACAAGTAGCACAGTCCAGTGGGAGAGAAAAAGAACTACAGTTCCGTGTGATAAGCACAAAGCTCAGAGTGCTGCTGAACACAGGGGCATTTAACCCAGCGGGTAGAGGTGAGGGAGTCAGAGAGCTTCTTAGTGGAGATGTCTCAAAACACAGTCATCATTTAGCTCTACACCATGCTCCAAAAGATGAGGTGATGATACCAGAAGGCAGTGAAGTAAGCTCTATAACACAGCCTGCTTTGGAGTCCTAGCTCTGCCTTCCTTGAGTAAATGATACAATCTCTCTAAATTTCAGTTTCTTCATCTATAAAATATATAATTCTTAGACTGTAAGACTATTGTGAGGGCTAAATACTTCTAAATTAATTAACATGACACCTGTATATAACAAATGCTTAATAAGCAAGTAATATAATAACTGTAGGCTCTTGTTCATATGTACAAAGTGATATATAACGATGAGACAATGACAATAGTCAACATTTACTGAGCACATACTTTGTTCATTTAACCTTCCCAGAAAAGATAGGTACTGTTATTAGTACCACTTTATAATAGAGGAAATTAAGGTTTAGTAAGGTTAGGATACTTGCCTGAAATTACACAGCTAATAAGTAGAGGAGTCAGAACTTGGACCCAGAACAACCAGACTCCAAAGCATGAGTTTTCAACTTCTCTATAACCCTGGCCAGTTTGGCTCAGCGGTTAGAGCACCAACCCATCGACTGAAGGGTCTTGGGTTTGATTCCCAGTCAAGGGTACATATCTGGGTTGCAGGTTCAATCCCCGGTCAGGATTGTGTGGGAGGCAACCAGTCAATGTGTCTCTCCCACATCAATGTCTCTCTCCTCCCCCTCCACTCTGTCTAAAAATCAATGGGAAAATATCTTCGGGTGAGGATTAACCAAAAATAAACAAACAAACCTCTCTATAGCCCAATGGGAGTCCTGAGTACTCAGGAAGAAGAGACTTCCAGAGAGCATATCCCCCAGATCGAAATCACTGACCAATCTATGGAAAAGTTCCACTTCCCTGAAACAAATTCAGTTTGATTATAAATGTCCCAACTCTGGACTAACCATATCGCTTATAAGCGTCCCCCTCTTTTGTTAATCCTCACCTGAGGATATTTTTCCACTGATTTTTAGATAGAGTAGAAGGGAGGGAGGAAGAGAGAGAGACAGAAACATTAGAAAAACATCGATGTGAGAGAGACACATCAACTGGTTGCCTTTCTTATGACCCTGACCACGGCCAGGGATTGAACCTGCAACCCAGGTACATACCCTTGACCAGGATTGAACCTGAGACCCTTCGGTCCACAGGCTGATGCTTTAACCGCTGAGCCAAACATGCCCGGGCATAAGGTTCCTTTTTAAAAGCCCCTGGAGAATGCCATGGTTTTATGAGCCAGTGTCAGTTTGTGGAAGTGCAAAAAGGCTGCCAAGAGTAGCACTCGTTTCTCCAGTCCTCACCAGTTCATAACAGTGATGAAGACACACTCCTCTAGTTCCCAACCTGCTCTGGTCCCAATTCCATGCATGTTCATTCTCTAGCACTTCGAGGTAGAAAATGAAAATATATGAGCAAGAGAAAGCCTTGCTATAACTGTAGCATGCCTGCTTTAAAGCAAGCCCTTCGGGTATTACTTTATCCATAAAGATAGTTTACACTAGTGTGAATGCCACATTTTGTTTCCCCTCGCACTGACAAAAATTTTTTAAAGATCAAAGGGTATTGTATGAGCATGTGATGTTTGACATTGGATAAAGTACTCTTTTTCAAAACAGACATTTTCCAAAAACATAACTCGCTAGACTAATGGGCAGTGAGAAGCCAAAATGACTGCCCTCCGCCTTCTCCTTGTGTATCTTTGCCAGAGTCCTTGGGACTTGCCAAATCCGGTCATGCCTGCTTAGCTTGCTCGACTGATTGTGCCAGAAAAGAAAATAAGACACAGATGTATTTGAGCTCTTTGAGATGCCAGTAAGAGAGACAGCTAATGGCTTCATTTCGACCCTCCCCTTCCAGCTGGGCACAGGTGGGGGATAATGAGGTCCCTCTCCCTAATCAAACTCAATTATTTACTACTCTATATAACCGCAAAGACATTCACATTCAGTTCAGAATATAAAACACACCGTGGGCTACTTCCAACCACTGCCACTGGGTATTTATAACAAACTCAAGTGGCTAACAGTTTGCCTTGGCAGGAGTTTAAGTGTGTAAAGTTTTGCAAACTGTTTCTGTTCAAATATGTCCTGCTGAAATGGGGTCCCAGGCGGGGTTCCATAACTGTCAGGTCAGTGAACTGCATAACATCTGAGAATGTATTCACCACACAGTGCAGACAGGGTCTGGAAATCAAACGCTTCGTTCTACTGCAACCTTCTGAGAAGCTTCACAGTTCTCTCAACAGCAAGACTGACATTGTATTAATAAACATTACAAGTCACTAGCCTGACATGTACATAGTAGTAGCTGACAGACTCCAACATAAGCTGAGGGAAGAACAGAGGAAATCAAAATGAGACATAGTAACTAAACATGGCCAAAGGGGGTGGATCATGAAACAAATCACATTAATGTCAGAAATGTGAGTACTAAACTTTTAAGATATATAGCAACTAAAGTAACAATCTGGTATAATTTTTGGATACCAAAGTAAGTTGATGGCTATCTAAAATGTGTACTTTTATTGGAAGAACAAAGTGAATACTGGCACACTTTCAGCAGACATTCCAGTGAGCAAAACATACATATTTAGCTTGTCTGACCTTTAAATTCTTAGAAGTATGTAATTAATGTTTTCCATCTTTATTATTTACTCCAATATTTCTGCCACTTTAAAGAGACAAAGAAAAATCTTTTCTTTTCTCTAGACAGTAGCTGTTGCCAAAAAGGGAATCAAGTCAGATTTACAAATACAAAATTAAACAGGCTGCATATGTTACATTTCCATACATGAGGACAATCTGGACAACAAAAATGTTTGCTAATACAACAGAATGAAAAGAAACAACATACAGTTGGTCCTCTATGATATGAGCAAATAATAAATAACTAGGAAAATTTATACCCATACTGTCAGGCCTGGTTACAAAGAACACAGGCATCATCTTCTTTTTTTAATTTTTTATTCCTTATGCTATTTTAGCTTTACCCCTTACCAAACTGGATGACTGTGTGATCCACAGCTTATAAAGATGCTTCTTGACTTATGGTGGGATTACATCCCTATAAAGCTCTCATAAGTTACAGATATCATAGGACAAAAATGCATTTAAATGTGTTTTTTTTTGTTTTTTTTTAATTTATTGATTTGAGAGAGAGGGGTAGGGAGAAAGAGAAAGGGAGAGAAAGAGAGAGATCAATGTGTTGTTCCACTTATTTATGCATTCACTGGTTGCTTTTTGTATGTGCCCTGATCGGAGATTGAACGCACAACCTTGGTGTATCAGGAAAACACTCTAACCAACTGAGCTGCCCAGCCAGGGCTGAAAATGCATATAATGCACCTAACCTACAGAACATCAGGGCTTAGTTTAGCCTACCTTAAACGTGCTCAGAACATAATACCAAAAAAACGCAGGCAACACCGAACACTGTAGAGATCGGTTGTTTACCCTGTGCTCATGTGCTCAACTGGGAGCTGAGGCTTGCTGCCACTGCCCAGCATCATGAGAGAGTACCATACTGCATACCACTAGCCTGGGAAAAGATCCAAATTAAAAATTTGAAGTACAGTTTCCACTGAATGCATACTGTTTTTACACCATCTTAAAGTAAAAAAATCTTTTTTTTTTTAATCCTCACCCAAGGACATTTTTCCATTTTTTTGTTCAGATAGAGTAGGAGGGAGGGAGGGAGGGAGAGAGAGGGGGAGAGAGAGGGGGAGAGAGAGAGAGAGAGAGAGAGAGATAGAGAGAGAGAGAAACATCGATGTGAAAGGGACACATCGAGTGGCTGCCACCCGCACGGCCAACCAGGGCCAAGGAAAAACTGCAATGGATGTACGTGCCCTTAGCGGGAACCGAACCCGGGTCTCTCTGGACCGCAGGCCGACGCTATAAACGCTGAGTCAAACTGGCCAGGGCAAGTAAAAATAATCTTAAGTAGAACTTCCATCATGAGTTGGGGACCCTCTGTCTATATATTAAAAAAATGAGTTGCATATAAGGAATATGTCAGATAATGGCTACCGGAGCACTAAACTGTGTGAGTGTACAAAAATGCTTATTTTTTTTCTTGGGGTATACTGGAGATCTAGTCAAGAAGGTATACTAAAACTACCAACCCTTTTGAAAAGCCCTCATACAGGAAAGAGCAATGAATCTAGGGCATGCCTCTTTAAAAAGCACTTGAGCTTTCCCTTTATACACTGACAAGAGAAGCCAAGGCAGTCTGTGGGAGCCCTATGGGCCACACTGCCTGAGGCAGCCCAGCTTCTTGTACAACCACCGTCTGTCTACTCAATGGTCCCTTTCCCAAAGAGCAAAATCCTAACTGGATTCTATTTGCTGTGAGCTCTTGGTCAGTCAGAACAGTTCCTTTCTCATGTCCACCAGATGTATTAAACATTTTAAGTAAAATACATATATAGGAGGGCACTTTAATTGCTCTTACTGACTTCTGATCTAGGGGGAATCTGTCCATTTTATTGTTTTTGACTTTTCTTCCCTTAAAGCTCAGAGAAGGTAGCAGTCAGCAATTTAGGAACTCCTGTTTATATATACATTTGCTTTGTCCAAAATTAATCAAGAACAAAGGATATCTAGAATCCAATTGCTGATCTGGTAAAAGAGTAAGGTTCCATTAGCTGGCTCCTAATTTGCAAGTAGTTAGAGTAATTCATTCTCTTTCCCCAACAACGACTCTATTTCCAAGGGTTTCCTGGGTCCAAAGCTGACTCAGTAAGACCATCAAAAGACATCCAGCTCCATATTCTTTTCACAAAACACTTTTCCAATTAGGAATTCACTTACATTAACTAGTACCACTCTTTAAATGTGAATAATTATATAATATAATAAGTCATTATCTTTGCATAATCAAACAAAGAAGTTTTAAATTTTTTGTATGAAAAAATACAGCTCCATTTTTAAATTCTTTTATAATGGACATGTGTTAATTGTGTAATAATAAAGAAAGGTTAAACCCCATACACACCTTAGTGTGAATTACTCAGACTGATAAATCTGACAATAAAAACAGCAACTATCTAATGCTTCCTACACAACAGGGTCTGAGCTAATTTCTTTATAGCAGCATTTCCTACGTGAGGTTCAAGGGCCCCCAGAGGCAACAGATGAATTCACAGACTCTCTAAGTTTCAGAACTGAAAAATTTTGCTTTTAGTTCAATGAAAATCATATATCTATGTATACACACATATATGATTTTTATTGAATTAAATATATATCATATGTATAGAATACATATATGTATATGTGTGTATACATAGATATATGATTTTCGTTGAAAAGCAAAATTGTATATATACTGCCATAGAGTTGACCCTTAAACAATGCAGTTTTGAACTGAAGGGTCCACTTATATGCAATTTTTCTTTTTCTCCAAAAAATACGTACAGTACTATAACTGTATTTTCCTTACTATTTTTAAGTAACATTTTCTTTTCTCTAGCTTACTTTATTGTAAGAATATAGTATATAATACATATAACATACAAAATATGTGTTAATTGACAGTAGACTATTAGCAATTAAGTTTTGGAGGAGTCAAAAGTTATATACAGATCTTTTCAATGCTCACCCAAGGATATGTTTCCATTGATTTTTTAAAGGATATCTGCCTATAAGAGGACTAACTGGAAAGTCTGCAGATCGCCAACATCCACTCCTGCCCATGCTCAGGAAGCTATTCCAGCTCAGCCTTTTCTGAGCAATGCCCACCCCAATTCTGCCCTTCCCCTGATAGAAAGCAGAAAGTAGGGAAAAAAGAAAACTAGAGAAGCAGCAAAGAGATCTATTCAGTTACCCATTCAAGGTACCTATGAATAATAATGTGGCATACCTATTATCATAATGAAGCTATGCTGACTGTTGTGGTACACAGTGATCCAGTTCTCGCCCTCAAAGGATTTTTATTAATAGTAACAATAACTGCAGTAAACACTAGACCATGCTTACACAGGCCAGGCACTGTTCTAAGTGCTTTACATCTGCTAACACATTCAGTCCTCACAACAGCTCCATGAGGTAAGTATTATTATTATTATCCTCATTTAATGGAGCCACAGAAAAGTGAAGTAATGCATCCAAGAGCACACACTACTAGTAGTGGGGGTAAGGTTAGGATTGGCACCCAAACAGTCTGGCTCCAGAGGCCACCATGTTTTTACTTATGACACTATAATAGTGGCTGAATGCCAGCCTTAAGATAGTGGGATTTACTTGAAAAACTAAACCAACACTAGATTCCTTTACCCCCATTCTAACCCTCAGAAGAATGCTGGAAAGAACATGGACTATGAAGTTAGGCATAAGTTCAAATCCAAGCCTGAGCGCAACAGTCAGCCTCAGTTTTCATGTCTCTAAAATGGTCATGACACGCCCTGGCTGGTTTGGCTCAGCGATTAGAATGTCAGCCTGTGGTCCAGAGACCTGGGTTCGGTTCCCGCTAAGGGTGCGTACCTTGGTTGCAGCTTGTCCCCGGCCCTGGTTGGTCGTGAGGGTGGCAGCCACATGATGTTTCTCTCTTTCTCACTTTCTCTCTCCCCCTCCCACTCTATCTGAACAAAAATGGAAAAATGTCCTCAGGTGAGGATAAAAATAAAATGGTCATAACAAAAACTGGGCTATTTTTCAGATTAAATGAAGTAACATATACACAGCTGGCCCTTAGTAAATTCTAATTCACTTACTATTGTTAAACCTAGTTCTCTCTTCCTGGTTCGGTTCAGTATCTTCCCAGCCACTTCCTGCCCATTCTCATTGGGAGAAAGAAGGAAGAAAGGAGGGAAATGAAGAGAAGGAGCAATAGCTTCATTTATTTTCCTGAGACTTCACTCTCTGAAACTTTGGACAGATCCTTGGAGACTCCTAAAGGTCTGCTCTGTCCTGCATTTGCAGGAGAGAAATTTCTAACATAGAATATAGACCAGAAAGGTGAATGGGAGGTTTCTAAACCAATATATAATATACACAGGGCAAATAATCAGCAATCTGTACTATTTCCTCAGACAACTGAGAAAAAGAAAGAAAATTCAGTGGCACTTTTGTTCTAAATGCTCACATATAAAGATTGCACTTTACCTTGTGTTTTCAAAAACACTCCACACATGTAGAATAAACTCTCTTGAATTTTAAAATAGAAAAAGGATTGACTGGGCATGTAAGTTTGGGAGTCAAAGTGCAGAAATGCGAGTGATTCAGGGGGGAAAAAAAGAGTATTAAGTTTAAAGCAGTTATTGTTACTCTCTGCCTCTCCCCCTCACCCATTCCCTGAAGGTGAGGTTCGTAGAGAGACACTTCTCCCAGGAATGTATATTCATTCCATTCCAAACCCCACTCTATTGAAAATCATTGATTTGAAAGCTATTGTTTTAAAAAGGACTTTCGGCCTGGCCTGTGTGGCTCAGTGGTTGAGCATCGACCCATGCACCAAGAGGTCACTGGTTTGATTCCTGGTCAGGGCACATGTCCAGGTTGTGGGCAGATCCTTAGTGAAGGGCATGCAGGAGATGGCCAATCAATGTTCTCTCTCATCAATGTTTCCATCTCTCTCTCCCTCTCTCTCTAAAATCAATAAAGAATAAATAAATACATAAATAAAAAGGACTTCCCATATAAAAGACTGCTAACATAAAAATACGTTAACATCTATGTGTAAAAATTATGTGCTAATGAGAACATTTTATGTAATCACTTACTAATAGCTAATACAAATGCAAGTGGAAGCTACTGAAATACCACTATATACATCTTTTAAAGTAAAAAAGAAAAATCTTCTAATGACACCTTGAGGTAGTAAGACTGAAAACAGGGCTCTGTGAATTCTACTGGTAGCACTGTAAATTGGCACATCTTTCAGAAGGTTATATGTCGATACAAAGCGAGCTGTTTCTACTCTGACCAATAATCCTACTAACAAAAAATTTTCCTAAGGAAATTATTCAATAGAAATAAAGTGGATATAAACAGGGATCATCATAGGACCACTTAAAAGCAAAATAACACAATCGCAAAACAAGAAAACTAAATATCCTGTGACAGGCATCCATTTCTGTTGTAGTACTCATCACATTTCAGTGATTTGTTTGACAACTGTCTCCCCACTAGAGCGTAAGCTCCATGAGCATAGCAGTTGTCTCTGTCTGGATTCTTGGCACATAATAAATGTAGAATGGAGGAATTAAGAACAGATATTGAATATTTACAATATAATGTTAAGTAAAAATAACATAAAATATACATGCTAGAATTGAAACTCTGGATATATACATATGGAAATAATTATACAAAAATGAAAGTAGTTATATTAGGATGAAGAAATCATTAGATAGCTTTTAAATTACTTTACACTAAACATGATTTCAGAGTAGAAATAAAATGCTAATTATAAAAGCTTGAACAGTCACCCCCAGCTCACCCACAGGTACTCAAGTATCCATTTTTTTGCTCAAGGGTAGACAGTCCCAAAATACTCATATATCAAAGCTAGCATAATCCTATTTTTAGTAAAAATCTGAAACAAAGGCAATATGTTTTAAAGAGACAGGTAGAAAAGTCCTCTAAAGCAATCTCTTTTCAAGAATGAATTTGCTAGTTACTAACAGCAGGGGGTGCCAAAGGGACCGCTATTGTTCCCAGGAGATGGCCAGGAGAGGGACTGTCGCCACCTTGGTTAGAAAGCTTAAGCTGCGCTGAGAAAACACTGCTGGTTTTCCCCTAACAACGGGGACCTGTGGGTAAAACTCAGGCACTCTAGACTTGAATGGATAAAAATTACATTTTTATTCTTACTAACTTCATATATTTAGCATTTCCTTGAATTACAGTCAACAAGTCACAGTGGTATTAGCAGGACTGGTGACTCGTCATGAACAGAAATCATAGCTATAACCATAGCGGATTCCAGTTGGTGGAAATGTCTCCAATATCACTTACACTCAATCACTCCTTTGAAACCAAATTTCAGGAGTTACTGTTAGACCTGCCGCTGGATCTTGTTATTCAATGTATTCATAAAGCCGTACATATTACTTTAGTACAAATTTGTTTAATAATTTGATAACTTTAAATATAACAAATCCTTCTGTAGTCCTGTGAATTTTATTTTCTGCATTTACAAACACTTTTCTGAGAAGGGCTATTATATGCATATATTATATGCTTTACCAGATTGCCAAAGGCACAGGCTAAGAACCTCTGCTCAGTATAAAGGAAAGCAACCAAGAGGAAAAATCGAAATGGATCTGAACAAAGTTGGAGAGAATAAGAAGTATATTAAGTCACAACAGAGAAGTGGCTGTGATGTACATTTTCATTTAGTTTGGATTCCTTGAAGAGAATTTTTGGTTCACAGACTCCAAAGCACCCCAATATGTCCAGAGGCCGGGTTCATGGGTAGGACATTCAGAGACAGAACTAATAGAATTTGCTAATAGAAAGCAGTCTGTGTTTAATGTAGGTACAGAGGCATGAAATACAATGTGAATGATGTCCTCAACGTCTCTCTGGAAGTAATCATTACATGTGGACTCTCCAGACACCAAATATTTATTTGATGAACAAAATCAAAATCAAATCCAAAATTACACCAGGGGCAGAGACGAGATACTGAGATAAGTAACAGAGGGTCAATACTCACATCCGAACAAAGAGTGACTCTCTGGATGTCAAACCAGGAGATGAATACTTTTCAACCAGGGCCAAAGTACTGAAGCCAAACTTATGAATGGGCTCGTTGGAATCCAGTGGAGGGAAATCTGTGTCAACCTCCCCGTCATCCTCAGCAATATGCAGGCAGTAGGCACTGACATTGTCACTGAAAGGAAAACCAAAAAGGTGAGTGAATACCAAGGTGAGAAAGGAATGCATCAACCAGAGGCCCAGATGTACAGCAAGAAAACTTGGGACACTGCTGTTCTTTACTTCAAAGCCTGCAGATACAGTCAGATCCCCCAAATCCTACTTCATTTGATAAGGAGAAAATACATGGCAGTACAAATGGGGGAAAAAACCAATGTGAAACAAGAGCCTTTATACTATTCTATTCTTCCAACAAATATTTATTGAGCACCTGTTGTAAATAAGACATAGACCCCCCCGCCCCGTTTTTTTTTTTTTTTAATTCTCACCTGAGGACATTTTTGCATTTATCTTCAGATAGAGTCAGAGGGAGAGAGGGAGGAAGGGAGAGAGAAAAACATCTACGTGAGAGAGACACACTGAGTGGCTGCCACCCACATGACCCCAACTGGGGCTTGGGACAAACTGCAACCAAGGTGCGTGCCCTTAGTGGAAACCAAACCTGGGTTTCTCTGGTCCACGGGTCAACACTCTAACTGCTGAGCCAGGGCAAGACATAGAACCCCTTATGTTTCTCTCTCTCTCTCCTTCCTCTCTCTCCCTTTCACTCTATCTGTACAAAAAATGGAAAATATCCTCGGGTGAGGATAAAAAAAAAAAAAAAAAAAAAAAAGATTTAGTGAGAGTCCTCAAGGAACCTCACAATATAGTGTGTGGGGGGATGAGGAAGCACTACATTAGCTATAACATAAATGTAAATAAAATAAATATCATAAAAGAGAGACATAAAACTAGAGAGGAGAAAAAATTATTTGGAGGAAATCAGTGGACTTTGATTTATGGTCAGGATTAAGAAAAGATCTGCTCTAGCTCAGGAGAAGTACTCAAGGTAACAAAGACAATCAATACAGTTCTTTCTCTGAAGAAAATCAGCCTCACTTGGCAGGATGATTCCAAACACCAAGGATACTAAACAGAGTAAAGCAAATGACCTGATTTATCCTTATCAACTACTTATGGACTTTTCTCACTTCCCTAGAATGTCCAGTCAGTAATCCCAGATTCTAGCCTTACCAGGTTATAATCAACACAAACTCCTCCTTCTTCTTTAGGGAAGTAAAATGTCAATTTTCTGCAAATGGGTGGAAAACTATATCAACATAAAGACAATTTAAAACTGAATTAAACTTAAAACATTTTAGATACCCTGCTCCGAAGTTGAATTGTGAAACTGCAAATCCTCTAGTCTTCAGAAGCATGAACCTAATAGTTCACAAGGAAGTGAGATTCTAAATTCTGCAGCTTAAATTTGGAGTTTTAATTATATGATTGATGCCTAAATTAATTAATTATAAAGTGTATGCTAATTGCTTAATTGGTTGCTTGATCTATATAGATCATTTTTTGAATTAAATGAGTTGATTTACAAAGTTTATTGATTGGATGTGACAATGAATTATTTCACTGACTACCTGATTTGCAATTTTCCCAATTAATTCACAAATCTTTTGCTGCAATTCTGCTTACTGAGAGAGAGCCTACTTCAGGTGATCTACACTCAGTCTGTCACGATTAAGAGATATTTATTATATAAAACAGGTAATAAAGACAGATTAAAATTAATGGGAACTGTAAATCTGCTAAATGGATGGATAACAAGAAAGTAATCTGGCTATGTTTGTCACTATAAATTTCATGTACTTGCAATGCTGTTAAGAAATTTAAAATTCATCTTTGAATGGTATGGGAAACTTATAGACCTTTGCAAGAGATTACTAATTTAAACACAAAACACTTGTAGAAGCACAAGAAAGCTGTTTACATGAAGAAAATGTCATGGTATAGTACCTAAGTGCGTTGTGTCCAGAACGACTTGAGTTTAACCCTAGCTCCATCACAATAAGCTTCATTTCCTTGAGTTTCAGTTTCCATTTCTATAAAAAGGGTGTAATCACCCAACTCAGGGGTGGTTGTGAGGATTAAATGAGATAATATATAGTACTGAGCACAGAACAGAGGTAAAAATAAATAAATAAATGGCATGGTAACTATAATAAAATCAGATGAAAAATAACACTGACAATTATGTCAATCCTTAAAGATAAACTGTGGATGCATATTAGAGGCAGAAAGCAACAATGAAACTGAGTGACATGTTCTACATGCACACATCTATAGCTAGAGTTAACATGTCCACCGTGATCCAGCCTTGGGGCCACTGAGCCTTCAGGGTTTTATAACCAGGACAGACACTGATGAAGCAAGCAATGGATAGCACAGATTATTTATTGCCGTGTAAATCATCCTGAGGAATGCCTGTGATTCCCCAGCACCACAGAGGTTTCAAGGGCAAATAATAAGCCTATTGATCAAAGCAGAAAGCCAAACATTGGTATCAGAAGAATTCTGCTTTGTTTGTCATGGGACGCCCCTAACTCCCCTCAAAACAAACTCAACAAATGTCACAAAGATCTGAGAGCCCAAAGACTCACTGCCAAGTGCTGTTATTCTCCCCACTTCTAATACAAAGTGTGAAATCATTTATTCTTTCAAAAAACATTTGCATATTGCCTGAGTGCTGTGGCCTGTCCTGAGCACTGGGAACACAGCAAACAAAAGAATGAATGATTCACTCTGTATTATACAAAACTAAGGGACGGTTTGCTTTTCTGGGTCATCAGTAAAGTTTAGCAGCAAACAGTGCTCCATCCCCTAACTTTCTTAATTGAATGCCTAAAGAAAAAAAAAGACTAAAATCCCATATTCTATGCATGGACATATTGGTCCCTTTATGCCTGTACAAAGGAATGACTAATAAAAGTAGGTACAGGTATTGTGGTATTTTGACTTCTGAAATTGCTTCAGGACTCCAAATTAGTACTAATAGAATAACATCAGTATCATTAGCTACATTTATGAAGTGCTATGTGCCAGATACTGTGCAAAGTGGTTTAGACATATAAGCTCACTGAATCTTCATTATCAGCTTAGTCACATCATTATGTCTATTGTACAAGTTAGAAAACTGAGGCTCAACAACATTAAATGGTTTGCTCAAGATTAAACTGCATGTAAGTGACAGAGCTGAGATTCAAAACTAGGTACTCAAGAACCCTCACTTCTGCCTTGGCTGGGTGGCTTAGTTGGTTGGAGCTTTGTCCTGTATACCAAAAGGTTGCGGGCTCAATTCGCATTTGGGGTGTGTGTGGAAGCAATCGATCGATGTCTCTCTCTCACACTGATGTTTCTCTCTCTCTCTCTCTCTCTCCCTCCTTTCCTCTCTCTAAAAATCAACAGAAACATATCCTCAGATGAGAATTTTAAAAAATTAAAAATAAATAAAAAATCCTCGCTCTTAATCCCCCATCTATCTCCCTGCCAAAACCATGGTGTGTTCCTATGGAAATGCTACAGGAAATCCCTCCCACCTCTACTTTGAAAAGTAGGGGAAACTGTGACAAAATACTTATAAAACATTACAAGCTTAGAGAGATTTGTTTCAGTGTCCTTGCTTTTACAGATGGGAAATAGATGCCTAGAAAAGAAGTCTAGCATGCCCATGATCACCCAGTTAAATGGTGGCAAAGCTGGTTCTAGAGAACTCAGGCCTCCTTGCTTCTGTTCCATTACTCTGATCATATCAGAAATTGGTGTCTTTTTGAAGTGGGGAGAGAAAAAGGAGGCAGCTGTGGTCTCTGACTCAGTAATTCCCAAATAAAAACATCTGGAACTTATAAAACAGTGAAAACAGGGGTGCCTCCTTATGACATAGTTCAGTGGAATGAAGAGATGTTTTGCAGTCAGATCTGGTTTTAATGTTAACTCAACCATTAACCAGCTGTGTGACCAAATCTCTCTGAGCTCCATTTTCTTATCTATAAAAAAGCTTTCATTGATTTCTCTAGGAGAATCATCTGGAAAAGTGATTCTCCTCTGTGGTCTTAAAGAATTTGGTTAATATTTCTGCATATAACTAACTCTAACACATTGTTCCTTTTCTTATTTATGCGTCTATGTTCTCCTAAAGATCAGGATTCTATTGTCTCTGCATCCTCGCTGAAAAGCAAATGCCTGGCATTTAGAAGATACTTACCTAATATTAGTTGAATGAACGAATATATGAATGTGTAGACTGAATCACTGTACCCATTTAAAAAAACATAAAGGGGCCAGGCCAGTGTGGATCAGTGGTTGAGTGTCAACCCATGCACCAAGAGGTCGCCAGTTCAATTCCCGATCACATTACATGCCCAGGTTGTGGGCCCGATTCCCAGTGGGGGCATGCAGGAGGCGGCCAATTCATGTTCTCTCTCACTGATGTTTCTATCTCTCTCTCCCTCTCCCTTCCTCTCTCCCTCTCTCTAATATATATATAAAAAAAAGGGTATTATTATTATTATTATCTTGACTTGAGGATATGTTTTTTATTGATTTTTGAGAGAAAAGGGTAGGACTGGGGGAGGGAGAGACAGAGAGAGAGAAACATCGATAGGTTGCCTCCTGTACATGCCCCGACCATGGATCAAACTTACAACTTGGGTATGTGCCCTGAACCTGCAACCTTTCAGTGTACTGAACAGAGCTCCAACCATCTGAGCCACCTGGCCAGGGCAAAAGGATATTATTAATGATGTGTGTTTTAATGAGAACAGAAATAATAAGCTTTTCCTTTTATTTTTCTTGCTTGTCACATTGATAACTTTTAACTAAATGGGGCTTTCTAAGCAATGTGTCAGAGGTTGAAATTCAAGACAAAGGGAGAAGGCCCAGTAGGAGGTAAGAATGAAAGAGGCATTTTTATAGTTCATCAAGATATGAATACTGGCATCTCACTTTTTCATGGAGGAAAAAACACTGAAAGTATTACAACAATGTAAAAATGTTCAATTACATACATAAAAAAGACTAATAGAAAAGGTACCAAAAAGTTTACAAACGTTATATTTATATTTCAGCAATGAGTACTTTTTTATTTCTAAATTTCTTGACTTTTCAGAAATTCCATGATGAGTAATACAACTTTTATTTCTCTTTATAAAATATTTAACTTATTATTTTTTCTTTATCTTCACCTGAGGACATTTTTGCATTTATCTTCAGATAGAGCGGGAGGGAGAGAGGGACAAAAAGAAAGAGAGAGAGAGAGAGAGAGAGAGAGAGAGAGAGAAAGAGAGAGAGAGAAATATTGACGTGAGAAAGACACATCAATTGGTTGCCACCCACACAACCCCAACCAGGGCTGGGGACGCACCGCAACTGAGGTATGTGCCCTTAGCGGGAACCGAACCCACGACTCTCTGGTCTGCTGGCCGATGCTCTAACCACTGAGAAAAACTGGCCAGGGCTTAACTTTTTTTATTTTTATTTATTTTCTTTCTTTATTGATTTTTTAGAGAGAGAGAGGAAGAGAGAGGGAAAGAGAGATAGAAACATCGGTGAAAGAGAACATCAATTGGCCACCTCCTGCATGCCCCCCACTGGGGATTGGGCCCACACCTGGACATGTGCCCTAAGAATCGAACCAGTAACCTCCTGGTGCATGGTTTGATGCTCAACCACTGAGCCACACCGGCCGGGCTTAATTTATTTTTGATTACAGAAAAACATGCTTACTGTAGGCAATTAAGAAATATGGAATAGCCTGGCCAGTGTGGCTCAGTGGTTGAGCATTGACCTGTGCACCAAGAGGTTGCCAGTTCGATCCCTGGTCAAGGCATATGCCCAGTTTGTGGGCCTGATGCCCAGTAGGGGGCATGCAGGAGGCGGCCAGTCGATGTTCTCTCTCATCGTTGTCTCGTCATCTCTCCCTCTCCCTTCTTCTCTCTCTAAAATCAATAAAGAGAAATTATATATATAAAAAAAGAAATATGGAATAGCCCTGGCCGGTTTGGCTCAGCGGTTAGAGGGTCGGCCTGTGGACCAGAGAGTCCTGGGTTCGATTCCTGCTAAGGGCACGTACCCTGGTTGCAGCTGGTCCCCAGCCCCGGTTAGGGTCATGTGGGTGGCAACCACTTGATGTCTCTCTCTTGCATCAATGTTTCTCTCTCTCTCTTCCTCCCTCTCTCCCTTCCACTCTATCTGAAGATAAATGCAAAAATGTCCTCAGATGAGCATAAAAAAAGAAATATCGAAGAGTACAAAGAAGGGTGGGAAACCTCTCACCCACTACACAGACAGAATCACCTGTCCTAAAGGCTGAGCACTGCCTTCCTCACCCACATACCAGTTCCTAATTGTGGTCATTTTCTCTACCAAGTCCAGTAACTAGAGAAAATAACCATACCTACTACATACGGGTCTTGTAAGGACTAAATGTCTTAATTGACTGCACAGAGCCTGGCATGAAGAATTCTCATTTTGCCAAGATTTATTCCACTACTCTGATTACATAGAAGCAGAGTTAACTATCTAACAGAAACATGGTAGATAGTTTGAGAGAGAGACACCTGTTAAATCCCATTTGTGAGTCAATACTAAAGAGGGAGGAATAATCAAGAGACTAAGGAACAAGTAGAGGACAACAGGATCCAGAGGAAGAGGCTTTATTTACGAATTGGGTGGATATGCAAGGAGCAGTGCCCTCATGGACCATGAAGTATGTGAAAGAATTGGAAGTTTGAACAACAAAGGGATGCAAAATGGAGCCTGTTGCCAAAGAGACCATTTGGGGAGATGGAGATCTATATCATCAAAGCTTTAATAAATATAATTAACTAAATTTCACTTATTGATATTTTATCAAATAAAGCTAAAACTTTTCATTAGGAAAAAAACAATTTTTTTTTATCCTCACCCGAGGACATTTTTGCATTTATCTTCAGATAGAGCGGGAGGGAGAGAGGGAGGGAGGGAGAGAGAGAAACATCGGTGTGAGAGAGAGAGACATCGAGTGGCTGCCACCTATATGACCCCAACCTGGGCCAGGGACCAACTGCAACCCAGGTGCGTGCCCTTAGCGGGAACCAAACCCGGGACTCTCTGGTCCGAGGGCTGATGCTCTAACCGCTGAGCCAAACTGGCCAGGGTGTACATTTGTAATGAAAAATATATGACTGCATGATTCTGAAATGTCCAGTACCCTTATTACTTGGGCCTTGCTGTTTATTCTGATGATAGGACCAATCAATATTAAGAGTGTGTCAGGCATTAACAAAAGAAAGTTCCTGAGGGTTGCAGCTCAGAAATTCATCTGTTTGAAGTCAGAGAAAAGATTAAGACTAAGATTTTATTTTATCTAAAACAAAACCCCAATAAATAGAAAGTAAAATCTGATAAATAATATCATAACATTTGTCAGGCTATATCAACCTCGCATAGGAATAGTTAAGTCTAAATTTTCTGGTAAAAAATAGTTTTAGGGAGAAAATACCCACTAATTTCTAAGTGGAAGAAAGACCATCATATTGTTCTGAGTTCCTTTTTGGATAGTTTCTATTGTATGTTTTCAAGTTCATTGGTTTTTTCTTTTGCAGTGTCTAATCTGTTAATTTTATATAGTCTAGTTTTCATTTTAGATACTGTATTTTTCATCTCTAGAAATTCTATTTGGGTTTAAAATAATCTACTTCTTTCTTCTTCATGTTCATGTTTCCCTCTATCATCTTGAACATACAGAATATATTTATAATAGCTGTTTTAACATCTTTGTTTGCCAATTCCATAATTTCTGGCATTTCTGGAAAGTTCTTTTGTATTGCTCTGAACTAGAGAGATTCTTCAAACAAATTCCGTTGGCAGAAACCTAAATTGCAGAAACCCACAAAATCTATTACAAATCCACCTTGTAAATATTCACCCTCCATCCCACTACAGAGGAATCTTTCAGAAACACATCTGTGATACTGTCGCCCCACCCCCCTTAAAACCTTTCATTTCCTTTTGAATAAAAACAAAAGTGCCATTAAAAGTACCTGGTTTCCACAAGGTCTTGCATTATCCTCTGCCCTGCTTTCCAACCCAATCTCCTCCCATTCCAGGAACACCAACTGCTTATAGTACCCTGATCAGGTCATAATGCCAGCTCCCATCACTGTTCAGGCCAGACACCTCCTCTCCCTAGTCTATATAGTTATCTTTTGAGATTTAGCTCAAGCATCCATTCTAGTGGGAAGCCTTCCTGATATCCCTCGCACCCCCACTCCACCCAGGCCTCCATCTTCAGGCAGAATTAGAAAAGTTCTTCTCACCCTAGGGGGTTTGATTCCGGTCAAGGGCATATACCTTGGTCACAGTTTGGTCCCAGGCCCTGGTCGGGGTCATGGGGAGGCAACCAATAGACAGACGTCTCTTTCTCTCACTCTCACTTTCTCCTTTCCTCCCAGTCTATCTGAAGATAAATGGATAAATGTCCTTGGTGAGGATTAAAAATAGAAAAACTCTTCTCTATGTCCCCACAGCATTCTGGTTGTCCACTATTATAGCAAGACTCAATGACAATGAAACTGAAACCGTGCAATTTGGTGTTTGTATCATCCTCTGGCCTGAATCTTGAGGCCATAATAAACTTTGCTTTCTGATTGTTTGTATCTCCAAATGCCTAGCGTAGTGCCTGGGATGGTGTAAACAGCATGTAAATATTTGCTGAATCTGTGATTTTAAAAATAAAAAGAGGGAGAGAAAAATCTCAAATGGCTATAATGTCCCTGCTGCTATCACCATGAGAAGAGCCTCATTTCTTTGTATAGCATAATTTAAGAGGCAAGGGAAATGGAGTCACACCTGGGTTCAAATCCTGACTCTGCCACTTGCTAAACATATGCTCTCAACCAGTTACTTAACTTTCTGAGACTCAGGTTCTCTACTGTTACTATCTATGACTTATAAACCTGTTATAAGGAATAAAATAATACAATTAAAGTACTTGGCATGGAGTGTGACACATAGTGGACACTCCAGTGTGTTCGTATCTACCAATTTATTACCTAGTAGGTGTGGTAACTCTGGCATTTGGGAAGTGTTTGCAAAAACCCCCTCCAGCCCTGGCCGGTTTGGCTCAGCGGTTAGAGCATTGGCCTGTGGTCCAGAGAGACCCGGGTTCGGTTCCCGCTAAGGGCGCATACCTCGGTTGCAGTTTATCCTCGGCCCTTGTTGGGTTGTGTGAGTGGCAGCCATTCGATGTGTCCCTTTCATGTCGATGTCTCGCTCTCACTCTCTCTCCCCTCCCCCTCCCTCCCTCCCTCTTCTCCCTCCCACTCTATCTGAACAAAAAATGGGGAAATGTCCTTGGGTGAGGATAAAAAAAAAAAAACAAAAACCCTCCAAATTTGCATCTATCACTTAAATAAATATATCACCAAGTTGCAAACATATAACTCAGTGATTTTTTTTTTTGCACTTATCTTCAGATAGAGCAGGAAGGAGAGAGGGAAGAAGAGAGAGAGAAAAACATTGATGTGAGAGAGACACATCGAATGGCTGCCACCCACATGACCCCAACTGGGGCCAGGGACAAATTGCAACCAAGGTATGTGCCCTTAGTGGGAACCGATCCCGGGACTCTCTGGTCCACGGGCCAGGGCTCTAACTGCTGAGCCAACTAGGGCTAACTCTATAATTTTTAATAAATAAAGGTTTGTATACAGTCAGAAGTTGGTCCTAGCAGCAGACATGGGGAGAAAGACATCCTGGGCATGGCAAGGGTGGAGCATTTCAGTCCAGATCTTTGAATGTTCCTATGCTCTCTTATTTAACCCACAATTATTTATAGAGCATATGCTATGTATTAATATACACACTGTGTTATTGACTGGGAATACAAGCTAACAAAATAGACATGGTCCAGGCTCCAAACTCCTATCTATCTTACTGCTCATAAGACTTCTTCACTTGGATCCATCTCTCAAATAAACTCAGCCTTCATTACATCAAAAATCAAGCTCTTTATTCACCCACTCTGAACCTATTTTTCTCTCTAGGACACCCCGTTTCAGCACCACCATTCACACAGTTTTTCAACGTCCAGTCTTAGGCCTTTATCTCTTTTCACTCATCCATACTGGAAGTTTCCATCAATATCTCTATGTGGATGACTCCTAAATTTACATTTCTAGCTCACATCTCTCTTCCCTAAACTCCAAACATGCAAATATAAATGACTATGATACAGAAAAGCCATCTCAAATTAATAGGCAGAAGACCAAACTCAGGCTGCCCCTCCTCCTCCCAGTCACACACCAAAACCAAACCAAACCCAGTTTTCCAATGCTCTCTATCTCAGTGAAGGAACAACATATAAAGTTGTGCAAGTTAGAAATCTCTGATACCATTCCTCTCTCATTCTTCCCATGTCTAATTCATTCCTAAATCATGTGAATTTTTACCACTTAAGTATTTCCAGAGTCTGTCCATTTCTCTCAATCTAAACTGTCAATCTCATTCCACTCCATTTTCTCTCCCCTACTTTGTGCTCTAGCCACACTTGCCTTCTTTAGTTCCCTGACCACAACATGCTTCCTCCTGCCACAGCATCATTGCCATGTGGGTCCATCTGCCAGGACCTCCCCCTCCCAAGGCCTCTGGTATCACCTTCTTGGGGAATTTCTCCTCGACTCAACCCAGGCTAGCTCTCATAAACAGCATTCCTTTCCTTTAGAGAACTTGCTCAGTTTTAAAACAAACATTATTTGGTTTAATTATTTGAATTTTCTGCCCTTTTCCCTCACTAGACTGTGGAATTCATGAGAGAGAGCCCACATCTGGTTCCATTCAACACCGTATACTCAGCAAAGTGCCTGGCATATAGCAAAACACTCAATAAATATTTATTGTATACAAATGATAAGTGAAATGAGCCAGTTACAAAGTGCCAGTGCATTTGATCATTTCTTCTTCCCCATGAAACTATAAAATTTTTGAGTGGGGCAATCACATTTCTCTTGTACATTTTATCCTCATTACCTAGAACCGGGAACTCCGTAAATATTTGCTAAATGAAGGAATGAATGACTAAGGAGTTAAGCCTTTGAGATTAAGCAGGATATCAAGAAAAAGAGTGAGAAAGGTACTTCTGACTAAGGAAACAGCAAAAGCAGACATGGTATCAGTGTCAAGAAGCTGCCAGGTAAGGAATGTGATGCGTTAGGATGCATGGGAGCATAGCTGGGGCTCAGAATGGGAAGGGCCTCTTAGGCTGTATTATTTAGGTAAACGGTTCTCAATGATGACCATAATGAATATAAGTAGAAGCAGAAACCAAGAAATGGGAAAAGAGTAGATAGAGGTGGGCAGGCAGATATAAAAAAAAAAAAAAAAAGTATGAAGTATTCTAATTGCAAAGTTTCAGAAAACATATAATGTAAGGTTAAACATTCCTATATACTTTCATGGCAAAGCACAATTACTTGAGTGGTCAGAAAAGAGCTAAATTATGATACTGTTGTAATAGTAGCTGGTTATAGTTATAATATTTAGCAGCAACAGAAATGAACATTTACTGAGCACTTGCCATAACTACCCTGTTAGGAAGTTTCTATTCTCGTTTTACACATGAAAACTAAAGTATATGGGGCTGAAGTGATTCATCCAAAATCATCCTTAAAGGTATTAACTCCAGAATCCAGACTATGGCTTTGGATCCCACACTTAACCACTATGTTATACACTGATTAAGAAGAAAGGAAAATGTTAACACATCTTAGAGGGCTTCTATGAAAAACTATTAATATTTTAAAAGTTTGATATTGAATGAGATAAATCCTCAGCTATCTACAAAAAGAAAAACCTCAAACAATTATTCATCATATCTAAATCAAAAAGACAAAGGTAAAAGGCTGGACAAAGATATATTGGACTAAACTAGTGCAAAGAAGAACAAATGGGCGGGCAGAGCTAATAGTACTGGAATAAAGCAAAGAAAAAGGCAGGACACAATATAAAAACAAAACAAATAGGGCTGTTTTATATTGGAAAAAAGTACAGCTCACAATAAAGATATGAAATGCATGAATCTTTTTGTGCAATGCAATATATAAAATGGAAACTTAAAATCTCCAGAGAAATTGACAGAAACACACAAGAATATGGAAACTTTAATCCCTTTTTCTAAATCACCCATAGATGAAATAGTCAAAACATATAAGAATAGTAATTAAAGATGTTCACTTAATAAATATATATTGAACTCTGTAACCTATACAGAATAATTTTTTCCAGAATCCATAAAATATTCGTAAAAATTTATTGTATAGTAAGCTGAAAAATATAAATAATTCTCTAACCAACAATTTCATAGGCCACATTTTCTGATCACAATTCAATAAACATGAATCTATATAACAAAGTGTATTATTTAAAAATTCGACAACCCAGAGATTGAAATGACCAAATAGATTTTAGTTTCCCCTAAAATCACTGCATCAAAATAAGTAGGAAGTCAGCTTAAATACATTCAATTTTACTCAAGAGTTAACAAAGTCAAGAATTCCAGCTAATTTTTCCATTCCTTCCCTGAAACCAAAGCCTACTACCATAAACAGTTTTCAAGGCACAGAGACAAAAGAGCAATATTCATAAATAAATGTTTTCCTCACAACCAGAATGAAATTAGAGGAAGGGGTTCTTTCCCATGCATCTAGCAATTTGGACCCCTGTGAATGAAGGGCCAACCCACTGGAAAAGATCAAACAGGACCTATTACAACACGTAAGTACAAATAAGCTACAAAGAAAATACCTTGCACTACACTATCTGATAGGACAAGATCCCAGGGACTTATAGATTGTCTTATACCAAACACAACTGAGAAATCCAGTGTCATGTAAAAACTGTAAAATATTTCAAAAAACCATGGTTTATTTAAATTTAATGTAATTCTGTAATTCAAAATATAGTTACAGAACAACTACTAAAAAATGCTAACATGCTAGATATACTTCAGGAATATAAACTTTAGTAAGAGGTACTCAATTTCATAGGCTTATAAACTATTTTGGGGGTTCAGAATTGCTAATTAAATTGGCTGACTCTTCCTATTCCTTACTAATATCTGGTCTGCTTCATTTACCAGTTTCTAATAGGAATTAATTGAAATTTTCCATTTTGACTGGATCAGCAATGCCTTCATCATTACTCCCTTAAAATATTTTGAGACTGTGTTGCTAGATACACACACAGTCAGAATTATTATATTATCTTGGTGGTATGTTCCTTTTCATTATGTAGTTTACCAAAATATCCCTATTAACATGGTTTTGCCTTAAATTCTACTGTTTGATGCACTGTTACCAGCTCAAACCTTCCCACAACCTCCATCCCCCTTGGCCTGATGAAGATGAAGATTCCTGGCCCATGGAAAAGGAGGAAGCACAATGGCTGTCTGATAGCTTATGGACTGGGAAAGAAGGAAGGATTTTTTATAGAGTAAAAATTTTTAATTTTGATGAAGTTTAATTTATCTTCTTTTTTTTTTTCCCCATTATGAATCATCTTTTTAGTGTCATGTATATAAAAATTATTCATCTAGTGCTCGCTTCGGCAGCACATATACTAAAAATTATTCATCTAGCGCTCAGTCCCAAAGATTTTTCTCCTGTTTTCTACTAAAAGTTTTATAGTTTTATACTTTACATGAAGTCACAATTCATTTTGTTTTTTTAAACTTTTCTTTTTCTTTATTGATTTTAGAGACAGAGGAAGGGACAGGGAGAGAGGGATAGAAACATCAAAGAGAGAGAACATTGACTGGCTGCCTCCTGCATGGCCCCCACACTGGGGATTTGGCCCTCAACCTTAGCATATACCCCATAACCTGGGCATATGCCCTGACCGGAAATCGAACCAATGACCTCTTGGTGTATGAGTTGATGCTCAACCACTGGGCCACACCAGCCAGGCTACAATTCATTTTGAATTAATTTTATATAAGGTATGAGATTTAGGGTGTAGTTTTTATTTTTGCTTATGTGTGTCCAATTGCTCCAGTCCCATTAAGTTAAAAAGGCTATCCTTCTTTCATTTAATTTGTATGTGCTTTTACTAGGAAGACTCATCCATATCTGCATTCAATTCTAGGAGAATCTTTGGCATTATCTCTTTAAATACTGTTTCTCGCTATTCCCTCCATTTCCTGCTTCACACATGAAAGGCTTTCAATATTTCCTCCATGTCTCTTATCTTACTCATGTTTCATTCTTTGTATCTCTTTATCTCTGTTACATCTAGGTAGAATTCATTAGTACTATCTTTTAATTCATTCCCTCTTTAACTGTGCCCAGCCTAGAGTTTATCCCATACTTTTTTTGGTTAATCCTCACACAACGATATTTTTCCATTAATTTTTAGATAGAGTGGAAGGGTGGGATGGAAAGAGAGATAAACATCAATGTGAGAGAAAAACACATTGATTGGTTGCCTCCCACACAACCCTGACTGGGGCCGGGGATTGAACCTACAACCCAGGTACCTGCCCTTGACTGGGTATCAAACCCGATATCCTTTAGTCAGTGGGGCCGATGCTCTAACTGCTGAGCCAAACTGGTTAGGGCTCTAATACTTCTGTTTTTGTTTTTTAAATCTTCACCAAAGGATATTTTTCCACTGATTTTCAGACAGAGGGGGAGAGGGGGGAGAGAGAGAGAATCATGGATAGGAGAGAGAGACATCAATTGGTTGCCTCCTGCACAACCCCAACCAGGGCCGGGTATCAAACCTGCAACCAAGGTCCGTGCCCTTGACCAGAACTGAACCCACGTTTCTTTGGTCCATGGGCCGATGCTCTAACCGCTGAGCTAAACCAGCCAGAGCCCCATACATTTTTTTTTTAACTGTAATACCTGCATTTTATATTTCCAGTACTTTTAATTGGTTCTTTTCTAAATCCACCTCTTGATTCTCATCTGCTTGGTTGTTTCACAATTTCCTAAAAGTTTACCATGTATGGTATTCCTTCATCTTGTTGATAATTTTAAACATTTATTTAAAGTTAATTTTCAGATTGCCTTATTACATTTTGTTGGAAGTGAATTCTTCTGATTACTGTCTTTCTTAGTACTACTTATACTCACTTGCTTTGGAATTTAATTTGCTAGCCCATTTTGAATAGAAACACTTTATCTCTTTTTCTCTCCCTCCCTTCTTCTCTCACCACTTCCTTCAGTGCTTTTAAAGCTATTGCCACCCTCTTTCATCCTTGTCCGAGCAGAGGCATCTAGTCTAGAACCAGGTCTTATTCTGGCTGCTCAGGGTCCTATGCTTTGGTAACACTAGTGCAATCATAAACCTAGTCATTTCATGGCCAGGTCCTGGTCCTACTGCTGCCTCTACTCCCCTGCCAAAAACACAACTTTAAACAAGTCACAGACTGAGGTAGCTTTGTTGTTTCTTTTCATAGGCAGGAAAGTCCCATCCTAGCTCTAAGTTTCTAGCAGTAAGACTTCCTGTGAGCCCACGCTGGCATGAAGTTTCCTTGGTCCACATATTCTCAAGGAGTCTCTCTTTTTCTTTTTTGACATCATGGTATACTTAGAAAATAACAGTATGTGTATGGCATAAAGGTAGATGGATGAGACTGTTCCCTACCCAGAAATGATGACTGGGGTCTCTGACCACTCAGGCCCTGCCTAGCTGCCCTGAAGCCTGAGAAAAATCTGTATTTTACATACTGGTAAAACTCATTCACAACATGTTCACAGTAATACCCTAAAAGAATTGACTCCCAGCACACTCTATTTCTGTACTTGGTTCTGTTTCTATTCCACCAGGATGTTTATCTTGTTATTAAGTACAAGTTTGTCAATAGCATTTTATTTACCATTACTATGTATTTGGAACAGAATATATTAAATCATGAATTTAAATAGTCATCATAACCAGAAGTCCATGCTTTCTCTCTGTTTAGAAACCCCTCCTGTCAACCTCTCTGCATCACATTTTCTTACTCCTCTTTCAGGTTTCCATTTAGATGTCACTTAATCAAGTCTGCTCTTTATGACTCCACTCTCACCACCAAATATGAGGTCAGATCTTCCTCATAGAACCCGACTTTACTTGCTAATGGACTGTATTGTTATTGCCTAGTTACCTTAGACAATAATGTCCTTGATGGCATTCACAGTCTTTTTCACTTCTGTATTTCCAGATTTAGCACAGTGCCTCCAATAAGTGTGCCTCAAAAAATATTTTCTTATCACCTATAGCAGAGTTCCACAGTACGGAGTATAATGTAATAGTGAAGAGCTAGGGCTCTGGAGTTAGAGGTTCTGGGTTTAAATACCAGCTCTACCACTTAACTATGTGATTTAAGAAAGTTACTTAGCCTCTCAAAGCTTTAGTTTCCTTATCTGTAAAAGGTATGTCAAGCACAGTCCTGTCTCTGTTACAAGCTGTGTGACCCTGGGAACGTTCCTTAGCTTCAGTTCCTGCACTAAGCAATGTTTCAACTCACAATATATACAAAGTTACTAGTACCGTGACTCCCTTTCCTGTTTTCTTGTTCCCACTTCATGCTGAAAAGGGACAACCATAGCTCATCAGTGAGCAGAGCTGCTGACTCAACCCTTTTCTGAGCTTAGGTGGTATCTAGGTTAAAAAGGCTTTCAATTGCCATAGAAGCAATAAAGGTTTTCTTTACATCCACAATGTATTCAGGCAATGTCAATAAGAACTTGAAAGAATAATTTTAAATGCAAATATAATGTACCTAAAGGGTAAAAACAACAACTAACAGCTGACCATTCTAATGCTGAAAAGGTGAGAATAGAACGTCTGCATGAGAATGCATTTCCACAATGAAGACATCCACTACATTTTGCTGATTCCCAAACTCTACTGCTGGGAAGAGCACAAAAAGCTAGAAATGGATGCCTATCAGATAAGAAATTTAAGTAGAGGAGAACCAATGCAGCAAAACACTTTCAAGTTCAAGTTATGATGTATAAGCAGAGACTCTATTTTCAAGCACAACATTTTAAAAATAATTGTTTAATGAGGAATAGTCGAGTGATTGAGAGAAAAACTGAGCCACTGACTGGCAACAAAGAAAACTAATTCAGACCAAAGGAAATAATGCAAAAACCTTGGCATGGAAGAGACCAGGAATCAAATCCCGACTCCGCCATCTCCCACTGGTGTTAACTGCAAGTAGCAATTCTCCTGTGCAGAATGAGGGTCATAATGCTCACCTCACAGGGAGCTAGGAGAATTTAGCAAGAAATCAGGTACAAAATGCCCAGCATGGTGCCCAGCTCATGGTAGGTACTCAATAAACATTAGTTCCCTCCCACTAACTCCCATGCCACTTTTATCAGCAAGCATCATGCAAGGGTTTGAAACTGCTAAAATGCATTTCCTTGTATCTGGATTTACAAATTTATCAGTATATTTACAAGCAGATTCTCTGAGATAAGCCTGAGATACACAGGCCCAAGATCTGGTGAGCAACTTGACCTGCATTAGTGTGGATGTCTGATTCCCAGGCCAATGCCTAGAAGGACTGACTGGGCCTGAAATACAGTATGGGTAGCCAGAGGACAGCCAGAAACTAGAGCAGCCAAAAAAGAGGAAGGATTACTTGAGCTTCGGCTCCCGTCCTTCACTTGTGTACTGCCAACAGATGAGCCCGATCAGATCCTGCACCCTGGCGCTGGCCATTGTCACCACGGTCATTGGCAGCAGTCTGTCCTGGCTCGAGTGTAGAGGGAGGTAGACATCGATCTTCTTGGTGGCTGTTGTGCCTACATGACCCTGAGGAAAGAACACATACATGCAAGAGGGTAAAGCACACAGTCTAGGTCATGCAGACCCTACTGGGTCACAACTACTGCTCTTTGGGCCTGTGTGCAGCACAACCATTTCTCATCTTTTTTTGCACAAAGGTCCCAAAGTGGAAACACTGCCTAGGTTTAATTTTTTTAATTTTCATTTTCTAATGGTCTAATTGATCCAGTTCTGCCAGTAGTAAGGTAAATGAGCACTTCAATTAAAATGAACAAATTAGAGCCCAGCCAGTGTGGCTCAGTGGCTGAGCATTGACCCATGTACCAAGAGGTTGCTGGTTCGATTCCTGATCAGGGCACATGCCCAGGTTGTGGGCCTGATCCCCAGTGCGGGGCATGCAGGAGGCAGCCAATAGATGTCCCCTTTCATCGACGTTTTTCTCCCTCTCTAAAAAAAAAAAAAAAATTCAATAAAAAAAAATTTTTTTAATGAACAAATTAGAGTGGTGAGCAGACCTGATGTTTAGTGGCAAGAGACTTGTTTTGCTACTTATTCAGTGCAACCTTGGAAAAGTCACTATTAGACCTTGTCATCAGACGCTCTCCCTGAAAATTGCAGTCTCACTCCTTGAGACCTTGAGAAAGCTGCATGGAAGCTGCCACGCTCTCTGAAGAGCACTTAGGCCTGTAGCACTGGAACAGAGGGCTTGCTTCTCGGGACTGGGGCAGGGTTGCGGTGGGAGCTAATTCCATTATGCCATTCATCTGTTTACTTCAGTTATCTGTGCTAAAGTTCAAGGGTCCCTGGTCTTCCATTTTTGCCCTAACCACCATACATACAACACTGCCATTCCTTCTCATACACCTACCCCTCCTCCCTCTAGAACCTTCCACTCCCCTCTGGAATGCCAGCACTAATCAGCAAACTTCCATAAATCATCACTTCTTTTTATTTATATTTCTTGTTGTTAATCCTAAACCTGGGATATTTTTTCCACTGATTTGGGGGGGGGGGGGAGACATTGATATGAGAGAGACACATCAATTGGCTGCCTACCACACGCGCCCCAACCAGGGCTAGAGACAGAACGTTCAACCCACATACAGGCCCTTGACTGGGAATTCAACCCAAGATCCTTCGGTGTATGGGCCAATACTCTAAGCACTGAACCAAACTAGCCAGGGTCATCATTTCTTTTTAAGTTTTTTTTTATTGTTATTATTTTTTAAATCCTCACCTGAGGATTTCTTTCCATTTATCTTCAGATAGAATGGGAGGGAAATGGAGAGAGAGAAAGAGAAACATCAATGTGAGAAAGACACATCAATGGGTTGCCTCCCACACAACTCCGACCAGGGCCAGGGACAAATCGCAACCAAGGTATGTGCCTCACCCGTGACTCTTGTACACGGGCCGATGCTCCAGCCGCTGAACCAAACCAGCCAGGGCCATCACTTGCTTTTTAAAAAAACATTCCCTCTTAAAACAACTATGAGGTATCACCTCACACCTGCCAGAATGGCTGCCCTCAACAAATCATCAAACAAGTGTTGGTGAAGGTGTGGAGAAAAGGGGACTCTAGTACACTGTTGGTGGGAATACAGACTAATACAGCCACTGTGGAAAACACTATGGTGTTACCTCAGAAAGTTAAAAATTGAACTGCCATTTGACCCAGTGATCCCCCTTCTAGGAATATACCCTAAGAAGCCTGAAACACCAATCAGAAAGAATATATGTACCCCTATGTTCATAGCAGCACTATTTACAATAGCTAAGATCTGGAAACAACCCAAGTGTCCATCAGTAGATGAGAGGATTAAAAAGCTGTGATACATGTACACAATGGAGTACTATGCAGCTGTAAGAAAGAAAGATCTCTTATCCTTTGAGATGGCATGGAGGGACCTGGAGAGTATTATGCTAAGCGAAACAAGCCAAGCAGAGAAAGACAAATATCACATGATCTCACTTATTTGTGGAATATAATGAACTAAACAAACTGCTGAACAAAATTAACCCAGAGACATGGAGGTGGGGTATAGGCTAACAAGCCTCAGAGGAGGGGGGTTTTGTGGGGGAAGAGATAAACCAGAGAACTCACATGCATGTATGCATGACTAATGAACATAGACAACAAAGCTGGGGATGGGGCAGGGGGAAAAGGGAGGAGGGTGTCAATGGGGAAAAAAATGAGAAACATCTGTAACAAAAACAAATTAATAAAAAATTTAAAAAACAAACAAACAAACAAAAAACATTCCCTCAAGCCCTGGCCAGTGTGGCTTAGTTGGTTGAGCATTGTCCTATGCACCTAAAGGTCGCCAGTTCGATTCCCGGTAAGGGCAATGCCCAAGTTGCAGGTTTGGTCCCTAGCTGGGGTGTGTATGGACAATTCATCGATGTTTCTCTCTCTCTCCTCCTCCCTTCCTCTCTCTAAAATAAGTAAAAACATATTAAATCAACAACAACATTCCCTCCATCTCTGCCTTAATTGAAACCTGCTGGTCACTAAGGACATTGCTTCCTTTGCTGTTTGCTTTTTCACTCCAAGTCCTCAAGGCCAGGAGGTGGAGGAGGTATTCTTGCCCCACAACTTCCAAACTGTAACTTCTCTTTTCTTAAAAAAGTCCCTGCTCCTTTGAGACCTGAGCCATCCAACTACATCATCTTCTTCTCTCCTTATTTGTTTCTGTTATCCATCAACCTTCCAGTCATATTCCTCATTCACTGAAAGCTTGAATGAGCTCTCTAGGCTCATAGTCTTCTTTCTCACCCCAACCCCTGTCATCAATCTTGGCAATTTCATCTAAAGTAATAAACCCTCCAATACCCAAGTGTCTCCATACCTAGATCATGTCATTCCCAATAACTTTCCATCCACTCCATCTCAATCACTTATTACAGTGGTTACACCAGAGATCTACACCCCCTCTAAGATCTCAAATTAGAATATCCATTCACTAAATATATTTTAATACACTTTCACATTATGTGTTCGTGTAGTCCCCCAAATTCTTCAACCTAAAATCTACGGACCTTCCACCTTTTAATTATCTATCAGTCCCCCTTATTTCCCAACACCACCCTCCAGATTACATGATTATAATCATTCCTTTTCAAATACAGTTTAAACACTCTCTTCCTCCATTGAACTCAAAAGGTAGAATGCCAATCTTGGATGAACCCACCCCTCTGCATTCCCCAACTGAACATCACTGGAGAAAAATCATGTAACTATACAGGTTGATTTTACTTAAAATTCATGATGATAAACCTCAAACAGACACTCAACATTGTATAGTAAGCCTATTACATTTTCTGATACAACCTGCACCCCACCCAAGACCCCTAGTGCATATTTTTGCTCCTCTCTCTAACTTCCCACAAGACCCTGTACCTTCAGTTCCTGTCCCTCACTCATGTAACTGCCAAGAGATGAGAAAAATTATTTTTCATTAAGAAAATAAGAACTTGCCCTGGCTAGTTTGGCTCAGCAGTTAGAGCATCAGCCTGCGGACCAGAGAGTCCCGGGTTTGGTCCCTGCTAAGGTCACGTACCTCGGTTGCAGTTTGTCCCTGGCCCTGCTTGGGGTCGTGTGAATGGCAACCAGTTGATGTGTCTCACATCGATGTTTCTCTCTCTCTCTTCCCCCTCTCTCCCTCCCACTCTGTCTTGAAGATACATGCAAAAATGTCCTCGGGTGAGGATTAAAAAAAAAGAAAATAAGAACTTGCCCAGCTGGTGTGATTCAGTGGATTGAGCATCATCATTCCAGGGACTGAGAGGTCCTGGTTCGATTCTCAGTCAGGGCATACGCACAAGGTTGCAGTCTTGATCCCCAGTAGTAGGCATGCAGGAGGCAGCCGATCAATGTTCTCTCTCACATCAATGTTTCTATCTCTCTCTCCCCCCTTAAAAAAAAAAAAAAGTTAAGAAAAAGTTAAGAAAAAACACATATTTTTAAAAAAGAAAATAAGAACTTTCAGAAAGGAACTCTGTTATCCTCCCACCATTACATTTACAAACCTACCTGGATTTAACCACCTTCTCCCCCAACCTTACACTGGAGTGTCACTCATCTTGTTTAAGGTCTATCTCTCCAGGTGATCTGACTGCTGCCTATCTGTCCAACATCATCTACTGCCACTCCACCACCTGCTCATCATGCTTTACCTACACTGTCCTTCTACAAGTACCATGAATATGTGTGTGGGTGACCTGCCTGCTTCTCCCACTTTCAAGACCATAGCAGGTGCTATTCATTATGTCTAGAAAGCTTTCTCATGATATTTGCATCCTCTAATATGTAGCCTTAGGCAGGTTACTTAATCTCTCTGTTCTTCCATTTCCTCATATGTAAACTGATGATAATGATAGGACCCACCTATAAGAGGACTCTTGTGAGGATTATTATTGTTATAATTCTTTTTTTCTTTTTTTTTTTTTATCCTCACCCGAGGACATTTTTTTTCATTTTTTGTTCAGGTAGAGTGGGAGGGAGAGAGAGGAACAGAGAGAGAGAGAGAAACATCGATGTGAAAGGTACACATCGAGTGGCTGCCACCCGCACAACCGACCAGGGCCGGGGACAAACTGCAACCGAGGTACGTGCCCTTAGTGGGAACCGAACCCGGGTCTCTCAGGACTGCAGGCCGACGCTCTAACCGCTGAGCCAAACCGGCCAGGGCTGTTATAATTATTCTTGAAGGCTCAAATGATATGACACCTCCTCAGAGAAATCTTCACTGATAATCCTATAGAAAGAAGCCCCATCCACAAGTATCCTGCTCATTTTTTTATTCTCACATGTATCCTGCTCATTTTTTAAAAGATTGTATTTATTTGTTTTTTAATGTGTTTTGTATTGATTTGAGAGAGAGGGAGGAAGGGAGGGAGGGAGGGAGAGAGAGAGAAACATCAATGAGAGAGACATCAATCAGCTGCCCCCTGCATAGTACCCACTGGAGATTGAGCCCACAACCTGGGCATGTGCCCTGATTAGGAATCAAACAGGGAACCTTTTGGTACATGGGTTGATGCTCAACAACCACTGAGCCGCTCCAGCTGGGCTCCTGATCATTTTCTTCATAGCATTTAATAATTTGATATTATGCACTTATTTATGTACCTTTCCTCACTAGCCTCTAAGCTCCATAAGAGCAGCTATAAATATGTCTGCTTGTTTAGTGCTCTATATACAATGACTAGCACTGTGCCTGATACATAGAAGACTCTCCAAGAAAAATCTGTTGAACTACAAAATGAATGTATAAATGACTTAAACGCCTACCAAGATACAAGGTAGGAACTCAATAAATGTTAGTTTCCTCCATCCATCCCTCTTGCCTTTCCTCTACAGGTCTGTTTTCTGGTGGTGACTGAGATGGAGGGACTTGAGCAATCAAGTGGTTCCATCCTCAACACTGTAATTTTGTCATTCTAAGGCAAAAAAAAAAAATCAGAACTAAGGTTAAAAAAATATATAAAATCATTTAAAAAACATTTTTAGAGAAATTCCACATATCTGCCCTGGCCGGTTTGGCTTAGCGGTTAGAGCGTCAGCCTGCGGTCCAGAGAGTACTGGGTTCGGTTCCTGCTAAGGGCAGGTACCTCGGTTGCAGTTTGTCCCCAGTCCCGGTTGGGGTAGGGTGGGTGGCAACCAGTCGATGTATCTCTCTCACATCGATGTTTTTCTCTCTCTCTTCCTCCCTTTCTCCACCCCCGCTCTAACTAAAAATAAATGCAAAATAAATAAATAAAATAAAATAAAGGCTACAGTCACCTACTCAAGATCCCATAATCAAGGTGGAAGAGGCAGAGTTCAAACCCAAGTCTGTTTGACTCCATAGCCCCTACTACCAACACCAATGCCTTCTTTCCCTAAAGTTATTCTAAATAAAGTCAATTCCCACTTTCAAAGGTTTGAAAATCATCTCCTCCTCCTGCTCCCAATGAACCAATGTGATGCCTAAAGCAGTTTCCTATAGAAGGAGCTAGCTCTGAGGAGCTGGCCAAGAAGAACTGTTAGGGGACTGTGACTACAAAGAACTTGGCTATTTCAACTTGACTAAGGATACTATTGTTAAGGAATGAAATTCCTCTGAATCCCTTTATCCTATGTATTTCACAGTGAAATAGCAAATGTGGAGAAAACTATGAGTATAAATATAAAAGATACTTATTAAATGAATAAAGCACTTTATCTTTTTAGTCTTCTAACTCCATTTTGAGGCACTGATGACGGAACAAGTGCCATGTACAAACACTGAAATTACATTTTTAATAAGGAGCCTCTTCTGAAAAACTCAAGGTGGTGGCAGTTAGCTCTATCTAATAGTCCCTGTGTTGCAATATTTAGAAGGAATCATCTAAAACATAAAATAATCCATCAACGCCCTGGCTGGTTTGGCTCAGCCGTTAGAGCGTCAGCCTGCAGTCCAGAGAGACCCGGGTTCGGTTCCAGCTAAGGGAACGTACCTCAGGGTTGCAGTTTGTCCCCGGCCCTGTGTGGGTCGTACAGGTGGCAACTACTCGATGTGTCCCTTTCACGTCAATATTTCTCTTTCTCTCTCCCTCCCACTCTATATGAACAAAACAAAACGAAAAAATGTCTTCGGATGAGGATAAAAAAATAATAATAATAATCAACATAACAGAAAGTAATTAACTTATTAAAAAAGAATAAGGTGACCAAAGGATTAAAAATATTCATCACACATCAAGGCAAGCAATATTCCAAAGACTCAACAACTTACTATTAAAAAGCAACTAGCAATAAACAAAGATTATATCATACAGTTTCACTGCATGGCAATTTATGTTTCCACAATACGGAGTTAAGGAAATGGAGGTATAATTACAGCACAAGGGGACAACAGAGAGATAGGGAAAACTGGTTTAGTGCCATCTTTTTCAGTCACTCATTCAACAAACACCCACTGGAACACCATGCTGGGCTCTGAAGACAAAGTCAAGTGAGACACAATGCAGACGCTCATCAAATTCACCATCTGCTGAAGGTCTATATTGTATAATGTGATAAAAAGCTTCAAGAGGCTGCTGTGTGAGCTCTGAAGCAACCCAGACCAATAGGGGTTGGCAAAGGCCTCCCTCATATACATATATTGCCCTTCCATTCAATAGAACCGTTAACCTAAGGAAAATATGCTCACTATACTTAAATACTTACTATACCAATACACAGAAAGTGAACAGTTCTGAGACATGGGATTGAGTGATTTTAATTTTCTATAATTAGCATGTATTATTTTTAAAATTAGAAACAAAATAGTAGAAATTACAAAAGTATGAACAAAAGAGATAAAAAGAACTACCACAGCCCTGGCCGGTTTGGCTCAGCGGTTAGAGTGTCCGCCTGCGGTCCGGAGAGACCCGGGTTCGGTTCCCGCTAAGGTAAGGGTGCGTACCTTGGTTGCAGTTTGTCCCCGGCCCTGGTTGGTCGTGTGGGTGGCAGCCACTCAATGTGTCCCTTTCACATCGATGTTTCCCTCTCTCTCTCTTCCTCTCTCTCCCTCCCACTCTGTCTGTATGAAGGATGGAAAAATGTCCTCGGGTGAGGATAAAAAAAAAAAAGAACTACCACAGAGGGCTTAAGAGTGTTAGGTAAGAGAAACAGATCAGTTTGAAAAATGCAGCCTATGTTAAAGCATCCAGCAAGATTTATTAGGAACATACTATGTGCCAGGTGTGTGACAGGCTGTTGGGGAAAAGAAAAAAAAAAAGTTTTAAAATGTAACTCAGACACCTTCCTAAGGCTAGTTAAGCACTTTTTATCTAAGAAAAATAAAAAGTAGTAAACCCACACAGAACTGACAAATTTGGATTTGAACAACTCTCTCCAGGAGCAGTTCCTAATCAGGGAATGCCCCAAATCCAGGTTTTAGAACAAAAAAGAAAAGTACTCCCTGTAGCAAAACTATTCCTCAACACAGATGCAATTCATGAAGACCAGCTAGATTCTAGTTCATATCACATGGCCTCTCCATGACTTGATGGCTCACTCTGCAAATGCAGCCAAATTTCAAACTCATGTCCAAGACCTATTTTCTTCATCAGCAGCATGTCTCTCATTTCAACATTCCAGCTCAGTGAGGGCTTTCACCACCTACTCTGGCACTCAATCTAGGAAACTGAACTCCTCTTTCTGCCTCATCTATATCCTAATGCCTCTGAAATATCCCTCAACTCTTTCTCACTGCCCCTGCCGTAGTTCAAGCTTCATCATCTCTGAGACCACTGCAGCAGTCTCCCTACCATCTTCTTGTTCCTAAAATCCTTCCTCTGTTCAAATGCCTTACTGTTATCAATATGCTTTCTTGCAAATCATTGGTCATACCATACCAGTCACCAGTTCCAAAATATACAATGGCTCCCGTCAGTGTTAGCATTCCAACTCCTTAGCATGGCAGTTAACACCCTTCACAATCTGGTCCCAAAATATCATTGCTAAAGTATATTGAGCAGTAGTTAAGAGCACAGATTTGAGTCAGCCAGATTCAAGTTTGAATCCAGACTCTGACACTTCTTTAGTTGACAGACTTTAGATGTTGGTCAACTAACTACACCTCTCAGAACCTCAATTTCCTTACTTGGAAAGTAATTAAAATGTATATGAAACGCCTGGTACATAGTCTCTGATTTTTAAAAAGTATCAATAGAATGAATGATCAATATTTCTTTTTAAAAAAAGTTTTTTTGATTGATTTTTTAGAGAGAGAGAGAGAGGGAGAGAGAGGGAGAGAGAGAGAGAAATATCGATGAGAGAAAACATCAACTGGCTGCCTCCTGTATGCCCCCACTGGGGATTGGGCCCACAACCTGGGCATGTGCCCTGACCAGGAATCAAACCAGCAACCTCTTGGTACATGGGTCAACGCTCAACCACTGAGCCACACCACCTGGGTATGATCAATATTCTTTTAATACTTGATTTTAAATACCTGCATTATATTATAGCATGTACTGATACTATCAACCTATTTCCCAGTTGTTAAATAGGTACACTGTTTCTAGTATTTCCTTATTATAAAGAATATTCTCATAAACATTCTTATATAAAAATGCACATTTTCCTAGGAGTAGATTACTGGGTCAAAAAGTATGAATGTTTTGTGGCTCATGATATACACTGTAAAAGTTTATTCTTTTGAAAAGTGTCTTTATACCAATCATGAAATACCAATATTATGAGCCATAGGTCATCCAATTAATTATCAGTTAATAAGCCCTGGCTGGGTGGCTCAGTTGGTTAGAGTGTTGTCCCATATACCAAAAGGTTGCAGTTCAAACCCCAGTCAGGTGCAGTCAGGCACATGGTGGAGACAACAGATCCAGGCTTGTCTCTCACATCAATGTTTCTCTCTCTTTCCCTCTCCTCCCCCCCCCCCCCCACGCAAATCAATGAAAACATATCTTCAGGTGAAGATTAAAAATAAATACCTCATAAAATGTAAAAACCTTAAAAATTTAAATAACTTATAATATATAGAGTGAATAGGCTCAGAATTAAAATACACAGAATTTTAAAGTGATAAATTAAAATAGTACATCTATACTAGATTCTTTCCTATTTGATCCCATTAATTAAAATATGCATTTTACTGCTTATCATAAAGTTTATTTCAAAATTATGCACCTGATAGTTTCCAAAATAGGGGAAATAGGAAGAACAACAGATGGTATTCAGTTCAAAATAATCTTGAATTAAGAAACATCCAAGTGAGTTAGCTAAATTAAGTCTTAAGGACAGAAGGTTCAGTCAGCAGTGCTACTCAACATCAAGGTTTGTCAGTAATAAATTGAGTATCAGATCTCAAAACTGTTGCTAAGTGTTCAATTTCTCTGTCAAGGGGAAGAAATAAGAGAAAGGATAGACAGCTTGGCTTCTGCAATTAAAGAGACAAAAAGCAGGCAACATTATTTCATTAGTCACAACTGCACAAGCAGATCATTATATGTAATTTTAATGCAGAAATAAATAAATCAGTGTATCCAGACAATATAATGATGTAAATTGATAAAAGGGTTATTTGTAGCCTTCAAAAGTTAAAACTCTCTTAAAGGAATGGCTATAGTTTCACTCCACCAGTACCTTTGCTCCCCAACTCCCTCAAACGAGGGCCTGTATTCTACCAATGGCCTAGTCTTTAATAACATGATAGCTGGACTTGGTACAGGTGTCTCAAATCATCATTACTCTGATGATAAAGGAAGGATTCATTTGATTAGAGTGATTTCACATAAAACCCAGACTAAGTTTGGTCTAAGCCAGATTTAACAAACCATGAGAAATAAAGAGGGTCTACATGGGGTGGAAAAGAAAACCCAAACACCTGACTACAACCTTTTGTTCTCAATAAATGCCAGCTTTATGGGCTTGGAGAAAAATCTTACTTTTTTACATTCAAAATGGTAGCACTGAACTTATGAATAGATTTTGTACAAAATTCTATGACAGATCCAGTCACAGCTAGGGACTTGGCTTTGTAGTGCTATCTTAACCCTCAATAAATCTGGAATGCTTAAAGGCTATTAAATTAACATTTCCCCGATCTGGCACCTGTAGTCAAGTTAATTTGTCAAAAACATTTCTACAGTTTGTCACTGGACACAGTATTTTCTGACAAGTTAAGTTTAAAATAAAATTGACAAAAATCTCATTAATTTCCTCTGAATCACCAACCTTGGCTCCATTAAGCTTTTATTATTATGAATGTCAACTGTCACTCTTTCTTTAACAAGGTCAAATTCTGATCTGGTTACCTCTAGGATCCTTATTACATTAATAGGTGCCAGTAAGGTAGTGCAGTGTGGCAGTTAAAAGAATAAGTTGTAGAATCAGAAAGACCTGGGTTCAATTCTCAGCAGTGCCACTTACTGTGTGTCCTTGGACAATTTTATTTGACCTCTGATTAAATACAATTTAAAATAAAGAGATTATAAAAGTAGCTCCTTATGGAGTTTTTTAAAGAATTCAATGAGGTTATACATGTAAAGCACTTTTATCACTAGTCCACAGCAAACACTCAAGAAATGTTAGTTGTTTAATAGGTTTCCTTTCTTTCCTGCTTCTTTATTTTCTTTTTATTTTTATTTTTTTATCCTCACCCAAGGATGTTTTTCCATTTTTTGTTCAGATAGAGTGGGAGGGAGAGAGAGAAAGGGAGAGAGAGAGAGAAACATCGATGTGAAGGGACACATCGAGTGGCTGCCACCCGCACGACCAACCAGGGCAGGGGACAAACTGCAACCGAAGTACGTGCCCTTAGCGGGAACCGAACCCGGGTCTCTCCGGACCGCAGGCCGATGCTCTAACCGCTGAGCCAAACTGGCCAGGGCTCTTTCCTGCTTCTTTACATTCATAGACTTAAAACAAAACACTTTATTGCCATTCATAGACTTTAAAAACTGCAAGGAATTTTTTTTTTTTTTTTTTTTAATCCTCACCCGAGGACATTTTTACACGTTTGGTTCAGATAGAGTGGGAGGGAGAGAGAGGAAGAGAGAGAGAGAGAGAGAAACATCGACGTGAAAGGGACACATTGAGTGGCTGCCACCGGCACGACCAACCAGGGCAGGGGACAAACTGCAACCGAGGTATGCGTCCTTAGCGGGAACCAAACACGGGTCTCTCTGGACTGCAGGCCGACGCTCTAACCGCTGAGCCAAACTGGCCAGGGTGAAAACTGCAAGGAATTTTAAGGGTCACTCCCTTTAACACATTTCCCCCAAATGGCTGTCCTACAAACCTTTCCTGAACATCTCCATTGATGAGGTACCTGTCACCTTCTGAAACAGACCCTTTGCTTTTGTCTTTGGTCTGTTTTGACGGCTGACACGGGTTGCTTTACATTGTACATACACTTTCTTGGCAGATTTTACCCACTGATCTTAGTTCTAGCCATTAGAAAATTGGAACTAATCTATTTCCACTTCCACAGACATCCCTTTCTGTAGATGAGGACCTCAAACAAAATAACTCAGTTACTAAGCACCATCAAATGAGCCAGACTATAATCCTTTCATGAGTACAACACAACACAGAAAATATCATTTCCAACAGTCTTTCTTATGCTAGTGATTTTCATAATTTATCTCTCTGTAACATCTACGGTAAACGCAAATTTACAGTCCTGGACCCAAAACAGGAAAAGGAGTTGTTACTCTCAGGAAAGGTTTTCTCTATTAAAAACCTTCCACATTTTGCCTGGCTGGTGTGGCTCAGTGGTTTGAGTGTTGACCCATGCACCAAGAGGTTGTCATTTTGATTCCTGGTCAGGGCACATGCCCAGGTTATGGGCCTAATCCCCAGTGAGGGGGCATGCAGGAGGTGGCCAATCAATGTTCTCTCTCATCGATGTTTCCATCTCTCCTCCTCTCCCTTCCTCTGTAAAATCAATAAAGAAAAAAAAAATTTTTTTTAAATCTTCCACATTTTGATACTCTTAACAGTCGTCTTCCACTTTGGGAAAAAAGAAAACGTCTAGAGCTATTGGCTTAAACAATCTACATGTTATCAAATGAAGTTTGAGTAATACCCTCAAATAAATTTTTTGTTACAAGATATCAACTGAAAAACCAGTAATCATTCATGTTAAAATACAAATAAGAAATTTTACACAAAGGAGGGGGGAGGGAGGCTGAAGGAAAAGAAATAAAAGCCTGCCCATACTGTATCAGGAATAACAACCATTTTCTCAGTCTTAAATTCAGAAGGTGGTTCCTGATACTGTCAGTTTTCATCATCAAGGTTATATTTGCTACATTACCTCTTTGCAGAGCCTACAGAACTGGTATGGACCCTGGTCCTGCCAGCCTTTTAGCTGTGTAATCTTGGGCAAGCCCATAAACTCTCTGAAAGTCAATTTCCTCAGCCATAAACAGAGTTGAGATCATCAACTCAAAAGAATGACAGGGTGTATAAAGTAAAAATAAAACACTTTAAAATGCTCTGTGAACTGCAAACTGTTATACAAATGTCAATTATTTGTTACTACTGTTACTTAAGCTGTTGCTCCGGCCAGGTAGATCTTTGAACAAAATGCCCCTTCAGACAAACATAAAGTTGAGATGCTGAGGCAATAGGGAAAGGTCTCTATCTCAATCATTAAGAGAGAAGAGCTGTAGCACTCTTCTCATCCAGCCTCAGGATGGTTACAGCATGTACCAGAAGGTTCTTTCACAAGAGTACAATCCAGCCATCTTCAAGCATAATAGATGCAAAGTGTCCGTTTTCAATTTTCATAGCTATTGTGAGATTCTTTAGATCATTAATGTTACACAGCACTTTGCATTTAATTATACAAACAATGGCTTCTATAATGATGATAATATCAGGGAAATGTAATTTGCATGAACTAAGCCCCATCACCTAGGGTAACTATAGGGACCTCTTCATTATTAAATCATTTATATAATAAAATCAATATGCTTTAAAAGTAAAAATAGGTTTTTTAAAACCATAAAGAAGAATTACATGTTTTAAACTCTATCAATTATCATAATATAATGAGTCTTTTTAAGATTTAATATCAACTTTTAAAATTAAAACTCAATGGAGACTGTATACTTGGTTCCATTACTAGATGATGTATCTCTAGAAAAGGTTACAGTACAGCCATTATCACTCTCCTAAATTATATGGAAAATTTGGTATAACCCTCCAACTACCCCAAGGACAATTTAATTCCAGAGATAGTGAAGTATTTTGAGAATATAAAATTGTATAAATATTGAAGGAAATAATTCAGGTGCATATACCATATTCATTTCTTACAGGGTTTCAGCTGGTTAAATATTACAAAAATTTAAATGTTAATATACACCTTAAAAATGTTTTCTAGCCCTGGCCAGTTTGGCTCAGTGGTTAGAGCATTGGTCTGCCGTCTGGAGAGACTCAGGTTCGGTTTCCACCGGGGGCATGTGCCTCAGTTGCAGTTTGTCTCCAGCTCTGATTGGGTCGTGTGGGTGGCAGCCACTCGATGTGTCCCTTTCACGTCAATGTTTCTCTCTCTCTCTCTCTCCCTCCCACTCTATCTGAACAAAATATTGAAAAATATCCTCGGGTGAGGATTAAAAAGAAATGTTTTCTATGTCCCTGCTTTTGAACAGTTTTAATAAACCCAGAAATTTCTATACAGTAGCAGGGTCATGACTATTATCACTTTAGGACTCAATGTTCCTTATTGATATAATTCAAAAATTTTACTGAATCATAACTTAGTAATAAAAACTTCTTAAAATTAATCTGTCATGCACATCTAGCTTATCCAAAGTTAGAATCTAATTAGATAGCCTTGGCACAAATGGGCTTACTACTTTCTTTGCTCAATCAGTGTATGTCTCTACAGTAATTATAATTAATTCAAGTCCCTGACGCACCTCCTAGCAAACAATGTAAAAACATCAGACAAAATGAAAATAAATAGCTTTATATTTCTCCAATTATGACATTCACTTTCAGCTTAAAAATGCAGATGTGAAATAACTGGAATGGGTGTTATGCTGTACAGGAAAAGGCTACACAAGGAACCTGCACTTCCGGTGACAGAGAAAGATGCTTGTCTGCAATAGAAAATACCTTTTATTTAACACTACGAAAGCAATACAACTGCAAAGAGCCAACTGAGAAAGTTTGCGTTTAATAGTTTACAAATGTTTGTTGAAATATAAATGGCAGCAAGATAAAGAAAAGCTAAATTACTATTTATCTGGAACAATACTTTCTGTTGGCAAGAATCACTTCTAATTATATGCAAAATTTAGAATAGAGAAGCAGTCCAAAAAGTCTTGACTATCAGGCCTTTATCCCACATGTCTCCCAGATATAATAAGAAAAAAAAAGCAGTAAGTGGCAGGAAGCTTCATTTTTAAAACTGAGAGGAAAACAGGATCCACTGGATAAAACTGTCAGCACTGAGTACTTTAAAAAATAAAACCTCTCTGCATGTCACACTATTCAAGTAGGTAATCAGCTAGCAATACAAAGTAAACCAGCCAGCTAAAAGCTGACGGCCTTGACGGCCTTGGTAGGTGAGACCAGCACAAAGAGCAAATTCCTCTGTAAACAGCCCTTTGTGTTCCCATGAAAACTCTCTCTGAAACTGGCAAACCACAACTGCTGGCTGCCAGAGTCCAAGTACCTTCCAGGACATTATCTAATTTAATACAGCCAACAGTCCTGAGGACTGCTCACTCCCTTCTAAAGCTAAGAAAGCTCATTAAGTAGGCTCTGCTCCAAATCGCTCAACTAGAGAGGGATCAAGATTCTAATCCAAATCTGATCAACTGTCAACCCCACCCTCTCAGGGAATCCAGTTCTGGGTAGGGCCAAGTATCTAGGACAGGTCATGTTTACAGCCATTGTTTCAGAACTGGGAGTCCTGGTCTGAAGCATCCTTCTCCTGCTCAGCTGCTCCTCTCCTGCAGCCTCACCTGTCATATAACTTGCAGCTATGCAGGGACTGCTGACACTGAAGGGGGACACTGAGGTAACTGCTTCCAGGATCAGTTACCTCCTTCGTCTTGGGCACATTGAAGAGGCTCAATAAACCCTCACTATATTTCAGAGGTAAAAACACAAGGAAACAGCAGCTCCTTGAAGAGAAGGCAGAACCCTCTGCTTCAGTTTCAAAAAGCAGTGGTCAAGTGCCAACTCACCGGCCCCAGAGAATCCTTACTGTTGGAGTAGAGAGTCTCATCAGTAATTGTGAGGTGTATCGGTTACTAAATGTGGTTACCCAGGTGGCAGTACCCAAATGTGCTTTGATAAAGACAAAGGAGGAAAATAACAATTTGTCCTTGGAGAGACAAGTAAGCAGCATGACATCAACATGGCATCAAGCTTCAACAAAAGCAAAAGGTCCAAGTTAGACAAAGGCCCATCTTGGGTTGCAACTCTCTTTGGAAACAGGCAGCACAAGACCTACTCACTTGCAGAAACTGACAAGCCATTCAGGTATCAGGGTCTCTCCTGGGTTTCTCCTCAGCCCCCTGGCATTATTTCCCTCCTGTTCATCTTGAGTCTTAGTCAGTCCAATCTCCTCAGAGGTCCTAACTAAACCAGACATAGGGAGAATCGGGATTTTATCTTATTAAAATAGATATAGCTAATTTGTCTTTTCAAATTCATTTTAAATTAAATTGGATTTCCTCGGAAGGCTGCTAGGTCAGTTCCCCTGCTGCGAATGCAGGACAAAGGTTAATTGCACACCCTTCACCAGCTCTTCTGCACTCCTGGGCAGGCTCTGATAACCTGCCCCAGAGAGGTGGGAAGGCTTTGGTTTATTGGGAGATAATGTTGCCATTAGAGCCATTTACCATTATGCCAAGAAACATTTTACTTTTTTAAACTAAATAACAAGATATGATAGCAATAACAAGAGAAATGCAATGATGTTACCAACTGATGGTTAGTTCTTATAAAACCCAAAGAATAAGACCTAACCTATTTGCTTAAAAGGCCCCAATAGATACAAAAGTACACACCCTCATGGAGTAAACTGTTTTTCTGGTTCCAGTGTAAAATTCCATTAACATTTTCACTTAATTTATCTCATTTAAACTGTCTATGTTCATGAAAATTTAACCCAGTAATTCCCTGTTATACAAAGCATAACAAAGTATGAATATTTAAATATAATGTAAATAAAACACTTTATCAATTATATTTTTGTATTCTAAATTAGTGACTTCACTTAGCATGCCTGCCTTGCACAGTACCACACTATTTTTCAATTAAAGGTCCAGATGTTTCAAAGGCTCCAGTAGGCAACGGCAGTTATGAGAAATGCTTTATCTGCATTGTAATCATCACCACCACATCAGCTCCAGGCTGCATTAACATACTCATGTTTTATTCCAGCTCTCCTTCTCACAGAGCAGGTAATTATACAACACAGCAGAGAAACACAATCCTAAGAGCTGGACAATTTCCTTATAAGCATCTACCTGAGCAACACATTTTCATACATGATCTTAAATTTGGGGGGAATTGCTAAGAAGGAACATTGACTATTCTGAATATTTTTTAAATAAAAAAAGAGTGAATCATAGACATACCAATTCATCTTCAAATATTATTAAAATGCAAGATGGCCTGCACATATACACTCTTATATATACTAAAAATCAACTATAAATTTGTATAAAAACCATTATCATTTGTTACAGTCTCGGCTATTTCTTCTCATTTTTAATGCCAGTGTCATCTCTTGAACAAGTCAATTCTATCTTTATTCTTACTATCAAAAAATGACAATTCACCTGGGATGAGACTGAGCAAGTGTAGCAATTATCCCTGTGCCCATTCAATAAAAAATAATAAGGGCAGAACAAAATGCAATTCTGACAGCTGCAACAAAAACGTTATTGCATTTATTATTTTGTTAATTAAATGACTCCCTTACCCAAAAATGGAAAAGAATAACCTACGTTATAATAGATACCGTAATGCTTAGTAACCATAGTAAAATTTCATGAGAAAATATAGTTCTTCATTGTTAAGAGAAAATGTAACAAAATTACCTTAATATAATTTTAAACATTATTCTACAAACATTTTTATATTCTGAAATATTCTAAGAGGCATTGTCTTAATGAGGATGCTATTCAAAAGATAAATGCCTTTACAAATATTAAAACCTCAGAAAGGTCAAATCCTGCCAGGTTACACTTGAGCATGTGAAAGCAAACAGCTTACATTCCTTCCTAAAAAAAAAAAAAAAAAAAACCTTAGGTGGAACATTTTTAATACATCACAGTGTCACTTTTTAATGTGCCCCAATCTATTAACCACATGGCAAACTAACAGGGATTTTTAAAATATGGGTTTTATGGCTTTGTGCTGGTGATTAATTAAATAAATAGCTGCTGTTTCACAAATCATTTCTCTAATTAGTCTAAAACTGACACTTTGCATTCACTGGTATTATCGCCATCTGAAGCTCACAGAAGGGCAGGAGGGGTGTGGCATGGCCGAGTTCTCTGTACTTTGGAGCTCACTGTCGCAGGCTCCATGGCTGGCATCCCACCCTGCCACCCAGAGGCAGAGGTGTTATCTTCGCAGGTGCTGCCATCAGCTGGAATTTGATTCCAGCTGCTCAGAAAAGATGTTCTTAATTATTCTCCCTCACCCTAAAGAAAACAATGGAACAACAAAGGAATGAAGTGCAACCTCCAGATGCAAACATACGAGGTTTCACCAACACAGTTCATGGAGTAAATAAGAAAGCTGATTTTAGCCCTCGCCAGTTTGGCTCAGCAAGAGCATCATCCCACGGACTGAAGGGTCTCAGGTTCAATTCCCAGTTGGGGGCATGTGCCTGGGTTGCAGGTTTAATCCCTGGCCCCAGTGAGAGTCCTGCAGGAAGCAACCAATCAATGTCTCTCTCTCACATGGATGTTCTCTCCCCCCCCCCCCCCCCGAGGCCCTCCCACTCCCTCTCTCCTTCCACTCTATCTAAAAAGCAATGGAAAAATATCCTTGGGTGAGGATTTTTTTTAAAAAGCTGATTTTAGTTATCTAGATTAGGAATAAGTAGGATACTATGATTACTTCCAAATCCTATTATTTAAAAGATTCCATTCAGCCCTGGCCGGTTTGGCTCAGAGGTTAGAGCGTCCACCTGCGGTCCGGAGAGACCCGGGTTCGGTTCCCGTTAAGGGCATGTACCTCGGTTGCAGTTTGTCCCCGGCCCTGGTTGGTCGTGCAGGTGGCAACCACTCGATGTGTCCCTTTCACATCGATGTTTCTCTCTCTATTCTCTCTCTCTCTCCCTCCCTCCCTCCCTCCCACTCTATCTGTACAAAAAAAATGGAAAAATGTCCTTGGGTGAGGATAAAAAAAAAAAGATTCCATTCAAAGTCAGAGGTCACTCTCTTTTAAACTGACAGAAATTAAATCTAACTTGTGTTGGTAACATATTTTTATTTATTTTTATTTTTTTATCCTCACCCAAGGATATTTTTCCATTTTTTGTACAGATAGAGTGGGAGGGAAAGAGAGGAAGGGAGAGAGAGAGAGAAACATCGATGTGAAGGGACACATCGAGTGGCTGCCACCCGCACGACCAACCAGGGCCGGGGACAAACTGCAACCGAAGTACATGCCCTTAGCGGAAACCGAACCCGGGTCTCTCCGGACCGCAGGCCGACGCTCTAACCGCTGAGCCAAACTGGCCAGGGCGGTAACATATTTTTAAAAGATGGCAATTCCTCAGAAAGCAAATCAAACTTAGAGATAATCTTTAGTGGCAGGAAAAAAAAATCCAATGGGAATATAACAAGAATCCAATTTCCTTTAGGAAATACATTAGTTTCCTAATTTTGGTATTAAACTTCATTAAAATAGTAAGTTTAGGAAAAGAAAGAGAAAAGAGAAAGAGGGAGACAGAAGGGGTGTGGGAGAGGGAGAGAAATGGAGGAAGAGAGAAAAAGAGGAAGAAAAAGAAAAGGGGGAAAGAACAGAGCACAAGGGAAAGAAAGTGGGAACAGAAAGGGAAAAAATCCAGTAGGTGTAAAACACCAAAGTATGCTACAGACTATTCTGTAGAGAAGGCTATCCTTGTTTCCTTTCTATGAGAACCTAATAATAGGAGGAGAAAAGGTCTAGACCTGGGCCCTGAAGCAAGAAAGACTAAAGGGTCTTGTGCCCTTAGATGAAGTGGATAAAGAACCTAGTACATTCCCTGCATAGAAAGATGCAAAAGAAATGGTGGTGATGATGATGGCATGTAAAGTGGGTTGAAGGCAGAGCCTAGGTTACTTATTTTCACTCTACAGTGCCTTTTTTGAAACAGTCAAAGTGACTGCAGCCAACACTGTATGTTCTATGTTCCAAACATGAAAAAAGAGGGACAAAAGCACAAAAAGTACATAATCACAGAACTACCACATCATGCTCACAACACTGAGGAAACCTCAAACCATTGGCAACTAAGAAATAGTGTAGTTTCTCTTTCCCCTTTATTAGGCACAAAAATAGGGGAGAGGTGCCTCTGAAACTATTCACGGGGTACACACTGGAAATAAAATTAATGAGCACTGGATTCAGCAGACCTGAGTTTGAATTCTAACTTCACTACTTACAGTTGTGTAAACTCAGGCAAGTGTTTTACCTCTCTAAGCCCCAGTTTCCCCCTCCTAAAATGGGGAAAATAACATATACTTTGGAGGGGAAGCTGGGAAGAATGAAATAGCATAGTAGGCACTTTGGAATATATTAGACACTCAAACAGTTTGTATTACATTAAGTTGGATCCCACAAAGTTGCTATTTGATCGTTTATGACCCACAAAATTTGCAATTCATATGATTTCATCTAATATTACAGTGACTGACACAATAAGTGGCATGAACTGGAAAATTCTCAAAAATGGAATAAACTATATTTCTATCGAAATAGGAAGACAACCACAATGAAAAAGATGTCATTACGACTGTCTCATGATTCCAACAATAGAGCAGCTAATACGTATTAAACACTTACTAAAGGTCAAATATTATGCCATACATTTGACATCCATAATATTAGCCTATGTAATGCCAAAACAACTCAATGAGATAAGATTCAACTATTATCCCCATCGTACAGAAGAAAAGGAAGCTTGAAAAAATAAAGAAACTTGCTAAGGCCACACAGCTGGTGAAGCTGGAATGCCAACCTGGAGCTAATTCCAGAGCCTGAGTTCTGACTCATCACTTAAAGTTGCCTCCCCATACTGCAAAGCTACTTGTTTTGCTTTTAATAAAACTGTATGGGTGGGCAAAGGACTGGAATAGATATTTCAAAGATATATACAAATGGTCACGAAGCACATGAAAAGATGTTCAACATTACTAATCAGCATGGAAATGCAAATCAAAACTACAATGAGATACCCCCTCGCACCCATTAGCATGGCTACTATCAAAAAAACAGCGAACAGCAAGTGTTGGTGAGGATGTGGAAAAATTGGAAATTTCGTGCACTGTCGGTGGAAATGTAAAATAGCAGCCACTGTATTAAACAGTATAGAGGTTTCTTGAAACATTAAAATTGAATTACCAAATGATCCAGCAATTCTTCTTCTGGGTATATACCCAAAAGAATGAAAAGCAGGTCTTTTTTTTTTTTTTTTTGCATTTATCCTCAGATAGAGCGGGAGGGAGAAAAGAAGGAAGAGAAAGAGAGAGAAACATGGATGTGAGAGAGACACATCAAGTGGTTGCCACCCATATGACCCCAGCCAGGGCTGGGGACAAACAGCAACCACGGTACGTGCCCCTAGCGGAAACCAAACCCAGGACTCTCTGGTCTGCAGGCCGATGGTATAAAGGCTGAGCCAAACCGGCCAGGACAAGGAAAGCAGGTCTTGAAGAGATACTTGCTCACGCATGTTCAGAGCAGCATTATTAACAATAACTAAAACATGGAAGCAACTCAAGTTCTATTAATGGATGAATGAATAAGCAAAATGTGGTATATACATACAATGGAATGTTACTCGGCCTTAAAAAGAAAGGAAATTCTACAATTTGCTACCACATAGATGAACCTTGAGGATTATTAGGCTAAATGAAATGAACCAAGTCAAAAAAGACAAATATTGTATGATTCTACTTATATGAGATACTTAGTCAAATTCATAAAGACAGGAAGTAGAATTGTGGCTGTCAGAGGCTAGGGGGAGGGAGGGAGAGAATGAGGAGTTAAGGTTTAATAATGAAACAATATTTTACAAGATTTAAAGAGTTATGGAGACAGATGGTGATGGCAGTTACACAACATTATGAATGCATGTAATACCACTGAACTTAAAAATGGTTAAGATAGTTGTAAAAAAAAACTGTATGGGGACAAGCAGCAAATAATTTACAAATCATTATCTGGGCCTTCCAAAGGATGAACATGTCAGTGGGCAGCAGCGCGAGTATTTCATACCAGCACCTGCAGTTACTAGAGTGGTGATACGTTCAAAAGTCCCACTGCGACCACATTCTGGAGGACTTCTCCCATGTCACACTGTTATTCAAACAAGAAAAATATCAGACATGCTTCAAAGTTTCCAGAAAAAGATCTTAAAAGTTTTAATCAAACAGCTGCTGTGTTTCCATTATGTTACACTCAGGCCTTTTGCTATGTGACAAAGGCAGCAAACCTTTTTATTTGTTTGTTCATTTATCTATTTATGTTTACCTCTCTCACTTCCTGAATTCTTTGATGTAAACAGTGAACAACTCAGCACAGAAAGAGAAATGGCACTGACAGTGGATGCTATGAATTCACTTTCTTTAAAAAAAGAATTAAAGTCAAGGAAATCCCCAAACACCATGCTTTAATAGCCAGGATTCTGGCCCTGGCCAGTTGGGCTCAGCGGTTAGAGCGTCGGCCTGCGGTTTGGAGAGACCCGGGTTCGGTTCCCACTAAGGGCATGTACCTCGGTTGCAGTTTGTCCCCAGCCCTGACTGGGTCGTGTGGGTGGCAACCACTCGATGTGTCCCTTTCACGTCGATGTCTCTCTCTCTCCCTCCCACTCTATCTGAACAAAATATCAAAAAATGTCCTCGGGTGAGGACTAAAAAAAAAAGCCGGGATTCTAAAAGCATCCACACTTGCCCCGGCTGGTTTGGCTCCGTGGTTAGAGCAACAGCCCGAGAACCAGTCTCAGGTTCGATTCCGGTCAAGGGCACGTATCTCGGTTGTGGTTCAATCCCTGGTCCCGGTTGGGGTCGTGTGGGAGGCAACCAACTGGTGTGTCTCTCTCACATTGATGTTTCTCTCTCTCCCTCCTTCCCTCCCACACTGTCTGAAAATCAGTGGAAAATAGCCTCGGGTGAAGAATGAATGAATGAATGAATGAATGAATGAATGAATGAAAGAAAGAAAGAAAGAAAGAAAGAAATCACACTTGCATTTAAGGCTTCTTAGAGTCACCTTTGTGGCACCAAAATCCACCAAAGATAAAGAAGATGTTCCTGCTAAGTTGGGAAAGTGGAGACATCAGCACTTCTGCCTACAGATCATTATTTCTGCTCTCCAGACAGCACCTGATAAAGCATGTGGAGTGCTTGCTTGCTGTCTTCTACACAGCCACTGCCTATACTACGGGTTTCCCTGGGGGTTCCTTTCCGACAATTGCAACAGAGACTCTGAGAGGAGCCCAAATGAGCTGCCTTAACCTTCCCATAAACTGATATTTCCATAGAGGATTAAGACAAACATTTCAAATAAGCCAATTTCCTTTACTAAAAACCAAAGTGACATTAGAAGTACCAAGAGAAATACACAAAGACAATGAATAAGACACACTTTTCTTGTCTTTGGGCATGCAAAAATAAAAAGCAAAAGGTTAGATGGAGGAAGGGTGCACAATTCCCTCTTATTTCAGATGCTCCACCACAGTGCAGCCTAATGAAAAAGTTATACAAGAATTAGACTGAGTCATACCAAGTGGAAGAAGAAAAAGGTCTAAACACTTCATACTGTTTGATATGTGCTAATGCTACATGGTATATATTTCTCTATTTCTGTTGATTAGAAAATTTTCTATTCAGAAGAATGCAACTGTCTCTTTTCTAATAAGGTACCAAATGGTTACTTGCTGAACTAGTAAGAATCAAAATGCTTCTACCCTTGGGGTCCCTGTAGGAGGGAACAAGCTTCCTTCTCCTAAAATACCCTATGAAGGTCCCTTGGGCCACAGGAAGTGAGAGCTCTCTTTGACTCAAAGGGGTACATGCTCCTAAAATGAACAGTACATGAAAGAAAAAGCCAGAGTGGAAAATATCCTTAAGAAATCCCTTTTCAAAAACAGAGGGGAGCCAGAGGGCTTTCTTGGCTTTGGTCACCTGCCAACCTTCATACTGCTTTCCTCCTTATCTTTTGACCCTGAAGTGCCTTTCTTGTTTTTCCCTTTATAGCAGTGTCTCCCACAAACCCATATTCAATTGTATGCTATTACATTTATAATGTGAGATGTTTTACATCCAACACCCTGTATTGGCACCTTGAACACTTCTGGAAAAAGAATGACTAAAATTAAAAGTAGCTAACAATTACTCTATGTGTCAGGCACCAGGCTGAGCCTTCAACATAAACTATATTGTTTGATCCTCAAACCCGCCCTCACTTACCTCATTTACAGACAAATAAACTGCTAAGAAGTGAAAGAAATTATTAAAGGTCACACAGCTAGTAAGAGAACTCAGATGAAAACCCAGGTCTGACTGACTCAAAAGAGTAAAGTTAATCTTTAACTGCTACTATAATTCTTCCTAATATATTTAAAAGTTTTGGTGGAGGGGCAGAGGGAAAGAGTCTTATATTTTGAATCAATGTTTTCATGAAATCAAGAACCACAATATGCTTATGCATGAATTGTCTATTTTTTACCCCGTCCTCTATAATGTTTCTTTCAACATCATTTAAGACAACACATTAAAGCCTTGGTCAGTTTGGCTCAGCGGTTAGAGCATCGGCCTGCGGTCCAGAGAGACCCGGGTTCGGTTTCCGCTACGGGCGCGCACCTTGGTTGCAGTTTGTTCCCGGCCCTGGTTGGTTGTGCGGGTGGCAGCCACTCAATGTGTCCCTTTCACATTGATGTTTCTCTCTTTCTCTTCCTCTCTCTCCCTCCCACTCTATCTGAACAAAAATGGAAAAATGTCCTCGGGTGAGGATTTAAAAAAAAAAAAAAAAAGACAACACATTAAAAAAAAAAGTCTGCTGGCTGGTTTGTTTGGCTCAGCAGTTATAGTGATAGCCCGCACACCAAGGGGTTGAGGGTTCAATTCTCAGTCAAGGGCACGTACTTGTGTTGGGAGAGGGGGGTGGAGGTTCAATCCCCAGCCCCAGTTGGGGTCACGTGGGAAGCAACCAATAGATATGTCTCTCTCACATCGATGCTTCTCTCTTGCTTTCTTCCTCCATCCCTTCTACTCTCTAAAAATTGATAGAAAAAATGTCCTTGAGTGAGGATTAACAACAACAAAAAAATCCCACTTTACTAGAGGACTTCTATTTCAGCCACATGGCAAAATATGTACCCTAACAGAAAACAACAAAAGATTTTGATAAAATATAAAAGCATTTCTTTTCCCCAATTCAATAGGTTGAGGAGTGTTTAAGAAATTCACAAAGGCCCAAAAGTTAGAAGGGAAACCCAGAAAGGAAAACAGAACACACTTTTTTGCCTTAATGATGATATTTGCCAAACAAAGTGTTACTAAGTGTTTGCTTTCTTGATCAGCCAAAAACACAGGACAGCCCATTCAAAATTTATAATAAAGCTGAAACTCGAAAGACCTATGTGTGAGACTAAATTTGAAATACCCCATGCCCTGCCCGGTTTGGCTCAGCGGTTGGAGCCTCGGCCCGAGGACCAGAGAGTCCCAGGTTCGGTTCCCGCTAAGGGCACATGCTTCAGTTGCAGTTAGTCCCTAGCCCCGGTTGGGGTCGTGTGGATGGCAGCCACTTGATGTGTCTCTCTCACATTGATGTTTCTCTCTCTTCCTCCCTCTCCCCCTCCAGCTCTATCTCAAGATAAATGCAAAAATGTCCTCAGGTGAGGATAAAAAAAAAAGAAAGAAAGAAATACCCCTGCCCCGCAGTTGACAAGGAAAACTGCCTGTCCAAACAATTTTTTTTCTCCTGAGACTTTATAACCACAAGTAATCTTCATATAAAGTTTTCACACCAAATTCACATTATCTGATGGATGAGAAATACTTATACCAAGAATTAAAAGTAATCCTGGGCTGGTAGTACCCCTAGGTAGAAGGCAGAAGCAAACAAACCCTCTCAGAATGAACCTACATGACTCAAATAATTCCAACAGAAAAAGTTGTAAGAAATAAGTTGTTACAGCCCTAAATCATAAAACATAGAAGGCATTATAAAAAAAGACTCACAATAGGGGCATGCAGGAGGAGGCCAATTGATGTTCTCTCTCATCGATGTTTCTATCTCTCTCCCTGTCCCTTTCTCTCTCTTGAAAATCAATAAAGAAAAAAACAATGAAATCATTAAAAAAAATAAAGACCTACAATAAGCCCTGGCCGATTTGGCTCAGCGGTGCAGGGGTGAGGAATGTCTGGCCCACAGGCCACATAAGGCCCACAAAATCAATACCAGCTAACATCACACACCTCACCAAATTAGCCTGACCAACTACAGCAGGTTAATTTTTTAAGTTAATAATTTTCTATGGCTCGCGAATGATGGCATAAATATCCAAATGGCCCTTGGCAAAAAAACGGTTCCCCAACCCGGGTAGAGCATTGGCCCAAGAACCAAAGGATCTCGGGTTCGATTCCCAGTCAAGGGGATGTACCTAGGTTGACAGTTCAATCCCCAGTAGGGTCATACAGGAGGCAACCAATCAATGTGTCTCTTTCACACTCACGTTTCTCTCTCTCTGTCTCCCCCCACAACCACCCTCCTTTCCACTCTATCTAATAATTGCTGGAAAAATATCCTTGGGTGAGGACTAACAAACAAACAAACAGACCCACAATGAACAGAATGATCAGAAACAAAATATAAAATAAATGTTTAAAGAAAAAATTTAAAGTACTAAAAATATGGTAAGAGCAAGAAAGATACTATAAAATATTATCCAAGATGTTATCTGATATTGTAATTAAAAGAATGTCATTCTCCTTAGGAGATGCAAGCTAAAGTATTTAGGAATGAACCACAATTCTGAAATGATTAAATATAACATAAATAAAGCAAATATGGAAAAATGATAATCAATGAACATAGGTGGTAGGTATAAGAGTGTTCACTGGACTATTTCTAATAAAATCATTACACATTTCATAATAAAAACTTTAAAAAAATTACCAAGCAGAGGTTTAGAAGATTAAAATGGGACTTCTAGAAATGAAAAATATGACTAAAATTGCGAATGCAATGCCATGGGATTCACAGCTGAAGAGAAAATATATGAACTAGAAGATAGAGTTAAATAAATTATCTAGAATGTAACCCCAAATGACACAGAGATAGAAAGTATGAAAGAGAGATTAAGAGATATGGAAGATAAATTATCTTATTCTGAGAAAGGGGACTACCAACACATCAAGAACTACTGGACATTGTTGAAGCAGAAAATGGACCACAGCTATACCACAGCCCCACTCAGGAGTAGCTTAAAAGACAACAGTGATAGGAAATCTTCCCAGTAGCCAGAGTTTAGTACAATGCATTTGGTTCATTTCCTTTGTGTAGAAATGTCAGGAGGTTAAAATATATAGATACATGAGAACTTGGACCTTAGGAGAGTTCCCACTACCCTAACTGATTAAGAGTGGCTAACTGTGCCTAAACTGTGCAAACAACATGATTTATGTTGAACATAATTGTATGCCCTCTTTCAAGAAATCTGGAATTTTGGTACACGCTAGGCAGAGGATGCCAATGTTACCAGCCTCCAATTCCTGGGCGCTGAGTATGTAATAAGCTTCCTTAGCAGACAATATTTCACCCATATTGACACAACTTGCCCTGGGGAATTAAGCATGTCCTGTATGAATCCACTCTTAGAAGTGTGCATTGTAGCCCTGGCTGGTTTGGCTCAGCGGTTAGAGCGTCAACCTGTGGTCCAGAGAGACCTGAGTTCGGTTCCCACTAAGGGCACATACCTCAGTTGCAGTTTGTCCCGGGCACTGGTTGGGTCGTGTGGGTAGCAACCACTCGATGTATCCCTTTCACGTCAATGTTTCTCTCAATCTCTCCCTCCCACTCTATCTGAACAATAAATGGAAAAAATGTCCTCGGGTGAGGATTAAATAAAAAAATTAAAAAAAAAAAAAAAAAAAAAAGAAGTGTGCACTGTTGTTTTTCTAGACTTCGCCCCATACATCTTTTCCCTTTGATTGTGCTTTGTATCCCTTTGCTGTAATAAATCACAAACATGAGTACAACTATATGCTGAATCCTGTGAGTCCTCCTAGTGAACCACTGTCTTGGGGACTCCCCACACAGGCTTCCTTTAACTTCAGCCAGTCTCTGTTATTGATCTCCCCAGTGCTGGAACAATAGAAACATGAACAAAGTAGTCATGGTAGCAGAGACTCAGGCTATGTATGGCACCAACAGCAGGATCTTCCACTTACCAAGGCTGTTATTACTACTGTTCACTGTCAAATATCCAAGCTGACCCACAGAAAACAATGCTGAGCCCCCGATACAGTATCATCCCTTAAGGAGACCAACCAGACATTTGGTGGCAAGTTGAACACACTGGACCCCTTCAACTCTGAAAGTGGTTTTAGCAGCAATCAACCATATTCAAGTATGAGTTTACATTTTTTGCCATTAATGTCTCAGTCAGCACCATTATCTCAGAGTGTTTGAACCACTAAACTGGCAGCCCACAGAATATTGCACCAGACTGAGGAACCCACATCATAAAAAGGAGATGTGACAACAGTAGACAGCCATGGGTCTACTGTCAGACTAACGAAATGATTGAACAACCTGTTGAAGATACAGATAAGACACTGGCTCAGAGATAATACCCTGAGAGGCTGGGATGCCATCTCTAGGATGCAATACATACACTAAAAATCAACACCCACTGGACAGTATTATGTCCCCAGTAAAATACATGGTTGTAGGAACCAAGGAGAAGAAGCAAGAATGATCCCATTCACCCAGAGACCCACTTGGGGAATTTATGCTTCCCATCCCTAGAAATTGGGACTCTGTGGATTTTTGAGAACACCTACACCAGGAGATACAGCAAAATTACCACTAAACATTAAACTATGGTTGCTGTCCAGGCTCATCATGCCAAAGGACATTGGCAAAAAGAAAAATCACTGTCCTGACATGAATAATTGATTCTCATCAGAAGTTATGGCTGCAGTTACACATGAAAACAGGAAGAAACATAACCAATACACACACAGATGATATTCAATCTCAATTATAATCTGAGAAATACAACTTCAAATTACAAAGAGATATGATTTCACACCTACAAACTAGAAGAAATTACCCCTGATGGGGTAAGTAGGACACTTACACACTGCTAGAAGGAGTATAAATGAAAATACCCACTTTGGAAAACGACTTAGTATTATTTATTAAGGTTGAAGCTACACACATATCCTATAACCCTGTAATTCCATATCTGCATTTATTCTGGTACAGAATATTTCAAACCATGGTACTAAGGACTGGGAAATCAATTTAGCCCATTGTGATCAACATTTTTTAAATGAAATAAAATCAGACTAGATTAGAATAAAAAAATATCAGTGCATTTGCACGTAGTAAGGGTAAGCATTCTTCCACAAAAATGTTGCTTCATATATTATGTATCTATATATACACATATTCTTATATGTATGAGTACTGGATGGGATATAAACTGGATCTCTTATTATATGTGATTCATGGTTGAAACATATGTAAGCCTCTGCCTTGGGGTAACTCTTGCAAGTGTAAAATATGTGCAAACAGTATTGCTTTTAACAGCAAAATTGTAAATAATTCAAATTTCCACAGTAATAAATTTCACCATACCCATAAAATGGCATATCTCCATTAATGAAAATGAATTATCTACAGGCATCAACACAGGTGAATCTCAGGAACATAATTTTAAGAGAAAAAAAGTTACAGATGAATATTTAAAGCACAATTCCATTTATACAAAGTTCAAAAATATACTGTTTAGGGATACAAATATATGGAATAAAGCTATAAGGAGAAGAGAGAAGATAAAGACACTTCCGTGAGTAGGAGGAAAGCAAGGAGGATACAGAGGAGACTTACAAACTGGGTGATGAGCACAGGAGTGATTATTGTACAACTATTTTTATATATCTTTAAAATATTTTCTGAATCTCAATATTGAATTTTTTTAAATTTAAGACATATTTACAAGTGAACCCATTTCTCTAGTTCACAGATTAATAAAGAAGCTCACAATCTTTCCAACTTATGTGGACAGGAAAAGTACCCAATTATTCCCACGTAACCAATAATTTGCGTTAAGGACTTAAGAAAGGGAAGAAGGAAAGGAGAGAGGGAGTAAAAGAGAAAAGCATTAGATGTCAAGAACACTCTTAACAATTTCCCTTCAAATTCTCTGGTCCCCTATAGTTTACAAAAAAAACAACTCTTTTAAAGCAGAAAAGTGAATGCTAAACAACTGATTATGGGACTAATTTAATTATAAATTAAAGAACAAAAAGTTAGCAGGGGAAAAGCACAAAATCCCTTCTAAGTTTAACTGAAACTCTTGGAAAACCTTAAACTGATTTCAGTTGCTATGTTGGTATACAATAAAATGCAAGGTTATTATTAGTAGAACACAAAGACATAATCTTATGGTATATTATCAAATCTCAATATTTTTCCAGAGTGAAAGAAAAAAAACAATCAATTGATTTCTAAGGGGGGAAAAAACTCACATTGACTCAAAATACATACCTTAAATATTTTTCAACAATGGCAAAAAACCCCAAACCAAGCCTCACCCAATTTACTGCAGGCTCTTATAGGCATTGCAGGAAAGGTCCATAGAATACAGACATTTTCATATTCAACACCGGGTGCCCCACTTTTTTCACTCATTAAAATTTGTCTTAATATTCTATGCTTGATATAAACACTGGTTAGCTACATTTAAGAGATACTGACGTCTTGCTGGTTTTTTTTTAATCTTCACCCTAGGATATTTTTCCACTGATTTTCAGATAGAATGGGAGGGAAGGAAGAAGGGAGGAAGAGAGAGATCACTACATTTTTCTACATATTATTATATATTAATAATATTCTTATATTTATGGAAATCCTATAAGAACTAATGAAAAACTATAAACAGAAAAATTGTTAAGGAATACAAAATTAACACAGAAATCAGCAGCCTTCTTACATACAATAGTTAGAAACATAACAGAAAATAAGATCCCATTTATAATAGTAGCAACTGCAAATATCTAGGAATACATTTAATAAATATGCAGGACATATGAAATAAAAATTTAAAAAATTTCCCTCAAAAAATAAATTCAAAATCCAGAAGATGCCAAAAAAAAAAGAGACAAATTTCACTACATTAAAAAAAAAAAAAAAAGGTATATAGTCCAAAAAATCCATAAACAAAGTCAAAGTATATACATTAAACTGGACTAATCTCCCTAATATATAAAGAATTCCTAGAAAATAAGAAAAAGGTCAAGAATCCAATACATCTGGGAAGTTCACAGAACTGCCAAGGTTCTTAAACACAGGAAAAGCTCAACCTCATTCATAAGAGAAATGCAAATTAAAATTACACAGATTCACTTTTCACCTATTAGACTGGCAAAAATCCAAACATTTAATAAATTCTGTGGTGAAGGTGTGAGGAAAGAGGTACTCTCATATTTTGCTGGTGGGAGTGTAATTGGCACATTCCCTATGGAAGGCAATTTGGCAATACTTACAAAAATTACAAATGCATATTCCCTTTGACCCAGCAATTCTGCTTCTTGGAATTTATCCTACATATATAATTGCAAACATGCCATATGTGCAAAATTATTTACTGCTACATTGTAATAACAAAAGATTAGAAACAACTCAAGTCTCCATTAACAGGCTAAAGAAGTTATATTTCCAAACAGTGGAATACTATGCAGCAACATGAAGAAATGAGACACTGTCTGGGCATTAAGATAGACAGATTTACAAGTTATATTGTTAAATTTTAAAAAGCTCTGGAACAGTGTTAATAATAGTATGTTACATTTTGTGTAAAAGGGGAGAAAAATAAAAATATATATTCATATTTGCATATGGACACTCTGGAAGACATACAACAAACTAGTAAAATGGGTGTGCAAAGGCACTAAATGAATAGGGGATAGGAGGGAGAAAGACTTTTCACTGTATAATATCTCTTTACATTTAAAAAAAATATATTTTTCTATATTTATTTTAGAGAAGAAGGGAGAAGGAGAGAAGAGAAACATCGATGAGACAGAACATCAATCATTTGCCTCCTGCACGCCTCCCCTGGGGATCGAGCCTGCAACACGGGCCTGAGCCCTGACTGGAATCAAACTGGGACCTCTCAGAACATGGGACGACACTCAATCCATTGAAGCACACTGGTTGGGCCCTTTATATTTTTGAGCCATAAAAAATATTATCTATTTAAAACAAGAAACCAAAAATAATAAGACAAGAGTCAACAATAGTAGCCATAATTTATTGAATGCTCACTCTAAGGTGGGCATGCATGTATTATCTCATGTGATGGTGACTTAAGACAAATTCCCAAATGTGAGATCTGATTCAAAAATACTAGAAATTTCAAATTCACTTAATTACTCATGGACAATAGGATGCCTCACACCATGACACTACACCATTACTGCATATGTTACTAGGCTATAAGCAAGACGCTGCTTTGGGAAAGTTTCAAAAGAAACATTAACTTTCCCCTTTCTAGAAACAAGCTATACAACAAGCTATGTCCTTTAGTATTTAACCCTGATGAAAAAATATGAAGAAAGAAAAAACTACGAAGCAGCAGCTGACTTTTCATAAGCTTACCAAAAGCCAGGTTCAATATAAATGAGAAAGGATTAAATTCAGGACAGAGGCTTACAAAACATTTTATTTTATTTTTTCCATTTTTTGTTCAGACAGAGTGGGAGGGAGAGAGAGGAAGAGAGAGAGAGAGAAACATCGACATGAAAGGGACACATTCAGCGGCCGCCACCCGCATGACCCAACCAGGGCTGGGGACAAACTGCAACGGAGGTACGTGCCCTTCCTTAGCGGGAACCAACCCGGGTCTCTCTGGACCGCAGGCCGACACTCCAACTGCTGATCCAAACTAGCCAGGGCCAAAATATTTTATTTTAATTGTAGTTTTAAGTGTCCGTCTTCATTCTAAAAGATAAGCTCCATTTGGGTCATCCAATTACATGGTAAAAAATTCACAAGTACAAAAGAATAAAACTGGGATCATATTTAAAATGTAGAATGAAGCAAAATATAAACAAATCTTTATAATTAAAGCATTAAAAGTTTTGCCCAGCTGGTAGAGCTCAGTGGGTGAGCATCAACCTATGTACCAAGAGGTCACTGGTTCAATTCCCCATCAGAGCACATGCCTGGGTTGGGGGCTCAATCCCAAGTAGGGGGCGTGCAGGAGGCAGCTGATCCATTTTGATGTTTCTTTCTAATCGGCATTTCTCTCTCTCTCTCCCTTCCCCTCTCAAAATCAATAAAGAAAAAAATTTTTTTAATAAAATAAAAAAATATTTTAAGGGAAAAAAGCATTAAAAGTTTTAAATTTATTGTTAAGAAAGGTTTTGCACAACGTTTAGTCACTATAATTGCAAGGGGAACTATTCCTTCTATTCCCAGGCTTCCTAGCTTTATCCACAAAATAAGTCTGCCCTGTTAGAAATACTGGGAAAGGCCCTGGCTGGTTAGAGCGTTGGCCCTCGGACCAGAGTCGAAGTCCCTGGCCCTGGTCAAGGTCCTGCAGGAGGCAATCAGCTGATGTGTCTCTCTCATACTTATCTATCCATCTTCCTTCCTTTCCTTCTTTTCCTTCCTTTCTTTCTTTCTTCCTCTCTTCCCTCCTCCTTCCCTCCCTCCCTTCCTTTTCTCACTCTCTCTCTCTCCTCCCCCTTCCTCCCTCCCTCCCTCTTTCTTTCCATCCCTCCCTCCCTCTCTCCCTCCCACCCCCTCTATCTGAAGATAAATGGAAAAATATCTTTGGGTGAGGATTAAAGAAAGAAAAGAAATACTGGGAAAATAGTCCCTTCCATTTGTCCCAGGAAGAGTGAGTTACCTGGCATGGTCTCCCCTGTTCTGAAATCTCTCAGAAGTGTCTGATCAGCAATTAGTACTGCATTCAAACTTTTGGGGTCAGGGCCCTGGCCAGCCTTCTCGAATTAGGTCTGAGGGCCCAGTTCTCTCTGATCTCATTTACTGGCATAAAAAGGGTATAAGACAGCAATTCTGATAAGCCTGTCTCCTCTGCAGATCTAATCTTTCCTGGGGTGAGTCATCCCAATGTCAAGACCTGCATGCACTATCCAATACAGTAGCCACTAGCCACATGTGGCTATTTAAATTTAAATTAACTTAAATAATTTTAAAGTCAGTTCCATAGCCATACTAGTCACATTTCAAATATTCCAACAGTCACATGTTGCTAGTGTCTACCATACTGAACAGCACAGATAAAGAACATTTCCAGTGTCATAGAAAATCTGCTGCATAGAGCTGACCTACACTCAGTGGAGGAGGTAGTCAGGCATTAGGGCTGCAGATACTAACCAGAATTGCCAATAATAAAATGAATATTTTCAATTCCATTTTTCTGATTTCTATGTCTAATAGTCAAGGTTTCATAGTCAGATCAGGGAGAAGTGTACTTAATGTTCACCTCCAAATCCCTAACAATAATAACTAACATAAATACAACATTTATGATGTGTCAGCCACTCAAAGTTTTAATTATCTAATTTAATTATCACTACAATCTTATAAAAGAGTTATATCCCTTTTAGACGAAAAATTAAGGCTTGGAGAAAGAAAGTGATTTGCCCATGGTCACATAGCTAGCAAGTGGTAGAATCAGGATTCATTTAGAAAAATAAACTATCAAACAAAACTGTAGGTGCAACTCATACATACAACAGAAGTGGGGCCCATCCCACTGAAGCCTTCTGTCAATTTTTCATCATTATAGAATCACACAAAATTAGAACAGGAACAGAAACTAATGTAGTGTTTCATGACCATCTTTAACCTGTGACCTCTGATGACTATAAAGATCTCACATTTCCCCAAAGATGATGTGCACCTTAACACAGCCATTAAAATTTCTTTTATCTTCTGCATACTCCCAACAGCCAAATGTTCATGAGGCTTTATTTTTTTGTATTATATAAAAATTATTTTTAAATATACTTACATGAGAATATTGAATATGGTTTTTCATTCCCCTGTCACACACAGACATACTGAAACGTGAACACTAATGACTCTGTCAAATCTTCCCAATTTTAGAAATGAAACGGCGAAGCCAAAGGAGGGTGGAATGGGAATGCCTTGCCTGCAATGAGGGACAGGCTACTAGGACCAGGAACACTGATAAGAATCAGCCAACATACTGTATTTCACCTGACTCTTGAATGCAAAATTCCTTAGGGTGCCCTACTCCCCAATCAAAAAAGTTAGAATTGTGTCCTGTTTGATGTTAGATCCTGTGGGATTTGTGGGAATGAAGCTCTGGCAGTACGTGGATAAGAATTCCCTATGCAATTTTCAGTGGAGCCAGAGGGGCCTCAGAGAATAATGCATCTCCTAATTTTAGAACTAAGGAGACAAAAGCTCAGGTAGTTACATATAAAACTTAGGCATCCTACCCTTTACTGTCTTTATGACAAAGACTGTCATAAAACGGCCTGTTCATTCATTTAATTTTGCTAAGTGACTACTGGGTGCCAGAATCTGGGCTATTTGCTGGAATTATAAAATCAAACCAGACATTGTCCCTGTCCACACAGAGTGTACATTCTCGTGGCAGCAATGGATATAAAAGTATAATTACAATAGAATGTGTAAATACAACTTGTAGGAGTGAACTTGAAGGAGTCAGCAGAGGCCATATATGGGCTGAATCTTAAAAGATAGACAGGAATTCAATTGACAAAGGAAGACATTAGAGGCTGAGAGAACATAATGTGCAAAGAATAGGAACCATGCTATATGTAAAATATGGAATGCAGGTAATGAGGTAAGGGAAAGTGTATTTCCTCCCCCTCTCCCCCCGGTTTTATTGAGATATAACTGACATACAGCATTGTACTAGTTTAAGGTGTACAGAATAGTGATTTGATGTATGTATATGTGAAATAATTACCACAATAAGAAAAAGGGTATTTTAAATAAAATATTTCAAAATATATATTATCAAGAAACATCACATACATATGAAGAATAAAACTCTAACCATTATCTTTCCACTTATGAGCTGTGCTCTCACCATAAGTTACTTAAGACAAAAATGTGTCTCTTCACTAAATAGTGCTGGGAAAACTGGATATCCACATTTAATAAATAAAGTTGAACCCTTACCTTATACCATATGCAAAAACTAACTCAAAATGGATTAAATCCCAAAATGTAAGATCTGAAACTATAAAACCCCTAAAAGAAAAAATAGGAAAAAAACTTCATGACACTGAATTTGACAGTGATTTCTTGAATATGAAACCATACACAGGCAATATGGAAAAAATACACAAATGGCATTATATCAAACTTAAAAAACTGTGCATCAAAGGAAACATTCAAAAGAGTAAAAAGGCAACCTATGGAATGGGAGAAAATATTTGCAAAGCACATATTTGATAAGGCAGGGGTTAATATTCAGAACCTGTAAAGAACTCCTACAACTCAAAAACAAAAACCAAACAATCCAATTTTAAAAAATAGGCAAAGGACAATTTTCCAAAGAGGATACACAAATGACCAACAAGCATATAAAAAGCTCAACATCACTAATCATTAGGGAAATACAAATGAAAACAACAATGTGGTATATCACCTCACATCTGTCAGGATGGCCATTAAATAAATAACAGAAAATAACAAGTGTTGGTGAGGCCATGGAGAAATTAGAACCCTTGTGCACTGTTGACAGAAATGTAAAATGACACAGCTGCTATGAAAAATAGTAAAGAGGTTCCTCAAAAAATTAAAAATAGAATTATCATATGACCCAGCAATCCCATTTCTGGGTATATACCCCAAAGAGCTAAGAACAGGATCTTGAAGAGATATTTGCACACCCATACTCATTACAGCACTATTCACAACAGCCAAGAGGTTTAAACAACCTGAATGTTCACTAACAGATGAATGGATAAAGAAAATATGATATACACATACAGGTATCATATTATTCTGCCTTTAGAAAAGAAGGAAATCCTTTCATATGCTACAGCATGGGTGAATTTTGAGGATATTATGCTAAATGAAATACGCCAGTCACAAAAAGACAAATGATTCATTCCACTTATATGAGGTATCTAAAATAGTCAAACTCTTAGAAATGGAAAGGAGAATGGTAGTTGCCAGGGACTGAGAGGAAAGGAGAAAGAGGGAGCATTGTCCAATTGATACAGAGTTTTAGTTCTGTAAGATGAAGAAGTTCTAAGACAGCTATGTACAATGATGAGCAGAGTTAACACTAACATACTGTACACTTAAAAATGCAGGGGTAGCTCACTTATCAATACTAACAGAGGCAGGCAGAGCCATGGATCATACAAAAGTCATTTTCAGATGTCTTTATAATACAAAAAACATGGGTTTTGCAACACACTTAACTATAAACATATTCAAGTGACAGGAATATCAAAATCAGTTTGCAGGCTCAAGCTCAGAGACCGATTATGTGGTATTGTAGAATGGAGTGCTGAGGCAGGAGGCATTGACTCTGGAATCAGCTAAGGCCTTAGATCAGATCCCCTACAAAGTAGAAATGGAAGAATCAATGCCAGGTGGCGATGACATTTACACTCTTGTAAACTCTTGAGACAGTCAAGGGTCCGGGAACTCTGACTCTACAATAACTGAATAAATCCCCACTGTGCAAGGTGTTTGTAATATATATATATGTATATATAATATATACATATTATATATACATATGTGTATGTGTATGTATGTGTGTGTGTGTATGTGTGTGTGTGTGTGTGTGTTTGTTTGTTTATTTATTTATTTATTTATTTATTTCTGGCTTTCCAAAAACTAGGTGATTTAATTATTTTATAGATAAGGCTGCTAAGGCTCAGAAAGAGGAAATCCTTTGTCCAAGGCAGTGCAGCAGCCCTGAGATTTCAATGCAAGTCTAGGGAGTTAGGGCTCTCTTTGTTTGCTACACAGCCTCCCACAAATAGCCACCACTGAGCACTTAACCATGGAAGATGAATAATACTTTGCTGTGCCCAGCTTGGCAGAGCCATGCAGAGCCTTCTTCTACCTGAGAACCTTTCTACTATTTTTAGGCAATGCTCAAATATCCCTAGGTCATCCTTCTATGGATGGATACTGTAAATCCCAATTCATATGCCCTAGTTCCCAGTCCCCACCGCCTTCTGATGGCCTTTGTCTGAACAAAAGCTGTTTATAGTAGCCGACATTTGTCTTACAGGAACTCACACTAAACTCCATACTTCTGCTAACTGGAGGCATAATGATTTAGTCAGACCTACGAATGTCAATTCCTTGCTCAAAGTATGACTATCAGAAGCAGGTAGGTCAAAGGCTTCTTGACAAAGCCTTATCTCTTGCCTCTCCCACCCTCACCCTCTATGTTCCAGGCACATTCAACCACTTTCATTCCCCAGAATCTCTCTCTCACCTCAGACTCTTACACCAGCATTTCCCCTGCCTAGAAGCCTCTAGGCAGACTAAACCCCTCCCATCCTACGAGGTTTGGCTTAAGGTTCATTTAAGGGGTCTTCTCTAATACTTTCCTATCCCAAGTCCAGGCCAGGTGCCCTTCTCTAAGGAACTCGGCCTACTGAACTTTTCCTCTCCTAGCATTTATTACCCTGGATTGTAATCGTCTCAATCCCCTACAAAATTACACATTTCACGAGATTAGGGACTATGTTTATCTTATTAACCACTGTATCTTCAACATTTAGCAAAGTTCTTGGCACATACAGGCACTCAAGAAGTATTTGAGAAATGAATGAATGAATTTTTCTTTCAATTATCTGGTTCTGCTGAATCATACTGAGCTTACAACCAACCAGGACCCCAAACCTTTCCTTTTATGTACTTATTGGTTAGGCCTTATCTTCCCCTTCCCTTTCTCTACCATCATCCTCATATATAAACGATTGATTTTATGACCTAAGTGCAAGTATCATTTTGTCCTGTCAAGACCACTTCGGTCCTTGACTTTGTCACTGTACATGCCTGCTATTCTTCCCAGTTTCTGCCTTCCACAAATGTGATCAGCTATCATCAATGTTCTCATTCAAGTCCCTGATAGCAATGAAGACACAGAGCCCTGCAGCTTGCCATAACAGATAGCTCTCCAGTTTGACATGAATCCATTAATCACCACTCTGCTTAGTCACTCAGCCAGGTGCAAGTCCACCTGACCAACATTTCTCTAGCCTGCCTATAAGAATATTGTGCAAGATTCTGTTAAAATAGTTAATGCTTTACTTAAATCCATAACATCGTGACCATGGTACTTTACTTAGCTATTCACCCTACCTAGTCCTGAGTGAACCCATGCTGGCTCCTGGTGATCACTACCTTCCCTTTTTCAGACTTACAAGTCCTTCAACTGCTGCTAAGTGAGATTTGTAAATCAAGACTGGTCTATCCCAAAGCTGAAGAGAGAAGTCTGTGAATGCCTGGGTTACTAAAGGAGACTTCATGAAAGAACGTGAATTTTAATATTTTTATGCAGAGGACAAAAAGAACTTGGTAGACAGAGGGAGAGTAGCCAGGCTGAAGTGTGAGTAACAGAGACAGCAAGGCTAACTGAGTAGAAGAGACAGCAACCAGAAATCTAACCTGGGATAAATAAGCAGGGCTAAGAAAAAGCAAGTTTTTCCTGCTAGGCTGTCTTCTTGATCAGAAAGGTCAACTACAGCTGGGCTTCTGCCAGAATTATCATTTTGAATATCATAACACACATACCAGATTGAGCAGAGCCAGAAAGTAATCCCTGTATAAAAGACAGTTGTCAGAATAGACAGTCTAGTTTCTCCAAAGCACCTTTTGATGACAAATCCACCACTAGGATTATGCGTAATGAGCAATTTTGTTGCAAAGGACTATTGTGCCACATTTTCCCATTTCTCTTCCAGAAAAATACAGAGGTAATTATGTACTCATAGCCAATGTAGCAAATCAGTTAAATTAAACCTGTATTTCATCTAACTCATACAGGATATGAACAACATAACTAACTTTTCTAATTTCATACTCTAGTACTCCCAAGTAAATAAAAGGGAAAAAAAGTAAAGTTTTCCCCCTACAAATAGAATCTGTCAGTTCCTAGGATGTGCACTTTTCAGCTCATGCATCCTAAATGCATGTGGAGATATTATATGCACTTTCTATTTAGCAATTTAATTATATCTTTGCATTCAAAGAGTGGCAATGGTTTGCAGTAATAATCAGGTGAAAGCATTCTAACATTAATATGCTGGAATCCGATGTGTTAATTTGATGCAACTTTGCCTTGACAATATGTGATTAATTTGTTCTCAGGATAGCCCTGCTCCCAGCTCTGACAGTTTAAAATGCTGGGTTTCTTTATCCATACTGCTATTTGACACGCCTTAGCCCACTGCTTTGCTAAGACCACTGTTAATTTGTAATGAACTTGCTTTTCAGGGGGGCGCCTTCATTTTTAATTCTGTCAGTGTCACCTCCTTGAGGAAAATTACAAGTTTCCGTAGGTGTGATTACTGCCAAGTGCTGTTGATAAGAGGTTTGAGAAAACAGGGCTTTATAAAGAAGTCTGTATTTAATCTGCTGAAACAGATTTATTGCCTTCAGACAGAGAAATATAATAATACAAAGTTCTCTTATTTAAAAGTCATCCCTAAGTTCTCCCTCACCACCACCTCCTCCTAAACAAAAACATAGTTGTATTTCCAGGACTCAATAATGAGTCACTCAGGGAAAAGAGGTGAAAGTGTAATAAATTTACCAATAATGGCACTCCTTGTCATCAAATCAGACTTGAGGGGAGTCTTATAAAACATATGAATACACTTTTCAATAGGTGGAGAAGAGGGAAAAATATCCCACTAAAACAGTTATGGTTTCACCTCCTTTCTAACTAGCTTCAAAAGCCCACTTCCTTTGAGCAAACTGAGTACTGGTAAAGTTAGGCATGGTTTAAATTTCTCCTTGGAATATAATCCTTGTAATGCTTGATGAAGGGTTACAGGGGAGATAGAAAGTCAAAATCTCAAAATATGATGCTCATTATAAGAGTAACAGTAGGCAGCCTCTATAGTACTTTCACAGCTATTCTCTATTTAATCTTCAAAATAACCACATTCAATGGGTATTATTACCACCACCACCACCACCACCACCACCCTGTTTTTTTTCTCATATGAGGAAACAAACTCAAAGTGTTCATCAGAAGGATTTACAAGCATGTAAAGGACAGAAGTTTAGGGCAAGAAAACACATCTTTTGACTGCTGGTCACCTGCTTTTCTCCATCGCAATGTACGGATGGAAAAGTTATCCCCTCTCTAATTAGCTCACAGAGAAAGCTACCCAGTCTAATGTTGGATTCATTCTCTTCAGCCCTAATCCTTACTCTTTTTCCATTTAATCAGAGGCATACTATTCTCCTGAAATTCCAACCCTTCCACCATGAAGCCTCCTATATTTCCACAGGGCCAGGCAGAAATCCAGTCCTGCTAATTCTATCATCAGCTTTATCAGATGTTCTTAAATATCTATTTATACCAAAAGCCAGAAGCCTAGAACAGTCCCACTTACCTCAAACACCATTAGTGGCACAAGCATCTTCTCAGAAGATTAGAGAAGTTTCCCAATAAATCACAAATTAAATTAAAACTCATAGATATGAACTACCACTGGGTTCCCCTATTACCTAGTCTATCTTTTCCTGTGTTCCTCAGCTACTGATTAAAAAAAATATATATATATATATATATATATATGTCAAGAGAACTACCTTCCATCGTATTTTCAAGCCAGACTGACTCCTACCACCACACCTTCACCAAGATCATTACTCTGCTTTTGATAAAACACTCCCTACCTTTGCCTTCTCCACCAGACTGTTTCAGAAGCAGCCTCTAAGACAGGCATGCTAACTGCTGAATATATGCTCAAAGAAATGTAAGCTGGTCACTGAAAAGAAATATTGATTTGCATTATACAAAAAGAAACATTAAATGATTACAAACATAAGTGAAAAAGCAGAATGAAAATTACGCATAGACTAAAACTAAATTATGCTAAATGATGTAAAGGTGATTTAGCATCTACTGCTCAAGAAGAGATAACATGAAATTTTTATTTTCAAGTTGTCTTTAATTTAGAATTTTCTTAATGCTTATTTATTGTGGTTTGAGTACCTACTAATCTGCAAGCTCCTTCAAAACAGGGATAGTAGTTTATTCACACTGTATACCTAACAAATAAGGGTATGGTAAGTTTTCAATAAATTAGGCTAAATAAATATTGCTAGGGGGCATGTCTGTATCTGCTTAAATGTGGCCCATTGAGAGTAGTTCAGTTCAGTCTGGCACATGTATGAGCCTCAAGCACCAACTATAGCTGGTGAGGTGGGAGCAGCTGCTGCTCCAAGGTGCTGTCCCTTAAAGAGCAAACAGCTCCAGGGAAGAGACTACATTCCCTATTCCCAATTCTTTCTCCTTTACTGATCTGTGTTGGAAGGAACTCTAGGGAACTGCCACTGAACAATAAAAAAAAAAAAGGAGGCCGGCTCTAAGATGAACATGACTCTGAGCCAAGAAAAGGCAGGAAACACCACTCCAAAGACAGGTGTCATGCTAAGAACAAACAAAAGTTACCTTGAAAGAAATGTACAAATGAGAACAAAAGAAAAAAAAACTAAACCAAAAAAGTAACACTAAGGGGGAAAAAGTATATACAGAAAAGGTTAATGCATATATATCAAAAACACAATAAAGGTAAATTAAATAAAGTAGATAATTCAAAACTCCTCTATACCTAACTCATTAACTGTAATATCTGCCAAGATAACTGTATATTCTCTAATATATGAGTTGTAAGTCAATATAATACTGCCAGAATAATCATCATCCTTACGGAGAAAATTCTAAACTACATACTGCACACAAGATAGGTGCACTAGTGTACCTAGTTACCAAAATGTTCACAACTAAAACTGCATTAATTAACTGAATATGAATCTACCTGTCTTGGTCACCTGTTATGTGCCAATGACTGTAGCAGCATTGTCTTGTGCATGATCCTTCAGGTAAGTCTCACAGTTCCTACCAATAAGGCTGGAAAGACAGGGCACTGGAGTCCAGTAGAAGTTAAGCACCCAAAATTGCAGACAGTAAGTGGTGATGCCAGAACCCAAGTCTGTCTGATACTTAATCACCCACATCCAGTCCAGTCCCTTGCCCAGAGAGCCCACAAGTCCGAGAAGACACACACACAATCATAAATGTCACAAATCAGTATCTGATTAACTATAACATAAATGATACAAAAGTACAAAAGGAATAGGCAGATAAAAAGTGGTACAAGACCTGGCCAGTTTGGCTCAGTGGTTAGAGCATCGGCCTGCGGTCAGGAGAGACCCGGGTTCGGTTCCCACTAAGGGCATGTACCTCGGTTGCAGTTTGTCCCCGGCCCTGGTTGGGTCGTGTGGGTGGCAGCCACTCGATGTGTCCCTTTCACATCGATGTTTCCCTCTCTCTCTCTTCCTCTCTCTCCCTCCCACTCTATCTGTACAAAAAATGGAAAAATGTCCTCGGGTGAGGATAAAAAAAAAAAAAAAAAAAAAAGTGGTACAAGACCTGGCCAGTTTGGCTCAGTGGTTAGAGCATCGGCCTGCGGTCAGGAGAGACCCGGGTTCGGTTCCCACTAAGGGCATGTACCTCGGTTGCAGTTTGTCCCCGGCCCTGGTTGGTCGTGCGGGTGGCAGCCACTCGATGTGTCCCTTTCACGTCGATGTTTCTCTCTCTCTCCCTCTTCCTCTCTCTCCCTCCCACTCTATCTGTGCAAAAAAATGGAAAAATGTCCTCGGGTGAGGATAAAAAAAAAAAAAAAAAAGTGGTACAAGTACCCAAGTGCAAACTAGAATGAGTTTTGCCCTGTGTTTCGAAGAAAATGAGGCAATGGGCATTTAAATATAGTCCAGGCTGAAGAAATGACTGGAGCAAACCTGTGAAAAAGTTATTTGTGATTAGAGAACAAAACTGTCGTCAGGAAATGGGGAGGGCAAGGTGTTTGAAGATCTGCAATCAGACTGACCCAGGTTCAAGTACTACATAAGCTTTCCTATAATTACTGGCTTTCATGAATTCATTCATTCATTCATTCAACAAATAATTACTTCTGTACCTAAATGCCAGTTCCTTTGTGTGTGTGTGTTTTCTTTTTAATTCCTCTCTGCCTTTTGGTTTCCTCATCTAGAAGACAAGAATAAAAATCACTATCTTTCAGGGCACTCGTAGAATTTAAATGAGAAATAATGTATTAATTAAAGTAGCATACTGTCCTGGCCGATTTGCTCAGTGGTTAGAGCATTGGCCCAAGGACCAAAGAGTCATGGGTTCAATTCCCAGTCAAAGGCCCGTGCCTGGGTTGTAGGTTTGATCCCCAGCCCTAGTTGGGGTCATGCAGAGGGCAACTAATAGATGTGTCTCTCTCACATCAATGTCTGTCCGTCTCCCCCCACCCCCTTCATTCTCTTTAACCCTGGCCGGTATGGCTCAGTGGTTGAGCACTGACCCATGCACCAAGAGGTCACCAGTTCCATTCCCAGTTAGGGTAGATGCCCAGGTTGTGAGTCAAATCCTCAGTGGGGGGCATGCAGGAGGGAGCCAACTGATGTTCTCTCTCATCAATGTTTCTATCTCTCTCCCTGTCCCTTCCTCTCTCTCTAAAATCAATAAAGAAAAAAAAATTTTTTTTAAAGTATTAATGAAAAAATTTCCTCGCGTGAGGATTAACAAAAAATAAATAAATAATAATAAATAAAGTAACATGCCTTCAACAGGAAGGCAGGTGATGGATAAATAAAAGCTGAACTGGCCCTGGCCGGTTTGGCTCAGTGGTTAGAACCTCGGCCTGAGGTACAACGAGTCACAGGTTCGATTCCAGTCAAGGGCACATACCTGAGCTGCAGGTTCGATCCCTGGCCCTGGTTGGGGTCATGTGAGAGGCAACCAATAAATGGGTCTCTCTCTCACACTGATGTTCTCTCCTCCCTTCCCTCACTGCCTTCCACTCTATCTATAAATCAATGGAAAAATATCCTTGGGTGAGGATTAAAAAATAAATAAAGCTGAACTAAACTGAACAATAAGAATTAAGATGAAAGTATGTGGAGGTGGGAGAGAGGTACCATTGCTGACGGGCTCTGTCAGATGGAAGAATTTAGTTTTGCTACCTTGAGGACAGTGGGGGTATTTAATCTGGCCACCACTGTACAGATACACCAAGGGAGAGGAGACAAGTGGCAGAGACTAGCCTCAAAGCTGCTGCTGTGACATAAATGGACATGAGAAGGTCCTGGAACAAGGGAATGACTAGTAAATCTGAGAAGTGTGGCATCTGACAGATACTGGGAAGGAATCAATGGCTGGCCATAGGAACAACACTGTGAGAGTGGTAAAAGAGAAGAAAAGTGCTCCCATCGAGTCAGATCTTTAAATAGCTTAAAAATCTCATGTTGGAAATAATATTTCTTTGAAAATAATCACTTGACCATTAACTTCACAGAAAGACTTTTTATTTTGCACACAAAATACACTTAAATATTTTCCTGCTTTTTCTATAAGCAACATTCTTTCTCCTAGTCAAGTCTAAATACTTACTGGTCTGTACAAATTACCTCGATTTTTCCAAGATTAAACTGCAATCTGCTTACTCTCTCTAATGTCCCTCAATCACTCGGGCCTGGGAAAACAGAGCTTGCACCCTTTAACACAGCAGCACATAAAACATTGTGTCATCAGTAGAACAGCAGCACTCTGTCCCTAAGCACCTCATTGTCTTCTAAATGGCTTCAGCTACAAATATTCCACTGGCAAAAAGACTTTATGAAAACCTCAGGGCAAAAGGAATGATCACCACCTTTGCAGCCAATCCCTTAGGGAAAACATGAAGCCACTTAAAAACTGGCTGGAAATTAACCTCACAATAACAAGTAGAAGACCTTTGGGAGCCCTTCACACATCATGCAAGTGTAACAGGAAGATTAAGGACACTGCCTGGAGCTGGAATGCCTGGACTCAAATGCTGACTCTCCATTTTCTAGCTATATGACCTAAGGCAAGGTAACCTCTCCAGGCCTCAGTCTCCACCTCTCCAACTGGAGATGATCATAACACTCTCACAGGGCTGTTCTCAGAATTAATCTTGGCACTCAAAGCACTTAGAACTGTGCCTAGAACATAGTAAATTTTATGTCTTTTTTTTAATCCTCACCTGAGGATATTTTTTCTATTTTATCTTCAGATAGAGTGGGAGGGAGGAAAGAAGGGAGGGGGGGAGAGAGAGAGAGAAACATCCATGTAAGAGGGACACATCGACTGGCTGCCTCCTGCACGACCCTACCAGGACCGGGGAGGAACCGCAACTGAGGTACACGCCCTTGGCCAGAACTGAACCCACGACTCTTTGGTCCGCAGGAAGATGCTCTAATCACTAAGCCAAACCAGCCAGGACCATAGTAAATTTTTAATACATGCTAGTTGCTATTATTATTGTTAATGTTAGTCATTTTAATTACTTAAAATATAACCCACCAGGCTCTGGCTGGTTTGGCTCAGCGGTTAGGGAGTCAGCCTGCGGATGGAAGTCATGGGTTCAATCCCCAGTCGAGGTCATGTGAGAGGCAACCAGTCAATGTGTCTCACATTGATGATTTCTCTTTCTCTCCCTCCCTCTCCACTACTCTATCTGAAAAAAAATCAATGGAAAAATATACTCAGGTGAGGATTATCAAACAAACAAAAATAACCCACCAGGATGTAGATTTCTTTCTCCTTTCCTCTTTCTTTCCTTCCCAATACTTACTAAACTAGATAGGAGAAAGACAGAAGGAGAAAAATTTATACTCTAAAAAGGCATACACAAGGTACTGGGGAAGTACAGAGGAGGAAGCCACTGTCAGGTGAGTCAAGGAAATGTTATGAAGGAGGTGACATCTGAGTTGGCTCTTGAAGTGTACAAGCAGAAATTTTCCAAGAGAAAGAATTTTACACGGCAGTAGATATGGCATCTGGTTTCTAATATGTAAGACCCGAATCAGAGTTTCTAGGTTTCCAGGAAGAGTAGTCAGCTACCTGAAGGGGTATGATGAAGAGGACAGTGAGAAGCTTATCTTCCCTTCTGAGGAACATATACTTCCACATACATGGGCAGGGCATGGGCAGTCACTGAAAAACTAAATCAGAAACATTCCAGCCAGAACTTCCTCATCCTTAGAAACTAGGCTTAATTAAGACTCTACTAACTTCTCCAAGACTTTAGTCGAGGCCTGACTCTGCTCTTTGGTCTTCCAAATGCTCCCATCCTTGGATCATGGACTGTTCATCTCATGAGATTCTGAGCTGGCTCCTTGAGGCCAGGGCTATTCTTTTATCAATGCACCCCAGGGACCTCTTATTTTGCCAGGATCAAGGTAAACATTCAACAAGTGTTCTATGAATCATCTGACTTGCCTACAATATCCTCATAAAAAGAGCCTAAATCCTTAGGGTCTCTAAGTATCTCACACTGATCATAAAATTATCTAATTCTAATAATAGGTCTGACCTTTGTCATCATCCTCATTTTACTGACTGGTTAACTCAGCCCAGAAAGGTGAAATGAAGCATTCAAAGTCACAGAGAAAGCTAGTGAAATAGTAAGCAACAGAACCATAGTCTCATGAATGAAGTACTGTTTCAGAACCAAGTTGAGAAAAGCTGAGATTTTTTTCTTATGCTAAATACTAGAAAAACTAGAGCTTCTTATATCCTACTAACATATACAATATTTAGTAAGCAAATAAAATGCATTTTGACAATATTTCTTTCACTGTATATGGTTCTTAAACAGTAGTATAAACTCCAAAGTAAGATATACTGAATTAAAAACTGGCCCAACCATACAGCAGGGTGTGATCTTAGACAAATTGCTTAATCTCTCAAATACCCCATATGTAAATGGCACTAATAATATCTACATCCTAAAGTTACTGTGTAGATTAGTGATAATACACTTAAAATTTAATATCTACATCCTAAAGTTACTGTGTAGATTAGTGATAATACACTTAAAATTTAATATCTACATCCTAAAGTTACTGTGTAGATTAGTGATAATACACTTAAAATTTCTAGCATGCTGCCTGGCACATAGCAAGTATTCAGTGAACAGGAGACACTATTATTATCTTTATCTGTTGTTCCTATGGACAAAGGTTCAATTTTCTTATT